>NW_024881296.1:13485310-16037810 GCF_018691265.1 Tyto alba | reverse complement strand
TATGTTTAACAAATTGCACACTTTCCCCACAATTGTGTATAAGGTCGCTGTTTTACAGGGAGAGAGGAAAGTGAAGCTGAGATGAACTGACTTCCCCCAAGACAGTTAGCAACAGAACTGAGATCCAAACACATGTCTCTGACTCCAGCCTCCCCTCTCCTTCCCCCACCTCTCTCCCTTCTTTCACATTATACTGTCTGCCCAGGACAACAAATAGCTAGTCTCTGTGCAGGAAACCATTTCCATTTCTCCTCATGGGCATAAAGGAGGGTCAAAAAGTATGGCTGAGTAGACAAACACATCCAGGTCCATCAGGCAGGTTCTGAGATTTAGGCCTGCTTCTGGGACATCCAGGGCTCATTACTAAACTCTGCTAATTTCAGTTTCCTAAAGTTGGGTAGCAAGTTTCAGGGAATTGGTCTTGTGAAGAAATATGCAATGATTTACCTGCCTTGCCTGACAACAGCATTGCATCGTTGCTGTTGCTCTCTTTGCTGAGCATATGGAAGCTGAGTGCTCCCTGGCTAGTATCCAGACATCCAAAAGTTAAATTGATGGGAATTGCCATGAGGGTTCTAACTAATGGGAGACATAAAGAATGAAGCCTGTTTTATTTCTGCTTGTTTCTTTTCTTATGAGAGTTTTCTTCACAGAACAAACCTAGATACGACTGCATGCAGCATATTTCTTCTGCGTCTCCCCCCCTGGGGATGACTTATGCCAAGTTGTGATCTGTTTTGCTGTTCCAGCCCATTGGGCTCATCAGTTTATTCAACTGACTTTTTAAATGACCCTATTTTTCCTGACTTTGGAAAAAGTGGCAAGAATCTAATTGCACTTCTGGGCGTGGGATGTAACGTCAAGGTGGCGGGATGAAGGGAAGGGAAGGACTCTGCCTCTCAGAAGGGGAAGACCTTGCTGGGCAAACTTGTTGGGGTGGGTGATTTGCACATCAGTCACCAGCATATAGGATACGCTTTATCCACATAGCTGGTGTCTGCACAATCCAGCGCAGGGTGCTTAGTGGTTTCTTATCCACAGGGACAGATGTTACAGAGAAGCTTAGATATGCACCTGTAGTTAGATTAAACATTCGAGGGCCTATCTTCTTCAAACCATTAGAGCTTGGGGTCCCTCTTCACAGGCTGCTGTATATGCACTCTCTGGACCAAACTGTAGATTAATAGCTCCACAGATGGAAAAATATTTTTTTTTCCTAAATCGCAGTTCTGTTTCATTTTATGTTGCTTGGTAGATTAAATTTTAGAGCTCTCTGAGGTTGGTTTTTTTTATTTTTTTATGCAAAGTGAGACCAGAAATTTTTACTGTTGTACAGTTTTGAAAGCTTTTTTTTTTCTTTTTGCCGTAAGCAAAACTCAGGAAATCAAAGGTGATTCATCTTTAAGCAGCAAGTGATTTAAACCAAACAATGCTTCTGATTTATGATAATGAAAAAGATTGCGGAGTGATGATGGGTCAGATGAAAACTCACACTGCACCAATTTTTATGATAAGTATCATTATATTCATGCACTCAACTAATTCTTCACTATCAGTTTTATTTGTAGGTTTTATTTATTGTAAAAGTTTTTATTTAGGGAATTTATTGGCAGGGTGTGATAGACAGCCTTGGAAAAATAAGTCTGCTATTCATAGAAGAGATATAAAATTTCCTCATGCAGCCCTGCCAGTATGGCTCAGCTCATCAGGACCACAACAAAAGAGTAAAAGAACATGAGAGCATCTTTCTGTGGTCAGATTAAAAATCTGGCCTGGTATCCTGTCTTCAACAGTGACTCACAAGAGCTGCCTGCGGTGGTGTCATGAAAGAAGAGGAAACACAGGGTGATACTTTCTCCCAAACATTCCCATAATCACCATCAATTTGTGGCTCAGAGAGTTCATGTGCTGCTGGAGGCTCACACATGTAAGCACGCTCACAGCATTGCCACACACACAGAGGATCCACAGCATCGTGGGGGAAGATGTTCCACTTTCTTAATTGCATTTTTTGTGACCACAAAACATTTTTGGTGTTGTTTTTTTGTTTTTATTTTTTCTTCTTTTTTTTTTTTTTTTTTTTGGAGGGTGGTGGTGGGGATGTTGGTTGTTTGTTTTCTGTCACCTGCTGGTTTCATTGGATGTTGCCCAGGTTTGGACTGGAAAGGGGGTACCCATGTCCTATCTCTATGCCACTCACTGAGAGGGACATTTGGTTTCTGAACCTTACCTTTAGCAACACAGTCTCCTTTTTTGCTGATTTCAGGACCAGATTTTACTTAGAGGATGACCATTAAAAACATTAAACATTAATGAATACTAAAAAATAGAGTCAGTACCAATCAAAAGATTTTTTTTTATTCAAATGCTTTTTGATTTTTCAATCTAAATAATGTATTTTACTACTCTTGTGGATTTACAGCTGCTGGAGGTACTTCTCTGTCATGCTTTTAATCTGTTCTATTTTATTTTTTCCTGCACCATAAATTTAGACAGCTTTTTGCTTATTTAAGCTTAGCTTTCATGAATCTGATTGACTCTAGGAGCCAGAGTTTTAAGAAGTGGGTCAAGTACGGCGAGGCTGAAGACAAAGCTGTAAGAGCTTGCAGCACTAGGATTTTTTTGTTGTTGTAGTTTTGTTTTCAGAAAACTCATTCAGAAAACATCTAAACCATGCTTTAGTTAATGTAGGCTGTTCCAGAGACTCACAGCTGTATTTTATGTTTTGGATAGAGAATCAGCAAAAAGTAGGTCTGGAAAGGGCCTGTTGATATCATCTGGCTCATCCCCTTTTCTGAGACAGGATTCCAGTGTCATTTGTTTGTCCAGCTTGGCCTTAAATTTCCTCCTGTGACAGAGAGTCTGCAGCCTTGCAAGATAACCTATTCCAGTGCTTAACTATCCTTATCACTAGAAAGTTTTCCTATAGTCTAAACTAAGTCTCTCTTGCTGTAGCCTAAGCTCATTATTTCTTATCCTACCCTCCGTAGAGATGAAAAACATTTATTTGCTTGTTCTTTGAAGAGGCCTTTTAGAAAAGCCTTATCATGCCCTTCCTCCATCCTCTCTTCCTTAGAGTAAACAACCACCATGCTCCTCTCTCTTCTCACAGGCCATCATTTCTATACCTCTGACCGTTCATCCCACTCTCCTTTCAACACCCATGGCTTGGCTTGCATCTTTTTTGAGGCATGAAAGTGGACCCATTTTTTCTTTGGAGAGGACACCGTGCCTGGGGCAGTGCTGCGGAGAGGAGATGGATCATTTCTCATTTCCTACTAACACAGCCTCTCTGCCCATCCCATGACAACATTTCACTTTTACCCACAGCAGCACTGTGCCATGTGCCCAAGCCATGCCTGAGAGCTGTTGTACCTCTGTGCTGCCCTGCCAGAAAGCCCTTCCCCCTTTCTGTCTCCGAGGGCAGCATTTTGCAATTACCCCTATTGAATTATGTCTCCGAGTGGGTCGGGACCTCACACCTGGGGACACAGCTGTCTCACACCTCATCTGGGAGACCTTTGGGCTCTCGCTTGACACCCCGGGGACAACACAATGCAGTACACAGGTGTAGCAGAGATCTGTTTGACCACAATCACTTTATTACTAAAAGCACTTGAAAAATACTGGAGGCCCTAACCTCTCCCTGTACATTATCTCTCTTGCACCTGGGTAGTGGTAGAGAATAGAATTTCTTGCTTCTTTCCCACAAGCCATGCTTCCAAGAAGTGGCCACTGACTTGCTTTTCTTACAACTTGATGTCTCTGGACTGCTGTCCTGCCACCTTTTAGGGATAATCCTCCAATGTGCTCAGGCATTTTTCCTGGGCTACCCTGTCTGGAGTGCACTATAATCATTGTCCTTGCACATCCTAGATGTGTCCAACATACCATAAGAGCTGGAGTTCATTGATGGGTACCAACATATTTCACTCTTCACAATAACTTCAATATGCTTGTCAATTTTTCAGTTCATGCACAGTGGCTTTAAAAATGCATTGAAACAGCATTTAAATGATCTTAATGATGGTATCGGCAATATCACGAACCTATACATCCTTCTTTCCTGCACAGGTCAGATCTGCCCAGCCCACTGATGTCTGACACACTTTGCAGCTTTTAAAGTAAGGCATTAAAAATATTTATCCACAACACCTTTAAATGAGATAAGCTGGTTCTGGCAGTGAGTGTTTTTTACCTCTGACCAGCATTTCATGAGTAATTGCTCCATGCTGGTCTAGCACTGTGGAGCTTATGCCATACTCGGTACTCCTTGCCACTGTACAACCCAGATCCCTCTGGGCAGTCAATGAGTCACTTTGGTAGTACTTCTCCACACTGTCTCAGCTCCCAGTTGTCAGCAAAGCCTCCTAGTAGAATCATATTTGGCATTTCTGACAAATCTGAAAGAATTAAGTGTGGACCTGTTATTACTGTCCATTGCCAGGACATCATCAAACTGACATGATTTCATTCCTAGACAAGCACAGAGCCTGAAACCCAATGTCAAGGATTAAAGGAAATCCTGGAAAATTTGTGTGCTAGTGCTGTCATGCCATTTCCTTCTTGTTATTCCTTCCAGCCCTCTCTCCTCAGCCCCCTTCCACTTCTCCAAAGAGGGCAGAACAGAGATGAGGAAGATCAGACAGAGATTGAAATAGCTTTTTGTAAGTCTCCTGATAAACTTTATTCAGTTAAGCAGATAAACCTGTTCTTCATGAAAGGAGCATTAATGAGATCCATCAATGTCAGGTGTGCAGTTCTTTATGATTTTTTTTTGGTTTGGTTTGGTTTGTTTTTTTTTTTCTGTTTATTGCCAGGAAGAGCATAGAACTGGCACACCGGTAACAGGCCAAAACAGAGAGAGAATGGAAGAGATATTTGGTTTTAGGTGAGGCTTCCTGGAATATACAGGTTACAAGTTTCATGATATTTTTCAGAGATTGAGACTGAGCTGGCTGAGACAGCAGCTGTATTACCTTGAACTAAAAACATCTCATTGACAGTTGCATTCTGCAGGCCTGTCAATTGCTCAGGCTTGTCAAATTACACCATGTAATTTTTATTAGCTTGATATCTGAAGAGCTATCTCAACCATTAGAAAAGGTGGTTAAAAATTCAGCAAATGATTTGTATGTAACATAACATTGCTGTTGGGTTGCCAATCACTAGAAAACTTTCTGATGCTGCTTCCAATGCCTCACTTCCCACTGAGTAGTAGCTTTTAATATAAAATAAAAGCCATTAGCAATGCTATGTGTTAAAGTGTTCAGAAACTGGCCTTACTCACATTTTGTTTGGTTGCCAATAACTTTAATCAGAGTTACCTTTTCTGAGTCATCGGTGTGACTAATACCCTTGTGAGGCCACCTAGAATAGACTTCCTCTGAAACCATTTATCCTCTTCCCACTGAGCTACCTCTGATCCATAACGGCAACTTTGGTAAATCCCTTTGGTCTTCCATTGTATCACAATCTACATCATATAAATAAGAGAGGTAAGTAAAAATATTCGTGTGTTTCCTCAGGGACATCATTAAGTGTTCTGCTGAAAGGAGTAGTGTTTGTCATTTCTGATGCAAAATAGAATGAGTAAAGCGACTTCCTGAACTCCCATTCTGAAGCAGTGACAGAGCTAGGATTAGGATCAATCACCTGAATCCCAATACCAAGATTTATTCACTAAAAAGAAATAATCCTGGCTTCTCTAAACCCATCACATTGGATTTTCAGATTCAGTCTAATTGGAAATATTAAAATATCATTCTAAATATTCCACCCTATTTATACTTCCCCCCAGTACACCTGTTAGCATATTTCCACATGCATGGACCATGTGTTAATTGTCAGAAATGTTTTAATTCATCAGAATGGCAGTGTGTTTGCAGGTGCCATTTTGTTGTTTGCAACAAACAGAAGAGGTGTATTACCAGACACCAACTTTTCCTTTAGAGTCAAGAGGAAGATTATTCAGAGTTAGAGTCACAATCCTTCCTGTCCTCGGTGCAGAATGCAGTGGAATCCTTTCCCTGTGGATAGGTTATTTGGAGATTAAGGATCTTTTAGAGAACATTATATTTGACTGGGTTCTCTGGGAGAAGGGAGAAGGGTTTTACATGCTAAACCCATGTCGGTCTAGTAGATCTTGTTATAGATAGTCAAGGCATTTGTGTGCTATGAGTGGTTTGAGAATCTTTGATAACAACCTAGGGATTTTATTTTTAACCTTTTTATTGATAATAGTGAAAAGTTATCAGGGACCACAGTAGCTTTATGTGTCTAGCTGCCATGATACAAAAATTGTTTACACCTGCATGTGCAGCTGTGGGTTACTAGAGCCTTAGAAGACCTGTTCTTGTGTGCATAACAGCATAGTTTCACAAGCATTTATTTTAATGGCAGTATTAAGTTAAGCATCTCTCTCCCCCAGCTTTGTGCAGCTGCCAGCCAGTGCAACCCAGGGACTACTCAGGCTAAAAATCAGTTTGCTTATGTACTGTTGTTGATCTAGTACACAGTGACAATTATTTTTGTTGGATTGGCACATGGCCTCACAAAACCAGCTGGGCAAGCAACACTGAGTCAGGGGCTACAGGAGGGGGAGGACCAGGAGGAAGCATGAGGGGTGACAGAGAGGGACAGTCATGGGGGAAGGGATTTCCATGTTCACAAGAATGGTTAAAGATTCCCCATTCTGGCACCTTGTGAACACATACACTAGAACAGTTGTCTCCTGTTTTGTTTCAATATTTAAGTGATGCAGTCACTGGAGACCATGGGTGGCATTAGTCACCAGTAGGCAGCGTAGCTTGAGAGACTGCCGTGGCACCTGAGCCGCGTCAGCTAGCATAGCATGTGTCAGCATTTTTCTAATGTAAATACTTATTAAAAAATACCTCAGTATTGTTTGGTATAAATTCACATATAAATGTGTGTGTGCATATATATATATATATGCCACTTTAAAAAGCAGTATGTCTTTTGACTTCAACAGTACTTCACAATTCAACAGAAAACTGCAGACATGTTCATATCTAATTAAATAGTTTCTGATCTAGGATTACCTATTTTTTCCCTCTGCTTAATGAGATTCCTCTAACATGATCTGGGAAATATAGTTTTTTCTTTTTTCTTTGTGTTTTAAGTAACCTTTATGCTTCCATATGGCTTTCATGACTCAGACTTTATCATTTATAGATTACAAAGTCACAATTAAAGTCCTAGATAAGACTAACGAGTTGATCATGGCAGACAGAAGCACTCCTTTTTTTTAATTAAATTCTAACTAAATTTTAAATCTGTAAAGGAGGCATAAATTCACAGCACAATATTGATTGCAATGAGTTATTGATTACATCTAATGAGTCAATTTGAGTCAATTCTGAAAAAATCTGAGATGCCTAACAAATGAAGGTTCCATGGTTTGGTGTGATCACATCCTTCCCCACCCTCGGCTCCATCATGCCATGAAAACTGCATATTCTTGATAAAGATGCTAAATGATTTTTTTTCAAGGACTCATTCATTAAAGCATGCGTATTATCCTGGGTACTTATATGCTGTTTATGCAGTTGTCATTCAGCAGTTTTGTATTTTCCGCTCTTGGTGGGAAATGTTCACCCAACTCTGATTTATTATTATTGGTAATAGAAATGTGCTGTTCTCCAATAAAAAAAACATCTAAGACATGCTTTTCACTTTTATGTTAAACTTTCAATACTTGAGGTCAAGTAATCCTAATGAGATGGTCACACTTCAGCATAGAATGAAACGAGGGGAAAGGGTGCGCTGTGGCTGGAGGGTGAGGTACAATCCTGATAACCTACTCCACCTTTGTGCATTTGATTGAACAGATATATATGGAAATTGTCAAATGTCTGTTCTCTTGCTTTTGTTAAATGTAACCCTATTTATCTCAGCAGCAGCTCCCAGAATCCACACCACTTCTTACTAAGTGAATGAATAGGCTTATTAATTAATTTATTTATTATGATTTTATTGCAATGAACACAGATTAGGACGAAGAGGGAAAACTCCCATAAAAGCTGGTGGAAATTCCTGTAGTGCAGAAGGTCCTGTGGTACACAAATCTTTGAATTCCCACATGCACTCTGATTTGGCTCCTCTGAATCATGAAAAGCACTAATTTAATTTAAGATAAGGGAAAGGGGACTACAGGAGGGAAAAAGCCTTCAGGAAAATACATGTGTGTGACTCCCCTGTATTGTCAGCTAGAAGTCAGAGCTCTGCTCCTCACACAAGTGCAAGTCCTCCCCTGAGGTCTCCAAAATGCTCTGGACCATCCATCTGAGATGGCAGGATCAAGAGCTGCTGAAATCTGAGCTCAAGTTTCACATTCTTCCTTCTTCAGATAAGCATGTATTTATTCAGGTTGCTTTAAATTACTTTTGCTTGATCCAAATATTTCATACTCAGGCTGTTTCATACTTAGGCTAAAATATAAAAGGTCACATACAATAATTAAAAATATAGTCTCCTCATGAAAACTGAAAGGGAAATTTAAATTTTAATTAAGTCAGAAAAAAATTGAAAAGCATCATTTTCTTATTCAGTAGCTTTTCCTTGAATGTACTTTGCTTTAGGCACACACACTCAAGGATACAGCAATGCATTTGTTTGCTTTTTAAAACTATTATTAAATGTGTTACAAATTCTTTATCCCTGTGTGCAATCAGCAGAGCTTTCACCTTGTTCATCCTTGCAATGTCTTCATTGTTGGTAATGATATGTGAGCCTGGAGGAATTGTGGTAAGAAATTTTAAAATTACTGTGATCTAAAGAGAGCATCACATATTTCAAAAAATGTGTGTACAAGGGTCAGGATAGGTCAGCATAAAGATTTTAGCAGTAAGATGACTATAATATACATGTTTAAAAGTAAGTCCTCAGGTATTTAGCGTGCTATGTAGTTTTTTTATTTAACTATGTACAACATGTCTCCCAGAAAGGGATGGCCTTAGATAATTCAGAGCCTCAGACAAGCATTCTTGAGTGTTTTTAAATGAAATACATAAAATTTGCCAGCCTCCACTCACTTCTAAACCTCTATCAGAGACCATGTCTCCTACCTCTGACAACCTCCAAACACACATTTAATTTTTGCAAAACCCAATCCCACATCTCATTCATCCCAGTTCTTCATCTGTCCTGTTCCACCAGCAGGATGCTAATGCCCGTGCCCACATGTTTTGTTTTAAGAAGTCCTATTCATTTGCTTTGTTGTGTCCTCAATTTCCATTGGAAAATGGAAAAATTCACCTCAGTTATGAAGGAGGTATTTGCCAAAATTCATCTTGGGGGAATTTCTGGAAGCATCACTTCTTCCTTTCCTGTTACCCAGGCACAGCTGACTCCTTCTCTAGGAATTGACAGAAGAGAATCTGTTGCTTTTACAGCTGTCAAGTGCATCTGACAATATTTGTCCCTGTATTCACATGCACGCTGTAGAAGGCTGCAGAAGGCAGATGCTTTATCCTTTTGTTTTCCTGATCTCAGATCCCCAGGAGGTTAAAGAGAATGAAATAAAATGTACAAAAACTTTCGCATCAGAGGTTTCAATATTGTTAAGGGGTTTAATATATCATAATTGTTCAAGACTTTGCTATTTCCTTGTGGGCCTATTTCTCCTTCACTACGATTAAGTTCATGGTATAGTCTAGATAAATATGACATTTAATGCAATCCTATTCTTGCTGCTATGGAGACATGCCTTGTCAAGTGTGTCTACTTCACTTTGGTCTATCACAGCATGATAAGTTCAGCATGCTTCTGCCAGATCTTCTGAGCTCCCTGTCTTTATTGTTAACATGCATGTAAGTATAATATAATACTTGGCAACTTAACACAACATTTGTCTTCATTAAAGTGCTTCACAGACCTCAGTTAATGAAGCCCATCAATGTGGTTTTAGGTGGGAAAGGCCTTTTACACTCCAGGAAGAATGGTGAAATTGAGGAACAGAGATTATATCTTCCAGGGTGCTCAGGTACTTAGGAGCCAGGTTTTGTGTTGTGGTGTTCTCCAGTGGCAAAGTAATTTAAAAAAATTTCTGTCCCCTCCTGCAGCTCTGCCTAAAGTTTGTGTCCTTGCCCTCAGCCACACCAGTTCTGTTGTTTGTGGGGACTTCTGGAAAGCAATGTGGAAAGTAGCAATGTGTTACTAAGAGCACGTCCTGGTCCCATCTCCTTATCCAGCCCTTAATGACAGTTGATACTAATGGGAGCTCTTGCTTGTTAAAGATGGAAGCAAATCCAAACCACAACTTCAGATTTTGCTCATGGTGACATGGATGATGGTCCCTTTCAAAAGAAGCATCTGCTCCTTGCTGTATATGGACAGAGGGACACAACCTTTCACCCTGCCTAAGGTGAAGAAATGTTTTGTAAAGGTAAAACATGGCCCTTTCTAGATTTCTGTATTTTTTGTTTTGTTTAAGTTTTTTTTGTTTGTTTGTTTTTTGTTGTTGGAACATGGCTCAGAGACAAGGGTCCTGAGCCCACCGAGCAGTTGTACGATCAGAGCCTGTTCTAGGGGCTGATGCCAGGCCTCACTAGGGTTTGCCTGCAGCTGCTCGCAGCTGCTGATACATGAAGAATGTCAAGGATGCTTCGGCCTTGTGTACCGTGGAGTGTCGAAAACAGGTTAAGAGGAATTAGGAATAGTGGTCTGAGAAACCTAGTGTTATGATAATGGTGGTCTGAGAAACATTGTGTTACGGTACCGTTGTGTATCGAAAACAAGTTAAGAGGAATTAGAAATAGTGGCATGAGAAACTTAGTGTTATGAGAAGCTTGTGCTGTTAGCTAACTGCAAGTAGGTGGACCGTGCGAATACGACCTTTAGAGCTTAAGCCAATCAGCTAGTGACTAGTAGGCATAATAATTATCATTGTCTGTATAAATATATGTACCCTGGACGAATAAAGGGTTACGAGATATGATGCTCTATCACCCACATTGAGTCCGTCTCGGCATGTCGTTCCTCCGCGGCTCTGCATTTTTTTTTGTTTTGTTTTGTTTTGTTTTGTTTTGTTTAAAATCTTCATTTGTTCAATTACTTCCTTAAATCATGACTTCATAAACAGGGGACAGGGAGGAGTAGGAACTGGTGCCAGAGATCGGACTGAGAGCAAGAACTTTATTAATCAGTTTTGTTGAATAATTTCCGTGGAAATTAATAGGAGTTTAGTATAGAAAAACTAGAGCACTCTCAACCTAGGCAATGTGCATGCAGATCTGTCCATATTAGGTCAACATGAATGCTAAAATCACTTCGTTCTCTAGCTGGCCACAGCTCTCTGCTTAACAACTTTTATCAGGCTGTGATATGGGGTCCTGCACTTGACTTGCTGCATAAGGTTAGAAATACCAGTTCCCCCAGGAGAGCAAAGACAAACTCCCATTGAGTCAGCATGTCACACTGCCTATACCATGGGGTCCATGTGTGGTGTCAGCTTTATGCACTATTTCTTGTCATTTTTTATGTCTGCCCTCTCTATACAGGTTTTAATAAAGGACATGTTAATGAGGAATGAATGGCATTTATTATCCAGACAGCATATCATGGCCAGTTAGCCTGATGGATTGGTAAGAACATGTCTCAGCTCCACACCATTATTCAGTCCGTAATTAGGGAATTTTTCCTCAGTAAGGGCTGAAGTGTGACACCATGCAAGACTCTTAGATTTACCTTGCATTGCTCTTAAGGAGCAAGTGCCTCTAGTGAACATTCCAGAGGAGACAGTCTTCCACCAAGATCTCTGAAGGGCTTTGCTGGAATTTCTCATCCAGCAGAATTTATTGCACAAGGACTCTGTCTGCTCACAGGAGAAGACTCAGCAGATGTAGCTGTGCCAGTCCTTTAGCTCTGTTGATTTTAAAATGTGTGAGGGGTACTTTATTTCTCCAAGTATGGAAATCAGGGCATGTCCTCATTGCTCCTTAATCTGTAGTACATACCCAGGATTTAACTCTAGATGGGTTCATGCACGTTATATCCCTAGTCCTATTAATTGTTGTTTCTTTCTTCTGGACCAACAAACCTCTAGTTGCAAGGTCAGAGACTTGCCAAATTGCTGTAAGAGCTGAGCTTCCTCTTTTAACGGGGTCTGAACAAGATGCTTGCTGTGAGCATCTCTGGCCAAAATAAAACCCTGGTGGCCTGAACAGTTATTGCATCAGGAAAAACATCAAAGAATATTTCTTTCTGTGAGCAGGTGATGCAAAAGGAATGTAAGAGCAAACTGATAGCAACCACTTAGTGCCTTTTGTCAAGTGAAAGAAAAATGTACTTTGATCCTTTGAGAGATGTATTTGGACGTAGCATAGTCATTGAATATTTAAAGGAGCCTTGTGGGGAACTGCTGGTGAGAGAGTTTAGTTTGCAGCAACTACCTATGGTAGCTACAAACTGTCATGTTTATTTTTCCTCTCCTGGGGAGAAAGAAACAATGCGTGTTTTCAGTGACGATAGGGGCTTGCCCTGTAAAACAACTTTCTCTATGACTGTTGTGTAATATTTGTGGGGAGGCAAAACTGAGCAAATCAGATTTGTTTACAACAAATATAACTTGCTCCTCAGAGACTGTCATGATGCAGCTTCCCCTGTTCAAAATGATGCTAATTGGCTCCCACCTAGTTACCAAAGGGAGGCTCTGTGATTTCAAATATGTCACCTGCTGGAAATGACTAGAAGACAGAAAATGTATTCATTTCCTCAGGGAGTGTTTTTCATCCTTTTAAATGGTTTTTGTGTGAAGAGGTATTTGATAGAATATCCCTGGTGTAAGATAAATAGTTTCCCTGAGTTCAGGACTAATTATCCTCAGGGACACAACAGACTGAACAGCTAGATGAGCCAGAAATAAAATGGTATCTTGTGGCTATAGTGGGAAGTAGGCAGTTACACTGCTACCATACACGATTAGATGGCTATCGAGCTTGTTATTGTCAGAGAGGAAATGACCAGCTTTCTCAGACAGAGCCTCCACAAATAACAAAGCACGTGCATTGCAGCAGTACTCTCTCTCTGTTGTGCATAGGTAGATGTACATCACCGGCAGCCTTTGTATTTCAGACCAAACATAGTCTTTACACAGTCAAAAGAGAGAACTTTTTGTGCATGTGGTATTGCACATGCTTTTCATGTTTACATAACATACATATTTAAAATATACATCTCTTGCTGAAGGATGTGAGAGCATGCTTCTGTTGTTCCTTACAAATCCAGGAATAAAATGGAGTTCTGTCATGTTTATCCAGTGCTTGAAATCTTTTTCTGATTCTTTATCTCTTCAGATTTTCTCAGATATTTTTCACTGATGCTTAGTTCGATATTTGAGGCTCCAGGTTGTGACTGAAAGTAGAAAGGTAAATGTGCATTGAAATTGTTCTTGTAGTCTGAACAACACTGACCACAAATCTCATGAGAATTTCAGGAAAAAGTTTAATTTCTCAGCTTAGGGTTTAAGGTGGTTTTTTTTTTTTGTTGTTGTTGTTTTGGTTTTTTGTTTTTGTTTTTTTTTTTTTTTAACTCCCCTCCTCAGCCAAAACTCTCATTAAAGCCAGCTGTAGTTTTGCCTGAATAAGGACTGCAAGATCTAGCCAAATTTTGCAGAATAAAAAGTTCATTTGCTCCTTAAACTCTGGATAAGCATCTGAACTCTGTGCCACATTCCTAAATTAGATCATTCCCAGCATGAGTCTTGCTCCAGAAGAAACCCTGCCAGGCCACACCGCTGGGCTGTGCTGGGGAGGCTCTGGTGAGGCAAAGACTTCAGTCTGTGGGGGCAAAGCGGGATGGATGGGGAGCAGCAGCACCTCGCAGCAAGGGAGGGGCAGGGGGAGAGGGTGAGGGGCAGAGCGCTGGTCCAAGGCATGTGGTTCACTGTATTTTTGGGGATTTGCCGCAGGTCACATTGCCCAGCAGTGGTGTGGTATGCAGCCTGGAGGTGAGAGAAGCCTGGAGCATCACAGGGCAAGCCCCAGATGGGAGGGATGGACACAGTCTCTTGGCTGGATGAGGGCACATCTTGCTGAGGCTGCTATTTATATCAGGGGGAGACAGAGTGTGACAGCACACACAGCCTCCACGCTGCTCACCCTAACTGTTTGAAGGGCAAATGCCTCCAGTGGAGAGGGTAGTTTCAGGTGCCAATCCGAAGCTGCCTTTTCTAAGGAGAGCTTGTTTGTATCAGTCTGCTAAACCTGGGGCTTGTGCAAGAGCCCAGAGCTGCAGGAACAAACTCCAGCCCCAGTGGTCCTCCACCCCACCGCCTGAGGTAGAGAAAACACATCATCAGTGAGTTCCTCTGAAGGACTGTTTGGAAGTGTTTATTGCTGAAGTTGCCAAATAGAGACATAAAAAGGAGAAAAGTCCTAGCTGTAGCCAGTGGAATCATGCTTAGCATGCTATTTTAACTAACTATTGAGTCTGAGCGCTCAGAGTGCCTTTGAGAGAAAAGTGTGCCCGGGGAGGTGTGAAAATAGGGCTTGTCTGGCTGAAGGAAATTGTCCTTTCCACCAGGCATCGTCCTTTCCACCAGGCATCGTCCCTTCTACCAGGCATCATCCCTTCCACCAGGCCTTTTAGGTGATGCCACTGGCAGGACTTGGGGAACTGTCTCCCAGCACCCCAAGGACTCCTAAATTTTAAATGAGCATTGTGAATGAGAAGGCGGCATTCATAAATTACAATTCTCTAAACAGGGTGCTTGCAGCTTGTGCATTCACATACTGCAGTCACAAAGCTATGAATTTTCTGATTTTTGTCACACTCTGATAAGATTAAAAAAACACGGTTACATTCGATCCTGCTGACTGAGTTGCAGAAGTAATTTCTTGTTCAATTGAAATCTAAAACTTTGGAGATTTCACGTCCACTGGGATGGAAAGTAATTTATCAATTCCCATTAACTTTGGCCACCAATCAAGGAAGTTTTTCTTTTCATTTTAGCAAAAAGGATAATGTATACCACCTACATTTTATACACTGACAGGAATTTCAGAAAGCAAGCAGTTAAAGGTGGGCTCTTTGCCTGTTTAGAAAAAACCCACCCTTTTTCTAAGAAAAACAGAACTTTGTATTTGGTCTGCAACTTTTATGAGGAGGAGGATTCAAAAGTCAAAACCTGCATGTTTTGAGACTTGCACACTTTAAGTTACTTTGAACAGCTTTGTGGGAGCTTGTGGCCTTTCAAGACTCTTATTTTTGTACATTCAGATCTGCATTTCTTTTGGGAGTTGCTCTTCTAATACACAAACATTTACTAATGGTATTACAATGACTGCAGATTACATTTTTTACAAGGCCTGCAGGCAGGAAAGGGGAGGTTGCCAATCTCTTACAAAAACAAGAATAGTGACATGAACTGTGTTCATTTCTTGTAAAGATAAATAAAACACAAGAAATGCAAAGAAGAGGCATTTCGAAGGTTGTTTTAATTCTCTGAAATTCCTACATTAGAACATTTGGAAGAAAGAGAGACTTGTTATTAGTCAACTGTATTGATTTCTGCCACTAAGGAAAGTGGGAGAAAAAATATTTACTGTGCTAAACTGCTGGAGCTTTCAGCTAGTTCATGTTGAAAATTGTCTCCTGCAGTCTTCCCTCCTGGCTTTTCCTCCGTGGAAAGAAAGACTGGAAGAGGCACCAGGGCAGAGCAATGAGACAGAGCTGCTCTGTGCCCATCAGCCTCCTCAAGGGAAACAATTGCCTTCTCCTCACCATTAGCAATGGGTCATGAAACAATTTTCATGATCATGACAAATCAAGTACTGCTGCAATTAAAAAGTGGTCATCATAATTTTTCAATCTGGCTCCTCTACATGGCCTTCTAAGGTGCTACAAGTACTTGCAAGCATAGTTGTTAAAACAGCCAGAAAAATAGTTGTAGTTTACTTGTTTCAAGCTGCTTGATATTCATGGGAAATTCCAAGGTTTGAGTTTGGGATAACTGGAATAAATGTCTTAGTTTTTAGGGGGGGGGAGGGTTGGTGATTTTTTTCTGTTTTCATTTCCAAACATCAAAGGTTAAACATTTGCTGTTTGCTGTCTTAACAAATGACAAGCAAAACCAAGCTCAGCCATTTCACTAAACTCTTAAAAGTGAAGGTTGGTTGATGCATAGATGTATTTTATAGTGTGGTTCTACTCAGAAAAGCAGCTGGGTAATGATGGTGTCTTCTTCCTCAGCATGACTGCTACTTGTGTGCATTCAGTCAGATCTTCGACTTTATGACAGAAATAAGTCTTGACTGCTTTTTAGTCTTGTTAGCCCTGTGGAGACTACATAGCTAGGCATCAAGTATAGCTAAGAGCTAATGAGCTAGATTTGTCAGTGGTGAGCACTGAAGCCTCAAGAGCTGAGACTTCAGCAGGCTATCGATTGCTCCTTACAACAAGGGGGTAGTAATTTCCAATCAATTGTATCTATACAAGCCCAATGAAAACAAGGCATGTGGACAGGTATAGGCAAAGGCCTAATTTATCTGACAGATGGTGGTTTTATTTCTCACAGTATTTGAAATGAAAGGACAAAGTTTCATTGTCAATGTCCAGTTAGAACTTGAAGGACCAGGAATTAGAAGTCTTTTCCTTGTAACCTTAGTGCATTTGAGACTGAAAAACTGTAAGCATAAGACCTCACAGTATTATTTTGTAAGTGCTTTTCAGGACAGAAGGCACAACGTAAAGCACATTGCCAAATAGGGGGGAAAACCTGATGAGACAAAAAGGATCTTTAACAATCATATCTAGTAGGATTGAATTTTGCTAGGAGGAAAGAATGGCAATTATTAAAGATTAATAGGGATGTGGGTCAGCTAAATGCTGACAAATATGAAGCTTCCAAAAGCATCCTAAAGGGCACAGTAGCAAAGTTGATAGAGTAAAAAATGAGCAAACCTTTTTTTATTTTTTTTTTCTTTTCAGAAGTTATCAATATATTTAAAGATGTATATTTCTCAGAAAGACTAGATTCTTGTGGATAGATTAAAAAATAAATAATTCGAGCATCCACAATCTTCTGTGATGAAAGAAAAGCTCCCTTCACACCATAAGTGTCCCTAATATTAGGTTATAAATTAAAAAAACAGCCACAACACCATACTTCTCAAAATAAATGAACCCCAAATAAATCCAAACAGGCTGCCTGTGTACCTGGCTTTTAAGTTTTAAATACGATTTTAGGTCTGAGAAATCAAAATGAAACAGTAATGAAATGAAAGGCTGAACTTGAAAGATTAAACTTAAGTTTACCCTTTCAGGGTTATACCTTAAGACATCATTTATTTTCATCATTATTATTTTTTTTTTGTAACTAATAGTTCTTTTAATAAAAGTTGGAATTCACACTGAAACTAAATAGATGCTACATTATATCTAACACTTTCTAGATCTGATTCTTGAGGTTTTGGCTGTAAGAGTTCTATGCTGAATCATTACTGCTTGAAACTGCAGTACATGGTAAGTTGCCCTAATAGATTTTCTGTGATGTTCCTGAAATTATCCCATGAATTTATAAATTCCCTTCAAATAGCTGAAAATAACTTCTGTGACTATAGAAACTTGAGGTATAGACTGAAAAGAAGATACGATATTTTGTAATTTTTGAAAATTATGAAAAGTACAAATGAAAGAGCCTGGGGAGCTGTAATGGGAACTGCACCTGCTGAGCCCATTTTTCGTTAATAAAATAATGAAGCAAATGTTAAGGGATGACAGCTGATGAGCAATAACACCTTTATGCATGTATCATCTCTGACATACTAAACTGATATATATATATATATATTTAAATTTACTGAATTTGTAGCCAATGGTAATGATGACATGGCTGAAATACAGCTATTTCTCAATAATATAAAAAAAATTGATGCAATACTTCCAACCCTGAACAATTATTTCTTAGCAACTTGGATATAAGCATTGTCTCATGCACGGAAAGAATCTAAATGGATGGTGGTGATTTGCAGCAAAATATCGAATCCTGGGAGGTGCCCAAGTGAGGTGGTGCTGGGCAGTGTGATGTTAGATTTTGTTTATGGTGTTTATTAATGTTTTGCAAGAGAAGTGTAAACTGCACATTAATTATGTTCCACAGGGACTAAATGAGGAGGTGTAGCAGAGGATGGACTAATCACTTTATCACTTGGTGGGCACTCTGAACAGGTATAGTTTAGTATAGTCCAGCGAAAAGTGGGAATAAATTCTCCCTGATAGGAAATTTATTTCCTAGGCTAGTATGTGGATCTGTGTTTTATTCCCTATAGACACTATATATCTATTCTTCTATGCCAAGGCTACTGGCTTTTCTCTTACTCTGGGTGCTGGGAACACTGAATGGTTCTTAAGCTGCTTGTAGGTGATAAGAAGTGCAAATAAAACTATTTTATTAATGATGAAAAGAGGAAGCAGAGAAATATTAAGGATCATGAAGTGATACAAAAAGGACCAGAAAAGGCTGGCAGAGCAGGGACAGGCTGCTGCTGAACTAAACATGACTATTTTTTTGGGTGCCATATATTTACAGGGTGTGCTCACTGCCATCCTATGGGGAATGAGGAGGCCATAGGCACCCATGGAAAAATCTCACACAAAGGATACAATACAATGCTGTGCTGATTTTTCTAGGAAAATTTCTCTAGTTCTTTTAATTCTGTTTCCACCCTGGCAAGGATACCCTGGTTGTGCACTGTGGAGATCCTGCTCTTTCATGGGGCAGAGGAGGAGGAAAGGGAAGACAGAAGAAACCCATGTGGGCAGACTTCTGGAAGATACTTGACTTATTGGTCTGGAGAGTGGACATGTGTTTCTCAACTGGAACCCTCTGGACAGGATGTATTTTCCTGTCAAAATGAGTTTTAAGGAATTTTAATGCCTGTGCAAGGCCTCAGCAACCTTTGGGTATGCCTGCACAATGGCAGAGTTGTGAGGATGACTGCAGTAGGAGCAGTCTAGCTGAGCTGGCTTCCATCAAAGCAGGTCAGGTGTCAATAGCGCTGAAGCTGCAGGGTACAATCTTCAGCTTTTACTCAAACTGGTCAAGCTAAAACGTGGCAGCTACTTGTGCTCTGACTGAACTGAGGCTGACTCTTGGGGCAGGTGCAGGCCAGTACAAGCTTCCTGGCCCTAGATCATGTTTTCTGTGAGGAAAGAGTTTGGAAGGACAAGTTCAAAGGCAGTCCAGAAAGGCAAGGCCAGTGTTCTTGAGGCTGCCAAGAATGGTGCTTGTAATTGTAGTAGTATTTACAACATTGCAGTGGAAATGAAAACCCTGTAACTTCTTCCATAGACCCTTAAGATGCTTGGAAAGAAGATGGCGTTTTGATTTAAACCACTGGCTTAAGTTACCTAAAGCAAGAAGAGTGCCTTGAAATAGCTTAAGTATGGGCATGCATTTTGTCCTCTTGCCTTTGGTGTCAGCATGAAAAAATTTAGGAGACTAGGAAATGGGGTGGTTGGAGTGGGTATACAATAAACTTCTAGAGGAAGATCTTGCCTGCCAACACCTAAACAGCTCTGTGTTACCAGTGGTTTGAGCTAGTGAGAGGTCTTATTTAATCCTTTAGAGTTTTCCATATTGATTGGGCTTAAATGTGCTCCTTTTACAAAAATGTCTATCAGAGTGATTAAGTCTTGCATAAAAAGTGCAGTAAATTCTCCCTGGCTCCGAGACTCTTTTTCAGTCATCCAGCACTGGCATTCCCTCCCCAGCACCCTGTAAATCAGATACTATCTGGAAATTTTGAGTTAGTTCCCCTACCTTGTCAATTTTAGCAAGTACTGTTGACAACTGCATATGGCTACATGCACAGTCATCTGTGATATCCCCTGTAACTTCAAGGCTGGAGAACTTGAAAAATTGAGGGCATTGAGATGGGGACTGAAAGGCTTCCTCCTGATGCCTCCAGCCTCAGGCCCAAACCCATGCAGAGGCAGCTGTTGGAACATACAGCGAAAAAAGGAGGTGGATTCACATTGTGGCGGGTGCAGGGTAATGTTACATTTGCAGGGCTTGAGGGACATCCACCTCGCAGTACAGGGGATGTGCCTGGGGTTTCTCTACATACAGGGGAAGCTCATCCAGTAAAATGCATCCTCTACAGCAACTTCTGAGCTGTTGACTCAGATCTAGGGAGGGTAGCTGTGGTCCAGTTGCTTTTGACTGCCATGTGGGACACCACCTACCATGGGGGAGTTAGGAGATATTTGTGGCCTTCTTTCAACAAGGAGATTGCAACTACTCTTTTCTTGGGTTTCCCAAGTCAGGAGTCATCCTGTTCCCTCTTTTCTCACAGACATAAGGACCATCGGACTCTGCCTCTCAGTTATGAGGACAGCATTTAATGGGGTACCTCATCTTTTCATTGATGGAGAACCCATCAGCCAAGGTGCCTATGCCACTGGATTCACTTAGCTATGCCTATGATGCACTTGACAAGATGTTAGTGCACCACCAGTACCTATCTGATTTCCCTCTGCTTCTCTGCTGCTGCAGAACAAACTATGTGGCTGAAAGCCTTTCATGGTTCTTGGACTCAGATACATCCTGTAAACATTAAATACAGTCTGATTGTAAATGCTGCTCCATGGTCTGATATAGCATGCCTTTGTTGGGCAAACCTCCTGGTGATACTGAATGACTCCCTAAGTGAGGAAAAGTAGATTTTAGAGGACAAATTATTTGAAACATTTTTTGGGAGGCTAATTTGAAAAGAATAATGAGGGGAATCCATTTTGTGTGGGAGACTTTAAATTCATGACTAAAGTATATAGCAATTTTCATTTAAGGCTTTTTATATATATATTTTAATATATGTATAATATTTATATATATGTTCCTCTTGAAGGCAAGACTTGGGGATTTCAGGCTTTTGAAACAGTTCTCTCTGTCAAGGGCACAAGTCCATAAATTGTGATTTTTGGGTCACTACTATTCTGCTGAGCTAGTCTAACTCAAGAAGGTGGTAAAGGTTTTAAACTGGCAGAGATATGCCTGAGGCAAACTTCAGGCATGTTGGCATCACAGCTGCCCCGCTGCTTTGCCAGCAGAGAAATGGTACCATATAGACTGATTAGAGGAACATGGATAAGGGAAAGGGTAGAGGATTCCAAATAAACAAATGAAACCTTCAGGAAGAAGCAAGGTATTTTCAGGCATTTGATTTCTTTTTTTCTTTCTTTTTTTTTTTTTTTTTTTTTTTTTTTTTCTTGGAGAGGTGTTTTACTGCTCTATTTTGAGAGGTTGCCATCAACTGGTGTGCCAGTTCATCTGGAATCATGTGGCTTGGCAAGTTCTAAATAGGACTACTCCTGGTTAATTCCCATGTGAATGAGGTGCCTTGCACACGAAATTAAAGATATTTCCTGTGGAAACCATAGTTTTATATCAGGTTCTTAATTACACATAACAAGTCAGGTGGGAGTGCATTTTATACCTGGTTCTTGATGACACATGTTGCAGCACAAGGCATTCAGATTATGATTTCTAGAATTTTATGATCTTTTAGACTTCATACTCTTTGATTTGGATTTATCTAAACATTAAACATCAACATATCATGATTTGTATATGTAAATACAGTTTTTATTTTTCATTTTCTGGTAACCACCGTGAGGTTATCAACAAGATGGAGCTAATTTCCTCACAGTGTTGCATGCATGGTGGATAAGGGAAAATAGGCATTAGCTGAAATCAAAGGTTCAGATGGTGTATAGTCAAGCAGCAGAGCAGGTTGTCCAGAGAGGCTGCGTAGTCTCCATCCTTGAAGGCTTTCAAGACCCATCTGGAGAAAACCTTGAGCACCCTTGTCTGATCTCACAGCTGACCCTGCCTCGAGCAGGCAGTTGGACCAGAGACCTTCTGGGGTCCCTTCCAAGCTGAATTATCCTAGGATCTTATGATTATTAGTTGATAGTTTGTCCAGTCTAATTCCAAAAATTATTATGGGCAATGTTAGATGAAGATGCAGACCCTTTCCCAAACTGGAAATCATTTATAAATATGGAAGGGCAGCTGGGATGTTGTCATTGCTTGATGAAGATTGATATTCAGAAAGACAAATTTATAAATCATCAGGATGGGAGCTGAACTCCCTTTGCCGCAGGTTGAAATGTGTTTTCTACATATTTTTAATGTAGTTCTTCAGTCAGCTTGGCCAGGGCCTAGGAAGGAGACTGGTTGTTCAGCTCCACTCCTTTTCATTTTCTGGTGTCTCCAGGGCAGCAGTCCAGAGATTAATCAGTTGTGAGCAGTTTTGTTGGGTTTACATTTTAGTAAAAGCAAGGACAAACCAGGTAGGCCGGGGTTTACACTGACAAACTCTGCTGTGCTACAGTTATTCCCCTGGGACTTTTTTCTTCGAAATCTTACAATTTTTTGAAGAAGCTTCCTGCCTGCTTTTGACTCTTTGCTGCCAGTGGAAAGGACTTTCAGATCCCCTTCTCAAGGTTTCTCCCCTCTCCCATTTCATTTCTGTCGGTTGAGCTATGACTTCCACTTCTTTTAGCAACCCCCACAGATCTCTTCCTCCTCCTTCCTCTAGCTCTGCAGACAACGCTAATGAACCATTTGCTGAGAGCAGCTTTTACAGCATCCCAAATGGTATGTTCAGGGAGCCCTTCAAGAAGCTCACCACTCCTTCACTTGTCCACATTTTCTTGCTTAATCAGAAATACCTATCTGGAACTCCTGTCCAGGACCCTCACTCTTATATTTTTCTCTAAAGAGCAAGTTAATTCCAGCTCTTACCCCACTGACTTTAGTGGATTTGCCGCTGGAACATGAATATCTTATTGTCTTTCACTTCTGAGTATCACTAGTACTAGGATAACTGCAGTTTTATGAGCTCTGTGTTTAGAGACTGCCATTAAAAAAATGGCACTAAAATGTCCTCTGATATTTGAGCTTTACTGTGGTATTTGTAGTATCTTCTAGAGCAAGAACAAGAAGTACTGCAGTAAAGACAAAATTTGAGGTACTGTAAACGTTAAATTTATTTTAAACGTCCCACTTCAGGCTGACAAGAAAGATATACTTAATACTTTAGTCTATAAATATAAAAATTGATCCAAGACTATGTCCCAGGAAAGGAAGAAAGAAGTAACATTTTTCTCTCAGAGAATTTGTCTCTTGGGTGAAAGAGTTACCTCTAAACCTTCCAATATTTAGGTTATTCCATGATTAGTGACCTTCAGTAGCAGTATCACAGCTTGTTTCTACTGTCCCAGGCTGCTGCTAGGAGGAAGACCATCATTGTGAGGAGCTGACCTTGTCACATGGAGGGGAGCGTGCACCTCTAAACGGTGATTTCTCCAAGTCTGAAGGAAAAGTGCATTGTCTGAAGTTTTCAACCCAAATTTCTGAGCAACTGTAACTTCTGCTGATTTAATTCTGAAGTATGAATAGAGCAGCTTCAGATGTTTAAAGCTGGCTACCAACAGAGAAGGCCTAATTTTGAAAGCTCCTGGCATAGGTGAAAACTTAGGGGAAATTCCCAAGACTTTCGAAAATTGCATGGAACTTTGCAAACATTCTTCATGAGAGGATTTTTTCATATGTTTCTTATTTGGAGGGAAGACAAACTTGTTGTGTTAATAATGGAAAAGAATCCTGTTTAGGAAGAAATTGCTGCCATACAGCCAAACCTCTCTCTTTGTTGATGCTTTGGTCAGAAACCCCAGAAGAGTTATGGTATTTTCCTACCCATATTGAATGTGTGAGGAAGAAAGAAGGGAGCTGATAGTCCTTTATCCCTTCTTCCCTTTGTTGATAGTGCCCTTGGGTGCCGTAAGTGCCACTGTACCCTGCAATGCCAACTGCAAGTGCAACTGAATGTCCCCATTTAGATCTTTGTCTTCTGCTTCAGCCTTGTATCACATTGATACTGCCTGGACATGTTGGTTTCTGAGGAACAATGTGCTGCCCTGTACTCACCTCCTCAGCTACAGCCCATGCCAAGATTGGCATCCAGACAACCATAACAGCATGTATGAGCAACTGGGAGAGGTTAGCAGTGCATGGGGAACCCTGTTAATGCATATTTGTGTTCCTGCTGTGGCCTAGGAGTTTTCCACCTCTGATTTTACCCCGTGCTAAAATGCTATGAGATAGGGTCTGCATGGAGATGCGAAAAGGCTGTTGCACTGCCTCTGCTTCATGGATTGAGTCATGTCATTAACAGTCCTCTGGTGCTAAGAGGTTCTGTGAAAAGCAAATTTAAATAAAATTTGACCGTAGAGGAACATTTTATAATTTGAGTACTTATTTCCACTTAGGTGTATTTGTAGTGTCGGGATGGTAGCTAAATAAAAGGATGTCTCCTGGTTTGAGCTGTCAATGTGGCTTCTTTTGTGGTGGTTTTAATCCAAGGTTGTGAAAGGTGACTAGAAAATTTTGGTGCTCAAATAAAAACATTTTAGAGAGGTCTAAATTTCAGAAGAGAGGTGCAGAACATGTTCTGGAAACTGGACAGTTAGGGGCATCTTCAGAGGATGCTTTGTGAGACTGCCACAATTTAATGAAAAGCTAGACCACAGGCTTTTGAGGAGAGGTATCTGTGTTTCCTTTGTTTATATATGCAAGTTGGCTGGTCAAATTAGCCACGCAATTTCTCTAGGATCCATTTGTAAGGACTGGAGACACTGTTTATTCCAAAAACAGTGCAGTGGAATGACAAAAAGCATTCTTGGAGCCCAGAAGAGCAGCCAGGTACCACAAATGGCTGAGCTGGTCAATGCAAATATGTCTGAGAACTTCTTTAGGTATATGGGTCCTGGATAGCAGCGCTGTTGCTTTTTATAATTAATTATACTGTTATGTGTAAAATTATTTCAATATAGTTATGTGTCCTAAAATTAGGAAACACAGTATATGGAGATGGTATATGAATGGTGTAACAGCTTCTGCATTTGAACATTACAATGTGCTCAATCATCCTCAGACATTAAGGAAATTCTGTGTGTGAGTGTGTCCATGGGCATGCATGCACATTTAGCTTTTTCCAGAACCCATCTGGTTGACTGTGTTGCTTCTTCAAAGAGTATAGGGCTACTTTTAAATCTCTTCTATGCCATATTTATTTTATTTGCTTTTTTAAAAAAGAAACACTATTCTTTTAAACTTAAAAAATGCCCAACTTTAGAAATGCCTTTACATAAAGCTCAAAATTGTTTGACATGCTTTAAAAGTTCAAAACAACTGCATCAATAAAAGCAAACACAGCAATTTTCTCTGAATTGGAATATGGAGAAAAATCCTTCTATTGCAGGCACAATCTCAGCTGTGTCTTGTTCCCAGCCCTATTCTTTTCCTCTCCCATTGGACGCCCGAGGAAAGAAAGGTGCTTGCAACATAAAGGAGAGAAAAGCTACTTCAAGTTAATATTAACCAAATGTGAGAGGAGAAGCAGAGAGTGATTTCTGAAGTCTGAAATGCTTTTTGGAAAGGACTATGACAAAGTCTTTGTCACCAGGAAATAGAAGACATTTTAGCCTGATACTTCTCCTGACCAAATGCTGCTGAAGCAAGGCAACGTTTGAGACTCTCCCTTGTCTTAATGGAGGGAATTTATAGCTTGAGTATCAATTCCATCTGGCTCTTCTGTCAAAGCCTTCCCAGGTTCTTCTATTTAGAGGCCAGAAAGGCCCACGGTGACCTCCTAAATAAAGCAAGTAATGGAATTCAATCCACTGATATCTGCATAAAGTCCCTATCTTCTATTTGAGCATAAGCTTTAGCAGATATCCACATCAGATAATGAGAAATCTACTGTATCCCACAGGAAGCTGTTCAAATAGTTATCTCTTCTCTCTCAAAAACATGAATTTCATGTTGTGTTTGAACGTTTCTAATTTCAGCTCCCTGGTGTTTCATATCTCATTATCCAAAGATGTTAAAGTGCATTCAGCATCAGGCTTAGATGAGATCACTGGAGCAACTGTTGCCCCAGCTGCTCACCCATCCGTTTCCCAGAGGTTGCTGCCCACCAGAGCAGGGATGGCTAAATGTCTCCTGAAATGACACAGTTTACAATGACAAATTGATCCTGGGCAGAAACTTGCAAGAAATGAAGATTGAACTGGTTCTTGCTGCAGCCATACAGATTGATCTGCTTCTGCATGCATATTAATATTTTAAAGTATTAGGCTGAGGTACCTGTTATCTCCATGGATGCAGTTATGATCAAATAGCTGCTTAATCTTCTCTTTGAGTAGACTGACCTCTGAATTTTTCACTGTAAAATGTGCCTTGAGATCTCAAATCAATTTTGTAACTCTTTTCTGAGCTGTATGTTAACACATGGACATGAGACTTGGATAACCATTCCTGGACAATCATTCTGCAAGCTGTGTTAATCTACATACATCTCACCTCAGTGAAAAAACATGAGCCCTTCACAGAGAAGTTTCTTTCCAAATAAAGTTCCCAATCCTGAAAGTGTGACCTGATGTCACACTCCTCCAGAAACATCTGGGTAATGAAGCTTTGATATTTTAACCCCACCATTTAAATACCTCTCAGAAAGAAAAAACAAATGGCAAAAATAGGATCATTTGAATTACATGTTTTTTCTTTTTCACTGCTGTAGTGGAAAAAGTTAACACAATACAAAACTTCAGCACTGAAAACACATTTTTATTTGATTTTTAAAGAGAAGTACTTTCTTTCAACAAGGAGCCAGCAGTTTAAAACAGGCTATTAGGACTGTTCATTTCCACGCAGAAGTTCACTGGAGTAGCTGTAATACATTGTGTGACCAAATTAATATGTATGAGAATGTCCAATATGTGCATGCAAAACCTCATTGTTTTTATGGTAGCTCGTTATGCAGCAATTCAATGAAGTCAGCAGTGTAGTCTGAATTCAAGTTACTTTGCAGTGAATTAGAAATCAGGAGAAGTATGAGCTATCTTGCATTGCTGGAGTAGGTGAAGTTCATTAATGTTCATTTTGGGAATGATTTAATGATGAGCAGTTGATACATTGCCAGCTCATAGTCAGCTCAATATCAACTCATTATCAGGAAGCTGAACTCTGTCTGAGTTGTTCTGAGACTTGTACCTCAAACAACAGTTAAGGGAGAATCATAATTTTATTGAAAGAAAAAAGTCTTTGATTTAAGAAACAATTTTTTTAAAAAATAAGGTAAGATTTTATAGAATTAATGTTGGAGCTGCCTTGAAATTACTTTCCAGGAAAGATCTCACCCTTAAAAACTACAACATAAATAACAAGATATGTCAATGTCTTTCTCATGCTAACACAAAACCACTATTCTTTGTAACTGCTAGAAGCTGCTTATGTAGAAGGCCTGCTATCTTATACTTTTAGATCTAGGAAATCAACACTGAATTTAATTTAAACCCGGTATACAAAAACAAATCAGTATCACTATATCAAAAGCACAGACTACATCTGGTCTCAATCAGTCTATCTACAACATTCAACGCACTTGAAAGCACATCACTCACAGCAACATCTCCCAGTGTGCTGAGAGCTTCCAGGACTACCTTCCTTGCTTTCCTTTCCTCATTTAGAGTGTATTCTTTAAAAACAGACAAATAAACAGACTTCATGATTCACATTTTCCATAATCTTGGGTCTGAGACACTGTCTCCACCTTTTTTAAGCTATTTCTGCATTCGTTCATTTATTGTCCCAGATACCAAACAATATGATCCATAAATTCCACTGATTTGGCATGTACTTTGCAGCCCCTAAGACATTTAGACCCCCACAGACTCACCTCTCTTTCCAAATATGTTATTCAGGGATCCCAGATACCTGAGATTATCTTTTAATTGTTTGCTTAACCAAAGTATTGATGTATTGACTTAATTGTGTCTGTTCTCATTTATCTGCTTAAACAAGCAAGAAATACCAAAAGACAACATTGTTGATTGATTTGACTGCATGACATTTGATGTAATCCATATAGGCCACAAAGTCAACATTAGGTTTGCAACCACAAGAAGTCATCTCCAAACTCTCAAGGAAGAGAAAAGCTGTTGATTCTAAGAAGAAATTCAATTCCTGTAGTAAAGAGTCATTTGTTTTGGTTTATTCACCCCACTAATATATATGAAGGCAATGTCAGTAAATCAGTTGTTAGCTGACATCAAAAAACTTAGCTCCAAAAAAATAATTGCAAACTAGGATCTGCCAGTTTCATGCCTGGTAGTTTAAAAATACTAATGAAAATAGGGAAACCTGTGACAGGAAACTGATTTATACAAAAACCAGCAGGCCTCTGTTATTTGTAATGTGGAGTTTTCCACCTCTTAGAAATGATCCCTGAGAAAAATTAATAGTCTGAAGACCTCATTATCGTGTGGAAGTTTTAAGATGTCCATGCCCAGGTCTGGACTTTGAGGATGGGCCCTATTTTCCCAGCCAAGTCAAAACAGTGGATTCTTGTGTGTTTTATGCCTCCTACGTGCCTAGAGAGCTTCTGTAGCTTAAAAGAGACAGGAGCTGAGCATGTTTTTGATGCAGAGGTGTTGCAGGTTCCCCTCTAAGACAAGTCAGAAACTATGGAAGAAATGGAAAGAGGAGAGAAGAAGAGCCAGAAGGTCTCAAAGAGAATACATGGGAAATTCTTGCTGAATTTTTGGATGATTGTATCAGTTTTGAGTGCCTTGGAAAAAGCAATTTTGTTTTTCTCCTAGTATATTGTATTTGTTCGAGTAGAGCCATTAAAAGCGTGGGCATAATAATTTGTGAGGCAGCTTGTGACCTGTGCTGCTTTTTCTTGCCTTCTTCACCCTAGTTAAACTTTAAAAGCTTCCCACATTATTGTCAAATGCTTCTTGCAGCTAAGAAGATAAATGCAGGAAATCACCTCCTGTTAACAGGTGAATTACAGGTTCTCCCTACTGGAAGAACCAACAAATATTTTCTGGACAAGGCAACAATTTGTTTTCATTGAGCTTGGAATGGAAAATGCAGACAAACTCTGTGAACTGAAACAGTTTTGAGAACAGAAAAATGGGAAAATTAGGAACTTAATATTTTGCTGTGTATCAAGAATTGCTGTCATATTATGCCAGGCATTTGTATGAAGAAATCAGCAATAAACATTTAGGACTTGAAGAGAACTGTAACCAACTTAGGTGTACAAAATATTTGCACTGGAGGCAGTGAAGGGTAAGCTAATGAAGCCGTGGTGTTACATCCAGACCAGGCAAACTGTGCAGGGAAAGAGAGGCTATACATTTCTGTCCTACAAGCCACCTCTGTTCTGTGACTTGTAAATTTCCCCTCATTTGAATAGTCTCATCTAGACACCCGGGTCTCTTTTAGGTGATAGGTACTACCTAATGATCAGGAACATATTTCAGAATAAGGAGATTTATGTTTATGACTGCCTCTTTTTCCATGCTTAAAGTGTGCTGTTTTTTTTGAAATAACATAGGGCTGTGATGACAGGTGCTATGGTTTCTTGCAGATTCCAGATGTTTGAGGTAGTAGATGCTGTGGATACATTGCTGCTGGGTTAGCTATAAATGGTACCTGGCTGTGTAAGTGAGGGCTCCATAAAGCCAGAGGCCGTGGTACTGCCTCATCTGCTCTGCTGCCGCCTTGTCTGTCAGCTGTTGTGCAATGCAGCCTGGCTTGGCCGCATCTTTGACCTCAGCTTGATCAAACGGTATTGTTTTCTTGTCTGCTGCAGGAGGCTCTCATAATGATGCTAAATACTGCTTTTGTTAGTTCCGTGAGCTACTCTTTTTATTCAGGGCAAAGCAAGCAGAATCTCCTGCAATTGCTCTGCTATTTTCCCTTCATCCTTTATAATTTTTAACCTTTTCGCTATCATCTGCTGGCTTGAGTTGGGTAGGGAATCGGCCCTTCCTGCTTGCTCATGCCAGGCTGTAATGAATGCGTGTTTTACACTGCATTGCAGCCTTTCTGCTGGATTTGGTTCCGACACAAGCTGGTGGTACAAGCTGTCACTTGTCACTCTCATGATGTTTTTCTTGTGAATGGGTTCTTTGGCATCCTTTTGCCCAAAGGACAGTCAGACACTCTTCCCTCACCTGCTCTGTTTGTTTTCTTTTGTTTGCTTATTGCTCTGCTTGTGCCTGGTGTGGAGAGGCAGTTACTACCCTTAGAAATTTGCAACAGGCATGTCCTAGTTGGGGCTGGCCTAGAGTTCCCGTTGGTCTGGCAGCGGGAGGAGCTGCAGCCCCCTGAGACCCCAGGGGCTCCCCAGGTCCCAGTGCCCTCACCTGTGTGCGGGGGCGGGGGGAGCACAGCTGGAGGGCTGGGCCCCGATTGGCCGATAGTCCATGTCACGTGACATTGCGCTCACTATATAAAGGCAGGAGTGGGCTGGGAGGGGCTCTCACTTCCGGGGGTGTGGCTGTGGGGCCTTTGTGTTTGGGATCCCCGGCTGGGAGCAGGTGGGTGGTGAGCAGCTGTATTGTACATTAGCTGTTGATACTGCTGTCAGTGTATTGTTCTGTTATTGTTATTGAACTGTTTTTATCTCAACCCTGGAGTCTCCCTTTGCCCCTCCGACTCCCTCCCCATTCCCAAGTGGGGGGAGGGTGGGTGAGCAGCTGCTGGGTGTTTAGCTGCTGACCAGGCTCAAACCACAACAAGGCATTAACCTAGGGCACCAACATAGGTATTTTTGTGATCCAAGGAAGACATTAAACAGCTCAGATAGGAGATGGGATGACCATACCTATGAATTAAGCTGATGCACTGTGGAAACCTTAGCTAATTACCTCTGGATGAAGAAACCGTCAAGGTCTGCTGGCCGAGACATTAAAGGCTGTTACCTGAGCAGTTCCAGGGGCCCCAGGCAATGAGCCAGCTCAGCTTCCAGCCTCTGCCAGCCTATTAGCTGCAAGCTACTAATATGACACATCCCTCATGACTTGTGTCCTCTAAAGGCACTGCTGGATTCAGTCCCAGATCCAAGCTCCTACATCATGCAGTTTTTCCAGAATTTCATTTTTTTATTAGAAACAATTCAGCAGACATAAAAACCTAACCATTCCTTGCTGCTTAAAGAACATACGCAGTTGACACCATGGTGTCTGCTTTGGCATACAACAGTACTGGTGAGAGGTGTGAGCACGCTGGGAACTTCACCATGGTGCTGATGCTACAGCCCAAAGATCTGTGAGACCCTTCCCAAATTACCTTGTGAGAATGACATGGCAGCACTAAGACTGAACTTTCAGGGAAATACCTCTACAGGCCTGAGCATTGAAGTAAGTGGAACAAGTTTACCTAGACTTTGCTTGGAGGAACAGGAGGGTAACTACTGGTGCTAACACTTACCTGGGGTGGCAGAAGGCAGCAGCCCCAGCATAGCAGCCCCTGGCAGTGCTGGCAGCAGGAGGAGTAGCTTAATGACTGCTGTAGTAGACTTCTCAACTAACACTTACACATTCTCTTTCTAAAAGGACAGCCCTCCACCTGTGTCAGACAGATCAAAGCTATTTTAATCAGGCACCAGCCTTGTCCAGGAAATCCCAGACAACACTAATATCTCCAAAGGTGGGAGGAAAAGCAGCCGAGATGAGTGAACACAACAGCAAAGGGTCAATAGCCCAGTCAGCCAAAAAGCACAGCATCCATCCCACACTGTCCATTAATCTCACAGAGTAATGAGAGTCTGGAGAAGCTCCTTTTCTCTGGTGGAAGTAGGCATCTGGGCAGAGCCCTGCCAGAAACACAGCGCTGGTTGGGCCAGGGGTGACAGATGTCTGCTGGATGAGCAGAGGTCTCCTGCAGGAAAGCCAGCCTGCACCAAGGCCAGGAGCTGCACTGGAGGACCATGGTATGGGCTGGTGGCACTGCTGGGGCTAGGTTGCTTTGTTTTGAAGAGGAGACACTCACCAGTCTGCACAACAGCTGAGACAGGCCAGCCTGAAACAGCCTTGCAGCTGTCTGAACCACTGCTGTGTCAAAACATTGGTCACCTTTGGGTTTTGTAGTTTTGCTCTCGGTGGACCTGTTTTTTGTTGAAGGATGAATCTCTGCCTCAGTCTATAGCATTTACCCAACTTTTCCTCTCTGAAAACTACTGCATAGGAAATCTCACAGTAGTAACAGGAGGAAGACAGAGCTCTGTCTGCACAGTTGCTTCAGTCACAGACATGTCACCCACACATAGCATTTGTAACATCCTAGGGGCTTTGGTCAAGAGTCTTTTTTCCACCTTTTTTCAGTCTTCATGACCCAGCAAACTGACCTCTACAGACTTCTTTATACCAATGCAAAGATGCCACCGCCTGCCTGCCCTCTGCCATGGGAGTCAGACCCATCTGGGTGTGCTGTGCCTCTTCAGCCGTAACAGATAAACCAATTACCTTCTGTATTGGCAACAGGTGGCAATAGGTTGCTCACCTGAGGTAACTGTTATTAACAATGGAAACAGCTGGGCCCACTTGTGGCCTTTCCATCCTTGGGCTATTTGTTACTGTTCCTCAGTAGGTGGATGTCAAGTCTGCAGTTGAGATAATGGGGGAGCCTGGGATAGCCCCTTAGTGGTCCTGTGCTCTGCTCGTGGGGCGCTTTGGTAGCTTTTTCTGTGGTGAGTGAAGCTAACCTGGCTGGGATGAGAATTACTCTTATAGTCTATTTTTCCAGCTTTATTGTGTCAGTTTGGACTTCAGCAGGAGTGTGTTAACTGATGGTGAGCATGCAAATAATATTTTAACCTTGTACATCTGTTTCCGCAATAATTAATCATGAGCTAAGCAAGGAAGGAATTTGACCCATACATTATTTCAGCTTTCTCTGAATACACCTGTGTTTCTATTTAATCTCATTTTTGAATTTCTGGTATCTAGAATCCTTTAATATTTGGATGTGTTGGCTTATTCTCAGCAGCAGGATCAGTGCATAGTTCTTTCTGTACCACCTTGGTTTCCAGCCCAGGGAAAGGGTAACGTACACTGGTACCTCTTTCATTTGACCCTGGCAGATTAGGCTATAAGGTTGGACAGCTTGGTAAATAGTATATGTCCTGTTCAACCATTGCTCTTGGGTGGTTGGTATCCCCCTGAGGGAGGAAGCAGACTAGCACAGGCGGCAGTTAGTGCTGCCATCAGTGTCACTCTGCCACACAGCCCTGCTGCGCACCCAAAGTTGGCATTTAGGCTAACAGTGTAGGAGAGAGTGTGCTGTAAAGAAATAACCCACTGCTGAGCCAGAGGAAGATATCAGTGCTCCCAACTGCCCATCAGCCAGAATAACTATTCCTCCAGCTTGCTTGGTGGAAGATCTCTGCTTGGCTTCAGCTAAATCGGGCACCTGGGCCCTCTGCTAATGCTGTGTGAGGACACGGATAGCCTCAAGCTGCAGAATCTCATGAAGTTGCTCGGTGAGAACCAGGGCTGGAGGACAGCAGTTTGTTCTCCCAAGGGCTGGTCCCTCAGCCATAAGGTACATCAATGTAGTTCTGCAGGCAAGCAGCCTGGCCCCAGTAGCTGAGCAGCTATTTCTGCCTTTCTTTAAATGATATTCCAGGAAATAATATTAACCAATGAAAACTTAACTAGTCAGATTATGACCATAATCTACTAGGTGCTTTGATGTTTAGATATTCAGGAAGAGAAAGCTTGCATTTTCTCGTACACCAGTATTTCTGAGAGTAATATTCCATTAACATTCTTCTGGCTCTGTGTATAATTAGATACAAGATTCTTGTAATATTATACAATTTATGATAGGCACACTCTTCTGTTTTGTGGTAGCTTTCACAGTTTTTACAGTCACTACTTTGTTTGGGTCAGGCTGTAATCTTTCTGAAGAAACTCCATGTCTCAGAGAAGTTATGGGTCTATCAAAAAGCAGTAGTTTAATTTTATAGGCACACCTGTGAATTTAATTCTCTCTCTAAAACTTCTCTTAAGTCCTTAAAGGGTCATTCCAAACTCAAGGGGAGAAGCTTTGATTGCATCGTCTCAGTAAACTGCACAATATATAGACATACTGAACCTGACAAGTGAGCGTTCATTAATCCTGAAACCTGGCCAAGCCACTTGTAATTCCAAAAGGCACTGCATTTAAAATTGAAAGATCTCCTTATAAAGGCCCACTTATTAATTTTTAAATTTATTTTATTTCTTATTGCTGTCATTTATTAGTAACTGTCAATAGCTGCTAGTAAGGTCATGGGTAGTTAAAAGTTTTTTCCTCACCTGAGGAAATATCAGTGAACTATAAATTCTAGGACATGGATATTCCCTTCCTCTTTCCCAACCCCCACCCACCCTTCCCTTCTTAAACTGAAGTAAAAAGTAGTTTACAGACTGCATCAAATCATCTTATAGAAAGAGTAATCTCTACCCTCCTGAGGGCTATGACAAAGGGGAGTGGGATTTCTTAGCTGGAGGAAACTTGCCTTCTAATGCAGCCTTCCAGCTTGTTTTTAAATATGCATTTGAGGTTATCGTTATTAAATGTTGCATATAACAATAGTACTTATTTCTAATGTTTCACAAAAAAAAACCCTTTTATGTTTCATGCAATAAGGTCAGTGAGAAAGCCCTTTGTGTTGAAAAACTGGAGGTAGATGTAGAACAACATATTTTTAAGATTGCTTTTAAAATGATCTTGTATGGTAGTAAGTTTTTAAGTCCAGTTTTCTTAACAGTGACCCAAGCAAAGCCACGCTTCAAATTCATTCAAAAGTTTGCTACAAGGAAGAAAAAGAAGAAGAAAGCAGATGAAGAAAATTTGTCAGCACATGTAGCACCTAAAAGTGCAGTGAAGATGACCATGACCAGACAGAGTAAGATGCTTGAGCACAGTCTATATTCTGACTAAAACATTTTTGATTTACAGTAAAGCTAATGACTAAATGTGTCTTATTGTGTGCTCCTTTTTACCTAAAGCAGAAGTACTTATAAAAAGGCTTGGCCACATCTTGTAAGGTACTGATAACTCAACTAAACAAAAGTACCTGAAATCTCTGGACTGTCTATTCTCAAGGATATTCAGTGCAATTTTGTAATTTTTGGCAATTTAGGTAAGGTAAAATTGCCACTCTGTTGAAGTCAATGTGAGCTCTGACATTTATTTCAGTAGGACCAGTATTTCTGAGAGAGTCCATTACCTGAGGAGCTCCCTCCTTATGGATGATGGGTAGCCCACATGCTTATCTGAACCTACTACGTGCTTATCCGAACCTGTTGAGGTTTTTCTGTCTCTAAATATGAAGCATTTCTATCCTGATTTTGGTGGAGAATCCTTTTTTAAAATACTGAAAAAGGTTGAAAAGCCAAAGGGAGAGAATTGCTATGATTAGATGTGCACCTTGGGGAAGCTTGAGTGCCAGTCCACCTAAGTATTTATGCTGCCTCAAACTAAAGGGGTGCCAGAGACCCTCTGCAGGGCAATCTGGTAGCAATCTATAGACAAACCTGGTGCCTATAGAGCTTGGTTAGATAGAAGCTATTACTAAGAAGAACAATTTACTCTGTCTTTAGTGAAAAGAAAGCAGTTTCTAACATAGGACAACTTGTACCATGGCTGTAATGAAATGGCAGTGAATGCACCAAGGCATTTTGGTTTTACTCTGGGAGGTGAATTAGCTGAGGCTGAATCAGCAGGGTTTAGAATAGTGTTGACCTTGCCTAGGTGTTACTAAAACCTGCAAGCAGCTGTGGCCTCTTACATTTTGCAGCAAGATAACCATCCCAAGTTTATCACTGTTTAAATAAAAAAAAAAAAACAAACATCCTCTCCCCACCCAATACTTTTGTGGTAGAGAAGACTGTACTCTCAGTCCTGTTATTTATCTGGCCTCAATAAAAAATTCTCTTTATATTCTCTATAATTGAATCTTGTCTCTGGGACAGAAGTGAGGGAAGAAAGACTATGTGAGATTGGGGGAAAAAGAGAGGGGAAGTACAACGGGATAGAAGAGAGGACACCTACAGGAAACCTGGAAAGCCCTGAAGTAATCTGATTTCTACTTTGTCTTATTTATATATCTTAACACTCTTTTCTGTTAGTTCTTTAGCTCTAGAAAATTATAATTGCTCTATACTTTGCAAATACTAATGGGTTTAATAGATTAAATCTGTGGTAATGTCTATGCAACCTAATAAAGCTGGGTAGACTAATGCAGTGCATTAGGATTTCTATTCGTACTGTGTTGGCAGAAGGGAATATGACAAGGGAAACAATTCTAAGAGCATGCAAACAAAATCAAAGAAAGACTTGTGAGTCTTCTGATTCAAAATAAGATGAATTTATAATGAAACATTCTTCGCAAGAGGGAGCCTTTATTTCTTCACTGAATATTATTTTCTAGAGGTATTTGACAGTGTTGCTGATATCTTGGAATCTAGAGAACAAAGAGAAATTATTTTCATTTCTTTTCCACTAAAACATTCCCTCGATGTTTGAGTTCAGTTTTGGTAATATTCTAATAGTTTGCAGTTATACAGCTTTCCATTTTAAAATCTGGAGTATCATCCAAATACTGAACTAAGCCTCACATACCCTCATGTTGTTGAGCAGGACTAATCTCCTTGAATCACAGGAGTGGCAACTGAGGCACTGAATGTGACTTAGTGTCCCACAATACATCTGAGGCGGATTTGAGAGGACAGTCCAACAGACTTCAACCTGGCTTTTTTTCTTCCACATGTATTGTAAATCTGGATACCTGCTTGGTTTACTGGGATCCCCCTGCCTGGGTAGATTTTCTTCTTTCTAAGAGGAAGAGACTGGGATTGCAGAAACATGTCAGTGGAGAGTAGCAATGAAAAATACTAATAAGCTTGTCCATTGATTGGCAGGGAGTATGAGTCGGGACAGAATATGGCACAGAGATTAGAATTTCTAGAGATGTACAGCAGTTTAGGGAAGTACTTGAGCCAGACATTTAGTGTGAACCAGCATGGTGGTTCTTACTGTCTACAGACATTACTGTCCCTTGCTGTCCTCCCTCTGCCTATGAAGGGGGAGGACTTACCCTTGCCTTGGCTAATGCTGTGCAAACTGTGTGGAACAAAACAAAACAAAAAAGCCAGTTTGGGAGCAGGTGTGGCTAAGCAAGGGCATGTAGTCCTGCCAACAGACTCCTACAGAGGGGGCAACTTCTAGCAGAAAGTGTCATTAGCTGGAAATAATAGTGTTTTCATGTGTTTTGTTTGTATATGTGGAGCTTGCCGAGTTAAAAAATATTTGGGTTTCCCCCCCAAAAATGTAATGTATTATATCTGAATGAATTGTTTCATTTTATGCCTGTATTCCTAGGCTTTTTTATTTTTATAAAAGTAGGATTTTGACTTTTGCAGAATTCTGAGGTAGAGATACTAATCAGCTTGTAGGTGTACTTGTTACCTGCCACGCGTTTGCATACCGTAAGATGCTTTCACTTCTCATTAAAATCATTGTGATTTGGTTTATGAAGCTGGTTTCCAGAAACTCTGGCACTGAGCAGAGGACAGAAACAAAAACTTTTAAAATTTTTACTTCAATTATGTATGTTATACAGTACATTTGAACACGCTTTCTGAATTGCTGCTTTCTTGCCTGTAAATCTGCCCACCAAATCCCCTTTATATGCCCACTGCTAGGCACCAAATAAGTACTGTGTGTAACTGTTGTGCTCCTTGCTTTCTCTGCTGTATACCTATAAATGCCTACCAACTGTCTTTCTGAAAAGACAAAAGATCATTTTGTATAAGGTCCAATACATGCAGGAAAGGAGAGGTAAAACCATGTGGTCTCTTACAGTTTCTTTTTCTATGATTTTAGCAGGAGGAATAATTTTGGTCTTTTGTGTGTGGATAAACATGATAGGTTTGAAATATGAGCCTGTATCCACAATACCTTGAATGTATTGTCCTAGAACATTGTATCAGATTTAATAACATATAGGACTGTATGGACAAATACCTGTCTGATCTTCTTCCATTAGCTTTACTCGTAGTGAAACCTAAAGTACGGGTTTCCTTTCCTCAAGCTTTGAGGGGCTGTTTTCCTGATTTTACACACAAGAGGATGCCAGCACTCGATCTGACCTTTGAGTTGAAGGATCAATGAGGAGAATTAGCAAGAAGTTGTAATGCTGTGTTAGATCTCATTAGGAGTTTTTTTCCCCCATCACAGTAATCAAACTTTTGTGGGAACAGATCAGTTCTGATATGGGGGAAACCAGAATAAAGGTTTGGCTGTTTGTAGGTGTGACTGCTAGAGGTTAATGTACTGATTACTGTCTCCATTTTACTCTTAAAATAATGCTGGTGAAAAAAGGAGGCTTTAGCCTCTTATAAGCAACACTTACGGAAGTGCTAATTTTAATGGTTGTTCTTTGGCTGTCTACTAGCTGGTCTCTGTTCATCTCTGTTTTCATGGTGCCTACTGAGGAGCAATGCTATGGCTGCTTTCTGGCTGAACCAGGGGGTTATTGAGCTGGGGTGAACTAGTGATGTCAATGCAGGTGTAAAATAACAATGTTCATTCAGTGAAAAATATCTCTTTAAATCCATAGTTTCTGTGTGCATACTTGTGTTTCACCTGACTCCTGGAAGTACTTCAATGCTTTTCCACTTGCTATGCCTACATTCTTACATATTTTGGACTCCATAACATTCTCTTCAGCAGATTTCACTGTCTCTTTCCTACACCTTATATGATTCCTTTATTCTCCTATTAATGAGAAAGAAATCATTTAGCATTGTTAATTTCTTCATCTTGTGACTCTTCAATTGATTGAATAATAAGAACTCATTGTGCTCTTTACAGTTATTCTGGGTAATAATAATCCTAATAGTTATTTGTAAAATATTTTTTTTATATAAATCCTCACCTCCACCCACAGTTTTTAATGCTTGGATGACATGGGAAGAAGTGAGTCACCATTGTCGTGCTAATGCAATTTCTAGTAACTTAACAAAGGTTTATGAACATAAGATTTAATAACGTTGTGGCAGGACATACATACATATTCTACATCTATATTTAAAAGTTTTCTACTTCTCTGTCCTGGTTTTACCCTTGATGAAATCTCTTGGGCAGTTCAGCTGTTTGTGGGCCTAATATAAAACTGGAAAGTGTACATAACTAGATACACGATGATTTTAGTTTGGCTCATCCTCTCAGCTGGTGAGTATAGCAGAGCCAAAGCCTGAGACAGGAGACTGCATGACTATGGGCCTGGAATAGGGTCACATCAGTACCACATGAGTGCCCCAAGATGCAGGGCTAACTAAGATAAAGCGGGTGGATGTGGGACTACAACATGCTTCTTCCTCTCGTTCAGTTCATGCTTCAGTGGTCAGAAGTATCCATGAGGGTTTTTTTTAAGGAAATTCTAAGAAATATACTAACCATTGTCTGGGTGTGGATGGGAAACTATGACCAAGCACCAAGCCAATACTACATGAGTCTGACCAAGAATCTGATTTTAGCCTTCATATTCATGAGAAACTATGATCTGAGATTACATACTATCTGGCCTGGGTTCTTGGAAAGTTTTGCAAGTGTGGTCCATTTAATAATAAAACTTGAAATAGCTGTACATTTCTTTTGCTTTGGCAGTTTCATGGTGTGGTCATGTCTTTCGTTCTCATTTTTCTATTGCTAGTCAAGTTTAAAATGTAAAGAAGATGAATGGCTTTTGGGGTCTTTCATGTAACTTTAGTTGACTTTTCTCTTGCAGTAAACAAGCCAGAAAAGCCCTGGCATGGTTTCTCTTCCCGATTCCTTCTTTTGACAGCAGTACCTGATGGGAAGTAGTACATCACGTTTACTTTTCCTTTCCAATCATGTTCTACAGCTCAAGGCCTAAATGTTGTGGTTCAATATTTTCTATCTCTGCCTTTTTCCTCTTTGCACCATTCCCTCAGGAAAAACTATCAAACAGCTGCCTTTGTTATGCTGGACCTCTGAAGGTTAGGATGCCAGTACCCAGGCAAGCCAGAAGTCACCCAAAACCAAGAAGATACTGCCTTTATGTTATATCCCTTTGCAGTTAGATTTCTGTTGTCCAGCACTGTCATGAAGCTCCTAAGAGTACTACTAATATGATGCAGGATTCTGCTCTGGCAACAGGCTTCTAGAGCAAGCTGCTTAAGGATGACTTACAAAACAGTGCAAAATTAGTAAAGCAAAAGCCTGCATTATGTTTAGAACTTAAATGAAACCTGCACTTTCCCATCCTTTGGGATATTTCGGAGAGAAAAAAAATCTGTTCTGGGTTGAAGTAGACTTTTTGAAAAATTTGTGGAAAGAAAAATCTGAAAAAACATTTCCGAAAACTTGGAACTATAATTTTAGCATAGCATCTACATTCAAAGCTGGGGTTTGGTTCAGCCAAGGTCTCTGAGCTGCCAGCTTTATGATGGGCAAGACATAAATCCAAGTCTCCTGGGACTTGCCCCTCCCCACTAAGGACTATTGGCTTAGTCTGGGATTTCAGGACTCAGCCTCGGGGAGCCTGGAAGACATCTCACCTTGCTTCAGAAGCATTTGGCCAAATGGTCTGCAGGGGTTCTGCATTGGCAATTTGCTACTGGATCTGGCAGGTTCTTATTTTTCTGTTGGTAGGTGACAAATTGCTGCATTCCTACAGATGTTTTGATTTACAGGAAAGTGCTAGATTTCAGAAACAGCAAAATATTTCCTCAGAATAGGTCTTCCACTCATAATTATGATGTCCTGAAGCACAGAAATGGAAGCCACGTATCTAAACTGCTATATTTCAGGTAACAAAGGGAACGTCTACTAATTGCCACATTGTTTTCTTTTTACCTCTGTAATAAATACAGTCCACTCAGAGATGTCTTTTGCAGTTCCTTCTGAAAGAAAAGGTAATTACTGAAAGCTAGTTCTCTATTTGCAAAACTTTAACACCATATAGATCTATAAGACCTCAACATCTCTCTTGTCTCAGCTGAAAAATGAATCCTATTTGATGATTGACCTTCCTAGGAACCAAAGCTTCTCCAGAAAGACATCAGATCTGTTGGTTCCCAGCTGCTGCTAGATAAAAATCATTATCAGAGCACCCAAGGGAAAACTAGTTGCACTAGTTGCTTAGCTCCATGAACGTATATCTTAGAAAAATCCCTAAAATAACACGAACAAACCTGGAGATATGTGATTGCATCTCTGGGCCTTTGAGGGGAGAGGGCTGTAGCTCAAAATTGATAGGGACTAGTGAAGGTGAGCAGTAGAAGTCTAGTAGTTTTTAAGCACTTCAGAATTTAAACTTAACTTGATGTCTGTCTGTTCTGGGAAGGTGACTAGATGGTGCAGGGTCAGAAAGTCTTTCCCTTGGTAGGCAAGTTGCTTGCTTTCTCACTTAATGTACAAATGGAGACAGCATGTGCTCAGTCTGCATAATGGATTAGTTCCATTAATCATTTTAATTCCCCATTAATAGAGTAGCTGGTGATTGGCTAGCAGGGCCTTCTGCTGCAGTTAGATTTTTGGGGTTGAGGTAGAAATGGCATGTGATGGCGAGAATCTCCATGGATATATCTGGCTGAAATAGTGGGACCTTAGTTTAGTTGTTTAAACACTTCGTCTAAATGACATGCATTGCTTGATATTACTGAACTGGGTTGTGACTTTACAACTTCTCCCAGCTGTAGACAAAGGTGAAACTTTTTAGCTTTAACATCACGCCCCTTGCTCTGATAGTATCATGCTGCAAAAGAGTGCAGTGAGAAGATCTTTTTTTTAATATTCTGGCCCAGTTGAGCTGGCTGCTGGTAAAAGGCAGGAACAGACAGCAATGAGCCAAGGCTATCCCTACCTGTAAAATAAAATAATATTTTCTCCTTCACTCAGAAATGCAGATTTCATGTGTGGGCAGCCTTTGGAATAAGGAAACTTTTTGTCCCATCTTTCTTGCCAAAAAAGGTCCTAATGGGTATGCCCAAATCCGTCTCAGAAGCTTCAAAACAATGTTGAAATCCTCTGAATATAGCAGACATTTATATACTATTATCACAGTCTATGCCTACTTCCTGCTCCCTGCAAAACAGTTGAAAGGAAAAGCATTTCTCTACACTTTTTTCAAAGAAAACTATTACATTTAATGATATTTCTGAGACTAAAATAAGAAATAGTAATTTGAGAAATGTTTGTAATTAACTCTCACTTGTTCTCTTCTCATTAATAGCCCCCCAACACATACACCTACATGTGTAGCCCTCCTTCCCCAGCTCATACTAAATTCTGTCCTCTAGTGAAATGCAATATAAAGTAGGATATAGAGCATGGATCTAGCAACATTGTACTTGGTAATCCAATTCTAGGCTGTTTTTCTTATCCTTTATTACTCCGTTTTGTCCTTATTGAAACTCCAATATGTTTCCTGTATTGCTTTATATTCCCCAAGTTTGCTCTTTAATGGCTGGGTATGCTCAGAAGTTACTGCCTTTCAGGTCTGTTCCTTTCCTTCAGAACAGAAAGTTTAGGTTTTTGGTAGGCTGTGAAAGTCGCACCACTTACAGTCCTCCTACTTGATTGCTGTAATCACCTACTGGATGTCTTTGCAATATCAGGACTTGTATAAAAGCATCCCATGAGGACCAGGCAGAGATAATTTCTTTAGATTCAGGTTGGATAAAGTCTTCTGGCTACTGCCTCTTAAAGGAGAGTGAATGTGGAGGGTTGTCTTCTACTGGATAGTGAGTCCTTAAAATTAATTCTCTGTCACTTTGTGTAATTTTACATTTTGTATTTTTTTTTGACTAAAAGACCATTCCGGTGGTGATTTAAGACTTGCAGTATTCAGCTTCAAAAGTCTAGCGTATGATGTTGGGAATTCAGATATGAGATTGCTAGCACATTGACAATAAGCCTATGTAAATAAGTTTAGGGAGAAAACCTGTTTTTAATTAAAATCAATTATAATGAAATTGGAGTTTTTGATCAATAATTGTCCACAAAATTACTAAAAATTTTGAAACTGAGTTTTGAACAAAAGCTCTGTCCACTGGCATTCAATAGGCATGTCTCCCTGAATTACTTCGAGTTAAGATTATGTTCCAGTCTCTGAATTTACACTGTGTGAAATCAGTAAATATTGTGGAAAAGCAGAGAATAAAAACTGAAGGTGTGCCTTTATTACAAAGTTGAGGTAATATATCTTTACATTAAGTCAATACAGCTCAAGGGATTGAGGATGCACTGAAATTGCACTCAGGTGGCTGCATCTGTGTCAGTGCTGTGCTCACTCATGTTTGTATGAGACCGAGACTTCTGCGGCTCCTACCATCACTGTTGTTAACGAGCTGTGCTCTTCTGTGGTGGCTTCTCTCTGGTCCTGCTGGAGGGTTAGGGGAGGAATTGGAGCTAGTGGCTTTTCAGTGATGCTCATTTCCTTCCACTCTGAGGTGTGATTATGCAAATGGCTCATTTGTACTGCTTGAGCTGGCCTGTGCAAGTTAAGTGCTACAACACACAAGCTGAGGAGGCTTTTTTACGATTTTTAGTAGAAGCTGAGTCCTCATGTAAGTCCTTATTGGCAAGTTGCTCAGCAGAGCTTGCTTAGAAAGATGCAGACTGAGGCTGTCTTCATGCTGGGCAGGAGCATTAGCAGAGATACCTGAAACTCATCTTCAAAAACAAGGTCCAGCTTGACTCAGGCTTGTGTTTGGATTAGCAAACACACTCTCTCTCATCATGGCTTCTGTCTCTTTTTTTTTTTTTTTTTTTTTTTTAAAAAAAAAACTTTATTCAGACCTGTGAGTTTTGATGTTGTTCTCAGGAGAAGTTTTGTTGTCATTGCCTGTGACTAATTACAGTTCCCCTGCAGTCACTGGCACATACAGATTTTTCTTAGATTTTGGGCATGTATCTTGCATCACAGCAACCAAGGCCTCTTGGGTTGCCAACCTCAGCTGTGCCCTCAGCATACATGCTGAGTTGAGAAGTCATGACTTTTTTTCAGGGTTTTTTTTCTTCTGTGCTTCATGGTTTGATGTGTATTCATTTCATGTTTCTAGCTTTTCTCTCTGAGAGCTTAAGAACTTACCAGAAAAGAAACAATTACATGAAAGATGCTTGTGTGAGTCCTCAGCTGCAGCTGTGATTAGAGTGCTAGATTAATGATATAACCTTAAGAGCTGGAAATGCTATGGAAGTACGGCTGCATCCATTCAACAGGCCTAGTCGGTGGATTAGAAGAAAGAGTGGGGATGGTACCAGCAAGAATGTCGCACGTCATTATGTTAATAGAGAATGACTCTGAAGCTGTTTCTGAGGGTCAACATCTTGTGCTATGAAGAGATAGCTCAAGACTTGGAGATGTCTGTCCAAGGATTTGAAGTCCACTGTGGGATCTCTGTGCTCGTCTCCTGCATAATACAGCCCATGCTGGAAATAATTTCCATTTGAACAGAAGGTTTCTGGGGTAATGAAGGTTTGGAGGATAATGAGACTTCCGGAGGAGAGGGGACAGTGAAATATCAGGGAGTAGGAAGTTCTCCAGAGTTCCAAGAGCTTTGGGAAGCCACAGTTGCAGCTCTTTTCCCACACCCTACCTCTCCCAAGACTGCCTCTCTATTTTCCTCTCCCTGAAGGAACTGATTCCCACTGCCTCTCTTGCCTGGTGCAGTTTCCTATCAGAAGTCAGGAGAAGCCATGTCGTCTTCCACACTCCCCCTGCTTCCCCCAACCTCCCCAGCCCTGCTCCCTGCCACTGCAGCTGCTGGGCTGGGTCCTGCTGTGCTGTGATGAGGAGGAGCAGAGCTGGAACATGGGTGTTAAGCAAAGACCTCAGTTGTGCTGCTGCTGGCAGGGCTGCCCCCACGCATGTGACAACCCTTCTCTTGGCAGCAGGGGCTCTGCAGGCATGTGGTAGCTATTCAGACTGGGATAAGTATTTCATATCTCCTCAGATACAAAATAGGCAGATTACTGCTCACTGCAGGATGATGACCTGCACAGCTAACTGCTGTGCTTGTGGCTTGCTCTGGGTTTATTTTTTTTAATGTTGTTGCTGCCAATATATTAATATTAATGTTATTTACTAAAGAAAAAGGAACCACCAAAAATCACCTCGGTCACCAAGTCTACTCCTTCCCGACTGCAGGCAGCCAGAGAAGAGATGTTGGTCTGGAGAGCATCTGCTTCTCTGGCTTCACCAGCACCCTGTCACTAGCAAGGTAGCTTTCGGTAATGAGGGTCAAGATTCATTTCTGTCCAGAGCACTACAGTTCATAAGGATTTCACAATCAATATATTCTATTCATTTAAATGTTAATAAGATTCCTGTTTTGTTTTGAAATGTAGAGAGGATCTTGCTTCTTTACCCTTTATTTCCCTTTCTACTCTTATTTAGCAGTTCAATCTGGTTTTACAGATAAGAAACACTCTTGCTTTGACTGGGGTGAAAGTCTCTTCTCAATGTACTTTTCAGAGGAGCATGTGCTGGATGCAGGTGGTTCAAGTAGGGGCATTGGAGCACTCTCCACCTCTTTGGACTTGTTCCCATCCAGGACACCAGCCTGTTTTGCTTTCAGAGCGCCAGTCCCAAGAACAAAGCCCTGCTTTACTGAGGCTGGCTCTTACAAAGACATAAAATGCACCTTTAAGGGCTTCACAAGTGTCCACTGGGGACTCTCTGCTTGGAGAGGGCAAATCCAAGATAACTGCATAATTTCTGTGGGAGTCTGACTCCACTAAGGGAAGGACGTCTCTTTCCCCATGACGTTGAGCTGGTACCAGAAATAGAAGCAGTCTGCCTCTGTGTATCATGTGGTTTTAATAACTTCATAACAATGATATGAGTAACCCTGTGAGTATGCTGTAATGGTGACAAGAAGCTGGAGATAGCAGTGCACATAGTTTTCTCATTACGTATTCTAGAGAAAAAGATAACAGAACATGAGTCCAAAAGTGTATGATTTAAAAAAGACTCAAACTATTCTACATCACTCTGACATCTCTCTTGGGAATATGCACTAGAATTAATAGAGAGGAAATAGGAAAGGTCCTGCTAATATTATTAGTTACAGTTTTATTCATTGCAGTGATCAAGACGTCCCAATTTATCTTGGCCTAATCTATGACCACACACGTGCACGCACTAAAAAAAGTTCCTGTTCCCACACCCTCAGATTATAGCATGACCCAGTGACAGCTCTATTTTGAGTTTAGGGATAACTGTGGGCCTTCTTTTCAAACAGTGGAAGTGGTTAAACCCTTTGGAGCATAGTGATGCTCTTCAGGTGGTGGTTTATATGCATGTTAGTGCCCAGGTCAGAGGAACAACCTGGACCCTTCAGGTATCCATGGCACAGACAAACCTTGGAAATGACAAAGAAGAAAGGCTAGAGGAAAACTCTTGGGTACAGCTACCTAGTGTAGCCCCAAAAAGGCCAGGACAAAGAGTAGATTAGATTTTGCTTCTTCCTATCAGTGTACAAGTGATCTCCTGTTGTGTGACACCTGACAAGCAGGACATGGTGTTCCTTGTCAGAGAGTAGAGTTTCTATAACAGATACAAGGCTCCACTGCCAAATGCTTCCTCCCAATAGAAAAATTTGCAAGATCCCAAGTTTTTGGGAACTATTGAGTTCAGACAGAGTAGCAACACAGCTGAAAGTGTTATATAAACAACATATGTTAGATGTCTGATGCACAGAGCTGGTTTGTTCCATACAGAGCACTAAAAACTGCATAGAACATAGGAGCCCAATCTCCCATTTTAGCAGTGCGAAAGAGCACTAAAAAGCAGAAAGGTGAATCTCTATTTAATTTTATAATAAGATTATAGTTTTTTCTTGCGTTCTGTTAGAAGTTTGCATAAGGGAAACCAGTATGTGATTTGGATTTCAATGAAAAGGCAAAGTCAGAACACAGGCTGAATAACTAGGCTTGGATTCCTCTAAAATGACTTTCTGCTATCAAAAAGGTAGTCATCAGGTTTAAGCCAGCTGTCTAGGTACCCTCCATAGCTAAAACAGGGGTATCTCCTGAGGGCAACTCAGCCCTTTTTAGAAGGACTTCTGAAATAGGCAGGATTATTTGTTGTCCAAAGGTGATTTGTGCTTTCTTTGTTACAGAGAAAGCTCTAGATGACTTGTTTATTTTTATGTGCTTATCCTTTATACAGCCAGAGTTAGCTAAGAGGAATCTTGTCCTAAAGTGTCCAAGAAGTCTGTATTTAGGAGGGTGTCTGGGCAGGGCTGATCCGAGGTCAGTGCTGGCCACGTTGCTGCTTGCTGAGCTGCTGTTTGAAGGCCCATCCTTGCCAGGCCTGCTGCAGCCTGGGTAGAGTCCTTCATTTTCATGGCAACCAACAGCGCATTATTGTGACAGTGCTAAAAATCCCTCGGCAAACTGTTATTTTTTTCTCAGTCTTGACTTGTATGTTCTCAATCGATTGCAGTTTCTGCTTTGTCTCCAGATTCATATTCAAGTGCTGTTGTATTTACTGGTTTTCTTATGAATTGTGCTGCTGGTGCTCTGACAACTGAGTGCTGCCTTGGTGGTGGCATTACTGCAGGGCATTTGTGCTGTGCCTACAATGACAGGGCCTGACATTCAAAGCTTGGCTTCATCCAGTTGCTTGAGGGGTGTTGAGAGCGAATTCTTGCCTGTGAGCTGCAGCCTTGATGCCAAATCTTTTAAGGAAGCCTGTATCTCAGAGGTGAGAGCTCCCCTTCTTCCTGCTCATTAGGTGGTAGGATCTGCTACAGTGGTTTGACTTTTACAATGCCACAGGCAAGAGTTGGTGCTGCTTTTCGCATTTTTTACCTGGATCATTTGCATTCTGCTTCTCTGTATTTGAGACTTGGATTAGTTATCAGATTCAAGAGGAGTCTGTAAGCCACAGAAGCACGCTGACTGCTTTCTAAATCAACCCTGATTAGAGATGAAAAATTCATTTCTCTTATATATAATATATATTTATGAAAGCATTGTCTCTCTGCAAACATTAGCATATTTACCAACTTATAAGTCAGTCAAAATGGATCATTCTGTTGTGTGTGTATTGTTAAACCTACCTGCATTTTTTTGATTTCTGAATGCTATTTTTGTTTGTTTTGGTGATTTTTTTTTTTTTTTTTTTTTAATTGATACCATTGATCTTAGTGCCTTGTTTCCGATACCCAGAACTTGTGCTGCAGAGGAAAGACAGAAATAGAATGTCAGATCCCTGTTTGGTTGGGAAGGCATTTGTTCCCTTGCAGTGACGAAGAGGGTGACAGCTACTCAAATGGCGGTGAGGGAGCAAGCAGACATGTGAGGGAAAACCCAGGCTGGCTGTCATTGAAAAAATGCTGTGATGGTAAAAAACCTTATGCACCAGAGCAGTAAAAAGGACTAGAAAATGGGTCAAAAATTCATGCATTCCCTCCACCCAGGTAAAAATCCTGTATAAGCTTGTGGACCTGGATGAAAACACAGTCTGATCTCAGACTTCTTGTAACTCCAGGCCCCATCAGTGAGCTAGCTTGCTGCCTTGCTTCCTCCCTTTACTACTTCTTCCTTCATTCTCTTCCAGGGGAGGAAAAATTATTTTCTTCCTTCCAAGTTTCCCACACTCCATTTCCACTGACCAGTTAAGTCTCCAACAATTCCCTATTTCTGCTTGCCTAATTTCCCCCTTTAACTTATAGATGGATTTCCTCTAGTTCTTTTACTTATGAAACCCAGCATAATTGTAGACTATAAATAATACAACTTTTCAAGAACTGTACTCTTGATTGCTTCACTGCCTCCTTTCTCATGGTCATTCTCTATAGTCCCATATGGTATGTGCTCAAATACAAAATGAGATGTTTCTGAGTACCTCCCTGTCCTTTCGTATTAGCATTTTGAACATGTTAGTATGTTTTGAGACTGCAAATGGGCTCACAGCTTATGGATGTCTTTCAAATATCAAATGATAGAAGGAACTTCTGCAGCTCATGTCTTTGAGCTCCAGAAGTTGTGCTGGATGAGTTCAGGATTTGTTTTGTGTAAGGTGATCTGTGATGGGATCTGTCTTAAGACTGCTTTTGTAGGGCTTCAACTAAACTAGGTGTCCCCTGTGCTACTCCTTCCCAGCCCTGGATGGCACAAAGCAAAAAGGTGAAATTCATCCCTAGGGGTAAGAAATGCTCAGAATGGTTTTACTGGAGTAAGAGCAATGAGAGGCAGAGGTGGGAGGTCTCAGATAGGGGCATCTTGCAGTGGGAGTACATGGCAAATGGATTTGGGGAAAGTAACTCACCACCATCCCTGGAGCTCTGCTGCTGGCACTGGCTGTGGAAGTATTTTGGGGCTGTACTGCCCCTGTCACTGGTGCTGTTTGATGGGATTTGGCAGTAGGACTCCAAAGGGACCCAAGTAAATGTCACGAACTCCTCTAGTTGTTGCTGTATATTATCAATGGGGCTTTGGGGACTGGTGTCTTCCACAGCATCCCATCTTCCTGCCAGTAGCTCTGTGATCTAGAGTGCTATTCATACCATGTTGTTAGGACTGTGCTCTTCAGTAGGCCTTCCTCCATGCTGTGTGACAATGTCTGGAAACAGTTTAAAAGGTCACAGGTTAAAATATAACTAATTAGCAAATACAATGGGAATTTTGAGATACCTGCAAAAGGTGTCAGAGAGGAAAGAGCCCAAGTTCCCAAATCACACCATCACCTTTTGGGTGCACAGCCACAGGCTGCTGAGGTCAGGACAGAGTTTACTTGTGATACTTGTAATACAGTAATGCCCAGAGGTCCCAGTCAGGAATCAGTGCACCACTGTGCCAGACAGCATCAGCACTCCCAGATCTGCCCCCATACATATGAAAAATAAGCCCTGCTCATGTTTAATCCACATAAAAAGATTTTTCTAAGAACTTCCCTAATCACATAGGGATAACTAAAGTATTTGTACAGCTCTGTCTGAAGTAGCTTGAGCTTCTTGTAGGGCAGGTCCCGGTGGAGGCACTGTTGTTCATGCCTATTGAATGTCAGCAGACAGCTTTCCTGAAGGAACAAAATGACTGCTCTGAAAAGGCTGCCCTACCCAAATTTGCTCAGGCTTCTGTCATGAAAAAAACTTGGGCACAATTACCTGTTTCAGCCTTTGTCAGTGGGAGAAGCTGAATTGTGGGTAAAGCATACAAGCAAGGAGACATAAAATCAAGATAATCCAGTATTTGCTGAGTGGTGCTTGCATGGCTTTTGTTGAGTGGTGTGCATGTAAAAGGCTGGCAGCCACAGTGAGGTTTCAGAATAGTCTGGTGCTATCTGGAAGGCCACTGGTATCTTGCCTGAGAAGCAGAATTTCTGTTGTGTTTATCTTCTTGTTGATAAGCAAACATAGATATTTGAAACTCCTGTATCCTTGTGGTTTTCTCATGGCCATAGTCTTGCATACAGAGCAAAAGGTCCAGCAGACTATTTATTCCACTGTCAGATAACCAGTGAGGGCTGGGTGTACTCAAGGAGACATGGCTGGGGTCAGCTTGAACTGAAATGTGCACTTTTTAAGTCCCTGAATTGGGGCAAGTCAAAACCACTTCAAGTTTTCACATTTTCTTGGCTATAAAACAGGTAGAAGATGGCTCTGTCCTTACAAAACTTGGTACGAAGCACTGTTAGAAAGTATCTTGTCATGGCAGTATTTTTTTCACTCTTGGCACTAAATGATTTTTTTTCTTATTTCTATTTCTTAAAGCAATTTCATGCCTTGATAAAATATAGTCATTTTTCTATGTTGTATGTAGTAGAGTAGCCACTTGTGAGCAGACCAAATATATTTTGTTCTCTCCCTGTCCTCACTGCAATACAAAATAGCAAAAGTAATTAGTCCACAGTATGGATGAATTGATTAGATTTTCAGCTTGGGGAACAGATACATTTTAAAATGAGAGCCTCTGGAGTGATACCTCCCTCCTTAGTACAGAAGTTGACTGGAACTCACAATAGCACTATATTCTAATTTTTTTTTTTTTTTTTTTTTTTTTTGTCTTTAATTTACTGTGCAATTTAACAGAGGCATTTAAACTCCCTGGCCTTGATTTATCATGCACTCTGTTTCACCTGGGCAAAATAGAGCTGTGTAGAGCAGGGGTTCAGTATATGTGAATATGTAACATCTGTTATTGAAGGAGGGGATGCTCTGAGTTGGGCTGGGGGGCAGGAGAGGGGGTATATCATGGTGCTAACTCTGTGTCTGTCCATGGTGGCTGCTGAAATAGCTGGATATTGCGGAGCAGCTTGAAGAGCCATGGGCAGCCTGTTTGAGGGAGACCCAGGCTGGCTCCTCCCTGTTTCTGCTCCGGGGCAAGCATAAGGGGAGATGAACCTTCCAACTGTGCACCGTGACTTACACATTGCCTCAGTACTTAATTACACCTTTTATCCAAAGATCTCTAAGTCCTGGCATTTTTCTGTAATGTGAAAATGGATGAAACTCTGCTTAAACCCAAATTTAATTAACTTTGTTTTAAACAAAGATTTTTATACAGCTTCAGCCAGAGAAAGGTTTTATCTGCCAAGTTTTACTGCAGGCCATGTATTTGCATGGCAAAGTTTTACACCCTCCTGAAATTTCTGGTTTGCAATGGAAAAACTGGCAGACTTGGTTATATCAACATTAACAGACATTCAGGATAACTGAAAATATGGGCCCTTGCCAAAAATTGAATCTTAAGAGTTTAATAGATTTTTTTTTTTTTAATATATATTTTTCTTTTTTTTTTTTTTTCCCTTCAGGTCCTTTCACTTCAGCAATATAGATTGCTCCTGAATTTATACCTGGGCCATACATGTCTATGACTTCCCTCTTCTGAATCTTCTACCCACAAACTTTGGGTAAAAATGTAGCCCTTCTATTTAAGAATTGCAGTACTTCTGCCCAATTTCTCTGCATGCCCATGTGTACAGGACCAATGGCTGGGGACACTTTAGAACATCCTGCTTCTCAGGTCAGGCAGTATGATGCCCTTTGAAAATCCCTGTCAGAGAAGAAAGGCGGAGGGGAAGCAGGAGGGATACTCATGTTTCACAAAGTCCACAAACTGCAGCCAGACTCAAAAGCTCTTAAGCACAGCCTGACTGCAAAAGGAATTCAATATTCCATTCTCCAGAGTGAATGACGCTGATCAAAGAAGCTGCGTCTGAAAAGACAAACTCTTTCTCCTGTCCCCTTCACTTCCAGACTTGAAGGAAAAAGTATGAAAGATCACTGTGCTACAGGAACTGCCAACCCAAATTTCCATGGGGAAAATCCCTTTTTTTTTTTTTTTTTTTTTTTTTCTGCAACCTTCCTTTATTATATCAAAATACTAGTATTTGTTTTTAAAAAGGGGAACACTTAACTTTAATTGTACTGCAAAACTGTCTTCAAAAAGAGTAGGACAAATTCAGGGTAGAAAAATCCTTCAGGAACTGCTAAGCAGTTGTAAACAGAGCTGCAAGTGTAATCTCCAGATAGACATGGGAAGGATATAGCACAGAAGCACAGCTCTGTGCCTGCCCCTGGGCTTCTAGCCCCGCAGTGAAGCCGACACTTGTCCCGAGGCAGCTGCTGCTGTCGAGGTCAGATGGGTGAGACAGACCTTTGCTTTGACAGAGGACAGACATCATGTTGCCTTACTCTGGTAAACACGGAACAAGATGTTGTTCCCTGCTGCAAGCAAGGACAGGTCCACCCTGTCACCGTCCTGCCCATGCTGTTTGTCCCCTGAGGACTCATCCTGTGCATTCGGCTTCTGGGAACTGATAAAGCTGTTGGTGCTGAGCACCTTCCCCAGGAGCATCCTGCTCTCCCTGCAGAGCAGCTGCTGCCCAGGGATGCTGCTCAAGGCCGTAGCCACCACTGTGGCCTTTGAGGTGGATGTTTTCAAACTCCTTGTTCCTGTGCAAGGGTGCGGAGTACTGGAAACACTTCTGTGCAGGCAGCCAGATATAATCTTCCAGACCTCTGGAGGACCCTCGGAGTTTTACATTCAAAACACCAATGCTGAAAGTATAAAAGCATAAAATTGCATCAGATCAAATAGTCGTAATTATAGCAAGCATATGAGACAAAACCCATTGTCATCTATCTCTCTGGGGACACCACACTTTTTGTTTGAGCCCTATTATTGGTGAAGTATGAGTTCTAAAATTATAATAATTAAAATGATGATTATAAAGTGTCAGGGATTGTAATTTTTTTTTTTTTTTTTATAGCTGGGAACAGTCTGTTCATTATTGAAGCAAAGATTTGGCTTTAAATTCATGTCAATTTAAAAGAAAGTGAAAAGGGGAGCATATTGTGAATGCAGCAACTATGCCTGAGAGCTGAGGCCCTTTCTTGTGCTGTAGAGTGGATCTTCTTTCTTCTCCATCAGGCATGGAGAAGAAGGGACCTATGGTGGGAGACACTCCGGGACAATGGGCTGGAAATGTGTCACTGCTTGACTTTCTGGGGCCCTGTTTGTGATTGCTCCTGCTTTGTAAACACCAGTAGGATGGTTGCTGCATCCCACTGCTGGGATATGGGACCTGGCAATACATTATTCCCATCTTCTTGGAAGAGACGTTGAGGGTGAAAAATCAAAGGAAACCCCTAGAGTCATCAACAATTGAAGCTCAGGAGCCTCTTAATGTCAAATGCACCTTCAGTTCATCCATTTACATTGCATGTCTGATGCTGGAGCTGCTTCTTGTCATGAAGTCCCAGCAATGTCTCAGGGCAGAAGGTGGGGTGTCCCTGGCCAGGGCAGCAGCTTCTGCCAAATGTGGTTACGTATCTCAAGGCTTTGAGCTTGGTATGTTGCCAGGGCTAAACTAGGTAGCTCAAATGAATGTTTCAAACGCCTGAGATTCAAAATACTTTGCATTTTCAGATCAGTCCAACTTTTGGGATGAAATAGCCCCAAAATGTCAGCTATGTCTGTTCCGTGTCAGAAATAAATGAAAGCTTGAGATGTGTGTTAGCTTTGGGCACCCATCCCAAGCTGTGAGGGAGAGAGGAGAAAATCTATATCGTAGATTTCAAAGAGCCCATATGTCTGATCTAGGACTTGCTGTCTGTCCTTTGCTGGATTGGGCCTACCTCTGTGAAGAATAGGCTGGGTAGCAGCTGGGGGATGGAGGTAAAAAGGAGGAGAAAGGCAAAGGAATCGGAGAAACATTGATAAATTCTATTTAGTGAATAACACAATGCATGTAGCAACACAATGGCCTTTTCTGCAGGCAGATTATCCCAGCCAGAGTCTTTGCTATATTAAAAAGAGGGGGAAAAATAGAGCACCAAAGAAAAGGAAAGGCGGGCTGTACAGCAGCAATCAATGCTGCCCTTTGTGCTGCCTGACATTTGAGGGACTTGTTATCAACGATTGCTGGCTGCTTTATCTAAATGTATCTCCCCAGCTGCCAGGCACAGCGCTGATAGGCAGTAGGATGTGCTGATGGCCCCAGCTGATACTGTGACTGCCCAATTCACCCGCCTGCCTTGCTGTCAGGGGCCAGCCGGCTTCTGTCACTTCACTTCTGACATGCTTGTACCTACCCCTGAAAGGGGAGAGAGGACACTTTGCCCCACCACTCCTTCCTTTCCCTATCAGCCACCTTGTCTTGTTAAAGGAGAAGGAATGAAAAAAAGACCAAAAAGGGCCAAATAATAATTAAAAAAAAAAGTCAAGAAACTTGGGATGAGAGGGAGATGTGTTGAGGAAAGGAAAACTTACTTTATATTTTGTTTGTCCTGCAACAGCTCTGTCATCTGCTGCTTTAGCAGAAATTGCCTTATGTGCTCTTGCCTTCTCTCTCCTGCTTTACTGCAAAAGAGTGATAAGAATAATCTACTGCTTAGTTGGTAGGTTGTCTCTTAGTGTGGAAAATGCCTCTCTAATATTTTCTGTTTGTTGATACAACATATATACTTGTGTCTATGTAATGCAGGGAGCCGTATGCACAAGTTTGTGTGCAATTACTATTATTTTTTATGACTAGAAGATGATGAATGGGCACAAAAGAAAGATTAGCTTGTAGCATCGCCTAAATCCTGGAGGGTGTGTGTGTTTTTGTTTCGTTCTGTTTTTTTTTAATAAAAAAATAAAAGGGCGTTGCGGTCCACTTCCAGCCAGAAAGTAGTTGCTCTTAGGTATGCAAGCTGCCTAAAGGCAGTTTAATTCTTGCTAAAAAGTAGCCAGTTACCGACAAATTTAAAAGTAGAAAAGCTCTGGATTGGTGTGGCCTCTTAATTCAAGAGACAGCTGAAAATATTACCTTTGCTGTTAGAAAGGTTTGAGGTCTGCATGGAAATATCGGCATGTGTATTTACTCTTGCTTGGTGCTAATGAAGCCATTAAAAATGCAGTGTGGCACAGCTGAAAGATTTCCTAAAAAATAAGCATTTTCTGCTGTCTGACTTCTGAAGAAGCATTTGGAAAAAAAAAGTAATACATAAACACAGTAATACAAAGGGCACTGTATTAACAGATTTGCCTTTAACAATTCTTCACCAAAATCTGGAAGTAATCAGAGCCCTCAAAAAGTGGATGATTCTGGGAGAACAGAATAATTTATTATGTCTCATGTTCAGTTGTCTTGTGTTAATTTGTGTATTTAGCACATATTTATCAGTTACAGAGCTCATTTTAAAGTGTTTACAGATTGCTACCTTGACCATAGTGGAAAACTTCACATTCATATAGTGAAAACTAATCTTGGTAGTGTATTTTGAGGAATTTCAGGTCTATTTGAGGCACCAGATATTTTTTTGTTTTTGTTTTAATCATCACTGTCTTAAGGAAAGGCTTTCTGGCACCTTCGTCCATGAATTTCTCCTGCACTGAGTTACATCTACTTACATCAAAAGACCCAATGAGGAGAACAGCAAACATCTAGGAGGGGTATTGCAGACACTAAAATCCCTCTGGAGAGCTAGAGCCAAAGACCAGGTACCAATATATACCTTTTTTACTGAAGAATAGCAAGATATTAATAAAATACAAGATTTGCCTTTAAAAGGATGAGACAATACATTAGCGCTTTACGTGTCTAAGCCAAGTATGTGTGCTGGTGAGAGATCTTTGATAAAGTTCTGGCTGAGAAAACAGCATGTTACGAGTCCAGCCTTGATGCGTGAACTGGGCACCCTTGCACCCTTCTGTAGCTCCCAGTTCTGTCTGGGTTGTGGAATTCCTTATGGAGCCAATACTGCTCTTCTGTATGAGAAACAGGACCAATCTCATTATGCAGTGTGAAGCGATGTTAAATGGAGGTCGTTCTGCCTAGCTTAAGACATCCAAAATATGACAGAAGCACTTTTAATTAATAAATTCTGGCCAGAGTGGAGTCCGTTTACCTGCTGCCTGACCACGCTGAACAAGGGGAGAACATCCCACACCCCCTGTTACTTCTCAGCCCTTCAGAGGTGCAGGCAGCAGAGCTCATGGAGCACAAGCTCAGATGTGCACATGGTATAACCTTCCTGAGCATTTCTCTTTCTGTGGCATTAGGAAGCCAATTCCTCCCAAGAGCGTGTTTATATCAATCTAAAATTCATTTCAGCTGAAATATTTATGATTCTGGGGGGGGAGGCAGGAGGTCTGGGTGTTGAGTGTGGTCAGATCAAGTTAGCTTCAACTGGCAAGGTTGACAAAAGTAGTAATCTCTCTGTCCCTCCTATCCTACCTAAATGAGCATTTATTCCAAGCCCTTTCTTAATGCTGTAACATAATTCATTAGGACAGCCTTAATGAGCTGGTAATTAGTCTGGTGGGAGGGGGTGAGGAGGGGAAATAGAAATGCTAGACAGAGAGAAAGTCGAGCAGGCTGGGGCACCTTAAAGAGCCCTGAGAGAGCCTTTTGTCAACAAAATGGATCGGGCTTGCAGGCAGTAAAACTTTCAAATGACCTTCGTGTCAAAATATTAGGCTGCTATTTTTCGCTAGATGGTGGTTTCATAAACATAAAAAGAACACATATCATTCAGAGTGCTGTAAAATTTGTCTCAAAGATGTGGTATTTTCTTCCCTCCCCCTTTTTTTCTTTTCGTTGCAAGATGAATATCACCTCTACACAGTATGAGTGGGGGGATGGGGAGAGGGGAATGGCATCTAATATCACAAACTTCTGCTTAGTCTGAAAGTAATGTTAATAGCAGATCATCTTTGTTCCAACGGTTTTGAGTGCTTGCTCTTTCTTTATTTTTCTGGAGAAAAAAAAAAAAAAAAAGTAAAATATATACATCAGTATACATGCCACAGACAGATATCAAGAGATGGTGACATTTTCACTTGTAAAATTCAGGAAAATTACTTAGATGTTCATAATTTATGGCAAAAGCTAGATGTTAATATTGCTCTGTGATTTAGAAGACAGATGTGCTATAATAAGTATATCAAAAACAACAGCTCATTTCTGGAGAAGTGAAGCATCAAAACAGTTGGCTATTTAAGTGTTTTTCCTTCTGTGAAATCTTTATTTCCAAGGTTAAATTCTGACATGGGGTTGGAGGGTAGAGAGGTGGCTATTTTCCACAAGGCAAGGAAACAATTACTCAAAGCATCCACTCATTTTGAGTTGTGCCTGTCTTTAGGCTCCTTCCCTTTCTGGCCTTATCTAACAAGTCCCAGAGCGGTGGGACTTGTGTAACTTGAATAAGTAGCAGAAGGCTGATAAGACATGACTTGAGTTGAACCATAGAAACGTGTGAGCAGCAATGACGGGGTGGGGGTGGTGGTGGTGGTGGTGGGGATGTAAGTAGCCAACATAACAAAAGCAAAACCCAAGGAGATAAAGAGAAAACTTGACTTACTGATCTGTCATGCAGTTAACTATTTCTTTCTTTCTCTGCCATCACATCATGCAGAGATGCCAAGCTGTTCCCTGTCTGACTCCTGCCTCTTGCCTGCATTTCCCCTCTGAACACCTAAACCATTTATAGCTTGTGAATAGCCGTTGCAGGTGATGCACTGGCAGCCAGACCACTGTTGGGAGCCCAGATCTTCCCCCAGAAATGGCCATGAGTGGTGACCACAGAACTTGGGTAAGGGAAAGCCAGGGCTGGCCTGAACAGACATCTGGCCCAGCTGTCTGGCCACTAGTTTCTGACTTGGTGCAATTGCTTGGTATTTAGACAGACATCATATGACATTATTTCTGATGCGGCTGGAGGTATCAGGGCCCGACCCTGTCGGAGGAATTTCCTACCCCTTTGGTGTGCCAGATTTGCTTATGGCCTGTTCATGGCTGAGTCTGGAGACTGGCTGGCTCCAAGCCTGTGTGCGAAGGACACATGGGGCTGGCTGCCTCGGGGATCCGCGGTTTGATGGGCTTTCCTTTTGAGAGCTGAAGGCCATCTTTACCACATAAAACATGAAACTGAAAGAGGAATTTAGACAAGGCTGAGATGATGTCTCACTTTTCTTCATAGACTCAAGCGGAACAGGAAATTTTACTTGCACTTGTGAAAAGTTTAAGCCTGGAGTTTCACACTGCTCTTATTACCCATCATGTGGAAAAGAAAATAACTTGGACTCCCCCCTCCACTAGAATTAATCTCAAGTACTTTGCCAGTGCTGTAGTTGTGCTCTGTCCAGTAGAGCTGAATATGGATCATCAATGACTCCTGGAGAACAAGCTGTTAATAAATGAGGAGAGGGTTTAATTTAATTTTTAAGGTAACAGGAAAGATATGCTGTATCTTACAGCATCTATAGCATACAGATCCCTTCAGAAACCCTCCAGGTATGATCAGTTTAGCATGGGACAAAATATTTGTGTTGCCCTTCAGTGACATTGAATCCTGCTGGCTGGCTACATTAAAGCTACTGATGAAACTCTATTTCTTCCCCTTTCCCCCCACCTCTTTTTTTTTTGTTTGTTTGTTTGTTTGTTTGTTTCCTTTTTTCTTTTTTAATTTTATTTTCCCAGCCACTTACTGGAAGAGGCAACAACTTATTTCACCTTCTAACATATTATATTCAGGATGCTCCAGGCACACAATGCAATAGTAAAGTGCCAAAACGTAGTGAAGAAACTGGATATGTTCATAAGCTGTGATGCAATGTTTCTGATACATAACACACCTATGATATGACCCCCAAAAAAGTGTCTTCCAAAATCTGCTTTTTTACAGCACAGTTGAGACTTGGAAGGTTCTATTTCATAAATAACTTGTGAGGCTGCATACTCTGCCTAGATTTCCTTATTAAAAGTGTTTTTTTCTTTTTTTTATATACTTATTTTTATTCCTCAAACCTTGATTTGGGCTGAAATTTTCTCTGCTGGGTGTCTGCTGCAGATTGATGTTCATAATTCTCGGGAAAAGCAAATTTTAGCAGGGTTAAGGGAAAAGTACACGTTAAATTCTGGAGACTTTTCTTTGTAATGTCCTACCATCAGCAGTCAGGATTGAAAGACATTATTTTGAGTGGGGGCTCACATTGTTTTTAGAGGGATATCTTCTCCATCTCTCTCTCTGATTTGACAAATATAGCCAAATTCTTAAATTTTTGAAAATATGCAGCATATATAAGCTCAGTAAACATCTCTCATGTGACAAAGATATCCTAAGAGGAGAAATAAAGATGGAGGGGAAAGGGAGGCTGAGAGAAGAGCTCAGACAAAGGAGCTGAAATGTTGCTGGGAAGGAGACTGGGGCAACGCATGTGGTATCGGGCAGGTTTTGAGAAATAAGCAGGGGATAGAGCTGGGGATCTGGCTTGCCAGGCAGGAATTAATTGCCTGTGTTTAAGTGCCTGAGGAACAGAGGAAGGAAGCAGCTTGGTGAAGAGAGAGGCACTGTGAGGTAGAGGCTGGATAGATTAGAGCAGAAATGAGCAAGACGGTCACATGTTGTGTCAGTAAATACAGAGCTATCTGTGTCCATCACAGCAAATGCCTCCCTCCCTGCTCCACAGTACCTGGAATAGTATCTCAGGTCCTTGGGTTTTAGGATTTGTCTGCTACTAGCAAATAGCCACCATATCGATTGGCAAAGCCTTCCACCCCCTCTGAAAAATCAAATCGAGTCCCAAATTAGTGGTTCCTTTTGGCTTAATATCTCTGTGACTTGCCTCTATGTACCGTGGAAGTAAATTAACTGTGAATTAGTGCCAGAGCCATAAGGAACTCACACAGAAGTTAATAGTTCTGTCTTCATAGCAGGGACTGAATAATGTGCAGCAGAGTAAAAGCTAGGCAAGTACATAGAAGAATGCAAACAAAATATTGAAGAAGTGCAGTCTGTGCTGAGGCAAGAGTTCCCAAGGCAAAATATACGATTATGTAATTAAGAGTGGTATCCTAATGCAGAGGCAGTGAGTAAAGGCTCTGCAGGCTTCCTTCATTCCAGTGTGTCCTAGCTCTGCTTTGCCACCTGAATAATGATCTTTAACTTACACATTTTGTGAGATATATTTATCATTGCACTTTTCACCTACCTCCTGCACAGTGTTGAGTGTCAGCAATTCACTGTACACCATCCCTCAGTAGCAATGTTATTTTTCTTGCTCTGGAAATGCCAAAGCTAAAGTTGCCCACATAACCGCAACTCTGATCCCCCGTGTAAACACATTACAAGACAGTCTTTAATTACATGAGCTTTTTTTAATTTTTTTTTTTTTTTTTTTTTTTTTTTCCCCTGCTGCATGATGCTCAGAGACATCTGGCCATATCATTCAAAGTGTGGCCCAGGCCTTATTTATCTCACACCATCCGAACAGTGTACTGAATACAAAATTATTGATTTGCTCTTGGGTGTTTCAGCTGGGCTCTCAGCAGAGCATTTGAGTACTTTATAGACACGTGTGGATTTGAATGCACAGTACCCCTGTGGGACTAAAGAGTGACAATATTCCCATTTTACAGATGGGGAGCTGAGTCACAGGGAGATTAAGGTCAAAGGACCCACCAATTTTGGGGCCCCAGTTTGATGTTTCTGAGTACTTAGTGTTTTTATAGCTCAATATATGTTCAAAGCACAGATCCCAGAGACTTCAATTACAGCTTCCAGCACTCAGCACTTTGCAAATCAGCCCCCAGGGTTTCAAGTCAGGCATCCAGAAAATGAGGAACACACAGTTAGTGACCACCTGTGGTTTATAACTTGGCCAAATGTGTGTGGATTTTCATGGTAATAGCAAAAGGCACCTCTCTTATTCCTGGGTGATGCTTTTCTCCCTCTGTCAAGCCAGCTGATCTCTGCAGTAAAACACAGAGTGCTGCTAAGGCCTCTCAGTGGAACAGTCCCGTACCTTGTGCAGGAGGGATGCAAGAGGAGGGGATCATTGTCATTACTAGCAAAACAATACTATTTTCTTTTATGTCTTTTGTGACAACAGGTAAAATCACCTTTGTGAAAATTTTAACATAGCTTTCCAGTTTCTAAGATGCAGCAACTCGCCTCAACAGTCAAAGTGGGAAAAGTTATGGCAGACTAAAAGCATGATCTTAGGTAGTGGGCACCCCACTGCAGGGACTACTGCCTGCTCTACTTCTAATGCTCTCTAGCAGTGAGCTAGGTGAAGGGATGATAAACTGAGGCCAGTACTCCACTTCTGCATAGTATTGGTGTGGGAAAAGGAGTACCTTTTAGTTGTGTACAGCCTGGGGCAAATGTTTATGGCAGAGATGAAACCCCTGGAAATTATATTTTTAATGGAGACCTCCCTGGCAGACCACAATTATAGCTATGCAAGTGGCTTTCATAAAAAGCATTTAAAATTTGAGTAACATGGAGCTGGAAAGCCCAGACATAGGTTACTACCTTTAATAGTATTAACAATAGAAAGATAGTGCTGAGCATGGTAGGGAGGATGCATTATATAAGTGAAATAATAAATACGATTTGTTTTCCTGAAATACAGAGAGGTAAAACTGAATTAATCTCATGGTTTTATCTATATTCCACACCTTGTTCTCTGTGCTGGCAGGCGCTTATTGCTGAATAAAGTGAAACACAGCTGACGAAATAAGCTAGAGGTTGTTTAAATTTCACAAAGAGAGAAATACTTGAAATATCAGCTTGTAGAATTGTGTAAACTGGTGTGAGTTCCAGTGTGGGGAGAACAGGAGGCATGATGCACCGAAAGAGGCAGGTGGTTTGGACAGAGAGAGGAAAACAACACTGAGAATTGATTCCTGGGAACTGGTGAGATCCTGGGAAAACTCAGGAATTATTTCAAAATAAGTCAGTAGAACCAAAAGAAAGATGCAAGACACTGGGAATGGACTGCTAAAAACTCATAAAAATCCAACCTCCTTAGATGATCAATACATGTGCAGAAATGGCTGCTCTTAATTTGCTGGGTCTCTTGTTTACCATGAGTTTATGGTGCTGCTGCTGACTCTTCCTTAGCAGCAGCATATTTTGCTTATTAGTTTTTCCATGGTTCTACAAAAATCCAAGAGGGATTGCTGGTCGACAGAGTCATATCGCAAGGCAGAAGCTCCTCCTGCATTGACAATATTGGAAGTCCTGCTCATACGTTCACACTTGTCGTTAACTTTGCAGGCCTTTTAAGGTGCAATGAACTCTCCAGCATCATATCTTATTATCATAAAAGCTTGGTTACAAGAAGGAAACATTAGACCTCAGAGAAAGCAGTGGATAGATTTCTCCCTACTGTTTCCAAATAATTACCCTTGTGTCTAGGTTGGAAGGTATGTTCTGAGGAACAACATTTGAGACCATGCCTTAAAAATATGGAAAATAAGCGAGAAAACATACCTGTAAGGAATGGAACAAGGAAGAAAGCATCTTCCTTACCTGAGTCCAGCTGAATCATGCTCACCTTTTGTGAGCAGCTACCTTATATCAATGAAATTAATTGCACCAGGTAGGTGAGCAGGATTTGTTCCCTGGCAACGTTCAGAGGGCTCAGAGGAGAAGCAGCCTATACTCAAAGGAAATGAAAACAAACACAAAAGAAACTTCACAGCTTCTTTTATCAGCAGTGTTTTACAGGTCACCTTTAAAAGGTTTGCATTTATGGCATCAGTATTTGAACCTCCTTTCTGTACAATCTGTGTGTGTAGGCTGAAGCAAGACTATGAGTGCCTGAAAAATGCAGAGGCTAATTACGGCAGTGTGAAAGTAAAATAATGAGAGCTTGAGAATATGACTGATAAGCAGTTAGATAATAGACTAACAAGCAGGATGTCTGTAGTCCGTCAAAGGGCCAATGAAGGTCTCTATGTCCTCTGCTACTGCCTGAGGAGGATGTACAGATGGAAAATATCCCAGAAATGGCATTTAAGGGTATATACCATGTACTGACTGTGTGGTGATATAATGAGTGCTTAACGTATGGATAAAGTAATTACTTAATTTAAAAGTGCACACTAGATGCTGATAACCAAGGGAGACATGCTTGAAACAAATGTTTACAAAGGAGGCGGTTCTTGGTTTCTTTGCACTGAGGCTACTGTGTGCAGTCTGGCCACCTGCCCGCTGAGTTGGGCTTGCCGCCCGCGATGCTATGCTGGTTTCATTGCCCCACCAAGGCAGCACAGCAAGGCTGTGGGGGGCTGGTGCTTGAGGGTGGCTGGCTTGGGAATGGGCAATGGAGCTGATGGTCTTAAAGGGGGCACCTGGCTCACATGGTGTCACAGTAATGCAAGAGGACCTTTACTGACAGCAGCTCTGTGAACATTGATGCCTCTGCTGTATTTTCAACCTCTGTCGGCTGACTGACTTTTCTTGGTAAACATGCAAATTCTGACCCGTTGGGGTGAGCTGTTCCAGACAGGGAAACTGGGGAGTTGAGCACTGTGGCAGGCTCAGAAAATGGCAAGAAAACAAAAGAACAAACAAGCAAACCCATGACCAGAAAAGATTAATAAAAAAAGACATTTTAGCCATTTGGTCATAAATAGTACTGTTCAATAGCACAAGAAATCATGCAGACTGTGCAGGGAGACATAAAACCACTGAATTATGTATTAATATGTCATATAAAAGGAAAAAGTGCTGAAGAAATACTGTAGGAAAAATAAATAAAACCACCATTAAAAGTGAACATGTCCCATTTGGTCAGTTATGCCAAACATAAAACAACAGAAAGTGCAGTTTGGAAGTTAACAACACTTTTAATTTTACTACTGACTTTTCCATAATAAGCCATACAAAGGTGTGGTTAGACCATAGGCTGAGGAATTGATTTTATGTCTGTGTTCATCTAAATCAGTGGGCTTTTAAAATACATATCTAGATCTGCATCTCTCTGTACATATGTATGAAGAAAGAGAGGAAGAAAGAAGTTGGAAAGCTAGGGATGTGTGAGCTGGCTGATGTTAAACTGGAGCTGATACTCTCTCAAAGGGGCTGTTTGGGTGAAAGGAGCTGGAGCTGAAATCTGCTGGTGGTGGCTGTGAGGCCGGTGTTTTCCAGCCGTCGGGGCTGTGGAGGTGGGATGCATGCACACGTGTAAAAGCGATATCCTGCTCGCAGCAGCCCAGGCTGTCCCTTACAGAGGAGGCACCATTCAACAGCGCCCACGGGGGACAGCTCAGCCCTGCTCAGGTTGCAGCTTTGATTTCACTCCATCTCTCAAATGTCCCCAGCTTTAATGTGAGACGACAGGCACCGCGGCTGGCTGGCCTTTGTGGAGCTGGCTCTGGAAGACTGTCGGGATGCGGGAAACGGGCTGCCCACATTTGCAGAGCTGGGCTCGCTCTGTCAGGGCACCCGGACAGTCAGTTTGCCCACCAAGCCGCCCAAGCGCGTCGCTGAGCAGGCTCTAGCTGTTCCTCTTCATGCAGGACAGAAGTCAGGGGGGCTGTGAAATGTAGTCTTCAAGCCCTGGCTGCTGAGATCCGGATGCTGCTTTGGGACTGTCAGCCGTTGTGAGTCTTTCCCTTGCTGCGAAAGGCAGGGCAGCAGACCACAGCGCAAGGTCGCCTGGCCGCAGCCAGCTGACAAGCCTCTGTTCAGCTGCGAGTGCCAGGGTCTCCTCTCTTGCACACAAACCTCTGGAGGCGTTAAAATGAAAAAAAAAAAAAAAAAAAAAAAAAAAGGAAGGGGGATGATTTTGCTAGCAGAAAGCGCAAATGACACGGAAACCACTATGCCGCTGCTTCATTAAATACATTGGCCTGCTAGAGCTGCATTGCAGATATCCTCTCGGTGTATTTTGAACAGCAAAGTTCCCTTTGGTCAGTGCTGCTTTGCTTCGCCTGCTTTTTTCAGCCTGCCCACGGCGATGCCGGTACCATCTCGGTTGGGAGGGGAGAGGCCGGGGCTGCTCCCGCCGGCCGCCGCTTGTGCCCGCAGCACGACGGGGCTCTGCTGCCTGCGCTGCTTGGAGGCTAGAGACCTGCCAAAGGCCACCTTCCCTCACGGGGATAGACGGGGGACACCTGTAAAGTGCGCTGCGGGGGATGCGTCACCTCTGCAGCGGGAAAAGGGCCTGGCTTGGCTTTGGCCTTGGCGTGCGGACGCACGGCGCTGGGTCTTTGGGGTCCTTTTCGGCAAAGCCCATCTCCAGCACTGAGGAAACGCTGCCTTTTGATACGGTTTTGCTTTAATTTTAGAAGCCTGGGACAGTGTTATAGAACGTGAGAGTGGAAAGAAAGAAAGGAATAGGAGGCAAGTATGTAAATAATCACAATTAATCTGAAGGTCTAATGGCCTGTCTGCCTTCCTGCTGTAATTTACCATATGCTCTAATACTTGTGTGAGACTCCCTGGCTCATGTGTTGTTAGTTTATGTAAGTATGCACAGACCTTTGGCAAATTTGTATTTTTATTATGTAGAAGCTAACATTTAGCTTTCTTGTTGTGGGTATGTTGCAGCATATGTTAGTGTTTATGTTGCAGGGAAAATGAATTTCTTGACTAGAAAATATCTTCTTCTAATATTCTAGCAATTTGTTATTTTGACCTTTTTTGTAATGATGTTTTGTCAATAGTAAAGGCAAAGCTGAGTGGGATGGGCCAGGTAAAGGCTAGTCATTCCTGTGTGACACTCATGGTATATTATTTATTCTGGGTCCCTGAGGGGATAATCGCATCCGGGTATCATTCAGAAGGTCAACCTGAATTGGTGGGAAATAATTTCTTAGAACTGGATATGAAATGGGAAGTGGATTTTTTTCCTTTTCTTTTTCTTTTTTCACCATTTCAGTTGGAAAAACCTATGCATAGCAGGGATGCTACACCTTTTTTCTTACTTTTCTGTGTATGTGTTACCCTTCAAAAATTTTTTTCAAGACAATTTTATTTTTAACTTTGTCATGGCTAAATCTTGAATGTTTTCAGTGGGAAATATGTTTACATCATCGATATCTGTTTTCTCCAGGGCCAACAAAGAGCAGCCCACAGTATGTTATTACTGGACTAAGGCCAATAGATAACATGCTGTGATTTTCCACAATTGATGAGAAAAAAACCTTAGTTCTAGCAGCAGTTTGAAGTGTTTCAAAATTTGGCTCTAGTTTTTTTCCAAAAGCCTACATGGAAAATGTCAAAACTTCTCTGAGTTCTAGGGCGCCTGGACCGGGCATAAAGCCTGAGCCAGACCTAATGGTTGGCACCGCAGCCCAACCAAGAGAGAAGTCCCCGCAGTGGGCTCCTCGTGCACCCTCAGTGAAGCCTGTCCTCTGTGGTCCCCAGGCTGGTGCGAGGGTGTAGCTCAGATTAGCTCTCTGAAGCTGCTCCCATGTCTGGAAAAGCCATCTGCATGCTAAAGGGCGATCAGGAGTAGTCTGTCTTTTTTTTTGGTTCCCATTAATTTAATTTTACATCATTCCAATGAGCTCTGGGCCCTGACCCTTGGTGTTTGTTTTTGGAAATATCTGCCTTCTGTATTCACAGAAAGGTCTGACTGGATTATCTGCAGTCCTATGACTTTGTATGCTGTGTTCAGGTCAGATGCAGTAATTATTGTCTATAAGTTAATAGCTGTGGGTTTTTATGACCTCATGTGATGTCTCAGGCAGTGCATTTGAATTCACAATGAACAGTGACAAAAGGTGCTTTTGCCTGTGTGAATATTAGGTTTTGCACTTGCAGCAGCGAGAGCATTGCTGCTTGTGAGTTCCATGTAAACCAGAGTGGTAAAACGCAAGAAAATATTTTCAGTTCAGAAATAAAGTCTCATTGGACTCCAAGTGACAGGCTGTGTAGGAAGTTTTCCCTTTATTTCATGCAACCTCCCTTCGTCTGTAACACATATACATCTAAAACTATGTTCTCTGTGTTGAAAATAATGGGACATATTATGATTGAAGTACAAAATAATTACTACTATAAGGATTAGAAAAGAAATTCTTTTTGAAATATGCTTTTAACCTTGATGTGACAGTATTTACAGAATTAATGTTTCCTGAATCTCTGCAAGCAGTATGTTCCAGGGCTGCTGGACATAATATGAAAAGACTCTGACACTTAATGATTTATAGCAGTACGGTGTTTCTGTATAAGCTGCGGCCCAATATCTACAGAGTACAGAACATGACCTGGGCAACAGGGAACCAAAAGCTCATTTAGTTATATGGAAGCCTAAATTGAGCTGTGCTTTAAAAATCAACAGAATCTTAAAATGAGTCTTGTAACCAACTCAGCTGGAAGTGAAAGATTTTGGATGTGAGGAGGGTATTTCTGACCAGTTTTAGGCTGTGCTGTAGCTGGGGCAGCTGGATTCTCTGCAGCTCTTGCTCCAGCGAAGCCTGTGAGAAAAGACATAGCCATAATCTGGTAACTGTCCCTGTTTCCAGTTTTAGCTGTTTTGTCTCTTTGGATGATACATCAAAACCAGTTTTTTGTTTCTTTCCAGCCAGTTTCATTGTAGCTACCCTTTCAGTGCTCTCTAATGTGATATTAGCAATCAGAAATCTTGCTTCCAAATGATTTGCCAAAAATGGTAAGAAAACAGAAAATCTGAGGTTCTCTGGCATAAAGCTATCCATATGCCTTCTCATTAGACAAGGTTTGTTGGGTTTTGGTTTTGTTTCCCTTTAAATGATAAGTCTGTTGACCCACTGAAAAAGGAGTTGTTACAAACCACCCTGACATATGATGGAAATGTAGAGATGAGCTCTCAGTGTTAGATGGCAAAAAACACACATGGGGGAAAGTAGCTGCACAGCTATGACATTTTTTTGTATGCTGCATAGCTAGCATTTATTCCAATTGTGGAAGCATGAGAAAGTAAACAAGAGGCTTGAATATTTTGTTATGAGAGTTTTCCAACTGTGTTGCTTTTTCCTATTTGGGTGTTTTCTGATGTATCACAAAGACAGGAGGATATTTACCTAGGAAAGGCTAGATTATTCTGTGAGTACAACACCAAGGAAAAGGACCAGATCTTCACTGTGGAATCTCTCTACTCTGTTCTGTCTCCACTGTCTTCAGAGCAATTATCAGTAAGGCCACATCTATTAATAATGCACTGTCACAGCATGCTCAGCCTCTGTCTCTTGGATACGCACCAGCCTGCTCTGGGTGTAGCCCCCAAACTGGAGCCATGTGTCTTCAAGTTGTCTTAATGTGGGCAGGATCCAGGGATTGTCTCTGATCTGGGTTTCTAGGAACATTTTTGTGGCATGGCGTCTTTCTAGGCCTGGTTTCTGAGCTGACATCCCAGAAGCAGAAGCACAAAGTTGTTCTTTTCTGAATATCTGCAGCCCAGCGTTGCCCATGATCAGCTCTGTTAGCTTTCTTGCAGGAAAAAGGGTGCCTTGCAGTACAAGCAAGTGTCCTCTGATCTCCCTCTCCTGCCTGAGATTTATTTCATCTCCTGCTTTCCCTTGCCTTGCTCTGTTCTTCACATCTCTTGGAGAAAAATGTTTCTTTATAATTTTGTTCCTCCTAGTCAAGATCGATGCTGGTGTTGATAGGCCTGATTGAACAATCTATTCTGAGACAGAGATGTAGCCACCGCTCAACAAACCATACAGGGCAAGGACTTTTAGCAAGTATTCATGAAGGTTTCAATGTACAAAAAGTCCATGATCTCAAAGAGAGTTCACAAGCTGCACCTCTATTCCTTGATCCATGGCACAGAGATACTTAGCCCATGTCTGTACCACAATAGCTGTGCTTTTTAGAAAGCTCTGTTTGCAGACACATTTTTCTATGCTTTCTAAGCATATCTTTAAGAGGGTTTGGTTTGTTCTGAATAACTAGACACATCAGCAAACCAAACTGCTACACATGTCTCTACTTCTGTGGAAATACAGCACATGCTGGTAAGTCTGACCTACTAGGTGCTATTTAACGCTGCTAAAACGTTCCCATGTAGGATTTCTTCTGGGCAAAATCCAGATTTCTATGGAACACAATGCATGTGAATTGGAACAGATTGTTCCTCCTCAGTCTATCAGCAAAACCATTGCACTGGCCTGACGTAGCTGGAAACAGCTCTCTCTAACATCTTTAAGCCAGAAAGATCTGAACTTGACAAAGTGTTTGTGGCATCTCTTGTTTCTTGCTATTTTTCTTGATAACTAGGCTCTGGGGAAAAGTCTTCAAATCCTTAAACAAGCTGAAGAAAATCACTCCTTCTGATCTGCACTCCTCAGTGAAAACTCCTCTCTGCTTGCTCCACACTTGCCAGCGGAGGAGCCACAGGCGGGACATCAAAGGTTGTTCCACCTGCAGAAAGGGCGCTCACTGTGGAAAAGGGCCCAGTGGCTGCACTGTCCAGGAGGAGGGGTTTTTGTCTCCTTGATGAAGCTTCATTGGCTTGAGCAAAAGCAAATGTACATTTCCAGAAAATCCTGGAAAGATGCCTGGTCTGAAAAAACGAATGAGTCTTCCAGATTCTTGTATCTTCCCTTCCTGGGGAAAAAACTGAGGGATCCATAAAGTTGATGCTTGACTCTTTGCACAGAAGTGCTAGATGCTAGCCACTCTTTGCTCTCCAAGAATGACTGTAACTGCTATGCTTTGGCACAATATAGGTTAACGTTCCTATTTGCTTTTTATCATCTATTTAAACTTTTATACCAAATTTGCTACCATGAACTCTGAACATAAGTTTGGTTATGGGCCAGTTAAATACAGCGTGTATAGCCATTTGGAAACTTGTTTAACTTCTTACTGCACGTGTGCCATTAGAACAAATTAATCACAGTAATATTTTGTATCATGGTTGCACCTGGAAACGGAAGACCTTGAAGCATTTATGAAGTAACTAGATTTACTCTGACTATATTTTGTCATGTGCCTATTTTTTCCAATTTGTATAAGAGCTCAGTGAATACTTCCTTTTACAGATTTGAGCTTTTTCTCTTTGTGCGTAGTCCAGTCCAGCACTTTCTCCACTTCCTTGGTGGTTCTTGTAAAGAATTATTACTCCACAATTCTTGATCTTTTTATACTGATCATGCTGATCAGATGCATAAGTAACTCAATCTGACTAGGGGCCTGATTTCAAAAATCACTGCTCCATAATATTTACCTTACATTTTTATCTTTCAATTAGTGTTAGTTATAAACTAATATTCATTATAAATTATTGATAAAGTCTACTTGCCTAAAATTTACTCTTACAGGAATTCCTAAAATTTAGGATATATCATGAAAAGGGAATACAGAGAGTGTGCACATTTTTGAAATTGTAGAGGTATTTACATAACAATAGTTCTGAAACCTGAGGCCCAAGCATGGCACTCTTCTGTTTTTCCTTTGATTGATGTCATACAGCAGTTTTGTGACAAAGTTGGAACAACCTTCAAACTCGAACTCTTATCGCTAGACGATACCTCCTCATGTGGAAGAGCTGGAAGGAGAACAGTTGTGTCCAGAAAATGTGCAGGGAAAGGTTTCCAAATCTTTCTGTGCACATCCAGGGCTAGTGACGTGTTAGGGGCTCTGCAGGTATTCTCCAGGCAACACTCCTGCTCCACCACTGAGCTGGTGCTGAGCTCTTGCTGCTGAAAGAGTTCTTTCATGTTACTTCCCCCTTTTTCATCTATGGAGAAGCACAGGAAAAACACATCATTAAAAACTCTGGAGCATTTGAACATTTCTGTAAAGGACAAGATGCCGGTTAGTAACAATACCTCACTGCAAACAGCCATATACATATGTGTGACCTTGACATGTATCAGAAACCTCAGAAAGCCATTCATAGTAACGCTTCTAATTTTTCCTGGAGGCAGAAAACATTATGGCAGTTCAGCTTTTAGGAATTGCTTTAAGTTGGAAAGAGTCAATGGACCAAGCTTTGTTGTGCTGCAAGTGGGTAGAAGCTCTTGCTCTCTTCAGTGATTTTGTTCCTGCAGCAGTGAATTTCACTGTCCCTGGCTCATGAGACCACCTTCTCTTTTCCAAGTTTTTCTCTCTCTCCTTCTTTCCCCTTTATGTCTTAATTCATTGCTGTCATGATTTATACTAGCAATACAATGTGCAAGACATGAAAATCTATACATCTATCATACCCCTGTCTGAACACTGGGACATGACATTTCAAAATTATTTTTTCCCTATACATTTATCATACTTTTTTCTTTTTTTTTTTTTCAAAAGGAGACACTGTCTTCTGTGGATTAAAGCAGTCTGAAGATGTTCCAGCACCTCTACTATCCTATTTCATGTATTCCATGTGTCTCACAGGGTAGAGAAAGGGGCGGCAGCAGCACCACTCTGCTGTGGTTCTCTGTTCCTTTGGCCAATATTGTGGAGCTAAATATTTTATAATTCTTGTAGAGGCTAAGGTGCGTACATTTAGCATGTTATCCATTAGCGGTAATTTGAGGTTTAGGGTAAACATAAATTGTTCTTTAGGGAAGAATAAGGATCTCTGATGGCTTGTTCCTGCAACTGGCTGATCTTTATCAACCTTGTGACAGTCCCACAGGGACAACTGGTTGTAATTAGCTCATTTATTATTGATTCAGTCTTTGGACAATTAATCAGAATTAATCAAGGTTCAGTGGTGTTTTAGAGGTCTGAAAATACGTACCTAAGAGCTAGGGATGCCTGAGTGTGCCAAAGGAAGCATGAAGTGAACACTGTCCCAGGAACCAAATGCAACAAGTAGCAAATTTTTGAAGATATCTTTTGCTTCCTCTTCCTCGTCTTCACTTCCCTGTACAGTGTGACTCTGGGAGAGTCTGAGCATAAATGACAAAACACACTGAAAGAAATGGTTCTTAAAAAATTTCCAGCCCAATCTTAGATATTTCTTCCCTGGTCACTCCCTCTGCATGCTAAGTCCTGCCTCCCAGAAGCTGTAAGGCACTGGAGCCTGAAATTAGCTGTGTGATCTTATTACTGCAGCCCTTGTGCTTTTTTTCCACACATCCACATATTGGTAGTTACTCTTGTTCTTTATAATTTAATTTTAGACATAACATAATCTTGTCAGAGTAAATGCTTATGTCTCTTTGTGGCTTGTTTTTTTTTTTTCTTTTTTTTTTTTTTCTTTTACAAAACATGAACTCTAGTGTCTAGATGCTAGGCAAGAAAGTTGATGCAGTGTAAGGACCAGATATAAACATGTTGTAAAAATCCCTTAACACTTTTAATGTCTGTTAAAAATGGTCAGAAATTTTTACTAGAAAATTAATGTCTCTGACATAACTGGGATCTGGTTAGAAATTGTTTTTCATATAAAAATGATTTCTTTTTTTGTATGTGGAGTTTCTGAACACAGTGGAAATTTAGATTTTGTTTCCTCTGATATCTGTGAGTTTTAGAAATGAAAACTTTTAAAAAATGTAAATAGGTTTCTGAGTTAGGAAATAAGCCAACATCTGTCTTCATTTTAGAGTGTCTCTTGCAAAAGTTTTTAATGTATGTTTTCCATGGAAGAAATTGCCTCCTCTTCTCCCCACTCCCAACTATTTTTGACTAACTTACACTTGGATTGGAAATATCCTGAAAAAATAATTTGTGATTTTGAAGGAGGTGTGATAGATAATTTAGAAGAAAAAAGACAGACAACTGACTAGTGCTACAAAAATACAGTATTGCTAAATGCTGTCTCCTGGATGTGCATTAATTCTGTTTATATTGGATCTAAGCTAAGTACTAATTCTATTAGCAGCAGTAAGTCTAAAATTCGAATATATAGTAATGTGGAGCAAGTCAATGTCTGTTATTGGAACAAGAGTAATTAGTTGAGTAATTAACTGAACCATGCTTGAGGTTTTTTTTCAGTCAAGGTATTTAAACTGAATACATTGTTCTTTATCTCATCATACAAATTGTTCACAGAATGTATATGTTACATTCTGCCAGTGACATATGGATTCTACCTTGTGTCATTAATACAGTGGTTAACATCCACAATTAATTAAATAGTTTTGGCACACTATCCCATCCAAGTCAATGAGCAGAACTGGATATAATTTGAAGATTCAATGCATTCTCCTTTGTGTTTGAATTTTTCTCTGAAGGAGACAGAGATGCCTGGGTGAAGAGGCTGAAGTTTTGTTGAACTTCTCCCATTTTTGAGTTAAAGTACCCTGGTGTGTAATTAAGACTGAGGCATTGGTGCATTATAAAATTATTGCCAATGACACGTAGTACTTGAGATTAATTTAGCCATAGGTCTTGTTGTCTGAAAGATTTAAGAGTAACATTTTAAATTAGAGTCCCAACTATGCATTTAATTTAGATTTAATATGACAGTTATTTGTTCTGCTAATAAAAGCCCCATTGAATATTAAAAACATATTAATTGAGGATTAACACAGATGTAGTAGATTTAGAAATCTTTGATGAAAGCATTTTAAAGCATCAGTTGGCATTTATGATTACTGTAAATATATTAACAGCTGTAATGTGACCATCTACTTATAAATCTAGCAGATTTTGTCCAATTCAGGTCAGAATGCTTCTGGTACTATGGCTAGCAATCACAATTGCGTTTTTTTATACAGTGTTTCAATGATGGCCTTTTTGCTACTGTTCGTAGGTGCTGCCACTGCAGATGTGCAGTTGCTTTCCTGGTCTGTGAATGGGAAAGGTAACTGTGCACTGACTGTGGAGATCATGTACATTGAGTGATGCCTCCTTGCAAAACGAAGGTATTTCAAAACAGACATTTCAGTCTCTTCTGGATGCTGGAAGCCTCCTGTTACCATGAGTTTGATTATTTGCATGTGCACAGTGATGGTATCATTCAACTGGAGTGGTCGTATGCAGAAAGTTGCTACAGCTTCATTGCAGCATGGTACAGGTCAGCCTGGGGTGTCACACTGCCCATGTCTCAGCAGCATCCTCTGTACTTCTCAGGGAACATTATCAATCCTAGAGATGTGCTGTTCATAATTTTCTGTGAAGCATCTGCTGGGGGGAGCTTCTGTCTGTGCTAATTTACATGGTAAGGCCAACTGGAGCTGTTGGTGGAGTCTTTTTGTGGACTGTGCTAAACTGATGTCCTGAGCTTCCATTCTCATCTTTTTGGACCATGTGATTTATGACCTACCTTGCATAGGAGAGGCTGGCAAGTTTGTCCTCACAGGCCCCTTGCTGTGTGATACATTAGCTTGATGCCTGCTGGAAGGAAGAAAGGAAGGAAAGACTACATCTCCTCCAGATCTTTTAATGGAAGATCAGGGAATGCTACAGACATTGGAAAGGGTGGGGACAATGTTTTCCTTATGTGTGTGTATGTGCAGTTTTTTTAGTTGGTTGGCTTTTTGGGGAGTTGGCAGTCAGTGTGAAGGAGGACGTGCTTTGCCAGCCCCATGGTCTTCTGCTTTTCTTTTAACCTTCAGGGAGAGAAGAAGAGAGCAGACTTACATGGCTGTGCTATTCTGTGTCTCCAGCCAAATTTGTTCTCTGCTTTCTGTCTTGCACAAAGAGTAGCCCTCTCTGGCTCTGCTGGTCAGTTATGTCTCAGCAACACCCTGTCCTATTATTCTCCTACTACTGCTCAACAAGCTGTGAGCCAATTACTGGAAGGCACCAAATTTGATCTGATGACAGCAGCGTTCCCTAGCGCACTGCAAGACACTGGGCAGGCAGTACACATGGTTTTGCCTTGAGGGCTGTAATGAAGCCTTGTAGTAGGATCTAGTAAGGATGTATTATTATAAATCCTTATCATGTTTATTTCACTTCTCATTCACATGCCTTCCAATCTTTTGATATTTAGCCTCAGGGCAGATTCAGCTATATATCCAAAGATGCAACTTTACATTGAATTAATGTGTATCTCTTTGCCAGTTAAGAAGTTAACAAAAAAGGAGTAGGTGTCACTATTTTGCTTATGGTGGGAATTTGACGACGCACTGAACCAAGCACAACACACTTCCAGAATCTTAACTAGTTTGATTGCACCATCGACACTGTTATTTCGACAGCCCCACTCTCCGGCATCTGGCATAATTGGAAGCAGCAGCCAGCAGGTATCAGATGTCAGTATGAATTGTCTCCTGCTGCGTGAGCACTGACTATGAAATTGATTTGCTGTCTTTTTTACGCAGTTTTGTAATGAAAGTAACGTAAAGTCCCAAACAGACAAATTTTGTATTTGTGTACATACAATTAAAATAGGCATATGTATAAAAATTATAGAGGGGAAAATATATCAACACAAAAGCAGTATGGCCCCATCAGGCCCTGCTTCCTCATAGGCTTTTGTGGTGGCAGTCCCCCCTGTGTTTCTGAAGAAGCTGAGCTAAACCAATAGCTGGAAACTAATTTATGTGGGTACTTGTATGGATCAAAAGCATAAAACATGAGAAAGAAGAACCCTTCAGTGAGTGAATTTATATCTCTATTTTACTCACTGGCGATAATAAGGCGAGAGAGAGATGCTGTGGAAAACATGTCTCCAACCTAGAGCAAATTTTCCCCTGATTTGTCATCAGCATGATCGAGACCCCTAAGGCAAAAAAAAAAATGGCCTGAGCAAAGTCAATGGCAAATTCCTGTTGATTTTCTATAGCTAGGATGTTGCCTTAGGGCACATCAGAAATAAACGACTGTCTCTCAGCACCTTCAAGATGCTGTCATACAGAATAATTTCATGCATATAGAGGTAACATATGTGGGATTGGGATCTTGACCACCAATTTGAGGAACTATAAGTGAGGATTAGATCAGGTATAAAAGCAGTGCCATCATCCCAAACCTTGATAAAAGCCTTTGAGCACTCCTTAAGGATAGTTGACACCTAGGTGATGGCAGTAGGAGCACGGAGGCCAGGCTTCCCTGGCAAGAACTGGAGCCTTTTCTCAAGCAAGGTTACAAGTGGCTATGAAACATCCATGTTTAGGGGTCTCTTCCTCAGCTTGAGGCAATATTTGGCTTTGATACAAGAAGGCTTAATCAACTCCTGCTGTAATCAAATTACTTAAGATTTTTCAAAGAGCAAATTTCAACAAGTTACCTTCCTAATCAGTCAGGGTCAAAAACCTTTTTAGAAAAATCAGGTTGAGCATTGATTACAGAGCATGGCCACCTTTTAGACAAGTGCAATGGAGAAAAACATTCTCGACATCTGTTTCAGTGGGGCCCAAGCCCAGTGTTTAATTGTGTTTTTGCTCTAACACCCAGTTGCATAGCAATAAAGGGGAGCATATGATACAATAATCTATATATAGGATAGGTGGGGCCGAACCTTTGACTGGAGGCCAGCTAGTCTGGTATTCCAATCTTGGTGCTGACATGAAGGCAGCCGATAACCTTCGGTGGGTCACTTGAAGTTCCTCCTAAATTTCAGAACCTCTGTTGATGAGGGACTGGTCTGTAACTGTCTTGGGATTGACAGTTGTCATAACATGATCCAACAGGCCATTTCATACACAACTAGATCACAGGTGCCCAGAAAAACTTTCCCCCCATCCTGGATAAGCTCAAGATAATTTAGAAGGAGCTGGCTGCTCTGTTCAGAGGGCAGTTTCCCCACAGAAGCAGCAACATACTGCAGGGTTTTTTTCCCTGCAGAAGCAATCAATCTGGTTTGAATCTGACCTTAGGGGGAGATGGAGAGCAGTCATTTGAGCAGCTGGTCCCCTTCTTTTTCCCCACACAGGGCACAAGCAAAGGTGCTTTTTCTCCTCATGATGCCTGGGCTGTTCCTTTCCTCAACCACCTCCTGCCCTAGGTAACAACTCACTTCCTCTGAGTCTAGGTCTGATTCCAACAGCAAGACTACAACCTGATGCTTACCTTGTCTGACAGACTTAGGCCCTTTTCCACAGAACCAGAGTTTCCATCAGTTTTTAACCCTGTATTTCGACCCCAAGGATGAGTTGTGATTCCACCTGCAAGAGCGTGCTGTTATAAGGATGCTCTCTGCAGCTCACTCCCCAGTGGGACGTGATAGAAAGAAATCCTCCCACCTTCATGCTGAAGCACTATGTGGGCTTATTCAAACACAGGATGCTGCTGACTCAGCCAGCTCAATTTGCTGCTATGTTTTTTCCCTCGTTTTCTTGGGAAGATTCCCTAAGGTATGCAGGCTTTCAACAGCGAGGAGGAAGAGGAATCTACTCTTCTTCCTGCAACTGCAAAAAATTGTGTGTTGTACTTGGGAAGCTGTTGCCTACTGCTCTGGCTGTCACTGAAATCAGGAGAGGAACAGGGACGTGACCCAACACTATTTCCTCTCCTCTGTTAAGGAAGAGAAGTCCCATCATTTATTTAAAGGATGCTGTTATCAGAGTCAAAAAAAATTTTCATATTGATTTATTCACTGGTGAAGGAAAGAGGATTCCTGCAAGAATGAAACACAAATCTGGATAAATTAAACAACAGTCTTACAGCAGTGCATTGTATAATGCATTTAACAGATTCTTCCAAGCGGTGTCCTTCCAGCCTGTTTCCTTCCCTTCATTGTTGTGCTGTGGAGGTGAGTGAATGGTAACGCTGGGCGTCATGGTTTCTGAGAGACTGATCCTACTCCTCCCCACAACACATTGCCATCATTTTGCAGAGACTTTTTTGCTTTCCGACTTCATCAGACCCCTTATGGGGATTCAGTAACTTGCATTTTTCAATAGAAGTTGAATAGTTAAATCCAGTAAGGTAGGTGAATTCTCTTCCCAAAGAGGCCCAGGAGGATCCTAATGTGCTCTCCCTCACTTCTCTAAGGCAACTGCTCAACTTTTGCTGCTATTTGCCCCCAGTTTATTTCTCTTAAAAGGAATAGGCGAGTTCAGCCCTCCACTCCTGGATTCTCTTAAAGAGAAATTTCCTGGGGATTAGTGTAAGCAGCACAGTTAAATTCCTGTCTGCTTCTTGCTGAAAACTTACCCTCCAGCTTTTGTTTTAGTAGCAGTAAAACTTCTGCAACTGCATGACTTTTTTTGAATGTTTTACTGTTCCCTTTATAGTAAATGTTGCGGCATACACATATGATGTCAGGTTCCTCTTGTGAGCATTTGATTTTTAGTGACAGGAATATGACACAGATGGACATGAGAACCCGGCTGTTGACTCAGTCCCTCAGTGCCCTTTTGTTTATGTCTGTGACCTGGTCACATAGTACAAAGAGTTTCCTGCTGAACTACATGCAGCTGCCTGGCTGAAGAGCATGTGAGAACTTTATTTGTCCTGCCTGCAGCCCCAGATCTTCTTGGAACCAGTTCTCAGATCCCTCCTGACGTGGAGGTGGGTGATATCACCGCGCAGCCTTCCCAAGGATCCTGGCCTGTCTGGAATCTGCCGTCAGGGATTGCCAGGGCATTACAGCCTGTGTTTCAGTGTATTGCTCCGAATAAACTGCCCGAGTAAGGCTCTGAGCTCCCTGGAGCTTCAGAGCACTGCCACCCATTTTTGTCAAGGAGAACAACTGTAAGTGACAGGCAGGGAACATAAACTGAGGCTTGACTGGTTCAAGCCCTTTTTCTGAATGTGTTTTAACATTTACACACCTTCTGCCCTTCCCGCCACCCCCCCCCCCCCCACCCCCCCCCCCCCTTTGGAATTCCTTATGCTGTCAGGAAAACTGCTCAAGCCTGTTTTCCCATTTTTTGCTGATATGAAAGACCTAAAGATGTGTCTTGATCCAGATGCTTCTGGACAGCTGCACAATATTGCATCCCACCCACAGCACACTAGACACACAGCCTGTGGTTAGAAGTCAGAAACATCTGGATCATGAAACTGTCTGCAGGTCTGGGGCACTGGCAGGCAGGTGGACAGTTTTGCCTACAAAGCAAAATGCAGCATGCTCTGCAGCTACCTGGCACAACCTCAGGTGCCCAAATAGCAAAAATGGTGTGTTGCTCCGATGGCACAGCAGTGTATTAACTAGGCTGTCAAGAGCTGCATAGCCTGAAGTGTCTGACACCACACCCTGGTGCTCAGGCCTCACCATGTTAGGTGAGCAGGGTCATGCTCCTTGGTACGTGGTCCAAGGACAAGGTGAGGTTACAGATACAGACAGAAGAAAATGTAAAAAAAACATGACACCATAAAAACAATCTACACACTTCTCAACATCCTTGACTGAAATTATATAATTTCCCAGTACATCCCATTGTTTTGCATCTCTATTTTCGTTCTTAAGTAGGAGTTTGGTTTTGCAGCTCACGTTCCCCTGAAGTGATCCATGACTCCCTTTACCATCTCCTGACACGTGGAGCACCACTCTTCCATCTCTCACATCTTCAGTTTTCTTGCATCCCCATTTCAACACTAACTAGTGATCACACGAGAATGCAATATTAGGAAACCATTTGATATATTTTTAGCAGTGCTCAAGCTGAAGTAGCAATGAGAAAGGAGGAGTGCCAGACACATGTGACCAACCAGCTGTCTGTGGCCCACATTTTGGAAATCACTGATTCAAGTAACTGGCAATAGGTTATGGAAAGTTTCCCTTTTAGATTGCTATTTCAAATTGACCCTAAACTAAACAAGGTAGGAAGGTCGTCCTGGCTGTAAACAACTTTATGATGTGTGAGCAGTCTTCATCCAGTTTCTTTAACTTTTAATGGAAGAGGAATACTTTAACTGGAAATGAGTCTCTTTTGTACCTCTTTAGCTATAGGACTAGCTGAAACATTGCTATGGCTGTGATGGAGAAGCTGTGTGGCTGTTCTGTGCTTCTTCCCTATGCCTGGGCACTCAGTCACACTGTGGTGAGGTCTTGTCCTCTATCGTGTGGAGACAGGGGAAACCATCAAGCATGTCTAGCTCCATAAATCTTAATGTGAGAGCCATGTAACAAAAACCCCCACATTAAACATGTGAATCTTCTTCCTTCTCCAATCTGCTGTCATGCATATCTGTTGGCTATGACTTCCAACTCACCTCCTTTCCTGTCTTCTTAATCCGTGAGTATTTTAGGAGCCAATAACTCCTTGTCAGCTGGCACCTATTGCTATATATGCATCAAAGGCAGCCGCCTGCTAGAGTTCTGCATGTTTCTGGGGTTATTTAACTGCACATATGAGTAGATCTTGCATTCCTTGTATGTCACCCATCTGTGAAATCCCCTGCACCAACTTCAGCCAGGCTTGCTTTATCACATTCCCTCCTTGCCAGCCCAGCAACCTGCTCCAGTCTGTTCCCTGTCCCACCAGGAAGTGGGGGGGCTGTGTCTTTAATATGTGTTGCCTGGCTTCTTATGTTTTTCAGCTTCGTATCTCTTGCTGTCCCTCAGACCATCTCTGACCACAGCAGAAGGTGGCATCAGGTCCTTCCAGGTCCCAGCACGAGCACAGGGTAGGGTGACAAATGATTTCTACATAGTAGCAACCCCTGAATCCTGAGACCGATCATCAGCAGGTCAGCTTATGGGAACAAGACCCCAGCTTCTAGCTGACATGGGGAAGCAACCAGAGCAGCCCAGTGGGCACCCTGCTAGGGCCATTCCATCTGTGTGAGATTTGATCCTCCTTATAGAGCTAAAGCCTTTGCCAAGCTCCCTGTTCCACAGTGCCTGCCGAGGAGGTGACAGGCACCACGCACGTTGTGGGACTGAATTCCTATGTGTTTTGACTGGAGACAGTTTGGTTCCAAAGAACTGCCCACAGAAATAATCTTGCAACCTCTAGGGAGACTATTTTTTGTATTTTTTTAGGAATGTATTTTGTAAATCACTCAGGTAATGGCAAGTTTATGTATTTGGATGGCAAATTTATGTTGTGCTATTAGTTTCAAGGAAATCAAATTGAGTGTGTGTATTTTGGACTCTTGACCTTTAAGCAGAATGAGTTTTTTGAAGATGTGTGAAGTATACTGTTCATCTCCATGAGGTGTACTCTGCTGAATGAAAACACCCTCTGCAGAGACACGGGAGAAAAATGCCCTCTGCAGAGACACAGGAGATGTGCGGGGTGTTAACTCCTGCATTCATCTCTGTCAATGGTGCCTCACTTGCACTTGGGACACTAAGTAGTGACCCAGGACATTTTCACTCTCACGCTCTGTGTTTTGCAGAAGCTACCAGGAAGGTGGGAAGGGCTGTGCTACTGCTGGTTCCCACGAGGAATGACAGTCACCACCCTCACTAGATAGGACTCAGGGTTGCCCAGGTCCCACTGAGGATGGGGAAAGGGCAGGGAGGAGGAGAAGGTGTTCATTTTCTTGCCTTGGACCTTGGTAGGGCTGGGAGCATGGCAGAGCTGCTCCAAGTCCTGTCCCTCTCCTCCCCTGCCTCCTCACCGTCCTTTCCCCAGGCCTCCCCTGCCCCCCTGCACAGCTCTGAAATCTTCCCCCCTCTCTGGCACATGTGCTACTTATTTAGCTTCAGCGCCATCTGAGCTTTCTGCTCTGCTGGTTTGATTTCTCTCAAACTGCGAACTCCTTTGACAGAGGCAGGCCATGACAACATGCATTGCTCCTCTTTCCTTTTTTTCCCTGTTTTCTGCTAACGGTCAGGTTTAAACTGACATTAACTGGTTGTAGGTCAGGTTCAAAGGCATCAAACACTGTCTGAACATACCCTTGAGCTATCAGCTCATGTGAAAATGAGTAGTCTAGAAAACCTTTGTGACTGCACAGAGTAATCCACTTTATGGGCAAGCTCCTAGGGTTGGCAGACTTCTCATTTAATAAGGGGTTTCCCATATTTTAGCCTGAAATCCTGCATCCTGTGGTAAAGGACAGGCTTACTAACTTCCCTGGTATGTTTTCAATAAATCATGTATATTTCTAGCTTGAAATATGGAAAATAGTCCAACCTTACCCTTTTTTTCACAGCTTCCTTGATTGTCTTAGAGCTGCTAGCTTGCCGGGCAAGCAGAGGTGGTTATAAGGTGGCGGCAGGGAAGAGTGGGTACATGAATGATAAATTGGGAGCTGCACAGAGGAGAGGTGCTGCAGCAGTGAGGTGGGAACATCCCATATTTTAGAAATGCTGATTCTAAGGATACCGCTTCCCATTTTATTTCCCAAAAATTAACAAATGCCATAGAACAGCTTATGGGTGAGTTAAGCAATTAAGACCCAAACGTGGAGGGAGAGACAAGAAACACAGCTACAATTTGAGGACACTGAAACTGCCCCCCTGTTTGTTGTACACTCTTCTTAGGAGCCACTTACATAAATGTCCCCAGATCTGCTGTGAACAACCTATACTGATGCTCACAAAATTCCCAGTCTTTGTGAGCATGTGGATTTAAAAGTCTTTCTAAAACTGAATGTTTAAACTAAGATGAGCTTCTCTGCTGTAATTGTGGGGGAGAGATTGTTCTGCTTGAGTCAGGATGTACATCTTTTGCCTGTTTAATTCAGCATCAGCTTGAATGAGACACTGCTAGTTGACAGCAGTGCAGGATCTGGCCTTTTTTGAAGGAACTTGGGGTAAAGGGAAACGATGCCTTAGAATTCACAATACCTAGCTCCTGTACGTTTTCAGTATACAGCACTCATAAGCCATCACTTGATGAATATGGCCTGAAGTGATGCAGGAAACTTATTGTAATTTTTTGCTGTGTTCTGTTTGGATTTATTTCCCAGTCACTCAGGTGGGACACCCTGTAGATTAAGACTTAGTACACATATTTTGAATCTGCAGACTAGTACTTGAGGTGAAATAGGAATTGCTTTATATTTCAGAGCAGTAATGGCTTGAATTGCCAGAAATAACCATAATAACAAACTGCTTGTTTCCTGAGTCAGGCACATAGTGCAAACAGCCGTAGTCTCGGTGCACCAACGGTCTCCCTGTTTTTTAATGAAAATAACAGGGATGGGAAACAGTCCAAGAAGAGTTTGTTCCCTTGGCTTGTCTGATATTCTTTTTAAAACTATCTCCTACTATGAAGAGGCATAATTACAGAACCATTTAATATGTGGGGATCTTCTGAGGAGAAAAGTGAAGAGGTTGTATGTAAACATGGAGCTGTACACAGCACATAGGCAAATCAAAAAGCATGCAGATGCTGAAATTTCTGTTTTCTAGGAGGTCTTTGGGTGACTCTCCTAATTTTATTAGAGCCGTTATATAGAACCAGACTTTCCAACTGACAGTCCCTCCCTTGCTTGTCTGTCTCTCTCAGACATCCTCCCCTCTCATATTCATATCCACCTTCTTGTAAGTTGGTTTATCCTGTCACTTGCTTCACAAGGACTTTTCAGGGTGCTCTGTTCAGATCAGCAGCCTGGGTGGGTTTGGAGAAGCCTGCCAGCCTTCTGAAGAAAAGTTCGCATCAAAGAATTTCATTGCACTCCTGTTCAAAGTCCTCACCTTACAAGAAAGTCCTTTCTGACCCCGTGGTTTTCCTTTCTTCCCAGAACTTTCTGCACTCCTGTCTCGTATTGTGCATTGGATGTGATACTTCCCTCTTTAAAACACTAAAATGTCTATAGTGGTGTGCTTAGAAAGGCTTGTGAAGGCACCAATAAAGTACAGGCATGACCACCCAGGCTTGAATCTCTGTTGACAAATGTAGGGCCTAAAATTGTGGCAGCAGTGATGAAGATGGTAACACAGATGTGTGATGTCAGATGCATTTATCACGGTGGGGTAATGGCCATGTGTCAAAGCACTTCTCGATCCCAGCAGAAGTGGGGCAGATCTACCTGCGTTCCCTAAGCAGCTAAAGATTTGCTCAGGGTGCATTTGGGATGCAGAGATTTTTACTTCACTGGTTTCTGCCAGCTTGAACCAGGCATTTCTTCTTGCCTTGTTGTGGACTGTGCTAAAAAATAGGTCTGACTCCCCATGAATGTGAGTTTGTGCCACGTAAATGTGTACCACAGGCTCTTATGACAGAATTGGTGGCTCATGTTGACTGAGATCCAGGGAGGGAGGAACCCAAGGAATAAGCCCTCTTGTCAGCCAACCTGTCAGTTGTGATCGGTCAGCTGCTGCTTATGATGAAACCGGTCTTTGGGGGATTTCATTCTGCATGGCTGGCCAGCTGGTATGTGTTTCTGTCTGGGCTCTGCAGCCCTGGCCCTTATTTGAGGAGGCAGGCCTTTTGTTCTGTATCAGGCTTCAAATAGTTTGGCATCTGTTGGTTTGTGTTGTCTGCTCGACCATTTGTTGCATTAGTGAGCTTTCTTCTAATCACAGCTCCTAAGCAGTCTGCTCCCCTGTAATGGTTTCTGCTTTAAAAAGCAGAGGTAGATGTATGCTGGCTGTGAATTCCTGGACTTGTTCTCGTTGGAGAGGTGAGGATATCTGCACACAGGAGAGAGAAACTAGCTACCAGGGTTTGCTTCTGATTAACTGATTGGTCACACTACAGTTTCTTACCATCAGGGCATGTTAGTGGTGAAAAGTACAAGTCGTGTAATCCATCCTTCCACTGCTTTGCAAACGGCTGAGCTGATGGACAGAAAAGAGTGGTAGTGATTAGATCTGCAGCAGTGATTCACAGCCTGGGATTATGGTTTCTGCAATTTGCTTGAGTTTGTACAACCTAAATATCAGATAACATTACGATTTACATTTTCCATGGAACACTGTCTCAAGAACATATTGATTTGTGCTGCATCAGATTACTCAGGGGTTGGAGAAAGCCAAAAGGAGAATTTTACTTTTTTCCTGCTGACATTTGAAAAACAGGATTATACAGCTTCACATCTAGCCCTGTGTAACCTTCAGCGACCAGCCTTGGAAAGTCACTTAAGAATTACAATTTTTTTAAGCTTTCTTTAAACAGTTAAGAACTTTCTTCAAATCCCTTGAAGGCAAGCATTTGTCCATTCCTGCCACCTTAGCCACAAGCAACACGCAGAGTGAGACAGGTTTGGTGACTGCAGTTCACCCTTTGGGTTCATCATTACCCTCTTTCTGCCTCAGATCGATTCAGATCCCACTGGAGGTTTGCTCATTTGTGTCTCTGGGCTTCTGGATGATCAGCCCTGACTTGAGGAGCTGATGTCTTTAGTATCAGTGAGCTACCAGAAGAAGGGAGGGCACTGCTTAGGAAAGGTTTCTGAGTGGGATCAGTCATCCCTTGCCCTCCCTACTAGTACTGTCCGTTGTAGTACATGGGCTGTGTCACACTGACGGATGCATCAGCTCCCCACTCCATACTGCAGCATGCAATACCCACCCCCTCAGTGGTACTAAGCGTGTTTAATGCTACAGAAACCAGACATTCAATGTCTGATTTTTTAAATTATTTTTTATTCAGTATTCATTTGTCTATACTCTCAAATTAAACTGTTTCCAGAAGAACAAATTAAGAAATTGAGCCATTAAAACCCCTGGTGTTAAGGCATCTGCTCAAATGTACCAAATTTTCAAGAGAACTGAGCCTCTGTCTTCCCCAAGAAACACAGTTTTGAAGCAGTGAAGTCCCTGGGCAATGCAAGGGCTCAGTACCTCCCCCCAAATCAGGTCACTCTTAGTTATATGCCTACTTTAGTCATCGAATTTCGGCCTCAGAACTAACGTGTGTGTGGAAATAAGTGGGGAGGGAGAAACTGAGATTTATTTTTTTTCTAACTTCTCAGCTGCTTTGCTTAGAAGCCACAGACTGCTCTTTGTAAGCATGCAGCTGTGGCTAGTCCATCACACAGTATTTTGTTTTAGGATGAGACAAGCACCGAATCAACGTAGCTCCTATTGTTACTTGTCTGTCATCCTATGTTAGCAGAATTCAATGCATGCAGTGTTTGTCAAGGAGATGTGGCATTAGAGCCGCATATGTAGATGAAAGCTCTCCAGATGTGTTGTACTGAAAAGTTCAGAGCCTGAAGCACACAGTGGTTACTTTTTCTCCCTTTGGAATCTGTATAATTCGATGAGGCACCACAGACTCGATAGTCTCAAAGGAAGTAATAGCCTTTGCCACAGTGGGTCACTCTCTGATGCAATGGGAGGAGACATCTTTGCAGTGCTTCGCAGGAGTTATGCAATCTAAAATGTCAACTTGAAACATGTCCAAGCACCACTGAAGAAATAGCTGTAGTGTTGAATGCTCAGGTGCTGGAGATGCTGGGGTACTTGGAGAGTATCTCAGCTCAGCAAAATGTCTTTCAGTGTGTCTGAGAAAACAATGACACTTGCAGAAATTGAACTATCGAGAGATTCAATTTGTTGGGGAGCAGAAGGAAATTACCTAATTGTTTCAATGCACTAGAACATAAATGTATTTCTTGGTAGGGAGAACTCTTTTCTTGATGTAATGGTGGTGTTAAATCCCAAGTCTCTCTTTCAAGAAGGAGGGATGCCGTGGATCTTTCTGGGATCAGTGAACTTTCCACTCACTTCCTGATGTTATTGTGGGGTACATTTGCATTCCTTCACAAAGGACAGTGATGTGTGGGCTCTTGTAACAGCTAATCTAACTTCTTTTTTTGCTTCCCAGTTAATTTCCTCAGTGTACTCCATTGCAAGGATAAAGCATGGGGACTCTGTGTGACGAATGATTCTGGGGTAAGGTGGAGGCTGTAACCAGCCCAGGTTTGATGCTTTCATAATACAGGTCTCAGTTTTGTTGAACAGTCATTTTCCTGGCTTCAGAGGATTTGTCAGGGTAATGAAATCACTCCATGGGGAAAGATGTTTCTATGATATTTTCTTCTGTATACCAGATATTACAGCAACATCTCTCACTAGAGTAACTATATCCAAGTATTTCATCTCAGGCATTTGAGTCACCCTTCACCAGTTCTTCTGCAGGGTTCACAGAAGTATAGGCAACACTGAATTGCTAAAGAGAAGGGTATGAAGAAAAGTCACGGTAAGGTCAGGAAAGGCCAAGTGTTAAAGTCCCAAGCTAAGCTGGGTAGGGCTGGCTCAGGAAACCAGAGGAAAAGCCTCAGAAAGCCTGGACGACAGCTCCAGAAGCCACTGAAGAGGTGCAATGGTGGATCCTAAAATTGGTGCAATGGATCCTAAAACATTAACTGTGGCTGCTACTCCACACACTGCCCCCTCCTTCTTGGTAGTAACCATAATAGAAAGTCTGATTTTCCCTGGCTTATACACAGAAAAAGCAGGGGAAGGGGCCATGGCTTGTGGCTGGCAGTCTGGCAGACCAGAGGGTTGCCTGGCTTTGGATGAGCTTGGTGTAGCCTTGTCTCTTATATCCAACAGCTCCTTTCCCAAGCTTATTTAAGAGTTAAAGGGAACTCAAGCAGTTACAAACCCAATTACTAAAGGGGATTTCTGGAGATGGTAGATGAGAGAGGAGGGAGACCATCAAGGTCAGTTCATGTTGTTCACAAATGAATGTGTGAAGCTGTCTGTGGCGCTACACAGTGCAGGACAGGCAGAGTCTTCCAATGTCCTTCCAAAGCTCTGGCACAGGAATTAGAGGAACACTCTATTCCAGCCTGAACCAGGACACTTGGGTAATTAAGCACGCCAGAGCAGATTTAGGTTGCCTCCTTGGCAGATAGGTGCTCACCAACACAAATGGCTTGGGAAGAATGTGAGGGGAAAAGAGAGGTAAAACCCACTAGTCCATAAATGTAACGTGTATCTTCTCCCTGGGTGAGTTGTGAAGGAATTCACCGCTTGGGGGTCAGACTGCAGGTAATGGGCTGAGTGACAAGGGGCTCTGGTGATTGTGTGGAAAGAGGACATAAAAAAAGTGACATTTAATTCCTCAACTTTTCTTATCTGTTATCTTTATCCAAAGTGGTTCTGAGAGATTCAAAACTGGTAGATACTTTTTTGACTTTGCAAATCGGGGAGTGAATTACAAAGTAGAAATAATACATATTATTTTTAATGCAAAGTGATTGGCAACTCACAGTAGCTAAGCATTTTGAATGATCACTTTGTAAATTCATTGTCTAAAATTTGTTTTCACAATCTCTGAGGCAATTAGGAACATAGGAATAAATTCATTGTGAGAATTACCTGCTTGCAGATAATTTCTTTAAATAAATAAAAAACCCCAAACAACAGAGTTGATTTAAAGAGAAAACAACTATCCTGTAGTGAATTATTTACTCATATCTGGTTCTGAGATGTGTCTCATCTCCTCCCGTGGATTTCTAAGGCTTTATGCATGAATCACTAGCAATATGATGAAACAAGGGATTTGCATGAAAAAAAAAAAATTCCTCCATCTTTTTAAAACACATTTCATCACTTCTGTGCTTCCAGCTTTTCTCTATACACCAAATCAGGATAGGAAAAATATATATAGAGTACATACCTAATGATATCCTGTGCAGTTTTTTCTTTCCACCAAACATTCATATTATTCATGCTGTTATTTTTGAAGATGTTACTGATTGAGAGATTTTTAAACAATTTTTTTATCAGCAATGTGTATAATGTTTTAGGGACATGTTTTGGGGAGCTTGTTTTCTACAACTGGGTTTCTCATCAGCAGGTCTTTTTAAAAATTATAATGTGTGATTTTTATTTTTGCCAAAGTAGCTTTTTTTCCATGGAAGACTGACAGTAACTCAGTCTGTTGTTGCCTGTTTATACAGTTTCTAATTACATTTCTTTTATAATGATGTGATGTGCATGCCATGCATGGATCCAAAAATACAACAATATGATAAATTAGAGAAAGATGGTGACTGATAATTGACCTATTATTTTTACCACACTCTGCTACCAGTATACCAGGACTGCAGTTTTAACCAGGCGTTCCACTCCTATTGGTATCTTTTAGATAAGCTTCAAATAACCACTGGAAAAACACTCTGGACAGCTTTATAAAGATAATAACAGCAATTAAATCATGGTTCTTTGGGAAGAAACCCTCAGCAAGCCACAGATGAAAATTCTTCAGTGAGATCTCTTCTGTCGGGTGTACGGAGGGAGAGAAACCCACGGCACGGGTGGGATTAATAGGGCCCTTGTTGGGTTGCAGCTGGCGTCGCGCCCCAGCAGGTGGGCAGGATTTGGGCCACGTGCCTCCGCCAGCCCCCTGTGCTGCTGCCCGCCTCTCGCCCCATCCTTCTGGCAGCTGGAGGGGGGTGCCCTGCTGCTGCCCTCCCCGAGCCATGCCTGGCAGCTGTGCGAGGGCTGCGAGGAGCCCTGCTCCCCCCCGCGCACAGCGACTGATGTTTATGGGGAAGACAGAGAGCAGCGGCCCCGGGATGGGCAATAACCGGGTGCCGGGGTGCTTCTGGGCTGGGGGACGGGGGGGGGGAAGCACCCCCGGCTCTCTGGCAAGACAAACAGCTGAGCCCTCACCAGGCGCAGCACAGCCTGCCTTGCTGATTGCGAGGGCGTGGACATAATTACTCATTTGCACAGTTTCTTTACTTCAAGGATGGATTGCATGTCAAACAGCTACTAAGGCCTCCCTGCAGCAGTCTGCCACCTGTTTTCTGCTGGGGTTATGCTGGACTTAAGGTATGAGAGGCTCTGGGTTGCAGGCCTGGGGACTCTGCAGTGGGACCCACAGCTTTACAGGAGGCTTCTACACAGAGCGTGAGGATGGGCGCTGACATTTAGCTGTGGTGTGGTTAGAGACCTTACTGGTTTTTTTCTCCTCCATGCTCTTTGGAGGGTTACCCCTACTGAGGCTTAACAGCAGCAAAATGCAGTGGTTCCTGGCTGGTGGCAGGGCATGGCACTGCAGGAGGCTGGGCTGGCATGAGCTGCCACCCTGGCACACTCGCTGCGGAGGAGGCAACGTCTCCTTACCCTGCCCTCGCAATCCCAGCGGAAGAACGTTGCCGTGGACAGCAGGGGCTGTGTGTATCCTAAAGCACCCACTGGACTGACAGCGATGAGGTGTGGTGGAGTCCTGTCTCTGCCTGGGACTGACAGCCTGAGCGCTTTACCTTTTGTAAAGTACTTAGCATCATCCCTCCAGGGGTGGGTGAGCCCTGCCGTCTACTCTTTACTCTTTCCACATCATTGGAAGTGGGGCTTACCATCTGGGTAATCCCCTAGGTTTCTTTGCCCCTGGGTCCCCTGTTGCAGTCACAGAGACCCAAGACCAATCTGCATTTCTGTGTGGAGGCATTCAAACATGTGTCCTTCAGGCAAAAGCTGACGGTTTGGCAGGCCCTGGGCAAGAGCAGGATCCCCCTCAGCAGTGATGTCCTGCTGTTCTCCAGCAATTTATTGAGAGATTCCAGCTAGCCCAGCCAGCAGCCTACCTGCCAGGGGTGCAGACCACTTTCTCACAGCTGCCAGTTGGTAGCTAATGGATGGCTGGAGCTTGTCCAGAGAGCAAGCAACAGCAGTGGGAGTGGATCCCTGGCTTTTCCTGCTATGGACACTACAGCCCCACAGAAATGGAAAAAAACAGTGGCAAGCTGCAATCTTGTTGCAGGCCTCGTGTGAACACTGAGATGAAGAGGTGTAGAAAACGGATTTGTGAACCAGAAAAGCTTTGGTAGAGAAGGAGGAGAAGACATCATGGGTGGAGTGGGAATATCCAAAAAGCATGAATAGCTGTTTCTAGTGGGTACAATTACCTAAGTCCCTGCTTCATTTATATTCCTCCCATACCTAGCTGAGTGCTCACTGACTTCATGGTGGCCTCCCAGATGTCCAGAGAGTTGTCCCTTTGCTAGCTTCCTCCAGGAATAAATAAAACCAAGCAGTTAACATGGAGTTGTGGCAACCTGAGGACTGCCACTTTTATGGGAAAAAGCTTGGCATTATGTGTGTGGACAGTGAGCCAGCAGTGAAGCCAAAGTGAAGAATAATGGTGCCTTTAGAGCTTCTTTTCCAGATGCCTGCCATTAGGGTTTTAAGTTCTGAAAGGAGCTCACTGCTTTCAGGCAGGACTGTTTTACCGTAAGAAAATTGGAAAGAGGAGGAAGAAAGAAGAGGGGAGGGAAGAAAAAAAAAAGGAGTCCTGCATTGTATAAAAACAATTGGGACTTAGTGGAAAGTGGAATTGGTTACTAATGATCTGTGGCTAAGAAAGCATTAAACACATTCAGACTCCAGCCTCTGTGATGATAATACTCAGTGGGTGAGAGGATGGCAACATGAATGTCAGCGGAGTAGGAAAGAGCTATAGCCCTGCCGCAGCGCGGTGTGACTGCTGCCCTGGTTTCACCGCTCAGCCGAAGCCTGACTGCCTGATGCCCACTGGGTACCAGCGGTGCGGTCCTATACTAGCGATTAGCAACTGCTTTCCTGGCTGCTCCTTTTCGAAAAGCAAGCAAACAAATTTTTGTCTAATATCTGTCCGTTCCCCACAGAGTCCTGTCGAGAGTTCATTTGAAACAGGGGTTATAAGGGGCCGCCCCTGCAGCAGGGAAGGGTAGGCGTTACCACTGAAGCAGCTCCTGCATAAAATCCTATGGCTTGTGTTACACAGGAGGTCAGGCTACATGATTATTGTAGCAGTTCTTGCTGGCCTTAAAATCTACATCATTCTCTGCCTCGGCAGGGCTGACTTACAGCCTAGAGGCTGTAACGCAGGTTGTTTTTTTGGTGAAATGCTGACCTTAGAGTCTTCCTGCTGCCCACTGCCTGTGACTTTAATTTATACTACTCAGAAGAGTTAATCTTCTGTACTGGGTTCATACAGACTGCTTTAGTTTTCATTTTGTTTTAAATATTTGTAACGCCAGGCACTTTTGTTGTGGCCACAGCCTCTGTGGGCAGAGAACACCTGACATGGCTCTTTGCACCCCATGTCTGTGGGACACCGTTTCCCTCGCCCTCTAAACAGACCATTTGCCCTGTACAGCCCTTCCGAGAAGTGGGTCCTGAGAGTGCCCCTGCCTTATCCCGGTGTCTCTGCACCGCTTATCCCTTCAGCCGGTACCAGGACAGTGGGAAAAGCAATCTTACTGGGGTCATTGCATTCCCTGCCTGCCAATGTGACAGGCAGCAGTGAGTAAGGTGAAGGCAAACGCGTCTCTGCCCAGTTCTACAGATGGGCATGGCTGCCCCAGCACTGGACAGGCCTAAGTGCAAAACCTGACTCACGTTATCATGTCAACCACTGCACCCTCAGGTAAGGGAAAAGCTCATGAATAGGTTCCAGTATCACTTCACAGTTCACGCAGTGATCTGCTGCCAGGTAGACAAGGTTTGTGTCAAAAACTCAGTCCAGTCACAAGAACTGAAGACATCTGGAGTGACTCTGTTTTTCTGTCTATGTGTATGTCCAGGTCTCAGCCCTGCAAGGTGGCAAGGTTGGCTGTATCTCATGAGCCGAAAGGGAAAGAATACAGGGGTGAGGTAACCAGTCTTCACTTAGAGCCTCTCATTTTATTACTTTGCTAGTATGTTTTCTAGTTTGATGACTTCAGTCACAGGCTTCTCTGTTTATCTACTCTGCTCATAAACTGTGATTTCTGAAAACGCTCCCTGTTGGCCCTTTTATAATTCTCAGCTTCCCTAATAAGCTTAATTTTCTGTCCCAATTTTCATCTTCAGTGTTAACACCTGCTATTTCATTTTTCTTTGTAAACTGGAAACCCTTATGGCAGACCTCTCCTTGGTGGAGTGACTACGGTGAACTGATGTACCCCAATAAACTCCTGTACTCATATGGAGCTCAGATACTAAGTAAATTTGAAATAAGTGTAAAACAATAGTCTATCCAAACAATGAAAAATCATTTGTTTTCACTAATATTGTGCATGAAATTCAACAGAAACAAATGGTACAATCATTTTAGTCAGACTACAGCTTTTGATATTGCTTGTATACCTGAATTATTAGGGAAGGAAAGGAGGAATCCATTACATACAATTTGTAATGTAATTAATGTAAAAATTATGTAATTTTTAATATGTTGAAGAATGCAACTATATGAACCAGTAGACACAGAACTGTTCTTTACTAATCAGGAAAGCACTGTTGCTGGGACATCTCTTCTTTATGCTATCTCAGATATATGAGGCGTAGCTGTGCTAGTTCTCACCATCGCACTAGAAGAACTGCAAAAGAAAAATCTGTTTTTCTTTAACAGACCTGACGTGTTTTGTGTTGCAGATAAAACCAGCCTCTGCCTATGTACCTCACTAGGTTTCTGGCAGGAATTGTCACCTAACCTTGGTCTCATTTGCTTCTGTGTAAAGGTAGTGAAAACTGTCTCACAGTCCTAGGTATCGCCCAGTTACAGCAAGGGTACATCAGTCAGAACTGGCTCCCAAGACTGAATCCTGCATCAGTGTAAACCTTGGTGTGACACCTGTGTCATGATTCCAGATCTGCATCAGTGGGTGTGAGAGGACATTTCCCCTCTTCTTTTGAGAGTTTTCCCAGAAGTGCAGTTCCATGAGGCACCTGCTAATGTTTAACTTATTTTGTTAGCCCTGAATCAAGGGAAGTCAATTATCTCCTCTAGGTAGGGATTGTATCTGGAGTGAATTCCCTCCTCCAGTTGTTTTGGACCATAATGGGTAGAGGAAGAGACTTCCCGCATCACCTTCAATAATAGAAAGATGGTATACGAAATCAGAGCTCAAGGATAATGCAAAAACAAGACATAATGAAAGTAGTCCAGCCAGGATGAAAGCAGAAGGCTCTCTCCAAGCAGGCACCCTGGAAATGGCTACCTTAAGCAATGTACAGATATTCTTACTACACATGTCTATTCATATTCACAGTTCAGTCATTGCTCTGTGTGCATTGCTCGCAATACGAGGACTTACAGCTTGTCTTCTTAGCATTTGTTTCTACCCTTGGCCACTCCTGGTCTAAACTGAAACAACTTCCTGAAAACCAATAGTATGATGATAATTTTGATTTCACGCAATGAGGGAAATGAAAGCTATGAATTGGTGTAGTGCTTTGCCCAAGCGAGGTTTCCTATTACAAACTGACCCCTGAGTCTGTAATCAACATATTCATGAGGTAGGCTAAATGTATATGATTAATTATTTGTACCAATAGCTCCAAAAAGTCCAGTTCAAGGACACTGGACCTGGAGAGGCTGATGCAGAGCATGAAGTCTGTGCTCCAGAAAAGACAGGTTGCATACTGAACAAAATGTGCCAAGTGGTACAGATACCTCTTCTATGAGGGCCGTCTCTTTGTTTGCCTTAAGTCTAGCTCTTCTAAGCTTCGTTTGATAGTCTCTAGTTCTTGCAGTGGATAGACAGCACACAGTCATTTCCTGTCTACTCACTCCACTTCATTCATGAGTTTTCAGAACTCTATAAACCACTGCATAGTTTATATTAGTTGATCTTTGCCTGAGCTTTTTCCACCTTAAATGTATCCTTCTTTGAGATGAGGTGTCCCCAGCTGAAAAAATATTCAGGCTGCAGATGAACAGAGTCATACTTATGTTTTTGCTTTGATTTTTATTCTTGGCGTTTGAGTTGGGTTTTTTTTTGACTGCTGCTGAACACTGAGCATCAGCTTCCATGGAGCTGTCTATCGTAACCTCAAGCTCTCACTTCCAAATGGTAATTGTCAGCTTAGAGCCCGTCATTTTATTTCACTGTGAAGGGTATTTGTTCTGTTGCAAGGACAGACCTTCTGTTTCATGTCTTTTGGCCAATTACCCATTCTTGCCAGGTCCTTCCCTCTTACTCCATGGCTGCTAAGTTTCTTTAGGAATCATTCATAAGAGACTTTGTCAAAAGCATTTTGAAAATCCAGTTGTACTTTGCCTGACTGGCTCACCTGACCCAATATGCTTGTCAACTTCAAAAAACTCTAATAAATTTTATAAGGCAGAATTTCCTGTTACATAACCGACACTGGCTCTTCCACGTAGATTGCATTTAGACATGTATCTCAGCTAAAGTCTGTCCTTTATTGTAGCTTTTACAAATCTGTGCACTAGAGTTACTAGCTTGTACAACTGTAGCTCTCTGGATCTCCCCTGACATAACGTTTGCCAGCCTTCAGTGTTCAGGGTGCCCAAAAAGTTAATGTGGGAGATCACATATCTCTATTAGTGATTCAGCTATTACCTCCTTGGGTTTTCTCAGAACTCTTGGCTAAATACCATTCAGTCCAGACAATTCATTAGCGCTTATGCTAATGTTACGATAGCCTCTTCACAGTCACTTATGTTTCAGATGGATCCTCTGCAGTATTGCCTTCCAAAAAGGCTTCTAGTGAGGAAATATCCTCAGTTTCTTCTACAGAGAGCAGTGATGCAAGTATTCATTCTGCTTTTCTGCAGCAGTCTTGCCCTCTCTGAGCACTCAACCTGGCTGTCGGTGGGCCCCACAGACTGCCTGGCAGGCTTTTTGCTCTGCTGCTCTGGAAGAGGAATTTAGCATTACTTTTGATTGCTCCAGCCAACTGTTCTTCAAACTCTTTTTTTTTTTTTGGCCTGCCTAATTATATTTTTGCATTTAATCTGGCAGAGTTTATGATCCTTTTTATTTTCTTCATTTGGATACAGCTTCTGCTTTTTGAATGATGCCTTCTCAATTCTAATAAACTCTTTTACTTCCCAAATCTTTAGCTCAATGCTCCACCACACCTGATACTTTTTATTGTTTCTCAAGTTTTTCCTAACAGACAGTATGCACTGAAGCTCTGCTTTCAGTAGGATATTTCTGGTAGTTCCTGTGCTGTCCAGAAGGATTTAATTCTCTTAGCTACCTCTTTTAGCTTCTTTTTTAACAAGTCTCCTCATTTTCATATACTTATATTGCTCAAAGTTTAGCACAGTTGTGCTGGATTTTTGACCTTTGCTGCTCCAGAGAGGATATTTGATCCAAGTACATTATGATCACTGCTCTTGAATGATGTTTTTCCTGTGAAATTTTGAACCATAACCTACGTAGTCTTTAGTACCATGATACAAAGTATTTTTAAAACCTGAGATGAACAGAATTTAGGGTAAAAAGGAGACAGCTCAGGTACTTGTACCAGCATCAATGGGATTGATTTGAAGGCAAAATGGCAGAAAAGGTTTAATAAATTATTTTTAAGTATTAAACCGTTATGGAATTTATCACAGACCAGGAAAGGGGGTAGTGTAGAGATGGACTAACTGGGGCTAGTATCACTGAAGGAGCAGAGCTGGGGTCAAATAGATATGATGTGATGGAGTGATTGCAGGTGGTATCAAGAACAAGCAAAGGAGACAAAATGATGGATCGGGAAGATAATTTTGGTAGCAGTACTCAGAATGGATTTGAAGGATGATCAAGAAATACTATGGTTGCAGGGTGTGGCACGAGGAGATAATATGGCATTTCTCCATACTAATTCCATTATGCAAAGCTTCCTCTATGCAAACTGAGTCAACATCCTGAATGCATTTGGACAACTGGGCCTCAGTCTGAACCAGTTCATATATTAAAAACTGATTCAAACCTTATAAAATATTAGCCTGAATAATACATGATAGAAATTAGGGATTAGAAGTTGTGAATAGGGCTGATGGCCTTGAAAATATACAAGAGTGCTGCAATGCTATGAGATTACTTGTGCCATACTGCCCAGAAGATCCTCCAGTAAAAGGAAAAATAGCAGAAAAACCTCGGGTCAAAAATGGTAGCAGGCGGCTAATCCTTCAATTAATTAAATCATTGCAGATGAACCTTCTTTATGCAAGGGAGCAGGTAATTTTGCATTAGTGTTTTGCATGTGTGGGCTTTATTAACTGAGGAAATGTAATCATCAGTCCAGGCAGTGCTTTTCTCCTTGTCTCTCAGCCCCTGGCTTAGAAATGAATACGTGCAGAATGGATGTGTGAGGTAGTAGCTCTATTCTTTTCCTCTGATTTATCTGGTCCCATACACGCTGAATACATCAGGCAAGTGTGCCTTTCTGGGTAACTGTGGACTGGAGGAGTATTGAACTTGGTATAATACGAATCTCTCAATAAATAAAAAATCTCCTACTAAATCTCCCTTTATAAAGGCTGAGAGGAGAGATCTGTAGCATTCCACCTGTGTATGAATCGATTTCAATCAGCCTTTAGGAGGTTTCAGGCTGTGTTAGCTGTAGGATAGCATAGTGCAGCAGCAAAACTGCCCTCGCCTCCCTTATTGACAGGATTGTTATGAAACATGGAATATTTAGATTGAGGAGATTCATCCCAGTACTGTAGACACCCAGCCCTGTTATCATTACTTCAAGCCTATTGTAATGCTATCCAAAAGCACACTGCTTCCTCATCACGTGCAACAGGGCATCAACTTCTCTGGATAAGCCTTTTCTGGAAACTAATTATCTCTTTAAAGAGGGGAGGGAAGATATTTTCTGATTACTTTTAAGAGCAATTTCTGTGTTTAGGAAAATGGGCCAACTTTCCCATTTCAGAATCCTCTGATTCAGATATGGGCAAGGTGAGAGGTTAGAAGCCTCATTGTTAATGAGAGAGACAGCCTCTGATTTTTACACTAATTGAAGCATTTACATTTTTCAGCAGAACTAAAATGCAAAACTAACACATTCCTTGGAGATTTATAACCCCACGATGGATTCTCCTATCCTCTCTCCCTTAATTACCCCAAATTATCTGAAGTCTCATGAAGAAGAAAGAAATTAATATTAATATTCCATTTAGAATATACTCTAAAATGCAATAGAAAATGGAGGCAATAATAATGATAAAGAGGGTAGCTGAGATGATTTGGAATATATAATCTTTCTTCTCTTCATTGCAGCTTCCTCAAACTAGAGTAAGCCAGGAAAACTGTCTTGCATTCATTTAGCAGAGCAATTTTTGTGCTGCATTGACTTCCAGTATATAAGTAAAAGCTTGGTAAAATATTGCTCTGTCAAATGTAATATAGTGGCTTTGTGCCTTGATCAGAAAAAAATTAAGGATAAAAGAAAATGGGTAACTTTTTCTGAAGAGTGTTTGTACATGGGGGCAAATAGGCAGGTAAGGCTCATTACTGGAGAGTACCCAGGAAAAATAGCAAGAAGAAAAGAGCAGTTATAAGCTGGCCATGAAATGAAGCAGAAATTATAGTTTATGTTGAAAGAAAGGAGGGAATTACAGTTATCTGAAGAGCAAACAGTGGGGTCAAATTAATCATAAGCTGCAAATGTCGAGTCTGTATATATGGGCTGTAGGCCAGAGGAGAGGGTCTGCTTGCACGAAAGAGACAGGCAGAGAGGTGGGAGAGGAAAGAATGTCTCTTCCTTCGGATGATGAGACCAAAGTACCTGGTAAATCTCCAGTTAGCCACTGACTTAACTGCTGATGGCGAGTTGCAGGTTTGTAATTGGTCTTTGCCACTCAGAGATGGATCGCAGCTGCTGCTCCAAATTCCTTCCTCCCAACTCTAGGGAATTGGCTGTGGGCTCCCAGAGCCCTGGAAGGTGGCAGTTTTAAGTTACAAGTGAAGGAGAGGCTTAGTTTTGGTTTAGAAGTGTCCTGAGATGGAAAAGAGCCTTGAGATTAGTCCTCAGTGGTGGATACCATTCACACTGAATACAAATGTAAGCCCAAGTTCAGCTTTAAAACTGAAGGCAGTTATATTTATATAAATTATAAATCTGAGTCCCATAACCACTTCTTCACGTTGTTCTGTGTAAATTTGTTCTGTGTTTCCATTAACCGACACTCACCGAGAAGAGGCAGACACTTTCAAAGGACCCATCACCTGTGAGCATCATGGCTTTCAACTGCCCTGGTGTTACGCTGTCAGTTGTATTTAGAACTATGCTATCCCATCAAAGTCATGTTTGATTTCTCAAGCAGTATTTTGTGTCAAGAATGTAACTTTTTAAAGGCAGAAGGGATATTAAACCCCCTACTCTCCTATTTTTATAAACCCTTTCCTTCTCACTGTCTCAGTACAATGTTGGCAGGTTGCTGTAAGGGTGGAAGACATCAACCAAAGTGAAGCCCATCTGCAAATCTGTTGCATACGGCAGCACATATTGGGCTTGAGGATGGATTGTGGGAGAAAAGACTGTCATATAAAAAAACCAAAAAAAAAACAAAAAAAAAAAAAAAACAAAAAAAAAAAAAACACCAAAACCCGACAACAACAGAGAATGATATTAAAAATAGTGAACAGACTCGAGATCAGCTGTGAACTAAAAAAGCCATTTCGCTGTTGCTTTTCGCTTGAAAATAGCCTCTCCTGTTTTTGTAACACTTTGCCTGCTCTGTTTTGTTTGCTCAGCTTTCAGAGGCTGAAGACGTGTCTGTAAGACATACTGAGATGTGGAACTAAGTCTAGAAATATACAGAAGCCGTTCACGGTCAACGTGCGACACAGCTGGGGGTCTATGGTACACGGGAGCAGACCCATACTTACCACTGCAGGTGGCCTTCACTCAGGGCTCTCTCAGGGCAGCAACACGCAGAAACTCGAGGGGGGGTGCCGGGGCGCGGAGCTGCACCGGGGGCGCGCGGCACAGGACCCCAACCGCGCCGCTGGCACGGCCGCCCCACGGCACGTGCCCGCTCCCCGCTCCCGCGCGGCGGCGTGCGGGGATGCTGCGGGTCGGATGCTTCGGGTTCGTTTTCAGTCTGGAGCGTCTGTGAAAGGAGTTTGCGTTTCCCAGCCTTCTCCAACAGGCAAAAATAGTTGGGAAGGAACACCAGGTCCTAATGCAGTGTGTTGTTGTTTGGTTCAATATAGTGACATTCAGCCTCAGGTGAAACAGTTTTGCGATCCTGCCTCCTTAGCTCTAAAATGAGAATGAAAACCAAAGCCCGCTGCTAAGGATGCTAGCAGTAGCTACAGGATTTTGGTGTGAACGTGTTTTGAGTAGTTCTTAGTGAGTATGTGACCTTTAAACATAATGGAATTGGGAAACTCGGTTTTATTTCATTTAGCCTGATATAACAATTTCAATGTTATGCATTGCAAGATCATTTGCAATCCACCACTGAGAAACAGTAATGTCAAGGACAAAGCACTGGACTGGGATTTTATTCTAGGCATAGACTTTCTACATCAATTTGTCCAGGAAAATTAACCGGCCCCCTTAGCCAGGGCTTTCTTATCTGTGAAATAAGAATGATAGTCTCACAGTACCAGTCTGTGACAAATACATGAGTATTTACTAAGCAGTTATTTCAGAAAACTTATCAAGAAAACCTGACCAAAGAAATGAAAGCTGCTACATTACACACCTAATGTGATTTGGCTGACACATGCTAGACTGTTGAATGTCCCAGGTTGAGAAATTAAAAAATTGTGTTTGAATTATTGGACAACTGATTGCTAGGAGTATTGTATGACCAAAGACACCTCTTACTGACTTCATAATCACTGAAAATTTCTGCAGCAGTCATAAAAAAATGATGCATCTTAGTTATATTCCTCATTAATTTTGTTCATTAAGTAAGAGATTTGAGGCTAAAACGAGACAATTTTATGATTAAAACTATGATTTGATTTCCAAATATTTTTGATTTGTTCTGTGGCAAACATTTTATGGATTGCTTTCTTGTTCATCATTTAATGAACAGCAAACTATTCTGCAAACTGTCACAGAAGCAAATAACACATATGACAGGATGAGGAAAGAAATAAAACAGCACATGCCATAAACTGAAGAAAATAAATACAAGGACTCCACGCAAGCCTTTTATTACATGTCTTTTTCTGTATTGCTCTGAGTGAAAAGAAGTATTCTACATTTCTTCATGTGAATTAGGATAAGATACTGAATCCTAGATACCTTTTCTTAATTCAGAAAAAGAAGAGTGTCTATTTTTTCGTTCCTGTTTAATTTCCTCACAGCTATCTCCTGTGCATCACATACAGACTCTGCAGTGGTGCTCATTTGCAAGAAAAGTGCCACATGTGTGTGGCACGATGGTCTGATTGTGAAAGCCTTGCCTTCCTTCCCCTTTCTAGAGATCCCAAAGGCCACATTTGTCATATAGTCATTTTGCTATGAGTGTGTAATTAAATGTAAAACACTTTGGGATGCTCAGCTGTATAAAGTATTGCTGTTGAAACGCAAGTTGTTTTTCTGCAGCCAAACACAAAAGGAAAAAAACAAATAAGCAGCAACCAAAAACAAATGAAAAGGTTTCTGGGGATAAAAATGTGAACACTGTTAGATAAATAAAACATTAGAAAGAAAGGAAATTACTTCCGGAAAACAAATCAATAAGATTAAAAAAAAAAAAAAAAAAAGATTTGAGAAAGTTGACAGGCTAGCAGAAATTTCTAGCTTACAAGCTATTTACAGAGAGAAAATATGATGAATCAAGACACAATCATCAAAGTAAAAACCCTAGGTGTTAAAATTTTAACTCTAACTTGTAGAGAGTCCAAATCTTTTCCTCTGTGACATAAATTTGCACAGGCAGAAGAAGCTTCCAATTGCAGAGTTTCTTCTGTATTTTACATCCTTGGAGATAATGTTTGTCCTTTTGTAAAACGAGTGTGAGATTCTATCCTCCCCAATTTATGACTGATACTTGACATATTGCGAACTGGAATTACTTATAAAACCAGAAAAAGTAAGGCTTAACAAGCACATTGGTGAATAGTTCTATTTATTCACTGCAACATCACATTTTTACCATGATGAAACAGTGGCAGGATTTACGCTGAGTTGTGGTTTGGCCACAGATTAGACCCCAAGTATACAACCTTTCAGGCAAATGCCTTGACCACAGGGTTACAGAAGCACAGGCATAATCATGTATTTTTTTTTCTCTCCATCAGTTCTGGTGGCTCATGTCTGATATAGCCAGAGGGAGCTGCATGGAGGTTTCCCCTTCCAGGGGAGTGCCCCAGCCCTCGCACTGCTAAGTAGGCAGACATAGAACAGGTATCACCACATCCTACTCTTCCTCTCTAGTTTTGGAAAGGGAGCCTGTGTCTAAGACCAGGGATACTCACCTGCTCCTTCTTCCATGCAGGTTGTTTTAGCAGGTTACTCCTCCACCTCCTCGTAACCCTCCTCAGCGGAGGTTGCCACCCCCTGCAAGATCTTCTGAGGGAGCTTCTGTGTCAGGGAGGTGGGGGGCAGAGGCACACAGTGTCCTCGGACTCCAGCTGTGCTGAGTGCCTTTTTTTTCATTGAAAATGTCTGCGAAGTAAGTGGAGCTCTAACTAACAGTTTTTATTAGCTGTTTTGGCATTAAATACAGTGAGACACGATGTATACTGTATACATATTTCCCAGATAACTTCATAAGCAAACCAGTTAATTATCAATAAATGCTCTCTAATAGGCTCCTAGCCTTGTTTCAGCCTTCAGTGATGGCTTCTCATTGAAATTCATGTTCTGAAGGTCCTGGGTTGCTTTAGCTTTAGTAGCTTTCTTGTACTGGACTACATTAACTCTTGTTACTATCTCCCAGTGGGTCCACACTGAATTGAAATTAATGGGTTGATGGCAGCTCTCTCTACAAAATGTTCATGCTTCTCAGTTTTGGGTTGATGTGTGTTGAAGGCCAAAGAATAAGAGAAGCTGAAGTTACCCTCTGCAGTTTTAGTTATTTCTGATAAAATGTCTCAAATGTGTCAATTCACCTAGTCTTAGCAGTACGACTTCATGAAAACTAAGTCTTCTCCCTGGTTTACGGAATACATAGCAACAAACGTGTCCATTCCTGGAGGACTTCAGAGCAAGAAGCCGGACTGCCCTTTTACGTTTTGCTAAAACCTGCTCAGTTTGGGCTAAAGTGATTCTCCTGGAATTTGATAGTTAGCTCAAGTAATGCTGTGCACTCTCACTTTATTACTAGGTATCTGAAATTGTTTCAGTTAGACTTGGCAAATTCTGAATGTTAGCTTTGTGTTTCCCCTTTGTTTGGGGAAATAATCCAGTGTATTTGATTTCATAAAAATAACTGTAACCTATTAAGAAAACATGTCTTGCTGGTTGCCTTGCTTCTGCCCTAGACTGAAATGCAGTGGGAATATGGGAAAAGGCCTCAGCTGAATTGAAATTAGAAAGAAAGAAACACACTTGCACCATTGAAACCTGGATCCATAGAAGGTAGTTTTAACAGCAGCTTTATTGTTCGTGTGTTTCTAATAACCTTCTCATTTCATCTTATTGTGAGTAAGGGGAGATGATGTACTGCCATGAATGCTAGTGCATGGTCTAAGCTCCAGCTTTCATTATTACTTCCATTATCACAATGGATCTTCATTGGCCTGAATTGCTAACATTCTTATAGGAATGATAAGACTAAAATGGCTCTACCTGTCATTCACTGATGTGTGAATCGACAATCAAATGATTGATCAATTTTTCTGTGCTTCAATAGCTTCTTTCAAGCCACACATCCTGAGTTACTGTATAAAATGCTGCAGCTCCAGCTAAGTTTTCTAAGGGATAGGTAAAGTAAATTAGGCAATTAGACCTAATCTTAGATTTAAAAATTGAAAATCCATCAGTGTCTCTGTCTTGCAAAGAAAATACATTTCAAAATCTGAATGGAAAAAGTATCCTTACAAAAGAAAGCTCCTGTAGTCCCGACAGCCTGCCTGTGAATGGCTTTCATGAATTTCTAATATATTTTTCTTTTGTTAATTTTTTCAAAAAACTTTTGACCCTAGAAGCTTTTAAGAAGGAGGAATTTTGAAAGTGGAGCAATAGGAAGTGCTAAATATTTTATTAGTGATTTATGAAAACATGCTTTTGCTTTGTTCCTTTAATAGGAAGAAATCATGACAGTTAGGAAAATGATGAGGATTAATGTATGAAAATGTATTGCATGGCAGCTTCTGAGTAATGGATTTATAAACAGTTTCTTTTTTTTTTTTTTTTTTAATTTTATGTCAAAATGGATTACAAGACGAATAGCAAATTATTGTAGTCAGATCAAACAGAGTATACAGTCCATGAGCTTTTCTGTAACGTCTGCTGTGTCCTGACTAAGATCACTCAATCTTCACCTAGTTCCCTCTCTAACAGGAATGATGTCATTTTGCTTTTGTTCATTTCCTTGGTTTAAAGTAAAGAGGAAAGCAGGTGAATCTCTGAATAGTTTAATGTGGAAAAATGTCTGTTGATTTAAGTTAGGTTTCATCCAAAATCTATTTTTCAGTCTATTTAGTCCTTTTTGCAGTTGTTGGTGAACGTGTGCCCTTCATGGTGTACATATAATGAGTCACTTTTAAACACTAATATGACCAGAGTTGTATGTTCCACATGATCTGTCAAAACTAAGAAACAATAAAGAGCTGCAGAAGGAAAAAAACAAAAAACAAACAACCAACCAACCAACCAAAAAAACAGCAAAAACCCCAAACACCTGAAGATAAAGGACAAAAGTAAGATAGCAACCATCAAAATAGAAAAGTTGAGGCAGACAAAAGCTGGGTAACTGTTTTGACAAGCTGACTGGAAGCCACTGTGCTTTATGCTGTGAGTGCTTCATCCAAGTTTCACTGGTGGCAGTAGAAAGGCTTCAGTGAGCTTTGATGCAAACCTAATCCAGCCAATTTATTGAATGATTTCTTCATTTTTGTGACACCAGTCTTGTTGCTGAGCAGGGATGAGGAGGAAAGGGATGAGGGGTGGCCAAAGGAAAGTTGACCACACAAATGTAATGTTGGAGGCATTAGACTGCATGGGGCTGTTCAGCCTCCACAAAGAACCAAACTTATTCCCATGGAAACCAATGTTCGAAGATGAATAAGTAGCCTGGCTCTCAGCAGCTCCCTTTCCTTTTTCTCTTTTCTTCTCTCTCGGGATGTTTTGTTGTTGTTTTTGGTAAAGAAAGAGGCTCTTCACCTCCAAGCAGCTTGAGAAAAGACTGGCAACATTCATTCCACTAATAAGCTGGCAATTAATGCAAAGAGGAATGTCCTGGATTTCTCAAAGAAAAGTATTTTTCAACAGGAGCTCGTCAAGATGTTGATGAGCTTTTGCTTTTTGTTTTGTTTAAATGGGACGTACACTTTCTGGAAAAGGGGGCTGCTAAACTGGTGTTGTAAGTCTGCCCTCACGTGTTGGATTTTAACTCTTCAGGAGAGAAAGTGTAAGTGAGCTCAAGGGAATCTACCAAATGTATTGTGGCACCACCCAGGTACAGATCCCCAGGTCTGCTTGTTTTTTTGAGTTTTAGGTGCTGATGTATGAGTAGCAATGGGTTACACACAGAGGGAATACACAGAGGTGTGCACTATCCATTCAATGTAGCAGATATGGGTCATTATCATTCCTGCACTAAGTAGATAATGAATTCTAAGGGGATGTTACAAAGGTGCTGCTGATGGTATCAGTGTTATCACGTCGCAACTATTGACTGACATAAAAAGAGACAGCCAAAGGAAGGCTGAAAAACAGGGGAAATATCAACTAACTTTCAGTAAGTAAGAAAGATACTCTCAGTAGTCTGAAATAAATCCTCTGCATTTGGCTTGTGAGGAGAGTTTCTGAGAATAGGAAATGTCGTAGGCAATAACGTCATATGGGAAATTTCCAGTGTGACTCAGCACGAAACTGTGCTTAGATAGGGCACAAGTGGTTCTGCAGGCTTTGAAACTAGCCCGACTGACTTTGGTGTCTCTGAAAGTGTCAGTGCCCGCTGAACTTTTGGTGCAACAATCATAGAAGACCTTTTCCATCCAAAGGAAGATCTCTTCTGTCTGGATCCTCTGATATCCAAATGATGATCTCATGCTGCAGCCTTTTCTTCAGCAGAGAATAAATTTTGGTTGCTCTCCCTTTTGCCTCTCCAGACATCTGTTTTTACAAAACTTGTAGGAACATAATTGTCTTTGAGAGCTCTGTCCCTCAATTCCACTTGGCTGACATCAGTCAGTAATCTCAAATTTAATAGGGAAACCAGCCAGACAAAATGATTGCCTAAGCCTCATTTCCTTAGGAAATCAGGCTAAAAAGTTAATATTAGCAATAACTCCTGAATTGGAGCTACCACTGGGGGACTGCAGCATGGCACCGAAGCTGTGTACGCCACAGGGCAGTCCGATGCGTTGCTCCCGTTGTGCTTTTGCTGTAAACTTTCTCCAGGGCCCTGTTGGCAAACAGACCTTCCTCCAGCTGCTCTGTGGGTGAACGGTCACAGCAGTGTCCCCAGCAGCCGGGAGTCAGAGTCTCTTTGCTCCTTGGCTTACCCACTGGTGTTCTGGGGATGCGGAACCCTGCTCACCAGAAAGTGATGGAGACCACACATCCATTTAATCCAGACATTCCCTGGCCTTCAGAACATTTTGGACCTCCACTCAGCTGTCTGCAATGGGTTTCATCTCCGGTTTCCAAGTAATTAATTTCCATGCCAAACTTTTTAAAAAATTCTTTTAAAAGACCTATATGTTCTTTTCCACCTGAGTACATGAGTGTCAATTTGGTTTAATCTATCTGCAGTCCTTAAATTGTTTCTAAATTTACTTTTTTAAGGTTTTACAATTTCTTTCTTGATAATGATTTATAGATGTGCAGTGTGAGAAATATATTTCCTGCTGCAACAGGTGGAAACATGGGTCTCCATTGCTGCCTAGGGTCTGCATGTTTACCTGCACTGTGTCATTCATAGTATGTATCCTCCCCTCCTCCTTCCCGTTTCTCAGAGCAGTGCTTAAGAAATTGCATTTAGATTTGCAGGAAGCTGAAGCGCTCATCTGTTTTAAAAAAAAAAAAAAAAAGGACAAAGTACATTTCACAGCAGAGTCTTCCTTCTTCATCACGTAATATGGTCAGTGATAGTTTCCTCGCTGAGATCCATTCAACTCCCAGTGTGTTTTAAGCAGTTCTTTATATACTAAGAAAGGCATATGGCCAAAGACGCTCATGCTGAGATTTTTACTGTGAATATGAAGCAGGGCAATGGCACTGTAACTGCTTTCCAGCGTGAGCTTATCTTCAGTATTGTTTTATCTTGAGACACTGACCTTTCTATTATCAATATCTCTGAAAGGAAGGAGTACAACCATGTCTTGTCTCTATCATCTTGTTTATGGTCTATATGTGGCTCAAAGTTCTGCCAGAAACTTAGTGTCATTTTACTGCTTGGTTTTACATTCTGCCTGTGATGTACTAATTATCAGGGTGTGACAGAGCACTTATTTCCTATCATAAAGCAGGGCTGTTATCCAGGAATGAAATTTTGTTCAAGTCATGAAAGGATGTAACAATATGAAATATACTCTGAGGGCCATATTCTGATCCTGCTGACATTGATGGGAATGTTACTTTTGTCTTTTCACTGTAAGAGAAACACATAATGAAAGACAATAGCATTACAATGCCTTTTTTTTTTTTTTTTTTTTTTTTTTTTTAAAGAATCATTTCCCCACAGTACTGTGAGCACTGGACAGTTGTATACCTCAGCTGAGTACGTGGTGCAGCACTAGTACAGGATATTTAGCATGCTAGAGAGCCACAGTCTTTGTGGATGTAAATCAGCGTAGTTCCTTTCACATCAGGGGCAGTGTGCTGTTTTATATTATGGGGTAATCTTGCTCTCAGCTTCAAGCTGCTATTTCCTTCCCCTTTTAGAATGGAAAAAGCAGAGGGACTGCACTTTTAATCCATTCCTAGTAAGGGGAGGATGGGAGGAAAGAAATAAAATAATTCAGAGACTGTGTAGTGGTTTTCTAGTTCCCTACTAGTAGCACACAGTTAATGCACATGACTTAATGAGAATACACTTGCACTCAGCCGCACTTGCCTATGGCAGAAGAGATAATGAAGTATTTCTGCTTACACCATCACAAGCCCTCACTTGAACAGCAGAAGCACAAGTAGAGACCAGATTCAAACCAAGAGCAAGAGTGAACAGAGTGCAGCCTCCGGCCTGGCCAGCACTGCTCAGCACTGCTCTTGGAGGCACTGGGTGTTGCTGAACACTTACGCCTCACGTTGTTGTCAGTATCAGTGGTTTGTATTTTCACAGACTGATGGCTATTTCTTCCTCTGTGGAAGAGATAATAAAATTTAAAGACAAGTAAGGAAGTTGGTCTTTTTAGCCAAATTCTAGGAGACTAGACAGCCTACGGTATTCAGAACATGTGTGATATTATATTACAGACATTTCTGGTTGTAAGAGCAGAATTCAACCCTGAACTCATTTACATGATTGAAATGGAGCCAGAATGTCCCACCATACTTTTATAGCACTGGAATGCAAATTTTGATTTGCAGTTCCAACTCAGTTCCTTTTCTTACTGATATTCCACCCCTTTACGCTCCTCCTGGAGGGGAAAAAAAAAAAAAAAAAAAAAAAAAGCATTTGCGTCTTTTCTATCTTAAGCATCTCTTTCTGATCTTCTACAGGCTGAACCTTGACAATTTTGAAAGGAAATAGAAGGTTCTTCTGTTCTACATATCCCGTAACTTATTGGCTTCTTGCACCTGTCAAATGCCACAGTTCCCCCCTCTGGGAGCACACCCCTATTCATGTAACTCTCCTTCCCCTGTAACTAGAGAAAGAGATAAAGTTACAGGTGTCAGCTAAGCCATGGTTGTTTCTTTGATCTTTCCTAGTTATTTTTTCATTGGAATGTTTCTTCCTAAGTGTTTTTCCCATGTAACATTACTTTTAAATACAGTAGTATTTGTTTTGTTTTCAGTAAGCCTGGAGCCCCAATTCTGCCTGTGCACCAGTGAAAAATGGAAGTGATTCCTCTTCCTCTGATCTCAGCAGATAATGCTGGGTTAAACCTCATCCACACAAAGAGTTCTGGTCTCCTTGTCATTTTCTTCAGAGATGAGATCCATGTTCCTGAATAACCCTTCAATGTGTGCTTCAAATCCACCCCTTACCTGAGAAAGCAAATACTTCCCTGAATCAGGAATATAGAAAACGTTCACTTTTTTAAGAGGACAATTTAATTATTACAAAAATCACGAATATTAAAGGAAAAACAGATCCTCATTTTCTGTGGAAGTGATATGTCCTCTGCCAGGACTGGATCTAACTGACATTCTGTAGCTGAAGCAGAAGATGAAAGATGAAAGCAACATGTTATTGGGGAGGCCATTTCCTCGTGCCATTCGAGGTTGGACACAGTGACTGCTAGCTCCCTCTGGATCACTGAAGTGCAAACAGTTGGGCTCATCTCTGTGCCTTACAGCCCAGACATTCAGACACTTTTGTAGTAATAAATCCTAAAAGGCACATTTTTAAAATTAATGCTAATAGCCGTGGCAGGCGTTTTGCACAACTCGAGCTGGACAATCAACCTGACCTCTTCCATTTTTGATTCTGACCTTTCTTTCTCCCTCTGGTTCTCCTGTCCTTGCAACAAGACGTTGGTGTCTGTGAAACGGCAGGAGACCGTGTTTCTAAAATAAATAATTATCCGTGAGGTTTTCAAAAACCCGGAAAACATTTCTGCATACACACTTTTTTTTTTTTTTTCTTCTTGGCAATGCTCTCCCTTTCATTCCATGTCGAAGCATTCACTTTGGGGCAGAGCCCTGACCATTATTTTTTTTTTTTTTTTTTCACCCCGTGCTTTCTTTTTCTGCAGCTGCCGCTGCCTCCCCGCCCCGCCGGCAGTGCCCCCCCCGCGGGCTCCCCACACGCCCCGCGGGCGCCTGCCGGCCGCCATTCCCGCCGGCACCACTCCGTGTCCCTCCGCCAGGGCTGAGGCGAAGCGCCGCGCTCGGGCGGTGGCAGCGCCCCGGCGGAAGGACACCTGATGGTGGCAGGGACCGCGGGGGCCTCCCCAGCTATAGCTACACCGGTGCGTGTAGAGATATATATATCTGTGTGTATGTATACATGTATATTTTAACCCTCCGTGAAATAAATATCCATCTCCTTTCAGCGTGACATGAGGGAATTTAGAAAATTTAAAGCTTGTTGGTTCAGCTGCATTTCCCTATGCTTTAACAGCCCAACATCGGGCAAGGTGGTGGGTGACGCAAGATGGAGGTTCTCAGTAGCATATGTTTCCTCACCTCAGCCTATTGAACTATTGTCTTTAAAATATTTCTTCTAGTATCTCTTTGGAAGTACATGTTTTAAAAATGTAAGGGGGATCTGTGAGATTTGCTGCTATGGTTATTCAATCCTCCACCCTCCAAACACTTGAGAATTCGAATTATTCAGCTAGGCTTAATGAGGCTGACTCAGAGTAAAGTTACATGCATAAAAGTAAAGGCCTTGATGTTACGCATTTTCAGATGGTTGTGGGGTTTTCAATATTAATGTTTATTACCAAACAGTTTAAAGGAGAACTTGGGCTGTACCTTTTAATCAATGCTTGCTATTCCTTCCCTTGCTGCAAAAGAGCTCTTTGCAGGGCTCTGGGACGTGGAAATTTGTTTGTGGAAGCACTGCAATCTGTCACTGCAAATCTGAGGGCTCCATGTCAGCCACTCCAACCTCAAGCCTTTCTAACAGCTACAGCTGCTAGCTCGGTGTACGTTCCTGCCGCTAGCTGATACGCTGTTCTCTTAGGTCAGTGACTTTCCCTTTGCCTCCATTTTCCAGTTGCTAGAATGAGGAAGACCACTTTGGATGCCTACAATGACTGTCATGAAGCATCACCATGGGCTGTACTGTGATCCCTAACACAAAACACAAAAAAATGGGTAAGAAAATTTGGCTAGACTAATAGCCTGCCCATTTCCACATCCCAGCTTGTTTGGCCTTTGCAAATCGGTTGTTTTCTTTCTCTTCAGTTGCCTTTGACCTTCTTTTTTCTGGTCCTGAAGAGTAAGAGAAGGCCAATTTGTTTGTGGCCTCAATGGTTCTGGGCAGTGGGACTGCGGGAAGAGCTGGTCTTGTGCTGGAGGCCTGAAGAAGATGGGTTCTCGGGTGGCTCTGGAGGGGAGATTGTTCAGGTAGTCTGGCAAAGACAAGCACAAGTGTGGGATCTTTTCAGTGCTGGTCTGAACTAAACCTCTAGGGACTCCTTGCATTCATCTTACAAGCTTCTCCTGGGCTTCATCCTGACCTCATCCCTGCTCCCATTCACACATATAGTAAGAAAAATTGCTGTTGAATCACCCTTAGGAAATGTTTAGAAGAAAACTCATCTTTTTCCCCTAGTTGTTGTTTCTGCTCTGCTAAAGCAGCCGCTAGACAAAGCCAGGTGCCATCCTAGCTGTGCTATGTGGAGGATTTTGCTGAATGCAGCTGGAGAGCGGGAGTCTCTTCTGGCTTGCCACGGGTGTACAAGGCTGCAACTGTCATTTAATTTACGTGATATGAGAAAGGCCTTAGCATCTCTGCTGTGAGAGCAGAGGAACAGGTACCTTTTATTTTTCTAATGATTTTTATTCTGATTTTACTCAGACCATCAGATGCATTTTTACATATCTGTCTTTAAAATTTTGAGCTGGTAAAGGAATTTGGTCAGAAAATGCAGACTGCAGGCAATGCAAAATTTTTGCAGAAATATCTCCCTTTAATGGAGTAAATACCATGTTATACTCAGATCACTCCCATGAAATTGAGTATTTGTCCTTCACAGTGTGGTTTGGGGTTTTACGCTGTTGCAATATTCATACTACAATTATAAAAAATGCATATTCATAGAATTTCTTTTAGAATATTGTCTTTCACAGTCAAGTTATGAGATTATTGACTTTTTATCCCCATTCTACTTGAAGGAAAATTGAAGAATCTGAAAATTCCCCACAAAATATAAATTCCAAGTTTTAATTAGGTTTACTAAAATTACCATCTTCCCCACCGTGCATTACAGGATTTTGGAAAGAAAGTACCACCTGTTTCTTCACAGCATGTTGGAGAAGAATGGAAAGTAGGAGGACAGGAGAGGGAGGTGTGTCTGCTGGTGATTTGAAACATAAGCAGGACCCTTCATTCCAGTTTTATCTATAAATCCCTTTCTGGTGTGAGACAGCTGCTACCTCTGAAGCCTCCTACATATCTCTTGAAATCCCAAGGATCCTTCTTTTTTTAACCTGTATTGTATCCCCATTGCCCTTGAGATCCTATATTACAGCTGCTTTCCTCAAAAGGATTTGATAAGAATATCTCTTTTGGACCATGTCAGTGTTAGAGAATTGCTGTCAAGCATCAAGAGATGCTCTCTCTCTTCCCCTGAGGCTTTAAAGATGCTATTCTAAAATTAAAGTGTTTGGTATAGATAAGATGCTTAGGGTTATAATGAGGTCAAGAGCTCCTGGAGTTTCCAACTAGATTTTTTTTTATAAGTTGATCAGATCTCTTGCTGTTTTATTTTCCTTTTTAGATAGATAAATATAGACAGACCAGGTAGAGAAACAGTCAGGAACGGGAAGCTTTTAAAAAATATTTGGAAATTAATCTGATTGCATTGTCTAAATCAAGATGCCCCATTTGATTATGCTGGCATCCTCTGCAATGCAATGTGACATGAAATATGTGATGTAACGAGATATGCCCGCCAAAATGCAATGTGCTTTGTTTTAGTCAGAATGTATTAATCTGCTTACTGAATAATTGACCCAAAGAGATTCTGTCAAACAGTATTAAATTATTCACTGGATTTCCAAACCAGCAGACAGTGTCCTTTAAATATTTAAGAATAATGTCAAATAATTTTCCACACCAAAAATATTCATTCTGAGTTTGTTGAGGTTCCCTGGCCCCTCTCTGTTGTTTAAGGAGGGCAGGATAATTAAATAAAAGCCAGTATGCCCTTCAGAGGTGCCATGTGAGTGGGAGGGCAGAGACCCTCCCAGCTACCAGCACCCCCAGAAGAAGAAGAAAATGCTGACCCAGTTCGGCTGTCAGACCCAGCCAGATGCCATACCATTAGCACATTTTCACTGCCTCACCCATGCGTTTTCAAGCAAAACCCAAACTCTCCACATACATACACATAAATTTTACTACATATCCTGTGCCTCGGCAGCGAGTTCCCCCCAGAGAGGGTGCAGCATTGCAGGCTGCGCAGCCGAGGCTGTGAAGTGCCCTGGTATTCCCTACCCTCAGGCCTTGCAGTACCTTTCTAGGTGTGCATTATGAGATAACAACCTTGCCGGATCAATTTTGGTGTGGAAAATAGGTTTCCTTAAAAAAAGGGACACCAGTATAGCAGCATTCAAGTTCTACCAATTACAGTGTCTGACACCTTTCCCCTTGAAGGTTGCAAGCTGAACGAGTGCAGAGTATATTTCTGGCTTGTTTAAAAAGGATGAGGACAGGCATCTGATAGCTTACCTTAATTATTCCATTTCCTCCTCCCTATATACATTTCCAAAATCTAATTATAGCGCTTGTGGCCCCTGCTATCAGCCAGTACCCAGAGATTAATATAAAGCTATGGGAAGGATGGCTACCTCCCTTCATGATTTCCACAACATTGCAAATATATTCCAGCAGTCTTTTGATACTAATATTTTGATACATTCATCATTGTGTTAGCATCGGCAGTGAGCAATATTTACAGTTTATAAACTCTTCTAGCACCAACTGTTCATATTACTCTTATTAAGTCCATTCAATTTTCTACCTGAAATACCACATTTGTCTAGTCAGAGTTTGACATCTATTTTTTTTTTTTTTGGGGGGGGGGGGGGGTTGGGTTGGACACAACAGTTGCTTTTAATAATGAGTTTTATTTAATTGTATGTTCTGCCTCTCCCAAAAATACATTAAGGCAATCTGTTATATATTGTCAATCAACTAAGATGCACTTGGCTGCATTCTCAGGTTTATTATCTAGGTCCGGATAAGGGGACATTTTTGTGTGTATGCATCTGTGTGTGTTGAGGTGCAATTGCTTATCTGTTCTTCTGCAGCTTTATTTAGACTGGAATTTGCTACGATGTCCTTGGGAGTTCAGGAATGCTGTCCAGGGGTGTGCTCTGTGTGCAGTTGGTGGGCAGTGGGCAGCCCTCAAGACATTTGCTATTCCAAACCACAACTATTGTCACACTGTGCTCCTTTTTGTAAACAACCAGACTCCAAACCTATTAAATATTCTTTATTTGTCAAAATAAACAAACACAGTAATGATTCTTTTACATCTGCTTTCCCTTAAAGGAGTTTAGATCTGACTTTAGGAGACAGCAAACCCTATGACTCTGCTCAGCCACAGTTTAATAAGCGGAAGCAAGGCCCAAATAGAACAAAAATATATTGGAAATTTTTCTTCATCTTCTTCTTAGTATTACTATTATTGTTACTTAAGGGGCTGGGGGGGCAAATTATACCAGCATTGAAAATAAACTTTGCACCTCCTGCAAGGACTAAAACTCAAGACTTATGAACGTCTCTGAGTTTTTAATATTAGATTTGTGACAGTCATCATGAAATTCAATGTTTTGGCACTTTGGAACAGCAACAGCAAACCAAGACTTGGCCATAGAATGCACTGGTCCATCAGTTTGCCTGACAGTTGCCATCCCGTGAGCTCCCCTGTTGTTACCCCTACTCATTGCACGTGGAAATTCACCCCCAGAGTGAGAGCTTGTGAGAGACTTCTTTCTGCATCAAACTTCCACGTTTTTCTCATACTTCCTGTGTACAGAAACATCAGGGTTTGTGCCTGGTCCCAGTGTGCGAAGAGGATGTCCAAGGCCCCTGTTAGCAGTCTCTGCATGCAGCAGAGGTTATGGACGGAGCTAGTTGGGAAATAAGTTGCTGTTTTATGAGAAATTCTGCAGTTGCAAAGGTTTTTTTCTGTTAAACAGAGCAGGAAAAAATAAACAAACAAAGCCATAGTAATTTCTAGGGGGAAAAAAAAAAAAAAAAAAAGAAAAGAAAAAAATAAAAAGAAATTAGGGTCATACCAAAGGCTTAACAGAATTAAAATCTTTGATTCTGATTTCAGACTTTAAAAAATTCTGTATAATAAATGTATGCATATAACGGAATTAAAAGTCATAATATTGAAACAGATAATCTTTTTTTCAGAAATGACACACTAAAGCATCCTGATCTTCCTTGGATGATTAATTTCTCAGTGCTTCAGGTGTCACTTCTAGCAGCCTTTTTCCTTGCTGGTCTACTGGTACCTCAGGTGCTTCAAGCCCAGCCTTCTCCCTCAGCATGCTGCTCCTACTGTTCCTGTTGAATGGGGCAGCACAGAGCTACAGCAATGACACTGCTGTTTCGAGAGGGACTTCCTCCAGCAACATCCACCACTGTGGAAGATCAAGCAGACAGGAGAGGAGGCAACCCCAGTGTCCCAGGGACCTGCCCCAAAGGGTGTATCTTCCTGTGGCAGCATGCCTGGGTGGGTGGAGGCTCTCCTCCACACCCAGTGCGAAGGAGAAAAGGAAGATCAGGGCTGGTGAAGGTCAGGACATGGATCTGCTTACTGCTCATCCCTTGGGCTGAGGATCACAGGTGCCGCGCAGGCATCCTGTCCCTCTGATGGGTCAGGAGGAGAATTTCTCCCCTTCGGCACTGAGGGAAGGTCCTGGGGCTAACAGACATCCCTCATAACCCTGCCGTGATGGGGGTCTTGCAAGTGAAATTCGCCATTTGTATCTGAATGCAGAGAGGTGGAATGATTTTCCCCAGTCATGCAGCTAATGGCCATTAGAGCTGGGGTAAAAACTACATCCTTTAATTTCCAGTCTGAAGCAATAAACCCCACGTTCTTCCTAGTACAGGCGACAAGGCAGTGCCTGTGGTGTGGCACTGTAGGTAACATTCATTGCGCTGATGGACACATAATGTATAGCTTGCATAATGAAATGAGTTTGGAGGCCTTGCCTTGCCTTGCCTGCGACACCAGCAGGATGCTGAAATGTTGCTGAAATGTTGTTTGCAGCAGTCCTGCAAAGCAAGCTTGTCAGGAGAAAGGCTGCCAAAGCTTTACAGAAAAGCACCTTAAACCTCAGGTGCTGCAGCACTAGCAGGCAGGGCGGTGACGTGCCGGGATGTGCTCTGGGGGTGTGTGTGTGTGTGTGTGTGCTGGTGAGCTAACACCAGCGTGAAGCAAACATCTTTTGAATGACTTGGTGCCAGAGGGGACATGCACAGCATCCCGAGGCAGCCTCAGCGAGACATCTGACTGATTAGATATTGAGGTCAGGTGCTGAGATACCAAGGTCGTGCCACGTCCTGCTTTCCTCATCCAGCTGGGCCCTGATAAAATAGCAGCTGGTAAGACCACCAATCAGATAAGGTGGCAATTTTCGACAGTCTCAAATTATTGTTGCAGCAAGGGAGGTCTAGATAAGATCAATCAGATGCTGGAACGATTTAGCCATTCCTGTTGTTTTTTTTTTATTTTTTTTTCCCCTTTTTTTTCCCCTTTCTACTTTCTGAAGACACAGCCTGTCTTGTGAATGCGAATGCAGGAGCACTCATGGAGTCCCTCACCATCCCCAGAACAAAACACAAGGGTTGATTTATGGGCTGGATGACTGGGAAACGGTAATTCTTTGCTCTTTATGATGTTTTGTCGGAAGGTGCAGTACCCTCCAGTCAGAGCAGCGGGATTGCAATGAGGTTTTTGCAAAAAGGGTGAGAGAAGGGGGGGGTGGTGAGTACGGCAGCTCCTCTAACACAGCAGTTAATAAGACACCAGCACATTAATCATTTGATGGGTATTGAGTCTAACAGGGCAAGGCAATAGTTTTTAAAAACAGCCAGTTAAGTTACTACCTGGTAGAAAAAGGCTGACTGAATGCCACAGGTTTTATGCCACTATTTGCAATTAAAGTTATTTTTTATCCTTTTTTTTTTTTTTCCTGTTTGAAAGTTTTTAAATGCCTTTTTAGACCTGTAAGGAAACAGGACAAACCACACAGGGCTGTAACAAAGGGCTGTGCCGTCCCTTTCCTCTGAACCCTCTGTGCCCCGGGGCTGTACCTCAGGCGTTGGCACAGGACCACTGTGGTCCCTCTCCCACACTGTGACCCCAAACGCTAGACACAGCAGAATGACTCCGGAGGGTCCTGGCACAGAAGAAAGACTCCGATGCTGTGATACAGCTGGGATATATTCCTGATCAAAGGAGACCTGATTCTCAGCTGCAGCCTAGAAATGTGGCTCCCCTCTTTCATGTGACTCTCCAGGTGGCTTTATCGTACCAGACCACGTACACCTTGGCCTCTTTTATCACCACCATCCTGATTAGATGTGGCAGAGTCAAAGTGGAGGAAGAGTTGGGGAAACCCTGATGCACAAGTACATATGAGCCCATACCTCCTCCTTGGGGTCCTTTATTTGAGGGAGTTCTGGTCACTTTAATCCTGTGGTTACCTGTCTTATAGTGCAACTTATTTTTCATTGCTAAAACCTGTTCATTGGCAGAAACACTATAAAACAAAGGAAGAGAACTTTTCTAAATGAACCATTCATACATTTTTGTAGGCTTCCTGAATGTGCACATGCCCTTCATTTTGAGCCTTTGTCAAACACGACTTGCCATGACAAATTGGGAGCACTGGGCAAGACCAAAGCAGGCAGAGTAGTCATATATGACTAGGTAAAGTTTTGTCTTGCTTCCCATATAGCAAATAAAGATTTCCATGACCATGTCTCTTAGCCACTACTGTATGATGAAATAGGCCCTTAAAGTAGGATGCAAACAGGTGTCACCATTGAAAAAGAATCACAAGAATTGCCTTCCCAGAGAACATCAAAAGTCTGTCTTGCTCATTAATTGATCCCAGACAGTGATCAAAGCCTGATGTTTCAAGGGAAGATAAAAAGATAATTGTAATAAACAGAGACAAAAATGTACCTTGCTCTGATCCAGTGCTACGGGAAAAAAATGTCATCTTGACTCTGGACTAATCATCAGCAAATGCCAAGCAACAAAAGGTGAACAGCATAATTATGTGGCTGTGCTGCTGAGAATCATGGCATGGTTTCATGGTCAGTGCTGGCAGTGACTACAGTAAGTACATCTTCCAGGGGGTTGCTGTGTTTGCAAGATGCAGCCCATAAATTTTGGGGTAGATCATATAGGTGAGATACCTGACTTGCCTGAGAATCACCAATTCCAGGAGAGCTTGTGGTCAGGTCTGAGGAGCTTCCTTTATTCCAGTGGATACTTTGCCTTTTAAAGGTTGCATATTACATTTGGAACTCTTTGTGTTTGGTTTTATGGAGTTGAGAAGGCATTTGACAGTAGCAGTGCTAAATAATGGCTTCATGGATTTCATGATGCTAATCAGATGAATTCTTTTTTCTTTTTTTTCTTTTTACATATTTTTTGTGCTAAAGAGTTGAGCTGAGACTAGGAAAGTTATACCTAGGAAATAATTTCTCTAGCAAGTTCTGATATATTTTTCTGCAAAATAATTTAAAATTTATTTTATGTTCTTGCAGCTGTTTCCTCTCTGAAATTTCTCTTTACATCATAGCATCAGATTATACTGCAGGTTACAAGGTAACCGAGGGAGATGCCTGAGCTAGTTTTAACTGAGTGGTAGTTTGAAATAACACTGCTGCAGAGATATTTTTTCTGATATCTAAGTCAGTTCAAAGCATTTGACTATCTCCACGCTGCTGTCTGGGATATAGATATATGCTTCCATTCCTTAGTCTATTAACAGAAAATATTGACAAACACTCTTTAATATTCATTTCTCAGTGAAAAATCTTCCCCTAAGTGCATTATGGTGTACTTTGACTTGTAGCTGACTAAATACAAATATAAGTCATCAGTCATGTTTGCCACCCACCTGTGTCTCTGGAGAGCTCTGTGGGCAAATCCAGGGACACTCCAGTTCACAAGAGCAGCGCAGTCGGCTCAAGCTGCTGGTGCTTCTGCTGCTGGCCCAGCCACCCGTTCCTAGCCGAGGGAAAGTCTTGGCCCCATTGAACTCACTGACAAAACTCTTGTTGATTATTTGTGAGACCAAAATATGTATTGCAGCAAACGTGCAGAGTGCACAAAGAAGGCGATGGCCTGTTTTCCCTCCCAGAAACAACTGGACTTGGCAGCCAGACTGTCACTTTGAGCGTTGGTGCTAAAAAATCACTTTTCTCTGTCATCTTCTCACTCTTGCCCAACATAGCTCTTATTTCACTGTGTTGTTTTGTGCATGTGATATAATTATCAACATTAAGAAAGGTTTTGTTTGTTTTTTTTCCACACTTGGGATTTGGATTATGTTTGCTTTTGTGTGTTTTTTTCCCAACACAATACAGAAACACAGGGAAGCATGAAGTTGTTTTATAATTGCCAGAGCACAGATAACCTGTGAAGGGTTTACGTCCACCTAACTGCCACCCAGACTGGCTCCATCTCACCTAGAAGCCCTGTGTGCAGACCACTGACTTCCCAGGAGTCCTTTCCCTGCAGACACTTGCAAGTGTTAGATAATTTCCTAATTAGTCTCAATGTGCTTTGACGACCCTGTTTTAGTTGTGTATCCATGCTTGGAAGCAGCTGCTCTGGTGCAGCAGGACCTTTCCTCTGAGCCAGAGCTGTGGTGCAGTGCAAGCAGAGATGGACAGGCAGCTCACCTCCACCTGCTTCCCTGGGGGTGTCTCTGAAGTTTCCTGAGGGGCTGTGCTGTGACACCACGTAGGAAGGCACAGCCCCACTGCTTCAGGACTGATCCCAAGGGCAGCAAGAACGTAGCAGCTCCTACTCCTTCAGTCTCTTCTCTATGGCAGAGGAATATTTGTGGCTTAAACCTCAAGAATATCTAGAGTCCTATATGGTCAGTGGAGAGTGAAGGGGTGATGAACTTATATGCATAGATCACCATCTGGAGACCTGTGGAGGTATCTACTTATTTGCACTTGCTACGAAATGTAGTGATCATCTGGCATCAGAAACCTAAAATTGTCTGAGGCAGCACCTAAATAGGACACTCAAAGTAGAGGGACTGGGTTCCACTATTGTTAGTGGGCTAACAAATGGTCTTTAAAGAAAAAAATAAAATTTAAAGGGGAAAAAAAAATGTAGAACAAGAAATCTTTCCGTAACAAAAGCCACTTTGTCTTTTGTTATTCTCAGCTCTTTGAAAATGCCTCCAACTTTCTTTTAGTAATTGCTATGCAAACATTTTTGATGTCTGTGCAAAAACATCTGGAAGCTTACAGTGGCATCTGGACATAAATATTAAAAGATCAACAAAAACCTGATGTGAATTAGCCGTGTGGATATCCATAAAAACCACAACCACAAAAACCTGCTCCAAGTCCTTGGCTGCAAAAGTGTATGCCTTCTCACTTATTTTTAGTGTGTTTATAAACTGACATTCAAAAAGTGAGTGGTCATGACTAATGGTTGGGTTCTTTCATTTTTACCACTGTTAATCAGAGCAGAACTTCCCTGGCCTGATTGAGTGGGTAGTGGGTAGTTACTCCTTCTCTAAGCCCTCTGCCAAATTTTTGGTGTTCTATGAGGAAGTTTTGATTCTGGCTGTGCTTCAAGGGCTCCTTCCCTCGCTGGACACAGCCTGGACTCCCACCGAATTCATGCTGTGGGAACGCAGTGCCATGGGCAGAGCTACCTGAGAGTAATTGCTGCAGGCATTCACTGCCCTGTGGTACGAGATTGGTGGGTTTGGTGTGCTCAGGTCTTGCTCTAGCATTCCCACTGGGGAGGTGTGCTGGGGGAAAGAAACACCACTCTCAGGTCCATCTCACATAGGGCAGCTGAATGAAAACATCAGCCCCCATCCAGCTCTCACAATGTCAAAAAGCAAGCTAAAGCGGTAATTCCATGATTATTTTTCAGCTTATGGAGTCCAGTCTCATGACTTTTGAGCCCCTCAGGTTGGCAGCGTTGCAAGTTGCTTTTTCAGAAGTGGCAAGGACATGAAGACACCTAAATCTCTTTGCTTTTTAATGAGTCCGTGGTGCAGATAATCAAAGGTTTTAGAAGCTGACAGGAGTCAAGCATGTAAATGGGTTTCATAACCCAGGTCTTATTAGCTTGATTTTCTCTTGGTAAAACCAGAAATAATAGCTTTTCCCCTCCAGAAGTGAATACATGAAAGATTGATCAGTGCTAGTATAATAGAGATCCTTTACATTTTCCATAGATAACTGGACAATGCACAATTCAGTAGATATGGATCAACTAAGCAATGCTGGATCTTCTAGGTGCCATCACTTGCTCACATCTAATTTTTTTCTCATTCTTACTGTTTTCTTCATGGTCTTTTAGCTTTGTTTGATCTTTCACTGCAGACTTCAGTGCTATGCATCTCATTCCCAGGAGTGGTCAGCAATAAGTGGTGTGTATCCCAACACTTGAGCCAGACTGCTTATGGAGTGGACTTGTTTATATAAAGCTATTTCTGTTTCTTTATTTTCTGAAGACGTACATAGTATTTCACAATGGAAACAGAAATGCTGTAACTGGCTGTTGCCCTCTGCAGTTGCTAACCCACTGGGATATTCTGTATAGGACCAAGGTGAACAAATTACACTAAAAGACTCCCAAGAATGGAAACACACAGATGTTTGTATTTGATTTCTGCCCTAATATTTGGTAAGGACTCTATAATTTAAATAGAAGGGCTCATTTTTCCCCAATTTAATCTCTTTTTAACAGTGTGGGAGTTATAAACATTATAATAATTTTACCACTTTCATATTTAAAAATATGCCCTCTAAGCATTTACATTCAAGATTTGTTTTTCTTCAGATGTGTAAATAACGCATAGCAATTTGCATCTCATGCATAAATCTTTCTCCTGTTGAATGCAAATTAAAAAATAATAATAATCCAGCCCACAACCCCTTTCATTTGCCTTTTCTCCCACCTCCTCATATTTATAACAAGTTATCTGGCTAATTCTTCCAAGGAGAATTTTGGGGGTTTATGTGTGTTTAAAAAATTATCTGACTGAAGTTTTCTTCCACTGAGTAATAAGAGGCCTAGAGCTGATTAATAGTATCTCCTTTTCCAGTCCTAATGAACGTTTTTTAGGTTTTATGCATCCCAGATGAACATATTTTAAATAGTGTGTGTGCATGCGTGCTTGAGTGTTGCTCTTTCTTGGGATTTATCAAGAATGAATTTAGTTTCCCGGTACCTCGCAGGACAATATCGATGCTGGCTTAATCAATTTCAATTTGCTGTTAAACCAGAAATGAAGCATTTATCAGGATGAGCCAGGAAAGGCTGAATGGACATTTCATGTTGCTGAAGTCTCTTTGTGAAAATTGCTCTAGAATGTTGCTGGAGCTCCGAATTTGCAAGAAGCTCTTCTCTGACTTGCACTTACCACCTTGTCTGGATACGCCCTCGGGGTGGTTTTACTCTACGGGTTTCCTGCACTGGCAGTTTCTGTGCCTACTGATGAGTATCGTGGGTCTCAGCCCACTAAAAATACCTTCTCTGGAGAGCCTTGCTGCCTTCATAAAAATGCGACCAAAATATCTCATTGAATCATCTTCCTCAGCTGAGACCCGCTCTGCTATTTATGTCTGTAGAGTCACTTCTGCCTCCCCGGCTGCTTCACGCCGAGAGCCGGAGCCAGCCCGGGCAGACGTGCCGGGGTGCCAGCAGCGGCGGGAGCTCTCCGGGTGGGCGAGAGCCTTCTGCTCGAGCGGCCAGCCCTGGCCCGGGCTGCTGGAGGGACGGGGTGTTGCAGACTCCCCAGCTCCTGGAGGCAGGTGCTGCTTTAGTGATCAGCTCTGAACGCCGTGGCAAGTGGTGGGTGAGCATTTCTTCCGCTGCCGCCTCATCACAGCCGTGCTAATTTTAAAGTGGTGAGGAAGAGCAGGGAGGTGATAGCAGGATGGTCCAAGCTGTTCATCCCAGGGAGGCGAGACACACTTTTATTCGTAGGGGAAAGCAGGAACTCCTGTTTCACTGCACAGGCCGGGGGAGTGGGGAGAGGAGAGGAAAACTTTCCCTAGGTTCCTGTTTTGTTTCAGAAAAGTGTTTTCAGAGACTCAACCTCTCTTCCCCTCCTGCAGGTTATATTTAGTTTTAAGCTCTCTTGGCTGCTGCATTGATAGCTCCTTGCCATTTCCACTGCAATTAATCAGAGCAGTGTTGATTATGCTTTTGTCTCTGATTGTGTAAATCAGGATCCTTCTGTCTAAAAGAAGGAGACTTTTGCTGCCTGGGCACCCTTCTGCCCATCACATCCCATCTCATCCCGTCCCATCCCATCCCATCCCATCCCATCCCATCCCATCCCATCCCATCCCATCCCATCCCATCCCATCCCATCCCATCTATCACAGCCAGGCAGCCAGGTGTGGCTGGATTCACGTGGGGGCCATTGCTCCTGACCTGAAATCATGCAGAGGAGAGCTGGGGTGGAGGAGGAAGCAAGCATTCTAGCTTGAGTGTGAGAAGCTGTGAGGTGGATGAAGCCACCATTTTAAGGATCCTGTTACCTACTTTTATGCTGTGGTACAAGTGGGAGATGTGAGGGGCTGGAGGGATTTGCCCTGCCTGCTCTGCAGCACAGACAATCTCATCACTTTCAGTACACTTCTTCAAAAGCTGCTTGAACACAGTATAAGGTAGCACTCATGCAGTATGAACTGAGAAGAAAGAGTAGTTTTGGATAGAAAAAAATATTCACAGTAAAGAAGTGAGAGTCCCAAGGAGCTCCAGGTCCCAGCAGCTGCTTCTAACAGCCCACGGTCTGCTTCCATCCCTGTTTCACAAGGAGTGGCAAGCATGGGAGCTTGGGAAGAAGTCATAAGGGCTTTGACCTTAGCCATGAACCTGTCTGGGTCACCCTGAGGCAGCCAGACTCTCACTGAGATCAGTGGTTGTTTTGGGAGAGCATGAGCACAGGAACAGCTGTGAGGATGTATGACACCTTCTGTGTATTTGGAGAGGTTAATCGAAAGAACAAACTGTAATTGTAGGAGTCCCCAGCATGGCCAGGCTATAGATATTAGCTTTGCTGGCTCTTCAGCACTTGCTCCTTTCCTTGATACTTCACAGCCCATGAATCTGGCTAGAAGATATCTGCCATTTTAGAGTAAGGTATGGCTGTGAATCTCAAAGCTCTTTTAAAATATGTGTTTAAACTCAGTGCTCATGAGCGAGTGACTGCTTCACAGATTTGTAGTCTGAGGTGCAGAAGGGTTAAAGTTATTTGCCCAAAGACTTAAGATGCAAAGCTGAGCAGGCATCAGGGCTGAGAAGTTGCAGTTCTTAATACAGCACTCCAAGCACTTGTCCATAATCCCTCCTTTTCAGTTAGTAGCAAATGATAATTTATAACATTGCCTCTTAGAAATGCGAGTGCCGTGTTGCTCTCCAAAGCAACCCAGGTCAGAAATTTTCCAGTTAAACTAGCTAAAACTGCAGAAAATGTTTCTGAAGGACAGACACAGTAGGCATCTTTTTCTTCCACTGGCCTAAACACTGGGCTGTGTGTTTCTCTTCTGGTTTTAAACAGGACTGGTGACTTGCAACTCCAATTCAGCTTGTGGGGTGTAACATTTGATTTTACTGTATCTTTGGTTAGCAGATGACATCCTTAATACACCCCTGTTTGTCAAGTGACAGCTCTGTAGGCAGAGATGGAAGTAGCCAGAGAGAACATGTTTCCTTTGCTCATATAGGAGAAGTTGAGAGGTAACATGATCTTGACCTCTGAAAGTCAGGAACAGCTCTGAGGGTGGGTGGCTTGAGCCAGGACTTCTGCTGATCATATAACAACACATGCTGGTGCCGTAACACAGACATGGATTATTTCTTTGGAGGGGAACACGTTTTCCCAGTTGGCTCTAAGTTGCATGGGGTCCTAACCCCTGTAAAGCTACAATTAACTGGATAAGCGTATCCTGTATTGTTTGTAATTTTAACTATTTTTTTTTTTAATAGGAAAAAAAGCAAGCTGATTCTTAGACTGTGTTGCTAAATTTTTGGGTGGAGAAGAAGCAACTCCTTGAGTGAATTACATCTTCAGATGATGTCACAAGGACCATCACTTCAGGGTTTTATTACTCCCTAAGTAAAGTACCGTCTGCCCTTTCCCAGGATTCTAGTTTTATACCATTGACAAACAGCAGGGGAGCCAAAAATATCATCTGCAGGACATGTTAGCAAGTGCATTTACAGGTGTTAATTCTAATCCAGATGCACCTACTGTACCTCAGAGTTCTCACAGACATAGTGCAGAGGCTGCTTTGCCATGTTGCATGGAGAATTGATGAAATCACATGATGCTGTTGTTACCATCTTTTTTTTTTTTTTTTCCCAGCTGGTAAATTACATTATAATGTACTAAATAGACACTCAATATTTTCCTTATATCAATTTATCATGTGGCAATTACTGCGGTTAAACTCGGTGCGGGTATGTGATTATAAATGGGAGGTGGCAATCAGTGTAATTAGAAAAGGAAAAGATGTGCCTGAAAAACAACCTCTGCATTACAATATTGCCCACACTATAAACACCCTACCATGTGGTGTGTCCCTTCTTAGTTACACAGTGTAAGTCCTGTGTTGACTCAGGCTTGAATTACACAGTAAATCTTGTTTGTGAATTTATAGACTGTCCCTTTGAAGGCAGAATTGTGCCAGCCTATTTATTTAAAGTCCTTTTTTCACTGCAGCAGCATGCTTTTGAGATGTAATACCTTATGTGTAAAATCCCTGAGTGACAGCAGCTCTGCAAGCTCATGATACTTATAATACATTACATATTATCAATAAAATGTTGCAAGACATGTCATAGATCTTATTAACATAACTTTAAATTATGGGTACAAGTTTGACCTATCTGTTGATGGATTAGAAGCAAAGCTTGGATTGTTAAACAGAAGTAAAAGGCTCAGGGCATCATTAAACAAACTGTTTCAAGTAAAATGTCTGTATTTCACCGTAAAAAGTCAAGGCATACCGGAAAAGTTAGCTGTCCCCAAGGCAACTTACAAAGTTTAAAGAAAACCAGAAATCTCTTTCAAGTCTTTTATTTTTTTTTTTTTTCTTAAATTACATTTGCCATTGCCCTGATATTAATTATGGCTCAAATTGCTCCCAGAGACCTTGACAGCCCTAAAATAGTTTGATCTGTGCCTCTCCCCATCCCCCAAAGAAAACTGGAGAAAATGAGGTCTGAACTGCCAGGAGATCTAGACAGCAACTAGACCTTTGGTACTGGTGATGCGTAGGTTGCCTGCCCGTTGTGTCCCATTGCTGAGTTGAGATTCATTATGTCAAGACTAGAGAGAGCCGTGAGAAGGAGGGTCCAAAACAGAGCTTTGGAAGTGACTCCTCAGACATGCAGGAGTCTGTGCTGGCAGATGCAGCTTCAGAATTTGGACATTATGTCAGAAATGAATCTTTTACAGATTTTCTGAGAAATTTCTAGGATGTTTGTGCATGCTTAGGTTTCTTGACTAATTTTAATTTATGGAGTGGCTTTTGTTTTTTCAGTTGTGGGTCATTTGCCACGTCTCTTTTCATTGTTCGCTTTGTGTTGGCACTGTTGTTCTCGCTGTGGCAACGGCGAAAAATTTACGTCAAGTAATTTAAGTGACTTGCCTGAAATTATGTAGAAGAACAAGGACAGCTCATAGATGTCCCATTTCCTAGCCCTTCACTTTTTCCTGGAAATATTCCTTTACTTCCGAGTGTCATTAGGAGTGATGTTCTATAGGAGGATAAATAAGGCTCTTTCCTCCTGTGATTTAACTGTTTAAAACACTGCATTTTATTTTTAGGATGTGAACTTCTGTTTTGGGGTGATGGTGGTATTTCCTTAGCCTAGTAAAGAGGGGAGCTGGAAGGCAAGAAGCCCAGAAATTACTGCCTTTTTGCATTATTTCTATAGTATCGTTTCTGGATCAAGTGAAAAATCATGACTGAGAGACCTCTTCCATTGACTTGGGAGGGAATGGAGAGAGACATTTAAAAGAAATGTGTCCAGCTGGTGAGTAAGCTGACACGCACCACTGAGTCGTTAGTAATGTTTATTCTATTAGAGTGGACAGTCTTTTGCTGTTGACGAAAAAGCTAACTCAGTCCATTACACATTAAATTAAGAGAACACACACATGCACCATAATCACAACTCCCTCTCCCTGAGCACTGATCAGTAATAATTGCCTTTTGGGTAGGGGGTGGAAGGAGATAACCTAAATACTTTCAGGTTAATTATTACTCGTCTGTGCTCAGGAAAATCCTAGCATTTTAACAACCTTTCTGTGCCTGAAGTCCCTTGAGACCTGAAACTGGCAACAACAAAAGAACATATATCTTTGGACAACAGTGCTATAAGTCATTCTGCTGCTTTGGGTTGGTGACGTTTTTTGGTTTTGTTTAGGTTTGGGTTTTGTTTGGGTTTTGTTTTTTTTTTTTTATTTTTTATTTTTTAAATCCCTCCCAGAGTGACGTAAAAAGCTTTCTTTGACGAGTTTAAAAAAGTTAGTTCTCACTCATACAGTTTTGTATACTGAATAAACAAAGGCACAAATAAGATCAGCTTGAGCCGTAAGCTGGACTTCCCTGTCTCTTTCTGTTAACTTTAAAGTTCACTGCACTGAAAACTAATAGCATCTAGTTGTCAAGAAGCCAGAAAAATGACATTTTGTGCCATTATTCTAATGTGTTTTTCACTGTGCATTTTCTTTAATTATTTGCATGAGTAATATCATTATGCATTCATGCCAATACAATTCTGATAATTAATTTACATGATGGCAATTTCTTAATGATTTTGATGTCAAAGTTAATAGCAACATCTGATAGTTGATCTGTTGGTGCTGACATAAATTTAACTTTTAATGTATTAATGCCAAACCCAACAGCAGTGTCAAATTACATTGCAGAAAAATAAACATCCACTGGCTAGAAACTTCAGTGGAAAAAGTCTTGTTCCTTACCTGAAGTTTATAGGTTCAAAATAAAACCAAGGCTCCTAGACATGCTACATGTCAGATTTTTACTTTATCTTGATTTATTTATTTATTTATATCAGTAATATTATTTATGTCTGATATTTAAGATATCAAATTGTATGATATCATATAAAAGATTATGTTCTCTTGCCTCTAGCTTGGTGCATATATTCCATATATTAAAATGAAAAAAAAATACATTAATTAAGCTTTTGTCTTTCTGGTTCTTATCTTTCTGGTTCTTTAAGCATGAACTCTACACTGCTCTGCAGTAGGGGAATTTAGGACTGGTGTCTGAACCTGAATTTGTATCTTGGTTTGTGATTTCAGTTTGCACCATGTAGTAATAATATCAGCAAAATAGACTTTATGTGGAGGCAAATATTGTTAATATCAAAATAAGAAACAGAGCAATGCATAAAGAGGTTTGAGATCAATATTTTTAGTACATTTTTGCTATGTGAAAGTGGTGCATAGAGAAAGAGGTAACTGCATATATAACTATATATATGTACTGAACTTTTTATACAAACTCAGGTGAGTATTACAGGACAATTAACACAGAGTAAAACCTCATTCTTCAGTCTTTGTCCAGGTGTTCTGAAGATCTCTTTAGAAGATTATAGGCATTTTTATTTACCAGTTAAATATTTCAGTACACCTTAGTATTGAAAAAGTGAATGTGAAACAAATTATGATAAGCATAAAATGGTGATGGTTGTTTTCCCTTTATTTTTTAATCAAAAGCAAAGCCTCATTCCATGGCACAGTTGCTAACATAATATTTATTTCCACCCGCTACACCCAGTTAAATGTATAGATGAAATGTTAAAACCCATTAAAAATAAAATTGATCCTGCTGTGTATTTCAACCTTTTTCCCAATTGACTTTTCATCAATGATATCCACTGAGGGAACGCACGCTTCATTTTATATAGCGAGGAGATAATTATACAACCTCAATTAGACCTTCCATTGCTGGGCTATGAAGAGCTGCTAGTGCAGACCCAGATCATTTGCCTCTGAAATGCACTGCCTTTCCTTCTTCAGTGTCTGCAAGCAGGCTGGATGTCCCTATCTGCTGAACAAGAAGCCTGCGTGTCTGCTTTTAGCCTGTCTTGTCCTTGCTGTCAAAAACATAAGGACACATACATGCTTGAAGCCAACCCCCTAAAACTCAAGCCTGTCAGTGGACACCTTTTGCCGTGCCCATTCTGTGGAGATGAATGCTGCTCCGCCTGGAGACAACTTCTGTTGAATGATTTTAAGAGTCCCGTTGGCAATGGTGAAGGTGCAAAGAGATGGCAAAAGGAGGCCAGGGTAGGTGGGTTGCTTTTTAAACGGCTGCTTAATGTAGTTTACAGTGAAAGTCTAACTTTGGCCCTAATGCACGGCTGTCCAAAGACAGGTAAAGCGCGCAGCTGCAAGGGGGATCTCTGAGGCGAGCACGGCCCGTCTCTGCGAGCTGGCGGCCCCACAGCCCCTGCTCCCCCCGACCGAGCCAGCGCCCGAGGGGCAAGGCCTGGCACCGGGCACGGAGCAGGACCCAGGGCCGGGGGCTTGGGTCCCACGGAGGTGAGAAGGGGCAGGGGTGGGAGAAGCTGCGGGCAGGGGCGGGTGCTGGAGCAGGAGGTGCCTCTGCTGGGAAGAAGTTGTCCCAGGTAAGAGGCCTTCTGGTAATGGAAGCAGGTGACGTGAGGAAATCCAAGTGCTACGTGTGGTGCTTGCAGCTTCGCAAGGGTGCAGGAGATCCTTGCCCACGCGTGTGCTTTCTGCGGATGCACACCAGCCAGACATCCATGGACCCTCTGTTGAAGTCCTTCCTCCTCCTCTGCCTTTCGCTTCTGGAGAGAGTGCTGGGAGGTAATGGTCTGGTGCTTAATTCCTCACACGTATTTCGGGGGGGGCTGTTTTTTGGAAGAAGCCTGTGCGATGAGGGGGACTTTGCTTGCTCAGAATTTCAAGCTGTCCTATGCAATGTACCATGTATGTAGGTGTGCAGCTACACAGCTGCAAACTCTTGTAAATGCAAAGCTCTGGTGGAGTACAGAAGACCATGGATGAGAGGAGATGTCTGAGAGGCCTTGGACTCCAACCACCCTTTGTCAGAACATGCACATCTTGTAGCACATCCAGATATTCAGATATAAGCTGAGCCCAACTTAACCTTTTGTTCTTCAAAGAGCATTGGGCTGAAGCAGATAGTAGACGTACAAGAACAGTGAGAGAGAAGGCTGGAAAAGAGTCTGAAGTATGGAATGGAGACTTTTTTGTTATACAGGTTTTGTCAAATGCACTTCCTCCTCACATATTTGTCAATGGTGAGGATCTGGTGATGCTTTCCACTACCAGAATAATTTAATTTCAGAGCCTTTTTTTTTTTTTTGGAGTGGAGAAAAGGGAGATTTCTTTCTATGTAAAATTACCCTGTATTAATTAAAGATTATTTTAGTAATAAATTTTTAAAATAATAGCATTTCACATGATGAGACTTTGAGAAATGGGTGGAATACTAATTGACTGGCCTTTTCCCTTGATCTGCAGAAGGCATGGGTTTTAACTGTTCAAGTTTTCTTTGGATACAAGTTAGTGAAGGACACATCTCGGTTTTAAGAATAGCTGCTCAACAAGGAACAGCGATGTAAATGTTATCTTTATTCCAGGTGAGTAGAAAATCTCTTTAAAGCATTTATGAGGAGTGTTAGCTTAGTGGGTTGATTGTTGGAAGGTGTAAGAAATATGACTGTGATTGTGGTTTGCACACTGACTGACTCTCCCCCACAACCCAAATGGCTTTCTTGCATGTGGCATTTCAGAAAACACTTTTTTTTTGCCTCCGAGCATGTGGAATGCCTGTGCAGAAAATATTTTTTTAGTGCAGGGCTTGTCATGAGTTGGACACAACATGTCTGAAATGTAGTGTAGGAGTTCGAAAGGGAGGTTTTAAAAATTCAGATCTGTCTGATGACTGGGAGCATTACTAATGAAAATATGTTTGAGTTTAATGTTGAAACTAAATGTCCCATAGAAGAGAATTACATTAATTTCGTCCCTCCCCAAAATTCATACTGAAATTTCCATAGCCTTAAATCTGGCCCAGATAACAGCCTCTGAGTCAAAAACTGCTCCCTATGCCTCACACAAACACCCACACCCAGGCATCTCATATTATCTTCCATTTCTTCAGTCCACCAATTATTTGCTACACCCTGTTATTGTGGGCTATCTTAAATTAGCTCTCCAGTGACTCAAACATTTATTAACTGTTCAGGTGCCAGGAGCTGGGCATGTGTACAAAGCTCAGGGCCCTGGATGTTGCAACAGAAGTTATTTAGGACACAGATGGTGGTCCTTCTGTACCCTGAAGTGTGGCAGAAGCAGCAGGGGTACCACCTGGGGACGGGGCGGGTGGGTGGCTGGGATGTCCCTGCCACCCTGCAGTCTCTGGCTGCTTTGCCCATGGGGCTATTGACAGCTGCTCTAATACAGGCCTGGCATCTAGGTGATTTTGGGAGAACGAGTCCCACTGAAAACAGCAGATCTCTTGTCCATCTCCTTTTGGCCATGCTGGCCAGCTGTGCCTCGCAAAGTGCAGGGGACTCTACTCATCCTCTCCACCACAGACGTGGAGTGCTCTACAGGAGGTGGGATGCATCTTGTTAGCAGTGCCCCTTTGAGTCATGAAGCCTGAGGGAGATGGCAGCAACAGTCCACTACTCAGTTTCTTTAATCAATCAGTTGCGAGTTCAGAGGTGTGACTGTGGATATGATCTAACTGCTCTGGTCCTTAGCGCAGAAGTTGATTTCTGCAAAGGCAGTAATTAGTCAGTAGGCAGCCTAGCTACTAAGTACAATGCTCATTGTTTCTATCCTTGACAGCTGGCTCAGGCTGGTTATTAACACGAAAAAAAAGCTTTCAATTTAAAAGTCTTTTTGTTCCTTCCATCCTCCACCACCACATTTCCTTTGCAGAAGCCATGCTGAACCGCATTATGCTGTGGCTGGGGTTGCGAAGCCTTTTTAAGGTGCCATTTGATGTGCTGGTCCAGAGGTTTCAGACTGGACTAAGAGCAGAAGAAACAAGTGGCATGTTTTGGTGGAGGTAGCCTCTCAGTTCCCATTGCATGCACTGGTGCACATGGAGCCGGGAAAAAGTTTTGCAGGGGAAGCTCCATATCATGTTATGTGACAGCTTTCTAACAACAGGAAAATTAATTCCTCTGGTACTTGTTGTTGAACTGGGATTGATTACGCTGAGTCCTTTAACTGTTTGGATGTCTTAAGTCTGCAGACAGCAAAGAGCTTTCACTGTAAGTGGACAGTCACTAATGTCCATTTATTCCACTTAGTCAGCCAAATCTTTCAGTTTACTGACTAATTGTACTGAGCAATGTGTTTTTCATACAATGTGTATTTACAGTCTGTAATATCGGAATACATAAAGCCTTAAAAAATATGCTGTGTTTGACTCCTAAATCATGTGATTTTACAAGGGGTTGTGTATATTTTTGCATCTACTTTAGACTTACACACATACAGTATTTCCAATTGTTTACATATGTTAGAATCTCTTGCATTTAAATAGCTCATTATGCAAATATTTATGAAATACACGGATATTTATTTTTACTGTACCCTCTATTCAATCACTGAGCTGAGATTTAATGTCTAAACATTGTCTGCAGAGTTGCATGTGCAGTAATGAATTATGAGTAATTATGTACTATATACAATTATACAACAAAAATCACAGATTCAAAAAATATTAATGTTGCAAAGCCAAGCACTCAAATTTATGGAGCATCAGAGGTAAGGTGCAATCCTAATTCAACCCCCAGTTATGCATGTGTGCCTTGTAACATGGCCCTTACTATCCATGCTCCCGTTGTCCCCACCTGCCTTCAGCTGCTGTGGGTGCATGACCGTGTCACAGGCAAAGGCTGTCAGCTCTGGCCAAGCCTTGGGATCAGACCGAGGCCAAGTTCGCAATGTTTCTCAGGCAAGAACTTTTCCCTGGATTTGGTCACCTAAGCAACTGACCTGGCTCAGCAAGCATGTTTCTGATTTTCCCACCCCAACAGCAAGAGCTTGCAGCAAGAGAACGCCCTGCACTAATTCACTTCTCAGTCTAGAGCCATACACTGAGCAGTACTAATTTTGCATTTGAGACATTTGAAAGAGCACTGTGTTCTCGTATAATCAAAGACTGAGCCTGAAGTACATTTTGTTGAAAGGTTTTTTTGACCAGAATATCTTCCACCAGGAAATGCTGCTTTGTTGGAATTGAAATGTTTAGTGGGGACATTTTGTTTGTGATGATATTTTTGACAGAAAAAAATGTGAGCAATTCAAAATCTGAAGAAGGTATTTCTCACTGCTGGTTGTCTCACTGTAGATCTGATTTATTTTCTTTTGGTTTAAGAGCATATTTTATTTATATTTACTATTCAAGTGTTAAATATTGTCAAATCACCTGCACAATGACCTTGAAATGTTTCAACCCTGTTAATTCTGACCTTGACCAATTTGATTATTAGAAGACTTCAGTAAGTTTGGTTTTTAGCAAGTATGTTTTTTAATGGATTTTGTGTATGCACAGTGTTTTCCTATATTTTACAAAATCAAGCAAATTCCAGAAATCTAATTTCAGGGGAATTTATAACTGCTGTGAGGATGACACCCAATTTAAAAAAAAAAAAAAAAAAAAAAAAATCAGTTCAAGTGGATAAAGTTTTTCCAAGTTATAAGCAGCCAAAATAAATGTACAGATTAAATTGAGTGATCTCAGTAATAGATGGCATCCTTAGTTCCATCTATTACATTACAAACAATTTGTCCTTGGAAGTTATTCTGAAAACAGTAACAGTATTTCATTTTTTAAATAATACAGTTTATAGACTTTGTAACACAAAAAGAGAATATTTGAAGCCAGTTTTTTTAATGTTAGCTGGATCGGTGATGAATGTGAAGTATACAACTATCTACAGGCAAAAAATATTTCTTAAGCTAATTTATAGCAATATGTGTCCTGCCTTTTAATCAAAGCCAGACTAAAGAGAAGTGCTTTTAAACTGGGGACGGGTTGGACTACAGCAATACCATTTGGATAACGATTTCTCAGGATGCTAAAATGAATCTGATCCCAAATCTTTTATTGCCAGTTCACAAAATATTTTATAACTTCCTGGGATCCTTATGTTAATTGACATGTAGCTCAGCACATTCTGGCTGTGGAAAAAGGTAAAGCGAAACAGTGATGAAGGAGACTCTCATGTAGACAAGCTCCAGTAAATGCTAAGAATACTACTAAAAAGCGATGCTTTCATAACATTTCCTACTAAATGAATAGTATTTGGCTAGTGTCTGACATAACAGATAGGGATGCTCCAATTCATTATTCGGGTGCTGTCTCTGGAGATATTTGGAAGCAGGAGTGCTCACAGCAGGCATGCTCAGAAGTAACATGGGTAATAAGAAATCCGTCTCCATACAGGACACTGCAACAAGGGTTTGTTTGGCTGTAGGCTTGACTGCTTTTTCTGTGAAATATTAATTGGGTGGGTAAAGGAGATCACCACGGTGTCCCACAGACCCTTAGCTTGAGGTGGCCACAACCCCTTCCAAGCTTTTTAACGTTCACTTTTCTACTAGCTCCTTATTGTGGATCTTAATAGAGAAACCAGCTTCTGATCTTCTAAGGACTGAGATTTTTGAACAACTTTCCTGTAGACATATTGTGAGGGAAGAGAGCCAAGAAGGATTATGAAGTGAATCTCCATGCGTTTATGAAAGGGATTATAGACCAGCTTTCCTTGCAGTAGCAGCCAAATATGGTTGGTGATTCGGGAGTTTCCTTTGCTTGCTCAAGCAGACTTGTCCAAACTCAAAAGGACTAATGTCTTTTCAAAAGCTTCAGCTTCTTTTTGGAGGCCAGAAAAAGCTAGCCAAGAGGTGGGTTCTTGCTGGTAAGATGCAGGCCCAGAAGTCAGACATGCTGGCCTTCGCTCGAGCATCATTGGCATCATGAGCCAAGCCATGTACACATCCCATTTTCTCATCTAAAACTAATGGGAGAAGCATTACATAAAACACTGTTATGAAGGCAGTGATGGGAAACAGCTCTGAGAAGCTTGAATAAAGAGTGGTAGATGTGCAAATCATTATTTCAGTAAGATTGTACCACAGAGTCCAGCACTTGGAAGGCATTAACCCAAGCATTTCTACAGCCTCAGCTTGCTCTGCTCTAAACTTAAATCTCTCATTCTGTTCCCCTGGCCCCTTCTCCCATCACTGAGGAGATCTCCCATCATACAATCTCTGTTTCAAGTGGGAAGCAGAATACCTTTAAAAAGAAAGAGAAAAAGGAAGGCAGAAGAACAGACACACCTGTACATTTCACATGTGACTTCCACCCACACCCTGCCATATAGCTATAAAAATATTGTATTTATTTATATATAAATAAATACACTTTTTTATCGCTGCAACTTGTAAATAGGAAATGAAGTCACAATCCTCGAAATTATAATGGCAGGCACACAAAGACACAGTTGCTGGCACGGAATTCAATTAACAGATAGCAATCACCCTTGGGTGACTGTGTGAGGTGGAAATATACAGGCATGCTAATAAGTAATATCTTAAAGCCAAGGCGTTTATCAGCCAGCAGCCAGACATGGGCATAAGTGTGGGCAGACAGCACTGCTCTGGGATATTTAATAAAACCCTCTCTCTTCATTTGAGGATTTGTGTTTAATCATTTGGTAACATTTTAGAAACATCCAGGCTGGGAAGCTTCTCAAATGGAACTGCTTAGGTCAGAAAAAGTAGAGAGTTATTTACTGATACTAAAATAGCCAAAGGAACAGAGTAGATTCTAGGTAATATTAACAAAATTCTTTGTTGCCATCTTTTTGACCTTTTGAGTTTCTGGGGTATGCCTGCTACGTGAATCACAGCCTTATCTGGGGAAACATGCAGAGGGCGTTCATTAATGCTGGGAAAGCAAATGATTGAACTGCTGTTTAAAATAAAATTTTTAACTCTTTTTTGCTTGGTTGAAAGCCTAGAGCTAAAATAGTTTTCTTCTAGGCTCCTTCAACTTTAATTTGCATTGCATTTTGGGCTTTCAAAGGCTTCAGGCAGGCCAAGATTTGTCATCCACTGAAAGATGTTCAATTTAAACTTTCTCATCAGGTCTTTCTTTGCGCCACAGCAGTTGGTGAATTCACAAGTCTGTTTTGCATGGCTAAATACCAGTGCTCGGAGGAAAGGCAAATCCAGGAGCAAAGTCATGGGTTTCTTTAAAGGAAGGCAGTTTGATTTAGTAAGATATTTGTTAGGAGCTTGACACAGAAGAAATGTAACGCGTGGTGTTAGTACATTCTGTGGTGACTCTGGAGCATTAACGCGTTCATCAAATGAAAGCAGTTTGGAGAGGGACAAGTGGAGGCCAGCCAGCCTAGTCATGGGGCATGCAGGAGGTGGCGTATGTCCGTCATTGTCAAGGAAGGATGAAGGCTTTTGGCTAGGAACCAGATGGTGTTACCGGTAGATGCTCTCACCGCTTTTGGTTTCGCCTCTGCTCCCAGTGAGCAGTCATGCCTTTTGTGGTCATCAGCTCTGCCCCTGCAAGGGTGGCAGTGGCAGCGGGAAGTCTGCGGTGCTTCCAGTCCTGCCCCGAGAGCGGGGAGCACCCCTCTGAGCATGCTGCCTCGGGAGACCACATTGTCCCTCTTATTGGTGTGGCTGCCTACTTTGCTTTGGTTTGAACATTCCTGACGTCCACGCAGGCTCCGTTGGTCACCGATAGCTACGTCGCAGCTGAAGTGGCGGGGTGCTTTTCTGATTTGCACAGAATCTTACTAATTTTACTTTGTCAAAGGAATCGTCAAAGGCATAGATGGGCTGAAACAAATGTTAAAGACGGGCTGTGGACATGCTACAAACATTTCCCCAGGGGATTCATGTGATCTACAAATCAGTGGCCAGAGCCTCCTCTGCCAGCCATTTCCCACACTGCTGGCATGCAGCCCAGCCTGGGCTGTGCTCAGGAAGCTGTAAAGTGGCTCTGAATAGCTGCTGTGAAGCCGTCCCTGCACTGCTCCTGTCACAAAGAGTTTTCAGTGCCCGCCTCGCTAATGGATGGGTTTCTCCTATACAGAGTGCCGAACAATGGGGTGATACATTCAGGTTTTATTAGTGTGAGTTTAGCGTGCCCGCATTATTCATAATGGCAACACCACAAGAGAACTGCACTGTTCATCCCAAACGGGAGACCATAAATCCTGGAAGCCACGCAGCACCGTCGAATGGTTTGTTTTCACCACTTATTTTGCAGGAAAGCTATTTGTATTCCCTCTGTATGTAAACCCAAGCTGTCTTAATATTGCAAGCCCAAACTGTGTTGGAGGAGGTAATAACAACAAAAAATTGCAACCAGTACATTTTAGAAAACTCAGTCATAACTCCGCAATAGCAAGGCTCGGTACCCGCTGCCAAGAAAGACGAAGCAAACGCTGTGGGAGGGTGGAGGGCCAGCTCCCACGTGCTGCTGGAGGGGATCAACCCTCGCCCATCCACCCATTATGGCACCGGAGCCCCACGGTTGCTTCAGGACTGAGCATTGGTTTCCTTTGCTGTGGAGCGTGTATGTGCAGATCCGCCTATGTATGGGACGAGGAGAGACTTTGTGCTTCTGCTTGCTTGGTTTCCTTTTATAGATGGCGGCTTCAATAGCGGGGTGTGTGAAGTATGCTCAATGGAGATACATTAGTGAGCAGAGTGTAGGTAAGTTGGTCAAAAGTTCAAGACAATTGTAGTTTACTCTGAGAAGGACACATCACCTGCCTGACATAAATCAGGCTTTGCAGGCATCGGGAAGCAGTCCAAGCTATATGTCGATTTGCTGCCATGCTTTTCCTACAGAGATGGTCACCGTGGGAGCCAGCCTGGGCTCGCAGTGAGAGCAAGCAGCTGCTCGGGACGAGCTGGGCTGAGGCAAGTGCCTCGCTTCACGTGGGCACCAGGTGACTGCTAGAGAGATGAAGCTGACTTTTGCATACTTCTGCACTTGACCCAGTGACCCAGAAATGAAGGACTGCACAGGCTATTACCGCTCTTTTCAGCTACCACCTCTTGCAACACTACTGTCCTCACTCCAGCAGCCTTCACACGGCCTGGAAGCCGGGCAGTGGCTGCCCTCTCATCACCCATGTCTGAGCATTTTTTCTGTGATACCGCACAGCACTCGTTAAGGGAAATGCTCATCGGAAGGACCGGGTACATTCTAGATGGTGAGCGTTACTAGTTGACTCAGACCTGATGGCTCAGGGGCATTACAGAGCAGCCTCTTGTGACTTTTGCAGGAAGCACTGCCTGAACTTGTGGGGGCCCCCTGCTTTCTCTCCTGCATACACACCTTTTCGGGTACAGCCTTTAAAACAATTAACCCTGGACTGAGGGAGGAACCTCTGATTTCCCAAGTCTTACACCTGAAGCAAGTTTTCTGCACTCCTCCAGTTACTTCGTTCACTGTTCGTATTAACACTGGAGATGCTGACAGCAGCTACTAAAGTTAAGCATGCTTGTAGAAAATCAGTAACATGAGGCCCCCTCCTCCCTCTTCTCTCAGCTTCTGGGGGGGAAAATGGCCCCTGGATACATGAAGAATATAAATTAACACTTCTCCAACTCAGAATGCATGCATTTATGCAAGAGGCTTAAGGGATATCTTTTATGATCCTAGTACAGCAATGCTCGTCTTCATTCAGTGCTTGGAAGAGTGACTGAGGTTTCTGCAGTGTTGGTTATTATGCAGGGCATGTGTTTTAAAACGTTAAGTACCTTGATTGTCTCTCACAGAGCTAGTGCTGTCAGCAGTTTGCTCAGTGCTTTTATGTGTCTTTTTCCTCCCTGAGATACCTGTGTTCAGTTCAGAACTGATTCTGTTTCTGAAGCAATTCATTAGACATCTTCAGTGTGCCACTTCTGTGAAGAGGTCAATTTGTTATTTCTGCCTAGAGATGCAAAACTGTGGGCTTCAATTGGTAAATGCAAGAATTAGATGCATTTCTCACTGTTTAACTTATGCTTTCCTTCAATCTACCCTCTCTAGTGATCCTTCCCTTTAATGCAGGAATTTATTATTCATGAAATGTGGAGACTGATGCTACTGTATCAGTCTAGGGCAGGTGCAGTTGGGTAGCCTGGCATGTACGCATTCCTCACCCCCTTCTGGAGGAGACATTTTTCAAAGGAGACAAAGTAGCTGTTTTTTTCTCCTGCATTCCTTTGTCTTTCTTACAAGATGCCAACATGGTGGTGGGTTGGAACACACCCATTTGATAAGGTTCCTGGAGCACGACCAGCCCATGGAGCTCATGCATAGGCTGCTAGATTCCTGTGGGGTGTATCTGGCTTCTGGTACTCTCTGAGGGGGCTTCTCTGGTGGTTAAAAACAGGACTCTGGGAAGGAGACCTGTCCCTGAAACCAATTTTGTAAGTTTCTTTCCTTGCCTTACTGCTTGAAGAGTGGATTCATCCATAAGTTTTCAGGGAGTTGTTTTCTATAAATCCCCACCTTCCCAGGTCCACGTGCCCCCTCTGTATCCAATACAATAGTTGTTGGGGTCCTTTTGGTTGGGGCTTTGCTTTTTGGTTTTTGATTTTTATTTTGAATATAGATATTTCTAATATGTAAATTAAACTGGATCACATCTGCACATACTAGATACAGTAGGGTTATTAAAAGAAACAATTGTTAGGCTGGATGAAGGTTGACCAAAAGTAAACTTTACCTTGGGCTTGTGAGGGTCCTAGGTAAATGGGGTTTTTCCCTTTTTTCCATTATTCTTACCATTATTCTGGGGTCACTTTTATTTTGCCATTGCAGCTAGGAATATTGTTCATGCTGTTTGGCTAGCCCACTGGTTCTGGACAGAGCACAATTGCTGAAATAAAAATTGGTAGGTCTTCATAAAGTTATCCTGCGGGCCTTGGTCAATATTTAATGAGTAGGCCTGGGACAGCAGATCCTGAAGTAAATGGGACCATTTCTATTGGAATATCAAATATATTAGTTAAACTGTCATCCAAAGACAGGTATGGACATATGAGTTAATATTTTCTCTGAACAGTGATTTCTTTGGTTAAATTCTTATATTGTTTATTGCAGTAGTTACAGCTTTTTTGACAAGATTTTTATTTAATGTAAGTGATTGAATATAATTTTCTGTGATATATTTTGCATGTTATATAGCTTCTGTTCTGAAAACTGTGGAGTTTTTTTTCTTTTTTCCTTTTTAATTTTTTTTTTTTCGACGAAGTCAGACTGCAAACTTAAGAAGCAAAACCGATTGCAAAGAGTACCTGGAGAGCATAAATCAGTGAGGGCTACAGAAGTAACAGACTCTCAGAGCTAGTAGCTTGTGAAAACTTTGCAATTATATTCCTCCTGATACAAAAGTATTTTCTTTGTTTCCTTTATCATAGAAAGGATCTGTAGAAGTATGTACTCAAATCACTAAAAATGTCCAGTTCTCAAGGATGCTGACCAACTCATTATTCTTTTTTTTTGATTCAGATTAAATATTTTCAGCCTATGGTTCATTTCCAAACAAACAAAACCGAAAAAGCCCAAACAGTAAGTGATGCCTCACATTTCCTGTTGGAAAAGATTTCAAAAGCTCATAAAATGTCTCCAGCCCATACAATATATCACGTCATATTAATTTATGGTAGTCAATGAACAGTCGGAAATGGCGGAGGAGAGAGATAGAGAGCCTATAATATTCTGCTTTATTCAGAACTGTATATCAGAGGGCTTTTTTTTTTTTTTTTTCTTTACACACAACTCAGGCACAGCATCTCCTTTTCCTTGCTTCAGGAAAAAAAAAAAAAAAAAAGAAAGAAAGAAAAAAATCTGCATATTTGTATTATATTATGTTCTCCAAGTGGCAGATTCCCTCTGCCAACTATCTGTGGGTGTGCAGCCCTTCCTCGGGAACATGCTGTATCTTCTGAGTTCCTGTGTTTGCGATATCACAGTGCTTTTGCTCTGCAAAGCCATGAATGGGGCCGTTATGAGGGGCCGCTAGATAATTAAGATTCTGAGAGGGGTAGGCTGCTAAAGGCGTGTTTGGTGAGGAAATTACAAGGCCAATAAAAAAAAAAAATGTCTTTGCAAGTTCCGATTGCATTCTTTTCTTCTGTGGGTCTAATTTTTCAAGGTCTGGCTGGATCGTGTTGAGCTTTTCTTTCATCCTTTTTTTTTCTCTCCACAACAGGAGCTGAAGCTGGAATCTAAGACCAAGTTAATGAAGCTGCCTCAAAGTTGAGGAGGGAGAGAATAAACCACAGCTCTGAGTCACAGACCACTGGAGATTCCTCTTTCAAACTCTGCTTCTGCCGCTCACTGGAATTATTTGATTTGAGAACAAGATAAGAATTCACAACATCTGATTTGTAGAAATAACCTGGAGGAAAGAAAAACAGTCAGAAATACTAATTTCAGATATCATTTTCATCTCTCGGTTTCCTAATAGTCTTTTGCAGCTCTAATAGCATTAACCAGATATAAAGCCCAGAATTCGAGGAAGTTGTGTGCCGCCTGACAAATGCATCTCCAAATAGCCCACAGTTCAGCACTTCTTATTCTGTCAATACTCTGCGACCAGGGAAGGTTTGGAGCATAATTCTCTCCCAGTTATTCATCTTGTCCATTTTTCCTTTTTCCCCTCCTGCCCCAGTAAGAAATACCTGACAATTCATTGCTGATTTCCCAGGAGTGTTATTCATGCCAGTTTATTTATCTATTTATTATTCAAGTGTGAACTACTGAAGTTTCTTGTGGTAGCCTGAGAATCAAATTGATAGAGGCAGAGGGCTGGTCGTCACACCAAGTTCTGTAGAGGTGAACGCAGCACTGTGGCTGCTGTTGCCCCTAAGTGAGGGGGTGTGAGGAACTATTCAGCCTGCTTGCTGCTCGGAGCTGCCCAGGCCTTGGCTAGAGTTTGTAGAGAAAAGTAGTCAGCATCCTTAAATTGCCTAACCATGGCAGTGGGGCAATTTCTACTATTGACTGCACAGGTATTGTCTTCTTTCTTCAGTGCTGCTAATGCATCACTGGCAGGCAATGGGCATATATTTATGGCTAACTCCTTCACACACTCAAAATTTGGGCTTTAAGATTGTAGCAATTAAAGTCAGGGTGGCGTTTGCGATGGCAGGACCACTGTGCTATTTATCCATTGCTTCGCCCCAGGGGCGGTGGTGCGGCCAGGGGTTCCAGTGCCTCCCTTGATGGTGATCCCCTTTGGCCGGGGGGGACCAGGAGGCAGCGACTCCCAGAGCTGGACAACCCGAGGAAGGTTTCTGGGGTGGGCATGTGTCCTGCGGGTAACAGCATGTGGGGAGACCACGACTCCCCAAGCTGGACACACAGTGAGCATTGCCTGTGGTGACCGTAGTCGCTCTCTTTCTCTGAAACACAAGACATCGCTCCCCCTCCAAAGGTTCAGAAGCGCATGCTGCCTGTTGCCACACACTCAGAATTTGGGCTTTAAATTTTGTGTTGATTACAGTTATTTATTAGGATTGTGTTTTAAGAATTTTATCCAGAATCTGCTTCTGCATGCCTTCACAATGATTTAATTGTCTTCAGCAGGCCATTTAATACAACTGTGTTTTAACATGTTAGCATAATAATTTATTTTGTTAAAGTATCAGGACTGCAACTAGGAGAAATCTATATTAAGACTGGTAAGAAAAGAACAAATTCAGCTTGGAATGTGGTCAATTGCAACAAAAAAAAAAAGTGTCTCTAACATAGAACTTTTTTCTAAGCTCCCTTCTTCCTATTCCTGACTTTTTCACCAGTATTTTTGATAATTTATGCACAGACATTTTACACAGTCCTTTGTTGCTGTTTGAAAAACCTGCACAAATGAGGTTCATTGATTACACAGAGAAAGAATTGAAATTCCTGTCAAATGCTTAAAGAAATTGAATCAAAAGAGTTGTCATTTTTCTTTATTGACTTAATATTGTTCTCTTTCATAACAAAGCATAAAAATGGGATTTTGAAATTGTTGTGTTCCTTTGCATGGTATATTGTTTTCCATATGGTAGGAATCTCAGTGGGAATATGCTGATTTACACTAGCAGAAGTCCTAGTTACTTATCTGAATGCCATGTTGCTATGTTATCTTGGTAGAGACATAATGTTCCTGTATTTTTCATGTGACCTTGTCTCATCTGCAAAGCTCAAATTTCGTTGCCACTCCGGGAAAGGTTACTGGTGAGAAATGTTTGAGCTTTAAATGGATTCTTACTTTTGAATAGGACCCGAGTTTTTTTATGTGTTGAAAACCCGGCATAGATCCAAACACCTCTGAAATTTGAGAAGATTCAAAGTTGGATCTAGACTGAACTGTGCAACTTAAGTCTATTTCTAATATATAGATAATTCAGTGTGCAAAGAGTGTATGTGCACATGCGCATACATGTATGCACACACATAGACACAGCACACATATATCGATACATACCCACACAAATGTATGTGTCTTGCTTCAGGGTTGTACTTGGAAACAAGAAATGACTTATTTATCTTTCACCAGAACTCCATCAGTGTTGCCTATATTTTCTAAAAAAGAATTCAAATTTTAAAAGTTTTTAAATCATTTCTTGAGTACCTGAAGAAGTTACTGATGGAAAAAAATAAAACCAATCTGCATTGTTTTGGAAAATATCTCTCACTGACCATGAGCTAGATTTTAGACATGTCTAAATTGCTTCTACATAACTAGGGTATTTCTAAATGTTCATTAGTTCCTTATTGTTGTGTACTGATGTCAGTATAAGATTTTGGTTTGAGACCCCTTTTTATATGGCTAATGACAGGTAAATACTTTAAATGTCAGAAGTGGGAAGCAGTGATTGGCAGGAGGAGGGAAAGGATGTTATGTGGGAAAGATGGCAAAGCAGGGAATCAAAATGTGGAAATGAAGTAGACGTAGAATCATTCCGGTTGTTTTGGAGAAAATCACCGTCTGATTTTTGGTTTTGCAGAAAAAAAGGCAGAGTGGCCCGGATTTGAATCCTGTTTTACCAGCAAATCCAGCGTTCAGGATCGTTTGCATAACCAATTTCAGCTTTGGCTCACATCTGTTCTGAATAAGCAGTTAAGCAGTTTGGGTATTTTTCAGTTCCCTGTGGGCTGGCAGAGAAAAGATATGCAGCACAGAGGACTGGAGGAGATGATTTAACTTCTGCTTGCCTGTATGGATGCTTCTCCCTGAAGGTAGTAATGTTCAGCCATCCTTATTCCTGCTACTGACTGGTGTACCAGGTAGAAAGTGCTGTTCTCACAGAGGGAGGATGTTCAGCGCTCAGTGCTTTGAACACCTATTTACCAAGGATTTAAATAACTTAGGAGCATATTAGATCTGTCTCCTAAAAACTGCCAGTGCTCTGAACCTGGTGTGGGTTCCAGCTTGGTGAGGGGGGCTCCAGCTGACACATGAAAATCAAGGAAAGCAGCCAAGTGTTATATGCCTCCCCAAACTCTCATCTATAAGATGATGCTAAACCTCTACTGTACTGCAGGCTCTTCCTATGAGAGTACCCAACTGTATAGTTAGCACCCCAAATCACTGGAGCTGACTTTCATTGGCAGGTTTGTGGCTGTAGGGTTTTTTTCGGTTTGGTGGGGTTTTTTTGTTTTTGTTTTTTTTTTTTCCCATCTGGATGTGACTTTAGAGCAGGATACAAGCCTTTAAAATGGAGAAAATACGTAAAAATGGAGAACGTAAGCAAATTTTTTAAAAAATATTGACTGTGATGTTGAGGAAATGCAAGGCATGGTGTTCATCATTTTAAAAATGCATGTATTTGGATAATGCCAGCACTCCAAAGACCCAGATAAGACTGCATCCCCCTGGTGCAAAGTGTCCTGCAAATGCAAGGTACAAGACAGCTCCTGCCCCCAGGAATTTGCTTTCTCTGTTCATAACCTACAGGGCAGGAAGATACCTTGCCTGAGGCAATGCAAGGGGCTAACTAAAAAGCTGAGAGCAGAACACAGATCTCCCTCTGGAGCCTTGCGTGATGAGTTTTGCTCTGGATTGCTTACTGTTTTCCCAGAGCATCATTCTGCTGCACTAGTTGGGACTAGGTCCCCATTGCACTTAATACTTCCTGAACATAGAGGAGGAAGCAAACCCAGTCATGAAAAGCTCAACAGTTGTAGCTGCTTAATTGATGGGGCTATTTTAAATCCAGTCAGTTAAATTGCAGACGCCCTTTATTATAGCCTAGGCAATTTTATTTCAAGTTATCTTTAATCAATTAGGAATTGATTTTAGCTAAGTTGGTATAAGAACATCTGATCTGGTTTAACAAAATTGGTTTTAGAGAAGTGAAATGGGTGCAGATTCAGCATGGGTCCAAGGAAGGCTTTCTCTTTTTGCCTGATAATGATCAGGTAGAGGATGTCCTAGTAAAACTCCAGATCCTGCCCAGCCACATCAGATCCTATCCCAATCTTAAATCCTGGTGAAATAAAATGTACAGAAAGTGAGATAAGAGGGGTTACCTGGATAAAGGATGCCCTCCTCAACAACTTGTGCACATATGCATAGGCACACCCTTGCTCTGACTGCACTGGCCAGTTAGAGGTTTGGGAGCAGAAAGCAAGGTGCAAGCTAAGGTCTTGCTAACTCTGCCCTGCCCAGGCTGCAGCTCCCCAGGCCACTGAGGCAGCAGAACATCTTGGTCAGCAAAGATGACTGAGCTGGAGGTACAACAAGGAAAGTGGCTGAGGTGTTCAGCTGGGATCAAGTGGAGGTAGGAAGAGGAAGCAGGAGCTTTGCTTCTTTGCAGAGGTGGGGCACTATACTGTGAAAATGGAAATGCCAGGAGAAGTGAGAATTATCAGTGGAGAATTTTAAGATGTGACCAATTTCTCATGCTGTTTCACCTTCAGAACTATGAAACATTTGCAAGATTATACTATTCTTTTGATGCTTTTTTCCAGAAAAGGTTATTCTGATATTTTAACCATATTGTAAAAATTGGTACTATGTTTAAAAAAAAACCCCATCCTGTTATCTTCAATTTGCTGCTGTTGTTTTTGTCATGAGTTCTCATATGGAAACTCTTTATCACAGAATGTTGAAATCTTTAATTTCTGTTCTCATAAATGGTAAGAACAAAGCTACTGCAATCAAGGACCCATTAATTCTGGTACTATCAGAAGAAAAAAGCAGGATTTCTACCTAGGACTTGTTTACTTTGTGCCAGAGCTGTTCCCAAGCCTGATTTCTTCTGTAGGTACAAGTAGTGTTAATGAGGTGTTAATGTGTATGTAGGCGATGCAGTCATAGATTTGCCTTTGATCAGTCAGTGTTATTTCCTTTTTTTTCCTTCCTTTTTTTTTTTTTTTTTTTTTTTTTAACCTCAAAAGGCTGTTAGCACCATGAGAGCCTGTTGACTTAACAGAAATTTCTCCAGGAGCTGAAAGAACTTCTGAAAACAATGCGCAGTAAAACTCCCACTGACTTGCAGTGGGGTCAGTATTGTTCCTTTGATTACAGTCGTTTGAAGACTAAAAACATATTCCCAAAGGTTTGCCTACATGCAGTTTTTGTACTACTTTAAGTATAGGCTTAAGACTAGTATACTGAAAGGAGTATGTAGACCCTAGTACAATGCAGTTGTGTTATCAGGATGTTTATGCCAGTCTTGCCTGATCCCAGAAATGCAGAGAAGCTCATGGTGCCTCCCTATTTGTAATATAACTTCAATGTTTTTTTAAAAATGCACCTTTAAGGAGCTAGTTTGGCACAAAGACTGGGTGTATTAGGCTTGAGTTTCTTGGCTTATAATTATTAACACATGAAAAAAAAGAAAGCAAGGCATTTAAAGTGGGAAAGCTCCAGAAAATAGAAAAACGGTGCTTTCATCTTACTGATGTGGGCTTCCTTATCCTGTCACCTTTGTTATCGCTCTTACTCACCCTTGCTGACATAAAGCAGCATTGTCTCATATTTATCTGACTCTCATGAAAAAGCAAACAATTAGGGGTGTATGTGTGTGTGGGCCCTTCGTAAAGTGATCACATTCCAAGTGGAGTTGGAAAGGTATTCAGCTCAATGCTCAAGTCTCCTTCCCCGGACTCCCCAGGCATCTTCTTAAGACTCCGGTGCCTGGAACAATCATGTTTTCAAGTGGACAATAACGTGGGTTTCTTCATGCGCTGCTCTCAGGGGATCTCATTGGCTAACAGTTGTGCCTTACAAGCTGCCAAGAGCAGGCTCCACCATCCTGGGTGCTGCACAGCCAAGCCAGCAGACAGGTCCTGCTCTCCGCGCTGCAGGCTGGGCCATGTAACTGGCCTGGCCACGCTCAGCAGAAGGAAGACGTGAAGCACACAGCGGGAGATGACGGTGCGGTTGCAGCAGCTGGTGTGCTGGCGCTGAGGCCAGGGGAAGGCTGGACGTGGGAGACTTCCTGAGGAGAAGTGAATCTGAAATAGAAAAGAGAGGGAAAGTGAAGTGAGAAAGAGAAGCCGGGAAAGACGAATGCTCAAAAGAAAACCGTGCGGGAGGCTGGAGGAAGCAGCCCACCAGCACAAATTGACAACCCAGCCAAAACTGTATAAAAAGCTCCAGGAGCAGCTGGAGGCTCCTAGTGCTGATGGCTCTGTAGCTTTCCATCCTGGCTGGGGTCTTGTTCTCATTGCAGTTTTCCCCTACAGGCCACATGGCAGGAAGAGGAATCGGGCTTGAATCACGGAGAAGTGATTTAAACCAGCCAAGTTTGATTCCTGTTCCAAATCCTACTTTAGATGATGCCTGCCTCTCCCTTGAAACTATAGAAAGCCTTGGGTAGATTGTCCTTGCCAGACTTAAATCAACCTTTGTGACTACTCCTCTTCCTTCTCTCTCCTAATTCACTGGAGAATGAGGTGGGAGGGAAGGAGAGGTGGCTCATTGCATAAAGTTACATCCAAGGGTTGTGGAGATGTAGAACAGCTGGGAGACTGGGTCCCAATCTACCCAGCCCCCTGGGTCCAAAGGTTTCTGCCTTATGTGCCTCCGATGACTGTTTTACCTGTTTCTTTTTGTTTGGAAGAACACATAAACTCCTAAAATAGTACAGGGAAAGCGTAAACATACTAGCCAAGAAGAGACCTAGGGAACTATGCACCTCTGTGTATAGCGCTTATTTATAAGACTGTGTGGGGTGTCTGGGTTTGCTAACGGAGCCTGAGCAAGCCTGCTGCAGCAGAGGCGGATGTCTCACAAGGTAAAGCGGGTGGCCCTGGAAGCATTTGCTGTTTGCAGTGAGCAGCTACGGCAACAGCTGCTATAAATTTCCTCATCTTCTATTTCTTCCTCCCCCGCCCCGGGTTTATGTTTTGTTGTTCCAGTTGGGGTTTAATGTGCTTTCCAGTTTCCTCTATTTTTCTTTTTGAGTGTGTTTTGATTTTTTCATATTGAAGTCGCTGTCGACAAAAGGTGCCAGCCTATTTAACAGCTGCCTGGAGATAAGTGCTCCGTGGATGCAGACAGCAGGCGCAGCATGGGTGGCAGTGTCGGAGGCCAGCCGAGACATTGTTTGGGCAGGCAGCACCGTGTCTCCTCAGCCTCCACGTTCATTTGCCCCTTCAGCTGGGCTGCTGAGAGCGTGTCATGGACGATGCTGATTTTTGGAACAAGGACTTAGTGCTTTAGATGTGAAAACACGCCGTATGCTTTCACACCTGAAAGTTTTTCAAGGAGAGATGTGAGATGTTTCCTTTTATGCGCATACGTTGAACTTTCTTTGCCTGGCTTCAGACTTTTTTTTTTTTTTTTTTAACACATGCTGATTGCTTCCAATGTGTGCTTATAGAAACTGGAGACATTTGCATTCCTAGTTTAGGAGAAGATGGGGACTTGACAGATATTTGATTTGAGTTGGCTTGTTATTTCTAGTTCTGGCTTATTGCAACCACACTGCCTACTGCTGTATCTGTATTGATTGCAGACAGACATCCTGAGGGATAACTGCCTTCCCTTTCATTTAGAAAGGGAAAAAAGGCATGTCTCCAGCCCTGCTACTTGTGAAGACAGACACGAATATGTAATGCAGACTGTTCGGTGAAATTGAAAGTGTGTCACTGTGAGCTTTAAAAAGTCATCATTTATTCACCCAGTCTTCTCTGTCCTTCTCTGAGGTGCCCTTGGTGACCCCCAGCACCGGTGTGCAGAGCTGTGCTGGGAAGATTGTGAAAAATAAGTGCTTGCCATTAGTTGGGTTAAACTAGTGAGAAAGCTCTGAAGTGGAACCCTGAAGGATAACCAATCCGAATTCAAAGCTTTGCCAATTCCAAAGCAAAATTGCACCTGATGTCCCCCACTCCCACCCCCTTATTTGTGTCCAGCAGTCACACTCCACCTGAGCCCTGGGTTTAGCAGGTTTGGGATAGTTTCCTTGGGCCTTATCCAGAGAGGAAATGGCAGGGGGGAGGGTTGGTTTACATTTGCATCTCTAGAGCACCAGAGTCCCTGAGAGTTTCTCTGGCAGCCCAGATGTTTCTAGCAGAGAAAGGCCCCGACCACATCCCATTGTCCGAGTAGTTAGTGCAGGGGGAAAGGACAAATATGAGTATCTGCTGTCACTGAAGAGCTTACCTCTGTCACTACAGAAACTGAATCAGAGACTGTGCTCCAGTTCTTCATTATTGCTTTCTCTTGACTGACATGGACTTTTGCTTTGACTTTCCTTTAAGGTACTGTAGTGTTTGACTGCTCTGAACAGGTTAGTGGCCCAGGACTTTACTTCTGGCCTCCCTGTTGCATGCTGACTGAGCATCTGTGAGGTCTCTGCTAGCAATACCCATGTCTCCTCATTTAAAGCCAGCATGGCCAAGTTCTCAAAATCATTGAGGATTCCCATGAATGCAGGTCTTTGCTTCATACGATAAGACAGTTGGTCTGTAGCTTTTGTACCTCATTCCTGCAGCTCCTAGAAGTGAAGATGAGGCTAAGAGAAATGGCAAACATCATGCTTCAAGCCTGAAAAATCTGCAGTTGCCAGGGTATAAATCTCTTTGAAGCAACATGCTTACTATGTTTCATTTAGTGAATTGATCTGACAGCTTACGTTCTTGTAAAGCCACTGCCTCACTTGCTCATTTATTTTTCCGCCCTCCCTCCAAGCCCCAGAACATAGAAGTTTCTAAGCAAACTACCTTGTCTTTTGGAAGGAGACCTCTGCTCATTCCTGCCAAAGAGAGAAAAATCAAAATCCTTGCTGGGCAGCAGTAAAAGAGCAATGTTGCTGCCTGGAATTGCATCAGGAGCTCCTTGCTTATTAGGCCCTGTAACTGCTGCAGCAGGGAAACAAGTAGCTGAGCCTTTTCAAAAGTCTAAGGATTCTTTCTTAAATTAAGTTAATTAGTAAGAAATGAAACAAGCAGCTAACATGTGAAAGAAAAGGATTAATTATCGTGTATCTTAGTGGCTCAGTGGAATTGCAAGGAAAAGGGATCCTACTTGTCACTGATAAGAAATAAGTATTTTATCCTTGCTTCAATTTTGAGCAAAATTCAGAGTGTTTTCTCTGCTGATGGATGGAGAACATTCAGCTGCTGAGGCAAATGTGATAACTACTACTCCAGAGAAACTTCTGTGGCCAGTTAGTGCTTGGACACAGTCCTATCTGAACCACTTGCTTCTGGCTGAGAAGCACCATCTCCTAATTCCCTTCTGCACTCACTCCAATGGGAAGATACAGGGAGTAGGAAACTCACAAATGAGCACACTCCTCCCCAGCACTTAGCAGCACCAGGAAAACAAGGCAAACAGATGGGAGCCAATGTATCATCCAAATGAAATCCACCCTTCGTGAAAATGTGCCAGCTGAAAAGGAGACAGGTTTCTTATTGGTGTCCTTTGACTCAAAGGAGGCTAGCAAGTGCTTTGCTTTTTTCCTCCTTTGGGCTCTTGACATTGTGGCCAAGTGGTCTCTGAAGCTTGAGATGTGCAGAAGTATAAGACTTTCTTGAGAAAGATCCAGATGCCCTTGTCAAACTTTTGTTTCCCCTAAATCCTGCTTTCCTGATGTGCCTGGGGCTGAATTTTTCCCAGAAAGACTAGCAGTTACCTAACAGGCTCTTGAGCTGTATTTTACATGGACAGGTTGCATTTCTGTCTGAAGTTGCGGCAGCAGGTTTTCCATGCCTTGCTGACAGACTCTGTGTTGTCATGAACAAAACTTGCTTTTAATGGGTATTGGGATCCTTCTCCCCTTCATGTGTTTAAATTGTGACATTTGGAAATATTATTCAGGAAATCTCTCGCCATCTGGGCCTCCAGCAACCTCAACACCTGCACTGCTGACGCACCCTTGCCTCTCTCCACAGCGAGCCCATCTCTTCCCCTGCAGCTGTCCCCTTCAGACTCTCTTCCTCGGCCTGTCAGCAGCTTCTCCAACAGCAACCAGCTTGTGGATCCTGGCCAGCCCTTCTTCTCAGCCTATAAATGTGATGGGAGCTTTCTCCACTTGCAGTCAATGTTCAGTTTCGATCACTTGCCATGAAGTGAAGAACACTTTTGCAGCATTTGAGGAGGTACAGATTTACCTGGATATCTCCCCACCTGCTTATTGGTAACAAGCCATCGCTTACCTGCAAAACTTGCAAGCCAAGTGCTTCTTCAGCCTGAGTTTTGAAGGGGCAGCTTAGGGCTGCCTCCTTCCCTTCTCAGCTACAGTGCAGGCTCACTGTGCCCGTAAAAAAGGCTCTTATCCTCAGCTTCAGTATCACCTCTTCTTTACTGTGTGTCTCCATCAGCAGAAAGCAGCCTGTTGAACAGCTCTCTTCCTCCGCTTCATCCCCCGTGGGGTCAGGAGCAAGTAAGGGTGGTTAGGAGGAGGTTTGCCTGCCAGCTCTGAAAGTGCAAAGTTGATCTCTTCTCATGGCTGATGGTGGAGCTGAGGTCACCCCACAAGGTGAATCTACAGACTCATGAACTGCTACTAGCCTCAGAAGCCTGCTAGGACCTTCACTCATTGGAGTAGCTCCCTGGTCTAGCTAAGCTCTGGAGGGCTTGTTGTCCACTCCTAAATAAAGCTGGGGGGTGGCTGGCAGCCTTTACTTCCTGGTCTGAGATCTGCACCCACGGTCCTAAGCGGGGCAAGATAACAGACTAAAAATGGATAGGTGGGTATGTGCAATTTTAAGTTTTATATAAACTTATACGTACAATAGTTTAAATATATATATGTGTAATTACTGAGGAGAACTGTGAGTATATCACTCAGAAACCACCCAAATTATAACACCACAGTAGAAAGCTGGGTCAGCTGTATCGAAGCCAATAGAACAACGAATCAGATTAATGTCCCATTTTACTCGGGTAAAGAAAGATATTTACATGAAGTACAGCATTTCAAAATGGTCGAAGTTTCTTTTAAGTCTGTGAAACTTTGCTGTTCAAACATATGTGATGCAAAATTCCCTTTTCTACCTGATAAGACAGTACTAGCATGGGTGGTCTTTTCCAAATTGATTTTATACTTTAACTAGAGTAAGAACTGTACTGCTAGAAGACAGAGACAGTATGGAACAAACATTGAGTTCTTCTCTCTAGGTTTCACAGTTAAGTATCATACTCTGAAAGGGTGGACGGACTATGGGAGTCCTAAATACCGCTAGCGATTGCATCTAGCTAGTCAGTTTATGTAAAATCATTGACCTTGATCCGAGGATAGACCTCTTTAACACAATCAATACAGGTGCAATCAGATAAGAACATTCTACTGTTTTATTAAAGTGCATCTAATTCAAAACTCAATAACTCTCACAAATCCTTAATCAGAGAAGACATCCTGGGAGGTATTTAGGTGAGTGATCTTATAACTCTTGCTCTCTACTTGTTAGGATGGCATTTTACAAATAGACATGTCTATTTCCTCTTTACCCTCCCTGCCATAATTCTTTCACTGTACAGTTGTGTTGATTATTGTGCATTTATCAAGTCTTTTTTCCCTTCATTCATTTAGAGGCATTGCATCAAGTGACAGCCTCTGCTTACCCCGTCCCCCAGCGTCACTGTGGCCAAGCATATAAATGCAAATGTGGCTCCCTTGCTGACACACTGGTTCCTACGTTCTAGTCTGTGGCTTAGATGTGTTACACTATAGGAGGTGCAGTGTTAATGCATGTTGTCTAACTCAGGGTGGCCTGGGATAATGAAAGAAAACAGTCCATGTGCAACATTATGTGATAGTTTAAGTAGAATGAAAGCCAAAGGCAATGGCTGTATTTTTAGAAATTATTTTAGATCAAAATGATACATACTGAATAAGACAAAATAAGCACATAGTAGCGAGCTCTGAAAGCACTGCTTACAGTGAGGTAATTATTATTCTTTCCAGGTGATCCTCAGCATGTTCCTCGATAATGCAAAATAAATTGTAATTTGGAGCAGTTGAAGGTTGATTTTTTTTTTTTTTAATCACTTAAGTTCATATATGGCAGACTGAGAAGATTAGGTCTTTAGCATAAGTGCAAGTGGCTGCACATGCTTAGCTAGAATCTTTGTTCCCTGCATTACACGAAACAGCACTTAGCCAGTCTATATAATAAAATAAGAAATAATCAAATAAGTTTGTAACTATATACAGCACAGAGAATCTCAGGCAGCTACAGTACTGCAACGGTCTCCTTAACATATGTGTCCAGTGACAAGAGAGGATGTCTGGGTTGTGGCTCCTCACAGACAGGAGTCATCCAGTTGTGATTCTGCTCCTTTTACTCCCTCAGACTTGAACCTAGTTATTTGTAAATTTCATAATTTTTAAATTATGAAAAATTATTTTGCAAATATTTGGGGTCTTTCTCAGCATTTTTCCTCACTGTTTCAATAAAGATAAAGCCTACAAAGGATGTGATCTGTCACATTCCAGTTCACACACACAAAAAATCACCAACATCTGAGGCAGCTTCTCGGATGACATGGAAAGTGCTTCCCAGGAGTAGATTTATGGGTCTCCTATACCAAGTGGGCCTGCCCACTGGACACAGTAATATGTCCACTGGTAGAAACAGGACCACGTCCTGTTGTATGACATACAGCCCTGGATATATCTCTCTGAAGGGGAAATAAATATATGATGCTTTAGGCAAGCAGAGACAACCTCAATAGAGGGGTTACTGCTTGAAAGGTGATGGACTGAGCCTGTTAGTTGTATACTGCTCAAGGTTTCCTTTCCAGGAAAATCTCAACTATCAGCTCTCTAACAGGGAGTGTGGCCTGGGCCAGTTTCTTCTGTTATAAGGAGACAGATTGAGGGCAAGAGTGGAGAAGGACAGAGGGCCAGGGAGCCATCCTAAAACTGTTTTGGTGATGCTGCTGCAACTACTGAGGGAAGCAGAAGAAAAGAGTTGATCCTTCTTGTCCAGAAGACAGAGTAGTAGTTGTCGTTGTAGATATTCTGGCTTTCCCTTATATTCATACCAAGAGCATGAATTTCCAGGGCTCTGCTGTAGGCAAAGCAGGGCCCACATCTCCTTTGCTGTTTCTGGCTGCCTGCTAACCCAGATGGCTGCTTGCTTGGCTTGTGCCTCACCTCTAAGGTCTCTGTTGCTCCCCAGGTCCAGGAGTGTGCTTGATGCATGCAGTGAAGATGATGCAATGATTCCCAAGGCACTGCAATCCCTCTCTGATACAGCATGGTGCTGTGTTGTCTTAGCTTGTGTCCTAAGGTGGGTGAAGTATTAGCACTGAGCAAGACCTAGTCACCCTATCATTAGCATTATCTTCTCCAAAAGGCCAAGCTGATTTATCAGATCCCACGTGATGACTGAAATTAAAGGACTGATGAAAGTGTTATTTCTTTGGTTTGTTTTTTTTTTTTTTTTCTGGTTTGGGTGTGGTTTTTTTTTGTTGTTTTTGTTTTGTTTTGTTTTTTTAATTACTGAGCAGAATTGATTAAATTCAAATAACTCTTCAAAACACAATTTCAAAAGATGTGCTGGATAGTGGAATGGCTAAATGTAAAGACATGACAAGTACCTTGACCTTTGCCACAAAAGGCTTTGCTGATCCAAGCCATTACAGAAGAGCAAGGACTTTCACTGCTTCTGCAGCACTGTATTCTCTCAGTAATTACTATATCTGGCCTTATCTCTCTCCTTCTGCAAGGAAAAATAATACACCTTTTTATTTAGTAATCAGAAGTGATATCCTGTCATTTCTGAAAGGTGTTTCTTATATGTTTCTGCTTTGATAAATGCAGCTTCCATCATCAGTGAAACAGAAATAAAATTAAAAATTATCTCTGCAGACTTCTGTGTGCTGGGCCCGTAGTTCAAAAGCAGCCCTGTTTTGGGGGAATGGGGAGGAGAGAAGCTGGTGTATGAATGTACACAACACTTCAGATGAAGAGTTAAAAAGAAAAATAATGTTTCTTAATGCTAATGGGAGAAAGAACAGCAAAAGAGAGGGAAAAACAGTCCAGATGCTACATTATGTCCACAACGATATGTAACAATTCTGTATTAATTGAATAAAGCCATGGGCTGTGAGTAAGTTTTGTGCTTTTGCCAGACGGGTTTGGCTCTGAAGGATTCCCACACCCGGTGGAAAATAAGGATACAAGAGATCTAATTAAAAACGGGAGCTTGAGATACACAACAAGACTTTAAACTCTTCTTGTTTTTAATGGAATTTTCTGTGGTGCTAAAATAGTATTCCCCCCTGTCATTCTGACATGAAAAACATTAGTGAATATTTGATTTTACTGTGGAACAAATTATGGTAATAATGAGTCTTTGAGAGAGAAAAAAAAAGTGCTCAAACTGGTACAGTCTCATTTAAAATGTGCATGTTAAAAATAGAGCAGATACACAAAATGTTGTCTGCTACTTTATCAACAGACTGTTATTTTATGAGATGCATGCCCTTTTAGTCTAGTGCTTGACACTTAACATTTGCCAGTCTCAACCCCACTCTTATTGCAAACTCCATTCTTCTCTGTATCTTTTGGGCACTGGGAATGTATTAACAGTCAGGTTTCAGCTCCTACTCAGCAATCCAAAACTTCAAGGTCAGGTGTCAGTGGGCAGAAAATCCTCCCTATCTTTGCAGCTGATTCTCAGAGTTAAACTTTATGGTGTGAATGACTAATCATGTCCAGCCAAACAATGTAAATAGCCAAGCAGCCATTTGTGCTGGATTTGTTAAACTTATTTATTTTAATTTGTACTTAATTTCAAAATGATGGTTGAACTCCTGGAACAAAAGCAAGGAAGATGGATGGACCTAGAATGATTTATTTATTTATAATAATGTGGTTAGCGATACACCTATTGCTGAAGTAGGTGCTGTCACCATACAGATGCACCCTGCTACCTTTTGCTTTTAATGTTGCATTGATTTTAGAAAAGTTGACAAAGAAAACAGCTTCAGCTTCCTACTTGAGGATGAAATGAATAGTCACTAGTGTCTGAAATCCAGCTCTGGCAAGGAAATTCTCTATGACCTTGATCAAAGGTCCTTCAACTTCACTTTCACTTTTTCCTTGGTAAAATGAAAATAACACTGGGCTTGCAAGATTTATTAACAGAGATGTTTCAGTGAAGATAGGAGGCACTTTGGTGCACACTGAGATCAACAGACAGACTTTCAGTCATTCCAGTAGATCAGGTCACACTGTCAGTGTGGGAGGTGTAAAATAAGTTTCCTTGTCCAAACAAGCCTGGTGGATTACTTGTGAGATTCTCTGGGAAGGCAGAGAGATGGTTGTCCTGTCAAGTCTACTGAGCAGCGATGGTTTTGCAGGCTTCATGGGTAGAGGCTGTAGGAAGAATGTGATGAATTGATATGCTCTATACACTGTTCGTGCCTTGGCACTCTCCTTCAAACAGACAGTGCTGGGTCTCTAATTATGACTTGAGGGAATTGTGTGTGGCAGGGGCCAGGGGAGAGCTACTTTTCATTCTCATAAACTCCTCTTCATCATAGTTCCCACTGTGATGGCCTTTATCAGAGGACACCTTCAGAAAACTCCAAGGTGAACCTGGCTCAGCCTTTGCAAATTTCTGTGTGCATCTTCAGTATTACCGCTATTTGTCTTTTGCTGGTAATGAATGAAGATTCCCTGAAGGTTGTAGCTCAAATAAAAGGAATCACTGAGTTTTTCATCAGCAGGAGAGGATGATTTTGTTTTTCTGTCTTTAAATATCAAAAGTATGCGTGTCCTCTATGTCTTGGGTCACATTGGTAAACAGAAATATAGGTATTACAGCAGGGATATAATTTTCCTGCAGATGTTATTAAAGTGAATTTTACTCTATTTTGTGAGCCAGTGATTGTTCTCAATATCAGTGAGTTAATGAGAAATGCAAATGATGAATGTCAAATGAAAGATCTTTTTGTTATAGATGGGTTGGCTTAGTTTTATAAAAGCATCTAAAAAATAAAAATCAAGCAGGGTATAAGTATGCATTCTTTTCCCAGGGATGCATCATACAAGCCCTTTGAACTCTATTGAGTGATTAAATGAAAAAAGGTTGGGCCAGAGAAGATGTGAAATGGATTTTTGTCACTGAGCAAGCCTATTAAAATCACTCTGTTTCACACAGCCAGTAGTGTGATGTTTAGACAGAGTTTGTTTGGGAGTGTGGGTCACTGTGGGGTAGGCTTGCACGCATATGCAGCACATAAATGTAGACTAAAATAAACAATGAATGTGAACTGTCAGGAGGAGATCTGATGAAGAATTTGCACAAGATCTTATTCTTAAATAGGACAGAGAAAGGAAATATCTCACAAAGGTTCCACTATCTTCACGGTTAGGCGCTGTCCCAGCCAAAAATATAGGACAGATTTAATATAATCTCACTGTATAATGTAATCAGACTGTCTGAGGGATATCTTATGCTACTCTGATAGTCAACAATCAAGTGTGGTCAAGGACAGTCAAATTGTTTTATTGCACATAACTTGGCAAAGGCTAAGGAAAAACGTGTATGAATTTAATGGCTCAAGGCTTTTATTACTTACCCAATCGGTGATTTTTAAAATGTACTTCCTTGCCTCCATGTCAAATGCAAAGTGAAATGGATGGCTTTAAAAATCATTAGTTGGAGAGAGGAAGAGAAAGAATTGCATTCCTCTGATGTCAGCCTGCAAATTAGTCTAAAGAGGACCTGAAGGCCAGCAGAGAAAGTCCTAGAAGACTCAGGAGAGCTATGAAGGGTGACACTACAGGACACATATCAAGTCATGTACAACAGCCCTAAGATTAGAGGACAGGCTCGTGGAAGGACTAGTAACCACAAAACTGGAGAACAGACTCCTGCCCTGCAAGACTGCATGCTGTTTAATGTGGCCTCAAGATTAAACCTGCTTAGATAACCATCCTGTAGAGGTACTCTGGATATCCCGCCCACCTCATTTAATCTTCCTTTAATGGAGAGAAATCCAAAGGAATAACTCAGTAAGACAAAGAATTTGCATGATTTATGTATGAGAATGAGAACAAACGTTTGATTTGAGAGAGAAATAGCAGGTTTGATGAAATGCATTCCTGTTCTAAGGAATGGAAGATTTTTTTCCAAAATCATCATCAGATTATCAAAAAGGATGCGAGAAGAAAGTCAGAATTATTTTTTTCTCTTCAATTACAAAGCCCAGGATACAATGTTAGTAAAGTGAAACTTTAACAAGCAATTTAATCTTCATTACAACTCAGCTAGCACAACAGAAAGAATGTTGAAATTAGATAGAATGTAGAAATAATTATATATTGAACAATATCCTGCACTTTCAAAGCATTTATAAATGTTCTACTTCATGTATGTCAGGTAGCCATGCTGGGAGCGGCCAGAACAATTCTTTTGACAACCCACAGCAACTTCTACAGGTTAGAGATTATTTTGGTGATTTGAGATAGTAAGGAGTGTGAATGGCCAGAGTACAGCAACCTGAAGTATGATTTAAACAGGAGGTCATAGCTGGTATGATACAACTCATGCTTTAGTACCACACAGTCTCTGTCAACTGTGAACAACAAAAATTTGATTTTAATTTCTGTTGCAAAAATCTACAGAGCTGGTGCCCAGCCTCAGACAAGATTTGCTATTGACTCAGTGTTGGTTGAAATGGCAGAGCTCCACCAGCTGGAACACAAGCTGCAGAAATAGCCTGGCTTTTCCAAAGACAGTCTGGTCTGACACTAACTCTAACCCTGTGCATCTTGTAAAACTTGACAAGATCATGTTGAAGAGCAGAAAGGCTTTAATGCAGGATTTTGTGGAAGTGACCACTGTCTTCAGAATGTACACAGATGTATGAGGTAGGTTGGCTGAATTCTGTCATGAGATTTTCCCTGGAGGCATGCTGGAGATAACTCTTTGGCTGGGAACAGGCGGGAACAGTGAAGAATAATTTGTACTCCAATTATTTTTTTTTTTTTTCTAGATTATCTCTAACTTTTGTCATGAGCTTGGCATCTTTCATATGGTCTTCATAAATTTACACTGCACAGTTAAAGTTCTTTCAGGAGTTTAAGGCTAAAGCAGGATTGAAATATTTTAAAGGACTTTATGACACATTAGAAACATAGCAAATCCCTTGATAGACTAATTTGATGGAAACATTCTAGAGTACAAATGAGTTAGAGATTAATTCATGGCACCTTGTATAGGCTTGAGGAATTCTATGTGTTTGAAATGGCTCCACAGCATGAACAATCTGTTGAACAGAAGAAATGTTCTCTCTCAGCCTCTCCTCACTCCCCAGAATGAGTTGTTTAGGGGAGGGAATCTTTTTTGATTCACTGGCCTCCCCACTGCAGCCTCAATATTGTCAAAGAGGTTGGAGAAGATGAAAGTCATCCCTCTGTGAACTGCAAGCATTGGAGAATGCATTGTGTGTCATAAAAAGAGCCCAGAACCCAGGAAAGAGATGGGTTCACATTTAAAACATTTTAGACTGAAAATTACTAAATACAGCTGGTCATAGAAAGAGGGCTTAGGATTCTTCTTCTGCTGGAGAAGTGACCAAAATGTCCCGTTGTAGTTAGAGCTAGGGAAGCTTGCTATACTCTCAGAAGTCTAGTTGAAATGAAATCAGAACTTGGAAGCAGTTTTACATCTCATGCAGAAAGAATACAACTTGTAGCAAACAGGATACTGTTAGAATCAAAAAGAGCCTCTATAAGGTGTTATTGCTGGAGAATCTTCAATTGTCCTGCACTCTCCAGTCATACCTTAAGACGAACAGCAGAGAGATAGGGGATTCAGGGAGCATGCAGACACCTCCTCTTCCTCTGAGTAATCAGCAAAAGCTGGAACTGGTATTCATAATTTTTTTAATGTCTGTAGAATTCTGTGAAATAGCTCTTACCTTTCCCAGTATTACCTTTGGATGAAACAAAATATATCCTTTTGTAGAGGCTCCAAGGTGAGAAAGCCCATGTGCTTCTGCGTGCTCATCACATTGTGACTGGTTCACTTTTGTGGTGGAATAACCATGGCAAACAGCCAAACTCCCACCTTGCTGCTCACTCACAACCCCTCTCAGCAGGGCAGGGGGACAAGATAGGATGAGAATGCTCATGAGTCAAGATAAAGACAGTGAGATTGCTTACCAGTTACCATTGCAGGCAAAACAGGCTTGACTTGGAGAAAGTTAATTTAATTTATTGCCAATTAAAATAGAATCTGGTGGTAAGACACAAAGATATGCAACATCTTTCATCTTTCCTCTTCTCTCTCCCAGGACCAACTTCACTCCTTCACTCCAGACTCCTATACCTGCTCTCCAAGCAGTGTAGAGGGCAGGAGGGCAGATATGGTCAGAACGTAGAGGTTTAGTGATTTCTTTCTCCTGCTCCTTCCCTCTCACAATTTTCACGTACTTTGATGTGGGCTGTCCTCACAGGATGCAGTCCTTCAGGAAATATCTGCTCCCTCGTGGGCTCTCCATGGGCTGCAGTTCCTTCAGGAGCCTGGAGCTCCTCTGACCTTGGTCTTCACTCTGATGTTTCTCATTCCTTTTTGTTCCCTCCTCTTCTCTCTCTGTCTCTCTCTGTGATAACTTACCACAAAGGCATGACCTGATGGGCTCATCTGTGCCCTGCAGTGGGTCTTTTGGAGCCACCTGGAGTTGGATGTGCCTGGTACTGGGCAGCACCTGGTCTCTTCTTCCAGAACCCACCCCTGTAGAACCACCACTGCAACAACTTTCTGTGGGCACCCAATACCACTTTGCTATTAGTAAAGTGAGTCAAATGTTTGAATGTGCTTTGATCAGCAAGCTTTGGAAAAACTGACATTTTTGTTCACTGCTCGGTGACTATTCAAGCTTTCTTTTTGATAAATTGGAGAGCTTTTTTGTACTATTCACTAGGTCTACATTTTTTTACTGTCCTGTTCAATTCAAAGCATGCTGAGACTCACCCAGTCTGCACCTTGGATCCAACTGTGTTCCAGGAGAGCTTTTGTTTGTTCTGGAGCCATGGGGATTTGGGCAAAGGGCACACAGCTGGTCTTCTTGGCATTCATATCTGAAAGCACTCCCTGCTCTTCCTGCTAAAAATCCATACAGAGTTTGTTCTTGAAAAGAATGTTGCACAAGCACCCTTGGGTGATTGCTAGAGATTCTGCACGAATATCACCTTCTGATCATTAACCATCTACTCAGACTGTGCTGGTCCCCTCCTAATGGTGGGAGAACAACCAGCAGGCAGCTGGTGAAAGAGCTGCTGTGAGGTGAGCATAAGAGCTCCTGGCTCAGCATTTTATTTGTGAAGATTAAAGGTGCAAGTATGTCAATCATCTCAGTAACAGCCTGAAAAGGCTGTCAGAGTTCAGTATTTTTAGCTCTTTAGCAGATTTTATTTTTTATTTTTAGAGGTAACAATAGTTCTTAGGTTAAGAGGGAGACAAAAGCCCCATTAGTTTGGGAATTTCAAATGAACTGTATAAGTCATTGAGGAGATTTTACCTGAAAAGTTGCTTAAAGGATGTTGTGAAAAACAAGGGAAAGCCTCCTGATTAAGTGTCTATGTGCTAATGATATACAAATATAAGAGGCCTTGGCCTGCCATGAAGCAACTTGGGAGTGTTCTTTACCCCAGCCAGCACGGCAGCAGACCCCCTCTTCTGGGGGCAAAGGTGGTTTCAGAGACCACAGCATTTCAGAGATGGAGGATTAGAAGAACCAAGCGTTCTTGTTGAATCCTCTGCTTATGGAGAGGTCGAGTTAAAGGGCTACAACTGCAAGGGCTTACTCTTTCTGAGCAGACCACCCCTTACAAGGGCTCATGTAACTTGGATGGAGACCTTACAGGGTGTTGCAAGACCTCTGCTGCTTGTGGTCCTCAGGAGCATCACTGCAGGCAACAGAGTGGTCTCACTTTCTGTAAACATGCAAAAAGAAAGAAAGAAAGGGTGAGAAAGCATATTGGAATTATACTGAGCACATTTCTTTTGAAACTCTAATCTATAAAAATGAGTACATATAATTTTGTAATTATAAATATGTGAAATAAATGCATTAGTTAAGAAGTTAGGCTTTCAAAAGTGCTAATTACTAACCAAATGCATTTTACAGTGTTTTAATGAGCACTTTTCATATCATATTAATATCCATTAGCTATATTCATACTAGTAATGCTAATAATGTGCAAAGCCATTAGTTAGCTACAAAGTCAATAATGGATGATACTGATTCCAAGCCTCAACTGCACTAAAAAATTCACACTTTTTTTGTTAGAGTGGGAAAGTTAACCTGAATTTTCGCCTAGCTATTCTGAATGAAGATGTTCGTGTTGGATACACAGATGAATGTGGGATCAGTTATTGAGGGCCTATGAACCTAAACAGGCATACTGCTCCACCTCTGTCCTCCAGAAAGCAGAAGCTGGCTTCAAAGCCAGTTACCCTGCCTCCTGAGGAGAGTTCTGAACATTTTTATTCATTGAGGCTATCTCAGTTACCTTGTAGACTCCTTCATTAGTAATTTCTCATTAAGAAGTTTCAGCAACGCTTCTTTGACAAGATGTTCTTGAAGATAACTCTGGAATGTTTCTTTTGATATGTTATCTGAATGGATATTCGTACAGATTATCCTGGTATCCCTCCTTTGAAAATATTCACTGTTATAATGGCCAAATATGTCTATAAGATATAACCACTGTTTATGTGGTGGATTGGACCAGGAATGGTCATGTGGAGAAATTCTAGTTGAAGTTGCACTACATTTGCAGCCATGTTTTACTGCTTGCTTTCGGAAAACATTTATAAGCTTATTTGCAAGTAAAATATTTTATTATACTAATATCAGGAACATTTTGTGATACTAGTAAAATGTGTGCATTGTTTTAGAGACTGTTCCTGGATTGTAAAACTAACCATAAATCTAGTAAATCAACAGAGAGAAGAAGCCTCAGTGGTTGTCTCAGATATTAAGCATACAGATTTTAATAATAGTGTGTTCCTATTTAATTTTTAATTTATTTAACCACAATATCTATTCTAACTTCAGGCCTACGAAATACAAATATTGAAAACTTCTTTAATACAGAATACACACATTTGACTTCCTGTTTAGTACTTTTCATCTGCTTTATCTTCTTTTACAGGGTGTTAACTTTTGGGAATAAACTGCTCTTGGCTCTAAAAACAAACTCTTAGTCCATGTGTTCATGAAATAGCTCAAGCTCATTGTGATGCTGATTGACTGTAATTAGATGCAAAATTAATGCATCCAGACGAAACTGTTCCATGTATCTCATCTGTCTCTGGTACTACCTCTTTAATCTCTTTACCAGCTTTGATTTTTACCTAATTTATACCTATTGAGCAGGTGAAATTATTCTTTCAGTGGAAGATCCAGATATGATGAGCAGAGTGAACATGGACAGATTAAAATCTCTGAATTCAGTGTAAGCACCAGCAGAAATGGATTCGAGGCAAAACTCCTGTGTCTTGCAGCAGGGGAAAACCACAGCCAACAAGAAATTGGAGTGGAAGATAACAGCCCATGCTGCATCTCCTTCCCGTGATCCTGGTGCTCCTTCTCTTTGTCCCCCTTCAGGCCATGATGTGAGGACTGACTGATGGTGAGACTTACACTGTGAGAAGGGATTTGGGGCCAGGAGGGCCCTTAAGGAAGATTAAAGCATTATGCAGCACAATTGGGAAGTTGAAGCCCACTACAGCTCTGTGGAGGCTCGAGGCATGATTCCTTACCAGTGTGAACTAAATCAGAAGTAACTCCATTAGAGGAGGCAGATTAAAACCTGTGTGAAGGAGATCAGAAGTAGGCCCCATGTGGGAAAACACAAAACACTTTAGATAATTGTGTGGAGAACAGGGAGCAGAAAAAAGGTAATATCTTACCTGAGAGAAATCTTGATATCCTGGAAAACTAGATGAAAGCCAAGAATGTAAACATCCTGTCTTCAAAAAACAAAAAAGCAGACAATCTCTTGACATTTATGAAAGACTCAATCTCCTAATGAAATTAAATACTAAAGAAAACCTAATACATCTGAACAGTGCTTGTGGGGTCTCCTCAGGGAAGAAGAGGACTCATAAAAATGATCCTCCCTGTGGTGCTGGAAGGGAGGGGATGGCAGGCTTGGGAAGCCAAACTGGAGGAATTGGATAGAAGGATAATAATAACCTCTTATTTTGCCCTGTGATGTCAGTGACCTGTACTCAAAGGAAATAATTTATTCCTGAAAAATGCTCCTACAGAAGAAGGAGCACAGGTTTTAATCTCCTGCAGAGCAAGGGGATACTTTGGAAACAGAAGGCAAGTCTCCTGGGGTTTGGATTCTAGAAACAAAGTCTTCTTTGGAAAAAAAGACCCTCAAGCTGGGCTTAATCCATGGCACTGCCATTTGGGGACCAACTGTAATCTGTTTAGGCCATATCCTGTATTTACAAGCACCAGAATCAAATGCTGACAGCTCTCAGTAGTGCATAATTAAATTCTTACTCCCCACTGAAGTCATTGGCAAAACTTCCACTGACTTCAATAGTGTTGGATTAAGTTTTCACTGAATGTCATGAGAATTTGAAAAGCAAAATCAATCCAGATTTTGCAAACGGTCCCTTGTCTTTATTGTGGATCAAACCAAAACCATAACCTAAAATAAATAAAATAATTTTACTGTGAATTAAATAAGGATAAGAATTCATATTGTGTTTCCTGAATACTTTTCCAGAAGATATGCAAAACTGAGTCACTTGGGGGACCACAGCAATAATGAGAGTTATGTAAATACCATGTAGCAAAATATATTCCTTGGTTAGTCTGCTCTTTTTGGCACAGTCCTTCTGGCAGAAATGTATACATTTATTTTGTTGTTGTTGCTCAAGAGCTCCTGGTGAGTAATTCCTGCTCTGCAGATGGTATAGGATGTAGAAGATTCAAGTCCAATTTCAAGCTGTAGCATTGTGGTTTATCACAAAGTGTTTTGTTGTAGTTTGATGGTAGGAACTCTGAGAAGCGAGTTTCCAGTGTTAATTTTCAAATAAATCCAGTTGTTTCATAGGTATATCCCTCACTATTAATTTACAGTTTAAAACCAACAAGAAACAGGAGTGCCTGACCGTAGGGGAAGTTTTTCCCTTCCAAGCCCCATCTATACCATGTGGAACAAGGTTGCAGGAGTTTGTGAAACTGGTTACACTGCAGAGATTTCTTTTTTAATTATTTTTTTATTTTTTATTTTACAAAATAAGTATTATTTCATCTTACTATAAAAAAACGTACCAAAACAAATTCACTAGAACAGACTACCTTTATGTAGAAATAGCAAGCATATTCAGACCATTAATAAACCATAGCTAGAGATGTGTGGAATGGAAGGTGACCTGAGTTTCCCTCGATGGTTTAGGGGATTATTCTGGTGCTCACTGGATAGATATTTGTCAATAACCGCTATTCCCAGACCTCGGTAGCTTTGTCATAGCAGTGACCCCTCATCCTTGATGTAGTTCCCTTAGGATCAGAAGGAAATTCTCTACTTCCTATTAGGAAAGATGAAGGGTCTGTTTCTTCAGAGAAGCAACATCTAGGAGAAACAGTTAACCGAATTAACAGAAGCTGCTCCTGCTCTGGTGTTGTTACTGCCCTGTGAGAGGACTGGACTTTCTGCTCTTACCAGCTGTACTATATCAGTAACACTCCATCCTTCAGTCCTGTCTTTGAGTCGTCAACATTTTTCTCTGGCTTTAGTAGTGACATAATGGGCTAAGTAGGGTTCAAGCAGATACTGCATTTCTACAGGGGCACCAGAATAGGACTGCAACTGCTGTAATCACTCACTAGCATGCCAGACCTGGACTGCCCTTCTCTGGCTACACGCTTTCTCTCTTGTCCTCTGCCACCCCAATATTCCCAGTTGCCCTTCCCTTGGACAAAAGGAGTTGTCTGCTTCTGTTTTGGCTATGCCTTAGTCTCCTTTTGCCTTCTGCCCCTACCTCCCATGGCCCAAGCGTTCCTGGCACACCATACAGTATGTGAATATCATTATGCTTTTCAGACACTTCTGGCACTGATAAAACAGTATCAGCTGTATGTTGTTTCTCAGCGATTTTTGATTATACCTGAAGATTTGAAAACACGTACACAGTCAAAATGTTTTTACTTTGTGTGTTTTGTTTTCTGGGATATTTTATACTTGCTTTCATTCCCATTACATTTCTGCAGGTTTTTGGCAGGTCTTTTCTTTTTTCAATGAGTGTGGGAATTTTACCCATCAGATTGCACTTGAGAAGAAAACCTATCTTTTCAAATATTTATGGGAATAAAATAATAATGCTATTATCTACACTCTTGATTACCAGGATTATCTCATTGTATATATACAGATTCTCCAGATAGGCAGATTATGTGATCAGAAGGTTCTTAGTGGGCCCCAGGCTCAGAGCACACATTAAAGCGGATCAAGCCTGCTTTAATTCATGTGCTGCTTTGCTAGTGTTTGTGCTCTTTCTCAGGAGAATTTCTGAAATATGTTATTGATCTAGGTCCCAGTGCAGTGCCCACTCAGGTGGATGGACAGCCATTGACTTTGATGGACAATAAACTGGGGCTGACTGGAAGCAACAAGGTGTGAAGAAACAAGTATTTCACTCTTCTGGGGCTAGAGTCATCTCAGTCATTCACATATATTTTCAGACCTTGAGTATCTCACTCTTATTTTTTTAGCATTGTTAACAAATGTCTCTAGAATCTAGTAAGCATGTCTTTTACTAGCTATACACAAATCCAAGGTGTTTAAGGGAACATAGGAGAGAGCCAGCTGTGTCTCTTAGAGAATAGAAAGGAAGTGGAATGAATGTTTTGGCTGACTGACTGAACAGTTTTCAGGGATGCAATAGGACTTGCTTATAAAGTGGATTTTCAGGAACTGACATCTCTTCATGGCTCAACTAGCATGTAGCAGTTTGAGCAGTGAATAGAGGAAACCACCCTCCAAATATGCTTTGGCCATCAGCATTTTTTTTGGAGAGACATGATTGCTTTTTGACTAGGATATGTGCTTTGAATCACTTAAGCATTTTGAGAAACTTCCTTTATAGAGTTTGAAAACACAATAATGCAGAGGTGAAATACTTCTTTAGAATTAATGATGGGGACAGAACTGAAGTGACATCCATACTGAAATGCCACTATCTTAAAATTTTCTTTTCCACTTACTGTGTTTCTGAATGTGCCTGTGGCTCCCACTCTTTGTCATGTCTGTTGGCAAATAACAGAGCTAGAATATGTCAAGAAATGTGGAATTCGGCAGTGGAGAGTGTTATGGGGTAGGAATTAGTTTTTGACATTGAGTCTGAGAAAAGTAAAGGTAGAAGTGAAGGAAGTAAAATAAATGAACTAAAGTAAAGAAAGTAAAGGAAGGAGAGAAGGTCTTTTTACTTAAGAATGTAAGGGAATATGAAAAGTGTGGGTGATAAAAGAGAAGTAGACAAGAATAGGTAAATAGATAAGGTGCCTTGGAAGGAACAATGGGGGCAGATGCAACAGCTTAGGAAAAGAGGTCCTGTGGAAAGGGGAAAAAAATTGGTGTGCCTCATAAACAGAGGTAGAAGACTGGAGTTTAAAATTCAAGGATAGGAAAACATTGGAAAAGGGCTCTAGAAAGTTGTGGCAGCCAAGAATAAGTGACAGTAGGGTGAGTTCGGTAGCTGTGTTTTGAAAAGATTAGGTTCTAGTGATTTCATTGGGTAATATTCCTTTTTTCACTCCTTTTGTTTCACAGGGAGGAGGGTAATCTATCTTCTATTTATATTTAAAATGTAACTATCCCATGTGCGAGATGAAAATCAGACTGGTCATTTTTTGGCTCCAGAGTCCATCACAGGTATAGGGTCCTGTGAGAAATCCTCTACTTGTCAGGCCTCTAACATTATACTCTGACAACATTATGCTATGGCAATCTAATCTTCCCTGGGACCCAATGACCGGCCCAGTTGTGATGCCAAGCTGCCCAGTATAATCTGGTCTTCCCTGAACACTGGCTTTCAGCATAGGAACAGTGCTAGGAAGCAGAGGTGCACTTATGTGACTACATCCGCAGAGCAAAGACGCAGCCTTCCAAAATAGCTCGTGTATGCCCTTTTGGTGCTCTGCTTAACGTCCTGGCCCAATTTAAAGGAACATACCCTCCAAAAATATTATCTTCGAGGCAGACAGTGGTGTGGTCTTCCAAGGGCAAAGCTGAGAAGCAAAAGAGAGTGCTGTTGAGCAAGACCCTTCTTTTTGGTTTTAGTTTAAGGAAGGCTGGTTTGGTTAAGCTTGAGCTGGATGGCTTTCAAATGAAAATCCTACAGGCTACTTAAGGTGAACCTGATAGTGTCTTTGAGTCAGACTAGTCTCTTAAAATGCATCAGGACCAAAAAAGGACCTGTGATTAAGAAGGCTGCACATCCTTGATGCCCTGGAAGCCTGCCAGGGTATGAGATGATATTTCAGTCCTTTGCATTCCTAAGAATGTCCTTTTGTCCCATGAAAGGCTGACATCTTCCTGTGTCATAACGAAATGATGAGCCAGGGAGGGAGGGAGGTGCCTGTCTAATGAATCAGTCTAGAGACCAGCTAGCAGGCTCCTAGTCAGCTGATTGACCACTGCTTTTCTGGGCTGTGAAATAAAGGGGTGTCAGGCTCTGCTGCTCATTCCTGTTCTCTGGCTGCCCCCTGTTGTCTGAGCCACCGGGGCTGCCATGGACCTGGCACCCCCCATGTCTTACAGCACTTCCAAGGGCTGGACACAAAAGAAAATGATCTTCAAGGAAAATCACCACTAAATGAAAAAATTGTCTTTTTGTGTCTCCCTTAATGTGACACAAGTGTTGCGTTTTGGTTTTGGTTTTGTTTGTTTTTGTTTTTGTTTTCTTTTGCTAAACTCTGCATGGTTTAAATTTAAAAGGGTGATGACCACACAGTTAAACTTTTGGGATGCTGGGCTGGAATCTGGCAGCTACTTCCATTTCTGGTCAGATTTACTTTAATTTCCAGTTCTTATTTTCTTTCAGTGGCTTTCTTGTACACAGACCCTCCTGTGCCAAAATCATTGCTAACTTTATAAGCATAAAATGGATATAACTGCTAAAAATCACCCTTGTATGAAGCAGCTGCATCCAAAATTCCAGATAGGTAAGCTATTCTCAGTTTAGGTTAAGCATATAGAAACATGAATGCCAGAAGGTCTGCCCTCAGCTATTCAAGTACAAGCTGCGCTGCAGTGGGTGGGAGCTCCAGCTAGCTTACTGAGGGCAGAATTGAGGCATTTCTTCTGTAAAGCAGCTGGGAAAGATATGTCATTTTTCTTCCACAGTAACTTATCTCCCCATAGATCTTTCTTTAGAAGGACATAAGAACTCTTCTCCTAGACTAGAGGGCCATCTAGCTCAATATACTAGGCTGACAGGGTTACCAGCAGATACTTAGGAAAAGTATATAAACACAGGGCACATACAGCATGATCTTTCCTTTGGTGCATCCCCTTAGCACCCAGGACCCACCATTCTGAGACTGATTATGCAGAGGTTGCATAAAGGCTGTCACATTTATAGCCACTGGTAGACTAACTCATTGTCTAAAAGTTGCTGTGTTACTCATGTGTATTCACGTGTAGCCCTGCTAACTTTGTGAAGTCCACGCAGCTGTACATGCTTGTCTCTACCATTTATTGACTAATATATCATAAGCAATGCAGTGAACTAATCTTCCATTCTGGAGCCATTTCCAGTTCTGTTTTCACAATTAGGATCCTCATGTGCTCCCCCTCTTCCTCGCCATGGTATGTGGGCAATTCACACCCAGAAAGTGACAGCTGGCCTACCTCATGAGGCAGCTGTGTGCAGCTGTCTTTTCAAGAGATGCCAAATGGTCAGACAATTGTCAGGCTGTCCAGAATGCTGTTAGCTATGGGCAGAAATAGTATTCCACAAGTGTCTATGAAGCAGGGAAATACATGGAATGCCTGACCTGTTTCAGCCCTTCAAGGATGCAGCAGGAGCAGGAAGAACCCTCTTCATAGCTCAATGCTGCAAGGTTGCAGATGTCAAGGTGGCTGTAGAGATGACCAGAGCAACTTAGAAGTCAACCCTACCAGCTTTATCAGGTGTGACTGCATTACAAGGTCTGGACATTAGAACTGGTTTTTTAAGCTCAGTTAGATTCATGGGGACAGCAGCAGTGCAAGTTTCAGAACTTTCCCAGGCCTTCAATTTAAGGTGATCATGAGGCAAAATGGAGCCAAGAGCAAAAAGTCCAAAGATAAAGCAACAATGAGGGTGCGGGATGCAGGAAGGTAAGATGGGGAGTTGTGCTACATGGAGAGAAGAGCCAAGTAAGAACCTCCAATGATTCAAGCTGTCAGAAAGAGCATGTCTTTCTATCAGAAGATGTATAGGAGGAGTGGGATGAGCAACAGTGCTACAACACATTTTCCCATGGGAAGCACAGTCCTGATTTCTAGGCATTCTAGAAGTCCCTTTTGTGGCTGCATCCATATGTTCTGCACTTCATCCCAAAACAGCCGAAGGACAGATAATCTGATCTACCAATTGGTAGCAATGTGAGGACTTTTCAGCAACTCTTGACTGCAAAAGACAAAGATCATGGTGTAAGGCAGAATTACTCTTTTGGGACAGGGAGTGGATAGAAATAGGATTTGAGACCTATGTCCAGCAAAGGTAATAGAAAAAATCATGCATGGTAGCTATGAGCATGAATTCTTTCTGTCTAACATGTGCCAGTTTGCTGCATTAGCAGATGGTGTATCAAGGGAGCCCCAATGGCCAGTTACAGCAATTCCTGCACTAATGTGAACAGAGCTTTTGATTTCATGGTTTGAAATAAAATGACCCAAATATAATTACACAAGCTTATTAATTTATTTGTTATGGGTCGGTAACCCTTCATAGTCTATAGCACCAGTTACAAGAAGGGCCAGGGGGATTAAAGCTTGAATTTAGCACAGTCAGATTCCTGTATGGAAATTGGAAGAAACGAAGCACTAAATTGCATGTTTTATGATGATATCTTATTAAGGAACAATTAATGCCCAACTTTGAAAGCACCAAATTCATTCTGAACAGGAGCAGTAGAAAAAGAACAGCCTTATGGAGGTTTGAACTGAATAATATATACACTGATTATTCCCATCTATCCAGTCCTGGAAACGTGGATAGATCTTGAAACATACCAGTGCAGGTTAGCTATTTGTGGCCAATATAACATGGGCTTTCTGTCTGCACAGGGAATTTCTACAGTGGTGCTGGAGGCATTACTGGCAGATTTAGTAAAGTCAGGGAATGGTATAAAGCATGGCAGCTCCTGTTCCTCCTGATGACTTCTGATGCTTTATCCTCAGGGCTCCAGAGGCATTTCAGAATTCAGTATACAGAGGTATTAAGAATCTTCCTCAAAGCGGAAAGGAGGTTGTTGGATCAGAATTTTTCCATTCCTAAAGCACTAGGCTGTTATGAGGTGTGTACCTTGTGTGAATGACTATAGTCTACACACACTTCACTGTATTTGGGGGCTTAAACAAAACGCGGAGGCTGTCTCACCCAGCTTCAAACAGAACAAGGCTGAAGGGAGTCAGGCTTTTGATCTGTCTAATTGGGTGCTGCCAAACACATGTGGGGTCTTTGTTGACACTCTTTCAGTATCATTATTTCTGTGTGCCAGAGTGGACATGCCACTTGATCAGTGCACAGATGTTACAGCATGCTTTCTGGCATGCAAAAGGTGGCACTGCACACACTGGCCTCATCAGCTAGACTTAGAGGTAGTCAGGACCCTCACAAAGAGCACCTCACAGAGGACAAATACTGTCCACCATGGACTTGATTTGAACCCAAGACCCAGAAGCAAGGGAACTGCAAGCTGACTCAAACTCCTCAAGCTACCTCTTACAGGCTTTAATCTTACATGGCGATGCAAAACATTACCTTGTGTCGCTTCTTTGAAAACTGTTTTAATGTGTGTGATTCAAAATCAAGCGAAAAACTGTTCAGCAGGGATAAAAATTAAACATCATTAATTTTTCTCCCTAGTGTTTTCTCTACTCACTTCATGAGGAAAATACATATGATGGCTATGTCAGTGTTAATGGTGAAGTCCATGAATACAACTTCAGCTCAGAAGGCACTTTCTTCCTGAGTGACAATCTGGTGGCCTCCATAACATAGGCCTGCTCATAAGCTTAATGTTAGATAACATGGCTAAGTGTCTTTCTTCAGAAGTGGGAGCTATGAGGCCGAGCCCTTTTAGGTGAGGAAGATCTCCACCTGGATCCCGTTTCCTGGGTAAGTGTCCTAAGATGATGGGAAGGGAGTATGCCTGAGGCAGTGTTTCAATTCCTTTTCCAGAGTTTGTACTAGATTCTTTTGTTGAGGTACATATAGCCAGTGGGAGATGGCAACTTTCAGTGCAAGCATGATTATTTATAGAATTTTTCTTGCCATATGCTGTAATTAAGAAAAACCTGGCTAATGGTGATGTCTCTAGCCTTTTGATGGAGAAAAGCTTTGCTGTTAAATTAAATGACTGTTCCATTTTTTTTAGAGGATCTGGACTATTACACATGGCTGTAATGCTTTTTCTAAATTGGAGTAAAGATGATGCATTTGTCTAGGGCAATAAAACTGAATCCTGCAGGTGATTATTTTATTGGAATTCATAGAAGCTTATTATAGAAATGTAAAAACGAATCAGGGCATTACTTCAGAAGGAGCGAAAAAAACTGACCCTCACCTCCCAGCACTGAAATGAAACCCAAACTTATTTCACATTAATTTTATAGAAGGAGTTTTATCAGATCTCTCCTCATGCTTGACATTTTGCCAAGTCCTTTCCTTCCTGGTGCTTTTCTCACAGGTACAATGGAGTTTAGCCTTCATAAGTTGCTTGGGGCTTCCTCCAAAATCCCAACCCATGATTTCAGGACCTGATTTCCTCATTCTGAAGAGCTTGTGGCTGAGCCCAGATCTTTCATCAGTCTCTAGCTAGGATCTGTCTGCCACTACATGCAAAAGCCACACCTTCCAGGACACTTAAGGTGATGAGGATACTTCATTATGACAAGACACAGTGAGCAATGGGTTTGTTGAAGGTGGTGATAAAAGGCACCTAGAGAAATGTGAAGACTGCTTTACACCTCAGTGGCTTCTGTGCAATATAGAATCATAGAACTGAATCATTTAGGTTGGAAAAGACCCTTAAGATCATTGAGTCTAACTGTAAACTTAAAATTTCCTGCTCCACCACTAAACCACGTCCCTAAGAGGACATACAGTATTCATTAGTAGTCATTTACCTTACCACTGTAGGTAGCATAAGCTAGATTTGCAATACTGAGCTCAGGTGCTGCTCAGTGCAGCTGCTGTAAGATGCAGCAAGGCATGGATTGCATCTTAGGGTGGAGGTACTGAAGGAGCTCACACCCAGATCCGTGCTACATCAGCTTCACCCATAAGGGGTATATGAACTGTCTGGTTTAAAGCTAGTTTAGCTCTGCCTGCATGATCTCTGCTTTCAGTGCTGCTTGTCTGTTGCCTTAACACACCTAGTGGTGGCAAAAAAAAAGAGTAGGAACAAGGATAGTAGCAGTAGCTGAAGGGGAAGAGACCCTTCAGGCTTTGGTTAAGCATTGAGCTAAGGAATCGATGTAGTCCAAGAGCTTCAATTTTCCCCTGACTCTTGAGATATTCAGTGTTAATGCCTAGCTTGTATGAAGGAAACTGAAGGAAACCTCTTACCAAAGAGTGAAAAAACTGACCCTGCTTGAGACAGGAGTTGGGTTGGCAAGGGGTAGGTCAAAACCTCATTCTCAGGAGAACATTTAGGAGAAGCCCACTCACCATGGCTGCACTACAGGGCTAGTCATTTTAAAAGTAAAGTTCTTGTGTGATAGCCTTTCCACATTTTTTTCCTTGCAGCCCACATTTGGCTGCTGAAATACAGCTGATGTACCAGTACTGCTGATCCCACAGTGACACAGTCATAACTCTTCTTTCTATTGCATTACACAACTCCTGCTCAAGACCTCATGGCTGCAGTGTCAGGATTGAATTAAAACATCCTAAAGAAGTCTTTGGGGAACTGGAGACAAGATTATTCTGAATGCAATACAGAATTGCAGGACAAATGTGTGTGTCTGACAACTTGTATGTACCCTGGGCACAGTTCAGGTGACCATGAAAGACTAGCCAACAGACCTAGGATCAGGCAGATGCTATACAGCCAGCTTGGTTTCTCTGAAATATACATAGGGATCCTAATTTCTGGTATGCTTTTGTGAGTAGCGTTGCTTGAGTTCTACAAGAAAATAAGAGGCTGACAAAAAAACAGAGTGCTGAGGCCTGAGAAGGGGAAGGAGCAAAATCAGTCTACCTACTTTAGACCTTGTTTGAAACACCTGAAAAGGTTTCTGATGTCAGGTAAAGGTTATAAACAGAATTTCCAAAAATTCTAGGAACATATTTAGTGACTAATTTATTTAGTTTCATTTTATTATAAAATACCAGAAAATGAAGTGGAGAAGGATCAAACAGCTATTGACCTAATGGTTATCACTGTGCTTTCACCAAGAAAATTACAAGGACTGTGTTTATTTCTGTCCCTGGTCCATTCCTGTTATGCTGGGTATGCAGTGTCTCCTACACCCCTGTTTTTGTGGTTTATACCTGAAGAATTTGATTCACCAGCAGATTACTTCCATTTTATGCTAGGGAAATTTCATTGATTTCAGCTGAAAAGAGTGAAGTTATTCTGGAGCAATAGAGCAGTGATTTTAAAAAATTGTCTTGTAATAATCCTTATGGCTCCTTTTTGATTTATAAATGGTACATTTCAGTGGTTATGGCTTATAAAATTTAAGACAATCAAATCAACAGATTGACAACAACGCCTTTGTCACCCTTTTGTGTGTGTGCACATGTGTGTGAGAGAGGGGGGGATCTCTCCTGTTGCATTATCTCTTTCCAGTCTGTCTGGGTTCCAGCTGGTCCCGCTGCTCACTAGTCCAGCAGCAGCATTAGTTCACTGCACGTAGGATAAGCCATTTCATTCATGGCTCTGAGCCAGAGTTGCAGACTGCCAAGGAAGAGAAGGACCTGACACTGCCTCCCATTGCTGCAAATGAGGATAATTCTATTGATTTCAGTGGCATTGGGCAGCTTCAGAGCCAGAGAGGAGCCTGGACTGCTGGGACTTGTTCCTGTGTGGGGAAGGACAACTTTATTCTCCCGACATCCCTTGAGCGTATACACAGAGTTACACAAAGAAATGCTGGAGAAAAGGGAAGGTGATGTGTCAGCTCTTTGGATTTGGTGATGCATTTTGTATGACATTTACTATCTTTTTCTTGATGGCCCTGAAAGGAAAAATTAGAGAACAGAATGTTTCCTTTCTACCCCAAACTAAGACTCAAGGACAAGTTTTTAAATACACATGTTTAAATCAACCATTTAGGAATTCGTAGCATAGGCCTCACCAAACCGGATATCCTCTAGTAGGAAAAAATTAAATCTGTGGGGACAATATTTCATTTATTTGTTTTCAGGGAAAATAAGGGATAAGAACTGTAAAGATTAAGTTGGCAGCCAAGACTGGGGATAAAGATTTGAAAGAATCCCATCAATTCCAGAGGGAATGTGCAAATTCCTCTAATAGTCCTGTGTCATCTTTACTGGAAACTGTTTAAACACGACTAACATTGTGAATGTTTGGCTGTACAACTGTGCCTCTGTTAGAGGTTAATAGTGGTTTCAGTGGGTCAACTGCTTGACATAATTACTGCCTGGGTTCAGGGTGATTTGGAGGGCTTTTTCAGATCCTTTATGCAACTTCTCCCATGCCATAGTGATGAATGGTTACTTGACTTTCTCAACATTGCCAGTGCTTTGCTGCCACCAGCCAAGGGACTGTTTCTCTGCTCCATTGAGTCTGAAGGATTTAAAGTGGAGATTTTTTCCAGATCTCCACTAAATGCCTTTCTGCTCCCAGCACTTCTTAATAGACTATCACTGGTCTACCTGTCTTTTGACATACAAAACGCCATTGCATAGACTCCTTGGGTCTCAGGCAATTGTGTGTTCTGAGGCATTAAAATGCAAACCCCGGTATGGGACTCCTGACAGTCATGTGTCATCTTACTGTCAATGCCTTCCTGGGGCTTCTCGTGCTAATAATTGTGATGGTTTTTCTGATGCTCTAAGTGTAAATTTGGGCATTAAACATATTCACTGTTTGGATTTTGCTTCTTCCTCTCTCACCTGTGGCCCTTTTCCACAAGTTATTGTTTGTTTTATAAGAGATACTGCCTCATATTTTCCTGATTATATTACTGTCCTAGTTAATAGGCAATGTTAATTATATTAACATAAAGAAAGCTGCAATTTTTTTCTTCGTATTAGACACATTGCTTACCTGCATTTATCTTGCCTCTAAGCAGAAATAGGTTTTATGTATTCCTGAAGGAATAAATAAAAAGTGGGGGTTTTGTTTGTTTGTTTGAATGGTTTGGTAGTGTTTTTTAGTAAGCAGGAGGAGAAAATGTTTTCTTCATCAGTCAGGCTGGCTTGGAGAATATGAAGTCACATGTACAAGCAGTTCTGCTTTATCCAAACTCATAATTAATTCTACAGAAAAGAGACATCCTTCTGTCTATCTATCTATCCATCCATCCATCCATCTATTCTTTGCCACAATTATTTATATTGCACTGTTGGGAAAGGTTACTACAAACATTCAACTGCCATGTTTTTTTCACTCTACTGACAGGGTTTGGCAGTCAAAGGTGGTTGGTAGTGTGAATTGTTGCGTAGAATGTAAATGCTTTAACCTCCTCTGCAGCACCCCAGAAGGTCCCAGACCAAGATAATTAATGGTACTGGTTATTGAAAGCAGTTCCAAATTTACTTTCCGAAGTAATCTGTTGGTAGTCTTTTCCCAGATATTTTTGTATGTTTTCTTTGAATTTGCAGCTGTTTAGTATGCCAAAGAGTAAACGAGTCATACCTGCTTGATCTTCCCTCCCACCGTTCTGTCCCCCTCTCAGGATAGATTCTTTCCTGTCTCCACTTCACCTGCACCTTCTCACTGGTCTTTTCAGGAGTACAAAGGACATGGAGAGAAATAGAAGGGTGGCTGCACTTTCTGAGACAAAGAAGGAATCTCCATTTTTAAAATAGAATAATGGAATAAAGTGGTTTCTCCTCTGCATATGTAAAGGGAGTTTACCTCATCCATCTGCTGTGGAACTACTTTTTATGACCTCTGAATCTTTTTCTGGGAAGATGCCTTGAGGATAAATATGGGTACTGTCACAGGAGTAAGTAGGTTCTGTGTATAAGCTTCATTTTCTATTAGAGTCTAGCCTGTCACTTGAAGCCTAAACGATGCAGGAATTTCAGAGGTGCTGATGATCGAAAGCTCTTACTGGCTTCATTTGCAGTTCTGATGCTCCAGGGACCAAACTGAGATAGGCATCTAAGTAAGTCCTGAAGTCTGTAACTGAAAGCACACACATTTGAAACCTCAGCTCCTGGTGATTCCAAGTCATCAGTGAGGCTTCTCCACATGACCTAGAATTACATCATTCCAATACTAAAAAATGAGACTGAGTGATGTCCCTAGATGCTGCTAATGCATTGACCACTGCAAAAATCCACTCTCAGCACTGAAACAAGGAGAAGGGGTTTGCCTGATATTCTTTAATGTTTAAACTTTTTATTACTTTCATAAAAAAAACCCACAAAGGAATATAACAAATAAATAATGTGAATGTTGGTACAAATTGAAATATAAAATGCTTCTATTATGCAATAAAGCAGTGATAAAACTGACAATTTAACAATGAGATATAAAAGATAAAAAAGGAGAAAACATGACAAATACAAAACTGAATTTGGTGAAATATTATGGTAATCTCAAAATAAATAGTATCACAAATATTATATTAACACATTCGATCACTCTTTTTGTTTTTATGTGAAATTATTACCCCTAGAATCCTGTTGACATCCTGCCAGAATTAACCATATGTATAGGAGGCCAGAAATCTGGTGTATGTTGTGACAAGAGATTTTATGAAAGATATCTCCAGCTGTAAAGTAAAAACAAAACCAGAGAAACAGCCAAAGCAGCCAGCAGCTGAAATACTGTTGCTTGCCATGTACTAACTGTTTCTTCATGAGGTTTTGTCCACACAGTTTCCACCTTTAGCATATGTCTGCTGGAACTTTTTTTCACAATGACTTCAGATTGGCCGGTCCAGTCCTCCTACTGTCTTGGGCATCCCCGCACTGCACACCATTATGCAGCACAGACCTCTATGAAGGCAGCACCACATGCTTTGTAGCTTGCTTCAACATCAAATCAGAGTAAGCTGCCCTTTCAATTTTTCTTTTAGCTCAGGGTGAGTATTCACAAGAGAATTGAGCATTGGGTCCCCTGGGTGCTGTAAATTGCTTCTGTGCACAAGCTTCCCCAGGCAGAAAAGTCCTAGAAACCTGACTCTTCCAACCAAGAGTAACTGTTGGACCCATGCTTTGAGGTCTTCATGCCCTTACAAAAGACTGAAAGACTTGCTATGGCTTAGTTTGGGCTTTTTTCCTTAGGCCTTTTCATGGTAAACAAGAATTTCCTTTTCCTTAATCCCCACACTTTTAATGGGCTACCAAGTCAAGATCCTCCTTGCCTGTTCTTTTTATGGACCTTTACTTGTGGGCAAGGGTTTAAGTAACTAGTTACTTTCTGCACAGTGACACAATTTGAGATTGGGCAAAACCCACATAGTTGAAGCTAGGATAAAGCCTGGTGGTCAGGGCACTGTCCAGCAAAGCGCAGAGTGGAACTTCATTCTCCAGCCTCTCACCCAGGGTGCAAATTGTAGTTTTTACTGCTGGAGATGCTGTATTTCTAGATGAATTTAGTGTTGTCAGAGTTTCTAACAGACACAGTGTAAATATCACCCAGCTCCACTGCACCTGAGAAGCAGGCCGCTCCTTTCTGCACACCCTGTCCTGGCCATGAGTGGGACCTCCAAAGGAGGGGCCGTGGGAGACTGTTCCACGGAGTGACAGTGCCAAATGGTTAAGTTATTTCCAGAGTCAAAGGGACTCTGTGGCACCCTGGGACAAGGAAGGAAGTCTGGTGTTTGCTCTACTTCAAAGATGAAGAAAAACTCTTGAGAGAGCAGAATTGACCTGGCTTCTCCCTGTCTATTCATATAATATGAAACTAGATATTGTCTGTCAGTACTTGTAGATCTCTCAAGCAGAGCCAGATACCTTTTGCATGCTAGGCAGACGCTCTGAGTTTATGTGGATAAAAGCTCCCTAAGGGGGGACCATGGCCCAGATCCGATAAAATATTCAGGTTTCTCACTTCCCACTTAAATCAATGATCAGCTATTAACTGCCAAGCATTGCAGGAGTACTCCTAGTGCCATGGAAAGATCAAAGAGGAACAAGACCTTAGCCTGGTACTGAGATATTTGTACAAGAAATTAGGTATTTCCAGAGAGCAAGACATATACAAGGAAAAAAACCAGGCATACTGAAAGCAAAGAGCCATAAATTAGATTTTGAAGTTAATGAAGGAATTCTGTGAATCCAGGGTATTGTGTGTGTGGACAGTGCTTTGATGGGAAACGAGAAGAAAACAAGAGAAATCAGAAATTTTAGTTCTGTTACATCCTTCTTGAACAACCACAGACATGCAATCTGAATGTGGATTATCAAAAGAGTTCAACTCACATTTAAGCACCGACACAGCAGCATCAATGGTGATAATAACAATAACAGTAAAAATCTGCATCTCAGGCTGTTTTGAGAAACAGCATAAAATACTACAGAAATGGACTGGGACTACCCAGGTATATTTTCAAGAGGAAGGAAAGAAGGTGATCTGAGGCTGAATCTCAGAGATTTGAAGTCTTTCAAAAATGAGAAGTTTCTAGAGAAAAAGGGGAAGACTGAGGAGATGAGAGACCTAAAATCCAGGGGAGAATAAGATTTTAGTTATGATGAAGTCATCTGGGAGATCAAGAAGGGTGAAATCTTTGACAATTATGATCTTACTAAGATCCTTGATTTTCTTCTGCAGACTGCTAAGAGAGGTATCAGAAGGAGACTAGGGTAGAAATGGAGGAAAGGACTCCAAGCATTGACTGCAAGCAGCATATTCAATAAAGCTGAAGGTAAAAAGGAGGAGAATGTGAGATTGGGGGTTGGAGAAGCAGAGCCAAGATTTTTTGTTGTTTTTTTTTTGTTTTTTCCTAAGATAAGACTTACTATGAGAGAAGAGGCAGAGGAGACTAAGATGCTGAAGAGTAAGCTATAAGGAGATTGTATGAGTGCGTGTCATGAAATGAAGCATCTGGGGCAGGTGGTGTGCTCAGAGGAGAGCAGACAAGAAATGTGTGCAGATGAAATGAGAGAAGAGAGTTACAGGTGAGGAAGATGGAAGATAAAGCCAATAAAATAAGAAGAAAAAATTCGAAGTATACATTGATAATTTTCTTTAGAGAGGAATTGTCAAGGTCATGTATGGAGGCAGAAATGAAATCTGGGAAAGCAAAGGTAGCACAATGGCCAGAGTCCCTTCCTTCCCTTCTTTTCCTTAGTCCCAGTATGCCACTTAGCACAGTGAGTCTCCACATCAAATCCTATTCTCCTACTCATAAAATCTGTCCCAGCTGTGGCAGTATTAAATAGTTGAGGAAGACTGTGATAGGAAATGTGGAAATAGCAACTACTGATGGATCTTGGACACAATGATCTCTGTTTGGTAACACACTTGCACTGCTCCTGCTCTTGCTGTGCAAAGGGCCATGTCAGTGGAAAGAAACAAAAGGCAAAGAGGAAAACAAGAGAAGCAGATGAACTATTAACGTAGATGGGCTGTAAGAGAAGGGGAAGCATCACAATGTTTGGCTGAGAGCTGTGTTTGGCTAAGAGGAAATGAAGCAGGTGGTCCTTTTCATGGGCAGGAGAAATTACGAAGGGACTACAAATTCAGACAAAACATGAGGAAGCAACACATCAAGCTTCAAATCAAGGTGGTCATTAATATTGAGGCTGAAGTCTCAGATGAAAATTTGTGATGAAAAGGACCAAGGCAATCCAGAGCTAAAATTAGAGGGGAAGGCTGATGGAGAGGAATTGGAGTGATAAGAGATAGCAACATGGATAGAAGGGAGAGGAAGTATCAGCTTGTTGTGGATTGATGCTCCCATACAGAAGAAGAAATATACTAAAAAATCCCCTTGCATTGTAAAAGATAATGGTGAACCAGGGCCGTCACAAGAACAGGAGGAGGAGGCAGAGCCAGTGCTAATCACCCGATCCCTATCCTTGAGTGAACTATGAGACATGAGAAAGGATTTCAACCGCCATCCAGGTGAACACCTCCTTACCTGGCTGCTCCGATGCTGAGATAGCGGTGCCAAGAGTGTGGAATTAGAAGGTAGAGAAGCCAGGCAACTGGGATCCCTGTCCAGGGACGCAGGCACTGACAAGATTATTGGAAGAAAGACACAAATGCTCAGCCTTTGGAGACGACTACTGTCAGGCGTGAGGGACAGATATCCCTTCAAGGAAGATCTTACATGTCATCTAAGTAAGTGGACTGCCATGGAGAGAGGTATCCAATACCTGAGGGAACTGGCCGTGCGGGAGATGGTTTATTATGATCCAGACGATGCGTGGCTACCCACAGACTCAGATGAAGTCCAATGCACCCGGACCATGTGGCGGAAGTTTATACGGAGTGCTCCATCATCACATTCCAATGCATTAGCAGTATTTGACTGGAGAGATGAAGAGGGACCAAGTATGGATGACTTGGCTCGCCAACTCTGGCAGGATGAAGAAAGTCTCTCTTCTTCCATCATTGCGGCTGTGGAGAAACTATCACAAGAAGTCCGACAACTCAGAGAGGACATGATGTTAAAAATGTGCTCTACACTGCAGCCGGGGAGAATGGACCTACCTGGAGTCTTTGGCAGAGAGCACCAGGGGAGACCCGGGGTCGACCCCTGGGATTCTGGAGTCAAGGATATAGAGAATCCAAAGCCCGTTATACTCCAACTGAAAAAGAGATACTGGCAGCATACGAAGGGGTCTGAGCTGCTTCAGAAGTAATTGGTACAGAAGCACAGCCCCTCTTGGCACCCCGACTGCCGGTACTGGGCTGGATGTTCAAAGGGAGGGTCCCCTCAACACAACATGCAACTGATGCTACGTGGAGTAAGTGGGTCACGCTCATCACACAGCGGGCTCAAATAGGAAATGCCAACTGCCCAGGAATACTAGAAGTAATCACAAATTGGCCAGAGAACAAAGACTTTGGAATGTCACCAGAGGAAGAGGTGACCCAAGCTGAAGAGGCACCATCATATAATGAACTACCGGATAATGAGAAGCGATACGCCTTATTTACTGATGGGTCCTGTCGCATTGTAGGGAAACATCGGAAGTGGAAGGCTGCTGTGTGAAGCCCCACACGACGGGTCGCAGAAGCTGCTGAAGGAGAGGGTGAATCCAGTCAATTTGCAGAGGTGAAAGCCATCCAGCTGGCCTTAAGTATCGCCGAGCAAGAAAAATGGCCAGTCTTTTATCTCTACACTGATTCATGGATGGTGGAAAATGCTCTGTGGAGGTGGTTGCGGCAGTGGAAACAGAGTGGCTGGCAGTGTAGAGGCAAACCCATCTGGGCTGCTGATTTGTGGCAAGATATTGCTGTTCGAATAGAGAACTTGGTTATGAAAGTACGCCACGTAGATGCTCATATACCCAAAAATCAAGCAATGGAAGAACATCACAACAACCACCAGGTGGACCAGGCTGCAAAGATTAAGGTGGCCCAAGTAGATCTGGACTGGCAGCATAAGGGCAAAAAATTTATGGCTCGCTGGGCCCATGACTCCTCGGGCCATCAAGGAAGAGACGCAATATATAGATGGGCTCGTGACCGCGGTGTGGACTTAACTATGGACATTATATCACAGGTTATCCATGAATGTGAGACGTGCTACAATCAGGCAGGCCAAGCAGTTAAAACCTCTTTGGTATGGAGGGAGATGGTTAAAGTATAGATATGGGGAGGCCTGGCAGATTGATTATATTACACTCCCACAAACTCGGCATGGTAAGCGTTATGTGCTCACAATGGTAGAAGCAACTGCTGGATGGCTGGAAACATATGCTGTGCCCCATGCCACTGCTCGGAACACTATTATGGGCCTTGAAAAACAAGTCCTGTGGCGGCATGGCACCCCAGATAGAATTGAGTCAGATAATGGTACTCATTTTTGAAATAATCTTATAAACACCTGGGCAAAAGAACATGGCATTGAGTGGACATATCATATCCCTATCATGTCCCGGCCTCCGGGAAAATTGAGCGGTATAATGGGCTACTAAAGACCATACTGAGAGAAATGGGAGGCAGAACTTTTAAGCATTGGGACACACATTTAGCAAAGGCCACCTGGTTAGTCAATACTAGAGGATCTGCCAACCAGGCTGGCCCTGCGCAGTCAAACGTTCTACATATTGTAGATGGAGACAGAGTCCTGGTAGTGCACCCTAAAAATATGCTGGGGAAGACCATCTGGGTTATTCCTACTTCAGGTAAAGGTAAGCCCATACGTGGGATTACCTTTGCCCAAGGACCTGGGTGCACTTGGTGGGTAATGCAGAAGGACAGGGAAGTCCGATGTGTACCTCAAGGGGACTTAATGTTAGGCGAAAATAGCCAATAAGCTGTATTAGATTAGTCACCATACCACCCTACCAATGCTTTGTTATGGCAAACATGAACTTGGATGAAAATAGGACTGGTTTCAGCAACTGATGCCCAGCGACTGCCGCAGACTGTGAATACAGACAGAATCAAATGCATCAGCCACCAGATCCGACTGCAACAGAGACTGCATGCCATCCTCCTTCCAGGTCCAAGGATACCTCTGCCCTACTGACTGAGCATCGCTCCTCCTGCCTGAAGGGACTGTTATGACAGATGGAACCTGAAGCTATGGACCAAATGAACTCATGATACATCCTGCAATGATTGACCATGGACTGTGGGAATGACATCTGTGTGCATATGTCTTTGACCAAGGAAGAACAAGAATGTATTAGAAATACGGAAGGTGAGCATAACGTAAATGATATGGAATAAGGGGTGGATACTGTCCTGTTTGGGGCTGGCCTAGAGCTCCCGTTGGTCTGGCAGTGGGAGGAGCTGCAGCCCCCTGAGACCCCAGGGGCTCCCCAGGTCCCAGTGCCCTCACCTGTGTGCGGGGGCGGGGGGAGCACAGCTGGAGGGCTGGGCCCCGATTGGCCGATAGGCCATGTCACGTGACATTGCGCTCACTATATAAAGGCAGGAGTGGGCTGGGAGGGGCTCTCACTTCCGGGGGTGTGGCTGTGGGTCCTTTGTGTTCAGGATCCCCGGCTGGGATCAGGTGTGTGGTGAGCAGCTGTATTGTACATTACCCGCGGATACTGCTGTCAGCGTATTGTTCTGTTACTGTTATTGAACTGTTTTTATCTCAACCCGCGAGTCTCCCTTTACCCCTCCAATTCCCTCCCCATTCCCAAGTGGGGGGAGGGTGGGTGAGCGGCTGCGGGGCGTTTAGCTGCTGACCAGGCTCAAACCATGACACAACTACAGTGTTGTGTGGAGAATAAAGAATGGGAAAGGGAAGGAGAAAGGGCCTAGAAAGGGCCAAATTTTTCCACCATGGCCAAAGCCAAGAAGGGAAAGAGAGGGGAGGAAGACCCTCTGTAAGTGCAGGTCGTTGCAGACAACAGACAGAGACCTAATATTTGTCAGAGTAAGTTTTTCATAGCTCCTGCTGGAAAATTTGGAAAGCTTACTTCCTCAGCTCATGGAGGGTAAAGGAAGGGAGTGAGACAGGATAAACTTATCAGTGTCTGTGAAGCACTTAGATACAAGGTGATAGGAATGTTATATAAGGAAAGGAGGTAGATTATATTCCTAAAGATTTTCTTTCCAGAATTTAATTAACCATATTCACAGCAAAGCTGTTAGAGATCGAAGTGCAGAAGGGAAGGTTTCAAGAGAGACTACTTTAAAATATACCTGCTAGGAGCAAGCTCTTAGAAAATCATTTTAATTTCCCATGATCTTTTCTGGATAGAGTTCAAAAGCCTTTTAAATCTTGTTTTGGCCTTCTGCCTTCATAGTTGTTTATTTCCTATAATTTTTATCCAGCTCGAACTTTGGGGGCTATTTCACTGAGCTTGTTCAAATTTAGCTGATACATCCCCTCTTTCTTAGAGCATTATCTTAAGTGACTGGAACTTCATAATGGTATGAACTTTTCTGTGTTAAGTGAAAGAAAACGGTGATGCTGGTTGCTTACTAAGAGCCTGGTGCCAGACAAAACAGCCCAACCTTTAGACAATCTTCGAGCAGAGCGGACAGAAGGCAGGACTTTCTGTCCTGCAGGGTTTTGCAACAGTTCCACATGTATTTTCATCTAGAATCAGGACCGAAAAAAAATAAAATTGAAACTTCATATGCCAGTAATGTTCTGTGAAAACTACTGTTGTAATTCAAATTTCAAAATATTAGCCTCTACTTAGTCACACATTTATCTTCAGAACTGCTTGAATGCCCAGAGTCTCATGAGGTTTGCACTTCAGATGCCTATGACTACCAGCCACTGCCACCAAGGCCTTCCTGCTGGCCTCTGTCCCACAGCACACCCAGTCCACTGGAGCCGGTGTGGCACAGCGGCACATCTGCTGTGGATGAGACCACACAGCTTTAGGGGACAGGTTTTTTAAAGTGTAATGGTGGGGAATTGTTGGCACATGATGGTAGTTATGTGAAGGCCTGAGGCTATTTGAGCAGACAAGGGCCTTCTAAACACAGCAAACTATTTTACTGTAGGACTTTGTGGAAGCAGTGGGGTTTTTTTAGGGGATCTTTCCTGGGCAGCTTCCACTCAGAGCCGTTTTGACCTCAAAAAGAGCACCACTTCCCACAGGGGCCCTGTGTGCTTCACCCGGCGCTGTATGGTGCCGGAGGGCCTGGCGCTGGGGCCTCTGGGGCTCTGCAGCGCCTGCGAGAACCTGACTGATTAGACTTGTCAGAGCCAGAATGGGAATTAGAGGTGACTGGGAAAAGAGAGTTGTGCCCTTCTGGGGTCTGTTTTGACAGAATATAAAGAAGGCCTGAGAAGTATTTTCATTTTTCAACTCTTTACATTGACAAATCCTTTTTTATATTGGTTATTCAAGCCTACTGTGGGCAAGAAAAGAACTAATGAAATGGTGAAGTCAGAAGATCCAAGTGGAGGCAAGCTGAGGAGAGAAAACTCCTCAGGCAGGCAGTTTAATATTCTGGTGTTTTTCTTAACACCTATTTATCTTCAGTGGATTAACAGTTTAGGTAAATGGCACCAGTGTCAAGGAGTTACCACCTCAGTTGCTGCAGTTGTGGAGACACAGGGACCACATACATTCTCAGTGGGCATGTCTACATGATTGATTATACTGAAACACCTATATCAATTGTAAGTCCTGCTGGTTTTATTTTGGCTGAAATTTCTGTAAAGGAACTTTCTTATTGGCACTGAGTAAGCTTATTGAAGACAGTGAATTGATTTATAATGAACTTGAATGTTCATATTAACATTATTCACACCAGCCTGCACTAGCCCAGGATGCAAAAGATGGCTAAGAGAGTGTTTCATAGTCAGCGTAAGTTCATCGGAGATTGTCCTGCCATCAGAAAACATAGGCTTGCCCTCTGCAAGCAATGGCACAACATGTGTCCAAGGCTGAGTGTCCCTCTGGTGGCAGCTTAATCTCAGACTGGCCTAAACCAGTCATGTAACCGCAGCCTCAGATGCTTTCCTTGGTCTTTGGATTTTACTATATGGACAGGAGCTGAGCCCTGAGGTCCCCTGTTAAAGCCAAGCAGAACAAGATATGGTATTGCCAGTCTTTTCAAGGAAAAGAATGAGGGGAAAAAACTGCCTCAGGGAAATAAATGTCCCATTGCTTCTTCTCATAAGACTGGTTAAAAATATCCTTAGTGGATCATCTTTATGACAGGAACTTTCAGAAGCACCTCAGGAGCCCAGGAGCACAGGTCTTCTCAGCACATCAAAAAGTGAGTTTCATACTGTGAGGCTGGCTGCAGGGTGGTTCAGTGAGTGTCAATAGTTTTGAAGAAGGCAGGGTTTGTGTTTGCCCTCTTAAGCTCTGGCATAAAGGTTTGGTTTGGTTTTATCCAGACAACTAACATGGTGAAGGTACCTCACTGCTAAATCCTGCCTGGAGACAGGGAGTCTGTGTTTAGTACAAGGTAGCCGCAGGCCTTTCCTTTTAAAGCATAAAAAGCTGTGTCTCTTATCATATGCAAGAGTGATTCCACAATAAAAACACAGTGAAGACAAGGCTCTTAAGTTTTACCAGAGGAAAACTCACTGAAGACAGCCTCACATGGAGTACAGGGCTGATCTTAGTGAATTTACCTTATGGCAAAACTAAAGCACGTTGCCTGTGCTGTGCTTTAACCTCTGGCTACACAAGCATATTGCCCATCTGGGTAGGTAACAGAAAGCACCAACATAAAGACAGTTTAGGTGAATCTAGCAGTCTCTCCTTGATTATTTTATGGCACAATGCAGTTGTCTTGGTCTCTGCTGGTATTTTTGTAGCAGGATTGCAAATTTGTGTTAATGATCCATTAGCAAAAGCTACTTTTTTTTGCCTGTAAAGAGTCTTGGTGAAACAGGGTTGTAGCTCAGGCAGAGGGAAGGAAAGCCTCCACGAGGGGATTGCTGCTAAAACACACTTGTGCATGCAGCACGTATATCAGCATTCTTAGACACATTAGCGTTAAAAACCCCAGCACACTGGGAACTTAGTGTGGGCTAAGCTGTAATGCTTGCTTTCTGCGCAATGCTGTTATCCTATAATTTTGCCTCAGGACAGGCTTAGCCAAGCCTGCATACATTTATCCGTATGAATAGCAAGTATTTCACGGAAAGCAGGAAGCAAACCAGGTGGGATTGCTGGCCAGGGGAGTCATGGTTTTATTTACAAGGAGTGAGTGCATATAGAGTGCCTCACTCCATATTCCCTCGTTACTTACATGTCCAGCTGCCTTTTGCAAAGATGCTTTCCAGGGCTTGTTGCTTGAAGCCTGCATGTTGCTGACACAGGGAGGCCTGGGATGGGCCATGCCGGTTTGGAGTACGTCAGTTTAGCTGCTGTTCGCCTGCTACCGCGGGTAAATACATTTAGGAATCTTCTCCTTCTTTCACCCCTCAGTTATTTTTTTTTTTCCCTTTTGGTTGAGGACAGAGGAGCCTTTGAAAGCTTTTGATAAACTTATGTAATTGGGTATGTTTTCCAAAGCACAGCTCTGTTCTTTCCGAGGGCTTAGCTAAGAACATTATTCCGATTCTTCTCTAGGCCTTCAAAAGTGCCGATCCTTTCAAACATGTGCAGTGTGAAGGATTACAAATTTGTTTTTCAAAGGACCCCAAATCCCTGCTGCTTTCATCAATTTCCCTCCTTGTGCCCCCAGTTTTCCTTGCCCCCCTGTCCCCCAGCCTTGTAGCCACAGCTCCAAACCACACTCCATCTTCTGTCTCTCCACCTCTCACTTTTTCACCTTCTTTTCAGCTCACTCCCCTGCCTATACTCCCCAATATTTTTTATATGCAAACAAAAGTGCAGAGAAGCATTGCCATGGCAGCAATGCTGCAGTGGGCCCTCCCCTTCATGTGGATGCAAGCTCTAAACTTTTAAAATAATGGTCTGAAAAGAACAGGAAGGGGACAGCTTGAAGCAGAGAAAGAGAGCAAGGGAGAGCGCAAAAGCAATGAAAAGTGGGACAAAACCATTGGAAATGCATTCAGGCTGACATCACCACCCTTTCCCACAGTGGTCATTCACTTAGGAGGCTCCAGTGTCCATTCACTGTCTTAAAGCTAGCTTTCTAGAGCCCTGGGAGACCATCTTTCCTGGCCTGAATGCCTTTTTTGTTGTGAAACAGTGAACTGTTTCTGAAACCCTGCATAAAGGGCTGAGTAATTCACTGCAGTTGCCAGGAAGTCTGAGCCACTTGTGAGCTAACAATAGTTAACTTTATCTGCCGGCCCAAGCCCCCCTTCCAGCTGTAGGTCCCGAATTCTAATAAGGGCTTTACTCATGCCTCTGAGGTTATGGTAATATTTTATACATCTTTTTTCATTAAGACACAGTCATAGCTACTGTTGAGGCACCGGAGGCAAGTGTTGTCGATTGACGGGGGCGGGAGGGAAGGGGGGAAAGAAAGAAAATAGCTTTTTATATCAGGCAGGCAGTTTGGCCGTTTTATACTAGAAATATAAACTTGGTTTGGGGGGAAACCGGGGAATGTAATTTTAAAAAAATTGCATTAGAAACTCCAGAGTCAAGCAAGACCTTATGATTGTTTTCTATCTGTGAAACAGCTTCAGCTTTTCAAATTTTGGGGTGGTTTTTATTTTTTTCTGTCCCTGTGCTGCAGGCATGATGGTGACAAGAAAGTGGGTGAATCATGAGGGAAGTAGATGAATTTGTTTGGGTTTGCCTTTTAATCCGGATTAGGATGTTGATGCTCAGAAAAATTCTGCACAGTGACAGCACAGTTGTGTGTAAGTGGTGACACAAAACAGTGATTCATACAGTGGTCCTGCAATGCTGATAACCACGGTGTGACTTTGAAAGATGTGGATCATCAATTTTCTTCTTTAACTTCTGAACTAGTTGCTTTCTTGAGAACTAACGAAATTAAGTTCAGCGCAAGAAAAGTTCTAAATTATCCCTTTGGCCTCCAGTGTTTTGAAAAAGAAAAAAAAAAAATATTTCTTATTCCTCACTTTTAAGCAAAAGATCACTCAGAGTGGAATTTATTTCAGAGCATCACAGTGAACATTCCTGTTCAAGGTAAAAGACAACACAGCTTGAATAACTCTTCTGTGTCTTTGGTGTATGTGTCCTGCTCGCTATGTCTTGAGAAACAGCATTAGAAACGCCTGGATGAAAATAAAAGCACATCTTTCAAAGTTCCACTCAATACTTCATTAATGTTTATAAAAAGTGATTGAAAGATGCATACAGGTTTTGTAAAACTAAACCACAGAGATGTAGCAATACTGTTTTCTTGATCTGTACTCGTTATACCAGCTGATGCCAGTGGGAGCTGCATATGTTGTGGATGAGGTTACTACAGGGTCACTGCATAGTAAATAAATTGCTTGGCTTTTTGGGTAAGTTCAAGTATCAAATCTCTTTCGTATCTTCTCTCCAAGTGACCTTTACCAGAGGGGAATACTATGATCTGATGGAGTGACAGATTTGAACTGGCCTTTTTCCTGTCTAACAGCAATGACTTCTGCACGTCACTGTGGGTTTGTCTTGACAAGAATGAAAAGCTGCTTTCAGAGGACAGAGGCTCACAAGCTCTGCGTTGTGTGCACACACACATGGGTGTGCATATACTCCACCCCCTTCCCAAATACTCTTTTCCCCTGATCCAGACAAACTGCAAGAGCAGTCAGACATCAGAATCACAGAGCCCACAGGTAGCAGGCAGAGGGGAGATCAGGGATGCGGGAGAGCCATTTTACAGAAAATGCTTATTGATAATGAACTAACTGTAAAGTCATCAAAGCTACCCCTATGGCCCTGACTGAAAGTTCTGATCTACTGGTAGTGCAAGTTTCTCTCAGTGTCAGCCACTTCTGATCTTCAGCTGAAACACGTGAGCTGAAGCTGACTGTGTTGTATATTGACAACCCATTTAAATAAAATGGATTTGTTTGTTAATCCTTTGGGGAGGAGTATAAATTAGAGGGAATAAGAGGATATGATGGAGAGAAAGGGAATCCAGTTTTCCAATTTACAGTGACCTTCAGGATTCACCATAAACCTTTACCACCCCCAAATGAACATTTCATCTCATTCTGGAAATAAGTTTTGATGCATGTAAAAAATCTGTCCACTTTTTTACATGCCTTTTAAATGCAGACCAAGGTCTTTTAAAAGCCATGACCTGTGATATGGAATTCAAATTTGTCCCCTATTATACTCATTTGTCGCATGTGTCTGTATGATGTAATCCCTCTCTAATCATCTCCTCCCTCTCAGAGCACCGTAAATACTCCAGGCAACTGTATGCTTCGAGTAGATGCAATATGTTTTCATTTTCTCATTCCATTGGGCTATCTACCTACCAAAATGTGTGATACCGAGGAATCGCCATCAAATCTGGGTGTGATAGGATGCCAGGAAAAAAACAAAACAAAACAAAACGAGATAGGATTAAAAAAAATACCGTAACAGTCCTGTATTTCAAAGTGATAGGCAGGATTTCTTCTGGAAAAAGACAGTGATTGAGGGTTTTTTTCCATTTTAGATAACCAGTCAAACATTTTACACTCCATGTTGTGAAACCTCAAAACCTCAGCTGTGGAGTTGCCTGGGATGGAGTCTCTCCACAGATTTTACATTTTACTTGTGCTTTCAAGTTTCATAAAGCAGTTTCTTTGATCTCAGTGCCCTACTCAGCCCCTTTTGGATCCTAATACTTTGTCCTCTGCTTTTAGTGACTTCTTTTTTTACCTGTTTCTAAGCCTGGTCTCTCTTTCCTTCTGTTCTGGCAGAACTGTCTCTCACTCCCTGAGTTTTCATTATTTAGTGGGATTTTTCCTCCTCTTCTGACACCTGGGCTGTGTCTTACTTGTTCTTGTTCACTCCTCCTTCAAAGGCTTCTTTGTTTCCAAGCCTCTCCTGTTGGACTTGGCTTTCTTTTTTGTCAGAAAGTCCTGGCTCAGAAAGCCTCAGCATCCTGTTGAGGACCACACTAACTCCTGGTAAGTGTGTCCTAGAGCCCAAGATATGCTCAGAATTACCTTGGGATCCAAAACTCCATAAAGAACAAATAGCTAACAGCACACATCTCAGTGCTCTGCTCTCCTGACAGCCTCTGTGCTGAAAGCAGTGAGGTGAGAGATGCTCTCTATTCATAGCACAGGTTTGACTTGCCATGAGGCTCCTGCATGAGAAGATCCAACAGCTTTCCACCAATCTGTGTCTTGGGGACAGCATGAAACCCCAAAAGATGAGCTGTAAGAGCAAACTGCAAATTTGCTGGCGTGGTTCTTCCACTGGACTGCAATGGCTATCCAGGCTTTTCTGTGTCTGGCTGGAGGTCTGTGCTGAACCAGAAATGGCAGGGGACCCTTAGCAATTGTATCTGACACTGAGGGCCACAACATTCCTCCTCACACTCTTCCTCATGCAAGGGCTGAGGAAAGGCAAGTGTTGTGAAAGCTGTAAGAGAATTGCATACAATAATAAAGGAATGCTTCATCCCTATGCCAGTTCTCAGCTAGGATCCCTATTACAAGATAAAGTTGAGGCAGGAAAAAAGGGCTTTCCTCTTTTTACATTTTTAGAGAGTAAATAGTCTAAAATAAAACTGCAGAAGAGACAGTAAAGCCAAGTCTCTGTTATACACAGCATTAGCATACCAAAGTCACCAGCATGAACCCAACGTCTAGAGTTTGCCTGTTCATTAGCTGGTTTGCTCTGTTTTAATGGTGCACTGGTTTAGCACTGATGTAACACCTTCACAGTCAAACTCTGTGAGCCCAGTTTGAAAGACTGCAAGCATTTCCTTCAGGTGGCCAGGCAAGCAAAGCAAAATGAAAGCTTCTGGTGGGTGAAAGGAATAAAAAAACAGGATAGAGAGTGTGATATTTCTCAGAGCCACACTGGGAACACTGCAGGGAATCCTAAAGAACACATCCAAACTGAAAGATGAGGAAAAATTTTTGGCTGGAGTCGGTGCAAATGATTACTGTGCAAGCACTGAGGGCAGGCCTGCCTCTTTTTTTTTAATGGCTCAGGGAGTAAATTTGGCTGCAAGGGAACGGGAGGCAACTCCTTTTTCTATGTTTTAATGCTTGTCTGCCTATGTAACACAACCAGAAAACTTCATTTCTGCACTGGGAAATGCCACTTAAGAATCAAGCCATTGGTACTTCATTCAGAAACTTGATGTTTGCCCAGCTATTCTCTCAAGTCATCTTTGCCAGTGAAGTCTAATTTCATCTGCATGTGTGTATCTTTTCTGAAGCAGGAAATATTAATTAATCACTAAATCTGATTGGTCTCACTGCTGCTTACCCCAGGGCAGCTTTTTTAGCTTATGAAAACTGGTGTCAGTTGACATTGTTATCCACATGGCTTGATGAATAAGAGCCAATGCTGAACTATTTCCATTTTAACTAGACAATAAAGCAGAGAAGCTGATAAACGCTGAGGTAGGGTAGATTTCAGCAGGGAGATTTTATGAAGTTTTCTCATTGGCCTCATACCCATCCTATTACTGGAAATGGAGCTGCCTATGCTCATCCTTTTAATGTTTTTATTAAGAGATCTCATCAAAAGACAAGAGAAGACTGTGCAGCCAACTGAGAAAATTAAGGGGGAAAAGGCTTATTGTTATATATATGTCCTTTCCTCCCACTTTTGCAGAGCTGCTCTTGATCCTTTGAAAACAGTCTCCCTTCAAGAAAAGAAAATGCCGTTAGCTCAAATCATACAAAGAAATTACAACAGTTAGTCTTTTATGCTAATATTTTAGTCCACTGATGCCATTATTATTTATCTAGCACAAACTGAATGCTAGGGGCTTTTCAGACAGCAAACTCTATGTGGCAGTGTATGGTGTAAGGGTGATACATGCAAGAGGATGTGTGAATCGGCATCTAATTAGGTGCTGACCTGCAACTGAGGAGATGGGCACTGGGATCCCAGCTCTGCAGCACAGGGGTAAGCCAGGCTAAACACACTTTTCAAAGTTTCTCATCTCTCAGCTTTGAGGTATGAGGCCTGATCTCTCAGTGTGTTACTTTTCCTGCTGGTAAAAGAGAAGCCACTGTGCTTTGTCTCTGTGTTTTTAGGTTTCAGAAGGTGTCAGGAAATGCAGCTTCCCATGTAGATAAGGACTACTTAGCATACTGAGACATGCTCTCATTAGAGGCCTCCGTGCACTGCTACAGCATGATACCTCCATAAATGCATTTCTTGCTCTGCCAAAACACTTTTTGATTTTCTGTATTCAGATCCACAAACAAGCAGTGAAATTTCACCTGTATTTTTAACAAGTTTGCTCCATACCTCCTTTTAAAGTTCCTTTTTTCCTCTGAAGGATTAATATTTTAAATTAAACAGAAAAGGGGTAAGCTGAAGGATAGGGGCAAAGTTTACAATTCTTAGGATGAAGTTTATTGTGATTTCCTGCAATTTTTCCCCTCCTGTGCTTCCTTCAAGAGAAGTCTGAATGGAAAGTCAGGCAGAGTTGATTTTTGATTTCTCTGGATACCACTGTAGAGGAAAATTCACTACACTTAATTGCCTACGCAATTGCCTAAGCAGATAATACCTTCTGCTCTCAATAAATAGGATTTTCTAAGCTGATGCACTCACCTGTCTAACAAAGTCTCTGAAAACTGGAGATAAGAGGTTGGCCTGGTCCAGAGGGTCTCCTCCATTTTGAGTGGTAGGGCTGAGGTTAAGCACCTCCATAGGGTCGCTGCCACACAGCCATGCTTCAGAGAGACTCCTCTGGTGATAAACAGAAGCAGCAGACAGGGCAGAGCAGAAGTAGCAGTGTTTCTTCTGATCCTTCCCACCTGCCCCAGGCCTTGTGCATACCAAAACAGAGGTGACACAGGTGACACACAAGGGGACTCCTCTTTGATTTTTGAGGCACATCAGGACTGGTCCTGATGAACTGGAAAGAGCCTTTCCATGTGCTCTGGGGCATCCCATGGCTTCACAGACAGCACAATGCTCAACAGTGATGTGCCTGAATTCGGGTTTCACACAGACCTTTCTGAAGCCAAATGCCTGCATGACATTGTGCTATAAACTATGACATTAAAGACTGTGAAACCCAAAGTCCTCTACAGGGTACTGTAGGCAGTCATCTCTCACCACTATGTCACCCCTCTGGGATTAATTGCTCACATACCAGGGGGTATGTGTCAGGGGTTCAGTGGCCCTGGACATACCACCTCTATATGGATCTAGGAGATACAGACATATAAACATATAGCCTGTGTCAGATCTGAACATCTTTGAAGACTTTAGGTGTGTAGAGCAATTCAGAGTTTGGCTTAGCTAAAGCAAAGAACAGGTCCAGCAAAGATGTTTGGTTTGAGACCCCTGCCTATAGCTGAACCACTTTATAGCTTGGTCCAAGTATCTGCTATTTGTGACTGCAAACCTAATCCTTCTTTATACATAGGTTGATGTCTGTGTGCACACATGGGCAAATGCAGAGAGGTCTCTGGGGAAGGCAGGAAGTCAAGTGGGGAATCCTGCATGTTGGGAGCCCACATGAATAAATAAAGGAGTGCTGGCTACCAACAGGGCCAATTTCTTAACATTTGGGATCATTAATGACTTCACCCATTGGAAAAAAAGCCGAAAGTTCCTGCATTTCTCTGAGACAGAAGCAAAGCATTTAGTACCACAAATAAGTTTATAATTTGACAGGCAAAATGCCAGGGAAAGTGAAAGCAGATTTCTCCCTCCAAGGCCCTGAATATCTTAGTGATTCTTTACTTGTTTTTCAAATGCTATTTCCTTTTTGTTTAATCACAGGTTTGGGTCAAGGCACTCTTCAAAACATCATGCCCAGTCCATGTGCATTTTCTTAACCTTAAGGATGTTCACAGTTTCCTCCTCTGCCATCCAAAACAAACATAACACAGAAATGCCTACACACATCCAGAGCAGTGTCCGAGTAGCTCTCAGTTTTAATTTACCTACCGATGGATGTACCATCCATCCATGTATTTTTTTCCTTATGTACAAATCCAGCATCCACAGAGTTGGCATAACAAGTATTCGAGAAGCTGTATTTGCTGTGAAACTCATCAAAAGGAATTAGCTACAGTAATAAACATAACTTTAGATGGCAGGGCTACAAAAATTGCTGAGGGGGATAAAGGTCATAGGCATGAAGAATATTCAAGGCTCTTGAAAATTAAATAATGCTGATTCTTCCCCAGGGGACTTCCAGCCAAGGAGACCAATGGGTTTTCACAAGGGCTCAGAAAGCTGGTGGCAACCTGGGACAAGGTTTGCCTGCCCCAGGCTTCTTGTTGGGTGCTCTGTCAGGACTGATCTGAGAGGATGGGACTGTTCTCCTTCCCCTACCCAATCTCTGAAGGACCAGGCTTCCCTGCCACAGATGGCCATCCAGTCCTGCAGAAAAATAATGCTTCGGCACACTGGGTGTCCCAGCGATCTCCTCATCTAGGACAGTGGCTCAGGGAAGAGAGTAACATAACCTGGGGCTTCTCTGCCTTTCAGTGGGACTGCTGCTGCATCAGAGCAAGGTGATAATTGCAGCATTTGCATCAGGTCACAGTGAGTGAAATTCTGACTGAGTATAGGGCAAAAAAGATCACTGTGAGAGTGGTTCAGCAGTGAAGCAAGTGCCCAGCAATGTTGTGGACTCTCCATCCTTGGAGAGAGCCAAAACTCAACCGGACAGGCCTGAGCAACCTGCTCTAAGTTTAAAGCTAGCCATACTTTGAGTGGGGGGTTGGACTGGAGACTTCAAAGGGCCTCTCCAGCTTAAACTGTGCCATGAATCTATGACAGGGAGGGATGAGATGAACCTCTCTGCTCCTCTCTGCTCTTTTCCTCTCCCCAATATACATATTTTGGATAGGGATTTGCTACTTTTCTGCTAGGAAAAAAAGGTTTGAAGGTAATCTACCACTCCGCATACACAGCTGATTTTGAGATGCTTGCAATTTTATGCAAATTTTTCAAAATTAAATGACTTGTTGAAGATCATGCAGTACATTGGCAGCAGAGCATGACTGTTCTCTGATAGTCTGAGCACTAATATTTTATAGCCAGAGGATGTGTTCTTCCCCAGTCCCTCTGAGGAAAGGAAAAGAACATTTCTGTGGGCATCCTTTGTGAAGAACCTGTCACCATGGTGAAGTGCCAGTTGTGATTACACTATGCAAAACTCCTGAAATCCATGTGTCAAGTGGCAAAAAATTAACCTTAAAATTAACCCCTACAAATCACATTAAAGGGACAAGAATGACATATTTAATTTTGCTTAGTATGCACCAGGGAGAGAATGGACTCCAGACTTGTTCATTAATAATTAATAAAAACTTTATTAATTTTCTTAAATAAAGGGTTTAATGTCTGACTTACACCTACTTATTGGATGCCAGTGGAACTCCTTTGTTACCAGCTTTCGCATTTGCTCCTGAGATCTTTTTTTTTGAACAAATTTCAGTTTTCCTCCTCTTCTTCTTGACAATGAATCCTAGAGTTTAGCCAGACTGCAGGACAAACCTATTGCTACAGTCAGGGTAGCTGTATGCGTGAGAGCTGTATGCTGGTTGAGTTGCAAATAGACATGGACCTGTTTCTCTTGCAGTCAATAGCAGGATGCTAAGGGGTTCAGCCCTTCAGGAGCCCCCTGGGCTGATTGTACGCCCCACTCAATGCAGAGAGGTAGTTAGCAGCACCGCACCATGAATAATTTGTTAATTAATTGTGCCATGGCGAGATGCAGGGCTGAGGTGACTGCTGCAGAAGTGTTCTAGGAGTCAATACAAACCCCATCCTGTTGTCATGCCAGCACAGCCTCATGAAGAGGGCACCCATGCTGCAGTGAAACCAGCCTGCTTTATGTATCCCGGGGGGTCACCTGGGGATCCGGCTGCACACCCCACTGGTCCCCATGCAGAATGGAGGAGGAAGGGTGCAGGGAAACCCCCCTCCAAAGCTGTCAGTTCTTACCGGTGTGAGGCTGGGGACAGGGCAGGGCACAGACCCTGGCTGCTCCCTCGCCCCTACCTCTGGCCCGCAGCAAACTGTCATTAGCCAAGGAGCGTGTTAATTTGCATCGTGAGCTTAGTCTTTAACATGGCTCTTAATTTAATGACAAAACGAATTTTCTTCCAGACACTTCTCAGCATTTCTTTACTCTGGTGCAGAAACACCTGGTCTGAAAGGGGAGAGGGCAGAGGGGTTGCCCCCTCCCTGGGGCTGCCCCTGCTGCCCCTGGGCGCTGCCCCCACCGGTCCCTGGCAGCGAGGTGGGCTGGCCCAAACAGGTCCTGTTTCTGCTTCCCCAGAGGATTTTGTGGAAATGAGAGGAAGCACCTCTTTGTTGGACACTGGGGGTAGAGGGTGGGAGGGAGATTTTCTTGGATCAATGCAGTTTTTGCATTGCAGAATTTGCAAACAGTTCCTTGCTGTTCTGGATTTTATTTTTTCCTTCCCTGAATCTGTGAAATTTCCTGAGTTATGGAAAATATAGGTCCTTACTCAGGTTTTCAGGTCAGCAAGAAACTCGTGATCATCTAAGAGGAAATTGCTCTGACTTCTCCCTGGTTTTGTTTGTGACACACGCCACATACAGGGAATGCACCACATGCACCTTTGCAGCTGGAAGTTGAAGTTGAGGGAAAGGTTTTGGATTTGTCTGTGTGTAACAGTGGTTAATGTGGCCAAAAGCCTGTGACAGGAGCAATCACAAATGATTTTGGAAGTCGATTGTATTATTCCATCACACAGAAAAGGGAAACAACCGGCCCCCTTTTTTTTCACAGGATATGATTAATTCCCATTGATTTAATCACTAATGGTGTGTGTGTCAGATGGGGACGGAGCAGGGGGGAGGAGGGAGAAAACAATAGCAGAAAACCAAGCATTATCTCTAATCCTAAATTTTCCTCACTGGAAGTCACTGACAGGCCTTGGCTACGGGATAATGTTCTATTTTTACTTCTGCCATAAACGGCAAAACATTTTATGAATGGAGTGAGGAACATGGATAGTCAATTTAGGACTCCAAGATTACTTCACTGCTTATGGTAAAGCACTGCAAGTCTGAATTTGAGAGGTTGCTAGTATCATGCCACAGGGTCTCAACAAAGCAAACAAATCTCTGCGAAAATGGAAACACCTTCCCTGTGACAGCAGTGCCACTGCCTACACAGATATTGGCAGTTTGTAAAGCCTGTGTAATCCGTCACAGGAATAAAGGACAGAAATATTTCTCGATGCAGCACTTTTCTGCTGATTTCAGGATTGCCCTGCAAAGCAATATGACCATTCTCACAAACTCAGCTCTTGCATGTTCCCTGTTTCTTCTTGAGAACTATCTCCAGTCTCCAAAAAAGAACAGTGTCTGTCAAGGACACCTCATCCCTATTCTGTGCTCTCAGGGGGTTTATTCGTGTGGTAAGAAAGACTACAGCTTAGCTGAGTGAAAGTGGGCTGATGTTGAAATTTTGTTCTTCTATTTTCCTTTTGTTTTACAATCTATTTAGGATGAGGAACTTTCTTAGGAGGTTTAGTTCTCCTGGGATGGAGTTTTTGTCAAAAAAAGTAGGAACAAGGGAAAATCTTGAAAAGTTTGAAACTTCTAGTTTCAGCAGTCTGTAACGGAATAGTGCTTCAAAAAGCCCATAAAAATGTTTTGTTTTGACATTTTCCAAATGAACCTTTTTGACCTTTTGTTTCAAAATGTCATTTTTCATTTTGAAAGTGACCTAAACTAAAAGGAAACAAAGTTCAACAAGAGAACTAAACACCTGGAGAATGAAATGTACATTTCATTTTGGGTTGAACAGTTTAGTCTGAATTATCCCATTGAGAAACCCAAAATAATTTCTTCTAATCAGAATGGTATTTCCCTCATTTGTCAACATAGGACAAAAATAATAAAAACATCTCTTACATGCCTCAGCTTTAGCCTGAACACGTGGTTGGAGAAATTGAGCGTTTTTAAATTTGATTTGCAGTGACAGCAAAACCTTGAATGGCAAAAGAGCTGCCTAAAATTTTTCTAACTTCTCTGTTGAGCTGCAACAGGTTGGTTGCAAAAACACAGCAACAGCAAACCCAACCTGGTACTTTTTGGTGATGTGAGAACTACAGCCACAGAAAGTAAAGCGGATACTGAAAAAAACTAGGCTGACGGTCAGCCCTGAAACTGGCCAGCTGCAACTAAATTTCTGAGCTGAGAGGCACTACCAGCTCTTTTGAACTGCTGTCATCTCTCATCTAAACACGGCCCTAAGTTGTTTAATTTTGTCACTGAAGCCCTGTGTTACTGACCTGACCCCCCCTAACAGCTTCCTTGGAGCTCTTACTACATCCCCCTCAGCACTGTGGCTGCTGCCCATGTGCACTGAGCTTGGAGGCTAAAAATACCCCCCAGTTACAAATGCTACTGCATAGCAGGAGTGTTTCTTTCTCCCTACGAAATCCCATCATGTAGATTGTGTTACCGTCCTGCCTCAGCTAGCACATGCCGTCTGGGATTAACCGGCCTGTGAAACTGAGACATGCTGGAGGCCAGCGCAAACCCAATTCTGCCCCCACACTGGAGCCCCTCTTTTCAGGGCAGGTGGGATACTCATCCGTGCTCTTCTCAGGTGCTTCCTCTTAGGGTTGTTCCCTCAGAGGGGTCAGCGTCTGTTTTACTTCTCCTCTCCAGGGGTAGTCCAGACTTGACAAAAAGTGGTGGTCAATGTCCCCCTCCCTGGTCCCCATAGTGACTTTCCATTATTACTCCCTTACACATGAACTCTGTTGTAGTTCCTCTGCTTAGTGCTGTCACCCAAACTCACCTTTCACATTACGGTTTTCCTCCTTCTTTTCTTTAGGAAGCCTTTCAAAGCTTTGAGAGGATGGAAAGGGGCGTGGTGAGGCCCCTGCCAGCAGTACATGGTTAGAGAAGGGGATGAGTGTGTAGGAAACTTAACTCTGTGTAGACTATACCATCCAGACACTTTGGCTGTCAATCTTTACCCCTGTAAATCCAGTGCAATCTTACCAGCATGAGTAAAGCTTCCTTTTTTATCTATGCATGAGGTCAACATTTGGCTTAGAGTCCGTCCTTGCCATCATATCTATCTATCTATCTATCTATCTATCTATCTATCTATCTATCTATCTATCTATCTATCTATCTATCTATCTATCTATCTATCTATCTATCTATCTATCTATCTATCTATCTATCTATCAAAATAGCTATATAGATATATATAAATTAATGAAGTTCAGCAACTCTGTGAAATTAAGAACACAAATGTCACTAGAGTAGCTTGAAAAAAAATAAGTGTTATAAGGCTTTTCTCTTTCAGCCTGCCCTTTCATGTTGTAACAGCTTTTGCAAACAGGGTGTCAGGAGGAGCTGGGTGACTTAAGAAGTTTGCAATGAGGCATGGAACCCTTCACCCTTGGCTGTCCGGTTGAGATGTGACTCCATGCAACAGCGCCTGAAGCTTGTTCCCATCAAGAGCAATTTGTTATTTATGTTGTTTCTGCTTCTGTTCAGCGGACAGAGATCTTTCAGAAACTGCCAGACCCTTCAGTCTGAGCTGAAGTTCCCATTGGAAAAAAAAAGGCTGTGAATAGAATAGGTGAAAGATGGTGTTTCTTTCTTTATCCTAGTTCAGGGCCAAGGTAGACTGGCATGGCACCAAGGGCATAGCTGCATTTCCCTTGCCCTAGGCAATGAGACCTTTGGGACCCTGGGTATACTTGAAGCATGTTTCATGGGTGCTATTGCTGGGCATATGAAAGAGCAGTTTATTACAGCAGAAGCTCTGCTGATAGCACGGTGCCCACAGTGCTCTTACAAGGATGGCTGGATTATTAGGGGATGTAAAAAGAGCCTTTTAGAAGTGTCACTCCTACACTCCAGGGTGCGGCAGGAGGTGCACAGCGGCGGACTGTGTGTCACTCACAGCAGGGATTGCCAGCACAATGGCTTCTGGTTTTTCTGCCTGTTCAGTATTATTTGTTTTATGTTGATACTGTTGATGCACTTAAAGAGATTATATATTTTTCCCATGGCATAAACAAAATTACTTGCATTTTGCAAGGAGAGTAATGGTAATGAGAAGTCAGGCTTCAAGAGGGAATGATGGTAAGGTCGATGGCAAGGAGAAATAAATCTCATACACTCAACTTAGTTTGAGCTGACTGCCATTTCCTTAAATAAATTAATAAAGTCAAGTCCCCCTGTTCTTACCTTATGGAAAGGGGGAGAAGAAGGGGAGATCGAGCTGTGACCTCACAGTGGGCAGCATTTTTAGTTGCTGATCTCTTACCATTAACTCGAATCAGGCTTCAAACAAGACACAAGTTCGGTGGTTCTCCGATGTAAAACCTTTACTCTCCCCTTTCCATCCCCCTGCCTTGAAGCAGCCCAGAGCTAGACATGATCACAGAGACGAAAGATGATGTAAGAACTCCTCTGAAGCCAGCTGGGCTTTGGGAGCAGCTCAGGCCCTTCTCCCCCACCCCACATCACTCCTCCCACCCCCCGCTCAAGTGTGTAGCCATGAACTAGATTGAAATGGGAAGGGGAATCGTGCTATTAATAACTCTGAATTGCTGCTCCCTGGAAGGTGCTGAACATTTGTTTGTCCTTTGTTCCCAGGGGACAACATACTGTACCTTACAGCCATTTGTTGTTTGGGGTTTTTTTCCCACTCAAATACAGAACAGGGGCAGCTGAGCCGCTGTATGAGAATAGCATTAAAATGTGTAATGCACCATAAATAAACAGAAATAGACAGCCAGGAAGCTGTGGTAATCACTGCTTTGATGTAGCATGAATTATGATATGTGTATATATGTGAGTGAGTGCGGGAGGGGTAAAGCGGGGGGTTAAGGGCTTCATGTTTCTAGCTGTGCTTGTTTTGACTCAGCTGCAGTTGCTCTGGGAAGAGAGGAACCCAGCCTGTCATTTACATATCTCCACCTTCGCACTGACAGCTGCTGTCCCTTGACTCAGAGGAAAGGGATCTCAACCTCCACCAACTGTTCCCTTGGAATCCCTCCCTCCTCCTCCTTCTCCTCCACCTCCTCCTTGTCCATTCTGACTCTGTAGCAAAGAAGAAGAGGGAATCCTGGCTGTCTCCCAGTGACCAGGTCACTCCTTCTGCCACCTAGGGAGGATCCTGTAACAGACTGGGCTTCAACACCACCTTCTAGAAGTAGCTGATTTATGTTTCTTGGGTCTACATTAGGCTGTTGTTTCTTTTCCCTGCTGACTTCTCAGGACAGTGAAAGCAGCAATGGACATGTTAGAGTGGGCAGGTGAGGTTATTAACAACTCAGCATCATGTTTTCCTCAAGGTACTGAACATTGAAAAGGTGGCTGTTGAATTCTAGTACTCTGAGATCAGTAAGATACCCACAGTAGGTGGAAAGAGAGAAAAGCCAGCAGAAAAAAAATAATGTAGCACAGGTGTCTCCTTGTTGATTATCTCCTATCAGCGTCCCAGGGACTCCTTTAGCTGGCACAGCAAGCTGCTTGTTTGGAATAATCTCCTGCCCATCCCTGCTACAGCATCAAGGCAGCCTATTAAAACAGTCTTGCTTTCTTTTTGTGCTCTTTGCATTAATGTTTTACCTGGAGCCAATAGTCTCCCTCTGAAAAACTTGTTTGGTCTGAATAGCCACAAATGAGTCTAACAGTGCTTAAGTGCTGCTTGGGTTCAATGAATTCTCTGACCTTATGATAATTTAGGTGTCACAGGGCACCAATAAATGCCCAGAACTGTCTTCCAGCCTGTAACTAGCTGCATAACCACCGCAGAGCACCTCAGTGCTCAGCCAGCCTGCGAGGCCCATTAATGAACCGTGAGCGGCAGAGTCCCTCCGGAGCTGCATCTGTACGCACCGGCTTGCAGATCCCTGGCTGGAGAGGGGCCGCTGCCCTCACCAGTACGTTGTCCCACATGCCTGGGTCAGCTCTGGGCTCAGCTCTTAACCCTGGAGTGAAAACACCAACTAAAGGTTAATTCTTCTTATACGAGAAGCGCCATTTCCTAGCTGGGAGGAGGCAGAGAAAGCGCAGGGCTTGGCTCTGCTGACAAGCAGTTGGCTCAAACAGGGAAAAGGTTTAAGAACCCAGAACTGGGAGCACTTAAACATTTACAAATTTTTCAGTCAAGTCAGTCAAGTCTGACTTGATAGTCATCATGAACTACTGAGAATGGGTAAAGTTTTCTTGAAATGGTGACATATTGACCCAACCAAAGGCCATGCACAAACTATGTGAGTGAAGGAGTGGTTTTGGCTAGACAATTTTAATGAGAATTTGTCGCCTAAATATCTCCGAGCATCTGGAGCTATATTTTCCCTGTTATCATTTTAGAGAAGAGGAAAGGTTGTGCATTGAAGTCTTTCTACATATAGGGACTGCAATGCATAAAAACAGCAGGCAGCCCTGCTGCTTTTTGTCTCCAAGGAATAAAGATGCACCTTGGTGGAGCTGAGTTAAGGCTGTAACTAATCTCTTCCCAACTCGTCAAGGAACTGAAGGATGTACTTAACTTTATTCACAAGCTTTAAAAAGTTTGTGAAACAGGTGAAGCCTTGCCACTGTGCGGCATAGCTGTGCACTAATGGATGCATTAGGAAATGTTGTCACAGCACAAATATATTGCCACACATGGTAATTACTCAAATTGCAAGACAATTATCTTTCCAATACTGAAATAGCTGACTTGCACTTGCTTCACAAATGCTAGAAACACCTTCCTTATTCAGGCCTAGCAGGCCTAACTCTGTATTATGTTGTAACTCCATTGCCCTCCAGCAACATAAAAGGCCTAAAGAGACCAGAAATAGCCTCTGGGGAGCAGTCTCCGACATAAGATGTTCATCACAGCCCATCTGTTGGCATACCATAGTGCCTCAGCACTAGATCATTCCAACTGTCTCATAAACCTCTGCCCAGGGCCCTTGTTGGGAAGGGGCCATGTGTTTGACGTGCAAGCAGAGAGCATTGCCTAGCAGTTACTCAAAAGCAGCTTATCATCCTAGGGGATAAATTAAACTCAGTTCAGAAGGTGATAATAACTCATGAAGCACCTCTTCCTTCCCCTCTCCTAGCCCCAAAATACCATCTCCTTGTTAGCCCTTCTCCCTACAGAGGGGTCAAGTCAGAGCAGGGGTTATGGTGCAAGACCTATCAGGGAGCCAGCGATGGTGTATTTTGGAGTTGGTGATGAGCAGGAGAGGGAGGGGAAAACCAAGGTGTAGCTCCTTTATCTCAGTGAGCAGCTCCCTGTCAAGAGTGGCAGGACAAACCCTGAGAAGCCCATGATGTGCCAGCCCCTGTTTCTGGAGAGAGCATAGTGAAGTGGGATGTCTCTGCCTTCATCCCGAGGTGCCACCTCACAGTGGTCTTGGGTAAGAGGTGGGACTCTATGTTTTACAGAGCTACAACCTCTTCCTGCCTTTTGCTCAGAACAGAAACGGTCTCCTATCTGTTTTTTCAGGTTCTCTGTGGCTCTGTGCTCTAGCTGGAATGGAACTGATGGGTCTCCCTGCCGCAGGGCCACGATGGCCCTGGGCTTTCCAACCCTGCCGCTGAAGTGCAGAGCAGATGGTTGCCACACTGTCTACCTGCCAAACACCAATAGTTCAGACACTGGGTACCCTCTTCTTCCTTCATTTGAATGTTGCTCTCAGCATAAATCACACTTCTGGTGTGCATATTTTAAAAACTCTTACACTACTGAAAAAATTATATAAACATGAGAAACATCAACTGCTGTCATCTCAAGATTACCTTTCACTCTTTATAAAGACCAGACGTGAATTAAGAATGCAAAATGGCATCTTCTATGTCATACCTCTTTTTTGTTATCTTTAGAGGCTCAAACCATCCAGTAAGACCATGAAAGTTTTTAACACTCTTTCTTGATCAGAAGAAAATATAAGCATTAGACATCAAATGAACATAAGGGGATTCTGCAATGCAAGAAGAGTTATATGACAGTGCAAGCCTGACTATAATAAATTATTCTGCTAATTTCTGCATATTTAAACCAGCCCAAATATCAGTATATTCAGACTTCTGAGAGTTTTTGATTTCCTTTACACTGCAGAAGATAGATTTTATTTTTTTAATGAAAAATTGACACTTCGCTCTCCCCAGCTGAAGTTAATGGAAGGTTTGTCTTTGTCTTAAATGAAGCCAGAATCACACCATTGCAGTCCTGTTTAGTGTCATAAAATTGTCAAGCTGCCAGTTTCCTGTTGGCTTGTTAATGGCTATTTTTATGATATTTAAAGCAGATAAATTATATGTATAGTGATTTATTCTACTTCGCAATTAATTACAGTCATTGGAATATATTTTATCTTACACCGGGGTTTTATTTTACATACTGAGGCCATTACATTTTAATTTTTTATGGTATTTGAGAGCTTTGTATTAGTCCAAAAGTATGCCAGTGAATGACTGGATGCAAATTCAGTGTTCTGCTTTCAGACAGTTTATGACATTCAGTCAGTGTCTTTGCTGATGTCTTGGTTTGGGCTGAAATAGAGTTAATATTCCTTTTCAGGGACTAGATGAGTGCTATGTTTTGGATTTAGCTTTGGGTTTGGTATGGGAAGAATGCTGATAGCACACTGATGTTTTCAGCTGCTACCGAGACTTCAAGGCTCTCCAACTCCCCATGTTCTGCTTGTGCACAAGGGCACAAGAAGCAGGGAGGGAGCACGGACAGAGCACCTGACCCTAATTGGCCAATGAAATATTCCATAACATGGCACGTCATGCTCACTATATAAAGGAAGGGTGGTTGGGAAGGAGCTCTCTCGCTTCCGGGATTGTGATTGCGGGATCTTGGTATCTTGGGGTCGCTGGCCGGGAACGGGCTGGGTCTTGGTTAGTGGGTGGTGAGCAACTACGCTGTACATTGCCTGTTTATATATTTCTTTTTTTTTTTTTTTTTTCCCCATCATTGTCATTCTTCTTGTTTTATTGCCATTATTAAACTGTTCTTATCTCAGTCTTCGAGTCTCCCTTCACCCCTCTAATTCCCGCCCCCATTCCCAGGTGGGGAGGGGGAAGGGAGGGTGACCAGCTGCGTTGTGGTTGGCTGCCAACCAGGCCCAAAACATGACATCTGAGTAGATGTCCTGTTTGGGGCTGGCCTAGAGCTCCCGTTGGTCTGGCAGCGGGAGGAGCTGCAGCACCCTGAGACCCCAGGGGCTCCCCAGGTCCCAGTGCCCTCACCTGTGTGCGGGGGCGGGGGGAGCACAGCTGGAGGGCTGGGCCCTGATTGGCCGATAGTCCATGTCACGTGACATTGCGCTCACTATATAAAGGCAGGAGTGGGCCAGGAGGGGCTCTCACTTCCGGGGGTGTGGCTGTGGGGCCTTTGTGTTTGGGATCCCCGGCTGGGATCAGGTGGGTGGTGAGCAGCTGTATTGTACATTACCCGCTGATACTGCTGTCAGCGTATTGTTCTGTTACTGTTTGATACTGTTTTTATCTCAACCCTTTACCCCTCCGATTCCCTCCCCATTCCCGAGTGGGGGGAGGGTGGGTGAGCGGCTGTGGGGTGTTTAGCTGCTGAGTAGGCTCAAACAACGACAGTAGAGGTTTACATTTTAAGACTGTTTTTTTTTTGTTAAAGCTTCTGACATATTATTGCTAGGATTTCAAGTAAATCCAGTATTATAGCACTCCACATTTTTTGTTCCTATTTGCTAGGGATTTTTTTTTATTTTAAAGGGCTAACAAGAATGAAATGTGTATATAAAGCCATGGTACATCATAAAACATATCACATTTGCTTGAAGATACTACTAGCATGAAAATATTCGTAGTTATAAATCCACCTCCAAGAAAAATTGCTATATTTCTCTGCATTCAACCAGATGTTCATTAAATGGAAAGATAGTTTTTCTAAATCATCTAAGTTTTAAGGTCATGCATCTCCTTTTAATGGCTCAGTCTTTGAAGGAGCATTCTTCCAGTTGTTAAACTAGCTTTCAACATAGAGTCTTTTCTACTGTTTATGTGCATGAGGATGAAATTTGTATTGACACAGAAAGCTAAAACAAGACTTAATATACTTTTTGCCCTGAAGACATGTTCTCCTACCTTAAGATGCTTATGCTCTTGAGATGTAGAAGTGTATGTGAGACACAAAAATCAACAAAGCAACCAAAACTGCAGAGTTTTAGTATCCTTCTACCCTTTGTATTTTAAAGTCTTCACAGAGCTACCGACCTTGACAGAAGCTTGCCCATGTTTCCTGAGCCTAGGAAAGCTAGAAAACATGGAAAACAAGATGTGCTGCTCCTTGAGTAACTATAACGTATGGACAGAAACAAAGCATCACAAGGAAGGTCCATGTGTGGGAGGTCTACTACAGGTCCCATGGGATGGAGTGACTGACCTTAGTATTACGCCAATACCGATGGCATTGCACTCCTCTTCAAAGACTCCACTGCGCAGAGCTGTATCTCCACCTAATCAAAGACAGCTCACCTGGTAGAACTGAAAGTTAAAAGTGTAGACTTTTAAGCTTTCATTATTTTTGTCCCTTTAAAAATAACCTCACTTTCACTAATAGCAGCCTGCCAGGAGTAACCTTGCTTTTCCTAAGACATCATTTTCCACCCTTTAACAAGTAGCCACCTGTGAATGTCGATGAGCCTGGAAAATGTAGTCTGAAAACCCAAGCCAAAACTGAAGTAGAGAGGGTGCAAGACAGTAAAGTATGGACACATGACCTGCTTTCATAAAGCCTCCAGAGAGTCTACAAGACAGCTCAGAGTTGAAGCCAGATCTTTCAAGTCTCAGCCTATGCTTTCATCTTAAAAACAATTTTGCTCTCAGTTTCCAAGAAAAGCGTATCAAGGTAGGAACTTATGAATACTTTGTTCAGGATCAGTGGAGGGATTTATCCCACAGTAGGCAGCTCGAAAAGAAACCCTCCACCAAAACAAAACTATACGTATCTCAGGTGTGGACTAGTTTTGATAATTACTATATGCCTTTCACTCTCTGGTCAATATGAATTAAAATTTATGACACGCAACAGGTCGTGCTGAATTCTGTTAATCTGAGAGCAGTTAATATGATCATAAACAGATGTCAATAGTGTCTAAAGTGTTTATACTAATGAAGGTGACACAGGTGTGAAAACACTCAGAGTTCTGGCTGTCAGTGTCCTAGCTATAATCAATCTGGTGTCTGGGTTTAAATTCTGTAAACAATGGGGAAGTTTTCCTGGTAGTTTTATAATAAATATGACCGAGTGACAATTTACCCCCATGTCCTGGGTTTGAGTGAGTGGTGGAGTTTTTTGGTGGCAGGGGAGGGGGCTATAGAGGCAGCCCCCTGTGAGAAGCTTCTCAAAGCTCCGTCAGCTCCACTTCTGTTTGGGAAATTGAGTCAATCAGCTGCGCCTCTGTGATAATGTATTTAAGAAGGGACGTGGTGACGGGCAGTGGGACTTGTGAGGAGGAGTTGCTGCAGCTGCATGAACACTAAGGCCAGTGGAGGAACGGAGGAAGAAAGAGGGGGGGAGGTGTGCCGGAGCAGAGACCCCCTGTATCCTGTGGTGAGATGGCAGGGCGGCCCCCCCCGCCACCCATGAAGATCTACGGTGGAACAGACATTGATTTATGGCCTGTGGCCTCTGCTCAGATGATCAAGGTTCTGTGCCCGAAGAAGGCGGGGGTCTTGTGGGAAAAGGCAGCCCCGCTGCTGTAATTCAGCGCTGGGAGGATTGCAGCATGCGGGGGTGTCCCACGCCAGAGCAGCTCGGGAAGGGCTGCAGCCGTGGGAGAGAATCCAGTCAGAGGAAGTTAGTGACCCATGACGGAGCAGTGTGGGGAACGCTGCAGACCATGGGAGGAATTCATGTCAGAGAAAGTTTGTGGAGGACTGTCTCCTGTGAGAGGGGGACCACGATGGAGCAGGGGGGAAGAAGTTCCGGACACTCCCCTCACCGAAGATGAAGAAAGTGGCAGCGCTGACTGCACCCCCCATTCCCTGCCCCTGCGCCACTGGGGGAGGAGGTAGAGATATCGGGAGCAGAGCTGAGCCCGGGAAGAAGGGAGGGGTGGGGGGAAGGTGTTCTCAAGATGTGGCAATGCTTCTCACTGTCCTACTCTGTTATGTGTTGTTAGTGTCTGTAATAAATGTATGGGTTTTTTCCTTCCCCTAATGAGTCTGCCTTTTGCTCGTGATCATAAAGGGGAAATTTTTCCCCATCCTAGTCCTATGTCGAACCCCAAGCCTGGCTCTCTGTGCCTTCTCATTGCCCGAGGGGAAGGAAGAGAGAGCTGCTGCATTGTGATTGGCTGCCAACCAGGCCTAAACCACGACACCCCAAAAGTGAGATTAGTATTTATTCAGGAACACATTTCTATTTAGTAGTTTTTAAATGAACACATAAATTAATAGATAAGTTCATTAACAACTCTGAAATATAATTAGTTTGTTGATGTAAATTGTTACTCAGCAGGAAATTAAGGTCTGCAAAATAGCTGCACAGTTTTAGTTGCCGACAATCACAGTGCCTTAAATAAATAACTTCCACAATTTCCATGAAACAGCTTATAGATGCTTTTATTTAATTTCATTATTCCCTATTGCTCTGATGGTAACATTTGTTCTTCTTTCCTAAAACATCTTCTCTCAGACACCAGATATCTGGAAAAATCTGAAAACAGAAAGTCCTCAAAAGCACCCTAAATCATAAGGTTAAAATTCAGAGAAAATTATAATAAACTTAGTTGAAAAATTCTTGACTCAGAGCTTTGGCAGACAGAAAGAGGAATTTCTACATAATAAAGCAAGTTTAGCCATGTAACAGCAACTGTTGTCTGAATGCTGTAGCAAATGGATGCTCTCTGAGTTATAGAAATTAAAGGTCAGTCATTCAAACACCAGTTATTTCATTTGACTTACGTAATTAGTGGCCATTACCACCTATTTCAGCTGACTGGTAAATGTTTACTTTTGCTTCCTGTCCCCAGAGCAGAACAAAAGAGTCTCAACACATGGATGTGTCTAGCAGCAAAAAACACCTACACTGTAATCAGAGGTGTCATTACATCAAGGGCAGAGACATCTCTGGTGTGGTTAGCCTGGGTACCACTATAAGGATGCTCTGCAGTATGGCCCTTAGTGCAAAACAGCTGCCTCAGCATGTACTCATAATTTCTAGGCAGATCTCTCCCATTTATCCTGAACTCCCAGTGCCACAGTGTGCTTCTGCCGCTGCCTAAGCTGGTTTGCTCAGTACTAGTGCGAATATGTCTCTTCCTGATGAAATCACAACTCTTGCCTTTGTGAACATGCCGCAGAAAGAGGCATGTACCAACCCTTCCATTTTAAAATGCTCATGCAAGATTTGCAAAGTTTGTGTGGTGGAGACTGCTGGTGAAGGAAGTTCTCTGTCAACAGAAAGAGTGAAAAATAGAGGCAGAAGTGCAAGCGCAGGAACTGCAGCATTACCTCTCTCTGGGGAGCGCAGTGACTCCCTGGCTGTCTATTCTGGCTCGGTCTATGACTTAGCTACTGCTAGCATGGTTGTGCAGATCCTTGTTTCATGAAGGCAATTCAAGTGCCTTAAATGAAACTTCTTGCATACAGGGTGGGATTTTCATGATACAGACAGCTAAACTTTAGGAATTGAATGGGATCTAAAGTCATGTGACAGATACAATCAAATAGTCCAATGGATGAAATGGTGTGAACTCAAGTGCTACACTTGCCTGGTGAGAACTGTCTATGAGGATGGAAGGGCAAAGCATTCAAATAGCTTGTTCATTATAAAAACAAATATTAATTATTTTTATTTTATTACCTGTAGAAGATAAGGTGAAATAAATGATTCAACTCATCTTCCCTTATCACTACCATACTTTCTTGGGCTTAGTAGTGATATAACTTATGTTTCTTTCTCCATTTACTACAGTTGCCCTGTGTCAGAATTTAGGCTATACCTTGCTGACTAATTCTGGTAACTGGAAATAATACAGGGAGGATGTTTTTAAAGTAAATTATTCCAGGGAAAAGGAAGAATTTCTGTCAATCACCATGATGATATTTACAAATGGGATATAAATTTTCTTTCAAACAATATCCTAACTGCTTAAATCCTCTCATATCTATGAATATTCATGAATACAAGAATTAGGGTTACCTTTCCTGTCACCCCAAAAGACAAACACATTGATAAGGCAATATGAAATAGCAAAGCAGTTTTGACTTGAGATTTTCTCCCCTTAGTCAAACACATGCAGAGAAGCAGCTATGAAAATAACCTAAATAATGAGCTTAACTTAATAAGTTTCAATGCCAACGTCATATCTGTGCCTGACACTAAAGGGATGGTGTTTGAGGGTGGCAAATAAACATCCTGATCTCTTCTGGCCTTAAAAATCTATGAAATCAGGTCTCTCAGTTCTGGAAAAGTGCATCTGTTTTCTCTGAGGTAGCCAGAGGTACAGAAAAGCATGTCAGACCAAGTCCTTTCAGGGCACCTTGAAGTGCCTCAAAAGAACTGTGGTAACACCACAGTAGTTCAGTCAATGCGTCCTAGTTTGAGCCTGGTCAGCAGCCTAACACCACGCAGCCACTCTCTCTCATTTCTCTTCCAAAAATAAGAAGGGACAGAGAACCAGGCTTAGGGTTCGAGACAGGACTGGGATGGGGAAAAAAATCACCCTTTATGGGCACGAGCAAAAGGCAGACTCATTAGGGTAAGAAAAAACCCCATACATTTATTACAGACACTAACAACACATAACAGAGTAGGACAGTGAGAAGCATTGTCACATCTTGAGAACACCTTCCCCCCACACCCTTCCCTTTTTCCCAGGCTCAGTTCTTCTCCCGATATCTCTACCTCCTCCCCCAGCAGTGCAGGGGCAGAGAATGGGAGCTGCAGTCAGTGCTGCTGCTGCTTCCATCTTCAGTGGGGTGGAGCTTCTGGAACTTATTCCCCGTGGTCCATCGTGGTCCCCCTCTCACAGGAGACAGTCCTCCACAAACTCTGACATGAGTTCCTCCCATGGGCCCCAGCGTTCCCCACACTGCTCCATCGTGGGTCACCAAATTTCTCCAACTGGATTCCCTCCCACAGGCTGCAGCCCTTCCCGAGCTGCTCCGGCGTGGGACTCCCCCGCATGCTGCAATCCTCCCAGCACTGAATTACAGCAGCGGGGCTACCTTTTCCCATGAGACCCCGGCCTTCTTCAGGCACAGCACCTTGATCATCTGAGCAGAAGCCACAGGCCATAAATCATTGTCTGCTCCACCGTAGATCTTCATGGGTGGTGGCGGGTGGCCACCCTGCCATCTCACCACAGGATACAGGGGGGTCTCTGCTCCGGCACACCTGCCCCCTCCTTTCTTCCTCTGTTCCTCCACTGACCTTGGTGTTCATGCAGCTGCAACAACTCCTCACAAGTGCCACTGCCCGTCACCACGTCCCTTCTTAATTAAGTTATGGCAGAGGCGCAGCTGATGGGCTCAGTTTCCAAACAGAGGTGGAGATGACTTGGAGCTGGGGGAGCTTCAAGAAGCTTCTCACAGGGGGCTGCCTCTATAGCCCCCTCCCCTGCCACCAAAAAAAAACCCACCACTCACTCAAACCCAGGACAAAATGCTAACATGACACTTGTAGATTTCAAAGTGGCCTGTGAAGGCAACACAAATAGAAACAGTCCTGAGTATTTTGGGAATTTTTTCTTCCCTGGCTGCTGTTGGCAAGAGTCCTATGGGCTGGGCAACTGGTCCAGCTGTGGAGCTTGTAGGAGAGCAGCTGCCATTGGGCACATTTCTGTTTACTCTTACTTGCATCTGAATTTGTTGCACTGAAAAATCTGGAGCTGCCTCCAAAGCTCAGCCTCCCAGCCTAGGCCTGGCACCAAGGACTTGACAAGGAGGGGCAGTCGGCACGGCAGGGGAGTGATATGGCCAGCCATGTGGTGGGGAGGAGAGGCTGCGTGGCTCCTGTCTCAGGCTCTGCACTGACAGCAAGGACCTCCTCACAGAGACAGCAGCTGGCCACCTCCTTTCTTCTGGCAGGCCACAGATTTGCAGACATTATCCCCAAGCAACAGGAGATCGCCTGGGCCAGCTGAAATTTGGCCAGTTCAGGTATAATGCCACTTCACTCATTATGAACATCACAGCCCTTTCTGGACCTAGGAGATAAACAAGGGAATTCATTAAATGCATTGGCTTATTAAAGGTGACTTACTTACCTTCAAGATTTAGTGTACTTCATTTGTTGCCCGTCACAGGTAATTGTAGATGATTAAGGATATGAGGGCTATCAGTTTTCCACATATTAGGTGACTCCACTGTCCTTGTGTCTTAGCTTAATTTTTTTAGATTGGTAGGTGACTTCTGATTTACAATGACACACAGTATTTTTAAACCTTTTTTTTTTTTTTTTTTTTTGCAGCTGGACCGTCAAAGACACAGGAAAGCAAATTTACTTCCAAGGACAGTACAAAGCAAATTTCAAATCTTAGTTCACCTCCAGTAGCAGTAAGGTCTCTGGAGCCTGAGGTAAAAATCCTGGAGTCAATAAATAGCTACTTCTTGGAGCAACTAATCCAAAACCCCCAAAAGGAGAAAAAAAATATATTTTCTCTGAAGAAGTACATGGGTGCTGAGTCAAACTGTAAATACTTATATCATCTGAGCAGGACAGAAAACATGAATAAAGTCAATGATAATCGTGTTTAAGCTATAAAAATTGAAAACTACATGAAAGTGAAGAGAAATAGTTTACAAGGACTGGGCAAAAGAGCTAAATGCTTTGGAGGAGTATGCTTTATTAGAATCTGAGAGTCAGTATATCACATACATTAAAAAAAAAAAAGTCCCCCAAAAGATTTCAAAAAAAGACAGCATGTTTAAACAACAGAATATAGAAAGCTATTAGAAGTAAAATGCTCATCCATTTGAATGTGGAAATCCTGCCCAAATGAGGAAAATAAAAGACGAGTTAAACTCATCCTGTTGAATGTAGAACTCTAATGAGGCAAGCCAAAAAAAAGATTTTGAAGAGCACTTCCTACAGGCATAAAAGTGACTAATAAGAACTTTCTCAGAAACAGGAAGCCTTTTGGAAAGTCAATGGGCTGAGAGATGATTAAGGTGCAAATGAGATACTTCAGGAAGGTAGGGCCATGGTGAGAAAGCTAAACGAATGATTTGCATCAATGTTCTCTTCAGAAGAGGTCACTGAGGTTTCCACACCTGAACCGTTCTTTACAGGGACAAGCCTGAAGAGCAGTCTGAAATCTAACTGTCAACAGAAGAGATTTTCAGAGCAATTCAATAAAATGAACAGTAGCAAATCTCAAGGACCAGGTAACATTCAACCAAGCATTCTAAAGAAGCTAAAATATGAGACTGCTAACCCACTAATTTCTGAAATCGCTCTTGAAAGCAGAGAAACAGAAAGTGGCAAATGTGATGCTATTAAAAAAAAGAGAAAGTTTAAAGAGCAGAGCTGAAAAACTACTGACCAGTAAAATTGATTTCTGTACCAGACAAATTGGTACAGATCATACAAAATAGAATTGGTAAACACATCATTTTGTAGAGAGAAAACATGCCTCACAAATCCATTAGCATCCTTTGAAGGAGTTAATGAGAATCAGGCTAAGGGTGTGCTGCCTGATATATAGTGGACTTGGGTTTTCAAAAACTGTTTCACATCACCAAAAGGTTTTAAAGAAATTAAACAGTCATGGGATAAAAGGGAGGTCCCCTCACATGGTTTAGTACACGACTAGAAGAAAAGAAACAAAGGTTAGGGATAAACTGCCATCCTCACACAGTGGAGGAGTGGGGCTCAGCTGAATCCCACATGGCCCCTGCTGGGACCCATGCTGTTCTGAATTAGACTTGATACGGAAATGGGGATGGATCCAGGCTATGCTCCAACTCCGTAGCTTTCAACTGCTTTCTTTGATCAGGAAAACAATTTAATTTGTGTACAGATTGAACAGCTCAGTGCATAGGCCTTTATGATCATTGGCAGGGTTGTGTTTTTGAGACTTTGGGGGTTGGCAAGTGTACTGGCAGAGAAAGGAAGAAACTCTTTCTTAGGTTAGAAGCTGCAGTAATGGCAGGCATCAGGGAACGTCACGTATGCTTCAGTCTTGACAGAGCTGGCAGATATTCCTCATGTGTATATCAAGCAAATTAAATGCTAATATTGACACACCTCCAGTATAGACATTTGTTGTTTGAGGATGAGAGAAAAGAAACGATCTGCCAATCTGTAGTCTAAGATGTCTGAATTATGGTACTACAACAAGGAGCAACTTTTTATCATCAAAACCTCAGGTTTTTCCAAATTGTCACACTTAAGCAGTTTTATTATCCTCTTATATGAGTCAAAGCTCTCTTTATGTTAAATTTGGCAATTCAAGAAATCTAGGCAACTTTTTAATGTAGGTATATAATGATAATTCAGTGTGAAAAGATAATCATACCAGGCCACAAGTAGAAATGGTTTTCTCTGCTTTAATTAAATAGTGATCCTTTTCAGACATTCCCAAACCTCAACCCATGAGAGCCTTAAGGCAAAGACAACCTTTGTATTGGCAGGTATGCATCTATGTTCTTTCTTTGATATTAAATAACTGTAACATTTCTCCTTTAGAGATGTTATGGTCCCATTAAATGAGATGTTGTTTCAAAACATATCTTTCAAATAAACTGCATTATAACTGTTTCATACAATGATCATAACTCTGCACTCCAGAGTGATCATATCTCAAGAGTGCAGAGTTCACAAAGTGTATTGATGATACCTAGGGTTATATTTCTAAGTCTTTTGCTTGCATAACAGCTATTTTGGGGCATGGTAGTTAGCATGATTATGTAGTATTTACTTCCAAGTGGATACATAAGAGCCTAACAGCAAATCTCTTGTGTAAGAAATGCCCATATCTCACCTTCAGTGGATCTGTGAGTAAAGAACAGGTAAATAAACCTTTGTATGATTTGGTATAGGTTTCATGCATATACACTGATACTTTCACATACAGTGCACATTTTAGGGGGGGCGGGGTGTGGAGTATATGGCAGGTACTGCATACCTGCATTGGGTAACCTGCCTGGGAAAACTACTGTATGGGGAAATAATGATTTACAGAAGTTAAATTAGTGAAACTCCCAAGAAACTGCAGAATAGAACTGTCATAATAACTATAAAAATCTACTTTTCCACTCATACCATGATGGTAAAGTTAATGAAATTGATTAAATTAATGATTGCCCAGTTGTGCTGTTTGGTACCGTCTTGTGCTTTGTGTAATAACAGGCACTGCTATCCTATTGCTCCAAGATCTGGTCAGAGCAAATCAGTTCACATCAAGTGACATGAACAATGCTATGACAGGTTACACCATCTGAAATGTGGAGTTAATGTGCAAAACAATTCCAATCTGATCTGACAGTGGTTTATAGTGATTGCGAGCATCTGTCAACAAGGACACAAGTGCATGGAGACAGAAAGCCTGGAACATCCACCAGGATTCTTCTTTTACTTGTCCTCATTTTGCACAGATTCAGTGAAATTGCTTGCATTTGCAAGGATACTAGGAGAGAATTAGGTCAAGTAGCACAATTTTGTCCCTGAAGTATTGCCATTGAAATGGGTAGAATGATACCCATTTCTTTTAGGGTTAAATTCAGCCCATTATGGTTTCTGATGCATTTAGCATAGAATGAATTAATCAGTTGACAGGTTCAGAATAGGAAGAGAAAAAAAAAAACAAAAACCCAACTGTTTCATGATGTTCCTGAGCCATAGCTTGCTCGAGGCTGAGAGAAACTTCTGGAAAGTGTCTTTATATCTTTGCCTTGTTCCTATAGTCTTCCACAGGCATCTGTTGTCATTAACTGTTGATAGCACAATGATGGAGGATGATGAAGGGGCAAATCCCCTACATTTCTGTATCAAAACTAGGATATGAAAAACATGTAATTTCATCCAATTCTGTTTATATTTCTGAGAGATTAGGGAAATATAAAACTGACGAAAGCAGACAGCTGCCTGAACTGACATCACATCACTGAATTTTTCACCAGTCATCTTCTCTTAATAAATTTGTTAATTCCTGTCCCAGCAAGACTATAAATGAAGCTCAACCCACCAGTGGAAAACAGGAATAAACATTGACTTAGTAGCAGATAGACAGCATCCAGGGAACAGAATATTTCTTCTGCTTGGACAATGACCTTACCATCTGTGGGATGAGGTGAACAGATAATAAGTACAAATCTTTGTTAATGTAACCATGAAGTTTTACAGTTAAAATTGAAAAGGTCAAGCAGTGTAAAAATCAAGGTTTCTCTAGCAATCTTTAACTTGGCTGCATTCCACAGCTGGAGTATTTTCTTTTCTTTTTTTCTTTGTTAAATGTGTCATGTAATATATTCCTCTTTGACGCTAAATGTGTATGATAAGTATACAGGGCATGAATTGTGGTAGAGATAACTGTTGCCATGGGAACTTTAACTTTTGCATTTGCCAAGTTTGAATCCTTAATAGTGCAATCATAAGATTGCAATGGGCGGGGGGTGGAGCGGGGTGTCACATCCCTCTGACCCATCCATTTGCAGGAATCCCTTCCTACTTACCTCCCTTCCAGCTCCATGCTCTCACAGATCTGACTGCCAGAGTGGGGAAACACTGGCCTGTTCTTCTGAAGCGGTGATTTTTCAGAGAGGCTGTTGAGGTCCCTCCTGATTCTGCATACTTCCAGGTGAGCCTAGAGGGGCTTGCAGGCAGGATCACATCTGGCCTGTGTTGTCTTGTTCAACAAGTTCATTAACACAAATGTTTAGCAACACTTAACAGTTCTTTGGAAATTCCAGATGCATTTTGCCTTAGCCACTCATAGCTACAGAGCTACAAAGCATCATATTTGATGTTGTGAAGAGCCAAGACAATTATTGTATAGTAGCTTCTACTGGACTCAGCCAGAACCAGGAACCTTATTCCAGGGGCACAAATAAAGTTGATTGTTCCTTGAGCATTAACACCTGAAGATTCTTAGAGGTATACACTACACAGAAGCATTCTTCTTTAGGCCCTTTTCCTAGCCTAGTCCTAAAATGGAAATTGTTGCCTTGCTGAAATTCTGATGTATTAGTGTTTGTTTACTCCCAAATAGACCTTAAAACCTGAAATATCAAAAGCATGAAATAAAACTGCAGTGAAACATCTGCCTGTAGATCACAAAAGTGCTTATTTTGTCAGCCTCTGAAGAGGCTTACTGCCTTGCGGGAATTTTATCTGATATCCTGTATCTTTTACTTTCCTATGACCTAGAATCTCTGGCTGAAATATAGCTCATGAGGGATCTCAGTTCATAGTGGGGTGAAGCCCAAACTCAGTGTCCATTGCCTATTCCTGTGAGTCTCCTCTGAAGAAAAGGCCAAGCAGAAGTGATATAGGAATAGAGTCCACTGGGGAAATGCCCAGCCACTGTTGAGACATTTTGATACAGGCTGGTGAGGTGGCCTGGATGCCTCCACAACTTCTGTGGATATAAAACACTTTGTTCTCACCAGTTTCCTGTCCAGTGATTTTTCATAGCATTAAATTCAGAAGAAAGAGAAAGGGAGAGAAAGAAATAGAAAGAGAGGAAGGAAGGGAGGGAGGAAAGGAGGGAGGGAGGGAGGGAGGGAGGGAGGGAGGGAGGGAGGGAGGGAGGGAGGGAGGGAGGGAGGGAGGGAGGGAGGGAGGGAGGGAGGGAGGGAGTTTGGTTCTGCCTCTCCTCAAAATCACACACAATCTTAAAAGGAAAATGACAGTCAACAGGAGTTGACAGGTAGCTCTCCAGGCAGCAACCTTGCAAGCCATCACTTGATGAACAAAGTGTTTATTCTTTCTCTCTCTCGAGATGATCACCCATGCCAAATATTCTGGCACGTTCCTGAGCCTGCTGTCCAAACGATATTCACTTACTAACAGGTACATTTGTCTCTGGGTAATACTCCACTGGGGTTTGCAGGGCATGAGAATTTTCGGTGCTGGAAAGAACATAAAAGGCCACCTCCTTTTTCTGCAGGCAAGCAGAGACTCTGCATTCTCTCCATGTAGGCTCTTCTTTGTCTTTAGTCCAGAGATTGTCTTAGATCCAAGTCAACCAAACAAAAGCTGATTATCTCACCTTTAAATAGAGGGATTACGGCAGAGAAGTTGAAGCTGGGTAACCGATCTCCCACTTGAGCAGCTGAGGGGGATAACCCTTCAGATGAAACAAATTTGAAGGAAAAAGGGAAAACAAACTGCCAAGCTGAAGATTAATGCAGAGCCATAGCTCCAAGCATCAAGGCTGACATTTGACTCATCATTCATAGTTATTTGTATCTATATAAAAAAGGAGCACAAATAAATAGCTATTTTAATTCCTTCTGCAGTAGCAAACCAGCTTTTCCTCTGAAAAGGTTCACCATAAGGGAATCTTTCTTAAGAAGCATTATAAAGAAGAAAAATACTAATGTCAGTATTGACATCTCTCTCTTTTCTCTTGCCACAGCCCTACAATGAATTTTTTGGTTTTCTGTTAGTGACGTATATTTCCTCCTACTTATGGTGGATACCTTGGAACTAAATGGTCTACAATTTAATTCCTGGAAATACACTCCCTAGAACAATTCTCTTCTAGGAATACTGTAGAACAGGTTCTAAATTAGTACAAAGAAATGCTCAGCAGGATTCAGATGTTACATGTGTGCAAAGGTAATTTTAAGCAACCCTTTCATTTCCCCAGTCCTTATTTGCTTATGACGGTTCCCCTGGCACAAGCTAAAGTATCTTGAAAAATATCTTTCATCTTCACTGCTGAGACCCAAGAAAATAGCACTGTTGGCAGCCTGGACTTGCTAAGGGAGATTTGGTGGCTCTTGCCACTTTCTGAGGCACAGGCAGATGTAGCCCTTCCCTCTGAACACATCCTCTCTGCAGCCTCTGCTGGGGGAGTTTACAAGTTATCTCAGCATTGTGCTGTGCTCATGAAGGACTTTGATGGCACAATCTTCCTTAACCACTGTGTTGCTTTGGGCTAAAAGAGGTGGAGGCTAGTCTTCTTCAGAGTAGAACAACATTAAAATCAGTTTCCTATCATGATCACACTAGGACTGTTTTGACTCTGAAATGTGTATATTGGTAAAGTTCCTACAGATCAAGAGTCCTGGCAGTAAGAAAAAACAGATAGTACAAGAGCTTGTTTCTGTTCTCTATCTAAACCACAGTATTTAATGCTTGGAAATGTAACTGCTGAAGACAAATTTTTCACTAGAGTAACACATGTGGAAATGGGCCTGATTCTGCTTTAAACTGGTGCAATTTCAAGGAGGTAATCCTGATTTATACTTGGGTAACTGAGAGGAAAATCAGATCCATTATATCCATAAGAGCACTCATATTATAAAAGGGCTAGAGTTTTAAACTGTCATTTCAGCCAAGACAAATAGATTTTCTTGTCACCCATCCTTGAGCCCATGACAGCTCAGAGCTCTTGTAGATGGATTTTTGAGCTGCAGGAGGATAGGAACAAGCTATGAAAACACCACAGAGTGTCTTTTTGACATTTCACCTTTTCCTCTGGTCTTTATATCATCATAATCTAGATAAGAAACAGCAGTGCACAGTATGAGTAGCATTTTGATGTCATGCAGGCTACTGAAGAAGTGGAAGATACAGCTTAGTTCAAGTGCCAGACATGCATCAGCAAGATTAATTTACAGCGAAGTCAGAAATCTGAGTAGGTCTGAATTATGCTCCTCTATAGTACAAAAAAAAAAATTCCACTATGAAAATTGATGTGGCATAGTGCAGAGGTGAAAGAAGAAATGAATGTTAAGGATAATATTGGAGTCCGGTATTAAGCCAACCTAGTACAGATACCTAACGCTGGCATTAGAAGGAAAAGATATTTATCTTTGCAAGTCCCACCAAATTCTCCTTTTCTTTAATTGCTCTGGGGAAATACGGATTTACACCTGAACCAATAAAAGCAGGATGAACTCCTTTTCAGCATGCAAGAAGAGACGAGACACAGATCACTCTGCAAAGCAGAAGGAAAGATTGCAAAGTAATTTTCACCACCAAAACACATTTTCCCCTCCAGTATGAAGCAGTGGGGAACAGCAATCAAAATTGATTGTTCCAGTTAAAATTCTGCATCACGATGTTACCGAAAAAGTAGCATGATGAGCTCAGCTTTTCTGACAACGTGTCGCAGTAAATATAGACAGGAGCCTGTTAAAATTAAAGAATTCTTTGGCACATTATATATTTTCTTGATTCACTGCGCATCATTAAACTTTCTTTTTTTATGATGTTTTGTTTATTTCATGGACAAGCCATTAAATTCAAATTACAACTTGAAGGAAATTTACTTCATTTGGGTCTTACTGTGGAAACCTTTCATTATCTGTATTTGTATTTCTAATGTGGATGAATGGATCTGGTCTTAATAGCAGGTCAGACAGGTGAGATGATAGTCATAGACATACCAATAGCACTACACTTTTTTGCTTTAGCTGTTATACTTCTACCTTTTCTGTGCAGAACTTCCAAATATTTATGTAGATATGTAAATCAGAGTGATAAAAATGATAGAAAAACATTTTTTTCCTCCAGTTTCTGAACCATAATTTTAATGTTTTATTGCTGATTATGGTGATGTTAAATAGTCAGTAAAACAAGTATATCTGCATTGCACAGTGTATAAACAACATTTCAGATGACTGTCTAAGATGTTTAAAATTTTCCAGTGGCATGATATTTAAAATTGTACCCTTCCTTAGAAATCCCTTTCCTTCTTTGGCTGCTCAATGGTAATGAATTTTATGAGTAAAGGGCTAGATCTGTGTAATCAAATCCATTAAACTGAAGTAGAAAGGCTTTATTTGCCGTTAATTTGGAAAGAAATTGTGTCACTAAGTCTCTCCCTTCACTGAAAGATAAGCATTTTGTAACATTTAATAAAGCACAAAGGTGAGTGCTCAATTGAAGGTCTTGTGCAATTTTTGAAAGTCTTCTAAACACGATCAGTTTCCCTAATCAGTTTCTGACTTGTGCCCCCTGAGAATTCTCCTCCTCCACCTTCCGTCCTTAGGTTAGGATTTGCCTTATGCAAATAACACAGCAAATATGCTTAGCTCAAAAATGAAAGTGTTTTTAATATTTTTTTGACAATAGCGTTTCTATCTGGAGCTCATTCAAACCTGTACTGGATTTTGAGAAACCAGTGACAAAAATGGTTTCTGAGTCATGGCCACTCTTTGTTACCTTTCAAAACATTTGTGCTTGTCAGCTCTACTGTTGCTGGCTACATCATTGTTTACTACATATGGATGCCATTATGCAAGGTGCTGAACTTCTTCAACATGGACAGGAGTCTAGCATCCTGGAAGATGTGCACGGCACCCTGCAGGATCATGTCAAATCCCTAGAAACAGTCTTACTTCTGCTTACATACAGACCATTGATGCTGAGTGACCTTTGAGATAATGCTAGGATTTCATTTTAACTTCCTTGTCATTTTTATTTATTTTAATGTTTTGCTGTTTGCTGAGAGTCTAGTAAGATTCTGCATTGTAAAAGTAAAATTTTCTCTACCATTATACTGCGTTATTGTGTCAGGAAGAAAGAGCATTCTAAGGTTGCCTTCCAAGACACACAAAACTGTTGAACAGGGCTGTGGGTAGACTAGTTATTGCATTTGATACATATCCAGGATGTCAACTCAGCCTCGTCAAGCCACAGCCTCTGGGAAGGACCCACAGATATCTGTACTTCTTATGCAAAGATGTTCTGGAGATCACCTGCAGGAGATGTGATGGTCATGCAGGAAGAAAAATTAAAATACATTTGCTATCTTAACGAGTAGATTCATCTAGGGAAATTATGGAAATACATAAGTAACTGTAAGTCCAGAAGGTTGATAAATGTCGTACTTCTTGAGATAGTCACTGATTTTCATTCTGGTAAACGAAGCCATGCATATATTCTCCTAACCTTTTAAAAACAATACCCATTTTATAGTCACAGATGCCAGTTTCCACCTTAACTATGGAATAGTGCCTGTCCTTGGAATCAGTCTAGTGTATCCCAAGTAGCATATTAACAGCAGGAGCACAATTACCATCCTTGGCTGTAACCACTATAAAAGGATTCTCCACTACATTTCAATCCTTCCCCTCACATTCCTTTTATACAAGATGCATTTCAACCTGGGAACTTATAGTAAGCCTGTCTTTCACAATACAGAAGATCAAGATCATTGTTGTGGTTTGAGCCTGGTTGGCAGCCAACCACCACACAGCCACTCTCTCTCCCTTCTCTTCGAAAAATAAGAAGGGACAGAGAGCCAGGCTTGGGGTTCAAGATAGGACTGGGATAGGGAAAAAAATCACCCTTTGTGGGCACGAGCAAAAGGCAGACTCGTTAGGGGAAGAAAAAACCCCATACATTTATTACAGACACTAACAACACATAACAGAGTAGGACAGTGAGAAGCATTGCCACATCTTGAGAATACCTTCCCCCCCCCCCCCCTTCTTCCCAGGCTCAGCTCTTCTCCCGATATCTCTACCTCCTCCCCCAGTGGCGCAGGGGCAGGGAATGGGGTCTGCAGTCAGTGCTGCCGCTTCTTAAATCTTCGATGGGGGGAGCTTCTGGAACTTCTTCCCCCTGCTCCATCGTGGTCCCCCTCTCACAGGAGACAGTCCTCCACAAACTCTCTCCGATGTGAGTTCCTCCCATGGGCCCCAGCGTTCCCCACACTGCTCCGTTGTGGGTCACCAAATTTCTCCGACTGGATTCCCTCCCACGGGCTGCAGCCCTTCCCGAGCTGCTCTGGCGTGGGACTCCCCCGCATGCTGCAATCCTCCCAGTGCTGAATTACTGCAGCGGGGCTACCTTTTCCCATGAGACCCCGGCCTTCTTCGGGCACAGCACCTTGATCATCGAGGTGAAAAAACACAGGCCATAAATCAGTGTCTGCTCCACCGTAGATCTTCATGGGTGGCAGGGGGGGCCGCCCTGCCATCTCACCACAGGATACAGGGGGGTCTCTGCTCCGGCACACCTCCCCCCTCCTTTCTTCCTCTGTTCCTCCACTGACCTTGGTGTTCATGCAGCTGCAGCGACTCCTCCTCACAAGTCCCATTGTTCGTCACCACGTCCCTTCTTAAATACGTTATGGCAGAGGCGCAGCTGATGGGCTCAGTTTCCAAACAGAAGTGGAGCTGACTTGGAGCTGGGGGAGTTTTGAGAAGCTTCTCACAGGGGGCCACCCCAATAGTCCACTCCCCTGCCACCAAAAAACCTCACCACTCAAACCCAGGACAATCATATAGTCTGTGGAGCTTGTCTCATACTGTGTGTAGGCCAGGACAACACTGCTGAAAGGGCATTTTAAATCTCTGCCATTAGGAAGTTTCTAATTTTCACAATGTTCCTAGACTCCACCTACATGAATGATGAGATCCACTGATTCAGTGAAAGATTCATCAGTGCTTTCTTTGTAACATCCTTGTCTGATCCAGAGGTTGGCACTTCCACATCTACTGACATAACAGGATTCTCCTATGACACATGTTGAGGTATTTGCATCAACCATGATGTGTTTGCAAGGAGACTGACTGTGACATCCCCATCAGAACTAGGTCCTGTAGAAACTGTTCTCCTGTCAGCATTTCACATGCCTGAAATCTTGTCAATGTGATCAATAAAGAAGGAGTTTGGTTCTGTTAAGCACATCCTTGTAATAAATAAACTGTCTCGGTGGGACTCCTGCCTCCATTCAGCTTCCCAAACCACAGAGGGAAAACAATAACCAACATGTAGATCTGTATATGTTTTGTTCAACACCATGAATAAGTAAGAGTCTCGGCACTTCTCAGAAGCATATAGGGCAAAAAATTTTTGGGGGGCGAAAGACAGAATTACAGCACATATACCAAAATTGTTTTTCTCAGGACTCAGGAAGGCTTTTCACTGTTGATCACACTTTGTAAACTGGAAGTATTCATCTAAAACAGTTCACCTAGATGAAGATGGCATTGTGTTGTTATGCTCCACTGAGTCTTCTGTCTAAAGGTCTCTATATTTCTGAGTCACCTGCCACAGCATCCTATAAGGCATCTGCATAGTACAATGCTTCCCTGAGTGTTGATACTCAAGGTATATTCAGCACCAGCAATACACATACTTCTTCAGTAAAGAAACCAGGCCATATAGGGGTGTATGTTATTGTCACTGAATAAATGCTGCCAGGCCTTGGAAGTAGCTCCATTTCAGCACTTTTGGAAGATTTCCGTGAAGAAAACCTGAACAGTGCACATTTACAGGCATTTTCACAATTAACTTTGTGAAAATCAATGGGTTTGACATCTGAATGACTTTAAAATTCTACCCCTTAACATCTACTGCTCTGAAGATATGAAATGTTCTCCAGGGAAGAAGAGTGGTCTCCACATCCTCCGGAGACATGAGTAGAACTTGTGATGTTTGTCCAGTCCTTTGAGATTCTTGGCAACTCCACAGAGGCAGCTTTGTGTCAAGGTAAGCATCTGCTCAGGCACACATGGAAAAAGGGCCTATATTTTAGTGTTTTGATAATTTTAAATTATGATGTTCTGAGTGAAGAACAGATGAAACACAGGCAAAACTATAAACCTTACTGTAGTGTATTTGGGTTCCTGGTAACAGGTTTCTCTCTGGTCTGTTGGCATCTATATGTTGCAAATAACCTCCAGATGCCTGGCGGTCTGCTTAGCAAATATGTTGTAATCAGTGGTGAAGAATTAGATTAGTTTGTAAACCATGCAAATATTTATTTCTTTGTCTGTGTTTTAATAAGATTGCAGCTGTTTCCTTATTCCCTACAGGTTTTCTCTTTTTCATTGCCACCATGAAGTCCACACTGTAGTGCGGACTGGATAGTTAGTTCAGCATTGCCATGCCGGTACCAGCTGGGCTGCTTTGCTGGTTGTGTCTCATCTCATCAGGTCTCATCCTTGTGTCTGGTCAAGGACTGGAGGGGACAGAGTGAATTCTGCTATGGGAGAGAGTCAGGGAATAGGCTTCAAGTTGTCATCCTCTCCAGTAATTTAGCCCATCTCCAGCCTCAGTAATGACATTATTTTCTTGATTCTCTTCCTCTGCTTCTCTTCTATCACTAGCAGACCTGATTCCCCCCTCTGGCACATCAGACATGTTCCATCAGTTGCCACAAAGTGCCCCTGGCACTGATCTAGTATATCACACCAGAGAGTCAGCCCTCTTGCTCCCCCTGATATTCATTGGGCTGCTCATTTTTTTCATAAAATCCTAATTTTTGTTCCTTCATAAGGCCATCTTCTAATATACACATTACAGTAAAATCACCAGATCTCAGAGACTCAGAGAACCTTGTTAGAAAAATCATAATGGCTTGTTTCTTGCTGTTGGTTTTTCCAAATGTGCTTAATTTCCTTTTCCAGCACCCAGAATGCACATCTTATTTTACTACTAGTTGTTAGTCAGAAATGAGCTTTGTTTAATTCATTGGGCTTTTTGCAAAATGTTATATTTATACTAGACTGTTTTATGATATTTATACTATGGCATAAATATTTTTGCAAGTGTACTATAAAACAGATTGCATCTCCCCCTCACTGTGACTTTAGAGAAAGTTTTCTATATTTTTCTGAATGTAGTGGTTTCTTCCTATTGTTTCTGAGGCCACTGGTTCTAGACATAGTTTCTCATAGACACACACACACTTACAGGTGCAGTCATATAGATAGATGATCATACAAATAGACAGCTTTCAAAGAACAAAATCTGCATTTGGGAGCCTGGATTAAAGGGCCTTTCATGGAGATTCAAAACTTGAACAAAGCATAAGGAATAATTAATCAAAATAAAAGTGAATAGAAAACCCTTGGGAATTGGTGAAATTTCTGAAAAACATTCCTCATCCAAATCAAAATTAGAAATTAAAATCTTTTCTATTTTTTGATATCTCTCATTCAGAAAAATAATGCTGATGCAAATATCTTGATTTTGTAAATATACATTTTGATTTAGAGTTGCTAAAATCCTTTTAGAGAAAATTAATTAGAAAGTCAACAGTTTCCCAGAAATAATTCCGAACTGAAGAACACAATGTTTCCTCTAGTGAGGTTGCGATCTGGCAGTGGGGATGTGGTACTACCTGCTGGTTTCGGTTTCCAGGTTAGGAGTTAGGGTTTCCAGCTGAAGGGATACCAGAATGAGGATGCTGGTTCCTTGCTCCAGACTGGCACCTGCCTGTGATGGCCAATGATGGTTTGATGAAAGTGCACGCACACTGTAAGGAGCAGGTGATGAAGACTCAGGCTGTCGCCATTTTAAAATGACCTACCCATGCCTTTTGCCCTCATGTCTTGTACTCTTTTTTGCTCTGGACTTCAGCCCAAGAACTTAGGATACTACCATGTCCTACCATGTAAGGTCCACTCTCAACACACAGGTTCAGTCTCTCCCAGGTTCTTTTCCAGGGAAAAATCCAAGTCCTTCTCTTTTTCTGGGCATACTCTAGCACTAGATTACACCACTGGTGAGGTAGTAAGAGCACGAATTACCTAGCAGAGCTGTTGGGGTCACACTGACAGAGAGGTGCCTTTGCTGCCTCAACCTAGGCTGTAACAGACCTTTGAGAGAAACAACCCCAATAACGGGCACCACAGAGCACATGAAGGAAGTTAGGCAGACCAGGAGCTTTCAGCCTAAATTGCATCTAACGGTCTCGGGTGCCCACAGAATAAAAAAGTTCTTGAAGCCCATAAGACTGCATCCCTGTTTGGGGCCTCAGAGATTTTAGGCACTATTGTCCACACTAAGTAAGAGTTAAGCAAGCTGGAGTCCACTAAGCAGCCTGATGCCCATCACTCATCTCAAAATTAATTCAGCTGGTTCGTTCATAAATACTGGCATGTAGTTGAAATACTGAGGTATCCAGAGAAGAGTAAGCAGTATTACCTGGAAGGGTCAGTCTGAAAGGAGATGACTAAAGCACAACAGCAGGAATATTTTAGGGCCAATATCACACCCTAATTCTCTAAAGAGTTGGGGTCTAATTTATTACCCTCTTTTATGTGACAGTAGAGAGGGTAAATGCAAGGTATTAACAAAATTTGCAGATGGTAATAAATTGAGAGGCACCAGAGAGGAGAGATAAATATTACAAAAGGACCTAGAGATTAGAAACATGATCAGGAGAAAAAAAAAAAAAAAGATTTATTTTAGGAAAATGTAAGCTAGTAGATATGAGCAAAATCAACGAATGCACAGATACTGTAAAGCAAAGAGATAGCTGAAAGCTTTTAATTGGTCTTTGTTGTTTCTTCTGTAGAAACTTAAAGTGGTTTTTTGTTTGTTTTATTTTGGTTTTTTTTTTTTTTTTTGTGTTGTTTTTTTGTGTGTGTGTGCTTTTTTTGTTTGTTTGTTTGGGTTTTTTTGTTTGGTTTTTTTTTGTTTGTTTTTTTTTTTCCTAGGGGTTATTGTCAAACAAAGACAACACCACCAGACCCAGGCTGGACTACTTACTACTGCTGCTAGAATAAGCATGTGTTCCAGGAACAATTTCCCATGTAATATCTATTTAAAAGGATGTGCCAGCCATATTAGACGGGCACATTTGATGGATGCAATTAGTATGTAATTCTGTAGTGTTTTACAGTGGTCTGAGGTATATAAATGGTTGTTAGGCATCAGAAAAAATATTCTCTGTTAAGGCGACTATGGAATGTTAAAACTTTTCTCAGAGTTTGATTCAAAGACCACCAAAGTCAATAGGACTCTCAGTGTTGCTTGAGAGATTTGGATCTGGCTCTCCAGGCTTTTTTTCCCCCTGTCTGCTTGGCTGTGAATTCAATAAAACTGTGTGTCATTTGCATCAGGAAGGCTATTCTCACAGCTAGAAATCTTTTCTGTTAAAAAAGATTGAGCTTGGAAGAGGGGGAGAAGCTGGTCTAGAGAACAAAGTAAATTCTGCACTTTTTGTGAAGTTTTCAGCAGTGCAGTGCACATTTTCCTTTTGTTAGAGTGCCAAATGTGTAGTCTATTGCACAAAGCAGGATACAGCCCTCTGCTCTCCTTTCCCAGAGGCAGTTACTTGTAGTGTATGGCACTTCCTTATTTTGTTGGAAGTCCTGGCTGTATATGAAAAGCAAACTCCAGACCATTTCTTTAGTGTACAAGGTAAGTGCGTGGGTAACCTGGCAGAGCTAAATTTGGAGACACCAGCGGGAGGTCTTGATTTCATATGAAGGAGGATCAAGATGAAGTGATCCAATGCTAAATTCTGTGATAGTGTACAAGACTTACCTTGAAATTACTCTGTAATGCCATTTTGTTCCATCAACCAAAATAAAGTTATCGTGAACTCTCACAGCCGTCTGTGGTATATTTTGTGATGACTGTGCAGCATTGGTATGTATCCCCAGAATGTGAGAAGTATAATAATTAATAGGCCTGCTTCCACACTACTGAAGTACCTAGGAGGCTTTCCATCAGCTTTAATGAGAGCTGAAACGTGCATTAGCTGAGCTATATGGGGAAAGAGAAGCTTTCTAAATTACATATTTCTTTAGCTCTGCAAAAGGTTCTTTGGGGGTCATTGTCTGTTCTGGGTAGAATGCACATTTCCAGCCACAAACAGAAGGACTGCTCATTCCACCTGACAAAGCACGTTGGCAGGATAAGAAGACAATAAAATAAACTTCAACTTCTCCAGCTTTCAGGCTATTTGTTCTGCAAAAGCCAGAAAAAAAAAAAAGGACATCGTTTGTGATATGGCCAAAGGCTTAATAACTTAAAACTCCTGCAGTCCCAAAGGCCTTGAGAGAGAATAAATGCCAAACTCAGGGATGTCTACTCCTTCAGCAGTTCCCTGCTTTTATAGCAAAGGAGCTCCAGCCCAAAGGGATCAGTTAATCATAACTGGGGGCACGGGATCCCTCAGGCTGTTGAAACCAGGGATAAAAGCAACAGTAGACTCCGCAGCAGGTTATCAGGCAGAATTATGGCAGCTATATCTTCAGGCAACAGAGGTGCAGATAGTAATAGGAAAGTCTAACAGAAAAGAGGAGAGCTGTGTCTCCTCCTCACACAGAAACTAAAATAGATTTCTTGGACAATGTCCAGGAGGAGAAGCCCAGACTCTCAACACACACCTAAATTCTCCATCTGCCTCATGAACAGCAGTCGCTCTCCCTCAGAGAGCAGCAGGGATGCAAACTCTGGCAGGACTTCTCCCTGCCTCTGCTCAGCCCACCAAGGTTGCCTCCGTCTCTTCCAGACTCATTTGCAAATAGCCAGCTCCCCTGCAAGCCTCAAGTGTGTCTAGACATTGGCTAATCCCTTCCCTTGTGCCAGCTGGGTGACATCAGCATACTGAATATCGCTACAAATCTCTGCACGAGCCAGGTCTCCTGACATGCATATCATGAGCCTTTCCCATGCTACTTTGCTGGAATCACTGAAGAGAGAGGACTACTGCCAATGGCTACCTTTTAGGGCCTCTCTGGAGCATGAAGGTGACAGCTTCAGAGAGCAACTCTGGGCATCGGTGATGAACTCTCCAATTAAGTAATCAAACCTCATGGTCATTGCTATCCTCTTCGAGGAACCACTGTGGATTCTGTTTCTTTGTTTGTGCTTTGCAGGAGTTAATCCAGCTGTTTCAAATGTTTTTATATCGCTGTATTAATTTCCTTTTGAGGCTTGTAATCTTTGATCAAGTCCAGGTAAACCTGAGGATTCAGGAAGCTGCTACTTGCCACAATGGTAACTTCAATGATCTCCTGCCACCTGGCTGATTATTTACCACTACACAAGGCTGTCAGTATCAAACCGTCATTCTGCTGAGCGCTGGCTTCCTGAAAGCTATTCTAAGTTCAGTGGCATTCTCAGTCTCTATCATGTATAAAAGAAACAAGAGAGCTTGTCAGAATAAAGCCATTTAGTGCATACTCAGAAATGCTTTTAATTGTTGCATGGCACTTAAATACTTAGAAAATCTTGAGATCAATAGATTGATCTCATGGAGTCATCTGTCTCCCACCTATTCAAATGTTCATGCTCAGCATTGTAATTATCTCAGCACCTTTAAATTGGCTGCTAGCAGTATCAGGATACCAAAATGATGGCTGCACCCATTTTTATAAATAGGGTTGTTCTGCCCCTCTTTGCTGTGGCAGAGCACAGAGAGAATGCTGCAGAAGAGAAATATTTGGGGACAAGGCCATCAACTTTCACAGGAATGGACTGGATCTCTGCCCCGTTGCTGAACTGATAAAAATTACCTTATTTTCCAGGAGACAATGTTCATGTGTGACTTACAGTACTCGCATATTACAAAAGAAAACAAAACTTGTCACTGTCTGCTCAGTACATTGATCTGTCTAGCAGTCTAATATCCTGATTGCAAAAGTTGCCAATATTCAAAACTATAGAAGATGAAAGATCCCCACATTGCATCTCACCAATTGTTTAGCAGTGCATAAGGGGAGAATATCTCTTTGCTGATCACCTACTGTGATCAATTCATGCCTTGGGGCATGAGATTTAATTGCCTTTAACATCGCCTTTAGTTTGAAAAAGTATCATTTGTAAAAATGATCTCTTAAGTTTGTCTGACTTCACACTGAGGGGCAGCAAACACCAGAACCAGAAACAACCATTCAAGTACCAACCTCTGAGATGGGTTAATTAGGTTTTAAATGTATACCGTTTTAGTCAAATAAATAATAGTTGACTTTTACATCCATATAATAACAGATTTTTTATCATACTCTGTATTGTTATACCAATAAAAAGCCACCCATACAGATGACTGAACACTGCAGTTCACAGTATTAACATTTTTTTTCCCTCTTTACCTATCAGGTTCTCAACCCTGGTTATCTGAGACCTGCAAAGCAATATATTTTAACGAACAAAATTAGGCAGATGTATCATCCACTGTGGGATTTGAACCCATTGTCACTGGGGAGAAAGCTGCAATTTAATAGATGAAGATGTCAAACCATGTTATGGGAGCTTTTGTGACTGCATATTTATCACAGTGTCGTAGGGGTCCCTGGCAAACCGAAAGATTTTACTGTTTATTCATAGCGAAGACACTTAATTAATGACAAGGCCTAATCAGACTGTTTTATTATTTACAGGGATTCCAACATGGCTTAGCTCAACTGATATGCAAACAAACCGTCCTCAGCCTGCTCTAATTAATAATTCTGAACCAGACTCACAGAGTGGCACTGTCAAGTAGCTCTTTGGTGATTTACAACACCTCCTCCACTACATTCACATTGCTTGCATGCAAATGAGCTGCTAACCCTGCAAATCCTTCTTTTTAAAATACAATGTGCCGTCTTGTTGGCTACAGGAATGCCCTTATCTTTGCACATGACTTAATGGAGACAAATGTTTTACTTGGACAGGTTTGTGGAGACCTTCACGGACACACACCTACACAGGATGTCATTTCAGAAATGTTCAGGAGGTGGGGAAGAAAAATCCTCTATTGTCTCTGGCATGGTTAATGCAGCTGAATTCTTTCACTGAGTTGTCAGCTCCAACCTCTCCAAGAAGGGATGGACTACCCATTGTCTTGCACTTGCTAAATTCATTTCTATTGATGCTAAATAGATGAAAGACAAGGAAAATATGTCAGAGTGGGTAGAAAATTGTTATGAAATCAGTTGACTCCAACTTCACACACAGGTACTAGGTGATCTCACTGAGTAATTAATGCCATGCTGGTCTGAGGATGGAAAGAAGCAGATTTTCTTCTACAAGAGGTTAGGAATAAAATCACCATAAAAATACAAATGGGAAATAATGGGAGTCATTTGCATCTACAAACGATTGAAGAATGTTTCACATTTTCAGGTGAATTTCATATTCACAATGGAGAAACTGAGGAAAAAAGAAGGTGGTTGATTCAGTCAGGAAGACATGCTGCCAGATGGGAATGGCACTGGTGGATTCACACCAGCAGACCTCATTTTCTCTGAAAGAGACTTCTGAATAAAGAGGGAAAGCCTTATTAGCGGAGCAATATAAACCAGATGAAAATAGCTCATGAGTGTGAGTCATCCCACTTGTGACTGCTTCCTATTCCGTTGTGGAACACGCTTGAGAAACACTGTAAAACAGCCCATCAGCAAGAGAAAAGATCTCCCTTAAACCTCTTAGTTTGAATGCAAAGCCTGTGCTACTTAGGTATCTATAGAAGCATCTGCCATGTTTGCTCACCTCAGGGAACACCTGTGGTTTTGGGGCTGAAAGGTGGAAGTTTTGTACCAGGAAGCGTAAATGCACATATGCATGGTTAGCTAAGTGAGTACATGTTCCCAGGCAAAGCTGGCTGTACTGTAAGGTCGGGGGGGTTAAATTGCTAACACAAAATATACTACCTATTACACAACACTCATCTTCCCAGCCCTGGAAGGCAGGAAGCTCTGTAGCTCATGGAGGACAGATGTTTCTCCAGGCTCCACACTGTGCCAGGCACCTCATCCTTCACAAAGATGGTACTGAAAAGAAATAATTATTAAAGGCTCACTGTCAAATTGAACTGAAGCTCCCTATGCTGGTTCCACCAAGGTGTTTCCTATTCAGTAATCTCATTAATTAGATGGATAATGGAATGGATTGAATTTATTAAACATGGAGATGATACCAGCCTGGGAGAGTCTGCAACACATTGGAGTACAGGATGAAAGCTCAAGATTATCATGACAAATTGGAGAAACGGTCTGAGGAAGAAAAAAAAAATCAATTAATTCACTAAAAATAAATGTGGAGTGCTACATTTAAAGTATTGTACAGAAATAATGAACCACACAAATACAAAGTAGGAAATTAATTTCTCTGCAGTCAGTCTGTAGAAGAGGAGCTGGGCATATAGTAGACTGGAAACTGAGTATGAGGCAGCATAACTGTGAAAAAAAAAAGAAAACCATCATACTGGGAAGTAAAAATGCAAGCACTGCAAGTAAAACAGATAAAGTAGATTTGTCATTTTAGTCATTTCTGGTAAAACTTCAGCTTCAGCATCGCACTTTGGCTGGTGAATGTCCAACAGCGCTAGAAAAAGTAAGTAAGAAGGCACAGAAACACAGTACCTATCAGGAATGGTTTAGGCCTAGTCAACCCTGCAGCGGGTCAGGGAGATGAAATAGTAGACACAGTGACATCCCTTGCTTCCTTGCGTCTAGTACAGGTTATGACAGAGTGGATTATATAAGAAACAGAGATTTGTTTCTGACCATCATGTGATCCCTTTGGGGTAGAGAGTCAGAAAGACTTTGACAGACAAGGTTGACTCCAGCAAGGACACGTGAGAGTTGCTATGGGTCTTCTAAACATTTAACTTTCTTCAAGCGTATTTTGAGATGAGAAAGTGTCTCAAAATCACAAAGTGCTTTTCAAATATAAAAATCTATGCCTTGGATGACACTTGTTTTCTAATAAATGAATTTTTTTATATTCATGAACATCTCCAACAGCTCTTTTTCCATGTGTGATCAAATACAGAACATGCACATCATTTTTGTGAACACAGTCTCAACTTGTTATTTTTTATGGTAGGGCATAAACTGTGGTGTTAATGCAGAGAGGTTTCCTAGAACTCTCTGATAACTGTGTCTGGTTTAAACAACTTTGTGTCTTAACCTGTAATAGATACAAGGAAAACAATGGACCAGATGAGGTGGATGCTCACCAACAAAGCAACTAGGTTTATAGCTATAATTGGCAGCACAGATATCGAAAGGAATAATAAACTGCTACAGGCCTGGGCACTAGGAACAACAAAAAAGTCAAATTAGCAGGAAAAGTGTTCTCGAGAGGTCTCTGCAAAGAGATGGTGGGCTGTTGTGGACTGAGAAATGCAGAGAGAGAGGAGGCAAGTATGCAAGCTGCCTTCCAGGCCAGGCAAGGCATGGTCCAACTAGCTTAGCCCAAACAAGTTGTCAGATTTAGAAGGAGATGCTTGACTGGGCTTTGTTTTGCCTCTCTAACCTGAAACTACTAATGATTTCAGACCTTTTTTCCAGACGATAAAGCTTTATTTTGTAAAGACTGTCATGTGTCACTGCAAACCTCTTTTTCCTGTGTTATTGATGGCACAGTAAGGGCAGTATTCTAGAATATCTGAGATGGACTGAAATATCCCACAAGAGACAAGGAACAACAGTGGAAAATACTTGTAAGTTAAAGATATTGAACCGTATGCAAAAATTACAGGTCTGCAATGACACATGAGAAAATGGAGCAAAGAAAAAAGACAAAAATAAAGAATGAGGAAGCTACCTATACATACAATGTTATTTTTATTTAGTGGCTCAGCAACACCTATTATACTAGAATATGTGAAAGTACTGGGATATCTGGGATTTTAAACAGCTTTTTCCATCACAGTCAACTTATGGACTGAGTTTTCTTAGATTTAGAAAGGAAACAGGGCATAGCTGGATAAAGCAGACAAGCAAATGGACAATTTATCAAAATGTTATGCACTTGACTAGATAAATATTATTAATTTGTAACCGGGCTATTAAGAATTGTCAAGCCTCAAGTCAGGTTGGCAGTTCTCAAGTTTGAGAATTCAATTTGTAGTCTGCAGCATTAAATTAAAAAGCCCTTCTTTGTGTCAGTCTTCACTACTGTTTGTAGATATAACAGGGACTTCTGGCACCAGTGAGCCTGTTTCTCGGTTATTGCTCATCTTGGCTTCCAAAAACATTGAGAAGGAAGCAGAAATACAAAGATTTCTTTTCTGCTTGGGGTTTTTGATACTCTGAGACACTGCAGAGGGCTACCTAAAGCCCTGATCAGACTCAAGGTCTGCCACACTCACAACATGGTCCCTGGGCACAGCCCTTTTCCTCTGTGAGGACAAGACCTGAGAGGGTGACATGGGCATTTTCTGCTGTCAGGGATATCCCATGGCCAGGATGGTAGAAATAGGGAGCCAAAACTTTCCTCCTTCTGCTTGTTGTGAAGAGGTCAATAGCCACAGGTCCTCCTGTCACAAATCCAGTGACAAGAGACAGTTGCATAGATATTATGTACACTAGGTAAGGGAGAGTGTAAAGGGAGAAAGAGGGAGCCTTTCTCCTGTGTGTATTTGTGATGGGTCCTCCCACAAACTAGCAAGTTGTCTTTGGTAAAAGTTTGGGTAGTTGATGGACTCGTCAGCTCCTCTTGCATGGCTGGTAACTGAAATATCCATAGGTATACGGAGTAGGTGGAGTAGCAATATCAACATCACTGTTGCATTTGTGAGATCTAGAATTAGATTGTAAACATGTTTAGGACCCTTGCTGGGTGTTAATGACAAGATTTACATGTGTGATTTTAAAAAACAAATGCTTTTATTTTTGTACACAAAAAACAACAAACAAGGTGATAACAAACACTTATCTACACTGTGCAAAATATGGCATGAAAGCTCTAGTTTGTGTTAGCTTTCACAGGGACTCTGGGAGCATTCAGTACTTCATGGAAAAGGAAAACTCTTTGGTGTGTGCAGGAATGACTTTTGCCTTGGGAATAATGGGTCTATCACCACCAATATTTTATAAAACTCTAAAATCTTGCTTTACCATTCCGCCTTAATAGTGCTATGTAGTAGCAGAATAACAAGTTACTAACTGTCATTTATTACTTACTGTAAGTTGTATCCACAAAGATTTTTTTTTTTTAAATACTAAAACTTATTAGAGTTATCTTGTGTTTGTCCGTGCTTTTAGTGGAAAAAGTTATAACAATCTTTTCAATTAAATTCTGTTTTTCAATGTATCATAATTGAATATTTGTAACTTTTTAATATTATCTGAGTAGTGAACACCTTGCATTGTTCTCATTTTATACAATAGTCTTCCCTTAAACTTTCATTGTGTTACATGCACAAGCATGTGTGCACATACATGGAAGCACATCTACTACAAAAATTTTATGCTGAGATCTCCACCAGCTAAAAAACATTTGAGCTGCCTCTGGGTATGTGTGTTAAAGAGTTATGTTCTCATCATAAATGCCAACATGACTGTCTTGGAGACTGACATCTTCTGTTACTTACCTAAGGGACAGTAAAAGCAGTGGAGAGCATCAGACCCATACGTAGGCTTCTCTGCAGCCCTGAAAGATTATCACTGCATCTGATAGGGTAGCTTGCTTTCCATGTCTCTTTTGATCTATAGTGTCTTAGCTAAATTCACCCAGATGATCGCATCTGACACAGTGGCTATAAACTGTACTCCGAAATTTTCTCCATAAAGAATGTATGAACACTCTTGGAAAACATAGACGTGTTTTTCATAGGATCCAGCGTCCAAGGGTGAAAGCGAGAGGCCAGAAGGAGCCACAGGCATTATCTGGCAGTTTGCAGGGTTGGGGACAGGGCAAGTCCTTGGGTACCAGCATTCAGGTGCTGCTACAGGGTCAGCCATGGTCACACTACTGCAGCTGGTGGGAGAGCATGCTGCAGTCTCTTAGCTGCCATGAAGTCAGTCGCCTATACCTCCTGGTAGTCCTGGGGCAATGACGGGTTTTTGGGCTCTGGAGTGAAAAGTATGCTCCTCCTTCAGGTAGCTTGCAAAGAGCTTAATAACACTATATCAGCAACACACTGATTTAATACTTACTGTATAATCTTACCCTTGCAGATCCAGCATCTGATTCCTTAACTTCTTTTCAATTTCTGTTAGACTTTATTCTGAGTGATGTTGATGAAATACCTCAGGTTTTCTGGAAACATCATATCTCTATTACACCTGGTGCTGAGAGCCCTCCAGAGAAAGAAACTTTTAAGGGATGGGTCCCTGCTTGGGGACACTGGTGTGACTCCACTGATTTTAATAAAGCTCCTCCAGTTAGAACCAGCAGACTTGGTACATGTTGAAGGAAAAGGTGACGAAGAGGACAATTATTATTCTTAGTTCTCATACAATTTCCTACATTAATATGCAATTTCTAGGTCCTCACACAAACAAGACAGCTTTATGTGACAATGCCCTCCTATAAAAACTTAATTTAATATGTAAAATATCACCATCACTTTTTTTCTACCAGGTTATTAGATATCTGATATGATATACAGATATATAAATGTATGTATATAATCAATTAAAAAGGACAGTAGCCATTAAAAATGTATTATCTGGTTATGGTCAAAGTTAATTTTGATTACAACCGGGGAAAAATCATATTTAATATCATGCTAGTTAAAATATGTAATGCCGTTTCCCCAAATAAACAGAGCCTGCATTTACAGGAAATTCTGAATTAAGGCTTTCTCTCAATCTTTAGAAATCAGTTTCTCTTTTATACATAAAATTCAATATTAGTATGAAAAGAAAAATTACATAATAACCACAACTGAGACTATATCAATTCTGTATTCTACTTTTCTTTGCAATGCATGCTTATAGTTACATGATTATGCTTAATCATTCTTGAAGAAATGCATTCTTAACAATTATAATCTTACAGAGCCTTCCAAAGTTGCATATGTAAAAATACTAAAAATAATTACCCAGAGAAATGTCTGTATCCAGATAATCCCACAACAGATAATAAAGCACAAAATGACTGGTGAAATCACAAGACTAATTTCAGAATTTCTTTCATAAATATTAAAAATCACAATGATAATTTACATTTGTTCTTTTAAATGTAACAAAACCTTTATTTTTGACAAGATGGATGACATTTTAAAATCACTCCTCATGTATCCATAATGAACTCTACCTCTGAGACGCGGGATGAATATTACTGTGAATTTAAACAAGAACCAAATCATGGCAAAAAAATACATCTTTGGAAATCCCATCCACAAATAATCTTCTCCCCATTTCTTTTGTGGAGCATTGGCAATGACAGTAAATAAATACTAAATACCTATTGCTGAATTGCATTCTATTGGGATGAAGCTATAAACCTCATGTGGGCAACATGGGTGATGTACCTTTAGCAGATACTGCTCAGCATCTGGCTGTCCTTTTGAGGGGTTATCTAAGGGATGGGAAGGACTAAGAAGCAAAACTTGGGCGTGAGGCAGAAGCTCTGAGGAGACACACTTCCTGGTGACCCATTGAAGAGCAGAGGCTATAGAGTGGTGTTAGCAAAGTGCAAGGAGCTCCCAGATGGAGCCGGCAGAGTCATCACAGAGTAAGATCAAGAAAGCTTGAAAGTAGAGGGCCAAGAGGGAGGAGCGAGCAGGAGGAAGAGGGAAGAAAGGATAGGCTCTAATAGGTCAAGAGACTATTAGAGCTGTGCTCAGCTGTCAGGCAGCCTCTGCACAAATCAGTCCGTCAGCAATGGTCTATGGGTCAGTAGACAGATAAGTCCTTGTCTCCTCCCTGGAGTGAGAAATGGCTATCAGACCTGAGAAACTATGATGGATGTCTGGAAAAGTACTGGGAGAGATGCACTATTCATCAGAAAACCCACTGTCCAGGACTACTATATCCAGATATTGGGGACAATACTATCTGCCAACTGGGAATTGTTTGAAGAATTGAGGGATCCCCCAAGAATGAGTTGGAAGGTGATCTGTCACATCAAACTGTAGCAAAAAAACAATTTTGAAGACTCTACATTCTTAAGCTAGGAACCAAATGGGAGCCAGTGTAGAAAAAAAAAAAAAAAACAAAAAACAAAAAAACCCACACCCCAAAATAAACAAAAACAACACAGAAAAACTACACCTTTCAAACAGTTCTGTTTTTTAATCCATGAGAGAATCTATTTTGCCCATATTGAATTGCATCATCACTAGCAGGTGGTAAGAAATGCAGAAAATTTTGTTTTAACCTCTATGTATAAAACTCTAATTTCAAGCGCATTTTGTCACATGCAGGCTCAGGAATTATTACTGCTTCAGAAATTAAGGTTTAGAGAACGATGAAACATTTGGATGTGTGTACAGTCTATTGACAAAGGTGAAAAGTAACCTGTTTTAATAATTTTTTCTGCAGACTGGAAATTGAAAGTAATATTTTAAAGAAATAACTCAATTAAATTAAAATGAACATGCAGTGGACTAATGCACAGCTCTGCAAAAAGCCAAGCTTTAACCATGCCCCTTATGGCTCATTTCCTCAATAGCAGGGACAAGTACATTATTCCACCAGTAGCTCATTATGTTTTCCACTTCCCTCTGTTCTTTTGCATTGTGAGTGTCATTAATTATGTTCTCTTATGCTGTTAGACACTGAAATACACTGGGCATGGGGGTGCGGGCAGAAGGTTATTAATTGCCCGTCTGATATTCCAGCTGTCCTGCAAGGAACTGAGCATAAGTTGCTAAAAGGGAGCTGGTCATGGAAGTAAAAAGAGAGACTGTGGGCTTCTGTAAATCTCACCTGTGATGAGAACCCATTAGAAGAGAGAGGGTGGGAGAGATCTTCTTCCCTAGGACAAGTGCCTTTTAGAAGTTGACTAAGAAGTTGAGAGACCCACGATCTTCCCCCCTGAAAGAGTTGCTAATGGACATGGGCTGTGCTTGTAGCAATCTGAATCTGTTGCTTGTAGATTAGATTTAAACTACTATCCCCAGGGCAAAATGCAGATGAAATGTTTTCACTAGTTGGCATTGTATATTATGGAGCCTTTTCTTTTCTTCGTTTATCAGAAAGGCAATATTTTGCATGATCTTGTTGAGACCTTAAAGTGGTAGAGGCGTATGAATCCCAGCTGGGAAAACACCTAAATATGAAGACCATATGGGCACCAGTCTAATCTTTGATTTTAAAAGAGTTTTCTCTGAATAGCCAAGAGAGAAATGTGATTTTGCCCCTCCTTCAAGGGAATAGAGTGCAAGGTCATTTTTATCTTAGTAAAGGAAAAAGTAGAAGATGGAAAATGCGAGAATCTGAAAAATCACACAACTGACAGTGACATTGCTATTGTGCTGACTCCCAGTCCAAATAAGGTTTGGTGTTGGTTTTATCACAATGATCAAGATGAGTTCCCTGGTGAGTGGAAGAGAAATAATAGGCCAGACCATCTATATATCTAGCTTTGGACATAACAAAAGTGCATCAGTGAATTTTGCTTACACAGATCTCACGGGAGTACTTTGAGTTTAGGGTTATACCTTTTGGGACACATCTTTAGAGGATGACAGTTATGTCTCTTTGTCTGATGGATAAAATAGGTTGACTCTAATGGGAGCACTTGGCTGTGCATATTGCTGATGTTGGCGTTTTGAATACATCCTGAAGCATCCAGGGTTCACTGAAGTGCACAGCACTCTGAAGCACATCTCACTCCCTTTAAAAGACTGAATCAGCCACAAGCCTTAGAGGAGGAAGGAAGACATATATCTGGGATATGACCTGGCGAACAACTCAATGGAGATTTTGGCTGATGAAGAGCTGTCCTTACTACCAGAATTCATGACTAGTACATGGATAGCCTAGAGGGAACTAAAGACAGCAAGGCTGGAATGTGCCATCTGTGGGAGATGGCTATGATACCTGAAAACATCCTTGAAAATATGAGAACTAAGTTGAAGTGCCAGAGGTGGTTTTGGATGAGATTTGTTATCTAGACTACCAGCAAAACAATACAGAACTAATTTGAGGGTCACAGAGAAAGCATGATGTGATGGACTTAGTAAATTGATAAAGGTGAAGGAGGAAAATACTGTGAAAGGAAAGATCTCATCTTCCCATACAGAGCACAACTAGTTTTATTAAGAACTTGAAGGCCAGCCATTATTTATTTATGCATATAATTTGCTAAAGGGTAAGTCCAGACAAGACAAGGACTTCATGTTACCATTAGTGGTACATTAATTGAAATATTTTGTTTTGCTTTTGGTTGCCATCTGGATTATATGATAGAGAGCTGTATACTTGTACCAGGATGCTTGATGGGCTATTGAATTAGCTCATCATTACAAGAGAGCAGCTTCCTAGCCTTCTTAAATCTTTCCCCCTTCTTCAGTACTGCCTGCTACATTTGTCTGAATCTGCTCTTGCTCAAGGTATTGACACAAAAAAACCCCAAGTTTTGTCAAGGTTATTTCCTTACACCTAATAAATTCTAAAACCTCTAAATGTCTTGGTCTTTAGGTGAGATTTCTTCTGGTTTAAAGAGAAAAAAAAAAAAAAAAAACATTCCAAGAGCAAGGTCTTTCCTTGTTTTGTGTGGTATTAATTTCCTTCCCAGAGTAAATCTTTCCACCAACAGCTCTGTCCAACGTAGGCACCATCAAAGCTGTTGAAGACAGTAAATCTTAAAGGACTCAGTACCTCCTGCTATATTTGACATTTGCATGTCAAAGTAGAGACGTCTGGGAATTTCTTAAGGTAAGGAATTTTATTTGAAAGTGCCCATTCACAGGGAAAGGATACCTAAGTACCAGAAAGCCAGCAAGAATTTTTACTGCCATAGCTGACCTCTTTGGGAAGGAGTTTATTCCCATTTCAAGTCTCATCTTGCCCAATTCAGTTGTAGCCCAGATGATTGTACAGTGAGCTCAATTAAGATATGGCAGATCTCCAGTTTTGAGATCTCTGGCTGGCCAAAAAAAAAAAAAAAAGATTTCATTCAGGTCTAGATTACAGTCCAAATGAATAGGCCTCCTACAACTGCTCTGAGTGCTCAGCACAGGTTGTTGCAAGTTCTGAAACCTTCATGCACAGTCAACATCATACATTGTCATCCATTGATGCTTTAATACTGAATTTTTCTCTAATTTCTTAAGAGAGCACTGTAAAACACTTCCTTCCACTCACATTCTTGCGATCTTGCAAGGTGAGAGCTAATCAATCAGATGAGCTGCTGGTATAAGTATGGTTATATTCAACTTTAATAAAGCTATACTGATCCTACTGGGGATCTGACTTCCAAGTGCATTTGGATACTAGAGTTTTCTGCTGGAAACAGTGACTTCTAGCAGTGGAAAGTACAACTCTAACAGCTATCAGACAGTCCTTTACTTGGAGCTTGCGTTTTGGAACTCATGGACTCTCAGGTCTCATCAGTACTCAAAATATTGGATTTTGCTGATGGGAAAACCAGGATAAGAAAGAGAAGTAGGTGTAGGGGGGTGCACACATAAAGACATGTTCCTGTGAGCAGGACCTGAGGCATGTACACACCTTGACTGATATCCTGCCTCAAATTAAATCAATTATAAAGCTAACTTTGTATTCAGCAGGATAAGGTTTTCTTTTCTGCCTGTTATATATAGTCCATCTCAGTCTTCACTACACATTTTATTGCTGGTTTTATGTTGAGAGAATATGTAACCAAGTTCTATATCCATGTTTTTCAGCCTAGCCGCACAGATTGTAGAAAAATCATTTTTGTAAAAATATGAAGGAATATGAAGTCAACATATCACAGGAAAGAGATTATTAAAATGCATATTTAACATTACAGTTTAGTTAGACAATGACTAATATTTCTACCATGTTCTTACCTATAAAAAACCCCCACACAACTCTGTTTAATATCAATCAAAAGATCATGTTCTGCAACAAATATCAATGTGTGGACTGGAATCAATGAATAGGATTAAGAGAGGACTCTAAGTTTGAAACTCCTGCACATAACAGCAAGATTGTTCCCTCAGCAGTGAACATTGCCAGCTGGAGTATGAGAAGATTCAGACACAGAAAATTTCAGAACTTAATACATTAAATGCAAGTGACAACTTTTGAAGATTAGAACTAGTTTTAGGTCTTGATCCCATACAGTTTAGTAAATTTTTGAGAGATACTGTTAACCCTGAGCCCTAAGACATTTCTTATGACATTTTCATTGAAACCAATTAAGTGTTACAGAGCTTGACCAGACACCCAGATCTAATGCTGCAGATCAAAGAATCAGCATAAAGGAACTTGGGAAACAAGGAAGGACCCTACTTTTAAGGAAGCTCCATTCTTTAAATGGGCTGTTCATGGGCTGTCTGTTTTCATATTCCTGGCAAGAAGTGGAAACAACAGCAGAGCAGGCCCCTGGAGAGGAGCTGGACCCTTCACGGTCAGCTGGGATTTTCCTCAAAAGGTCTTACCCAGCATCTAAATTTGGACAGTTCAACATCTATACAGGTCAGCAAGTGATGGGTCTAGTTGGGGAAGGCAATAAGCAGCAACAAGCTAAAAGAAGGACAATTTGAATTATTATTCATCTACTCTGAGTAGGAAGGAGTGGAGCAGACAGTAAGCAAAGGGACCAATTGTAGATTGTTTCTATGTATTGTTCTATTTCTCTTCTCTCTTTTTGTTCTTTCCCCCAACATGTGGTGTTTGAATAAGCCTGTTTGATTCACTGCTTGTGAGCAGGGAATATATTGCTCACTAACTGTTCTGACAGCTTCATTTTCTTCCTCTCTGGTTTTGGATGGTGTCTCAAGATGATGTTAAAAGTGGATATCTAGATGCAGAACCTGGTCCTTGTTGCTGCCAGTTGGGGCTTGGCAAAAGGGGTTACCCAACGAAGTAGTGTACAGTAAATGAAGCCGTCTCCAATGCGCCAGCGAGCTATACTAAATGTCCCATTAGAAATCCATCCAGTATCTTTACTTCCAAGGAATGTGTTACAAACACATCCTAATACACAGGAAAGCATTCACCTACTCTAATGAAGTCACTCCTGGGGTGCAACACAAGAGCTGTAACCATTTGAAGCTGCAGGAGGAGGTAATATATCAGCATCACACAGCTGATTCCTCTCATTTTCTACACAATACCTAGCCAAAATTTCTACAGCTAAGTAAATAATATCAGACAGTATTGTATGGCATCTCCTTCACGTGGGTGGCAACAAGCAGCATAGCATAAGGGTTATTATAAATATTATGAATCTATTTGAAAAAGAAGTCTCTTGCATTAATGTTCTGAAATATATCAAGTTAATATGACTATTAAATTTTTTTTCAAATACCTTTCCAGCATCCTGAAAAAGAACCAAGAAATTATTTTTTTTCATTTTGTAGCATTTGTCATACAGCTGAGGTCTGCAGGCAGTTTACTAGAAATATCCCTGTAAATACTGACAGGTCTGAGTGAAGACTTTCTGGTAGCAGTTCCAATTATAGCCTTGTGAAATCCTGTGTTGGTTTCACACACGCTTTCTAGAGTGGTCCCACTGGGCTCAGATTGCAGGGGTTTGCATCTTCATCTGCAGGCTTCAAGCAGCCTCAGTAAAAATCCATTTATATCAGTGCATATTTTTTTTTAACCTGCTTCTTAACGTACCCCAAAAAAAACCAGTTCTACATTTTACTTACAAGGACCTCTTAGGTTTATATCCTTGAAGCCTTTTAATCTCCTCTCCTCAGCTCTTGTCACAGCTGAAATTTTCCCACAAATAACTGTTGGTCCCACCCCCACATGGCACCATGGGGTGGAGAGGACCGTTAGGCTTCACCTGCAGCCCCAGAACTGTCTCATTTGCTTCTCCTTTCTCTGTAGGAAAAGCAGGCATGGATCCTGCTGCAGAACTACCTGTTATCACTCTTAAAAATCTCCCTCTGAGGTGGACATATTACTTTGGGATATTCTTCTGGTTCTCCAATATCCTTGAGTCAGGTAAAATGGCCAGTGAATCTCCTATATATATAACATAAAGTATCCCAGACACTGGTGTTTATGTAAAGTTAAAGCAAATAGACAATCAGTGATAAAAACAGGTAGCAGCATAAATCAAATCACATCACTGTCTTTCATGCACTTTGTGTATATAAATGCTGGGTTGGGGAAAGGAAGGAAAAAAAGTATTATGCTAGAATTGGTTCAGAACATCTTTCTGGATTAAGACTCACATGTAAGTAGCATTTGAGTAAAATAGCCACTTGCCCTCTAAAAGCAATGTCCTCTCATTTAATACATTTATCAGCAATACTGAAGCACCATATGTTTGCTAAAAGCCATGAAAACGGCCCCAGCTCTGAACTGAATGAATTTTCCTTACCCAGGGAGAAATAAGTCTTTGCAGAGAACAAGACTTTGTACCAGGTTCTCTGCCAGGCATCATGGGGTGTTTTGAACAACCTGGAGAGGCCACATCGCATCGGTAAGCCTAGGAGGCAGTGAGGACCAAGGAGACAGAGCACCTCCCCGCAGCTCCAGGCACTGGCATCCACACTGCCATGCCAGGCAAGCACACCACATGTAAGAGGTTGTCACCTCAGGGGATGTAGCATCCTCTTTTCTTCCCCACCCCTCCATTCACTTTCACCACCTGCTCTAAACATCTCTGACAGTCCTGGTTTAACAGCCCTGCCCTAGTAAACTCCTGCTCTGCAGGCAAGAGAAGCAAACCTGAACTCTCCCAAGTCCAGCCACACTGCTTGTTAATCAACCAGACAGTTCACATCTGAGAGACATAAGGGCATCCCTCTCGGGGGGGAGAACATGCTGCTTCCAGGGAGATCTCTTCCACCATCTGCCCCCGTGAAATCTGGGAAACGGGATATTGTGAAGCAAATTCAGCACAGATGTACAACACATGAAGGTTTGTTGACTCCAAGGTATATTTGTACAGTATTTAGCCTCAGGAGTTTAAAACCACAGACAGTCTTTCCTCCCCTCCCCATTACCACTCTGATGTAGATGTCGGTAGACACACACCATGTCACCTAGTTCAGATTTCAGCATGATTGTCGGTAGAGTTGAACTATGTTTTGTCATTTGTTATTCGGTTGCTTGCTTCTGTAAGGAAATAGTTTACGTGGCACACATGAGACAGGCAAGCATTACATAAACTGTGTTATTTTACCAGATTGAAATTCCCAGCCAACCGCATGACTTGGGAGGGTCACTAAGCTCTACCTGACCAGAAAATACTCTTGATGGTACTTTGGTCTGTAGGTGGAAAAATCTGAAGGGACTGAAACAACACAAAAAGCTCATTAATATATAACTTCTGTAAAATGTGTTTGGAAAAGTATGTCTAAATGACTTCTTACTTTATGCTTAAAAGAGCCAGAAAACATCACCCATGGTAATGCCATGTTATCATGGTCAGTATATCTCTGGGTTTAATGTATAATAGAGTGTAACAGATCTTTGTTAACTAATGCTAATTTGGAAGAAGAAGGAGGGAGACTGCAGTACATTCCCTCTCTCAGGTCGTCTATTCAAGGAGCAAGAGATATCCAGCAGACAGTCCCTTCTTAGACAGTACTGAGGGAATGGCTTGAGGGCTGTGATCATTTAGTCCACCACACCTGAGCTTACATTCATTTACCTAGTGCAAAATGTTCTTCTTTTACCTCCCTTCCTCTCAGACACATATAAATTTTTCAAACAAAGGAGAAAATAAGATATTCTTCCACATACACCTGTCCTGAAAAAGACAAAAAACCAAACAGCCTGTGGAAATGTTAATCATGTTGTTCGATGTACTTCAGAAGGTGCTCAGATAGGACAGTGCTGAGTATGTCACAGCACTTGAATAACTTGTACCATGAAGACTAAATATAAGCAAATGTGAAGGGAAGGAGGTTTTTTGAAACATCTTGAACAAGCTGAGTTTTCTTTGGTTAGTACCCATTGGATTAAAATATGTGGAAACTAAGTGGGAAGCACTAGCTTTCTATTATAGATTAAGCCCCTTTATCCCTGCAATTAAAGAAAGCGCTTTTTCCACTTCACTAATCTTTCAGCAAAAACAAAGATAGAACTCAGTATTCTTGATAGATCTTGGATAAAATGAAGGCAGGAAAGAAAGACTGGTTTTATGGGCTGGAAAGAAACAGGACTGCATATCTTGTCTTTTTTCAACTCTTAATGGCACAGTGTGACCTCTGGTGAAGTCTGCTGAAGCCAATGGAGTTGTATCAGGGATTGTTCTGGCTCATGCTCTGAAGCTGCCAGTAAATAAAAGGCCAGATCCATATTTCTTCACTGTTTTATGTGAAACACCTTCTTGCATATGACAATAGGAGAGGGAAGGATTTTTCCTCTTCTGCATTTTCACACAGCTTCCTACGGGCAGAGAAACACCAGGGTTTGGCAGGTGTTCAGCACGGTCTCTCGGAGCAGGAGTCATGCAGGGCTGCAAGTGACCCCCCCCAGACTCACCCCCGCTGTTCCTCACCCAGGAGTAGACAGGAGCCAGGAAACAGATTACCATGATCACACAGTGAACCCTTTTCAGTGCCCGTGACAATTTAGCTCATACTGAATATACACCAGGAGTACATGCTGTCTCTTGTTCTAAAATAAGGATTCACAGGAGCCCAAGATTAATGGACACCATCTATTTGTCTAGGACATATCATGTACCTATCTCTAAAACATTTTTTTTTTTTTAATATGATTTCTGATTGACTGTCAAGCAAAGTGGCACCTGATCCTTAAGAAAAGAATCAAGAAGCAACAAAAGGAGTTTAACTTCCAAAGTCTGTATAATAGGAATCCTATGGGCTTTTCCAGGGGGAAGAGTGCCATTACAGTTCTAGAAACATTGGGAGTGGCACATTGCCTGAAATAACTGTGAGAGGCAGCGGAACAGGAGTGAACTTTCAGCATCTGAGATTTATGTGTCAAAAATGCCCCAGCCCTTGTACATGTTTTATGAGCATTAAAATAGAAAGTACAGTCCCTATGTCTCAGGTGGTGAACAAGCAATATTTCTATAAGATTTATCTCTTTGCAGGCAATTCTTGAAATTCCTTAAACCCCTGAAATTATGAGCAATTGCTCCGGAGGGGTGTGAAGTCTATATCTGGACTGCAGGCTGAGTTGCAGTTGTTGGCTGTAATTGCAGTGGAATTCTTTGTGCCAGAGAGATCCTAGGAGGCCATGGGGAAAAAAGAGAGAAAAGAAAAAGGCAGTTGTATTTTGAAGCATAGTTGTTTAATAAACATGCTTTTCCAATAAATAAGACTGGGAACCCCTTCTGCTATACTGTGCCAGCGTGGGTAGGCCTGCATTTACACATGGAGACTTGGCAGCATGGATGCTTGACTCACCAAATATACAGTATAAACTCTGCGATATGCTGAACGTGCCAAGATGAAAGGCAGATTTTGTCAGCTTTGCTCCTGATGAGTAGGACTGCACTCTGCAGGCAGCACCTGACTACTTGAGAAAGAAACTACTACACAACCGAGGAAGGTTGTCAGTGTTGACAAAAATAAGCATGGGGTTTTTTTAAACTGCTAATGTGGGCAGAGTTTCCTTAGAAGGAGGAGGTTTTTCAATGGTCTTTGAAAACTTTCATTTTAATTTGTTTCCCCCATCTATCTCATTTTAAGCAAGCACCTGCTTGCTGCTAATCTTTTGCAGCCATATTCTTAAACACCCCATATACAACACTTGTCGCAAGCATGCTGCTCTGGCTATAACAGAGCGCATGACCATGCAGAGATTCATTTTTAGATCAGGATGGTACTCCAGGAGCTGTTCTTTCAGCTGCATGCATGGGCTCAACCAGAGAATATGCAGACTAAAAGAGGAGGGAGGGCTCAATTAACTGTCTTCAGAGAGCTCCATTGCACCCATTTATGGTGAGTTTCTCTGCAGTTAAACAGGAAATCTTCTCTACAGTTTTATTCAAGCTCTTCAGTAGAATTTTATGGAGAATTAGATCTTTGGTTCAGTATCTTAAATAGTAATTTAAGTTCTAATTTTAAGAATACAGTGTTGGTTTTATTTCTATTAAGATCTATAGTACTTTTCCTTAGGACTCCTTATTCCTGGAAAATGTGAAGGGCTGTTAACTGAAGGCACAGAGAATCCTACTTAAAAAATGCTTGTGTTACTGATTCACCTGAGGGGCAGAGGTTGAGGGCACAGGGATTCACCCAGTCTGAGTGCCTTCATCGTGACTGTGAGCAATCCTTGCTTAGGATGTTAAGATGACTTTCTGGACATATTTCAGAAAGGATGGAAAGACAGTTAATGAACAGCATTTTTCCTTAATGGAACACACAAAAAGAAATCATGTTCAGGCTACATCTCCCTGGGTCCCAGGTGGAGGAGAGGACATCCACCTTGCCTGTTTCATCTCTCCTCATTCCCTGGGAACCTAAAGTCCAGTTAGGGCCAGTTCTGAAGCAACTGGTGTTGACTGACTAGTGAGTTCTTACCTTTTGCCTGATCTGCACATCAAGTTTCTTCATCTACACTGTTTCAGACAGTGAGAGTTTCTCAAGTGTCTTTGTAAATGTGATGTCATGCTCTTTTGTTTGTATGAGATGATTAGCGAAGCACATACTGCAATGAATGATCATCCATTTACCCCTGTATTCAGAAGCACACACATATTTGGGATCTTTCCTGACTGCAACTTTTACTATGGAAAAAGGGAAGATTTTCTTGCATGTAGTAGTGTAAGTTATTCTTAGATTTAAGGGCCTAGTAGATTCTTTATATTCAAAGAGCAAACACCGTCACTATCATTATGAATCACTATTCCTGATGAGTCTAATTCTTTTTACTGCCATTACAGCAGATGCTCACATATCTATCCTCAGTGGCCAAATCAATCTTCCCAATCTCCTCATAAATATTCCAGGAAGAATACTAGATATTATAACAGCATCTCCTGGCCTTGGCAGGAGAAGATAGAGCTGCTCCTTCAAGTCAGCTTTTCAGATGGCTTACCTGCAAAGCCTTGGGAGACACCAAATATGGATCCTTTGCTGAGCATTGCTGTTATACAGGCAGACATTCACAGTGACAGTGTATTTCCTTGTTATCAACCTTCAATACAATATTTTTCTCTCCATAGCTATGTCTCTTCTTTCAGTTTCATCCATCTTCAAGTGTGTGAACTATGTTGCAGTCAGTTATAAACTTTGGGTACTTTTAACAAGGGGAATTTCTCAGAACACAAAAGAAGTGAACAGACATCCCCTGACCAACCCTGGAAAACAGAAAACCTAGTGAAATAAAACACATGGGTTGCTCAAAACAGTAGATCTTTGAAAGAAGTCAGATTCATAATCTCCCAAACTAGATGGTTTATCTGCAAATAGATTTCTCCCTACCTGCTAGTTTCTTTCTCCCTGTCATCTATCTCTTCCTTTCAGTTGCTAACATCACCAGCGTGTCTCCTAGCATGGCCACTCCTGTTTTCCTGACTCCTCCTGGAAAACCCGTTTCCTATGATCTTGTTCTGTACATAACAACTCACAGAGAACTAGAAAAAAATTTTTTCCCATAAACTTATGAGTTCCTGGACTTAGCTTCTACCCTTCCTCTAACTCTGCTGAATGACTATTTGATCTCATGTTTCCTATGCTCTTGTATTGTCTCTTCTTTTCCATAGCCATGAGGAAAAAAGAGGTCTTACAGGAACTAAGGGTTGACACTCATCTAGTAATGAACTTATGGACAGAGGGCAGGTACATGAAAATATATATTTCCAGCCCCAGAAGGCTGTCGGTATGTGTTGATGAGGCTGGCAAAGGGTGAGATGGGAAAAACCATGGGGTCATTTGGCTAGGGCAAGACAGCTGCCAAGTATATGAGTCAAGCCCTGTTCTTAAGTCAATTTATTATTTCTTATGTACTACACAGAACTGCCTTTGAAATGCTTGGGGATAAAATAGATGGATGCAATGTTGCCATTTAGATCAATTTTTGTTTTGTAACTTCCACGTTCTTGTGTTTTTAAGGGTTTTTCAAGGCTGCCTGAAGCTTTGGTTTGGGTCCTTTTTGGCATGGAGTTTGAATAAAATTGAAATCTAGTTAAATGAATATAATGAGATTCTGAACCAGTTGAGTTATTCTTAAAATTTGCTCATGCTTAGCTATAATTCCTTTTATAAAATACTGTTAAGGATTAGCACACAACAGCGCAAGAGAAGCATACATGTTGTGAGATAGCAGTACGCTTTAGGTCCCATAGTTGTTGCTGGGAGATTTCCTCCCTCGATATCATTTTCTTTTGCTGTGTTTTCTTTCAGTCAAAAGCGGGGCTTTGCTGGTGCCAATACTGCTTTCAGAAAGTAATCTTACCCAGAGTCCTCTTACATCATGAAAGCACAGCACACATAGCATGTGGGGTTTACAAGGACACGACACAATGTGAAGCAAAAAGCATTTGATTCCTCTCTTTATATATGTTTAATAAGAAGAAACACAATTGGAAAGCAGAGCATGGATTCAAAGGAGGTTGACTACTGCCCCCTGTTTAACTCAGTGTGTACCAAGGCCTGTGCATTCTGGGAAGTCCATCTGGTTTAGGATGTGGCACAGCTGGATGAATATGATCAATTAATGTATAACCCGTAGGTCTCATCAGGGCCAGTGTAAATCCCAGTGACCTCAAACAAATCTCCCTCTGCCACAGCCAGATGGATTTGAATCTTCGCTGCCTAATGACGTTGCACTTGGGCAGACAGTTGAATCACTGGAGTTCAAATAATGATGAATCTGCATTGGATGTTATCAGGGCAAAGGTAATATTTTCATTTTGGTAAATCAGGGTACTCATCTTTAACTGAATAACTTCCTTGATTGTGTCACCTCATAGTGCCACAGTAACCTGGTTGTGGAGAGCAGAGGATCTAATATGTTTAGGTTTGTATTTTCTCATACAGCTACATATGTGTTCCTTCCTCCCCACCCTACTGCCAAGCAAACAGACTGATAAATTTTCCAGAGCTATCACCTCCCTTTGGAAAGTGAATCCCTTTCTTCCTGTGATTCCTGTGTTCCCAAGTGTGTCTCTAGGATTGGATGGACAGTGTTGTAAGGAGTGCTAGGTGGGACACTAAAACTCTAGCTGGGAAAATTGTACCTACAATGAAGGGAAAGACTAAAGCTCATCTTCACCTGATACTATGTGGGAATACTACACTTTCCATGCTTACATCAGTCTTCCAAAATAGGTTCATTAAAATATTCTCATAATACCTTTTAAAAACATACCTAGTTAAAACCACCCTTGTTTAGAAATTCTTTCCACTCATTGCAAATGTCATGATTAGGAGGCAGGAGCTTCCAATAAGGTTCTGACATAACTTTTGCCATTGACAGTATAGAATCTTTACTGTTTCTGTGCAATGCAGTTTTAGGAATACTTTTACGTTCCTGGCAGCCTGAAAAGATTCATGATTCCAAGTTAAATGTATAGGCTTCTTATGGGATACAAAGAGTTTGTTGTCTAAGAATTATATCCACAAAGTCAGCATACTGAGGCGAGGAGCAGGACTGGTAACAGGAAAAGCCAGAAATTATGTAGAGGATGTAATGGTGGTGCCTTTCTCCTCATAAAAATGCTCTAACCACCAGCACATCCTGAGCTAGGTGTACTTTCATTCTTGGGTGTTTTGTGACTTACGCCGTGCACACAGAAGTGATAGAGGCAGGCCTCCTCCTGCCTGCACGTATGCATGTGCAACTGTATGAACTATCACATTTAAGTCAGATGAGCTCAACCGCATACTGGGGATTAGAGTGGCTTTGTTGTAAAGATTGGATAAATATCCCATGGAAAATCTAGTCAGTTTAGCTGAGGCTTTAAGGATTTCACATGTAGACTGAGCCACACACAACTGAGTGCTGGGCTCCTAAGTCTTACCCAAATCTCTTTATGAATGCAGACCAAAGGCTATCGCTGAACTGCAACACAAATCTACCTCCTCTCAAGAGGACCAATCTAAGGCATGCAGTGCAGGTCAATCAACATGACTGAGACGTTTCAGATGGTGTTACCAGTCACAGGATAAAGCCACCTGAGCTCAAACAGCATGGTAGAATGTTAATTTCAAGGAAGCCATCTATCAATCATAAAGAGGCTGGGATTACAAATCAATATTTCTCTATTAATTTCTCAAGCAGGAGAGCTGAATTAAGACTGCAGATCCTGGAAATTAGTCTGTGGAAACTCTTTTCAGCCACCATCAGCGTTATGAAATGTTGTAGACACACTCAAAGTTATGGAATATGATATAATTCTAACAAGTAAATATTTCATGATCTAGTTGTACCTTGTCTTTCTGAAGAAGTCCAAACCAAGAAAATGTGCTTTACAAGGTATGCAACTAATTTCACTGTATGTATGCAAGTAGGACCTTTTCCTCATAACTGTGGAAACCTTCTAATCTCCTAAAGCTTAGAGGTTAATTAGAGCTATCTACAAAAGCAGTTGACCATCCCTTCTTCAGTGAGTTTATGATTATGTATTTCCTTGGGAGGATATTAATAATGGACTCAGTGAAACACGTAGAATTTGGCAACACCTCACAAATAGTTCCATAGGAAATCCACAGCAATGCAGCTGATATATTTACAGGTAAGGTGTCATACACCATTCAGTATTTCTTGTTAAAGGTCCTCCTTATTTCTTTCTATTTTTTCTAGCCTTCATTAAAATCTGCAATTCATAAAAAGGATCAAAAAGCCAGTCTGAAAGCAGCATAAACCAACAACGTGCTACTCATAAATTCCTAAACATTCTCACTATCCAACACCTCTTTAAATGGGGACCATTTTGAGTCTTTACCACCTCAGTCTGTGGCTGATCATAATCTTCTGTCCTGGTATTCATTTTCCAAGAGCAATGCCCCTGTTCTGTAAATCAGAGGTTTTGGACCCTAAGTGGGCATACTGCCAAATCTTGCTGGTAAGATCCCTCTTTCTTTGTAGATGCACAGCTCCTTGTACTCCTCAGTAAAGTTACAGAGATCAATGGAATAAACCCCAGGCCCCCAGTGGTTCCCTGGGACCAGAGTACGGCCCACAGCCCAGAAAATAACTTTTCCATTCCACCACACCAATGAGGAAGATAAGTTATATATTCATCAAATGTCCTATCTAAACAGAGAATTAAATAAATAAAAAAACCCACCCATAGTAACAATAACACTACATCTATATTTTTAAAACAAGATCTTGTTCAGTGTTCCAAAATTTTTTCATTTAGCTATTCATGGCAAAAGATCTCTTCCTAATAACATTCAGAGAACAGATAAAGGCAAGGAGGAGGCTGTAAGTAATGGATGTCTAGGAAAGCTGTCTTAAAAACAAGTACACCTGTGAGGAACAATTGGCAGACTGTTGGGACTTTTATGGATAATTACATTACACAGGCTCTCATAATGTCAGATGTAATATAATAAATAGGCTGCTCACTTTGGTGTTCCCTACAGTCAGCTAGAGCTATCTGGAAGGCAACTCTTCATTTTTCTGGTTTGTGTGAAAATTATGTCTTTTTGTCAGGAGCTCTTTACTTTGCAGAACACCACACAGCCCAGCAGTTGCTCGTCGCAGCTGTAATTAGATTATATCAAACTGGCAGTGTTGAAACACTGGTGCCTGCGTTGTCTCACACAGGTCTAACTCCTGAGCTCCTCCAAAGCACTGAGCTTGCCAGGGTAGCACCTGTTGGGGATGATGGCCATGATGGGAGGCAGGTGAGGATGGACCCTATTCTTGGAGGTGTTAAATACACAAATCATCTCCTGTCACCCTGAGGCTCTAGGGTGACCCCTCTGTAGTTGGAGGTACTCTGCACTTTGCAGGGTGTACTCAGAATCTGGCTAGACTGGTTATCTAACCTGTTGTTTTCCTATGGAACCAATTAAATGGTGCTGGGATTTTTTTTTTTTTTATTTTTTAAAGCGGTATATGGATATCAGTCACAAAAACCCTATTGGGAAATACATATGGAGCCTATTTGCATTTTGCCCTGCCCTGTGCACAGACAGCTCATCAGGTTTTCTGGGAAAGCATCAGGGGATAAGAAGTGGCAGCTTGAGCTGCTGTGGGCGAAGAATTGTGTTGGAGCAGCAAATCTCAGGCCTATGCTTCTCACTTTATCTTCCCCTGCATGCCCTGATGGCGGACATTCATGATAAAAGGCATTGCTGGTCTCCCCTGCACTCAGCTGGGCTTGCCTTCTGAGTGATAAAGGCAGGCTCCTTGGAGAGCTGCCTATCTCTGCAGGGAGGGAGGTGCAGCATCCAGCTTTAGCCAGAGGTCAGCCAGTGTGTGCTGATGCTTGAGCTACTGCCCAGACACACACGCACACAAAAAAGACAGAATTTGGGAGCAGAGACTGGGGTAGATTTCCTCTACAGTGATTTCTGTTCATACCAGACAGTGCTGGCAAAATTATGAGCACCACCTGCATGGTCTTTTTCTCCCAGCTTCTCCAACACAATCAAAATGGTCATGCTACTATAAGGTGGAGGTTCATCTCTTTCCTATCAAGAGTCTGCAAAAGGAGAAAGCTCCCAATTTGCCCAATATTTACCAGGAATAGAATCTTGCTCTAGGCATTTCTGGTAGTCATATGAGGAAGAGAGCAAAATAAATGTAGCCATCCTTCAAAGTCTGCTTGAGGACCCAATCTTTTTATGCTGTATTGATATGTTCATTTAATAAAGATATAGAGTATTCTGAAGAGAGTAAATCTACACCCTTATCTTAGAGACATTTAGAACGAAGATTTTATTTAATTGTGGCTCACTGCTGAGCACAATTTACCAAAATGGCAGTAAACTGCTATTGAACTGTAACATCTAAAGATATCTAAGTGCTTGGATAATTTGTGGGTTTTTCCTCCTTTGGAAGATAGTAATAAAAGAAATAAAAGTAAGAAGGAAAGATAGCATCAAGGCCTTCAAAACAATGAAAGAAGTGGTCATGTACTCAGGGGCTCTAACACATGCATCAGTACCAAAAGTGGTACACTTTGACTCCCTTTGTTCACAAAACTGTCGTAACACAATGACCATTACAAATAAATTAAATTATGGGTTTGTATCCTAGAGAGATGCAATCCAGCACTACTGGTGGTTTTGTAAATTTGCAAACCCTTTAAGAAATTTCCCATAGGGAAGACATGGGCTTAGCTTTCCTTAATTGGGTTTCACAGACACCTTAAAAGTAGTGTGTGACCCTCTCCTTTCCCTCCCTACCCTGTTCCACAGTCAGAGGTAAAAAGCAATGGCTATAGTTGGACAGGATTTGTGTCCACTGCTGAACACTTTTAATGTCCCTCTGAGGGTCTTCATTCTGCACTGGTGGACCTGGGAGCTCCCTTTGATCCCTGCCCATTAGTGGAATCCCTGGGGAATCAGACCAACACCTCTGACTTGCCTGTGACGATTATTTGGCTGTAATAACAGCCTGATGGGACTGACAATAATTCTCCTGTACCCAGTGGAGCATTCGGTTCAAAATGTCTCAGAAAAGATGTAAGTCAATAGAGCTGACAGGATCCTGTTTAAGTATAAAATTCAGAAGTGCAGAAGAAGAAATGCTCCACACCTAGGTGTAGCAGAGGGGGCCTCAGCTTTGAGGTACAATGTTGAGGAGGCATGGCATTCAAGTGACCAAAAATCACTGGCCTCCTCAGTAACATAAGTGGTACCAGTGGTAGCTGCAAGATGAGAGTGAGAGAAGATCCAAACAGGAAAACAGGAAAGTTCGGGAACAGCACAGGCAGCAGGAAAGAAATGGGAAGAAACAAAAGGAAGATGCTGGGAAGGGGAGTCCCGCATTCTATCCAGGCTTTTCCTTTTTATAACAAACTTTCTGGTTTGGGCTTGGTTTTGGTTTTTTGTTTTTTTGTTTTTTTTTTTTTTTTTTTTTGGTGTGGGTTTATTTTGTTGTGGGTTTGGTTTTTTGTTGTTTTGGTGTTTTTTTTTGTTGTTTTTGTTTTGTTTTGTTTTGTTTTGTTTTGTTTTGTTTTGTTTTGTTTTGTTTTTTTACAGTATAACCTAGACATCATGGTATAAGCTCTGATCTCTGTGTAGACTGGACATGGTGTTAGTCACAGCTGCAGCAGATTTTGTTAGGCTAAACAATAGTTTCCTCTTCCTTTGAGTGAGTAAATGAAGGATTCCCAGCAGTCACCGCTCCACAGGGATGAAGCATGGGGAGCAGAGACTTGATAGACTGCAGTGTTACGTCATCAGTGCTGAGCTACCTGCTTACAGTGACTAAGTAAATTGGGACCTGAATAACGTTTATCAAGGGTATTATGTTGAAACACAATTCCAGGACTGTGGATCTTTTCTTATTCCTATTATTAGAAAACGTAATCTACCTCTAGGAGATAACAAATAAGTAAAGTTCATAGCTATTATTAGCTTCAGATACGTTCTCTGTGAATATTGCACACTGGAAGATATCTTGCATTCATGTAAATTACATTGACTAGAAAATACTAATTCTCTCCCCAAGATAACAAATATATATGTAAAATACTCTAATCTAGTGATGCTAGTGTGTCTAGGGAGGGTTTATTACAATATGAAATTTAGATGAATCACAGAAGTTGAATGTTAGAGGAACTTTCAAGGTAGTGATGTCTTCGGCTGTGTGCCCAGGCAGGTGAATGGCACATTGCACAAATGAAGAACTTGCTCTGTCATGAGAACCCCTCTTTCAGCTGTCATCCAAAGGCAAGACTGTTCACTTCCCTCTAGATTTGCCAGCAGGATCAAGGAAACAATAGCTTTTTTTTTCCTTTCCTTTAGAATTTAATTTTGTATTTTTTTTCCTATACATATTGAGTTATTCATCTCTGTCACTTCTGTTAGCAAGAAATTAATAAATAAAGTCAAATGAGCTGAATGAGTTCTCTGAAGCATAGTGTGAAATTTATTTGAAAAAATCATTCAGCAGTTTGAGACAACAAAGAAAGCTGAGAGAAGTCAGTTGCACATTTATAGCAGTGGTGTCAGCAGCTATCAGGTCAGTCTGTGGCTTCTCTCCTGTTCTGCACACATACAAGAGGGAGGGCTTGCAATTTTTGCCAGGCAGCTGTGCAGCCATCCATTACAATGAGGCTGTGCCAGGCCCAGGAAGGCTGCTCCAGAGCTCAGGGGAAAGATTTATAAATGCATTTTCTTAGTTTAATGTGCTACTTTTTAAAATGAGTTTTTCACTTAATTTACCTCCATTGCGGAGAGTTCAGTGCTCATGCCCACTGGCCGCATTGTAAAGTCAAATAATGCCCAGCCAAACTGCTGGGACAATGAGGAAAAATTATTCTCCTCCGTTTCTTTGTGTGCAACTCACTATATTTCTAGTGGAGATGAGAAGTGCTGGGCTGGCATCCTTGGAGAATAAAATCCTTCACCGGGTTGTGTTAGTTCAGTGCAAGATTTCAACACTGGAATCACCCATGAGCCACACTTCTGGCCAGAAGGGGCTACCCCAGAGGTGCAAGAGTAATTCCATCATCTACACCTTACTCAGTCCTTGGCTGCCTGGAAACTCCCAGAGTTGTTAATTAATGTCATTTCTGGTCATACTTTTCATAATGTAGACAGCAGCTCCCTGGTACTGCACTGAACCCATCAGGCATTTCACACAGACTGCAAACAGCTGTCAAATGGTGATGGTGTTCAGTCGCTGCTGATCTTGACCAGATCTGAGACAACAACCTTGAGAGCTAAGGCTCAGTATAGATTTTCAGCCCTGACACACAGGAGACGAAAATATTCAGAGCAATAGAAGAAAGTTGCTTTTAGCTAATAAGGAACAGCGTTATGAAAAATGTCCAAAAACATTGACTCCATTTCTAAATGCTTGCTTAGTTAGCAAACATAATTGTTCCCCTTTCCTATTTGATGTTCACATATGCATGATGTTCTGAGATTGGCCTTGTATCAAAAGATATAGATATTTGAATGTTCCTATCAGAAAAATGGCAAAGAACAAGGACTGAAATCTTGGCCTGTTGAGGTCAATGGAGTTTTGCCATTGACATTCAATTGAGACAATTTTCTTCACTGTGCACATTGTGAATTGAGAATAAGGCATTAATCCTCTGATTTTTTTTTTTTTTTTTGTCATCTGCAGTTCAGAAAATATACTTATCAATCTGGGCCTTTAACCAAAAGGAAGTGATTTACATGCAACTGTGGCATGTTTCTCCAAGGTTTACAAAAAGAATAAACTAGAAAACCTAGTATTTATCCATTAATAATTTTAGCCAGGAAAAAAGATGAGACAGAAAAACAGAACCCCTGTTATTTAAAAGATGTATTGGAAATCTCCCCAAATTTCTTTAAATGCTAGAACAAAACTTGCTTTAACTGCAATAATGTTTGCTGGTTTGTTTATAAGTTATTTCTGAAAAAAGCTGACTCCATACAGCAGACATACATAAAAGAAATAAAAAGAACTTTTTAATTCTAAACATTTTATGCTTTATATTACTTTTTGCCTCTAATTGTCAGTCTATCCTCCAAACTTTTAAAATGTCATTAATAGTGAAAAAGAGTTAAAATGTGGTGCTTGAACATTGTGTCTTTCTCTTAAGAGAACGATTTTTTCAAATCTGTTGTATTGCATGACTTTTTTTCCAATCTCAGGCTCTTCACAGGTGCCATTTACTTTGAAGAAACCTCTAATCCTTCCTTCTCTCATGTTCCTGGTTCTCTTATGTTTTGACTACAGAGAGGGTAGGAGTTTTCTTCTTTCCCATTTTTCTTGACTGACCCATGAAAATGATGTCTAATTAAAAGCACTAAGAAGAAATCTGTTACCCTTGCTTTTGAAAATGTCTCTTTTATCTTATGGCTGACATTTTGGTTGCAGATTCATGATCCATTATGTGTGTTTATTTTAAAGATTGATTAACCTTCCCTTATTCCCCTACAATTCCCAAAGTCTGGAGTAGGAACACCAAGCAGAGATGTAGGGTCCTGGCCAAAGATCAATGAACTATAAGCAGTGTATATATGTGTACTCAGGCACATATTGCCAAAGGAATGGTAACTTATTCCAGGGGCTTGGGCCAAGGAAGGGAGCAGAGGGTGCTGGGGAAGGATGGCAGGAGCCACCAGGGTGTCTAGAAAGGTCTGGGAGTGAAAATCCCTTGGAAATAATTTTTTTTTCTTTTTTTTATGCACTCTCTTAAATCTGTAATCTGTTAACAACTACACTCCTTCCTCAAGGTGGTCAGCATGAAGAGATTGGTATTCGGTAAGTATTTTAAACAACAGTTACACCTCAGACTTGTGGTCAAGAACCCAGGCTCACAATAAATTGCTGTAGAGTAGTGAGTAAGTGCTTATCAGCTGAGTTGAAGCAACCATTCACCTTCGTGCTCATGGCCTGTGAGAAAATGCAATGCAGCAGAAACTGGGGTTAGAGGTTTGTTGTAGAAGTGGTTGTGTCATTTTTATATGTAACCACTGGCCTTCCTTTCACCTGACTGCTACCAAGTCTGTGCTGGATGTTACTGCTCCCAGAGCAGCACTGACTGTGGTGCTTGTGTGAGCACTCCTCATCTGCTCCACTGCAAAGTCAGATGGTTTGCCTGAAATTTCAGCGACAGCACTGACTAGAGGAAAACTGCTCATATGACCTGTTCTCACTTTGCTGACGAATAGACATAGTGAACTTGAGCCATAATGCAATAATTCTATCTACCTTCAACCAGTTTTTAATTATTTATATGTCCACTGCCAGTACCTTTACATTGATTTAGTTGAATCAGTACAAAACACTACTTAAGATATTTATTATTTTTAGGGTAGGCCAAAGGCAAAATTATCTAAAATAAGAGTGTCTTGAACACTAATTTAAGTAAAATATAATTTAAAATTTTCAGTTTTGTACATAATGAGAAATGAGTTGAAGAAGAGTAAGAGAAATAAGGGAAGTAGTGGAGAATTTTTATATTTGCCATTCTGACTTTGAAGGTACATCTCTGTTGCATCATGCAGTATGATGCAGTGCTAACAAAAGTAGTCCTAGGATACTAGAGCCATTGCAGGTAATTAAATTACATTTTGCCACTGTATTGCCAGGAACAGTGAAGACATCTTTAAACAGCACAGCCAGACACAGAAGGCAGCACTTCTCAGCCCTCCAGGGGAAATGAGATGCACCATTACCTGTAAATTTCTAAATAGGAACAAACAGGCAAAGTAGAGTAGACAATTTCACACCTGACTGCAGTATGTATAAATTCAAGCCATTTCCAATACCCATATGGTTTTGGGCACCTCAGAATGCTTCTATATTTATGAAGGGTTTTTGCCATTCAAATGTCTGATTTGTCTTCTCAGGGCAGTTAGAGAAAGCTCTTCAGTCTACCACAAAGCCTATATTAATTACAGGAACTATACAAATGCATGTAATTTATCTGGATTTGCTCTTTGAATCATCTTCAAATCACCACCAGCTGATAGATCAAAAAGGGTTTTACCAAGTCATATTTACTTACAATCAATTTAATTTTAGTAGAACCCATACATTTCAATGAATCTGATTTTATTGAAGATAAGGATTTGATACCTGTCTGTCTTGAGAAGCATCTATACTATTGGTCTCAAGAAATTCTTTGATATCAGTAGGACGCAAGAACAGCAGAGAGCCAACACCTGAAATTCATAGGCACTGATGTCAAACAATTTTGATACCTATTGATAGGCACTGATACCTTTCAAACTTGATAGGCTTCTATACCTGTCAGAGTTAAGACTGGTTTTTATATTGGTAGACATTGAAACCTATCAGTAGCAAGACCTTTGGATATCAATAGGTGTTAATGCCTATAAATTCAGACATCTATTTTTAGGCACAGATGCCAGTAGTTATAGATAGATAGATACAGATCAGAAGGCATAGGCACCTTCTGATCTCAATAGGTGACTATACCTATCCATCTCAAGACTAATTGTCATACCAGTAGACATCAAGATCTATAGATAGTGAGACTGTTTGATATCAACAGGTACCCATGTCTATCAATTTTAAGACATACCTGTAAGCATTAATATCAATACCAGTGATAGGCATTGATACTTTATGATCTCAATAGGTATCTACATCTATCAGTCTCAAGAAATTTCTTGATATCACTAGACACCGTGACCTATCAGTAGTAAGATCTTTCAATATCTGTGGGCATTAATGTCTATGGATTTGGACACCTATTGATAGACTTTGAAATCTATAGGTACTGGCCAGTTGAGGTAGGTGAGTATAGCTTTCTATCTTAACTGGTGTCTATTCCTATTGGTCTTGAAACTGATTTTGATATTGTTAGCACCAACATATATCAACAGGGAGACTTTTCAGTATCATTAGTCATTCATACCTACCAATATCTACACCTATGGATGGATATCAATGTCTACTGATAGATATCAATACCTTTTGAGCTCAAGAGGCATCTACACCTATTGATCTAGAGACTACTTTTCATATAAGTAACCATTGAGATCTGTAGGTAACAAGACTTTTTTATGTTCATAGGCATCAATACCTTTCAATCTCAATAGGAATCCAAACACTTTGGTCTCAAGAAACTTTCTGACACCAGTAGGAATCAAAACCTGTAGATAGTGAGACCTTTTGATGTAGATAGGCATTGTGATTTATCAATTTTGACACCTATCAAAAGATGTTTATATCAATAGGTTATTACTGCATCAATGTCTATCAATAGTCACTGATAACTTCTCATCTCAATAGGCATTAATTTCCTTCAGTCTCACATTTTTTGATATTGGTACAAATCAAGACCTAGAGATAGCAAGACTTTTTGATATCAGTAGGCTTCAATACCTATTGATAGTTGACTTCATATTAAAGGGCATTACATTTTCTATAAAATTTTAATGATCATCTTGTAACATACTAAAATTTAAAAGTAATACTGTATGGTCCCCAGCTAAATATGACTGAAAATTAGTATTTCCCCAAAACTTCAGAGCTTAATAAGAAATTGCATGAAATAATGAAAGTTATTCTTAGAATAAGAAAATTACACAATATGCTCCAGTTAACGATCAATTTTTCATGAAAGATATTATCTAAGTGCACATGAATTTCCTGACAAATATCAGGATAATTGTAAGAGATTAAATCATATAACACGTAAGAGTAATTGTAATGTAATTAACCACTGATCACTCTGTTTTTTTTCCTCTGTTATGTATGTGTATAGGTAGACAGAACAATTAACAAGTTATAAAACAGTTCTCATTGATTTGTACAGCTCTGGTTCAAAGCAGAGCAAAATCCCAGATGGGCAGCAAAATTAAAATTGCACTGTGGCAAAAAAAATGAATTAACTTTGTTCCATTTTTTTGCCCTACTTTTTCTGAAAGCCTGTAAATTAGCTGCTACTTAGGGTTCTAATACAGAGCAAAGCATTTATTATCCACTTAGCAGTGCTACTCATCTCTGCTATAGAAAATATCAATGTTAGTGCACTTCCACTAAAAAGCACTCAAGTATTTAAAAAAAAAAAACAAAAAAAACAGAAACAATTAGCTTTGATCTAAAATCCAACACTTACATACACAAGAAATATAACATGAAGCTTACTAATGCATTTTCTGTGTCCCTTTAATTTGTATTGAAATAAAATAGTTACTTCATAGCAAATGCACTTATTAGTTTCTCCTGTAGCTGTGTTCTTTCTAAGAGGAACTTAATTTCTTTCTATTTTTGTCATGTTTGTTAAGATTTGCATTTGCTGGTCTGCACTGACAGTGTTTGAGTGAGATAATACTGAAATAGCACAACCCAGCACTGACAGTGTATCATTGCCTTTAACTCACTAGTTGTTCTATAGGCAGTGATATTGTTCTTCCATATATCATTACTACTTGTTACTGAGATGCTGAAAAAACTAGAAAGTCTCCGATACCTCAGTATACAAGAGGGTGAGAGAATTAGGTTGAATCCTGAATAGATGGGAGGATCCTGAATACTGGCAGGGCTTTTCAGGGGCTCAGTTCCCTCAGGCACTAGTCAGCTCACAACCCACCTGTTAGAATGCAAATAAATTACTAATTTAAACAATTGCTTTGGTCTCAAATAAACACTGATTTTTAGAGGTGCTTTTTTTCTTTTTTTTTTTTTTTTTTTTTTTTTAACTGCAAAACCACATGTGATCGAATAGAGAGGGCTGAAATCATCTCTTACTCTGAGTCCTAAATCTTGAGCTGGATTTGTACTTGGGTAGATTTTCTTCACTATGTCTTTTCCTTTCTCTCTATATATCCTTTTAATTAAATTGGGTGCTTCCTAGAGCTGCTCAGCTTAAAGGTTTTGACCCCTAATATGCTACAGAAAATGTAACTTCCGCCTTATTGTCTCCTCAGCAAGCCTCAGTGCTGACTAGGAGAGATTACGTGCAGTGACCCGGGTTTATGGGCTGTAAAGGCATGCTTGCTCCCGGGTCTGGGAGCCGGGTGGCTCACCAGAGGCACACCAGGAGGCAGCGATGCCTGGCACTGTATTTGCGCAGGCTGTACACAGACTTTCAGGGCGCTTCCATGAATGCAGCCGCTCATCAGATGTCAGCCTTGAGTTACCATGAACTCAGCAATTCAGATCAGGAAGAGGTCTGTAGTGATCTATCATCCTCTCAAAAAAACACTTCCTCAGGATCCCATTTATGTCGGGATACTGTGGAGTGAATGTGCATGCCAGTAGCTAACTATGATTCCAAACAGAGACTTGTTCTCTGTGATTATAACAAGATCATCAGGCCTGCTCTCTGCAAGCTCAGCTAACAGATCTGCCTACGCTCTTAAATCAAGTGTGTTTTGTTTCCCCTCGCCCCCCCCCCCCCTCCTGTTTGTGCATTGTGAATTGCACATCATCCTTATTCAGTCTGTACAAACATTATTGAGCACTTGTACACCACACTGAATCCTGAGTGGCCCGCTCCTCTGAGGATGTTACCTAATCCTCTGACCCATCCCACGTTACTCATTTTGTCACTTGCTAATTTTGACTCACTATCTGAATGCTCCAAGCATGGGTAGTCAGTCTATATACATATTCTTTACTTTGTTTGAACTACTGAAATATTATCTATTCTTTCTCCCTGGATACATTGCATGAAAAAAACATTAAAAAATCATAGGTAATAAATTGAGTATGTTATCTGAATGCCCTCTGCAAGGTTTTCTCACCAAGTCAAGAATGCCTCTCCATTTTCCTGATACATTTACAGTTGCTCTAGGTTTATTTGTTAGAAGCTGTGCCAAAGTCTGTCCAGCAGAAAGGTATACAGACTCCAGCACTTTGGGATGACTGAAGGAGAAACTGTTGGCTTCAATGGCCTGTTACTGAATGTACATGTCTAGCAAGTCCCTTCAATTTTAAAGGTCATAAACAATGTAGATTCCTCAAGTGAACCTTCTCTGCCTTGCTTGCCACTTCAGAGTGAGACCATATATGTAATAAAGAGCACATTATGAAAATCCAGTCTCTAGCTGACAGAAACATGTGGGTGGCTGTAGTGTGGTCAGCATCAGAAAGCCAAGTCCAAGTCCTTCTGTTCAGACATGTATACTGACTGTACTCAGTCATGATCTGTTTTCTTTGACTGGTCATACAGACGCATCCAAATGAATACATGGCAAATCTAACACTGCACGTGGGCGTGAACCTCCTAGTCAGATAAGTTGCCCCTGCCTTCTAGAGGTGTCATCGGTCACAGACATCCCACTTCCCTTGGCATATGAGGGTGTGATGGCTCTGAGCTCAGGGGGACACAACAGGAAAGGGGGAAATTCCTTGAGTTCATCCTCTAGGATCTCCCAGCAAGAAAGCCGGTAGGCAGTGATTCCCTTTCCTTCATCCTATTTGCAAGGGAGTCAAAATATATAGCTACTCATCCAGGTCTAATAGTGAAGAATCCACATGGCCATGGATGCATAGCCTTTGCTTGTTGCTCCAATGAGATACTCGTGGAGTCTTAATGTTCCAGATATCACCATGAATTATGGTTACTTAACTGGTGCACCAGAGAAGCAACTACTGTCCTCTGTCGGGGTTGGGAACCATCAGGTGTCAGGTGCTATAGAAACACCTCAGGAAGCGAAGTCCCTTCAACAACTATCTCATTCAGTGAAGACAAGCCACGTTATGCCTGCAGCTGAAAGGTACAGCAGCAGTTTCCAGCTTTTAGTGCTTCAAAAATTTTATTGCCAGTTAAATAAAAGCAAACTGAAGTTTTCATCTAAATGAAGCCTATAATTTTGTGGGACCCAGTGGCTACATTTTTCACATGGTTGTAGGAAGGGAATTAAATCTCTGGACAGCACTTATTATCCATTCTCCTAGGCATTCATTCCGTATTCTGATAAAGATCAGCCTTGGGCTTTCTGATTATTGATCTCAGCCAAAAGGCAGATCTCTCAGCTCCAGCAAGTGTTTCTGCTAATATATTTTCCTTCCAACATTAATACTCTTTCTAATTTCAAACTCAAGAAGCAGCAATAAATTGCAGTCTGTGGCTTTAGCTTGTAAAAGCAGAGTGGACCGTATGAATATGTGTTGGACAGCTTGTCAAAGCCTGCTGCAAAATCCAATTAATTCTGAGGTTATTATGCCTTCCTTCACTACCGCTATTCTAATTGGGGGGGAATAAGGTTGAATGTCCACCCCAGTGTTAGAAAAACACTAAATCTCAATTAATTAGCTGAGATCCCATCAAACTTGCCTACAGTATATGCTAAAATGCATTGGGGAGTTTGAACTTGTTATCTAAACTTACAGGCAGAAAATGATCAGTATTCCTCTGTAAGTCTGTGAAAGCTACCTTTAAATACAGCTGTATATCTTAGATGACTTGAGTGGGCCAAGTGCTGGCTTCCTTGTTGGGCAGGGCTCTTACAGACTTGTGTTTCTTCTGGTGGGCTATTTCCCCACAGGCAGGTTGCCTTACTGACATGACTGTTTGTGCTGCTGGTGTTACAGGTCTGGCTGGGAAGGCATCACAACAGGGAATGTTGGCCCAACCTCCTCACACAGCCCTGTGAGGAGGAAAGGGTCTGTACCCTGAAAAGTGAAGGTGCAGCCTTTCACCCGAGGCAGGGCAGAGGTGATGTTGGCTGGAGACCAGAGTACCAAATCAAGATATTATTGTTGGTATCCTGGCATGGTGCACCCATGTGGTCCTTTCCTCGGGGTCCTGTCCAGATACATGGGTTTTTACTCTTTCTCAAGTCTGAAGCAAATCAGTTGAAACCATATGAAGATAGCATAGAAAAGGAATGAGCACTGGGTCTGCTGTTGAGTGAATCTGATGATACAGAAAAAGTGCAAGTTTTTTTTTTTCTGTTTTTAAGCATACAGCTTTCTGAATTACTTTTGAAATATCTGGAGGAATGTTTAGCACTTCCTACAGATAGATTTAAGGAGCAAATCACACCTTCCTGGCATACATAGTTTATTATGTGCACTAGTATAAAATCTCAGTTAATTACTGTGAATTATTTGCTTATTGTTGCTCCTTGGAATTTATGGGACAAAGATCAAGTCTAAACAAATCTTTCTGATCTTTTAATGGATTTTGAAAAGGCAAGGGTAAGAAAAACCTATCTGTATTTTTAAGTATTTGAACATTATTAGAGTTTTTCTTAAGCTGTTGATGTAGAAAAAAGGAAATTTTGTCTCCATAAGCTACAGAGCAAGTAGTTACACAACTGTGAATGATAATAACCCTTTGTTTCATTATAGAGCTGACATTAGTTTTTTTAAAGGATACTAACAGAAATGTTTCGGAAGCAGTTAGTGTTAAACAAATGGTCTGGCTCTTGGGTGACATTAGCTAATCAGATATAAATGAGGGCTTGAAAAATAGGATAAAAACAACTTAATTTGTAAACTGAATATAACTCAAATGGCTTTTACTTGCCCTTTATATTCTGGAGGAGTTTTCTCAGAAACAAGCTAGCTAGATGAAGAAAGAAGACAATGACATTTATCTGGATCTGTTTATATTCACCTGAATCTCTATGCACTATATTTAATTGTAATTTTTATTGTGTAGTTCAAGTTCACAATCTCAAAGCAATTGAAAGGCTGGAGCTAGTTTCTGGCCATGGACTGCCAAGTTAGCACAGGGCTATGCAGAGAACCTTGAATTATCCACCTCACAACTGAAGGACACAAAATCAGACCAGCCCTGGGCAAATTCTGGTGTGGAAGAGAAAAAGCAATGGGCACAAACTGAAACACAGGAGGCTCTGTCTGAACATCAGGAAACACTTTTTCTACTGTGAAGATGACTGAACACTGAAGTAGATTGCCCAGGGAGATTACGGAGTCTCCCTCCCTAGAGATATTAAAAAACTATCTGGACACAGTCCTTGGTAACTGGCTTTAAGTGGCCCTGCTTGTGCAAGGGTGTTGGACATGATGACCTCCACAAGTCCCTTCCAAACTCAACAAGTCTGTGATTCTGTGAAGAGGGGTAAGGACTCAGGGAAAAAGCCTGCCTCAGCTGCTGCTACCCTGGAGCTAGAGATAAAAATTGCCATAAGTTGGCATGGGGACTCTGCCAAGAGTCACTTTACTGTTTCCACAGCTCATAGTCCAGCTTCTTCCTCAAGAGTAGAAGCCAGCGTGGCTGTCAATGGCTCTGACACAGGAGCCATTGGCAGAGACAAAATTTGTCAGCATAGGTAAAATCCTAGCATGCTGCCACCCTAAGTGGCTGCCTACCCTGCCCATGGCTCAAGACAGTCTAGTCTACAGATATGCATCCAAATGATGTTTCTTCTTCACTGCAAGCCTTTCCACAAACTACAGAAGCCATCCTCCAATTGCAAATTTTTTTAGTAGCTTCAGAGTATACTGCCTTAAAGATCTTTGAAATCCATTACTGGATAATGTTTTTTGGATTTTGTTTGTTTTTGTTTTGTTTTGTTTTGGGTTTTTTTAACAGAAGAATAACTAGAAACATATTATTATGAGGAGTGACACTTTTTAATACTAGAGTAACTAGAGTGAATGCTTATCTTGACAAGGTTCAAAGGGTTACTAAAGCTTTTCTATAACCTGTAATTGGGTATCGTATTTTCCACAAAATCATTATACTGTATCTGTGAAAAATGATTTTGCAGCAGATAACATGAGGCCCCTTCATGCTGAGTCTATGCATAATACAGTGACCCAAGTCACAGCACAAGTTGCTGCAACCAACTGAATTTGTTGCTGACAATTCATGGCAAACTGAGTTCAGATTTGATGTGCAATGCCAGGAATTGATAAAAGTGATCATGGCGCAGATGTGACCTCAAATTGAGCTTATTAATGTTCACATTTGAGAAGTTTTTCCACGTAAGTATCTACAATTCTAAGGAGAAAAAAAGAGTGTAATCTATGGAGTGCTGCCAAATTGCTCAGTAGGCTGTTAGTGATTGAATGACATCTCCAGCCCAAACTCTTCAGCATTTAGATACTGTGCAGCTCTGAGGCCACTTAGGCTGGATTCCTGACACTTAGTCCTGTCTGTTGATAATAACCATGATAAGAAATACCCTTAAGCTGTCCAAATCCAAAAATTTCATGGGCTATAGGTGGCATCTGGTCTTTGTACTTAATCAGCTCGGGACCTTCAACATAGGCATCTACTTCAGGGACGTTTCCATGTTGGTATCAGCATGCTGCTCATGCAGCAAAAGGATGTGAGTGCACCTCAGTAGCAGGCAAAGGACTAAACAGATCTTGCTCTGCTTGCATTGTGCTCTGGTTTCCAAGTTCACTTATGTCTCCTAAGTTTTCTCCCACCGATATCTGCACTTTCTGTGATGTCCCATGAAAATATTCTTATAGTTAAACTGTAAAAATCCCGGCCTCAGTTATTGTAGAAACTGAATACTTACCTGGGTTCCAAGAGAGACTGGCAAAATAATGGGCTCTCTAAACTCATACAAACCACAGACACATCAGGAAGTCCGTGTGATGTATATGTTGGTGATGGATGAAAAGTAACCAAAGAAGAAGATTTAGATATGAATGTCCTACTCTTCTGCTCTTCCCTAAACATCTGCTTTTGGCTATGTCAAAGACGAAGTGGTGGCTTATCTGACTCTTCAGTTTGACCCACTAGATCTGTGTTCATGCTAAAAAGCTTTGTTTACTCAAGAGAAAAACAGATGTTCCTTACTTATGCACTCTGAATTTTTCCCTGTTGAATACACAGAGGACCTGTGTACCTGTATTAGATGACCAAAGTTTGAAAGTGTGCCTCTACTGCAGGAGCCTTGGGGAATCAAGAGACATCATAGCAGAGGAATGGATCTGTTCAGTTTGCCCTGGCAGTCTGATGAAAGTTTGCAGGATATGATTTATCCTGGATTTTAATTGGTGGCATGAGATGTTCTTTCACTTTGTAAATTGCCTCCTTCTCTCTGCTTTGGACCTTCTGTCAATGATTATGAGATGGGGCCTGAGCCCGAGCCTGTTTCTGTGACTCAAATCTGCAGGAACACCATTCATCAGAGCATCACTCAGACCAGGGACTGAGGTGTCTCTTGCCTCTAGCCAGTATGTCAGCTCACACACCCCAGTCAGGAACATGTTCCCCCAGTGATGTGAACTAATGGAGTTTTAAATAAAAATATTGTCTCCCTTCTTTAAGGCTATACAGCTATGAGGCAAGGTTTTCCAGCATTGAAAGTTCAGATTTAGATATCTAAGTTTGAATGTTTGTGACTTGGTCTTTTATGGGAACTATTTATAAGTAAATTAATTTAATTTTTATAAAAAGTTAATATCCCAAGACAATGAATATGAAAGATTTAACCAAGATGACTTAGATGACATTATTCTGGGAATAAAATTCAGTTTAATTGTGATTTGTGGGTTTAAATAGAAAGACCTTTAAATCGTGGTTAATCTGATATAAACTTGTATTGCCATTCCCAAGCACAGCAAAATGTCGAGGCAGGGTCCAAATATCCCTGATGTAGTTTCAGACACTGCCACCTTTTTTTGACTTAAATAATGGTTTATTTTTTAATTTGCTTTCTCTTTGATTGTTTTTACCTACAGAGATCATATTTTCATGCTCTTCTCTGATTTCAAGAAAGTAAAAGAAAGAAAGGCAAAACTCTCATATTGGCAGCTGAGATTTCTTGGGGAAAAAAGCCCAAAACAAAAAAACAACAAAAAAACATTAAAAATTGCAAAAACAAAACCCCCAAAATATTCCCGTGCCCCTCCTCCAAACTAGAGAACATGGCAAGATTTGTCACAGCACTGAAAAGGATAAAATATTAATGGAAATTTGACAGCATGGTTCTCCTTTAAAATTGAAAACTTAATTTTCTAGTGCTAGCATAAGTTCTCCTAGGGGGTGTGAGGTTTGCCCTTACACTAAGAAAACGATTCACGAAGTAGTCAGCAGAGTAAAAAGAAGGAAGGAGGGAGGGAGGGAGACATCACCAGATGTGACCAGAGGAAAAAACAGTTCCTGGTCTTGACAGGCCACAAATAACACAGGAGGCAAGAAAGAAAGGTGAAAGCAGCTCTCCTGGAGACAGCTATGATCAGTCTTCAGGCCGGCTACAGCATGAGATGTGGAGATTTTTCTTCACTGTTTCCCTGGACGCATCAAGCTAACCAGTCATCTAGATAGCAAGATAATATGTGTCACCCCAATAAGCTCTGAGCTGTGTTAGTGAAAGAACTCTGTGCTTTATACCCATACTTATTTAGTTTATTTAGTTACCTATACAGTAATGCTTATTAGTAAGTCACTTGCAGAGTATTTAAACACATGACAGCACAGCCTCAGCTCTCATGCTACCTTTGTGTGTAATGTGTAAAATAAGAATAATGAGTCATTTTAACATAAATAAATGGATGAGGAAGATGAAGGTGTCTTTTTTTTTTTTTTTTTTTTTTTTTGTGACCTTCTGGAGGCAGCCCTGACACAATCTTGACTCTGCAGGGGAAAGGATGGCCTGATTTCAGCAGAGTGGGTGTTTTCTCTGCTGAGATTGCCACTGTGGCCAGTCCAGCAATTAATGTCACTGAGGTCACCAAGCAGGCATGAGGTGGTAATGACTTTCAGTTGCCACTGACCTGCCTGGATCGTAGCCAGAGACCTAGAAATGGCAAGTTTTGCAGGCTGCTACCAGTCCCTTTAGCTACCTTTTACTTAACAAATTTCAAGCCATAGAACAACAAAAGAGGAAAATAATCAAAGGCAAACATGTTGCAGAGATGATAAAGAAAGATGCAGAAGCAATGAGAAATTGTGTTGGTAGGCAAATGATGTGGAGAGATATAGACCTAGAAAGGAGTAGTTTCAGATGTCTGTCTGTCACTGGTTATCGGTTGCACACCCATCCCATATGGTTTTAATATTGAAACATCACGCGCAGTGTCTGGTTCTCAAATACATAGGGTTTTTTTCTGCAGCTGAGTCCCTAATCTGCAAAGCAAAAGACAGTTTTTGTTGTCAGTTGGTAGTGTTGTGGTGAGTCACTCCTCTACTGGTGGTTCACTCCCTCTACCCCATAAAAGCTTCTAAGAATAGCTGCTATAGAAATATCTTTCATCTAGGGAAATAGACTAAAATAGTAAACTATCCCTAAAAGTTAATGCCCCCTAAAAGTCCTGCCTAGTGATTAGCATACTATTAGACTAGAATCAATAAAAGTCTGAAGGTACCTAATGAATGTGTTCCTTATCAGTTTATTTTCCACTATGATTTATGCTTAAAAAGTACAAAAAACTTTCAACACATTCATGTTTCCATAGGGAGAAGGAGGTTGATTTCTTTCACATTGCTAAGTTCAGATGTTGACACCATTTTGCTTCTAAGCAAATTATTATTCTGTCACAAGAAAGAAAAGATCTGAGTCACATTATGTCCTGATTCCACTGATTTCTTTTGAAAAGCAGTACACGAGCCAGAAAGAGGGACAGAAGCTGTACCTATGACAGTAGGCACATGTTGCTTCTGCAGTGCTGAATTTTGCACTCAGCTTTGGTGCTGTAATAAGTCACTACAAACAGGGACACCAGTAGAACTGGCAGACAAATTTTGCCTGAAGATCTCAACACACAAGCCCATTGTAATTTTTTTTTTTTTTTTTTTTTTTTTTTTCACTATAGTATCAATGAGAGGAGGACAGAAAGTGTGCTTTTTGCAATAGAAAGAGTAGCACCCAATTGACTGAGCTTGTGGACTCATCCCATCTGGACCGATGTAGCTTTGCATTGTCCTGTGCAGCTCAGGGGGCTTGCCAGCCTCTTTACATTCTATGCTTTAGATAACAGGGATGATTTGCCACAGTGATGTTTGGCAACTGGTTGATCTCCAGAGAATTAGAAATAATGACTTTCTAGTTGGCACTTCTATTGGTTTGCTTGCCCCCCTTAAGCAGGTATGAAGGTTGCTAATAGGCTGGGATTCTTTATTTAGCTAACCAAAAACTTCAGAGTTCTCTACTCTTCCTCTGGACTTGCACAACTAAAAGTGCTCCACTCACAGGTCTGTACTGGTACAGGGGTTCTGAGGCCCCTCTCTGTCAATGGCAGCCAGATGTGCCATGTAACTATCCCATCTCACCATGCCTGAAGTAAGTGGAGGAGCTACAGCATTGATAAGCCATCAAGAGGAGCAGGATCTTCAGTTGGAACAGCAGCTGTTGAAAAGGCCATTTTACCTACATTATCCCACTCATTATAAGGTCATCCTCAATGCTGATGTCATATGTGGGGGCTTTACCCTTCTCTGGTGGAGGGGGAAAGGCAGAGGAGCACATAAAAACTTAGATACTGAAATCCCCTGTGAATCCCTGTTAGATGTGGCAGAGAGGGGATCAAAGGGAAATTGCCCTTGGTGCCTTCCTTTGCACAGAGATAAATTTAAAAAAAGAAAAATGAAGCACTACAGTGATTTGCAAGGCTTTGGTTAATGTCCTCAAATAAAGAACTAGCATAGGGATTTTGCTTCAGTTGGCTGAAGATCATGAACTATTGCAGATATCTGAAAAGAACTGACAAAGATTTCTTCAGGTTTTTAAATAAATACATTTTGGCAGTGTTTGTATCCATTTTATGTTTGTTTCCTATAAGTATTCTGGCAGAAAGATTTCCTGGTAAGAATGTACTTCAAATCAGTCAATATTTTAAGTATTTACTGATAGCGGATTTGGAATCCCTGAAGTTTGCACCAAACACATTCTCAGAGATATAATTATCCAGTAGAGGCATAAAAATACCATGTGACTAACACATTAAATACAAACCAGTTTGATTTTGATTTTTATTTTTGAAAACCTAGAAAATGCTGTTCACAAACAACCTATAGTTTTTTGGAAATTAAAATAAGTTAAAATGAAGAATAAGGTAGGTAACATCATAGACAGTTCAAGAAGATTCATGGACAGAAAGGAAATGGACTACATGCCCAAGTAAACTATTTAAATTTTTATTGTTGTAAACAGTCATTTGACTCTATTGACAATTATACATCTGTGTAGTATCTATGTCCCAAAATGGTAGATATTTCAAAATTATTTCTCCTAGTGTTTACTAGAGAGGTTTGCACTTAAAACAAAGTGATGATATAAATGAATGCAAGAAAAATAAAAATTAGCCCTCTACCACCATTTTAGTGATATTACTTTTAATGTTTTTCAACACTGACTTTTAATCTAAACCTGTTCTACAGCTGTATTATCATTAAACTGCCATATCACTGTTATTCCACACAATGCACAATCTCTGCTTTGCATGCCCTCATCCTAGAGCAGTCCCACCATGGTCTTTGATCACCCTTCTAATATTTGGACTTGCAACCAGTTGTTCTATTTCTCTTGCCGTGTCCTTGACTCTTACTGTAATGTATAATCATTACAATGGGTTTTCTCTGACCTTATGTGGCTCTAGTATAGTTCTGTCATTATCTTTATCTGATAACTGACTGCTGATCTCACAACAGCAATACTTCCTTCTGTATACTGTTGATCATAGTAGACTCTTCTCCCTCCCTCTCCACTCCCTTTTGCTTTCTAACCTTTTACTGATTTACTTGTTCTTCCTTTCTAGCGTATTAAAAAAAGCCTATAGACTGAGCCTTTTGTTTCTGTTTCTTATTTTACAACTCTTCTAGTTGAGTTGGGGTAGCCTTGATGACTGAAGAACAGTAACTTCAGTCTGGACACTGAAGAGAGACTTCCATACAAAATAAGGCATCATGCCATTTGTGCCACAGAGGCTCCTTTGGAACCTCTGCGGTGTGGCTTCTGATGGATCACACAAAGCAAACGACACATGAGAAATAGGATTTTGAAAAGCAGGCAACTTGCATCCAAGCAAACTAACTGAAGATGCCAATTTCAATAAATATATAAAGATTTGAAAAAATTATTCACTAGATCTTTGCACACCCACATTCCATAAATGCAGACACCCACACACTTTATCATATATACTGCATGCTACTTTTCTGGCAAATAGCCTGGAATTTAAAATAATAAGTGAGTTGATAGTTTATTTTAGGCTATATGCATGCATATAGGAGGCTGGCTATTGAAACACTGTTCTTATCCAGTCACTCTGTAAATGCTCTGATTAGCTTTGTAAAATGCAAACAGTGACAACAGTGAACACTATGAATTTGAAGAAGTAGCCTAACTCATGGCAAAAATTGTGGGAGTGAGCTAATACAACTTTGAGATGGATAGCACAAGTCTGATGATGTGAATTCTGTTCTGAAAATTATTCGGACTATTGAAGCTACTTGTGCTTTCCTGCAGATTAAGAAAATGACTAGAACTTTAAACAATATGTCAAGTCCAGCTTCTGTTTGACTTCCTCAGTATAAAAAAAACCCAAACCAATTCTTTCAATTTTCAGTTGCACATGGTATTGCACACTTTCTTGTGAATTTATCCCCTCCCCATGATCCTGTGATCATTTATGTGTGATTTCAGCTGGGGGTGGAGAGATTAGAGAAAGAAACTGCAAAGAAAACTTTAGGTAAGCCTGCTAACATTGTGCTGCCCCACAAGAGTCAGTTCTGTGCCCCTTCTGCATAGGAAGAGCCCTTGAAGGGCAGAAAAGGAGAAGTTTCTCCTGCTTTTTATAGAATAGAATCACAGAATCATTCAGGTTAGGAAATACCTTTAAGATCAAGTCCAACCCTTAACCTAACATTGCCAAGTTCACCACTAAAGCATGTCCTTAAGCACCACATCTGCAGGTCTTTTAAATACCTCCAGGGATGGTGACTCAACCACTTCACTGGGCAGCCTATTCCAATGCTTGAGAGCCTTTTCAGTGAAGAAATTGTTCCTAATATCCAGTCTAAACCTCCCCAACACAACTTGAGGCCATTTCCTCTTGTCTTATCACTTGTTATGTGGGAAAAGAGACCAACACCCACCTTGATACAACATCCTTTCAGGCAGTTGTAGAGAGTGATAAGGTCTCCCTCATGTCTCCTTTGGTCCAGACTAAACAAGCCCAGTTCTCACAGCCTCACAGCCACTTCTCATAAGACTTATGCTCCAGACCCTTCACCAGCTTTGATGCTTTTCTTTGGACATGCTCCAGCACCTCAGTGTCTTCCTTTGTAGTGAAGGACCCCAAACTGAACAAAGTATTTGAGGTGGGGCCTCGCCGGTGTCAAGTACAGGGGCACAATCACTTCCCTAGTCCTGCTGGCCATGCTGTTTCTGATACAAGCCAGGATGCTGTTGTCCTTCTTGGCCACCTGGGAACACTTCTGGCTCATATTCTACCAGCTGTCGACCAACATCTCCATGTCCTTTTCCACTTGGCAGCTCTACAACCACTCTGCCCCAAGCCTGTAGCGCTCCATGGGGTTGTTGTGACCCAAGTGCAGGATTCGGCACTCATACTTGTTGAATCCCATACAGTTGGCCTTGGCCCATCAATCCAGCCTGTCCAGATCCCTCCGTGGAGCCTTCCTACCCACAAGCAGATTAATACTCCTACCCAACTTGGTTTCACCTGAAAACTTACTGAAGTTGCACTCGATCCCCTCGTCCAGATCATTGATTAAGCTATTAAACAGAACTGGTGCCAGTACTGAGCCCTGGGGAGCACCACTTGTGACTGGCCTCCAACTGGTTTTAACTCAATTCACTACCACTCTTTGGGCTTGGCCATCTAGCCAGTGTTTTACCCAGTGAAGAGTATGCCTCGCCAAACCTTGAACAGCCACTTTCTCCAGAAGAATACTGTGGGAAACAGTATCAAAGGCTTCACTAATGTCCAGGTAAACAACATCCACAGGCTTCCCCTCATCCACTAAGTGGGTCATCTTGTCATAGAAGGAGATCAGGTTAGTGAAACAGGGCCTGCCTTTTCCTCTTCCTCTCCAAAGTTGCTTCTTGGCTTACTTGGTCTTGGACACAAAATTAATTCATTCAGAGGCTGGTCTCCTGACGTATTGCAGGTAGGAAGAAGAGAGCAAATGCTTCCTAATTGTCTTCAATTTAGCTCTGGTTTTCTTGGTAGAAGGCTTTAATTTCCATAGCTAATGTTACAGTTGGCTCAATTCTGCCCTGCATGCTAGTCCAAGGCTTCCACAGTCTGCTGGGTGTATCAAGCTTGATCCTGTGCCATCGAAGTTGATAAGAGCTTTCCCATCAAATGAGCTAGAAACAGGAGATGATCCACAGTCAACTCTGATTGCTGGATGCAACTTGCTCTGTAATGGCCACTGAATTATTTGCTAATCTGTATCTGACAAAACACTTTTGGCCAGTGTATTCCTGAGCACTCCCCCCTTCCCAGAAAGGTTAATCAAATAACAATCACTGCTCTTTTATGTCAGAAATAGGGGATGAGATGACCCAGAAAATATAAGCTAAATAAAAGGCTAAGAAGATCCAAAACTGTGGATGGGTGTCTACCTTGCCACCACAGAGTCAGTAGTACCAGGGCTATCCGGATGCCTGTTTATTGTGACCAGCAGAAGCTCAAAACTCCTTCAGCACTGCCTGATCACCTCCTGCCTGCATCGCGTCTGATTAACAGCCAGCTGCCTCAACCCTGTGCTTGGGAAAGACTGTCTGAAAATTCATTTAAACCAAATGGGCTCTTATTACTCTCAGAGTTCTCTCTCAGTGCAGCACAGCGTGACGCTGGGACTATGTATTATTTGGTTTTAATCAATGTTGCAATATTTGAGAGAGAAGCAGAGAGCATGAGGTTTCCACTGCAGCCTTTAATGTGACTCTAGTGAGATGTTGTTATATATTGGGCTGTGTCTCAGTCTAGGGGATTATTTGACAGGCCCTGTCATCATCTACCTCCAAGATTATAATTCATACTGCTGGAAAGACAACTTTATTGGACTAAATATTGGCATGTGTCTGTGTGGCCCACACAGGTAAAGACTCTCCCTGGGCCTCATCGGTGTGGCTGAGTCACTGTGCGTGGGTGTAACAACTGCACTAGTTATTATTAATGTCTCTGAAACCTCTTTACAGTGATTAAGAGAGTACTGTATGAAAGCAGTCTGCGTTGTGGTCTCTCGCCAAGGAAGACCCACTAAGCAGATTTTGTTGGATCCTTCAGCCAAACTGCTCTTTTCTTGGCAACTGAAATGCACATCAACATAGATGTAATGTCAATTTCCAGCATTTTTTTAATGTATTTTATTCATGTTTTTTGGACGCTACACAAACCACTAAAATCAAAGCACAGTACTTAACATAGCCAGTCACTTTTTCAATGTGCCAGTGTATATAAATAAACCTGAGCAGAAGACAAGAGGTCACATTTAAAAGACAGAAAGAAGGGAAAAAGCATGTATGTTCTTTCCTCCAATCCCATTTGCATGAAGAAGGGACTTCTGTGAGGGACTTTGGTATGAGACAAGTGTAAGTGACTGATATATGTCAGCAAGTGCTGGACCGCCCCCAAACCATGACCACAGCAGCTCAGCAAATTGCCAGGGATCTGTTCAGCTTTTTCTTGAAGATGACTGCTAAGGGCTGGGAATTTTGGGAGCAGAAGATCTGAGATGTCCCAGAACTAGCTACATGGAAGGCCAGGTAACCCTGGCTTTGCGTGAAAATAATGATCACATAGAATGTTTTAGCTTTTGTATGTCACTAAACAGGGCTGGTAGCTAGTTTCCATGGCTGAGTCAGGGGGAGAGGGACTTGTATTCTCTAGAGAAAGACTCTAGTAGGTTTCCTCTGACCTGAAATATAATATTTTCTTTGAGCTGTAGTATCTTTCACTTCTGTTTACTCCTGTATATATATTTTTAAAAAGCTCCCCCCTTTTTCTCTCTCCCCACCGCCATTTCTGGCAATTGATCAAAGCCTGGGTTTACTATTCTACTATGTGCCTCGTGACATCTTGTTCTCACACACCAGAAAGTGACTGTCTCTAAAGCAACTTTATGAGGCTAAGTAAAGCAGAGTAAAATAGCACCAAACTGAAGTTTTTCCAGCTTAGTCTGTCCCAGGAGGGTTAGTCTGGGGGAAAACAAGGCACTGTGAAGGAAGCAAAAAATAAGAATAAAAAAGAAACCAGACATTCTCAGGAAGGGAGGAAAAAAAAAAAAAAAAATTTAACCTGAGGCAGAATGTCAAATTGATATTTGGAGTTCAGAGTGCTACACCAGCCTGACTATACTCAACTTTGACCACCTACAGTAAGTAGTCTTCATATCACCAGCTTTGTGACATTAAGTAATTAATGTTGTGGTGATGTAACATTTTCTCCTGTATCACTGCACTCACTGCACATCATATGGTCATAATTTCAGCTTCTATTGCCTTGAAGTACTTAACAGGAGTCACTTTCTTTCTGACTTCATCTATTCTGTGTACATGGGTTGTGTTTTGTTTTGTTTTGTTTTTTTTTTCCCATTTCCAGAGAGCAAGAGATTCAATATACCCAGAAGACCTCTGAAACTCATTTCTTCCATCTATAAGGCCAATAAGCTTACCCTTAAGAAAAGAGAAAAGAATAGACACACATGGCACTTTTTGGTAGCTTAATTTTGTGTCCCATGCAAAACATGTCATATCCTTCTGTCTTTGTGTACATAACCATAAAATGACAGTGACTAAATGAGATTATTTACACACAGAGGGGTATTTGGTTATATAAAACTCTGCATCCTTGAATGATTTTCAAAGAGGGTTATGTGGTTGAGTATCACCCTGCCTTTACAGCAGGCAGAGGAACCATCCTTGCTTTACCATGTTTGAGATGGTGCCAGTTATCTCATTTTAGTTCTGTCTGTTCTGTTAATTTGCATTATGAGGCTGCTTAATCATGTCCTTACCCCTCTCTAGTGCCCACAGAGTGATGGCTACCTAATCATGTCCTTGCCCCTCTCTAGTGCCCACAGAGTGATGTACAGTCATTGCTGCAGCAGGCTGAAGCAGCTTCTCCCTTGTGGCTCTAGTCCTTGCAATAGGAAGCAAGACAATGGTGGGCAAACATCCTTTTTTCCCCCTAGGACCTCCACAAGGGCTGGAAACAGTAGTCTTTTACCGGGGCTTTGAACTGATTATATTTAGATTAAGGACAATTTATAAACTTCAAATACTATTGAAGAAATAAGATGATTAATTTAGCTGAATGAAAAAAAATAAAAAGAAATATGTGCGTGAATGAAATCATAGTACCCAACAGCACCAGTCCTTGCTGGCCCGTGTTAATGGTGGTAGAGGAGCAGAAGTGTTAATGATCCCTTGACCTCCCCAGTAAATCCACACTTGAAAGGGAAGGGATTAAAATGTCTTAAAAATCATGTGCTGGAAACTGAGAGAGCTTAATATTTTACTTATGCTGATGTCAGATGACTTTCTCAGACCCTACATCGATTATACATACTCCAGCAGGTCAAAACAGAAGCACAGGAGTGCTGGTATGTTAGGGTAAGATTGCTTGTAAAAAACTGTAGGTGTCTTGACTTGGCGCAGCTCCACCTTGCTGTCTGTGTCCAGGGACTGCTATGAAACATCTGAACTGCCTCCACAGATTATCATCATCCTTTTCTCCATTTTGACCACTTCTCCATTTTGAGAGTGTGGGAGTGCATGAGCATGTGAGCATCCCAGTGGGAGGAGGCCCCTTTCAGCTTTGCAGACCAGTGTGCTGGGCTCAGTCAGCTCTTCTTCCTGGAAATGGAATAACAGTTCATCCAATTTCCTAGATTTACTTAGCAGCATGAAAAAAAATTATAAAGAGAAAATACAAGCATAGCTGTAACCCACCTGGTGAAAGAGGAGAAATATAAAACTCTACCAAGCAGTTCAAAAGAATTAAAAAGTTCAGTGTGGTAAAAAGAGAAGAGATAATAATCAGTATGCTAGAATGAGGTGTGTTAATAATTACAAGGAAATATTTAATAAGATCCAACAAAAATAAAATCTAAAAAAGAAATTCAGACTATCTAAATCCAGAGTCTCCCAGAAAGAAAATCTTTTTGCATGTTATTAGCAAATATCTATGTGACACCAATAAAACCTTGTCTGGTATGACAATAAATATGAAGAGGAGATAGCATTACTTGAAAACATCAGCAATCTGCCTCTGTTGAGTCTTCCAGTAATGCAGTTATAACTTCTGTGACTAACATGAATAAGCGAAGATTTTTACAGCCACCCTGTCTTCGCAAAACACAACTGCAGTGAAATTGCCTTCTTACTCCAGAGAGACACAAAATTTAACTTGTAGCCACCTGAGAGCTGCTTGCAGAGCCACATTTGTACTGGGAAAAAAAAAAAAAAAACAAAAACAAAAACAAAAAAAGCAAACCAGGCTTATATTTTTGTTTCATGTCCTTTAAATTATTTTGAAATTATATCCACAGGAGCTTGGAAATGTCATTTACTACTTTATGTTACTTAATATAGATATATATATAATTATTATATTGCAATTATTATATAATTACAAATGAGTGGTAATTACAAATGAGAGGAACCCCTCTACTGACATCCAATGAGCCTGAAACCAGCAGCTGCTTCCTCCCCGAACTGGAGGCAGATTCAAATCTCAGCTGCCCTAAACATATTTCCAAGGTAGCATCAACTGCTCCAAAGCCTTATGAGCAATTCATAGCACCCGTTGGTCCCTTCCACGGTGTACGATGTATACATCAGATTGTGGGCTGTTATGGCTCAGAGGCAATTCTGCCATTCGTAGTCACCTTGAATAGCATCTCACAGAGTGAGCAGTCTCCCTGCAGCAAAGCAACCACCTGTAGGCTCTGGAGCAGTGTTTGGAAAAACCCGGCATGATTTCATGATGGTGGGTGGGCTGAGCGCTCAGCCACTGTGGGTGCTAACCAGAACATGCAGAGGAGCATATTTTATTGTTCGAAGTCCGGTTGCAAAGTTTGAACTAGGAAAGTCTGTGGGCTGAGGCTGCATGAGGCTGTGTTGTGAAAAAGGATCATGCAGTGTGCCAACAGCTTTAGGAGACAAAACACAAAAGGGGTTCTATTTTATGCTGCTAATGTTAAAATTTATGCTTTAAAAGCTGTTTTGTTCAATTAGTCTCACTTCCTATTTCTACTGGGGTCAAAAATATTTTCAATACAAGAGTAGTCTTCCAAACAAAAATGTTATTTATCCCTCTGATGCTCTATTTATAAGGTATTTTTATTTTTGGACAAGGCACTATAATATATAACATGCCAGACACAGCACATGTATCTCAGTAATGCTGCAGGACAACAGGCTTCTGAATTCTTCAAAGCAACCTAAAGCTCATTTTTAGGATGCTAAATATTTTTCCTGTTTGGAAACTCAGTATGTTTTGCTGTCTGTGCAAGGGAGATGGGGGAATGGAAATGGCTTAATTAGCCACATTTTTGACAAATAACCTTTGTCAACTGTGGGGAAAAACAAAGCAAAACAAAACAAAACAAAACCCACAAATAGAAAAAAAACAACACTAAAATCTAACACTATTGTAAAGTGTATATTTAGCAAAAATAAAGTAATTGTATCTCTCTCTGACAACTGTCCACTTTCAATTAGTCATCCTCAAAAGACACACAGGAGTGGTTTATCTGAAAAATCTTTTGAAGAACCTCTCTACTGTCCTCCCACATGAGAAGGCTTGGCCCACACTGCTATGAAAGCGCATTGCAGAGCAGCCTGTACTTGTGAGGGAATTGTGGAGTATTACTTTAGTTTCTTTGTATACTAACATCATTGCCTATGATATTCTTTTCTTTACCTAAAGACACATACATCTCACCTTCACAAGAAATAAGATTACAGCAGGGCCTTACACATCATTTTATTAAAACAAGAAACCCTCTTAACTGAGCAAGATGGAGCCCCATTTGGGTGGCACCTGAATGTCTGAAGGTTTGTGAAGTGACTCCTGCAGATTGTAGGAAGCTGGAAAGAGTGCTTTAGGGCCAGCCACAGCCATCTCTGGAAGAAGGGCAGTGTCAGCTCTGGAGACCTGGGCTGTGTGAACACCAAAGGGCTCCAGCTCTATTGCTTCCCCTGCTGCCTGGTGACGAGTGGGCAAGAGCACCCTTTATGTACAGAAAAACACGATGGATCTGATACGTTGACTGCTGTGAGGACACAAAGCATGAAGAGCCTCTTTGTGCACAGTACCCTGCTCTACAGCAGTGCCCAGCTTTGGCTCCCTTCTACTTTGTGCTCTTCCAATGCACAGTAGCTATGAAAAAATGTGGAGGATCCTGCAGGAGGTAAATACTTATCACTGCTGCTAGTCTGAGTTCTGAAAGCAGGCAGGAGTCTTTGTTTTCAACCTGAGGGAGATGCAGCTCTGTTATAGCAAAGAATTACAGGAAGACCCTTCCAGCTACAAAACTGTTAAAACTCCATAGGACTGCCAACTGGGTTTGGTTTTTTTTTTTTTTGAGGTCTAAATTTCCAGTTTTGTTCTCAGACCATCACTATAATCCTATGTAACGGAATCTGTTCATGTCTCTTGGTATCTTGCTGTGTTTCATTTGCAGCTGTATGGCACGCATAGCAATTAGCTGCTGATGTACTTTTATGTGGTCTCTAGTCTTTAGCATGCTTTATTGTACTTCACATTCTCCATATGCCAGAGAAAGTTGGTCAAAGTCCTAATCTCCTTACACAGAAAATAACTTTGAGCTGTGAAGCCTGACACTGGTATTAAAATGTTTGATGGATTTTCTGTGTGCTGACACTTGTGTGTGAGTGTGTGTGCATGTGTGTGCACCTGTGGGAGGAGAAGGGAAGGAAAACATTCTTTCAAATCCACCAGAGTAATTCAGGAGAGCATACTTGTTAGTGTATTTGGAAAATATACTAAAATGGATTGAAGAAATAAATTTGGTTTGTATCTGCAAGTTGCAAACAGTTATCTTTTTCTGAAGGTAAATTTTCCCAGTAAGCATGGCATGCATATTCTTCCACAGCAATGTAAGCAAACATCATCAGAGCCCTAGCCTTGTGTTAATTTTTGTGATATATTCTTGTGCCTTGTAAACAACTATTTATTGCCATGTTTATGTGAAGAATGTGGGAACAGGAGACTGTGACTGATTAAAAATTTAAAAATCAGGAAAAAGGCTAGAATCTTAATAATGAAGAATATGGTCAACGGGATGACTTTCATGGATAAGGTTTTAGAGCAAAATATAATGTTTGAACAGACATGCTCACTTATTTGAATGAACTCCTGATCCCACCAAAACAAGTAGCAAAACTAATTTCTTAATGTATCATGTGAAAAAAAAAAAAAAGTATTTCTGGACAGCTTCTTTGTATTAAGACAATAAATGTTTTTTTAAAAAGGGTTTCAGTAAACACATTACTTTTTGGCAAAATTAAAACCTCCTGCTTATAACACAAACTGAAAAAATATATAGTTTTGCTGGAACCCTAGATTTTCTGTGTATGTGATAGAGATAAATGTAATGGAAGTGAGGCAATCTCAATAAAAAGGAATCAAAAAGATATTTTACATCAAGCACCCTTTCCATTGTCTCCCTTGACAATGATTTCACAGTATCTCTACTTTCTGCCAACATATGGGTTCCTTCTCTTGAGGAACTTCAGCATCCAGAAAGGCTGAGATTTCAGTGTTGCATTTGCCACAACAAACCATCTACTTCATGACCTATGCATGTTTCTAACAAAGCAGGAAGAAGATGAGGCCACAGAGGTGACTCTCTGGGTTCCTTATGAACAAGGTATTGAACGGAGGTGCCACAGCCAGAGGAATTCCTCCCTGGCAGTCTCTGGGAGAGCAGCCCATCATTTTCACAGTTTGAGAGGCATTCCCATGCCGTTCTCACCTCTCCATGTAGATGCCGTACAAGCATTTCTGGATTTAAGTCTCACAACATCTCTGCAAAAGGAAGATGACTCTGCCATCTTCGCATTATAAAGGATAAACTAAAACACAGAATGGGATGTAGGTAGAATTTATTTGGTTAAAGGTAGCTATCCATAAAATAGATGCCCACTACAAATGGTCACCCTGAGGTGGCCAGTTCTCTTTGGGGGATATTTATCTTATCCTAAGATAGGAATAAAGTCTAATGCACTGTACTCTTGATGTGTCCATTTCTCTTCATTTCTAGCTTCTGGAGGGAAAAAGAAATGACCATCTCAGATATACAGTATAGTCATCTGTGGTGAGGCAACATCTTTTTTACCCTACATGCCAAACTTATAGAAAGTTTGCACCCCAAGTGAGACACGCATCCAGGTCTCCCAAGACCTGGACACAAGCTATCCAAAAACCAATCTTCAACCAGCACCTCTTGGCACAGGCATGAACAGGCCTATGTGTGTGCAGTGTGATGTGTTAGGAAAAAGGACAATGATGAGAAGAGGGGGAAGGGAAGGATGCTATTTCATCAGTATTACTTCCCTCAGAGGCTCGTGGAAGCCTTTGTCCAGGGGAAATGGGTATCTCCTCTTTCAGCCTCACACACAGCAGAATTCAATGTGGGCAACCTGGAAGCCAGGGTGAGTTTCCAGTAACATTTCCTGCAAAGCAAGAGGAGAGCCTTGAAAGCCTCCTGGCTGCTATTGCAGAAGCTTTGTTTCAAAAACAGCCAAAGAAAATCAGGGAGCTAATATTTAAAGGCCTTTGGGCCTCCCTCCTGTCTCTGGAGCTCTTTTAACAAAATGGGTGGAGAGTCTGTGGCAGGGAGTTTGTGCTGGGCACAGCCCTGCTATCCCTAGCAGCAGGCCAGGCAGGAGGCGTGTGCCTGGGCTGGTCCACCCATGTGTTAAACCAGGCAATAGCCAGGCACTGTTTCCCACAGATTATCCATGTACCCAAAGTCCTTTCTCACCTCTAAATTGGTCTCCTAGGACTCAGCTGAACTGTTTGTTAGCAGGAGATTGCAGCGCTACTCCCTCCACCCACAGTGTCCGATTCCAGCGGTCCCCAGGTGCCCTCGGGAACATGAACATCAAAGTAAGAACTGAGAGGAGAGACTGAGTTTTAGGAGCTGGATGTTTTATTATTTTGTGTCTGTAAGACAGGCTCTTTGTCATACTCAAGCAAGGGAGCCACAAGAGGTTCCTTAGTTATATGTCAGGATCACAAGCTGCAAGCACTAAAATGAAACCCCCAGCTCTGCCTTTGTCACTAGCCCCCATCCTTCTTTCTTCTGATATTTTTTATTTCGATTACCAGTAATTTTATCATTTCAGTCACTTTACCTTGTTTCCCCACTCTTTTTCTTCCTGCCTTCTCTGTTGCCAGAAGAACATGCAATTTTGCAGATGGAGAAAACAAATTTTCAATAGCAGACAACAGCAGGAAAATCCTGCATGTACTCACCTCTCCCCTTCCCAACTAAGCAGAGCTGACAGGAAGCATGAATCATCCCACATCTCCTCATGACCATGTCAAACCTACATGGATTTGAGGCACAGTGCAAAGTTTGTGTCACGTTCTCATGATATCCCCTTGGCAAGTCAATGGGCAAGGAAGCAGAAGGCAGTTAGACCAGTTTGGTCCTCATCTCATATTCAGAGTGACGGACCATAACTCTTAGGAGTGACCAACCTTGCCCTGTCTGGGGTCCCAGTAATGTCCCTCACTCCCACTTGGCAGCAATATGAGGCTTGAGGAGGCACCAAGGGCCACCTCTGAACCTCAAATCTCTCCAGGCACTCTAATCCCTTCTGTTTCTGCAGTATTTTCTTGCCATCATATCTTTCTGCACTGTTTTTTTTCTCTACCCTTCTTGTTTCTCTCCTCATCCACCCTTCTAGCACCCTCTTCCCAGTAAAATGCCACACAAGGAGGCAGAGCAGCCTAGCACTGGCCTTTCAATATATTTAAACACTAGCAATTCACTGAGCTGGAAAATTGTAAATCTGCAATTTTATTGAAAAAGGTGGTCACCCTGTTCTTTGGAGCCATGTTCAGAGACGGCAGGATAATTAATGGACCCTTATGCAACACAGAGTCAAAGAATGGAAAATTTAAAAAAAAACTGGTAAGTTGATTTTTTTAATTTCTAAGAAACAGACTTTCCATATCTAGTTTTTCTTATCGTTACAAGAAAAGAAAAGCTGTTAAAACCATCCTGTGCAGATGAAAACATTGTCACACAACCTTTTTTTCCTCTGAACTAACATGGAGGAAGACAGCAACTGGCACTGAGGGATTAGTAATATCTGCTAACAGTGTGTATGCAGTGCCTACCCTGCACCATGTCTAGACACCTTCCTAGCATTTCATGTAACAGCGTTTCAAACTAGAACAGAGACAGAGCAGAGCTGTCAGCACAGCTCATTTTAGTTATAAAGTGCATCCTTACCTGATGTGCTGCTTGGAAAGTTAAGCAAGACACACAACCCAAGTAAAAAAGCTTTCAAGTGGGCAATACAAAAGGGGAGGTAAAGGCCACCAAAGTTGAAAATAAAGGTGAAAGGTTTCAAAGGTAGGACAGGAGTGTCTCACATAGAAGGGGGAGTATAAATGGAATGAAACAGAGCTTGTCATCATCGTTTTTATGAGATGTGGGTGGACTGGTGTAACTGTACTGAATTATGGATAGTGTTGTGAATTATGTGTGCAGAGAGCTACTAGACAGATGACATAACCCCATTCTGTAGGAAAAAAAGGCCACAGAGCTGTACAATCTAGCCATAAAAATACAGAAGAGGTGCTGAGAGAAGCATCACCAGCTTCTTTAGGGAAGCCCTTTTGAATTAAGGACATGGTATGAACTTAGAGTGGATTACCTCCTCCAGAATAACAAAATGTGCATGTCTCATTTTTTGGAATACAAATGCTTTCTCCAAATTAGTGAAGCCACTTTAGCAGGAACATGTCTTCCAGAAAAAGTTGTTAAACAGCTAAGCCCTGTGAGAAAAGTAGTACTCTGCAAAGAGGATGGGGAATATGGCAGCTGCACAGCAAGCTCTTGGTTGCTGATGGTCACTTGCCTTTGTTTTACAATTAACATTTCCTAACAGCTAAATGAAATGGTTGGCTGGGGCCTGAGCCTTCAGCGCTCTTGGGAGGATCTCTGCCAAGTAAAGATAACTGAAATGCCAGGTTAAAAACAGACTTCTTCTACCCTTTCTGTTTTCCTTATTCTGCCAGCTCTGTCATTCAGTCTCTTTAACACATCCATCATTCAGGAGCTGAGTCATGTGCCTAGTCCCTCATTACACAGCAAGCCCTGAAAACATCAGGCATAGCTGAAAGGGCGTAAGCTAGTGATATCTGTCAAGAGTAACTATTAATTCAACCCCATGATATTTAAAAATAAAGTAGAAGAGCATATAAATTTGTTTTCCTATTTATGTTAAGCTGCATCATTTATGAGTATAGCCTGTGTACTAAAAGAAGAGCATCTGCTGTGAGTTTGGGAAAAGAATTATTATTGCCCGTTAACATCTTTACATAAATATTTGGGAATTATATGTATATTAATGTTGCATTTTGTAAAGGATTCTCACTCCTGTTTTCCCCACAGCCTATTCAGTTTCTTATTTTCTGTGCTCTCAGCAGTTGCACATAGTTACAGCAAATCAGGCCTGATGAACCACAGGCACTTTCACACTTGTTTCCATAGCCGGGTGCAGCACTCGGTGAGAGGAGCCATTCAGGCATATGGCCTGTAATAAGCTGAGCTCCAGCGAGTTGGAACCTCCTGCTTCAACAGTTATTTGACCATTTGTTTTCTTGCTACAGCTCTTTGATTATTTCCCTCCCTTTGACAGAATGATGAAAGCAGCCATAGGGTTTCTGTGCCACCCCCACCAAATGTTGCCCATATTCCAGTAATTGGGTAGAAAACAAGGGAGATGGGCAGGGATAAGATGCCCACTGACTCTCGAAGTCCTGAGGATTGAAAGACATGTATTCTGCTGAAAGAGACACTAATGTATGTGCAGTTAAAACTTCCCAAACCAACTATGGTGTCTTGTGGTGACCCTTCAGCTGAGGTTGTCCATGCAGCAACTGGTAGTCTCAGTTTTCTCTCTTGCACTGAAACTGGGATAATTATTCTTTACAGTATATCTCCTCAGTAATTATTACAGTGTTTTGTTTAGAGGCACATCAGCTGAAGAGTATTTGAATACTTTAATCCATCTCAGTGAAAAATATCACTTAAAACAAACAGGCGACTCCCTAGTGCAATGCCAGAATTGGAAATAAGGTTGAAAACCTTCAGATAAATGAGTGAACAAACACATAGCTTTGTGCAATGTAAACATCCAAGGAAGAAACGGGCAAGAAGAAAAAACTTCATCCCTGGCCTAAAGAATGACAAGTCATACCATTTCTGAGAAGGATTCAAGGGGATTTTCAGCAAACTAGTCCTTGTTTCCCTCCTCTCAAGCCTATATATTGAGCACACAAGCTGATCAAACATTTATTGTTACTGAAGATACAGGACAACAGCTAGGTTGCCTTCTGAGCCCCAGGATAGCACAGAGAGAGCTCTACATTTGTCCTAATTGGAACCAACTGAAAAGTTTTACATCAAACTGTTTTGCAACAGAGAGTGAATCTTTCAGTGGCAGTGAATTTTTCATGAAATGGTTCTGCTTTCCACAGAACATTTCAATTTTTCATATAAAACCTGAGCCAGCAAGCCACGAAACTAGATGAAATACTTACATTCTGAAGGGCCATCACAGCACTCGGAAGGTCTCAAGTGTCTCCCCTTCCCAGTCTTTGTTGGGGACTTTGCCCCTCAGCCAAACTACATTTCCCAGCAACACTCTGGCCAGGCAGCACTGGTGCACACCTTCCCACCTACATGAGAGAAGCATACTATTCATTATGGAAGATGCAATGAAATCAAGAAGTCACCACTTTATTTGTTGGGACATTCAATACTCTACCACCTGACTCAGTCATTATTGAAGGGATATGGAGGAAGAAAGCATGAGTAAAGGTCAACGTGGAAGAGAAATAGACATGGATCCCTTCAGCCTACTCAACTGCAGCAGCTATTTTGTGTAGGAAATGAAGCAGTGCTAGAAGGCCCTCCAAAAATGAACAGGACACTTGCTGAAGTATGAAAAACCACTTAAGCAGAAAAAGTGACCACTCCGTCTTGCTTAGTGACAGCCATAGTATGTGTCAACCAGCTTCCATATAGAGATCAGCTCAGCAACCAGTCTGAAAGTCAAGATGCAAGAAAAGTGAATATGTTGAGTGATGGAGAATTTAAACCCAAGCAGCACAAAGAGGATCACAAAAAAGTACAGAGAAGATTCAAGAAAACAGTCTTTGACATCCTCAAGCAGAAAGTGCACACCAACAAGAAAAGTAGCTTAAAGTCAGTTGGTGACTGTACTTACTTTCCAGAGAGGATTTCTTTTGATTTTTCCAGTCAGAGTCTCAGCTGGTGTAACTTAGATAGCTGATTTCAATAATACCCATGTCAATTTACCTGTTGAGCCTCTTACCCTTAGAGAACTGGTATATTAGCTAAGGTGCAAAATACATGCTTTGGCTATGCTTAAATTTCTGTTCAAGCAGAAAATACCGTGAGCTGGTGGCTTCAAAACTGACAATGCTTCCTCCCAGATATTAAAAAAAACAGAGGTAAAAAGTCGCTTTCACTCCTGAGATTAAAAAAAATCTGGCATCTAGTTTTGAAAAGAAAAGGGAATCTTCTGAAGCAAGGTGAAGAGTAGAGATGTTAATGTAGGGAAGCTCTTAAACATATCTGCAAAGATGATCAGAAATAAACATGCAAAAGAAACTCGACACATTTCTCAAAAGGAGAAGTTGTGAATGATTGGATATGTTTGAAACTTGGTGAGATGATTTTCAGAACTGTAAGATCAAGAGACTCTTGATCAAGGGAATCTAGGAGAGGCAGAAAGAGAAGCAGGGGTGAAGGAATATAAACTCAGAGCAAAAAATCTTTCTTGCTGTGTTTCAGGTCCTTTTTCTTTCTGGTTAGAGCTGTGGTGGGGAGGAAAGAATATGTGAGGACCTATCTTTTAAAGCTGGGCTACATTGACTGAGCCTCAGAAAAAGGTTTGATTTGGGCTCTGTTTGAGGAACAAACTCCAATCAGTTCTCATCTGAGTGGTCCTCATTTACTCATCCTTCTGTACAAGGGAAAATAATTGGTGAACTGATCAGATAAGGAAATGCCAAACTAGGTACCTGATTATAGCAGAAAGCTGATCGATGGGAAGAATCAGCTTCTTGATTCTTGGAGTCACATAGAAAACTAGAGAAAGATAAAGAAAATTATCAGGTGCTGATGAGAAATTTACTGGATTGTTTTCACTGTGCCAAGTGGTGCCCCATGTTCAGCAGTGCTTCCAGTGCTGCTCCAAAAAAAGCCTGGGATATGGTCTCCCCCGAGCTTAACATCAGTGGGCAAGCGTGTATGTGGATAACATGGGAGACTCAGTCATTGATAGAAGCTCGGCGATCATACACAGAGTAGCACAGTTAGAAATCCACGACTACCCTGCCTTTACCCATTCCTGTTCCCTCAGTACTGGTAATGCAGAAACTAGCTGTGATAGCAGAGAAGTGCCTAGCATGGCAGGAAGGGCAGGCACCATCCATCCCCATGTGCTACTGATATATTTTGCAAGGCTGATGCCATACGTCAGTGCAGGCTGCCTGGCTGCCAGCTGTCAGCTCTGTCCCGATGCTAGGGCTCACTGGATCAGCTGCTGCAGCTGCTGCAGACACTGCTGGGCCCATCTTTCATCAGCTGAACTTAAAAAATACGAGTTGGTGTTGATGCAGGTACCAACTTTTCTTTCTCCAAGATGCGGATGCTGGCAACCGTTTTAATATTCCATGCTGAATATTCTTCTGTGTGCGTGTGTGTACTCTGTTATTTGCAATATCCGCTTAGAAGCATTAAAGCAAAATGCCTTTGTCAGCTTTGTCTTTTTCTATTTGACAACTGCTGATGTCATTTTACTTTTGTTTGTGAAGCTCAGCCTGCTTTGCTGCTGAGTCACAGAAGAAGACAACAGATAATAAATATAGCCCATCATCAACCCAGAAATCTGTGGACCACTAGAATGACAATCAGAAGGGGAGTCTTTTTTAACCAGCAGTAGCAGAACAGAAGGATCCTGTTTCCTCTGAACATTTCCCTGTCACTCACAAGCTTTGACTGATGTGGGCTGCATCTTCCAAAACAGAAATGTGAATATCAAGTGAGTAGCAGAGGCTGCCCTATCTATGAGAATAGGAGCAGAGGAAACACAGAATTCCCCATACAGGCCACTTAAAGCAGCTGTCTGCTGCTAGAAATTATAAAATACAAAACAGGAAACTGAAACACAGAAAGACAACTGAACTGTTCACATCCATTTTCTGATTTTCAGAGGATTTATCCTTCATCCAGCAGTCCTCAGTCTTTCAGCTGGCTTGACTGAGTCATGACATACCCAAACCACTGTCCACATTTTTAAGTTTTAGGGAAATTCTACTATTGCTAAGACCAGCACATTTTAGATTCATTGGAGGATGGTGGTATCACAGGAAACAGCTGTGTATCCACATGGTGCTAGAGTCATTGCTACTTGATTCTCTGTGACTGAGAGGGCAGGTCCACATAACATGTAATGATACAAATCTGAGAAAATTGGCAGGCTATAGAATCCAATGATGCACACCACCATCTTGCAACCGTAGAATCAGATGAAGTGATAACTACAATGGGAACTTTGAGATAATGAATGAAAAATACTGAAAGTAGGACCCTACCGCTGTGTTATGGTGGAGATCACATGGTTGTCCAGCTGGTAACTTGAGAGATGGAGTGAAACAACAAGATGTATCTCTTTGTCCATATGAATGAAAGGCTTTCTGGGACCTCTAGAAGGAGAGAACAATTATGACTAATCCATGGACTTGGAGGTATCAGCCTTATTCAAGACAGCATATAGACCTTCCGTTGTTCTTCCCCAACACAGTCCAAAATATTTTCATCAGCTGTAACAGCTTAAAACCAGCCACCACAGAGTCCTGACTGTTTTCTTGGGAGAAGCAGTGTTTCTGAAGTACTGTGGGGAATTGCAAGAAGGATTGTGTCATGCATCTAAAAAAGACTGGTCACAACAGGGCAACTGCTGGATCAAAGTACAAGATAGGCTAGGTACCCTGGCATTAAACACTCGCTAAAAACAAAAGTCTCTTCATGGGTGTTTTGCCTTGAAAACTTTGTTTCTTATGGCCAGGTTTATTTTGCTATAAAGGATTCACTCAAGCAGGCAGCAGGGTAATGCACAGACTACCTTCAGGGCACAAAGAGCAAGGAAGTATTATTTCCAAAACTGTGATTGGCAAATCACAGTGGTTGAAGGTTGCAGTGCTAATGTAGACCCTCCTACATGCACAGCTAGAAATGTAGTGTGCTTGAGGGGCTTCCACCGCCTTTTCTCAGCTTTCTCCTTTCCCCTGTTTAGAAAGTTGCATTACGTATAATACAGTGCTTCTATTTCCAAAGTCCAGTCCCTCCAGGAAGCCCAGAAAGTCATTCTATTGTTCCCCATTTTATTTGCATCCACACTAATTAATCAGGCAGTAATTAAAAGGACTTTGAATATTTATTAAAACTACATCAAAGGTGCAGCTCTGTTTTCCCTTCTTGTATGACCTGCAAGGAAATAGAAAAAAAACCCAGATAATTCCATTCAAATTCGTGTTATTTAGTCCCATAACATTCATCTGAATATTTTTTCTAAGGGGTTATAGTCTGGGTTTTTTGTTGTTCTTGCCATGGCTAATTTAGTTCTCTGCATGTATTTCAAGCATTTTGCTAAGGAGACACATTGTTTGTAATGACACTGATGGTGAAGGAACATCAGCCCCTCTCTGAGGTCTTACTGGCTGAGGCAAAGGCTCCCAGATTCACAGTCTCCTTGTCAGGCCAAAAGGTACACTATAGCTCATTTATTTGAGAGACAAATGCTAGCAGGATTGAAATCTGCAAGTTTGCCTGCTCAACGTGAGTAGCAAGGAGACGCTGATCCCCTGCCAAGCAAGGAAGTTGAAGCGATGAGAACATTAGCCTGCTAAGCCACAGAGCTAGACTTGATTGCAGACTTAACAAGGATAAAACATATTTTATTCGCTGCAAAGTGATAGCTTCAAATAGATATTCAAAATATATGTCTGAAATAATTTCTCCTACTCACACTCTAAAAAAGATGTCATTGCCTCGGTGCTAGTGGAGCATACTACGTTACTTACTTACCCTTTTCATGGGTTTGACATTAATGCAACAATAAGCACAGGATTGATGGCCGATTTATTTATTTATTTATTTAGGACAATTCCATGCATTGAATAGAAAATCATTAACGTCAGCTGGCCTTAAGGCTTTCTATTTATCCTTCCTTAAATAATGTACACTTTTTTTTTAAAAAAAAAAAAAAAAAAAAGAAAGAGTGCTTTTGCTCTTCAGTGTGAGCTATGATTTTCCTTTGTTGTGGGTTATGGCAGTAAATCTAAACAGATGCCCTTCTGACCTCAAAAGGGAACTAAAATGACAGCAATTGAAAGTTTCTCTGATTTCAGGTGCATCATTGACCTCAGTCCAACTTGTCTGGGACTTGATATTTTGCTCACTTAATTCAGTGGTTAAAACCCTTTAACTTTTATGGCACAGAACCAGAGATTTAGCAGAAACACTTATCACCATCTGTCTTCACCTTCGACAGTGCCTGATGTTGTGGTATTTTACAAAACACAAGGTGTTTTATTTCCCTCCTACCCCAACCACACATAAATAACAGAGCATTTTGGCTGTTCCAGCATGTCCATGGTGTGAAAGCACTGTCCTTTTCTCATGACCATCAGCCTGGGTTGCAAGTGGGATTCATTTCATGTTACTGCAGCTTTGGAAAAAGTAAGAAGGTGGTATCTATGGTATTTGGTTTTGCACCTTTGGGAGGCAAGATTTTTATGTTTTAAGCTGTTTTACTAATAGCTGGGACTCATTAACCTCTGGAGCTGCCTTTTGTGCTCGTGGCTCATTGTACAGGAGAGATTAGTGCAGACCAGGCATCTAATTTTCTGGCAGCTGTGACTAGTGGAGGTGAATCCCACTGTAGGTAACATCCTCTGTTGTTTTTATTAGTCAGGGCTAGTTACAAGTCGCCTCAGCACAGCGTTCTTGCTCACCCTGGTTTTTGTCCTGGACCCATCACAACTAAGTCCTCACAAGAAACTTAGTTCCCAGAATTTCAAAGCCTTGTCTTCAGCTTCAGAAAACTGCACTTGTGTGTATTTCACTGTTATCCTTTTCTTATTCCTGTGTTGTGGAAAAATATGTGTCATCAGGGTTAATTCTGCACGTGGCATATTCTCTCTGCAGTTCATATTGTATTTTCATAGTTAGGCTTTGCTGCCCGCACTGAGAACTATTAAAACCATAAAGTGCTTCAAAACAAGAAGGTGTAAAAAAAAGATCTCTTCTAAGTATCTCCCTTGCTGCTGGCAACCATTACTTGCAGTTACAAAGCAGATAATTTAAACCTTGTCTAGCTGTCTCCCACATTTCTAAAGCATCTCCTTTCTGATGGAGCTTTAGCTTTAGCTGTCCTATTCTTTCACTCAGGGTATTTTCTTCACGTTACTCCTGTTAACATATCTTGTTGAGAAATCACTCAGGGCCAAGGTACCTGAAAGAGGTCTGCTGCTGTCAGTGCCTGTGTCCTAACTTATCGGCACTGGGTTACAAGAGTGGCATGAGCTTCTGTGGCACAGCACAGCCACCAGCAGCCACCAGCAGCCGTAGGCTTCCCCATCTCTGGCCTGTCAGCCAAGGACTGCAGCATATATTTTTTGAAGCTGGTATTAGCAACTAGCAGGTGGTATGTTCCCTGAACGGACACCGAGGTTTGTAGTTTCATTCTGGTATATTATGTGCTTGTTAAATAATTTGGTGCAGATGTCACAGTGGATAACTAGAAGATGAGATGGATGTTGAGACCAAACTATCTGAAATGGCACCCACCCCTCTGCACAGGGCTGAGCTGCTCTGTCTGCATTGCAGTCCTTGGTCCTCTCTTTGTCTGGACCAGGGAATCTGAACCTACTGCAGGATTTTGTGGCTCCTTCTCTGATCTGACCCAATTGTTTTGTTTTGGTTTGGTTTGGTTTGGTTTGGTTTTTAAAAAAAAAGAGGCAACAAAAGGATGGCAAGTACTCAGGTCTTGTCATGCCATTCAGGGAGGGAGGAATCAGGCTACAGTGCAAGAATGGGGTATTTGGGTGAAAAGTTATCTGTCCTATAGTGTAGACATCATTGTTAGGAGCAAATACACAGTCCGTTAACAAGTTAGTCTTGCAACATCTTATAGTCTAAAACTTTTGAGTTTCTGATACTTGTTATGTGATGCAAATCCAGAATGATTCTGTTGACCTCAATTCTTGGGGTCACTGTCAGATGCTAATTTTAAATACAATTGTAGATTTTTGACAATTTAGTGATAATTCCTATGCTGGCAGAACTGGTGGGTTTACACAGAGTAATGTAAATTATTTTGGTTTTGCACTGCCAATGAATGATGTACAGCAAACCTTAATTGTTATTCTAATCAGATTGCAGTATATTTGATGTATAAATCCAGTCCTCCATTTACACCACAGTGTACATCATTGCTACAATTGTCCTCATGTATGTGCATATTTATATTTATAAATATGTATGCATTCAAACTATATATACATGTCTATTTATAGATACACACAAAAACTCTTTTATACACACATGTATATATAAAAATATATACACGTGAGCGTATGTATATAAAAATCTGTGAGGTCTTATGACCTACAAAAAGGAATTACAAATTGGATAGAGGATAAATGCAGTTTTATTTTTTTGTCTTTTTTCTAGAATGGGTTACACATCCTGTGAATGGAGCTAAAGTAAAGCATAATTTGCAGCACAGGATGGAAATGGTTTTGATGTTTATGAATCACTACTGTCAAATTTGTACAAGTAAAATACAGTACATTGGATATATATACACAGCAGCGCCCTTCATGTTTAAAACATTCTAGAGAGTTTAACAAGTGATAACCTAAGATAAAGCTACTGTTGGGTCAAAGAATGAATTAAACAAGTGTTGCCTTTAGTCTTGACATGAAAGCATTTACAGAGCCAATGTTTTAAATCTCTGCTGGCAGCATATTCAGTGGTGGAAAACAAAAGAGCACTTGAGATGCACAGGCTCTTTCAGCTATGGATTTATAATGATATTCCTGTAGAGCATTTGTAAAACACAAAACCTGACTTGGGCCGTAAGGGAAGCAATATCTCACCTGAATATGTAGGGCCTGGAGATTAGATGAGCACCTGGAATACCTCTGAGAGTTAATGAAAGCTTGAGAATAGATCACCTTCTGGGGCCTGACAACAATAACAGCTGACTTGGTGATCCTTCCCTCCCCCTCATTGCTTTCTTAAATTCATACAACTCCAAGTTTTTTCTTACTTACATTCTGCAGGTACACTTCACGATTATGCAACTGCCAGACTGAAAGCTTCTAAGTCGGTGTCACTGGCACAACGGCTACAGATACAGTTTGTCCAAGAAAGAAACTACTTTCCTTCTGTCCTGAGTGAATCAGCATGAAGCAAGGTAGAGGGGAGTTCACCCTCTGTGGCTGGTCACTGAATTTGTCTCAGCAGTTTGTTGTGTTCCTTTCATGATGTGGACACCTGTCAGACAAGAGTCAGAGCATCGATAAGATCTGTGTGGATGCTCCTTCCCATACAGCATTGAAAATCTGATGGATAGTTATGATTTGCAGTTGTTCCTCAACTGATCCCAACTCAGTCCAACTCTCTGGTGTGGACCATATTTCATCATAGTCTTGGTCTATTATGGTGTATTGGAGTGAATCATTTGTCCCTTCTTTAACCCCAAAATGTGCTTGTAAATAAATTGCATTCAGTTTTGAAAACCTGTGGCTCATTTTTAAAAAGTCTCCAGGAAAACCAAGAGGCAAACAACAAAGATAAAACTCTGCGAAATTTAGAAGTAGCCAAGACTCAGGTCCCACACAGAAGCCTTTCATTATTATGACTTTTTCACATAAAGTGCAGTAGACAGAGCCATAGCCTAAATTGTCCTTGACCCAAATTTTATTTTGTCGTCATGTCCTGCAGTTTTGAAACAATGTGTTTCAGGAGAATTCCAATAGAGTGAAAGTGCCTGAAATTGGAAGAAAGTGGATTTTAAGTGCTTAACTCCAGAATTGCTATCCAAAGCTCCCTTTCTGCTCACACTTCATTAGTGTTGTATATTTTGTTTTCCTTTCCGTAAGCTCTAGAAATGCCCAGAATTCTGTTTTCCTGACTACATAAAATCACCCTCTGTCTGATCATTTCCAATCTAATAAGAGTCTAAAAACTATGCAGACAAATACTTGTCAGAAAGTACCCCTCAGCTACAGGGACAGGATCAGGCACCACACAAAAGGGACAAGGACCTGCGTTTCCTACAAGAGCCTGCTGGTTGGGAAGCAGCAGGCACGGGGTCTGTGCCCTCTGCAGCCTGCCAGGCTTCAAGTACATGTCTCCACAGTGCGGAAGGGGTCCTAACTTTGGCAAGGCAGGCTAGCCTAAGCAGAGGCTTTCTCCACTGGGCTTACTGCATCTGCACAGGAAAAAGAATACACAGACTGTGGGATGAGAGACAAATGAAATGCAAGGAGGTCTCAAGCAATTAGGGCACTCACCTGCACTCATGGAGATGTCAGGAGTTCAGACCCTCGCACACTGACAACATACTTGCTACCTTTGAACAGAAAAATTGAACTTCGCAAATCCATTCCCTTGTGTAGTCCCTCTTTATATCCCCAGATCTATGTAAGGTGCAGTAGCACCTTTACTCAATGCACAGTTTCATTTTACATTTGTAAATGGCTTTTAAGGAGCTTACCAGAAGCGCAGATGCTTTCCAAGGGCCTGGCAGCTGATTGTGCTACCTTGTTAGCACTGTCCGGCGAAGGGGCTGCACCGCACACCTCACGCCAAGAGCTCTCCTCTTGGCTCCGTGGGAGCACAGCCCTCGCCCCACAGTCACCGTGCTGAACGTCTCTGTGAAATCTGCTTAAAAGACTGCTGCTAATATGTACTAGAGGTTAATTCCAGAAGTCGGGAAAGCTGATGTGCTGTCTGAAAACAAATACAATATATGTTTGTACAGGAAGTTGTAAACAAGGAGGCATGCTGGGTAGGTAGCCTCAAGCTAGCAGAAATTTTTAAAAATCCTGAGACTTGTCTTTACATTATTTATAGGCTGGAGAAGATTCATTGTTTGTGAAACAACAGGCAGACCTTGTGCTACATCTATTGACACAGTGAAACCTTTTTGGATTGAAATTTGCTTTGATATCCTGTAGAGATTTCCTCCTAAAGTCTGAGTTTCTTAAATATGCTGCACTCAAGCTCACCCCTTCTCTCACATGCAAGCTCTTTCACTGTGCCTCCTACATTGCATACAACACTTCACAGTGAACCAAACCCCATGTGGCGGGAGAGAATTATCAAGGGTGTATGGTATCTTTAAAGAGCAAATTAGTAAAACATTGATTCTTATTAACTCAAATAAAAGCAAATTTCATGAAGGCGTTAGCAAAGAGTGAAATAACTGTTATGTACACAAAGTTGGAGTGTTCTCTACAGAACCCAGCATGAGAGAAAGATGCTACTCTTATAATATTATCAGAGAGCAGGGAACAAAGCAAGAAAGAGTACTAAAAGACTAATTCTTCCCCCAGGAAAACAAGACAAAACACTGTGTCCTAGGAGAATAGTCTATACTCACTGCTGTCCTTTATCCTTCATGGTAATGCAAGAGCAGATAGCAGAGGCTCAGTGGGCCAAATTCCATTGCATGTAACTCCTCCGAAGTCCAAGATAGTACAGCAGAGATTAACACAGCCTCTATCAGACTCAAAACCAGGTTTGCATTTTAGTTATTGTTATTTATTGAACTGCAGTAGCCCCTAGAGGCTCTCAGTAGGACTGCTGTCCCTTTGTGCTCCGAGAGCTAACAGGAAAGGACAATGATAGGACACTTGAGCACTCACTTTGATTTCACTGCTGTCTGGCACAAGCTCAGAAGTCTTCTTCTCTACTTCCTTTCCAGAGATTAAATTCATGTCCCCTTTATGTACGTATCACTGGGTGAGATCCTCTAATAGAAGACACACAAAGTCGGTTGAATTACTACTACACACAGCTTGCTGTTGCCTGCACCAACTAATCCTCACCTGTTGCAAGCAATAATTCATTTACCAGAGAGAAATAATGTCCCTGCCATGTCATAGGTGGGCCTCACAGCAGAGATCTTCTATTAGCCAGTCCCAAGAGCTCCAGAGGAAAAAAAAAAAACAAACCAAAACAACAGAAAAAAGTCAAAGTTAGCAGTACAGCTGTCAGAAAAGCACTGGGATAGTCAAACAGGAGCTTCAGTCATTCCCCCTGGGCTGGAAAGAATGATGTCTTGTCATGTGGAGCTGTTAAGAGAAAAGTAATTAAAAGCTAAGGAAAAAAAAAAATAAAAGGAGACCCGTAGGATTATCCCCTCTAAAACAGAAGCTTTAAAATGCTAAAGAATGCTTTTTCTTTATTTGGGGAAAACTCTCCTTTTTTTTTTTTTTTTTTTTTTTTTTTTTTGTTTGTTTGTTTTTTATTTTTTTTCCCTAGCCTAAGTCTTCAAGCTATAACATTGCCAGAGAAAGTGGCTTCACTACTAAATAAGCTTTATACAATATGAAGATATCACTACAATACTGCAGGGACAGGCAAAGGATTGAAGTAGAAGTAGAAGTAGATATGACAGTAATGCTGGACCCTTGCTCATTAAAGTAGGAAAAGAGCCTCTGATGCAGCTGGCACTGGCTAATAAGCAGTTTAGCTTGCTCAGCACACAGTTGAGTCCTAAATCCACCTTGTGCACCACTGTAAGTGGTCTGAATATGGCTCTTCCATCCATGGTATCCTGGAGCATTTTGTGTAAGTAACATTTTCTTTTTGTACTAGGTTTCTTTTGAGTATCCTAGATTGTTTTGCAAACTTTATAAAGCTCATTAAGGTCTTGCAAAATCAGTAAATATATTTTAAATTAATGGCAATACAATCACAGAAGACATCCTTGCTTCTATCACTGAGATTCATCCTGGAGATGGATGTGCCATAGTATGTTTGAAATCCACAGGTTTGACATTCCAGAGCAATACTGCTCAACCAGTTGGGAAAGGATGTGCACAACAAAATCACAGGTATCAAAAGGACAACAAAGAAGGCTCTTGTTTTCAGAAGATAATCTTCACAACTAAAAATACCTGTAACTACATGTCTTTGGATTTTTCTGAAACAATCATGGGATTTTTACAAGCATCTTAATTTTCTCCATAATCCAAAACCTGAGCCTTTCATCACATAGATGTGTCCTGATCCAAAGGGATTAAGGCTTCCTAGTCACCTGCCAACATCAATTCTGCAGTTTTTCCTCAGTGACTTCTTCTATTGAATGCCTTTGCCTATCAATACCTGCTGAGGCTGGATGGAGCTCATGCCTTGAGATATTCTGTTATGGCAATTTAGCACCAATTCCTCTACTGGCTGCTACATGAGATCCTCAGAGGGACATGCGGAAGGTACCTCTTTGTATCTGTTTTTCTTCAGTAGCAAGCCAAGACTGGTTTCTGCTCCTCAAAGATAAGTAGTGAAAGGAGAGGATGTGACAAACAGGAATGGGAAGGAAGAATCATCCAAGCACATCCATGGGAAGGTCCTCATTAATGAGGAGAAAATATGAAGAAAAGGACGTGAAGAATACAGTCTGACTGAGAAGTGTTTGTTAGTGCATCACTGACACAGGCCCGATATTGACAACTAAGAGATTAAGGAGACAGGACGTAAATCAGTCATAACCACTTTTTCTGTAGCTTTCTTTTTCTTTCAGTTAAAGAAACTCAAATGAACCCACTGTTTGACAATTTAGCTCTCTAGTAGAGTCTGTGTCCTGCTTTGGGTAGACAGGGATACTGAGGGTCCCCTGAGGACTCCTTCCCAGGTACCTGCATAGCTGTTAGCACCAAATTCAGCCCAGCAGTGAGGGGGAGGCAGGAGCCCCCATCCTGTCTGCTGGGGGCCCAGACCATCCTCTTAGACATGGAAGGGAACATACACACCGCCTGGCAAGGATGTTCTTTTCATATGTGTTGCACAAAGCCCACTGCATGCTCAGTGACCAGATTTCATACCTTGAACTACTGGGTTCAGCCAGGCATTTGTTCTTGCTGAGAATATGATTATTCAGCTTTTCTTCAGGTCTGACCTAAAGACTAACTACACAAAGGTAGGAGCTCAAGGCAGGAAAAGCTCATAGGTTTCACTTATATATGAACTGGAACAGAATATAAAAAAGGATAGAAGGGAAGCTGTACAAATAATCATTTCTAACATCAGTGTGTGCAATGGGTGGTATTAATAACATGCCTAATATTTCTGTTAACTCAGAAAAAATACTATTACTAATGACAGTGCTATATTGTTATGTAGATGAAGCTTCAGGCCAAAAAGATGAGTGGTGCAGTTCATACATTTTTTGTGGAACAAACAAATCAGCATTCCTTTTTGATGCCTCTACAGGGCTGACCTTTTTTTTTTCATCCTTTATATCCAGGATGATTTGGGCTACCCTTCTGCCTGGTATGAGCAATATAAGTTTAGTAACAGCAGTCAAAATGTACTTAGGGATGTAGGGACAACATTAGGATCCAGACTCTCTGGATCCTTCCTCATGTACTTCCCACAGGAGGAAATCTGGCTTGACATAGTTTTTGCATGTAAACTGAGTAAAAACTAAATATTACAGTTCCACTCCCACCACTACCCTAGTGCCTCCACTGGGTTTCATAAATATAGTTCTTTCAAAGAGATGCTGTCAATGGGAGCAGAAACCATTTTCTTCAGTGTGTGCTTAAAACTAACCAAAATAAATATCCCTAGCAGCTGATGAGCACTTGGGATCTGCACACTTTCCAGCTCAGGGTGAATTCACAGGGCTCCAAAACTGTGCCAGAATTGATTTGGTGTGCCACTGAAACTTGAAGTTGAGAGCAGTATGCAGTATGTATTCATAAATATGTCTTTTCCTTGGGAGTTTAAATTTTCCTTCAGCTCAGGCTGTGTAGCTATTTTGCGCAATGCAATTAGCAGAATTTGTTGCTGCAATAGGAGTTTGCAGTAGTGGTTCAATCAGGACATGTGAGCCACAATCGAATCTAATTCATTTTTTCCTAACTGTATGGACTCCTTAATGCTAGTGTGAGTAAAGTAATGTAAAAATCATTTTTTTTGTCACGAAAGTAAAAGCTCTGCCTATGAATATGTACACAAAGCACCCTTGTTGTAAGAGCAGCATCCATTTTACATTGTCACTTCTAGAAAAGAATTTGACTTCCCAGAATGAGAGAATGCAACACAGGACAATCATGGATTTTATTCAGGCTAACATCTCTAGTGATAAAGTAGTGAGTGTGATCCTTACAGAGAGGTTCTACCATTTTAATCACAGTGGTAGAGTGGTACAACTCTGTGTGTAGGCAAGCTATAAAATAAATTTTGAGAGTCTGTTCTGAGTTATGGCATTCCTATGTTCTCACTTTTTACTTTTTTCTCAACCTCCATGAGTAAATAAGAGATATAACCTAATGTTAACTAAGATGAAGGCAGTTTGCATGCAGTGCATGCAGAGAGGGGTTTGTATATTTTGGGAGGGTGCTCTGTAGCTCAGATCCATTCCTTCACTTCTGACTTGTAAATAGCAAAACTATTTGTTATTCAGTTTTCAAAGACAGCAAAATGTGTCAGCCTGTCACACTCTGTAAGTCGGCTGTCAATAGGAACTTCTGAAACAGCCCATCTTCCCTTCATGGCTAGCAAAAAACAACTACCAAAAACTAAACACTTGCCTTTTATGTTCTTCGGGAAACAAAAAAGCAAGAACAAAAAATTTAAACATAGTCTCTTCCATGAGGATGCCTTTATGTGCAGGCACTTACAAACTTTTGGAATATTACCTTATTATGTCTTCGTCCTCTATATCACCATTAGCTTTGTGTTCCGGATAGCGTGGTTGAATTATTGTGAATGCTATAGTTAAATTATTAATGTTGCTGTGGTTGCTAATCCAGTGCTGACTGCTTGTTACCTTGGATCGTGCGGCTGGTTACAGTTCACTGCTTTTTGTCCCCGTCTTCCCAAGATACTATCTCTAACCAATTACCAAGTCTGATGCTTTGTTGTTATTCTTGTTAGTTATTAAGCAGCTCTCTTAGCTTTTCCTTTGCCATCACAGCAACAGTGCTAATAAAAACTAGATTGGACCTAGAACATGGAACCTATATTTTTATCCATGGAACAAGCCCAGCTCAGCCTGCAACACAGTAGGCTTCCCTGCTTTGCCATGTCAGACTTTGGCTGAGATGCCGAAGTGGACTAATTAATGCTATTTCTGTTGCTGTCACCTACACCCAGGGAGGTAAACTCATACCACACAGCTGAAGTCATGCTATCAACTTTTCTTTGTTCCCATGAAGGCTCTCTGGATTTGAACCAGCAACCCACGACTGACTCTATAGCCTGCACAAATTCCTAGAGCTATCTACTGCCTTTGCCATGGATTGTTTCAGCAGTGTCCAAAATAAGTCAAAAAGCCAGTGGGCAGAGCCAGCTAGGAAATGAAATTTTTGTTTGCAGTCTATTATACATTTCAGTAATTCCAGTCCCCAGTTAGAACAAAAGCTATTCCTAATATAACCATTTTCTGCAATTGCTAATTCTTTAAAAAAATATCAGTAAAATACCATTTTAAAATATTTTGCTCTGAATCATTTCACTTTGGTTTTATATGACATTCAGTGTTGTAATAGTACAACCTTAATATGCCTAATATCATACACAGATAATATATAGCAATCATTTACAATACCTTAAATAACCCATCAAAAATAAATGCTCCATCATTATAATTTGAATTTTCCTCATAAAAAGTCAAGAATTTAACTTTTTCATAATGCTCTGATTTATGTGAAACCACACTTTTAACGGAGAGCCAGTTTTCATCTATTGTTGCCAACAACTACAGGCAATACCATGATATATTTATTTTACATGTCGGAAGGCACTTGAACATTGGGGTTTTTGTATCACTCGGTGTATTTGTTAACACCCACTGGTTACTCATACATACCTAGAACAACAAAGGCTTCTTACTGTCTGGATCTGATGCTTCTCTCTTTTCTATGTTATCCTCAGGCTTGATTTGGCTGTTTTCTGGCCAATCTGGATGTCAGAACCCATGCCTCCTTTCCAAGCATAGGGAGGCAGAAGCACAGATGTTCCCACTACCTGGGGCTGGTAAGAACCCTCCCACCCTGAGGGCATTGGAATGGCAGAGGGAGACCAGTTCCACCCTGGGGCCCAAGAGGTCACCCATGGTGACGTCCTCTTTGCAAGGAAACACTTGTGCTAAAAGGGTTGCTTGTGTTTTCTGGCCCCACATAATGCCTGTTTGTTCTTTTCATGTGCCAAAAACTCATGGTCTAAGTGGAAGAGACTTACCCTGAAGTAATTTCATATATACATACATATGTCATTTCTTTAATTATCCATACTAATATAGATGTATTGATATAAAATCCTCATTGCATTCACATGATTTTGCCCATCTCTGATACTGAAGGAGCAGGTGTTTTAGTGAAACCCAAAACTGCCCTCTTTTCTTTCCTAGCTCATTATATTTTCCCATGGTATACTTGGGAAACAGAAATTGGCAGCCCTTGTCAAACTGAGGACAGCTGCAGTGGCAGGAAGGAGGATAACCCCCATCTACCAGAGCAACGAGCACATGGATGCCTCTCTACTAACATCTCTGCTGCCTCAGGAAGCCACCCCAAAGCAGTCCATGCCAACCCAGCAGAGGCATCACTCTTCTCACCAGCCCAGTTGCAACATCCCTCTGGTGTGGGTTGGTCTCCTGTATTGTCTTGGCAGGAACCTCAGCAGGGGAAGCTTTTGTACCAAGTGTGTCAGGAAAACCAGGCTGCTTTACTTCAGAGTTTAAGCTAACATGAAAATTAGCAAAAGGCGAGAGACAGATGCATTGCCGCCAGCTACTAAGACACTATGAAAGATCCACTGCTTGATATCTGTGTCCATAGGAAGAGATGTTGAAGCAGATGCCAGGCCTGCTTATATCTTTGGTAAGAGAGAAGACCTTTAAACTTGCCTCCTATGTCTTAGATACACTTCCTTATCATCTTGTCTCTGCAACAATTTACTACTTTATAAGGAGTGATGGTACTAATAAGTCAAGTAGCTCTTTGCTTTGGCTTTCTCTGTGGAATGATAGTCATGTGAATCCTATTACTTTCTGTATTCTTGGCAGAGCAACCTTCAGTGCTGGGAAGGAGCAAGGAGAACATTTATGTGTAGAGAGGCAGAAGCAGGGATTTGTCTCAGAATTCATTTGTTTTGCCTACACCACAGAGAAGATCCATGCTGAAAAAGATGGTTTACAAGGTACAGCTGAATTAACAAGGAACTAAGTTTTCCTCAGTGATAGTCAAAAGCAAATGATATTTCGTATATCTCCATCAATGTTAGTTGCTACCTGGTAGTAAACAGCTCATTCCCATCTATGCTTATAGACCAGCACTAGGTCTGGGGAGACATTCTGACCTCTGCGGCAAAAGACACAAACTACTTCTCAGTGGTGCCAACAAGAGCACTGAGCTGGGGTTCCTTGCTAGCCCATACCATGCAAGGTCAACTCAAGAGAGGCCAAACAAGAGGTCTGCATTGGGGCCACAGGAGGCAGGAACATTTCTTTGTCTCTCTGCTTTCTGAAAGAAGAATGGGCTGAACTTTATGACAGAAGAAAATGCTCCTATCCCCCCAAAATAACTCACTATAACATGGCATTTGACTACATTTTGGCTAAATTTTAAAAGAAATCTGAAGTGAAATTGAAACACTGAATGCCATTTCAAATGGAAATTTTAATTTCATTCTAACTCATGAAAACATTTTACTCATGGAAACTCGTGACTTCTAGAATCATGCTGCTTGCATGTCAGCTTGTATTTTCCTTCCTTAAAGTTGAATGTCTTGACTGAGTTCAGACAAATTTGGCAAAGATACAGAGTCCTCAGAAATAATGAAGGCTTCAGATTTCTTGACTATCTTCAGAATAGCCTTCAAGTGGCTGTGCAGAAAGAGTGAGACCCTCTCAACAGTTCGGGGAAGAAGAGGCAGCAATGGAAGTTCACCTATTACACATCAAAGATTGCATGCAAGAAACAGACATTATAAAATGTTTCAACACTTGGAGATTTTCCATCAGAGCAATAAACAACCACAAATTCAAATCCATGGTAAAACAGCCACACTAAATCTACAGTTTAGAGAACTACTTTTCCCCTTTTCCTTACACTTTTTTTTTATTTTCTATCCCTAAATGTATTACAAAAATGAAAGGCATGTAATTTTCCCTTTCCTCCAATTTCCTTTCTTTCTCCACTCATAGTGTTTCAAAACTCACCCTAGGAACAAGTTTCCAAATGGAAAAAGGGACCATGAAGGTCTGTGGCTGATGCTTGATAAGTTTTCCAAAAGCAAAGAATGCTTGTGAAAGAGGACTTAGTTAAAAGTAAGCTTTGACTTAAAGGGAATCTTTTATCAGAGGAGAAACAAGATAAAATTTCTAGGAGAAAGAAGAAAATTAAAATCCTTCATTTCCAAAACAAAATTATAATGGAAAAAAAAAAAAAAAAATTAAAAAGGTCCGTATTAATTCCCTGAAGTGAAAATAATTGAAAATGTCAATGTTTTGATGTTTTAAGCAACAAAACTGAAAGGTCCAAAAACTTGGTTGTTAAGTGAAGGCCCCATTTTCCATACAAATGCAGGAACATATTCCTGTGATAGGCTGCTCTTTTAACACATATGCTTATCAGTGACACCTGAAATATGTGACTTTAGCTTTCAATCCCTGAAGGTGGTGTGTTACAAGGATGTATGTTGATAGTGACTAACATGTATTTATATCTTAATTTTCAGTGCCCAAAGGGAACCTAAATCTTTCCCTATAAACAACACTTAAATAAAGTTATTGGATGCTAGCAGCTGTTTTGCCATTAACTTCTCTTGGGCCAAGAAGGCAATGAAGATTTTAATTACACAGGTCATTTGTGGAAAGCCTTCCCAGAGCCCAGCGAGATATGTCTCGCTTATTGGAAATTGCATGTTTTCATATATCTGAATACAAGCCAGTTTTGTGGTTTTTTTGTTTTTGTTTTTTTTTTTTTTTTTTTTTCCCTGCTATGAGGATAGCTTATTAGCTTTTGGACCAAGGCAAGGACTGGGGTATTTAAATCATGGTATATCTAATTCCTCTTTTTCTATTCGTCCGAGTGTCATTTTTTCTTCCTTTTTTTTCTTATCCTTGGGAATAAGAATATCTATTATCTTAAAAATAACCTCAGTTTTCTGAGACCAGCTAATCTGGGTATCTTGGTGAGTTTATTTTCTAGGAAACAACGTGCAGAGTGCAAATGGAATTGCTTTAACAGCTAGCAGGATGGGATCTGTGTGAAATTTCCCCCACTGTCCCAGCTGTTCTCACTATATGCCAAATCACAGTTTCAGATGGCTGAAATAGATCCGTCTCTTCAGACTTTGATTTAGCTGCTACAGAACCCTGTCCTTCCCAAAAACAAAGGCTCCTTCCATAGTCTTATACAAATTCCAGATAATTTGGTTTTACAGACTAAAACTGTACAAAGTTTCAGAAAAACAAAGGTATAGAACATCAAAAAACATTGTCCTGCGCCAGCTGGTATGTCTCCTGCCAAGAACTGTTTTTTGGGAAAGCACACAGTGTGACCTGTGACTGGCACTCAGGAGTGTCTCCATCTGATGTTGCACTGACAGGGGGGAAAGAAAGAAAAAAAATAATTAAATTCCTGAGTGCCAGGTATAAGCAGTTCATCTGTACAACCTGAGTATACTTCAGCCTTACAGATTTAGTTTAAACTACCATTCTACAGCACAACTTCTTGTAGCCTGCTGCAGCACCGACTGGCAGGTGATGCCCTGTATGTGCCTTTCCACTCACATGGCCTCATCTGCACCCCTCCTTCAGGATATCTTCAACACCGCAAACCACAGGGGCACTGGGGCCTCCCATTCCCCTCTTGTGGTCTGAAACTCCAGACTGGTGATGGGCAACATTGATCCTCATACCACTGAGTGATTACCTGATGGTTGGGAGGCCTGCAGGATAAAGCATGCCCTATCTTTACCAGATGTCAGAGGGATGGCTGTGTGTTAAGAGAGCTCCTGGTGCCCAGGATCATACCAACTTCCTCCAGACCAGTGAGGAGGAGTGGTGTCCCAGGGGCATGCCTAGACCCAGCTGAGCACCAGGCAAGAGCTGTAATTGCAGGTGAGTATTGTGGAATCCCCAATAGTGTATATAGTCTTTGGTTTAGAGAACACCACTGGTGACTGTCCATTCAGACACCTCTGTCACCTATCCATATTGGATTTGAATTGGTGACCCAGAGATTAAAGGAACCATTCCTGATCCCATTAACCATCTCCTGAATCCACCAGTCCCTGAAGAATGTGATTCATTAACTAAACTGCTCTTCTGCTGACTGTATTTTTCCAGCACCTCATAACCTACATGAAATTATAATATTTTTCCCATTCTCACTGTATGTATGTCAGACTTTCATATCTCCAGTTATTTTGCTAGCTAGCCTCATAGGAGTTGTGTAAATGGCATTATCAAAATTGCATCTCACTGATTCATTATTTCCAATTTTATAAAATAGCTGAGTTGTTGAAGACACTATCAAAGGGGTTTTTAAATAAACATGCTTAATCTTTGGGAGATTAAAAGAGATAGTATGGGTGACATATAATGATTATTTTACCCCAAAGCCATCAGAAATACAACGTACAAGAAAAACACATCAAACAAATAGGCACAATAGAGAGCATTTCAATGAGAAGATAATCACACTGCAAGATTTGCTTCAACTCAGTGGCCTAAATATTGCCCTGTATGAAAAATAAAATGAAAGAGGAATATTAAAAAACCAGATCTATACCCCACAGTCTGCTTTAAAAAATGAACTGCAACTAATATCTAAACTAATTTATTTTTAAATTAATTCATAGGATTTAAATTTGTCCAACACACAAAAAATAAAATCATTTAAGAAACTAGGAAGAAAAAAGCAAGGTGATCAATTTCTAGCATGATGCAAATTTTTATTGATAAGAGTAAAATGATTAGGCAATGTGTCTCTAACCAGATATCAAGAAAATTACACTGCATGTCTGATTATCTTAATATTTTTCACAGAAAATATATTCTACATAGAAGAAACACATGGCCTGCCAGCATAGAAACTCAAGGGAAGAAGTAGATTCAACTCTGTAGAAAAGGAATTCATTTACTAAACCGCAAATCCTTCTGCTATTCAACCTGGCTGCAAAGGATGGCTGATGCAGAATAATGCCCCATCTTCATACACGTGCTGGGCTATTAGATGTACAGCTGCTATTAGGTTCTGTCCAGATCTTCTGTTGGTGTAACTGGCATAAATCAACTGAAGGTAATTCAGCTATGAAGATTTACCCAGGTAGATGGGAGAAAAATCATATATTCATTTACAGCATGCCTGAGAAGCTCAGAGAAGGGTATTTTAAGGCATATTTTGTTCTCTGAAGTTAGCAACCTGATTAACTCTTTCCAGCAGATGCAGCTTCTTTGTGACTAATGGCTTTTCCACTGACTAAATATTTGGAATCATACTCCATAGGGCCCAAGCTTCCTGCCAGATTTTCACTGAGACAAGATCTCATTTCTACTGTGTAATTATTCTGTTAATTAAGTTTTCACACATTTCAGTCATGTGCACTGTGGCATTTCATCTGCCCCAAAATCATTCTACAAACGCAAAGAGCCAAAGTAGGAAAAAAATCAGAAATACTACCTGGCGATATACTTTCACTAAAAATTTTGGGTCATGACTCTTGCCAGCTGATCGTCCATATAGCCACCTGACTAGCCCATAGCCTAACTTAGTAATGCCCAATGTTCTCCAAACAGCCAAAGAGCCCGAAAGAGCCATGGTTCACTCACAACACTTGGGAAGGGAAGAGCTTTGCTCAACCCCTCTAACAGACTAGGCTGAAATCCACTTCCTCCCTCCCTCCTTCCCCAAGTATTTTGTTTTAATAGGTTTTGCTAAGATAGCTGCAAGCACTCCAATCTGAAAACCATCCCTCTAATATTGTTTGCTTGCCTTGTGTTACAATAAAAACCTTCACCTCACTTAAGGAGCCCTACCACAGATTTCTTATCAGTCACCACCTACGAATAGTACATGCCGTGTTCACATCAGCATCAGGAAAGGAGAAATAAGCAGTTACCTCCCTTTTGCTTGAAGCTACAGACAAGAGATTTTTACTCTGTTTGACATCTTTCAGCCTAGGTCATGTGACAAATGCATTTTGTACCAAGCAGTGGACAGGCTCACAGCTGCTTCTGGAAAGGCAGCAGTTACAGAGACCATTGCAAGCTGGTCTAATGCCTCAAATCTGTTCAACTGCTCTCAGATAGTTCAGATGCCAGATGCATCTCTGCTGGGCTATGAAGGTGTCTCCTGTGGTCACTTGCACATATTGACACCAAGCGAATGTTGGATCAGAGTCCCAGATACCCAGAATCCCCAGTGTGCATTTAGGCTTAAACACAGAGAGGACACAGAACCTCATGGCTTTTGAACATTACTTGCTTTAGTTCCCAATATGGCTAGAAAAAACAAAGTTGTTCAGACTCGAAACATATTCCCTGCAATTGATGGTTGGACTACGCCTACAGTGTTCTGGGTGTTTGATGTGATCAGACCAGACAATTTGTGATGGCTAGTGCCTTGCTCCTCTAGTAACCAGAAGAAATAGTCATATAAAGTAGAGGGAAGAATCTGGCCCTTAGGTTTAGTGTCAAAATTTAATTTTCCTGTTGTTTTGTAGCTGTACAGTACTAACAGTACGTCTCAGAAATAGTAAAGTACATCTGATTCTTGTTGGCATGAAAAAAAGAAAAAGAAAATCAGCTGTTTGATATTCAAACATGACAGTCACATATTTGCATTGACATGAATGAGAAAGGTTTCTCAGTCATTTCAATGGGAGCTTGGATGAAAGAAACAGATCTAAAGGTTTCTTCTACTACTTTTTTTTTAACACTGCCTGCAAGGTACTTTTCTGCCTTGTCTTTTTTTTTTAGCTTATCAATATGTATTTCAGAGTTTTTTACTTTTATGTTTAACACATCTTTTTTAAAAGGGAGCACGATTGGTTTCTAAGGATGCTACTTAGAGGTACAGTGGTACAAAAAGGCAGCCACAGACAGGAAGGAAAGCTTTCAAAAGCCCATGGGAAGTGACAGGGATAGAAAGCTGATCCTTCCACGGCAAGTCAATCCCTGGCACCTTCCAGGTTATACCCAGGTGGTGTAGCCTGTAGCCTTTCACAGGTTCCAGGCAGTGCTCTGGACTAGAGTAGATCTCTATTACCAGTGCTGAAGACAAGTCCAAGGTTGTACGGTATTAGTGTCACGCATCAAAATGAGAGCCCTGATTTCTGCTTTTCTCTTCAGAAAGGACTTGAGTTTACTTATCCCACCTTTTAATCAGACATCATTTCTCTTGTAACTAAAGCTTAACCTAAGGGAAAATCTGAGTAAAAGCTGAGTAGAAGAATCCTACCTGGCTTTAGCCAAAGAAGAGTGGTTTTATTCTTGATTTCAGGCAAAAGGCAGTTTGATCTTAGTATTGTGCTATAGCCTCCTCTCAAATTAGGACACCAAGAGTTTTTCCAATTGTGTTTCTGCAGGTCTTCAGTAGGTGGTTTGAGTTTGGAATATGATTAGCCATCTGTACAAAAACACAAAGCTAAGAATAAAAGAGGCAATTAGAGTTACATTCAGGTGAGCACATCACTCTAAAATTATAAGAATTCAAATAATTATACAGTTCAGGGATAATTTATACTAGTGTCTCCCTTGAGAATCTTCAGTTCATCTCCTAGTCCTTATTTCTAATTAATCCTTGAATCCTTTTGTAGGTTAATACAATTAACAACAGGGATAAACCCTCTGTAGTGTTTAGTCAATTGGATTTGAAGAACTTGCTATTCTTTGCTATGACTAGCAGGGGTTTGAGGAAACCCTGCTGCCCTCTTAAAACTTACTTAATTCTAGCATCAGCCAATGACGTGCACATTCATACACCTCCTTTTAATCACACTGAGGATACCAGAGAGGGAAAATCAGTTTAGTTCAGTATTTCTTCCAAAGACTATTACACAAACCGACTTTTCCTCGCACCCCCACTTGCTATCTTCTCAATGTACTGTGACTATCCAAAATGAATACTGCTAGCATGTCCTTGAAGGCATAGAGTATTCTTGCAAAAACTCAGCATTAGATTTAAAACAAAAGATTAATATTTAAAAATAATGTTTTCCCCACAGGAATGTAAAGAGAGAAAGATTTTGTAAGGTGAAACTGCATTTGGCATAAGACATTTATGTTTCTTCTCTCTTCTCACCCTTATTTTATTAGCCTGATGATATTTCTAGATTTTCAAGGTCTTTCCAGCTGGATTTGAATCAGGATCACATGAGTGCTGCTCTCCCCACCTCTATCTCTTTCCTTATATGTTCATTAGCTTTCTGAGCTTCATATTACTGTCATCATAGTTAAATATGCAATTTAGATTTTCCTTTTAATCACCCACAAATGTATAGTCAGGACCTGCTGTACTACTTCTGATCACAGATAAGCTGCATATGCAGTATTGGTTCCCCTGCTCCCTTTTATCTCTCCTTTTTTAATGTCTTCTCCTTCCATGTCTATTGGATTGTCCTGTCCTTGGTTATCACACCAAGGGTCTCACTAACACAGGCAATGCTAACTGGCAACGGGTCCTCTAGTTTACAACGTCTTATTGACCTCAGCACCATAGCTGAATCACTTGGCTTTTCATTTTGATGTTCAAAGCTTCTTAGATCATATCCTTCTCCTTTAGATAACTGCTTGCAGGTGAGTATTTACCTTCCATTGGGTATCTCTCCATCAACAAAGAGACAGAAAGATAAGCACTTGATGGAATAACTCTGCGAGACTCTTGTTTTCCAAAAGGAGACTGGTATCCTGGTCACATCCTGCAGATGTCCTGCAAACACTGAAAGAACCTGAAAGCCTGCACTCAGAACTAGATGTTATTATTCTCCTTTCTACAGAATCTCAGAAGATTTCCAAGGCCCGTGGACAGTCCATGGGGTTTGGGTTTTTTTTGGTTGAAATTAAAAAAAACAGTAAAATAAGACCAGGTATTCTTAGTAATTAGTAATGGAATATAAACACTGAAAATTGAGGAAAAAAAGAGCCATTTTTAAACATTTTTTGATTAAATCTATATCCCCACTGTCTTCTATTGCTGTGTGTCCATGCCTTCTGTGGTTCCTTTCTCTATTTTCAAAAACATCTGTAGTGCAGTAAAGGACTTACGAAGTAAAAACCTTCATCTGTGTGGTTATACATTCAAAATGCGTGACTGCAGAGAAGAAGCCTGAAATGAAAGGGCTTATTAATAACAATTTTTATTCATACAGCAGTAAGAAAAGGCTTCATTTGTTCATCCCTTGATAGTCTTTTTCTTTTCAATTACCTTTTCTTAAAGGAAGTTTAATATCATCTCTGGATTCCAGCAGGTCTCCAGTAAAAAAGAAAACAAGACTAAACACTTTCAACTTCGGGTAGGTTTTCCTGTGCCTATTTCCCCATAATTTTATCTGTTTGTTAATGAAGCACCTGGTATCTGCTAACCTGAATTAAGAAAAGCTAATTTATGTGCAGGCCAACAGAATTCATGCCTCCTAGCCCTAGTGCCACTCTGCCACACTGGCCAACTAATACCAGGACCTTCCCCTGGTCTGGGACCACAGAGGGACCTTGCATGTGGGCTCACCAAATGGGAGAAGACACCCCTTCTGGTCTTCTTCTGGATTCCTGCTCTCAAGCATGCTTCAGCTTCAGGGTTGAGCCACATCTGCCCTCACCACACCATGCACGTGGTGATGGTGCAGCAGGAGGACACACGGGAGCTCGGTGAGAGGTTGTGAGGCAAACCTGATCCTACTCTAGGGTGTCCTTCTCCCCCGTTCTCTTTTCTTGTTCTGATCCTCCTCCTTCTCCCTCTACCCATGGTGTATACCGCTAAGAAACCAGCAGTGTTCTCTGTAGTGTTCTCCAAGATCTGATGTTCCCACAATACTGATTGTACCCCATCTTCTTCTGAGCTGGGGCAAAACAGTCCAGACTTTGTGAGGCTACCACGAGGGATTCCAAGCTGAATCAAGTCTAAATTGAAATAGGAATGCAACGTCCTACTAGAATCCAGCAGAAGAGTATCAAAGGAAGGAATACATCCCACATACGTGACTTCATTCCAATCGGTCTGTGCGCAGCACTGTCCTATAAACACAGTTCAGAAGAATGTAAAAAACTTTGCAGTGATGTAGATCATGCACTTCAGGACTCATTGAGAATGTATGGTGCTCCAAAATCTAAAATAAATGAATACTAAATCTTTCCATGATCCTTGGGCCTTGGTTGGTGTCAGAAAGGAAACTTGAATAGAAAGAGAGGAATGCCTCCAGATAGTTTTGTACGTATGGTAAATGATCCTTAACCCATCATTTCAAACTAAACGTGTAGCCTAGGGCAGAAATTTCTGGCTGTATCCAAAGAAAGGCTTCTCCTTTTACTGTAACATTGGAGCAGATCATAAACATTAATTTATCTTTGCAGTATTTCTTGTCTAGCTTTACTGCTTATATGGAACTGACATTAATACCAGTTTACACATGTATTACAGGAGATCAAATATATTTCAGCTTGGGGACAATGTTTCTGGTAGTTAGGTTTGTTGAATGCTAATTAACACTAGCCCCCAGCACAAAACAGTTATTTAAATAAACAAACAAACAAAATGTAAATAATATGGTGTTTGACTAGTATAAAGGGAAATGGCACTATTTTAAAAAATCAGGATTATTGGTAAAATAATTGTCAAACAGAATCTTCATAAATATAATTTCAGGAAAGCAAACACAGAAGACAGAAAAATAGGCAGCTATAAACATGTAAAAAACAGCAATCATTTGGGTGGTGCTGTAAACTTTCCGAAGACAATTTACTTTTCCTTTATCAAAGGGCCATAAATGATCCCCTGACTAACTGGGATCAGTCAAGATAACTTTGAGAGTCTCTGCGCTAGAAAAATAAATGCTTTTTGGCTCTACAAAGTATATTATTTCCTGGTTCCTACATACCAAATGGAAGAATAGTCCGTTTAGAGAAAAGCCGTTTGTAGTCAGATGTTTTCAGTACATCTCAGTATCTTGCTGCTGTTGATCCAAAACACAACTTGTACAGTTGGCTGGCTTGCCAATGTTTCACTTTCTCACCCCTCCCAGAAATCTGGTTCATCAGCCTTTAAAACGTCCTGAAGTTCAGCATAATGGTGGAGACAAGGGACAGAAAACCAGCTAATTTGGGATGGGTTATTCTGTTTCCTCTCTGATTATGCTTTGCAAAGTTTTTAAGAGGACCTGCTATGGAAGAGTTTTTGATAACGACCTCCTTTATAGAGACAGTCTAGCTTTTCTTGGCTACGGGCTCTTTACAGTAGAGTTGGCGCCCTGAAGTAGGGAAATGATTGCTTAAGCAGCTATTTTTACAGCTCTCTAATTCTATCTCACTTTTTTTTTTTTTCTGTGATTTTTCTTAAGTCCCATACTTTAATAAGTAACCCACCTCCTCCTTGCAAGTCAGAAAGCTATTATTTTTTTAACAAAGCCAACTGATTGCTGCCAGCCTTCTATTTAGCAGCTATTTCAAGTATTTATTCCAGTCAACTGCTATTGATAGCTTGTAACATTGTCTGTAAAGAAGGTTATAGCTGCACATTCAGCAGGTCTGTTTCACTGCATACTCCCTCTGCAGTTTTGCTTAATCCTTCCTTGCTCTCTAGCCCAGTGTGCTGTAGGAAGCCCAGATTCAACCTTTTGTTCTAATTGAGATCCAGCATGTCCAAGATAAGAAAGAATACCTTCCCTGTCATCAAGCCATGGGCTAAGCTGGGCTAGACCACCTTCAGCCTGTCCTTTTGTATACAGACAAGGAGGGCAAACACCAGGATGACTATACCACAGAAAGTAACGCCACTGTCCCTTGCCTTCGTGGCTCAACTGCAACCTTTCCCATGTGTTGGCACAAGTACTTGACCTGACAAATAGAAACATGTGAATGAATCTGGTTAAAAACTGATCCAATGTAAAGAGAAAAAAAAAAAAGTAGTTTTAACCTGGATAGGTTTTCTCACTTTACCTTGAATATGGCTGCATTAGGGAAAATTTCACCCAGGCTATTGTTAATGGGTGCTGGCTGAAGAGAATAATTGATTGTGGTGGGTGTTGACCCTGGCTGGATGACATGTGCCCACCAAAGCTGCTCTATCACTCCCCTCCTCAACTGGGCAGGGGAGAGAAAATATAATGAAAGGCTCATGGGTCAAGATAATAGAGACAGGAAGAGATCACTCATCAGTTACCATCACAGGTAAAACAAACTTCAGTTGGGGAAATTAGTTTATTACCAATCAAATCAGAGTAGGATAATGAGAAATAAAACCAAACTTTAAAAACGCCTTCCCTCCACCCTCCTTCCTTCTTCTCAGGCTTAACTACTCCCAATTTTCTCTACCTCCTCCCCAGCAGCACTGTAATGAGACAGGGAATGGAGGTTGTGGTCAGTTCATCATCTGTTGTCTGCTGCTCCTCCCTCCTCAGGGGGAGGACTCCTCACACTCTTCCCCTGCTTCAGCATGGGGTCCCTCCCATGGGAGACAGTCCTCCTCAAATTTTTCCAGCATGAGTCCTTCCCACAGGCTGCAGCTCTTCACAAACTGCTTCAGTGGGGGTCCCTTCCACAGCTTGCAGTCCTTCAGAAACAGATTGTTCCAGCGTGGGTCCCTTCCATGGGGTCACAAGTCCTGCCAGCAAACCTGCTCCAGTGTGGGCTCCTCTCTCCACAGGTCCTTCCAGCAAACTTGATCCAGCGTGGACTTCCCACAGGGTCACAGCTTCCTCTGGGGGCACCCACCTGCTCCAGCATGGGGTCCTCCCCGTGCTGCAGGTGGGTATCTGCTCCACCACAGACCTCCATGGGCTGCAGGGGCACAGCCTGCCTCACCGTGGTCTTTACCATGGGCTGCAGGGGAATCTCTGCTCCAGTGCCTCCAGCAGTTCCTGCCCCTCCTTCTTAACTGACCTTGGGGTCTGCAGTTGTTTCTCTCACATATTCTTGTTCCTTTCTTTGGCCACAGTTGTTGCTCCTCCTTCTTAAATACGTTATTCCAGGGGCACTACCACCGTCGTTGATGGGATCAGCCTTGGCCCGCGGGGATCCATTGGACACAGGGGAAGCTTCTGGCAGTTTATCACAGAAGCCAGCCCTGTAACCCCTTCACTGCCAGAACCTTGCTACGGAAACCTAATATATTTATGCATACACAATTTCTATGCATAAATGTATATTTTTATTTTAGCAACAAACTTGTTTAAACACTCTTTATAAGAGATCTGATCTTGTGGTTAACTGCCAGCAGGAAAGCAATAATTGCCTCAGGAAGCCAATCAGAGCATGGTAATATCATCAAAAAAATCCCTGTACCTTCTTTTTTTCTGACTTCGGGTGTCATTGAAGTTTTGTATTCACTTTGCACAGATAAATGACACTGAAACATCAAATTAATTGCTTTGCAGTCAACAGTTCCTCTGCCAGACATATTGTATTACTCATTAGCTGACCATCATTTCTAAAAGCCTTTGCTTTCTAAATTTAGTTCAATTAATTGCAATTATCCTTAATTTGAACCTAAGACCCTTCTCCTCAACACATTATCCACTAGATTAAAAGAAGTTTTGACACTAATCTCCCCACATTTTTTTTTAATGCAGTAGTCTTGCATAATCCAAGCAAGGGTACGTCATTATACTAATCTCAGATTTGCAAATCTGAATCTATATTGAATAAACACATAAGATTAGTGTGTCTCATTACACATACAAACCCTTCTGCAACTGTTTTACACTTGGGCACTTAAAATTACAACCTTTTTGACAGGGAGACAAAACAGTTTAAAAAACAATCAATGCATTTGATATAATTAACGTAGTTTGAACATCTTGGCAAGATCATTAAAAATGGAATTAGTTGTTGAGTGACAGCACAAATGTGGTACTCTAAAGGACTTCATATTTCTGGAGTTTATCTCATGCTCTGCTGAAACTCATTAATGTATCTATACTGAAAGCAGTGATTTTAGAGAAATTAAAATTAAGATTTTGCATGCCTATTTACATACAGATTATTACAAAGAAATTGTATTACCAGTTGTTCCAAGAAATACAATTTGTCCAGGTGAGGTGTTCATGTGCAAGTTAAATAACTATACTTGTGGTATGTTCTGTACAAAACCAAGGCAGTTTTATATCAGAGATTTTCCATACAACTGAGATTATTATTTCTAATCCCAGGGCAAGGATTAAGAACCTGTAATAGACCTTGGTGGCTAGAAATCAGGCACAACAATATTTATATTTTAAATGCCAGATTCCCACAGCCTGTCTGTACTCTGTGTGGGGGACTAGAAATTTCAGACTAAACAAAATGGGATTTTCTCTTGTCGTGGCACTACTCACCAGCAGCAAAGAGGGACATGCTGTTTGGAGCCTGTTCCTGAAGCACAGCCTGTAGTTTTCTTCCTCAAAACCTATTCAAGGCTCTGTGTTTCCTTTAAAGGCCTTGTAAAGGGAAAAAATATGAATTAGGCAACACTGGTGGTTATGACAGTGGCATATATTATTCACTTTTAATTTAATATAAAATAAACATACTATAGAGTAAGCACTGGTACCCAAGACACTCCCCTTTTACTGTTGTTCTCCTCTTCTCACTTCTAGCATTACATTCCTCGTTCCATGCCTTTCTCCCCACCTCTCTTTCATTCCCAGTAGATTTTCTTGATTTCTCCTTTTTGCAGTAAAATAACTTCAATGTGACAGGCACAGAGTGTCTCTCCCTCCCACATGGTATTTAAGACACCTTCCTTGGAGGTGGCAAATGTAGTTTTGATCATCCGCTGATCAAGGAGTGAGTAAAAACCAACTTTCCAGTTTATCCATGAGACACTGCCTACTCATCATTGAAATTAAGCTGTATTTTGCATTTGGGGGGAGCCCAATACTCCTGGTATATGATAGATGAATTATGAGGATCTCTATTGGTCAGAACTACTGAGGATGCTGTGGGGAAGTTTAGAGTTTCCCCATAGATATCACTATTTTCCTTCCACATCTCAGAGACCTTTCCAGACCACGGATAACACACTGGTTCTGTCTTTTGAAAAGCCACTGGTTCATGAACCATTTGTAATTGTCACTGTGTAGGACCAAAATCACCTGTAAGGATGGCAAACCCATTGCCAAAGTGATTAACGAGAGACAGCTTTTTTCTGAGCAATTTACAACCAAATGACAGTAAAAATTAAGTGGTATTGTGCATTGTCTCTCACGTGGGGCAGACAGAGACATGGATAGATGAAATAGCTTGAGTACAGTCACACAGGAAGTATAAGACAAAACTGGAAAATTAAGCCAATGTTGAAGTCCCTGGAGGTGCCTTATCCCCTAGCCCTTGCCTCATCTGTTGGACTGACCTTTTCTGAACCAAAGAAAATCTTTAATTTTTCTGATGCTGAGGCAAATTGTGTTAAATCAGGGTAGGCACAGAGCAATCCTGCCTCTAGAATCCTGTCCCGGTTTCAAGCATAGTTGTGGTGCTGAAAGATCAACTGCAACCTAGGATTCAAATTTTGATCTTTTCTTATCTCAGGAGGAGGAAATTTATTCCAGACTAGACTTCATCTGACTAGGATGACCCAGTATGGGTGGCTGGTGCTCTGAGAGGGAGCAGAATACTCAGTTCTGCCCATGCTCTGTCCCACCCTCCATGTGCGCCTGGGAAATGACACAAAATAGTGGCCCCATGAGTCTCTCTCTCTCCTCTGCACTGGCACCTTGCCATGCTATTAGTAATGAATGCACTGGAAATGCACGACACCTTTTCACTTCTTTTCCTTGTGCTTCAGTTTTCCCATTTCTTTGGAGCACAGAGGAGTCCTCAGAGTTATAGTGTCATATATGAAATTATAAAAACTTTGTAATCTATAACAAGGAGATATGTATATACATGCACATATATATATTCTTAATATCAAAGTATTTTTATTTATTCTACTTCATATTTCATTTGCACTGTACAGATTTCTAAATCTATTCTCAAATATTTTTTGACTAGGTCTCTGAATGTCCCCTTAAATTCAAATGTCAATGTATTTGTCCAGGCCTACTTGCAGAACCAGCCAGCTGAGAAATGGAGCATGAATTCATTAGCAAATCATACCCACCAGAACTGACCCTACAACCTGCATGAATCAAAAAGAAAGACTTAGCTTGGCTGAATTCTGTGAAAAAACAGAGGCTAACCAGCACAGTCAAAGAGGGCAAGATTCACAAAGAACAAAATGTTATTATCAATCTTGTAACATCAAATCAAAAACAATGGAAAGAAAAAAAATATAGAAATAAGTCTCTGAGACTATTCCAGTAAATGTGACAGTTGCTTACTAGCTTTTTTAAAAAAAATGTACAGGTAGCCTTTATCAGTGTGGAACTGGAGAGTCACATAATGACAGCCTACGCATTTTCACTCTAGGGAAGAAATAATTTTGCAGCACAAAAGAAATTGCTGTAGTGACCCAGGGGAGATGCCAATGTTTCTTGGATGAGGACAATTAACCAAAACAATATTGTTAATTTTGCCACAGGTTTTAAATGATCTAGAAAGCAGAATACATGCTTTGCCTTAATAGACTCGACTTACGCTCTGCAACAGAAGGGAATTTCAGTAAAACTCTGCAGCGACCAGGGCTGCAAATGAGAAATCAACATACCTGCAGGAATAGATAGGCACGGATCTTAACAGTGCAATTGAGCTTCTGTTAGCTAGGTTCAGAAGGGAACAGCCTAGACCAACAAGGCCAGCGCTGCAATGTGCCCTGTTTGGCACGTCTGTCACCACTAGAATTGCAGAGAGCCGACAACAGCAGTAATCACCTGCACACAGTGCCTTTTCCTCCCTGGAAGGGCCTCCTGACATACCCATCTGCATCAAAACAGGCACCAACATAGTTAAATATTAGCTCCACACCACAGATAAGGAAGTAGAGGTCCATGGTTTATCCCTGCTTACACAACAAGCCACTGGTACAGCTAGTCTCCCACAATGGTCCCTGCTGAATCTCGATTCCCTCACAACTGTGCTTACAATGATTTTGGAAATTAGCAGCTTTGTGAGCCCCTCAACCTCAGAAGTGGCGAAGGAAGAGAACAGCCCATGGCTGCCGGCAGTGAAAAGGCCCATAACATTCAGGCTGCTGGCACTTCAACCTGGTTCGCTGAGGCTGATGCTTACACACATCCTAGGTGGGTGTAACGGTAGTGTTGTAGGAAAATACTTGTGCCAGGGAATTGCTGCCTGCTGCTGCCGTGTGCCAACGGAGGATGAGGCTGTGATGGATGCATGTGCCCTATGTGAGGGCACGTCAGCCAGACAGCGCGCTGCAGAGCTACAGCAGCAGAACACCACTTGCAGAGAGCTTTGTTTATTTGTCAGGCACATTTCTTCTTTTCATCCTTTTTAACTAGATGACAGGGACCAATTAAAGTAATGAGCCTCACAAAGTATTTCCCTTGGCTAACAACAGCCTGTATTAATGTTTGCAGAAGTGCAGCATTTGGGCCACAAGCTTTCTTGTTAGATGTTAACACTTTGCAAGATGCTTCAAGATCCTGTGTAGTTCCCCATCTCTTAGACTGATGCCTTTGTTGGGTATAATGACCTCTTCTCCTGTTTCCCATGGCTGATTATATCCCAGCGCCCCTGTCAACATGAGCACCCAAGCAGCACAACTGTTACTACCTGAGGCCCAGGTTCTCCTAGAAGATCCACAGAGGTATGAATCCCAGCCAGGCAATTTCTCTTCTGTGATCAGAGCCTGATTTTGAAACTGTCTCATTTAATGTTTTTGTTTGTGGAGTAGGGTTATTTGGTGGAGGAGGATTAAGCAAAAATATATAATCCCTTCAAGTTTTATCTCCCTCAACCTGCTCAATCACTTTTGGAAAGAAAACCACAGGTTTAATTTTTTGAGAATTTGTTTTTGTAACAGTTGTAATAAATGATTATGAAGAAAATTTCTCTGTTGAACTTAACACGATTCTGTTTACAAAAAAAAAAAACAAAAAAAAAACTGTTGACTTTGGATTGGATTTTTGCAGCTTGTTCTAATTACCACTCAGTATATTCTTGCAAAATGCCAGACTTTCAAATGTGTTGTAAATGCAAACAGTGAAAAGTAATTGAACATGGACATAGTGTGAAAGAACCCTGAGTTTATTAACTTCTTCAGTTCCTGTTTCAGTGCTCGATCAAACAGGTGCTGTGTTATGATGGATGCAGGCCCTGGAATTTGGATCCAGATCTGAATCTGCTTGTCTTCCAAATCAGGGCCTTCTCAGACCTGTTCTGCAGCTGTCCTGCCAGTCTGTCACTGAAGCTAAAACTCAGGCACCATTCCACATTCTAGAACCAATATTCATAACTTGTAGGCATTTTTTTCAAATTTTGGTGCCCAATGTTAAGCCCCTGGGGTGATTAATGAGCATCACTGAGGTTGGAGGACTCTAACAGACTAGCTACCTCAGGCTCCAATTGTAGACTTGTGCTATAACTTTCCTGTATGACTTGGGCCCCTACTTCATTATTACAATGTATTCTGGGCAGCATCACTACCAGTGAAAACTGTCTGGGCATCTTGGTGGTAAGTTAGTACAAGGATCCAAGGCTCACCCTCTATCACCAGCTCTTGTCTGAGGACCACATCAGAACCAGGATGGACAAAGGAGCAAACATACAAATGGAGCACTACATTTAGGCGGAAAGAAAGGACAGAGCACTTTAAGCATAGTCCATCACCCTGTGCAAGAAAACCAAGCTAAAGGGAAAAGAGGCAAGAACTCAGTGTAGCCTCAAATATGGGCACACCTGCAAACTTCCAAAAGAGCTAAGATCAGACTGAAGGTGGTATAAGCCAGACCTTCTCTTTTGATGAAGACTGTAGCTTATAGTATATTTCAACAGCGAAGCGACTAGAATCAATGTACTTCTTCAGAGCAGGAACTTCCAGCTCTTTGGAAAGGAACAGTTGACTAAAATCAGGTTTTAGACTCCAGTGACAGAAAAGCAGTATGAACAAGGCCACATCACTTTAGCAAATTTAAGAACTGTACTAATCACTCCAGCTTTTCATCTTACCTTAAGGTATATAAATATTCCTCTATTAATCATCATCTCTTCCTTGTTTAACTTCTCAGATTTAGACACAAACTGCTAAGCACTTTGAGAGATTTTTACTGGTAAAACATTACATTGGAAAGGTCCCCAGTACTCCTCTACCTTGCAAAAGAAGGAGCTTAGGATTTGTATAGGAAGTACTCAGCCCTTGACCAAATAGATCAATGCAATGTCAATAATATAAAAAACAGGGAGCTGGAGTCCTAGCAAGCCAGACAACCTTCACATCTGAAAGTGATATGACAATATCACAGTGATACCTTGCATTTATATATCTCACTTCATCTCCAAATACACCAAATCATAGGAAATGGTTTAACTTTGTACTGTTTGTATCAGGTCATCTTGGCATTATTACTCCTGTTTTAAAGATAAAGATATTTACCAAGATCCTGGATGCATAAGGAGTTGCCCAAATGACAGTACCCTGACACCAATGGCAAGAGTGTATGTCACTTGGCAGGACAACGCTGTAGCTGATCATGACAAAGACACAGAGGGAAGTGCCCAGAATATAGATTTTAACTCCAGAAAACAGCTCCATTCACGAAAGCAATTAGACATGTCCTTAAACTTGAGCATGTGCTTGTCTGTTCCAAGAACAGAAAACAAGGCTCCTGATTACATCTTTTGCTCAAAGCATTATTCTTGTCATTAAGAATAATGTTGTTAAAAACTTGAAGAAAATAGTTCTTTCAGATCAATCTAGAGGGTAATTTCATCTTGGATTCTACTGTTGCTTTTGAAGTCAGTGAGACTTTTGCCATTAATTTCACTATGATAAGGATCAAGCTCTTAATGCATACACTAACTTTAAATTGACTAAGGTAAAAGAATTAGGCTATTGTTTGCTTTGCACTCACCTGAGATTTTTTGCAAAACAATACCTTTCATTTTACTTCAGTGACTGCCAGGTGTTCTGAACAGTCTGTGCTTTTCCATTTTAAAGCTAAATATAATGCCAATTACAGAAAACCTCTCCAAAGACATTTTCCAGATTTGAGACTTCTTTTAACAGACATTTGGTAACAGCTTCAAGTTGCTCACAACACTCTGAAACCAGCTATAAGCTATGATTTCTTTTATAGAAGAAAATAAAATGACCACAATTTTATTAAATTGCATGCTCTTATACTTGGAACTTGAAATCGGAGCTGCGCTGAAAGGAACAGATAGTGCACAGATGCTAATGTAATATACACTAACACTTGAAATTAAAAGCCACAAATTACACCAGTCATCTTTACTTACATAAGTAACTATTGGTCACTTAATCATTTGTTAATGATCATACCGAGGCAAGACAGCAACATGGCAAACACTATATTATTGCTGTAGGCCTGTCCAAATCCCAATTTAGGTAAACTAATGGTACTCCACCAAGTTAAATTCCCCCTGTGTTTTCATCTTATGTGCTGTTTTCTTCACTTCAGTTTATATGCTGTTATGGCATGTTACTAAGCATTATTGAATACTTTGAGATGCCGTCTTCACATCATCATAGCAGGTGAGGTCCTCCTTAGTGTAAAATAACACCACACTGAGTAGCTTGAGGCTGAAAATTTGACCCACTGAGTTTAGATATACAAAAGACTTAATTGGTATAATGTAATAGCAGGGAGAGTAAACAAATTACAAAAAAAAAAAAAAAAAAAACAACAAATCATGTTCTCATAGTAACTGATGTTCAACCTCACTACAAAGCAGATGCACTTCTGGCATGTTTAGGAAGGTAAGCATTAAGATGCTGATTGTAATGCCAGTGTTTGGGCTTTAGTTGCTATTTGTACTAGAAATTGCAGCTTTAGTAGTAACTTGCTGTACAAAATTTTTTCAAACAAAAGTTCGATACATAGTATGTATTTGAACAGCCATTCTCAGAGCTTGTTAGCAGATGAACTCCCTGAAGGATGGAGCAATTTTAAAGCAAGCTTACACAAGACCCCACAGCTCTGCAGGGCACCAATCACTCTCCACACAACCTGAGGGGCTGCTAAAAGCACTGATCACCCTGCAGGTATATTCTAGATTAGATCATAATCAAACAGTTTACAGGATTCTTTATTTCAAGTAAACAACTGTCCCATAATCCAGTCAGAACCCTTCTACAACCTGTGTATCTCTACACACAAACACACACACACACTTGTATGCACCTGTCAGCAAATTAAGCCACAGACCTGCAGTGTTTGTCCTTAGGTACTGCAGAAGTCATGACATAACCATTGTATATACATACAAGGCCTGCCTTTTTCTCATTGTATTCCTTCCCAGTTTAATTTAGTTCTTTAAAAGATTAATTTCTTCAAAGTTATGCATTTTCTTGCACATTCCCATACTGAAAAAAACACTTTTTTAGAAACAGTTGTTTGAAACTCTGAGAGACCAGAGAGCAACAAACGAAACCCCTCAATTTCTGAATAAAATGCAATTGAGTCTGCATATTAAGAGAGCATTCTCTATTGTTTTCTCATACAGCTGCCTAATATCCTGCCCTAATTCTCCTTCTATGCTCCCCCTACTGTCAATGGGGAGAAAGAGGCAACAAAGCAGAAAATCCATCTCACCTACTTTAGAAATCTGTGCCAGAGATTAAGGATCAATTGATTTTTAAAGGTGCTTGGCTCTCTCTACTGGTCACAGAGAGAGCTGAGATAATTTACTTGGGCTGGACAATCAACTTCTACTAAGTGTGTAAGGGAAAAGCCCATCCCTGAAAGACTTACTAAAAGCACTGCTGTTTAGATGAGCTCAAGTTTCTTCAAAAAAGTGGTAGATATACTACATGCAACTGCACACAGTACCAGCCCTCAGCTCTGCTTCCTCTCTTTGTGCCTTTGCTTGGGAAGGGAAGTCCAGTAAGATATCTTAGTCAAATGACATTTCAGTATCTCAGCCATGAGGCTGGGTCCTTCAGAAGATTAGAAGGTTAAAAAGAACCTGTTGGCATTGTTTCCTGAGGAAAGGATGCACAAAGGAGCAAGTCTCACTTCAATACATGTTCACACCTTAAAATAAGATTTGTTGGAAGGCTTTGCCTGCATAATAGATAGACAGTACTATCAAAGGTGAAAATTGCATTCCTGGTTCCCTTTCAACACTTTTTTGAGGGGGACAAGAGAGGGAACTTTCAGAATACATTGGTTGTGAAACACCAATTGAGTTATTTTCTCATTATACTATTTGCTTTATAACCTAATGGTTTGGCCGCTACTGGTAAAGAGCAAATATTATATGAGGTCACCCTCGCGAGGAAGCAATGGCTTGTATAATCCTGTTTTCTCTGATTTCCTGCAAAATCCCTCAAATCCCCCTCTTCAAAGGTATCATTTGCGATTGATCTCTGTTGCAGCAGAAAGCATATCCTAACACACACTCAAAAAAAAAGCTTAAAATTAAAGCAGGCTAGAAAACAAGAACCTCCTTTTGCAAAACAGGCTGAGATTTTGCCATCTGAACTTGTTCTACAGCCAATAAAAGAAAGGGGAGAAATCATTTCACCAGCAAATGCTTACAACCTGAATCTGAGATGCACAAGAGCCAACCTGAAGTCTCTAGCTGACCTGCCCACAGCAGCTCACTGAACCTGTCTCTTGCATGCCAGCTGGAAGCTGTGACTCCCACACTATGGATTCAACCACACTCAGTGCTTCCCATCACAGCTTTTCCACTTCATATAAAAATTAACTACTTCTTGGCCCAGAAATAAGATCATGCATCACAAATTCAATTTGGTCTTTGATCTCCCACATCACAGGTAAGAGGTTGAATCACCTGGTTGTGTTTAGTGAAAACTCAAGAAGAGATTAAGAGAAAGGCTGACTAGACTACTGGATGAAGATGCTATTTGACATTAGGAAGATGCAGGTAGAAAATTTTCTCCTGGTTTAGGATTTTAATGCCAGTTTACTATATTTCAGAACCTAAACAGTGGAGTCTTGGTAATGTTGGAGTGAGACCACACCTCCAGCTAAGCATCCAGGACTCCAACGAAAAATGTCCTGTTTTGCTGAATCACTGTTTTTTCAATGCATGTTCAAAGGTTGAAGAGAAGATGATGCCAAAATATTGTGAGTCACCATAGCGCAGTTTTGAGTAGCGTCCTCTGGCAAATTGTGTATTTATATATAAATTGCCTTGAGCAGTGCAGTACCAGTTCAATAGCATGTGGTAAAAATTACATCTGTCCCAAGATTTACATATAAGTCACCCACCCTTGTCCAATCTTAAGCAAAAGGTTTGGGGGAGTCCAGACATTGGGACAGGAATTATGCAGTTTATCCAGATGTCCCAAGACAAAAAGGGAAGCGGAACAATTACTATCTGCTGCTGCAGTCTGTTTTGGAAGAAATGTCTTGAGCTGAGGTGGGCTGAAGCCAGGCAAGGACAGGCAAGAATATCCATAGTAACTTCAAATCCTGACAAAGTACCTTGGGGAACTTTTGTACCTTGATGAGCATCATGCTTTTTAGAAGGCTTTGCCTTTGTCGTTTGTCTTGTTCAAGATCCCTTTGGATTCTGGTCACTATGGTTTTATTAAAAACTACCCCTATTGTTATGAGGGCTCCTGAGCTGATGGCCTCAGGTTGAATGCATGCCTTTACAAGTGGCTTGAAATCACTCACTGTCACAGTGACTCTTCTGTTTCATTTTATGCTTACCGAGCACAGAGCTGAGATGGATGCTTTCACTGGATCTGTCACCTGCAAAGCCTTGGAGGGAGTGCCCAGAAATAAACATGGTGATTTTTCTTTCTGTCCTACTGATACCAATGGAAGTCAACTTTTTCCTATTCCTCCTAGAATATTCTGTGGTTAAATGAAAGAGATCATCTCACTGATCTTTTTGCACATTAAACCCACATGCGTATTTTCTGTCAAACCCCTGTATGGAGATGGCTTCTTCCCTTGAAGGTAGACAGCACATCATGCCATTTCCCAGGTGACTCCAGCATTTGTCCCCCACTGTGCTTCCAGAAGAGTTCAGATTCATCCCTCTGACAATGAGAACAGAGATTCAGTGTTACCTTTGCATTAGCTTTCCAAGTTCCTCAATTCATTATCTTCACATCTTTCTTTGCTTGATATTTTTCTCCTTTGAATATGTGTGATGCCAGTGATCAAAGCTGGCTCCTCTTTTCTTTCTCCCCATGATATCCTATCAGTGAATGATCCTGGAGATGTACAACTCTCAGAGCACATATTCATCAGGTGCATCTATGAAACCAGTCAACTTCTCTAGTAGATTTTCATCAGATGGTGTTAAGTTCAAAGCAGAGAACAGCAATTTTGATTTTCTCTGGATGTAGAGTTAGTGATCTGGATTGGGGAGGGGTAGAAGAAAAAAAGGTGAGAGGAGGCAAGGAGAAAAGCCCTTCATAGACCCCGAAGATGGAAAGAAATGGGAGAACAGAGGTGGCTCCTATGAGAAATCTCAAGTGAATAACCTGTTGTTCTAGATAAGGCTAGGTCACGAAAGAGCTACTTTTTGTGCTGACATGCTCATTACCAAAAGGTACATCAGAGTCCTCGGTACTGAACCCGTGGTACCAGGAATGGTTCTACCTCTATGTTGTGCACTCACTGCAGAGTAGTGAACTACAAAGTCTTTTTGATTTCCTTAAGCATAAAGTGCAGCCAGAAGGGGCAATTTTCCCTAGGGTTAGGATTGCCTTTTTCCATGTATTCCGGTCTGTGGAAATTGTAGATGTTTCTCCTGTTAACACTTCCTCTTTCTGAATAATTTTTGTTAATTTCTTGTTTTACAAAAATAACATGGATCGTGAGATCAGAACTCCAGGAAAAGTAGAATTCTTCCAAGCTGTCCTACCAAAAAAGCCCCTAGGATTCTGACCTTAACAAAAAGGAAGGTAGTTTAGTTTCTCGTTTGTTGTTTTTCTTCTTCTATATACCATTTCCTTGTGTGGCAATTGCTACTGATTATGATGCAGGGTTTGCTGGTTTAGGGCTTGATTTCTGGTGATGTATGATTTTTTATTAATATGAAAACCAAGGAGTACTTTCACATTAATCATCAGGTAGCTTCACAATCTCTTCCCATCTGAGTTGTAATTTAGAAACAAAAGACTAAAAATCTTATGTCCATTCACATGAATTTCCATGTCCCCTAGATACTTTAACACTGTTTCTCAAGCTTGTCTTAGTCACAGTAACTGCATAATTGATCATCTCTGGCAGCTAAGGTTTTGACTTTTTTTCATAAAACAAAGAGTTAATCTTCCAGATTACCAAGCAAAAATGACATAAAATTTAAGTAAGGAATTAAGCAATGGGATAATATATCACAACAGTTTTTTTCTTTGGTAAAGGAAAAATTATTTCAAAACTAGTCTTAAAGAACATTAGGGAAATGCTCATATTTTTAGATTTAAGAAAACGTCTTTGCTGAAGTTCTGGAAACCTTGAGAGAAGAGCAGTGATTCGTATGCAGATGGAGGAATGAGAATCATAGAATCATATAATCACAGAATCATTTAGGTTGGAAAAAAACTTTAAGATCGTCAAGTCCAACCATTAACCTAACAATACCAAGTCCACCACTAAACTATGTCCCTAAGCGCCACATCTACAGATCTTTTAAATACCTCCAGGGATATGGCTCCATCACTTCCCTGGGCAGCCTTTTCCACTGCTTGAGAGCCCTTTCAGTGAAGAAATTGTTCCTAATATCCAATCTAAACCTCTCCTGGCCCAACTTAAGGCTGTTTCCTCTTGTCCTATTGCTTGCTACTTGGGAAAAGAGACCGACACTCACCTCGCTACAACCTCTTTTTAGGTAGTTGTAGAGAGCGATAAGGTCTCCCCTGTGTCTCCTTTTCTCTAGACTAAACAACCCCAGTTTCCTCAGCTAATCCTAATAAGACTTGTGCTCTAGACCCTTCACCAGCTTCGTTGCTCTTCTCGGGACATGCTCCAGCACCTCAACGTCTTTCCTGTAATGAGGGGCCTGAAACTGAACACAGTATTCAAGGTGTGGCCTCGACAGTGCTCAGTACAGGGGGTCAATCCCCTCCCTAGTCCTGCTGGCCACAGAACGCAGAAGCCCCAGATTACATTCACTGTAACTACAAAGTGCGAAAAGGATAGGAGAGAGTGAAAAGCCATTGCAGGAAATGCCTTTTAGGGAACTTGATACATAGAGAAAGAGAACAGTCAAGATGAAGTGGTGACCATTTAGAAATCAAACTCAACATAAAGGTACTTTAAATAGTTGCAATATTTGGATTCTATGTAGTCACCCTGTCCCATCTGCTTGTTTCAGTGATAAAAAAAAAGGAGCTCCTCTTTTGGTTCATACTGTAGCTCTACTGCAGCTGTGAAAGAGCAACTAGAATCTAGCCTGCTTTATGCATCATTGACAAAGTTGTCAGCTGAGTCCCCAGCTGCAGATTCTTTATTGGTGGTGATAATGTGAGAAGCAGAAGGGAACACAGCTTGACTTGCAGGGCCCAGGCTGAATTCCCATTTAGAAAAATAATCCCTTTACTCATAAACTGAGCAAATTTGTTAATGAGTCATCAATAGAAAACAAATGGGAAACCCCTGCAATAGGCCATAAGGGGGTTTATCTGACTCCACAGAATATGCAGTAAGGAGTAAAGAGATGAAGGGATGGTTCAGTGGGAACAAATTCAGTATGACTGTACAGCAGGTATGTACTTTCTATATGGTAAAATATTTCAGAAAACTGTGGAAAAATCAATTATTAGTGTGAGGTTGGTATGAGAAAATCAGTGGACACCACTGAGATGTAACCCTGCCTTGCTAGCCGCCTCAAAAGGCCAGTAATCAAGGATGGTGACTGTCCTCAAAGTGAGGAAGAGGCATGGAAGCTTGAACACCTGATCTATGCATGAGGCATTTTTAAATGGGGAAAAAATGATGAGTTTGTCTGCAGCAAAAACCATACATTTCCAAGAGTCTTGCAGAGAGAAAATCTGAAAAACAACAAAGTTTATTTAACTACAACTATACAACTACAAAAACGTTGAATTGTGAACATTTTGAGTTGAAAAAGTGCTCTGCCAGCATCCGTGGCTCAGATGCTCAAAGTCACCACTGAACAGAAAGCCTTAGGAAGTAGGGATGGGGAAGAAATTCTTAGGGGATCAGTCCCCATTACAAAGCCAGGAGCCAGAAACCAGGAGTTCCACCTACGGGCTAGTCTTTTGGATCCAACTCACCATATGGCTCAGGAGGAGTCCAGGGTTTTGCTGTGGGAAGAGGATTCAAGCTCCAGGTAACAACCACATTTTCTGGTGCAAAATGACATGTGCAGCCATGATCAAAAGGAGTGAGATTTTACTTCAGTTTTCCTTTGCTTTTCAGTTTAAGGATGGCAGTTTCAAGTCCATAGTGCCATTTTACTCCATTCAACTTTTCTACCTTGAATAGAAAGTGCTACTGCACTGGTGAGTTGAAGTTTGTTTAGCTGAGTCACAGATTGCATCTCAATGCAGTTAGCAGCCCTCCATCCTCAATCCACTGTTAACAATGCTTGACATGACAAGTGCTCTGTGGAGACCTGACAACTTCAATAGCACAGAAACAGTCTAAAACCTAGCTATAGTTATTTTCCAGATAAATATGATCTATTCAGTTATTGTGTTTTGCTGGCTAACATTTGAATGGGCAGAACTCTGCACAGCAGAGAATTTCCATCATAAAGCTCTGTCCCATACTGTATTTTGTAGTTATAATCCCTACAGAATTAATTAAAACATGAGAGATAGAGGTTAAAATACACTTTGTCCTGCTCCACTAAGATGTCATATATGTGAATCCTTTCCCTCCTACATCCCAGGGCACCCAAATCAGACTGAATGATGACCTCATGCTGGACCCTGTTATCAGGGGGCTGTAACAATTATGAACAAATTCTTGCTCATTGTATAAAATACTATAAATCCTGTATAATGACTTACAGCGTCTAAGAAACAGGACTCAGGAGTGCACATGATAAAACTGCAGTCCCGAGTGACTTCTGGTGTGTCTACACTAGTGTTTTAGTTTGGAGTAAAGTGCACTTTTGAAGTGAAACTCCAGATCGCCCCCACTTAGTATGTTTTGTTTCACATCGCAGAGCTGTCCTGGCTCTGAATTCCCCATAGAGAAAACTAAACCAGAACACGTGTTTCAGGAACTCATCAAATGTGCTCCAGCTGCTGATCAGCATTCAGTTCATGGGACCAGTCTAGAGCTACTGCAAAATGATCCTCCCCCCTTGCCATGCCCATGAAAGTGTGTGTTGTGCAGAGGTCACAGCACCAACCATTCATCTTTCTGAATCTGTTTATGTTGGGTCACAATACTTGCTAATACAGGCACAACTGTTTTGTACCCTACTGAGACCACAGGTGTATCTGGAAAGTAATCTTAAGGGACTGTAGCATGTCTTAGATAGCTGATGAGAGCTGTCATCAAGGATGGGTGTCACCTCCTACTAGCAAGTAGGTAACAATCCTCTTCCCACAAGGTTTTAGATAACAGCCAGAGTGGTAACAAAACCCTTTGTCTTTATTATTGTTCTTACCAAGGATGCTGGTAGAGACCACAAACACACCTTCATCTGCAGTATAAGCGTGCAAGAGTATTTATACATACAATCTTCTTCTTATGCCCACTCTAAAATTTTTTCCAGCTTTCCTTAAGCCAATACAGAAGGCAATTCCTATCCAATCTAGAGTGAATTCCTTACTGCAAGGCTAGATCCACATCAGAGTTTTGTGTTTTAACCCGGATGTTTGGAGAAATGGACTTTACGCTCATAGATTCTGTTTTTTGGGCAAGTCACATTAATTCTATGTATCCCTATTTCAGCTCTTTAAAATATAGGTAATCATTCTTCTAAACCTCTGTTAAGCAGCCAAAAGCTACTATAGCAATGTTTAAGTGTACCAATATCCCAAAGGTTTGCAGTTTCCCAATTAAAAAGTTAGCTCAACAGATTTTAGATCTTCCCAGTTCTGTCCAAAAACTTCTTCAGGAAAATTACCTAGTAACAATAAATCCATATTTTCAGTACTGAAAACTTTGTCCTGGCTGGAAGATAAAAGCACAGAATTGTGCCAAAGTGAAAAATATTTCAGGCTCTTAAATAAAAGAACCTTTTCAATTTTCCCATGAACATTACAGAGAGCTACTTTTTTCTATTTAATCAGAGCCAGTTTGCCCATTTCTCAGTCAGCACAGACACACACAAGATCAATTCACATCTGTGCAGGATCTTTCTACCTATTGTGTTTAATTTTTCTGTCCAAAGCCATCATTTAAATAGATAAGTAAGAACCTTTCTTCCTTCATCTGTGTTCCAAGCTACAACAGTTTTCATTAAAAACAGCAAAGGTTTTTCTGGATAGGTTGCTCCTTTAAACCTAGAAATTAATTTCTGGTAGGCACTCCTGCTGTCAAGCCACCCTGCATTTCCCTAGATGAAGCTCAAGTAACACAAAATCCATTCAGAGGCCACTATAGAGCCATGTTTTGAACTCCTCATTGGTGTACTTTGTTTATCTTTTTCAGCTTTAACCAAGTCCTTTATCATTTTGAATGTTTCTCTAAGTCACCTTGAAATCTTCCTTTTTGCAGAGAAAAATCCAGCAGCATTCACTTATCCTCTTTTCATTTCCCCTGAACAAATATTCCTCATTTATCTCAAACTGCCTTTTTCCAATCAGTCTCACAAAAAGTCACTCAAAAAGGTATAGTGCAGGTGTTCCACAACAAGGTCTTTGCTAAAAGACTTTTTACTTCCTTCTCTGATTCCGAACCTTCCCAGAGCTATTTTGAGGACTGGGTTTTTGTTTCTTTTGTAGGGATAATTTTATTATTTTTTTAATTGTGCCATAAATTTTTAAGTAGGTTCTTGAATGAACTCATTGGAGAGTTCTCCCAGTGACTGGCCCTAATCATTTGTCATTCATTGCATTTTCACTGACATAATCTGTGCAAAACCTTCCAAGTTAGTTAAAACTTAAGGCTTCTTTTACACACGGCTGTCTCTAAATAAATTATGCTTTTTGAATTTCAAGACATTCCCTCCCTATAACCATACAAATTGTTTCTAATACTGTAACTGCAATTGGTACTTAGGAAGATGCTCCATAATTACTGGATGTGTACTGTGGATCTCCTTTTGTAGACAGTGACCAAATGACACTCTCTGCCAGTAAAAATCTGACTCACACTTGGAAACTTTCAAAAACTTCTGCTGGGAGTTTTCTTAATTTCCATTTTTACTCTTCTCTCGGAGGGGCAATTTGTGTACCATAAACATAGTTGTCACAGCTCATCAGAGATGGAACTCTGAGCAAAAGCAGGACCCTCTTGCACGTGTATTTTTCCTGTTTGATTCTATGGGGGAAGCATGTGAACAGTCATACGTATGCATGTGCTCACACACACATGCATACATGCCCTGCAATAGCTATCATTTCAAAAAGTAACATTTATATACTAACTGCAACAGCCTACTACTTATGGTGCAGAGAATTATTGTGCTATTTTTAAGATCACTGTGTGGCAAGGATGGTGAGATGAAGACTTCTTAATGACCATCACCATGTATACGTGTACAAAACAAATTGGATATAATTATAAATGGTTATGTACAATTAAGAAGACTATTCTGAGCTTAGGTCATTCAATTTCAGGAGTCTGAAATATTAGCAACTCTTTTCAGGTAAGAAACACAAGAAGAATTAGCAGATGCTACAAAATTTTGCTGACATCTGATTTAGGAGCAGGAAGCTACTCTTTCTTGTAGTTTCCCATTGAAGAGGCTGGATAGGTCCTTAGATAACAGCAATGCAGACTGGGGTTGTGTCAGGGCAGCTTGGTTTCTCTGCTCACCTAGATGTTTCACCTCTCTAAAGATCTCTCTAAACTGCCACAGTGTGCCTGTGGAGAAGAGTGGTGCCTATCACTTGGAACTGGAGGGAGAGCTTTGCCTCTTTGCATACTGCTCAACAATCTCATATAGCGAAGCTGCAAGCTAAGAATAGTTCCCATCACTGCTGACTTGCTGTATGCTTTCTTGAAGATCAGCTTGGAAGTTACTATTAATCTTCACATAATTTCCTGGTTTGGAAATGGGAAGCTGTTCTGAAAAAGTTGGTCATATAATTTTTTATTACCGTGGCTCTCTTCAGTCCTTTCCATTGAAACACAACTAGTTTTTAGCACTTTATTATTTTCCTGCTTTGTGGCTTCTCTAGTGTGGACACACCCTTTAACCATATTAAAAGATTTTCACATTCTTTAAAGTAAAGTAAAATATAAATAAAACCAAACTCTCTATTGCTTCTTTTCTCCGTTATTGGCTTTTAAGTAGATAATCTCATCTTCTAAAATGCTTGCTTGATAAATGTCCATTAATATATCCGAAATGTCTTCTGATTTTGTAGGTTGCAATTAAAACAAATGGTAGAAGGAAGCAATCCTTTAAATAACTACAGAAATGTGCTCCCCTCTTCAAAGTGTTCATAGTTATTATCATGAACAATGTCCAAGTCACTAAACTCCCACTGATATCAAAACTCTCACCTTACAAGCTTCTTTTACCTCTAAAGACCTTTCTGATATACATGTCCTAACTGCTCTGGGGAGATGTAGAGGAGTCTTAGCATAACCTGACTATATTAATTATCCTGAATTTCCACCAAGCTGTCTACACTGGGGACAGAGCTAAATTATACACTTCCTTTCACCCTGCTAATCTCATGATATCCTAGTAGAGAAAAGCAGGCTTTAGTTTTATACCACATTACTTATTCAGGGCATTTTAAGGATTCTTGGCAACAAGAAGTTGAATAGTGATGACCCAGAATCCATGACAGCAGATGAGTTAGAAATTCAGTCTCCAACTGATGTCTGGTAACAATGGTTGTCTAAGATCCCTGGAGTCTGGATCTAGGCTTTTTACTAGAAGGGATATTTGCCATAATGGTACTTTTCCAATATTTTTTTGACAGAGTTTTTAACGTCCATTGAGTTGCTTACAAGAGGCACTCAGAAATGAAGTCAATTTAACTACACATTGAGAAGATGCAATCTTTAGCAAAGCAGAGCAGTACTATGACTTGCCTGTTCCTTGTGTTTTTTGTTACTAGCACCTGACACTGAATCTGAATCCTAATACAAAAAATGAAGCCACAAAACTTCTGGTTGTGAAGGAAGAGGAAAAGCAGTAACTCACATAACCATTTAGGCCACTGTTCCCATTCTTCCTCACCTGTGTGCTCAGTTTATCAAGCCCTTTGTCAGACCTGTATAAATCAGTAGATTAAATTATGACACAACACAGCATCTAATAATGTCTGGCATTCCAGTCATAACAACCTTATCTTTGAAAACAGATCCTGACCAGCAATTAGACCATGATCGCAGCTACCATGGTTTGGTATAACAGAATAGTTTTGCCTCGCCCTACTGACTTTTCTTTGGTTTACCTTCTAATCATTTTCTACAATGTTAACTGTTGAATACATTACCAATACCTCTAAATTATCTCTAGAGTTGTTTTTTTTTCCCTCTCAGATATTTATACACTGAATTAAAATCACAGTAGGACACCTATGTCTTTGCTTCTACTTGCTGAGATTTGAGTTGCCTCTCTCATCTGATGATAGATGCACGTAGCTTAATGCAAGCAGGATATTAAAAAGCTAATTCTTTTTCTTTCCTTTCTTTAAATATCTTGCCTTTTTTTTAAGGATCAACTAACTGAAGTAGCTCTTTTGTATTCCTTTGTTAGCTTGTAGTATGCTTTGTTAAGCATGACATGGCAACACAATTTAAAAATGAACAAGAGTGGCCATGATGAATGTGTTTTTTAAAAAAGACTAACCCACCATTTAGTCTGATTTTCCCTTTCTGGTTATGGCTTTTTTTTTTTTAAGTGGGCAACTGGCAGAATGACTTAAGAGGTTTCTGGAAAAAAAAAAAAATACAAAAAAAACCCCAACAATTAAAATAAGAACTCATCTGTGCCTATTAAAAAATACTAGAAAGGTTACATTGATTTGTATATGTTGAAGTAAAGGGTATTTCAAGTGATTGTTTGCTATAGGGAGAATTCAGTCCCATTTGGATACTACGTGGATTTCAACTAAAGAGAGTCTGCTAAGTCTCTTACTGTCCTTTTCTCCCAGCAGGAGGATGTGAGATACAAATCACTAGTGTTGCACCTGTGAATTGTGAGATTAAAGCACCACTAGTTCAACAGGGCAGCACATACAGTGCTAGGCTCACAGCTGGGACTACCCAAAATGATGGGAAATGCTGGATCAGCCTCCACAGGCTTTATTCCCAGGGGTTTTCATTCATGTCAACAATCCTTCTCCAGTGTAAAAGTGCAATGGCTCCACCAGATTTTATCTGAGATGCACAAACCTTCAGCAGCAAAGGATCTGACATGATGAAGTTAAACACAAGAATAAATGGAGGAACTGAAGAACAGGTAACAGTGCTGATGTTGAAAGTCATCTAGTCAAACATTCCTGCTCAAAGCAGGTCAGATAGAGCAGGTTGCCCAGGACCATGTCCAGTCAAGTTTTGAATATCTTCAAGGGTGGAGACAACTGCTTTGGGCAACCTGTTTCAGTAGGACACTTCAGTAGGATGTCATCCTGTACATTTTCAGACTTAAGAAAATAAGTAGATAAAGCACCAGAAGTATTTCCATGCATTCCTTTCTCTGGGAAACTGTACCTACCCAGACTATAAAAATCTCAAGTTCAATAGTTAGCAATTATAAAAATCTCAAATTTAATACTTAGAGATTATATGAGAATGCCATCAGCAAATTTGTTCCTGGTCTACAGGTTATTTGCAAAGAGTTTGTTCCACCGATTCCATTCACAGTTCATGCTCTGATGCTTTGTTACACAACTCAACCTCTTTGTTTCTAGATAAATTATGTAATTCTTCATCCCAGAAGGACATTTAAATAGGAAATTTTACACTACATGAAGTATTCCCTCCATAAATGTTTGTGCATTTCAGCCTGTCATTTGCCTTACACAGTAATAGAAGGCCTCAAGCACTCAAATAATTGTGAAAGGCATACAAAAATGGCTTTCAAACAAAACCATTAAATCTGAATTCACACTCAAATGTGAACAAATATTCACACAGAAACTGATCCTAACATTCACTGAGCACTCACTAATCGACGTTTGGGAAGCGTATTTGCTTACGGTCCCCCCTGCTCAGTGCATGATTTTGAAAAAAGCCTTGCTTTTCTTCTAGTTCTGCTTCTCGTAATTAATGTCAGACAGGTTTATTAACAACTGCTGTAGGTTTACCCTGAGTTGCTGCTGTTCCCTCTTCCACTCAGAGGCTTTAGTTCTGCAGTTGCTTGTCTTCCCAACCAGGGTTCCACTTGTTCTGAGGTTGTAAGCCCTCATTATCTATTTTAATCCTTTCCTTACCTTATTTTCATGAAGTGCACTACAATTTCAATTTTCTACCACCCATTTAATGGAGTTCATTACACTCATTTTAATTTTGTTATTTTCTCTTCCATAGTTAGAAAACCATTTTTTTCCCCCTTCAGTTTGCAGCTTATTCACTTCTCATACAAGAAACCTATCAATGACCAGTGAAAAAAAAAAAAAAAAACAAGAATTCTAAATGGCACGATAGATAGATAGATAGACAGATAGATAGACAGATAGATAGATAGATAGATAGATAGATAGATAGATAGATAGATAGATAGATAGATAGATAGATAGATAGATAGATAGATAGATAGATAGAAAAATTTGTAGACCTACATTCCTATGTAAAATTGACCCAAATTGCTATGTGATGAATGTTCTAATTGACATTAATAGAAGCTGCTGGATGTTCAGATCTATACAAACTTAAGCCTAACCTCAGATACCTATTTTTCACAAACTTGGCCAAACTCTCTAATAAGAAAGACAAAGTGTACTGAAAAATGTACTGTGAGTGACTATAACATTCCGTATTTGCAATAAAAACAATAGCAGCTACTTCACAACAAGCAGAAAGATTCCTCTGTATTTAAGGACATATGAAGAAAAAGAGACAGAAGGACACTTTCATTATTGTGTTTCTTGGAGTACAAGTTTCAGAGGGCATTTTTAGAAGGCTTCTACAATATTACACACCATTATTGGCAATGTCGACTGACACCATTTAGAGCTAAACACAGAAAAATGGGAATTGGCATATTTTTTCTGATTTCTTCCCATAAAAAAATAATCCTGTAGATCAACAGCACTTCCACAGAAACAGTGAATAAAACAGACAGATTTGTTTTAAAATTCACAGGTGAAGTTCAAGTGCTGTCCTGAACTATCTAAATATTTTGACAGCAAGACTGGACTGGAAATATCATTAGGTCAGCATAACTTGTACAATTTCACATTTCCCCTTTCTGGTCAGTCTGCAAATACGTTGTTTTCCTTCACAGCTTACTACTGAAATCAGTTTTACACCTTTCTTGAGTTTAGGAACAGCCCTGGAGCGAGCTTTCTCCTTGATATTTTGACACTTATATTTCTCTTCCCAACAGAAACTAGGAATTATAGATGTGCATTTACAGAGGTACCCATAGAGGTAACTTGCATTTTGGAGATTCAGGAACGCTGGACTCTGGAAAGTCATTGTATCTGGGCCAGGCAGCACATCCCTCATTGAGAACACACAGGTAAAGCAATGAAAAGAGGAGATCCCGTTTCACATTTCTGCTAGTACCTGTAAAATCTACCTAGACAAGTTCAGCTGTTGAAGCACACGGATGGTCTAATTGTAATTTACAACTCCATTTAGGGGGGACTGAACCATGCAGTAACTCAGTCAGTACACAGATGGGACTTTTGTCTTACATCAGCTGTTGCAAAAATACACTTACTTTCTGTAACAACTTCTTAGTTTTTTCTGAGCCCCCACGCAAGAGTGAAGAAATTACATCTCAGACACTGATCTTATTACACGAACAAATCCCGAGTCTCCCATATCACAGACAAAGTCTTATGAACTCCACAGCCAACTGGAGCTAAATTCTTAGGCCAGGTAACCCTGTTATGCTTCCTCATTGCAATGGGATGTCCTTCACTTCATATCCCTGCTGCCACTACAAGTGTGGGCAGACATTCTGGCATCTGCTGACTCCTGATCTCAGGCAGGTTTGCCTTGCAAATTGAAAAGACCAATTAGCTTTTCCTCTCTTGTTTTTTTTCAGTGAAACCTTACTTCATCTGATTAATCTATCATTATAGTACATATGAAAGCTGTTGTGCAAGGAGAAAGTGAAGGCAAGAAGCAATTAACATGTGAAAAAGTTAAAAGAAATGGAGGTTTTTTTAAACTTGTTTCAAAATAGAAGGGGAAAAAGACTGAAGGGAAAGTGTGGCAAACACAAAGCACATAAAAAGCCATGTTGAGGTAGTCAAAGCATAACTTACTTCTGGAATTCACTGCTGTAGTAAATCCACATCTGACTTTTAAAGATTAGTATTTTGAATCTGAGAGCTTCTTTGGAGTGAATCACATTAGCTCCTATGAAAGTTCACACTACAGGAAAAAAACCCAAAACACTGATCTATCAGAAATCATGATTATGAGCTTAAATACTTTCTACAAAGTTGATTTTTCAGGTTAATTTTGTAGATCTATTTCAGTTCCTGGATCATTTAGCATACAAAGGAGTTCTGACCTTCTTTCTCATCAGTTTAGCTGCTAGAACTGTGTGTTTAATTCACATGCTAAAAATCCTAAGGACATTTTTATTGAGTATAATAACAGAGCAATGCAGCCACAGTAACTGTTTTTTATACTTCAGGAAAATGGCTGCCTTAATTAATTTTCTCAAAACATTACCAGATATAAAACTTTATTAAACTAATCACACATTTGTATTATCACTCAAATCCACGTTAAGTTATATAAATGCAGTTTTTAAAGTCTCTACTATATAATTCTATATTTTAATTAATTAATTAATTAAGTCAGAGACACGAAGGAGGCTTATAGTTTAAAATTTCAGAGCTAGTTTCTACTGGGAAAATAAATCCTAGTGTTTTTGGGGGGTTGCATATTTTTTGTTTTCTTTTGTTTTGACAGTCCCCTTCTTATACTACTATCTTTAAAACAGTAGATGACCTTCCCTTCCTTTTGTAGTCAGACTGTTTTTCACCATTTTCTTTTTTCTTGATCTCATCCAGGTTGCCTTGTGTGTGAATACATAGTAAAAAAACAGGTTACACACCTTTCCATGGTACAAGAAGAGAAATTAAAACCTGAACTAACATTGTGGCCACTTTCTAAAACAGCTGTTCCTTCAGTTCCAGAGGGAGAAAAGCAAGCCAGAAAAGCTTCCATTGCTGCTGTCTATGCTGTTTGCTTTTGTAGATTCATCTAGGGTAGGTTTTGAGGGGGATCAGTATTTAATTTCATTGTGGATTGCTATCTCTATTTGAAAAAAAGATAAACTAGCTTTTTAAAAAATACATATGTTTAGTAAGATTTTCCATGCTTTGTTAAAAATGCACATACAATGTGTTAAAGAGAATCAAACAAAATGCAAGACAAAAGCCTTCTCACTAGGAGACTGGAATGATACATAAAATAATGCAATGGAGACAATGATACTCTCATTCTTGCATTAACATTACTTTTTTTCCCACTTTCTTTAAATTCTTCTGGAAGAGACTAGAATGTTCCCAAAGAAACAGATCTCAATCTAAAGAACAATATTTCATTGTATTTCACTGTATTTTGGGTCATGTCACTGACTCCCATGGCTCAATATTTATGATAGAAAAAAATTCCAAAATTTCAACCAAGTCCAGACACCCAAACCTTCAGTGTTCAGAGAGGCTTCCTGATTGTTTTCTTGTGCCCCTGCTCTGTATTTATAAGAAGTAAGAAGCTGCAGATTTTGTACTCTAACTTGTATTGTGCAAGTCACCACCGATGACAGATGTTTTTTAAGCTGCAGTTAGTGAGATAGCATAGATTGAAACTCTTCCTTTTTATTATTGCTTTTGATGCACATAAATCCTTTAAGAGGAATTTTAGCAATTGTTCTATTATTGCATGTCCCCTCTCCCCTTCAGATGAATTATTCATACTTTGTTGTCATAGCAATCCTTTCTCTCTCTGAAATGTTTAATAACTAGTCTTGACTCCCAACTAGACAATGAATCAAGGTGTAACAAAAGCTTTATTAACTAACGTTCTTTGAGGCAGACACATTGTTTGTCTTCCACCTATATTTGCCTTGAGCTGTTGTCAGTCCAGTCCAGTGATATTAATGATGACAACAAAGATGCCTGTAAGAAATGCTCTTTACATAAGCTAGTTTCTTAGATAGTGTCCATCTCCTTTGCAGAGTGATGAGCCTCTACTTTTCTGTTAGCCTGACTCTTTTCAAAGTGGTGGCAGGCAGAGGACTCCCTGTTGTGATGAATGTGGACATGGGGGTTAGTGGGACAGTAAGAATCACAGAAGGTGTCAGGTCTTAACAGGAAGAAGGGTGACATTTTTCACTGTTTTAAGTCTGTATCTAGATTACATACCTGTGTTGGTTTACTCTTTAACTGTGTCCCACAGTGCAGACCAAGTAGATATTTATACAACTTGTCTATTTGTTCAAACTGCTATGGTAACCAGCATGACCAATATTTTACATCTGAGCACTGTATTAGCAATCATCATAACCCTTCTACCTATCATACATCTGAAGAGGAAAAATCTGAGTGCAAAAAAGTTTTTAGTGTCTTTGGGTAATATTAGTCAGAGAGGATAAACATCCCTTCTAATTTTTACTTTCTTTAGCAGAAAGATGTCTGCTTCTTTAGCAATGGAGTCATCTCATACAATTGGAGACCTAAAGTTGCATTAAAGAAGACATTTTCTCTTCCTCTGATGAACGCTGGAGAGCCAGAACTGGTGAAAACCAGCAGCAGAGCGCTGCTCTCCTCCAAGCTCAGACTCACTGCGTCCCAACACACTTCGTTCCCTGCACACATTTTTTGAGGTCAGCTATAAGATACTTCAGAACTGATTTTGAGTTCTCTGTGTGCATCCTACAGTCATTTCATTCACTCTATTATTCCCCTGATTTCATAGTTTATGAGAGTGCTGGTCTCACGCATACCATTCCTAATCCTGAGAAGGTAGCACTACTGTCCACAAGAAGACAGGGACAGCCCTAGTATTTCAGTTCAGTTCAGTGCAGGAAACTTTATAATCCCTACCCATATTCACTTGGCAGTTTCACATATATGCTGTACAGGATTCCCTTTGGCAGAAACAAGGGACACTGTGGGACTTAAGCAGCTGACATACTGTACCACAGCCAGAGCTGTGTGTAGGTAAGTGGTGGACAAATGATCTATAGGTTGAGTCATATGGATGTATTCTTCTGTAGTGAACTGAATGATCAGTGAGGAGCTCATCTCACAGTGTCAATACTGGCCAAAATCTACCTAATAATCAATAGAAGCCTTGTTCTAAAAATTCAGTGTTTCGCCTGAAAGAGGTACATCAAGTAAAGCAACAGCCTATGAACAGTCCATCTGTATGAGAGGTCTGACAGAAGTGTAAATCACTAGAGCTTATGATGCTGGTTCTAATTCAGGAATAGCAGTCCATTTTTTTGGAAGAGAGTTAATTGGAATAACAAAGGCTTATATTTTAGGAAACCAACTGCCTTCAAGCCTTATTAAGGCAACTGGGATGAATCCTTTATTTTTGTCCAGCCTGCTGGGATGACAGAACCCATTGTCTTAGGCTAAAAATATTTGCTTCCAGGGAGGTGTGTGCAAACAGTTGTGTTCCCCATCAGCTCTGCTATGCTGGCACAGCTCCCATCAGATAAAAGATGTCATTCAGGGAGGTGGTGCCAGGAACCAACAGATAACCTCCTTTTTCTTCTCTTCTACTTGTGGTATGTGTTCAGGGGAGAAAAGGAGTGACTTCCCTAATACAGGTATCAGAAGAACTTCTGTGGAGACCAGTCATTATCCCAAGAGATGGGTATGGGAACACAACTCCTTTTCAGATTCATACTAACTTTGAAATTTTCTTTTGGATGTCATTATCTTATTTTACTGCTTTATGCTGGATTTTGTTCCTATAGTTTTGCCAGTGCCTAAAACCAAATTATTCCCTTCAGTAAGAGAAGGTCTAACAAGATTCTCTTAAGAAGACTCTGCCCCTGTAAAACTTATTTGCTTTTCTATCCAAGTGGGAGTGGTACATTCAGCATCATTTATTCATCCTCAGTTTGGTACATATATTTGATCTAAGTGCTTCATCTATTCAATGTCCTATTGACAAGGTCCACAGAGTCCTTTCCAGCTTTCCAAGGCATGAATATTGAATATAAAGCAGAATATTCATGACTGGGTTTGAGAATATTTTGTGACACTAGTGTTCATTAAGGGGGTCCTATGCCAAAAACTACATTATTTTAATATTTTGTCATAAATCAACATTTGCTGTTGTGCATCTATTTTACTTCATAAATGTATAACGAATGGTCTCTGGGTTAGACTAAATTTGACATTTTTAGCACATTAAAATCAAAACAAGTGATGTAAAAGAAGAACAATATTTTAAAATAATTCCTCTGGCTTGGACAAAAAAAATGAAAAAGGTGCAGAAATTTAATGAAAATATCTGGATGATTTAATAGACATTTCAGGATTGTGAAGCAATCATTTTCCATGCAAAATAGAATGAATAATGCAGTATGCAATATGTAGTTTTGTGTCAATTTGAATAAAAATAATAGGGTTTAAATCACTTAAAAATACAGTCTTGGTCCAGCAAAGTTCACCAACTTGTGAGTCCCCTGGATGAATTTAGTTAGTCTCACTGAATCACCTATCATTACCAGAACACATGCTTAAGTTTTGTTGTCCTAAACTTACCTAAAGAGCCAACCTCCTTTTTCCAGTCCAGTCCCCTAAGTTGTTTTTTGATTCTTGGTCTCCTCCCAGGCTTTTCTTGCTTTGTTTTTTTTTTCTGTTAGGCTTGTTTTTTTTCTTGTTTTCTTTTTGCCTTCCCCCCCCCCCCCCCCCCCCCCCCAGATCACTTATTAAATAAAGTACCAGAATGGTTTTACAATTCAACTCTTACTCCTGTGCCCCAGCACTCCAAAATTGCAACACCTTGGTACACTGGGTGGTCATAACATTTTTGTGATCCAGTGAATGAAAAGGAATTTTCTCTTTCTTGGAATTCAGGCTTCTTGATGCTTCCATGGACCCTGCAGTATCTTGTAGGATCACTATTGTGAAAAAGGACTACAAGTAATCTCCTTTGCAGTGCGTCAGATGCAATCCATCAATACCTTGACCCTTGTTAAAACTGTAGGATTGAGCTAAGAGCTGAAGTCTGGAAACAAGAGTTGATAGGCTCACATCATTCTTGTGCTACCTGTATGGATGTGAACACAGATCTACAGCAGGGAGCAGCCCTTCTGTGGTCTGAACTGCTCTTACCTCTCAACACACACTTCAAAATATCTTTTATCTCATTTTTGTTTTGAGGAAGCAACAAAGAAGCTCCCCAAAACAATTCTAGACTTCACAGCCTTCTAAATGAATAACGGAAACAAGGTACACTTCCATAAGAAATATGTGATCTATAAGTCAGGTATACACAGCTTTATTCTATCTATCCATTTACCCCATCCCTTATCAATATCAAGCCTGACTGCAAAAGCCAAAGGAGCCCCAGGGCTGTGACCTGGTTATCTTCCTTTGATATGCCGCGTCTCCAGGGTGCAACTTCTCACATGTGACAGAGCCCTCTCCCTTTCTTCCCTCTGGTACATGGAGGTGCCTAAAACAGCACCCAGAGCTGCAATTTTCGAGGTCCAGTTGCTCTTCACAACTCAGCAATGACACACCACGGCTTAAATTCAGGAAGCAATGTCATCCTTTCAAGCTGCATTCACTTTCTCTCTCCATTATGACCTCAAACACAAAGCTTTCAGTTAAAAGCCTCTAAAAATTTTCTAACTAAGGGACAGCTTAGTTCAGGGCCTTAAAAATTCCTCCAAAGAACAGACTACTTGCAAAAGTAATATAAAGAAAAACACCACTGACTCTGCATTAAGTGCCTCTACTCTTCAGGCAGACTTATGCTTTCCCAGCCCAGAGGAGAGGCCCCCTGTAGCAGCCACTTATCTAGGTGTGCTGGTTTTGGGCTGGGATAGAGTGAATTTGGTTCGTAGTATCTGGTATGGCGATCTGTTTTGGATTTGCGCTGGAAACAGTGTTGGATGATACAGGGATGTTTTAGTTATTGCTGAGCAGCACTCACACAGAGTCAAGGCCATTTCTGCTTCTCATTCCATCCCACCAGTAAGGAGGCTGGGGCTGCACAAGAAGTTGTGACACAGCTGGGACAGCTGACCCCAACTGACCCAAAGGATATCCCCTACCATATGTCACCATGCTCAGAAACAAAAAGCTGAGGGAAGAAAGGAGAGGGGACATTCAGAGTTATGGCATTTCTCTTCTCAAGTAGCTGTTACACATGATGGAGCTCTGCTGTCCTGGAGAAGGCCGAACACCTGACTGACAATGGAAAGTAATGAATTAATTCCTTATTGTGCTTTGCTTGTATGTGTAGCTTTTGCTTTACCTATTAAACTGTCTTTTATCTCAACCTATGAGTTTTCTCAGTTTTACTCTTCCAATTCTCCCCCCATCCCACATATATGAAATGAAAATTTAAATACTGACAACTCACATTCATACCTCCATTTATTATAATTAATAAATTATTTGTATTAAATAAACATTAATATCCTCATAGTACATGTGAACTGATGAAGGCAAATCCCTGAACCAGGTAATACAGAAGTTATGGAGTTCTAATTTGAGAATGTGTTGAACTCGTTAAAGAGGTATAGCCTCTTCTGCAACTGCAGTGATGACAATTTCTGCATTTCTGTTTGTTTAGTTACTTAAATCCAGTGACTAATTTATTCATAGCTGAGAAATTTTTGGATGCTGAAAAACTGGATAGCTTATTATGCCCTTCCAATGCATAAATATAAATGAGGTGTAACAGGATGAGATCTGGTAGTTCTAAAATCATGACAGACATGATGATCAGAAACTATTAGTACAATTTGTTAACCATGGACAATACTTCCTTTGTTTAATGAGTCAATTAGTATTAAAACCCATTTCAATAAATGAATGTTTTCCCTAAGTAATCAGCTATTTAAGGTGGTTTAATTTAACTAAAACAAACAACTTTATAATGTTGGGTTTCTGCTTTTAATTAAGTTGCAAATTCCAACCAACTGCATCTTGACAAGAGACACAAATAAGAGCATAATCATAATAGGGTAAATACTAAATGTAGCTTTCACCATTTTTCTGAATTATTTTATAACCATAATCTGACTCAAGGTATATCAGGCTATATACTGGCTAAATACATGTAATATATTCACCTCACAAAAAGTAGTACCTTATTTAACATACAGGTTGTATTTAGGTGAAAATCAACGTGTTTCTGTGGTTACTAATCGGGATCATCCAATATGCCTTTAGGAAGGTGACTCATATGTAAACCAAGATTAAAAGCAACTATTTAAAACTAAGTTTCCTGTTCGTTGGTTTAAATGGTGACTAAAATAGGTAACAGAAATTAAGCCACAGTGATCAACTCCTGTTTTTTACTAGAAAAACAGCTTTAGTTGTTTTTCTGTGGCAGAATATATCACAAATGAAGAAAAAAATCACTTTTTGTGATCATTTATCTACGTGGTAGTTTCCTAAGCACAAAGGACCGTTTTACTTTGCTGGGGAAATTCTGTAGACTGGAAGTTAGTGGGTAAGTATCTTTTAGGAGTGGCACCAGTCCAGAATGGTATAATTTTCTGTAGACTTCTAGCTTAATTTTAAGCTAGCTTGAAGATCATTTACATGTATGTAATTCTTTAATTACCAATGAGAGCACTTTGTAATGTTAGCATAATATGCAACAATATTATTTACGTTTCTTTCATCAATACAGATGATTACAAATACCATAGCATACAGAAAGCTGCCAACTTCACTTGAGCCACTGTACTGTTCTGCCCATCATTCAGTTTTGTTAGCATACATTCACAAAATAGAGACATTCTAAAGGAGCAAATCATAGTAACCTGCATAATACCGCTTGAAAGACAAGTCTTTTCATTTCAGCTGTCCCCTGGTCACATCTGTTTGGGAATGTCTTCAGCATTCCTTCTCCTCTTTCCCTTTGCTCTTGTGAAGTGAAAGACAGCCAAAGTCTTGTCAGTTAAGGGTTGAAGTGACAGCCCTGAAGACTGTAACCTCCTATAAACCCATCTAATAAGAATAGCAGAGTTAACAGAAATTCAAACTTACCGCCACAGTGTTGCCAAGAGACAAATTATGTGGGATAAACAGCCTGTTCAGATTTCAGCTTCCTTCCTCAGGATGCTCAATGGCACCACGAAATGCAAAGATTTATAAGGCAGGGATTGTTCATACAGAAGACATAACTGCAAATGCAATACATAAAAGGGGCAAATTCAGCATGCTCCTCAGAGTCAAAATAAAACTCACTGGTAAGGCAATCACTACAGCTCTGTTGTGCAAGAAGTAGAGGACACGTTAATCGAGGAAGGTACATGTGCAATTTGCACAGATCCATGTCATGCCTTCCCATTTGCCCTGCCTTTTCCTGGCAGAGTGTGGGTAGCTGCAGGGAGAACAAGGCCTAGAAGTAGAACTTTGTTATGGGGAATTTTTTACATCTCCTTCCAAAACAGGGGTCACACACAGGGGTCCTCAGTGTCTTCAGTGCCACTATACTCAGATGCTGCAGAACAAACTTCTGTCTGTTACTGTTCCATGGGCATATTTCTTTTTTTCCTGTAGCTAGCCAGCCTTGGAGAGAGACTTGCATTTTGGCTTTTCTCAAACAGAAGAGTGTGAAAGAGAATGCTTTTATTTGGAGGAAGACATCTGAGAACACAGTATCAAACTGCCTCAACATTATTCCCATTGCTCCCAGCAAATGATCAGGAAGGTCTTGCATTGAGAGAAATCACCGAAACAAAATCAGAGTATCAGTCAAGAGTTCCCTCTCCACCACGGCCATCTGTAGCCAATCTGCACTTAAACTCTCCCTTCATTACATCCACCCACATTCTAGGTAGAGGCGCATCTCCTACATTGTAGGAGAAAGTTCCTCTCCGACAAGGACTCAAATGCAATTCACTGAAGCAGTAAAGAGGAAATTACATCCTGGATATTAGCTACTTTAAATTTTCAGGAAAAAATATTAACATTTAAATAATCTTGCCCCGTAGGCCATATACAACCACACTTCAAAGTCAAGCAAACACGAGGCTGCTCCACAACCTGCATCTGAATTCAAGGAAAGAATAGTACATGATCTCTGCAGCTCTGTGCTGGTGATATTTAATTCTTAGTGTTAAGAAAAGAGACAGTTTTGTCCACATAAACTTACAGCCCAGTCTGGATCATAAATTAAAATGCAGTCTCAAGTGTCCTTTACAATGCTATTTAGATGGGCCTAATAAAAATAGTAATGCCTTTTGCTGTGATCTGTCTGTCTCAATAGGGAAGAAACAGAGATGTTACTGAATTTAAAGGATTTTGATGTGATGTGGTCCTGTACATGTTATAGCATACCTAAGAAAAAAAATCAGAATAGGAGCTATTTTATGCAAACTAACTAATCTCCAGCAAATTCTGCTTTTTGTCCTCTATCTTCATATCCTTGGTCTTATATTTAACAGAAATCTAAATGAAAACTGAAATATTCTTGCCATAGGAAATTCCAGTATTTCTGATCTGTGTATAAATAACTAATGAAGGGACTGGGGAAAGTAAAGAAGAGGGAGACAGTGGTGCCCAGAAAGAGGGAAAGAGGCAACTGGCATAAACTTACAGACAGGAAATTCAACTTAAATATAAACACAAAATTTTACTGTGAGGGTGGTCAAGCACTGACTGGCACAGCTTGCCCAGAGAGATTTTGAGGTGTGCATCCTTAGATATGTTCAACACCTGACTGAATGTTACCTTGAGCAACCTGCTCTAGCTTGGACCCTGCTTCTAATCAGAGACTTCCAAGGGTCCCTTCCAACCTCACCTGCTCCATGATTTCAAAGTTTCAGCAAGTTTCTAAGGTAGCACAGCAAAATATCCCACTGTGAGATTTACAGTTGAAATAATCATGTCAGTGTTCTTGTACAGAAACATTCCAGTTTGTTGAATATAACTTATAATTTTCAGATGTTTGACATTAAATTACATTTGCTTCCTTTACCCATGATAATCTTAGGGTAAGTTGTTCCACATTACCTTCCTTTATCAGTGTCCTGGGTTGAGTGAATGGTGGAGTTTTTTTGATGGCAGGGGAGGGAGCTATCGGGGCGGCCCCCTGTGAGAAGCTTCTCGAAGCTCCCCCAGCTCCAAGTCAGCTCTACTTCTGTTTGGAAACTGAGCCAATCAGCTGGGCCTCTGTGACAACATATTTAAGAAGGGACGTGGTGACGAGCAATGGGACTTGTGAGGAGGAGTTGCTGCAGCTGCGTGAGCACCAAGGTCAGTGGAGGAACGGAGGAAGAAAGGAGGGGGGAGGTGTGCCGGAGCAGAGACCCTCCTGTATCCTGTGGTGAGACGGCAGGGCGGCCCCCCCCTGCCACCCATGAAGATCTACAGTGGAGCAGACAATGATTTATGGCCTGTGGCTTCTGCTCAGCTGATCAAGGTGCTGTGCCTGAAGAAGGCCGGGGTCTCACGGGAAAAGGCAGCCCAACTGCTGTAATTCAGTGCTGGGAGGATTGCAGCATGCGGGGGTGTCCCACGCCAGAGCAGCTTGGGAAGGTCTGCAGCCATGGGAGGGAATCCAGTCAGAGGAAGTTAGTGACCCATGACGGAGCAGTGTGGGGAATGGTGCGGCCCATGGGAGGAACTCATGTTGGAGAAAGTTTGTGGAGGACTGTCTCCTGTGAGAGGGGGACCATGATGGAGCAGGAGGAACAAGTTCCGGACACTCCCCTCACCGAAGATGAAAGAAGTGGCAGCGCTGACTGCACCCCCCATTCCCTGCCCCTGCGCCACTGGGGGAGGAGGTAGAGATATCGGGAGCAGAACTGAACCCGGGAAGAAGGGAGGGGTGGGGGGAAGGTGTTCTCAAGATGTGGCAATGCTTCTCACTGTCCTACTCTGTTAAGTGTTGTTGTTAGTGTCTGTAATAAATCTATGTTCTTTTTTTCCTTCCCCTAACGAGTCTGCCTTTTGCTCGTGATCATAAAGGGGAATTTTTTCCCCATCCCAGTCCTATCTTGAACCCCAAGCCTGGCTCTCTGTCCCTTCTCATTGCCGGAAGGGAAGGGAGAGAGAGCTGCTGCATTGTGGTTGGCTGCCAACCAGGCCTAAACCACAACAATCGGTCCATCATTTATTTAGGTATCACATGTCCTCTCAACATATGGCACAGCTAAATTGTGGAAGAAGTAATAAAGTTAGCCAAACTGCAATTTCTATAGCGTGACCAAATCTTCTGTGACTAGGAAATACTTATGTTTGGTTCAAGAAACTGAAATATTTTAAATTCATCATGCAGAATGACCAAAATGATATAATTTCAATATTTATCTTAGATAAAGGAAAAATGTATTTGGAAGCATGATTCTATTCCCTTTAGTTTGTAGAAACTACATTTCCCACAGAAAAACCCCACATAGATGCATACTGACGATAAGCACTAGGTTAACAAAATGTAACTGTTTTGTACTTCACAATCACCATTAAAATCCTATTGCCTACTCTGCAATAGAAAAGGGGCCACTCCAAATCTGGTAAATCCCACAGAGTGTTCTGGAGAAAAATGCTGGGAGTGGGGAGTCAATATCCCAATCCTACTGTCACCTTACAGTCTCTGGTCACTCTTGTATGTAGCAGAAGTTAAGAGCTAATAATGAGCTACATGTATCTATCCCATCTAGCAGCTTAGATGCAAAATATCTGTTCCTCTACACACTGATATAAAATCTAAGGATCCATGGAGGACACACATCCCAGTGAAAAATGACAGCTCAAACAAGCTCCACATCCAGATAAATTGTCACAGCCCTGCTCCCACTCTGCCACTTCACAGGCTGCTGCCACCCCTTGTGCTGCAGTAACACGGGGGTGGGAGGGGGGAGAACGACCTGACTCAGCCAAAAGCATTCCCTGAACTGCGACTGCCCATTCACAAGGAAGTCAGCAGTACCACCCAGCCAGAGAAATGACAGGCTCAAATAGATCAGTCTAAGTGGCTGCTGAGTGGGCCCCTGGCTCACAAAACCAAGTGCCTGTGCGTTTGTGTAGGGGAGACCTTTATCTTTTCAAAGTAAAGGTCTGTTAATTAACTGGGCAAGTACTGGCACTTGGTCTAATGGAGAGAACTGCCACCTCTCAGGAAATTAAATAATATTTAGTTGAGTCAGGAGAGAAATTGTGGAGAGGAAGATTAAATCTGTATGTACCTCCTGGAAGACTTCGGATAGACTGTAAAAGCTAGTGTCCCCAAGGGGTTCTCTCCACAGCACATAATCTGAAGTTTTAAATACACACAAGTCCAGGTTCTCTAATGAGGCGTACATGAGGAAAAGCTGCAGCAGGTTAGCTGGACTGAGGGACAGACCCTCCTGGATGAATCTCAGGGGAGACAAATTACACATAGGTCCTCTGCTCCTGTCTTTTGTAACTGTGCTGCTTACCTTGGATGTGCACGATCACTGCATTTTCCTTTTACATTGCCCAAGCTGCTCATGACCGCAGGGCTCCCGCACAGCAAGGTATTCCTCACCCAAAAGCACGGTCAAGCTGCAAAGTGTGATGTAAAACACCCGCACAAGCATCCTCGCTCCCAGCCTCTTCCCCGGAGCGAGTGAAGGGCAGCTGAGCAGCTGCTGCTGTAGTCCTGACAGCACAGTGTGTGTCTGTGGGCATTTTCCACACACTTGATGGACAGTCCTCTTTTCAAATGGCAGAATCCTTTTTCCTCTGTGTTCACACAGTATATATAGGTTTTTGGAAATGGAAAAATAAAACTCTAAGTACCTCAGAGAGACAAAAAATTCTCAGCAATTGATCTGTTGTGGCATTTATGTACACAAGTAAAGATCAGCTGCCATATATTAAATATAATATGCACTGTGGATATATTTTACTCCCCTGATGTTCTTGAGGAATGAAAGTGCTTCTGAGGACAGGTGTGAGAAATGAAAAGTGCTTGGATTTTGTAGGGAAAGATGTTTCTGAATAACATTAAATTTTTAATAACTTGAGAGTTGTGTCATCAGCAGAGCAGCAGTAGATGGGAGAAAGTAGAAGAACCACATGGAAATCTCCCCACACATATTGCTCCTGTTAACTTTCATTTCTTCCCGTACCAATCTTTTTGAAGGATGCTGCTAACTCCAAGTCTTCTGCTGTTGCGAGTCATGTTGTGCTGATGATCTCTAGGCAAGAGGCATATGCAGGCTGGGAATAAGATCTGTGGGAAGGGAAAAGCCAGCCTCTCTTATAATTATTTTTTCTCCAGCAAAGCAAGTAGAAGTAGTGGTGATTTCTCTTTGGCAGAGCTAGTTAATTCAAAACACACCTCCCTTTTTTCACTGCTTAATAATAAAGAAATACAATATTGGTCTGCTTCCTAGTAGAAATTAAAACAAAAATAGGTTTAGGCATCGATTGCTCTTGTATAACCAACTGCTACGGTTATCTTTTCTCTTCCTGTTAATCTAAAAAGAAAAACATGCAACCACCTATTATACACTACTGATACAACATGGTATGCAATATTCAGCTCACACAGCTGGACTTCACTTGACCAGTTGTGTGCTAAAGATCAGAGTAAGCTGACAGTTGTTTAAACACATTTTGCTCAGCTGGTCAATTATTCACAGGTACAGCAGAGCACGAAAACAGCTTCTGTTAGTGTGAAATGTGCATCCACATGTATCAATGACTTGCTGTGATATCTTTGCCCATTGCTTCCCTTCTCTGTATCTATGGTTTTCTTCTCACTCCTCACTCTTTGCTAGCCCAGGTTCACATGGTCTGAATGGCCACCTTTTGCTGTATAACATGGAGCCCGAAACCCTTGATCTCAGTCTGGGCCTAGAGGTGCTGCTGTTCACAGTTAAGTAATAGCTGCTTCTTTTTCTCTGCTGTACGGTACATCATCCTTCCCTAGGAGGAAAGGTGCTAAGCTGGAGTTTAAGGTAAGTTAAACAGTTCCTGTCCCACCACAGCTCCTCTGCACAACCCAAGCAGCCCAATAAAGATCCAGCCCAAGCTAACGGGAGATGAGCATCTCAACATCCTTATGTATTTAGTAACTCTTGAAAACCAGAGCAAGAACCACAGTCTGTCTTTCAGCTTGTGGCCCAGCCCTAACCCTCGTTCAAATGATAGACGACGTCTGCTGCCTTGCTTTACATGGCTTTTGTAAGTTCATTGGTATTGAAGGGTTCAGGTTCTGAAGTGATGACAATCAAAGGTTTAGAGGCCAACAGAAACAAAGTTTGACAAAACACCAATGTATGCGTGTTTTTTTGAAGGCCTGTTTTGACACACAAAATCCCTATAAATTCACAATAATAATTTATTGCAGTCTTACTTCAGGAGGTCCTGTCATATTGACAGGTCTAAAATCTCACATGCCTTACATTTGCTTGAAATGTTTGAAAAGCTTTTTATCTGTTTTATTTATTATTTAGGGAATAGAATAATCTAAATGTAAAAGATGCTGCACGAAATACAGTGGAAGACAAGGTCTCTGGCAGCAAAAGTCCTGTGATCTACATCAAATACAATACATGTAATATCAGTTTAGATGCAAGTTTGTGTAAAGGTGTCAGTTATGTAGGAAAAACAATGTACAGGTTTTCATTAAAAGACAAAAAAGACTTAAATTCTCAAAAGACCTCCACTGATCTTTCTCCTTTGAAATCATGCAATGATACATACTCACAATTCTATTCTTAAACTAAAGCAGTAAGGAAAGCTGACAGCATAGTGCATTTGTGCAACTTTACACTAACAGGCCAAAAGTTGAGCCTATTAAAAAGAAGAAAAATCTATACTGAGACAACAGATTTCATATTTAAGTGTAGCATGATTACAGAAGCAAATAAAAAAGCCTACTTATCCCACTTACATACTGTTTTGAAGATTTCCAGAGGAAACAAAGGTTTTGAAGGTTTGTCTTTGTTCAGTTGAAAGAGTAATCTCAAGATACTAAGATATGGAAACTGCTATTCTAACTCCAGACCTCCACAAAGGTCTAATTTCTTTTTTAATCTCTGAAAACCCGTAATAAATATGATACTTAATAACACCTCTTGCAAGTGGTTAGGATTTGGGGGTATGCATGTGCTGCTTCTGTTCTTCAGACTTTTTTTTACATCATACCACAGTTTATACTGTGAATTGTGAATGTGCATCATACATCTGACCCTTAAAGAATATCATTATGTTACATATTACAATATAATATGATACAATATAATAAGTATGTTAAGTAATAATTATTACATTATGATATATATTATACATGCTCATATATTATATACAATCTTATTACAACCAATGGGAACACTGCCACATACTGCAGAACACAGAGGATAAAAGAAGAGTTTGGACAGAGTAGTACATTGTAATGTACTACTCCCAAATCAGAAAAAAATGCACTGTTAAGTCGTCAGATATTATATTACAAACAATATTGAATTAAAAACTTGGTCAGTTGAAATCTCTTCCCAAGACTGAAAAACACATATGGCAAGAATACCAGTAAATTACTTGTGCCAACATAACTTTATCTGCTGTAAGTGAAAAAAACAGACATTGGATAGAGTACCAATTGTTTCACCTCTCAGATACATTGTTGAGATCGTTGTTGAGATGCATTTGTTTGCATTTGGATCCAAACAAGATTGCTTGGGAAAAGACTGCATTGTGCCACTCTTCTGGGGCAGATTTTCTTGGATTTCACATGAAGCAGTTGACTGTTAGGAATTAAATTCCTGTGAGCTCCGAAGGTCACAAATACTTCAGTACTTCACTCAGACTAATGATGGGCAGTGCTACAGACAAATGGATTTAAAAAACCCTGCCTCTCCTTGCATTAAGTACAACCATTTTCACTTTATGTTCACTAGCAGTGTATCTTCAGTGCTTTTGCACTAGAAATATTGTTTATTTATCTGCATGGAAACAAGGGACCAGCTTCTGCTCATTATAGTAGCAAAGGTACAGTGGAATTCCATTGAAGTTGATCAAATAACTAGAGCTTCCTACTAATAGAATGTCCACCCTCCTAATAAAAACCTCTCTGCAGAATGTTATCTGTTCTTTAAATTTTAAATATGAAGAAACATATATATTGAAAAATCTCAGCCATAAACCAGAACTAAACACTTTAGAAAGAGTCAATTTTATCTTTCATCTAGCAATTACTTTTGCTGATTGCTAGTGCACAATTACATGAATGTACAAAGATTTAATTCTGTTCTCACCCAACCTCAGGCAGTTTACGTGTAAATGAGCCTACCCACGTGCTCTGTCTTCACATATCTGTTGTAACTAATGCTAAATAGTGGTTTGCGATGGCAATTTAAAAGAGGATGGGGAGCAGAGGTGCAAATCTATTTCCTATGTCTTTACCAGGTTAAGGAAAAAAAAAAAAAAAAAAAAAACAAACAAAACACACAAAAGAAACCACCCCCAGGTTTCATTATTAATGACTGAAACTAAAACCAAGCAATTCAATTCATAGAACAGATTCCAGTGAAAATTAAAGATATTTGAAAGATGAGATCTTTGTAAAGTGTCCTGCATTAAGTAAAAAAAAAAAAAAAACTAAGAAAATATAAGTATATAGTTAACAAGTCTGAACAATTCTTTATTCTCTGAGCAAAATAAAATCTTGAATGTATCGCCTGTAGGTACATTGCAAAGTATTGCTATGTGACAGAAAAGGTGTCAATCGTGCTACTTTAATGCAACATGAAGACTGTGATGCTAACCAATATAAAGTGTCATTATGTGACATAGCTGGACGTCTGACCCTTTTGTGACAATAATTAGGCTGAACACAACATTGGAAATAAGGAAGGAAAGGACATCTGAGATATTATTTCATGCTAGACTTACTGCAATCAGCTGTGTAAATATAATGTTCCCTTCAGTATTTGTTGCATGACGTCATTTGAGCCTGCTCAGCAGCTAAATGCCCCGCAGCCGCTCACCCACCCTCCCCCCACTTGAGAATGGGGAGGGAATCGGAGGGGCAAAGGGAGACTTGCGGGTTGAGATAAAAACAGTTCAATAACAGTAACAGAACAACACACTGACAGCAGTATCCGCGGGTAATGTACAATACAGCTGCTCACCAACCACCTGCTCCCAGCCGGGGATCCTGAACACAAAGGCCCCACAGCCACACCCCCGGAAGTGAGAGCCCCTCCCAGCCCACTCCTGCCTTTATATAGTGAGCACAGTGTCACATGACATGGACTATCGGCCAATCGGGGCCCAGCCCTCCAGCTGTGCTCCCCCCGCCCCCGCACACAGGTGAGGGCACTGGGACCTGGGGAGCCCCTGGGGTCTCAGGGGGCTGCAGCTCCTCCCGCTGCCAGACCAACGGGAACTCTAGGCCAGCCCCAAACAGGACACTGCATTGTACCCAATATTTTGACCAAGATCCTGTAAAACGATATTTTTCTTGGTATAGATTCCAGGAAGACAGTGATGTGTTCTTGGCTGTTTGGCATAGAAACAATACTAATGCAGTTGTTTGAACTTTTCACGTTTGCCATTACACATGTACACATCTGCTTTGCTGGATTAGGGCCATTTACACATGAAGCCAAACTACTATGTTAGACGGACAGCCCAGGAGTTAGGACCAGTCCTAAGAGAGAATATAAGGTATCACTCTTCTGGTCTTACATCATTTTAAAAGGGTAATCATTTATTCTTCATATGTGTTTTCTGCCTCCTTGCTAATTGTAATAATCAGTTTCTCACTCTCTAATCCTTAATTTTCTTAATAACCTCATGTGAGAAACTCTGTCTTGTCTTAATGCCATCTTTTTGATCTGCACAATTAAGATTAAATTATCAGATTTAATCACATATTACTCATATTAGGCAGATTTGGATATCATTTACAGGGATCCCAATCAAATCTAAAAACCCTACTGAAATCAATGGAGTTAGAATTTTTGTAAGTAATAACAAATAAGGCCACAGGCAGTGCTGAGTTAGTGTGGAACAACAGCAGGCACCGGCTGGTATTAGCTTTCCTGATGCCTTGAGCTTCTGACCTTGCTCATCCCTCTGCATTTTGACTGACTGGTCATTTCGGAGCTTCTGCTGCAATTAATGAGGTGGTTAAATAGCAGGAGGTTATGGGAAGCTGATGAATTTTGAGAATTTCAGACTTCAGAAAAATCTTCTTTCAAATTTAACTGACAGCTTGATCTTCTGGGAAAAAGTTAGTAACCAGAAACAGTCAGGCTGAGACATGACCTGCACAACTCATTTGCTTTGTGACCTCCTTGAGCTTCATCACTAAAATTACAGGAAGAGAGTTTTCACAGAATTCTGCTGCTCATAGCAAATGGTTTTAAAGGCACAGAAATCATGCTGAGAGAATACTGCTCTCAGGTCTGTAAGTGTAATGAGAAAATCAAACCAGAAAAAAAGTTTCTAATCTCAGTTGTAAGATCTAAGGACTGACTTTTTTCCAACCCCTTTATTTCCTCCTAGAAGACAGAACAATGGTGAAAATAATAATTTTTCAAGCGTCTTCAAAGGACTGAGTTTGCTAATATTTTAATCTTTCTTGTGTAACTGAAGAATGAACCACATTCCCCGTATCAAAATTTTGCATCATAAGGAACAGTGTATAGATTTTTAAAAGGAGTCTTATAAAGACCAAGTCTAGAATTATTTATCATGTTTTAATTTCCCGTTTTAAAATAACATCAGTCATGACATCAGTACTGAACTATTAAATGTAATGTATTTCATCTGGTAGTTTCATTTTTTATCATGGTAGTATGGTCTAACCGTGTGTTAATCAAAAATTAAGGAAAAAGCAATCCCAGAGACTCATAGTAACATTTTATCCATGCAGAGATTCCTGCAGAGATTAGGTGAGTAAAACATAAAATAAGATTTCTACTGGACAAGTCTGAATTTTTATTAGATTTTTCCATTTATGTATACATTTTAGGGCAATAAGAGTGCTAACTGAAATGCAGTACACAAAGCTTCATGTATCTTGTGAGGATGCACTCACCAGTTTTGAGCAATTCTGTACAGAGAGCACATGTTCACTGTCCATGAAGTACTAAATCTAATTTAAGGTCTATATTTTGCTCAACTTCTAGTTAGCTTCGATGTATCACAGCAGACCAGAAAGTATCACTAAAACACAAAACACCACATATTATATTCCTAGCAGTTCTGCTTCCTGAGACAGAAGATCCCAGGGTGAGATGAGATTTTTATTCTAAATTTATACACACTCATCATAGTGCTGCAATCTGTGGTTAAAGGGTTAATCTATGTATTTTATCTTGGCTTTTACACAACAACTTGCCCACTCAAGCAATGCCTTTATCTCTCAGAGGGACAGATTAAGAAATGGACCAAAGAGTGGCTGAGCTCTGCCATTTTATCACTACATCAATACCAAGAGGGAAATCAACTGTCTTCAATAAAATATAAACAAATTTTTAGTTAATCATCTCACAAAGTTTATGATCCCTAAGTATTTTCTTTGAATTTTCCTATCCTTGAAGATCTCACTTTTTCCTAGACCTAAAAAAAGGCTTTACTGTATATTATTTCCAACATAGGCAAGCTGTGAGCTATTGGAAACATCTCCTATTATAGTCTCATGAAATTTCCATCTCAGTTTCCAATCCAAATAGTTTTAGACAAGTTCAGATACATTATCTTAGATATACTAAGGCATATGAGTAGGTTTTTTTAAGCTTCAGATTGGAACAACTAAGACCTCCTTAAAATACAAATTAAAAATTTGATAAAACTCTCACAGTTCATGTTCCTGAAACAAGCACTTTCTCTTCTGCTCAGTAAACTACCAGCTTTTTATATGTTATGCTGTTCAAAAGTCAAAATTCTTTCCAGTTCCCACAGACATCAGATATTCCATCATATTCATTAAGCACATAAAGAGTGTAGAAATACTATTTGTCAGCATTGTCCTTCCCTTCCTCCAGCAAGCTCTATAGATTGACTGTTTATGTGGTTTGCCTTCACAGCTGCATCCCCCAATTCATTCCTGTCAACATGGATTTCTTAACTGACTGTAACAGAAGCAATGCTGAGTCTTAGTTCGAGGTGCAGGTACATGATATACATTTGGCGTATGAGGTACATTTGGAGTGGGGGTGTATGCACAAAAATTGCCCTACCCCCCAAGGTATATCATATATAGTCTTGTAAAATGATTTGGATTGAGGGCAAAAAGAAAAATAACATTGCTTGGGCTTTTCAATATCTACATCAAAACCAAACTGGCAATGATATATGAAGAGAAATTATATGTGTGTGAACACGTCAAAAAGTCTTTGACACATATTTCTAGCAAACCTTTGTGAAGTAAATCAATATTGAGAAGCAAGGACGGAGTTTTCAGTTCTACTAACGCTTTAAGATGATAATCCATTTGGAGGAAAAGCACGTCTAAACTTCTGTTCTAGTTATGTAGCCCTCCTCTCCTGCTGTGTAGGGATCAAGTGCCAGCTGCCCTTACTTCCAAACCAGCAGACACAGTCCAAACCTAGAAAAAATCTCTTGCTTGTTCCTGCCCACTCTGGATTTCTGGTAATTTGTATTCTGGAAGACAGACTTTTTAGTATTGTTTCATACATATCCTTACAGAAAGCACACGTCAGGGTTTGGAGATTTCACTTAAGAACTTTCTTTATAAAGAAATTTTTCCTTTAGTCCCTGGTGTAAATCTCCCATGCTTTAGAAACTACCAGAAACCAAAGTAGCAGAGGGTTTTAATGTTTGTATATGGCTAGAAAATCTAGTTTGTGAGACCCTCGTGCTCTTTTGCTATTTCCGCTTGCCATTGCTGTTTAACAAGCAAAACAAAAAAACCCACTCAGTCATCTGGAAGGACTTTTCCATTTCTTCCAGATTACCACATTTTGTTTCTTCTTCATGCCTGTTTTTTTCCTGAAAGTCACAGGGCCTCGCTGAACTTCAGTCTTTTGCAAGTCTCCATTTCTAAACAGTCTGGTGGCATTTCTTCCTTTTCTTATCATCCTGTGGAACAGTCCATGCACACACATCTCACAGCTGCTGCAGCCTTTATCCTCACTGGTTCTGTGTCTTAGCACTGTTCCCATCACAGACTTGTTCTTTAACATGACATATTACATTTATTTAACACCTTCCTTACAAAAAAGCCTGTAAGCAGACTGGCTGGGAATTTTTTTGCCATGATTTTCCACCCTAAGCAAACACACAAATGGAAATCATAGCTCTGAAAATTTCAGTCCCTGGGATTTAGGGTAAACCAAACAGAACAAAACATTTTGTTTCAGTTTTCACAAAGGAAAATTGAAACAAAAATTGTGAACTTTTAAAATTTGAAACATTTATGTTTTTCCAGACAAAGTGAACTATTTTGTCTGGTATCAGTTCAGTGCTGGTCTGTCTGCCTGTGGAGTTCCAGCTCCTCCCAAGAGCAGCAGGCTGGTTGTCTGTGGCACATATGCCTTGTCTTAGGTAGGGCTTCCTGTTTGGGCTGTTGCTTCTAAGATAAACAACACTGTCCCATCTGCCTTCTCCCTTAATTCAAGTATTTTAATTATAAAATTATTTAAACCAGCATTTATAGATATTCAGTCTAGCAAAACACTGAAAACCACTCTTATAGCAGGAGGTCAAAAGGCAGCTTTAGAAACTAGTAAAAGCAGTGGAGAGACCTGTTTTTAGACTGTTATGGCAGCACAGTATTTCCCCTACAAATAGTTAGGAAGAACATAAATAATTTTTGCAAGGGTAAAAAGTCTTTGCATTAAAAAATTCTGTATAAATCTCCTGTCTGAGGAACAGGTTTTGAATGCTTTCTTGGCCAATTAGTTGGTCTTGCCAGCTCATAAAACAAGCTCTGAATAAATAGGGATCAAAGAGCTGTTTAATGGCATTGTAATTGTTATTTACTAAAAAGATTCTTTAACTGCTGAGTTACACAAATATTTGCTTATCTTTTAATATTGACTGTCATAATTTTCCTAGTATTTATTGTGGAAGTGAATATAGAAGAGTCCATGGAGAAATCAAACATCTATTGTTCGTTCCATAGATGTACCCTCTTTGAATATATGCCTTTCTGCAAGCTTTACAATAAATTACTGGGGTTTTAGGATAACTTTAGCTCAGCACAGTGCCCAGAATCCTCCTCCATGTTTGTGGGCCAAGATGTGCTCAAATAGATGAACCTCCTCAAAAGAAATTCCACAGGCCGAGACCCCCGTCCTCTCTATCCCAACCTCTTATGGAGTCCTGAGCATGTTGGTCCTTTCCAACACAGCAGCTGTAGATAAATTTAAATATATTTAAAGTTAATTTAGAACTGAAATCCTTCCTTAGATTCCACCTACAGAGAACCTGTGGCAGCTCTCAGAGTGGAGAAACACAGGGTATGTGCTGGCTGCCCAGCTGATGCAACTGTGCTGAGCCTGCCAAGACCAAGTGCCTTAGAGAATTTCATGGTAGAGCATTGCTTCCCACTATTCCATACAATCATTCAGGGTAAGGCTTTTATATTACAATAGAAACACTTTGGAAAATGTTTTAAGTAAATTACTTGTGAAGATATTATCAGTCTGTCCAGTTTACCACTACTCTAGAGATAAGATAAGTATGCTTAATTGCAAATGAATAATTACAAGGAAAAGAATGTTTTCCTGAAGAATATTTATTCAGTAGTATATCCAGAGGTCTAACTGACCTCCTTTGAACTGAACTAGCCCTAGCAAGGTAGTATACAATACTTTGGTATGTCTTGTAAGAACCATTCCTTTTACAAAGATACTTTTTCCAGAAAGTCTGAGCAGTCAGTCTGACTCTGTGTCTGAAAGCAGCTTCAAATACAAGGTCTATAAGGTAAGTAATCTCTAGTCAATGAGCATCAGACAAAAATATCAATGAATGCACTGAGGACCACCTTTCCAGAAAGCAACATGCCATCCTTCACTGCAGTCAATCATAAACTATTAGAAAACAGAAGTACAGTATCATGTCACTTCTGTTCAAATGCATATTATTTTAATTCATAAGGTAAACTTTTGCTTCTCTTTCAAATAATCTAATACCAGAAATTAATGTTTGCTGAAGGAATTGTGTGTCCAGGAGGAATCAGGCATGCTTTCTACCACTTTGCATAGCAGCTTTCATAGAGAAGGACATAGGCACTGAGTATTAGTAATTGCCAGTTACATATAAACTGTGTACAAGATACTTCATATTGGAAGGGTCAGGACTTCCCACGGTGCAGAGTTGCACTGTATTCCCAGGGCTAAACACGATCCTTCTACCTTAGCCCGGCAACTGCATGGAGTGGTAGCTGGAAATGGAAAAAGCTGGGTGACCTCTCACCATTTTTTCCTCCACTTGCTTGAGACTTTCTAATTTCCATTTCTACAGCAATGGGGAGATTGCTCTGATATACTGGCCATCTAAAAGGAGGATTGGGCACTCTTTACTTTTCTACCTGTGATATCATGTATCTGCACAAGATAAGAACAGAGCACAGGTGGGAGTCAGGTACATCATCAAGAGCTATTGACATTTATGATCAACACTGAAAAGTACACCAGATGTGGATGTGATTGGGAGTCTGTTTAAACCTCACCATGCCTTTGTCTTAATGTATGCCTAGCACGGAGAAACTGTTACGATTTCGCATCCTGATTCCATTCCAATCCCTCACAAAAATTCCTTTTTTAAGCAAATACTTTAGGATTTTATTTATGCAGATGGAAAAAAGTATTTGTGAGAACTTTAAAAACATCTTAATTTCTGAATGTTTTCTGAATCAATAGGAATTAGACAGTCGGGATCTTTTAAATAAATAAATCCTGCTGCCTGCTTCATTTCACATCTAAGAGCATAAAAATTAGAAGTTGGGCAAAATGTTTTCTGTTGATTTTTCAGAAGTAAAATATAAAACTGGCTGTCTGAACGGTCACAGATAAACTCTTACTGACTAGAGCAATCACTCAGCAAAAACCATGGATTCAACTTCAACAGCTTATTGAAGCTGTTTGAGCCTTCATCTTACACCTTCCAAGAGGGTACTTTGTTTGATAAGCTATGGCATATGCTATTGTTTTGTATGATATGCATGTATCAATGTGAGAAAGAATGACCCTCTCTCTCTTAACTTGATTAGCATGCTCATTACATAGATAAAAATAGTGAGTTTAGAGTGTATCTCTTTTTGGAGGAAGAAAATGAGCCTCAGCAAGGCAGAATGAGAGAGGGGCTGTCACCCCTGGATGCCCCATGGCCTCTTTCAGGAAACACAAGCTCAAAGCCTGCAGGAAAAAGGGAAAGGTAAACTAAGGAGCCTTGCACCAACTGTGAGCAATTTCTTAGTGTAAAAGGGCAACAACAACTACCTGATTCAAGTTCTTTGCTGTCTTCCTTACATGAATAGAAAAATATAATAAACACCTCAATTCAGGGGAAATCAGGGACTTTGTTCAGCACAAAAGGAAAGTTTGAAATATTTTGTCCTTGTGAGAAAAACTAAAAACTTTTCTATTTTATTTAATCATAAGCAATTGTGTTTCCTGTTTTGTTCTATTTTTTATTTTTTATTTGGCAGCTGAACTAAGAAATCAATTATTGTTCCATGTATTGTACAGTACACTGCTGCACCATTCTAAATATATTTTAAGTTATGGCTCTTAGTTCCTAAGGTAGATTTCCAGAAACAGGAGGTTGTATTTTCCTTTCTAGGTCAATAAAATCCCAAGGGAAAGAAGAATGTTTTATGTGACAGAAATTCCCAGACTGAAATCCCTAGACCTTTCCATTAATTTATCAACCAAGCAGAATTTATGAGGTATCTAAATTGGAAATGAGATGTGTATCTTAATGGTCTGTTTCCCCTGTAAGCGAATGAATAAATAAATAAATCACACTACTGCTGTGGACAAAATGCAAAGTTACTTGCATCTTTGTATTTGAGCTTTAAACGCTTGCAAATCATTATGTGAACACAATGAAAAGGATGATAGTAAATGTGTCATATGCCCATGATGCGGTGTGCAAGAAAAATATCCATTTGCTGATAAGATGGAAAGTAATAAAGATCATTACAAGGATAAAACACTTTCACTAACAAAACACAGGTTTTAGAACACCCCATACTGCTGTGGCTTAAAATATAGAGAATATTACTCAGCAGGTGTAGAATGCTGCATGTCTCACCCATTGAAAAAGCAGTGTAACTCATTATTGCCATGGGGCTTTCAGGTTCAAAATAAGATTTAAGAATTTAATGAAAATAATTAATGAATGAACATTAGAATAGAAAACTCAGGTTTACAATGATGTGCATGATGACCTAACTAAAACAAATGATCGTAGAGTTCTGCACCAGGAAACCATTTCACACCTACATCCCCATATCTCATAAAAATTAAAACATCTCCTACTTTTACACAGAGTTGTTATTCCAAAATAGTTCCAATTTTTTTTTTTTTTTTTTTAATGCTGGCATTCCAGAATCATAATCCTTAATACTATAACTGATCAAATGTAAATATATTTCTATAACTAGACCGCCTGGAACCTGTGCAAAATTGACCTCTGACCTCTGCTTATCAAAACTGGACATGCTTTATTGCTTCACACCAACACAGAGCATGTTCAATTAATGCTTACATTATAAGGATTGTGCTAACACCACAAATGGAAATTAAACCTTTTCACTACCCATCTGCATCTGAACATTCATAAATTGAAATAAGTGTAGAAGAGCTGCACTCAATCAATTTCAGCTTGAGTCCCTGACCTGATTATTTTATGCATGTCAATATACATTCTCTGAATTAAATGTGGTTCAGTGAACACTAGTGGTAAGAAAAAGGTAGACTATCATCTACTTATCGCTACCCAAGATATGACCAGGAAAACAGCAAAACATAAATTAATGGGGAAAAACATCAACTGAAGACAAAACTGTTGTATTATGTTACCATAATGTTCTCCTGTGTGGAGAACCTGAGCAGGTAACAGAAAGTGTCACTCTTTTTCCCCTGATGACCAGCTGTGGAATTTAACACCTACACAAAAAAGCATAGCATCTCTGAGGAAAATCAAACACTACATTTAACTGCCTATCACCAATCATCTGCTGTTGCAGACAACAGGAAGGTGTTGGCTGGAAAACTGCAATTTAAGAATGAGAGAGTAGTGTTGAGCCCAAGACTTAGTACCACCCTCAGCTCTCTCCATTTCACATCAACCTGTTGTGGTTTCTGCACAACACAGAAGGCTTTGTGTTTTGGTTTTGTTTTATTTTTTTACTTTCTCTCTTCTCAATTCTCTCCAGTTTCCTGGTCCCTTTCTACCTCTTGCCTAATGAGCCTGCCATGGTGACACCCACTGAAGCCACTGCACAGCAGTTGTTTCTACACACAGCACATAAATGGTTTCCACAGGGGAATATATTCATCAGTATGATTTGGTAACAGAGGGTCCCACACAAAGACCGAATTTGCAAGGCTGCAAAGAGCTGATAATGAAGTACAAGGGCATTAATTAAGTTTCTGGCAAAGATAGCTTTTTACTCAGGGTAATGCAGATCCTTGGAGGAAAAGAGGTGATGGATTGGAAGAGTCATTGAGCACTGGCATAAAGACTGATTCAGGAGGGGAAAAAAATATCCACAGTTGGCTTGTGTCATTTCTATGGTATCTTTCTATTCCCTCTCAGAGTCAGGCTATGGATTACACAGCACTTTGAATTCAGAAGGAATAAAACATCCTCTGGTGTGCTAATGAGCATGTGTTGCATTGCACAGATGGGAGTTAGATGGTCCCAAATATCAATGCCCACCATAGCTGGATGCACGTGGTAGACAGACTCTCATTTTAGCCCATTGTGATGAACTAATCGATTCTGGATCTGGGAATAATATTTAGAAAAAGACCATTTAAGTTCACCTTCATGCATAAAAGCAAATTAAAACAAACAAACCAAACGTTGAAACAAGCTATTTGGAGCAACACAAATCTGACTCCAGCATGGTGTGGCAACTGCTGTTAGGCTTGCAGAGATAAATATGATGATGGATCTCTGTCTCGTCTTCCAGAAACTCTGTCAAATCCTCCTAACACTCTCTGCTTCCTCTCCCCCAATCTAACAGCCCTGAAGTCCAAACAGATTAGAGAGATTTCAACTTCATCTATTGAAGCATATAAATTTTTGTCTTATTTAGCTATTTTTTTCCCATTCATGAATGGTCTTTAGTCAGACTACAATTATCTCTTCTTTATTTGCACAATAATTTCTGAAAGCACTTACAGGCCTGAGATTTTTCACATATATATAGTGTGCTTTTCACCAAATAGCAAGAAAATTCAGCACTATTTTCTTATGATTGAAACTCAGAAAGATGGTCCCACACCCAACTGGAAACAGCTGTAAAAAAGAGTGCATGGCCAAGGAAACACATTATTATCTGTGGAAGAAGAGCCACAGGCAGTAGAAAGTACCTGAGTAAAGCTTAGTGTGTACTTATTTTCAGTACAGTACTATGTGAAGTGAAAGCACAAACAGATAAATGGGAAAATAAAAAATTTGTTAAACTATCATGAGAAAACAGTTTGACTTTTGGTGTTTAACAATGACTGATATTTTTAACTCCCACTGTGGAAGATAGGGATCAATCAACGGCAGAGAAGGAAGTAAGTTTCTATTTTAATCAGTGCCTGTTTCTCTAAATAGATCCCTTTACTGAAATATGTCAAGACAGCAAAATAGCAGACATGTAAAATGAGATCTGGAAGGTTCTGTTTTGTCTAATTTGGCTACTATAGATGGAAAAAACCTTTGGGTCTTCAACCTTCTTTAGTTGAAGCAGAGGAACGTGGGGAAATGATTCTCTAACATGCCAGTAATATCCACATCTCTACAACCTTTTTCCTGTGAAAATTATCCAAACCTTCACCAGCATGACTTTTGTACAGGAAAGCCACACACCACTGTGGACTTGACAATGACCTATTTTTCCAGCAGCCCAACTCTGTATTGTGGTATGGACTTTATTTTCATTTTCTTTCAAGGGCTTACTGGATGGAAGGTTAGGGAGAGACAGAAATCTCCTAGAGAAGACATTCAAGGTAATTTTGTTATTTACTAGCTCTGCTGGGTCTATGTGTTCTCACGTTTCAGTTTGTCTCAGTGAAGGTAGAGCAGAAAAGCAGCTATACAGATACAGACAGACCCACTGTCTTGTCAGTAGCTTTTGGTCTTGCCAGGGGCAGAAGAGTCATCAGCAAATACTAAATACGGACCTCATAACCAGCACAAGCTAGGAAAAAGCCATATATTCAGTCTTCAGTACTCAAATAAGCAATTGACACAGATAACTTGTCTCTAGTTCCTCTGGCTACAAAATCATGTTTAACATCATGTTAGTTCATATGACTTCAGCTGTGAACCATCTAGGTTTCCCACCACATTCATCATACTAAATCCAGAGCAACTACTTCTCAGTCTTCTAATATGACCAACTTTTCCACAAAAGATAAAACTCTTGCAAAGCAGTCGATTAAGGGTGATAAGATACTTCAGCCTTTGCTGATGTTGCCAAACAGGATGCTAATTAAAGCTATTTCTGGTGATGACGTTTTCCTATTTTCTTTGTTCTTTCTTTCTTTCAGTCAGTGTCAACATTTAGTCACATAAAACCCAGACTAAATGCAAACAGTCTTAATCCAATGCTAACATAGAGGCCCTCTTCCCCATCAGCTTTTCAGGGCCTCTGAATAGCAGGCAAGTTCCTAGAATTTTAATAACTGCTATGGTGGTGCCTCTTCCAAAAATTCCCCACCCTTCCTCTGAGAGCTCTGCAGGCACATTACTGCAAGTAAAATCAATGACTACTTTGATAATTGCAAATCTCTCAGGCTAGCAAAAGAAGGGTACTTTTTTCTCTATTTTTAAAATCAGGAAACCATGTTTTTCCATTGACCTTCCTAGGCTAATCCAAATTCCCCCTTTGCAAGAACATCTGGAGCAAATTAAATACAATAGCACAAATTTTCCTAAATAGTTTGAGTTGATGCTTCCATAAAAGTCCTAATTAATTTATTTTCCTATATTTCCCCCATCTTTCCACTCTCTCACCTATTCAGGGACAATAAAAGATAGTACCCACATGTAACAAAAGATGCTTAAGAGCTAAGGAAATAGAACAAGCCTACCCAGTCTGGCCGATACTGGTGAAGCAAAATCCCAAACAAAACAGCACACGTAACTTATATGAACTGTTAAATTTTAAAGCCTGAGATTGGCTCTGTGACACACAATCACATAAAGATCTTTCCATCTTTTCACACAGACACTTCAGCCTTGGTCAAATAATTTCTCTTCCACCATGAGTTTTCTCTCCCAGCTCATCGCATGTACCAACAAGCTTGCTCAAGACTTTCCATTGGTTCTGTCTCCCCTTCATCCTTCTGTCTCTCTGTCTGCCTCAACCCATTAGTCTATCAACCCCAGTACCCTACTGCTCTCTCAGCCCAACTGTATTAAAAGGTTTGAAATTTAACTTAAAAAAGAACTGTCCAATGTTAAATGCATGATGCTTCTCCATCTACATCCCTAAACATGTCTTTACCTAGGATATTATATAAAACCTGATCTTCTACAAAGAAAATTCATATAATAATCTAAAAGTAACAACCCATGAAGTTCAAATTTTTTTGTATGAAACATATTACAAAAATTATGCAGATAGCACCATGGTTTGCTTTTTGCCATGCAGGAAACTTGCTGTTGTTTCCCCTGAGATAACAAATTCAATATCTTGACTAGAACAGTAGAGGAAGTATCTATATTTCTCTTTCCTCCTCAGTAACACGGCCTTTGCAGTGGCATCTAAGAAGCCACACATGCAACAAATAGCATCAATGTTACATTGTGACAGATCAAGGACATCTGAGTATTATAAATTTCTTATTTATTGGTTGCTAGTGAGGCAGATGCCTGCAACTGATGGCTCCATATTTTGTCTTTAAGGGCTACTGAATTGATATCCAAAGAACAGAAGCTTTGCTGTTGTATTTTCATAAGGATGTCATGACAGTTGGAATAAAAGTCAGTTAATTTCAGTCTTGGTTAATACTCCCCTATGGCAATCCACCCGAAAAAAAAAAAAAAAAAAAAAAAAAAAAAAAAAAAGATTAATTACAATTATACACTTGTGCTAAAAGTCTATTAAAGGACTGTGTGACCTGATAGTTAAAATCAACCAAAAACAAAACAGTAAATTTTGTTTCTGATGAAGAAGCTGCAAGTCTCAGAGTTCACATGAAAAGATAGTTTTCTTGGTTCCCTCTTGATGTTGTCTCCTTCTTTCACATCATTATTAAAGACAAGGCTGATCACTTCAGCCTGAAGCTTCCACTTGCAAGATCCAGACCATGATTAAGTCTGCATTCAGTTGCATGGCCTTCCAGTTTTCATGCTGCTGGCCTGATGGCAACAGGCTAATTGCTCACCTGTGGATGTGTGGTGGTACATGTGTTTGTGTGCTCACATGTAAAATTTCAGTCATAGATTTCTAGGAATGAGTTGTAGTGAAGACAAATATTCAACATCATTTCAAGGTTGTTACAGTCTTTTCTATGAAATGTAATGGTATCTCACAGTTTTGAGTAGTGAATTTTGCATTTGGGAAAAAGGTAGCAATAACGTCTAGGCAGGGCAGCACTGAACAGATTTCCTTGATGATGTCAAAACTAGTTTTTCATTGAATAAATCCAACTGATATTTTTCCAAAATGAAAATTGTATTTCAGATATTTTTCTGTTAAAATTTTTCTCAGTTTTAAAGAAGTGCATTATTTCAACTTGGAACTTCAAAATTATTTCATAAGGCAGTATTTTTTAACTAATGCATTAATTCAGGATTACACATAAGTACCTGTAGAGCTAAATATGCATTATAAAGATGCAATTTATATTTTTTTCAGTCAAGTAATTTTTAAAATCTTTTTCCTTTCGGTTTTTTATTTTTTTTATTGTTTTTATTTTTTCAGATTAAAATTATTAATATTTTTACTGAAATGCCACTGTGATTTAAAAATAGTTGCATTTACATACATTTTAAATGTGCTAAATCATTCAGTCATGCTACTTAGTACAAATTAAAATATTTTATATTCTTTTCTGCAAGAAAATTTGAGGGGCTTTATGTATTATGTTTCTGGTTTTAGCCTCAACACTGTCATATCGCAATGAGTTTTACAAACTTAGAAAGAGCTTTTCTGCATCCCTGTTATGGAATTACTTAGACACCTACTGAAGCACAGTGACTCTGCTCCAAAGTTTTCTACACAAGTTTTGCTAACACTTGCATTTTAAGCATGTGATTTTGTAGGCTGATAGGTCTAATATAAGGACAGGACTTGGTAATGAGAGTTCAGCAGGCATAGATAAGATAGTACTATCTTGTGATGAGAAACTGATGACCACAGTTTTTTAAGACACACGATTATAGATTGAGAGTTTTTTGGAGGAAAGTGTCAGTATCACTATTACATGGTCAGTAAATAACAAATATGACAAAACCATACAATCCTGTAATCCTCTGAATATCAAGGTCCAGACCTGCTCTTTCTGAAGCCAGCAAGGACTTAGGTTCTACTTCCAAATACTTTAAAAAAGTTTTATCTCAAAATAGAGGAACAGCTTATGCAACAACTGACATAATTTGAAAACAAAAAAAAAAAAACAAAAAAAAAAAACAAAAACCACCTTGTAAGATTTCAATGTACTTAAACCTGAACTGAATTTAAATCTAAAATTAATCACTATGTCTTCTGCCCCCTCTCCTGAAACTAAGAACTTGAATAATATTTGTTCACTTTGTAACATGAGCTGAACTGAAGGCTGATAGAAATATACTGGGTTTGGATAGTGGTACTGGAAAAATAAAAGATTTCGAATCTGAAAGAGACAATTTGGCCAAACAACAGGTGCATTAATTAAAACTTCTGAAACTATTCTTCATTTGGGGTAATTCAAATGAAAGGAGATTTTATGAATGTTACATCACAACATCATTATCAAAAAAAGTAGGGTGGGAGCATGCACAGATGCAGAGAGTATATGAGTAAAATTCAAGATACTATTAATAACGAGTGTGGAAAGTTTAGATTCAGGAAAAGTTTAGAAGCTTTTCCTCAGCATTCTGCAGACAAGATTTTGTCACACCAAAATTTCTTTAATATGCCTGCCTGATGTAAATAGTACATCTTGATAGGAAAAACCTAAGCCAGATGAAAACTGGGTGGACCCACTTCTTGCATATTCTTCATTCTCCCAATAAGAACCATTCATCATGCTCCAAGAACCTCCTAATAGCTCAGTCTTTCAGAAGATTTTGCAGATTTGGGGGCACTTTTTTTTTTTTTTTTTTTCCCCCAGGACCAGATTATTATTATTAATCAATAACTTCCTGTGTATTGGGATTACAATACCATGTTTATCATATCAAGTCTCAGCACTTAACAGAATGGAGCCTACACAAACTGCAAGGTATTATATGAGAAAAGACTGCAGTGAAACCCTCAGCTCAAAAGCTTGAACAAATAAACAGAACAAATAAAAAGTGGTTTTCTTGCTCCTCTGTGCACTCAGTGGAAAGAAACTATCAAACTTTTGCACCCCACTGCTCCAAAATGCATTAAAAATCTCTCTCAGCTGCGAGCAAAATGTGTCAACCACCATTGTTATTCCAGCTCAATTTAAGGGGAAAGAAATTTATTTTTGTAAAAGCTGTCAGTGAAAAACTTTTATCTAAACATTCATTCATGCTCAAGAGTGGTCCTGTATTTCATGCTTAATGGGCCAAATTTAGAGAACCCTGATGTTGATAGCCAGCATTGACCCATGCTGTGTGTTGACAAAAGGCACACTTACATGGCTGGTTTTCTACTAACATAAGAATGCAACTTAATTTAGAGTATGTTCCAAGCAGCTTTGTTTTTCTCTGTTCAGCAGATGTAGGGTGCAAGTACACAGTACTTGTTGGATTAGATCAGGTCAACAAAGACCAGTGAACTCAGGGCTTTCCTAGGCCACTACTGGAGGTTTCTGAAAGAGGTACAGGCTCCCAGCACTTGAAAACATAGGGATGGAAATGGGAGAAGTCAGGAGCTGAATCCCCTCTGCAGTGATCAGCTTACCCTGAAGTGAGAAGTTTCCTTATTGCTACTGCAGCACATGGCACTTACCAGGGTTATTGCAGAAGCCTCACGCAGTTCCACATACGATAACTGTAATTAGACGTAATGGCTGCACCTCTGACCCATGAGAAGCAACAGGCATGCAACGGTCATGCATTAGTATTTGAGGAAAAGCTGTAAGAGAAGAGAAATGAAGGGATGGAGGGAGGATAGAACCTTTAAAAGATTAAAGAGAGTATCACATTGCCTCTATCAGCATGTGCTGAGACAAAACTTGTTCCTTTTCAGATGCCTCTCCTTCTTTTATAGTAAAACACTGAGGCTGAGCATTTATAAGTAATACTTGGTACAAAACCAGGATACTAAATCTGAGCAATAAACTCTAATGTGAAACCCTGACTAGGAGCACTGTAAATACTTATACATTCTCATCTAACCTTTTCATTCAAACCTTTGGTAACAGCAGAGAGTGAATATTACAATTTTAGCCTAATAGCAATCTGAATGCTTACTTGATAAGAGCACTACACAGAGAACTTTTTTCCCAGATATCAGCTTTTACTAGAAGGCTAAATTAGTCGAGCCAAATGTTAGGAACAGACCAGCAAAATACCCTTCTTAAGATGTAATTGGAAGTTAATATTATATTCATGTCCATTCTTGTTGCCATCTAACTGAGAAAAAAGAGGTGGGGGACCTCATTTTCACCTTGTATTACTTTTAGTTCAATTGTTCTTTGGAAATAAGGTTTTTAAATACTTCTAATTGATTTTCTTTATAATATGACCATGATAAGGCATTCTGTTCTATCAGATGTGTTTCACTGATTGACATTTTAAATAAGATGTGAGAAATTTACAATGATCTGAGTGGTATGTGCCAACTGCTAGGGAATGAACTTCATTTACCATTAAATCAGTTTAGTTTTAATGTTCAGGAAGACAGGATGTACTGGGTGTCATAGCCTGTGAACAAGCATGTTTCAGACTCCCATTATCATTAAACCACCCCTGAGCTGTGCTTGCAATTGTCAATGGTGTTTCCCAGCACAGTGACCTCACACACACATGCAGTCAGATGCCCCTTAACATCAAAGTGGATCATAACTGATATCATCTACCTGGACTTGTGCAAAGCATTTGACACTGTGCCACATGACAACCTTGTCTCTAAATTGGATGAAGAATTGGCTGGATGGTCACCCTCAAAGAGTTGCAGTCAATGACTCAACGTCTGAATGGAGAGCAGTGACAAGTGGTGTTCCTCAAAGGTCAGTATTGGGACCAGTATTGTTTAACATCTTTGTTGGCAACATGGACAGTGGGACTGAGTGCCCCCTCAACAAATTTGCTGATGACACCAAGCTGTGTGGTGCGGTTGACATGTTGGAGGGAAGGGATGCCATCCAGAAGGACCTTAACAGGCTTGAGAGGCATGCCTGTGCAAACCTTATGAAGTTCAACAAGGCCAAGTGCAAGGTCTTGCACATGGGTCGAGGCAATCCCAGGCACAAATACAATGAGATCAGCCCTGCAGAGAAGGACTTGCAGGTACTAGTTGATGGAAAACTGACTGTGAGCCAGCAATGTGCGCTCACAGCACAGAAAGCCAACCATGTCCTGAGCTGCATCAAGAGAAGTGTGGCCAGCAGGTCAAGGGAGGGGATTCTTCCCCTCTGCTCCACTCTTGTTGCACTGTCTTCACAATCTATACTCTGCCTACCTTTTACTGTCTGCCAAAATACCCACTTCTAATGTATACAGTGTCCACCTTCAGGGCCCATTCAATAAACTTTCAAAGAAATACCCCCCAGTTTTCCCACAGATTGTCTCTAATGTGTGGGGTGAACTCCCCAAACTCCCAAGGGTTTGTCAAGGTGAATTAGCTGAGATAGAACACATCACCAAGATGGCATAATATTCTGGGGACTCAGGCTACCTAACTTACATCTAGCTTTTTCCATCATATGGGACACACAGATCCCCAGACATCTGCAAAGCCACCTCTCTGTTCTCCTTCAAACTCTCATGATATTTACAGGAAAATTTTGATGACTGTGAGGCTGTAGAAACTGTCACCCCACAGATCAGACTGACCAAATACTGCTTGTTTCTTTTACTCGCCTAACTTACTTTCCTCTATCTCTTTTTGTTTAAATACTTATGCATTGTACTTAGGTCATAAAGTTTTCTGGGGCAGGAATTAGGGTTGTCTGCTCTGTAGTGCTCCAGGGTAGCATAAGGCAGCAGACAGTAATTTAATTAACTATGAGCATGTGCACAGCAATAGGAGAAGATTGATCCAGGTAAATGTAAGTTGCACACTTCCTTACCCATCTGATCATGTTTTATCATCACATTGGCCTAAATCCATATTTTAACCCAAAGTCTATCTTAAGTCAAAAAGTGTTATTTTGGGATGTCAAACTGTCCAAATTTTGGACCCAAGGAATATTAGGGAGGCTTTCAATATTTTCCAGGTCAGATGGTCTTCTATATCATAATTTAGATGGTCTTACTCTTATTTATTTGAATATACCTGGCCATCTCAGTCCTCCCCTTTGAGTAGTTAAGAGGGATTCATTGACCTTTGCATTCATGGGAAATTCAGGCTACTGAGACTTGTGAAGTCCAAATACTGAAGCTGATTGATATACTGTTACATTATTACTTCAATGGCTTTAGCAGTTAATATGATCAACACTACAGAAGAAATCCTGTATTTAAGCCACACCATTGCATCAGTAGAAGGATTGTGCACACCAGGTGGATTGACATTAGAATGTTTTGCACAGGCTCTAGAAGCAAGCACAGAAAGTAACAGATGAATTCATTTTCAGGGGCAAAGATCATATGTGAGCAAAAAAAACTCCAAGCCTTCACCTTCACACATGTAATCAGAGATTTGACATTATAATTTTACTGCATATCCCTTTTGATAAATTAAATACGATTATTGGAAGTGACTAAGCAACTGTATTCAGCAGGAAGACTGGAAAAATAATGAAGATGGTAGCCAATCTTTATATATTATACACAGACACAACATCTCCTACATATAATCTTAGATATGCTGTTTTGGAACTCCAAAGGAGAAACAACTTTTAAAAAGCAGCAACACTGAAAAAATAATATATCCGTGCACTTATCACCACAGCAGGAAGTGGAGGGCAGAGACAGCAATACCAACAGTAATCATGTGCCTAATGGCTCAGCAGAAACATCCTCCTACGTCTGGTAGCTCTCCATACACAGAGCTATTCAGTGCCCTTTGAACATATACACAGTGTTTTCAGAACTAATTATGATGCTGGCATATGGTACATTTACCAAGAAAGAAAAAGACAGACTTTTTAAAAGCACTGCCATGACTACTATAACAAAGAAAAAGTTAGCCACTATTACAGGGCCTGAGCCAATATTTATTTAAATCAATGCAAAGACTTTCACTGACTACACAGTGGACTTTGGATCTGGTCCACATGAAATGGAGAGTCTTGCTGAGATTCCTGGCCTCATAAAGAGCCAGAGACTACTACAGCACCACTACCACCTAGCTAAACAGAAACTGTTCTTATTAAAAAACCTATAAGGCATAATAGGGGGGAAAGCAAAAGGTTCCCTTGGAGTTCAAGAGGCTTCTGAAAATGAATGATACCATTCATACAGAATTTAAATGAACCTGTGTTATTCAATAAAGAACTGTAGCTGTGCTGTAAAATTCTATTGATCAAAATTACTGAATATGACTTGTAAGCATCCTCCAGTAAATGCTATGATACTTTTCCACAAAACTATAACAATATAAGACAATATGCAATGTCTTGTTAAATCTTGTCTAAGCAGTCCTGAGAGAGATTTCTGTTTACAGCATGGTGCTTACAGTCCTAGCCGGGCTTCAGTTTAGAATCATCTCTATAGAAGTGTCTTCTTGCTGACTAGGCTGTAGTCTCCTGCAAGCCCCTCATCTCAATCCCAAATAACAGTTCATCTCAGACCAGGAAATTCTGCAAAATCCCCAAGGCTGAGGTCAGTCTGGGGTTTCTTCACCTCCAATCAACCCTCTCCTGGCAGTATTTCCACCCAACCACAGGCCTCCAGCATGGGAAATCAGTGAGCAGCAACCCCATGATTCCTTGTCTTGACTTTCTCCCTCCATGTCCCCTCTGACACTCCTGAAGTTTCTGCCAGCCCTAGGCAAGGAGAAATTCATGGAAGCAGACAAGGTGCCTGCAGAGTGATCTCACTTCTTTGTGCAGCATGACAAAGCTCAGGAGGTACCTTAATGCCATGCTGGAAGATGCAGTACAGATGATTCTGGTTAGGAAGGGTGGTGAAGATCAGAAAGCTTGAGCTCCTTCAGGACAACGCTGAGACCAACAGTAAATAGCACAGTAGACACAGCCCAAAATGAGACCTGCAGTGTATCTGAGACTGGCATTTGAAATCATTTGCATGAACAAGGTTCCTGTCTGTGTACAGACACTGATCCCAAAAAAATGGATTACCAAAGTGATGCAGCTCCTTTTCCCTCATTTTAACTACTATAGATCAAGCCTTTAACTATAAAATACATACTCTACCAGGAATTTACACCACAATCCTAGTTTCCATTAACTCTTAAACTGTAATCCACATGTTCCTTTTTCATACTTGCAGCTATGAAAATGATACAAAGCCCTGCTTTCAAATAAGTGTGCAGCTCTTGTTCTAAGTAGCAACATTTTTCTGAACAGCCTTAAGCTCTGTCATAAGATCACACAACCAAGTGTGAAAAAAAAGCCACCACAAGACAAAAATACAATGGAAGCAAGTGACAAAGTACCTGGGACAGTGCAGGCAGTAAAAGCTGTGAAAGGGTGTTAGCACTGGCCTCATCATGCGCCAGTAGAGCAGCGATCTAACACAGACTTCATGTATTCTCTAGGGTTGCTAGTACATGCAGCATGCTTGCTACAATATCTCCTTCAGTTTTGCTGGGCAGAGATGATTTCTTCCTGAAGTAAAATGAAGCCTAAGAGTGTTTTGGATGAGCACAGAACATGGATGTGGCATCTGTAAAATATGAGCTGCTCAGTGCAAGCTCAAAGAAAGAAAAAAGCAGTTTAAGAAAAAGCTTCTCTAAAATAAAATTGAAACAAACAAAACAACCCACAGAGGGCTATAGAACAACAATAATTGTAAACCTTTTAAACATTCATGTTTTGAGGTTTCTTTTCTGTTTACATTTGAAATTTACCCAAGTTTTTGACACAAAGTGTACTATAACAGAACTTAGAACCGTTAATTGAAAACTAAAGTGACAGAACAGTTTAGAAAAACATAAATTCAGCAGTGCTATGGCCAACAAATCTGGCTGCACCGTGAAACAGGCACCCAGTGCAGAGATCCTTACATCATCCAAGCATCAAGTGTTGCCAATAAGAGTTTAGGTTGCATGGAATATATAACTTGCAATGACTGTACAATAAAAATAAATGAGTGTTCAGAAATTTATACGGATTTCAAGAAAGCATTTGATATTGTATCAACACAACAGGAAAGATAGAGTGGTAAAAAGAGAGAGAAATATTATGTTGACTTAGATGCTAAAAAGCATACCAGTAGAAGATGGTTCAGTTAAATTATGTACTTGGCTTATTATATTGTATATTATGGTCTCCAATGAACAAGCCAACACTAATATGCAAAAAAGGTTTTTTCTTGGAAAAATAAACTCCTGTCTCTCATTCTGAGAAAAAATTCCACTCTTTTAGAAGCGATGTGTCACCGGTTGCTTTAACTCTTAAGTGCCTCAAAATCTTTAATGTCTTCATCTTCACATACCTCTAGAAATGATGCTACTCATCTTTCACAGACTATTAAGTGTGTTTTTTAAAGACTAATGAGTTATTTTATTGCCTATTTCTGTTAAAGGAAACTGTAGGAAACCAGGTCTCACTGACTGCAAAGAGATCTAGGATTCTATCTGCACCACAAGCTTTAAAAATAATTTTTGACTATTGGCATGACAGGGAACTAAATACAGATTTCCCTAACCCCAGGCTGGTACCTTAACTCCTGAACCAACTTTTTTCTATTACAAGATGGGCATTAAACCAGCAAGTAAAAAAGTGGAGAATGAGCCCATATTCTTAAGAAAGAGGTGAAAACCAAAAGCTTTACTTCTAGTTAAGCTCTCACAAGGATAATTATATGACACATACCAGTTTGATTTAGTTTTCTTGTCTTATTTCTAGAACTGGTGTTGTTACACAGCAACAGGCTTTCTATTCCTGAACTTAGTTTTCATAGAAGCACACGAAACATCTTCAGCTTTAATAATTAATAGTAATAATAATAATAATAATGAATACCATAGAATAAGACAGAGAGTGCCCTAAAAATGAGCTCTGCTAACAACATATATAGACCTACATGTTCACACATCATTAGAGCTGCTCACATGAACTCATACAGCCCACTTTCCCTACCCCCCAGAATTATTGCTTAATTGATTCTCATCATACTCATCATATTCATAGACAGCTCTGACAAGAATCAATAGCAAATAAGTTTGTTCATTTAACTTGGCTCGCTCTCTTAACTCACTTTAGTTTATCATTTTGAATGAACATGCTTTATTTAGCAGGTTAATTCTTACAGAAAGTACCATCCATATTTGTGGGGAAAGAGGTAGGTGGATACACAAATTTAGGATAAATCTGGGATGGAAAATGGCAAGGAAACAATTGGACAAAATAAAGAAAATAAACTTCATCCAGTAATCTCATAGCTCTTCAGTTGAAAATATAAAGAGAGATGGAGAACTGAAGCAGCAAGTACAGTCAGAAGAATTGATTAGAGAAAGTTAATCTTTACAGTGATAATTCATGAGTGTTGAGTGAAGCAAAGATGACCAGGACTGATATTCAGAGGTAGGGTGTTGGCCGGATCACCTGCACCTTATCACCTGAACCTCCAGGACAGTATTAAAGGAAGATCTTTCTGATCTGGAAATAAACTAGCAAAACCTATCAAAAAAATGCTGTCTGCTTAGCCTCTTTATGCCACTGATAACGATGATGAAAGATGCAGAGAGAGTGACAGTGCCTGAATAACTCTGTAATTACTTCCATTTAAAGATGTTACAGCTTCCAAGACACAGTGCAAATGGTTTTGAAATGAGTGACATTGCATACATCTGGCACAACAAGTGCAACATTAACCAGACAGAAGAGCTTAAGCTCTGAAAATGTCAATTTTCAGACTGAAAAGGGTTACAGACTTTAATGTCAGTGATTTATTCAGATAACACCCATGAACATTAAAAGGGCATGAGTTATGCTCATAACTTCCCATGCGTCAGGAATGACAACACTATTCCTCAGAGTCTGATGAATAGAGAGATCTATCAGAAGCAGATGGGAAATCAAATTTTGCTGAAAACCAGAAGATTCTGATCTCATCAACAGAACCTAGAAATTACTGTATAAGCCCTATCAAAGTAAGAAAGACTAAGGACAAAATCTCAGTGGAAAATAAACCATCCACAGGTGTGCATTTGAGCTTTAAATAGCTGGCTCATGTTCCTTATCATCTGTTCTCTGTGGCTTTGTCTGCACTTAAGTTTATGAAGCTTGCTGCCTATCATTAAAATAATGATATACATCTGCAAGACAGGGTTGCACTAGGATGCATGATGTCACAGTGCAGAGGGTTACATCACATAGGTCAGGATGAACCTTGAATGTTAAAACCAAACCAAACCAAAGGAGCAAAAAGTATTGAACAGGTTTGTGAACAACCTATGCTCAGCATAACTGGTACTGTGTTCAGAGACCACCTCCACCTCTGAAATAAACAAAGCACCCTCAGGGAAGGGCAATTCCCTAAGATCACTCTGTCAAAGGTGAGGAAACTAATCCTACTGCAGAGGCTCTGTGCACACTGCTCTCATGTGGACCTTAACCAGGCGAGGATTCAGTCCTGTCTTGAGTATTACAGACGTGGAGGGCTCTGTGCTATAATTGCTAATAGACGATCTCACACTCCTTTGCTTATTGAGAAATCACCTTGCTCTGGAGTGTCCTACACAGACCAACTTTCAAGTTCTCCTTTCCATTCTGTCCAGAATGGACCAACAAGGAAGCAAAGGGTTGGAAAACCACCTCTGAGTAATCAACCAGTTCCAAAATACTGCCTGTATGAAAAATACAACAACCGGAATACCTTAACTTCTCCTTTTATAAGACCCTACTTTTCAATGCTCACTGGTTTGGTAGATTTTCCCTGTACTTGCTGAAAACAAAACTGTTTAAAGGAAATATCACCCCCACATTAATCTATGCAGAAAGACTCCTTTACTCATGCTGAAACCACTTTTGCAATTGGTGAAGCTGGGATCTGAACTGGCTATGTTTCAAGGCTCTGCTCTTGAAAGTCAGTTGCGGTTGGGTTCCCTGTGTCAAGTGCTGAGTCTTTTCCCATTCTTGTGGGAAATCTGTCAAAGACTGCCTGTATATGCATTTTAAAAGCTGCAGCTGACATGGTAGAAGCTCGCCATTTAGAAACAACACTCTTCCTCCCCCACACAAGAAAAAAATGCGAAGTACTTACTCACAAGGGATGTTCTAGCTTAGATCAAGTGGAGTTTTTCCTGCAATTTCAAATATCTGAACCAAGAAGCTTTATCTTTCCATCACTGCTGGAGCTCAGGATCTTTCCAGGAACTGGACAGGGGAACACCCAATGCTACATAAAAAGGTGGGGAGCAGATGTGGACTGGAGGAAGTGTGACTTGGACAATGCCAGAGAGATTTGGGGGCTGGCTGAGTAAGTCTGGAAGATTAGAGGAAAGGACATAGATTTTGTGTTTCAGACTAAGTGTGTGTTGGGAGGTATCTGAGACCATCTGCGCAAGGCAGCTTGGAAATGGGAGCCAGTGCTGCAGTGGGGCATATTAAGACACCGGCGTGGAAGACCAGGCTTGAACAAGTCAAGTGTTAGGTAGTGAGGAGCAGCTGGATGAAGAGCAAAGTCTTCAGGAAGAATGAGCAAAGCCTTCAGGAATGGCAAGCAAATTCTGGAGGCCACACCAAACAAAATAACCTGGAAAAAGGAAAAGAAGGAACTCAGGAATGGATGTAGATAACCTGAGGAAAAGGAGTAAGTAAATTTTCTGACCAAAAGGATGTATACAGGTAGAGAGGCAGTATCTGCCAGTAAAGAAAACAAAACTGGGAGACAAGGCAGATGAGACTGAATATGGAAGGACTCAAGCAGGGCGAAAGAGGATCTGTGCCCATTAAAGAACACTTGTCTCCAGAGCGTGGAAAGGAGTTGATGAGTCCAAGCCTCCCTTCTCCCTCTGAAACCAGCACTGTGACAGTCATCAGGGGTCTTGGACATTGTTACCTCTTGTGATGAGTTGGGTAAGTAGTGAGATGGGATTTTTCCAAGATATTTTAAGCATTCATTCTAGAAACTACAAGCACCACACAGTTGTTAGAATGATGAAGTTTAAATGCCAATGCTCAGGAATCAGCAAATCCCAAATTAAATTTGCTTTTGCTGAATTCAGTGCACTAGGAGCATACACAATTTCCTACTATTTTTAACTATGCAATCAGGCAAACTGTCCCCAAATATATATCCCTGTGTAGGGATGACTCTAATTTGCAGTTTTCAGAAGACCCTTAGGAATGAGGAAGCAGCAATAGAAGTAAACTGTTTTCTAGAGTACAGGTCCTTTAATTCTATCTTTTCCTTTATGTACATAAGAAGTACTACTGAAGCCAAAAAACAATGGACACATTTGTAAAGAAACACATTAAATGATAGAGAATCATTCATAGTACCTGCACTGAGTTTGTTTTCTATCAGCTAACCCAATCACTTTCCTATCCATCTGTATCTGTTCTCTGCCTCAGGTTTCTACCAAACGTAATTTAAAAAAAAAAAAAAAAAAAAAGCACCTGCTTTACTGGGAAATGCAGCCTCGGCTCTCCCACAATCACTGCATGGGGCAACATTTAGGTCAATGACCCTACTTTGTTAACTTATTAGTAGATTCCCACCTCACAGAAGAACAGTGTGGTCAGACTCAGAGCCACTTGGGAGGATCCTGGTGGGAAAATGTTGTCACAATACAGAGAGCATGATTTGTATGTAAAACTGATATTGTGGAGAAGGAGGTGCTGATTGCTTCTCCTTGGTATCCCATACCAGGATGTGAGGGAATAGTTCAAAACTGCACCAGGGGAGGTTTAGACTGGACATTAGGAAGCACTTCTTTACTGAGAGTGTAGTCAAACACTGGAACAGGCTTCCTAGAGAGGTGGTTGATGCCCCAAATTTGTCGATGTTTAAGAGTCATTTGGACAATGCCCTCAATAACATGCTTTAACTTTTGATCAGCCCTGAATTGGTCAGCCAGTTGGACCAGATGACTGTTGTAGGTCTCTTTCAACTATAATATTCTATTCTATTCATCTTTTTCAAGGCAAACTTAACAAGAAAAGAAAAACAATGAAGTTTTGGACACACCAGCTCTTCCATCACAGCTACAGCAGCATTAGTACTGCTATGAAAACACAGTAAAGCTGTTAGCTCAGACTATGAAAAGTCCAAGGCAAAGAAAAAAGAAGTGAACAATATCCAGTAACATACTTGACCAAGTCAAACCCTTTATCAGCTGTTTTCACCTACTGGTATGAAAGTTTCTGGGTTTGTTTTCTTTATAAAAGCAGGGTAGCTGTCATTACAAGAATTTCAAAACCTCTCAGGTCTTTTGTGTTCATCAATTTTTTTCTTCACATATAATTCGTTGGGTAATACACATCATGCTCTCCACCTTTTGGAGCTGCTGGTGTGATATTATTGAATAGATGTAGCACATTGATTCTGGACTGCTGGGAATTACCAGCTGGCACAGTGGGAAAGAGGATAAGTATTAACTGTTGCAGATAGAGTTGTTTCTTCTCTACAGAGAATGGCTCCCTTCAGTTAAAATTAAATAAATATGTTACAATCATTTCTCCCTCTTTACGTTTTCCCAATCTCCAGGATTTTTGAAGTGGATCCTTATACTTTGTCTTCCATATGCAATATTAGTAGATAATGACTATAGAGGTTTTGCTGCTCTGTATTTATATACCTGATCCTTAGTTCAACGCTCTGATTTACACAACACTCAGACAGATTCAGAATTGACTAGTGCAATGTAACATCTCCCAAATCCCATCCACATAGAAGAAATGCCACATGGGTTATGCAGTACTGGGATGAATAAAGTGCAGTAATCCAGGCTGCAACAGGAAGAATTCACAGTATCACAATCAGCACACATTGTTGTAAAGCCCCTGTATTTGCTGGTTTACAAACAGTGCAGATGGCAACACAAGCTTTAACTCAGGCAAGCATATGAGATTAAATATTCTTTTCACCATAATCTTTGCTAAGATTGCCTCCTCATAGAAATAAAGCTAGCCGAGTGCTCTGGGAGAGTGTACAAATCAAGTCTTACAGGTAATGAGAAACAAGGAGCTTCAAGATATAGTTTAATGCTATTCTCAATAGACTCCTCCCCATGCCAAATTACATTTTAAATGTATATGGAGCTTCCAAAGGGAGTGTCATTGTTCTGAAGAGAATATGTAATCCGGATGTACCGATAGTGTACACAGATCATCCAATCTTAATGACATTTACAACAAGACATTGGGACTGTCAGTCATGAGCATCCCATTGCATATAAAATAGTAACAATAAATTGCAATGCCATTATCTGTATAAGAAAGCCTCTTTATTAATTGTACCTCATTAGTGACTGCAATATTTTACTAGTGAGTACAAACACTATAATGGGAGGATTTAAATTTTTTTTTTCTTCTAAATTGTTTGAATGTGATTAAGGATCTAAACTCTAGAAGATGTTCTGACCTTTGTGGAGCTTAACTGAGAAGTGACTTCAGGAAAAGTAAAAATTAGTCAGGTTTAAATTCAGTAATGGTAAGCCAATGCATATTGTGGAAAGCACCAAGGGGATGGTGCTAAGCAAAATTATGGTTGATAACAGGGGAATCTGAGCTAAAATGTGGGAAAATATAATAAAAATTATGAAGGATATCAGAAATACACTTCATAACGAGCTCACAATGAGATGTAGCTAAACAGGTTGAATTGGCTTTTCTGGTACATAAGAAGAGGAACGATACTTGTAGGGAAGTCATAATGCCTCATTTCTTGAAACGGATAAGACGCATTCAGAACAAAATTGGAGGCATTTAAGTAAGACAGTGATGTTATATATTGAGAATTGGAGGCAAAGGTTCCTAAGCTGTTGTAAGGCACAGACTATTAGATTAGATGAGCGGGTAAAAAAGATTTTAAATTATTCCTTCTTCATTCTGCTTATTCTTTTTTACCATCTTTTTTTTCCCCCCACACTTCCCACAACTATCAAGCATCTCTTAGCAAGTATAAAGGTCCTAAACTAATGTACTGATGTGTACCTTGCATCACTTTACACATCTTAATTTGACAATTAGATGAGGGAATGTGAGGAGGAAACACAAAATATCCCTGCAGGGTGCAGTTTCATGACATAGCTAAATTATCCTAATGGCATTCTCTGCCAGTTTAGCTACCAAAACTGTCACACCACTCAGGTGGCTGCCAGAGCCATTGCAAATAAGGAGGACAGAGGAGGGGCAAAGCCCTTTCCACCAGCAGCTAGTTACAGGATTAATGTACCTGTAATGTAAAATGCAGTGGTTTCTGGTGGAATGTGTGTGTGTGTTGGCAGAATGGGAGGTAGGGAGGGGGTTACTATGTTTTAATTCCTCTTCCAGATGAGGTCTCTGACCTGACACTGCTCATGAACATATTAGCACTACTACTAATGTGAGTGGGGGAACCAGGAAGTGTTGTGGGGAGAAAAGGAAGGAAGATACTTTGATCTGGGTGTTCCTACTGCTATGGAACTCTCAAATTCAGGAGGTACCAAAGTCAGACATGGAGTGGGGAGTGCTCGCTTTTAGCAGATTCTTACAAGATGTAGTTGAGAAAAGCAGCTAGATATTTGACAGGTACACCAAGGTTGCCACACTTGATCATGCCATTACTTCATTTGGCCTTTGGACTTCACAGTAGTTGAGTTTTCAAAGACAAATAGTCCAAAATAGACTGACTACTATTTGGAAATAGTATATGCATATATATGTACATGCGTAAGAAAATTCTAGCTCCCTCAGTGAGCATTTCGCTTATGCAACAAAGCTTCAAGTTCGAGTTGTTGTCCTAGCTTGCATAACTGTAAAATTTATTAATGAACCTAACATTACCAAATGCATCTACAAGATTTGTCTGGCTGACCTCCTAAGTAAGGCTCTCATTTCTATAAGGCAATGACTATACAGTAGGCAAAAATTATTCTTTTTTATTAGCTCTAGATTTATTACCCTTTGATTTTATTGTCTCTGTGTTTTTTCCCATGTCTCTAAGCAGATGAAAATAAGAGGTTGATCTGTTTTTGTTATGTTCATTAGACTGCAAGAAAATGGGAGAACAATTATACAAAAGGAAAAAAGATGACATAAAAAAAAATGCAGGGAAGAGCACTTTCTTTCATCCTCCACTTAGGCAAAGACAGTTTCCCCATGTTTCAATCTATTTTAACACTAGATACCTCAATGGCAGCTTTCATTTCAATACATTATTAACTTCCTCAGGGCATGACCTGTCGTAGCTTGAACACATAAACTTGGAAAGGCCTCCCTGAATCCACTCAACCAAACAATCCCCCCTAGATCTTTCAAATCCTGTTCAAGGAGCTCTCTGATGAAAATATTTGCCTGATCTGTCCATTTGTAGATATCTTTCACTAATGGATTCCCTTTCACACCACATATCTTCACTTGATATTATATCCATAATATACTTACAGAATCAAACTACTCATGTGCATGCACACATTCATATTCTCTTTTTCTGCTAAATGACCTGAGAACTGCAATTCTTCTGCCAAATAAACAACCTCATTGATCTACGTAAGCAAAAAGATTGTGAATTGATCAACTATTGGGGTACCAGACAACATAAACAAAGGAAAACAAGTCTTAATTATGCCAGACTAAACAGAATTCATCCCAGAAAAAATCAGTCATCACAGACACATAATGTATTTCAATTTTACTCAACAGAATTAACATCCTCCTCATTTTAGTTGATACAGGGAAAATAAAATATTTGATGGAGCAGATCCAAGTGTATCTGTACCCACTGTTCTTTAATTTGAGGCAATTTTTTGATACAATAAGAACTCTAGTCACACTTTATTCCAATTCTGAAACATTAAGTAGTGGATTTATTTCAGCTTGGTTTAAGCAAGAACATTATGTTGCTATTGGCAAAGCCTTTCTTTCTCTTTCTCATCTCAAAAGCAAAATTTTTACCAGCCTAGGATGCCTCCTGCAGATGAGTCAGGAGCCTCTGCTTATATCCATAATCTGAATTCCTCATCTTTTCAAATCTTAAGACTGAAAACAAGGACAATAACCACCATCTTTTGAAGTCCTTCATTCAATAACTTAAAGCAATAGCTTGGATTAACCACTTCCAAAATACTGTTTGCTTTCCTACCACCTGGCTATAGAAACAGTTAGATGGGACAGATGTTATTTTCTCCATCAGTGGCAAAACACACAGGAAGAAAACAGTTTCCATCAAGCTCAGGGCAGAACGACTGCCGAGAGGGAACGAGTCAGACCTAGGTCATCTTCTGTCTTAATTAGTGGAGCAGACTAGAAAGGACAGACCAAAAATTCAGAGTTCTGCTGGAGCCAGATACCTCCAGAGCATGCTGAAAACTGTTGTAAACATGTCCATGCTTTTAGGGTTTTTTCCCCTCTGTCTCTGAGTGGCTTCCATAGTGCAGCTACACCTTGGTGTGCTCCACATCATCACTTTTGCATGAGACGTTCTACAGATCTGTATTATTTTACAAAAGTTCCTTTTATTCAAACAGACATTACGAATGGTTTGAATGTTGGTCCTCTTAAATTCACTTGCTTCGTCTGTATTTTTATGATCACTGTGTTTTTCTTTCCTTATTTATCTGAAAAAATCAATTGAATCATAAAAAAAAAAAAATATGAAAAACATTTTAAAGCTAAAAATTAGGATTACTGGTAAAGCTCTGCACTCTTCCAGCCTATGCTTGTCAGTAGACCACAAACCTCAGAAAACATGGAAATAGGTAATTAATTACAGGTCCATGCATATGTGACACTGACCCATCCAGTGGCTAATGTCAGCTGTAGATCATCTTCACTGAAATACAGGGACGCAAGAATACTCATTTTATTCACCTTTCTCTTTCTTGTAATCCTACATCTTGTCTGTATGGATGAAAGAGAGACATATGTAGCTTGAAGGGCCCAAACTATTTAATTTTCTTACTGAGTTCTCTCAGTTTTGGAAGCAGAAACACTCAGGGACACTGCCCACCAAGGGGACTTTGAGCAGTGAGGGCGAATACAGGTTTCCCAGAACATAACTAAAATTCTGATCTTAGATGGAAGTCCACAAGAGGGCAGAGATATTGTCTGTAGGTGAACCTCAGTGTATGTGGCTGAGCAGGTGTTGATAGATCCCATCATCCAAACATAAACTTTGCCATAACAGAGGGAAGAACTCAGACTGCTCCAGAAAAGCTCTGTGCTCCCTTAACAGTGGGCATCCTGCACCATCTTCAATGACATCATATAAATAGACATGTTGCTTGTGTACAAGCACATCACTTGCTCAGGTTAGCAATAAGGTTATGTTATTAATTACCTCATCCAAGATTTACAAAGTTATGAGGTATCTCACTTTGAATATTTTCTGTGATGAGCTATATATGTATATATTTGCTACAGACCAGCACTAAAGGCAGTAAGTCAGCTGATGCTGTAAATCTACCACCTCCACTATGGCATGTCACAGAGAATTATTCAATAAGTAAGCAGTGCAACACCTCATGTACCTGAGTAGAGGTGCACAGTCATTCTGACTGGTCACACAGGGTCACCTCCAGGATTTTCAAACACCCAGCAGCTCAGCTGGATTGTGCCTGGCATCTAGTATCACACTAAAGACAAAAAACCCTGAAGTGAAGAAGTGTTTGTCTGGAAAATCCTGCCATTGGCAAGGAGAAGAGTAAGGCAAGGCAAGGACCACCAAGGTCCCAGCTCACACATGGGGCAGAGACCAAAGCTCAGATCCTGTGAACAGACAGAAATTTCCCCCAATCCTTTCAACATATATGCCTATTTCTAGAACTGTGCACTGTGTACTATATACATACACATATAGAGACAGACAGAGGTTGCTAAATGAAGCCCTCCTCTCTCTTCAGAACCAAGGCGGGTTTCTGAGTTTGAGGGAGTAGATGTTGCAGTAGTGGTTGTTAGTGCTCCCGGACGGGCACCACGCTGTGTACCTGGCTTGGGCACGGATGCTCTCTCTGAGCCCGTTTGCCACTCCATGCACAGCTTTGCACTTCCCTGTTCCTTTCAGTTAGCCTCATTCCTGCAAAGCTACATGCTTTGTATTCTGATACTAGTGCTTCAATTCCCACACACCTGGTTTAGAGGGAAAAATATTTTCTCTATTATTTAGTGTCAATGAGACAAAGCTCTGACTGCACTTGTTTGTCTTTATTAAATAAAGAAGTCCTGACTGCAGGATATCCAGTTCAAGCATTTTTACCAACTTGAAATATTTTGCCTCATTAGAAAAGTATTTATTGCTACTTGTAAATGACCTATTTCAAAAGATTACCCATCTCCTGTATTTTCCCCTCAAAGATTTTTATGTGCCAGCTCCTGAAAATAAAATACATTGTTCTCATTCTTGCCTTATTATTACTTAATCTATCGAGGACTTCTGAATGCTTGAAGCTCCTACAAATCCATAAACCTATAAGATGGCAAACAAAATAAAATGTTCTGAATACATTTTTCCCTTGCATGTTTTGAAAGCAAAATATGAAGACAACAGGACCTTAGAGGACTTCAAAATCTGGGTAAATAAAAGTTTAAGGATGAGTAGAGAAAACATGATAGAGCTGGATGCATAACTTCATAATAAAAAATATTTTTGAGAGAAGAGAGAAGCATAAGATAGTCTGGTTTCCTTTTTTTATAGATGCTGATGATTTAGTTTGGATAGGGAAATTATAACTGTATTTCTGCAGCAACTTCAGTATTTCAATGTTTTTTTCTGTTTCACTTACAACTCTGCAGGTGGGTTTCCTGCACACCAACTCCAGAAGGTCTCACATGTAACAGCTGCACAGATACTTCTGCAGCCAGCACTAGCAGTGTGTCACAAAGCTCCTTCTTTTCCTTTCTGAGAGTGAGACTACAATTTACCTTGGCACTGCTCTCCAGCAGTTCCATATAGATAATGGATTAGTCTTTGTCACTTCTGCCACCCATGAAGTTTACCAGTGTTTGTCCAACCTTTAGTTTCCTTTATGAATTTTGCTACTGCTCATATTATCTTTGACAATACCAACATTGGATTCAATTCAGCCCTTTTTTGCTATGAAAGACAAGCTAAACTTCTCTGGCTATTTTACATATCATCCTTCTTTAACATGTCAGGAGCTTCCCTTTTTTTCATTTTAGGCGACTAGTTAAAAAGAAGCTTGTTGATTTCAAAAACCTTGAACTTTGATGGTCAAACACAAAGAGAAGAGAATTAATCTGCATATTCATGACCTTCAGATTATTGTTTTTATCCATGTATCTTTAAACAGAAAGTTAGAGTGTTGTTAGATATCCAAACAGTACCAGTTGCTAAATAAGGAGAAAGTGGCATTTGGAAGCTTGTATGAAAAAGAATAAATAAATTTTTATTTATATATATCTGTATCTGTAATTGAGAAGGCTGAGTCCCAGTGGAAGTGAAATGCAACAAAGTCTAGACCAAGTCACTTGAGGCATCACATAATAGTGAACAGAGAAACCTAGACGAGGAAAATGTAACTATCCCCAAAGAACGGACAGCAGTTGGAGCCTTAAGAAATTAGCTGTTTCAGAGAAGGTAGCCTAAATACCTGCTTCACCTCACTATGCCACTTCTCCCAACAGCTGCAGATCTCTGTATAGACTTACTACCACAGCACAGAAACTAGAATATCACTCATTTCACTCAAAAGAGACATTTTATACTGCAGAAAATTGTCATTAGCTGGGGATTCATTATTATTCCTAAAATATAATTGTTACTGTATGTGGAAGTGTGTTTATCCAGAATTTGGTACCGAGCACTTTTGTACAGAGCTATCTTAAGCCACTAAGAAAATACAGGTTCAAGTGGGAAGAACACAGAGGGAGATAAAAAGCTTACAAAGATACAAAGATGCAAAAACTAAACACAAAGGCCCATTTCAACCCTCTGCCAATCAATACAGAGATCCCAGGTGCTAATCAAGTGTTCAGAACATCCTGTAGCAAATCTGTAGCTGAGATTACAGGATACAGTATCTGATAGTTAAAGAACATACATTTGTTGATGTGCTGACTTCAGAGTTGAGGGGTTTTTTGAAACAGATAATGCTCATATGGTATGCTTAATAATACGTGTGTGTGTTACTTCACTTCTGACAACAATCCTGGAGAAAAAGAGGCTTTAGCCTAAGACCTCCTGCATTTCAGATGCATCAATTCAGAAAGAATAGAGTGTATTAGACTTACTCATGGCTCAGCTAGCTGATTCACCTATTGAGCTAGACTGCAAATCTCACAGTGTAAATGTCACATCTGTCTAAATTTGGGTGAACTAATTAGGTGTCGCAGAACTAAGTAAAACTATTCATGACACTGAGTGTCACTGCAAGCATGCTTGTCCCATGGCTTCCAGAAATCAATTCCAAGTTCAACAGACACTTATCTAGTAACATCAGCAAATAATTATGTTATAGGTCATTCTGTAAAAAAAGTGCATACATACAAGGTATGGAAGTTCTATTTAACAGTGCAGAATGGTTACTTGTTACATGCCAAGTCACTTGTCTCCTTTAATGGCAGTCCAAGGCTCCAGCTGTCGAAATGAGGAGTTCTGCAGCATTTCCCTTGCCTCTCACACACATGCTGTAGTCCTGCCCCTTGGAATTTCGTTACATGAAAATACACAGGCTTATGACCAAGAGATCCAAAACTCGGTATCAGAACTGTATTTCTTATGGCAATCAGATCACTCAGTACACAGGACTAAGATGGACTCTTTCTGCACATCTTCTACACTGAAGTTGCTAGATGGAATCTATAATGTTGTAAACTAACCAAGGTCAATCACTGGATTTTAATTGCAGTGAAGATTTGGAAGTGGGTAGACACAGTTAAAATTGATCAGGAATGTTTTGGCAAAAATGGTTTCCATAGAAATACAATTTGTGGAAATGCGTCCACATCTCAGTTTTTAGCAACTTCTGTGAAAACACTGGGACACTTCTACTGAAGACCTTCTAAGCTTCAAGCTAGCTTGTATAATTGCCTTAGGAAACCCAAATCTCCAAAATCGCCAACTCGGTGAGCTTCATCTTGTTGCCTGTCTTACCATCAAGGTTCACTGGGTTTCCAGCTCCCAAAACATAAGCAAGGCATGAGGATCCTGATTCTTTTAGCTTCATCACTCCACAAGGACACTTCTCTGCCAGAAAGAATGGTTGTAAGTGGGTTCTTGTGTGCTTTGATAAAAATAAATAAAGTAAATACACTCCAAACATACAGTTGAGCTAACAGATCTGTGACTGTATCAGTGTATATATGGCCACTAAGTCATTCACAAACTGCAGGTATCCAGGACTGCCTGGATGTCCTGATGAAGGACGGAATAAGTAAAATGCTAAATGAGAAAATATCCCTCACTGTAAAGGGGAAATTACAAGAAATAACCCCACAAACAAACCCGAAATAAATTTGGCCAGATCACCAACATAATCACCTGAACTTATACCTGGCCATAAATAGGCAGAGAAGAAAACCTTCCCATTTTATGTATCAGTGGAGTAAGAAATCCATATACCTATTCCGAGATGAAAGACAGTTTCAGAGAAACTTGCCCACCACTGACGAGAGATGGATCATGATGAACTACTGTACCTTTAGTTGGAAAGATGAATACATCATTCCTGTCTGGACACAGACTGGCCTAGTTTTTTGCCCAAATATAATTAATTATCCTTAAATTAAACCTGAAACCCACTACAGCTTCTCTCCATAGCTGCATTCATTAGTTTGGCAGAATAAATCATAAACTATAATCACCATCAGAACATTTATTCATAGTATTCATTTGGTGAAGTTTCTTGATACACATTGGGATAAACCAAACCTCAGCAAACCTTGGATTCAAATAAATCCAGTGTTGTTCTTCCTAGCAGTGATTCTACCTACTGTATTTTCTTGATGATTATTAATCTTGATGCTAGGGGCAGCTTGGTTTTTCCCCTCTCTTCCTGAGAACATGTTATTTTTGGCCTAGATACAGAAGCCATCACTCTCCAAAAATATTTAACAAATATCAACACTTTCAGTATCCTTTAAAAGAGGAATTTGCTTTTTTTTTGTCCTGTATGTAATAGCTGATCACACAGTAAATAGGAGGTCCAATTAACTTCTGGTGATTTTTTCCTCAAGACTTTATAACTTTAAAAAATACTTTTAATATATAAAATTTAACAATATTATAAACCACAGAAATGGAGAACATCAGAAATGTGAAAGCTCCTATTTCATAATGATAAATTATGTAATTTGACATATACACAATACCTCCTATGCAAAGATCCCAGAATTACAAAAATATTAGTTGAAAAAACATAAGATAGGTGCATGATCAGTGAATCCCACCATGTCATTGTATGCACTGGTCAGCCAAGGCACAGAGCATCTATATGAATCGTCTTGCCTAAGGTTACTCAGGAGGTAAAGGGGAAAGGGAAGGAGAGAGAAAAACACCAGTCTCGACTCTTTGTTGTTCCAGCCACCTCGAACACACTCCTGCCGCGAGGAACAGTAGGCAGGATAATGGCTTCAGTTGCCACAGCACCCACTGCTTTCCTTTGACAAAGGCACCAATTTTATCAATATCTTGGGTCCCTTTGTCCTTAGCCAAATAACTGAAGTTATTATTCACTAGCTGTGAAGACACTCCTTCCGCAGTGATAGCGGAGGGGTCACCCATTATACCTGGCAGTATGAAAATCATAAAAGGCTACTCAAAAAAGCAATTAAATGTTCTGAATAAAATTACCATTTATATTCATAACAATGAATTTTGGCACCAAACACACTATGTTTACATCTACAAAAGCTTTAAATTATCCCTTTACAAACAGGGCATTTTAAAAATCTTGCTACCTGTTCCCAAGAAGGATCTGGAAACAATGGAAGAGATTTTAAATTTTAACCTCTCCATTTTAAGACAGTTTCTGACACTTGACTGATAGCCACAGAATTCAAGAGCTACCGTTTGGGAGCCTGCTGATTAAAAGCTCATATCACCTTGAGCTTGGAGGTGAAAAGCAGAGAGAGTGAAAATCCTCTAGCTGCATGAACAAAAGCAGGGCAGAAAAAAAATTAAAAGTGTAGAAAAGAATAACATTTGACTACTAAATGGTATTGATTTCTCATTCATAATTACCACAGTTCCTTGACACCTGAGATGGAAAACACAGCTCCTCTGTGCTAGGCACTGTACACAGAGTGAGAATGCACCAACTGTCTGTATATACTTCACCGCAGATAGAAGAAGCAGAAATAAAGAATTCAAGTACAAGGATTAAGATACTGGTTCTTTCCTCTAAATTTGAAAAATCTACCTAGATTGGAAAGATAGGAACCTACACTTTCTCTATATCAGTGAGGAAAGTCCCTGTATTTTTCTCTGCTAGCTATTCACTAGGCTCCCGAGTGATGCAGTTTGCCACTGCTTCCTGTGATGACAGACCACAGCAATTTTCTCCTGTTTTTTCCAAAGTCAGCCCACAGAGTTGAAGTGGGAATTAACTTCAGATCTCCTCAGCCAAAAGGCCTGTATTCTTAGGCAATATTTCTAGTAGAATGTTAGAATGGAAGAGTTGAAATGCTATTGATGTAGCTCCACATGTGACTACCTACCTTAGAAAGATAATACTTTAAATTGGTTTAAGGCAAAGTAAAGTGATAAGCTAAATGGAAAAGAGACACTCCTACATAAGTAGAACAATGTTCACATGATAATTACAGGGATTTTGATTTACATGACAACTTGAACTGGCAATAACCGCCCAGCACAGCTGGGGCATGCTTTACAGCCTTATCCGTAGAAAATAATCCTCCTTTCTAAGGGAGTTATAAGAAGGATGTCAAATATTGAAACATAGTTCCATAGTATAGCAAAGCTAAGGACTCAGCGATTCAGATGGTAACCAAGCTCAGGCATGGGTGCCTCAGTTCCTTGTACTGCTACTAGAATGAATGTTGCATCCCTCTGAAAGGAAAAGAAACATCTGAACTATGTTTTAACCATCTATATCTGGATGGAGATGTCCAGGGAATCCAGAACTGCTGTTACAGTAGAAAATCCATCAGAACACTGCCCATAAACAAGACCCAGCCCAGTGGGTCTAGATTTAGAGGTGTCTGCCTGTCAGAGTTTATATTCCAGTGTTTGTACAGTGATAAAAACCTATCATGCAAACTGCATCTGGGCTAAAGTTCCCTACAAATTCACATTGTATATGTTGATTATATCAGGCACTATCAAAAATCTGAAGAGACAGAATTATTTCTCAAACACCAGGGCTCAGAAATACTGGCGCTTTCCAAATATAAACACCACTTCTTCACTCAGTGTTAGTTCCCTCCTGCCCACTTTAGCAGCTGGACCCAAGGCCTGGGAACTCTGCATTTACTTTTGTTACCAGTGCTTGGGGCAGCCCATAGCTCACCAACCAAACTAGTGGTTGGTTTCAGTTCCAGCCCCACTCTGAGCCAGAGCCCTGCCCATCCCTAAATACTAAGGAAAGGGGACAGAAGCTCTACACAAGCTCCTCAAAACAGAAAAATGCCAGATGTGCCACCAAAAAGCTCAGTTCAGCATCCATCTGGAGAAAGAGACATTCCCACCGTGAACGGCTGAGACAAGGGAAGGCACAGGGTGATGTAGAGGGCAGAGATCCTATCTCTTGCCTGTGAATAACCTGGCAGGCTATTAACCTGTATGTCAGAAGCAAAAGTAGCATCATTACTGTTCTAGCCTGCCGGAAGGAGTTACTCCTCATTGCCTCAGCTCTTCACAGCCTGGACTGTTTTGGGCAGAACATGGGATTTAAGCAGGAGGAAAAAAAAAAAAAAAAAAAAAAAAAATCTCAGTGTTCCCCTGTGTAATTCTCACAAATGCAGAGATTAAATAATCGAACAGCAGATCATTGTTCCAGCCCATGCCTCCAATTTAAGAAACACATTGACTACTTGTCAGCAGTGACAACAGGCATTTGGGAAACCAGGGGAGACTCCAAGCAGGAAGAGTGCTCTGAGGAAAGGCAAGGGCATCTGCTCTAACCCAAGGAAAAGTGGGAATTCCAATTCTCCCGCTGTACAAAATGGGACAGAAGATCTCACTTTGCCAAGATTTTTAAGGGCTCATTAGTTGAAAATGAGTTAAAAATCATTAGCTAAAAAATTATATATCCAGGCTGAATTCCAGAGAAAAGATTGTATTATTCATGGTACTGTAAATGTTAACTATTCAAGATACTATTTAAAATACTTTTCCAACAATAAGATTACTGAATAATATCAAAATACAGTGTATGTTTATGATCTTTTAAGATCACAATTTGTTTTGATTACATCAAACAGCATCTGCTCTGTTTTCTCTTTACCCAAAGCACCAAGAATATGCATAATCACAATATCACTGTATGTTGGAATTTGAGAGTCTTTCTGCACATTTCATTAGAGGGGAAGTCTTCCAAGGCAAACTTGAAAATATATAACACAACAGGAGGAAAAAAAAAAATAAAAAACAAAACCATACCTGTCAGGAATACTGCATATTTGCATTTCTTTTACTAGAGGCATTCATGTTTGAGAAAAAAAATGTCTCTGTTGCACCTCAGACTCTGCCTCAACTGTAGAGAACTCATAATCTTATGTTTATGCCATGCATTGGTGTAGTCAGGCATAGGCTATGATTATCGTAGTGTACAATTTTTAACTTCCTAGGGGCAACATTTTTATTGCAGCTGGCAGGTTGTTTATAGTTGTCATTTTGGGCTGCTTTTTTGTTGTTCTTCATCGGGTCTTTTATTAACATACTGCCAGATATTGCTCTATGATGGCCCATGCTGGGTTAGTGATAATGTTGTCTGCAATGGCAGGTCTACCTTGGCAGATCATGGGCATAAAATAGGTAGGGGGAAACTGACTTGTGAGAATATTTATAAATTTCAAATTGCTATCTCCACCCCTAATGACTTGCACAATGAAAAAGTCTGCTACGTCACCATATCTGCTCTGTATGATGTATGCTAATAGTTGGAGAAGATGAGCTGGGAGGGAGACAGCCCTCATTAAAAAACAAATAGCTGTGATTGACATGAAAAACTATGAAGGCGAAAGGAAGGTAAGCAGATTTGGATTTAAGTGGCTTTATTGGAGGGCTTACTGCCAAGAAGTCTTGCTAGCCTTACATAGATTCTACTGCAGAAATAAGTATCAGTCTGAGCCCAGTAGTTGTTATGCCTGAAGGTACCTCCATCTCTTTCTACTACATTAATCCAAAACCACTGCCTACAATTTAAAAAGACTACCATGGCTTGTTTATCTTATACTTGATTCATTTGTAACAAGTTTTCAAATAGTGCTTCACAACAACTTTCTTTCTAATGTAACCTATTGCACCTCACATGCATCCTTGCTGCATTTTCTTTTTCGGACTTTCTGTCCCTTCCAGCTACAGCCCCCACCCCTCAGACCACAGAACAGCCTGTATTCTGGTTTCTCTAAAGTGCCTTCCAGTACCTTTTAGTCTGCCATTAGGAAAGGATAATAAAGACAAAAATATCTTTTCTTCTATTGTCCTAGAACATCTTTCCCCAACTCTTTTTCCAGAATGTTCTCATCCTCCTCCCTTTCCCTTCTTTGCATTTCCTCAAATCATTATCAATCTTTCCCCAGGCTGAGAGGCACAAGTGTAGTATACTCCCACAAAATTTGCCAGCTTTTGCTCAAAGCCTCCATCACAGTCTGGGAGTCCTGCTGCCAGGCTGGAGACTAAGATGAGGCAAAAGCACCAGCCTTTCTCCCACTGAGACCAAGCATTTTAGCAGACTTCCATTAAGCAAGGGTCTAAACCCCTTAGCCAAAGACCTTCATGAACCACAGCATCATGAACCATGACATCAGCACAGTACAGATCTGACACTGACACAGATAAGCTTTGGACCACACAGTGGACATCTTGTTGGTGTCAGAGAGGGCTGGCTGCTCCTGAGGTGCAAGCAAGCTGGGAGCAGAGGTGACTCTGGCACAGGCCATACCCACGTCCATGGATACTGTCCCTCAGGGTCTGAACACAGGGGGCAGAGCCAGGGCTGGTAATAGGGTCTACCATCAGCATCAGACACAGCAAGGAGACAGACCAGGTCCAGGAAGTCCAGTCAGGAGCAGCAGGAGAAAAGTCCAGAGACAGGGCAGGAGGCACTGTCACAGCATGGGTCCAAGGGGTCCACAGAGGAGAAAGAGCCAGAGGCAGGACTGGGAACAGGTACTGCTTCAACATTGCTCAGGCAGCACTGATGGCCATGGCCTGAGGTGAAATGGACCAAGCCTGTGGGTGGGCACCCAAGTGAGGCTGGGCAGGGTTGTTAGGCTTCAGTGCCAACAGAGCCCTGACACAGCCTTGTTCTTAAACCTGGCACAGAACCTTCCAGAAATTGACTGCAGCTCAGAAGCCACTATCTGACTATTCTTGCCACAACAGAAAGCTGATGATTGTCTGTTTCTCCATCATGTATCAGTTTCCTGGCATACCTCACACTTTTTTGCTATCTTTCTCAAGCTAAAGTGAGAGGCGAAAAACCTCTCAGTCATGGTAAAAAGCAGTAGAAGTTTATAAAAACTTTTTTATTTCAGCTGTTTTGCAAACTGAGTTACACTTTATCACTCACTGTCTGTGCCCTCCTGTGGACCCAACTGCTGAGACCCATCAGCATCCCTGCTAACAGCTCCCTCCATCCACCCCTCCTGCCTTTTCAGAGGTTTCAATATTATTCTTGCCAGAAGCCAAATAGAAGAGCATGCACCCCATACCAGCTTAATTGTTCCCTCTGGTGAGTAAAAATTTTTCCACTGACTAGAGTGGAGGACCATATTCTTAAAGAGAGCATCTCATGTTAAAACAGTGCCAGGTCACTTAGGCAGCAAGATGATGATGATGATCATTAAATAAGTATCTGCTATGTATCGCAATTTCACCAATAGATGTCTAAGCACTTCAGTGAAATGCTAAGCATCACATTAGATCACTCAGATGGCACACTAAAAAAGAAGGAGTTTTTCTGTCAAAACCAGGATGGTAGTAGGACTGCGGATAGAAACCAGGTCTCCTAAATACCAGACCTGTTCTGTATTCATCCAGCAATGCTTTCTTCCTAGAATTTTTTCCTACACACAACATTTACAAGATTTTTTGATAGTGTAAGGCTTTTACAGGTTAGCTTTATAATTACAAATTTAAAACAAAATGTTTGAGAAGTGCTGCCTGAAATGCCATCATTTACTTCTTGTTTCAGTATTCTTTACCAGCACCATTTTTCATAATCTTTAAAAATGTTTATAAAAGGAGTAACAGTCTGAGCATCTGGTTTGTTATAAAATGGAACATGTTTACCTAAAAATGAAAGATTTACAAATGTTTTTAATGTTTCTATGGAAACTAGAAAATCACAAACCACTTGTGTCAGAGCTGTTAACATAGGAATGACACATATTTTCTCCGTATATATGTAAAAACATATTCCCAGCAGAAAAAGCCCATTTTCATTTTAAAGAAAATGGAAGTGATGACAGTATCTTTTGAAATCCAGGACCATTGCTCAGCCATAGACCAACATCAACACAAAAGAGTCAGCATCACAGGACACTGCCAAAATCCCTCATAATCTGAAACAGTTTCTTTCTCAGTGATCCATTTCTTACATTTGCTATCTGACAAGCCATCACATCAAAGTCACTTCAACATGTAAAAGTACTTATCACTAACTACCTCATCTTCATCCTAAACAAAAGCACAAAACATTTTTTTTTTGTTTTTTTCTCTTTCTTTATTTTTAAGGGTCAGCAGATATCTAAAAGTGAGGGGCACTTGCTTCAGAAAAAGTACTGTGTTTATGAAGAAGCTAGTTAATTCATTTGATGTGGCAAAAGAAGCTTAAATTTATATATGAAAAAAAAAATCTCATCACAATCAAGAAGCCGATACACACATAAAATTGCACATGTACAACTGTACTCTAGCCTGAAAATAGTCACATGTACTTCTGGGCATCTCAGTGAGACTTCTGCATTGGGTACATAGTTATACCCCAGAGCCAGAAAGAGAGACCTGGGCATCTCCATGGTTCACCAGTTCGATGGAAAGAATTGGCCTTCGGTCATGATCATATATCTCTACTGACTATAAAGGGAGTGTAGAGCAACAGCAACCTTAATTCACAGACTCCCTCAAAACAGGGGAAGTCGATATAGTCCTCCATTCAGGTCACCGCTTGTGCTAACAAAGATCTTCGGCAAGAATTGTCAGACTTGGAACAAGTTTGCCCAAAACGGAAAAAATATCCAGCATATATAGTGGATTAAAGGCTTCAAGAACCTATAATTGGCACTCTAAGTGTAGTCTCTGAACTTGGAAACAATTTTATTTTCACCTAAAGAACTTTGGGATGTCTTACTGAGAAATACCTGAACTCACCAGAGTGCCAAGTGAGGTTAGTGGGTGAGTTACAATTCTTGCAGCCTAAAGAATAAGTTTATAAACATTTAGGTAAGTAGATATGGATAGTGACTTCAATTTAATCCAATTTAGTCCTAGATGTCTAAAAACATTAATGAAAACTTGACCTCAAGAATTAGAATCCCTTATTTCTCTTTGCCTTGATTTTCTGATCTCTGATACAAGACTCATGAGACGTGTTTTGAGATACATGTAAGAAAGAGCAACCCATAAGCAGTAATATCACCATTAAAGAGATCTTCAACATCTGAAACCATGTTTCACATGGTTTCAAACAAAACCATCCAGACAAAACCATGCAATAAGTATTTGTATGCTTCTTTGGAAAAAAATAAAGGTGCTTAGCCTGTGAAAAGTATGATGAAAAAGAGAGCAAAATCTGGATGATACACTAAACTAAGTCACCTGTATATTTTATTATCTCAGAGTGTTACCAGAAAAGTTTTTCTTACCACAGTCCCTCCAAACTGTCACATCTGTAAGTTTAAAATAGCATTACTACCTTGTCTTTTTATTTTTTTTTAAATACAGGCCATAATAGTGCTGGATATTAACAACTGATATGAAGGATAGAATTCCCCTCACCCGATTTCACATTTCTCACAGTTTAATGGCTTGTTAAAGCTAGAAATATAAACTCCCTTTAACATCAAAAGAAATAAAGAATCACACATAAATAAATTAGAACAAAGTGCTCTTAAGAACATACATCCTTTAGGTGTGACTAGGTGTCTAGACTGGACACCAATTTTTAGAGGGATAAAGTTAGGTGAAATTAATTGTTTTCCAACCTTCTGCCCCAACCAGATTTCAAATGCTAGTTTTACAACAGGCTGAAGAACATTACATACGCAATTTCTGCAAATCCTCTGTTATATTCACTAGTATAGCAGGTAGCAGTGTTGGTTTAAGTATTACAGTCTTTATGGAACTGTTGGAGTAAACCTAAGGATTAAGGGTCCAGTGGCTGATGAGGACAACGCAAACAGCATGCTGTTCTGGAGAACTAGAATTTGTACTTCAATGATTGTGTTAATCCTGCTGACAATGGCCTCTGAAAGTCTAGCTCAACTAGAGAAATTTCACAACTATATCATAATACATATCTGAGCACATTTTTCTGAGACAGATTGAACAACATAAACTCATACAAATTAATGCAAATACACTTCCTGAAAACAGTGGCAGTAGTAATGTGAACAAATGCTTGATAAAATAAATCATCTACAATGTGACACATGAAGGCTGGCACCTATCAACCAGAGCTCTTGAAAAATACAAGGTTGAACATTTAGTCTTCCTTCAGTTTTCATGGCTATTTTAAGGTCTTTAAATGACCACTCTAGATAAATTAAATTAAACAGAGTTTTCTTTAAAACACAGCAAACTTCAGTGCTTCAGGAAAGAAATGTGCTATCTGTAACTTCATTCAACACTAATTTTCCTATACCCATACAGGTTTATAAATTATCATATTGACACCTTGCTCCCTTGCATTTATAATTAATGTTTTATTAGTCATCACCCAAATACAATATATCAGGACTCCCAATGGACCTCTGCTATACTGGAAAGATTAATTATAAAAATTACTGTTGTAAAACTATCAAACTGTTGATGTCATATCTCAAAAAAAAAACCTCAAAACTTCCTTTCAGTACAGTCTCTGCTAGCCAAAATTAAGGCAAAATTGATAACTAACCACCTCAGCTTTCAGATAACATACTGAAATTCCTTACTGTTATTTCTGTGCATATTCATGAACACTGCCACGAATACAAGCTTGCCCATCACAATACACACAGTAGAAGTGACAATATTGCCACAAAAAACCTCCTTCAAATAGAAGCGAAAACAGCAGTAAAACTTTTCCCCCCAGAAAAACCTAAATTTACTTAGTTGCTTTCACATGTCAGCAGATATTTTCTATGCTTATTTTCTGCTCTCATTAAGGATGTTGTCCTTTATTATTAATTAAATGGAAAATATCCATAGCCAGTGATTGAATTACCCCAAAGTACATGCTTAAAATGATCGATATTGATCAAACTAAAGGATAGAACGTACTTCTAGTCTTCTTAATGTAAGTGATTTGGCTCAAGAAACCTTTTGATCAAATTAAGTGGAGGATCTAATTAACCTGTGATTAAATTAAGTGCAGGGCAAGCTGTATAGGCATAAATCCCATATACTTTGAGATGAAACTAATAGTAATGCACGTATTTACAGAGGCTGCCAGAGGAAAGCATGCAATAAATTCAGCAAAGAAAAAAGGTCACAGAAAGAAAGGGAAAATAAAGCATGAAGGGATTAGAATACAGAAAGAAGATAAATACAGCCACATATAATGATTACCATTGGAAGAGCATTAGCCAAGCCTGGGAGATTAAAGACTGTGAATACATTGGAGTATGAAAAAATTTCTTCCCGATTAAGTATCTAATGCAATGCAAAACTCCATGATTCAGGTTGAAATGGAATTCCAGAAGCTACACAACAGGCTCTTACACAAGGTCAAATTATATGTCTGCAGTTTGTACTGCATGGGCAGCACGTCTTTAGACCAGCAGTAGGGACAAGCTGTCAACTCACAACACAGGCAGACAAACTCAATGCCTTTCCTGCATGCAGTCAAACTCAGTTTGCTGTTTGGAAACTGAGATGTTTCTGTCTCTACACTCACTGAAGAACCATTTACAACAATTCAAAAAGTCATATATCCCTCTTTGCATGACCCACTTATAAGAGCCTTAATTCTTTCTGAGGGCTCTGAATAGAATCAACACAAACTATTCCCAAAGAAGACTGCATATTTTCCACCCACTGCCACAGTAAGGGCTCTTCGTGACTTCATGCCACCCAACAATGGAACAAAATCATTTCTCTCCAAAACAACTGGTTTCAAAAATAGCATCCCAATTAAAAGAATAAGGAAATTTTAAGTTGAATGCCAAATCAGGCAGAAATCCCCACACCAGTTTATATGTCGTTATCTTGTAAAGACATTATTTTTTCTGAAGATTTTAAGAAAGAATTGTTGACACTCTGCAGCTCCAAAAAATAAGGTCTGTGTTTGTGTTTTACCCTAATTACACCACAGTAATGTATTAGTCTTGATCCTTGTCAGCTGACATTTTGAAACCCCACTAGTATTCTCTGTATGCAATCTGGGGACATGTATGTAAACTTCATTTAAACAGTTTTGATGTTTCTCAGATTAAAACAATGCGGAAAGATAATTGGCTGTGAATTATTGAAGAACAATAAATTACAGATATAGAACTCAATGGCACTAGAGAATTCCGATATTTCTGCCAAATACTTATAACAACAAATAGTTACTTAAAAACACCATTCCATAAGTGATACTTCCATTCTGCCAGGGCACTGGTAGTTTGTTCAGACAGTACTCTCTACTAATTATCTTTCTGTGCTCAGGCAAACATTGCCCAGAATTTGGAGTCTCCCCAGAAGTGCAAGACAATCATTTAGAAGATACAAGCTCTATAGTATTTCAGGGCTCAGTCATTATGCATGAGACACCTATTTGTCTTCTTGAAACCTGCCTTCTCTGAGACCATAGGCAACAATCTGAGGCTCCAATTTTGCATAGCAACTCTACTTCCACATACATTGGTAATTTTCCACAGCCTCAGTCATCTTTTTAAGGAATTTTGGAGGCTTCCAATGACTACAGCAGACAGTGGACTGAGTAGGTACTCAGCATTTTCAGCTCACAGATTTAAGGCATGTCTGTGAAATAACCTTAAAAAAGGAAGTTTTTTAAAAACTTCTGTTCTTCATCATCTGGGTACACTAAAACAGCTGTAAAATTAATGGATGTCAGCAGTTTGGAGAGGGGTACAAGTACTCTGGAATATTTGCAGGGCAGGACTAGAATTCAGAATAATTTTGACTTATTGGGGAAAAGCTATGGAATCAACAAGATGAAATCCAAATTAGTGAGTGCAAAATACTACACTCAGAAAGAAAACAACAATGCACACAGAACAGTATGAATCAACTGGCCAGACAATAGGAGAGCAGAAAGACAGAAGGCTTGAGGACACTAGAAAATGTGCATCAATCAGCACTGCAATACAGCCTTGTAAATAAGGCACATCCATTTAAAACCAGGGTGTCATACATGCAACCCAGGAAATACACTTTTCTTCAGCTCCTCTCAATGCTCTTTAGGTTCAGCTGAGTTTAGTATATCCAGCCTGGGAAATACAGTTTTCAAGCATTAAGCCTAAGGAAGAATAACATGAGATTTGAAAAATGTGCCCAGAAAAGCAAAATAACTGGGCTTGCTTTCCCTAAGAAAAAAAAAAAAGAGGGCACAATGAATTAATAATGACCTTCCAATAATTAAAAAGTTGGGGAAAAAGGGGGTCATCTGAGTTAGATAGAGGTCCTCCTTAAGAAGAGAATCTCCACATTTAATACAGACTGGAGAGAACAAGTCTAGGTTACTGTACAGCTAGGGAAATTTTGACTGGTTGTTGAGATATCCAACAGCAACTTCTCTGGAGATGTTGAATAATTTCCTTTATTGGGGGGTATTTAAAAATAGCCTGGACAACAATCTACCAGGCAAAGGTAGACTGGGCCCTTCCCCACTTTAGGAGGAAGAACATGATGTCTCTTTCTACATGCTATAAAGTTGCTTTAAATGACCTGAAGAAACTATTTTATAAAATAGTATTTTGGATGCCTTAGTACTTGAGTCACCCACCTCAAGATATCTCCAGGGATGCAGCTTCTGGTGCTCTGCTACTTCACACTTTCTAGGATTCAAAAAGTGTTCATAAGGCAGAAAATCCAGTTAGTCAGAGTCATCACCAAGTCTGAAAACTTGACACAGTTTTTAATATTCCAATAATGTATTAATATGGATTCTGATTGGTTACATTGTGTGCATAATGATGATTCTTATTCAAGCTAGTAGGCAATAGTGGTCACATTTTTTTTTTTTTTCTTTTTCAGTTTAAGACATTTACTCCTACACAAAATAACCTCCTCTTTGCAATCAATAGCAGTGCTGAACAATTGGATTGGAAATCATAGTGCATAATCAACTCCAGGACTCAGACAGCAGAATCCCTATTGTTCTTTGCTGACCAGACAAATAGAGATCTCTGTTATCTTTTAAGTATCAACAACTGCACAGTAAAGATATTAATTTTCAATTAATAGGCATGGAATTATGCATCTGGCTGCTGTCAGCTGTTTTACGTTACTGGAACAATGAATTAACCTTACACTATGCTGGTAACTCTGTAAAATTATATATTATATCAAGAGCATCCCTTTCCCAACTCAGATGATTGCAATAACTTTGTATCATAAAACCTTATAAAGCATTTTAATCTTCTTTTATGCATGAAGTAACTTAATCTTTTTATATAGTACCAGTTAATTTCTGTACATCTAATAGTAACAATAGCTTAACACAAGGTGTAGTAATATTTTTCACTTCATCTCTTCTGGATGGAAGAACTTGTAACAGCCATCTTCAGTTCCCTATGACAGTTCCACTGGTTTCTTCTCTATAATCTGTTATATCACAAGCAAAATTGTCAGGTTGCCTGCCAACAATCAGGAACATTTGAAAGGTCCCCAAAAGACCTCTGGTTTTCCACTTCATTGCACATAATCACGGTTTCCATGACCTTCATGACACTTTACCACATGCCCTGAAACAAGGAGTAGAACTAGATAACAAACCTAAGGAAATGGCTAAAACTAAACACATTATTTGTCTGGATTCTCATGACAGCCATAGATTAATGGACAAATGACTCCATACAATTTCTCTTCTATTTAACTTTTCAGACAATTTTTTGTTCATACCTTTGTATCTTAACTCCTTGTTCCTCAGAAAGTACCTACTTTTCCAACTAATTTCCAACTAAGGAACATGTAGAAAAGTTCTTGAAATTGCTTTGTGTTTATTTTCACTGACAAAAGCAAGGTGTTAATAGCTAAACTAGGACAATAAACAGTGCATTGACTTCTTCTGTGTAGATCAATCCTTTGAATTTTCCTTATGCATTTATTAACTCCTATGTCGTACACTATTATCTCTACCTGTGGAGAATAATCAGCCCCTTATCCTGGTACCTAATGTTATATACACTTAACACTGTTAGACTTCAGTGCTAATGATTTGATGTTTATTCTATAAGCAATTTTAACTTACCTTCTAGGCTCATTTTTTTTTTCCAAGTATCTATAAACAACTGTGTATACTATCAGGATGGCTGTACCTGTGGCATTCTAATTCTGTATATGTAGTACTAGCTTGTTAGGAGGCAGATGAAATTTTTTGTTTGTTTCTTTTTACATGTTTTCAAAGAAGGAGATAGAAGCATCAAACTAAGGCAAATTTTGGGGAAATAATCATTCACTTAAGATGTTCCTAACTTGTAGATAGGATATAGAGAGAATAGTCCATAATGTAACACCCCCAGAGAACACCTAACTTGGGGAAAACAGTGAGGAATCAATACTGAGTTCCAGTCTGTTAATTCTTCTTCCCTTTACCATCCTTTTCCAATCATATCACAACCACAAACTGTATCATGGTTTGTGCTGTGGTTGGTTTCCAAACAACATGTTGGTATAATTAATTTTTGTTCCTTATCCTACCACAGAAATTTGGAACCAAATAATACTTCAACTATAAAAATAATTCCTCTTATCACTCAGCCTGAACATAGCTTGACTTCCTGTCCTTAGATGTAAGCAAATTAAATATACCTTCTGTATTAATTCACACAGAACTTCAGCACAATTCTATTTTAAATTGAAAGTGATGGTCTTAAACCTGAGGTCTCTCCTGGACTACCACCCTCTGCTGCTGCTCTGAAGAATGTTGATCGCACCCTGCATATCTAATCTTGCTCTGTTTTTGACATAATATTTCTGACAAACAAAACCCTGCATTTCCTCTCTCCTTATCAGAAACAGCTTGCTTGCTTAGTGGATGTCTGGGCACTGGGAAGGTCATTCGAGAACCACTCTTCTGAGATCTTGTTGTTTGAGCCTGGTCAGCAGCTAAACACCCCGCAGCCGCTCACCCACCCTCCCCCCACTCGGGAATGGGGAGGGAATTGGAGGGGCAAAGGGAGACTCGCGGGTTGAGATAAAAACAGTTCAATAACAGTAACAGAATAATACGCTGACAGCAGTATCAGCGGGTAATGTACAACACAGCTGCTCACCAACCACCTGCTCCCAGCCAGGGATCCCAAACACAAAGGCCCCACAGCCACACCCCCGGAAGTGAGAGCCACTCCCGGCCCACTCCTGCCTTTATATAGTGAGCGCAATGTCACATGACATGGACTATTGGCCAATCGGGGCCCAGCCCTCCAGCTGTGTTCCCCAGGCCTACTATTCCAGGCCTACTAGTAAAATCTTGACAAAACTGTGAACAATAGACAGAGGGATTCCCAAATAAAAATCCTCACTGCAAGTTCCACAAACAATATGTACACATGCTTTGACATCTAGATATTGGTTTAGTCTGAAGAAATTCTGTTAAATGGATTGTGTGATTGAGAGACCTAGGAAGTAATTGCTGTCCTAATAACTTGCACTAAGAAGCAGTAATATGCTTGATATTAGCAACTACAATCAAACCATTTCAGTACAAATTTATATACATAATATTATAATATTTTACTAAAAAGTCCTTCTGTTCCTCCTGTTTCAGTTCCTGAGCTATATATTCCCTTGGCTTCTGAGGCAGAAGTCAATAGAAATTGCACATGAAGAACTAGGACAGCACACTGGCCTCTGAGGAATTTGGATGCCCCAGGCAACCAGGAAATCATCCATCCTTCCTTGTTTTCAGTCTCTCACACAGCAGAGATACTAAATGTTACACAGCTTTTAATATGCTGGTTCACACACATCTCTAAAGAGTATAGATATAATTGGCAAATGCTTAAGAAAAAAAAAGGAAACAAAACCCATAAAAATCATGATAGAAAACCTCAAATATTTGTTTCACATTCTAATACTGTACTTCAAGCAGAATTGTGTCAGATGCCAAACACCATGGGAGAAAGACCACAAATTCTTTATTTTAAGATCAAGTTTCATAAAAAGATTGACTTTCGCTTGCATCTCAGTGAAGGACAAGGTGGACCTACGAGCAACTAGAGGTCTCTTCTCATTATTATATCTCTCATGATGTAACCTCCTGGGACCTGATTTAACAACCTGAACGCCTCACTTATTGCCTATTTACTTGGAAAAGTGCCATACAGAAATACCTAAGCTGGTATGTGAAGGAGTTTGCTTGTGTATTAGAAGCTATGTTAAACAGAATGAGCAGACTGGGTCAATATCAGAGGTTCATTTAGGCCACTAGCCTCTTTCCGGTGGTGGCCAGCAGGATAAGCTCAGGAAACAGCACAGATACAGAACTATTTCAGCTGCAGAATAGACTCTCACCCATCAGTGATCTGGCAATTGACTTTCAAGCCTGTGTGGCATCTTTGCCTTCCACACTCTGTAGCCTTTTCATCCAGGAGTTTGTGCAGCTGTTTTTCAAGTTAGCACAAAGCCGAGAACCCAGGGGTATTGTGATGGGCAGAGCACTGTGCTAATTATCATTCCTTCATGTAGATATAAGTAAATTATCCTATGAGCACATACATACAGACACCAAACATAGGAGGTAGTTGGATATGAAATTTCTATGCACTCAAATGGCTGTTAGCATGCCCAGTTTTCTGAAAGGAAATGTTTAAAATTACAAAAGAAAAAACAAAAGGACAAGGAGGGCAAGGAACTCTGATCCACAAAAGACGGGTTCAGATCTTAAAAGGCAGGTTTATCTCTTCTGTTCATGGAGTCATGACTATGGTCACAAACACATTTCACTACTTCCACATACCAAAGCTGAAGTATAGCAACATCAAATTAGAGCCAAAGAAATTTAAAATGGTTTAATTTAAACATAATTATATCATTAAATATAATTTTTGTATTACACAAAAGGTTAATATCATAGCAACTTATTAAAAGAATTTCTGTGAACCTCATCAAGAAAGTTAATAATTTAGATACCATATGAAGTACAAGAAAAATCCCTGTGATACAATTGTCTGTATAAAGCAGCAGTTTTCAAGGTTACTCCTTTCATATGTCTTAATAGAGGTGAATGCTGTTAACTGGAAAACTAAATATACTTTGAGATTTATTATTTCAGTAATTGCATTTCAGGTGCTAATTAAAAGCAAAGCCAAGAAGAATATTTCAGAAGGGGATTAAAAAATTGACTTTTTCTGAATACACACATACACATGATATACGTACACATATAATGCCACTATATAGGGCTTCCCTGTCGAGCATCTGAGATGATGTACATGCAGGTCTCTCACAAGGGAGTTATTTCTGACCAGAAATGCTGCCATTCCCCTGTCTGGTGGGACCACAGAACACCACTCAATTCACTACATAGTGAAATATTCTGTACAGGACAAAGAAGCAATGAAGAGGCTGAAAAGCCAAAAGGGATTCTTGATTTTGGCTCATGCAAAGTATGCCAAAGTTAAAATGCAAAGATTGGCATCTGTAAGCTTTAGAAGGGGGTTTAGAAACCAGTTCTAGAAGTGCAAAGTACTTCCTGATTTGTGCAAAAAAGAGACTAGAAAGATCAGGAAACAGAATGAAGTCACTCACCAAAAGGGAAGGTGGAAAGTCTGGGGATCTGGGGGAAAAAATGAAGAGGAAACTCAAGGCAAAAGGTCATAGGACCCTTCTGTAATTCTATAGGAAGCTTAAATCGCATTCTCTAGACAGATGTGATTCGTGTAGTCTATTAATCTCTGAGTGGAGGGAGAAGAACCAGTGTAGTGGCTTGGATAAGTTTCCTCAGTTAGTGAGCAGTGATATCCGTTTACCACCACGATGTATTTTGAAAATGTACCTGAGACTCCTATTTTCTGTCAAAAGGAGTTTATTATTGTTTCAAATGTTCACCAATAGGATGAGAAAAAAGATATAAGGATATGGGGATTCCAGGAATTATACTGATGTAGAATCTTATTTAGAGGAACATTTTAATTTAAGTATCTTTCACAACCATTCCTTACATTGTAGCAACAAACTGTATACCTTCTCATCTCCTTTCCCTTTTCCTTCCTTGTTGCTGGTTGTAATCACATCCAGGAAAAATGGAGTTATTATAGCAGGCTTTTCATCCTTACTGGTATTATGTTTATATTTTAAAGAAATGGTTTTGAACTAGGAGTAGTAATGGATGAAAGAGCAAAGTTGAATACAGGGAGAAAATAGCAGAGAAGAAGAAAGCCAAATGGGAAGGTAAAGATGACCTTATTTGTGCAAAAAGCATTATGGATTATTTTTCATTCCTTCTTAGCCACAGATTCAAAAAAATTAATGTTTTTAATTTTCTTTTCTCTGTTCAGACTTTTAGTGCCTATATAAGCATAGGGAATATTGCAAATCTAAGTGGGATATCTTGCCTTTTTTTCATTATCTTAATAGAAAAATAATCTATTATCCATTTCCTGTATCTTGTCCTTGAAAGACTAGTTCTTAAACTAGATGTAATATTGCCTTTGGTTTAAATACCAGCACTAACAAGAATGTAAAGGTACAAAATACCAAGGCCAAAACCAAACCTTATATACAAAAGTGGTGCAGTAGAAAATGTTGCTGGAAATCCTCATTCTAATTTCTCTTGATCTTTGCCACTTTTTAGAAAACACATACTAAATTATCTTCCAGTTTTACATCTGTGTAGTCGCTCTGAAGGCAACAAGGCCAGCCAAGCAGGGGGATATTATCTGACATACAACTGAAGTCAATAGCACTCTTCACACAGTGTGGAAAACTGGATAAAAGCTCAGTTACATGTAATGGTACAGTAAATGTAAGAGAGCTTTTTCATATCAGTTTACCACACAGACTGAGGAGTGTAATTGTTGCCTTGTATTGGTTATGTTGCTGGGGCAAATTAGACATGAAATGCAACCTGCTTAAAAGAAATAATCATTCCAATGGAACTCTTTGTTGTAACTACAAACTCATCTATCTGCTGTTCATGCCTGAAACTGTGAAGAACAAAGAACATAGAGAGGGTCTATTTACCAAAAGAACAAGGCAACACAATATGGAACAGAAGTGAAGTTCAACTTGATCTTCCCTTTGTACAGGAGGAAAATATGTCACAATACATAATTATTTATTGCAAAAGACATCATTAATAGAAAGTGGAAATTGCCTAGTGCTGCTCATTCCATTCTGGCTCAAATTCGACCTCTTAAACAGAGAATTAAAATAAAGCTTTCCATATCACAACATTATACTATTATTTTCACATTACAGTGTTTGGGGCAATAATTCCTTCCTTGTTGGCAAGAATACTCTTTGACTTTTCTTAGAGTCATAGTTTTAATATTAAAGACTATCAAAAATATATTTTGAAAACAACACAAGCTTTTCTACAAGCAGTAAAGATGCGTTGGTTTCACAGAGGATGGTTGTGTTGGGACATTGCAAATTCCCCATGGATCATGACAGTTCTGACTTGACAGCAGTATGTATTGACCAGTGAACATGTATTCTGATGTCTGCTATTTATTTCTTTGGGAAAAAAAAAAATGCTTGATAGTAATATCTGATCTGTTGGGAATGATTCCCTGCTCTCTGGATTCAAAATTTTTTGGTTGGGCTTTTTTTTTTTTTTTTTTTCATTTTATGTAACAGCAGCAATATCTTCAGCTAGTTCTCTCATACATGAAAATATATTGTAATTAAAAAAGGGTCCTAATGAAGAGATGAGATAAGTTTGTTCTTCTAATTTTAGCAGCATACTTTAGCATACTTAGGCTGTATATTTGCCTCACAGAAACATTTTCAACTGCAGGAATTATAACAAAAGGGATTTTTTTTTTTTTTTTTTTTTTGGTCAAGAATCAGTCCCAGTCTCTCATGATACTCTCAGTTTCTGAAAAATGAGGGATTTGCAGAAGGATTTTTCTTTACAAAATCTGTCTGAAACACTAAAACAATCTGTCTCTTCCCATCTCAAAATCTTGCCTCCACAGTATTTTAAGATTCTTCCTTTTTCAGTTGTTTACAATGAGGGAGATGGGTAGAGACAAAATTGTCTGAAAATGGCATCTTGTGGCACTTTGCAGATGTCAGGTACACATCAGAAAGCTGGTACTCAGCCCAGTGGAAACCTGTCCTTGGTAGGGATATTCTGAACTTTCATGTCAGCTACAGCAGAGTGACACAGGATTTGACATACTAGATCAAGCCACTGGCCCGTCAAGCCCCAGCCCAGCACATGGTGCATCAGGGCGGAGATGTGTAATGCAAATTCATGGGAGCATGGGATGTTCTACAGAGTCATCACCCACCTGCCTTCCCCTCCACCACTGATTCCTCCTTGGCTTTTTGAAGAATTCACTAAATAACACCACTGTTTTTGTGGTGTGTTTTCTGTGTGCTTTCTCTGGGTTTTTGCTCTGTTAAACATTAGGAATTGGTCCATAATGCATTCCCAGGGACAAATGGACTTTTTTTTTTTTTTTTTAAATATACCTGTTTTTTCAAGTATCAGGGCAGTCAGAACTGCCAGCCTTTTTACTAGGGTTATCAGCAAAAGGAACATTAGGGTTGTATTATGATGTCAGCTCATTTACAATGTGATGATAATATATTTAAAGAGGAACATGAGAACAATCCAGAGAAAGAAAACAGAGCCATGACCCTTTCAAGATGCAGGTGTTTGATCTCAGACATATTGACAACAGGGCTGGAAGTGGGGAAGAAGACATAGAGAACTGAGGATGTAGCACTAAGCTGACTGAGTTTTTCTAGAGCTGAGTCACTTCATAATCTATATTACATTTTTGTACACAATCATCACTGTCAGTTTATTTACCCAGGATTTTTGTGGATTCACAGTCAAAGCCTGCTCGTCATTACAGCTGTCTCACAACTCAATCTAAATAAAAAGGTGCTGTGAAGTACTAGGGGTGCAGCGTTATGTTTTTCATACTGTAAAATACTTGGTTTAGACTAAAGAAGAGATGAATAGTAAGCTTCAATGAAATGCAGCAATTTCTTTTCCCCTCTGGCTACTCACACCATACAGCATGATGACAGAGGAAATGACAACTGAGTTATTAAAACAACATTATTGGAATTGACAGAGGCTGAGACAATCATATTTGACTCTAAAAGATGCAGTCTAGGTGTATCTGACTGGGCTGGAGTTGATGAATATAGGTACCTGCAGGTCCACATCTGGTTACATTCTAATCTAAATTCCAGTGAGGTTATTTATTCTGTTTGTATAAGAACTCAGGTGAAACTGGGTGGTCTTTATGAAGTAAACTGTTACCTGAACCATGATATAAGTGACTTCTCATCCCAAAAATAATTTTGTATGCAGTCACTTATAGAATATGGCTATGTCCATTGCAGATATTTCTGGCTCTCTGGAGATTAAATATTCTACAGTACTAATTCCAGATTTATAACTCATGACAATTTCATGGCCAACCTTAAATAGTTGCCCTCTATAAAAAAAAAGGAGCCTGTACTTAAAACAGTGTGAATGGTATGAGCTGCTTTGCAGAGGTTTTACAGATCATGTGCCTGAGTGCTTAGCACTAGGTATCAGCTGACAATTCACTCTGAGACAAATCTCAGAGCCACCAAGGAGAGGGGCAAAAAATAATAAATTAGCAAATGACAACCTTGTCATAACCTGTACAAAGAGGCTTCTGCTGTCCCACTGTAGAATGGCAAATCAACAGTGAAGTTCCAAACAACATAGAAAAAGTCATCTTAATATTTTCATGCTTCTCTGCAATTTTTCCTTTCATTATGACTGTGAAAGTCCTGTCAAAAATGAGACAAGCAAGCTACTAACAAATGGTACTTTCAACAGGTGAAAGTGATTGAGACAGTGTAAGAACCATGTGGAGTCATAGTTCTCTCAAACACTGCTTATTTTAATGTTTGCTGTTAGATGCACTTTTCCCATGTTATAATGCTGATAGGAGCCTACTCATAGTCACCTTTCTTGGGGACCGTATTATGTCAGAAAGCTCTAAAATTAGGGGAGAAGGAGGAATGTACCTATTCACATCCTCCCATTTTCAAGCAGAGAAGTTGTGTGTCTATATGCAGTTGATTTACATTTCAGAAGGTCATTCTCCCAGGTACTGATATTTGTACTAGAACTCTCACAGCACATATGGAAACCCAGGGACAATATAATAAAACTAAGGGGGAGGGTACAGCATCTGAATAAAGGTGATCATAAAGAACTAGATTCTGCAATGTTTTTCCTATTTGATCACAAACAACACAGAAAATTGAGATGAAAAACAAGACTAGCAGGCACAGGTTGGAGAGCTTAGGGCAAAACCAATGGAAGTTTTAAGCTGAATGAATATATTAGAATTTACAGAAGATCTATTTCAGGCTTTTCGTAATAGTAAATAACTTTATAGAAGTATGTTGGCAGATTCTATGTACAAATCCATTATCAAGGAAACAGCTTTATTAAGTGGCTCCTTCATACGTCTCTGAAAGTCTAGTATGAAGTGCAACCCAGCATGATGCATACTGCCAGACAGGCAGATCTACAACCCATTCACATACAGGTGCAGGGGTCCAAGATAAAACCTGTAACTCTTAACCAGGGTTGGAACTTAACTTTAGATAAAAGAAAGTAGAAAGATGACAGAAGTCAAACTCAGTAGCAGAGAGCAGGTTTTCAGGTGTTCCTATGATTTTGTTTCCCTATGGATGCTGACTATATGCAGAGTACAGAGGTTATAATGAAGCAAAACAATTGCAGTGAATTACTGTGAAGCAAACCAATTACATTAAGTGGAGAGGGGACTTGGAACCAAGCTCATATCTATCTGAGCTGGAAAACACAGCCACAGAGTGGCATAGTAAGTCAACTTTGACTTTGCCCTCTCTGAGTAGAAGTACCATAATGTGTTTTATTATCCATTGATGTTAATGAGTTTGGAAATATTTGAAAACTTTGTATTGTACATGAGCAGCATACTTTTAACCTGAAATGCACAGTGCTTATGGTACCACTGAAAATCAGTTCTTTGATGAAAGAACTGGTGACAATGGTAAAGAAAAGGGTTTTACAGAAGCCTTTTCTTTTTAATTTCTCATCAGGTAAAACTCAGTGAATGCCTCAGAGTTTTTATTACACTCTTTATGGACTTGTTAGGATGCACAGAGGGTATCCTGAGGGCAAGACTGCTGACATCTCTTCCATCTCCACAGATGGTATCAGCTGTCTCTGAGACCAAACAGCAGAATTTAAAATCAAAGATAGTAAAGCAAGACAATAAAAAATGTTGATGCATAGAGCTGTTTGTTTGTTTGGTTTTTAATTACTTGATATTACCTATGTTTTGCTCACTTGAACTTCTAAGCCTTGTAAAAAAATTCAGTGAACCAAGCTACAAGTGTCAGATCAGACATGGCAACTTCTTTGCACCTCAGCTACTTCTTACAGACAACGCCCTTCTAACAATACAGCATTTTTACTGAAATACTGTCACAGGCCACAGGAAGCACGCAAGTTTCTCAAAAGTGACAGGTTACTAAAGAAACCATGTCTTTAACTTAATAAGTGAAATGACAGAGTCTTATGCACACTGTAAGCTTTAATGGACTCTAGAGCCAGTAGAACTGAGGACATCTCCCCTCTGTAAAAAAAAAAAAAAAAATCTGATATAACCCACATCCACTTTAGCACTCCAATGACAGATCAAACCAGTCAAGTAGAAGTACTGAACACAGCCAGGTCCTACAGTGGTCAACAGAAACATTAGAGTATATTAGCAGCTGGAGCATTATTGTTGGCATGGCTGAGAAGTGGCATATTTTGAAAGTGCTTTCTTTCAGTTGTCAGGTCAATTGTGTCAGCTTTTAAAGAATCACTTAGAAATACATATATCTTTAAATCATATAAATTTTAATTGTCCTCAGAACTTAAAAAAAAAAAAAAAAAGGAAAATTTTCTAGAATTCTTCACAAGACACAAAGTGATTGCCAACCTGACTCCTCCTTGAAAATCAAGGACTTTATGGATCCCAAGTACAGATACCTTTGAAAGCCTTTCTTTGATGTCCCTTTTCTTTTCTGAAAAGCTGCCTAGGGGTTTTCCAAGGACCCTCTAAAGGTAAATGAGTTTTGCAACACAGGACAGATGAGTTGTTTTTGTTAGTACACAACTGGATTGGCACAAGCCCCTGTGTTCATTTTGTGCACAGGTAGTCAGGCAGATGAAAAGTTCTTGCCTGCCTTGTAGAAAGGCTACACTGACTCTCCCTGGGGCTTGGCAGGTGACATGGAACCTGTCCTGTTTATGCTGCTGTTCTCAGAAATATGCAAGCAGGCACACTCACCTTGGGAATGACCAGAGAGAGGGTTTCATTCCTGTCTGTGTAGGAACTGATGAAAACACACCCACATTTGCTTTTTGAGCACCCCAATCACAGGAGCCTCCTTACTTGGGAGAGATGATATTATAGCTTAACATTTTTCCAGGGAGTACCTTAGAGGCATAGCTTTGCCAGTAGACCACTGCAGGAAACAGAGGAAGTCGGCAAATTGCATGCCATACAAAAAGCTGAGGCACTCAAGACAAATTCCACAGGGGTTTGAAGTCAATGCACACAATTAAAAATTAAGCATCAGTGAATTAAGGCCACCACATTTCTTGGATGACAATGACACAGGCATTTGCTTCTCATTTCTAATCAACTTTCCTGTGGTTTCATGAAGAAAAGCCATAATGAAACTTGCAAACAAGTGGCTTGTTTTTCTGTACACATTTTAAAAATAGAATAGATGGGTTATTACTAGCCACATAACATTCACCGAAATATTACAGATGTAGAAATGTGCAGCAAACAGTAGTTCAGAGCACCATGGAAAATCACAACCAAAACAGAGGAGAGTCTTTTTAGGTTATTCTCTATTTGCCCAGCCAGCAAAGAAAAACAGCAGCTCCAAGTGATAAGGCAGGTGAAAAACTTGCAGAGCTCCTCAGAATGGCCTATTATCAACTCAACAACCCTCAGGCACACATATTTGATAGGCAAAAGGGAAAAAATAAAACAGCTCTTGATGCCCAGGGCAAAAACATTTTTTGGAAAAAAAAATATAAACAAGTTGTGGCATATAAAATCTGCAGGCACATTAACTATAATGATTAAGATAGGTAAATAAGATGTGACAGAAACAGAACACAATCTGCAACATGATCCTCAGGAAGAAGAGGAGGTCTTTAACAAAGGTCCTGTAAGCCAGGTGGCTCAAGGTGTTCCCCTGAGGTGATGCACAGACCCTTTGAGATGACACCTTTGTGAAAATAAGAAAATAACACTGCAGCTGTTTGGTGAAGCCCCTGTTCTGGACTAGCTGAGGGAAAGTTTTCTTCAGAGTGAAGCAACAGATATATTTTATCAATGGAGATGATGCCTGACGAATTGACAGGAACTCCCCAAAAGATGCCAAGTCCCCAGTGACAAAGCATCAGTTTGCTGCTCTTCTAAGCAGCAATGGGCTTCCTCCATGAGCATTTTGAAAACTCTTATTTCCAGAAAGCAACACAGACAGAAACAAGTGGTTCAGTTATGAGATATTCCATGAAGAATCACAATGTAATGGGTTACTTTTTAAATTCACCTCTCCCAGTTATTCTAGCTGAAATAACCTATGCACTGTGTATGGACTGAGGACCGAAGTACTTCTCAGGATGCAGAGATACCTGAGCCATTGTTAAATGCACTATCTTAGGAATCAGAGGTTGTTTACCCTCAAAAGCATGTTAACTTATCCTGCTGATGCACCTAATGATGTAGTGAAATCAAGAAGATTCAGGCCTTGTAATCTGCCTTGGAATGAAGTGGCTGAAAAAACACTCAGACCAATATACCATACTGCCTGACTTTTGATTTTATCTAATCATCTCAGCTGTCTTTGGAAGGAGGTGACATGTCTTTGGCCCAGACAGCAAAAGAAAGGGTGATGACTGATATTCAATAGATGTGCTGAATGAAGCACTCAGACTATAAGTCTTTGCCTACCAAAATCCTAGGTTAGCATCCTTGAACAAAGATGGCTGAATAGGACACATATCCAACTCATGTCCTGGAAAAATTTTCAACCTGTTGAATTAATATGAACCATCACCAAACACAACCTGTGTTAACGTGATGAGCTGAGAAACAGAGTGACACATGAGCTAACATGCCCACTGTTTAGCCTTTCCTGTTCCTGGTTGCTTCTTGAAGACAAGCTGTGGGCAGCTGCTGACAGTAATTGCACTGTGAGTTATGGTTAAATCTACCACCTAACTTGAATCAGGAGTCCAATGTAATTGATCAAATTAAACAATTGTGTGAATCTTGAAACTGTGCTTAGTTCCAAGGAGGGAGGCAGGGAATAGATATCCTTGGGAATATGGGGTAGATCAGGTATCTTATTCTTCAGCTATTCAATTTATTTTTCCACAGTGCAATCCGAAAAAGGTACACTGCTTCATGGGTTCATCTAGCTGATTGACAGCTTTTTGAGGACACTCCATTATTCAAGGCCGACATGCCTTTAATCACAATAAAAACAATAAGCAAAGAATACCTAGCTAAACTTAAGAACCTCACAGTGTTTCAGATTTTTACTAGATTTGAGAAAGAGAAAAAAGCCAGAATCTCTGCAGAGTAAATTTTTAGACAAAGCATACATAGAACATGGAAACAAACAAACAAAATCCACTTATTGAAAAGACACCAGGCTAAAATGTTTGATTCGATACTATGGGTGATCAAAACCCAGAGTTACTGTCCACAAGCATTTTCCTGTATTTCTCCTTTGCTTTCATCCAGGTTGAGAATGTTTCATTTTCAACCCTGCACTATGTATGCTTAGAATAACCCTGTGGAATAATATATGTACTTTACTTCCTATTCTTGTTCTGTCTTCCCAGCTGGATTATAATTTCCTCTGAGGTGCTGGCTATAGGGCCTCTATGATATATTTCAGCAGAATGAGCTTCAGAAAAGAGGCAATCTGGTTGAATGAGGAAAAAGGAACAGAAAAGATTATGTCATAATGGCTAGTCTGCCAAGATCTTAACAAAAAGATGATAACCACTTGCAGTCATCTCTAACTTCAAAGTATCGGATGTTGATTACCCCCTGGAAGAAAAACTGACCTGCAAACATAGGCACTTTACATACACTGACAAATACCACCAGATACCCTGAAATAGGGTGATAATTAACCAGTGAGATGACTGCTGCAAGCAATTCTCAAGAGTTTGGAAATTATGTCTTAAAATAAAAGCTGGCATTCAAAACAAAATACCAGCTCTGACAATGTATGAGCTGCCCAGGCAGATGATTCGATCAACATAGGAGGACTGTGGCTTCAGTGTGCTTGTGGCCACCTTCAGGTCAAAGCCAAAACCTCACTGAGCCAGGAAAACCTGAGTGGGGCAGACACCTCCTGCAAGTAGAGTGAAGCCCACAGAATTTGGAAAGTACAGAACAGATCCCAACATCAACAAAAATTCTTATGGTTGACAGTTATTGGGAAGAAGTGGTTGATTAATTCCTCAAACAGAAAAGAAGTGAAACGAGCTAAAACACTTTATTGAATGTCTACCTACAATATTTACTCTGCTTACTACTGCCATTTATTTAGAGATCAGTTCAAAAATATATAGCTGAGGACCAAAATGCAACTGTCTCTTATTTTGCCAGTGTTCTCACTTCTTATCTAATATACTCTTCTAATCCATTGCTTGGTCTAAATTTCCTTACAATTTAAAAAAATTGAGTGACAGGGGATGGAAATCATGATGGGATGCTCTCAGGCAGAAGGGGATTAATTGTAATTGTTGACTTTTCTGAGCACACTTAAAGGAGCAGCCGCATGCTGCCTTATTCCATGAATCCAGGAGATTGTTTGAGCAGGCAGTGTTATATTACTCCGGGGTGGGAATGAAATCATGTGGGAGCAGCAAGCACAGCTCATGGAGAAAAATTACCATTTTATATTTATTACTTTGGCTGGCTTAAGTGCCACAGGAATAGACTCTCTAATGCATTTGAGTGCAATTCCCCAACAATTTGACTCTGTTGCTTTGTAAACTATTTTTAGGGAGTCTCAGAAGGCTGTTAAAGGCACAAGCCATCTGATTTTCAAAAGCTATTTTGGTGGTTTATCAAAAGAATATAAATAACATGATACATCTCTCCAGATTAGACTGATACTTTGAATTCAGCTACGAGATCAGAACTTTAGGAGAAAAATGCCCATTTTTAACTTGCACATGATTTTTGTTCCATAAGCTTGAGTACACTTCTTCAGCAGGCTTGTCATCCTTTTGGCTTTCCACTAGTAACTGTATAGTGTGGATTTTTCATGCTTTTAAAACAAGGTATTATTCTAATGAAGCTACAGGCTTGAACATACATAACTACATCATTATTCTGCCCACAAATTAATGGCAAAAGAGCAGAAAGTTCTATTTTAGAGGAGATGAATGTTAAGGAAAAAGTAGACAGGCATAAGTTTGTGTCTCTAAAAGAATATCTAATCAAAACTGCATTCTTTTTACCGAACAGAAATGTAATTTCAGGTTCACTTCCCTAGCTTTAGCCTTCATTCAGTCAGTCATAGAACATAGCCACTTGTCAACATCCAGTTCTCCATCTTGCACACCAGAAATCTGTTTTTCCAGCATAAAAATGGACCTTTAGACTGATAGGACCATACTACAGATTAATTTGGGGGTTGGCCTTTCAACACAGGACAATTAGTACATTGAGGAATTATATGCATTTTTCCTGTGTATGCAGTAATAGCCATAAACTGAATAAACTAGATGCTAAGACTGTAAAGTCAGCCTGTTTACTGATTTATGGCATTACAGTAATAGCTCAGAGGTGCTTCCTGTTTATTTTAATAGTCTTTTCTATCTCAGTCACTGAATCTTGGGCTGGATACATTCCAAGGCAGAGTCAGAGGATGCCCTGAGTCTGAAACCTCTGAACAAGGGCACTTTTCCTAGGTGCCATTTCAGTGAATATCAAGCAGCATCTTCTAACCCACCCAGCTGGCTGCCAAAACAGCTGCTACGCTATACTTTATAAAATATTTATAGTGCTTCTTAAAGGACACAACAGGCTCTCATAACAACTCAAAATAATTTCTGTGAGGAGCTCACACACTCTCTCCTGGAACTGCCCAAGGCATTCTTTGTCTTCTGCCCCATGATGCTGCGAGAAACATAGGTGTGGGAGGAGAAAATACTATTTTTTTATTTTTTTTTTTTTTTGCCATTGTACTATTTATACTAGCACTAGGAGAGCAAGTGAGAAAAGCATCGACATCTAGCTGATGTCATGCAGGGAAACTCTAACCCACATCAGTGACTCTAATCCAGAATGCAACATTAGTCCAAGCTAATTCATCGCAAGCCAGCAGTTTCAAGTTCTGTTTCCATTTGGAAAGCTGGATGCAACAAGCAGCCAGCCCACCAGGTTCATCAGATGAGGACATCCACACCAAACTGAAGAGGTCATTGAGACTTGCAGCATCTGATGGGAACCAAATGATCACTGCTGGACTGCAGAGGCCTCAGGACTGCAGAGGCCTTACCTAGAACAAGACTTTAAGACAGCTGTTCCCTCTGCTACCCCTCAGATAAATCTGTGAATTGATAGAGGGATAAGAAAAAGGTAAGCAATTTCTCTTCCAGTTGCACACAGCGTCGTCTGTGCTTGAATAACGGTGATGGAGCTGTTGTGTGGCAGGTAGTTGGCAATGAATCACACTAAGAAAAATCAGTGTAGACCACCTGACTTCACTGAGTTACGTTGATTTAAGTTAACTGTAACTGTAATACACCAAATAACACAACAAAATCAGAAAATACATTGTCTTAGTTTTTTCGTTATTGCAGTCAAAGCTCCCCGTTTTATGAGATCTACTAACCTTTTTTTTTTTTTTTAATTTTTGCACATGAAGATACATGTAAACTATCCTATAACAACATTAAGCTATATGTTAAATGCTCTCCAAGGAAAACTGCACAGATCACTGGACAATCTGCCTCAGTGTTTCATAGAAGGCCAAATCCTTCTCCCACTGCTTTTATTCACTGTCCCATTTTCTGTAATGGGATTACTCCTTAAGGAATAGAGAGGAGTTCTTCACTCCAGTAGTCAAGTCTAAAAAGTACAGTGTCTTCACCACTGGTCTTTTCAAAGATGCATGGATTTAACAACAGTAAAAAAGGATCTACCAGATCTTCTTGTTCATTCCAGTGTGAGGTAGCATTATATGGCAACAATTTCAACATTCCAACACTTGCAAAATCATCTACTTTTCTTTTTTTTTTTTTTTTTTTTAAAGTGATATGATATATAGAGGACCGTAAGGGAGAGGCTTAGTAAATAATTGAAAAGAAATTCAAGAAAATACAACAGTTTCTCATGGACAAAAAAAAAGCCAACCAGTACACATCAAAGCAGTAATGTCAACCACCCCTGAAAATCAGCTCCAGAAAGCTGTTAAAAACAAAAATCAGGAATAGCTCAGATGAGTCAGAAAAGTATTCTCTTTCTTTCACCACCAGCCCCAGCTGTATTTAGGTAAACATGAAGCCACATCATGGAAACAACAACTTGCAAATGAAAAAAAAAAAGAATAATGCAGAGATCGATGTAAAGGTCAACAGGTGACCTTGCTTCTGGAAAACCTCTCTCTTTCCAAACTCCAGAAACTGCATGCAATGAACTACAGCCACTTGCCATTTAGGGATTAAATATAAGTCAAAATCAAAATGGCAGCAATGACAGTACATGAAGATAAATAATGAGTCCTACCACAGCATTGCCTGGGCTAGGAAGAGAGGAAAGATCCTCACATCAGATACCTATACTGCATTGGAAAAAGATGCTTCAGACACATTTCTACAGCTGTTTTCTTCTCAACATTTATCACTTAATATCTGTAACTGTGAGAACATAGAAGAAAAACTGCAGATTTAGGGAAGTAGGAATTGAGAAACAAGACATCCAAAGTTTCTTACAGAGATAAAAGAAAGCACAGACCAGCAAGGTCAAATCTAACCACGAAAGAAATCATATATGGCAGCTCAGTAATGGTCAAATACACATCTCTGGTAAAGTGTTTAACCCATACAACACAGAGTCCTAGGTTTAAAATAAGGTAGAAATATTGCCACATTTGTTTCATCTGCAAGTAACAGGGAATAAATAATTTTAAATAACTAGCCTACAGACCTTTTTCCTAACCACAGAAATACACAATCTCCATTCAGTGACACTGGCTTCTCTCTTATTTTTCACTGGTTACCTTATTAAATACTGGCTTCTGAAATTTCTTGCATCCACTGTATTCTGTAGCAGAGCAGTTATTAGATTTGTCAAACTTTTGAGAGATCTCTGAAAGTATTAACTTTACTATTTGGACAGGCTTTTTAAAACTCTCCTCTTTATGCAGAACAAAAGACTACAAGTGAGATAGATGAACTCAGAAGTTTAGAACCTCTTTCTAAACTGATTCAGAGAAAAAAGTTTTGGTATCAGATATTACAGGAAAAAAGTCTGAGACACGACTTAATTTATACATTTAGTTTCATCCAGCAAATACTTTTTGCTAGTTGACATTATGTGACCAAATTTCAAGAAGTGGCTTTTCCCCTCAACTTCAAGAAAAGAGAAAAATAGAAGAATTAACTTTTCTTTTGCTTTAAATCCACATCTACTTCAAGCATAGCTCTCTGTAAGAAAGGCTGAGGTCACATTTAAATTGTAAAATTAAGCACTTAATACTTCCTCCTCCAAACAATATATAACTCTAAATGCTTTTCTTTGGTAAAGCACAAACATTTTTAGAGATTAAGAGACTTCTGTGAGTTTAAGCAGAGACACTGAGAAACTTCACGCTTAAAATATTGTTTCTAAGGAAGTGGAAAGAAACCTGGAAATAAAGCTCAACTTCTTCTTTCAGTTTTATATTATGGTGGTCTTCTGTGACTCCACAGGAAGTCAATAGTCTGATGGGTAACATGCTTAACTAAGGACCAGACAATTGCAGGGTTTATTATTCCTGGCTTGTGAGCATTTGTAGCTTCCCTTTGGAATTTATTTATATGGACCAAATTTTTTGAAGCAAAATCAAAAGAACGGGGTTTATGTTGCCAGAAGCTGGTTATGCATTTAGCATATCTCACTATAAATTGTCACTGGTTTTATGTACCCCTACAACAACCTATGACTCTTCTGTGCATAAACCAGGAGCCTACAGGAAAACAGAGTAGAAACACTTTGATTTGAGTCACAAAAAAAATGAAAAAGAATAACAAAAAAAAACCAAACAAACAAATCCACAGCAATTCTCTACATTTTTTTATCATATATTGAGCTCATTGCAGGTCTCCATTATGGTCTCAAGTTACTAAATGGTTTGGCTTGTCTGCTGGAGACACAAAGTTAGCCCTGTAGTGAAAGTGCTAACCAAATGGATAACAGACTGGCAGTGGGAACTTGCAGTCTGTTCTCATGAGGCTACAACACTACCTTGCGAGTGATTATTTTTATTCCTGCAACAGCAAGTAGTTCCAAAGCTCTGCCTGACTGCTCCATTTTCAGTTTAGTCCACCCTGAAATGAAGATTTTCTCAGTGTGTGTCTTTGAGCACTTGTTTGCTATGATTGCAGACCTTAACAAAGATCTTGCCACAGTCATATCTCTTTGAAAACTGAGATTTCAAGCTTCAGGTGTTAAATAAAGAATTCAGATAAGGTCATTTCTGTCCCCTCACCCTCCCTACCAGTTCAGCCTCTGATATGAAGCTTACCTGAGGAATTAAAAGGCAGCCTTTAACCACAGCAAAAGGATGGCCAGTAGCCCCTGTTGTATTTGATTCATGGCCCACTTAATGAGTGCTCTGGTGAAACTTCATTTCTTTAGGCCTATTTCTTATTTTCTTACAGCACAATCTGTTTTATGGCTCATTCAGCACCATGAGGCAAACCTTGGCAGTCCCACCTCCCAGCCCACACAATGGGATGCACGTACAAGGAGGAGGAGACATGCTGCAGACACTGTCAGTCAGCCCAAGGAACATAGGAAACATTCCATCGCCCAGACCCAGGCACCAGAAACATCCTGTACTCTCACGTTATGATTCAGATTCATCAGGTGCTCACTGTTAGACAGCAGCTCAGGATCGCTGCTCTGTCAGTGCCAGCAAAGCAACGAGCTCAAGAGACAGCAAGTGAAATCTGTTGCATGGGGAGAGTGGAGCAGCAGCGATACCTTCGTTGGCTATCAGTGGTCAGAGGGTGGTGGACATGTCATTGCCCAAATGTCCCTGACTGAGCACTGATGAGGAAGCACCTTGGGTGTCTCACAAACCAGACAGGACTACAACCTGCCTTACAAGTGCCACTGAACATGTTGTCGTGCTCCAAACACACACAGGCTGGTTTCTGCAGGAAAATATTTTAACTGCACATGCGATGAGCATTTTGTAAAACTGCCAGTGGATGCAGCCAGCATCGCTAATGTGATCACACAAAACGCTGACGCTAAGAATTTTATTTTAAAAAATTGTAGTCCATCGATTAGAAAATTTAAAATGTATACCCCAGAATTCCAAAGGGACACCCAATTTTATAGACAAAAAGCACCTATATAACTAAAAAATGGATGAGACTAGATTTTTAAGAGGTTCTTGTAAAACCAGCAAGAAATAGCTACAGTAAAGGCTGACCAAATTGTGCTGTTTGGAGGATTTACCCATATCCTTTTGCAGACTGCTTCTGGTTCTGATTGGATTTTTCAGGTTATTAGCAGATATATCCTTCTCAAGGAAAACCATTTCTTTATTGCATGGGCCTGAAATTGAAACTCAGATCCAGGGCTGTGGAGGCCCATACAAAAAGTGAACAAGCAGAGTAGTGGGAAGGGTCTATCTCTACTCCCATGCAGCAGCCAGGGGTTACAGACCAGCCCTTTTTTTACAGAAACCAAAATCAGCAGTAGCCTGTGCTCACATGAGCTGCAGGACATCTGGGCAGGCACTGACCTTGTCTGGACACCTCTGCATGTGGAGTCTTGAGTAGGGGGAGAAACAGAGGGTGGTGGGTGGCTGGTGAGGAAGGGCAGCAGTCACATCCCCTAGCCTTTCTGACATTGCTGCCTCCCAGTGATCAGTCCCCTGTGTAAAACACCTTTGCAGGTTCTGCATGCAGCCACCTGGCCAGTCCCAGTGGATGGCCCACATGGGTACGGGCAGCCATCTCTTTGTAGGCTGGGCTGAAGCTGAAATCCTAAAAGGCCAAGACATGCAAGATCTGTATTTTAAACAACTTGGATAATATGATTATATTGTAAATGTATGATTTATTCAGGGTAAATATTTTACCTGTTTAATGTTTTGGCTGAGAGAAATCAAAACCAGATACAGATAGCCATTACTCACATGGCTGGTTTCTGATCCCTTTTGCTCAGTACCTTGCACTTTATTTGATGAATGGATCTATTCAAATGAAGTAGGGCTGCTGTTCAAGGAGCAAGACTTCATGCACAATAGGAAAAAGGATGGAAGAATTTAGAAAGAAATTAACAGTTATAAACAGGATAAAACTCCTCATTAGCTAAATGAAAGGTTAAAGAGTGCAGTGTTTGGGAGCACACAACAAAACTCTGATTCTTAGTTGATACATTTTCTTCAAGACTCATATGTAGCAATTGGATATAAAATATCAATTCACATTAAGCTATCACTTCAAATATATTCTAGAAAAGTAGGTTTCTAATTTTTTTTTTCCTTCATTTTCCCGAGATTTTAGGGTTCAAATTGCTGTACAAGCTTTGATGTGAGTCTAGTGCCATTCTCACCTTGGACTCCCACTGCCTAATTTCATTAACTGCCCAAACAGGCAGAGGCTATATAAGGTTTGTGGCCTAATAAAAACAAAGATCAAACAACTCTTTCAAAGCTGCGAACTCTCTCCAGTGGGCTTCTTTTCTGGCGTCTGCTCTGAGGGGAGCTGAATTACAATGAACCAAATGAGGGATCCAATCCTGTCCTGGCCAATATTTTAATGACAATAGCATTGAACTGCAGAGTGGAGATTAAAAATACTTTCATTACTTAAATGCTAACTGCTCTTGCTGTACACATAGTGCCCAACAAGGATGGGAAGAGTCAGATTAACCACTGAATAGCAACCACCAGCACAGCCTGGCTTGAGGGAGGGAAACAAACTGTGCCGACAACCTTCAGGTGATGCTCTGCCTCCTGCAAGAAACCTCTCCTGCTCTGCCCTCAGAAGAGCAGTTCCAACTCGCTCATCCTTCGGGATATCTGCACCACTGAGTCCTGGATTAACATAATAGTCTGGTAATAAAATAAATAAAAAGAGCTACTTCCCACAGAAGACTGAGTCACAAAGAAAAATGAAAATATAAAGAAAAGCTATGAAGTCAGGATGTGTTTTGTGTTTGGTGTATTTTGTTTTTGTTTTTTAGGTTTGTGTCATTTTTAAGGAGAAAATAGGAAATAAAGCAGGATGAAGGTAGCAAAGACATTTCCCATCATGCATGCTTGAAAGCTGTACACATGATCTCATTGGTAATGGGTCAATGCCTCCTGCTGTGCCTTGGGCAAGATGGCTGTGATATATAAAATACTGTTAGTGGCTGTTGACATTGCAGAAAGCTTTTATTTCTCCCTCTCTTTTTTTTTTTTTTTTTCCCTATCTGCACCTATGTCTCCATCTTAAACCTACAAAAATTAAGAACTTCAAAACAATCAGGTGGTTGAGCTAGCAATTGCAGATTACACCATTTACCACACATAGACAATCAACATTTGTCACACTGTTAATAAAAGGAGCTGAAAATTTAAGCACAAATAAGAACATTCGTGACACATTGTCATCATTTAGTGTTGATGTTCAGTGAACCCTCAGGGGCCTGGAGTCATCAGCTCACACCCAAACCACCAGGAATCAACAGAAAGGCTCCCTTCCAGACCAGGGAGAAAATAATAAGTGGTGTAACAACTAAGAAGTTATACTTGCTTTTTTTAACTCATTCATCAAACATTTTTTGGGAAAAAAAAAAAAAAAATCTTTTCCTGTCACTTTCCCTTTAGGAAAACTGCTATTTCACATAATTAGTGTCCTCAGAGAAGTACAAAACCCCAAGAGGGCTCAGCAAAATATCCTAATGCCTCTAAAGAGAAGGGGATAAGCAGTGATCAGGTAGGATTTTTTGTTCTACATAGAGAGCAGACAGAGGTTGGTGTAAAAATGACACAACAGAGGAAAGCAGTAAAACTGCAAAATACAGCTTCATTATAGCAAATATATATGACCATGATTACTAATGGCAAAAAGCAAGTGAATTTTCTAGAGTACTAGTGACATTTCAGCTTTCTGTAGGACATTGCAACAGAGAAATTTCATGCATAGTAGATGGAGGGTGATTCTTCTGTTTCTTCTGCTTTCCCTAGTAAACAGTAACCCAAATAGGAATAGACTATTAATATGAATAGAATATAACACAGAAAAGAAGAAATAATATCTGAGTATTTTGTATCCCATCCTTCTCTGGGCTCACTATGGTGCCCATCAGTGAACAAGGAGAGATTAGAGGACCAAAAGCCACCACTGCTTATTTTTACTGCGTTTATTACTTACTGCTATTTACTTGCAGCTCTTAAAGCTAACACAGGATGCCATTTAAAATTATCTAGAAGATGAGTTTCACTGCAGTATCGTCTCCTTTCCCAAGAGAAAAAGATGGGTTATAATATACAGGCAGTGAAGAATTTCAAAGGCTAGATATTGCCCAGGTGATTGAACTTACAAGGAAAACCCTTGATGACAGAAATTTCAGCAAGAATGTGCTGTACAAAACACATGCAGAGTGTCTGATACTAATTATTTTTTCTTATTTGTTCTACATTAGTACTTTTTGCTGCATTCTTTCTTCTCTGTATTTATGTGTGTGTGAACTTATTCTGAACTATGAAAGAGATATCAAGGTATAATTCCCCTTTCTTGCCAAAGAGGCACAGTAAAACTTAGTTGCTGCCAGAATATTTGCTGCAGCATACTGCTTTTCATGAAAAGTAGCACTACAAACAGTGACCAAGAAGGATAGTCAGACTAATCAGATATTTTCCCCCAATGTTTCTAGTAAAATCTCTATTTTTATAGTTCTTTTTGTAATAACCAGCTTATAATCAAAGGAGATGTTTTCCACACCAAAAAACTATTAAAAAGAAAGGCAGAAAAGCAGAAGACCCCATTAGGTTTAACAGGATCCACTTACACATATTCTAGATATCTGAATAGCTCTTAGTACTCCAGGGAAATACCTTAAGGAACTACCCTTACCCCATTTTCCCCAGGAAAGAGACAGAAAAATCTGTAAGATGTGGGAAGGCTAGCCTTTCCAGTCCATACACACCTCACTCAAGCATTTGGTCCCAATACGAAAGAAGCTGCCTGAACTTTGAAGCTTAGATTAAGTGATCTAGGGACAACTTTAAGCCTTAAAAAAAAATTTTAAAAAAGCCTCTATATATTATTTTTTGCACCGTTCTATGTTTCCCTCTGTTTTATTCTGTTTCTCTCCCTCAGGCAACTTGCTTTATCTATCCGTAATTTGACAAAAGGAATAAATACAAGTTCTGCAAATGCACAGTGTGTACACATGTGTGTGTACCTACACATCTCCCCCAACCAAGGCCAGAAAAAGGGATGTGCTAAGGGTATACATTAAGCATCCTGACAAAAACAACTACTGAAAAACAAAAACTCAGTATCTTTTGGATGTGCAATGAATATGGGGATGATAGAGTTAAAAATAGAACTTCTACTACTACAGGAAATACAAATCCGCGCATTGTACCTTTCAGTCATCTGTTGTTCTGTCTCATACTCCTCACCTTCTTCCATATTCAAGGCTGCTCATTTCAAAATGTCAGGGAGTCAAATAAAAATCAAAAGATTTCTAAGCCACTGAATAAAACTCTTAGTCCTCTCTGGGTGGCATTTGCCTTCAGAGAATCATTACTCACATGTGATACTTGACCACTTAGCAGTAAGGTGCATAGGTGATGACCACATCCTAAAATATATGCCCTGCTCATAAGTCAAATGAATAGGTTTGACAATGACTGACTGATTAAAAAAAGAAATCCAAAACTTTGGTTCATCTCTGTCCTGCACACCCCATAAAATTGCAACTCAGAAATAAGGAGAGCACCTTGATAATTTATAACAGAAAATACCTCCCTCAGGCATCATGATTTTGTCTGGCTCATTGCTGAATTCTATTTTTCAAGCTCTTGACACCATGTCTTAATCACAGACGGTAACAACACAGCAACATCTGTAAGAAATGCCAGCAAGATATTTCCTCGTCAAGCACAAGGAAAAATGGTGAAATAAGGGCAAAGGAGTGTCTGAAAATGCTAAACATTTAGATCCAAGATAGAAAACCAAGGCCAAGAGCCTGGCCTTCACACACTGTAAAATGCAAAAATGAAAAGAGCAACTATAATATTAATAATTAAAATTGAATTAAAAGTCGTGTAAGTTAAGGCCAAGGGAGTATTTTTAGTTTATAAATTTTTTATTGTTTTTGATCAGTTAGAGCCATGGAAGGCTGTGAATACAGAAATATGCATGTAAATGAAATAGTATGTACCAAGATGTCCTAACTGAGGACATTTTTTTTTTATATATAAACCATAAAAATTGTATAATTAATGTAATAATAGATTAAGGACACGAATAAGTAATGAGAATTGTGTTTAAATAACTTCTGTGTAGACAAGGGTTCAGGAGGATTAAAAATACAACCTTGAAGCCATATTCTCATTTTGTCAACACCATAGCAATCACTGCAGGGTTGTACTGGTATGAGGATCAGAACTTAGCTCTGAATTATTATGGTATGGCAAGACTCAGTTTGTCTTGAATTACCCAGTATTTCTGAGAGCCTTAAAGGGAACTTTTATTCCAGAAGAGTAAAGGCAACAATCATCCTTAGGTTTGTAAAATTCATTGGTCTCCAAAAGTTAATGGCAAATCACAAGCATAGGTCTGAGGGAGGGGCAGTGAAGGGATGTACCTCATGTATCTCTCTCCTTCCCTCCATTTGGGATGCTCAGGTACCCTCCCAACTGCCATGGGAAGGTTCATGACAGCAAGATTCAGGGAGGCAGGGGGAAAGGCAGACCTGGGGGCACTCAGGAAGAACAGTCCTGGTGCTCGAAGGGTTTGATTTCTGATCTGAGCTTGGCTGCTGCAAAGGCTGTGCTGTTGCATCTGGCATGGGAAGGGGTGGCCTGGCTCTCCAGGAAGGTCTGATGGTTAGAACAAAGGAAGATCTGCACTCCCAAACCCTCCATGCCAACTTGGAGAAGAGACTTTAACCACTGTGCCCCCTCTCCCCTCTGCAGCCCTGGCATTAAGTGGGTGCGGGAACCCCGCAGGGCATCACTCCACTCCCAGAAACCTCACCACCATGTGCCCCATCCTCACTGCCCAGCACACTTCCTCATTAGTCATGTCTGCTGACATGACTGGCTATGGCCCAATCATAGCCAGTATTTATAAAGCTCAGTATTTACCCAGCTCTTTGAAAATGAAAGGCAGCATCTGATCATTACAATGGAATTCAGTGTATAGTCTGCATAATAATAGATGGTGCATAAGGGCTTTTCAAATGTACACTATTAGTATTTGGGACAATAGGCAAACAAGATCTTGTAAAGATGTTATTACCTCTGATGCAACTGTTAGCCATGACATCCCTTGTCTGACAGCTGGATCTGAGAAGGCCCGGGTACAGAGGATCCTTCACAAGTGCTCTGGGCTTTGTACAAGGAGAATAAAGAATGTGACAATCTGCCACCACAGCAAATGCAGATTAAAGATGAAATCTGGGGCCCAGCTGCTAAAATACTGAAGTAGTGTTGGTGGCAACATTTTTATGAGGAAGAGAGCTTGATCCTCCATAAGCTAATAATACAAATATTTTAAGTATTCACATGAGAAAAATATTAAGTCAATATGATGAACCCTACAAAAGATCTCCTGATCAGAACTGCAGTACTGTTCCAGACTAGATGTAAGGACCACCTGTTGTGTGTAGACACCTGGCCATGACTGGTTGAACTTGTTTTCAGTCATATATGACAGCAGAAAACTTGGATCTCAAGGTCAGTCTTAAAAATAATTACTTTCCCTCCCCCCACCCCGCTCTCAGATCACCAGAAAGTTACATTGGGATCCATTCTTCCTCTTGCCATCTTCCATTCATGCCCCTCAACCTTTGCTACTTTCCTTCTTGCAGGAAAGTCAAAATGACAGCAAGACCATGAAAGAAGGAAGGAAGCAGTAATACTGAAAAGAATTATTCTTTCAAAGTGAACCCTCCTCATGTGAAGCATGATCTCACAGACATCATAATGTCTCATGAGCTTAGCTGCTCCTCTAAGCAACTGTGGTACATGTAGTCACCCTGAGAAAGCTATTCCTTGTTGACAAAAGCTGTGCCAGTCAGTGTAAAAACAACCCAAACTTCTCGGCTAGCTGGCCATACTCTTCTTGAGAAATAAATTTTCTCTTCAAGGTCTCTCACACATACCTAGAAGGATTTTCCCTGGAAACGTGTCATTATGTGGGTGAGTTTGTGCTCTCCTCTAAACAAATGCTCTAATTTGCCATCGTTTATAAAGTAAATACACATCCCACTTCCGGTGCCACAGAAAAATCACATTAAGACATGGACTTAACTTCAACATTATTTTCCTTTATGGCTACCAATTATGTTTTTAAATTAAACATACTGATTATATGTAGATTGATGACTTCGTCTCACAGAGATGATGAGTCATGCTACACTCATTTTTGGGTTTGTTCTCTTGTGGTACCTCAAGGATTGTCGTGGTAGTGATATGCTGCAAATAAAGTAAGTGCTGTGGACCTGAGCTAACTGCATGCCCTTGGCCTTGTGCTTTTGAGAAGGAGGAGACTAGTGACACAGTTTGGGAGGTATGTTTATGTTACCTGAAAATATGTCCTTATTTTAAATATACGATCTCTCTGAAAAAACTACAGCAGAGCAACATTAGCACTAAAGCATTTTTTTTTCCTGGAACAGAAGGGTTGCACAGGGGCTTAGGGGTAACTTCAGCATTCCAAACAAAAACAAAAGGGAAAGAAAAATGAAAATGCATGTGCAGATTTATTCTGAACAGTAATGGTAAGGAACACAATTTTGACATGTACAAAAGCTGAGTTTATTATCCCCTGGAGAGAAGATGAGTGGAGAAGCCGACATTGGTTGCATAGTGACATTTCAGGATGTAAGGCAGGCATGTAGCCAATTAAGTCTAGCATTTGTACCCTGTAGTGTTTTTCCCCTCAAGTGCTTATCTAACACTCTTTAGAATATGTTCACAGCTGCAGCTTCTATTTCTGCCATTAGTAAACTTTTCTACTCTTGCTTTAAAGGAACATGTCCTAAACTTCCTTCCTGGTTCATTCTTTCTGCAATTTGGCAGGATCTAGGACCTCAAATGAAACACAAACTTTTGATCCTACTTACTATTTTCATCCCTCTTCTAAATAACTTAAAATTTCCCCTTTCTATTTTAAAATTAACTCTTTGTCAGACAAATCAGTGATTAATTATTCATTGTCCTTTGATTTCACTCTTGCATTTACTAGCCATACTGTTTCTAGTGTTACTCTAGACGAAAATGAAAAGACCAAATACAATATTGGTGTGTTTCATACTACCTTTTCTGCCTCTCTTTCACTATATCTATAACCATTTACCAGTTCCCTAGTCTTGAAAACAAGGTGTTTTCATAGGACTTAATTCTTAACTGGTGCAGGCATGCTTTATTCCCTTGATCACCGTACCACCAAAGCATCCTCAATATGTTTAGCATAGTAGCATATTGTGACGGTGTGCATTATCTGGACTTTACAGCTTCAGAACCTGAAACAACCCAAAGGTCCAGACCATTTTCTCCTTAATGACAGTGAAGTTATAAACCACAATCTACTTGCAGAGATTCACAGCACCTACTACCTTGCAAGTTCACTTTAAATCATATGCAGCTGTTCCAGTGCTGAAGAATCAACAGTAAGGCACCTTGGCCCAAAGGATTACACTTCCTCATCTTGTCAAGGAGTTTGTAGTAAGCCAGAAACTGAACAGCTTCCCAATTATTGCTCTATAACATAAGGAGGAGCTCTACTTATCCCTCCATAAACATGATAGTAGCTTTGGCTGTAAAATGAAGGGTTCTTTCCCACAAAGTAGAAAAGCTCTGGATATTGATTTACACTACATCAAAATAAAATAAAAGCAGTGAAAGGATTTTCAGACCCAAAGAAGGTTTTAGAAGTTGAAGGTTTTATTGTTCTTTTAAAAATTTGGCTCCAAAGTTTTTGCTTCAATGAGTCAATATCCTCCAACAAAAAGTGGTGTCCAGGCTGACATGGACTACTTACTAACAAGATAGACAGTAATGTAAACAATTGACTCCATTTTAAAAAACAGTTATCCACCCAGTGGTATAGAACAGATGAAAAATGGTATGTTTTTCTCACATAACTCCATACTCATGTTATTTGACCAAAAACCAAATCCAGATTTTATCATTGTAACAAGAGCAGAGGAACCAGGCCATACGGGTCTCTTTTAGGGACTTATATTTGGAAAACACAGGCTAATAATTAGGAATGTTGATGTAACACAAGGATGTTGTACATAACTATGGCTACTCAACAACAAAGGTAGGATTTTTTTGTTCTTGTCCTTTGGGGTTTTTTAAATCACCTATAAGAGATAATGAGATAAATCCCTAGATATTCATCTGCTAACAGTTAGAATGGTTTGTGTAAGGGAGTAAGAAGATTAGAGTAGATAAATGATTTTATAAGAGCATTGTGAAAGTGTGCAATAGACCTTACAATGTATGCTGATATTCTAAGGTACTTTATGGAACATTTTGAGGATGTTCTTACAAATTGCAATGGCTCTTGTATATGAAACTCTCATCTGCAAGAGCTTATTTCAGAAGATTATCTGCAAATTTGTTCCTACTTGTCATTGATGGTAAACTGCTGCCATTAAAGAGGTTCCTACATAAAAGTCAGACAGTGATTTTGTCCTGGTATAGGCTGTGATCTCTCATCTGGGAACAGTACAGACAACTGTATTGGGACTAAAACAGTAGATCCACATGCTTTTAGACTCTTCAGTGTAAAATACGCTCTATTCACAGCCACAGGACACAAACACTATTATTCATATTATTTTTAGGAAACATCCCCTGAATTTGTTCCAGAGCTAAAGTACTTGTAAGGCAAAGCACAAAATTCAGTGGATGAACAGTTTCCTGCCTTCTTCATGCGTCATGTTGGTGCTTTCAGAGGTCCCACTTGCCCATCATTTCCTTCAGCATGTTCATTGTTCTCCTCAGTCCTGCTTGCTCCAGCTGCAGAGCAAGTGATCTGGAGCAGATCTTGTCCTTCCCAAATTTCTCTCCCCTATGCCACACACCTCTCAGTCATATGGAAAAAGTTCCCAAGAACAAAATTCCCAAGAAAACCAATGTTTGTCACCTATCTGAAATCCAAGATGGAAAACAAAAGTGTTTCCTCAATTTTAGCAACAACTCTGAGGATAGAAATGATATCATAAAGACAAAGTCACTCTGTGTTAATGACCCTTAATTACTTGTCACTGTTTGCTCCCTTGTGTCAACACCTTTTGGAATTTCAGTTCAAGTTGAAAACTAAAAATAACAGAGAATACACAATTTAATTGACAAAACAGAACACGTGTTGATACTCTAAAAGAACCCAACGGGCCTTATCTATTTCTTGCTAGATCAAGTTCATATTGGAATAAAATATTAGCACCTGCACTATAGGAGGCTTCTGACTCTCTTGCCAGAGAAGCTAAGGACAGATCATTTCTTTCACTAATATGACTGATTAAACACCCATCAGGGTAAAGAACAAGGAAACTTATGGGACATGCCTCTAGCTTGGGCCATAATTATAGGAATGGTTCTTTGCCTTCATCTGTACCACACTGTAGTGAATGTACCTCAGCCTTACTAGTACAGTTTTGGAGTTCTTAACGTCTTCATGGCCATCTATCCACCCACTAGCTCAGTCATTTGTTCACAGTCCTGATATTTCCCCTATGAAATACTTTAAAAAAAGCCAAATGCACACTTAACCTAACAACAATGCTGTTACACTCCATCTCCATTTGTTTATCATTTCTTTCTCAGAGAGCCATTTCCATTAAAGTGTATAAAACTCAAGAGCCTTGTGAGTTCACCTAGTGGAGCCAGACCATGGTTTTTCAAACTCAAACCTCTCTTCTAAAAGACAGGCACTGTTTGCATTTAAGTCCATAACAAAAGTTTAGCCTACTCTAAAAGGAAAGAAATGTAGCAAAATACAGGTATTACCTTTCATATTAAAGCAGAGTACAGAGAAACAGTTTTTGCCATATCTGCAGAAGAATACATAAACCGTTGGATGTCCATTCTTCATTGTTCCTGAGGAGCAAGGATAGATGGGGAAAGAAGATGATGAAGCAATTATGGCACCGGCATGGAGGTGACCTTGTCTCAGTTCTACTGTCCCTGAATTGCTGCTGAGCAATGTTTTGGCTACAGTTTGTCTGTTCTTATAAGCAAGCCACAGCACAGCTTATGTGAAGCCTACAAAAAGGGGTGTGGAGAGAAATGGGATCCACTGACCTTGATGCTGCAGAAACTGTTCCGTTTCCTGCTTCTCTTCTTCAGTCCACATCTAGGAAGTTAGGAGAGAAGAGGATTGCTGATGTGAAAAGATATGCCATATGGCAGAAAGAAATGGGATGTCCAAAACTAGAAAAATTAATAGTGAGGTGAGCAAAAGCAATAAGAAAGTTACTACTTCTCTCTAAAAACAACACATCCAAAAATACCATGATATTTCATTTTAGTTAACATTCAGCTCCTTCCTTTAGGGAATTTCTCTACTACTGAGTGAAAAACAAAAGTTTACCTTAGTCAAAGAATCATAGGCTGAAGTCAGAAGAGGCCTCTGAAAGTCATCTGATCCAATCTCCCTGCTAAGGTTGCCCAGGACCATATCCAGATACTATATATACATGTAGCTATATATACACGTATGATATATAGAAAAAGATAGGTAGTTTACATATAATCCATATATATAGATAATCTACATAGAGAGATATCAATTATGTATTAAAATACTTATACATAATATAGACATAAATATATAATAAGAATTATATAAAGAGAGTTATTATATAGAGATATATACAATGAAGCGCAGATGATAGCAGGACTCAAAAATCCTAGAAGGCTACATGGACTCACCTTGTAGACATTAAAGGAATGGCTCTGGCTTCTTTGCTAAAAGCCCTTGAGTTGCACCTGCAGCGCCAGAGAGGAACCGCAGGCTCTGTTTAACCCAACCATTCTACATCTAGAGCTCATCATATAGCACCTACAAATGTTAAACTCTCAGAGACTTGATGAAAGCACTATTTTTTTCACTGTCATACAACCAAAGTCACAATAAGTTGTACACACAGAGGTAATATGGTAAACCTGGTCTTTTATAAGCAGAAAGATATCCCCAAAGCCAGAAGTGATACATCGCTCCAGCGTTTGATTAACATAACAGGTTGTGCTTCGTGGCAAATTCACTTTAGTATTAATCCATAAGAAGATATCCATAACCTGTAATTACATGTGAGAGCTAATGTTGATTTCAAAGACGACAATATCTATGTAACTGCTTATACAAGTTTGCATATGTACTAATTTTTTGTTTTGTTTTGACACAGGGGGCTTATTAAATATTCTTGGCTCACAGTGATGGCCATTTGGGGATTTTCTTCAAATTGCCCTCCTCAAAATTAACTCTCTTCAGCTCAGTTCAAGGCCATCACTCCCTGTGTGCCTTCCCTGCTCATCTGAAGGGAATTACTTATCTATGTATTCATATAATCTTGTCAGCTTCTCCACAAGAGCATACTCTTCTTAAGGACCTGCGCACTGCTGACCTGCACTCTTTTGTAACTCCATATTGTTGACTCTCCATTGTTTCTCAAAGATTATAATACCTCTGTTGCCCAGACTTCTTCATTTCTCCCTCCTTCCTGCTCTGATTTTCTTGCAGTAAGATGCAGTTTACCATAGCATTTTTACAAGTGGTTCATTTGGAGAGCTAAAATTACAGCAGATCTTTTCTTAAGAACGAAAGGAATAAATATGGCAGGACTGAAATATTAATGTCACCTCTTTCTGGTTTTCTTTGCTTTTGTCTTTTCATCTGATTTAAAGTCTAGTTCTTCTTGCCCTGGATGCCCGACTCTCCTGTTAATCACTGCTTCTTTGGCCATCCCCCCACACTGGGCTTCAGAATATCCCCATGACCCATTCTTAAATTTAACCCTGCTGGCCACACACAAGCACAACAGGTCCAGGACCTGGGGGGATAGAGCTACTGTCAAATTACAGAGACATTATACGACATTTTCAGGAGGTAGAGGTAAGGTGGCAAGCTCAGCAAAGAGGTATCTTTTGAGATCCTTATATACAGAAAATACTTATTCGTCCTCTCTCTTGGACACTGTCATAGGTTCCGTCCAAATACTAATGGAAAAATGAGGGAAGAGCACTGTGAACAGATCACTGAGAATTGCTTCTTCAAAGAGGATGGGATCATATAGACCTGTGGAGTGGCTGGAAGAAAATGGGCGTATTATGAGCGATCCAGACTGAGGGGCCTCACAACTGCAGCTGTTGTGAAGGACATATGCAAGGTTGAAAGAGATAAGTAAGTTGGGGTTTTGAGAAACTGCCTATGTTGCAAAGAGGTAAGGAGGTTGGAATGTAAAAAACAAGATAACAAGATGTAGAGACAGAATGTAGGTACGGCAGAGCAAGGTGCATGAACAAGCAGCTTTAACCTATTAGCAACCAAAATGTAACATGTGTGCTTTTTGCTAGTATACAAATTGCTGTGTATCATTTAATAAAGTGGTATTAATTTGATCACATTGATCATGTATGTTGTGCCCGACACTTCCGTGTCATAGACCTCTGGAAACCTAACCTACAACTATGCCTGTTGAAAATCAGATATTTTTGCCCTGGACAAACTGAAGTCTACTAAAATTTGAGATTTCTCTGCCTCTCTTCCCTAAATATCAGCAAGGACCTTTTGACAATCAAACTAGATATTAATAGCATTCTATGAATTGATAGAAATCATACTAAAAGCACAACTGGGTTTTTCACTAGTACCTAGATGTAACAAGACTAATATTGGCATCAGTTGTGATTTTCTTGTTGTCATTTGTTGGCATAAGGCCAATAAATATAGACACTTATTTTACTGCTTTTAATCTAGAGCTGCTTTGAAAACTACAGCAGAGAGTAAGCATCAAGGTGCTAAAATTAGTTTGCACTGCAGTAGTAACAAATTAAAAATGACACACTGTTACACCAAGCAGTGTACAGTTCTACCAATTGATTTATGGGGTCAGGAGTAAAAGAATTTATCACCTGGCATTATCTCTGCCCAGATTTAATGTCTGCTCTGTCATCAATGCACAAAAAAAAAATAATACAGGAGTAGAGAAAGGTCTTTTCCAAAGACAAGGGCTGTTTACAAAAGAGTGTTTCTCTCCAAGACACCTTAATAAAATAATAGCCTCATTGGTCTAAATCTCACAGCATAGTGAGAAATCTGTATGGTGGTGACTTTTGGCTCCAGACAAATATTTTTAAATTTGTTGTCAAATGACGAGAAGACTGTCACATCACCTCCAGCCGTGAGGAACATATTAAGCTCTGGACTGTCTGGCATCTTTGCTCCCCCCTTTTCTGTCTCCCAGTAGCACAAATTTAATGTCACACTGAGATCCTCTGAAGTTCAGAACAACATGTTCACCATTAACTCAAAGTCTCCTTTCAAAAACAAGCACCGACAAAGAACAGAGAACTGCTTTGGTTCTAGTATAAGAAGTCATAGGAAGAGAGAGAAAGGGAAAAGATAGTCCTTGATTTATGGTGAGGCTTCATCTTGTTTTAGGAAAAAAAAAAAAACAAACAAACAAAAAAAAAAATGATCAGACTATCAGCAGAACTTTAATGTAAGAACTGCTGCCAAGTTTTACCTCAGACATGACTGCACTTTAGTGACAGATGAGTATGTCCCTGTACTGTATGCTGAATACATTCGAAGACCTCCTGGATTGGAAGAAAGGTTGTAAACAAAAGGGCTTATTATAATGGCATTCATCTGAAGAGAAACAGGAATAAGTATGTACTCAGGAGACTGTAAGAAGTTTATCAGCATTACCAGCTTCTACTCTCATTGTAATCCTTGATATAAGAATGATTTGGGTGTCTTCCACTTCCACGATTCATAGGCACTCAAAAACACAAAAGTTCTAATTCACCTTCTTACAATAGACAATTCATGCCCTATTTACTGTTGAGAGTCCATGAAATTCATTGCTGGAAAAAAAAACACCAGGTGATTCACATTTTAAAATGGAGAATGAAGAATTCCAGACTTGATTAAATCCTAGTGTAAAGGCTGAACATTATTAAATCCTAGGAAAAATGTTTTGACATCACCTCATTTATAGTTATGCTAAATACAAATGAGTACAACAAAACTTGTAAATCTATTGTCAAAAGTTAGCAAATATATTGAAATTTTTAAAGTTTAAGTATATCTTTAGGACCCACTAAATTTAAAACCTCCTTAAGGTCACATAAATCGCTGTGGTCAGGCTGGGGAAACATAAGTCTATTTTATGTGTTTTGCTGACTTGTATGCTGCTACACTTTGTGGAAGATCTGAACTTTGCTCCTGGACACTCTATTCTTTATTCAAACAGAGTTTTCCTCTCTGAACACACTCAGACTTTGGAAAAGATCAGCTTTAGAATTAGCTCATTTCTAATTACAAGTCATACAGTCTTAATAGAGTACAGCCAAGTGCAAAACCCCCCAGCTCTCTGTCACTGTACAATCACTCATCTGAATTAATAATGTGAATATATTTTTAATTAAAAACAACTCAAAAATGTTAAGGGACCTGCATATGGAGAGGTGTTTTTTTTTTTTTAATTTCTTAATTTTAAGCATCAACAAAGCAAATACAGGCATCACCTGAAACTACATTTTAGAGATTCTGGAACATAAATGATAATGTGGTAGAAAATAATAATTTGTTAGGGATTTGACCTGGGGTGGGGGGTGCAAGGAAGGGAAAGACACATTTCAATCCACCTACTAGGGCCTTAGCTCAAGCTTAATTTTACTACTAAATCCAAACATTCCATAATAATGTAAAACTCCCCTAGTTTCTCTCACATAGTCACTGTACTCAAGAAACATATTACAGTTGGTACTTTGTATATAGAATTATTTTTCTCCCATATGTACTTCAAAATGGCACTAAAAGTGTTTCATAGGCCCTATGGTAGTTAAGGAAAATGAAAACATCTGTACATGTGCCCATTAGTTTCCCTTTTAATAAGGTGCTTTCATTTTTTCTGTTTTCATTTCAGAAGTGGTTGCTGCTGTTCAGCAATCCAGACTTTGTGTCATATTTTGCAACCAAACCCAAGCAAATTTTAGACCCATAGAAAACCAGTAATTTTAGCAGAAGTGTGTCTTATGCACAGCACAGACATCAACTGTTGTCCACATCCTACCAAACCTATTGCTTCTATTGATGAAAAAGATTAGATTGTTATGTACGCTTCTTAATAACAATACCCGTATTTCCTCTTCTAATAAACAATAAGAGTCAAAATATATCTTTAGTTCTCAGAGAAAAATGTAAGCGGTGCCGCCCATAGTACTGAAAGTGTCCCTGCAGTGATCTCAATTCAAAGTCAAGCCAGCTTCCTCAGCTCCTGACCCAACCTCTGCAGAGGCTCACCATCTTCAGCTGGGCTTCTCAGCCTCTTTTACAGCTTTGCATTAAGAAATTCTCTTTCAAAAGCTCTTCTTCTGGAGCCTTTAAGCACGAGGGTGTTCAACTACATGCAGCAACATGGTGTAATACAGGGCCTGGGAAAACACTCCAGACCCTAGTACGTGTAGATCAGCTTCAGGGGGTCGGGGACTGGACAAATGTAACTGTGTTTAATCACAAGCTTATGCTGCAAGCAGGGTTGGAAGTTTGGTAAAGTGAACCAGAGCACTCCCATCATCATTTCTTTTTCCCATCAAGCACACATCCACCTTTCTACTTGTAACCAGCTGTACGCTTAGTGGGTAAGATGAGATGTACTCTGTGACTGTACTGACTTGTTCAAGGGAGACCCGAAGATACTGTCCCAAGAAAATGTGGAATCATCCCACTTGAAATCACCCACAACACTGGGATTTGGAGCCTTCCTACTACAAATAATACAAAATATCAAGACCAACATTTCTTGTAGCACCAGAAGAGTCCCCGTGCATTTCACATATCCAAACTCTTGGCTTTACATCAGTAACTGAGACAGAACAACACTCTATAGGTCCCTGTTTGAATATTAGTTGAATACTGTCACTGGAGCAGGTACAACGGCCAGCTAATGAATCACTGACAAGTACTGTAATAAACGTATGCAGTTTGTATATAAACAGAAGTGCATAGGTATATTAATGGGTGTCCATGCATCTCTTGGACACATGTACACATGTAATTGAGACATCATTACTACATACACAAGGGGCCTGAGTAAACTGAACTTTGACACACCTTTTGATGTAGAAAGTCAGTGTTTTGTAGTAATTAGTGGCTAATTTATATTGACATGGGTGTTCTTGGAAAGTTACTGTGGTTCTCTGATGGGCTCTAACTCATTCAGTTTCAGTAAGGGTAAGGGGCACTGAGCCTGTACTATTGGTTATTTCTGTAAGAAAAGAGAGGTTTAAAAGAGCAAGTTAATCTCCAAGCCTAGTTTTTCATCTCACTAGTGAACATTTTGTCTGGCCTTTTTTATTTCTAGGTTTCTCTAAGAAGGCCCAGCTGGAGAAGAGGTCACAGTGCCATAAAAATACTACTGCTTTTGAATAATTTATTTCTAATTTCTGCATTTTAAAACATCTCTCTGTGCTGTGGATCCCACTTTCCCCTCCCCCATTCACAAATGATATTTTATTACTCCACTGTATTCTAAGAAAAATCTTTCAGCAGCCAGCTTCCAATGATGCTAAAGGCCCAGCAGAATGCAAAGGTATACGACGGGGCAACTACACAGATCTTGAGGAAGAGAAGGAGGGGGGAACAACACTGCTAGATACAGAGATGAACCAGGCAAAAAGGTAAACAGAATAAAAGCCAAATATCTGAGGAAGCTGGAAATACAACCAAATCTTTATTTTATTTTAGTCACTTGTTCATTTCTAGCCCCCAGTCCTCCTAGCTTAAAAGTGTTACCATTAACATAGTGACGATCAAACAAGGAGATGATTTCAGGCAATTCTTTTCACTGAACATTGTTTTGGAGCCTCTTTGCCCTGGAGTGACTGAGAACCAAGCTTTTCTTTCTACTGTTAGATATGCTTCTTTCCAATAAAATAGGAAGTTAGAAAGGTGGTGACCAGTTCTGACTTCTACTGCACTACTCCAATTTCATGCCTAAACAAGGAAATTCTTACCTAGGCTGCTGCTCTGTCACCTTTTCCAAAGTGCTTTTGGATCCCATCAAAATGTGCAATCTTTTAGTGGGTATAAGAATAATGTAATTGTAGCCAAGGGCTACTGTTAAAAGGGAGTAGCCATTCTTATGTCTCAGGTCACAAAGGCAAGCACACATAGTGAATAATCTTTATAAAGACAGTGGAGAAATCACACAAAGAATTTTGTGGTGGTACAAAGGAAAAACTCAGTAAATAAGTGCCCTTGTCTTTAATCCTCTTGCACTCATATCTGAAACAATGGTCATTCTCCAAGACCTTACTGCCCAGGGAGCATCTGGGAAAACAAACCTTACAAAATGAAAGGTAACCAAAAGCCATACCAGGAAGATATAAGGAAAGAAAAAGTCAAAAAGGCATCCCAGTAGGAAAATAAGCATGATAGATTTGAAAGGCCAATGTACATGAGAAAACAAAAGTTACTTTTTTAATCTTTACTTATATGTTTTGAGAAAAGAATACAAATGATGAATATCTGTGTTACTACACCAAGTGTTTTCAGGAGGGCATTTTAGGAAAAGGTTCAATTGATATTTTATTACCTTGGTTACTGAGACACAGCAGACATAATTTTTCAATGTACGGTAGCATTTAGGCTTAGGGCCAGTGGGTAGCCATAGCACAAAACCTTAAGAACTCCACTGAGCCCCATGGAGGCACTTAGAGTTCTTACATATCTATCTATCTAGGTATTAAAGTTTGTCTTGTAGTTGTTTCTCAAATCCATTCAGCTATGAGTTGACCAGAGGTATGTAAGGTGTGACTGCAGGATGGCCTTGTAGTAGGGTGTCTGAGCATTACCGAAGCTTTCTTCTGCTGCCAAGTGTTTCTTCTGCTTCCATGCACTTTATCATCCAGCAGCATCCTCCCTTATTCAGCATAGTACAAGTAATAAAATGAACAATGTCCTTCAGGGCTGAGACTTATGTGCTATCACTAATTAGCTCACAAAGCTTCCCACCCTAAGGGATGCAGGAAGTAGCCCCAGGAGTTAATGGCTTGGAGATTAAATTTATATCACGCATGCAGATATAATGTATTTAATATGTATTTCTCAATACATTCACAGGAAAGTTCCAGAGAGATTCACACAGCTACTAAAGATTGCTTTATCTGGGCTAAGTCACCAAAAGGAGTATTTTAAATAGGAATTCCCCTCATAGGAAATCAGATAACCAACAGCAGAGAGAAGCTCCAAAGTTCTGAATGCCTGAGTTCAGCAAAGAAGTTCTCTGACGATGATGGGCAGAGAGGGAGGAAGGAGGAGATGATCAAAACCCAAAATTGCATGGATCAAAGAAGCAACATTGATCATGTGTCATGAGGAGTGATCAGAAGGGGCAGCTCTGGGTTTCATTACTTAGAAATATAAGCCACTAAGCAACCATAGTAGATATCAAACCCTTATTTTTGGTACCTAATTCCCATAAAAAAGGTTCAAAAAGTTGGGGTATTCCTAAATGCTGACATTCTTTCCACATTCATCACTTGGCACTTCCACCCTCCTTAGCATCCTACTGAAGAGCCAAGGCCAAGATTATGCTAATCTTCAGATCTAAATCAATGAAGATATTTGCACAAAGAGTTTCTTAAAAGTGAGCTGCCTTGACAAAACCCTCACCATTAGATCTATTCTCTGTCATTGCCACCATGTGCATATATACTGCTTATTCCCCACGTGAAAGGTTTTGTATAGATTTCTACAGGAGACTTTATTTGATATTACTTGACAGCCATGTTTTTTAGATTGTTTTGCTTCTGTCACCAAAAACCAAGAACAGCTCATGAAAATTCTTTGTCAAAATTCCCTTGGTACAGTAGTATCTGTTCCAGGATACCAAAGATCTTATTCCTCCTGCTCCTGTCTGTCTTCCTGGTAACAGTAGAAACAGAGACTCTTGTTATAGGCAGGTTCTACACTTGACCAGGACAAACTCTCACTTGTCAGCACTTCCCTTATATCAATCCCAATTAATAGGAAATTAAAGCATTTAAGATACACAATTCTGAATCAATTTGTTTTGTCTAATTACCAACCTCCCAAAAGCCAACCTTTCCAAGGCACCAAATCTCCAGTGAATATAAACCCATGTCAAAAGGTAGTACTGCATTAGCTTGTTGTTATACCTCTGGCCCTTTCTCCCTTTGGTAATATACTATGAAAAAAACACATTTGCCAAGTTTAGAATAGTTAAAAAACATAATTTACTGCAAAGATGCACTACTCACCTTTTTTGTTGTTGTTGTCTTTGTTTTGTTGTTGCTGTTTAAATAATGCTCAAGGTTAACAAAACATAATGTATAAATAATGGGAAAAATTGGTGCATATTCTGGCCTTTATCAGGATAGAAACACCCCATAGTAGCTCTATTGACCCAAAGCAGGAATACCTTATACTCTGAGGGTGGTGACCAAACTCAGTAGCACCACCTACGGAGTAAATGGTCGCTCTGTAAGAGTAAGAATGCTACAGACTAAGCATAGCTGAAACATTCCATATAGTATTTAATTGGCCTGGGTTGGTGGATAGTCCTGCTGTTAAGCTGTCACAGTTGGAAGATCCTAGAGCAGAGAAAACAGGCATGGAAGCAACTGTATTGCATAGGAAATGAACTTCAGTTGTTTCTGACTGAAATTTACCTGTTTGAAATTTCTCACCATGGAAGAGAACTAATTAAGTCCTGAATGCTCCTGACTGTGGTGGATGATGCTAATTTTTCTGTCAGGCAAATTGTAGGGTGCTCAGAGATATGCAAAGCCATGCGGAAATGTACTTGTGTGAGCATGTCATACAAGGTCTTAAACTCTGCTACGCATGCAGCTGCAAAAGTTCTCTTTGCTCATTACATAATTTTAGTGATGGGTTTGTGGTTATGCAGGTGAGCAAAAAAAAATAGGAAAGTAAAAAAAAAAAAAATCTTGGGTTTCCATCCATTATTCACCAAAAGCCTGAAAAACATCTCTGAATATCAAAATGAACTTTTCCATGAAAAGTTTTCTAGCACAGCAGCAGGCCTTCAGTGATTCCTCTGGAGTACCCAGGACTAGGCTCTGCTAATCCATAATGTTTCATTTTTCTAACTATGTCACTGTATCCAATTTGTATGTCTAGAAATGGAAAACTTAAAGTTATTCTAGTCTCAGTTACAGCTTACAAAAAGCCCTGGGGAAGTCAGGTCTTTAGACAATGCAGCATGGCTTCCTCTATCATTTGTAAAAAAGTGTAAGGACAAGGGTTGTAAGGAAAACCACCAAAATGTTGTGAAATATAGTTTGATGGCAAAAACATGGTTATATGTAACTTCACTCAGCTTCCTGTTCCTTGATTTTTCTGCTGCAGTTCTCAATGACAGTAGCCTTTAATATTTCTGCAGGATCCACATTTTGGTCAGTGTAGGGACTGGCTGAGCAGTCATTCATTACTATGGCATATCTTCACAGTATGTGGTCTGTGACTTATGACTCAAACTCTACCTGAAACAGAAGGATTAATCTTCCCTTGGCTTTTCTATGGCAATCCCCATGACAGTGCCTGAACAAGAGTTAACATTCACAGCCTGCAAGTGAGGCAGAAGTATTCCCTCTATTCTGCAGATGGGCAACAGTGACACAAATTTATTAAGAACAAAAGTTCTCTGACTTTAGACTTCACAACTGGGCATGGGCTTTTCTTTCCTGGTGTGCCCAGTACTGCACACCATCATTTATGTTCATAGCACAGCTCCAAGAAATTCAGTTACAGATGAAAGAGCTCCCATCTTATACACCATAAATGACATGCAGGAAACAATGCAGGAAATTCCTTGCCAGATGTGACAAGAATGGTTTGAAATCCCTCACCTAACACTTAGGATTTCTATGGCAAGAAGAGGAAGAAAATCCATCTCTATATTCAAGGATATGATCCAAGAAAACAATTTATCTCCTTGCAGATGTCTATCTGATTCATTATGCATATTTAAAAGAACATAGCCATCAAAGCAAGGCACTTACAAGGAAAAATCTCCTTTGTTTAACTTTACTCACTTCTCTTTTAGATAGGTCCATCCTGCACAGAAGCCAGAAATCCTGAGAAAAGGGTTGTACTTGATCACATAAGTAGGCTGTAATATTAAGCATGTCTGTAGTGGAGGACACCGAAGTTGTACTAACAAATTAATTTTGGCATTTTCTAGATTTTGCACATTTGGAGGTTTATTTGCAACTTCACTATCTTTTCACAGGGGTATATTTGTTTATTTGCCTGGTGGTGTGCATGTGTGCGGTTGCCATGGTTTTTAAGAGGGCAAAGTAAGAAAGAGAGAATTTATCCCAAGGCATCAGGCTGGCCATCAGTAGGGTTGTAACCTTCACATCAGCCACACAAACCTCTGCTGTTTCAGATGAAAGGCTGATAGCAGGAATAGCCTGTCACTGTTAACACAGAGCAGGTTTAGAGGTCAACAAGATTAGCACTATTTTTCTGACTGTTCTGAATATTGTAGAAAAGAGTCTACATATTTAATGAAAAACAGTCTTGACCAAAATGTTTTACCCCAACTCTAGGCACTGTTCTTTTTGAGCAATTTCATACTTCAGTTTTTGAGATATTTCCTTGTTAAAAGGCACCTTCAGCTGATCTCAATGAACTGTGGCCCTTTGCACAAGGGCACATGCACTTTCCAGCATAACTCTCTGTTCTCCCACGTAGATAGATGTGCTACTTGCTTCACCTTGTCTCCCCTTCATGTCTATCTCCTCCTCTCATAGTGGAAAGATGGAGATAGGTTGAAGAGAGATTTTGTGTTCCCACAAGACCTACAAGGAGGTCAGGTGCTGCTGGATAAGAGGGACCAAGGTATCTTTTTGTGAGAAAATACTTCAAATTGCACTAGTTAATCACCCACCATTTTCAGACTCTGATTTTCTTGTTATAGAACATATTTTTATTAAATCAGCTTTTTAGTAGGATTTGCTGCAACAAAGCACAAAAAAAAAAAACTAGCCTTTTCCACAGGAGAGCAAGAAAAAATATGTTTGGGCATAGTGGAAGGGGGCAACTGAAATTCAGCTAATATTAACCAGCCTGCATTGCTTGTTGGACTGTAAAGCTTGATTATTCTCATGTTCAGGTCCTCTTTTGGAGGATATTTTCTTAAGAGGCAAAACAAAACACAAAACAAAAATAATACAAAACCCACAAAACAATAACTCACCTCCCTCCAACAACGTTCTCATTGGTTATTGAGGAAAGCCTGTCTCAAATCTGTCTATCTGCCTGTGTTACTGATATAGATTAATGATTTGACGGATTACTGTGTTTTAATAATATCCAAAACTGTAATGCAAACCATGTCAGAATTTCAACATCATGGCATGAAGTTATGTAGGTGCCTTAGTTTTTTCAGAGAAGCTAAACGTCAGGTCACTAAAAGGTTAATCTGACTAGTATGAATTATAATATTCTTCTTAACCTGTCACAAGATCAATAATTGATGTCAACATTCATTTTCTAGAACTAAAGACACTAGCACTATTATTCTAATAAAAGAAAAATTATATCAACTTCCTGCCATTCCTATTTTATTAAATTTGGAAGTTCTGAACTCAAATCAGTAAAAGGGAATAACCCAATGAAATCAAAATCCAAACATTCTGTTCCTACATAGAAAATAAATGACCATTTGATTAATGACATATTAGAAAGCTATAGTATTTTTTGCAGAGTTTAAAATACAACATTGAAATAAATTGGGTTTTTTCAATAAATTTATCTTAGCGATCTTTGAAGTTATAAGAGTGTGATACCTTTCTGTCCTTTAACTCCTGAGCATTTTTTCTCAGTTGTTATTTTCTTAACTCATTACAGGCTGTCAGAGGAACACCATGGATCTGATTCTCCAACACTGCACATTTGCAGAGATGTAAAATTACAGTAGAAAGTGGATGTTAAGTAGTAGTACACCATTTTTAGGAGGTGCTATTTCTTTCCCATTCATTTTGCTTACTGTTTTTTTTTTAAAAATTCCTCATTCCTCAGATGTGAATGATCCTGCTTGGTTCAAGACAGCATGTAGCCCAGCTAAGTGCTCACTCTCCCATAGAAGTATCTGAGTTTTTCTTTCTATATTGTTCACTTTGCTTCAGCTAAAGGTCACATAGAATTGTCTTGTCTACACTTAAAAGGATTTCCCAGGAGAGGTATATGGGCTAATACTGCCAGGGAGGACTGAGTTTTATACTGTCAAAAGCTTTCCTTTGATACTGTAACTTAAAATAGTCCCTCACATGACACTGGTCATAACAAAAAGGCAGAGTATGGGTGACTTTAGAAGGACATATATATACAGTTACATCACTTAGGCATACAGCTTTTTGAGCAATAGATGAAATAGGGAATAAAGGATGTATCCATGTGATGCCAGAAAATTAAAAAACTAAAACCAAGCCAGTTTTGCAAGGCTGAAGCTGAAATTCTATACCTCTGGAAGGCAATGGTGTAAAAGACTCAAAATAGCTCTGCAGAAGATCTAAATGGGTCTTCAGTAAAAGACTTTTACTGTAGATGACATAATCTGTATCATGATATTTTGAATAAGCAAATGTGAAATAGTGAGATATGAAAGACAGTAAATATATAGCAGTGAATACTAAAATGTATCAGAGAAATGTGCCCTCTTCAACAAAACAAGGTCATGCAGCAAAATAGCATAGCTGAGCTAAGTCAACGTTAGGAAAGTCGTTCAAATTTGGTGCTACTACCATGTAATATTTTGAAGTCTGTATTGTTTTCTTACAGACTTGACAAACATCAAGCCCTTTCAGGCAAAAATCCCAGTCCACCACCCAAACACTGAAAGCAAAACAAGCAAAGGAGAGACAGTTTGGTTTGGCAGGCTTGTGGGTGATATACAGACAGTGACGTAGCAACACTCTGCATCAGGAGTATGGCATCTAGAATAGCAGTATCAAGTTCCAGGATTTGATTTCATGTTTGCTAGATGAAAAATGGAAGTAGAGCTGTGCAAAATCTATTTACTCAGAAAAAGCTCTGATGTAGCCAAGAAGTCTCTGTAAATTTCATTCAAATCTGGTTATTAGTTTTAGTTATCCACTCAGAAAAAAGGAGGCTCTTTTACACATTTACATAGTAATTGATTTAATTTCAAAACACTTGTTTTAACTATTTCCTTAATGTAGATAAAAGTGACTAAAATAATAAAACCTAAAATTAATTTTATATAAGCAAAATTTTTCTTTTTTTTTTTTTTTTTTTGACAGCTACAAAATATTTTGTTGTTACTTTAAGAAACAAGAAAAACCTGAACAAGTCACCAAAATCATTGTCGTTACCACTGGTATGCTGATCTGTCCCACTCTGACTGATTCCAAACCTGGGCCCATCTGTCCAAACTTTCTAAGATGGTAGAAATCCACACTTAATTTCACAAAATTTCAGTCTAGCCTGAACCTAAACATGAGATGACTACTTCCATTTCTAACTGGAACAAGAGACTTTTTCCAGTGGTGGTAGGACAGAAACCATAACCACCAGTCATAATTGATACTACACAAGTTAAAAATGGAAGATTCAAACAAAAACTCATACCTGAAGGACTTAAGAGGCCGCTGAGTACAATGAAGTATGTACTGCACCAGATTTATTGCAGTTGGATTTTAGTATAGCATTTGATATAAGGATTCTGCCTTACAAACTTAATTCAAATTGGCTTGGATATGAGCAGAGTTACATGGACAATAAATTGGTTGAAAAAAATCTGTAAACAAAGAGTAGTGATAAATACTACCATATGAATTTGGAAAACCATATAGCGTAGTGATATAGAGAGATTAATGTTCTGTAGAGCCTCTTAGTTTTCATCTCTGTTCAGGCGATGGGCAGTAAGTACCTTTTTTTTTTAATATACGTAAGAAATATATGTACTCAGACACACATGGAATACCAAACTGGGAGATCTTGCAAATTCTAGTGAAGAGAGGGCAATGCTATAAGTGAATCCAAAGTCTGAAAACAGATGGTATATCTTAGGAAACAAGAAGCTTATGTCAAATATTCAGTAGTAAGAAATCTAGAATACAGAGGTTCAGGAAGCAAAGTAAGGGTAACACTGAACACTACCTTAGAAACAAATTTTCAATGCTGTATGCTAGCAAAAAGTGCAACACAATCTGGGGATACACATACTGAGGTGATATACAACACAGCAAAGCAGAGAAGACTGGCCAAGATGCTCCTGGAATATCACATTCAGTTCTGTGCTCCTCAGTATCTAACACTGACAAATTAGTAATTCAGAGAGGAGCAAAAAACCTGCTGCCTAATAGTAGTAATATCTAGGCCACAATTCCACTGAAGTCAAAGACAGGCACCTACTTACCTTTGAGGATCAGGCCCTCAATCTCATGTAGAAGGATTTGCTTATGAAGAAAGATTAAAAGGTCTAAATATGAACAGCTCAGCTAAGTTCTGACTAAAGGGAGACGTGATAACTGCCTATAAATATTTGAAGGGTATAAACATTAAGAAGGGTGATGAATTATTTAGATTGGTACAAGGAATATAACAAGGAGTAATGGGATGAAATTAAGAAAGTGAAAATTTAGGCTGCTCCCTGACAGCGAGGTATATTTCATCCGTGAAATAATTTACACTGAACATCATGAAAAACTTCTTCAGTATGAGATGTATTAACCTGTTATAGTCTCCCAACAGTAATGGCAGAAGTCCCATCACTTGGGGGACTGCTAAAATTAGATGAAACAAAGTACAAAAAAATGAATAGAGGACTATCTTTCATTGGTCAGAAGACTCTCTGGATGATCTAACTAACAAGTGTATTCCCTTACCCCGACTTCTCAGACTCCTGTTAGCTTTTCTATCCAAGACCACCACAGCATTTCCAGCATAATCTTTGTAACCAGGTAAGAGAGATAATACAATCTTGGGAAGTGGATACAATTTGCTTGAGAAGGAAGGCATCATACCTTTAATTACAACTGTTTTCCAGCAAGTACAAGGCAGAAGAGTAAATGTCCTGACAGGAGCACACCAGCATTTGCAATCACCATTAGGACAGATTAACAACTAAAACAGTGTGTGTGTGTGGGGGGGGGGGTTGTTGGAGAGAAGGACTAGCTAGAAAATGAAGTTATACATCACAGAAATACCATTTAGGAGGTAATCTCATGCCTCTAAGGTCTGCATGCAAAATTTTGCAATTTCATCAGTTGGCTTGTGTCTGTTCAAGCATGACATGCCATAAGTGAAACCCATCTAATGACAGCATGACCTTGTCCATACACAGAATAGTGCAGTGCTGTGGAAAAGGGGGATTGCACTACCCCAAGGAATTTCACTGCAGGAAAAACAGCTTAAAAGTCTAAATAGAGCTTTCATTTCTGCTAGAAGCATTAAACTAGTACCATAGCTTGCAAAGTTCCCATTTCGACTATCTTCATGAGGGATTTGTCATCATAACATCAACATTAAATCAAATTTCGGAAGCAATTCAGCAAATAGGCTCTCAAGCAGACTGTAATTTAATATTAAGTTGTTTAAAGAAAGCAACATAAGGCTGGATATCTCAGGAGCATGTGGGGCAGAAGATAAGGTGACTCTGGGTAAAGAGAGTGTATTGGGTTTATGTGCCAAGGTTTTGGTAGCAGGGGGCTACCGGCCTACAGGAAGCTTCTGTGAGAAGCTGCCAGAAGCTTCCTCTATGTCCGATGGAGCCAGTGCCAGCCGGCTCCGAGATGGACCTGTCACTGGGCTGTTGCTGCAGGACAGAAAATGGAGCCGGAGAGAGGAGTGAGAATATGTGAGAGGAACAACTCTGCAGACCCTCAGGTCAGTGAAGCAGGAGGGCGAGGAGGTGCTGCAGGTGCCAGAGCAGAGATTCTCCTGCAGCCCGTGGTGAAGACCACGGTGAGGCAGGCTGTGCCCCTGCAGCCCGTGGAGGTCTGTGGTGGAGCAGATACACACTTGAAGCACATGGAGGACCCCATGCTGGAGGAGGTGGGTGCCCAAATGAGGCTGTGACCCTGTGGGAAGCCTGTGTTGAAGCACGCTCCTGGCAGGCCTTGTGGACCCATGGAGAGAGGAGCCCACACCAGAGCAGATTTGCTGGTATGAGCTGTGGACCTGTGGGGGACGCACACTGGAGCAGTCCGTTCCTGAAGGACTGCACACTGTGGGAGAGACCCACACCGGAGCAGTTTGTGAAGAACTGCAACCTGTGGGAAGGACTCACATTGGAGAAGTTCGTGGAGGACTGTCTCCCATGGGAGGAACCCCACACTGGATCAGGGCAAGAGTGTGAGGAGTCCCTTCCCTGAGGAGGAAGGAGCAGCAGAGACAGTGTGTGATGAACTGACCCCAACCCCCATTCCCCACACCCCTGCACCACCACTGGGGAGGATGTAGAGAAATTGGGAGTGAAGTTAAGCCTGCGAAGAAGATAGCAGTGAAGGAAAGGTGGTTTTAAGGTCTGGTTTTTATTTTCTCATTATCCTACTCTGATTTAACTGGTAATAAATCAAACTAATTTTCCCAGGTTGAGTCTGGTTTGCCTGTGACAACAATTGGTGAGTGATCCCTCCCTGTCCTTACCTCAACCCATGAGCTTTTCATTATATTTTCTCTAGCCTATCCAGCCAAGCGGAGTGATAGATTGGGCTTTGGTAGGCACCTGGTGTCCAGCCAGGGTCAACCCACCACATACAGATTGGAAGAATATTTAGCTATTTGAATTCCACTGTAGGAGAAAAATGGTTCCACTTTTAAATAATTCCATTACTTTTTATAGTCAATTAAAATGGAAGGCAGTAATATTCAACATATCTCAAGAATTCATCTCTAAGAAATGAATCCTGAAGATTTTAGAGTGTTCTTCATAGGCTTAATCTTGCACTACACAAGATAAGGAACCATAACAGAAGCATCTCTCGCATAAACTCCAACATTTAAGTTAGCTCTCTGAAATACAAAAAGCAGCACCCAACTCCCAGACTTAAAGTGTGTGTGAACTCATTTTCAATCACGTCTCTAAATACAGAATTTTCAAGACAACAAAGAAACTTTAAAGACTGGCATGAATTTCTAGCAATTAAAATGGTCACACACATTTTTCCAATATCAGAGACTATCAGCAGTCCTCAGATGACCCAAACCCCATGGTGGAACATCGTTAATTCAGAGTGCCACATACTAAGTCACAAATGTGCCTTACTCTATCAAACCAAGTGTTGACCAGGCTAAACACTTTACATTTTATGATACCTGACAAACACAAGACAGTAGTGTTACAGTTTAAGGACAATACCCAGTGCTCCAACCTAATTAATCCTGACTGGAGAACTAGCAGCAGTTTGCCTTTCAGTTGTACTCTAGTCCAGGGTAACCAAATTGTTTGTACTTTCACTCTTACTCTAAAGAACCTGTGGACCAAAGCTGCTTATTAAATACAGGTTTTTCTTTCATAGAATTGTAAGCTTGTTGGGGGAGGCACAACTGAAATTAAATCAATAACAGCTAAGACTATATATTGCAGAAAGAAAAGCAAGCAAACCTACTGAGAGTTTTTTCCTTATAACAGGTGCAGTTAGTGTAGTTTTTGTTCATTTTACACTAATAACTTGTATCTAATACTCTGACACAGTGTTTTTGTAATCAGCTACATGTGCATTTAAATATTGGAATTAACTAGTCTTGTATGAACAAAACTTGCTCCAATTCATATTTATGTAGTCCCAGAAGAGTCAAGGAGCCAAATTTCACTCAGTTGCACCAGCATTAATCCAGAGGACTTAATTGGTCTCAGTTACTTTTCTACAGAGCATGGAATATGCCTTAGTGTAACTTCATAGCATATAAATCAGGATGGGACATGTCTTCTGAAGTAAACAGCAAAAAAGAATCCTCAGATTAATTTTATGACACCTTTGCAGATTTCCTTTGACTTTAAACATTGAAAGACAGAACGGCAATATGCAGGAGATTTTCTTGATTTTCAACCTTCATTTTGTATTAAAAAAAAAAAAAAAAAAAATCACACAAACAAACCAGCCATCCCCTTGCAGCATAATGCTTTATTCTAAGTGTAGGTTATGGAAAGTAGGGCTGGAAGGGACCTCAAGATACCACCCAATTAATCCCCTGCTCCAAGACAGAGTCTACTGTATATAAATCAGTCCTGACAGATGTCTAACACAAGCTAAGAAACATCTGATAATTTAAGTTATACAGCCTTGTCATATAAAATCCATTTCAGTGTTTAACTGTTCTTCCTGCTAGAAATCACTTAAGCCTGAATCCACAAAAAATTCTATATTTAGAAGCTGGATTAAAGGGGGATTTACAAGCCCAGAACTGAGACCTTCAGACCACTTGCCTAACTGTCACCCACTTTAGAGGTACATCCCTTTTCCACATCAAAGTTCCCCAGACACCTAAGTCTTGCATTTGTTCATAAATAGGAGGACCCCACTTTTGCTAAGGCTCAGTAACTCAACATCTGGTTCATACTTGCACCATTCTGGAGTCAATCAACAAGGAAGACAGATGAAGGATGGAGGGACTCAGTCTAGAGCACATGGTCTTGGCAATACCATCAGAACAGTTTTTGCAAACCTACAGCACCAACAGCTAGCTTCCTTCAAAATGAAAAGGATAGGGAAAGGAGAAATAAGAAACAGGACACTCGGGCACACCCCTCTCTTTCTGCTTCAATCCACAGCTGAAGCACTTCAAATAAAGGTTTTGGAGATGCATCTGCAATTTCCTTCTCCCGATTAAAAAAGCACTCACCCACCAAAGTGCTGAATCCCAGTGCTGTACATCCACTTAACAGGATGGACATTAAGCATAATCAAAGTTATCTAAAACCCAGTACCCACAACTAATTTTAGAATCACTGATAAAAAGACCCTTTGAGAGAGAGGCTTTTTGGGTCACCAGGGGCCTAGAAACTACTTTTGGGACCCGTTGCCTTGGGAAGCATCTCACATTATCGACCTGCAACAATGTCCATGGAACAGGGTGGTGACTGTCTGAAATAAGGAACACTTTGAGAGAGAAGACTTCTTTGGATCACAAAATTTGAAGATACTGTCATCAAATTACAATGACTCAGAATAATTTATAACCTAAAGATTAAGAAACTCTGAAGAGAGCAGGACGTGAGTTTAAGACCCCAAGGCACAACATGACTGAACTTTTCCCTTCCCCACCCATACTGATGAGTGATCTTGTCTTCAAGTACAGAACGAAGGACCCCACATTCCTTTCAGCCTCTTTGTGTGTAGGGGGGTCTATTGTTGGTTTTGTTTCTTGAAAGGAGTGACTTTTGTGCTATTATGTTTTCCTTTGTCTTTTAAAAGGCATAGGCACTTACTATCAGAACTGATTCTAGACAGTGAATTCCAAAAAGGGTAAATAAGTTCCTTGAAAGCAAGAGGTGGAAATCTGAATTTTTCTCCCACCTCCTAGAGTTGTATAAAACAACACTGTCTCCAGTGGACTGCTTCTAGCCAATCCATATTGGCATGTTGGAGTCAGCCTGGTGATAACTGGCTGATCCTGAAACTAATGTTCAAATCAGTCTGGAGATTAGTGGGTTTTGTCAGTCCCTATTTCTGAGACATCTAGCATTCCAAGTGTGTTGCATAGGGAAGCGTGATGTCTCTGGGTAAGGCTATAGATTCCTCTGCAGCAGTCAAACACCTAAAACATTGGTGTTACGGCATGTAGAGCTATAGCAGATTTCTGATTCTGTGCATTAGCCCAGTCTGTGTACTATACAATATATTTAAATGAAAGCTTCAGAAATAAAACTTGACCAAGAAAATCTCTAAACTACTTAATTATTAACAAAGATTAATCAGCAGATTGATTTCAGAACTGAAAGAAAATGTTAATATTTTAAAAAATACATTGCTCCAAGAACTCATGACTTGAGTGTCTTTGTGTATAGAGAACGTGCCTAGCAGCTCACACTAGGTGTTATTTGGAACATTGCAACAGAGCACTGATTTCAGCCATATTACCATTAAAGACCTAAGCATCTGTCCTGGGTTGAGTGAGTGGTGGGTTTTTTTGGTAGCAGGGGAGGGGGCTATAAGGGCGTCCCCCTGTGAGAAGCTTCTCGAAGATCCCCCAGCTCCAAGTCAGCTCCACTTCTGTTTGGAAACTGAGCCAATCAGCTGCACCTCTGTGACAACATATTTAAGAAGGGACGTGCTGACGAGCAGTCAGACTTGTGAGGACGAGTTGCTGCACCTGCGTGAACACCAAGGTCAGTGGAGGAAAGGAGGAAGAAAGGAGGGGGGAGGTGTGCCGGAGCAGAGACCCCCCTGTATCCTGTGGTGAGATGGCAGGGTGGCCCCCCCTGCCACCCATGAAGATCTACAGTGGAGCTGACACTGATTTATGGACTGTGGCTTCTGTCTGATTGATCAAGGTGCTGCGCCAGAAGAAGGCCAGGGTCTTGTGGGAAAAGGTGGCCCCGCTACTGTAATTAAGTGCTGGGAGGATTGCAGCATGCGGGGGTGTCCCACACCGGAGCAGCTCGGGAAGGGCTGCAGCCGTGGGAGAGAATCCAGTCGGAGGAAGTTAGTGACCCATGACGGAGCAGTGTGGGGAACGCTGCGGCCCATGGGAGGAACTCATGTTGGAGAAAGTTTGTGAAGGACTGTCTCCTGCGAGAGGGGGACCACGATGGAGCAGGAGGAACAAGTTTCGGACACTCCCCTCACCGAAGATGAAGGAAGTGGCAGAGCTGACTGCACCCTCCATTCCCTGCCCCTGTGCCACTGGGGGAGGAGGTACAGATATCGGAAGCAGAGCTGAGCCCGGGAAGAAGGGAAGGGTGGGGGAAAGGTGTTCTCAAGATGTGGCAATGCTTCTCACTGTCCTACTCTGTTATGTGTTGTTAGTGTCTGTAATAAATGTATGGTTTTTTTCTTCCCCTGATGAGTCTGCCTTTTACTCGTGCCTATAAAGGTTGATTATTTCCCCATCCCAGTCCTATCTTGAACCCCAAGCCTGGCTCTCTGTCCCTTCTTATTGACAGAAGAGAAGGGAGAGAGAGTAGCTGCATGGTGGTTGGCTGCTGACCAGGCTCAAACCACGACAGCATCATGTGAGGAATTGGCACTATAAACAGAAAAATCGTAACAGGTGCATAGTAGGCACTTCTGCAAAATGTTATGGACCTTTATCACACCAACAGATGACACATTTATAATAAATATATACAGATAAATGCAGGTTTCACAGAGTCCACTCTGTGTGCTCTCTTCAGGTTCAGCTTCCTAGGAAGTTTTTAGTTTCACCCACAAATAAAACCATGCCCTCTTCCTGTTTTTAGAGGTCAGATATCAGAAAAAAAAAAAAAAAAAAAAAAAAAAAAAAAGTGTTTATCTTAAATATATTTCTGCTGATTTCAGGCTCTGTAACTTTTCTCCTAGTATTATTAAATATTAGATACAATAGCTTGCTTCAGCTAGACATCAAGTTTTAAACCAATGCAAAAATATATTTTTTCCATTTTCCTTTGTGTTAATGATATTATATATGACTTTTCTACATCAGTTCATCACTAACTGTGCAAAATCAACACTTGATCAGTCCAGACAGTAAAAAATATTAAGTAACCAAACTAAATATTTGTCTAGTTTCCCATCTGTTCTATGGAAAATTATCAGTCTAGCAAAGGGGGAAGGAAAAAGGAAAAAGAAAAAAAAAAAAAAAAGCCTTTTCCATATTGTGCAATAAAAAAAGAATCAGTGACTAAAACCTTACAAGCAACCCTAGTTTAAAAGAAATCAGACCAAAATAATAACTTTTTCTTTTGGTTGCAGCTAACACTTGAGTTAGTGGGCAGCAAGCTGATCAGTGTCTTGAGACAACAAAAAGTATTTTCTTCCTTCTTATACAATTTTTCTTAAGTTACAAGTATGCACCAGCTTGGGAGAATCACTACAGCAGCACAGCGATAAAAGAAAAGCAACTGGAGAAATCCCTGTCCACTTCAAACGTCAAACACTGCTATGACAGGTTGGGTGCCTGTCATCTGCTCAGCACTGTACTGGGCCCAGGCTTATCTAAGGAAGTAAACAATAAGTTCTGTTTCCCTGTCCAGAAAAACTTTTGTCAATTCACACACAGAAAAATCCTTGTTCTCTCACAAAGCTTTTAAGATGAGGCACTGACAGGTTTTGGAGTCTCCCAAATCTCTACAGCTGCTGTTTTCCATGAAGGAGACAGCGGTGAATCACTTGTTTCTTACACTCGCCCCACACCGGCGGCAGCTGAAAGAGTTGAAGAGCTGCCAGCATTAAGGACAAATCCTACAGATGCGCCTGACCCATGGAAGTGCCTCATCCCTAGGAAGAAAAAGCCGTGAGCGAACTGCTGACCCTGTGGCAGAGGGAGTTGCAGCAGCCTGGCCTCAGCTCTGCCCTGAGCTCACAGAGAGAATTTACTCATCTCAGTGGCCCCGGCTTTGCCCTCTTTCCTCACCTCTGTGGAAAATAAAAGCCATCACTAATTACCTGCAAAAGATAGTAAGACACAGGAGTTGAAAACTATCTTTTAAACACAGACTTAAAGGAAAGGGCAAACTATTACCAGCACAGCTTGAAGACCCATGTAGCAAATTAGACAATTACACATCTTTCCTGGACAATTGGTCCTGATTTCTGTGCAGTCTAAGTTTGCCAATTAAAAACAAACCAACAAAAAAAACTTTCTACCTTCATCATTGGCAAGAAAACCATCCTGGCATGAAAACAAAGTGTTCTTTTTTCTCAGCATTTCTGGCAGGGAAGATTCAGAAATTCTGCCGCTGTTCAGAGGTTTCTCAAGCCATCAAGCAGAGAGCACTCAGGGTTTTACCACTTGTTGAGGTTTTACCACTTCCTGCCAGCATTTTCTAGAACACCACAGAACAAGGAAATTAATGGTGTTCAAACAGGGCAGGTACTGCAACTTGAGGAAGCTCCCTGCAGAGCAGGAGCAAGGATCATGTGTGGGAACAGCAAGAGATACATAAAAATGGGGAGGAGATAAAGCTAGAGCTGGACCCATCACATTAAGGCATGAGCTGACAACTTTTTGCAGCAACCCTCTCAGCAGCAGATGGGTGCAGAGAGAGGAAAATACCCTGTGTGTATAAACCAATATAAGAAATTTGAGAATGATTTCACCCAGTCTAGGCAGGAGTGTAATGTGTAGCACCAAGAAGATCATCACAATCATAAAGACCTCAGTGCCCTTCTTTCCCAGCAGCCTATAGTAAAAGGAGTGATTTCTCATCTAAACACAGCTTTTGACTAGTGCAAACATCATTATTTCCTAGTGGTTCACAACTATGAAATATGTGGCTTGTTTCCAAGACATGCACGTAAGAGTTAAAGCATCACTGGTTTTACAGAGAGGAGGAGAACTTGAGAAAAGTGCAGAAAGGAAGGATATAAAATATACGAGAGGAGAGAGCAAACACGACATCAGCAGGAGAGATAAAAGAGTACAGAAGGTCAAGTATGAGTGGAGAAGAAGAAGCAGGTCCAAAAGATAATTAAGGTAAAGTTGAAGGAGCAACATTAGGATCAGGAAACCCATAAAGGTACTTACTGGAAAAAGAATAAAGAAAATGGAGCCATGCCAAGGAAAAAGGCTTTAAAAAGCAACTGAGAATGAGGGGCCTGCCAAGCTACATTCATCAAATATTAGACACATTCCACCAGTATTTGTCAAATTTATTCAACAAATACTGTTGCTGCCGTACTTGACCAAGTACTCCCCAGCAAAACAACAAATATTAAGGAAATTAATTCAGTAATCTATCCAGCTACTATTTTTCTAGTTATATTAACCATTCCAAAATTAAGTTGCACTGTTGTTAATTTTGTTAACTGGAATGAGTGTTATTTGTGGCAAGGAGAGTTTACCTCTTTGTAGCTGATGTACGTAGGGGTCCTATCTATAGGAATAAAAACAGGAGGCTGGCAGCACTACAGTTAACTACCATACCCAGCAAATAATAAAACAGTATACAGCCTGGTTTTATTTTTTCTTTATGTTAAGCAGGCAATAGGTAATTTTCCTCTAGTCTAGTAGGACTAGTCCTTTGCTTAGTGTCAACTTTTGACACCCAGATTAAAATAACTAAACTCCTTTGGTGCTAATTTCAAAGTTGCAGTTACCAGCAGGTAATTTACCTCTCATCTGTTTAAATACACCAGTGCTTTGCCAGATTAGTCTTGTCCCTGCTATTGGAAGGGCATGTGATGAGATAATTTTCACCTCAGTATGTATTCAAATCAATTTTCATCATTGTTAAAAGGCAACATCTTTTCTCCCTCATACCATATTTTTCATCCCAAAATATATTATGAATGAAGTACTATTTTAGAAACTGAAAAGATACATTAAAATGAAGTTTAGATACAAAGTTAACTATCAAATATTAGAAAGATACCACATTTAATGCTGTACGGATGACCTTAATTTAGAGCCCTGGTGTACATATGTTACAATGAGATCTTTAATAATGAAACTGCATAGGAAGTTTCCACGTGACCCATCCTTCAATCAGTGCACAAGCTGGGTGGTGCTCTGGGAATGAGTTAGCGATTCAATATTTCTTTTTATCCTCATCATTCGACATGTAGTTTCACCTTATTTACTGCATAACATCCATACCCTGCTCTGAATACCTAATTATCAATTTCCTCATGGGCTTTTCTGTGGCACGCATCACTAAAGTACCTGATGTTTCACAGATATTAATGAATATATCTTCCAACCCTGTGAGAAAAACTAATAATACTTTTCTCACTTTGCAGTTGGAGAAAGGGGAACAAAGACCACGGGAATTGCCTGAGACCACAGAGAGAAGTTGGAGGCAGAGACAAGTTTAGATCTGGAGGTTCCCAGATACCCAAAGCCAGCCCTCACTCTGCCAGACTACATCATCTTGTCGGCAGAAGTGCCAGGGACCTGCAGACTCCGTTTACCTCAGCCACAGCTGTCTGTGCTCAGCACCCACCCACCCAGGGCAGACACTTGTGGCCATGGCAGGGCCAAGGAACATGCTGCCCAACTATCAGCTCCTGCAACCCTTCCCACATATCTGTGTAACTCACCTAAAAGCATCTGCTTGACTCCAGCTTTCTTATTTTGTTGTGTTACGTGGAATTACAGTCCAAAACTACTGAGAAAAAAACTGGGAGAACAATCTATCACTAAGCAGTAATAAAACTCAGGAGCCTTGAATTTCTGGTACAGGTTCACTGAAATGTCTGGTTCTGGATCCAGATCCTTGATGCCTCCTGCTTCCCATAATGAAAGCCACTATGCTAAATCTCCACCTGCTGCCTGGCAGAATTAGAAATGGTTTCCCATAGCTTCTTCACAACTGGTACCTCCAGACAAATACAGCTGGGGGCAAAGAGAGAGAAAGTGCGTGTACATATATTTGGGGAACTGAGGAGGTGGGTGAGGAAAGTCTCAATTTACATGTGCAAATTGAGCATTGAAATTCTGTTCATGGCTAATTTTGTCTTATTTTTAATCAGAAAGCTGCTGTTAGAAAAACAGAGCAAAAAACCCAAGTATTACACAAGCTTCCAATGATCAACCCAATGTCATAGACCACTTCTATGTTTTTAAAGATTTTTTTTTTTCCCCTCAAAATGATATTATGAAGTCCTGTTGAACATGTTTATGCATGCAAAAAACATAGATGTCCACACACATTCAACCCTAACTCTTAGCCGTTCAGACTAATTTTAAATTTTGCAGGACAGATTCTCAATATAAAACACTTATGTCCCTACTTTAACATCATGAAGTAAAAACAAAGTGAGTTTAACTATCCAGATGAGGTCTCTGAAGTTGCAAAAAGATTTATCAGTCACTCAGTGTTTATTTTTCAGGGGAAAAAAGGTGAGAAATCCAGGACATATATGTATCAACTCTGGTGATCTGGTCAGCTACCAAGGTGTCTTTTCACAGAGGACAATTTGTCCAAGTGACAAATAACATACTCCTGACCACCTAAAATGGATCCCAATAACCAGAGCAACTAAAAAGCCTAAAAAGACTATCTTGAATCTTGCACCAAGCATACACAGGCACTCTTGCACACTCAGAGACCATACATGTGTTTCACAAAGGCAATGCACTAAACACAGTAAAGATCACTGGGGAAACAAACACACACTCAACATACAGAGCTAAAGCTATGGATGCTCTCTCTAGCAAAAGCCTAGCTGATTTCTACACTCTGAAGTTTACTGACTCACACAGGGCAGAATGAAATCTCGAGAATTAGTTCCTCTGACAAACAGCTCAGCTTTCCATCAATCTGACATGAAGTGCAATCTGTGCTCTAAAAAGCCAAAATGCTCTGTGATGGAGAGAGAAGAGGAGGAGATGCATCAGCCAAGTAGTGATGGCTGGAGATATTTTTCTAGCAGAGACCCAGAGAAGGTATTATGTCTTCACAGGGTTCTGAAAAGCATTGCTTTCAGCAACCATACAGAAGCTTCCACAATATTTTTCTCTCCCCCAGGGAAACTCTGTGGGCATAACGATGTACTTTCTTGCATGCTCGTGAGGAGCACACTACTAGTATTACTATGGGTCTCTTTCCCCGCAGACATATTTTAGCCACCCTCTCACAGTGACACAGATGGGAGGGTCACTTGGTAGCTCTTAATCAGTGCTTGACACCCCAGGCAACAGGGCCAAATTATGCTCAGAAGCACATGAGAACTGCAGGAAAAGTCCTATGGCAGCAAAGCTGGGCTTCAAACCTGGATCAAAGCACACAATTGTCATCACCAAGTTTTTCAGTAGGTTCACCATTCACCAGATCAGACCTGGATCATTTTCTTCCTTCTTTTCACCCAGATCATCTCAAGGCCTGACCTTAGGGTCCTTCAACCCCCTGAAGTTACAGCTGCAGGGGTCTTCTACAGCACTGCCAGCCATGAAGTTTTAGAGACCAAAACCTTTTATTTCCTCTAGGAATATGTTTTCTACCTAAACAGCTTGGGTAATGAGAGTGCTTTTTCCCCAAGTGAAGTATTAAATTTTTCTCTCATTTCCCCACTCATCTCCACCTACTAGATTTAATGTATTTCCAGGTCAGTTATCATAGCTCTAACACTTTCTACTCCACTTGCTTAGGAAATTTAGCAAATACTATTCAGCCAGCTTGCTCGCGCTGCTTTGTAGCTTGCTGTGGTCATTCATTCTCAGCTGAACTGTGCATTCAGGATAAACACAAGGTAGGTGGTCTGCTTTAAAGCCCAGAATCACTCACAAAAAGTCACTAGACCTGCTAGACTGTCCTTTCAAACCAAGTACTCTGCAGCACGGCTCCACTATCAGCACTCCATCCTCCTCTACTCCCAGTTTCAGGGAGGCAGACACCCCTCTAGGTCCAGGTTTTGTTTTTTTTTTATTAAGACAAAACAACCTCATCTATATGACAACACTTTGTTTGAAATGCCCTCTTCTGTTGCCAAATACATAGCTAGCCCCTCCCCCATCCCCACCATCCCAGCTGATGTGATACAGGGCACCCAGGCTTCTCTCCTCTCCCATGAGGAAGGCTCTAGCAGCTCCTGTGTCCCTCCCTGTTATCTTGAAGCAGGGCATTCAGTCTCCTTTTCCCTCCTCATCAGAAGCAAGATTCCAAGTAGACAACCTCCTTTCAACTTTCTTACTGCCACACAAACAAACAAAAAAAAATTACTTGTTAACCATGTTTCTGTATGGGGTGGAGAAAAGAGTATGTTACAGATGACCTGAGCACATCAGCCATAAGGTTTCATTATACTGAAATGCTGTTGTCAGTGGTTTGAGCCTGGTCAGCAGCCAAACACCACACAGCTTCTCACTTCTGCCTTCTCTTCCAGCGATAAGAAGGGTCAAATGATCCAGACATGGGATTCAAGATAGGACCAGGAGGGGCAGATCACCCATTATGATCACAGTCAAAAGACAGACTTGTTAGGGGAAGAAAAAAAGAACATAGATTTATTACAGACACTAACAACAACACTTAACAGAGTAGGACAGCGAGAAGCATTGACACATCTTGAGAACACCTTCGCCCCACCCCTCCCTTCTTCCCGGGCTCAGTTCTGCCCCTGATATCTCTACCTCCTCCCCCCAGCAGTGCAGGGGCAGGGAATGGGGGCTGCAGTCTGCAGTCAGTGCTACCACTTCCTCCATCTTCAATGGGGGGAGCTTCTGGAACTTCTTCCCCCTGCTCCATCATGGTCCCACTCTCACAGGAGACAGTCCTCCACAAACTTTCTCCAACATGAGTCCCTCCCAGGGGCTGCAGCCCTTCCTGAGCTGCTCCGGTGTGGGACTCCCCCGCATGCTGCAATCCTCCCAGCGCTGAATTACAGCAGCGGAGCTAACTTTACCCACACGAACCCAGCCTTCTTTGGGCACAGCACCTTGATCATCCATGTGAAATGAAACACAGGCCATAAATCAATGTCTGCTCCACTGTAGATCTTCATGGGTAGCAGGGGGGGCTGCCCTGCCGTCTCACCACAGGATACAGGGGGGTCTCTGCTCCAGCACACCTCCCCCCTCCTTTGATCCTCTGTTCCTCCACTGACCTTGGTGTTCACGCAGCTGCAGCAACTCCTCCTCACAAGTCCCACTGCACGTCACCATGTCCCTTCTTAAATACATTATCGCAGAGGCACAGCTGATGGGCTCAGTTTCCAAACAGAGGTGGAGCTGATGTGGAGCTGGGGGAGCTTCGAGAAGCTTCTCACAGGGGGCCACTCTTATAGGCCCCTCCTCTGCTACCAAAAAACCCCACCACTCACTCAAACCCAGGACAACTGTATCAGCTTGTTAGTTGGCATTTTACTGTGCTTTTTCTCACAAAACAGAAAAAAGTTTATTAACAATTGTCCATGTTAAAATGTTAGAATTTTTTTTCCTTTCAGAAAACATACAACTATTTATCTTCTGGGAAGGTTTCTAATTAAAAGTTAGGTTTCCCTCTCTCTTTCCCCTTCAAAAATACCATGAATTATAAATAACTGAACAACCTTTCACCATCTCTAATGCACAAAACCTAACATACTTCCTCCAGTTTTTCCAACTTTGTTGTCAGAGGAACTTTTTATATTTGGGTTGGGAGGGCACAGGCTGTTCAAGAAATCTGATGAAATCCCAAGACTGAAAATGTTGTGTCCCTTACTTACAGGAAGTACATTATAAAGGCAGCTGCAATGCAATCAAAGTCACTGCACAGTACAGGCTCCTTCAAATGACTTTCCCCATGATATGGTACAGTTTCTTTGAACACAAGGTAATGCAGTGTTCATGCTAGCTTAGTCCTAGGCCTCTCAGAAGCAGATACTGTCAATCATTTCAGACTGTGTTGAATTGTATGTAACATTTTCAATATGGTGTTTATAGTTTTCTAGTGAAGGTAAAGCTGAAACAGACAATGCATTTTACTGAGTAGTACATTCAAGTATCCTTTGAACTATGCTATGGATACAAAAGAGGTGACTAACTTCACTCTGGTCATTCAGAATTTGTTTCTGTATTGTACTAAGCATCATATCACTAGGGAGTGTAATTTAAGGGCTCAGCCCCTTATTTTTTTTTTTTTTTAAAAAAAAAAAAAAAAAAAAAAAAAAAAAGAATGAAAAGGTACAGCATCATCAGGATTTGGATCCAGAAACTACTGATGCCGCCATGAGAAATGTTACCAGCACATGTTGGGATGAAGTTGTTGCTTACAGCAGGCTGCCTCCCAGCCCTACATCATCCAAGTATCAGAGCTAATTGATAGGGGCAGGTAAATAAGCTACAGCCATTAACTCTGGACTCAAACGAAGAAACAGCAATTGGATATAAATACGTATCAACAGAAATGACCAATCAGTGGGTGTTCAGTGAGGAAAATCACACTTAACTGCAGATGGCTCATCTTACACCTCCTCACTGCAACACCAAACAAGGAGTCTCATGAGAACAATCTTGTCCAGGGGATTTCGGCACCTCTGCACCTGTCAGTGATCAGAATAATGAGCAGTGCAGGCAGAGGTGCCTTGGGAGTCACATCCCCTCCAGTGTTTCAGCCTCACCAGGACTCCTCACATCCATCCATGCCCCCACAGCCCAATTCTAAGCCTTTTTCCTGACACCGTCTTAAAGAGATGTTCCATACTGCCCTGCCTGTCTCCCCTGGGCTCACATCTGAGGCATTCACCTTCCCCCTTATCCTCCATTATGCCTCGATGGTAAGAGGTGGGTTTGCCCTCTCCTCCCTGGTACCAGCAGGTCTAAGCTCTGTGCCCACACACCCTCCCTCAGTGCTCTTCACACTCAGACTTGTGAATATTCCCTATGCACCATGACGGGGGAACAACAAACTCTTTTTAACCAACCAAAGTCAGGGACTTGGAACCAGCCTTCTGGGGCAAAGGAGAGTCCCCTTTCCTCTGTTGTACATCCCCCATTCCCTTCTTTGTCATGCTGTCCTTCCCCTGCCACTCTACCAAACCTGTCCATGTAGCAGGTTCTCCCCACCCACAGCCTCCACACCAGGGCTCCCCCCTTAATCCTCTTGCTCTGGGGAGAAATTGCTCAAAAAAGTCCTGACGTGACAAAATAGTGACTTTGCTGGGATAGGGGGGGCTTACACTCAACATATTTTATACAGTGCTTAAAAAAATGTTAAAGATTATTTGTAGAGTAGTTATAACAGCTATAATAGTTGCACATTGTCAGCCTTCAGATCCCCGTCAGAGATGGGACCTAAAGACTTGATTTGGCAAGCATCACTACTTTCATTTAACAGATGGCAAAACTTAAGTTACAATGTGCCTGAATTTGAGTGGTTTTTAAAGAGACAGAAAAAAAAGACAAATCTGATTTCTTTTTTAATTCACAGTTTATGTTTTTTATCTTCCCTTCCTATAAGCACAGGTTTGTTCCTGATAAGATGTGAACTGTGTCACAGAAGTAAACATACTGCTATCAGAAAAATCTGAGAAAAAATTGCAGTTCCCACTGTATCTGCTCCTGCCCCATCAGCACCCAGAGACCTTTAGGTAAAAGTCAGATTATCTCAGCTCCCCAGTCTAAAAGTGTTCAAGTTAACTCATTGTTTTACTTGAAACTGCCCTCAAATTCCAACCGAACTGCCACAGCTAATAAAGCCCTCTTGCACCATTCCCACTAGGTGATCTAGGAATACAAAAACCTTCTATAGTCAAAGACTCCCAAGCTATATTTCTGGCACTGCCCTTTTTCTAAACTGAGCAATCTTTGGGTTTACTGTTGCTTTTAGTGGAAGTAACAGCCACTTAACACCATCCACCAACCCTTGAGGTGACCTGATCTTGAATTCACTCTAAGGGTTTTTACTTCTACTCTGTCTGCCCCTGCTTCTCCTCTTCACAACAAGGGTTTTTGGGGGGACAATGGCACAGTTGTTCTGACAATACTTCAGTTCCCAGCCATGGGAAGTTACAACAACCTCTGACTCTTCTCTCAAAGATCTGTTGTTTGTACACTTTGCTCTTCTATTCAACCCATTGACTTACCTCTCTTATCTTCAATCTATAATTAACAGCGATTAAGGGAGCTGATTTTGTAGAAAAGGAAATAAACAAAAAGGATCAGGGATAAATTGATGGGTAGGGAAAAAAAAAGTAAAGAATGGTCCAGTCTCCCTCTTGAGAAGGTCATCCCGAGGAGGAGAAAGAGCAAAATCAATGAGTTTTGGCTCAGCAGTGATGGGAGTCAATCCATCAGGCAAACACATGGCAGCCAGTCAGGCTCCCACAGACACCACCTGTCCCTGCCAGCAAAATGTCACATTTCTGAATTCATTTCCATAGCAAGATAGCACTCCCCCTGGGGCAGCATTTAACAGTTTCACAGCTGTGAAAGAAACCTACTGAACAGGGAGAGAAGAGGCATCTCTTCTTCCCCACCAAGGCAACCACTATTTCAAAGGAATGGAGATATGGGCCACATCCAGTGTTATAGTTTTTTCGAGCATTTGCTTTTTTAAACTGGGGCCCCTAAATCAATAAGTCATTAAAGGAATACCCTATTTTCCCATTTCTGTGTTACAAACCAGAGCAAAATATTGCACCACTTTCTCTCTCACCACAGAGTTTAACTTCCCCAGCTGCATCAAATCCTTCATGGATGAAAGTGACAACACTGACCTCAACTAGCTACCTAAAAGTAAAAACTTAGCCTATATTCACAATAATTCTAGCTGTCTTTGTTATAGCAGAATCTTGTCATGATAAGGTTTATTCCCTTCAGTTTGCTCAGAGAACACACTTCTAGTGATTGTCATTCATCGCTGAACATAGCAATGACAAACTTCCCTGAAGTTCTCTACTCATCCACACCCAAACAAGCATTTATCTTTCCAGCACGAGGGGAAGAACACTGTATTCTTCCCTGTCCTTCTATCTTCCATCTATCATTGGAGTATCATCAGGGTGATTCTCATTATAAGACAGTGTCACCAGAATCTCCAGAAGTGACAAACTTCTGGCACAGAAATACTTTCAGGAACTTTATTTTAAATGTTTTTCATTGACAGTGCAACAGGATGGACTGAGGTATAGGAGAACAGATACGCCAGTTGTACACTGAACTTCAATTTTGTTCATTTAGGCATAAATTAGATCATTAGAGACAGTTTGTAAGTTTAAGAAGGTGTCAAGCTGAGGGCAGGAAGACACAATCCTTTATTTACCATTTTGAAGGCACAATTTATGATTTAGCAGAGCACTTTGACTAAATTCTCAAAATATCTCACACTTCCCTACTTTTTTAAAGGTATAATTCCACCATTTAGGTTCTTCTGACATCCTCAGAAATCATCATTTGCCATCTGTTTAACAGCACAGGTTGTCTAGTTCCAACAGCCCCCAAGTTTATAGGCATGAGTTTGTGAAAAAACAACAAAAAGGTGGGGCAGTAATGTCAGCCAGCTCCCAAGTGCAGGAGGTAATTGCCAGTGGAGGAGGATTTAAATGAAGATATTTAGCACTAAATCTTTCAAAGCAGGCACACACATTCCAGCTTTTGACTTCAGTGTAGGGTGTCCAAAAATGGACTGATGAACTGATGGGAGGGTAACGCCTTAAATGACCCCAGTTTGCTTTGTCAGAAATGGTTTGATTGGTGTCACACCCTGCTAGTGGTAGATGTGCACAGTGACAGGCTGGCTGAAGTTTTGACCCCAAAGTTCCTTAAGCAGGACTGACAGACTGGAGAGGGGACCCTGCCTGCACAAGAGCTCCAGGATCACCCAAAATAATCAGATGCATCCCAGGGGAGAGACACCTGGCTGAATAGTGTGCTCACACCCAGTGGTGTAGCCGCTCTGAAACGCAGGATCACATTATGAGGACACATGCTCAGAGGTGTGTGGTTCACTCTGGAACCTAATGCTGAGTTTTCAGATTCTTATTGTTTTACAGAGTCAGATAGATAGTTATAACAGGATTCTCATTTCATGGTAAGCTCTACCTTGTCTCACTCAGTGTCCTCATTTCAGAAATTCATAGAAAAACATACAGACATGTCATGGTTTTGAAAGAATTTAAATGTTTTGGTAAAAGGTCTTTGATGACAAATTTGCTAACTGCATTCACAGAAGTAGATATGCAAACAAATTGTCACAGTGTTTATAGTGAGACTGTTTAGCAGATTCATCTTTAAACTTATATTACTAATCTGCTTATAATACACTTAAATGCCATTTCAGTTTTTTTGTATTTTTTTTTTAAATCTTCTTTAAAATTAATATCCATTAATTTGGAATTCACAGTCACTGTATGCATTAACACAGTTGGTGGAATAATTGTAAGGTCCTTTGTCTTAATTATAGTACCATGATACAGAGCAGTTAAATATCCATATAATTTTAAATTGTTGCCCTGAAGGCCCTTACTTGAAGTCAACCTTTTCTTTTCTTTTCCTATTCTTTAAGCAAGGCTTAATTTGTTAAGTGTTTGGAAAGTATGGAAAAATACTTCAGCCTAGTTTCTTTATATTTTTTCTCCTACTCTTATTCTTACTTTTGAAGATTAATATAAATGAGTATAGAAAAGTGTCTCTCTAGTTAATTATGCTTTAGGGAACTTCATTCTCTCTTCCCTCCCCCAAAATTCTATTTTAAGGCCCAGTCTCATTCTCTTGTTCATTAAGAAACATTAGGAAACAGCCAACTGTATCATATAACAGCCGATTCTTCCTTTCATGCACATCCCCAGCTCACCCCTTTGCATTGTGTAACTCAAAGACTATTCAAGTTGAAATATCTCCCTTTGAAAACAAAACTGAGGGGTACTTTTTTTTTTTTTTTTTTCCCTTGATTGCCAGGTAAACATAACATGATACCCACTATATTTACTTTCTGACATAGAAAAAGTTAAAAACAAACTACACCTCCAGTGACAGTTTTCCCTGTGATTCTCCCTCTTCATAACCCTAGTCCTGACATTATTTATTCTAAAGCAAGAGTCCAGCCTGACACAGGTAACCGAGCCAAAATCAGTTTTCAAATGGACTCTTAGGCTCACAACATTTTATATAAAGATTCAGGAGGGAGTCCCTAAACAGATAGTATCATCAGTCCCAAGCATTTAAGAAATCAGAATCCACACCCTTTTCTTCTTCTAGCACCTTTGCAGTCCTTGTGTGGTTGCACTCCTCCATCTCTGACAGCAACAGGTTTGGACAGGAAGAAGTCCATATCTTACCAGAAAGCACTTCTGTCACTTTGTGAGAGAACAAGTGCTCACAAAGCCAAAAAAAAAAAAAAAAAAAAAAAAATTATATGATTCTGCATTAAAAATATCATAGTAGGTCAAAGGAGTTTCTTCGCAACACCACTGAAGAGCAGAGTTAAGGACAGACAGGGAAGCAGTTGTTTCTGGCCATTGCTTCCTCCTATTGGAATACCTTGGGCCAGATAGTACTGTGGACAGAAATCTCAGCAGCCAACAGCAGCATAGACACTGACAAGTTCACACTTTTTTCTACTGCACAAAGCCACAAAACAGTGCTGATGGGACAATAGGTGGATCAGCATGGCGTGACATGGAGGCAGGAATAGGCAGAGGCAATGGGAACACCTTTAGCTGGTACTGCAGGCAGATGTGGTTAGCCTTTATTCTGTCTGCTAGCATGTCTGGGTGAAACATCTCTGCTGTCTGAGGTAAGTTTTATTTAAAATAATGCGTTTTCTAAAAAAAGATTTGTAGATTTCACTGTATTATGTTTCTAATTTGAAAATGCATTCATGGGTTTGAGGTTTTGAGGTATCTTTTTTTCACATCACTCCTTTATTTTACCTCTAAAAAACAGGGTCAGAAATCTAAGAATTTAAAATTTAACATTGTCTCTGATTAAAGGAAAACAGATTTGGTGGTGGTGGTGGTTTGTTTTTTGTTTGTTTGTTTGTTTGGGGGTTTTTTGTTTGTTTGGGTTTTTTTTGTTTGTTTGTTTTTTAAATGTATTATTTATCAAAAAAACAACTCAAAACTCACAAACTCACAGGAGGGATTTTTTGTGTAAACACATCATTTTTTGACTGAGTATAAAAAATTGGTTAGACCATTGGCCAGGTGTGTCAGGAACAAAGATTTGCTCTGGGTAACAGCTAATGCTGTTAGTATGGCAATAAAGAGTTGTTTTCTCTGAGCACTGAGCCAGCAGAACAGTGCTCTCCAGAATAAGCAGAACAAGCTACCTCCAGTCACAAGCACATCTTGTCCATTTTCTTCACTACAGGCTTTCTGCCTGCAACCTCTTTGCGCTCTCTCCACACTCATTTAGGATTGTTGTGGAAAACCAAAGAAACCACATACACACACATTTCCATGCTTGGCTTCGCAGTCTTCTGTCAGTTTATAATAAAATGGCATTTCTCTGTGATATTGGATGACATGAAAGACAGAAGGGCAATTTACTAAAACAAATAGTCCAGCAATTGATCTGCAGCAGCTGTTAAACTCCTAAACCAGGAAGAGCCTCAGTGAGTTATCAGCCCATCGAACACCGCAGACACAAGCCACTGCTTCCATCTGCAACACAGATCTGTCAAGGTAAGACACAAGTCTTGCTAAGTCAGTGTCAAAGCTCCTGGTGACTTCTTTAAGGGATCCAAAGCAGAAACCTGAGCTCTCAAGACTGAAAGAGACAAAGCTGAAGAACAGATAGGGACTCCCAGGTTCTTATGGACTACTACCAGAGGGAGGATATTGGACATTAGTCTCATATGCTAAATCAAACCCTGCTAATCTTGGGCCCCAACTGTATCTCCAATCACAGGCAGAGCACAATGCACAGTGGTAGTTTCTAGCAGCAACGACTGACTTCACAACATCTGCAGTGAAAAGAGTAATATAGTTTAAAGGAAGATCTTGTCCATTTTGAAATTTTTAAGATCAGTGGGTTTTCTTTCCTAAGATACTGACTACAGTGTTTAAAATAGAAAGGTTTTCGTTGATTTGTTTTTCAATCAGCATAGTTAGATATCTATTTCTTAAAAATTTGCCCCTGTCCAGCCAAGACCTTATTTTTAAAATAAAATTCTTCAGAAGATGAATATTTTTGTATACCTGTAGTATAATTCAGCTTTCTTCAGAGGTAACTTGGCACTTTCTTTTTTCTTTAATATGTTATTAAGATCATTAACTTTCCAAGTGACTAATTTAAAGTACTATTAGTGTACATTATGTGGTAGAATTAAGGAGAAGTCTATTAAAACCAAGGTTTGCTTTATTTCCTTTAATTCTCTAAGGTGAACTCAAATACCAAGAAATAGAAGGCACTTGTATCAGACTGCTTCAGTGGAACAAGGAAAGGAGGACAAGGGAAGAAGCTTTAAAACTTTTTTTCTAGATTACTATGTATTTCTTAAACTTAGTCAGTTCTGCAGAGGGAATATCCTCTTATTTTCCTTCCCACTAGTGACAGTTACAATGAGTACATGCCTACTTCAAGCCCACACTTTTGTCTCTTGCCTATCACCATTTTCAGAGATTTATTCAGTGTTTTCTTTGCCTACCTGTTGCCCACATAAAGAGGCAGAAACTGGTTACAATGAGTATGAATTTTAGTATCAAGCAGAAAAAAAGTAATCAAAATGCTTGGGCATGTCACAGATCTCTGCTACTATATTCTTTCAGCTAGCCATTCCCCTGACATCCTAAATCTCCAAGAAGTAAATGAACAAATGACTGTATTTACTTGTCAGGTTACAGCTCCGAATGCTTTAGGAGCTGTGCGAACTACACTAAGAGAAAGTTAAATACTGGAGCATTTAAAAAAAACAATTTACAACTCACTGTATGTTTTAGAGGTACTCTCATTCTGAGGATTTTTGAGTAGGACTTCAGCCACTAAGATATGAGGATTTTGCCCGCATGAGTTACACAGGGCCACTTACAGCCAAAAGGAAAAACCCTGGTACAATCAGCTATCAAGGCATTTACCCCCAGTAGAAGCATCCAAGATAAATCACATCAATTACTCTGGAAACACCCCTCTCTCATTGTTTATAGTAGAGACCTTCCAGACAAGATGTCATTCTTTGGTCATCTAAAAGGCTGTGACTGGGTGTGGGACTCGTGGGAGCTGTCTACTCTCTACTGCTTTAAATAACCCATCCATCATCCTTCTGAGATATACAACATTGTTCAACTAAAGAATGATATTCTATTACAAACTTAATAAATGCTTTAGTATAGTAGTTGTCTGCCATATTTTACAGACCTTCTTAAGTAAGCTGATAATAAATGCCTACAGCTCAGCTCTGGGCCTCTCACCTGGATTACAAATCCTGGATCGTTTTATTGCAGTGAGAGCCATGGTTAAGAAAAACTTAGATCAGTATGAAATCTCTTCCTCTGATGACTAAAAAATATAATTTAGTTAAAACCAAAACTCTAGTAGTCCTTACATTTTTGATGTTCTGCTAAATGTGTGTCTTTCATTTCTTCATTGCAAAGAAAACCATATCTTCCTTCAAGTATCATAGCCAACAAGATTTTTTTCCCCTTTACATCCTTCCTTTCTCAAGCAAATCCTCAATTTACTGCTCATCCTCATGGAAATGGGAGTAGGAAACACAGCTGAGCATAGGAAGGAGCTTTACAAGGAAAATAGAGAAATCAGTCTCTGGATGGCTATGGTTTCTGTATGTTTATAAAAACTTCCTCCCAGAAGGAGCAAGCTTATACATCACACATTGGGAGCCCAGTACTGTCACAGAGGGCACATGGGGGAATTCTCATGTTGGAATAAGACCAACATTGCTTCCCACAATTTATCAAGAGCTTCAGGAAAGTGTTGAAATGAGCTCTCTCTGGTCCTGTTTCATAACAACACTAAATTATAATAACGTAAGCTTTTAGATTGCTATATTTTGGATTCTAGATCAGTATCAGCCTCTACTGCAAATATTTGAAGAGATTTGCAATGAGAGCACCTTGCTTCTTTGTGATGCAGGCTTTGAACCACATGTTATCTTCTTTAAATCTCTTCCAGAACTTAGTTTAGCAAACAGTATCAAGGATGGAGAAGCCGCAAAAGCCAGCATTAGAGTGATCTAGCCAATGTGGATAAATTGATCTGCAAAAAGAGAATGTCATTCAGCCAAAACAACTATTACCCGAAGGAGTATACAGGATGGAGAATGACTGCCACAGTGCATCAGCTCTCTAGCAAGGGATTTGAGGATTACAGCATAACACCAGCTGAACTGGACAACATTCATTCTGTTCCTGAAAAAAAAAGAAAACTTTCAGCTGGACTTGCAAATAGAAATACAGCTTGAAAAACAGAAAACCATCCATCTGCTCAGTGCTAGAAAGGCTTCTTCTGTGTTTGGGTATCATATTTCAAGAAGGTGAAGACCATTCATATGAGAAGCAAAAAAAGATCACTAAGCTGCAAAGCCTGTCCTCTAAGGAAAGTCCATAGGAACTGGAGCTGTCTATCATAAGGAAGAGAGGGCTGAAAGGTAATAACTTTCAGGTAGACTGAAGATTGCTGTGAAGAAGAAGAAAATAAATTATTTTCCAATTGTCAATGAACAGTAACAGGTTTGATCAACCTGAATATTTCTTGCTGTCAAATTCAGGACAATTTTTCCAGCAGTAGGGAGAGGAAAACTTTGAAAAAGTTGTCTGGAGACATTGGCAGAACCACCACTGGAGGGCTTTTTGACAACATGCCTGACAAATATCATTAAAGAAGATTCAGGCATAGTTGACCTGCCTCAGGGACAGAAGCATGAACCAGGATATTTTTCAAGGTCTTTTTAAGGTTGTCACCTTCTAAATACAAAAACACATGGACACATAATGAGTAGAAACAGCTGCAATGCAGCAATTAATTTGTCAAGGCTGGTACCCGATCAACGTCATCCATAGTCTGCAGCAAGCTGTTCAAAGCCCAGGCAAAACTGTACATTGGTAAAGCTCCTGCCACAACTCTGTTTCCTTGGGCTAGCCCACATACTGCCAGAGCCATGGCTATTGAAGATTCAGGGCAGACAGATGATGGAAATTATTTGCACTAGGGTCACACAGGCCTGCATTTTCTAATCTTAGAGAGGCCTGTACATAAGATAATAATTATTCATACCTCTCCAGGCACACTATGTGTATAAATCAGGTATAGGACACACACCATTACAAGCACCACACAGGAACTAAGCCAGGTTTTTCTGTTTTTCTAACTCAATCCTATAGACCTGAGGAATGCAAAGAAACAAGCACTTTGGGAGCTTAACAAATGAACAGGATCAAGCTTTCAAATGCTAAGTAGCATTGAAGGATTTCTTTAACATTGATGCAGATCCCCAGTGGACAGTCTGCTGCCACTTTGAAAAGAATAAGTAACAATTATTAATTGATTATGGAGTGCCGACAATTTACTAGGTGCTTTCTTGTTTTCCATTTAGAAGTATACATGAATTTGGAAACAATGATGAATCAAGGAGCTCCTCAGGACAGAGGAGGACAGAAGTGTCTCAGAAACAAGGCTCAGTCACGAGGAAGAGCTTATATGGGCTGCTTTGTTTCAGGAGAGAATACATACACTACTGAATTCCCTACTTCTGGGGAAAATGCAGGGATCAGCATACCTTCTGAATCATGAGATCTTCCCCTCTCAGGTCTGTGGTTTTCTATGTCATGTGGGCCTGCAGTATTGTTTGAAAAAGAAGTGGTTGACTCTGTTCAAGTTATCAAAGACAAAGGGCAGACATTAGGATCAGTGATTACTAGTCAGTGGTTAATAGCCAGTCTTCAAGAGAGATGGTCAGCAAACTGAAAGGCGAATGGCTTCATCAAGAACAGTACAGCCAATCTCCCTAGGTCTTTCTCCATCCTTCTCTCTCACATGAGAAAGTAATACCTTGATGACAGGAGAGAGAATATGATTTTCCAGATACTCCCCATGAGAGCTGAAAGTGAAGACATTAATTTAGTACATAAAAAAAAAAAAAAAAAACTTCTAACAATTTACAGAATGTCTCTGTTGATTTTTAATGGTCAAGATCTGATATCACTGAAGGAGCAATGTATCAAGTCAGATGGTTAAAGAACAGCAGCAGCAAAACCAAACAAGTTCAGCTCATGTTACAATCATTTCTTCTCTTATACACAATGCTGAAGACAAAATACCAGGTCTGGAGCCCAGGACTCTGTCCTGGAGGCTCAGGAAGAACAAGGTGCAAGACCTCACCTTTCAATGAAAAAAAAAAAACCAAACCCAAACAAACCCCAACCTGAAATTTTAATACAAATATTTATAAAATGATAATATTTAAAGACACCCTCAATAAATGTAGAAAAAGTCAAATATAACTTAAAGCCAGGAATTCTAGGACTGGAAATGTAGGTGCTACCCCTGCTCTCTGATAAGCTACGTTTGCTTGAGTCACACTGTAAGTGTTGGCTTTCATCTGGGTCAAAATTCATGCTTATCTCAAAGCCTTCCTAATTAGCACTAATGTTCAAAGGTGATACTTTGCACAGACTCATCCTTGATACTGCTGGTTGTTCGTGGCATTTATCTGATGGTCCACATTTAATCTTTGTAATTTCTTTTATTGAAGAAATCAATTCTCATAATGTTTTTAATGGTTTTTAGTGGGTGTTAATGAAGTGTGGGAAGTCCCCTTCAGGGACCATACATTGGAAGTGACACTAAATGATGTGATAAGCAGTAGCATGTTAGGAGTTTTCAGATTTTATCTGGGAACATCATCATGGAACTAAAAAGTTCCTTCTCTGTGTGCAATACGGACAATAACCAAGTAAATTTAACAAAATGGATCAATAACACACAAAAAATAAGGATCTTCATGAGACAAGTAACAAAAGTCATGTTGTAGTCCAGATAAAATGTCCCATGAAAATGTTGTTACACTTACTGCCTATTCTCAAACAAAAAAAAGACCCAAACACTTTTAGAGGAAGAATTGAGGTTGATGTACTGTTTACAGTTCCTAGCCAATATATAACAAGTCATCCAGTAAAGGGATGGTCAGGTCAATTACCCATCTTTTTCCAAGTAAGAGTTGCTTTAAGAAATCACTCCTTTTCCTGAAGAGACCTAATTTTCAAAATATCAAATGAACTTGTTATGAAAGCTATTCTGATCCCTCAGTGTTAAATAATACTTCATCACCTGCTGTAATACCAAATGATCTTAATTTTATATGTCCATGTTTTATTCTTTAATGAAAATATAATTTTATCTCCTTGTTTAATGCTGTAATGAAAATATAATATTTAATTTATAAGCTAAGTATTTTTAAAATATTGTTTATTAAATGTATAAATTAGGGACTAGTCACTGAGGGTGTTTTATTTATGTCAGAATTCTCTATTGCTCTTAAAATGCAGTTGGTGAAGAGGAATAGATTTAGGAGGAAACAGAACAATTGAGCCAACCCGGTAACATCACTGGATAAGTGCTGTATATCTTACTTGTTTGTGTTTCAGCTGTACTGTGTCTGAATTAAAATATGTCTTTTCTCAGTCACTAATGACACATTTTTTGAATTAATAGCAATATACCACATTAATATAGTGTCCTAGTTACTGGAAGAAGAGTTAACAAAATATGGTGATACATCAAGCCTATACAGAAAACCAAGAAACAAGATAAAGAGTTCCTTGCAAGACAGAAGTCATGTAGAGGATCAGTCCTAGAACTACAGTCTACTGGAGTCCTAAAAGCCTATGTAGGAAAGGCACACATTTGTGACTTTACCTAGGAACTACTGCAACCTGCGAAGCTCAGAGAACTTCATACAAGATCAGATCCCACCACTGCAGAATGAGATTCTGTTGCCTGAAGGGGAACAGTGAGCAAGAGACTTGGGATATAAAATTTGATCCAAACAAAGTATAATATTTACTGAACAAAAGTACGCTAGGTGGGCTGCAAGCAGAAAAAAATATAGAAGTCTAAAAATAAAGATTTCTCCAATTTCAGTCCATTCACAAATATAGATCTGCTGGTGATAGTGATGACATTACAACACAAAACAACTTCTGAGAACACAGCTCAATGTTAGAAAAGACACAGAACTGATAAAGATTGTATATGACACAGACATTGCTGTTATCACCAAAGTACCATAGATGACTGGTGCTAGGATGAAGCCATTCATTATAGCTGGTATTAGAGTTCAGTTGAAAGTCTCCCCACCTGATGTAAGAAGTGAGATAATTTCAGCAGCTAAAAGTTCTTTTTTGAACAGCCAGTCTTTTTTCAAATTAGCAGTTTGTTTCCTCTGGTTTGTTTTCCAAACAACACAGTTCTGAAGTGGTGCTTTATCATATTTCTCTCCATCTGTACTCAGGTATGTCAACCTACAAACTTTAGACACTAATGGAGGAAAACATTAATTTAACTGCAGCAAGTACCATTCTCTTACATTAATTTTAAGAACTTGTGAAATGCACTAGATATGGAGTGTATAGGAAATATGTCAAAAACATTGTTGGACCAAATTCTCAGAGAGCTTTGGCAGTATGCCAGAGGTACCCCACACCTAAATTTTGAAAGAGTTTTGAGGTTATAATATCTATATGGTGGTGTCCTTTGCTGCACTGCTAAAAAAAAAATGGAAAAAAACCAAACCAAAACAACAACAAAAAAACCCAAACAAAACAAACCAAAAAAACCAACCAAAATAAAACCCCAAACTCCAAGCAAACCAAAAGCAAACTTATATTTATGTGATTCTTATGGTAATTTCTGGTTTTAGAGGAAAAAAAAAAAAAAAAAAAAAAGAAAAAAAGGATGGGGACATACACTTACATAAAAATTCAGACCAGCCTACTGCAGCCAAACCCCTCACAGCTTCCCTGTCACATTAAAGACCTATGATTTGTGAAGGCAGACTGGGGCGCACAGGAAGGCCAGAAGGACTACAGCTGTTGGCAGTTATGTCATTTACTGCAACAACAACAAAACCCAACAAACAAAAGAAACCAATACAACAACAACATGTCTAGGCAAAATTTTCTGAGGGAAAAGCATTGTCTCCTACCAAACTGCAGCCCAGCTGAGGGGCTGAATCCCACTGAGCACAGTTCATTTCCTTTCTGCCCAGTTTGGGTCCTCCCTATCCTGCATAAAGGACATTAACTGCCACAGCCACACCCAAGGACACATCAGCTGATTGTCATAACACCTTAGTTTCTCCCTTTTCTTTGAAATCTACAATCTCGTCTCTCAGTTGAATAGGCAGCAAATGAGAATATTGGACTATTCTCAGTACAACAGTCAGCAAATAAGTGTTTGGGCTAATTAAATACCTGAAGATACAAATGCTGGATAAAACAAACTTTTTCAATTTCGATATTTTGGGGAATAATAATCTGAAGCAAGTATTAGAAACAGCGAAGTCTTCATCTGAGGGGCTACTGTAACAAAAATATGGTCATCTTCCAATATAAATTGCCTCCTGAAGAACAGAGCAGAGTCAGCTGAGGAAAAATATCACAGGGGCACTCTTCAGTAACTATGCTCTCTCTTATCAAACGTTTAAAAGACCAGAGTAGTCATTTAGAAGTTGAGGCACTGATGTACATAAAGCTCTTTAGGCAGCATGTAAAGATGATGACTACATAGTCAGCTCTGTAAATATGCTAATGGATACAGCACTAATTATAGACTTTCCTTTATTCCTTGAAGTCCTCAGAAAGATGAAGGTGAAGGAATAATGAAAATATGGAAACTGCTACAAATATAAACCACTAATAATACCATAGTATGGCATTTGTTTAGTACCCTGGCAACATTACTAGACAGAAACAGAATAAGATTAAGTCAAAAGAGCTTCCAGGTGACTTTGCTAGCAGCAGTATTCCTTACATCAGTTTCCTTGATATTTTTTTCCCTCTATATTCAGACATGCATAAAGTCATTTATGAACATTATATATAATAAGATGAATTTATGGACTATTCAAACCACTGACCAAGAAGTAAAGGTATAATAAAAAGGTGATAATAAAAATCTTCTGGCATATTATCTTCTGCAGTCAAAAAATTCCTCTACTGCTTTTCTGGGAAACAGTGGCAGGACTCTTAGACTCTGTTAGTGTAGACTGGCCTTATTTTTCAGGAGTCAGATTTGTTAAACATTCCCTCTCTTCTGAAAAGCTGACAGCTCGAGTTTGCTACTTCTTGTCTCCTAAATTTAGAAAATTTGCTCCACCTTCCCCCCTGTATAAAGGGGACTTATAAGACAGAGACTTTTTACCAAAGCCTGTAGTGACAGGACAAGGGGCAATGGTTTTAAACTGAAAGAGGGTAGATTTAGATTGGACATAAGGAAAAGAATTTTTTTTTTTTTTTTTTTTTAAACTATGAGGGTGGTGAGACAGCGAAATGGGTTGCCCAGAAAAATTGTGTACACTCCATGGCTGGTAATGTTACAACTTTGAGCAACCTGACCTAGTGAAAGATGACCCTGGTCATGATAGGGGGTTGGATTAGATTTTAAAGGTCTCTTCCAGCTGAAACATTTCCGTGATTCTATAATTACTTCTGAGGCTACTCATAGTTTTAACACATTAGCATAATTACCAGTTGTATATTTCTTTAAGTCTTATATGGAAACATTTGTACACAAAACAAAATTATGAAAAATAACAATAATTTGCAATAAAACATTTTAAACTATAAACAATAAGACTTGCATTTATACACGTTTTACATTAGTCTTTGGGAAATCTGTTGTGCCTATTAAGAAGCAGTAAATTTTATTGCCACAGGTTGGATATGTAATGATCCTGAGCATTTTTAACAGAGTAATCCAAACTGATGTGAGATGTTTGGAAGAGCACACATTCTGAACTGAGCATTCAGTACTTGTGTCAAAAACTTTAATTCTTAAAGCCTTACTTAAAAGGAGTGGTGACTGCTTAAATGCATTAAAGTTAGTGAATATGATACATAAAATCCACTTGCAGCTCACAGTTTCTTCTCACAAGATGCTCAAGCCTTAGGACTCCAGCACAGAGCACTCACCAGGACACCCTGTGTGCCTTGGCTGACATTCAGAACACCCCAAGGAAAAATATCATTGCAGTCTCCTGAGGACTGCAAGGCAGAGGGGGAAGAAAGGAGAAAAGCAATAAAAGCCCAGAAACCTCAACCACAGAACATCTGTCTAACCCACTCCTCCTCTATTTACAGTAAGTCTTTATCTGCCACAAGGACTCAAAAAGAAAAAGATAGCCTAACAGTTTGTAATCTAAATCAAAGTTTAAGACAAAGGTCCATTTGTATTCAAATACTTATGTACTGAAGATGTAGTTAAGTATCTCATATTAAGGCCTGAAATAGAATAATGAAAACAGGCATTTTAACTATGAAAATGTTTCCAGCTTTATAATAGAGGTGCTTGATAACACTTCCATTACAAAAACTGCAGTAAAAGTCCCATTCTAAACCTTACCCTGAAGGCATCTTTCCATCCATAACAATGAAAAAAAATCTCGGCTTTCAGTTCACAGAGTTAACTGTGAACAATTTATTTCTAAACTGTTTTTACAGATGGAACTAAAATATTGATCTGTCTCAATTTTTGGAGCTTGTTTCTAACATTCTTATTGTCTGTAGATTAAAAATAGCTCTCGTTTCGAAGCGCAAAAAAAGTATGTGTTTTTGTATCACATAAATCTTATCTGAATATTTGTACTCTTGCTTCTCTTCTCCTTACAGAATTAGGATTTCAGAAAGAACTTTCACAATAAAGTTTACTGAGATTTCAAATAAGGAAAAAAAAAAGTAATGAAATCTATGAAAATTGGCATTTTGTTTCACTAAAAATAAAGTTGCACTTCACAGTGTCTTTATTGGTAATGAGCTTTTATGATTACAGCGAACTAAAGTCTATATAGTACTATTTTTCCGTAGTTTTAAAGTACACCAAGGATAGATATTTCATCCATCATTCACTACTGCTACCCACATTTAGGAGATTACAAAAAAACTCCATCTCCTAATGTGTATGCTTATTCAACAAAATTAAACACATTTTACATTTTCTGTATGCATTTAATTTAATGTAAGACTTAGAACAGAAAAAAAATAATTAACATTTCTTAGTATATGAAAACCTATCTTGAAAACTTATTCAAGTCTTTGAAGCCTCAGATTTGGACAATTCTCTCAAACAGTTCTCTTGGCAGAATCTAGCTAAAGGAAATATGGTTTGGAAACTTGGAATTTTGTCTCTCTGTTACCTGGAAATAAAAAAATAAAAAGTATCTGTGGAGAGCAAGTGAAAGATAACTGATCATTCGAGCCTTAAAATATTTCAAGAAGGATTTAGTCTAAAACGTAAAGACTTCACGTATCAAGAAAAGGACACACATCCCAGACTACAAAATGGAGAATCCACATAGATGAGGAAGATATTTCTTGCCGGCACCATGAAAAAGAAATTTGCTTTTGTAAAGGTGAAGGAAGGATCTGGATGGATTTCTGAAACCCAGTCTTCCTCACAGGAAAATCTAATCTAAGCTAGGTATTAAAAGTAGGTACATTTTCATAGACATGCTCATGAACATGCATGTCTTTGTATACGTAGTACGTGTGGTCAAGGGCAGATTTCACTTATAGACTTCCCTGTAGATCATCACATTCCAACCACCTCAAACACCAAGCACCCAATCAACTGATTATAGCTTTTCTCCTGGGTTCAACAGGAAAGAGATAACTTTTGTCTTGCTTCCACTATCCAGCAGGAAAGAAACCACAAAACAAAAATAGAATAGCTTTATTAATCATTTGTATTATACTCCATTCTCTTTCATATCTGATGTGTACAAGATGGTACTGGGAGAATTACTGAGCAATAGCATCTGCAGCGTACTCAAATATGGATGGATACCTACTTGCATTCCATGTTGGATCTACCTGGGTCATTGGAACACACATTCACCCCTGGTTCAGATTCTCTAATGCCAAGTTTCTACTTGAAGATGCCAATTTAGTGAAGTCTAAACTTTCATGGATACCACAACTTTTAAAAGTGCAATGCAACAAACACCAGCCTCAACCTCCTGCTTCCAGAGCATCCCAAGAACATGGGTTGCTGAATGGTCAGGTTCTTCAGCCTGCAAGTTCTCTAGCTGTCAGACTGGCTGCTAAGTGCAACATATTTTTGTTGATTTTTTTTTTTTTTTAACCTTGTTCTACCTCAGGTAAAAAACAAATCTGGAATTTCCTAAACAGAATTGCAAATCATGTGTTTCTTTGGTCCTTTTTTTGGATCATCAGCTCCCTTCAGTTGCCATCTTCTCTCTGATACTCCAGGTAATCTATATCCAACCTTCTGTATGGTTATGTGATGGTTCCTCAGCTACTTGGGAGAGGACAGTGTCTCAAGTCTAACACTAAGTTAAAATTGAACTGCAACAGATAAACACTCTTTAACCTCAACATTTCTTTCTAGAGGTTAAAAAGACATGTTCTTTTAATGCACACACATGCAACAGAGCTTTTCAATAAAGAATTACTTATTTTGAGTGAGGAAAATTGTTGTTTTATAAAGGACAATGGAATGTAAAGAATAAAACCCCTTCACTGAATATAAGTTTTATACACATGGACTTAATAGATAAGGCATACTTGTTTAGTTACACAAAACAACTGCAACAGAATCGCATAGTTTCTTTATCTTTAATTGTTTAAATGTTTATACTTCCCTGTCACAAACACAGGTGTCTTCCAATTGCTTTCCTAAACCCACTTGCATACACAAACTCACCTTCTTTTATTTGCATCTCCCACATCCCACATTAACTTTCTCTTCTACGGTAAATTGTGGTACCTTAAGAGGTAGTCAACCAGGGTACAAATACCTTTGTCAGGGATTAATGACAGCTTTCCAACTGCTCCTCCAGTGCCCTTAAAATTTTTCATTATCTTTATTACTTTCACAAAATAGAAGGGGAAGAGTGTTTCCTTTGCCAAGGCACATATATTTTCTTTTATCAATTGAAATGAAGAGAGATAGAAGATCAGACAGATTGTCAGAGGGAGAGCTGCCATCAAATCCATTTCTTATAGAACCATTAATGGTCCTTCTATTTCCTTTAGCTTCATGTTTGTTCTACTCATGATCCTCTTTTTCACAGAATACCCAAACACAAACCACTTAAAATAACAAGGGTTTCAGAGAGTTTTAATTGAATATAATTGGAGAACTAACCACACAGAAAGGATGAAAGTTTAGTGTTATTCATATTTGAGATTTTGGAGAAGTCCCAGATCTTATCTTAATTTTTTTTTCCTAGTTTTTTCATCCCTCCTTTCCATTAAGTTTTATGGTTTTTTGCTCTCTTGACATTCAAATACAAAAGATAATGTGTTAATTAGAGGGAGAACAGATATTCAGTTTCACTTTCATTCTTGCAAGTATTAGATTAAGATTTCCAGCTAGCTTCCTTTCATTTGCCTAGAAGTTGCATATAACCCAAGAATATAATCTATTATTGACTGGGTCTCTCCATGCCATATTTTATTTGGAATGTTCATTTGTACTAGAAATGGGACAATTTCTTTCAATTCATAAAAGCATGAGAATGTGCTTTCTATTGTATCATCTCTGCTTGAATGACACTTGTGTTTCTCCAGGGAAGTCAATCTGTTATGAAGGACATTGAGTGCTGTGCTAAGGGTAACATTCTTTGCCTGCAAGGCAGTGCGAACAACCTGAGCCAGTCCATGAAATTCAACACACACAAGCAAACAGACAATGAAATGAAGGGCATTCAGCTGAAACCACAGACCAGATGCTTCCATGGTATACTTTCACTATGGTTCACTTAATTCTGTCAAAACCTTTACGATGACAGGGAGAGAGACATGCAAGTGCATATGTTCCTATGTACTTTTTTTTTCCTCTTTTTCCTAAGGCTGTGAGGAGACTTTAACTGGCAAATCCACTTGTCTCCAATCAGCCCTAGAATTTAATGTTTTCTGAATCTCAGAAGGCAACCCATTTTTGCAAGGTATTTTAGGCACACTAAATAAACTCTACCTTACAGGAGTCAAGACAGGTTTCTAAACAGAGACCTTACCAGTTTGTCTTCTCATTTAGATAGTAAGAAACAAAATATTGCAATTTACAAGCAATACCATGATGTACACAAAATTATTTTTCAAATATAACCATGCTCCAAAACCAGATGGAGGCATTTGTGTTTTGTTAGGGATATGTTGTTTCATCCCAAATATGTCTGACTTATTAAACTCTTCCTCCAAAACAAAAAGGTTTCTGTAGAAAAGGACATTGTGGCTCCTTATTGTTAGAAGAATAGTTGATCCTCATTCTAAGGAAGCGTTCTGTGGCCTATTCAAAAAGTTCCTGGTGTATCATTATAGAGTGATTAAAACCACATTGCCTTATAGCAGACTTGTTTGTGGTGACAACTGGAGGGAAAAGAAATAGAAAGAGTTTCTCACATTAATACCACATAATTACTGCTTCAGTTCTTCCTGTGGAAAGCTAAGAACATTCTGCACAAACCTTCTTCAGAACCCCCAAAGACATGGCAGAGTCCTTAGAGTTAGAAACTCTGACCCCAGAAAATGGGAACTGTTGACATGAAACTAAACCTTGTAACTGCATGTATCACTGCAGACACCAGAGCACTGGTGAGAAAGCTCCATATTTATGTTACTCCTGCTTCTTGCACAACACTATTGTGCTATTTAAATTGTTGAGATTTTACCACGATGCATAACCACTTCCCCCTCCTCTGCAGAGGCAAAAAGCAAGTAGCACAGACTAATACTGAATTTAAATCACTGCAGGCAGTGTTTTATAGTTTCAGATTTATAGTTTCAAAGATGTTAAAACCAGAAGAAAACTGTTAAGATTATGTACTCTGGCCACCTGTATATCTAACAACAATATAGTCTGCCCACATACCCCTAAGACCAATAAACTCTGGCTAAAATATATCTTCCAGACAGTTTTGATGTGAAGACAGAACTAGAGAATCTTTTTTCACTCATGGTAATATGTTTCAGTGGTCAGTTTCTCTCACTAGCATTTTTTGTGTGCACACTGATTTTCCATTTTAAATTTGCTGGCCTTAAACTTTCAGTCACTAGTTCCGTCTTTGTCTTTTCCCTCACTAGGCTAAATATATTTCAATCCAAGAGAGGAAAAAAATAGGTTCTATATACTACACTGCAAATGTTCCTGAGACATTTTTCTGATAAACCGAAGTCTTTCATCTCTCTCTCCCAGTGTGCATGTCTGACTGCTCTCCAAATCAGTAGCAGTTTCATATTTACTTTCTAGAGCACCAATGAAAGTGCTGAACAGGCAGGTCTGGACTGAATACTGGCACTTTCACAGCCTCATTTGAAAAGCATCTACTCTGTGATGGTCCCCTTTATCAGAGATTTTGATATCTGTCAGTTTACTAGTTCAAGTCACTTATAGCTGTACTTCTATGGTCCTATATAATTTGCCACACGGTACCAAGTCAATCCACTTATCTCCCTCTATTACCCACTCTTAGCAGTAGCAGGCAAATTTCATAAATTCATTTTGGCAAGTCTGTTCTTACCTGAAAAGACCATCTCTCCAGCATCTTCTTTGTGTCTCACACTTCTAGAACAGAAGAAATTCTCTCTACATGCACTCCCAACACTGTATGTCAGTTTACAAAGCGTATATTCCAGCATCTAATTCTTCATTAAAGGGAGCTCATTTCAGTTGTTTCATTGCTTTGTCCCAGACTCAAGTCAGGCTAAACACTTTATACTTACCCATGTTACCTTGCTTGAACTTTAAGAACAATCAGAATGACCTTCCTTTTGCAGACAAGTTGGATACCAGCAGAGGTTATTGCATACATATTGCTTTTGTTCCATGTACCAAAAAAAAAAAAAAAAAAACCAAACCAAACCCAAACCAACCCAACAGATTTATTGCAGCTTTTTTCACAGATAAACCCTTGACCTCAAGCTGCCATGATCCATGTGTTTGGCTCTGTCTCATTCAGGGTCTGGTTCATGTCAAGAGGATAGCCCTCAAATAAGCAGTACAGAACAGCATACATGTCTGTCAGTGGACTACCCAGCACCAACTCCAGCAGCAGAAATAGTGAAATATCTGTGGGATAACTACAGAGGACAGAAACAATTTCCTCACTTGCACGGCAACTAGCAGCAGCAGCCACCTCACCTCTTCAAGCCTCCACTTTCAAATCCTGAGAGGGCAGAGATGAAAAGGAGGAGCCACAGGATTTCAGCAGAACATGAAAAACAAGCAGGTAACCTGAAGCCCTGAATTCAACAGTTTAATTTATGCATCACTTACATGTAAGCACCTTTTGGGAACACATGACTACAAGAGGCAGGGAGTGGGCAACAACAGCATTTTCTCTGAATGCAGCACCAGTTCTCAGCCTTAAGATGTGCTGCAGAGGACCTGGGAAAGAGGTTGAGGACCAGAAAGAAAGGGAGCAGAGGTAGGCTTTACATTATAAGGAAAAATTCTCTTCAGACAACACCGGACTGTGTGGAGTGCTTAAGGAATAGTAAAGGGCTGGCAACATCCACCCATCCATTCCTCAACAGGTATATTTTCTCTGACTAGGCACCTACCTATCTACTAACTACAGGCCCACCAAAAAAAGAGATACAGTGACAGCTTTCAGACCCTGGGTTTAAAAACCTCCACAAAAAATAAGGTTTACTCACCCACCCAAGCTGTCTTGTATTGAAGGAAATAATATATTCCCCAGTTAGAAGGGTTGCATCTGAGAGGAGGGAACAGAGTATGCTAAACATATAACTGCTCAGAAATATTTAACGGTTTTAGTGAAAAACATTACCCTACAGTTAGAATAATTAGTCTTGAATAAGACAGAACCTGAGTAAAGACTCCTTCTGACAAACTAGATAGTCCAGAAGCCAGATACCTCAAAACAAAGTGAAAACTGTTGTCAGTTTCTTTAAGAGAATGTTGCTGTTTCAGGGTTTTTTGTCCACTTAACCTCTGCAATATTCAGCTCGCTTTTCCTTTGCCAAATTTTATTTCATTATATTTCTTGGACCACCCCATACAACATTTCTGCTTCTGCTTGGTGTGGACACTCTCCAGATATTTGTAGATGTTTATTGCCCTAACCCTGCCTGTTAGCCTACGTTTAGTTGAGAAATATCAGTTCTCATTTGGATCATCTCTGATGCCTACAATATCTGTTATTTTCCCATTCCAACATCCAACTAGCTCTCATTTTAGATAGCTACACAGTGTGCTCCCATCCAGAACATCAAGCATACATAACTAGCTGTATTTCTAAACTCATTATATCGTCAGGAAAAAATTTGCCATAATTAAGAATCTAAAACAAACATATCCTACTGAGGGCCTTTAAAGTTTATGGCCCATCCAGACTTGTGTCCTGCACTGTGTAATTTGTCAAGTGCTGTGTTATCAGGACCACAGAAGCCTAGATTTGGCATGGGTAGTAACTCTCCCCACCCTCCCAACTAAATTATAATCTACACAGTATTTTAAGTCTCAGACAGATGACTGTGAAATAATGATGCACATACTGATTATCTCTCCAGTCTAATAATCTGATTTGAGTTGGAATGTGCTGCAATGATGACATTTCACAAGGAAATGCTTGAATGCCTTCCCTTCAATCTTTTTGTACATCAGAGATCTCAGGAGAGAAGCTCTGTCCAGACAGAAAGAGCTACAATCTTATTATATGGAGTTTAAGGGAAGGCACTATGTAACACGCTGTTTTCAAGCCTCTTATGCTCGAAGAATTATTTTAAATGCCCATGGCCAAGTTACAATTTTGCTATAACTGAATTCAGTGGAATTTGGTGGGTTTCTCATCACTCAATTAGAAGATATGCTAAAGATTATTTTTTTTTTCCAACAAATTCAAGCTCTTTTTCTTGCTGGCTGATACAGAAGGAGATTTTAGCTGGCAAAAATAATGCTTTAAACAAAAACAAAAGTCTGGGTCCAAGCCTAACCTGCTGTGATATGAAGCAGAACACCTGATTAATGGACTAAGCACTCTACACCTTGTGTATGCTCTTCTGATGGTATAAACGAGAACAGGTTTTGGGCCTAGGCATAGAAACCCAAACTGAAGCTGGGTTTCCTTAGCTTTTCTTGTAGTTTAGTGTCAAAAAACCCACAACCCCAAAACAAGAAAAACAGGCAACAACAGAGCACCAAATCAAAGAACTACTACTCATGTCCTTTCAGGAAAATCTGGCCAGCAGACAGAAGGAGATATTTCCTCATCTTGATTCCACACAGATGGTGGGATGCTGAGGTGTGAGCATAAGGAGCACGTGCAGCCTCTAAGCAGTACAGTAACCAGGATGAGAAAACATTCCTCTCGGCAACCCTGCTCCTTCCCAGTGAAAGAACTGGAAGCATCATTTGCCCTCTGTCTCCTTCACCATCTCTCACTCATCCAAAATGCCTTATAAAGCATCAGCATCCATTGACAAGCAGGCTGGCAATTTTACAGACTGGGAATAACAATGTGAGGAGAACTGATCATGTGGCTGAGTTTGATCTCTACCCCACAGTAACTTAAGACCTCCATTGCCCTGTGGTGGCAAGTGGGTCAATCCAAGGTCTGTTGATGAGTAAACCCCTTCAAAAATCCAGCAGGGTAGGGGTGAATGGAGGTTTGGGAAAGACAAACACTTCTGCTTCTAACCATTTCTCCTCTTTTCCTCTCACTGCTAAAAGGTAGCTAGTGGGACATCAGAGATGACTTCATCGTCTCTCCTCATAGCTAGAAGAGATTACTGTCCCAAAAGGACAATTTTCCTGTATGGTCCTCTGCACACACCAAAGAAAATACAAGTCATTGAAAAAACAGGCACAGAACTTTTGCAGGGAGATGAGGGAAGACCTTGAAGCAGAAGCCAAACAAAGGGGCTTAATACCTCAAAATGGGTATCATTTTAATGCTGCTGCTAATCAAAATAACATTTTATGGTCTGCATCTGTTTTTCCTAGTCAGGTTTTGGGCTCTCCAAACTTTGGCAGTCACCTATGAGTGACAAATAGTGTTAGGATATCTTCAATAGTGGCACTGCTATCCTTAACAGCATCACAACTCTGCCCATCTTTCTTTGCTAGATTTAAATAAAGATCAACACAGGGGAAGACAACAGCAAGATACAATCCATCCCAAACCCTTGATAATGTTTAATGGATTCACTGCTGTCCTGTCCCTTCCCCCAGGCCAGCCCCATGGTTGTGGGTTCCTCAAATGTAGATGTTTCTGTGGCCTGCACAAAGCGATGGTGTTAGTACAGACAAGCCCACCCACTACAAGGATAGGTGCAAAAAGTAGTATTAGAAAGTCAACAAGATATGAATATTTTTGTAAAGCAACTGGAGATGACACAGGCGTACACTTTGGTTCAGGGTAGAGTCTCATATCAAATAGTACTTGATAAATAATAACTTGCTTTTAGATGAGCCTGTACCTAGACATGAGAAAAGGTTATGAGTGTCCTACCACTCAATTGTGAGAGCACTATTAGTACTTTTGACTATGAGGAACCATAAATACAGGGATCAAAGGGGCAGAGAGCAGAAAATGTGAATAAAGAATGAGTCAACCTATCTGTTTTAACATGTGAAGGAGCAGAAGCCCATGCAGAGCACAAAGAATTAGGCACACGAGCACTTCCTAACAATAATGGGAGTTATGTACCTAATGTGGATTACATGCTAAAAACCAACAAAACCAAACGAACCTCCTACATCATGTCCAGATAACATTTTGCTTGAGTGAAATACTAAACTATAAGAATTCTCTATATTATATCTGCCCACATAATCTCTCCTAGGGGGAAAAAAAAAAAAAAAAAAAGGAAAAAAAGAGGACACATTAAGTCTCTAGTGTGTCATATGAACTTCAGCATTGAAATTTTCCTAGGGGAAAATGTTTCATAAGAAAATAACATTTTCCTGTTAAGATTTTTGTAGTAACGAAGCTGTCTTCCTGTCCTGGGTTGAGTGAGTGGTGGGGTATTTTGGTGGCAGGGGAGGGGGCTATCGGGGCGGTCCCCTGTGAGAAGCTTCTCGAAGATCCCCCAGCTCCAAGTCAGCTCCACTTCTGTTTGGAAATTGAGCCCATCAGCTGCGCCTCTGTGATAACGTATTTAAGAAGGGACGTGATGACAAGCAATGGGACTTGTGAGGAGGAGTTGCTGCAGCTGCGTGAACACCAAGGTCAGTGGAGGAATGGAGGAAGAAAGGAGGGGGGAGGTGTGCCAGAGCAGAGACCCACCTGTATCCTGTGGTGAGATGGCAGGGCGGTCCCCCCTGCCACCCATGAAGATCTACGGTGGAGCAGACACTGATTTATGGACTGTGTTTTTTGCCTGATTGATCAAGGTGCTGTGCCCGAAGAAGGCTGGGGTCTTGTGGGAGAAGGTAGCCCCACTGCTGTAATTCAGTGCTGGGAGGATTGCAGCATGTGGGGGAGTCCCACGCCAGAGCAGCTCGGGAAGGGCTGCAGCCGTGGGAGGGAATCCAGTTGGAAGAAGTTAGTGACCCATGACGGAGCAGTGTGGGGAACGCTGCAGCCTGTGGGAGGAACTCATGTTGGAGAAAGTTTGTGGAGGACTGTCTCCTGTGAGAGGGGGACCACGATGGAGCAGGAGGAACAAGTTTCGGACACTCCCCTCACCGAAGATGAAGGAAGTGGCAGCGCTGCCTGCACCCCCCATTCCCTGCCCCTGCGCCACTGGGGGAGGAGGTAGAGATATCAGGAGCAGAGCTGAGCCCAGGAAGAAGGGAGGGGTGGGGGGGAGGTGTTCTCAAGATGTGGCAATGCTTCTCACTGTCCTACTCTGTTATGTGTTGTTAGTGTCTGTAATAAATGTATGTTCTTTTTTTCTTCCCCTAACGAGTCTACCTCTTGCTCGTGATCATAAAGGTTGATTTTTTCCCCATCCCAGTCTTATCTTGAACCCCAAGCCTGTCTCTCTGTCCCTTCTTATTGACAGAATAGAAAGGAGAGAGAGTGGCTGCGTGGTGGTTGGCTGCTCACCAGGCCCAAACCATGACACTTCCACACTCTGTTTCCATACTAAAGAAAAGGTTGTAGCTTATATATAATTTTTCAACAGCAGAACCTTGTCCAAGGAAACTATACACCTAATGCAGCCCAGAAAATTTTTGATGATGACATGACTTTTGACAGACTGACACCTCAAAAAATTTAACAATGACTGTTTCCAGAATCCAACTAATTTGGACCCTTTTGGGGAGAAAGTCTCTCAAGAAGGAAGCTTGTCAAGCAGAAGTACTTGTCCAGTTTCAGTCACAGACTTACCAAGATAAGATTTTGTTCTTCAAGCCTGGTGAAATGCCTGCTTGCCAAGCAAACACACTTTCATTGTTCAATGCTATTTTCTTGATCAACTTGATTCACATCACACTGCATAGAACATTTTAGAAGTGATATATTGTAGTGATCATTAGAGATTAAAAATTAATGGAGAGCCCAGTAATAGCATCCTGAAGTACTGTCTAGATGCCCCACAAGAAGAGGTGGGTTTACTTCTGTCTATTTCTAATAGTCTCTGGAAGGTTTGTACTTCCAGTGTATATCCATCAATAAAAAGTTTTCCATGCTCTCCACTCCAACTGTCCAAGCGATCCTCCCACAGATTTTCTTTTCAATTATGCTGCAATTTACATAACAGCAAATCAGAAAAAGCCCCAAATATTTATATTTTTTTCACTGCAAAACTCCTTTTCCATTACTTCCCACAAATAGTTTCCCCAAAACACCTAATATTTTTGAAATCTATTTAAGAAAACAATAATAGGATTTGCACATTCACATCACCTTAAGTGGCTTTGAAAAATACTACTCCTGATTAAATTTTTTTGTCTGCCATGGGAATGAACAGAAGTACTGCCCTGTTGCATACAAGCCTCAGCAATTAAGCAAGGGCACCCTACTGTATTAGTACAGTTCCTTTCTCCCAAAATAATCCAACTGAGGACAGCCATACAACCATGATCTTAAATCCTATCAGCAAAAAAATAAAGCTAAAAAAAAAAAAAAAAAAAAAGAAAAAAACAAAGAAACAAAAAAACCTGAAAAAAACAAACAAAAACCCCAAACAAGCCAACCAGACAAACAATATTTTCCAAAGGCAGCACTTTTAATATTTTAAGAAAGCTATTTTCTAGCATTGATATAGAAAATCCATCAGGTCTTATGATTAATTTACTAAGCAGGTAGAAGGGAAACAAGTAGCTTGCAATTCCCCCACCCCAGCTCTCCATATGTCATTGAAGTTCACTATTGAAAACATAGAAACACAGATATGTGCATTGTAAGACTCAGTATTAAATCCTTTATTGAAAAGGACAGAGGAGTTTGTTTAGGAACCAGGAACAGATTACTGAAGACATGAGAAGTGCCAGTCTAAACAAAGTGTTTAAGTCAACTCACAGAAAATAATTACATTTCTATTTCAGTGAAACACTTGAACACGTGCCTATCTTCAAGTAGCGACATAAAAGCTTTGTTGAACAGCGATGAGCCTTCCTGCATCCTGAAGATGAGACACACGCTTAAGTCCTTGTCTGAATCAGCATCTACTTGAACAAATATAATCTTCAGGATTTCCTCTTATTGTTTGCACAGAGCAAACCTGCAAGGACAAATACTAAAGCATACTGAGAACTGATAAATCCACTCTCCCCACAGTATCAGTGGGGCTTTTGCTTTTGGGATTAACTTTGTTTCCTCTCCAAGTTCATGTTGTTATATAGTACTCAAGAAATACAGATGTACACTTTAAGGAACTTCTTGGAAGAAAAGTAAGGGCCACAGGATGTTTTGGAAATTACCTGCAGTGGGACACTGTACTGATGATATGGCCTGAAAATGAGGAATCTGTGGCTACACTACCAGTGAGGGACCCGTTTACAGAAATGAGAGTTCCTCATGTACCTAGACCCAGACTAGTTAACATTAAGAATCAGTGAATTAAAAAATTGTTATTTAAAGGTAGTCAGGAGAAATCAGCTGGGTTAAAAAAAAAAAAAACAAAAAAACAAAAACAAAAACAAACAAAAAAAAAAAACAAAAAAAAAAAAAAAAACAAAACAAAAAAAAACCAAAAAAACAAAACAAAACAAAACAAAAAAAAAAAACACAACAGGGAGCACTGATTCTCTCCAAACAATTTTCTCTGAAGCAGGAGTTCCCAAACTTTTACAGATTAATCATCACCATCTAAGATACTAGGTGACATTTTCTACAGACCACCACTGCACACTGGAGTACAGCACAACCTTCTGTAGATTAATCAGCTGTTGCAAAGACAAAACTAGGCTGAACCATTAACCTCAAATACCAGAGGTCTCAGAATGTTAGCACTAAAATGTTCTGTAGTTTATACTTGTTTTACCTAAAAAAAAATTGACTCAAAAATATTCCACATGCAACACATGGTCATTCTACATCAGCCATCATCTGGACAGTTGAAGCATTTCCAAAACAGGAGAATGAACCATTGCTTAGATGGAGTCACATGTCACTATCCTGTTGCATACGAGCGTAAAAGTGAAACTACTAATCTAAGTGTAATGGCTGTAAAAGTATCTGTTTGCCAAAGTGAAAAACATCAGAGTCTAGTCATCTTAGAGAAGGAAAAAACTGCAAATTATAGTCAAGTTAAGAACCATTTAAAACAACTAGGAGATGTCTCCAAAAGTCACAGTCCATCTGTTATGAAAGTCACGTGGACTAAAAAAGTCTCTTTTAGAGAGGCAAGAAAAATATGTCAATAAATAACACACAGAGAAAAGATTACAGCATTATAGGAGTGTATATGAATTAAAAACTAGTGAGACTAGAAATTCTATACAGGAAACAATAGAAAAAAAGTAGCTCTGAGTAGCACTCAAAGGTTTTTAAGCGTAGCAAGAACAAAAATGGATCTTAGTACATATGGATTACTAACAAGTCACATATGATAACATATAAAAAAGGGCAGAGGTATTAAATACTTTTCTCCTAAAGTTTGTGAGGGAAAAGTGGAAAGTATTTGCATCCTCTAAAGATAACAAAATACTTCTGCATCATCTTCAGTTACTGTTGGAATGTAAATACTGGTTTAACATTTTAAAAATAAAAGCCTCAGGAAAACAAAACAAAAAAAAAGCCAAAAAACACCTGCAATCATACAAAAAGAGCTGGATGAGAAGTAACCTGAACCACTAGAGCAGATTTTCAATAGCTTCTGGAGCCCTAAAAAAGTTCAGCAGTACAAGAAAATAAAGTAGTGACAGAACAGTACTTCACAAAGGCAAATGGGCTGACTTGTTTAACATCAGCAATCAGTAGACCTGGCACCAATCCCAACAAAATAATGAAATGACTAATTTATGGCACAGTTAGGCATTAAAAGGAACGCAATGTAATCAAAGACAATGAACATAGACTTATGAAATCTAAATCTTGTTTTCAAACGAGCTTTTGCTGATAGGAGGGTAAACTTGTTAATGTGATAGATTTCTCTAAAGTATTAGATTTGACCTTAATTAATGAATTATAATTATGCAAGATCAGCATGGCATGCATTACACAAGTTTAAACCTCCCAAACTAATAGACCTTAAAACGCTGCTTTAAACGTGGAGCCACCATTGAACGGCAGCGTTTCTGGAGATGTGTTCTGAGACCTAAGCTATTTCCTAGATATTAAATCGACAGTTCAAGGAAGGAGAGAAATATCACAGATTACAGCCAATAAATTTACAGATTATGCACTCACAAAAAAGCGAGAGTGGACAGAAACCTCAAGACATCTGGGCCATCCTGGGCAGTTTTCAAACACCCCCCTCACCCACCAAACATAAGATTATGCATCTTCAAAGACACAGAGTTCTGCACAAGGTATTAGGCATAGCCACACCACCTTTATTCTCAGGATGGTCATTCGGAGCCCTTTGCTGCAGTTCAAGACACCTAGGTATCCCAGGAAATGTTTTCATGAAACTTGCTGTGATAGAAGCCACTTTAGCTAATCAACTCTGAAATTAGAGGAAAGAGCTGAGTCCAGTGTGCCGATGTAATAAGCACTATAGGAGGGTTCAGATCTGGCATCTATTTGCCAAAAAAGTGACAAAATAATAGTGTTTAAAAATAGCCTAAAGAACGATTAAAGGGCTGGAAAATCTGCTTTATAATGAAGAATCGAAGGAGCTCAGGAGAGAATAATAAAGTTTGTTTCGACTCTATACCAACATATACATATAATAGACGTTTGATAGAAGAAGGCATTTCAATTTAGCAGACAAAGAAATTATAATATCAAGAGCATCTTGAAGCTTTGTCTGGCTATGCTCATACTAGAACGAGGGATGTGTTTAGGAAATAATCAAGATAACTGAACAATTAGTTTAATTAGCAAAGAAATGAAAAAGCCAGAATGTTAGACTGCTCTTATTGCTATTCCTTTTCCTATTGACATGAACACACACACAAAAAAAAGTCAGACTGAGTCTTTGACACCATTCAGGGACATTAACACAAGTGTTATACTTGTAGTGCTCGGGTTGGGAACACATAAAGTAAAGTTTGCTGGTTATTTGATTTAATGTAAAATACCAATCAAATACAGTTTTCTAATACAAGTTTTTGGTAATACTTCACAAAGTCCAAGCCAAGTTTATTCTAACAGCATCCTTTTATATTTGTACCATCCTGATATCACTTCTGTAAAACATTGAAGTGAAACTATTTCATACCCACTGTTCTTTGTGCAGTCCAGCAGTAACCAAATACCCTCATCTCCCCAGAGCACTAAGATATTGCTGACTGCTTTGTCCCACTGCTGCAATCTCAGCAAGATGGTTTGTTCTTTTGGTGACCACACGACAAATACTCACAACCTTAACTTTACCACTAGCATTACAGACATAACAATAGCACTTCTATAATGTATATACTAATATAACATTATTCAATATGTTAAGATTTTACTAATTTCTTACTATAAAAATCTATAATCAGTAATACTATAAACAGTATAATATACAGTCATTTTGCCAGTATCTCTCAAGTCACTATAATTGAATAACTATGTTAAAACAACTATGACTATAAACTAAGAGTCAGTGTGATGTTAATCTTCAGTAAAATCATAATAAATCATTGCTTACTTCGCATAAGTCTTAACACATTATGAAACATTATTTAAGCTGTAAAAAAAAGATTAAAATCTAAGACCTTTAACAAAATATTAAGCATTTGCTTTAACTCTGATTTACATTGCACTCCATAACTTGAGTGTAATGATGAGTTCAGCAGATCTGGGCTTTAATGAGGGCCCTGAGTAATGATGAACAGCTGGCCATCTTAAATCAGGATGTCTGCTGAGAGTGGGCAATTTGAAAAACCATAGGCTATCTATTGCCAACATTTCAGAAGCAATGCCAAAAATCTAAGAAATTAGGAGGAAAAAAATGCCTTTGCTAGGATTTAACCCTCTGGCTATCCCAGGCTCCTTTAGGGAGTGACCATGTTCATTTAGTCAGCAAGAGAGTGACACATCACGGGAGTGAAATTTGACTGTCCTTTCACAGTTGCAGTCAGATAATTTTGGTGAGTGAGGTGAAACCGCATAAGCATTTCATCTCTCTTCCTAGGAAAAGGACTGAAACTTTTCCATAGCTGTACTACACAGGCAGCTGAAAGCTGCTACAAAACAGCATCTGACTACAGGTGAACAGTGTTATCCCCTTGTTCTTATCTCTTGAGAAAGTAAACCTCTGCAACACAATGTAGTTATCAGTACTACATGTTGTAACTTGTATTATAGAATTAAGCATTGCATTAGAACAACCGAGTAAAGGGAAACTTCTACATTAAATAAGACTAGTGGCTACAGTACATATCCTCTTAATAGCTGGGACGAAGACTAGAATCAAAAATCCATAAGGATGTAACAATAGCAGACACCATAATTTTTCTTTTTTTCCTGTTAGCCCATTAGTATTTTACAATTTTCATGACCAATTACTATAATATCCATCACAAATAGCCCAAGAACATCCCAAACTATGATTAACTATCACAGTAAGCTGAGGGAGAACATAACCAAGTTACACTGTACCTGGAAGATTATCACCTCTCTCTTCTCACCGTTTTCTTTCCTAAGCCATTACACATCCCATTAGTTTTGCTAACATTCATCTTCCATCCTGCTTTTATGCTGTCATCTCTTACAATAAATTCAACATTCTTTTCCTTAAATCAATACATCATCAGCTGCAAATCCACAGTGATTCAGCCTTGCTCTCTATTTACCCTAATAGTCCTTCTCACCTGAGCTCTTGTTAAACACCACATGTAGGGTCCAAATAGCACACACATTATGTCAGAAGGAAACGGTGTCTCCTATCTGAAATCTCCTTGATCAGACCACCTCATGCATGCTGGTGGCGGCCTGTTCTAATAGCACTGTACACACACCAGGACAGCCAAGACAGTGAGTGAAGGGGAAGAAAACCTTATGATCACCAGATGAACTCTATTGTGTGGACTCTGACCATGCTAGACCCAAATCTCAGATCCCACAGGATTACCAGAGAAAGTCCACTGGCCAATGGACACATCTTGTAGGTAAAATTCTGGGTCAATCTCACTCTAGCATATGTTATGCTTAAGCCCTCAGACCAAGGCTGAGTTACTCAAAGTTTCTTTGTAGAAATGGTATGCTCTCCCCTTGATAATTGTGTTACCTTTGACTCTAAGAGATAGATAAAAACAAGGGGCACACCGGCACTGTAATGGAATTCCCATCCCAGCCATTTTACAAGCAAGATACTCTTCCCTGAGTAATCAGCAAGTAAAAGCACAAAAGATATCTTTGGAGATTTAAAACACTGACCCAGCTGATTCACAGGATTAATAGAAAGACTTGCTGCTTGCATAGACAAATGAGAAGGCATGGGAGACTAGAAGGAAGCTTTCACACTCCTCACACCTTTGGAGCTACAAATCTGCCACTAGACTCACAGAGAAGTACTGCTTGCAGCCCCCAAAAAGGAGAGGATTTAGAGTAGTGACCATTTTCTTCAGTAGCAGTTTATAGAGCATATAGTTGTTTATAGTGATTGGTGCAAAATGGTTGTCAGGACTTATTGATTAGACTTCATCCTACCAACTGTTAATTACTAGCTATGCCTGATCCCATGTAACTGCATAAATGAAGTGAAGGTGCACTAAAGATGGCATTTGGCCTGAAGTGCCTCATGTGCAACTAGAACAGAAAAACAACAGTGTTAACATTAATGTATTACTCAATAAAACATTTTATTCCCCATTTGCAACTTTGGTTTTAATAACTCACATTATGAGACCACACTTAATTTTATCCTGCTTATTCCTTCTCTTAACAAAGGTACAGAACTCCATACAGTACTTAAATCAATTACGATTCTGAATGAAGAATGTTGAGCTATTTGATGAAAAAATGGCATTGCTTTAAAAACACATATATTAAGACTCTGAACAAGAGATTCTTGCAGTATTTAATAAAAAAAACTACACAGGGGAACATGCAGTTTGAATGTGTCTCCTGGAAAAAACATATTTCCTCTCAAGTGACTGAGACACAGATGAAAGAGTCAAAAATATGGGACACAGCTGTAGCAGCTGTGAATAACTACCCATTTTCACCTCATAAGCATTTGCATGGGGAAAACTAGTTGTTGTAAGTACAGTGTCTTCCATGTAATTCAGTCACCAGTTGGCATTTAATTTGATCCTCCATTTAATTTGATCAAGACCTCTGAAACTAAATCATCTAGTGCTTAAAAATACAACTTCCACTCCTATTTGTTTTTTCTGCTTTAGTAAGGATAAATTGTTGCTGGATAAATTGATTCTTGGCTACAGATAGTTGCTATTTAATTAACAGTGATGAGCATAAAGAAATGCTTTTAAATAAATGAAGAATGAAATAATCTAAAAAAGATAGAGGCTGATCAAGGAAAACTTGTGCAACAGTTAAGGATAGTTACAAAGCTAAGAAAATATTTTTATAAGAACTGCTATATTAGCACTCAGGGCTTGTAATCTCTCTCTTCTTACTAGTATACTATAAGGTTGTCATTTACTTCCAAAGAGTTCTTGTTAAGTAATATTGTGTCCATTTCACAGGCAGGCAAACACAGACTGATTAAGACTTTGTGCATTATTACATGTGTGACATATCTGCACCACATCTGGGAACAGAACCAATTCCTTGAGAGTTTCTGTTCAGGAGACTTGACACAGGAGAAGTCTGTCTTCTCACAGGCCAGACATGCTATGCCATAGACCCCAATAGCCATACCAATAATACAGGAAACCACAGATTTCAATAAGGGAAAAAAATAGATTAATATTAAACAGAAAGGCTGACATCGTACAATCCAATGCAGGAAAGCCTTTACTTTCCAATTCTATTCCTGCAGGGATTTTGCTTATCATTATCTAAGTTCAAATATTTGTCCACACAGATTGGGCAGATTTCTACCTTGGTTTTCTGCCAAACAATATGGAAAATCAATCTGGCTAATGAAGAGAGTCCTTGATAGATGACCAAAGACACATCTATGGCAGACAATGGATAATCACAGAATGGTTTGGGTGAGAAGGGACCTTAAAGGTCATTTAGTTCTAACCCCCATGCCATGGGCAGGGACACCTTCCACCAGACCAGGTTGCTCAAATCCCCCTCCAACCTGGCCTTGAACAATTTCAGGAAGGGGGTATGCATGACTTCTCTGAGCAATATCTTCCAGTGTCTCATTACCTTCACAGTAAAGAACTTTGTTCTTACATTTAATTTAAATCTACCCTCTTTTGGTTTGAAACCATTACCTGTTGTCCTATCACTACACTCCTTGATGAAGAATCCATCCCCATCTTTCCTATAGGTCCCCTTTAGGTACTGAAAGGCCACTATAAGTTCTCCCTGGAGCCTTCTCTTCTCTAGACTGAAAAACTCCAACTGTCTCTGCCTGTCCTCATAGAGGAGATGCTCCAACTCCTTGATTAACTTTGTGGACCTCCTTTGGAATTGCTCAAACAAGTCTTTCTCCTCAGGGCTGCTCTCAATCCAGTCATCACACAGCCTATATTTGTGCTTGGGATTGTCTCAGCCCATCTGCTTGGCCTTTTTAATCTTCACGAGGCTTGCACAGGCCCACCTCTCAAGCCTGTCAGGGTCCCTCTGGATGGCATCCCTTCACTCCAGCATGTCGATGACACCACACAGCTTGGTGTCATCAACGAACTTGCTGAGGGGGCACTCAATCTCACTGTCCGTGTCACCAGCAAAGATGTTAAACAACACTGGTCCCAATACTGACCCCTGAGGGACACCACTCATCACTGATCTCCACTTGGACATTGAGCTGTTGGCTGAAACTCTTTGAGGGCAACTAGCCAGCCAATTCCTTATCCACCAAGCGGGCCACCCATCAAATCCATGTCTCTCCAATTTATAGACAAGGATGTTGTGCATGACAACGTCAAATCCTTTGCACAAGTCCAGGTAGATTATGTTAGTTGCTCTTCCATCATCCACCAATGCTGTAATCCTGTTGTAGAAGGCCACCACATTAGTCTGGCACAATTAGCCCTTAATGAAGCTGTGTCGGCTGTCACGAATCACCTCTTTATTCTCCATGTGCCCTAGCATAGTTTCCAGGAGGATCCGCTCCATGATCTTGCTGGGCACAGAGGTGAGACTGACTGATCTGTACTGTCCTGGGTCTTGCTTCTTTCTCTTTTTAAAATGGGGCTTGTTACCCCTTTTCCAGTCAGTGGGAACTTCACCGGACCACCATGACTTCTCAGCTAGGATGGATAGTGGCTTAGTCACTTCATCTTCCAGTTTCCTCAGGACCCATGGATGCATCCCATCAGGCCCCATGGGGTTTTGCACCTTCAGGTTCCTTAGATGGTCTCAAACCTGATCTACTCCTACGGTGGGCAGTTCTTCATTCACCCAGTCCCTATCTTTACCTTCTACATTTTGGGCAGTGTGGTTGGAGCACTTGCCAATGAATACCGAGTCAAAAAAGTCGTTGCGTACGTCAGCTTTCTCCATATCCTGGTTGACCAAGTCTTCTGTTTCCTTCCAGAGAGGACCCATATTTTCCCTAGTCTTCCTTTCATCATCATTGTACCTATAGGAGCTTTTCTTGCTGTTGATGTCCCTGGCCAGATTTAATTCTGTCAGGGCTTTGTCCTTCCTAACCTAATCCCTGGCTGCTCAGACAATTTTTCTGTATTCCTCCCAGGCTACTTGTCCTTGCTTCCACCCTCTGTAGGCTTCCTTTTTGTGTTTGAGCTTTTCTGGGAGCTCCTTGTTCAGTCATTCAGGCCCTTGATAGCCAAAGTAAACACATGAAAAAACGCTATGTACTATATCAAATTCCAGGACTCAAACATTTGTAGTATCTCTTAGCATCCCAACTCACCATTTAAGACAGACAAACACATACCATATGAGGCCCTGAATGATCCGTCATCACTGCACATTATCTTGGTAATTATGCCATAACTAAGAATACAAACATGGCACATCAAGCATGGGGAATAATTATATCCAGCCTTCTCAGTGATCAAGAGCTTCTGGATCTGCCCTGTTCCACTGCTACCACTCCCCCCACCATGGGGCCTTATGTTGAGGTCATTCTTTTATCTAGCCACATAAAGTCAATTGTATTCCCCTTCCATCCTGCACATGTTCTTCATTGCCTAATTTTATTTTTCAGGTTGGTGGCTGTACTGTAAGTTGTCCAATAACATTTTCATTAATCCATCCCATGGTAGTCTATTCTGAGGGCAGCTTTTGTCAGCAGCATATTTCTGTAGCTCAGGTAATTTTCTCCCTTTTAAAATAAATCAGGGCATTGACAACTCCTCTGTTTTGAAAGATATTATGAGATATGACATCTGTTATTTCTCTCCCCCCTCCCTTCTAACCAAAGTCAAGTTCTTTCCAAAAAAGCTCACTACAGCATTTCTATGCCATTTTCCACTCCCTTGCAATGCCTTCCCTCAGTTCTGTATTTCAACAAGCAAACATACAGGAGGAGAACACTAATAAGCACCTGAGGCAGAGAAGGGGTTAATGAGACATGTAGTCAAGGATTCTCATTAGGTGTGAAGCCATCTTATTAGGGGATGATGAGGATTATAAGAGTAAAGTGAAGAACTGCACAGCAGCATCTCTGACTTTCACAGAATCCCCTTCCAGTCACCATAAAAAAAAAAAAAAAATAGTAGACCTAATTAGTTGCTACTGCACAAGAAGTATGCCCATTGCAACCTGTCATGGACAATTTCACAGTCAGGATTTGTGGTTCAAATATAACTTGGTTTTAATTGTTCATGATGCAGAGCACTATGTTGACTGCAGCTCTGCTACAAATAAGAACTACTTGACAGGGAAAGAAAGACAGCCAGCCACAAAGCAAAGCCACACACCTAAACCACTGCATATTTACATTGCCAGCCATGGAAAGAGAATTGTCTCATTAAGGCACAAAACAGAGGGATAGAAATTTGAGACTGCCCTTTTGCCCCAGCCCAGAAGGCTGCATCATTGCAGATTATCAGAAGAAAAGGGATGGAGCAAACAGAACTAGGAGCGTGGCAACACCCATGACTGGCACCAGCTGAAGTAGCCCTCGCTCGAGTCAAATTAAGGAGGAACAGATTTTGTCCCTCCCCCATCATGGCTGCATGCCGTGTCCCATCACCATATGCCTACATTCAGTTTATCTCAATTTAAGTATTAAGTATTCTTGAATAACTATGTGTCTGTTACCCCGTACAGACTTAGAGAGGGAGAAATACAACAGCTGAATACAGTGTTTCACATGGCTCATAAGAAGGGAATATTTTAATTTTGAGAAGATTGTAATTATTTTTATGTTCTGTGATTTACAATATATGCAGCATTTGCATACATAGATAGAGTGGCTCCCAGCTACTGTAATTATTAAAGCCATATCTGTTACACAAAATGCAGTAAAATTCAGGCATCACCTTGGTGTCTAAGAATAATTTAGATGTGCACTAAGTGAAGCAACTCTCCTATCTGGCTCTACCCACATCTCTCTTCCAAGACAATTAAAAAAAATTGCATGTTTAATTAATGAAACAATACAAAAGTATACTTTCTGAAGCCATGTGTATATTTGTACTTACATTAGCAAACTCTCAGTTTGGAAGTTAACACTTTCTATTATCTTAAAAGGGCTTTTCATCAGCACACCCACAAATACATACTTCCTGTAAATAATAAATCAAAGCACTCTTACCCTCAGTTGTTTCCAAGAAGATCATTTTAGATAGCAATTTTTCAAAGCATGAGCAACACCCTTGAACTGGTTAAAAATACACTGTTAGACAGAGGCTGGAAAGGACTTTGGGAAGCCATAGAGGGGAAGGAAAAGAGTACCAGCTAACTCAGGTGAGAGATGAAGATGAGTTCAGCAGCACACTAGAGAAGCAAAAAAAATGCTTATCTTTGTCTGGGCCTCCAAGTGGGCACTTAGTGACTCATATGCAGCTCTGTGACCGACTGCAACAGAGCAGCCTTTTGCTAATGAACATACAGGCAGTCTCACCTCACTGGCCTCCTGAAGGAGCAGAAGGAAAGCATATATCTGCATAAGTCTACCTAAAAATTAGACTAGTAACCTCCCCTCATCCTAAATAAATTTTTCCCCAAAAAGATATTAGTGTGGGTTTTTAAAGAATTACACAACTATAGTACAAGCTGAACATGAGATACACTAGTTATTATATGCTAAACAAATATCTTTAATACTTTTTAAAAAATCATTGCTTTTTTCAAGTGGAAAATAAGAGTCAAAGGGTACACTCAAGGCCATACCAAGAAGATTACAGCAGTGTCAGGAGTCTGTACCCAGTTCTTCCATGTCCATGCTCCAACCACCAGCCTAAACTATTTTTCACATGTACAGTTAGACCAAAGAATAAAGTAAAAAGGAGGAAAAAAACTGACTAGACACGGGACGTGGACAGAGAGCCTGTCACTTGCTGAATTACTGTAGAGCTGGCTATTGCTGCTGCATTAGGTCCAGTTGTTTCAAGAATTTAACAGCAGCTCAAACAGGGTTGTAGCTCCAGAAAAAACACAGCAGATTGAACATGTAAATAAGAGGTAAGTGTAGCCAGACCAACTAACAGATACAATTTACTAATAACATCATTAGTAGAAAAAATAGTACTATTATTCTTACTACTATCATAAAAAAAAAAAAAAAAAAAAACAAAAAAAACAAAAAACAAAGCCCCAAAACATCACCACCATGCTATCCTGAACCAGTTTTGATAAGCCTTGGTTCACACAAAACCACTCATAAAACTGGTATATATCTACCGCTACATACAGAATCAAAAATAAGCGCTGACAGCAACAAACTCAAGATCATAGTAGATGAATAGAGGTATAAAATCACTACCAAAATAATACATTAAAAAAAAAGCAAAACTGTAATTGCAATAGTTTACCGCTGTACAAGCTACCCTTTATTCACAGAAGCAGAAATTATGTAAGATTTTAAGGTGAATTTACCCACTTAATTCCAGACAAGTAAAACTGGGGAGGATGATTCTTGCAGGATTTGTTCACTATTCATGAGCAGCTTCTAATCTGGATTTAGTTTAGCATGTAGAAGTGCCACTTTTCACAGTATACTGCAGATTTAACAGTATTACACTTTGTTAATTCTGCAGACAGAGCTTTAATAGGACTTTTCAGCTGACACATTGAAGTTAACTCATTGCTCCCCAGGTGAGTAGTAATGACAAAGAAAAGAAAAAAAAATACACAAACAAACAAAAAACTAAAATCCACAAAAATATATATAAAAAATAATCTTTTAAGTAGTAGATGACTTTCCTGTCCAGCCTGCAGCAGATAGCAATGAATTTTCATTTTTTTTTTCTACATATTCTGGGTCAGAACACTCTCTCTTATTTATAACTGGTAATACTTAGATTTCACATATACACCCACTTCTCATTTAATTTAATTTTTTCTTCAAATTCCATTTTCCTACTGCCATAGTTTAGCTTTATTTAGAATCTTTCAGCCTTCAAATCAGCCATCAACACACCACCACCACCACACCTGTCCAAAAAAACTTAACTAAATTGAATAGAGGGGTCCTGAATTTCATAGTTTTGGAGAGCTTTCTGGGGAGTGGGATAGGGAAAAAGTATGAATGAATTCATTATTTCTCTCATTGAAATGTGTTTTTGAAATCTCGGAGCATCCAACTGAATGCTGCTTGATCCAAATGGAAAGTCTCATCAGCTTAATGGGCATCAAACTTGGATACAAGATATCAGTGAAAAGGCAAAATATATCAATTTCTCTGAAATGACAGTCTTACCAACAAATTTGAGGACAAGGATTGAGTTTGTGAATATTTAAACAAGCTGGACATACGCAAGTCCAAGCAACTTGGTGTGATGTACCCATGAGGGCTGAGGGAGCTGGCCAACATCACTGTGAGACTACCCTCAATTATCTTTAAAAAGTCATGGGAAATGAGGAAGGTTCCTGGGGACTGGAGGAAAGCAAGTGTCACTCCTGTGGACAAGAAGGGAACTACAGACCAGACAGCTTCACCTCAGTCCTGGGAAAGTGATGGAGCAAATCCTCCTGGAAGCCGTTTCCAAACATATGAAAGTGTTGAGTAGCCATCGACAAGAATTTAGAAATAGAAAAATCATGCATAATCAACCCACCAACCTACAAAGTGACTGGCTTGGTGGATAAGGAGACGGGGGAATGGAATGTAATGAATGTTACGCACATTAAATTTAATAAGGCTTTGATACTATCTACCATAACACCCTCATAGGCAAACAGATCAATTAGGAAGGTAGGTAAATGGACAAAGAAGTAGACTGAAAACTGACTGAGCTGATGGGATCACAGGATTGTCATCAGTGGCACCAAAGCTCAGCAGGAGGCAGTTGCTTGGCATTCCCCATAGATTGATACTGAGAACAATACAGTTCAACATTTTCATTAAATGTCCCGTTATTGACAGGAAAGAGTGTAACTTCAGCGAAGTTTCAGATGATACAAAACTGGGAGTGGTTGACACATCAGGCTGTTGTGCTGCCATGCAGAAGGCTGTCAACAGGCTGGAGAAAGGAGCCAACAGGAACCTCATGCAGTTCAACAAATGAAAATGCAGAGTTCTGCACCTAGGGAGGAACAACCCACATGCTAGGCTCTGACCAGCCAAAAAGCAGCTTTGCAGGTAGGACCCAGGTGTAATGAAGAACAAACTGGACACAAACTGGCAAACTGTCCTTGCAGTAAAGAAGGGCAACAGTATCCTGAGCTATATCAAGGAAACCTTATCAGCAGACCAAGGGAGGTAATCCTTCCTCTTTACTCAGCACTGGTGAGATACATTTGGAGTATTGGGTCTGATTCCGGGCTCTCCAGTACAAGAGACCACGAAACACTGCAACAAGTCCAGTGAACAGCCATGAATATGGTTAAAGGCTTGGACCATCCAATATATGATCCTGAGAGTGCCAGGACCATTCAGTGTGGAGAAGAGAAAGCTCAGGGAGATCCAATCACTGTATAATAAATACCTGATGGAGAGTAAGAAGAGAGTGCCAGACTTTTCTCAGTAGTTCCTAGTGACGGGAGAAGAGGCAATGGACACAATGTGAAATATGGGAAATTTCGTTTAAACTTAAGAAAGCATATTTTTACTCTGAGGGGGATCAAACACTGGAGCAAACTGTAGAAAGAGGTTGTGGGGTGTCCATCCTTGGAGATATTCAAAACTAGACTGGACACAGCTCTGAACAACCTCCTGTAGTTAACTGCCCTCTGAGCCAGTGGGGGGAGTGATCTATGGATTAGATGTTTTCCAGAGGTGCCTTCCCACCTCAGTGATTATGTAGTTCACTCCAGAGAGAATCACAAGATGGGCAGACAGGGAATAATCTGCAGGCACTCAGTTGCTGAATATCGAAAGAGAAGCTCAGTTCATCCTAATCCTGCTCACCATTACAAAAGCATTTGACCAAAAGTGAGCAGATTTCCAGCTTCCTGCAGCAGGCAAATCTTGAAATTGTAGAAACATCCAAAAATTTTGCTGACAAGACAAAGGCCTTCCAACTCAGCAGTCAGTTCTGTGAAGTGTTCACAGCTGCTACCAACCATGCTGAACAAAACAAATTTTCCGTCAGTCTCCTGTGACTGTAAACAGCACTCTTACATGGCTTTAAACTCAGCAGAACTGCATGATCAAGCAACAACTTTTCATTGTGCTTCTAGTCTGCTTGATTGTTTATGCATTCAACTCCGAATTCGTTGCACTTAGGTTAACATGAGGAGTTTTTCAGATATGCCTTCATCTTAGCTCTATGAACCATCAGCACATTAGCAAGGTTGCTTTGAAGGTGATGTTCTTTCACGTTATATTTTAACAGATGCAAATAGCCCACACAAACTCACTTCTGCTCTGGACCTCAGTTGTTTAACAGGCAACTCAAACATGATGCAGACCAGTGCAAATTGCTACAGAAAGGGTCGCCAGCATGCTGGTTTGTTATTATTCCCTTATTTATGTACTGCTGCAAACACTAGTTAAGATTGTCTATGTTTACTTGCTTTACAGAGTCTTGTTTTCAACTCTGGTGTTTGAACATTTTCTTGCAAAAGAGTTAAAGAAACAAAGATGAATGGATTAGCACTCAAACATATAGCAAGGACTCACATTAAAGAAAAGTTTTAAGAAACTGAGAGAATTCATGCTCATGGTTCAGCTTCTGCCAGTGCAAAATAGAAAGAGTTAATTTGTAAATAAAAAGCTTTTAGAGACTGACTAAATTCCTAATATTTTTGTCTAATTGAAAAATAAAATGTTTCCTACTGATTTCCACAAAGTCCTGGGGTTTTTTTGTTTTGGTTCTTTTTTTGTTTGGTTGGTTGTTTTTTTTTTTTACCCCACCACCACCACCAGGCCAGGACCATAACTTTTAAGATTTTCTTACATCTCTCATTTCACCTTCATTTTTTAAGTTTAAGATTTTTGCAGTTTGAGAACAAGTGGATAGCAAGGATTGAAGAAAGCTTCTGAAGACTGCCGCAGGGGAGGAAAAAAAAAAAAAAACACCACACCAAACAAAAACCCAAGGAGCACTTTTCTTAATGGCAGTTCAGAATGGCAAGAGCCACCCATGAAGCAGCATGCTGGGATGGTAGCTTCAAGAGAGGTTTTTCTTTCAGTTGCCATGACACTTGTTTCCTGATACCAAGGAACCTCCTGAGGGAACTAATATAGAAATGTCCTGCACACGTTCTTTTTAACTTCAAAACTATGAAACTGGCTTTAAGTTTTGGAAAAGAGGGGACCAATCTGTAGAAAACAAATTACTGCAAACTGATGATCTTGGAGGGCTTGACTGTAAATTCAAAACCAGAGAGAACTTCAGATGAAAGCAGTCAATCACATTTGGCATTTTAGCTTTAACACTGAAATGTCAGAACTGCAAGTATTTTCCACTAAATAGAATTTTAAAAATTCACTCTTAACTCATCCTTCAGGAGATAAGCTATTCCTACAATATCTCTACTAAGAATGGTTTTACTGTAAGTGTATAAAAGAGATTTTCCTGTCTGAGGATATGAAGAGTGGTGAAATATGCAGCTGATGATATAATCAGAGTTAGCGAGGAAATCACTAGACTTCTCAGTTCTTCACTAGAAGAAGGATCCAAACGCATATTATTCTTATGCAACAGACAATAAGATATCTCTAGTCTTAATTTGTGGTTCTTCAGAACCTGCTAATTAGAAATACATATCTCCTTGGAGGTTTCTGACCATTACATCTTATCACCCGCAAGTCAAGGGGATACCATCTGACTGCATCACAGTGGTTCTTCAGAGCATACATGTTAGGAAACTCCCTCATGAAGGAGACCTGGTCAGATACATTACTGTAACTGATTACTCTTTCAGGTACTTCTGTGTTTGCCTCATCTTACCCCTTGTTCAGCTTGGGATGCTTGGTGGAAAGGGAAGATCACAAACAAGGAAGTCTCCATATGAAAACTAATCCACACTTCAGCACCACTGTCCTATCCTCTTTATCAAAAAAACACCTAACTTTTGCTCCAACTACCACCAAAAACTAACCCACACCTGGACACAGAGCACTCGAGACAAATCACGTGCAAATATTTGACATGTAATAAGCCAATTCTCAGAGATACTGAGCACATTAGGAGTCCAGCCAAACTCAGCTTGGTGTTGTGTCTTCAAATCAGGGATTGAAAATTAGCAGAACACACACCTCAGAGTGGAAGACATTTGTCCCAGTGGTTCAGCTTTGTTCACTGTAACATTTTGCCAGGGGATCCTGCATGACAAGAGAAAAATAGCCTCTTCAGTGCTGAATGAAGCTAGGGAAAGCTGCCTGTCGTGGTTTAGGCCTGATTGACAGCCAACCACCATGCAGCACCTCTCTCTCCCTTCCCCTCCGGCAATGAGAAGGGACAAAGAGACAGGCTTGGGGTTCAAGATAGGACTGGGATGGGGGAAAATCCCCCTTTTATGATCACGAGCAAAAGGCAGACTCGTTAGGGGAAGAAAAAAACCCATACATTTATTACAGACACTAACAGCACATAACAGAGTAGGACAGTGAGAAGCATTGCCACATCTTGAGAACACCTTCCCCCACCCCTCCCTTCTTCCCGGGCTCAGCTCTGCTCCCGATATCTCTACCTCCTCCCCCCAGTGGCGCAGGGGCAGGGAATGGGGGGTGCAGTCAGTGCTGCCACTTCCTTTATCTTCAGTGGGGAGAGCTTCTGGAACTTTTTCCCCCTGCTCCATCGTGGTCCCCCTCTCACAGGAGACAGTCCTCCACAAACTTTCTCTGACTTGAATTCCTCCCATGGGCCGCAGCGTTCCCCACACTGCTCCGTCATGGGTCACTAACTTCCTCCGACTGGATTCTCTCCCACGGCTGCAGCCCTTCCCGAGCTGCTCCGGCGTGGGACTCCCCCGCATGCTGCAATCCTCCCAGCGCTGAATTACAGCAGCGGGGCTACCTTTTTCCATGAGACCCCGGCCTTCTTCGGGCACAGAACCTTGATCAGCTGAGCAGGAACAACAGGCTGTAAATCAATGTCTGCTCCATCGTAGATCTTCATGGGTGGCAGGGGGGGCCCGCCCTGCCGTCTCACCACAGGATACAGGGGGTCTCTGCTCCGGCACACCTCCCCCCTCCTTTCTTCCTCCTTTCCTCCACTGACCTTGGTGTTCACGCAGCTGCAGCAACTCCTCCTCACAAGTCCGACTGCCCGTCACCACATCCCTTCTTAAATATGTAATCGCAGAGGCGCAGCCGATTGGCTCAATTTCCCAAACAGAAGTGGAGCTGACGTGGAGCTGGGGGAGCTTCGAGAAGCTTCTCACAGGGGGCCGCCCCGATAGCCCCCTCCCCTGCCACCAAAAAACTCCACCACTCACTCAACCCAGGACACTGCCAAATTTTCACAACCAGTACCTGTCCTATAAGCTCTTCATAGTACACAAGAAGCAGTAGCTCTATTTCACAGTAGCAGTGCAGAACTATGCAGGGCCCAGATTTATCAGGGACATCATCTGGGTGGAAACTGCCTTTAGTTCACCAGTTAGATGGAATATTTTAGGGTATATGCATGCTACAAAAGTTATTGGATTAAGTCTGGCCTGAAGGGGGAGGAAAAAAAACAAAAAAAAAAAAAAAAAAAGAGGGGTGTGGGGTGTGGGAATAAATAGAGACCTCCAGTCATGAAACAAGGAGTCATACCTTCCTGATAAGTTATAGTAAGTACTACCATCAGGTGCAAGTTGCCCTTTCTTTTGTTGACTACATTCCTCAAACATGGGAAGCAAAGACACCTAACTCCAAGTTGTATATTCCTGTAGAAATTTGTTAGAACTCCTCATAACACAGCATGATGGCATACACCAGCACCCCTTCCAGAAGAAATCAGTCCTCAGAGCTTGTTTCTGCTACAAACTGTGCTACATCTTCCCCATTCCCAACAGCACATATCATCTCACCAGATCTGCAGAGCTGCTTGGCTGTTTTCCCACTCCATTTCAGTGCAGATGATGTTCATCTGTACATGGGAGGAAGCTCTGAGACAGTAGGTGCTCCCACCGCTGCAGGGCACATCGTTTTAGGCTCTCCAGTAGAAGATAAGGCATAGAAATAAATGGGGATATCAGAACGTGTTAGAGCCAAACCATTGACTAAAAAAAAAAAAAAAATAAAAGGCAGATAAGATAGAAAATTAAAAGTGAGAGTGAGAAACACTAGTAAAACTGTCCTCACAAGTGGAGGCAGAATCATTAATCTTTTCCAAGCTCATTAAGGGCTGTTATACTCTTAAGTGTTATCTGTAGACCTAATATTTGGAGGATGTTTAACTGCAGGACACATTTCTTGGCAACTATTACAGTGCTGACTGGATTTAGCAACCTACAGTCTATGGATAGTCACTTTAAAAAAAGTCAGTCCTCTGATGCATTGGAAATTTTCCGTCTCTTTGAACTTGTCTGGTCCAGAATTGTTGCTCTTCCCCTCATGCCACATCTCCTATCAATTACTGGTGTGTTGTGGAATACTGTTTAATAAACATCTTTTTCTTGGCAGAGCAGATCTTTTAAGTGATCAATCATAAGAGTCTAGGAAATAGAGTTCTAAGCACTATATCAGCTTCCTGCCTCTCCTTTGAATGGCATCCCGTAGTCATTCAGAAAACACCCTTCATATTAAAATTATTTATTTTAATCTAAACAGAGATTACTTTGATTAAACACGCTTTATTCCCCTTGAAAGTGACAGAGCACTCCCCTGAAGCCCTCTGTCAAATTATTTCAGTGGGATCAGAAAGATGCTCCTCTCAGACGACTTGATATGGAGCTTCAGTTATGCTCCAAAAACAAGGAGACAAAAAATCCACAATAAGAAATATAAACAGGTGGAACTAAACTCAGATAACACTACACCTATGTCAAGGGACTACTTCTACCATTAATCAGCTCCTGGGTCTGTAACTGGATACGAAACCAAGCTGCAAAACTTGTATTATTAAAAAAAAAAAACAAAAAAACAAAAAAACAAACCCCAAAAAAACCCCCAACCAAATCTATGTTTCAACACTGATAAAATCTATTAATATCTGTAGCTAGAGTTTTGTTCAAGCAAATGAAGGTTATGGTGCACCTCTGTGGTTATTCTGGAGAGTTTGTAGTGACTAAAAGGCAAGAATGCCCAGGGTTTGCTGTACAGGGTCTGTAAAAATGGAGGAACAGAAGTGTCCTGCTCAGAGAATGCTGCATAACAAAACACTGCTGGAGAAGCATCAGACAAACAGTTTAATGAGATGCTGAGGTGTGAGTAGCAATAGATGCCCATGACTGCAAAGCCAGTTCATGTTGAGAAAGAACACGTAACAAAGCAAATACTTTTAATCAGCCATAAAAACATTCAGTCCTCTTCAGACATCCCGGAAGATATTGGGAGGAATTATATCTGCCTAAGTCTACTGCCGTATGTTGACAGCCATTGGGATTTTTTGAAAAGAGAAGGGTAGAGGGAGAGACACATATACATGATTGCACTTTTCTTTTGGCAATAAAATCTTTTTTTAAAAAGCAACAAAATCCATTTCAGAAAGATCTAAATACCTCAGTGGATTCCCTTTTCTTGTTACCTCCAGTATATTTGGGGGGAGAGAAGTCATCATATTGTCACAAGAAAAAGCTTATTTACATTAACATTCAACCACAATATAAATAGAGGTACTCATAAACATCCTGAAATAACCCATTTTCCCTTCCTTCCAAATTCAACATTTCCAGTCTAATTTACAGACAAGTATCTGAAATGCATCCAAACTATTATCAAATCAGCATGTCAGGTGACTGACATTCACCCTTCACTGAAAGTCTCTCAGAAAAGAGATTCATGAAAATTCTACCCCAGATGTCTGAGCTTTTTAATGACTAATAGAACAGTGTCTTTCCAGGCTCACCTTTCATTTGTTATTTACTCAGCAGTATTTACACACTGTTAAGGTAGGTTAAGCCATACAGGGGATAGACATACACAAATATAAACAGAATTATAATGTCCTGGTTGCAAGATAGCTGTGACAGAAAAATATACTGGCTGTGCAGGAGAACCTAGGGATGAGTCACCACTAAAACGTTCAGGCAGTTCTTCAAATGGCTGTAATTATCCTTCCTACTCAAGTATGGGATATGCCTTTTATTGGCTTTGAACCATTTACTGCCATGCACTTCACTTCCAAGGATTCATACCAGAGGACACTGTCAGAAAGAGTATCAGTCATGCAGCATGCATCTTGGAAGACTTAAGGGTACCCACTGATCCTGATCTTAATCTTAGAGTTAGGTTTTGTCCTCCAGCTGTTTTAAGGAACAAGAGTAGAGACAAAGCCACACCCAAACGGAACAAAAATTACTACAACAACAACAACAACAAAAAAAAACCCACCACAGAAAAGTAAGGTAAAGTATCTCTATCTGCTAGTGGGTGGTATAAATAAGATATCCCTGATGAAGCTGTTTATCCTGCAGGAAACAAGTCTCCATTAGACATTTTCATTGATCAAATTATTTATTTGCACTTATTAGTATTCAGGTGTGATTAATATTTTTTATGCTTAGAGGGCTAATTAAACCTATACAAAGTCTCTAGTCACTCCATCTCAGGGCTATCTCTTCCTTCAGACAAAACGTGACAGTTTAGCAAATAAAATTGGATTAGCCTGAAGAGAAGTTCACATCTTTTTGCATGTAAAAGACTTATCTTCCTGGTATTTTATTCTCTGCTGAGGGAAAAAGTCTAGCTTGACAAGACTATGTCCTGTGCTCCAGATATCATGCAGTGGAATTATTTCATGCACATGAGATATTAATACTCCATTCCCCTACCTTCCACTTCTGCCACCAGCTCCCTGATTGAGTTTTCACTGGCCTACAGGCAAAAATAACATGCCATAGGCAACAACATTTTTTTCCTACCTTCTTGGCCTGCAGAAAGACACCTCCTTACACCAGGGAAAAATAACAGTGGGCTGTGGCTGAACCAGAAGTTAATCCTTACTGGACAAGTACAGCAGCCTCAACCCTACTATGTTCGCAAACTTGTTTGAATAACCAAAATATGCAACAAATTCTTTTCAGAAAGCTCTGAAAAATTAGTTTCCCAATGGGGCCAGAATTACAGGCTACAAAACTTCCTTCCCTGATTAGGTCAAGCTGTTTCTTAGTTGATGAACAAAATGCAGATGCCTTTCCCATTTTAAACTTTCCTCTGCAACTTTTGTCAGCTCACATATTTTTAGTTACAAGCATTGATAAACTACTTCCTCATAAATTTCTACCTAGGGATTTATCCCAGATCTTCTTTTCCTCCTCACGAGAGGAAGTTCAGCCACCTTCTCTTGCAAACGGAGGATGACTGGCTGCTGCAGCAGCATCCCCCCAAGGTAATGCTAGGCTGTGCCATAGATTAATTTTTGGCTTGTGAAAGGTCTTTGGAGAGATACAGAAGACATGACAAGGAGACTGCCCTTGCATTTTCACCAAGAAAACAGACACTAGGCCTTCCACTGGAAACACAATAACAGGAAAAGGAACAGAAAGAAGGGAATTCGTATGGGGAGGTATAAAGATTTTGTGTGTCAAAGAATGGACTGCAGTGTGTTTTGGGTTTCAGAGATGCTAGAAATACTGATATTTCATGCATGGTTATCTAAATAATGTTCCACTTTATTTTCAGTCACTCTCTATAACTTACTGTAGGTAACCCATGCAGAGACATCTCTCCGGGCATGATTACAAAACATCAAAACCAAAAATTAATACCCTGAATTACTATATACAAATTCAGTTGTCATTTTGCAAAATTTATTTATCATCTTTTAGAAAACAGTGACCAGTTCTTTAGGGAAAGGGGCAAGGAGGAAGGGGGAGATTTTTTCCCTACATAAGAATTCCATCTACATATGTTAATCACCAATTTAATTTTACTCTGTCATCATAGGAAACTAACACAATGTTATCCTTTCAGTCTATTAAAAACATTTACTCTGGTTTTGTGTCTCTTTTTTCCAATTTAAATTAAATACTTCAATAGTCCTCACCGCAAGCAAGATCTGTTGATACATCTCAGCACGTTAATGACTTGAAAAACCAAACATAAACCAGTCAGTTCTTCAGACTATCTCTACAACTACAAGAATTCAATCAGGCAAATTCCTAATTGGTGCAGACTGCTTTTCCTGCTAGCAATGACCCTTTACATCATTGTTAGCAGTCTTCTATGATTAATTGGGCCGATGGCAGCAGACTAAACTTTTTTCTATAGACTCCCAAAACATAGCACTTGTTAGAGAGGCAGTGGTGAAAAAACTTTCATTATGCAGTTCATTTTGTACCTCAATTTACCATGACTTTAGCTCTAGCAGCTTTCTATAAAAGGCACTTCAGTTCTTCCCTTCCGGCAATTTGGAGGTGCAAGGCAGGTGGCCAAAGATAGAACATGCTGCTACGGAACACTCTCGCCCTAGACTGGGTTTTTCTTGCCAAAACTGAGGCTGAGACACAAGTAAAGAAAAAAAAAATAATCTTAAAGAATAAAGCAACAAGATTTGCATTAAAGCAACATGTACTACTATACACAAACAGTGACCTATGCCTGTACAAAAACTTAACACATTTAATGAAAACACATAAAATTCAAAACAACACAGGGAAGGGGCATAGCTTCTGTCTGTTATGTTTGTAACATTTTCCCCTTTCTGGAAATAAGGACCAATGACCTGATAGTATCAGGAATTTAGAACCCTTTCAGGCAGTAAGCACGGAAATAGGAGACAAATCTTTAAATATTTTGAAGCAACAACAGTAAAAATTCAAGGTTTGGGCTAGGGTTACTTTACAAATAAGTTCCCTATATATTAAAGTTTCTTTTCATCAAGGTAGTGCTGCCTCGAAAAATCTCCACATTAAGAAATTATCAGAGAACATTAAAATGGATAGAAAGAAGACTATGTTATATTGCACAGTAACACTTCCACAAAACCTTACCTAGAAAATAAAGCTGCATCTAGTTTCATCTAAGGAGAAAAAAAAAATCTTCTGCAGTGATCTATGCACTATAAGCTTCCTCAAATGTAGCAAAGCAACTCTAAAAAGTTATAAGCATAGAACTTGCAGTTTCAAAAGCTCAAAGGCGTAGCGTTAACACAGGCCAAGAGTAGTCCACATTTGTTACATTCAAAGACCCTGCATTTAAAAGATTTATTCATTTAAAAAAATAAAAATAAAATAAGTTCCAAAAAAAAGTATTAATTCAATATAAGAGTTAAAAAAATCCAGACCTCTGTAAACCAGAATTATGTTGAATATTTTAATTGATATTACACATCCAGTTTGTTTAAACTTACTATAAGCCACACTAACATTTCTCCTGTTTAAGTTATTCTGTCAAAATTAAAAAAAAAAAAAATCATGAAATGACATCAGCTTATAAAAAAAGACACCAGTTTCACCAGTGGAAATGAAATGGACTACTTACTACATAAAATGAGATTCCAGTATTTCCTTGATCTGAACAGCACAGCAGACAGCTTCTATGCCAGGAGCAGAGAATCAAGACAGTTAATGGGGCTTAGCCACGGTAGTCTGTAGGAATAAAAGAAAATAAAATTAAAAAACAGAAGAAAATTAGAATTAAGATAGATCCCAGAAAATAATTAGCAACTACTTTGAGGTGTGATAAATAATGGCCATTTAGTTCAAAGGTTTAAGAGCCTGTTTTGGCCACAATTTATACCTGGCTAGAGCTTCACAACTTTACTCTTTCAAGTAGACTTTTCCACAGACATTTAAGAAATTAATAAATATGTTAAGGGACAGAGTGGATCATAATATTACATAATTTCTTGTGAGTTTGCATTGAAGGTGTAATAGTAATTTTCAGGATAAAATACTGATTATTTTTTGGAAAATGCAGCCATTTTAACTGAAGTGTACAAATAGTATTGCTCAAGCCTAAGAATCAGTCCATGAGGAAACTATCTCCTTTACATATACGCTTCTACAACTGAGAGCTTTTTAATCCATGTCTTGATGTTTTCTTTTAAAAAAAGATATTAAAATCTCACTAGTTACAGCTCTCTAGTTGACATGGAACAAAGGCTCCAGTTTTGGACCTCTAAAATCTAGATGCCAGGTGTGAAAATTACAATAAAACTAATGGGATCAGAATCCTAGAACCACTTGTTCTCAGATATATTTCACTGATTAAGTGCTCTTATTAGTCAACACCCTTTCCCCAGAGGTCCATTGAAAAAAACAAATCCAGAAATTCAGTTCTTTATTGTAGACTTCTGTATAATCAAAGCAATAAGAATTTTTTTTTTTGGTTCTTTTTTACAGATGAGTTTTTACATTAGTGCAACATAGAGGTTAACACATCCAGTTATCTGATATTTGTGGGCCAGTTCTTAATGCCTACTAGCATATATCTTCTTACGGGCTCAAACTTTGTGAGAAATAGGTTTCTGTTTCAGAAACAATGTAGACACGAGCAAAATTCATAGATTCATCGCTGCCAGCTTCCATTCCCTCCTCACCCTGAAAAGCACCCTTATAGAAACTCATCAACTTGTTGAAACTCAGAGATAGAAAGGCCTCAGTCATCTACTTGACCCCCACCAGCTCCAGCCTATTGTCATGCTGATTCCCACTTACCTGCTTAGCCTAGTTTGAATCTCAGATGTCTTCAAACTAATTGCTGTAAAGCTAAATTCAACCTCACTAAAAATGCAAAAGCTCTGCTGTAATTCAGCTGCTCAGAATACTTAGCAGTATTTTACTGTGGTTTTAAATATGATACACAGCACCGAGGAGACACACTAAACAAAGTCACTTGAAATCACTTAAAATATTGAAATTTGAAAGGAAACTATAACTCTATAGTTAACACGTCTCTTTTATAACAAATTTGCTTTTACATTAAAAGATTTAATAGGGAGTTGTTTAAACATGTCACCTTATAACAGTAACATGTAGAACTACACATAACTACAGCATCTAATAAATTTGTAAACAAGCACATACAGACCTGAATCTGACACACTGGCAAGCCACATACAGCCCTATTAGCCAAACCTGAGTTAAAGAAAGAACTATTCCAACCAAGCAGCTTTTTCCAAGGGACCATCAGAAAATACTGATTCACAGATTTTAAAATGTTTTCAAGAAACATATCTAGTCTCAAAATCTTTCTAATGAAACTTATCAAAACAATTTATTTCAAAACAAAAATATTTGTAGTAATTTTGTAATCCATCACAATGACATCTAAGCAGACTAATTCCATGAGACTGAAACCAAGTGTTGTGAAAGATACTCATGTTTCTACATTTACTCCTGGTATCCAACTAGAGACACTAACATATCCCAGGAGATGGAAGTCATATTTTGACTAGTAGCCTACACTGTTGAGAGATAATCTCGTGGAAGAGAATAGTGATTTTTAAACAGAGGTATTTGGAATAGTAAGAGCAAAAAAGGGCAATCGTTTTAGAAGTCATCAGTGTTTTGGATGAGTTTCACAATGTATGTTAGAAACAGTGAGTTACATTGTTCACATTCTCATATAGTACACCCTCAAATTTCAAGATTTCAAGACAAGTCCACTTCCATCTTGTATTCATCGTAACAGACTTGTGTACAGTTGAATATAAGCAGAAATACCATTCTTCATGATTTTTAATTATAAAGGGGACATGAGATATAGGTGATGTTCCCCGCCATGTAATAAACTGAACAGAGAGAACCTGATGCACAACTCACCACAGCTAAAGGATGGGAAATCTAGGGTCCAAAGAAATGTCAAAGTTTCTCAGCATTATGATGCCTATTGCTTGAATTCTATAAAGGGCTTTCTTTTGGTTTTGCAAACAGAAGAAAATTATTCTTGTTTGTTTTCATCTTGCTCCTGTTGGAGTCAAAGAAAATAGGAGTCAGAAAAATCTGGTTTTAAAGCCCTGTGCTTTTGGTGAAATAGAACAGGGACAAAAAACAACATAAGGCAAAAATAATCTGGAAGTTAGATATATACCACAGTTGTAGCAAGAGTCACAGAAGTTCAATTTCAATTATCACTAGAGATCATCATCCTCACTTACCAGATTTCCACAGATAATGTGCAACATTAAGGTAGTAAAAAATCTGGTATATGGATGCATCAACTATGTAAACCATCTGCTGCTTAAGAAGTCAGCTGAGAGAATGACTATGGACATATGGGGATACCAGCAGTGAATCACCCCTTTAAGGGTAAAGCAAGCTCTGGTCAAATCAAGCTCTGAAAACAAAGCAAGGGTGAAGGGGCAGTAACACAAAAACTGCTGTTCGTTTGTGGTGTTCTCAGGGCTCACCCCAGAACTGCCACCACCTCTAGGGTCAGCCCGTCACCTGGGACATCACTTGCTCTAGTTCGGCATAACTTAAATACTGTCCGTCAGTGGAGGATCAGAGGGAAAAACGCAGGCACCAGGGACACTCTCCAAGGTACTCTACAATGGGAAGACTGAAATTATTTAAAAGCCATGAAAATGAAATCAAAGAGGTATTTTTATTCAGATTTTTAAAGTTCAGGTTCTATTTCCGAAGTGAGCAGAGCTAGATCAAGTCCTTTAGTTTAAATCTGTATTTTAGCTTTATCTGATAGTTCCCAGCATAACTTCCACTTCTTTATTTAGCCTCACAGAAAGCACTGGAGTGGAGTCAACCAAACAAGCCTCTCAGGCTGATGTTTTGCTTCCAGGTGGCAAAAGTAGTTCTCACGAAAGAGGAAGACATTGGACACTTTTCCATATGGCGACAGAAATTATTTTTTGCTGCACTTAATCAGATTGTAAACTAGTAGGTTGATGCAACAGTCACACAATGGTTATAGGATCTGTGGCTGGAGGGGGATTGCTGTTCGGTTGTGTTAACAAAACAAAAGACACACAAAACAGGTCACCCCAAAGTGGGACCCGGTGAATCCTTCTTTCTTTTTTCAGGCATTTTGTTTGCCTAGCTCCAGACTACTAGGAAACATATCTTACACTAACAGAACCACACACACCAAAATAAAAACCCAAACCAACCACCAAAACCCACACCCCCTTGCCCCCAAATTCCACACCCTCAATTTTAAAATACTCTGCAGAACTTCCATCTCCAAAGCATCCCACAGAAATATGCCCACTTGACATTTGCAGAGAAAGTCATCTCCTTTCAGACATTTTATATTTTTCACCTTTTCATCAAGAACTCTCTTTCTTTGTTACCAGAAAAAAAGCAAATCGTGTGTTCGTGGAAAATATAAATGCTACCCCCACTACTTCTGATTTGCCTCTCTCTTACCTTCACTTCCCCTTTTTCCCTTGTTAGAGGAAAGCCTCATTGCAGGAAAATTTTCTGTTGGTAAGGAACCAGATGCCAGATACAAATCAGTTAGTAGAAACTCCTAGTGAAGGCCCTTTGATCCTCACCTGTGATAGGAAGAGATAAGAAGCCTGATGAGAGGCTGCGGCTTCCTGGCAAAGCAGTGCTTATGCACTTGACCAGAACTGTTCTGAATAGTTGCAGCTGAACGAAATGTTTTGGTTTCTACCTGAATGTCCTGTCTTTGCTCATTGAGGACACCTACAAATATGGTAAATACAGGAGAACCACAGAATCACAGGATGACTGAGGATGGAAGGGATCTCTGGAGGTCATTGGGCCCAACACTGGACTGCTCAAGCAGGTCCACAGAGACCCTGTTGCCCAGGACTGTGTCCAGACATTTTTTTTAATATCTCCAGGGATGGAGACTCCACAACCTCTCTAGGTAACCTGTTCCAGTGTTTAGTCACTCTCACAGTAAAAAAGCGTTTCCTGATGTTCAGATACAGCCCCCCTGTACATCATTTTGTGTCAGTTGCCTCCTGCCCTGTCACTAGACATCACTGAAAAGAAGCTGGCTCCATCTTCTTTGCACCCTCCCTTCAGATATTCATATACTTTGACCAAATCCTCCTGAGCCTTCTCGAAACTAAATGTTCCCAGCTTTCTCAGCCTTTCCTCATAGGAAAGATGCTTCAGTCCCTTCATCATCTTCATGGCCCTACATTCTGCAATAAATATTTTTTGTTATTTTCCATGTTTGAAGTTAGGAAAAAAGTGATAATTAAATCATGTCATGTCTATTTGTTCTATGGAATCATCTTTTTTTCAAAATAATTATTTTTAGCCATGCCAAAGGCCCATACACTACATTCTTAAGACTATGGTTGTTTTGTGTTATTTTAAGGTTGCTAACGCATTTTAACAGCATGTTACAATGTGGTAGTCAAAATATTGACACAATTTTATTTTGGGAAACTTGCAAGGACTTCTGTTTATCCGCAGATATGTGCAAAGACAGAGGGCCTGGTCAAAAAAAAGCCAATGCCCATGCTTCACATTAGCCACAAAAGTTATCTCAATGACTTCAGTGTGAAGCAGTTACTTATCCCCAAATTAAGGTCCAGTATGTGCTTTAATACCTTGTGGACTGACCTAAACTTAAGGACAGAACTGAAGACACTTGGGGATTCTCAAACTTTTTACATAGGACCATCTCCAATTCCTGGTGGTAATACTAACTAGTGACACACCTGTTTTTAACAGGATTCTGGTAGAGCCAGAAAAAAAAACAAACAAACAAAAACAAAACAACACAACACAAAAAACCCCAAACAAACAAACAAACCAACCAAAAAAAAAAAAAACTAACTAAAAAAACACAAAACAAAAAAAAAGAATATAGAAAACATTTGAGATTATTCTACATTATGCTGTTCCAGTTTTCACCACCCAGATGTAGAAGTCAGACAGATGTAAAAACAAGTAAAAGAATCACGTACAGGCAGATTTTGTTTTGTCCAAGAGGAACTTTCTTCTTCGACACTTCTTTACAGATTACGAGTGAAAATAGTTATAGCAGGCAAGTACATAATTCAAACACCTATCTTGCCTTTCACCAGGGCCACAGAGCTCCACTATACTGCTGTGTATCCATCTGTACCACATTTGCTGCTTGTCTGAAAAGAGGTTTTATTACAGAAGCAAGGATTTGTTCACAGTAGAGTATGTTTCCTCTTCTTCCTCCTGTTATTTTAACTCTTCCAGATGTTTTCTTTCCTTTTTGCAAGGCAAATGGGGTTAAATAAGATCAAACTGAGGCAGGAAAGATATGTCCATCTGAAAGACATTACTTTACGATGATCCAAATTTTGATTTTGAATTAGGTTCATTACCAGAACAACTGTGCTGACTCTGTCACTGAATATAAGAAATGAGATCAGTTGTTCATATTTTAGATGGTTCTTTTGCTTTCAGTTCTTGTTCTAGATTCCCTTTGCCTCTTTCCTTTTATCATGATCTTTCTAGGAACCTCCTTTCAATTGCCATATTTCAGTTTTACTTTTTTTTTTTTCTGGTATGCAGACCTTCACTTTCTAGCAGCACAGGATCAGCAGCTCTGCACTGGTGTCTCTATCCATATAAAATATTCTGGCACTGAGATCCCCCCTAGGGCATTGATGCTGAAGGCTGGCACAGCCTCAAGTCTCAGCCCCAGTCAGCTAAGAAACCACAAACCTCCAGGTTTCTCCATTCAGGTTTTTCTAAAACTTGTTCTTAGCAACCAAAATGTCAGTCCAAATGTTCTGACAGACTGTAATCTTCTGGAAGTTACTCAGAAGATGGGAGTGGCCAAAGCGTCAGAAGGTTTGGAAACTTATGTTGAACACTGGGATACTGTGTGGAAGATCACTGTGGGTACCAGTCAGGTCAGAGCATCTGATGAATGAGGTTAGTCAGCCTGTTATCTCCTCCATCTATAAAGAGCTTATTTTCTTCTCTTCCTGACCTCCCACAAGAACAAAATTTGTACAGATTACTGCAGCTTCTTGAATGTACCAATAGAAGATCTTTTTTTTTTTTTTTCTTTAATTAACGATCCTCATAATAACTGGTCTTTTAATAGAACTCTAAACAGGGTGGATTGTTTAAAATATCCACTCAATTTTAATTACAGTACTTTTAAAGAGATTATTTTGTAACAAAGATTGGTATCACTAGCTCTGAGACGGTACTAACAAGTTGCAGTCAATGCATCTTTTCCTTCCAACAAACAGAAATCATCCTTATTCAGATTAACGTATTTGCATGGTGATTGTGCTTAAGATTCCTATCAGTCATCAGTACTAGAAATAATGCAAACGAGTACTCTGAGTCTTTGCCCCAAGGAAATACATTTTAAGCAGATAACATGAAAAATATACTCACAGATTAAAGACTTAAAGTTTTCCACACAAATTCATGAGGACATCCATTGTGTAGCTTTGTGCCTCCTAAAGGGCACATTCACACCATTTAAGTTGACTCACCTAAGTGAGGAAACTCGTTTGATGGCAGCAGGTTTTGAACTGAAGTAAGTCACCTTCAAGAGGCTAAACAGGGAACTGACGTTCTGGATAGTCACAGTTCGACATGAGCACCATCAGGTATTTGAAAAATCTGTCCACAAGTTTAAAACTAAGCTTTTATTTATATAAAAGTTTGTACCGTACAAAGATAACAAAAGTTAAAAAATATTAGCCACACTCACCTAGTCAGTTAAAGAAACTGCTATCACAGCTAAACCAAGTAAAACAAAGTTGCAGGCAAATCAAGAAAGTTAAGCAAGACTGACAAAGGTCAGTCCAGAGGCCCTTCAAATTCAATACAGAGTGTATGTCTTGTTACTAACAACAGTAATGCTGTATTACAGCACTACATGGCTACAATGTACAAAAATTTAAAAGTTCTTCCCAGTGTGCCACAAGACGTATTATTAATTTAACAGGTAGTTTCTTTAATGCAAACATGAAGAGGGAATTAATTTTATAGGTTGTTCCAGGACTTGAAGCATCCAGCAATTCTGCAGCCATGATACAGGATGTGCCATTCAATGAAGGAATGCAAAGGTGCATCTCATGTCCATGGTCCTGCAACAATTCCCCGTAATGCCAAGCAACCTGAATGAACTGGTACATGAAAAGCACAGGCAGATTTCGGGAAAGCTTGATGGAGTGGAATACTGATAATTTAACTGGCATTATACAAATGAAAAGATTAATATCACTATAGCCTTCCTATCTAAGAAGCTTCAAATATTAATGCCTTTTTCAAAAGTGATTTGCTTGATAAGATTTTTGTTAATGAAAGAAGAAATGAGTTAATCAAAACATTCACTTTGGGAAGAAAAAAGTTTTCAGAGTGTTCAGAAACTGAAGCCCAGCAAATATTCCCTCCCTTACACCATCTTTTACACAAAGACAAGCCTCACAGAAAAGCAAGCCCTGCTGAACACACAGAGGAGACTCTATGGATTATGAGATACGCTGCAACTCTGATAAGTACTACCATGGATTTCTTATCTGCAGAAGCCATATGACAAATCACCCTACAACCAAAACTCATTGTGCCTTACACATTTTCTTCCAACCCACATCATACATCGCTCTTTGACTGATATGCTAATGATACAGGGGGGAAGGGAGGTATGGTTGCAACTTCAGGATCACATTAGCTAAGATACAAGGCAGGACTCTGAAACCAGATCTTTTTGTGCCTGTGAAGAATTTTTACCAAGGTCCCTAGAGGTCACACATGTAAAACCACTGAATTTGTCCACTTTGCCTCTAGCTCTTTCAAGGCTTTGCATTAGTAAGACAAATGGCTAATTCACTAGAGCCAAATGTTGCACGTTTCATGATTAAACACAAGTCTCCTCAGACTTGACTTCATTTATTTCCTCTGGAATGAAATATGTGCAGGTTTATATTTTTTCATTACTACACAAATACAAGCAGTTTATAAAATACTGGAGGAATTATCAAAGCTGAATCTTTCATTCTAACATGGAAATGTGTTTTGGTCACTATTTTTTCCTACTCTCTGCTGCCATACAGTTATTTAGTGGCATTTCTTAATTGTGTTTAAATAATTTTAATAATTGCCAATGCTCCTTCCCTTAGGAATTCAATTAAATCTAACTCCAGGTCTGTATACGTTAATAGGAAGAATGAAATTTTACTCTTCTGACTAGCTATTATTAAGATTTATATAATCTTAATTATCAGTAGTCCCTGATTATACAGTTTTTGACATTAGCATATCTAATAAGAAGGACCTTGTAGTATACTTATGACTATAAATGCTTCCTTGATGTGGGATGACATTAAATGCTTGGGGCAGATGGAATTGTTTCATTGGTGCTTGGGGCTTTTTGTTCTGCGCTTTTTCTTTTGCCTTTTTTTTTTTTTTTTTTGGGTGGGGGGGTGGGTGTGTGAAGGGGGCAAGGGTGAGGTTGTGGTTTGTTTTTTAAAGAACTGTCCATACCCTACAGACCTTTTGTGTGTCAAGACTGATCCTTTATATACCAAACACTGCACAAGAATTATCCGTCTTCGTTCACCATCCCACAACAATCTCTGCTGTTACAAACACTGTTACATCAGTCCAGAGGTATTTGCTGTGTTCACCTTTTTCAGTTAAAAGTTCCCCAGGGCCCTGCTGTGTTGATAGAGAAGCAAATTATCAATTTCTTGAGATCAAACCCCATCATTTTACAAGCATTCACAGACACAGCAGTACACCCTCTTCACTGTCCACAATGACATCTGCCACCTGCTCTATTGCCATCCCACCTTGCCAGATTTGCACACACTCAGCTTGCTCTCACTTCAGCCAACAAAAGCAAGGAGGGTGCCAGATTTATCCTCCGCTGGTATAAATAGCAGATTGTACTGTCCCTACTGTAAATTAAACTGAAGACACATTAGTGAAATTGCTAATCCATGTGCATAAAAGCTTAGGAAGAAAATGTGTTTCTGATTTAAACTTCCCCAACCATGCAGAGCACCTAACCAAGTTCTAACAACGCTCAGAACTTGGCTGTAGCATCTCAGACTACCAAGAAACAAGAGTCTATACTCTGAAACCGGTAAGATATAGGGAGAAAACCAATAGGATAAAATCATTCTTCTAGTTTTCCAAATCAGCCTAACATCTGAATAACTGTGGCTTTGGGATCTTAGCATCTTCTGTCATCACAGGCAGGAGAGAGAGCTATAACGCACGACCTTCGGGCTGCCAGATAAATCACTGCAACATCATTTTCAATTTTCATCGGCTACTTCTCCAAAAAACATAGGAGCAAGGAGATGCCTGATCTTACCGAAAGCAGGGGCTTTGTGCTTTGTTTTCACTTCTCCACCTTCACTGCATACTGCGCTTTCTTCCCCTCTACCCACAGCTGTCCAAGGGCCAAGGTAAAGGGCTTGTACCTGTCTGGGGCTTGTGCTACCAACTTGTGGTCTGCTGCACCTACTACCATTTCAGCACAGCATCTTAGATAAGAAGCTATTATTTATCAAGAATTACAACAAATGTTTTTGACCTATTTAAGACTAACACAATCTGACTTCATCTTTTGTTTGTGTTATATCAATACCTACAAAATTTTACATTTTATTAAAATTGTCCATTTTTTTGGTATGTCACTCTTGTGGGGACTAATAACAAGAAATAACCATGGTAACAAAGTAATAAATGGTACCTTATGAGTATCTTTAAATAGTTTTTGAATAACTTCTTGACAGTTACTATAGGCAAAACATATGTGTATTTCTCACAAAATACATGTTATATTATTGTCACTGTAAGCAACAGAGATAAATTATAGGTAATTTCCACTTTTTAAGTCCTGTTTCTATGGTAATATGAGCAACTGCCATTACTTCAGAGCTTGTTACCATGGTTATTTCAGGTAATTCTAGGGTTTTAATACCCTTAAATCTGAAGTGATACTTTTTCCTCCTATTTTGCTATTGAGCAAAATCACAGCTCAACTTTAGGGGGAACACAACTCTTTCAGTAAAATAAATACAGCATATAGCACACGTGTAAAGAGACAAGTCAAAGTGAATTACTTACCATACAACCCCTAGCTGACTCTCTTATCCTAAAAGGAAACTAACCTTTTCCCACACATATTTCTGCAGAAAAAAAAAAAAGAAGGTGTTTCCTCCAGGGTGTAAATCTTCTAACTACCTTCAGATGTGCAGACCACACCCCGTTGCTATCAAGATTCCTGGTGAAGCTGGAGAAGTAGAATGTGGTGGGCTAGTGATTTGCTCCTACAAATCCCAGCTTTGAGAGCTGACTGATGAGATGTCAGTTGTCTCCCTAACAGGGAGGGTCACTGGGGAGCCTAGACCCACTCATCAGCAAGTCATCCAGCATTTATGACTAATTTAAGTGTCTTGGAGAGTAAATGGATTTAATAGAGCCTTTACCACTCCTGTACTGAAACAAACTGCACTGGCATCTTCACCAACACCTTGCAGGCACCTCTGGGGGTTTTAAAAAGGCCAGGGTAATTCCACCAGAACCTTTGTGTAGGAAAGAGGCAGCAGGAGGTGTCACGCACCAGCAGCTGGGTGGTAATAGAAATTTCTCTAAATTAAAACTGATTCTTCATCCTGAAAAATCTTCACATGCCAGCTGTGTGACCACCATTTAACTTTCTAATAGGTATCCTTGCTCATGCCTACTGCAAGTGCTGCTCTTGACTTCAGTTGATGCAGACTTCTACACAGAGTTTCCCAAGCTTTACCTAGAGAGGACAATTTACATAATCTGCCCCCTTTCCTTCACAGTGGGAGTCACTTGTTTGAACAAACTGGTACTTGCACTGAAGAGGGATTTTTGTCTACTGTAACTTGCTATGGATGGGATATAAGGTCAGGGCACTGATCCAGCCTGAGTCAGTGGGAGACCATATGATGCAATTCAGTTGGCTCCAGTGTTGTCAGGATTTTGGCCTTTTCATTAGCATTCCTTTAAGAACATAAATGAGAGAACACTTTTTTTTTTTTTTTTTTTTTTTTTTAAGAAAACAATAATTTTAAGCCACATATCTATAGAGAAAAGATAGTAACTGTGAACTAAATGGACCCTAATGACTTGGAATCAGGAAAGCAAATATCAAGATCCCAAGATGTTTCACTGTTTTCAGTCAATCTTATATTTTAATGTACCTAAAAAATCTTGTACTTCAAGCTGGCAGTGTTATGTCTGTTATATGGCTGTGATTTTTTTTTTCCTGATATTAATTAACAAGATTAATCATAGTGAGATACAGTATTCTGTTCAGATGTTTGTTCATGACAAAGGTGGTGTCAGTCCTTTTGCAAGGTTTACTCACCAACACTTAAAAGTCAGCTTCAGTTATACAGGCATGGATTTTATCCAAATAGTTAACACGTCCTCAAATTCAACCATTAATAACACCAAGACAGTGTAATCTCTTAGAAAAAGGGAAAGGAGCGCGTGACCTCAGAAATCTGTTTTCCTGTCAGTAGGTGATTAGTGGAACCTAATATTGATGTTCCACATGAACCACACTGATCAGCTTTGGCTATATCTACATACACTTTCAAATACCTTGGTATAATAGGACAGATCCATAAAACAAAGTGATTGGTGCTAAGGTCCCTCGTTAAAAGCAGTTTGGGGATTATACCTCCTACTAATGTTAGTGTGGTCCCCTGGACAGAACATCCCCACCATGCACGTGGTTTAACACATATGTTCAGTATGCATTTGATTTGTATTTCCTCATCAGGGGTTAGAGGGTATTTTCTGCACAACTAGAGCTCCTGGGGAATGGGGACAACCAGGGCATATACACTGTTGCTCTAAACCAAAACAGTAATCTAGACACAGACTTTCTATCCACCTGTATATGAATGTCATTTTAGACAGAAAGCAAGCAGTAGAGGGTTGGTTTACATTACACAAGTATGGTGGGATGTTGTTGGAGATAGGGAACAGTAAGTCAGGAAATCACCTGTTTTCTTTCTCAGTTGCTTCAAGTACAGTGATGACTATGTAATGGCTGAAACTCTTCAACTCTGGAGTTCACAAAGAGCATTTCTGAGAGGAGGGGCAGGTCCAGTGGAGCAACATGTGTCCACATTACACTCAGAAACCTGAGTATGTGGAACAAGTACATCTCAAAGTCCTCTGAGACCAAAATTGTTATTACTGTCTGCAAAACTATTTTATTTCCTAGTAATACTGCAGATGCTGTGTTGTGTGGATTGACTGGCCCAGTTCTACTATCAGTGAGTCCTCCATCACTGAGGAGGCATGCCCATGTCCCTCATTTGGGAAATATGATCATTCCAAAAAGTTTTAGATTTTTTTCAGATGCTTTTATGACCATATATTATGCATACATGTTGCACAATTTCTAAGCTGATATGTTGATGTCACCTAAGGTGTTGACATCTGTAGAGAGCAGTCCTGCAAATGGCATGGCAAGCTGTTCCACAAAATTCTATATCCTGCCAGGCCAGCTGGCAGAAAAACAGTAGTCTAACCAATTAAATTGCTCAGGCATTTTCTAGTACCAATCCTTATTTTCAGACTTGCAATGTAAAAATTTTACCATGACTTTATGGAGCACTTTGCACTGCCCCTTCTTTCTGAGGCAGTCATGACTTATAAGGTCCTGGGAAGCTGAAGGGCTTGGGTTTGCTCCCCTAAAACGTGGGGCCTCTCCCTTTCTGAGATTTATCCATCATTATCTACAGGATCAGTTTGAACTCTATTTATAGCCAATATAGCAGTGGCACATTTCTCATTTGGCTATTCTGTTTCATCTTCTTTTTTTAAAGACAGCCTTGGACTCTATTATGACAAACTCCTGGCATTTTCTTAGAGCTCAATCAGAGTGGGACTAAGTATGAAGTTTTGGAAAAAAGCCCAAGACACCTCTCTCCCTCTGGTGCACACCAGCTGTGCTTTTTCCATGATTACTTCTCCTAAGGATTGTGATATTTTTAATTATTTTTCTCCTTTGTTCCTGATAATGCTATCTGTGTATTTCCTAATCCAGCCACCAAAATAGTCTCTGACCTAGTCAGATAATACAATGATAAACTGGAAAAAAAGCACTGATAGGTGTTTTTATATATGATGCAAATCTCTGATCCTGATTTTTAAAGAAAGCCTAAATGTTTCTTGTTTTCCTGTTTCCTCTTCCTGTATTTCAACCATTGCCAAATTCAGCTTCCAGAAAGAGGAGGCTGGAAGAGAATAAACCATTCCCTGCTTCAAAAAGCTAACTACAGCATCAGTTCATTTGCATTGCAGCAATTTCCCATTTCTATTTAGAAACACTCTCTCTAACAAAAAATATCTTCATGTCGTTCTCCAGCTTGGAAGGATTTTTACCAACTCAGTGTCAGAGAACTCAAAGAACTAGTCTCATGACAAATAGAAACTTATTGTCTAAATCGGAGCTACTTTTTTTCTTGTCAGAGAAACGTGGGTTGGAGGTGGAAAGGAGAAACAGGGGAGGTAGAATGTGCATATTCAAAGCAGCCTCGGGGATTTAAAAGCCAGTCTTCTGTTGAAGTTAGCTGGTGACAAGCACACAAGAGAGTTGAAAGTTCTCAGGACTTACTTTGGAAAGCTCAGCCAAGGAGTTCTTTTCAGAAATTTATCTTTTATAGAAGCTTCCTCAATGATACAGAATTAATTCAAACTGTTAAAAAGTCATCAGAAGATTCATGTCATTTTACATACACCTATTGCTCCAGAAAATACCACAGTCAACAGGAAAAACTGACTCCTACTACAATGGATTGTCACTAATACCTCTAGAAAATAAAAATAAAATTTCGCCAGGTGCAAATTACACTGTTGTAACTCCCCACTTGCAAAAGTAAGAAACAGGCTCATGGGGTGGACATGCCTCCCTGAGAAACATAGCAAAGGCTATGTTTCTTGAGAAAACGGTCTTCTAAAAGGATCCCAGTGTCCTTTGAAAAGGAAAGACCCAGCAGTAAGAGCAGTCATCACTAACAGCAGAGACACAGGCTACCCAGTTTCTCAATGGAATAGAATATAATTTAACTAGAATTTCAGGGAATATTTGTTTCAGGCAGTGAAATTCTGCAAGAATTTCTCCTTAAGTGCATCAAGAGCATCTTGCATCATTGGTTTTAAGAAGGAGATATATGCATTTATTATAACCCATCTAACATAGTACTTTTGGTGTCAAGAGAATGTCTTTGATGGTTCAGGATAACCTTTTGAGACCTGTGTTCTTATTGTTACTACAGGGCTAAGATGGTAAGGAACATCTTACCCCTAAGTCCCTATCTTCTCTCACACAGACCTTGAGGGACACCATCCCAGCACAGACTTGAGCAGTGCCATTTCTGAGCTGCTCCATGGAGTGGGATGCGAAGCGTGTAGGCAGTGTGTTGCTACATCAGCTAAGCAGAGAAGTGAGTGGGTCCAGACACGCAGAGACAGGTCTGGGCGATTGCAATTGTGAGCCCTACAGCTCTGACCTTGGCCACCTGTCATTTCCTACAGCACACCAGTGTGGGTTTGCCTCCCCGCCCTCAGTCACCAGCAAGTGGAGCCCATTCACCACGGGCCAGCATTTCAGAGGGGCAGAGAAGGGACTTGAGCATTAAAACAGTCTCTGCTCAACCAGGAGCCTAGAAGACCTAGGAACCTAACACTAATAGGGGGAAACTGTGGGGTTTAGCACTTTGGAAACATGTGCAATTGAGATGGGAATTCTCAGATCACTGACTCTAGTCACCTATCACTGAATGCTCTTGACCTGGGTTTGAACCATTCTGTCTCCCTCCTCCTCCTCCTTGGAATTTTCTCATCAACTGCTTGTCTTTCTGAGTCAAAAAGTGTACTGACGCCAAGTGGAGGAGGTAGGTCACAATGAGTACTTCCCATATGACCTTTTCATCCATAATTCCCTCCCACATAAAGGACAACACCACGTTTTTATTATAAATCAACCCCAGAGAATAACCACTATCTGAAAAAAATGTTAACAATTAAAGAATAATTCAGGGATTTGGAAATTAAGTACCCTGTGTGTGAACAGATTAAGAGAATATTGTCTATGTAATTCTGGAGAAAACCAATTAAGCTTACCATCTAATGAGAAATGATGCTCTCACATCTGCCAGCAAAACGAATCAACATAATCTATTGCAGGTGGTTGTGCTTATTCACTATGCTACAAAAATGATTCAGCATCATAAATTATGGAACCATAATCAGCAATTGGTAATATAGGGGAGCTTACCCTTTCCTTAGTTTATAGGCTCATAGCTAATATTATGTCAAAAAGAAGCACTCAGATTTGTGCCCACAATTAACACCTACTCATAAAACATCAACATTACTTTTTTCACCAGCTCTTAGGTTATCATATGGCATTTTAAGACCCCAGCCAAACCATAAACAATGACAGAAATTCAGGAATCATCACTTCCTGACACAGTTTTGCATTTCAGATAGATGACCATAAAGTGATCAAATTGGGAAACAGATTTCCTACTTGCATTGCAAGGGGGATAACACTTTTCCTATTCTGTTTCTATAATATTTGGCAGAACCTTGTTATTCCATAATGCATCTTTTTTTCCTTTCATAAAGTTCATCTGATAACAATCTTACATGATCTTCCACCAACTTCTAAAAATGTTTGTCTTCACTAAGGAAATGTTTTGATATATACTTGTGTATAAAAAAAACCTAGTCCCTAATATAATGTATAGCCATAAACAAAAGAACTCCATATTTTTCTAAGATATGGTAGAAGTGCTGCTTTCTGGCAGAATGGACTCTTCTAATATGAGTCACATAAATGTGCAGCATCCCCAGTAAATCCATATACGCCTGATATAAAGCCACTGAAGAGGGAGTAATTAAATCAGAGACAAATGTGGCCCATAATCATTATTCATAGGTGATACATGGCTCAAGTAACTGCTGCTGGAGTTTCCTCCATAAGAAAGAGTAACTCAAATAAAATAGGAATAAAAACGTTATTGCATTATATCCTTCAACCTATTACACTACCGTACAAAGGAAACTAATTTTTGTTCAACAAAATGAATCAAACATTTACAGGAGTTTTAGGGAAATAATAAACTTTAAATTCTAGAAGTCCAAATAGGAGTTGGACACAGATTCCGTGACACAGTAGGTCTCTGACACCTGGAAGTTTAAAAACCTAAAAAAGCAAAAGATACTTCAGAAATTAAAATATTTTTCAGTTCATATTAGAGAAAGTTTCAAGTGAAAATAACAGTAAATGCATTTCCCTTATCCCCATGACAATATTTTGAAATTTCTTTAAAAAAAATTTATATATTTATTTATTTGAAATCCTTTGATAAACTAAACATTTTGAGCATATTTTCTAATTGTATTTTTGATTGCTTGTTTGTTTGGGTTTTTTTGGGTGGGTGTTATTTCTGTCTGTTTTTCTTTGTTTGGGGAGGCCATTTCTTCGCTTAACAAAAAAATATTTGCTAACATTAATTTGAAGGCGGACAGTCTCTTCAGTTTTGCTCTTGCTTTTTCTTTTGAAGGCAGTGTACCTTAACATCACAAAGCATTCTGAGGTCATTAGATACCTTCACAGCCATTCAGCAGAGGGCAATGAACAAAATTCAGAAGATAACTGTGTGCTCTTCATCCGTTCTACACACATTTTAGCAGAACATTTTCCTGTAAGAATAAAGGAAGAATGTCCCTCTTCCCAGCTCACAGGTTTCCCTGTAACATTTTGACAGATATCCTGACTGAACTGAAGATGCTCAGAGTTCTGAGAAACTAAGTGAATAATTCAGCATTCAACATGGCTTGTGCGGAGAGACTCCTCTGAACCTCTTGCAGCACATGAACAAAGTTACACAGAAAGAAGCAACTTTCTGATAAGCTACAATAGGGTGAAAAAACCCCCACTAAATCACAAAGGCTTAGAATGGAAGCTGTTTTGTGATCTTAACTAAAGTCAACTGTGACTGATATCAGTATAATACAGATAGTTAAAATGTCATATAGTGGTTTATTGCTTACTAATTCACTGGTTTCATTCATGAGGAAACATTGCAAAAAAAAAAAATTCATGTGGAATAATGTTATTACCTAGCATCTGAAATAAATCCTCCTTCTTCCTTTACATAGAAGTCTATTTCTTGTGAAAAAGACACTCAGTCAGTCCTTATTATTAAATATAACCTGGAAATGATCAATAGAACCTGAAAAACACATTATAAACATCTTCATGTTTACCAGGACACAGGCAAGGTCTTACTGAACCTGTAAAAGTGCTCACAGTTATAGGAAACCTTTCAATAGGGTCTATTTTAGCATTATTCACCCTCAGTGATAAACCAATGATTCTATAAAAATAAAGAAACGAGAAAACACATAAATGTGTGACCTGTATACTTACTGAGTTTAAAGTGCTCTAATGTTATCTTTCTTAATAGATTGTACAGCATATCTCTTTTTAATATTTCTAATAGATTTGCATCTACAAACTGAACTCCCTCAGGAGCAGGGTAGCAATATCTTTTTTCCACCTTCAGCTGTTTTCTTCCTTCAGCTGTAAGTTTCTTCCTCTCACAAATTGGAAGCCTCACACAAATGACAGGAATCTCAGAAATCACATTTTTTCTTGTTATTTGACTGGAGATGAAGGCTTAAAACCCTTATAAGAGCATATATACACTCTTCACATTTCCATTTCCCCAAACCCACAGGACAGCAGAGAATTAAAACATCTGAAGTCATGTATGCTCATGGTCTGCTTAAAACAAGACACAATATCTCCTTGATGTGGCCCTGCTGGTCCTCTGTTCTTAGCTGTTAGATGTTTTCCTCTTAACTCAGTTTCTAAGAATATTATAAATGATAACTCCTCATTTTACTGAATAAAGAATAAGACTGTGAACCAGTGCACAGTGAAAAAAGATAACTTCTGACTGAATCTGGGACTATAGAGAGAGCAGCAAGAGCAAAGCTCAAACATAGATATACCAATGAATGGGTCATTTCACTATAGGCTGTCATTTGATATAACCACCACTACAACTTGCCCAGCTCTTGGATATCAGCTAGAGATTGGTGGCACATTACACACCATGCCATATTTCTTTATATTCATCTTTAGTGAACAGCTGGCAGCATGATGTATTTGTGTATTTATGGAATTACCTCAGTGCTTCCCAAATTTAGCATGATCTCTCCTTTTTTGTGTACCTTTTTTACCCTGTAGGAAACTTAAACTTGCTTCTAAGATCTTGCAGATGAATGAAGCCAAAAAAACTTCATGGCTTGTATTTTCTGAATGAACATCTTTTTCTGGGATCGTTTAAGGAGGACAATGGCCACGTCAGACAAGAACCAGACTTTGGCTGCATTGCAGAAGGGATGCGAAAAGAGGAGGAAGAACTGAGAGCGCTGTACAGCTGGTGAATGATGAGAACATCTTGACCTTCATCAGCCAGAAGCCTTGGAAGTAGCAAACAGGAATGTAGAAAAACAAGATAAGGATGCTGAGCTCTGCCTGAAGAAAACATGCCAGGCTACGGTTGATGGGAAACATCTGGTCGTTTCTTAAACAGTTGAAAGTTTTCTACCTTGAGCCAAAAGTGTATAGAACATTGTGTTTGTGCTTGTAAGAGTTAATTAACCAATAGGCTTTAGGATAGCAGTAACTAACTTGTAGCCAGTGAATTGTCTGGTGTATTATGGACAGGGGGTAATAACCAATGAAGTGTTAGTCTTAGGCATGTGAACAGTGTGTGAAGAATGCATGTAACCCATCAAGCCTTCTGCTTATGTGTGATCAGTTGCTAGGAAGATTTATAATCGTACTTGTATCGGCAATAAAGGGATTTTGATTTCTCTTATAGAGTTGCCAGAGTCCGCGATTCTCTTCATCTTTTCATTCACCTACCTTAAGAACCTTATCAAAAATGGATTTATGACACTGGCTCTGGCACACAGTTCTTCCTTGCTCCTATTATATGCATTTCATTATTATATATTTCTTACAGTTTTGCTATAACCATCCCTTTGACTGTGCAGAAACTTTAAAACAAAAGTGTTATTAAAAAGAGTGTAATAACTTTCATATAACCTTTGAAGAGCCTGTGTTATTGAAGAATTTTTATTAATATTGTACATATGCTGCAAATCTATAATCTCTGCCATATAAAGCTTCCCTCTTCGTTCCACAGATGCATGTTTCTAGTAGTCTGTAATAACGATGAACATTTACAATTACACATGTAATGTGGCTTTATTTTAAATACAACAGCAAAGCTAGCTGTGGAAGGCCCACTCTATTTAATCTGCACTATTAATGACACAACACAGGAAAGACATTCCAGTGACACCATTAAAGTCAATTGTAAAGACACCAGTAAGTTTATGAAGGTGAAGTTTTTCTGTGAAGACTATACTACGGTAATGAATGAAAAAATGAAAGAGTTACCTGATGCTCCACTATGTTTTTCCTAGTTAATGTACTTGTATTAGAATTGTACAAAATACTGAAGACTTCACAATGCAAACATATATCTAAGATCTGGTCTTTTTTAAAATTATGCTTAAATTAATGGAGATTACATGTGTCTGTAGCTGTGTCTTTATGACAAGAAGGCAGAAAAGGATCTAAATGGACTGAGAAACTCACAGGTCAGCAAATTGCTTTTTGCACCTCACTTGTGTGAGCTGCTCGTCACAAAATTTTCAGTCTTGTATTTATGTCTAACCAGGAACATATGTGTTCTGCCAAGCTGTTCATTTGTAAGCCCTTTCCTGAACTTGTTGAAGCAAGAATACTGTGCACAAAACTTTTGTTCCCTGAAAAAAAAGGAGCTCTTTTCAAAGAGGAAACACACCAAATAGAACAAACCTTGTCAGCCCTGAGGTCAAGTTATCTCAATGAGTAGCAGTAAAGAGTAGAGAGTGTTTCTGTATCATCTTTCCCATATTGGCCACCTTCTTACAAACAGTCCCACCAAAGCAGCAGCTTTGTGACAGTTACGGGAATCTATATGGGAACACCAATTCTTTTCAACACCATTTTCTGAAATACATGGGGGGAAGCAAAGTGTATGCATATTACTTCAGAAGATAACACTGCTTTTAACATTAAGGGAGCTGTAACAATAGGTTCTATGTGAAGTACTTAAGTGTATCGAATAGTAGATTAATTGTCAGCTGCACCGTGCAATTTACTTGAAGTAAATGCATCAGTATGCAACTGTATGAATGCATACTGACAAATGACTGATTCTTTGTAGTCCTGCTGAATAGCAAAGGCTGTCATAACAAATTGCTGCTGTTCAGGAACAGGTATCTAGAAAAAACTGACATAGAGAACACTTGTGACTGTTGCCCAGTGCTTTATACAATAGGAGCAAAACACTACTCTTTCCTTAACATTCATAGTTCTGCCATCCCTCACTAGGAATCCTTTTGCCGTTCACATAGACATAATGAGCCTTTCCATAGGAATTTCAGTAGTATTTAAAATCAGCATCCATTAGTGCCTGCTTATTTTAAAACATTTGTTTATGCACAGTTGTACTACTGAGATATAGCTGTGCTGCTCATGTACTGTGTTGCATTGCAATCTCATAACTCCACAGTAGCTGTGATTTTTATGGAGGAAAAGTGATTTCTCAAGGGTCACATTAAAATTCCTCGATTTTGCTAAGGAAAAATGTGACTTAATCTTCATTACTTCCAAAGAAATGTCATATTTCAATTGAGGGAACGTTGGTGATAGTCTGCAACTTTTATGAAATTGAACAAGAATGATATTTTGTTCCTCTCTATCTAGAAGAATGATGAGCTGGGTTTGACTTAGATTGGATTAAAAGGTCATATCTTTGTTTCCTCAATACAATACAAATAGGTAGTTTTAAAAAAATGTAACATTTATCCCCCTTGTTGTCAGTCATAACTGACAATTAAATAATGCAAGGGGTTACCAAAAAAATAACAGAAACCCAGTTCATCCACTGAGTTCCTATAACAGCATCTTTAATTACATTTAAGATCAATTCTAATATTTAGAAGCGTGCTGTGTATTTTCATACTGGTACATCTGGCTTCACTGTTTCATAGACTTAATACTGATTTTAGATTATCCATTTATACCTGTGTACATTCTCATCAACCAGAGTATTCAGTGTTCTGCTTTTAATTTTGTGGAAGAATTGTTCTCCTACTTCCAACACATGCCTTCTTTAAAAAGACAAAAGCCTCCTCTGTGCCAACTATTGTCATGACAGAGAAGTTAAAATGCAGTAGATGACAATGCCTTTGATTCTGACAGAAAACACTGGTGTCTGTTCAGTATTTGCATCCTTTTGGACACAAAAAGGATGAGAAAAAGCCTGGCTGTGGTCCATTCATGAGCAGTCCATGTGGAAGCTTTGTCCTGCTGAGATTTGCAAGCCTGCTGTAAGGAGAAGGCTCATTTAAAAGCAGTACGCATAAATGTGCACATGTATTCACATATAAACTATAGCTGCAATCCTTATTTGAAGAAAATAATCCACTTATTGGGGCATTCTCCCAACTGAAAATAGAGAAATTAAATCAGCCTGCTGACCTTTTCTTTTGTCGTATTAGGCACACAGACAGATCCTTCATGTCATGTAAAACGTTGCTGATAGCCCAGTTAAACTGCAACCCTTGAAAGCATACCTTATCTTGGTACTGGTTCCTATCAACGTCTACAGGAGTATTTCTCTGGTCTCTCTATTGCTCTTCTCGACTCCCTAGGCAACACTCACATCAGGCGACCCCTTCCTCTGCTCCTTTATTCTTTCTGCCCGTAACCCCATGGGTAACTATGATGGATGCATTTGCAAGGCTTCTGCATAAACCAGCTCCCATGCATACTTGCTTAATGACTTCCTAGTTTATTACTGGAACTAAAAGCTCAATTTCTTTCATGTAAAAGTGCCCTCTACACATTCTCAGGTAGAGGAAATCTTTTTCCTCTGCAGATATCTTTCTAATCAGAGTTCAGGTTTTTCTCCCAAGTCTTTAATCTTGTTTTCCCAGACTCCAGATCTTAGAATCATGGAATAGAATCACAGAATAATTTAGGCTGGAAAAGACCTCTAAGATCATTGAGTCCAATCATAAACCTAACAGCGCCAAGTCTATCACTAAACCATGGCCCTAAGCACCACATCTACATGTCTTTTAAATACCCCCAGGGATGGTGACACTTCCTTGGGCAGCTTATTCCAATGCTTGATAAACCTATCAGTGAATAAATTGTTCCTAATATCCAATCTAAACCTCTCCTGTTGCAACTTGTGGCCATTTCTTGTTGAGCTATCACTTGTTTCTTGGTAAAAAAGACTGACACCCACCTCGATACAACCTCCTTTCAGGCAGTTGTAGAGAGTGATAAGGTCTCCCCTCAGCCTCCCTTTCTCCAGAATAAACAGTTCCACTTCCCTCAGCTACTCCTCATAAGACTTGTGCACTAGACACTTCACCAGCTTCATTGCCCTTCTTTAGTTGTGCTCCAGCACCTCAGTGTCTTTCTTGTAGTGAGGGACCCAAAACTGAACACAGTATTTGAGGTGGGGCCTCACCAATGCCAAGTACAAGAGGACTATCACTTCCCCAGTCCTGCTGGCCACACTATTTCTGATACAAGCCAGGATGCTGTTGTCCTTCTTCGCCACCTGGGTACACTGCTGGCTCACATTCAGGCAGCTGTCAATAAGCACTCTCAGGTCCTTTTCCAGCAGACAGTTTTCCAGCCACTCTGCCCCAACCCCATGTGGTGTTGCATGGGGTTGTTGTGATCCAAGTGCAGGACCTCGCACTTAACCTTGTTGAATGTCATACAAGTGGCCTCAGCCCATAAATCCAGCCTCTCCATCAAACTTTCTTCATGAGTCTTTCACTTGCCCCAAAATCATCTCTAGCCAGAAATTTTCTGTTTTTCCTTCCAGTTACTTCTCAAGCAGAGGAACATACTTAAATATTTGATAAATGGAACTGTTGCAAGTCCCAAGATGTTAACTCATATTTTATATCCAACAGTAAACATTATTTCCTTAAAAATATAGATACGTGCCCCCTTCCACTGAAGTAAGTTCTCTAAATTACTGACTATTTTATTGCAGAACTTGAAAGTAACATATCAAGGCTTTCTTGAACTGCCGTTCATAAGTGTAAATATGCTTTGAGACAATTCTCCTAATTGTCTCCTTTAAACAAATTCCGGATGTTCACTGACTTCAACAAATACTTTGTACAACTGATACATTCCCAGGAACAGAAGTCTCGCACACTTGCAATAACTATTTGCTTACAAAAAATTATATGCTAAGCCCATGAAAGGATCACAGTGAAATCTGATTTTCCTTCCCTTTTTGAGCCCTCCTGTCATTTAATCATGAAGGAAAAAGAATAGGATATAATTTTAAAAAGTCAATTACTCATGAGCAAATTGTTGGTGACAGTCCACAAAAATAACCTAAAAGAACCCCATAGGCTGAAATGTGTTTTATTAAGCTTCTGAGTGCTTTCAACACAAAACTGTATTCAAAATACATTCTGATTATTTATAAGCAGCAGGAGTTCAATTGGACAATTACATATTCACTACTAATTAACTCACTTGTTAATTGGTGTTTATTCGCTATTCTATATTCTTCAGATACGTGCTAATATGTGCATATGGCAAGGTTGTGACATCATGAAACAAACATGAATATAATTGTGACAGTTAGGTGATTAAGACCTGGATAAGAGAAAAATTATGTTTTAAAGACATTATTTCACTTTTTCTCCAGCTCAGTTTATGATCCTTTTCCTTTCCTCTCCCAACATGCATACAAGATTCCTTTGTAGCATCATTAAAGCTATCTGGGTATGCCACCTTCACACATTTGGATTTCCTTTTAAGGTCAGCAGGGGAGCACCTGAAGAGCAGTGCTGAGGAATTCCAGCCAGTAAGTCAACTTCATCGGGGACTCAACTTAAATACCTCTAAACAAATGCACATATCATGGGGGAATAAACAAAAGCAGCTGGAGACACACATGCAGCTGCAGGGCTGTGATCTTACTGGCATCACAAAGATGTGGTGGGAAGGTTCCTGTGACTGGAGTGTTGGAATGGAAGGACACAGGCTCTTTAGGAGGGACAGGCAGGGGAGATGGGGGACGGGGGGAAAGGGGAGGTTTCCCTCTGTGTCAATGACCAGCTGGAGTGCGTGGAGCTCTGCCTGGAGATGGATGAGGAGCTGACCTAGAGTTTATGGGTCAGGATTAAAGGGAAGGCAGGGACAGGAGATGTAATAGTGGGGGTCTGCTACAGGCCACCTGACCAGATAGACTGAGCAGATGAGGCCCTCTATAGACAGCTAGGAAAAGCCTCACATTCGAAAGCCCTGGTCCTCATGGGGAACTTCAAACACTCTGACAACTGTTGGAGGGACAACGGAGCAGGGCATAAGCAAACCATGAGTTTTCTTGAATTCATTGATGATAACTTCCTTCTCCAAGTGATGGAGGAGCCAATGAAGAGAGGCGCTTTGCAGGACACTGTTATAACCAACAAAGAGGACCTGGTGGGAAGTGTAAAGCTCAAGGGCAGCCTTGGCAGCAGTGACCATGAAATGGTGGAGTTCAAGATCCTTTAGGCAACAAGGAGGGTGCACAGCAAGCTTGCCACTCTGGACTTCAGGAGAGTAGACTTCGGCCATTTCAGGGATCGGCTTGGCAGAGTAACATGGGATAAAGCACTGGAGGGAAGAGGGGACCAAGAAAGCTGGTTGATATACAAGGATGACCTCCTCCAAGCTCAGGAGTGATGCGTTCTGACAAAGAGGTAACACCACCAGGAGTCCTGCAGGGATGAACAAGGTCTGGACAAACTCAAGCACAAAAAAGAAGCCTACAGAGGGTGGAAGCAAGGACAAGTAGCCTGGGAGGAATACAGAAAAATTGTCTGAGCAGCCAGGGATCAGGTTAGGAAGGACAAAGCCCTGATAGAATTAAATCTGGCCAGGGACATCAACAGCAAGAAAAGCTCCTATAGGTACAATGATGATGAAAGGAAGACTAGGGAAAATGTGGGTCCTCTCTGGAAGGAAACAGAAGACTTGGTCACCCAGGATATGGAGAAGGCTGATGTACACAATGACTTTTTTGACTCAGTATTCATTGGCAAGTGCTCCAACCACACTGCCCAAGACGTAGAAGGTAAAGATAGGGACTGGGTGAATGAAGAACTGCCCATCGTAGGAGTAGATCAGGTTTGAGACCATCTAAGGAACCTGAAGGTGCAAAACCCCATGGGGCCTGATGGGATGCATCCATGGGTCCTGAGGAAACTGGAAGATGAAGTGACTAAGCCACTATCCATCCTAGCTGAGAAGTCATGGTGGTCCGGTGAAGTTCCCACTGACTGGAAAAGGGGTAACAAGCCCCATTTTAAAAAGAGAAAAAAGCAAGACCCAGGACAGTACAGGTCAGTCAGTCTCACCTCTGTGCCAGCAAGATCATAGAGCGGATCCTCCTGGAAACTATGCTAGGGCACATGGAGAATAAAGAGGTGATTCGTGACAGCCGACACAGCTTCATTAAGGGATAATTGTGCTAGACTAATGTGGTGGCCTTCTACAACAGGATTACAGCATTGGTGGATAATGGAAGAGCAACTAACATAATCTACCTGGACTTGTGCAAAGGATTTGACGTTGTCGTGCACAACATCCTTGTCTATAAATTGGAGAGATATGGATTTGATGGGTGGCCCACTTGGTGGATAAGGAATTGGCTGGCTGGTCACCCTCATTGAGCCAACGGCTCAACATCCAAGTGGAGAGGAGTGATAAGTGGCATTCCTTGAGGGCCTATGATTAGTCTCATTCTTAAAAATGTCTTGAATTTGGAGTGCTTGATTTGAGAATAATTAGAGTGTCTCTGTAATATATGTTTATTTGAATAAATTCAGGTAGTCTCCTTAAATACTATTTCAACATAGCTTTTGTCTAACAATGTGCATGCCTGTAATACTAAGTATCTCCTGCAGTAATACAGACAACACCACAAGCTACTATTCATACTATTTTCATATCAAAATAGCAGGAATAAACTATTTTTCCTTTAAAAGCAATTTTTCTAAACAAATCAGAAAAAATATTTTTACTCTTTTTGGCCCCTTGGAAGCAGGGTAATGCAGTCACAGAACATTTGCCAGCTGGGTTTCCACCAATTCTACTTCATGTGGTTAGCTCATTCAACACATCTTCATTTCCTCCTTCCTGTCCCACCAGAGTCACGCCTTTCCCGAACAATTTTCCTATACCTACCACCCATCACACTTCTCCCAGCTTCTCTCTATCCAGATGCAGATTTTTCTATTTATGTGCAATTTAATTTTCCACCCTACCCAGCCCTTATTTCTGAGTACACTAGTGCTGCTATATCATATCAAAGTTGGTTTATCGTTAGAGACTGGTACATGGTTGTGCTTTTCCCCAGCAAAACTGAAGTCAGACATTTCAAAATCTTGCTTCTAGGAAGCATGAAGCCATAGGTCAATGTTATATTTCAGACATCAGACTATACTGTTAGATAAAAAGGAAGTCAAAAGTAATTGTCTCATCACTCCAGCCACAGTGGGGAATATTTGTCCCCTATTTGAAATACCAACATGGAAGCTGCTCTCTAGATGTCATTGTCTCATCAAGATGAATGTAAGTCATCAGCCATTTGGAAAGAAGGTATTTATACAGAGCTGTGGGATATATTTCCCCTGGGTACTGGAATTCCTAGTGATGATGTGCTGGTCAGTCAGTAGTCACCCCCATCCTCTAGGTCCTTAAGCCAACCAGTACTACCACTGACCTTTGGAACACCCCTGGTTATCCTACTACTCAAAGAGAAAAAGTTTGATTTCTTCAAAAAAATGTTAGGGTAAGATGCATTTTCATTTTAATGTTGACAAAACACTGAAGCCTCTGAACTGATTTTGAGGAGGTGGTTTTCTTCCATGAAGAAGAGGAAAGACATCATGCAAAAGTCTTGGTGATGTGAGAGACCTTGAAACCTGACATTTGAGGGCCATTTGGCTGGTTCTCTCCAACTAGGAAGTTTTGCAAATCCAGGGTTGTCACCAAAATTAGTAGCTTCCTGAAAATAAATTCAGTTTTAATATATCTTTATCTTCTGACTAGAAGGATTCTTCTGAAAAATTTTCACCACCCAAATCTGTTACTAACCTCATTCTGCTGCTGGCAGAGGTCATTTCCTGGTCCATTTGCTCTGACACCCACGAGAAAACTTTATTTGAAAGCATTCACAAACCTAAGTCCATCATTATATTTGTGAGTTGTATTTCATTATTTAACCCTATCGCATAAGCAGTGATTGCTAGCATTTAAATATTTTCTAAATTAAGGATACTGTCTGCAGGCTTATTTCTCACAAGCAATGCTAACACTAGGAAATAAATAAATAAATAAATACTACAGTATTAAGGGAGAGGGAAGAAATATTTAAAGATTTATTCCAAAAAGCTTGAAATGATTTTGCCTGCAGGATCTGTTTTAATATGAAAAACATTTTTGCACATATATATGCGTATTTTTTCCTATATGCAGAAAAGTAGCTCAATCTTCAAGAGTCATATAACACCTGACTTTCGATACCTACAGTCTCTTTTGCTTAAAAATAAAATAAAAGATACTCAGAGCTCTGGGTCACATCTTCAGTTAGCCATTTCACATACAACTTTTGAGGAAGAAAAGAATTGCATGGGCCTAATCCAAACACTTTGAAGTAAATTTTTTTAGGTGCAATAGACTTTAAATCAGGTTTTTGTTTGTTTAGAGTACTTTTCTCTTTTTTCTTTTTTTTCTTTTTTTTTAATAAACCATATTAATGTCAGTTCACAATACTGGAATTATTCTGAACAGGTAAGGAACCTCTTTTTGTTATCAAAATCTATTTTTTTTTTGCATTACTGTATAAGATATATATTTTGCATGAAATACCAAATATAAAATAAAACTGAAAAGAAACTACTGAAGACTTTTGAATTATAAAACCAAGGTTGGTTGACTTATGCTTTCCTTGACTAATGCTGTTGTAAAGCCCTGATGTCTGGAGGTCCAACATACTGAAGAAAAAACTTGTAAAATTTATAATAAGCATGAGATATTTAAAAGTTAGAGCAGAGAACTTTGCTTCAGCACTCATGAAGACTTTATTGTCATCAGTGATTCACTGTATAACAGGGAGAAATTAACATCTCTGCTGCAGCCTACTTCATTGGTAAAACAAACTGTAGCATGTTACCTGTGCTGGGAATTTGAAAAGGTGAGAGCTGCAGCTTAATTGTTTTGACAATTTATAAAAATACATCTGGTCCCTAAACAGAGAGTACTTTTTCCTCCTCCCACAGATTAATGTATATCTAGAATAAAAAAATGTAAAAAGTGTCACCAGCCCTGCAAAACCACTCACAGTTAGACTTCAAGGTACTTAAGAAAGATGTAAAGAAACTAGAGATCTTCACTGCAGTGCTATGAAGATGAGGTTGGTCAATCTAAGTAAAAAAATGCTTATGGGCATGCTGTCATATCCACTCCACAGCCCTGGTCAGAGGAGTCTGAGGCTGCCAGCGTGACAACCACAACTCAACTTTGATACCAGGTTTGTGCTGTACTTTAAGATCTACGCTTGGAAAGGGGAGCTGGGTATCCACAACACCTGCACTAAACATACCTCAGGTACCTCAGCTGTCCTGCCTTTATAAATCCAGGTTCCTTTACCTTTAGATTTATGTAGTGTGGCAGTTGCTATGGAAACTAGTTTTTTGGGGTTTTTTAAAATACTTTTGTCAATAAGCACACACAGTATATTGCATGTCTCAGCTGCCAGAATGACTTATGCCCTCTTTGCCTCAACATGAATACCTGTATTTATGCAGAAATGGAAAGGCTGGTTATTTCTTATATGACTGACTGTGCTCCTTTTGGCATAATATGCTCTTATGAATAGTCAGGTGAAAACAACCCACTTACCTTCACAATAATAAATTAGCCTGTGTGACTCAGAAAGGAAGTGGGGGCGGGAAAAGGGGAGTGAGAATTAAAGTTTTGTGCAGTTCTGCTGAAATTCAAGCCACATAATCCCCATACACCCATGCATATAAAAAGGAGGCTCTGGAGAGGTAGAGGTTCTATAGAAAAGAATATTTTAAGACCTGACTGGCCTTTGGTTATGTAAAGAAATGAAGATTGAGCAGCTGCACTGACATTTCATTTCTGGATAGCAGAGGATGGTAGTGACTCATTCCTCATTACTATGTCAGCATACCTTTTCCACACAACTTTTCATTAAGGTTAAAAACAAATGAGAAGGCAGTGCATTTCAGCTTGCATCAATGTGTTGCTGACAAGTAACGTGAGTAAGTGACCTGCCACAGCAGCCCAAGCCAAAGTATTCTCGTTTGGATAGCTCAGGAGCAAGTATTTCTCATGTGAAATTCAGAAAGGGCATGCTATATAGAAATGAAATTAGGTTTTACTCTTGCACTGAAAAAATCCATAGAGCCTACATTCACAGATATTCATGTTATATAAAAGAAAGCCTGAATTACCACGCACAATGAGATATAAATGGCAAATATAAGAAAGTAATACAGTATAAGATGAATTAAGTGTGGAGATAAAAACAGACACAGCATAATCAGTACCTGCCTCCAGTAATGATAAAATTTGATCAAGAAAGAATGGGTCTGTATGCAGAATATTAGTCAGAACTCAAAGGGGAATATTAGTGAGAAACTAAAACTTCCTTAGCAAAGTTATGTATGGCACAGAAAATCTATACAGGGCTAGCCAGGATATTTTGTGCTAAGCTTAAAGTCCTGCAGTTAGCACCTTTTAGGTAACACCACATGTTAATTCTTGCTCAGGAAAGACATCAGTGCCCTCAGACAGGCAAGTAACACTGATCCTTCAAATAGCAGTTTTGGGCTTTTCAAACTCCCATCCACAACCATCTTCAGAGTGAGCAGGCAGATACAAATCCTCTCTCAGACCTCACCCAACACCTAAGGAAAGCTCAGCTAAACATCATCCATGTGATAAGAGCTCTTCTCCATGTCTTGGACACTACCCAAGAAGATGATCCCCTGAGCTTCACACCTATCTTATCCTGAGCCCTGGGCCCTTGTCTGGGAGAAGCCTGTTAGCTGACCCTAAGGGAAAGCCACCTTCCTGCACACAGTCTCACTTAAACATATGTAGCATCTGTGAGAGGCAGATCACTGACCAAGCAGGAAAGCACCAGTAATGACAGCACCAGTTCCTTTCTGTGGAGTGATTCCACCTCCATTGCCAGGGAACATTAACGTTTGACCTCCTAGTTGGTGAGGCTGGAGAGTTTTTGTACAGGGTGTTCCAGAAGTGGGATATTGCTTCTGTTTCTCTACTTAGGAGAAACAAAATCACACAACAGCAGAATTCAGAGCACTGTTGTTTTTTCACCTTGTTTTCTAACAATAAAAACCACTGCTCCTTTCATTGCTTTTCATATGCTCCTAAGTCCTGATCTAGAATGTTATCTCTAGCCACAGGAGTTTCTATGCTTATTAAGTATAGCTTTGTCTTCTAATGAATGCACTTGTAATGCTGGGTCTTACAACACAGACATCTGTTCTTGAAGGAAACAGACAAATAGAGACCAAGCTTTTAAATTTTTTTTTTTTTCCCACATAGCCCTGTGAACTGTTTTTATCTAGTAACAACCTACAGTATAACACCTGGTAGTTAACAAGAGATAGATTTGAGCTAGTTATATATGAAAGCCAAAGGTGTAATTTTTGTTTTATGAATCCTGTGAACCATCTAACTCAAAAATGTAATATGAACAGAACTTCTTAGCAAAAGAACAGCCCTTCACTACTAGGTAAAACCTGTATTGTAAAATCACTGTACTTCAGAAAGGTTTGGCCTTCTTAACTAATTGGACCTAGTAAAAAACATATCCAATAGCTTAAATTATATTCTTAGCTACACAAAGATAGGTAAGCCTCCAGTGATTTCTGTGGTGGTCTGTAGCAGAATTTGGCCAATCACATAAAAGCTTCACTATTCTGCATACATAGTATACATTGAGGAAGCAAATGGGAGCAATCTGAAAAATAGGTAAGATTTGCTTTCCCATCCCAAAATCAGCTCGTGAGCTGCAGTCTTCACAATGGGATGACACAGAACAAATGGAGTAAGGGCTGAAAATCCATTGCACTTAGCACACAAACAGGCATCTTTCACTGGAGTGCCAGTTATCTAAAAAGTGGGCTTATTTCTGTTCATTCTTGTACATCAACATTAATGTTTTTTTGTGTTGTGTTTGTATGTGGTGAGGAGGAGGAGGAGAAGGAGGAGGACGAGGAGGACAAGGAGGAGTGGTAAGATAGGTCTCACATTGGATGAGTTTGTGGAGGACTGTCTCTCATGAGAGGGACCCCATGCTGGAGCAGGAGAAGAGTGTGAGGAGTCTTACCTCTGAGGAGGAATAGGCAGCAGAAACAATGGGTGATGCACTGACCACAACCCCCATTCCCTGTCCCCCTGTGCCACTGTGTGGGAAGAGGTAGAGAGATGGGGAGCAAAGCCGAAGCTGGGAAGAAGGGAGGGGTAAGGAGAAGGTGTTTTTAAGATGGGGTTGTATTTGTCATATCCCATACTGATTGGTAAATTAGTGGTTGTGGTGGTGGTGTTCAAATTAAATTGATGTTCTTTCTTCCCTGATTGAGTCTGTCTTTTGCCCATGACCATCCCTCCCTGTCATTGTCTCAATTCCCTAGCCCTTTGTTTTATTGTCTCCTCCCCAACCCTGAGGGGGAAGGAGTGATCAAGCAGCTGCCCTCTGGGCTTAAGCCATGACAATCTTGTTTTATCTTAGGTTAGCCTAACACACCTTAAGCTTGAATCGCAGACACCTGAGGAAGCTGAGTTGGAAGGTTCTTAACTGTGCAGATCTTTGTGCACAAATCCACAATTAGTGCATCCACAGTGATAACGGATTGCTTGTAATCATATCCTAAAATCACCATGTTTCCCGTGTGTTTCCTTTCTACCTCATTACAGAGTTGATAAACTTACAGATAGAGGAGAAAAAAGTAATGGAGCCTCATCTTCCCAAACACTTCAGCACAGTGAATAACAGGGAAAGCAATGTTTGGATACAAGAACCTTAACATTGTTCATAAGCAAGTGAGTCTTCATTTTTCATGTTCAAGTGACCCAAACATGTCACTTCTATGGGCATTGCTGTTTGGGGTGCAATTTCCATTCACTCTACTGGCAACACTTCTCTTTACATACTTCATAATGATAACAGACAAGGAACCACAGTGGTGAAACACTGTTGTACGTGGGACAGAGGGAGGGAAAGCAGGAAAGTGAAGGCAATGATGAAGAGGAAAATCCAAAGAAAACAAATTTCCTGTTACTGGAAGGGCCATAAACAGAGGAAATTACTGACTTTCCCTCACAAGTACCTATAGCTTCTATATATTACTGTAAATCAGTAATAAAAGGGAGACTATGGAAAAATGCGGGCCTTCTCTGGAAGGAAAAAGGAGACTTGGTCACCCAGGCTATGGAAAAGGCTGAAGTACTCAATGGCTTTTTTGACTCAATCTTCACCAACCAGGGATCTAACCACACTACCCAAGACATAGAAGGTAAAGATGGGGACTGGGAGAAAGAAGAACTGTCCACCATAATTGCAGATCAGGTTCAAGGCCATCTAAAGAACCTGAAGGTGTAAAACCCCATGGTGCCTGACAGAAAGCATCCATGGGTCCTGAGGAAACTGGAAGATAAAGTGGCTAAACCACTATCCATCCCAGTTGAGAAGCCATGGTGGTCCGGTGAAGTTCCCACTAATTGGAAAAGCAGTAATATAAGCCCCATTTTTAAAAAGGAAAAAAAAACCTGGGGAACTATACGCCAGTCAGTCTAACCTCTCTGCCCAGCAAGATCATGGAGCGGATCCTCCTGGAAACTATGCTAGGGCACATGGAGAATAAAGAGGTCATTCGTGACAGCCGACACAGCTTCATTAAGGGCTAATTGTGCCAGACTAATGTGGTGGCCTTCTACAACAGGATTACAGCATTGGTGGATGATGGAAGAGCAACTAACATAATCTACCTGGACTTGTGCAAAGGATTTGACGTTGTCGTGCACAACATCCTTGTCTATAAATTGGAGAGACATGGATTTGATGGGTGGCCCGCTTGGTGGATAAGGAATTGGCTGGCTAGTTGCCCTCAAAGAGTTTCAGCCAACAGCTCAATGTCCAAGTGGAGATCAGTGATGAGTGGTGTCCCTCAGGGGTCGGTATTGGGATCAGTGTTGTTTAACATCTTTGCTGGTGACACGGACAGTGAGATTGAGTGCCCCCTCAGCAAGTTCACTGATGACACCAAGCTGTGTGGTGTCATCAACATGCTGGAGTGAAGGGATGCCATCCAGAGGGACCCTGACAGGCTTGAGAGGTGGGCCTGTACAAACCTCATGAAGTTCAATAAGGCCAAGTGCAAGGTCCTGCACATGGGTCAGGGCAATTCCAAGCACAAATACAGGATGGACGATGACTGGATTGAGAGCAGCTGTGCAGAGAAGGACCTGGGGGTAGTAGTGGTTGCAAAACTGAGTATGAGCCAGCAACGTGTGCTCACAGCCCAGAAAGCCAACTGTGTCCTGGTCTGCATCAAGAAAAGTGTGGCCATCAGGTCAAGGGAGGGGATTCTTCCCCTCTGCTCCACTATCATGAGACTCCACCTGGAGTTCTGTGTCCATCTCTGGGGCCACCAGCATAAGAATAACAGGGACTTGCTTGAGCAGGTCCAGAGGAGTCCATGAAGATGATCGGGGGCTGGAGTACCTCACCTATTAGGACAGGTCAATAGATTTGGGGTTGTTTGTCCTGGAGAAGAGAAGACTCTGGGGAGACCATATAGCAGCCTTCCACTACTTAAAGGGGGCCTACAGGGAAGCTGAGGAGGGACTCTTTATCAAGTAGTGTAGCTATAGAACAAAGTGTAGTGGTTTTAAAATGAAAGAAGTAAGATTTAAATTAGATATAAAGGAAGAAATTCTTCACTGTGAGGATGGTGAGGCACTGGAACAGGTTGCCAGAGAAGTTGTGTCTGCCCCCTTCCTGGAAGTGTTCAAGGGCAGCTTGGATGGGGCTTTGAGCAACCTGGTCTACTGGAAGGTGTCTCTTCCCATGGCAGAGGGGTTGGAACTAGATGATTTTTAAGGTCCCTTCTAATCCAAACTATTCTATGATTCAGTGATTCTATGTTGTGTGGGGAACATGAATCCTGTGGCACCTGGCAGTCTTCTGAAGTTTTTAATAGTGTTACAGAAAACTGTAGTCTCTGGTATAAGGCAGAATGACTTTCACAGTTATTACATGATTACTTGCAGCTGCAGTTGAGTGCAATCTGTGAGTCCCTTCCAGTCCTCAGTACTATGATTCACACATGCTCAACTCACCTTTTACTCTTCTCTGATGGATACCTACTTCATATTTCACCTCTCATGGGGAATGTTTCTTTTCTTGCTGTTATCAGAGCTAGCATTTAAGGTTCTCTACTAAAACATATAAAAGAAAATTCACTGTCTAAAGGCTGTCTCCCAGCCAGGAAGAGAGCCGCACAGCTAAAAAAATGAAAAAATCATGCACAGACTGCAGACACTAGCAGATGCATACACACACACACACACCCCTACACAACCTATAAATTCTGTATTTATATACACAGTCTTTCTCGGTCTACTCTGATGGCCTTTTCCTTGTCCTGTCAGAAAGCACCTCCCAGGCCTGCTGGCTCGGGAGCAGTCACAGGGATGCTCAGCAGATGCTCCATCTGATATACTGGATGCATTTCATCAGACCTGACTCAACAGCTTAGTTGTTCAAGTTGACACAGAATACCAATATGTGTAACCTAGTCAATCAGTATATATCCTAGCAGTCTGAATGCTGTAAACAATTTTCTTTATCCTAAAGCAGTTCCCATAAACAAGCAGAGAAGTGTCTAACTCAGGTAATTCTTACTAGAAAATAAAACATCCTCTTTGATACATGGATCCCCTGTGTTCTGCTCCCAACACAGACTCTTTCACCAATCCTTTTTCTTTCCTTCACCCCACACCCATCTCCACCACCAGCCAACTCACCTGCATCTCAGTCTGGTTTATGTGTGTGCCCTCCTCCATAAAACATCTTCTTTCCAGGAACAACAGGTCAGATAAGGTCACATTGTCTGGCCATACAGGGAGTTTCTGATTGACACTGGCTATGTCTTTATAGTGTCATGTAGGAAAATGATGGCCAAAGCAAGGAAGAGGAGTCTCAATACAGAGCTTATGATGAGAAAGTCTGTCTGCCCACTCCAACATCATCACAGGATGGTGTCAAACCAAAAGCCGTCAGGTCCCTAACTCAGGGTTTTCTGGCATTATTGTGCTCCTAAAATGGTGGGATGAACCTGTCACTTCCATGTAGAGTTATCTGCAAAACAGGCCTTTCATGGCCTCTTCTGTTTAATTAGTATTGTCCAGTGGGACAAAATGTTAGAGACATACAAAGCTCCATTTGAGCCAGTACTGAAGCATGATACTCTTCATAAAGAAAGTTCATAATAAGCTTGACTTTATCTTCATTCCTTGTATTGGGTGCCAGATACTGGTTCCTCTTCAGTGCTTCAATACTTTCTGGATGAAGATTAATTCTTAGAGATGGAGGAAGAGAAGAGCTGAAAAGGAAAAGAAGAAAGCATTATTAGTGTTGCTGGTACCTGTTTCAAGATCTTTTTTTCTCCTGTCACCTTTGTTTGTCCCAACATCTACTCTTTTATCCCTTTCCTTCATCTTGTTTTTTTCAAGAGTAAACTAAGCCATCTTTGGGTCCTGCTGGTGTGTTTGGATCCAGCAATCCAGAAGAAGGACAAAAGGAGGCACACTATATGCCATAAAGCCATTCAGGAACCTAAAGCTGCGCATATGAGCTTCCCAGCCCTGTGTGGGCTGCCAGGTACAGGTGATGAACAATAGCTCGTAAGCCTACAGTTACAAGCACAAGTGTCCCCTGTGATGATTAGGACAGCCTTAGATCTGGTGTTCAGAAAGTGCCTAAAAGATTTCCCTGAAGCTGATGCTTGAAGCATTGTCACCATGGTAGCCCTCAGGGGTGACCCAACAGAGAAATACAAACACACTGAATGTCAATGGGGTATGGCTAGCTTGAGGCAAGCCTAATAGTATAAGCCGGCTTTGCTGGCATGTTATAATGTTCTTTTCATTCTCACAGCCTTTCTAAGAGCCTTTTCTCAACCCATGCTTACGGCGTGTCAGAATGCTGACAGATGCTGTGTTCTCTTCCATATGAGATGCCTTAAAAAACTGAGTGACCAATCTCCACAGGCAATCTAATCTATCCTGTGTTTAAACTGAGGTGACTAACCCAGGCTAAGGGTCCTCAAAACAGAGGCAACACTTCATGCAGTACCAGGTGAAAAAAAACTGCTTCAAGAGAAAGAGCTCTGAGAGTTTTACAGAAAGCAGTTGTAGCAACTCTAACATTTAATTCCCGAGCTGGAAGTGATACTGCTGTGAGACATTACTTTAATGTGAATTCTTTGTCTCTGCTACACTGCCTGCTTCATGTTTATATATTAATAAGTAAGCTGGCACAGAACACAGTTCACCTATGGGCTAGAAACAGGTAAAATCCAGAAACTAAGATTTAAGTTACAGTAAAATTAGTTGCTATAAATTCTTTAGAAGAATTTAAGTCTGAAGGCTCTCCTACAGACATTTTTGATTGCTTAGAAAAATAAATGTAGTTAATATAAACCAGGAATTTATTAATAGAAAAATAAATGTAGTTAATGTAAACCTGGAATTTATTAATAACCTAAATCTGCTATTTGCATTATAATGAATCATTAAAATATAATCTGTGCATGAGATAACCATGTGATTTATGATTTTAAGTCAGTAACTTGATGATCATTTGAAAAACATGTAAAGACATACTATAACATTAATAAACCTTATTCTCAGCAACTGAGCAACCTTTACATTTGTGCGGCTTTGCTCTTGGGGAAAGTACCAGGGAACTTAAATGCTTAAGGAAGAGGTGTTTATCTAGCACCACTGTTTTCCAAAAATTAGTGTTTTGATATTAATCAGTTAAGGTAAGATTAATCTCTTCTACCTTTATAACCCCAGTGTTCATAACTAAGGTAGTCATGAAAAGAAATGGTGCTTTTAAGACTCAGCTTACCTGATGAAATATAGACTTTTGATTTAGGATGAGAGGAATCCTGCACTAGACACACCTATTTATCTTCACTGACCGCAGAGGAAGCTTAGGATGTCTGATTTGGATGCAAATATCTCTCATATAGAAATCTGCATGGCATCATATTAATCATACCTTCACTGACTAGCAATTAATGCAATTGTGGAGAAACAACTATCTCAGATCTTTTCTTTCTTTTTCCAGTTTCATACAAGAGCCTACACTCCCACTCCCATTTAGTTCTGTCTTCTTTTATCTTCTGTGTTGTGAAATTTCTCACGGTCCTCTTAACTACACACATCTTCTTGTTCTTTTCAAATCTGCTATTGTCTCATAAAAGACATTTAATATATTAAGGGCAAACTATAGGAAGCAAAAGCACATCTATTAGCTCTGTTATCAAGAAGGATAAAGATGCATTCAACCTAATTCATAGATATTTTAAGATTATCTAATGCCCTGAATCAAACTATGTAGGCATCTTAATGAAGAGACAAAACATAGGAATATTTGTAATTGACTGTACTTGCATTGCGCTATCTTGAGAAAAATGACCGTAGTTGTCCCAGTCTTGGAAAAGAGGTGATAAAGATACAGGCTTAAGTTATCTTCTCTTTGATATTTCTAGTCCTAGGGGTGGAAAAAGGTAGAAAATGCTTGAGAAGATTTCTAGATGCACAAGAAGTATGAAGCAGGCAGTCTGGATTTCGTGGAGCAGCAGGATGCATTCCCCTGGAAGAAAAACCCATATTGAAGAAATGGCCTCTGTCACATAAGTAAGGTAAATAATTTATTTGTTAGATACTATATGGAAGGTTTTAAAAGGTCTGAAAACTAGACATGAAAGGAAAGATATTCAGAGAACAATTCGTACAACTGAAATCCAGCATATTCCCGACACTTTAATGTAATGGGGCAAAGAAAATTAAAATAATAAAAATTTCTCTTACTTTTATATCATCACCAGACATCCAGATAGTAAACAAAAATAATTGAAAATTGTTGTTGATGAGAAGAAATTCAATACAACTGGTATTACAGAAACCCAGTAAGACAATTTTCATGTCTAGAATACTAAAATCACAGCCTATAATATGTTTGCGAAAGGTTATGTAAGAAAAAGAGGTTGGAAGGGTGTTTGTTTTAGAAAGCAATTACTTGCTTTAGAGTTATTGATAACTCAGAACAGCAGGACCTTGAACATACATGGATCAATGAGTCCACTAACAAAACCCAAGAGGAGGTTCTGACGAGGAGTTGTTGCAGATCACCAAATCAAACTACAAAATAGGATGAACTAATCCTTAAATACTTGTCAGAGATGTGGGGAAAGAGATATCTTTTCAGAGACCTCAGCTTGCCAGATATACACTGCAGGTTTCAGTCAGCTAACAGTAAATCATAGTTGGAGCTTCTGATATAACTCTTATGTCTATTCGAAAATGAAAGCATGCTCTACCCAACATGAGACAACTATTTTATAACAAAGCAGATGACTGAATCAGTAGACTGGAAGTTGGGAGTTATCTAAAGATCAATGGTAGCAATCCATTTATGTTCAACATGGGCAAAGAGAGGACAGTCTCAAAGGGCTTTGTACATAGGCAGACAGATAGACAGGCAGTACTTCCAAAGTGTTCATTTCCAAAAGCCGAGAAAAAGTATAAACAAAACTAAAAGGGAGCTCCACCAAACAAGTGAAAATCTAAGTCAAAAGCTTCACTTCCACAGTAAAGAAAATTTGACCAAAAACTTGGGACACTACATGCATGAAAAGATACCTAGCAAATGGAGCGCAAATGACAACACACATGTAAATTAATACCGCTTGAATAAATCAAGATAGCAACCCCAGAAAGTAGATAAGGAAGAATAAAGAGGCAGTACTGAACCCATTCCTATCAACACTAACGCAATCAGAAGTTTTTTTGTGCTAGGTTATAGGACTAAGGCTCACCTCTGTGAGCAGAGAGGAGCAGTGGCTTGGGTGGGCAGTGCTCAATACCAAACTGAAGCCCCTGAAACCCCCCTGCGCTGTCTCCTCCTGAGGCTGTCTCAGAAGAGGTGCCAACCCATGATCCCCCAGATGAACCAACAGATAAGGCTCTCCGCGGGTCACCAGAGGCATGGGCTGATGGTGGGATGCTGGGGAGAACCATTTAGGAAGTGCGTAAGTCCTCTTTTGAGATGTTTAGGACAAGGACCGAAAAGGGAAAAAGGGGAGGATCATGGTGATTTGGGGGAACAAGTGTGAAAAAACAGAAGGAAAAGGGGACAAAAGGGGCCAGCTGTGTGCAAACAGGCTGCTGCTCCACAGCTTGCCCAGCCATGCCTGCCCCTGACCGGCGCCGTCTGTCCTGTCCCCCCTGAGCACACTTTTCAACCCTTTTCCTGGGAGAGGGAGTTTTTCTGTGCATGTGAATGGGTCTGCATACAGCAACATGAGTGTGACCAGGGACCAGAGGGGCCCATGTGTCCAGGGCCAGCAGGTGGAGAGACCAAAAGGCATATGCGCTTGTGCGTCACTGCTGCCAACCTTGAGCCCAGCCAGCCAGTCAGCAGGATGGGAGGGGGCAATGATCCTGGGCTGGACATGAGAGAGACCACTAGGTCTGCATGTTGGCTAGTGGAGAAACCAGGAGGTGCAAGCTAGCTGCTGAAGAGACCCCTCTGTGCATGTGCTTTTGTGTGGCAAGAGGAGACCAAGGAAGAGTGTGAACAGTGACTGGAGAGGCCAAGTGCCTGATCCTGGCTGCTGGAGGGATCCACCTTGTAGTCACATCTGTATACATGTGTGGGGTTTTTTTCCAGTAAAAGGCTTTCATCCCAATCAACCAGAGGGGATCCAGATGTGTGTGCATGCCCACCAGGAACATGGGCTCAGCATCTCCCCAGCTGTCCCCAGAGCAGTGGCAGCATCACCTCTATCGAGCAAATGGATTTGGCAGCTCCCCACGGTCTGTGTTTGTTGAAAGAGAAGCACTTCAAATAGGTGGTAATATTTCCTAGGTGAAAATGGTAACATTGACCATTAGATGTCTGCAGTATTCAAAATATTTTTGTTCTGTACTGGGAAAGAGGGGCACTGAAGCAGTGCTCTGTAATGTACTGGTGACTCAGAGGGGTGTTGACTAGTACATATGAAAAAAATTGAATCAAAAAGAAAATGGTATCTATTGGTCACTAAAGGTAGGTTCAGAGACCAAGATTCCTGTTTTTTTTTCAGTAACATTTGCTGTAACACTGTAGAACATTTTGATTAAAATTGACACTGTAGAATGCAGCACAACTAGATAAGAGCTGGGTTGGGTCAAGAAGTAATTGTTAGACTGAATATTTGACAATGGGAGTTTTTTCAAAGGACTCTTGCTATGACTAGAAACAGGTCTGATCCTATTCCACATTTTCATTAATGAATTGGATTAAATGTAAAATTAGTGATACTTGATTAAATCTTCATCTAAGACAAAGATTAGTGGAATGGTTAACAGCAGTCACAAGAGCACTTAGGATTACTCAAACAAAATGTGTTTAAATATAATCAAGCACAAAATACTAGGGGTAAAAGGAAGAGTGTATGTGCCTCCCACAGAGTGGGAAAGATGTCACTCTAAAATGGCTTTTTCAGGGATAACCAATAAGAAATTCAAAACATGCTTCTTGGGCAATGTTGTAGGAAAATGGGCTATTATAATCTCTGGACATGTAAGCAGCAGAAGCAGAACTGGTATTAGTATGCTGCCAACAGTTTTAGTGACCAAATTTTGAGAAGGACATTTGAAAACAGAAGAAGGTAAAGAAAAAGGTCATAAAAGATTGACTTTGAGAGCTGAAGAAAATGTGTTAAGGTGAAAGACTTTAACAGCTCAAGCTGTTTAGCTTTTGAGAGGGCAGGCTGAGATTGACTTGATTGCAGTGCCTAAATACTTTCAAAGGGAGAAAATAGGAAGTGCTAAAGGGTTCTTTAACAAAGATAGATATAGCAAGAACCAAAGCTAGAAATGAAGCCAAATATGAAATCATGCACCAATTTGTAATTTCAAGAGCAATTAGAAAAAATATAAAGGGAAGTCCATCTTCATCTCTTGATGTCGTCAGATCATGAGTAGATGCCTTTGTGGAACACATTGCTCTGACAGAGAAGCTATTTTTAAAATCAACGTCTTCAGTTAATAGCCAGCCTGGGAATTAGATCCATAGGAAATTTCTATTTGGCCTGCAGCTCTTTTCTTAAAAAAAGCCAGCTCTCTGGCTTGGGCAGCGGCCTTCCCATCCTCTCTTATTCCCCTGCTTTTCCAATGGCAGATGCCCAGCTCTGCTTTGTTTCTACAGGAAGGAGATTTCTGACATCTGCTGCAGCCCATGGGGGGTGCCAGCTGAAGAGCTGCTTTTAGATCCAGATCAGGTACATGAAATCTCCTTTGTAGGCTGGATCATCTAACAAGTTCTTCTGCCCTTAAAACCTAAGACTGAATACCATCCAAGTGAGGCAAGGCTTACAGGGAGAAGTATTGTATTTTACTAGACCAAGTGATGTATCACAGCTATATATCACCACTAATTCTACTACTGAAAGGACTAAAAGCAGAGGGAGAGCAGGCACTTGCAAGCAGAGAAATACAGTGTCTGGTCACAGAGATATGAGACAGGCTACAGGAAGGGAAAAAAAAGTAGATCTCAGAAAATTTAGAAGAGCAGTTGAACATTCTCATGCAATTTGGTTTAAATCCTCATATTTCTTTAATCTTTCACAAACCAGAGAACAGAAATTGGGAAGTCAGCTATCGGCATCTGACCCGCAGTTATTCCCCCAGGATAAGCTGCAGCCACGTCAGAGCATGGGCAAATACTCCCCTCCAGCACCATAGCCTGACTCTTCCTTCCCTGGAACACCACCAGCAATGTGGGCCGGGAGTGCTGTGGCCTGGATGGTGCGTATACTACAATCCCAGATTTACCTATGCAATAAATTGTTTCCTTTGAGGTGCACCTGACATTTATTAAGATGTTGAGCATTTTTCATTGATAAAACCACCGTTTTCTTGAGATTTGACCAAAAGTAATTTTTTTTTTCTAGAGAATGTAGTCTCTATCTTTGATTTATAACCTGCATCGGCCTCTCTTTGTTTGGGTTTTGGTTGGTCGGTTGGTTTTGGTTTGTGGGGTTTTTTTTGGCCTGTGCAGGTAGACAGAGGGAGGAAGAAAAAGACTTCTTATGCCAAATTCGGGGATTTGTGTTTCACTTTGGGGGGAGACGTTGCAGGTACTTATTTTTTGTTTTATGAAGTAGCCTTTTGATATCAAAACACTGTCAAATTCAGGTATGTTTGTGCTTTCCCCATAAACTAGCAGTTGTTTGCAACTTTGTGGGTAACTTCTTGTTCATAAACATTTTTAATGAAGGGCAGATTTTCACCCACATACCCATAACATCATGAAAATCAGGGCTTCCATGCATGAACAGCAGGATTTGCTATCTACTACTTGCCTTCCACAATTTAGACATGCCATTAAATACCATGTGACACAAAACAACCTAGCTATTGAATAGTTCAACAGATCACAGACAATTTATAGCCTATTTTTTAATCCAAACTATCCAATAAGCATTATTAATAACATACAAGCTCCCGTGCTCAGAAATTGTTCACATATGATTTGTGAACAGAAAAAAGAGCTAAATCTGCAATGCATATTTTTTTTTAATAACCCATTCAATCAGAATCACTTCAGGAAAGATTGTTTAGCAATAGTTAGTCATCATACCATGTACTTTGAGGGAGCATATTAGATCTGTAAATGGTCCATCAAAAAAAATGATAATTCAGCACTATAAAGTAATTTAGGGACATGTTTTTAAATATATGGTGTTTAGTAGGATATCTAAACACCCTCACAATTCTAAAACATGCTTCATTGTCCAAAGAGTGCTGAGATTTAAGCTGGCTCATAAGTGTTAAGCAATCAATTCTTGTAGACACAGATTCAAAAATGCTTCCATTTGGTCTGGTTGAATTACAAATGAGTTATTTCATTAGCAGAATTATTATTTTGGGATGAACTCCAGAACATTAAAGCTTTACATTTAACCTCCATTACACTCCAGAATTGAATTAACCTCTTTTTCCCATATAAAAGTAACTAATGCACTTTTTCCTGTAAAATGCAAATGTCATTATACTATGTTTTGCAGAAAGCACTTAGAAAAAGTCAGTGGGTTTATGGTTCATAGTATTTTGGTGTATTCAATTAAAACAGTACATTTTAATAAAATTAGTTTATTTTCTTTCCTATCTTTGAATACTGGAACTTGGAGTAACAAGTACTGCTGAGTTATGTGACAAAATACCAAGTCAGATTCTCAGGGCAGAAACTCAGTGCTGCTGTAACACATATGAGGTACAAACGCAAAGGCTTATGTTGGACGTTCTGTGTTCAGTGTGGTTAAGAGAATCAATGAGGACTTTTCCTAAAATCTTAAGAATCTTTTTGAAGTCCCTCTGGGCTCATTTTTTTCCTGTTCTCCATTCAGAATTAGAAGACAAAAAAGAGAAATAAATCATAAATTTGCATGTTGCTGGAAGCAGGCTGAATTGAAACCACAGATTTTGTGAGTGACTGTACCTCTGATGCCTATTATCTTAAAATCATGACTGAAAATCCCAGAACACGTGCATTGTGTCTCTAGACAGACTTCACCATGTTTTTCTAATGTTATATAACAGTTTCAATTTGAAAGTAGATTTCTGTAATTGCAACATTTGTCTTTGTTCTGAATGAGAACAGAAAACTACATAAACTGCAAAGAAAAAAAGATCTAGAAAAAAATACACATCAATTAGTAATTTCAATAAACATTTTAGCATTAGCGATTAGGTATTTATTTGAAATACAGACCAAAATTATGCAGGATGAAGTAATAAAATGTTAATCGTGAAACTGGGTATTTCAGCAGGAAATCTGTAAGATATTTTCTTCAGTTTACTGGAAACACATCTGATTTTGCAGTGTGTCAATTTTGATAAATGACATGAATGGACTTAACAATTCTAGGTTCAAATGGCAACAGTGAACTTGACATTGTCCAAAGCATGACAAACTCGGACATGAGATCTTCTCAGCTGAAAAGTTCAATAGTGGAGGAAACACAAGGAGAACAGGCTAGAATCTAGCTGGTGAGGATAACAGATAAAAATTGATACAGTGGCTTTTACTGATGCAACATAGTCACATCATAGTCATAGTCACTGTTACTGCTATGGCAAATAGTGAATAAAAGGTTTCATTCTTGTAATGCATCAGAAGTATACTCACTTCAAAAAAATTAAGGGGGCAGTTTTGTAGGACTTAAAATCCATCATATTTCCAAATAAATGCTCTAAATGTTGATGGGACTTCTCAAACAAAGGGAATTTTGGTTTTTGACCAGCTGTATTTTCTCACATTCAGAAAGCACTGCAAAAAACCCATCCCCCCAAGAGCTGAAAGAAGATGCTCTCAGAGACTGCCAGCTTACATTGTCCGACAAGGATCTCAGAAAGGGCACATCCACAAAGAACTTTGGTTTTATCCAAAGATTTTCCCTCTCTTTACATTACGTTTTCTGAAAACATCCAACCTGGGAAAAACAGCCAAAATGGAAAGTGAAAATGTGTGTGTTAGAATAAAGAAAAAATGTACCAGTGAAGTGTGTTAAAAAGTAGCTAAGGAAGGTTGGTGTACTATTCAAAAGTAGCTCATGGCCAGTTGTCTACCACTATTACTAATATCATAAAGAAAATGGGTAAGGATGAAGAGTACAGGTAAAGCCATCATAAAAGAACAAGGCAATTTATCAAGTATATTGATTTATTTTAAGGATATGATCTCAGAGACTAGCAGATTCTTCCACATGTCCAGCAGATAATGAAAGGAATATTTTCACATTTTCTTTTGTCCCTTTCAAGTTTATTCCCCCACATTAAAATACAGCTTTTACAGTTTTGACAAGACATTTAAGAGGACCCAGTCTGTAAAGCTTAATTATTTGTTTTCTCCTGGGGGTCTTTTGCACTTGTTTTGAACTGTTCATTGGAGGTGGTTTTCCATTATGAGCCAAGATTCAGATCCTTGTATAGACAGACCTTACACTGTCCATAAATCCTGGAATTTCACAACCATCAGACAGACTCTCTAAAAGCTTTTATGAGAAAATATGGTTTAGTATGGAGACAGCTGGTGTTTAAATTATCCATGTGAGAGAAATTATTCTTATTCATTCACCAGATGCTTTATTCATGTATAGATTTTTAAATTAATAATTCCATAATACTTACAGCTAGATAATCCTAAAATCCACACAGTTTTGCTCAATGACCTTAACAAGACTTGACATCTTTTTTTATTTCTTGCAAATAGTGCAACAGATTTTGCCATTTGCCATTTTGATGAAACATTATAAGAGATGAAGGAAGAAAAAAGAAAAAAAAAGTCGGTGTCCACTGACAAGATGAGTAGAGTTCATCAAACTGTTATTTCTGCCTGTACTCTAGGTGTAGGCCCAAGATTCATTCAACTAGGAAAAACATATTGGCTAGTCCCATGCAACATGTCCCCTTTCTACTCACAAACTCTCCTGTGATATATTTTATCCATGCAAAATAAATCTACAATATCAGGGCACATGATTGTTCAGAAAATGCTTATTTAGTCAAATGACAATGTTCTTGCAACCTGAAAACATTTTTTTCCTCTTCTCTCCTTTCCACTGGAAATTCATTTGTAGTTCTCTCATCTTGATCATCACAGCTTCCTTCTTCCAGGCCTTTCTCCTCTTGGAAAGTACTACTACTACTACCACCTTGCTTTGAATCCCTGCACTAGTTAAATTCTGCTTTACACAGAGTCCAGAAGCCTTGTGTCAGTTCTGGAGGCACAACACAACACTTTTTACTGCTTCAACATTCTTTTTATTTCCTCTGCTCTTAAGTCTTCTGTCACACACTCATGTTGTTTTGTGTAAAGGCCATTCCCTAATCAACACCTGTGTTTATCAGAAACCCGCAGTGTTTTCATCTAAATCCTTCTTTAATATACTTGTCTGAGAGGTTTATCAGAAATCAGTATTGTATTAAAAAACAAACAAACAAACAAACAAACAAAACAAAAAACAAACATATTTGAAAGCCACTCCAACTCAGGACTTCATGTATATGCTAGATACAAAATGTCCTTTGCATCTCTAAATGTGAAGTTGCTTAGCAGATTGTTTTCTTCTAACCATGTCAAAAAAATAAATAAGAATACATAAGTGAGCTCCCATTTCTCTGTCAATTTCTTAACATATAAGGATTTCTCCCTGGGCAAGGTTTTTACAAGGACTGGCTCTTGAGACACAAGACTCCAATCACAGGCTATCCTACTTGAAAGGCTTAGAAATACTACCTGTCTACAATACAAGTATTTCACTGCTATTCCAAGGTATTCCGTGGAAAAAAGTGGTAATGACAGGTTTTTCATTGAGATTTCAAAAATGGCTACTATGATGTGAGAATGAACCATGCTTGATAAGTGCCAGCATTCAGTCACAAAATACCTATGAACCTCCAAGTCCATGAGCCTCTGTGATTCTTTCCCAAGCTAACTGAATATCTATCTTCCTCCAAAAGCCTTTCAAATATTTGCAGCTAGGAATCTGCAAGACTTTAATGATGGAAAATAACCCTTGTTTCCTTCTTCATTTCTTTTAAAGGAGTTGTCTAAGCCTCAAGCACAGATCAAAAGCATCTCATGCCTGATCTTTCACATATGTTCACCCAAACTGTACCCAAGAAAAGGATATGGTCACATTCAGCAGGAGAGCGGATCCAAACTGTAACCAAAGGCTTTCAGGTACCCATCGACATGGTGGCCACTTCTGTACACCTGATCCTGAAGCCTCTGACAGCTGTTGGTCCTGATGGGGGAAACATGACAAGTTGATTTTTAAGTGGGTTCTCCCTCCTCACTCTGCTTTTTCAACCAATTTACTTTATTTCTAATTCAGTGTAGACCCAAAGTACACTTTAATTAAAAGAGTGTAGACCCAAAGTACACTTTAAACTAAAGTAACTTAGTTAAATAAGAAGTGCAGAAAATATATTAATAAGAACTTCTACTTCATAATGCTTTCCATGCATACGAGGATACTAAAAGTTGTAGCAACAGCCAAAAGTCCACACTAGAATAGTTCGTGGTTACTTGTGAGATCAGTGAAAACACAGTTTGAGCAATTGCACCCTGGAATATCACCATACAACTCACCCACTGCAACCTAGGCTTTTATAGAAGCTTTAAAAACCTGCCTTTGTCAAGGTAACTTTCCTGCATACAGTCTGAATGCCAGAACACAGTGAATGTACATACCCCACAGCTCTAGGCAGTGTGACTCAGAACGGATAAAGGGGATTAGTAGCAGAAAAAACGAATCCCACTCTCTGCTCCAATCACCTCTGGTTTCTGCTCCAGTTTCCCCATCCCCAACAGATGTAATGTTTACCCACCCAATAAACAGATGTGTTATGAGGATTAGTTAGTATCTAACTAGAATATTTAAAGCGCTATTCTTAAAGTCCTAATATTATCACCAGTATATTTACATATGATTTTATTTATGCTTCTGACATTTGCTTTCTGGATTTTATTAGAGCTTATAAACAATAAAGAAGTATTGCTGCCAGGCCCTATTACACACTTCCATGAGATGACTCAGGCACTCTCAGACACTTCAGGTTTGTTGAAGTCATAGCCACTTAACAAATTTACTGAACTGCTTTGAATCAGACCCTTCCATAAAAGGGGAAATGACATTTTTATCTTAGTGTTCTTTCTGTAGCAAAGAATTAGTTCAATGTCAGTATAACAATAGTAACTTCAGTTCTTTGAATGAAGAAAGAAGGAAGTCCCAGATCTCTGCAGTGATCACTGCCCTGTTACTTGGTTAAGTGTATGCCTCCAGAGTACTACAACAGCTTCAGCAGCTGGGTGCAAAAAAGGTGATCTCTGATCTGATGCTCCTGAGTCAGGCTATTTTATGCACAGTGGAAATTGTCTGCAGATAATAAAAAGGAGAAATAATAGCTCTGCAGAGATGGTTCTCTTAGATGTTTTGGCAGACTGGTCTATTTCATTCATATGCTTTGGAAAAACTTTGATTTTTGACATAAAATAGCCCAGTTTCATTACTTCCCTGTGTGCAACTCAAAGCCCACTAGTTACAGTCATGGTCTCAGTCTTCAGGCTTTCCTCTGATGTGTGTGCACACATCTGTGCATACGAATATGTGTACTGGGAACGAATGGGACTTGACTGAGAGTCTGTTCATTTTACTTTCCGTTAGCTGTCTATTAAGATAATGTTTTAATAATAATAATCTTCTCATCTTAAATAAGATATATTAACTTTGTCACACATCAGGTGTTCTCTAATACTGGTAAAACCTCCTTGCTCTTCAAATTCAAAACTGTCTCTTTTGCCCTGTGGACACAACAACTTAATTCTCTCTGACCTCCTCATTCACATGCATGTACTCAACATGCACAAACATGAGCACACCCCGATGCTTTCACATAGCTCCCATCCCAGACAATCCTCTGCTCTAAACACAGATAATCGCACTAAAACTGTCACAGTACATTTAGAGTTTAGGAGGAAGCATTTGGTCAAGAGTTGGTCTTTGCAATGACAAAACTATTGGAGCTGTGATATTCTCTCTTCCATATGAGCAAAAAAAACATTTCCTGCTTTTCCAGAATGGAGAGGAATTAGGGACCAGAAGAAATGTTGATTTGTATCAATTGAGGACCCAATTCCTTGTTTCAACTTGCTACTTAAATTGATTTAATTTCATTGAATCATAATGTGCTGCATGAAGTTGTCTAGTCCACACACACTCACCCCTGCTCAACTGTTTTGCATAAATCTATATCCACAGGTTTTCCTCATCATACTTTACATATATATGAAAAGAGAGGACAGAAAACCTACCAAGATCATGATCTGGAATATAGTTTAGGATCAATATGGAGTACCTAACAGAATTTTTGTATAGTGCTCAACCATATAACCTACCAAAAGGCTAACCAATAAATGAAAGCACATAAACAATATATCTAAATCCAAATGGGTTCTAGAAGATCTGTCAAAATCTTTGGTCTCAAGTCCTGAAACACTGAGGTATCTGCATAATTTCTAGTTTTGATGCTACTTGCTTACATACACACGATTCAGCTATACAATGGGCCTCTAAAAAGAAACTGACATAAACTTGGTCTACGTATAATCAGCAAACCTTCTCTCTTCCATAAGGGATATAAATTATATGTAATTATGTCTTCAACAACTACATGGGTGATTATCTGTTTCTCTGGAGCTTATCAACAAATTAAGTCTCTTCTCTTACGTTAACTACTATCCATATCACCAACTGTGCTTCTCTGGCATTCCTGTTAAGAAATATTCTCATATCACAAAAGAGAAGGAGAAGCAAAGAATAAATCTATCTATATAACTAATCAACCTGTTTTGTTTCAATGGTTTGTTACAGGATGAGACTTAAAGAATGACAGTAGAAATACAAACATGTTGACATGCTCCAGAATATACTGAGTATTCATTCTTCCTGTTATAAAAAGCCAAAATGTGGATTAATGGCTATCTGTTTCTCTTGAAAGTTAGACATCTACCAACTCCCTTATTAGTACATCAGAGATGGCTAAACACGATGTATTGGAGTTTGGATTAGGATGTGATAACTAGTACTATGAAGGACCTAACATAGTGAACAGAGGAAATCATATGTACACAGATGCCTGTGGGAAGAGTTTCCAGGAGCTATACTTCTACAGTAACCACAACCCACCATTCTGCAAACTCGTTTAAAAGACCAGCTTTGATGAGAGACACTCATTGACCTTCTAGATATTGACCTAGATGGTCACAAGTGCTCTATTAAAGTGGCTGAAAAGTCTGCTCTGCCTCAGCTTCAAACATTGCTAAAGGACTTTGCTACCATGCACTGTCCTACTGAGAGGCACAGAAGCTTTCAAAGCATTAGCTACTTCCCAGCCTTATTATGCCTACCATCAAGATCACTAACAGATGATTTAATCTAAGTTATGGTTCTTTTGCATTCAATGACTCCAAAAATAAGCTTGCTGACAGTAGTTTTCTAAAAAACAGCAAACAAAAAAAAAAATCAAGTTATTAAAAGTGCTGAAGTAGTTTGAGATGAGTCAGCCTGGAAGCATCATTTTAGGACATCTACACATTGAGTTGGCAATTATAATATATGTCGATGAGTCCAATCAGAACAGCTGGAATGTTAAATATCAAACTTCACAACAAACTGCTGTAGACCAAGAATTATTCAGTGAATCATTCTGAGTGGAAGTACCTCTCAGAAGTCGTGATCTCTTGTGGATAATTCATGAACAGGAAAAGGCCAAATTCATAAAATTATTCATTATAAATTATTCACCCTCCTTTTTGGAGGTATGAAGTGTAAAATTAAGTGTTTAGTTTTGATTAAGTGAGGAACTGAACATCATAAATACAGCATTTTAGTCTATAGATCCTAGGAAATTAACTGCTTTTGGAGGAAGGAGAATAAACTTTTCTTTCTATCACTCTTGAAACTTGATTAGCTGTTTGCACAGTGAATGTGTACACAGAGCCAGATCCCAAAAGATGCTGAGCTTGTGCAACTCCCACCACCTTCAGCTGTGGTTACTCGGCACATTTCAAGTTCATCTGCAAAACACCATATGCAAAGTGCTAAATCTTGGTATTTTTTTCTTGGAAAAGCTCATCAAATTAAAGAAAGCACTGATGAATGTTAGCAAAATTGTATCAGAAATTTCACTAGTAGCCCCTTACATTCCAAATTTTCCCTTCTCAGGTTATCTTTGCCACTGATAAGCTGGAAATATCAGGTTCACAACTCTCCTTACTGACACTTGTTTCTGTGTTTCTGCATGTGAAGAAACTTTTCCTTTTGAAGAGTTGTGTTTTTTCTCAATGCAGAAATATTTAATTCCTCTTTCACCCATTGCCCCATACACAAAGATAAGTACAAAACATGCAGCTTCAGTTAGACCAAAAAAGAACATCCAGGTTAGAGGACTCCTTGTGTCTTTTTTTCTTTCTTTCTTTTAATAACATTTTTGAAATTGCATTTCTCAATAGGTCAGATTCTGAATATTGTTCTTTTATCTTTTAAAGTGAACTGAAGATTCTCCTCTCTCATGTTATTAATGACGTAGCATTTGCTTTTTGTCCATTTGGAGTGTTTTTTGTTCAGGCCCCAAAGTGGCATCATCAGAGTCCCCCATTTCTTTGTTTGATCTTTCCTGACTGCTGCTGCATTAGCTTCACTTTTGTTACCACCAATAAATACTCTCCTATAGTGCTAAGATGCTAATAAGTGCACTGAAACTGCACACGTTCAATGTTGAGAAGGGTACACGCAGATTTTCCTTTTTAATCTTGTTCAGGTGTGCCAGGACTTGCAGCCATCTTTAAATACTTTTCAATGGTGAAACGTACGTACAGTTTCCTCATGTGAATGTTTTTCTAGTTGCTGCCCATATGAAGCCATGGCAAAGCAAGGAAGAAAGTAAAAATGCATGTGAAAGCACACAACACACCACCCTGCTTTGAACAAAACTGAACAGAGCAAAAATCAATGAGATTTAAGGTATTTAAGGTCAAATGATGGCCATATCATATAATCTGTGCCACACGTGGTTGCCTCTTCGAACCCACACATGAATTCTGGGGCATCTAAACATACAGAGCAGAAAAATGGATGCAGAGATATACATCCAAATTTGCAACAAACCACATGGTTAGAACAATGTCAAGGTCAAGGGAAGATTTGGTACTGTTCACATTTAAACTGAACCCGTTTCCTCATCCTTTTATGAAGTTGAATCACTTTTTTTTCACATGCCAGTTCTCCTCAGGACTCAGACAATGGTGGGCAATGAAAAGAGCAGCCCACAGGGATGAAATCTTACTGATAGCCATCATTAGTGAATGTTGCTCTTTCTTGGAAAGGAGAAACCTGTCATCCTTCCCAACCTCTAAGAGACTTCTGCACCCCCTGAGGGTACTTTTACATTTCTCCTCAGCTCTCCAAAACTTAAAGGAAAGTTTTCCAAGGTTATGCTAGTTAGAGTTGAGATTGATGTGTCTTATCACCCTGGGCTCAGGAATATTAAAACATGACAAAAATGAAGCATTTTCTTTCAAAATTACTTAAAAATATTACATGTTCTAAAAGAGAGGCTGTAGACCCTCATTTGTTTTACTTATTCGTCAATCTACAACTTTTCCCCAGGAGGAAAGATTCATCTTTTCTTTAGCTTTTTGAGGAGGAACAAACTGTAACTAGTTCATTGCCAAATGTTCCACTCCACCAACAGGGCACTCTTTTGTAGAATGGTTGTTTTTCCAACACCACACACACAATTTTAGCAATAAAAATTAATTATTGTCTGCTAGCTTTGCAGACATTTCATAACCTACCAGCCTAGGAAGTAAATTTAAAGCCTATCTCCTGTCAAAAGCAAGCAAGTTTTTACCCTTACCCTATGAGTCTGGCATGTCTCCAACCTAGATCCACATTTAGGCACAATATTAATTTCTGTTTCTCTCAGTTGCAGCTGTGCAGGGATAAAAAAGTAATTTTTCTACTCTGGCAGGATAGAACACACTTTTTAATTTGTCACTAGATTAAGTTAATGACTAAGTACTAAAATAATTCCTTGGAATGTCCTAGAGTCCAACTGAAGACAGGAGGTGTACGGTCCCTTTATGCTAGAGCTCTTCTCAGTTTTTAGTAGAGCGACAGTAATACCTTTCAGGTATTCCAGAGGATGCTTTACCTAGCTCTGTGCTTTACAGGTGTCAGCAGTCAAAGACACATTTCCACACTGATTAAGGATAACTAAAAGTATTAAAATGTAAGCCTTTCTGTAGATAGGAAAAAAAAAAAAAAAAAAGGATTTCTGCCCAGATGAAGAACACCGGTAGAAGCACATTACTTTTTGCCCAGCCTTATCAACACAATCCACATTTTATTTGTGAAGCATGTTGCTGTAGGCATATGCAAACTGCACAGAAATATACACCATGCAACAAGACATCCCAAAAAGGATAGCTGTAGGGGAGTGGTAGGACCACTGAGTGTTAGTGCAGATGGCACCACACATGGAAATTCAAAACCAGTCCTGAAACGATGCATGTATACAACACCAACTGCACCTTCAGTCTGTCGCAAGGTAGGTAGCAAGGGTAATTGAACATCTGCTAGAGTTTGGTCCCATAGTTATTTCTAATTGGGTTCTTTCTCTCTCTACACCTGAATTGATAGCGGGTGTTTGGTCTAAGCACTGTTTTAAACATTTCTGATGGTTCTGGCACATCCCTTTATGAGGCACCAGATGTGCAGGTACTGAAATAGCTACTGCCAACATCTACCTATAGGGAAACTGGAAAGCACATAATTAAAAAAATAAAATAAAATTTAAAAAAACCCACAACTTGTTTGCATTGTGATAATGACAAACAAAACAAAACAAACAAACAAACAAAAAATGAACAAACAAACAAAACAAACAAACAAAAAAACCCCAAACCAAACAAACATTAAAAAGTGGGTTAATCAGGGGGAAAGAAGAGATTTCTATTTTGAAATGCAGTTTTGAATTTCTCCAGGCTTGGCAGTCCATCTGGACATTGCTAGATGCCTAGTTACATCAACACATCATGTTTCATTTCAGTTTAACATATTTTTTTGTTTTTAAGATGTCCCTTATAGTCTCCCCCACCACAACATATTCTTAAAATTCCATGTTGCGTTTTGTGTCAGAAGAGCATCAGTGAAGAGTAGCACATGAGTTTCTTAGTGCAGTGACCAGGCCACCAGGAAGGTAATGACTGTCTGTTTCTCTATTCTGGCTGTTATTTTCTTGGCTCCCTTATGAACATCTTCCCTAGATAGTTCCACACAACTCTAATTATAGGACTGAGGATAGCAACCATCAGGAAAGCAATACTTTATCTTTATACCTGCTGCCAGTAGTTTGCTATTCACGTTGATCTAGGAAAAGAGGAAAAAAAAATTGTTTACAAATGTATCATTATACAGCAGCTCTTAAATTGCACAACTATTAGCTGTAAGTATTGACTATTGTCAGAGCTCTGCTGCGGCCTGTGAAAAGGTCAGGCCTTTTCGCTTCTGTTCTTTTTATGTGAGGAATACCAAATAATAAAATACACCATTTATTGGGCTGCTGAGATTTTTTCTCCCACATCTGCAAAGCAGTCACCAGGTTTGAATCTTCTTTTCCATTATTATAGGAACAAGGTGATTTCATTTTCTTTTCTTTCTTGAAGAAAATAATTTAGTTTCCCATAGCAGCACCCAAAAATGAATAGTCTTTATTTTCCAGGTAACCATTATACAAACAGTTACATCTTTATGAGCTGCCTGTGCTTCTGGCCTTAGGATGCTAATAGAGTGGTGTGCTTTTTCTCAGAGAACATGATAGAAGTAATAGCTCCTCTACTGGTCTATCAAGCCAGCTAACAATGTTGATACTTTGAAAACATTTTCAAAGTACCGAGTACCTCATTTTAAGGAATTATATCCAAATGTAGAGGTCTGAATTAAAACAATCTAACCTTAGGATTCCTCAATTTCTAATAGTGCTCCAAATTAAGAACTTTAATAAACCACCCATTTTGTTTAAATTTCCTAATTAACTACATGAAATTTTAATCTTAACCCATATAAATCATATAAACGGAGATGCCTGGTTCCATTTGTACAACCTCACAATTTCACGATAGATGTCAGGTGTTTTTCTGAAGCTTAATTCTGTGTTGTTACACCAAGAACATCATCTTCTAAATAGACAGAAAAGTTCATACTGCTGCAGGGAGAACTATAAAGGACACGAGAAAAAAGCCAGCAAGAGACTCTCAGCCCATCATTTTTAATTCTTCTGCCACTTAAAAGGAAATATCATTGCAAGGTAAAACTACATGGAAATAACTACTAACTTTGCAGTTAAACACATAGTAACAGGAATGTAGAGTCTATCTGGGCATTTGCAAACTGCAACAGAGACAGCATTATTTACTTACCCAAGCCAAAGTCACCCAAGCTCCACAGAAGCAAACCCCAGCTGCTACTGCAGGAAGGAAACAAGGCAAGTATATGCCTTACTTGGCTGGGGCAAGACTCCAAGATGTTTCAATAAAGGTTAGTCTTTAGCTCTCAGACTAAAAGCTTACTATAGAAGCTTTATTTTCTCCCCAAAGTAAACTGAGAGGCTGCAAAATCCCGTCAAATACACATGCACTGTTCTATGTAAACACAGGGGGAAACAGATAACTTGAAATAACAAGTTTGGCAATCAAGGTCTATGCAGAACCTAACTTATTTCTTCAAAGATGATAATAAAAGCCATAAGGTTATTGGTAAAAAATAGCTATAGGCTCACTGAAGAGCTTCAGGGACTGTTTTTTTCTGCTCTCTTTTTCCTCGTTCCCTGAAGTCTGCAGACTGTCAGGCTGCAAGCATTTGTTAGCACCTCTCTCCTCACCTGGCACTGACAACCTGTCGAGCTTCTGTCAACCCATCCAAACCCAGGAGTCTCCGTGACAAATATGCCAAACACTTCATATGATGGTCCTGAGGAAGGATGAACTTAGAGACCATTATACCACAAACACGTGTACTTTATCATCTGCTGAAGACAATACCCCAGACTGCAACATGATACCTTCCACCATTCCTGTACTAGGGCAGGAGCACCAAGCAAGGGGCAGGATACAACACCTCAGCACCTCTGTTTTCAATGGCACCAGTCACAGTTACAAAGGAGAAATCATAAACAGTTTTGCTCCTCTATGTGCCGTACTGCTCCTCTGTGCCACACTGGAAGACCCAACACTGCTAGTGGAAAGGAGGAGGAGTTTGGTGTGTATGTGTGGAAACTAAAGGAATGAATAGAACCATACCCACAACACCATACCACCAGCCTGCTGCTTATTTCATGGCTGTCCCCAAGTGTCAAATATTCTCATTTTATTATCATCATAATTACCTAGAGACTGTTGAGCTAGTAAAGCACCAAAGCAAAGTTTGACCTTAGAGGCTGTGGAACATACATCTTTGCTTACTTTGTTTCTAGGAACATCCAGACATCTGTGAGGAAAGGCACAGGATTTAGCTAGTCCACCTGGGGGATGGAAAGGATGACTTATAACACCTCTCAATTCCCACAGCCTTATTTTCTGTGACCCTGTGGAAATGATACATTTGTATGGCAAATAAGACCATTCCTGCTTCTAAAAGTTAATTCTTAAACAGTTTTTAATAAGATGTAAGACTATGCTTCAGGGTTTACATTAATATTAAGGATGTGTATTTTTTCAAAATGGTGTCCCTAGTGTTTCATCCACCTCCTCTGAAACATTCCATACTGGCCAGTCCTGGGAAGGAGGTTCAGGCAGACTGCGCTTCAGATCCAGTATGACAATTCCAGGGTTGCCTATCCGTGCAGAAAAGCATGGGCATGAATACCTGCTCACACACAGAAAAGCACTTAACATTTTGAAAGGCTTCACTATCTTGAGTTTCATTTTACATATGAAACATACAGAATAGCAATAAAATCAGTTTTTCCCTACATACGTACATATAACACACATACACACACTCATAGCTATATGTATACGTATAGGTAAAATCTGTGTGCATGGCAGAAAAGCATGATTGTTGTCAAATACAAACTAACATTGCTTCTGAATTAACTGAATTGAACTTCAAAGGCCTTGAACACAGATTTAATCACTATAGCTGGTGTTTGATGACAACAGCATCAAACATGTCTCCCTTGAATGATCAAACAGTACTCTGCTCTTCTGCTTCAGTAGGCAAAGTTTCATTCAATGACATTTTCGATCTCAAAGGCTGTGAAGAAATTGATATTCTGCACTTTAAGGAGACCAGGAATCTTTTTTTTTTTTTTTTTTTTCTCTTGCTTTTAACAGCTCTTGGAAGTATTTACATTTTACCCTGGAATAGTTGTCAACTTTAATTTCTTCATCCCACTTAATCTACTGTTTCTTTTCCATTCCCTTCAAAGTTAGACATCTGGAATCAAATAAATTCATATACTGATGTTTGTCAACCACCAAATACTGATCAACATTTGCAGTTCTGATCAACAGCTTTTGCATTTGCTGTGATTAGAACAAGAAACAGCCACCTAGTGAAGTCCACACGGAAAACTGGAAGAGGAAAGAGCTAGCCAGGTTCTTCCTGGCTTGTATCAGTTGGATTCGTTACAGCTGTTTGTACAAAAAACAAGATAATTTAGGAGGGCTCCAACACACCCCAGTACATGACAAACCTGGCCACTTCATTCTTTAACACTAAACAACTGTTGATGTGGTGCCCACCAGTTTACCCAGGAAGAAACCACATTTTCATTTTCCTCCAAGTTTCTGGGTAGCTTTTGTATGTTCCTTTTTGTTCTCTCCTGAAAAAAAAAAAGGTATTTTTCAATTTTTTAACCATAGAATAAAATTCAAGCTATATTTTTTATGAACTAAAAAAAAAAAAAGGAAAATATTTTATATACAACTTCTTCATATAGATTTTTCAGAATAACAAAGATTAAAATCAAGCAAAAATATCAGAAATTGTCCTGAGACTGCTTGAGTAAGGAAAAATGTGAACACCTGCTCTAACATATAGGGATATGTTTTTCTCCACTGCTTCAGTAGAAGAAGTCAAAGGAGGAGAGAGGCAAGGCATAAGAGAAGAGGTAAAGAAGATACCTTCTTCAGGTTTGCTTGCTACACATACAGCTCTGCATACATCAGAAACCCAAGCATTACACTGAACACAGATATATTCCCTGTGGAAACAACGGCAGCTGTTACTTACATTGATAAAACAGTACTAGAAGGCTCCGAAATACTACAATGATGAGACTGATTAGTATAAAAATTAATATAGAACAGTGACAGTACACAGGTATGGCGTGAAAGCTCACATGGTGAAGGTAGAAGAGGGTTGATTTTAGTTATATATGAACTATTTTCACCATTGCTAGAAACATATATCCCACACTTCCAGAAACCATTGACAGAGAGCAAATATTGCCTCCTGTCTACCCATGCAATAGAAAAAACAATTGAGACAGTCTCAACTTGAGACCATGTTAATGTCTACATCATTACAGACTCTTCCTCATCTCAAATAAACATTTTTCCTGATTATTCATGGACTCATAATATACACATCTAATCATAGAATCAAAGAACATCTCAAGTTGTAAGGGACTCATAAGGATTATCAAATCCAACTCCCTGCTCCTTGCAGGACTACCTAAAAATAAACCATCTGACTAAGAGCATCATCCAGACATTTCTTCAAGTCTGACAGGCTTGGTGCTGTGACCACTTCCCTGGGGAACCTGTTCCAGTGATCAACCACCATCTCAGTGAAGGACCTTTTCCTAATGTCCACTCTGAACATCCCCTGACACAATTTCATTCAATTTCTTTGTGTCCTGTTGCTGGTCACCAGAGAGAGGAGACCAGCACCTTCCCCTCTGCTGCCTGCCTTGAGGAAGTTGTAGGCTGCAATAAGATCACCCCTCAGCCTTCTCTTCTCTAAGCTGATCAAAGTGACCTCAGCTACCCCTCATTAGCAGTATTTAGTAATTTTCAGTTAGCAACTATCTGACAAAGTTAAGCATTTTTCAGTATTTGCTTCATCAAGAAAACTGACACATAATTATACTCCACTGGTGCCTTGTATACTCGTATCTCTGTTGTGGTAAGTACATACTCACATTGCCTGCTTAAATGAACTCTATGGCAAACTAAATGTATGTATTTTGCATCTCACCAGAAGAGTCTGCAGATCAAAATATACACTCATTTGAGGAACAGAAGCAAATGTCTCTGACCCATAACTGAATTAGATGTTGCAGATAAAAAATATGTTGCTGCTTTCAAACAAATAAAACCAGCTGCCATAACATGTTAAAGAAATCATATAATTTAGTGACGGTTCCAAAATAACAAGGATTAATTTGTTCACATGTTCTGGGTTAGCCTTGGCTAACAGCCAGATGCCCACTAACTCCCTCGCTCACCCCAACCCACCATGGGATGGGGAGAAAATAGAAGGAAAGCAAAAAAGACTCATGGATCAAGAATCACAGCCCAGTAAGAAAAGCAAAAGCTGTGTGGAAGCAATGCAGAAAGAGGAATTCACTCACTACTTCCCTTTGGCAGGCAGATGTCCAACCACGTCCTGGAAAGCAGGGCCTCAGCTTGCCTACCGCCTCCTTGGGAAAACAGATGTCATAACCACGAACCCTTACCCTTCCCTCCTCCTTTTCCAGAGCTTCCACCACTGAATATGAAGTCATATGGTATGAAATATTAATCTATTCAGTTTGGGTCACCTGTCCCAGCTACGTCACCTCCCAATTCCCCTTCTTCCCCTGCCTTACTTGCTGGGGGCTCAGGGGCAGGGCACCTGGTAGGAATTTCCATGGACAAAATTTTAACTACTCCTTGAATTTTCTTCTTTGATTCAGATATCTTCATTTTGCTGGGGTCAGAGTAAAGTTTGTACCTTTGGCTGATTGTCAGGAATTGCGGGTACATTAACAACTGTAGATTAAGATTAAAAAGGAGCTTGTCTTCAAGTAGTAAGCACCAGAAATTTGGTAAGATCGTATTTGGGAAATAAAACTTATCAATTGTGATTCACTTATTGTCTCAACTGGAGTTTTATGGTGTTCTAGTGCAATTATGTTGAGAAAAGTTTCACAGAAAACCTTAATTTTGAAATAAAATGTCTAGGGAAGCAAATGCATTAGAGCTTGTATTTTATTTTTCCTTAGCAGTCTGAAAAATCCATATTACAGCATTTATTATGTACTCAGAGATATTTTATTGCAGCTCTGTAGAAAATAGCTGTTTATCCTGCTGCGTCTCTGAACTCAGTAAGACAGTCCTTAAAAACAGAATACACAAAAGGCTAGAGACTCCCACTCCTCTCTTGTAGAAAGTGTACATTCCTCATGGCATCAGGAGTAGTGAAGGGCTCCCATTCACTAGTAACTTCTGGAGCAAAAGATCATGAGAATTTGTGTCTACAAAAGAGTTTCTGCTGTTAGAAATGGTCTTTTCTTTCTTTTTGTTTTTTTTTTTTTTTTTAATAATTGATGTTCCCACATCTGCACATAGGACCCTATCACCTGACTTTGACTAAACTGTTATCCTTAGTGTGCAGAATACACCTGCTGAAGTTACACACGTGTGCAGAGAAGTTCACGCACACTGTGCACACACAACACAATGAGCAAAAAACAGAACCACAAGAAAGTGATTTTCTCTTTGGGAATTCTGCATTAATCTTTTCTTTTTTCTTTTCTTGTCAGTAAATGTAATGAAAACACTGGCTCAATACAGCATATCTCATTAATACTAGAACCTAATGTGTTAAGCACTGTTAGAACATCTAGCCCGTTATACAAGAATGAAAGCTAATCTAAATATGGAGTCTGAAACAAAAATCTATGACCTTTTTATTTTTTATTTGGTAGGTTTCTTGCTGACTTCATTTTGCTGCTCTGATTTCTCTACATTTTGTAGAAGTGAAAAAAAATAAGAAACCATTATAAAAGGCAGGACACAATAAAGTGATTACATAGTACCATCTAGAGACTGCAACTGTTATCACACCACTGAAAAGAAAGCCTTTTCTGGATTCTCATTAGGGTCTGTGTGCAAGAGGTAAAAAGAAATCCTGTATTTTTTCCAGGGCCACAGAAGGTATTTTCCAGTATGACGAACCCTGACCTACAACTGAGCACTTTGCATCCTTTATGCAGGCATGCTAGTTTTAATACTCTGTTTTCATATGTGTCATTTTCAGGATGCTTTATTATCCTACAGCTGATCCTTTAGAGGAAAAAGGGATCAAGGGATAAAATTGTATATTTGACTTAATCATTTTAGCATATTGGGTTCTTTGGTCTATCAGTGTCTCCTGAGAGCATATTTTTCACCAGCGATTTCAGACAGACTCACAGCATGTATCTCACATCTCAACAGCACTGTCAACATGACTAACTGTTGACAATATTTGAACTTCTGAGCCCTGCCATCCTTGGGCACAGTCACAAGAAGAGCAAGCAAAAATACATCAGTTTTCAAGGACACTAGGTCCCTCCCTTTTCATGAACTAAAGCATTCACTCTCCCCTTTTAAATCCCCTCAAAAACACACCATGAATCCCATTTAATTAGAAATGTTCTCACACATTCATTATACCAGCTGGTTTCGACTCAGAAAGCATATTCTTCTGGCTCAATTCTATACACAGCACCTCTGTTCAAATATGAGACTCCATAAGAAGGACCTGTGTTTTCTCTATGCTTTGTTATGACAGGGATTGAGCATTCTGGCAACTCTTAAATAATAATAATAGTAACAGGCCACTTAGACTTCCAGGGACACATGAAAGAAGAGTGGACAGATGGACAAATCCATGCCCATACATCTCTTTACTCTCACTTACCCTTCTCCTTACCCCTTTCTATCCAGCAAGTCAGTATTTCCTCTTTTCTCTATTCCATTTTATGAATATGTCTTTTTTACAGAGGCTTGCCTACAGCTATCACTGGTCCACAGTACAACAGAATTAATGCAGTTGATATGCGATAGAAAGGGAAAATGTTGGCAATATATGATTACAGATTAAATGATGCAATTTCAGGGTCAGCACTACAGAAGGCACTTATGAAGAGGCTGACAAGTAAAGATGAATGGCAAATGAATGAGGGCAGTTACAGTATTTAATGTACATTTGCCTTCTCTGAGATCTGTAGACTCTGCTACCATCTGCTGGTTTATGAAAAAGATCCAGGGAATCTATTTTAGTGGCTCTATATACATAATCTTTCAGCTGTCTCTCATTATGAGAACAGTTCTCATTTCAGGTCACAGCCTACCTTCAGCCTCCACAGAGCTGTCAATTAGGCTCACTTTTGTTTCCTGATGCATTTCCGACAGCAGGAGTGAGGAAGAATAGCAAACAGACGGTGCAAAATTTATACTAAACACAAATAATATATCCCAGAGTAAGGCACATTTTCAGTATTTTGCAAAAAAAAAAAAAAAAAAAAAAAAAAAATCAACACAATTAGTTCCAGTTTATTCTAGAGGACAGAGGGTGAGGACAGATTGAAAGGTATTCAGTTCTAGTTTTTAATGAACATACCCTTCATTATGCTTCCCTATACAACTGATATATAAATTGTCATACACCACTGAAATCAACGGAGCAATGCAGCCTGCTATCTGCACTAGAATGTGATCCAGGGAGGATACATGCCAGACCTAAATGTAACTTAATGCAAAGTTATGGCCAAGTAACATTAAATAGAGGAAGAGAGAAAACATGAATGTATTTCCAAATACAGTATTTTTATTCTACACATTCTTCCCTTAGACATATGTAATAATTCCTAGACACAGAACTCACAAAATAAACCAGTTTTAAAATCACCACCTTTTCTTCATCCATTTAACCTGTCAAGACTATCTGGAAAGGGTTAGCAGTGGTAGCAACTTTTACAGAATAGTGACCTTATAAATTGAGTGCACACAATCAACCTAACTCTGTAGAGTTTAAGGCCAAAAGGGATCATGGTGTCCACTTCCATACTTATCACAGTCCACAGAGTTTTACCTAGTGATTCCTCTTTCAAGCCATCAATTCTAGCTGAGTTGGGGTTTCAGAGTGGAGAAAAGCACATATATGTTTCACAGTTCAGAAGATCAACTACATGCTCAGCTCATTTATGCTCATTCAGACGTATTTCTGATGCACAATAAGGTGTACCTCGGAACTAGAACAAAGTTGTAGCTCTCCATGGGAAGCTCAAGAAGCAGCAGCAAGCCAAAGAGGCTAGCACCCTCCAACAGCTACCCAGCTTCACGAACAAGCCCATGCCAGCTCAGCCCTTTGGACAGCAGTTTCCCCTCCTGGGACTAGCCAAGACTCCTTTACCCAAGCTAGAGGATGCTGCACCTCACTGATGTCAGTGGCCATCCCCTTTCAGTGTCAATACCTAAAGACTGGGGATTCCTAGATTTGGTGTCATTGGAGCAACGAGCTCTTGGAAGCAGTTTTGAGAAAAGCTCATGATGAATAGCCTGTAGAGAGCTTTCTGCGTTCTGCCTCACAGAACTGGACTCACCACCAGCAGTGTAAAGTAACAGCAAGCTGCTTCCTTTAGGACATCCCTACTAATATGAACAAGAAAAAGGGATGTGCACGTGCTGTTTTTGCAAGGGTAGACATTACAGGCAGCCTGTGTTCACTACTTGCCATCTAGCAAAGAGGAAACTGAGGTTACTGGAGTCAATGAGAAAACATTGGTTGTATCTTTTAACACTGGTTACACCAGAACTCCTTTCAAAATAAAATTGGACATAGCTTTACAGATACGTTGAAGATGAATGACAGTAAAGCCCTAGTATAAGACTAAAGGGGCTTGGAGCAGTCTGTCTGGAGATGGACTTTTCTTAGTATATTTCAGCCAGATCTTTTCTATTACTATAGCATTTTTGATAACTCTGTACTACAAATAACACTGTGACGAGCACCAAAAAAAAAAAATTAAATATTTAAAACTACACCTGCTAATAAATTTGATAACATGTCCTCCTAATATTTGTTTTGGGGAGGGAAAGAGAGCAAGTATCCCATGAGGATAAGCCAACGTGAATTATAGACCATGCACTGCCTGTCATTAACAGGCATGAAAGATTATGGGAATAGATCTAATTTGACCAAAAAAATCACCAAACACAGCATCATAGAATGAATTATTGATACAGTAAACTTGCTGAGCTGCTTCATACAGTCGTGCTCCAGTCACATGGTTACCCACCCCTATAAGATTAATTCAACCATCTACAGTATATGCTATTTATATCAAAGAAGCTGGAAAAAAAATATTTACAATATGTTTGGTTATATTTATTAGAAAACAGCAAAAGCACAAAGAAGCTTTGCAATGACAGTTCTCTTTTTTACTATATATCTGAGAAGAGAATTTGGCTCTTATTTTTGAGATTGCAAAAGGGGATAATCTGCAACCCTGGAAAAAAAGTATTTTGTTTTCAATTTCCAGAGAACTACAAACTGCTGCAAGGGAGGATAAGAAACAGCCACAAATGTAACAATTAACATAGGCTTTGGACAGGCTTAGTAGGACTTGTGCACACAATCAGCCTCACATCCCAAATGGCACAATGTTGGTCTCTGCTCCTTGCAGGTTCCAGCTCCAACCACAACTTCCTTTCTATTGAATCATCATTGCTCAGGTGGGTCTGATTTGTATGTGCTCTAAGTCTAAAAGACTTACATCTATTTACAACACTACATTTGAAGAGCAGATGGTTTTGTGCAAGTATTGCGGAGCTGCTACCTACAATATGGGTTTATAGAGATACATACCATGTAAAAGGATATGTTGCACTTATATGCCTTACTCTTAATAGTTTTTTTTATATTAACGACTCCTAAAGCATTCCCTATATGGGAGGGATTATTTTAGCACTGATACATCTCATTTGGAAATAAGAAAACAGAGGGAAATAAAATCCAGCTCCTAAGATGTTTGACCAGTGAGATCAGAACAAAAATATTGCTTTGTGATTCACACACAGCTAAGTGTTATACAGAGATTAATTCTCCTGCTTGTTGATGTCAGATTCCCTGCAAGATAACTATGCATTTCATCAGAGAACCATTAAAATGAGCTAAAACTTATACAAATTTATAGCAAGAATAACAATAAATATCCTTTATTTTCAAACTAAAGAAAATTTAGGAGCCAGATTGTTCAGCTTTTTCCCACTGAAATGATGTGATTAAAAAATATAGTTAGAGCACAGAAAACATTTAATTTTTTCATTAATCTGGTATTTAATCTGTCTGTCATTTTACTTAGGCAAACCACCACAGTAGAAATGAGAGTTCTGAATCACAGTTTATATATAGTTTAATTTTTCATGTATCCATCTTTCCCAAAGGAATCGGCTAAAATAAGTCATAACTTTGTCATGGGAACACACAGATGCACATAGCACTCCTATAATAAATAATTAGATAGGAACCTTAAAAAAAAAAAAAAAGTCACTTTGTGCCCCTTTAAATTTCACTGGCCTACAAAGTCAATGTCCTGGGTTTGTGTGAGTGGTGGGGTTTTTTTTGATAGCAGGGGAGGGGGCTGTAGGGCTAGCCCCCTGTGAGAAGCTTCTTGAAGATCGCCCAGCTCCAAGTCTGCCCCACCTCTGCACCAAAACTGACCCCATCAGCTGCGCCTCTGTGATAAAGTATTTAAGAAGGGATATGGTGAGGAGGACTTGGACTTGTGAGAAGGAGTTGCAGCAGCTGCATGAACACCAAGGTCAGTGGAGGAACAGAGGATCAAAGGAGGGGGGAGGTGTGCCGGAGCAGAGACCCCCCTGTATCCTGTGGTGAGATGGCAGGGCAGCCGCCCCCTGCCACCCATGAAGATCTACGGTGAAGCACTGATTTATAGCCTGTGAAGGGCTTCAAATGGACAACTAAGGTGAATGTGCCCGAAGAAGGCTGGGATCTTGTCGGAAAAAGTAGCCCCTGCTGTTGTAGTTCAGCACTGGGAGGATTGCAGCATGTGGGGCTGTCCCACAGTGGAGCAGCTCGGGAAGGGCTGCAGCCCGTGGGAGGGACTCATGTTGGAGAAAGTTTGTGGAGGACTATCTCCTATGAGAGGGGGACCACGATGGAGTAGGGGAAAGAAGTTCCAGAGGCTCCCCCCACCAAAGATGGAAGAAGTGGCAGTGCTGACTGCACCCCCCATTCCCTGCCCCTGCGCCACTGGGGGAGGAGGTAGAGATATCGGGAGCAGAGCTGAGCCCGGGAAGAAGGGAGGGGTGGGGGGAAGGTGTTCTCAAGATGTGGCAATGCTTCTCACTGTACTACTCTGTTAAGTGTTGTTGTTAGAGTCTGTAATAAATGTATGTTCTTTTTTTTTTCTTCCCCTAACGAGTCTGCCTTTTGCCCATGATCATAATAGGTGATTTGCCTGTCCTGGTCCTATCTCAAATCCCAAGCCTGGCTTATTTTTCCCTTCTCACCTCTAAGAAGGAAGGGATATGTGAGTGGCTGTGTGGTGCTCAGTTGCCCTCTGAGCTCTAACCACAACTGTCTTGCTTTCATATGGGTTATTCTGATGTGACTACTATTTTTCACAAGAAAACAGGATGACACACTCCAAGCGTGTATGATAAGAATTAAATTTAACATGAAAAAGTAACAATACTCCTCTCCCACTCTCTCATTCTCCCTCTCATTTTGTTTCTCCTGTAAGCAAACAAATGTTCCTTAAATCACCTGGGAAATCAAAGAATCAACAAAAATGTTTCCATGAAATTACCATAAGAAAATTTTCATTTGCCATAAATCTCTGAATGTTAACAGAAAGAGGTTTTGTCTTCAAAGCTGATCTTTTTCCCTGGTAGGAGTGCTCTGAGTGGCACCACACCCACTAAAACAGCCACTTGGTCAAGCTATTTTGCAGAAACAGAGGTTCTGCCTGTTCTATGCACCAGGCAGATGATGACTCTGTACATAAATTGGATAAATCCCAGACACATCTCCCTTCAACTGAGTTACTCATGTTTCATTTCATAAAGAATTACAGCACTTCCCAATCATAAGTAGAGAGCTACATTTTGACATGAAACTTTTTTTTTTTTTTTTTTTAATGGGAAACAGATTTTTTTCTTTTCCAACTGGAGATAATCTCAGTTAGTACCTTCCTCTGAAGCCCTCCTTCTAGGCATAGAACCACCATTTATCAGGAGTAAATACTAAAAACTCCATGTTTACAGTTTTGGGGAAAGAGGGCTAAACTTTTTAGTTGCAAATTGAGGAGCAGCTTTGCCTTCTCAGTAAAACCAGTAGTCAAATCTGGACCCAACTAAGTCAGCAGAAATCTTTCCCCTGACTTAATGAGGACTAGGATTTCATCCAAAGACTCTAAAGCAAGTAAAAGGAAAGAGCAAAACTTACCTCTATAGCAAGAAAAGAGAGCAAAAAAAGAGGAAAATGGATTTATTTTTTTAAGAGTTAAAAGGTCATTCATCTTTACAAAAGCTAATGAAACAAATGTCATTAGACATCGGAGATATAAAAGGTCAAATAAATATCCTGAACATGGAGCTAAAATGTTACAGAAATACTAAAGGAAGAGGAGAGGCACATTTCTTCCTTTGAGGATAAAATGATTAAAGAATAAAAATAATTTTGGAAAAAAAAAACATCTGAAGGGAAAACAAAAATCCACATGGCAAACATTTAAAGTAATGAGCCTGTATTAGAAAAAGAAATAATATCCCTTTATTAAATATCTAAGGAGCAAGCAGTTACAAGAAGCTATAGTGATCACACTGTCTAGAACAGTATTGAACTTGGTATTTGAAGCTTGAAATTTCATAGGAATCATGCCCAACAGGAAAAAAGAACATTCTATGATAGAATGATATCTGTTATATTCAGTCTGAATAATCATACTTGATCAACTTATGGAAATAAAAAAGTAAAAAGAAGCAAGTCCAAAAGGAAAAAAAGCAACAACAAGAGAAATGTTAATTTATCAATGGATCACTTTACCAAATATGTCATGAGACTTCATTAATCCTTTGACTCAAGGTTAGATAACTCTTTTCACAATTGTCCTTAGAAAAAAGATATTCACCTTCAGGGAATTTTCTTTTAAAATTACTTTTTTTTGGAAGTGTAAATAGAACACCTGCCCAGTGCAAAAGGCCAAACCAAAACAAGAGTTGCTGACACTGTCAACAACTTCCAGCAAGATCAGAGCCATCATCCTTAAAAAGACTTATTCAGGACAGCATTTATGTCTAAGTGCTCCACATTGGGGATCTTATACAGATTAAAATTCTTGGAGAAATTTTATGTATTTATTCTAATTTCATTTATTTATTTTAATCACTAGAAATTGTCTACAATTTTAGATCCATTATGATAAAATATACACATCATACTATTTTTCTCATGACTTGAGTAACTGTCAGTGTTCTCATTCCTTCCCTTTCTTGATTCTGACAGGGACTCTGAACAATAAGTTAATTATCATAATGCCAAATAAATTATTTTTAGAGAATCATATATTCCAGTGAATTAATAGCATATTTTGTGTATTTTATAATCTGATTATATGAATTTAGCTATAATGTGATCCAAATCCAGGATGAATTTTCTCTTAATTTAATACCGTTTTAAAAGTATGACCCTTCTCTTCTGACTTGAAAAATATCAGCTGCTCTCCAACAGGATAAACACAAAGAAACTGAAAAATGTCATATTTCTACCTTCAATCAGAGAGTACATGCACCTGTTTCCATATGCTAAGTATTCTACACTGTTATACAGTAAGTGTGCTGTTGTAAGGTATATCTATGAAGGAAGAAAATGCAGCTGGCTGCTGCTCTTAAATCTTGAGATGTCAAAGAATGTCACATAGAAGAGTTAAGCTTCATCAACTGTACTGTATGTATGAGACAATTAAGCACAGAAATAAGAAGTAAACTATCCAATATCTAGTTTTGTCTCATGGTTAGGACAGATGTAGTTTCTATAAACCTTTCTTAAATGTCCTGATCTTCCCCTTCCTCCCCTTGTAAAGGATAGGGCTGGACAGAGATTAATGTGTCACGATCTGCCAAAAGTGAACAGAACTACAGCCAGGCAGCAGGAAAGATGAAAACTGAGCCTCACATAAAACACACCTCAAGGTGTGGCCAGAGCAACTGTGGGGTAAGCTGATTGGAATTTACAGTCTGTCCACAGTTCTTCAGTAAACACTCAGCTATTGGTATACACAAGGTAGCTCAGCAAGCCCTCTTTCATTAATAGTAAGACTACTATGATATATTTCTTTTTCACTACAAGACATGTGCATGCAAGCACTTCCTGGAAAAATACCGATAGGCTGTAAACACACACCTTTGATTATTCAGGAGTAAGAAGTTGTTTGTCCATATCACCCTGAAGGTCATAAGGATGGGACAGAGGAGGGGGGCACATGCAGAAAGAAGTTTCCTTTTGCTAGATCCCAAATTACATGAGCAGTATGTGCAATGTTGTTGCACACCTTTGAAACTGCTGTAGTTACTCACATAGTCCACCAGTTAGTTTCATAAACCAAGGTTCAATCTCAACTTCATGCTTTCCTCTAGGACTGTGGAGAGAATTTGGTTTCCCTGGCTTTAGGCCCTCACCTTGACTTAGAGGGCATTGCTTCATGTTTGTTCCCTTTGGGTTTACCAACTCCAGCCTAGGTCCAATGCTACTATGCCACTGAAGACACCTAGCTCCAGGAGCTATGCCTCAGAAGTACACCACTCTGGAGCGCTATGAAATCCACAAGAAAACACAAATCAGTCTCCTATTTAAAGTTTTCCATGTACAATCCTGTCTCTGCAGATATTTTGGACTAAGGTGTGACAGCCCTACAATCGACTACTTTCCCACTTGTCTATAGATGCAACTACACCATCTCAGCACAGGTTAATAAGGAAACCTTGTTTGCACCTCCTACTCCATGGACCTGAACACTCCTGTATCATACTTCATGCTCTCCTGAGCAGTGGAAAGCCATTCTCCTGTCTCCTAACAGGTCTAATATTCAAATTGCCCAATATCTACAGTGATGATCTATGTTAGGTGCTCAATGTTATATACACTTACATCAGCTCTACCGCATAATTCTCTTGCCACATAGCTCTGGTATTTCCTTCCCTCCATTCAGCAAGGTTAAACTTAGCACAGGTTGAAAACTTTTGTCTCCCCTGCACATCCAAAAGGAGCAGTGCACTTAACTCAAATATCTTCTGAATTTAGTGGTAGTTTCCTTGGTCCTTTCAAGGTTGCTCTATCTTGGAAAACTACAAAAACAACAGGTACTTCAGACAAACCCCTGTGTTTAAAAAAAAAAAAAAGAAAAACAAAACAACACAACAAAAACCCATAAACAAACAAAACGAAAAAACCCACAACCAAAAAACCACAGCCCATACTTTTTGTTCATATCAACAGATTCAGATTTATCTGGAGCTGAAGTCTGAAATGCAATGGGAGTCTGCAGAAAGGCTCTCTCTGATTCCAAGAAAATCTATAAAGGTCAAAACTCCTTCTCAGCTGCCTTCTCTGTCCAAACTAATACTTTACCCTCTTTTGCAATGAAAACATCTACAGTATTCTCTACTGGGGAATAGCTGTCACCTCTAGCATATTGTTGTCCTAACCATTGACAGAACTAATACACTCATCCTGCCTGTCTTTGGCCTTGGCTTCCTGGCCTACTTCCATGCAGAAGTATAATTTTCCTAAATCATTGTTTTGGCCATGTCATTACTCTCTTTTAATGTCATTATGGGGTCTGACTTCTCTATAAGATAACAGACAAAACTACTTACCTCTGTTGCACAATTCTCCAAAGGACTCACTTCAGCTATCATCTCTAATTAGCACCAAGTGGTTGAGTGACCTGTTCATCCACACTTGCATCTCTTTCCAGCTTTTCCCACTTCATCAACTAGGTGATCTTCATAAAACATCCATGAGTCACATTCACTCTGTTCATACCTCACCACAAAATTCCCATCTGTTGCAAAGTCTATTAAAAGCTTGACAATAATTAAGCTATTAAAATACCAGAAGTTCCACTTACCATTTTAACCAATATTTTCAGGTTTGACCCTTCTCCTTCATTCATCCCTTATCTTGTACTTATACTGTATGCCTTTTTTGTAGCACACTTTTATACTCATTTTTTTTGTAGAACACTAAGTACAATAAGACTTTGTTCCACAGCTTGTGCCTAATTACTACACTAGTGCTACTTCTAATATTAAATTGAACTAAACTATAAATTATACAATATTGCCATTTCCACATGCCGATTAACACGCTGAGATATATTCTGAGGCCACTGTACATATTTGCATATCAAGACTGCTGTTTGATATGTACTTTACATACACAGCTAAAGCTACAGATAGGACCCATAATTCTTTCCCAAAGGAAAGTAAATATGTTCTCTCTACTGTGGCTGCTCCTTCTGATCAGAATAGCCTTTAAAGTACAATATCATTTTTTCAACTTAGATTTTCCAATTACTGCAGATAGTACACTGTGAACCTTATAATTCTTGTTGGAAAAAGCAAAACAAATAAAGCCCCTAATTGTCCCAACACAGGAGGCACACAGAATCATTCCTGTCTCATTTCCCTACACTGTGGATGCCACATTCCCCCCTGGCAAACTGGAAACAAGTTCAGGCTCACCAAAACAGCAAAACTTAATCCAGTACACAAATAATTTCACAAATTTATTTTCCTTTTACTACTGTTCATTTATATAAAAGAGGATATTCCTACATAATTAAATTCAAGAATCTCTGAAAATTTTTAATAGACATGTTTGTAACATTCTTTCTACAACTGTTCCAGGGTGCTTCCTGTACTGCCCTAGTGAGTGTTTCAAACTCTGCTAGTGATCTAGGTGTATAATGCTGGTATATATGATATATATGGTATTTTTTGATTCATCTGAGAAACAAACATTTGGAGAATGTTTATTTGAAAAGCTAAGTCATCCAAAAAAAAAAAAAAAAAAGGAATTGAGGTTTTTCATGTTACAGGACAAGAAAGTGTCAGAATTCCAAGTGTAGTTCTCAAAATATTCACAGTACACCATTTCATTCCTACAAATAACTGGAACATGGGAAGCTGGACTGCTGTTTTCTGAGCTTCCAATATCTGCAACATATTTGAGAAAGAATTTTAGTCTAGTCCTAGAGTTCTTTTAGACAACAGCAACAACACAATAAAAGAAAAAAAAAAAAAAAAAAACAAACAAAAAAATCCCCATCAGCACACCTAAAAAAAGAATACAAATTACAATTATCACTTGTCTTGGGAAGTATGTAAAAATATTTGTTCAGATATTGAGCTTGGCAAATTTTGAAGACATTTTACTTACTCTAGAAAAGATTGCACTCAACTGCTTGGCATTTTCAAATGAAGATATTTCCCTCCATAACACTATACAGAGCAGTGAACAAATATTCTAAGACATAATAGAAAACAGAATGGACGTCCATTCTGAATCAGACAGACCAACTCATAAAAAATAAATGAAAAAGAAAAATAAAAAAAGACAATAATTATAAAAATGAACAAGCTAATAAGTAATCCTTTTGATTTTGAAGTTCTTAGATGTGAAAGCCTTCTATCTGGGAAGCTCTTATTTACCTAGCAAGAATGTTGTCAAACTAACAGCAAAATTTTTAAAGAAAATTAGAAGTACCAAACTGAAACTCAAATTTAGAAATAACTAGTAAAACAATAATCCCTGAGTTTGGAACCATGAATGAAATGTTTACAGTCTTCAACATTAAACCTGAATAAATCTTGTTATTTTTAGCAACAAAAATGTTTTAGTTATTCTTTTCTCAAATTACATTATCAAAAGACTAAGAGTGAGTTAAAAACAGCCTGTAGCAGAATACTACACCAGATGAGGTAAAGTATGGATTAAAAACTAGTAGTTTCCTTGGTAGACGCAAAACACTTGCAACACCATATAGTACACTAAATAAAATATTAGTCCATACTTCAAGAACCAGGTTTTTTTCCTGGTGTATATATATACATACACACACTCCATATGCATATATATATATGGTACATATAAAGCAATATAGATTCACTTAAGTATACTGATTTATACCTACTGAGGATCTGAATCATAAAATATTCATACTGAAATTAAATGGCTCTTGCCATCAATTGGACAATAGTTTCAATAACAACCATAAATCTAACATCTGGTAAAGACCCCAAAACACTCTGCAAATATCATCAAATATCACTACCACACATTGGTTGTAAAATATTAACTAGTATCCTAGACACGGCACTAAATAGAAGAATTGTGAATATTTTAAATACATATTAAGTTAGCTTTGTGACAGGAGATAAGAGCTGATAAGAATCACTACACATAATGATTTTGACAAACCAAAGTATAATGTACTGCCAACAAGATGCTTAAAGTGAAATTTGCCTTTGTGAAGAGCTGCAGCAAAATTCCTGTAAAGCACCAAAACTCTGAGACTTAGTTAGGAAATGGCACAGAATCTAGTTCTCTGTACTAGGGTAAAATTTACATTCAAGCAGATGATGCTTAGTCCTCACACTTTACAGTTATAACCGACATGTATGTCTATCTACTAGAATAATTTCTGATCAATACCTCCTCTGTGTCTCAGATTAGGATTAAATAAAAACAAAATAAACAAAATGAAACTGCACTTTAAAAATCAAAGATTCACCACACACCCCTTCAGCCTGAAATTTGTTTGGAATACAGAATAAAATCTGTTGCCTAAGTTTACAACTGGAAGATGGAGATTGGAAGATGTGCAATTTTCTAAATGAGAGAAGAAATTCTGCTGCCAGATTCTGTGGGTATTGAGGTAGAAAGAGAGAATTCACCAGAAAGTCAGTGGAAAGGCCCAATTTCTAGTAATGGGGCCTAGCACTCCTCTACTGCTCAGGGTTATCCTTTTTTCCGAGAGAGCCAAGGACCTCAGGGACTGCAATGTCTTGATGCACGCCTGCTAACCCCACACCTATGTCCTTCTCAACCTTTACTTTGAAAGCCTACACAGAATGAAAGTAGAGATCTGTTGCTTCCTACATCTACCACAAGTTAAAGTGAGCATATGGATTAAAATAATTAGAATAATGCAGTATGTCACTAGTAAGGACATCCAGGCTACAGACCAAAATTTGTAATTGCAGTTGCAGCTAGATGTTGACATTATGTGCCAAGGTTGTCTCCAATATTTATGTGTACTTATGTGGTTACCTTACTTCTAGAAGAGGTTGAATCTTTTGGAGAACTACTGTCCTGGGTTTGAGTGAGTGGTGGGGTTTTTTTTGGTAACAGGGAAGGGGGCTATAGGGGCAGCCCCCCGTGAGAAGCTTCTCGAAGCTCCCACAGCTCCACTTCTGTTTGGAAACTGAGCCAATCCGCTGTACCTCTACAATAATGTATTTAAGAAGGGACGTAGTGAGGAGGATTTGGACTTGTGAGGAGAAATTGCGGTAGCTGCGTGAACACCAAGGTCAGTGGAGGAACGGAGGAAGAAAGGAGGGGGGAGGTGTGCCGGAGCAGAGACCCCCCTGTATCCTGTGGTGAGACGGCAGGGCGGCACCTCCCACCACTCAAGAAGATCTATGGTGGAGAAGACACTGGTTTATGGACTGTGTTTTTTGCCTGGATGATCAAGGTGCTGTGCCCGAAGAAGGCTGGGGTCTTGTGGGAAAAGGTAGACCCCACTGTTGTAGTTCAGCACTGGGAGGATTGCAGCATGTGGGGCTGTCCCACAGTGGAGCAGCTCAGGAAGGGCTGCAGCCCGTGGGAGGGACTCATGTTGGAGAAAGTTTGTGGAGGACTGTCTCCTATGAGAGGGGGACCACGATGGAGCAGGGGAAAGAAGTTTCAGAAGCTCCCCCCACTGAAGATGGAAGAAGCGTCAACAGTGACTGCACCCCCCATTCCCTGCCCCTGCACTGCTGGGGGGAGGAGGTAGAGATATCGGGAGCAGAGCTGAGCCCAGGAAGAAGGGAGGGGTGGGGGAAGGTGTTCTCAAGATGTGACAATGCTTCTCACTGTCCTACTCTGTTAAGTGTTGTTGTTAGTGTCTGTAATAAATGTATGTTCTTTTTTATTCTTGCCCTAACGAGTCTGTCTTTTGCTTGTGTCCGTAATAGGTGATCTTCCCCTTCCCAGTCCTATCTCAAATCCCAAGCCTGTCTCATTTGACCCTTCTCATTGCTGGAAGAGAAGGGGGAAGTGAGTGGCTGCGTGGTGTTTGCCTGCTGACCAGGCTCAAACCACGACAACTACACAACACTGCACAATATCAGTAATTCTTGTATATACAGAGGATTATACAGGGTGAAATACTCATAGAGGATGTTAACTCAGACAAATTCATGCTTCCTCTTGACCTCAAAATCTATTATTCTAAGATTTTATGAGTAAAGGAAGTTTTGATATTGCTAAAAATGTTAAAATGCCGATTATCTAGAAGCAAATGCAAGTGCACTAACTTTTCTCAGAAGAAATACCTTGGATTTGAGAGATAGTCTACAAACTAGATGACAGTTACGACCTTCTCAGGGAAGTTTTAGAATTAGTTCTTAAAACAGTTACATGCATTCATGTACACATAGGTATACATCTACGTGATTGAAGAGTTTATTAGCTTAAAACCTATTCTGCCAGTTTTTTCACAGAAGATTGCTCCAGGGCTCTATTCCTTACCCCTAGCATCCACAAAGCTTGTGGAAATAACTAGAGAAAACTGTTTTCAAATAAATAATCCAAGGTAATGTTGTCAGTGTTCTGATTATGTGTAGCTATATTATGTATATCTTGTGTTATTGCCTATATTCTCTAGTATATCCACACAGAAACAAGGACTGGTCCTCTGCAGGAAGGGAGATAAAAAAAAAAAAAAAATTAGTCATATATTTAGGAAAATATGCTGTTGTAGAGTGGTGCACAGCTTTTAAAACAATATTATTTGATAATTTTATTAGGTAAATATTTATAAAGAATGTCAACTTGAAAGGGAGAAACACCTATCCACCTCTCAGATGTCAGTCTTTCTTGCAGGATGTTAATTCATAAAAGGGAGATAAATGGCACAATTGTTATAACTCAATGAAAAACAGCTGTGCACAAAAAAAAAAAAAAAAAAAGAAACAAGATAATATTTCAGTTAGTACAACAGAATTCTGAAGAAATGAGAAAATAAACAAGTAGTTTCAAGTGACATCCAAAGCTATGTTGGTACAAAATCATGCAGTCAATAATGCACTGAATGGTTTTGCTATTAAAGAAACAGAATCATGCCCACCTCTTACAACACAAACAAATCTCTAGTTTTGCAATATATGTAATTTTAGACTTAAAATATTTGTAAAAAAATGCAGTATTCTTATTAAAATTGTAAAATATTATCTTCAGTTAAGCAAATTACATAACTTTAATGGGTGAAATCTACACCGTCACTATTTAATTGCCTAAGGGTATTTTCAGATATGTTTGAATCCTATTACCTGTAAGCAATGAAGCATGCTAAAATACTTTGCAGTTTGTAGAGTAGGAGATGTCAATCAGGCTTGACTTACTTAAAGCTCTTTGAAGAACTGGGGTACAAAAATGAAAGAAGCAAGTGAAAGTCTTTCTATTTGGTAAAAGAACACTGGTATAGCTGTATTGTTTGATTGTTTTTTCACAATGCAGCCATGCCTTGAATATAACTCCCCTGGACATGAGATGACAATTATGAGAAGAAAAAAGAAAAATAAATTAGTACAAAATCTTGATCCTCACTGGCTGCTAATATCTTTTGCTGAAAGTTTTCCTCAAGCTATACAAGAAAAAAATACAAATTCCCTATTTCCAAGATACTTCTGCTCTTAAATGGTGTAAATTTGGCAGAACTGATATGAGAATTGCAGTTAAAAAGCTTATGCGTATTTATGTGTAGAGCTTAATGAAACTCTTGCACTATTCCAAGATTTGCAATATTCGAACCATGTACAACAAAATTATAGACCATAAATAAATACAACAATTTTTTTTTTTTTTTTAATCCCCACATCTATGTGGATAAAGTAATTAATCTTATATGGAAACAAGAACTGATGCTACATGTGGGCTTCAGGTAGGACTCTCAAGTACAACCACAGCAAAATGGGAACATACTGAATTCTGTCAGCAGATCAGAGTTGTAGTTCTTCTTATCAATACATTGTTGTTTATAATAGTCATTTTGAGTTCCTGCAGCAAAAGGTGCATGAAACTTTATAGTAGGCTGAGATAGGATAATCTCCCTTTAACTTATACCTGACACTTCAGAAAAAATGCAAGAAATTTAGCAATGGATGACTTGGAAATCATTGTAAAGAATCTTTCTTACAGACAGGGCATGCAAGAAACTGGCTGGATTATACGTACCTCAGCAACGATGTCTTTGACATCTTTTATGGTAAAAGATTTGCAGCTTGGCTAAGTAAATATGAAAAGATCTCGCTACCTCCATGTAATGTACAAAATTACAACAGCAAAAAAAAAAGTAATGACAACACTGATAAATCATTATCCAGGTCCTAACACACTCTCAGTTTCACATCTCTTCCTTTCCAGGTTTTTTATCTGACTTGTCATCTGTAAACCCTTGTGTGTGCTGAGATATATATCACACAATGCACAAGGCGAGGCAACACTACCATGCAGCAAATTCCTTCACTCAAACAGGAGAAAATTCAATTCCTTTTTGCCAGTGCTAGATGGCTTTTATTTACCCCACCACAGTGACTTCTGTGGTCATAGAGTTGACTCATTATATGAATGACTACAAAACATACATACCCAGTAATCCTTAGAGGAAACCAGAAATCATCAGTAACTGATGCATAGCTGAAAAAAAGAGCTGAATTTGTCCCCACAGGCACTATTTATGTATTCACGCACTTAATATTTCACATCGCATCTGACTGTTTGAGTAAATAAAGTGACATTTTGATTATGGAACATATTAGAGACTGACAGTAGTGTTATTGATCTATCAAAACATTTGAAGGCTTCATTACTACAGTTTCAAAGTCATTAATTTCAATAGAGGTGTGGGCACCAGACTGCTATAGTCCATGGCAAGTAGGTAAGCACAATGCTTAAGTAATATCAGTTAGAAATATAAATCTAAGACTAAAGAAAACTTTATAACTTAAGGAGCCATTCTACAATGTTTGCTTACTGCAGTGATGCAGCTCTTTTTTTTATAGGCCCTAGGAGATTCTTCCTTCATACTCAGTCCTTAGTAATCTCAAGGGAAAAACAATGTGGTTACACTGAAAATCACCTGGAATGCAATGATATATGTCCAAGTGATGAAAATAAACCAGTCATTACAATCAGGTGCATAATAATAATTATGCAACTTAGGTAAGTCACTTCAGGTTGTCTTCACCAGTAATCCTCTCTCTCACACTGTAACCAGTGCACAGCACTCCCCTACCCCTTAACTGGTAGTCCAACAAATGAGCCTTCCAGATCTCACAGTAAAACGATGGCTATTTGCCTTCCAAATTGTGCTGCTATGCATGCCTAGTAATTTAAAGCCTCCTTAGGTTCCCTAAAGACCCAAGAAGAGTGGGTGGCAGAAACAACACACACATCTTCAGCAGTGCAATTTTATCACTGTGATGTCTTCAAATGTACTGATACCATTATCAGACCCCTTAGCATAATTACCTGCAGAGCCAAGGGTGGAAAAGAGTACAGAACAGAATGTAACAAAGAGCAAAATGCATTGAGAGGTGTCACAGCCTTTGTGTAGCACAGAGATGAAGTATTATAAGAACTGAAAGGGAAGGTTAAAAATAAAAGAAAGGCTCAAGACACAGAATTCTTATGAGATGTATTAAGTAGAATCTCAGAATGGAAACATGGCAGGAGACATAACTGGCATGAAACAGACCCAAAATCAGAACCAGAAATACAGTGCTCATGTCACATGCTTCTACAAATACCTGCAACACAGAAGGGCATCTTGAGTTTTACTGCAAGTTTTGGTTCGCACGCATTTTTGCTCAGCTTCCTGAAGTCAAGGGTGAAGGATCTCCCACTTGTTAAAAACAAACAAACAAATGAACAAATAAATAAATTAAAGCTTAAATGAAACTGTTGCAAGAACATAACTCTAGCAAGGACTATGCTCTACAACAGGGAAAATAATATCGTAGTAAGAGACTGTAAAAGAGATTAACTAATACCTTTTCCTATTGTAAACTTCATTCTTCCTACAGGACAAGGCAGGAGAAAGGTCCCTCCAAATTACAGTCCCTACCTGAACTTCATATTCCTAGGACAACACTGCTTTCTGTCATCCCTTTCAGAGGCACAAAAATAAACCTTAAAGCTGACCTAGATGCAGCTTGTTATAAGGGTCCTATTTTGTCTTCCTTTTCCTTGAATTTATGGCAACACAGTAAGACCTTCACATATAGATCTTGTTCCAAAATCCAAGTCCAAACTTATTGTCAGGAGCTTCAGAGCTTTTGCATGGTTTTAGTTCTGAAGCAAAAGAAAAGGGAGAAATCATGAATATACTACTTCAGGGAAAAAAAAAAAAAAAAAAGGCAGAGGTGAATTTCTGTCAGCTGAAGACAGTTTTTCCTTGAGAATCAAAAATAAAACTTTAAAGACAGTTAAAGTTACACTCCATTGTATTCTGAAGGGGAATAATAATTTTGAAAGTGAAGATAAGATTGTCAGTAAGTTACCAAAAGCAGAGCTGTTCTCCAAAAGTCCCTAAAGCAGAGAAAATTAGCTTATTATGATGTTGTCATTACTCTGTGGCTCCTACTGATCCAGGAGTAGGTAGGGCCCTTGAATGTCCCACTGCACTGATTTCTAGGCAGAAGAGCCATTCCCACGAAGAGTCATACTTATTGGCAACCTCCATATTCAAAATTTACTTGTCAGCCCAGAATTCTAATTTAGTTAAAAAAATATAATCTGCTTTAATCGTCCATTCTGTTTTAGAAAAACAGAAAATACACTGGCTTTATTCAGTACTGGAGGAAATAAAAGACCATGAGAAGGAAGAAAAAAAACAGTGTTCCAAGCACAAAGATCTGAAAGAGAGGTGAAACAGCAGCCCATCTAGACATTCCTAATGGGGTTGATCTATTTTTCTTGTTTCCTACAGTTAACTAGCTAGTGTGGGGGGTTTGTTATTATTATTATTATTATTATTATTATTATTATTATTATTATTATTATTATTATTATTTATTATTATTATTATATTTTTAATTGAACTACTTAACAAAGCAGAAGCCAAAATTAAATCACAATCCTAGCTGAAAAACTCTTTCTCAGCTGAGGCATAAAATTGCCAAAAACAATCAAGATTTTGACCGATTTTAGTAATTTATTAAGCACATGATATTTGAAGAGAAAATTCTTAAATTTTCATTAAAGTTTTAAATACACACCCAACATTCATTATCAATATTTGAGCGACATAGTACCAGATGTTTCCAACACTTAGGAAAGGTAAAGAAGGAAGCAGAATGACACATAAAGCAACTGAATGGAACATGGAAATTAGCTTCATTGTACCAAATGCATTAGCGTACAGAGTGCATGTGTTCCACCAGCAGTTCATTGGGCTAATCTGTTAATAAACTGCTGTATTATGTTCACACAGAAACAAGTGCAGGGAAGAATGTTTTTTAATGAAAAGTGTTTTGTGTAGCATCCACTGCAGAGTGACCATGTAAATCTACTAAATCTCTGGATCACAGGAGCAGACAAAGAGCTTTACCCACGTCAATGAATCCCAAGTAGGGTAGCCTCTTATATTTTACTGGATATTTCCTTACTGTGGCTGAACATGAGAGGGCTGTATCCAACACTAAAACAAAGATAGCTGTAATGAGTCAGTCTGGTCTTTCTGAAATGAGGCACAACCTCTGGCATAGATCCCAAGTGTTATCACTGGGAAGTATTATCACTGGTTTCATGTTCTAACAACCTTTAAGTTAGTCTGTAGGCACCTATTCTATATTGTAGAGATGATGTAAGTAGATAAATGTATTCATTGTTATATTGTGTAAACAAGAATGATTAGTGCATTGAGATGATTAGTGAATGATTATTGAATGATTAATTATTGAATGATTAGTGCATCAGAGTCATGAATGCCTGAAATTACCACCAAGAGAACATAAGATAGGAATATATCAAAGATGAAAAGATGACCATCCACACTGCAGAATCTGTGTTATCACTCTAGTCATGAGGCTGGAAGAGAATCTTCAGATTAAAAATTCACTGCAAATTCAATGAACTGTCCCACAAGCCCATTAGACTATTAATTGCAGTCCTCCCAGAAAGTCTACCTGTGCGTTAGATCCAGGCCTATATGAACATTGCTAGTTACAATTTCAATTGACCTCACTTATTCTCCACCTTTTCTTCTAGAGAACCCTGTCACATCATCTTTTTTCCCCTCTGGCTGTTGTGCTTTTAAAAAAAATAGTTATTTGTGGTCTCCAGCAAGACTTCATTTTCATTGGTTTTAATAAGTCGCCCCGTTCAAAATATGTTGACATTCATACCTCCATTGTCTGACATACCCCATGCAAATGTCCCCTTAGACAGCCAAGCTGCAAAGGCAGTAGTGCTAAGTACTGATCCTGTTACCTGGAAGTAGATATTTGGAAAGTCTGCAAATGTACTGTACCAGCAATCCAGGTTTTTATTACAGTATATATGTCAGTATTTTTTAACACATACTTCAGCAAATCATTATACCGAGTGCACAGGATAGTTTTCAGTGACTCAGAGCTGGTTTATCAGTTGTAGCCACCATGATAAGGATTGCAAATGAAAACAAATTGTGTGGCCAAAGTGCTGTTTTTTCTGGTCACAAAAACAGCCTTCTAAGAGCCATGAAAAAACACAATTAAGTCAGGAGAGGCTAAAGGCTGGGTTAATTTGTACTGACTTTGAAAAGAGCAGCAAGGTCTGAAGCATGCAGAAGGTAGTATTTACATGTTTCCCATCGCTGTGATCATCAGACTTCATCCAAATGAGGTAAATCAACCTTTTTGATCTCCAGAGTTCCATTCCTTATCCACAAGCCAAGCTTTAGCATCCTCAAGGTACTCCAAAGGCATTTATTTTATTTTTTACAAGTTTGTATTCCCCAAGTTCAAGCCAAAATGGAACTAAAGATTCAAAGCAAGATTTTAAACATTCAGAAATAAGAACTCATCACTAAGCCACACTTTGGGATGGGCTTAGTAATAGAATTTACCCCTATGATGGTCTTTAAATTAAGAAAACTCCTTACTCTGACACCTAATGTCAAAATGGGGAAGGCAGACAACAAGACACCATCCAGGGCTTCTGGGGAAAATGGAGCACACAGTTTTAAGTGGGCAGATGGGGGTGGCTGGAAGAAGAGAAAAGTAGACCATTAACATTTGCTAATCTAATTGAAATCCAAAAATGAGAACTATTTTTTCCTTCTATTGGACTTTAAAGACTGCTCTAAACAATAATAAAAATCTCCTAAATATAAGCTTCCTAAATGAGCTACATAATGTTCCAAGCCATAATCACCACTGCAACAAGAAAATTGCTCAAATCGTTTTTGAGCCAGATTTGTCAGTCATGCTGCTCTGTGCTCTGAGTAACAATGTTCTGTGCAATTAATACCAAACCTTCTAAGGCAGCTCTGAGTTGTGATGTTCTGTGTGCTTCTGTCATTGCAGCAACTGCAAATCCATACTAGACTGTATTATAGAGCACCAATGGGAGGAAAAGATAAAGAAATGGGAGTGGAAGGAATAGAAAAAAAAAAGAGAAAAGTTTTTCAGCCAAACAGAGGCCAGGAATAGTAAGATAATTAGGGTGTTTTTTTTTTTTTTTTTTTACAAGACTGTAGCAGCTTGAATTGTTCCCCCCGTTTTATGCTTAATTACAGTTTTTATTGCACTCGTAAGAAATTCAGCTGCTGAAATAATCTAAGGAGCCAAGAACAATTCATTTCTCCCCCTTTTTCAGAAACTTTCAGCTCAGCCATTATACACTCTCTCTTTGTAACACAAAGATGGAACAAAGCGCTATTGCACTTGTGTTTATGTTAGGGTCTTAGATGCCATCATTATTCTCAATTTACATGAAAATCCTAGGATGACAAATGAATGAGGGAGACACAAGGGCATAAAGAGGATAGCATTCTTTTTTTCCACATCTTGCTGTGCCTTTGCATTGCAAAATTGCCACTTACATCAATAAAATACACATCAGTTGATAATGAATTTATAGAGACCACGCAGAGGGAAAAATCACAACTCCAATACACACGAAACATCAGCCTCTTACATATGCTTTAAATTGTACATTGTATGCCGAGACTTCTGAAAAAACATTCACTCAGTGGAAACACAGGGATGGGAAATGAAGGAGTATATACAACGCCTTTCCTCAAGACCATTCCAATCTGCTAAATACTGATTACCGTCACAACCTAAAGCATAATATTTAGCACAATACAAAACTGCAAGTACTTAATATCTGTGACCAGATCAAAAATTAAGCCTATATACTTCCAAGCAGTATATGCAAACAAACAGGAGGCCATTGAACAGGTTGTATGCACCTGTCACATGGTATTTTCAGACCCTGATATACAATCCTGGCCCACATGGAAAGTTATACTGAAATCAATAAAATTTATATCAATAAGAGTTAGTGGATTGGGCCAGTCATGCATTTTTCATGGCAGGTAAACTAATTACAAAAACAGTCACTTGCATTAAGATTGTGCAAACAAGACTTTTAATTCAGGAATTCTGGGGATACAGTTGGAGAAGACAAAATTGAACTCTATATTGAAAGTTAAAACTCATCTTGAAGGAAAGAAAGACACAATAATGCACTACAACTTACAGAGAATTTAATTTCTCGTTGACTCAAGTCTCATCTGCAGCTGTTATCTTCACAATGTACTCCCTTAGCCTCAGCTATCCCCCCAGAAATGAGTAACAATATCCCCCCAGAAATGAGTAACAAAGCTATTTTTCTACAGAAAAGTGTCAATGAAACACTCAGAGAAGCTGGAGAACCTGACAGGAATTTTACCTATAGTATCTTCACAAGCAACAGTCTTAGCTGAAAGGATAACTATTCCATTTTAGTCTGATTTAGCAAGAGCAAGCTTTTACCATTATTAAGCTCAAGATAAATGTCCCAAATACCACACACTTATAAAGAAGAAAAAAAAAAAAAAAAAAAAAAAAAAAAAGAAAAAGAAAAGGTGAGCCCAAACAAGCAAACAAGACAAACTAAAACTTTGCACTATGACTGAGGAAACTGGCATGGCAAAACATGTAAGTGAAACAAAAAAAAAGGATGTTGAATGAAAAATCAGGGTTCATTAGTAGAGTGTCGAACAGAACATCAGTGACAGAAAAGGAAAAGATGCTCAATTCTCCCCTCAAAATCAGCTGTTCAGGAAGGGAAACAGACAAATTTTTCTAGCAAAGAACAAGCTTAGCATAGTCTAGGACATGTGGGAATTAAGGAAAAACATACTTAAAGGCCTTGTGATGACTTCACATATCTTTGACCATCAAAACTGGGTATACTAGAGGAGAAATAGCTCAGGAAGTAATATTTAAGTATGAAAATAAAAGTTCATTTTGATAAAACAAGCCTTCGCAACAAGTGTTCAGCAGCAATCAGTTTCAACTTTCCCCTTGAATATGAGCATAAGCCTTCTGGTGATGCACAAGTTTAGCCATACGACTTAGACTTGACTTTTTATCTTTGAAAGGCCTAGGCAACTGACTGAATTTTCCAAAGTCTTAGGTAATTAAGAAAGAGGCAAAAGACTTGCTGATCTTGGTGTTCTTATTCTTCAGATAATTACTAGTGTACTGTTAATAATCAACAACTTTATCTTAAGACACTTGATCACAAAGAATGTCCTGAGGAATAAAAAAAAGAGAAAGAACAATTTCATGCCCTTTACCTAATGGCATCAGCATTTCCAGCCCTTGGCATGTGTCGTCCTGCTTTTCTCACTTCCCTCTTAGCATCTGAAGGCACACCTTGCAATAATGGAGTTTACAAACCAGCAATCTGATACCTAATTCTACCTGGCTGTGACGTGGTCTGTAGAAGATCACATTTGCAATAGTATTGTATTTTAAGGCCCTTATCTTTTAGAGGCTGTCAAAGCCAAATGGGGGGAAAATATTAAAGAGGAAGAAACTCAACTGGTGTTGAGAAGAATGTTCTGGATCTAAAGATGAAAGCATAACTAATGGATATATAAATTGGAGTCTTCACAGCAAGCTTGGTTCAGCCATTCAGAGAGTTGCATTGTCTGTGCTGCACAGTCTGGTGGCAAAATCAGAGCAGTCCTCTGGGCATAAGAATCTTCCATTGCATCTGTGATAATACCTCTGATGTTCCTGTTTATCATTTCAGATTTTATCTCCTCTCAGTACTTTTGACTAATCTTGGATTTCTGGAAGAAATGTAGCAGGAGGTGGGATACAGCCTCAGACTGAGCCAGGCAATGGCACGTCTACTCAGCTGTACAGCAAAACACAGGAGCATCACTGCTGCAGCCAGCTCCACTGGGAGGGTAATCAAGCATCCCCGTCCATGCCCCAAGACACCTGTATAACTGGGATATAGCATGAAACAGACTTAAATCTGACCCAAGGAGTTCTCATCAGTGAACAGAAGAATACCAAGGTTCACTTCTTCAGCATTATATTTACCCTTGACTGTGAAGACCTTAAGTTTGACATATTTCAGCTTATGCTGTTATATCTACAAACTTAAAGGCCAGTTAAGGCTTGGTCACAATCTCATAGGTCTCCTGTTGATTACCAAGAACTAACCATCCTTATCTATATCTCAAGTCTTTCATCATTTATATTGGCTGATTATTAAAACAATACAACTTTCAAAATACACTTATCATAAAAGATCAAGCAATAATTTCTCCACCTTAGAATATTCACAAGTAAGATAGCACAAAATACCAATTCTTTTCTACTCTATTCAGTCTTCGCATTTGACTTAGAGATTTCTCTTGGTAACTTGCCATACAATTTAATTTTCCCAGACATTACTAGAAACTGTTAAGCTTGAACTCTTGCTTGTATACTTACATTTTCTTCAGTGTCATAACATCCAAACTTTTTTCAGATTAAATATCTTTACCTTCTATGTCCCATAAGAATTTTTAAAATCAGTAACTAATACTATTAAGATGATGAGAAAAGCTAAACTTTCCAGTATTCATTAACCTTAAACAGATCTAAATTCCTTTAATTGTTTTAAACTGGGAAGAAGATGGAATATCTGCTCTATAAATATCTGGGAAGATTTTTCAATAGTCTTTCATTTATACTCACACAGAGCTACTGATTAATTTTTCAGCAGGGATACACAGTAGTTTCAAAAGGCCCAAGGAAAAGTTCATTCTCTCAGAACTTCTAGGCTGTATTATAGCACAGTCACAGCTCTCCCCTTCCTTTCACTTCTTAAAACAATTCTGGAGCAAAATACCCTCCTTGATCTATTGTGGAGGTCCTGCCCTTTACTTACCAGAAGTATCTCTTATATATCTCTAAATTCTGGTGAAAATAACCATAGTTAAATCAACTGAATAATACATAGCTATAAAACAAGTGTTGCTTTTCTGCCTCCCCGAGACTCACCTCCAACAGGCCAATGATGATGGTAGCAGAGATCAGAGTGAAAGCTAACAAACCTCCTTCCAGCCACCCCTCTCTTTCCAGTCAGCCATCAGCAACAGCCATCCTTGTCTTTGTGCCATGGTGATGATTGACTAGACACAGTGGTGAGTGGGGAAAGGGAGTTGTTCCAAAATTCAGTCAGTCTTGTCCCCTCAATTTTTCCTGTAGCAGAGATGATCAACTTTCCTCCCCTACTAAAATCATATTCCACCAGGGCACCACATAAAGATAGGATAAATAAAACCAGGAACAGTCTCTCTGTATGTGTTTGCAGTAAGGATGGCACAAAGCTGTTGGAAGGGGAAGTAGAAATTAATTTGCTAGAAATTCATTTGCATTCACTGCTTCCAGGATGAAGAGAAGAATAGGGGGAGCATGTTTTGGCAAATAGGTGGTAACAGCCTCTGTTCCTACTGTTGTTGCTAACCAAGTCTCATATGTGTCCCAGGAGTCTGCCCTAAAGAAGGCAATGTAACTCTGGGACAAAACTGGTGTTCGAATTTCCCCCTTCAGAATGAAAATCACATTTTTTAGAGTTGATACACTCAAGAGAACATCTGGTGAGAAAAAGTGGGGCATTTTGCACTGGTAGAACAGTGAAAAACAAGACCAATTTGGGATTAATAGTCCATTACACAATCCATATAACCTTGGATATAACATACTATTGTTTGTTGTTTTTATGGTGTTTAAAGCTTCTCATCTTCATGAGGGAATATGAGAAGTTGACACATACCCTATGTGTCCTTGTAGCTGGGAGCAATAAAGAGGAGGCACTGAGCAGAAGTAGCACTTTCTTCTCCTTAGAAGGAGGGTGTTAACTTTCACCAGATGTCCTTGGCCATTTGGGGTTATGCAGTTTAATAACAGAGAGGCCCTTTTGCTACCCACTTTGTTGCTTATGATTGTAAAAACACTTGCTCTAATTTAGCCAAAGAGAATGTCTATATTAGAAAGCTGGAGATAAATTGTTTGGCTTCTTGTGGCATGAGACTTATAAATGAGGGGGGAGGGCTTGGAGGGAGATGAAAAGAATAAAAAATACAGTCTGAGAGAAAGATTTTCTCCTGCTCAAATCAAAAAATCTATATAATTAAACAAACAAACACAACAATAACAAAACAAAAGAAAGCAAAAAAAAAAAAAAAAAAAAAAAAAAGAAACCAACAACAACAAAAAAAAACCAACCCAACAAATAAATCCAAGATGAAAACCCAGGCTCTGTAACTGAATTCAGTTATGTTCATTTTAACAGTAATTTACTCACAAATGAGCAATCATGCCTAAAGCACAGTTGAAGCAGGTTTTGTAGAGAAGTCATTTTTGTATGTTTCGTTAGCTTTTACACTTCTTATTTAAAAATAAAGAAGATATTTTTAACCAACACTCATATTACTCACTCTTGGGCACTCCACAAGTACTGAAGGTCTTGTAAAAGATAATCCTCACTTTGACACTAAACTTCCACTCCTGAGAACCAAGGGAATTGTGATTGTTTCACTAGTCAGTCATTTTTTAAATAGCAAGTTTCCTGTCTTCTCTCCTCCTTCAACATCCTGGCAAGATAAAGGGCAATAGAAGGTCAAAACTGCTCCCACTTTGACCATCCTTTCCTCAACATCACCGGTTTCCTCTTTCCAACTTAGAACGGAAAGGACATGAGAAGTTTGCAAGCTGTAATTATTCCATCTAGACAACAGCTACTTTTTGCTGTTCTTCTGGGCAAGGCAACACTGAAAAGAACAGCACAGAGTCTCGAAGCAGTTCCTGCAGACTCTTTATGTTTCAATCCGTTAGTAAAGATGTTTGTCGTCTCTTCTTTGACAAGATCCTACTCTATTGGAACAGTTTTTCATCATTTAAACACCTGAGCTTCAAACCTGGGAGAATTTGAACAATTTAAGCCAAAATTAGGGGTGCAGGTAAATGATCAGCACAGGACAAAACTGCTTTTCTCATCAAAACTCTGCCAGCTGTACATCCAGTCATGTCAGACTGCAATGGGGGCGAAGTCCTTTCTTGTTAATCATGCAGTGTCAGATCAGCTAATAGAAAGGTTAGGCATAATCTATCCTTCAGAACAACTGCACTGCTCTGCAAATTTCCATTGGTTACACTTGAAGAAATGTAGCTAAGTCTGTGGGGGTTGCACAGGTGCCATGAAGAGCAAAATACCATTAGAGTACAGTTGTATTACTCTTGATTAAAATAAACCAGTTCAGTATTCAGAGCAGGGACTGAATTTCAACTGCTGGTGGATAAAAAAGTTTAATGCACCTAGTTTTTATCCAATTTCGATTGTGCCTACAACTGTTACAAACATAAGAGCAGAACAAACATAATGGCAGAACATCCCATCAGGGAATCTGGTTCTCTTCACATAGTCTAGGTTGAATCAGTTAATTAATCAGATATTAAAGAAATATATAAATTATTGACAAAATCAATTCTTAATTTCTTACCTCAAGTTGTACTGGTGATTTGTCTAAGTCAGAAGAAACAGAAAAGGCTCAAAGGACTAGTACTAGAAAGAAACATCTCCTCTACTTTACACTATGTGAAGTCCAGCCTGAGTCAGTACTTAAAAATAACAAAACTTTAGGTTGGGCACAAGTGGGATGTGCTCAAAAGCAGAGTGGGAGCTGCTCCTCCTCTCATCAGAGAAATCAAAGCCATGATTTGATTTGTGGACAAAGCGAAAGTTCCAGGTAGTCAACTTTTTTTTTCCTCTGAATGGAGGAATGCCCTCTCTGACCATAGATGGGCAATTATAGACGTCCTTTCCCAGCTGTACAACACTGACCATATACGTATTACTGCACCACATGCAGCATGAATGTGTATCTAACACAGGTACATAAACTTTTAGGGTTGATTCTCTACAATCCATAGATCAACCCCAAAGAAAACAGCTAAAAGACAAGGGGAAACTGGTAACTACAGACTAGGTAAAGCAGCTAGAGAAGCTGGAGAATATTTCCAGAAGTGAACCGATCTCCCCAGAGCATTTCTAAAACAGTGTTCAGAAGCTCTGGGATGCCTGCATTTTCTCTCCTATTTCCTGTCCCAGGTTTCTTCTCTAGCTGTGTGGGGGATATAAGGGAATCAGTCTGACATGTTAGCATCAGTGTAAAACTCACATTAAAAAAAAAGGTAACAAAGTGAAAAGAAGTTTAATTTCTCTAACGCTGTTAAAGATTTGTTTCCAGGCAGTCTGTAGGTGCAAATGCACCACATCTTCCAGGGGAGGAAGTCTTCCCTCCAGATGACAACATTACCACTCCAGTGTCACATACCTCTTTCTGCTTGATGAAACCTAGTGACATTTACAGAATCAAAAAGAAATACCTGAACAGCTCAGAGAAAGATGCTTCCTTTATATTAGTAGAAGCTAGTTAGATAATGTGGGAACTGCTGTCTGCAAAAAGTACCAAAATATGCACTAAGAGAAGTTTTCTTGCACATGAAGACACATCTGGATTCTCCTGGAGGCAGGAGCAACAGGGGAAGAACTCATACAATTACAATGAAGATTCAAGATACCAGAATAAAATGCAGATAACCAAATGGGAAAAAAGAATAAGGTACACAACAGCTGTAAGCTTCCCCTTCAACCTTTCTGTCTCTCTTAATTTACTCTGTACATTTCTGGAGAAGCAATAAAAGGTCTCCAAAAAGATAAAGGCTACATCAACACAAACTGATGACTGTGAGCTGCCCTGTTAGGAGACACAAGGAAAATTTTCTATATCTACCAGACTTGTTTTGTCCTTCACAAATGCCATCTTCCATAAATCCCCAATATATAATAAACTAATAATCACCTGTTAAAAGTGTCAGTTGATCAGGACAAAGTTACTGCCTGACCAACGACTCTTAAGAAAGTGTCTTTCACCTCACAGACAGAAGATTGTTAGGGTTTCAGTCAGTGCTCCACAAACTAACCCTGCCCCTCTCTGGGACTAGTCAGACTATTAAAAAAATGTAACTCTACACACATACAGAAAAAAACATATAATTTCCACATACAGATTTAGCCTATTTGGAAACTTCATATTACACAGAATAATAAGGAGAACAGCAAGTCCGTAGCTACTTGCCCTGTTTTTTTAAAGCTTGTCCATTTTTCCTTCTGTCATTTGAAAAAGATCTGCATCTCCTTGCTCACACCTGGGTTTTCAGTCTTGGCAGGTATCTTAACATTCTCTCTAGGCTCTAGCTCATTACCTCTGTGCTGGCAGTATGCAATCACTCTGTGTGGCTGTTTTTTCCCCATCGTTTGTCAGTACATGAGCTCTGGGCTTCCCGCTGCCATCTGGCAACCAGTGTGAGATCACAGCTCCTGATCCCATGAGGAAGGCACCACAAGACAAGGTCACAGATAAAACAATATCAGAATACACAAACCTTTGTGTAGCTGCACCACACACTGTTTGGCATTCCTGTGACCCATTTTTTTGCCTTTTTGTAGCAATTCAATCAGTGATTTTGCTACAGTAGATAAGCATGAAATGAATTTTTCACAGTTGTTTACTGATACCACAAAATCGTATAGCTCAGGAATTGTTATGGTTCCTAGTGTTAGTCACTTCATTTGTATTTAAAACTTTGACATGTGATTTCACCTATCATCAAAACTGAATTGCATACAGTATTCTCCTTTATTCGGAAATCATACTGCTGATGTTTCCCTATTGCTTCTTCAGTCTAACAAGAGCATTTCTGCTCTGGTTCCTTCAACTACTTAGAGGACAATACATCTCTTTTAGCATCTACACTACCCCAATTCTTATGTACCTCACACATTTTGTGCAGAATTACAGGATCACTGAGTTTGGACAGGATCCCTGGGCATCGTTTTGCATAGATAGGTAGGTACCATCTATGAGTAACAAGAAAACTGGGAAACTAATCTGCAAAGGAGAGATTGCAGTATCCTTAACTTGCACCAATCTGACATAATCACTAGAGGGAAGGGGCAGCTCAGTGTCATGTAGGCTGTCTGGACCTGACTAGGTCAAGAGGCAATTAAACCACCAGAAGGCTGGGCCAAGCATTTTAAGCTACCAAAGACAAATGTGTACATTAATGTGTTTTAGAAACAAAACTGCTCATACAGCTTCCCATATACTTCATCTTAAAGTATCTTTAATCAGAGCTAGAAAAACAAAAACCCACCAACACACAAATTAAGGTTTTTCTCATTGATTCCAGCCACCTATTTTGTTGTTTAAATGTGACTCTCTCATAAGCAGTAACCCAATATACTCCTGCAATTGCTGCAGAATGTCAGAGAGCAATGAAGTCTTTCTTTGCCATGTGCAGTACATTCAGAATTTTTCACAATATCCAGAACTCTTGCCTATAAAAAATTTTTCTCATAGTAATTTTCAATGAATCTCTGTGCATCTTATTCCATAAACAAAATCAATCTGTCAACTTTTTATCTAGTGTAATGGAAAATTCAGATGAGAAAGCCAAGCCTTTTTAAACATGTCAAGCAACTTCTCTCCTAAATGTTGAGTAGTCATGGAAGCTATTACTATACTGTATGGTTGAAATATTTTTTTGGTTGAATAGAGTTCTCTTAATAGTTTGTGGTCACATTCAATTTCTAGCTCACTGTCCCTCCAAGGATATCAGGCCCTTCATCAAGGTAAACATGTACATTACAGACACTCTTTAGAATATACAACTTTTGCTGTACTCTTCATTAGTGCTTACTTGTAAAAGACCTTATAAATATGTTGAGACTCTCTGTAATTTCATGAAGGTACATATTCACTCTCAGAGCTGAGAACATTTCCCCTCTACTTATTTTTAGTTTTTTAAAAAGACTGACTGTTTTTAAACTGACTTTTAAAAAGCAGCTGTATTGTACATTACCTGTTGATATTGCTGTCAGTGTATTATTCTGTTACTATTATTAAACTGTTTTTATCTCAACCCGCGAGTCTCCCTTTACCCCTCCGATTCCCTCCCCATTCCCAAGTGGTGGGAGGGTGGGTGAGCAACTGCATGGCATTTAGCTGCTGAGTAGGCTCAAACCACAACAAAAACAAACTCAGTAAAGATTGTATAACCAAAGAGACACATCTGAAATAAAAACAGAAATGGAGTTGAACCCGTAAAATGCAAACCTAAGTAACCCCTTTGAACTGTGAAGATGTTCAGAGTCCTAAATATGGTACTGATTTCTTCACTAGAAATTGCATATATGTCAAAACTTGAAAGAAACCAGCAAGCATCTGAGCTTGTTTCTATGAATTATGCTTAGTAGTGAGACTGCTCTTTCTATGTACATTTAATTTAGGTATTGCAACATTATTAGAGCAAATCATCATCCATACAGGTAAGACATCACTTGTGTGGCAGGAGTTATGGTTAAAATCAGAAAAGAGAAAGGGAGGAGAATGTTTTTGCCAACTAATGTTACTGTATGTTTTCATGACTACCACAAAATTTGTTCTGTATATCATACAAGATAATGAAGCCAGAACTCCTTGCAGCCAAGACCCAGCAATGAGATTTTACGTGGAGCCCCAAGAATAGTGGGGTTCAATTTGCTTTATATTTCCCTGGGAATATAACCAAGTTTTGCCACATATATATTTTATCATGTTTAAAATATTTTACTGCAAAACAATCTTTGTAAATATATTTCCCTCTTTGCAGTGTTCTGTTAAATTTAACTTTGACCTTAATCAAACCTGAGACTGGAATTGAAGAAGAGGCGTAGCATTTTATGGCATGAGATCAAGTGTTTGCGCAATGGAGTTTGGTGCCTAGCCACTAGGCACAGATGTCAGGAACACCTTAACATGGCTTTCTTCACTGTGCTGAAGCAGGTAGAAGGATTCTCTTAGTGAGAAGGGCAATTGTGAAAACTAGGTCAAAGGAGGAAAGTGAGACAAGTAAGAATAAATTGGAAAAGAAGTATGTTTAAAGACTGACAGTGTTCAGCCCCATAGCAACATTAAGCAACAAATACACACAAAACACCCTTTTAGTCACAAGTGTTCTTTTCCCTCAGGCTAAAACGCAACAGTTCTCACACATGTAAAGGCATTTAGCTGTCTATATTCATTTTCACACTCAAAGGCTGCTGAGAGCTCAGATAAGATACCTTGTGAGGTCTGCTATAGGGCTCACAATCTTACCTTTCACTGAACGCCAGAACTTGTCCTATCAGCACTCTACCTATGTTGCTAGTACTCAGATACTCTATTTAGGTAATAGAAAGTATTCAGCAGCTGCTGTTATGAAAAAAACATCTGCAGTTTAGCTCACCCAAACTAGACTTACTTACTTACTTTTTGTAAGTGTTATTCCATCATGGGCAGTTTTTCACTCATCATTACTGCAGAGATACTTTATGCTCTTCTTGAACCACCTGTTAGCACCAAGAGATTATCCAAAAGTCCTGGAGGAACTCTTGTCATTGTAGTCACAAAGAAACTTTGAAAGTATTCATTTAACACATCTTTATCAGATGACTTGAATTTTTTTTTTTTTTTTTTAAATAATCATGCAGTTTTGTAAACCCGATACAATGTTTTTTCCAAAATTTGGCAGTTTTGCTAGATTATTTTTACCAGGCCACATAATACAGCAGTAGAAGAGCAAAGTGCCTAGCTGACTGTCCCACACATAGTCTTCACCTGGATTTCTAAAGATATGTTTGTTATAGATGCAGGAACTTGTGGACACTTCCCCCCCTACTGCAGTATAAAAATATTGCAAACTAAAATGAAAAAAGTTAATATTATTTAGTATAAGAAATATACTGCATGACCAAATACAGAATATATGGATTGTCTTCTAGCAACTTTGTATTACTTTTGTATTACTAATTTTTCTGAAATGATTAGACAATGTTGCTCAACCAATAGAAAATACAGCCTTGTATTAGTTTCATTTCCCCCACACACAAAAAAAGAGCACAGAACATACAGGTTTCCATTTAACCTCAGAATATAATCAACCAATTAAGAAATTCAAAGAACAAGGTTAGGGAAGAGGAAAATAGAAAAATTTACTTTCATTGGTGTTTTAAAAATTAAAAGGAATTAATATAAAATGCACAGTAACAGCTGCACTATGTCAGATCCTGCTGGAGAAAAATGGAAGTTCATTATCAACACTGTTTCAAAAAAAAAAAATTACAAGCAAGAACTAACATCTGCAAAAGTGTTTGTTCTCCACAGTGAGAAATTTTCCATCAGTCTGCTTGTGATGTTTTCTGTTATGTTGTTGACTTGTTATCTTCCCATATTCCACTCAATGCTTTGGGGAAAAAAAAAAAAAAAATCAATGCATATGCATCCCTGAATAAATTTATATCTAAAACAGAGATGTTTCTGTATTAGTTATCTTCTGTGAACACAGAAACTCACCTGTTAACTTCATGCATGCAAGTTTATATGACAGACTAAGAGACATTCACTGTGGATCCCAGTGCCAATTAAAATTACAGTGCTGGTAGCTACAAAACTACAGATGTAAGCATTAATTTGATCTGCTTACTGATATGAAACCCATTTTTACTTAACCGTGAGCATAGAAATATTGATTCACTGTTCATGAGTTATGCTTTCACTGTGAAATCTGAAGTCATAGTTTTCAGCCTGGAACAAATTAAGATGTTAAATAGCAACAGCAGCTCTTCTGTGGCTAGACAAATTAAAAAAACAGGCTATTACAAGGTAGGAATGGTATCCCAATATCAATCCTTATATTTATAATATTTTTATAGTATATAGTTTCACTCCTAAGTCTCCCAAACTACAAAATCTTCCTTATAAAACTTATTAAAGCCATTTCCATAAATAAATATAAAATATTTCATGTTAATAAACTTTTCTGCTTTAATGGTATGACTAGGGAGATAAGCGTTAACACTAGGCCTTAATCTAAGAAATGAACAAAAATGAACCAGAAATAAACACGGGAAAAAAAAATGTAATAGGCAAGAATCAAAATATTCTCTTGGGTTTAACATCAAAAATTTTGAATTTTCTACCATGTCTCTTTAAAAATTAGGTTTAGAATATATAAAAAAATAATTGTTCTGATTTTTTAATCAGAAATTAATTCACTGATTTTATTCTAATGAGAAGTCAAGGTGTGAGGGGAAAAAATTAAAAATAGAACTAGTTTCCGTAAACACAATGAAAACGAAATTAGGATATGGAGACTCTACACTACTAGTGGATCCAGACGACATAAAAAGTGACAGAGTAAATGTGAGAACATAATCATCATATAAATTACCAAATGAAAAGTCAGTCAACAGTGACACCTATTTCCTTACCTCTATGCAACACATAAATGACCATTTCTTGATGGCAGTAGCTGCCACCCTGCTCAGGTATACATCAGACTAAAGGCTGTGAGGACACAGAAGCTAGAACTGTGCTTAGTCACCTAAAAGAAATACCTTACACGCAGGATTAAAACATGGTGCCAAGACAAAACTCCAGTTTTTATTGCTTCTGTCTGTTTTTATCTGGGACTTTTGTTGTTTTGGGGTTTCAGTTTTTGGTGTGGTGGGGTTTGGGGTTGTTTGTTTTGGGTGGGTTTTTTTTTCAGAAGAAACTACTGTATATCTGTCTTAAAAACCAAAGATACAGTCTTTATAGAAAACAACCTTGTGCTTCAGATGCAGACCAAAGCAAAATAAATAAATAAAAGGAACAGAAAAATCTATCTGTTCATACTCTGCTACACCTGAAGCATCTTTCTTAGCATCCATTCATTCAGCTTACAAATTTTTAATAATCTCTGTCTTAACCTGATTTAAAATCTACTTAGTTTTTCCTCTTAGAAAACCATGGAGTAGTTGTACTGGACTGAGGACAAAGATAAGCCAACAATCATAATCAGGAGGTGAGCTTGTAACTTGTGTAGCTATAGTACAGTTAGTTTTACTCCACGTAACCTAGGTGCAGGGAGACACAGAGATGCACAATCCAGAAGCAGTTTTCTTCACTATATTACCTGGCATATATATGTCAACCTGCCATTGCCTCATGTCACCAAAACAACCTCACTGACAGTACCCACCCAAAAAAAGCAAAGGTAGGTCTAGTATCTCCAAGTGAATATTGGTTTGCAGCACACCTGACAGTCCCCTAGAAAAGCTCAGCTCCACTTGTGTCAGAGGACATTCTCCTGGAGACAGACGGGCACCACAGTACTGGCATGATCCCATCAGTAAAGGGGGTGTCTGAGACTTTCATCATTCACAGAAAAGCTGCACTTCTCTCGGGTCAGTACTAACGGTGCTTCAGCAGATTCAAAAAATGTTGTGTGGTCATCAGAAACAGTACTGGGGACCAGTGAAAATTTTGCATTAGCCCTTCCATGTCTATTGCTGAAAGAACAAAGCTAAAAACAGTCATGTGTTAATATACTCCACTGATGGCCCTTAATGGAGTATGCTCAGGACAACCGATATGCATAGACCACAGTTTTGAAGGAACCCTGTAGAAAACTCCTTTCAGTGCCCCTGAAAACAAATGAAAATATTCTTTTTTTTTCTGGATAGTTCCCAAGAATTCACTTATTTCTTCCTCAGATCCTGGACTCCGTCATGATACAATATCATGACCAAAAGATTCAAATCCAATGTTATTTCAGGACAGACTCCCTCACTGATGATATTACATCAAGATCCTGTCCTCACTTTAGAAGAAAACAGCATCTCAGCTCAGTGTAGCACATACAGAGGCTTATAATTCAGTAAGAGTGCAGAATTAGGCAATCCTCTCCCCCTTTTCAAAAGAGGAAGAAACAATGAAACATTAACATGTTTTGTTGCAGTAGTGCCCTTAGAAGTCAGTATCTATCCCCAATTACCACATGCTGTCCAAGCAAACAAAATAATAAACAGAAAACATTTTAAAAATGCAATAGTCATAAAAACTATGGAAAGTTAAAATGTTTGTGACTAAGCAGGAGTGTCAAGACATTTGCCTTTCTGATGGCCCTCAGCAAAGTAACCTTTAATTAATCTCTTTTAAATTGAAGTAATCTTGAAAATATAATTTTCTTTCTGAATGACCCAAAACTTAGACTTGAAAGAGTTGGTCCTCATCCAAACAAAAACAAGGACAATAAGAATCATAAACACCTAATTTCTTAGTTAATTTTATCATCTGACTTGCATAAACATTCCTTTGGATAACAACCATTTAATCCTTCTCAATCCCTCTTCTGTTAAAATAATTTTTTGCAGATTATTGCTTTTTTCCTCTCTCTTTTTATGGTGTATAAAATCATGATACCAGATCCAATGAGTTGACACCCCTGGCTGTAGCCACAAGCCAGAGCTTGATTTCCATTCAGCTCTTCACCAGAAAAAGAGACGGACCATCCAATGTTAGAATAGTAATGGGAAAAAACCCTAGTGAGGCTGTATAATACAGGCTATATAAAATTTATACTCTACCAGCTTCCACAAGGAAGCTCTATGATCTGGAAGTCACAGTCAGGGTAGCATAGTGCACTGCAACAAAGTAAACAGCTATTTGCAGCCCAAACCTTTACCTGTTTGGAGCATGTGCCCCCATTAAATGTCCTGAGTGGCTTCCCTCTTTGCTTATCTGAAGTCATCTTGATCTTACTTATCACCAAATAAGGCATGCAGCTAGCAGACAACATGGTGTCCACTTCCATGCACTGAAAATCATGTTCCTTTTAACAAATCATGTAAAAAGACCAGAAGAGGGGGTAGGGAAAAGAGCAATGCTGTTCTATTTATTTGTGGTTTGGGTTTTTTTTCCTAATTTTTTCCATGAATTAGACAGGTCCTGAACTTATAAGACAATAGGGAGAACAAAATCTATTATATTTATTTTTGGATTTCAGAGCCAGGTATCAGAGCATCATTCACATTTCTGTAGTGAACCCATACTTGCAGAGCAGGAATTTCAGGTCTGTATGCTTGGCCAGTCTTTAGCCAAACTTGTGGTTAGGAAGGAAAAATAGGAAGAAGATAAAAGAGAAAAATGAACAGAATAAAAGTGTTCATTCCCCAGATGGATACCATCACATTTCATCTTCTTATCTGAATGCCATTTTAAAGCCTACATAACAAACTCTGTCTTGCTAAGAATCTTTTGCTCAAGGAATTGCAGAGGAATAGACACAAAAGGCATAAAGACATCAGGAATTTTTTTCACACTCCCCATACTACAGCAGGTGGTACAGAGAGACAGATACTATTCTGATGGAGAGTGATGTCTATAGAGTCAAGAAAAAGCCTAGAAAGTTGTGTGAAGGGCTCAATAACATAACAACGTAACAATGTAGCAACCTCTAGCTAGGATACGGTTCCTTAGAGATCATACATAGCTGACAAGATTCATACCAGCTTTATCTAATCTGAGCTAAAGCGGAGGTAGAATCTGAGGATCAGCTACTAGGTTTTTGGATGGCCACTTTGTTGGTTCTATCAAAAATCAGATGTATCAGAAAACATACCCCACCAGATGCAAAACCAAGAAAGAAATTATTTTTTAAAAAAACAACAATTAAATGAAGCATTAGAAAATTTTTGAGATTTATGTTCATGCATCTTGTAGGGAAAAAACTCCAAACCACCCAACACATGCTTTCTGTAGATTAAAATATTGATTAAATAATTGGTAAAATCCAGTAATATAAATGATCTATGCAGTCTTTTGTTGCACTGCTATGTTAATGGGAACTGCAATATTGATATTTGTGATGCTAATGTAATTCCAGATTTTAGACTTTATTCTCTTCCAGAGAGCAGTTAGAACCCAGAGCATGGATTCAAGATTCTGGATGCAGTATCCAGCATTTCCATCAACTTCTTGAGTGACATTGTGCAGATCACTTTATTCCTCAAGGTTTTCTTTATCTATGAGAGTCATTATTCCTTTCTCTTGACATTTATTGTTTATAGATCATCCCTGTTTCACAAAGACTGATCATCACTTCAACAGGAAGCTTAACAGTATCTCTAAAATATTCTATTTTCAAAGTCTCAGGAATGCTACTTATTACATGGCTACAGTATCTAAAACAGCTACACAAAGTCAATAAAGCTATTCACAAGCTTGCTCTCACATCACTCTAAACCAAAGACAATGCAATTTTAACAACACATGTACAGTAGGAACCCCAAGAAAAAAATACCTTGATTCAAGGAAAAGGTACATTTGCTCAGGCTTAGCACCATGTAAATACAGTATTGTAGTTAGCTTGAAGTACATACTGTGGAGAAATCCTCTTGATTTACCCCAGGCTCTCATCTGTCCCGGATAGTCATTTATTGCACTCAGTCATATCTTGTTCCAAATAGCATACAGCCTACAGCAGGCAGGGCTGGATGTCTGCTGAGTTCTCCTGGTTTTCTGAATGGTATTAGATCCTTGCCTCCAATGACATTTCTTGCCATTAGTGAATACAATAGTCTTCATCACAAAGGAACAACTGTCAGAAAAGCCCATTCTAGATTGACACATATTCAAAGCTGTGTATGACTGAGAGCAAAGTCATTAAGCAAATACTGTGCTAAATCCCAAATAGCTCTAACCACCTAGTCCAATCAGCAGTTCAAAGCAAGTCTAACTACACCAGACTTCTCAGGGCCTTGTCTGGAGTCATGAACACCTCCAAGGATGGAGATTCCCTCACTGCTACTAGGAACTTGTGTTTGATCACCCTCATCATAACACCGTCTTTCCTAGCATCCAGTCAGAATTTCCCATGTTCCAGCTGACGCACCCTGTCTCTCACCTTTTCACTGGGTACCTCCAAGAAGAGTCTGACTCCATCTTATCAGTGTCTAGCAAACAGACAGTTGTAGACAGCAACAAGATCTCCCTCAGCCTTCTCCAGGTTACAGTTCCTTCAGCATTATTCATACGTCATGTGTCAACACCCTGACTATCTTGGCAGCCCTTCTGCCTTTACAAACTACCTGTGACATGGTTCACTTTTCCTTGTGTATTCAGTCTTTCAGAGCTTTGTCAAGGATGTCTATACTGGGGCAAAAACTAACATCTCTTGGTAGTGAAAAATTCTAACTGTCCTTACCCAAACCCAATCCCAGAGCTCCATGAGGAGACTGCTCCTAATGTCATAAGGTGTTAAAATCAATTTCCAGTAACTTGAATAATTTCTCATCTGTTAAAAAAAAAAAAAAAAACAACCCAAAACAAAACAAACAACTGTCCCTAAACAGGATTGTAATTTTTAATATATATATTTGATTATTTTTTTAAAAAATATAACTAATATGACAAATGTTCATTTCTAGCATGCAACAAAAATTAAATATTCACAAATACAGCTGATTTTTTCCTCTTGATCAATCCACCTTGAAACATGTTCTACGTTACTTATCATTGGCAATGAGTGCATGATGGTGTAGAATATTGGCACGTTTGTCACAGAGGCTTCTCTGCACCCATGGACTCATGCCCAGTTTTAAATTGTCTAGCATCCCAATTACAAGGGTACCAAGTACTGCAATCAAGGAGATTCTACTATGCAATTTAATCATTTCAGGCTGGGCTTGGTTCCATGACTGTAGTTAGTTTCCGTAAGTCCTGTGACAGTACCAGAAACATATGTCATGGGATAATGTCTGAATATGGAACCATTTTCTCAGGGACATTTCTTAAACCACTATTTCATATTTTATTGCTAATGCCACATACTGAGTCAGCCACAATTAATTTGATGAATCAAATAACAGTTCTTCTGCAGGCATTTTCCAGTCCACACCATGTCAAAGCATCTCTTGCACTTGAACATAAATGGCTGACAACAACCTGGAGCCACAGCAATACAGACTAAGGTTGGACACATATGCTCAAGTCCAGTCTGAATAAGGAGATAAAAACAGTTTATAATCTACTTGTGCACAGGTATTTGTATCTGTAGTTGCTACAGGATAGCCTTGAGTGGAACATTTATGCCCAAGCAGTGCAATATCAATAAATATCACATGTACTGAGGCCAAACTATAACTAGAAGGAGGATATCAACTTACTGCAGCTGCTGCAGCTGCTTCTTTGCAGCAGTAATGAATTCAAAGGACAAAAATTCTGTAGTATTTCCAGACATATTGCTACTATGCAAGGAGTTTAGACACTTCCAGGAGCATCACTCAGACCATTACTGCCCAGCAGCAGCTACCTCAGTTTCTCACATCCTCTTGCTTTCTGTGCATTTTATTCTCCTGAGCAAACAAGAAGCAGAAGCAGGTGCACCACTGTCAGTTCTGGTGCTAGCACACAAGGCAGAAGTATTCAACAAAGTGTATTTGCTGTTCTCTCTTTCCTCAAGGCAGGGCAATGGGTTCATGGCCTCCCACACCAATGCCATGGCACTGCTATGACTTCTGGGGGAAAATGGAGGGTCGAAAGAGGGATCTTGCTTTTCAGTTCCATTTCTCCTTTTGCACCATGGTGACAAAGATGAAGTGTGACAGTGCAGCGTCGCTGTTTCCTGCATATAATCTGGATGTTGACTTTTAAAATGACATTTTTAAGGAAGGAGAACATGGAAATTCCCCACAGCCCAGAGTCAACATTCAGAAAAGGAAAAACCAAGTCTTGTTTTCTCTAGACAGCTGACTCACAGCTTCTTGTATGATTTCTCTGCATTGTCAGGTAAGTTGTTAGGCTGAACAATACCTCATCTCTTCTTGCAGTTGCCCTTTCTCTTGCCATCTCTTTCACGTTCAATGACAACTTTTAATCCCCTCTTCCCTCCCCAGCACTGAAAAGGAGAAAATAAAACAAACGGCTCAGTGGTTTGAGCTCATAGGGCAACTGAGTACCACGCAGCTGCCTATTCCCCCCTTCCCCCTGAGAAGGAGAAAATAAGCAAAGGCTTAGAATTTGAGATAGGACTGGGAGGGGCCAGTCACATATTATGATCACAGGCAAAAGGCAGACTTGTTAGGGGAAGAAAAAAAAAAGAACATACACTTATTACAGGCACTAACAATAACAACACTTAACAGAGTAAGACAGTGAGAAGCATTGCCATATCTTGAGAACACCTTCCCCCCACCCCTACCTTCTTCCTGGGCTCAGCTCTGCTCCCTATATCTCTACCTCCTCCCCCAAGCAGAACAGGGGCAGGGAATGGGGGGTGCAGTCAGTGCTGCTGCTTCTTCCATCTTCAGTGGGGGGAGATTTTGGAACTTCTTTCCCGTGCTCCAGCGTAGTCCCCCTATCACAGGAGACAGTCCTCCACAAAATTCCTATAACTTGAGTCCCTCCCATGGGCCACAGCTTTTCCTGAGCTGCTCTGGCTTGGGACACCCCCAGCATGTTGCAATCCTCCCAGCACCAGACTACAACAGCAGGAGCTGTTTCTTTCCATAGGATCCTGGTTGCCTTTGGGTGCAGCCACCTTAATTTTTCATGTGGGGCCCCCCATAGGCCATAAATCAACGTCTGCTCCACTGTAGACCACCATGGGTGGCAGGGGGGGCCGCCCTGCCATCTCACCACAGGACACAGGGGGATCTCTGCTCCGGCACACCTCCCCCCTCCTTTCTTCCTCCGTTCCTCCACTGATCTTGGTGTTCACACAGCTGCAGCAACTCCTCCTCACAAGTCCCACTCGTCCTCCCAGGTCCCTTCTTAAATACATTATTGCAAAGGTGCAGCTAATTGGCTCAGCCTTGGTGCAGAGTTTGGTCCAACTTGGAGCCATAAGAGCTTAGAGAAGCTTCTCATGGGGGGCCACCACTGCAGCCCTGTCCCCTGCTACCCAAATAAACCACCATACACTCAAAGCCAGGACATCTACCCACTATGGTCTTAGGAAAAGGGAAGGAGTTTCTCCTGCAGACAAAAGGAGTCAGAGTGAAGCTGGGAATGTGGGTCTTGGGTGGACAGCACTAGCACTAATTGCAGAGTGAAGAGAGAACCACTAACAGGGAGAAAAGAAGGAAGGAGATCAGGAACAATTGTGGTCCTAGTTCCATTTCCTGAAGTGCTCAATGGTACTACTATCACAAATTGTAACAGAGAGGACATCAAAACATGTCTCCCTAAGTCATGTCCTTCACAGCAGCACTAGTTTTGAGAGCTGCAGAACTAACAAAGCTAAGGTTCCTATGGATGTGTGCCTCATGCCTGAATTTCATTCTGTGTAAAAACAAAAACCCCAGTCAATGCTTTCTCCATGGCCGGAGTATTTCTAAATGCTGACTGCATGTGGCTTCTACTCTTCAAATGCTTAATTAGGGTCCAGACCACCTTTCTTCTCTTTTGGGTCTCTTCTCTACTCAGATACCTACCTATTGAACCTCTACTTCTACTCTATACAAATACAGCTGGCTTAAAATTTTTACAACAGAATCAGTAGCTAGTAAGAAAAATATATATAACAAGCAAAGCATGTTTGCATAAGGTCCATTTCTTCAGGAAACCGGTGTCAACAAATTAAAAGGAAAAAGCTCTCTGCGCAGACTACCGACACTCCCATCTTCAAATTAGTTAATGATCACTGAGTTCTACAAAATCCCTTTCAGACATTCCTATGTATGATTTTCATTTTGCAGGTGGAAAACTGAGGCAGCAGAAGTCTTCCCAAGGCCAGGTAATACCATTTACTGTCATGGATAAAAGGTTGAAATTGTTTTCTCCAAACCTGTTGTAAAATAGTTAACATGAGTTTTTCTCTACTGTTTTGTCAACACCACTCAAGGCTACAAAGTTCTTACTGTTTCAGAGGACCATTAAGGTCACCACTAATTAAAGTCACTTGGTGTTTTCTTATACTTGGAAGATTTTACCCTGATTTCCAGACCACAACCTTCTAGATTTAATGATCAATAGAGGCCAGACAATAACTAAGTTTACAGAAGAAAATATTCTGAAACTGTTTTCAGAGGTGAAGTTCTACTCCTGTAACAGGGTCATCTAAAAAGGTGCTTCCTGGTACCAGTGTATTATATCAAGCTTTGAGTTTTCTCTAGACTTCACTGACTCCCTTAGAAAAAGATTCAAATGTGAAGCTCTCTTCTCCCCCACATCTGCTTCTTAGTTTCTTTTCTATTGTATTATTGATCTTACAGTGCTCTATGACAACACACATTGTATCATATATTGAATACTACTGCCTTCTGTAAGTTATAATATTTAGTATTACTAAACTGTGTAGAGCTCACACTCTTCAGAGACAATCTTCAGAGTAATACAGCAGCATGCCCCTGGCTCAGCAAGGTTTACTTATGCTTATCATCAGCCATGTAGGTGGATACTGTCAGTGAGTAATATAAGACACAAAGAATTCAGCCTGCATTTGTCAACACACATGCACACGCAGCATACACATATTCAAGAAACCATCCAGCAGGTCAGTCCCATTTAAGATGACAGAGGAAATAAACATTAGAATCTGTTTTATTATGGATCTGAAATTATTTTGCTGTATTGCAAAACACTGCCTTTTGTTCCATACACTGTTGTGCTGGGCTGAATTTTTACTGAATAAAACACCTTTTAAAACAGACAGCTTAAAGCTTTGGAAGTTTGCTTTGGAGGTCCCCATGGCTGCATGCATTTATTCACTCAAGTGCTGCAGGACAAATGCCTTGTGTCCATCCAAAGGAATTCAATGGGAGCTTTGGTTTACATGACAGAGACAATCGGCTCATCACATAATTTGCAACAACAGTATGGCTTGCAGGCCTTTCCTGTGCCAATGAACAATGCAGCCATCAAACCTTCTAATCGGGCAAGCCTCCAAGGCTTCAAACTGTGCAGAACCCAAAGAGCAGCAACAGCATCTTCTGCATTGACAAATCCCACACTTGTAACACAGAGCCTGCAAAAGTGCAGAATCCACACAGAAGGGCCACGGTCTGTAGGGTCTCTTTGTCTTTTTGACCTGCTCTTTTGCTGGATACCAGCTATACAGCAAAGCCCTTCCACACTAAACCTGTGAATCCCTTCAGACACCTTCATGACAAGAAAATATACCTACCGTAGCATTTCTGCCTAAGTTGCAGGCATAAAGGAAGGAGGGGAGAGTGGCTAGTCAGACGCATTTCTGGCATGAACCGGGAAGAGGTCTGGTGGGGAAGAAAAGAGCAATCTGACAACACCACACACACAATTCATGTTCCTGCCTCCAGCACAGCTAATATCAGACAGGAAAGGGAAAATCAGCTGTCCTAACCTGTCATCCCAACCTGCTCCAGCATCAGGCAGACCACACTCCGGGTTTCCTCCCTGCATGGTGCTTCTTGTTTCCTTGTGACCATTTGTCTCCTGACCCACATTCCCACAAGCCACCTCACCCTTCTTACCCTGCAGCTTTATATCTGTGCTGTGACATAGTGTGCCCTATCCTCACATGCAATCAAAAAGATAATCTCTGACAAGGGCAAGGGAGACTGATAGTTTTCCTTTAGGAAAAATCTGAATTACTACATGTTAATATTAGTTCAGACAAGGTCAAAGGGAGCTGTTTTACCAGGGGAGCCGAGGATATGTGGGTGCTCTGGGGTGCTGTCGTCCTCAGGTGGGTACATTGCACAGGTTCAGACCAGCAGCTACAGAACATCTGTCTATTACCCCAAAAGCATACTGTACCTGAGGAGAGATTTTACCAATTGTGGTATCCACTGAGGCATATGAGACGGAGCCAGATGGACAGGAAGAGGAAAAGGAAATAAGGATCTCTCACCTCTTATGTCTTGGGCGCTTTCTACTTACAGACTTACAGCTTGCGACCATAGCTGTAACTACTTTGGACTGCTTTCAAACAAGAAGACCCTGCCAGAGCTACTCTGACAGCTTGCTTGCTGCATCGTAGCTGTAGATATCTATTACAGAGCCAGAAAGTGGAGGAACAGTTAGGCTAAGGGGATCAGATACAGCAAAAGGCAGAAGAGGATGCAATTGTTAAGTGGTAGAAGAGGAGCAAATTGTTCTAACCAAAATCAGATGAGAGAAAGGGTGCTAAACACAGTAGGAAGGGCAGATTGAAAAATTGTTCTCTGGGTAACACAGTGGTATGTTCACATCAGGAAAGATGCTCTGAGACCTAAGACACTGAACTAAGAACCAAGATATCTGGGTTCAGCTTCCAACTCTGCCAGGTCTCCTGTTTGATCTGACTGGAGCTGCCCATCTCCCTGCCTGCCTTCAGTTCTTCAACTGCACAACATCCTCCTCTCCTCAGTACTGCTCTTTTAATGGAGATCATTTTGAAAAAAACCTGGCTCTGGATCTATGAGGGGTGACCCCCCACGGCAGTGTCTGTGCTGGTGCTGCTGGGGAAGAGCAGTGGCAGGAGGCTGCAGGCCACACTCACAGCTTGCAGACACGTTCTCCAGGCCAGCTGTGGAACAGCACAGCCATTGCTCTCAAGTGAAAAACCTCGGGCCTACCACAATCTCTAGAGTTAACTCCTGAGCCCATTTTCTTGCCTTTTGGAAGGGGGCTTTGTACTTCTTTCTTCTAACCAGCATCCTCCAGCCACACCATTGGACTGTGGCTGAGTGGATATGAGACATTCACTGTGTGGCAGCTAAAACAGCCTAAAAGATGAGATAGATCCCAGAAAGGCGTTGTCCCCCAATAGCTGTTTTCTGCAATCTGGGCGCAAGCTGCCCATGCACACAGTGCAGACACAAGAGCTTCATGTGTCTCCTCAGCCTTTCCCCAGCTTTCAGGGCCTTTCAGCTAGCAGTCACTGCACATGCGAGTGGTTTGTTGTTTACAACTTACTGATGTCCAGGAATGAAGACACTACAATGCTGCACTAGAAAGTGGACAGAAAAGGATGTGTGTTTTATGATCAAAGAAAAAAATTGGTACTTGCACGTAGCTGAAAAGCTGACTTCTTATTCTGAAGCCTTTAGCATGTGGGATTTTCCCCCCAGCTCATACTTACTAGTAAAAACTACGTAGGCATCAGCACAAAAAAGTTACCAAAGCCAAAATGCCACCTTATTTCATATTTGTCTAGAAAAAACACTTGCCAAAAAGCCAAAGTGCGGTGCTTCTGCAGAGGTCTGTTCAACAGGCAGAGCCTGACGTGAACAAACCTAGCTAGCTCCCTCAGCCCACCATCATGAGTCCACTAACCAACTTTGGGGCCATCTACCAGACTCCTTCCAATTCGTTAAAACACCAGAGGGCCTAGCACTGGTCATGCTATTCCAGATGCAGTTTCACAAATGCTAAATAGACAAGAATAATCACTTCCTTTGACTTCCTGGCTGTGCTCTAAAAAAATGTTATCTACCTTTACTTTCAAGACAAAAGAAGTCGAAAATGTTGTTTCAAAACTTGGCAGTATCCATAAAATCTTGCACAAGTGGTAGCTTGGAGCAATACTACCATCTATTAAGGCAGCCTCCTACTTCTTCCATTATATCTTGTTTTGTTTTGTTTTTTTCAGTTGGTTACTGTTTGGCAGGGCTTGGGCTAGTTTCCTCTGTCAAAATCCATCTCAGAATAAACTTTTGTGGAAAATTTCAGTCAAAATGATTCAGCCATTTCTGAGCACACGAGTAGAAATACATTATTCCAACCAATCTGAAAAATTTTGACAGTGTCTGCTTTGGGTCAAAAAAATTCTTTTTCCTATGCTTGTGAAAGACTGCCAAAGTCTCAGTGAGTTACAAGCCTTCAAAATGTCACAGTTCATATAAACTCAGATAAAACCCAGTGAGCAAAATCTCTGAGGGTTCTGTCTGAACTGGACACGCTTCATTTTCTTGCAAAGCTTAGCACTCCCCAGACCACACAAGTACAGACCAGCTGGATACGGCTGCTATGGAGACTCACATAGTAGCGGCTTCAGGTGAGGGTAGATTTGAGGCATCACTCTGGCAGAGACTGGATTTTGAGCAAATCACTTGTGGAAACCTCTCTTTTCAGACTCAAAAAAAAAAAAAAAAAAAAAAAAAAAAGCCATGAACTCAGCAGGAAGAGTTGTGTGAGACAAAGTTTGTAAATTAGAGACATCAGGATGAAAGATAGTTAAGGAAAGTTAAATATAGTTAAGAAAAGTTTATTTTTATTAGACAGACCTACGAAATTCCTTAGTTGCATTCTGACAGATGTAGCTGATTGTCAGACTTGGCTGGTAGCAAATTCTGCTGTATCTTTTTGGTAAACAACTATCTGTTCAGACTGCTTATAGCAGCAAGAGACAAACCCAGCTTCTATTGGAAACATAAAATGTTTATCCACCACCTGCTAAGAAGGCTTTTGTTACTTGAAATTTGTCTTTTGAGCTCTGTGGAAAGCAAGTATGTATTCTAAATGTATTTTCAAATAATGAAGCAGTTTTGATGCCTTAAAACATGTTTTCTTCAAAATAAATAACAGGTTTTATCACTTGAATTGACTTTTAAATGCTTATAAAAAGGTTGAGGATGGAACACCCTAGAGAGAATAAGTTTCTCAATTCCCAGAGAACCAGACTGTAAATCCCTTATTGCCAATGGCAAGCAGCTACTCACATGCATAACCCTGTGAGCACTGGTGTGAGCAATTCTTTACTGACAGAAATTAAGCCTTTGTATTTCTAGTTCAGTACAGCACAAAACGGTCATCATCAATGGATGTTTTCCCCATGACATTCTTCAAAATGTGTAGAAAACATCCATCTGGAAGGATCTTTCATAGAGGAAAAAAAAAAAAATCATCAGAAACCATCATTTACTGGGGCAAAATTTAGGTGCTCTTCTGACAGAAAAACATTTTTTCAATACCAGGCTGCACTGGGAATTTTGTTTTACAGAAACCTGGAACCAAATAACTCACACTATACAGGTAACATAAAACAGTCCACATCAAGAAGAGCTAGTCAGTTTTGACTTGGGCTGAAGGCGAGTCAGACAGCATGGGAACAGGACACCCCGAGCCCTCTGTTTCCAGACCTCAGCAGCCATTGTCATTTATAATGGGAGCCTGGCAGTGGAGAATCTGAAAGATAAACAGTAGCATACCAGCCAGCACTTATCAACAGCAGCATCATTAAAACACTGAAAAGGGACTTTTTTAGAAGTCTTCATCAGCTCTTGCAGAATTCTCCCCTGCATACTGGCAGCACTATTAAAAAGAATAGGTCTGTGGATTTTAGAGCCAGAGGAGAACATTGCTAGCAATTTTGTGTGACCTAAATACACAAAATCACATCCAAATAAAATACTTTAAAAATAATGCCATTAAGGTTGTATAATCCAGCATTCAAAAGTCTCAAAATGGCAGTATTAAGGTTGCCTGCATGACCTTAATTCAGTAACCCTTAATTCAGCCTCCCTCAGCGTCACATTATGTGACTGCAGAGAATGGACAAGGCTCCTTAAATAGGTAGCTAATCAGCTTCTACTTTTGCCCTTTCTCGACTTGTCTCTCAGTGCAGCAGCTAACACATATCACATAAACCCAGCCCCAGAACTGCCTGTCATTTTACAGGTCATTACAGGCCCAGAGCAATGCTCTCTGTGACCCCAGGCTGCAGCACTCTCAGGGGATTCAGAAACAGTAACTTAAGGCTGAGACTGAAGGAATGGGAAAGACACAGGCCACATATTTAGAGCGCTTTTGAAATCTGACTTCCGTTTTAAAAGTCTAAGTCCAAAACTTAGAACCTCTGCATCACCACTTTTAACCTGCTGTGCCTGCAATCCTTTACTGGTAAAAAAGCACCTGCTTCTAGATGTACACAAAAGAGCTTGTGCCCAGGCAACGCTACACTTCTCAGAAGCAATCTCATAACCATACTCCAAAAGAAATCTCATACTTACTCTTTTCTGACCTCTGTGGTCCACTGTGGTAATACACTCATAAATAACTAAAAAGGCCAGAGGAAGAGGTGGTGTGCATGCCCTCGCCTTTATAACAATCTCTAGCACACTAGTCAGAGCATTCACATCAAGCTGAAGAGCCCTGGGTTTCAAAATATCCTTCCCCTAAATGGGTTTGTGCACATCTTTGGGGAACATTTCCACTCCATCAGATCAGCATTTTGTGAGCAGTCACACACACCAACAATAGGACTGCCCACCACAGTGACCAGATACTTGGGTATCACAGTGCTTTATCTGTCAGCACAATTACTTTTCATTTCCACAGCATCCAATTCAACACAGGCTAATATGTTCTTTCCTTGAGTAGTTGCAGATACACATATAAGAGAGAACAAGGCAAATACTAAGGCAGATAAAGGGAGACTGCTTTTGAATCGTCCAGCATCCCTCAGTAGAACCTAATCTGAATACAGAAAGAAGAGGAAAATATCATAGCTCATAAGAAGGACATAACAGAACTCACTTCTGTAGATAAGGCAGGTAGTGAACTTCTAGTCCTTTAAGTCAGCTTTGATGATTCAAACATTTCACATATAAACTTAACTTGATACGGCCCTCCCAAAGAATACATCCCTGATGCATAGCACAGTGCCATGAAGAGACACCCAAGCCAGCAAGCCTGCAATTTCCAAATGGTAAAACAAACGGCAAACACACAGAAGAAATGCCAATTGCTATTCTGGATGCAGGTGCTGGTTAAGCCAGTAGATCAAAGACTCTACATTTCCTAAGCTTGGAAGCTGTCAGAAAGCACCTTTTCACTCCTTCCAGTACCCGGAGACCTGGACAAGCCAGAACAAATTGTTCGACCACAGGGAGACACGCACCAGTGTTTTCACAAAGCTATGAGATTTCCTGCTGTGCCACCTAGTTTCTGACTGTATATTCACGCAACCCAAACCTCCAGCTGCTGTGCTGAGGAGGACAGAATCTATGAAGGCTTTGAAGACCCTGGGCAGGTAATTCTGAAAGCAAAACAAAGTGACAGTTTGCTTCCTGATCCATTTTTCTAGGAAAATTACATTTACAGCCGATTCTGTCCTTACACACTGACTATAAAATTAACTTATTAGCTGACTCAACTCCATTTTGTGTGAAGGCTTGAGAAGGATTGCCTCCAGCCTTTGTCCCTTTAACTCTAATTATCAAGTGTATACCAGCTTAAATTCAGAGTGAAGTAGCTGGGTCAGGCAATCTACTTGAAGTTTAATGGAAGTTAATGATTCATTGATCAAACTCATTTATGTCTAATTAAAGCCTTCCTGCATTATAGAAGACAAGAGGGGAAGTTTTATAATGCACCTCGCTCCCCCCCTCTCTGTGCATGGCGGATTTGCTGCAGAAATGAATGGAAAATTCACAGCATCTGTCTTTCGTGAGTACATGGTTTGGCAACAGCCCTGTAGATTTAAAAGTATAATTATTTTAGATGACTTCACCAAATGGATGGAGTTTACATAATGCTGCCAAATACAATACCAATATCCAGCTGCACACAGCCAGATTGCAAACTAGGCTCGTATGCATCAGCACCAGCTCACAATGGTGAAGTTCAGGGAGTGTAATAATAACCAGACCTGTACATGGCTCTCAAGCCCACGCCTCTGGAATAAGGCAGCAGTGATGTTAAGCCTGAGGTGGGGAGGAAAGCTTCCCATTGCATGTGGATTCACTTCAGGTGCTGCTCACACTTCAAAACTGGCAAAGAGGCCAAGACATCCAAAGTACAGTACAAGTAGTGTTCAGCATTTGAGCAGAAACTAGAGTGACAGGCAACCCACTGCAACACTCAGGATTTATTCCTTCCTCCACTGACTGTGCCCTCTTATTAAACACTTCCTAGACATTGCCTCATATATAAATATGTGATCACACTACAATGCCCCTCTTGAGGGACTATCTACTAGAACATTACTTTTGTCACATTCATTCAAGACAGTATAATTAAACAGAAATACAGTGGCCTGCTTACATATTGATAATTCTGTCACATGGTTTTAAATTTTATACCATTATTGTGAAGAGAAAAAAAAAAAAAAATCAAACCTTTTTACAATCTCTGGCTGCTGTTGTACAGAAAATCTTTTTTTCCCCTCCGTAATTTGAAAAGATTCATTACTCACATGTTAGATAGCACTATCCAGTCTTTAAATGATGCTTTTCATCCCTTTTTTGATGTACAAATCCGTAAAATGGCATAATGGTATAAATTACTCTGGAGAAACAAAATTAAATGTACTGTAATATTTTTCCTTCTTTGGTGGTCTGCAATCCTAACACTCCTCAGTTATCTACCAAACACAGGATGAAACCAGCTGGCCTTGCAAGTTGATGGATAGTTTAAACAGGTTTGTACTGGAGCAAGTAACAGGCTTTCATGTGATGGAAAAACAGTCTCTCTTTTCCCCCATGTTATTCTAGTTGTATGGCATTTTGCAAATCTATGGATGTCTAATGATAACTTATTGACCTATTCCTTCTGCTTCTTGCTCATTAAGTTCCAATGGAGTGCACATTTCACTGTCTTCAAAATTACATTTCTACTTTGCATTCCTGACAATATAATTGTCCTTTAAGTAAACATGTATTTTTACTCACTGTGAAGTTCATACGAATGGTTGATTACACAGTAAATGGATACCACATCCCAACAAATACTTGACTTGTTCCAAAGAACCGCTTTGAACCTGACCACTTGTAGTTCATGGAAGTCTAGTAGAAGCAGCAACAACCTTTGGCCTTTCATAGTTTTTTGGCTGTAACTCTTTCTACCATCCTTTCCAGTCCTGGCACACCAGAAAATCATGCTATCCAGCACTCTGCTATGTTGCAGATGAAACAAGCCTTAGGTAGCATCTCTCCACACTTCCAAAACAGTTTGCCATATATTTCCTTTGCTTTTTGCAGTTACAAAGCCTTAACAGTTTTAACTCACAGTTTAACAGCAGCAAGTGGCTGCTGTTGTATGGCAGTAAGATATGGCTTAATTTCTATTTTATGGTAAATTGTATAGACCCTCTGTGAATACACTGAGGTCCATTATCTTAAATTGTACCATTTGATACTCCCTTTCTGCCCAAGTATTTTTTTCTTTATCTGCAACAGTTCCAAGTCCAAGAAGTCAGTCAGTTCCCAGAAGTCTACACAGCAGCTGCAATAATGAGACTGTTCGTATGATTTGCAGGGAAAAGGTTGTTTCTTACTTTTTTCCACAGTCTGTTGGGAACGGCTTGTATTTTCATTGTTTCTTTTTGCTACTTGGCCTACATATAATTTAACTACAATTAAATCAAATGGCAATTGTAATTTAATTTAATTGTGATTTAATTTAGGTGCAATTGCAATTAATTCAAAGATCTCTGAAAGACTTGGTCAAGTTTGACAGGTATATGGCCCCTCTGGGTTTCCAGAGGCATGCTTTGATTCCAGAATGGTCATACATATCCTTGGGGAAGGAAAAAAGTTGTCGTCAGTGATCTAGGTATTACAATCCAACTGCTTCTATATATGCTACCATATATACTCAAATCATATTGATATTTCCAGTAACCTTGAAAGACAGGTCAGGCTTATCATAGCTGTCAGACTATTCAGGGAGAATGATGCACATGAATACCTGTAAATCTTTATTTCGTAGATTGTTCAGCAATTCTTTTCAGTCTCTGCCTTGTGACTCACGCAATAACCTGAAAATTAGAGGGGAACCACACAAAAAGGGGAAACAAGGACACATGATTAAGAGTGAATGAGGGAGAAATGCAGCCTATAAGAATAAAGTCAGAAAGAGGAAGACACAAAATGAGTTACAGCTAGCAAGGAACATAAAAGACTCCAAGAAAAAGTTCACTGATTGCATCAGAAACACTTCTATCTTATTTATTGAATATAAGAGAAAGAATAGAAAAAATTAGGTGCACTGCATACTGTGGAAGAACAACAAATGATGTATGACACAGATAAGACTGAAATACCGACATTTCCATTCTCTTTTTAGAATGGCACAATTGATAATAAAGTGGAGAGGAACATGGACCAGAATAAGGAAAAGATATCTTAAAAGTTTGAAGGCAAGATAGATATTTTCAATGCAGCTGGACCTGAAGTTCACCTTAAAGAATTTCCAGAACCAGCTAGAGTCATCCCTAATAATACAGAGGACAAAAGTGTCTCTGAGAAACAGAGAAGAGCAAAGAAGCACCAACAGTGCCTATCTAAAATAACATTCCATTATACATTAATCAAGTTATTCTCAGTGCGTATAAAAATACCAGCAAAAAATACTTTAATTATTGGTTATTAGGACTGAGATGATAATAGGCTAATAGAAAAAAAAATAATAAAACAAGGATAAGTTATATTATACCAGTTTAACTTGGTATATTTGTTAGGATTATTGGCCCAGATGACAAGGAGAAAGGAACAGATACAACATTTATGCTCTTCGCTTAAAGTTTTTCACACACCTGCATGATATTCTCACATCTGGAAAATATGATTCAAAGGAAACGTCAGTGCATGAATACCTGATGTTAAAACATACTGAAATACTAATTAAGAATTTCTAGTCTCAAACTAGGAAGTGGAGACATCTGCAGTGAATCCAGTGTTAGTCAGTATTCTCAATAATGACTTGAAATAAAATTATATTTAAAGTATTTAGTGCAGTCCCATGTTGAAAAGGATTATAAGCACCTCAGAAAGCTAGTCAGAACCTAGAGTGACTTTGAGAATCAGAGAAACAATGACAGGAAAATTTAGATTGGAAGGGACCTCAAGCAAACTTTAGTCCAGCTTCCTGCTCAAAGGATCTGACCAGGTTGCTTGGAAAGGTTTTCAAGAGCTGACTGATTAAAGCCAAGGATGGAGACAGAAGAAACTGCAGTCACAACATGCCATAGGCAATCTGTTACGCTGTCTTCACTGTGAAAAATTTTCCCTTATATTCAGTCTCAACCTTTCTTATTTCTACTTATACTTACTGTCTCTCATCATCCCACCTTTGTGAAGAGTCTGGCTCTTGTCTTCCTGATGACCTCCTCACTGGTGTTGGGGGGAAGCTGTTAAGTCCCCACAGTCCTTCCCCCATTTAAATGTTGTTCTCCTTCCCCTTGCTGCTCAAGCCCACCCCTAATAAGAAAAAAAATGTAATAACAAGTGTTTAGATACAGGAAGAAACAGCTAAATGCACAAATACAAAATGGGAAATAATTACGAAGGCAGAAGTGCTTCAAATACTGACAGTCTGTTACACTGTATCAATACATGTGCAACATGAAAGACATTAATTTGCTGTGCTTGGCACTTGGGAAGCTTCAGTTGAATTCACCAAATAGTAAGAGAGATGGAGATATATTGGAGAGACTGTAGTGGAAATAGCGATTCAGAAATTTGGAATTATACTCTGTTAGGAAAGATGAAGAAATTGGTTTGGTGGGGTGAGGGCGTGTGGAGAGAGAGAGAGAGAAAACACTGAAGAAGCCATTGGAAACAGTATTCCTGTAGCTTAGAAGGTAGAAGTCTTCCAGTATTAAAGGGAGGAAAAAAGAGCAACGATCCCCTGCATGCACTGTGATCATGAGAAACAGAAATATGCTCACAGCCAAAAAATATTACATTGGATGATATAAAAAAAACTCTACAAGAATAATGAAGTGGTAAATCAGAATACAAAGCAAGGCCATGGAATCTACATCACTGCAGCTTTTCAACCAAGGCTAGACAAATACGTCAGGTTAGGTATTGTTAGACCTGTATCAGGGCAGAGACGAGCAGCAGATGACATCTCACAGTCTTTCCTATTTAAAGGCTGAAAATTTAACAAGTTTGAGTGATGCTCCAGATAGATCCCTCTTCTAAATAAAATCTGAACAAGAATACTGCCTTATGAAACATTCGTGAGGTTTTGGTGTCATTAAAGGAAGTCAAAGAAACCCTGGCTGAAAGCAGCATCTCATATGATGCTTATGCAGCGTGAATTTTCAGCATGAGTATTTTTCCTTAAAATTTCCTTGTAGTTCACAGAGTCCTAATGGCACTGATTTATGGTTAACAGAACTTTAATTCGGCTTAGCTTGATTTTTCTTTTTGCCTTATCTTGTCTAACCTAGCTTACTCATTGATATTCAACAGTTTATTCATCATTTATGTCCTTTTTTTTTAGAGTGTTGCCATATTTTTTTTGTACAGCTGGTGCTAATCAAAGCTTTACAAAGCATTACATTTTCTCATTTGTTCAGAGGGTTGGTTTTGTGGTGTTTTTTTTTTTTTTTCCTTAGGTGCATTTACGTAACATTCATAGAAAAAAGTCTTATTCTTTGCATCATACACAGATGCTGTAAGAAATTTTTTCTTTTATTTCCAAGCCTGCAAGATGTGGTAGGTCTTTTATCATGGGTGCTTCATATGACTTTACAAATAAATCCATATGCATGTTTCTACAGACATCTATAGCTTGACAGAGATGATGCTCGTTCTTGAAACTCTTCCACTTAAATTCTATATCTTCTGTCCCTGCAGTCTGGAATTCCAAACCCTGCAACAAGGGCACTGAGACATTATCCAGTTCTGAAATATCATGCATGTGATAAATATACAGACTGAAGACAAATTGGGGACTGAATAAATTGCCAAGTAGAAGCAAGGAATAGAGGAACATCTGGGACAAGAACAGCCTAATTCCCACCAGTAGGTCTAACAGGAGTTACTCAAACAATTGACCAGTCAAGTTTCAATGTCCAAAGCCATTCTGTCAACCAGAGCTACATTTACTGTTTGGGAACCTCTTCCTACAGCTTACATTGACTTCCAAATGATGATGCCAGCAGGGAATTTCTTGTACTTTCTTTCTTAATAATCACAAATAAGTTCAACTTTTATAGATGGATTTTCATGTGATAAAGTTAATAATGTCATTTTTGATGCTTTGTCACAGTACCTGAAATCTTACATTTTGCATAACTTTTCCACTGTACTTCTGGCAAGTAGAAAATGTTCCAGAGCACAACTAAGTTCTCACATGAAACCTCATTTGCTACCAGCACATCAAGGTACTCTAGGAGCATAAAACCCTCTATGTCCATTGAAGTATGATGCAACTGCTTTTATCGAACCCTGTTAAAGTGAGCTCTTTCCCTACTGTAAGCTAAAGACTAATTGCTACACACGTAACACCCTTTCACATTTATCTGCTATATTCTTTTGGGGAATGGTAGAAAAAAGGTAATTTTCATGTATTTTTTTTTGCTTGTTTTTGTAATAACACCATTTTCTGATAAACTGTATCTGCAGAAATCTAATTCACTTTGGAAAGTGTTCAATGTTTGACTATAAAATTATCCAGTAAAAAAACCTGTGTATTTGGAGGTTTTATTCCTTGACCTAAGCATACTATTCACTCTCATCAGGCCATTCCTGAAACGATTTAGCTGAACACTGTGATATTATCTCAGTACAGTAATAGTTTTCAATGTCCTTGGATGCCTCTTCTAGGCTCCTGTTCCCTGTACATGCTCCTTTCAAGTAACAGCGTTGTGCATCCACTTTTCTTTGGAGAAAAGGACCCTGTAATGTAACCATATTTATCAGCATGATAAGGTTATCCCATTTTGATTAGCAGCCTTGATACCAAGCAGGTTTAGCAGCTCCCTTTAGTGAGTCTTGCACCAGTAACAGTATGCAGCAACTTCCTCAAAACAAAGTAACCATCAAAAAGACCATGGCACTCAGACAAAGATATTTAAAGATCACATTTATGTGGACAGTTTCTTTCCTATTCTTGGCATGTCTCTTAACCCTATAGGAAGACATGACTTCAGGACAGTATCTCTTAAGGAGGGCACGATGACTCAACTGACCTTAGTGCATCCACATCACCTTGTTGCATCTGACAACTCTCCACATCCAATCCCTCACTTTCTACATGCTGTTTTCTGACCTCTGAATCCTCAACACTGTAATTCAGCCAGGATAAGTGGGTTTTAAATGCAGAAAAATTCCAGTGCAACTCTCCACCAGGAGAGTCCATGAAGTTATGTGCAAAGCTGAGGATGACCTCCTGTCATTCAGCTGCTGACACACACTGGACCTTCCTCATGTTCTAGACAACAAACCATCCTTCAGTCGCCCCTTCATTAAGGGCAGCTGAAAAAAAACCACACCAAAATGGTGTTTATGAAGTTACAGTGTTTGGAATGTAAAGTGTCTCTTCCTTTCATTTTTAAGAAGAGTTAGACACATTGCTGTCCTGTTTGGGGCTGGCCTAGAGTTCCCGTTGGTCTGGCAGCGGGAGGAGCTGCAGCCCCCTGAGACCCCAGGGGCTCCCCAGGGCCCAGTGCCCTCACCTGTGTGCGGGGGCGGGGGGAGCACAGCTGGAGGGCTGGGCCCCGATTGGCCGATAGTCCATGTCATGTGACACTGTGCTCACTATATAAAGGCAGGAGTGAGCAGGGAGGGGCTCTCACTTCCGGGGGTGTGGCTGTGGGGCCTTTGTGTTTGGGATCCCCGGCTAGGAGCAGGTGGGTGGTGAGCAGCTGTATTGTACATTACCTGTTGATACTGCTGTCAGTGTGTTGTTCTGTCACTGTTATTGAACTGTTTTTATCTCAACCCGCGAGTCTCCCTTTGCCCCTCCGATTCCCTCCCCATTTCCGAGTGGGGGGAGGGTGGGTGAGCAACTGCGGGGCATTTGGCTGCTGAGTAGGCTCAAACCACAACAATTGCAAATGGAGAAATTGGCATCTGGAAACATGATATGGGAGAAAGATTCATTGAACATTGATTTGTGCAAGATCCTGTGAACAATATCAGGATGGTCCATCCTGAACTTTCTCTCCCTAGTGGGTACTGTTAAATTACTTAGGAGCACCATAAACATAACTAAAAGAATAAGCATTATCTGGTTTAAGCAAATAAAAAGGCATAGAGGTTTTCTGAAGCAACTGAACTATTAGGAAAAACAAAAACATGCAAACAAAAAAAGCACCATTTTTGCATCATAGAAAAGCTCAGCTGAGAAGCTCAAATGATCAGGAAAGAAGGAAAAAAGGGCAGAAGCACTGGTTTATCACCCCTTAAGCCTGACAGCAACCCATTTTAGCGGTTCAGAGCAATGATGAGGACTTAGCAAAACAGCAAGACTTCCCTGACTGGAACCTCACTATATTAGGTAATGTGTAACAAAAATATATCCCTTGCCCTGCAGAGGTTTGCCACCAACTGTAAGATGACAGAGAGACAGAAGCATATTGATTGATTGAAAGAAACATAGTGGCAACTGAGACAGAGAGAAAGATGCTCTTTTGTGAATTTATCTGCTAAAAAGTAGTTAAATCTTTATGAGATGCATGTTTTCTAGTGGAACAATGGAAGAAACAAAACAAAATTAACCATAATCTGTAGTATACGTTATCTATGGCGTACGACTGAGTATGAGCCAAGTTGAATAATTATCTTTTAATTAAGGTTTGGAGCACAACTCACAGGCAATGTTGAGCAAAAAAATAGCACTGATCTCAACAAGGCAGTATTGAAATATAAAAATAATAACTATTCTTAAAAAATATTTTTTCTTTGAGGAAATTTAAGCAGCTATGAAAATTCATAACTATCATATTTAAAAGAAATCAGTATGTTATTTCATGAACAGTAAACCTAGTAAGGGATGCCTTCCTACAAAGTGTACTTTTCCTACTCAGGTCATCACTTCCTACCTCAAGATGAATTCATACCCTTGGTGTCCCTGCAAAACTTCCACTGTAGGCAGGAAGATAGAAATTACCATCCCTCTTTCAACAAAGCTCTGTCAAAACAGGCTAAAAGGGTCCACTTATTTTTATGGTCAGAAAAGCAGCAAAACAACATAATCTCATTTCCTAGAAGAAGCAGGATAGCATTGAGAAGGTTCTTAAACTCCCACAATTTATTGTTATCTTCCTCCTTGAGTGACTGCAGTAAATAAAATATGCACCTTGACTGGTAAGGGAAGCAAGCAAATGCACAACACAGTTATCACTCCAAACCTCATCCTGGCTCTTGTTGAACTTTGCAGGGCTGGGAGCCAGGAGCCATTCTCACAGGAACACACTCATTGCTCCTGCAGCCTAGCAGTTCTTGCCAACCAGACTGCCTTTTTTTTTTTTTTTTTTTACTTTATTTTGAACCACTGCCCTGTTGGCATACACCCTCATCATAGGGCTTCTTGGACTTTCAGATTCTTACCACTGTCAGACAAAAAGTAGTTTACAGCCAAATTAAAAAATCTTTCAGGGGACTGCATCATGATGGACTGTCATCATGAAGTTGTGGGTGTGGGAAACAAAGTCTGTGGCATACTAAGATGGAAAGCATATGGATGGAAAACAGATTTCATGGAAAAGATTTGCCAGAGGAGATTACGGTAACTGGTTTTGACATTAAAAAGTAGGATTTAAGTTGTAAGACCCCTCATGAATTCAGAATAAGTTTCTCTATAATACAGCAGGGAGAAAGCCTCCTTTCTTCTGCAGTCTTAGTGTCCCACCCATCTTGGGAATGACATTCAGTCTTCTTAGATAAACATTGTTGAACATAGTCAAATTTTTCTCTAGCTTTATTTTGTTCAGTAAAGATTTCTTGCAAAAGTCTGGAGGCTTTTCAAATCTTCAAGACTATGTATGAACAATCTTTAAATTACCACTACATCTACAGAGAGTTTATGCCAGATGTTTTCAGCTGGAGAGCAGATTGCAGTAAAATCTCCTACAGTGCATTGAGTCTTGAAAGCTAGCACAAGATAATCGTTCTCACCTGTCCTTCCTGATCCCAGAGAAAGGGCTGGAGACAAGGGGAAATAGGAAAAAAGAACTGCAGTAAAGAGGGGAAACAATCTGCATGTAGCTTTCAAAAGAAGGGAGAAATCAAGAAGAGGTATTTGTCCAGTGAAAGAAAGAATTCTTATGTAACAAATACTGGTAAAAGTGACAAATAGCTGTAGTGAAAAAAAAAAAAAAAAAAAAAAGGATAGTTACTAGCTTTATTAAAAGATTCACTTTCAAATTTGAAGGAAATTACTGAATGAAATGCCTACACTGTACATGATGATTCAGTGAAGTTGTGCCCTATATCACCTATGTGATCAAATATGCTTTAGAAATACTAGTATTTTAAGAAAGAAGTCTGCTCCTGATAATGTGGATTTATCTACATAAATACATTTCTCAAATAGGTCCATATAGGACTCCAAATCCTCAGCTACATAATCACAGTATCCAAGTTAGCTCGCACAGGATGGACAGTGCAGACATATCAGGCTAACTTATCTTGCCAGCAAGGCATTGCACCCACAAACCTTGTGGGACCACAAAGGATAGCAAATTAAAAAAGACCAACAAAACAAGATCCCTCTGTGGCAGGAAACACATAAACTAGAGTAACAGAACAGGGCACACAGAGGGGAGGGGGAGGAAGAAGCTTGAGGTACTGGGAAAAAAGGAGCCTTAGTAGATTTTTCCATATATTCCAAAATCAAAGTGTAAGAAACCATCAATGTAACTCAACGTTCGGAGTTCAGACAAAACTTAAATTACAGCACAGAGTGTTCACTAGGTGACCACATTTCTATTCCACTAGGAAGGGTGAATTTGCATTAGTAATCCTGAAATTATAACTCAAACATTATTTTTGTCACTCTCTTAACATTATTCTTGTCACTCTCTTCAGACCTGAAGCACTAATTTTCCACATCAAAACGATTTAATAGATGATACATTACTGGAAAAGATGAAAGAATATAACTTGCATTAAAAACCCCAATATTTTAATAAGCTTTTAATGATAATTATTCAAAAGTACTTTTAAATAACTGCCATATAAGATATGTAACTACTTATTCTCTGAGTAATTGGGGTTTTTTGTGGTCGTTAAAGAAAAAATACCTATGTTTCTCTTACTGCAAGTAGGAAACTTTCACAGACATACATGAGATGCTCCCAGCATTCAACCCCCAAATTTCCTTTATATGTATAGACTTAATCAAATAAACCAATCCTATTCAGAATAGCAACATACCTCAGAATTACCGTGGATTATAGTCACAGACCATTCTTATTATTTGATGCCTTTTGACTATTATAAATACCCAGAAAAAGTGGTGTTTTTCATGTTAACTAAGAAACCTTGTTTAAGAAGGAAAGGATAAGGTCAAAAAGGTAAAATTAATGGATACTTTCCTTTGTTGTCTATCCACACACATCAATTCATGACTTAGTGGCCACATGGCATATGCGCAGAATGAGTAAAACCTTAGTACTGTTCAGAAGGGACATGACCTGCAAATATTATAGGTACACTTGTTCTAGGCCTCACAGCATTAGCTAGAGATACTGAATTATAAAATATGGAACTTTTATTGTATATGTTCAAATAAAAATCCAAAAATCAATATTAAAGAAATCCAATAAAAATGGTTTTAGATTATACATGTTTCACAGCAGATTGAAAACAAAACAAAAACATACAGCCAATTACCCTTGTGAATTATCATCTGCAGAAAAGAGATAGTGAAGAGTCCCCATAATAGGCAAAATTATCTGGATCTCTTTTAAAGGTGTCAAGAGAATGACAAGATCTTTCTTTGTTTTTACAGTTCTACCTCAATCCCACAAGCTTTGTGGACTCCCTCCAGGCCTTTATCAATGAATGTTGTTGAAATTAGACCATTTAAAAGATAGGTTGAGCCATTTTCACATTGACTTATATAAAGCCATTTTTCTGTTTTATTAGTCACATTAACATTCTATTGCCCTTTAAATGTCACAAGTTCAAGAGCATAGCTGTACATATCCTGGAAATATTCTTGTTTGATGTAATAAAACAGAAAACTAAAATTTCCTGGGACAGATAAGGTGAAAAAAAAAGAGGGAAACGAACAGGGCATGACAGCACAGAGTAAAACAACAGATAGAAAAGCAAGATTGTTTCCAAATGAAGAAGGAGCAGGAGTGTTACTGGGAGAAGAGATTTAGAAAGGCTTGTTTGCATTGTCTCTACAAAAATGTGAAACAGCTGATGAACCTGCCACTCGCTGTAGCTCACAGAAAGGAAGAAAAATGACACCGTGTGACTTCAGTCGTATTCCCTAACTTGTTAGGTACACTTGCAAAGCCACATTGTACACTGTGACTACTCTCATTTATTAACGGTGATTTATTTCAAAGCAGAAACCTGCAAAATTCCCTGGATGCATGTTATCTAACCTAAAACATTGTCAGGGTTATCAAGGGCAATGTGAAAATCACAAACTGGTCAGAAAGAATTCTTGGCGATCAAATGAATTTTGAAGTCTGCAGTATTTGACCTACCGTCTTCTTCTGTTAAAGGCACTGGAGGGGATTTAGAAAAATGAAAAAAAAAAAAAAAAAAAAAAAAATAAAAGGAGGAGAAACATAGAAGTGTGCCAAAAAGAAGATACAAGACAGTGAAAAATAGTACAGTGAAGCCAAAGTGGTTATCCTTATACTGTCAAATTCTCATTTTGAAACTCCACTACATGTTATTGGAGCTGCATTATGAGTCCCCTGGTTTAAGCACTAAGGCAGACAAGCCTGCAGCTAACAGCAATTTAGTGCTTAGAACAGGGTACATGTGGCTTGAAAATATCACCTGAATCACCAGGTCCAGTTACCCACAAAAGAAAGCAATGTACAACAAAAACTTTTCCCAAAACTGCCATGAAAATATCTTCCCTACATGTTACCGCAGTCCACACTACACTACCCACCACCTCTTGGCCAATACAGGGCTCATTATTGTGGCTTACAAATGTCTACTGCAACGGGCCACAGGAAGACACAACTCTGTTTCTGTTGTGAAGTGTCACATATCCCCATGCTTACAATCAACTTGCTATATAAAGTTCTCAGATTACCTTAGGAAGAAAGTATGTTCCACAGTACAAAGGAGGGCAAAATCTTTCTCCCCTCTCCTTTCCCTTCACTCCAGAAATCCCTGCCAAACTCATACAAGAGAAAGAAACATACACCTACAAGGATGCATATAACATGAGGGCTTACACATCTACATAGCTGCTCAGTCGGCACATTCTTAAACTTTGTGTATTATAACCGCCTCACAGGACCTGGACTGTAACCATATCAACAAACTCATGGTGGCTTCAGTGCTCTCCATCTCCCATTGCACAAGTGAAAGTCTAGTCACATTTTGTCAGGGTGCCACAAGGACCAGTGGTTCCTTGGTGGCTGGGGGTCCCCATGGCTATCGATTGGTGTAGGGTCCAGTCCTGTGACACAGCCCATTGCCAAGCAGAAGTAGGTCTCCTGGTATCCTTGGTCTTCCCAAGAGCTCTGCCAGCCAAAACCTTGAAGGCAGCACTGGTGGCAGCCTCTCTGCCACCACTGCACAGCAGTTCCCCACTAAGCTCCTTCAAGTATGGGGCACACTTTGGCTCCCAAACAGGGCTGTACACATGGACCGTCTGCTGTGGAAACTTCACCTGGCAGCTCTTCCAGCAGCGGGAGGCAGACTGGGGTGGGAGTGAGGAGAACCAGCACAACACAGGTGCTCAGAAATCCTTCACCTGTGGATGTAGCTGCCTTCTCCAGCATGACCTGGTGGTAACTGCTGTCACATTTAGGGGGAAACAAATAAATGACTGACATACTGAAGATCAGTTACAGCTCTGGAAGCACAGGGAGGTCAGCACGTATTGCTCCCAACCAGTGTGCCTACTCAAATGAAAGCAGGAGTTTGTAGTACTTTCTCAATATTCCTACCTGGTCTTCTAGCTGGCAGGTTGTCACCACACTCCTGTGGGTACAGCAGTGCCCCAGTGAGGTAGAGCCAGGGACCCTGTTAGGGGGCACTGCCCTGTGGCTGCAAGATGACACACTGTGAGGACTTTGCATGCAGAAAATTTCCACTTATGGCAAGAGGTGAAGGAGAAAATCATCTGCCATTGCTGCTGAATGGCAGCCAATACCAGCTGCCCTTGTAGCAGGGACCTTGGTGCACAACACACAAGATGAGTGCTGCTTAAGCAGAAGTCTTTTAATAAGAAAATAAAGGTTGCAGATGGATGCATAGTAATGCCAAGGCACGGGGATCTTTCTGTGCTTGACAAAGCCAACGTAGCAGTCCCCAGGAGGATGAGTAAAAGAAGCCTCTCAGTGAAAGGAGTGTCTCAGACCCAGCAGGAGCTCAAACCACCACGCCTAAATTTGGCCCTGGGAACAACAGCCTTAACACTGTATTTAGGCAGTGCAAGTGAGCAGACCATCTGGAAGCTATAGTATATTATTTTGTCACACTAAATGATGGAGTAGTTCAAGGCTGAGAAACACAGCTTTCAGTCATGCCTTCTGATTTAAATTGTTCTGATCCATTCCCGGTTTACATATAGTAGACCACCTTAATGAGTCCAGTAGAATCCTGAACAAAGATCTGGGCTCAGCTCTTTTGCACATGCTTTCTTTGTATGCATGCTTCAACTCTAACTTACCAAAAAATTGGATGCAAGTATCTTTTAAGAAATCATATAATCATTTTTGTGCAAGGTGCCCCTTGTAAAGTTCATTCTCTTTGCCTGAAGTTGTGATGGCTCTTGCCTTGCAGTCTGTCAGGTCTGCAACTAGAGTACTAAAAATGTGCTCCCAGGAACTGTTAAATCCACTCGTCAGATGCAGTACAGCAATTCTGGTCAAAGCTGACTGTGCTTCTGGAACTGACAGCCCACACAACTCATCCTCTGTGATAGACACAGATTGCTTTCTTTGTGGTAGCAGCTCCTCGCTCTGAACTAACACACAAATCCCACACCTTTCATTCAACTTGCTCCAGAAACTACATCCTAGAGTGTATTCCTGCAAATTCTGGCATTTCTTCCCTCCCTCTGTTGTTTCAAAATGCAGGGAGAGGGATTTAGTTAGAACTACATTCAAGTATTCTTCCAGGCATCATTTATGGTGCATGTTAAATCAACATGCTAGGTGCTGTCCACCACCTTGTTCCAGGAAACTATTCCACATATATGTTTCTGCATTCTCATGTGAATAAGACTAAGCATTTCTGACCAAAACTTTTATCTCCCTCATTTAAAGTAAACATGTTTCTTATGTATCCAGTTTAAAGAGGTATTTTAAGCTCATCCGTACTGAAGTACACTAGGAAAGCCAACAACACAGGATATACTTTATTTTCCTGCATTTTCAAAAAGTTGTGTTTTACAAAACACTAAGATTGCTTATGATGCTTTAGTTCAGTCATATTTTCATGCCTTTTTGCTTCTGATGAAGAAAAAGGTAGAAACTGTAGAAGTCTGATATTTGTATTCCACTACAATAATGTTGAAGTTGTCCTACCAACTCAGGATAAACAGCCATCTGCTCCACAGTTCTGCCTCTATTATGGCTAGTCAAGAGGGTAAAATCAGGCAAAGCATAGCTAGATGTCTCTTAGAGCATCTCCCCATAACCCAGCAATTAGAAAAGAATGAAGCAAGAAAGAATATTCTCTCTGGGGTGAACTTTTTCAGCTCTCAGTTTGTGTATGAGCAGCTGTACCCGAGTGTATGTAACTATGTGGTTACTATGCCTGCTCATCTTCTTTCATAAATTTAATCAGGGGTCTGCATTTTCTCCTCTATATAATGTAGACTCTCACCACTCACTATTCTCTTCCTGAATGCAAGGAAATTAAGGTCACTTTCGGTCCTCATTGTGCAATACCTGTTCTGAGCTATTACACCAAAATAGATCACTTTCTCGGAGACTTCTAGATTCTAGTGTCAATACCACCCCTTCCCCAAAATCGGCCTTCTAACCTGTTTCCTCTTATGGGCCAGAACATTACCTGGAATAATTTCAGTGTTTCAGGTCTGTCCCTTGACACACCTCTTATTCCCTCCATCATCCTCCAGCCCTCTAACCTGCATTAGCTCTCTATGCAAAGAGATCAATGGAAAGCAGACTAAATTGGGGGAAAAGGTTTGTCTGGTCCTTACCTCTCTTACAAGGTAAACAAAGGCTGAAAGAAAGGCTAATGCTCTAGCGTAAGCCCCTGACTACCTATCAGAGTGAAGAGTACCAAAGAGCATGGTAGAAACATAATAATTCGACATGAACACAAGGAGTGTATTAGTATACATTGTCTAGGTTTATGCAATTGAACATCATCCCCAGCATAAAATCTTATCTTTAAAACTTTCATTACTCCTCACTGAACAGAAAATTTGAAAAGCAGGTCAGGAATCTCATTTTCTTTTATCTACTTGGTATTTTCTGTTCAGAGGCATAACAAAAAAGCTTGCTCTTACTGGAAACGTTAGAAGGTCCCAACATCTCTGACTGCTTCCACACTGACACCGCCAGAGTCTGTAGCAGTGACATCCTCCTCGGCTTCTGAAGATCAAGAGCATAATCCCTGAATTGCATATGCTCTCTGACTTCCGTGGTTCCCAAGAAAGTTGGAGGGTTTTAGGTGCTTATGGCCCATGATACAGCTGCAATACAACATTAGAAGCAGTGACCTATCACCCTTTGACAGCACAACTGGGGTAGATTCTTGTAAGAAGCCAGCATTTTTATTGCCTCTCCTTTACCCTACACCCTACGCCAACCACATTCAATCTTCCAAAAAAAAAAAAAAAGAAGATAGAGGAGCTTATATATGACCAAGGGAGGCCAATAAAACAAACAAACAAACCAGAGGCTGCTATTAACTATCCCTAACATTTTCCAGCTGGCAATGATGCTGAATATAAATGTCACAGCAAAATCTACTTTTCCTGTAGCTAAAGAGTAAAGATATTTGTGCATCACAACCCAGAGATGAAGACATGATTTTCCTAGAATGGGATATTTTGCTGATCTGAATCTCTCCTCCGGGATCAGCAACATTTTGGCTAATAAGAGAGCCCCAGAGTGAGGCTTGTGACAACATTGGGATAGACTGGGAGATGAGGGAAAAGGCAGAGAAAAAATTCTCAGCTATTAAAAGACAAGCTCTGATCTTCAGTATTTATGGAAAGAGCAAGTGAAAGCTGATGTACCCCTTAAGAAGGCAAGCACTGTCATCACTGACCTTAGTGGGTGATTTGTACATGCCCATTGCAACACAGCCTCCTATGCTGCTCTCTGGAAGGAGAAAGACTGTTCATCATCATCTGGTAGCTTTAGTGGAGCACAGTGGAGCTCCCCACTCCTTCCCCTGCCTGGCTCAGAAGCCAGGAGGTGCAGTCTCAGGAGCTGGCTCTGATTGGTACTGTAATGCACCTGATATAACTAAGTCCTGTGTGAATCCCTGTCCTTGAATGGATGTAATGTCGCCTGTGATCATGGGCTTATTATGCCAAACATATAGAGCTAGCCTGCAAAACAGGCTTTTTGTTTTACTGACACCATATGGAGAGACTGCTGCTTCTTCGATAACAAGAGCCTGCAACTGTGGACCTGCGGTCCTCAGCCAGAGCCAGGACCGTCTCCTCATTTGCAATGATCTGACATTGCAAAGTAACTAGGGAGCCAGGTAAGGAAGACCTCCCTGCCCCCTCTCACCTCCTGCAAAAAAAGTACCCATACCTAAGCAGGAGTCCTACAACGCAGAGCCAGCATCACACACACAGGGCTGAAGTGACTTTACAGCCAGCAATTCTTCCCTTACATGATGACTTTGGTGGGGGGAAGGGGGTCTATCATCCAAACCATAAGTTACACAAATTCCTCCTGCAACAGCCAGATCCTTAGTTGATTGCCAAGACCGAGGGCATAAAAAGGGCAAAGCTTACATCTACTGTGCCCTGAGCATACAGTAATGAAGAACTAAGACTATCGGATCACATATGCTTGCTGCTGCTGCAGTTACAAGCTCTCCATAATACTGCCACACATTTTTCTCTTCGCAGAGACCACTTGGTAGGTTTCTCATATCTCAGAAAATGTTTAATGTCAGAAGCCTTGGGCATATTTGAGAATTCCTTTAAAGCCTTGTGTGAAGAATACAGAAGGTAAAAAAATAGGTTTATTTCTGGAAAAAGTTTTCTGCTTTTTTTTTTTTTTTTTAATAAAGGAAATAGGAAAATATTTTCTCATAGGCTTTACTAAAGACAATATTGACTAAGAATCATGACATGGGTATCTGTGAGGCAGAGTATGGCAGAGCAGGCAGAAAATGTTTATACTGTTGTATAGAAGTTGTTAATTTTCATCACTGGCATACAAAGGGTAAAGATAACGAAAAAGGGTAGCTGAGAACTTCACATAAAATGGCTATTATTTTTTGAGTATTTGGGTTCTCGAATGAAAGACATTTCAACATGAATACCTGATGAGAGAGCTGTATAAAATTAATAGCAAGAGAAAATCCTCTGCATTTTGCTAATGGCACCAAATTGCTTGAAATACACAGGTCAGTTGTAACTGATGGGCTCTTATTTCTCTTAATACAGTAAAATAAATCCCACACATTTGTAAAACCTACATTTCATAAAGTCAGAACAAATCAAAATGAGCCCTTGTTGTCCTCCATCAGCTTTTTTCCAATCCAATACTTCTTTCTTTATCCTCACTTCTTTCACAGATATGCTTTTTTTTTTCCCCCTAAGAAATCTAAATTGAGAGCTTAAAATATCCAATATATTTGATTCTTTTAAAACTAATTGAAGTTTCAGGCAGTGAAGCCAAGGATATAAACACATCTGAAACTCATGACCAGTCTATTCTTTCAATATTAAAACCATATTTTTAAAGTCTTTCACATGACTAAGCTGTGAATCCAAAATCTTGTTATACGCAGCCCTACACTTCAAGTAGCAGAACGGTGCCGAGTGACAGTTTCTGTACAAGAATTCCACAAGTCACACTGTACAACACAGTTGTTATTATTAGACAAACAGCAGGGCTTTTATTATAAAATACCTTAAAATACTTCGCAGTAACAAAGACAGAAACTCTTGGTCCTTGTTATACCTTATTACTCATTCAATTTATATAGAAATACACTTTCACAAATATGGGTGCTAAGTTTATTCAGAGGAATAGTTTCACTTCTACTCACACAAGCATCTTTGTCTTTCCACTCCTGCTATTTCAGTCTGTGATCTTATCAGAAACTTCAGGGCAAACAGAAACATGACCAACCACAGCTCCAAATAAACCCCAGAATTTAAATGCTAATAGCTCCCTCTTCAGAACCTGGTTAATAGGAAGTAAATTCACTGAATTCAGTGGAAATAACATTTTAGATGAGAACTGCCTCTCCAAGTACTAGGGCAGAACAGTTTCTTCCAATATGACATTGAATGGGATTATACTCTTAAACCTGGACTTACACTAGATTGTACTTCATGTAAAAGTTGTAGTAGTTTACTGTTGCACAAAATAAATGTAAAATGCTCGTAAAACAGTTCTGCAAGGGAGGTTCAAGGCAATAAGGTTTTGAATAAAGGATGACATCCACACCTAAATAGCAGTCAGCAATTAAAACAGGTGCAAGATTTTCCAGATACAGGGAACACTAGAATACACACCTATATTACTGCTATAAGTAAAATAATTAAAACAGAACCTTCAAAGGCAATCTTCTCCATAAACAGTTGTCTCTCTGGGGAAAGAATGAGATTAAAAAAGCAAACAAAAAAATGTAACTCATGACACAAATCATGTTGCTTAATGAACATAGATATTCTGAATAATACAGTTGTCCAAGAGCCTACTTAAATCAGAGCCAAAACGCTATCTGAAGATCTGGCCAGAAAAAAATAGAAGTTTGTATTTTAGACTACTAGCATGTGAATATTTGCCACCAGTGTGACATACCAGCTTTTCATTTGTATTAATTACAGCATTGTTTGGGACTCACACATCATGAAGAACATTTTATTCTGCAAATAGAATGGCAGACCCAACATGAAATATTTAATCCTAATTTTCTCTGCAATAAAAGTCAAGACTTTTTGTTAGATCAGAGTCTCTTACACTGAAAATTCTACCATTATAAGTGCTATTTGGAAAAACAAACCAAACAAGAAATAAAAAACCTAAACATACTACAACAACCACCCTAAAACCTGACCAGTGCTACAGTTAAACAAAATAGTCACTGAAGAGCCGTCTTGTAGATGGAGCCTTAACTTAAATCTGACTTCAGATTTTGATCACCTGAAGGTAACCTTAATATCTTATCACACTAGAATGCATTCAACTTCTACTTTAAATCCTCTTATTTTGATTAGACTGTAATTCTGCAGAAAGTCCATAAACTCAAGGAAGGAAAAAGCAAAATTATGTGTATGAAAGGTGTTAAGAAACTGGGTGTTCCAACAGCAGATTGAAAGCCTAGCCTAAGAACAAGTAAACAACAACATTTTGAGTAGTGTCACCCAAGTAGCCCTATATTTAGAGATTGTTCCAAGTTTTCAGGACAGATGCATTATATCATGAAACACTGTTCATTGTTCAATAAAGTTGATACCACATAAAGATGTTGCCCAAGGGGATAATTTGCAAAGATGTCAGACACTAGAGATTTGGATCACCAGCTGGTAAGCTGAGCCTCATTAGTGTCCCTCTCTCCACTACTCCAAATTCTGAGAAACTGGTCAAAATGCATGTTCCAGAAATTGCATGAAGCCTTTGTGTCCTCAGGGACAATGCTTTATCCACCTGCAGCTGATTTAAGACCTATTTATAGACAGATATTATAATACAGCTACCTACAGCAGAAGAGAAAGCACAACTTTTTGAGGTATCTAATGAGATTAAGGAGTGGCAAAGCTGAAAAAGGTTACTTTTCCTGGCCTTTTGTGCAGGTCTAACTGTCTTAATGGATTCGGAGACTGTGATAGATTGGCTATAAACACTTAATCCCATATTCTCTTACAATCACAAGGGGAAACATCTTCCCAGACATACTGAAGAATTTACTAATGATACAAAGGAAAAATAAAAAAAAAAAAAAAAAAGAGAGAGGAAAAAAAAATAATGCAATGGAGTGGTAACCCAAATAACTAAGTGATAAGGAGAGATCTGGTTAGTGAAAAATATAAGCAGCTATTAAAAGCACCTGGAAGGGGAAATTATCTGCAGGAGTCTGAGGGAGAGACAAAAGAAGCGTACAAAAAGGAAGAGGGATAAAACTTGGATGGAAAAAAAAAAAAAAAAAAAAAAAGCTGGAAATACAGAATAGTGAATTTCCATAAAAACTTACTAGATGTAATTCTGGCTTCTCTGGGGTTGTTTATAGGAGCAACTAAGTATCCAGTTCATCATTACAGACAAAATGGCATTAATTTTAAGAATCTTATACCTGAAACTGAGCTACAGCTCCTTGCCCCTCTCTGTAATGTGCACCTGAGAAATAAATAGCTCTTTCAGTCCAGAAGTAGCACTCACACCTTGTAGTCCCACCCTCATCTAGCTTTTTGACCCCCCAGCCACCACTCGGTCAAAAGATTGCCCATCTAGCAGTCTGAAGGAGGACTGCAGGTACTTTTCTGCAGCAAAAGGTACTGTTCGAGATGAAAGGTTCGGAGGATCTTTTGGGAAGGGAAAAAATTGAATCATCGAGTCCAAGTTAATACTATGGCCTTCAGTAGTGTATATTATTGTAAATAAAAGGAAACGTAAGGGTATATATTGCATTAGCTGTTTAACTATTTAATTTCATTAATTAAATTGCCTCATGTCTAGTATGTTTTGTGTATGGTTATAATTGTCAAGTGAAATTAATTCACAGGCTTCTTTCACCTCCAGGGTTTACTCTATGTCTGTGCTGATGCAATTATCTTCATAGCGTGCTTCTTTGTTTGCATGGCTATTGTTATATATGTCCCTTGGAAGCCACAGACACCATCATTCTCTAGACCCCGCCCCCCCCAAAAAAGTATAATAAAAACGCCTAAACATCATAGCATTGTTGACAAAATGTCCACACTCAGCTTAACGCTCATAAGCTTTCTTGCAGCAGTAAAATATTTCTGAGACCTGACAGGGGAGATTTTTAATACAGATCCAACTGTTAGCAAGAGTTCAATAAAACAGTCAAGCTTTCCATTTCCGAGGCAGGATCATAAAATATGCCAACACCAAATAAGTAGACATACAGAGCAGATCAAGGTCTAGGTTTCTCAGAGGATACGATACCACTTGGAAGAGGCATCAGCTAACCTTGGCTGAAGATATGGTCTAGAATTTAAGTATGAAAATTCTCTAATTTGGCAAATTTGCAGGCCCTGATCAGCAATGTTAACTGAAAGCCATCAGCTGGTGATCTGAAAGACAACATTCAGTGTTATATTTGTCAAAAGTATGCCTTTGGCTAAATCCTCGAGAAATTCTGCGACAAAGAATAATGCCATACAACTCTGTAGCTCTGTCTTATATATCAGTGAGATTCATCTGCCTGAGTATCTACAAGGACTGGACAAGCATATGGATATAGCAATTGCTGAATACTGAATTAGGAGCTTCCTGAACATTTCAAATAACTACACAGACCTTTACTTACTTCCTTGTTCACCCTAAAACTGTGCAACAATAACAAAACTGACAAAACTTTGTGTCTGTCAGCAGATCTCCTGAACTTTCCCTTCCCATTACCAATACCACAGCAGCATAACACCAAATGATTTATCTGCATCTGGTAAGACAACAATCACACCTGACCCACTGACTGAAAAACAGATTGCTCATTATGGCAGCTGTATGAGAAGAGATTTATTGTTCCAGTATGACAGACCTGGATGTCCCACAGCAATGACAGCTTTCTGTTTCTCAACAGCAGTTATCAGTGCATACAGGCTAGACCTCTCCCAGGAACCAAATGGCAATGAGATTTACTCATTTTTTCATGCTTCTGTCCAAAGCAATACATTTTATCTACATACAAAGATTGAAGCTATAAACACATGAAAACTACTTCGAACGTCTTGCGTATAAAGCCTAGTTTGGTTAGGAAGTCACATGCAATAATTTTAGTAACAAGTATATCTACCCTTGATGAATCAAAGACTATTCTACCAAATACAGATGGAGCATCATTTTGGCAAAGTCATGGATCCAGAGCATTAGATGCATGTGTTAATAATAAAAAAATGTAATCACTCATACAGGGCTGCCTCTTTTTATGTTTGTCTCTTTTTACTGCTGTACTCAGTCTAGCTATGATGGAATTAACTTTCCTCATAGCAGCCCATACAACGCTGTGATTTACGCTTGTGGCTAGAACAGTGTTGGTAAGACATCAGTGCTTTGGCTCCTGATGCTCAGGGCTCACGCAACATGCGTGGCTCTCTTTCCAACCCACCTCCACCACCACCTGCAAAGACCAGGAGGCTGGGGCTGGACAAAAGGCTGGGAAAGGACACAGCCAGGACAGCTGACCCAAACTGACCAAAGGGATATCCTGCACCATACAATGTCATGTTAAGCAATAAAAGCTAAGAAAAAGAGGTGAGTGGGTGGTGGAGAGGGGAGAACCTGTTACAGAGTCTTTTGTCTTCCCAAGCAGCTCCCACACATACTGAGGAACTTCTTCCCAGAAAGTGGCTGGACATAACCTGCTGATGGGAAGTAGAAAATAACTCTCCTTTTTTATTTTTTTGCTTTGTTTCCATACACAACCTTTGTTTTTTCTTTTCTTTTCTTTTTTTTTTTTTTTTTGTTTCGTTTTGGGTTTTTTGTTGTTTTTTGTTTGTTTGGTTGGTTTTTTTTCATTAAACTGCCTTCACCTTAACCCAAAGGTTTTTTCATCTTATTTTAGCTCCCTGTCCTGCTGAGGAGGGGGAGTGAGTGTGGCTTGGTGGGCACCTGACAGCCAGCCAAGGTTAACCCACCACAGTCTTTTCTGGCATCCAATGTGAGTACCCAAATCCAAAGAGACAAATGTAACTAAAGGTCATAGTTTCATCCAATCTGGACACAAAATGTATGTAGATTTATGTGCACCTTTTGGCTGGTATAAAGTTAATTTTCTTCATAGTATCTCATATGGGGCTGTGTTTTGGATTTGTGCTGAAAACAGTGTTGATAATTCAGGGATGTTTTTGTTACTCCTGAGCAGTGCTCACACAGAGTCAAGGCCTCTTCTGCTTCTCACCCCACCCCACCAGGATGGGGGTGCACAAGAATTTGGGAGGGGACACAGCTGGGACAGCTGACCCTCACTGACCGAAGAGATACCCCACACCATAGGATGTCATGCTCAGCATATAAAGCTGGAGGAAGAAGAAGGAAGAGGGGGACATTCAGAGTGATGGTGCTTGTCTTCCCAAGTCACCTTTACATGTGATAGAGCCTGGCTGTCCTGGAGATGGCTGAGCATCTGCCTGCCGGCGGGAAGTGGTGAATGAATCCCTTGTTCTGATTTGCTTGCACACGCGGCTTTTGCTTTACATATTAAACCGTCTTTAATCTCAACCGATGAGTTTTCTCATTTTACCCTTTCTATTCTCTCCCCCATCCTACCATGGGAAAGTGAGCGAGTGGTTGTGTGGTGCTTACTTGCCATCCAGGGTTAAATGACAACAACTGACTATTCAGAAGAGCATGACTGCTTAACACTTTAATTTTTTTTACAAAAATATTTCAATTCCCCTAGTCTTGACTTTGCATTTTCCTTCTCTTTTCTAACAACAGCAAAACCAGTTCTGCTCTGTACAGGCAAGACTCAGGAACAAATTATTTTGTCAGGAAGAAATAGTAAGTTGTACAAAATTTAAATACAGTTGTATCCTGAAAAGTTACTTTAAAGTAACGTAATGGAGCTCTGTGTATAATGCACCCAGTGTATTGCATACCAGATTTACTCAGCTGTTTACTCTGTTAGACCTGAAATGCACTTTGGGCTCTCTACCAGACCGTGACCCATTCTGTAAGGGATGCTCTGTCTCAGCCCTCGGCTGCACTGCACAGCCCCATGGCTTCTTCTGGGGATTGTATTTCTACCTTGACATTTGGTGTGTATGCAGGTCATTCTTTCAGGTTTACACTGGCTTTGCATAATAAGCAGTTAAACCAATATGGGTTTTGTATGAACTATGGCTCCAGAGAATTTCTATACAATTTAGATGTGCACATTTTGTTGTGGGTTTTGGTTTTGTTTTGTTTTGTTTTTTAATTAAGTAGATATATTAACGTGCTTCATTGTTTCAAGAACACATTGCTTTCAAGATCTATACATCTCTGCTTGCAGCATAACTTGACCGTAAAAATTATTCCACAGTGGTTCTTGAGAATTAGAGAGCAATACCTAAGAATCTGTTATTAAAGTAGCTCTGATTAATTCTGCCACTTCTGTTGGACAGTTATGCTTTTAGCTCAAAAACATGAAACCTCACTTAAGAATGTTCATCTCCGCATAAATTTAAGCATAAATCACTAGAATCAGTGGACCTAAGTGCTCCTCCATATTATGGATGTTTTTCCACATTGGTGTCTGCAAATTTAAACACTAGTTGTAGTGCTGTTAAATATAAGGGATATAATAAAGGCAGCAGTACGGAAGGAAATTGAGACAAATGCAGAGCTACAAGGTTAACATTCATCATGGAAAAAACACTTTTTGTTTCACACTGAAAACTCACAGAAAGAAGAACCAAGAGCAGTGTTATATTTCTCAAAGTATTCTGCAGTAGTCAGCATTGAAAGTTAATCTGAAATTAACAACTTTCTAGTCAAAGACATTAAACCAATTTTCTTCCATACATTCATCATGCTCCTTAGGTTTATCCTGACTGCCTTTACTAATCTACAAAAAGAATTGTAGTATCTCTTTCACACATGTATCATTTATTTTTTACACTTATTCCTCTTCAGCCTTGCATGATTTACCATAGCTTTTATAAAAATGCAGACGCTGAAAAGCCTGGAAGAGCAGCTTTAAAAGCAAACAAACTGGTAATTGCACAAAGCAATTCAAAATGGCATTTTATGAGAAGAAAAAAGGGAGTCTCTTGTCTCGTCAAAGGCTAATATTGGAGCATTACCTTTTCCACTTGCTCAGTCTAAGCATGCAATCAAAATATTTTGTTTTTTCTATAGTTATTGGATGATATCAGGAAAGAATCTTCAATTACAGTCATTTGGACTCAAGATATTATAACACTGATAAAAGCAAATAGTTTGAACACCATAACGCTATTCTCAAAATAGGAAAAGGAAAATTCTAGATATACAAAGCATTCAACAACCAGTCACTAAACAGGGAAGTGGTGTTTTGAGCAAATGATGTCTGCAAAGCATTTGATTGTGCATTGCTATTCATTCAAGTCCTAATGTAACAAACCTGGAAGAATGAAACATGATTTCAACTGAATACCCTCCTTCCTCCGCACTTCAATGATTGTGCCAGTACCTTTTCCTCTTGCCATCTCTGTGGTTGCCTACACAGATTTAAACAGATGTAGTACAGTATATTTCCATGCAGAACATCTGATTTAAAGGGCTAGTGTTGTTAAGCCAAGGAGCTTAACGGAATTTAAAACAACAGAATTTCTATCTCACATTCACAGTTTATGGTATTCAGTCAGTAATGAAACATCAACATGTATTCACCCAGCTGCAGAGCAATCAAAGAAGACTTATAAATGAGAGGCAAAGCTCTTTATAGAGAGGTGAACTACAAATGAATTTAGGACTAACTCAATTTCACTAGCAGCAAAGCCTACAGATGAGATACTCAAGGTTCAAAAATAAACTCATCATGCTACCAAAAAACTCACAACTTACTTTTTTAATTTCACTTTTCCACAATGTACACACCTGTTCTGCAAAGGTAGATCCAGTTTGGCTACAACCAACATCTGTGCTCACACCATGTAACAGCCATCTAAATCTTGCTCAGTAACACCAAGTAACTGCAGGCTTTCAATATGGAGCAGGTCTTTCAAATCACCATGTATGCACAAAAGAGGTTCTCCCAGTACTAGGGACCATTACTGGAGACTAGGAGATGAAGAAGGCACCTAGAGGCAAGGTGTTGAAATTTCTGCTTTTGAGAGAACGCTGGGTTTCCAGACCAAAAGTAGGAAGTTGCAATCACCACTCAATGTATGCTAATATGTGAGTTTGGAAGACCAAGCCAAAAAAAAAGAATGAATAAGCTTGTTCCTCTGTAGCAAACAAGTAGGAGATTGGTATGTCTGAACTCTTTATCACTTTCTAGAGTTTAGGTATGGAAGTCAGGACTGGATGAATCCTTTTCTTCAATCAGGAACCTACAAGTCTCCAGAACAAAACAAAAAAAAAAAAAACAAGACAGAACTAAATTTTTAAACCTAAGTACTGGAAGAAAAAGAGAGGACACTGCTATGGCCCATAATTTATATAACAGCTTTTCCCAGATGTTTTGGATCAAAAGACCATAGTGAACCTTCAGAATTTATCTCAAATAAAGGCAAGTTATCTAGCCAATAAGTAAAGGAAGACACAACTCAGCTAGTTCCCACTTCAAGGATTCTTTCTCTTCAGTATCCTGTAATGTTTTTTTCATGGAAATCACAGGAAAAAACCTGATCTACAAACCAGAAATGAGGCCTTCCCAATCCCAGTCTACAAGCCTTTAAGCATTTTCTTCTTTCTCCAGCACTGCACAAAAGACCCTCTACATAGAGCGCTTGTATCTCACATCTTGTGAGTACCTAGACACACAATGACAGAGCCACAACCCTGCCCTGCAGCCCCCTCCTTCAGATCAATTCAGTCTAGTTTCTTGAAGGAGAGGGAAAAATCCCAAGATTTCCAGGGCTGGGTTTTAATGTGGGCTGTGAAGATGCAGAACTGAGCTCTTAGTATTGATCAATTTCATAGTGATTGTTAAAAAGATGGTCAGTTGAGAATTAGCTTTAAAACACATTACAGAATTAACAGGTGGGACAGCAAACCTTGGGTACATCTTGTCTCACCAAGTGTGCCATCTCTGAACCAGACTGACAAATGTAGAGTATGGTCCAGCCCCACTGTCCTAGTTTTGGGTGAGTGGTGGGGTTTCTAGGTAGCTCAAACCACAAAACCTGCATATCAGGAGGGTGGAGCAAACCCTGGGAGGGACAGAGTGGCACAGGGCTGCCCTTGCTGACTCAGCTGCAACCACCACAGGCTTTCCCTCTAAGGTTACACCTACTCCCTCAGGGTTGTGCATGGAAGTGAAAAGCTCAGAACCAGGCAGGCATCAAGACTGAGGCAGAAGGAACTGTGGCTTTCTTCCCATGGTCACACAGTTGCAGTGCTAAGTTAGAGACCAATTTAATTTGTTCCAAAGTAGCAGAGCCCTCTAGTCAACAAGGTAATCATTGATCTTTTGTCTCTTCCTTTGTAAAGCTTTTTGATGACTCTTGAATGCATTGCTGAGCATGTCCTTTAATCACAACTTTTTAAAATATATTTCTACTGAAACCCAAAGCAGAATCTAAAGTGGATTTGTTACAAACAACCTGCCTTTGAAGAAAGTTCAAGGCAATATTGATTATTATACAATTGTATGAGTCTGCTGCTGACTAGTAAATGGAAAAATCTTCACTGGATAGCTGCTAGTAAGCTTTCACAGGTAGGGCACAGAGATAAAGTTTAATGTAATTATGGATAACACTATACCTTGACTGGCAAAATACTGTATAGATCTAGGCACCTTTCTGGGTTTCTTGGAGTTTGAAGGTTGGGGTTTTAAAAATATTTTTATATTAAAAAGTTTTAATTTCTTGAGGAGAACAGATTTTTGAGATGGCTACTAATAAAATAATTGAAATAATCAAATACCTACTTAATCCAATTTAAAATGTTATGCTTTATTTTGAAAAAAGAAAAAGGCAGAAAGCAATCAAAAATGTGAGAAGGCAATTAGACTAAACTGTGAGGGCCCGACTTTTCTAAGGTCCCTTGGCCTCAAGAGCACTGATTTCATGGGGTGTGTACAAACCTAAACATCTTGCAAAAAATTAAGACTAGAACCATTTTAGAGGCAACCTCAGAAGGTTCGGGTAAGCATCAATAGGTGAACACATGAAACACCCTTCATTACCAAAATTGTGAATATGCAGTAACTACACTGTGTTCAGCAGTTATTTTTGCTTTAGCATGAATATGATAGAGCAGATATCAATGCCTTTCCAGATGTCTCCTGCATATGGCCCTTGAAATAGCCTTAAAACATTTGGAGGTAGATGAAAACCTTCCCTACAAATGTTTCATTCTACGTTAACCATGAGACCAACAGTTCTCATGCAGCAGCACTAGTTAAAGCACTAGTTAATTCATAACATGAATCTGTACTATGCCTGCTTTGATAAAAACTGCATCAGAGCACATAGTGGACTCCTAGGAAGCGGTGAATATTACTATATATTTTGGAAATAGAGGAACTGACACTTTTTCATAGAGCCCAAACATCCATTTATCACGCAAGTCCACTGCAACACTGAACATGATGCTGGACCAACCTGTAATATTATTAATACCATAAACGGATCCCAGACAGACTAACACAAAGCAGTAAAATCACTTCAGTGGAGCCACTCTTAATGATCACAGTAAAACCTCTATTCATACAAATCTTCAACTTGTGGATCAACAAGATACTTTACCTCTTAGAACCACTTAGTAGCACCTCTGCACAACTGACTGGCATCACATGCCACGGCAAAACCCACTATGAAGTCTCAGGAATCTCTGTGTAGGTTGTTTCACATTGTCATGAGGCTCTGTATGTCAATAAGTAATAAACAACATGGAAGCAGGAGGAAGGAAGCCACATTGATGGAGATCTGTGAACCAGTAATGAAATGGCGGTTTACATGTCATTTAACAAAGGTATTGGCCCATCTTGCTAGCCCTGCTTTATCCATGACTGTTAGGTTAAATTCCATAGAGATACATGCAGTGCAATAAAAACACAAGCATCAACACATAATCTTTGACCAATTCCAACCCCACAGCAACATCAGCAAAAGTCTTACTAATTGTGAACTGTTTCAGTATATATTTAGACTCTATCTTGGAAATGAGTATCATGTCAGATAACAGTTCTGGCAAATGCAGTGTGAAAACTAGAATATCTGTAAAAATATATCATACCTGATATTTGCATTTGTCTCAGAATACCAAGTAGCACTCTTCCTCTCTCCTCACTTCTAAAGTTTTGTGGCCTAGGAACAGATTGTTTACTCCCATTTCTATTCCCTTCCTTTCCATGCAGCAAACTGTGCTCTGAAGGAAAGTCTGGGTGCATTTACAATACTCCATATATAAAGTCTTGGATCACAATTTTTCTGACAACAGATCTACAATGTGACATGCCAGTCCATTTGTAGTCCTACTGTTTAGATTTGTCTGGACAAGCAGGAACTTGCCATGTTCATAATTTTACCCGAAAACTTTTTCCACTCTGCTATGGCAAGTCATCAGTAGGAGCTCTGCTTGTGGAAACCCTGACACCAAAAGTATACATAAAAAGCTATTGCCACACTGCAATAGGAATCACAAAGAAAAAAGAAAAAAAAAGAAAAAAAAAAAAAGGAGAAAGCACTGATGGCCCAAGCTAGCATGAGAAAAGAGTAACAAGTAACACCATCCTCCCAGTTCTCCTTAAAGAGAAGAATTCTCATGTAGAACAATAAAAATTAGTCTTTGTATTGTTTAAGCTTGAAGAATGAGACTGTATGTGAAAAGAAGCAGAAGAAACAGAAGTGGGTGTGAGAAATAAAGCAGACAAAATACCAGTAAGTTTTAAGCATTGTAATTCCAAGTCAGGCAGTGGAAACAAGATATACCATTTTTTTCCCCTATATTTAGCTCTGGAAATAATATTTATGTCTATTTTATCTGGGCACAGGAGTGCCTAGAAGAGAGAAGGATACACATCTTTCCCTTGCACCGGGGGTAATAACGCAACATCTGCGCACATAACAGTACACAATTTTTTGTCTACCTGGGTATGATATTTCTGATATCAACAAAAAAAGCTGATCTTAACTGTTAACAGGTATAGATCTCTATATTGATTCCACCCAGTGTCCTGGTTGGGGCTGGCCTAGAGTTCCCGTTGGTCTGGCAGCGGGAGGAGCTGCAGCCCCCTGAGACCCCAGGGGCTCCCCAGGTCCCAGTGCCCTCACCTGTGTGCGGGGGTGGGGGGAGCACAGCTGGAGGGCTGGGCCCTGATTGGCCGATAGTCCATGTCACGTGACATTGCGCTCACTATATAAAGGCAGGAGAGGGCCAGGAGGGGCTCTCACTTCCAGGGGTGTGGCTGTGGGGCCTTGGTGTTTGGGATCCCCAGCTGGGATCAGGTGGGTGGTGAGCAGCTGTATTGTACATTACCCGCTGATACTGCTGTCAGTGTATTGTTCTGTTACTGTTATCGAACTGTTTTTATCTCAACCCGCGAGTCTCCCTTTGCCCCTCCGATTCCCTCCCCATTCCCAAGTGGGGGGAGGGTGGGTGTGCAGCTGCGGGTCCTTTAGCTGCTGAGTAGGCTCAAACCACAACACCCAGTTCAACAGTGATTGTATCATTGCCATGTCTCCTTTGATGAATGATGACATGCAGGCCACTGCAACATGAAAGGCAGGATGGAAGGAACAGATCATTGCATTTCATGGAGCTGTTTGTTTCCCAGCTGCACCCATTAGGTTGAACAGGTTTCACAAGCTGATCTATTAAACCCAGACTACTTTCAAAAAACAAAGATAGTTTCAAGAGACACTGAAAAATTCTTAAATTTCTACAAGACTCTAACTGCTGATTAAAACCAAATTTAGAATCCTAGAACGGTTTGGGTTGGAAAGGACCTTAAAGCTCACCTAGTTCCAACCCCCCTGACACAGGCAGGGACATCTTCCACTAGACCAGGTTGCTCAAAGCCCTGTCCAGCCTGGCCTTGAACACTTCCAGGGATGGGACAGCCACAGCTTCTCTAAGCAACCTGTTCCAGTGCCTCATCACTCTCACAGTAAAAAATTTCTTCCTTACATCTTACCTAAATCTGTCCTCTTTCAGTTTAAAACCATTACTGTTCATTCTATCACTACACTCCCTGATAAAGAGTCCCTCCCCAGCTTTCCTGTAGGCCCCCTTTAAGTACTGCAAGGCCAATATAAGATCTTCCCAGAGCCTTCTCTTCTCCAGGTTGAGCAACTCCAGATGTCTGACTTTCCTCACAGGTGAGATGCTGCAGCACCCCGATCATCTTCATGGCCTTCTCTGGATCCACTCAAGCAGCTCCGTGTCCTTCTTCTGTTAGGGGCCCCAGACCTGCGCACAGAACTCCAGGTGGTATCTCACAAGAGCAGAGTAGAGGGAGAGAATCCCCTCCCTTGTCATGGTTTGAGCTCAGTCAGCAGCTAAACACCCTGCAGCCGCACACCCACCCTCCCCCCACTCGGGAATGGGGAGGGAATCAGAGGGACAAAGGGAAACTCACGGGTTGAGATAAAACAGTTCGATAACAGTAACAGAACAATACGCTGACAGCAGTATCAGCGGGTAATGTACAATACAGCTGCTCACCACCCACCTGATCCCGGCCGGGGATCCCAAACACAAAGCCCCCACAGCCACACCCCCGGAAGTGAGAGCCCCTCCTGGCCCTCTCCTGCCTTTATATAGTGAGCGCAATGTCACGTGACATGGACTATCGGCCAATCGGGGCCCAGCCCTCCAGCTGTGCTCCCCCCGCCCCCGCACACAGGTGAGGGCATGTGGAGCTGGGGAGCCCCTGTGCATCTGCACTCCTCCAGCTACCAAACCAACATCAACTCTATTCCAGACTGAACCAGGACATCCCTCAACCTGCTGACCACACTTCTCTTGATGCAGCCCAGGATACAGTTGGCTTTTTGGACTGTGAGCGCACATTGCTGGCTCATAGTCAGTTTTCGATCCACTGGTACCCCCTAAGTCCTTCTCCTCAGGGCTGCTCTCAATCCACTCATCGCCCAGCCTGTATTTGTGCTTGGGATTGCCCTGACCCATGTGCAGGACCTTGCACTTGGCCTTGTTGAATTTCATGAGGTTTGTATGGTTTTCATGTAAAAAGTTTAGTTTTAATGTAATAATAATAAAAACCCCTTTATATCTCAACTTCTGATTATCATATGGCAGCAAAAATTAAGCACAATGTTAGTGAAAGAGCATAGCCATTATAAAAAGGAGAAGATGGAAAATTAATGTTGGTCATTTAGACAATAATTAAAATCAAGTTTCTGATTGCCAAACAATCAAACTAAAGCTGACCTCTTTCTGCTTAACAACATAAAAGCAGTCATTTTTCAGCAAGTATCATCATTGTCCCACACTTAATTATTGTTTTTTTGAAACAGGGTTGAATTGTACAATCTGTGAAGTTGTCATGCAGGAAATGAAAGTGCCTTTTGCTCTGGGTACTCACTTTTTGCACTGAAAGGTACTCAGTATTTGCCACTATCGATTCCGTCTTTTCAGAGCATGCATGATGGCACCAGAAATCTACGCATCTTACTGAGAAGTAAAATCTGTGTTGACTGTCAGTAAAAAGTCCTCTTTATACCCAAAAAGGTCTCGTAGCAACTTAATACAGCAAGGGGAAAAGCACAGCAAATGAGCACTTCCACTTTGGCTCCTCCGTACATGAGGGGTCAGGAAGGGTCCAATAAGACTCTCTTGCCAAATTAACTCAGTAGAAAGTACTAAAAAAAAAAGTCATTATCTGCCATGAGTACTTGAGCAGAGCAATTGTCTATGAACTCAGAAATTGGTCCTTCAGAATATAATTTTCATAATGTTTTTACAGTACAAATGTCATTTATCCTGGCTGAATTGTGAACGTTTAGTGGCCTTTTTCTAAAGCATCTGATGATTGCCATAGAATTATATCAGTGAGTTGAATCATATGACAAATATATGATATTTTTTGAATTGTATATTGAACTTCAGATGGAAAAAAAGCTTTTTTCATTTTTTTTTCCATGCTTGAAATAATTCAGAGTTGCTTTCCTGGACAGGAGTGCCCACTGTCAGTCTATTTCTCAAGTGACTCCAAAACATCTTGAAAGTTTTTGTAAATTATTGTAACTGTAAAAAAATAAATTTTCTCAAAACATATTCTCATTTTGCTCCCCAGATTCAAGATAGAGAAGTCTTGAAATAAGCCATATGATGAAGATTTCAGCTCAGTTTACACCACCCTGCACACTTAACTCAGGCAGACACTTCATTTTTCAGGACTGGACACTATGAAAAGAGAAATCAAGACAGATTGTGATAAAACAGAAGCTAGTTATCCTGTGATCTGAGGGCATCACAGCTGTAAGAGACTATGACCCTTGACATTTTCTTTATAAAGACAGTATTCAGAAAATAAAGGCATATGACACACAGATCCTTCCCAAATCTGAACATTGACAACTCTGCTGCTGGTTTTCCTTATAAGTTCAGAACATCAACACCTAGGATTTGTAGAGACAATATTGTGGATTTTAATTGTAAGGAGGAGACAGCATTCAGGAGAAGATCACTTCGTGATGTGGGCAGCTAGATCTTGACATCACTTTCTGCACCTATAAATTTTGCCATAGCTTGTCACTTAGGTAATTCATTCTGATTTGGAGAATAGAATAACTGGATGATGACAAGAGTATGAATGAACTTATTTTCTCATGATTCCCTGATTTCCTTATATTAAAGGGAAATATAAGTGCAGGAGGAAGAAACAAAGAGGAAAAAAAAAAAAAAAAAAAAGAAAAAACAAGAAACCACCACAAAAACCAGAAGTAGGTAGGCTATTCCTCAAGAAATTAATAAATACTAGCAGACTTGAAAGATTATGTGGTTTCCATCACACCATGTTTCTGACACATTTTAGAAGGTGAATAGAAGGCCCAAGGAACAGGTATTGGATTACAGGTCTTCTGCCTTGTCTGAATATAGCCTGAAGCCTATGCAAAACTACGTCAATTCACTATTTTCCACCTATTTTCCATTTGTGTGAAATGAACAGATAGCCCAAATAAGCCCTGTAGCAAATTAGAGTATGAATCACAGAAGCTACCATTACAAGCCACATAAATTGGCAGTTTATCAATCCAGCTGGCCCTTACCCAAATGGGCATAGTTACATACTCTTAAACTTTAGTAGCAAGCCCCTTTCGGTACAATATGTAAGGCAGCCTAAAGAACTTTCCTTTGCAGTGCATTATGCTGTGTCTACTCAGAGAGTTCACAGCCAAACTTTTAAAATCTGATATTTCTATTAACACATAAACAGAGGTTACTCTCTCTACTACTGCCCTATACTGTGGAAACCATAAATGCCTAAAACCCATTAATGAACGATCTTTTCAGAGCAAGCCCCAAAGCAGTCTACAGTATGTATTCAATTTGGGAAGATCTTCTGCATAAATGGAGTATTCATAGATAAACTATTGTAAATTTAATCTATTCTACCCCTAAGTCTGTTCAGGAACATCATGAAACCCTAGGAATGACTTAAAAGGCCCCTAAGTATAACCTTTCCCTACATATTGTGTGTTTCCTCCTTGCAACTTGATCTCTAAGAGGAAAAGTATTCCTTCCCTGTTGGTGATCTTTACTTTTTCCTTCAATTAAAGAGAATGGAAAGAACAGCAAAAGAATTATTCTCACTGTAAAGATGTTTGATACATGGAATATAGTTCAGAGATTGAAGTTTATTTCCTAGTCCTAGCAATCAGAGCAACAAAGGCTGCAAGTGTCAATAAAACCAAGACCCATCTCTAAGTTCACTTGCTTCACTTCATCAAAGGTATTTCTCTCCCTTTCTCCTTATTTACTTTAATGTTAAAGTAAAAATATTGAATGCAGAAAAAAAATATAGAGACTATAAACAAAACTAGCCATTGTAAGGGGAAACAAATGGCTGAGAAATTATTTCTGATGCCATTTTAAATGAGTGAGAAAGTCAGAGCTCTGCTGAAGTCAACTGGATAGTCAGATAATCCATAGCACAGAATACCCTAAACAAATGTGTTTGGCTAAGGATGGGGTACTAAATTTGTGTGATTGCATAAACAAAATGCAGATAAGCTTTACTGTTCTTTTTTCAGTCTCTGAGAGTCAATGACTCAGTTTCAAAAGATGCAGACAGCTTCATACAGTATTTCACACTGAAATATTTTCAAAGACCTCATGGAATAACTCCACTGCTGGCTCCACTGCAAAAAGACAATGACAAACACCTACATAAACTTTCCTAAAATGTTATCCAGCAAAAATCTGTCTGGCTTGGGAGGAGTGGTTTAGAAGACCGGCATTGCTATGGATATGTGAAGTCTACTGCAATTCTCATTACCTACTAGGTCTGTAAGTGAAGGGAAATATATTGGCTTTCAAAGCTTTTGTATTGCAAAACAAAAACAATGTAATTTCAGCTCAGGTAGAATCTCTGTTTTTAAAAGGCTTATTGCTTTAGTGTTTCTAAGTCACATTATTATGAAATGTCTTACCACATATAGAATTTTCGAAGCATTCATCAAATGCACAATAAGTGTCAGATTTAGTATCTGAGTGAATTAGTTATTCATCAGTGGAGAAGGCTTTTCCAATCAAAACCCTTTGTCCATCTCTTTCTATAATAAGCATAATGGACTACTTTTCCTTCCAGCTCTCCCACTCCCACTTCCTCCTAAACCTTGGCAGAACTGCCTGCAATGCTAACATGGAGAGTTCTGAAGATTATGACATCTGGGAAAACCTGAAAAGCAAAGGGAGATGGAAATATTTAACAACAGCAGCTGCATCCCATTCAGCTGGCTTGTCAAAGTACGTCCTGATTGGAATAAATTACAACTCAGCCTCTGAACACTGGAGGGGAAACAGGGTGTTTACAATATAACACCTAGTTGGATCAATTCCAAATGGTGACATATGTCACACAAAGTTGCCTTGATGGAGCTAAGCACAGGTTTCTTTCCAAAGTTGAAATCAATGATTAGCATTAAAATGTTGATTTTCATCTTGAATGACAGCATCATCATATTAGCACATAATCAACATAACCTTGTAGAGAAATGCGAGATTATGTTGATGCATGAGGGGGATACATCTTGAGGAAACATGTTAATACTTTAAAACTTAATAAAGCCTACAGAAAATTATCAGATTCCTCAGATAAGATACTAGTTACATTTTCTTCAGCTTCTATAAAATGGTGACTCTTTAGGGGAATGGCTTTTGGAAAACAAACAAAAAAAAGTTTGAAATATAAATTCTGCCATTGCTAGTAAAATCAATTCAAAGCCAGACTCTAGCTGCAAGTAGCTTCAGTGAAATCCAGCTGCAAGCTTTCAATGTAAGTTTCTCTCTCACTCCCCTCAAAGTGATAAGTGATTTTTTGTGAATTGTCAAACCAAGACTAAGAGTAGACTAAAAATTAAAGCCAGAGGCTGCCATGCTGCAGGAATTCACCATAATATAGCTCAATGCAAACTTCTTGCATCTTTGATAGCCATGTGTTGGGCCTCTGATGATCAGAAAAGAGGTAGAGCCCTTCTGAGTGTACAACACACAGCTATGTTACATGAACAGAAGGACAGATAGGACCCCCGACACAAACAGGTCTTACACATCTCCACATCTTGTTTTTAGGACTATATCAGACCATTAATCTTAACAAACTTATCAATGGTCAAGCATAACAATCTTTGCACAAATTGCCTCAGCTTTGCACGCAGACCTCAACCACGATCAGCAAAAATAAATAAATTAATAATTCTTATGTTACAGCATTACAAATATACATGCTTTTTTTCTTTGGTGCAATGAGGATTTAGATAGTACATATTACAGGTATTTTAAAGTCACACTGAATAGCTGTATCTGCTTCAAGAGAAAAAGATACTTCTAGTGACAGAGAAGTTAAAAGATGTAAATGAGAGAGAAGAATGTCACTGAGTCTTCATTTCACAAGATTTATGACACAACAATACTAAGATTATAGCGTCAACCAAAGATGATGTAACAAAAGAGAGGAACAGGTCCTAAACCCAAGTTAAAACAACTTATATATATTTAGCAAACAACTTGAGCCAACACTGACAGATCATGTTCCTTCTTCCCTATGCCCTCATGAGAAATTTATCTGGTAATTTTGGGGCCTAACTCAAGTTTGCTGGAGCATGTGTACAAAGGTGACAGTAAGCATATGCAAATTAGTAGCACAAAAAAAAAAATTAATGAGTTGGTTTGGGTTTGTTTTGTTTTGTTTGTTTGTTTGTTTTTTTAAAGTTATTTATCACTTAGCTTTCTAATTGCAGAATTTTAATATTAATGATTATTTGTTCCACAGCGACAGCCTGCACACAAGTCCAACTTCCTCAGTTTTGAAGGGCAACTCATGGCTGGGACTACCATCTTCCAGCAGTACACAGCCCAGCTGGCTGCTTTCCCCAATACCCTTCCCAACAGGTAGTTAAAATTACGCACCAATGAGTGGTTTTGTGCAGTGAAAGTTTTGTCACCAGTTCTTTCAATCCCTAGCTCAATTCTTGCAGAAAGGAAAATTCCTCTCAGTTTACCACATCAAATGGCTGGTTATGGCTATTATCCTCCTGCCTCCTTTCCCCTCCCAGTCTAACTAAGACCAGATTAATAGTCAACCTCCCACCCTCTTTCTACACCCCAAGCATTATCAAGAGCACAAATACAGCCCCTGACCTAACCCTTTTGCTTCACCTTCATCATTGGGTTGCTTGTTTCATTTACAGATAGGCAGCTGAATAAATGTATTGAGCTGTCTACATTTAAGCAGAAAATGACACTGATTGTCACTAAATATAATGAGTGCTGTATGTATGTTTCATTGGAATCAGAAGCTCAAATTAGCCTGTCAGAATTTGACTGTACCCTGATGCCAGCCTGTCAAGTGACACAATTAGCTCAAGAGAATAAAGAAAAGGCTTGTCAAACCATCAAGACTTTCTACTCGCTGAAGTCCCATCCCTTTGCTTACTGCCTTTATTGAATCTAAATGCATTTTGTATTTGCGGGTAGGTAAATGCTGTCTCTTTGCTCCCTTCTTCCTCAACTCCCTCTTCATCACCACTTTCTTACTAAAAGCCCATCAAATCTGTGGAGAGGAAAAGGTTGTGATTTCTTTACAGGTCCCTAAAGTCTAGTTTTCTTGCAGGGAAATAAAATGCTTACCTGTGGATAAAAACTTATCAGTGGCTCAATTTTACCTTTCTTGCAGAGCACTAAAAAGCACTAGAATAATATTGGATTTAGAAATGAACTGAAAGAGCAGAGACTTCAAGCAGAAGACCTGTCTTCATTATAATTCTTTCTTTCCCTACCAGCACATACAGAGGCACAGCATTTCTTGTCACAGACTTCTCAGAGACCAGCAGAAAAAAAAAAAAAAAAAAGGTGAAATCAAGCTCAGAATTGCTATCTGTTGCCTCAAGGGCACAGCCGTGTCTAATGCAAACTGCAAACTCACTAATCCCAAGCATGTCCAAAACTGACTCAGAGGCTGGCAACTCTGAGCTGCAGTTGGATCTACAAAGCACACAGCCTGTTCAGACCGCTCCTTAGCAACAGCACTCACGTCTTTTCCCAAGAACTCCCTCTCTGCTCCTTCCCAGCTCTCAGCCTCCTTTACTCCTGACTCCACACCACCTCTTTGTAATGCCAAAGACTCTGTAAAGATACCAGCTCATTAGCAAAGAAGGGGGGGGGGGGGGGGGGGGGGGGCGGGAAAAGAGAGAGAATGATAGAATGATATACCCCTTTAACCAGTATTTTAGTGGTTTCCCTCATCTGACCATGAGAATATTCTTATTTGTGTAACAATTTAAAAAGTGATCCAAGATCTCTTCCACAGACTAGACTCAACCATGCTGCTGGTGTCTCACAAGATGAGGATCCACACTCGCTGCTGATCATGGATGCAAAGGCACCTTGTGAAGCACTTCGGAAGCTGCCCCAAGCTGACTGGTATCTCCAAGGGGGTAAGGAAGGTGTATCTGTGACCTGCTCTTTCTGTGCCAGTGGGATCACAATCCAGCAATACTAGTTTCTATACTGGCCTTGTAGCTTGGCAGAAAACACTTTCCAGCCCTTTACACACCTCCCAGAACAGTTTTCCTGAGGATTATGCTCTTATGACTGTATTTGCAATGGTTTCCTTTAAAGAAAGAAACATCCTAAATTTTTCAGCTCCCCTTGTGGACACCTCCAGGTGAATCTAAGCATTAAAAACCAAATTGAATTAATTAAGGAATTAAAATCAAAATTCTAGCTCCAACTCTGAAAACCATGTTATAAATAAAACATAGCACCTACACCCAGATCCAAGATTGTGCTTACAAGCAGATACCTTGCTAGGTCTTAACTCACACATCTAAGTTCCCATGATGCCAGGGTAGGGGTCTTTGCAAAATAATCTAACAGTTGTTTTGAGAAGTGCATATCCTACAGAGGTAGCACTAACTTACACACTATATGAAATGCTGGTACAGGACACTACCTGCCAGCAGAGATCAACTTTCCACTTAATGGCACAACAACCGGCCTGGTAAGAGAGTGGCTCTTCGAAGTCAATATCCTGAACTTTTAACCAGTGCTCTTGGCCTCACCAGGGAGAAGGGAAATGAGTACTCTGGCAAGTCTGGGCTCAGTGGCTACCTCAGCTTCCCACTGGCCCCTTTGCTGAATCACTGGCCCCATGGCAGTAGTGGGACATGCAATAGCACTTCAACTGCTCCAGATTGGCAGCTCATCAAGCCAGCACAGGTACATGGTCCTCAGCATGTTCTTGCTCACCTGACAAGGATAAATAGAAGAATGAAAGGTGCTACAGATCCACATACAGACCATAGATAGCTCTGAGGATCCAGGAATAAATATGAGAAAGAACTAACTCACTTCAGCTATCCTCTGAATCTGTGACCAAAAGGAGGTGAAAAATGTTGGCACTGAACTGCTTGCTTCACATTTCAAAGCATCACCTGATCACACACACAAGCTTTACTCAGAGTCTAGCAAGTTTCCATCCCCTCCATGTTCTGACACAAAATACTGCCAAGAGCAACCAAGTGCACATATAAAGATGACCTGACCCCATATTGATGGCCTCTGACCCCATATTGATGGCCTCTCTTTGACATATCTTGTGCAATAGACAGTTTTCTTTTTTTTTTTTTTTTTTTTTTGACAACCCTTCAATACTGGTCTAATACAAGTGAAGTCTACTCTTGTGGCTGTTACCATCAGACTGAGCTCTCCTTACAGAGAATGCTTATGCCTCGTGCCCTCTACACAACTCTCACTGGAATTCCATGTTTACTTATTTATTAGGCAATTTAGCAAGTCATTGTCTGTGATGCTGACAGACATTGCCTTCGGAATTTCAGTTATGTGAGGTTGCCATTCTGCAGCTATCACTCAAGAAGCTTTTACCCATATACCTCTACCCAATAATTATTTTTCATAAAGGTGATGTCTCAGAGGAGAATCCACCCCATCTAGCATGTGTGATTATTTAATCAAAGGTTTCACCTGAAGGAAGGGAATAAATGTATTGGTGAAGCATCTAGAACTCTTCCCACACTTCCAAGATGTACTCAGGGGAGGAAAAGATAATCAGTGAAGAAACAGAGGAGGGAAGTGAAGGGAAAGGTTGGTCAAAAGTTTCAGAAAGGAATAAAATAGGGATTTCCAGAATCTTAATGCTGCTTTGGGATACTTAGGCTCCTTGATGGTATCACTACTTGATATCAGTGTCTATCAGTGAAAGATTGCCCTGGTGTCTGCATGCCATTGAGGGAGGAGAGTAAATTAACTGATAAAGTAGCAGTCACCCCTGGCAAGACTTCTATTTCATTTAGGTGTCATTCTCTGCACTCGAAATATCTTTTCACACAAAGATACAATATCGGATCTTATTTTGGCAAGGACAATACTCATAGACAAGACTGTGAGAACGTGTCATCTAGCTCAATCTATATTTTGTCTATACATTGCCTAGCTTAGAACCAATATATTGCACTTTAACAGATAACAATTGATCAGCTTAAAGGCTTCTCCTTCAGCTTTGCTCTTGAATAGCTTCATATGCTGTTAAGTGCAGCATGTCTTTCAGAAACTAAAATTGAAGAGGGCATTAGAAAACTTGCTCCAGTGAACACTTTTAAATGTTAGTCAAGCCTAAACAATCTTCACTGCTTCTGTAGTTATGCATGAAAATGAAGGTCTGAGGCATGCAACCTTCTTTAACCCACACAATAACGCCCAAACCCTCTTCTGTGTACTTTTTTTTTGTGATATACCATAGCTCAGGTTCATCTCTAACAGAAAACATTCCTCATGAACGTTACTTCAAAGGTATCTCAGGATCCTCAAGTCTACACCAGGCAGTCTGTTTACTCTGTTGTATGGTTTGCTGAAGCTTCTACCAAGGGCTGCTAAACAAAAAACTTTGGTTGCACTGAGTAAGAAACAAAAGAGCATAACTAGTACACTAACACTTAAATATTAATTAGACAGGACTGGAACATGGAAACATTTAAAATAAATGTTCTTGGTGGTATTAAATGTTAAATTTTATGCATACTAAATCATTTTGTAGCTTGATAAAATAGCTTCTTTCTGTGGCCTAGGAGATGTATAATTAATATCTTTTTTTCTAACCATCAGTGTTTAATTATTAAAGAGTTTGACTAACATTTAGATGGCAAAAGTATAAAAGTCTTTTGAGAAAACATAACGTTTTTGTGAATAACACGACTGAGATAAGTAATTTTTATTAGAGATGTTTTATTATAATTTATTTTAAAATAGCACATACCGGTCTCTTTAGGCCCTTTTGAAATCTGGAGTAAGGAGAGGGCTTTTTTTTTCTTTTTTCCCTAGTTCATTCTTGAATATATAACTCAAAGTATTTTCTTCTTGCACTGGCAAACTAGGTGCAAGGAACAGCTAAATAAATATGAGAAACTAACTTAAAATAACTGGAATTTTTATGTTTAGATTGCCTTTTTATTCAATACCATCCAAAATCAAGACTTTTAATAATAGCTAACACTTTTCACTACAGTTTAAACTTCAGTTTATAGATCTATATCCTGTATATTTGATAAATATATCCCATTTAAAAGAAATCAAACATAAGTTTACTAAGAGAATAGACAAAGATCACACAAATTTGCAAGGCCAGGAAGGGAACCCAGAGCAGTGCTGCCTGTTTTGACAGGAATTATGGGAGGATCCTGGACACTCAGTGCACAAGGGCAGAAGAAATCTCTGTAGGGCAAGTACTGAACACACAGCTGAGTGACGCTACTGCTTGCATCACACAACAAAAAAAAGCCTTCCATCACTATAGCATTTTGGCACACATCTGTTTTAAAGACCTATGTTCTCATATAATTAATTTTATAGTATCACTGGTGTATCATTGACTTTTCTGGTTCTGTAAACATCAAGTGAAATTAAATAACTAGATACATAATAAGGCAGTGGATGAATGTTCCCCAAGAGCTCTGGCATGAATTTCTCATCTTGCCTTGGCACACCAGCCTGCTGGTCACACATAACAGCTCACAGCACAGGCAGGCAAGCAAACAGAGCATCAGCCTCCAAGCTTTAGGGTCTGAATGGGCAAGGGTCTCAAAGCAAGGAGAAACCAGCACTCATCATGGCAGCTGGTGCTAGCCCATGGCAACACAGCTCTTGTCAAGTTTCTGGTAGGTATTAGGGGAGTTTTAAGAATTGCATACAGACATCTGAAAGAGAGCAATGAGGTCACTTCAGAGAGGTGGAGGAGAGCACTGGTATTGGTCACAAGCACCTGTGTTAACAGGAGACAGCATGAAAGTACTTTCCTGAGAACATAAAAAAATGAGGGTGAAAGCATCTGGCATTTCTGATTCCAGATGGTTACTGGAAGTGGGAGTTACACTCTCAGTGCTGGGAGGAAGAATAGTTAGACCTTAAGAGAAAAGCTATGGCTTATGTTTGACATGACACAGAAAGAAGAGTGGTGAAAAATGATATGCAATACAAATGATGATTGCAGCAGTAGTACATCGTCATACCCTAAATGAAGGGGAAAAAAACCACTGGATTCTTGGAAATAGTTTGAAATGGAAAAGAGAGAGCAATTTAGAGCAGAAAAAGAAGTATTTTTTCCTGGGGAAAGAAGGCTCAAGTTAAATGACTCTATAACCAGGACTGCAGATTTCAGTTATAAAAAGAGACAGAGGAACAAAATGCAACTCTGCAGTAACTTTCTTATCCCAGGCTAAAAGCTGATTCCTCTTTTTCGTTGCTCTTCAAAGTAACACAGCACCACCACTTCATGGGAGTCCAGTAAGAACCAGCCCGAGCTTGAATAAATGCAGCAGGAACACTGCTGCTTTACAATAGGCTCTTCTGGAACTTCCCCCCACGCACACACCCTCTGAAGGAATAAAACAAGCTGATAGCTGAATAATGTAATCAACAGCAATTCATTGCCTTGAAGTTTAGTAAATAAGCAGAAAATACGGACTATGGGGTAACGTACTTTAGAAAAACATGATTGTACAGAAGCAGACTGAAATTTCCTGAGTTAACGAGAATTTTATATACATTGTACTTTATGGATACATGGTTCAAACTCTGTACTTCAGGGGATATATCATGCTAGGTATGGAATTCAGAAACATTAATGAGGATCCTGGTCAAACCATATGGATTTTTTTAAGCAATTTTTTGAATAAATATGAAACTGTGAACCAGGAAAGTTTAACTCCCATTCAGAAATCGATTAAGCGTCACATTAACAAAATGCATGCAACTTGTTCCACTAAAAGCAGAGTATGTTCTTAGCAAGTAAAAGATCCCACTGACTTTGCTCTCCTGAAAAACACTAGTGATAACACCTCATAACAGGAATTATTTCTTTTTATTTTCAATGCCACAACTGTTTTCTTACCGCCCTGCCATACTCTACTTGACAGTATGGTGATAGCGGGGGGTGGCATTGATGCCCTCTTGATCAGTTTTCCCACTGGTAGAACCTGGGTATGCCCTGTCCGACGGCTCCCTGACCCGGCACTCCCACATATAGGAAGTTCTGGGGAGGAAAAAGCCAAATTTCCCCAAAAGGGTGGTGAGAAGAAAGATCCCAATTACTAAGCAAAAAGAAACATTGGATATGGACTGTCATACAGACTGCCCCACTGTCCGGCTGGCACCAGAAGTAAGTACTTCTGCCTAGTAACAATTAGTACAGACTATTTAGAAAAAGTCTAGGGTGGTAAACACATGGGGAAAACAAAGTTTACGTGTTTTTAGTATAAGTAGCAAAACTATTTTATCCACAGAACTGTGAGGCATTAGTTACCATATACAAGCCAATAGACATACAGGGAGCTTCATATGAAATATAGTTTATAAAAACCATTTCACCACTGATGATATGTCTTACACTTCCATAACTGCAACCCACATGAATGTCTGATAATAGGTGTTTGCATGTCAACTCCCTCAACCTCTTAACTGATAAGTGTAACAGCAAAAAAACGTCTTTTAAAAGAGAGAAGCTGAAAACATTCCTTGTCATAAGCAATAATGAGAAGGAAAAAAAAAAAAAAAAATCCCAGTGTCTACAGAACGGCCTGGAGGTCCTGAAGATTATTCCCGGTGATATGTGACTCCAGAACATAATTCACCTGCCATCTCAGAAGGTTACACACACAGGAAGAGCACTGAAAATACAAAAACATTATTTAAAAAAAAAAAGTATTTAAGTTTCTACCCAGTACCCCTATTTGTCAGATGTAGAAGCAAGTAGCCAGCAAGTAAAATCTGAATGCAGGGAAGGACACTGCTACATTCTAAAAGGTGAAAAACTAGGAGAAATAATCAACCTGGAAAAACAAAACAAAACAAAACCCACAGCTGATTCAGAGAGATTCACAATGGAATTTGCCATCATAAAGCCAGAATCTGATATGGTTATTCATCAGAGATCTTTTTAAATTATTCACTTAAGCCCCAAAAGTAAGAAAACAAGAAATCTGAAGGCAAACTGCAGGATTTTGGTTAGAGGCTTTTTGTACCTATTTTCATGAGCACCCAACAGTGAATAAAACTCAGATCCCCCTTACAAAAGAACAAATACAACATTTAAAAATTAAACTATTAGCTTTAGAAATGCAGAGTTCAGATCTGATTAGCTGAAGTACTCCTTTCTTTTTGAAAGGCACCTTGTATCACATCTTGTGTTGTTTTTTTTCTGGGATAGAGTTAATTTTCTTCATAGTATCTCATATGGGGCTGTGTTTTGGATTTGTGCTGAAAACAGTGTTGATAATTCAGGGATGTTTTTGTTACTCCTGAGCAGTGCTCACACAGAGTCAAGGCCTCTTCTGCTTCTCACCCACCCCACCAGGATGGGGGTGCACAAGAATTTGGGAGGGGACACAGCTGGGACAGCTGACCCTCACTGACCGAAGAGATACCCCACACCATAGGATGTCATGCTCAGCATATAAAGCTGGAGGAAGAAGAAGGAAGAGGGGGACATTCAGAGTGATGGTGCTTGTCTTCCCAAGTCACCTTTACATGTGATAGAGCCTGGCTGTCCTGGAGATGGCTGAGCATCTGCCTGCCGGCGGGAAGTGGTGAATTAATCCCTTGTTCTGATTTGCTTGCGCAAGTGGCTTTTGCCTTACCTATTCAACCATCTTTATCTCAGCCCATGAGTTTTGTCACTTTTACCCTGCTGATTCTCTCCCCCATCCCATCCTGGGGGAGTGAGTGAGCAGCTGTGTGGTGCTTAGTTGTCAGCTGGGGTTAAACCACCACAGTCCTTTTTGGTGCCCAATGTGGGGCTCAAAGGGTTCACATAAGAACAGTTTTAATTGGAATCTGCTAGATTGAATTTAGAGCTGTTATTTCTGTTTAACTATTAATTAACAAGTTCCTGTCCTTTCATTGGGGCTTGCTTGCCTTACTGTATATTAGACTCTAGTGCTCATTAGTGGCTGCTTTTTGCTCTCACTGCTTGCTGTACTGCTTATCATCTTACTCTGCTCCGCCTGGGAACATTTTGATAACAGCCATGGTGATGCGCCTGGGCTGGCAGATGGCCAGAGCATCGCTGCTCTTTCTGTGCTGCTGTACTGGACAGGCGGGAACTCCAGTCTGAACTTGAGAGTTGAAGGGACTGGGACCTGTGGATGAGTCCCTGAGGAGTCTGCAGACGTGGATAGGCCCACACCAGAGCAGACACACCTTGAAGCACCTGTGGCTGTGCATGAGGTGGTGTTGGAACACCTCGAAGTGTGTGGCCATGGATAACCCCAGGAAAGAGCATGTACAGCCCTGGAGGGGCTGCAGCCATGGGTAAGGCCATGGTGGAGCAAGTTTACTTCTGAAGGCATTGTGGCTAACTACTGTCAAGTCAGAAGTATGAAAGACGTCACAAGGGAAAGAACAGAAGTGAGTTTTTCTCTGCAAGAGGAAGATTTCAAACCTGTTGAGTGTGAAATAGAGGTTTCATAACTCGGATCAATATGAGTCAGCTCAGAGCATTGATACAACTAAATAAAAATGCTATTCCATAAAACAAGTCACTCAAATACATTATTTCATCCTCAACCTTGTCTTTGAGAAGTCGGTCTCTGTAACCTGCTGGTTTGCAACGCAAAAAAGGGTATGTAGTCACCATCTCAGTGTGGGTGGTAGAAATAACAAACTCATAACTCTTGTTTTGTGAGAAATGTTGATGCATCACCACAATTCAAAGCAAAGTAAGTTCTTTCCTATTTTCAGCAATTAAACACATTTTGATTTTTCAATATTTAATATTGCAAAGTGCTCTAAATAAATTATATATCTTGTGACAAGTCAGCAGTACTACACTACAGGCTTTACTACAGCTATCAGTGACTCAGTTTGATTTAATACAAAAGATAAAATATTTTCCCCACCAGTTAATAAGGATTAAAAGACTTGCTTTTTCTTCAGCAACATCTGCTTCCGTTGCTGTAAAATATTTTGACAGAACCATTTGATTGTTTCATTTCAAATAGGAGAAAACCTGAAAATAGTGATATTCCATTCATTTCTATGGAGTGGCCTCCTTGATTATTCAAGCTAGTATTTTAACCTCTGAATTGCACCACCTGATTGTTAGCTTTCAATAAAATCTTAATATACAATTAAAACTCAAATGTACTACTGAAATATCACTCACCACCCAAACTTCTCAGTGTAGAAACATGAATTTTCTAAGACCTCACATACTTGCCCAGACCAGGGTGCAGTGTTATTTTACATTCAGTCCAAAGGGCAAGTACCTGCAAATTTTACAGGGAAACTTCCCATGAAACCAGGCCAGGATTTTTCTTTTCAGTTGTGACTATGAGGCAAGTCCCCTGATAAGACAGGGTCAACAGCAAACTTGATTTCTTCTTATGCAAACACCAGCCTCTGCAGAATGTTAGAGTGATTCTAGAGTAAACCTAAGTAATATCTTTAGATGTAAAAGTGTGAGTAGTGTCCTCTTCGCTCCATTCCTCTGATGTCTTAAGGGTTTTCCATACACACCCTGTGCAGAGGACACCCGAGCCATCTCAGAGCCTTCTAAAAGGACAGTTATACTTTCTTGCTACTCAGTCTATGCTTGCCTTCACTTGCAAGAAAACAGCTGTATATCTTCCTTAGGCAGAATATAATTTAAAACAGCTACCAAAAGCCCAGATCCAAACTACGTTTTGGCATCCCTAAAAGTATGAAAATGGCCATTCTCAGTTAAACCAGATGTCCATCTAGTCCAGTACCTTGTCAGTGACAGTGGCCATAAGCAAATTCCTTGAAAGTGGTACAAGAAAAGAGGAAGCAAATATGAATCATAGCATTGCTCCTGCCTTCCCACTGCTCATGGTGGGGGAGTTTCCCAGCCACACGCAGTGTCCATGTCACTGACATACCTCAATGGATTTCTTTTTCAAGAACCTGCCCTTTCTCTTGACCCACAAGACATTCCATCATTTAACTTATATGTATCCTTTTGTTTCATAAGGATTCATTGCTACAACTGGTTCCTCAGCTTAGATTCTTACTAATTTGCCTTGCATTGAAAGGACAGCATTACTAACTCTCATAATTGGAGCTCATTCAATTAAAACTAAATAATTGTTAATAAACAAGATACCACAAAATACAAGTGAATAAAAGCAGCTACTTAATTAAACAGATGGTAAGCCATAACACAGATATTTTTTTGACACACACAGTGCACTCCAGTACCTCCAGTTTTGGACATGAAGACATTTCTCCACTTACAAAAATATATAAGTTAATAATTTTCAAGCTATAAAAGAAACTGTTACATAAGAAGTATTGCTTTGATTTCTTCTCTCTCTCTTTTTTTTTTTTTTCCTAAGAAGCAAAAGCTAAACTTAAAAATAAGGAAAAACATGAAAGACTGATGGGGCACAAGTCTGACACTTGAAAAAAAAAAAACAACAACTTTTGTTCAATATGTAAAAAGCAAACACCAACAGTTCTCCACTCCTCAATAAACTGGTTGACAGAAAGGTCCATAGATCATAACACAACAAATCAAGCCAACAGCAACCATATTGACACCATATTCTGCAATAAACTTTGTCTTCATGTGGACAGGACTGGAGCTTTCCACACTTCCATGACATCCTCACCACACAAAATGTCCAGAGCCTTCAGGTCGGGAGCTGGCTGGGGTGCACACTTGGTTTCAACCCCTGCAACAGATCAAGACTTAGACGTGCTCCAATCTTCTCCACTAAAATCCACACCCAAGGAAAAAGAGAACATCTTGTCTGCAGCTGCTGGTACAGTAGAGACAGTAGCTGTAAGATGTCCTAGGAAACTATTTCCCACAGATAAAAGCTATATATCAGAAAATAATTTTAAGGGTTTAATGCTACTAAAGATGTGATTAAGATTAAAGCAACGTCATTCTGAATTCGTGCAGTCATTCATATAATCATTTACAAAGGGGAAAACAATACTGCCTTGAACATCCATTTGTACAAAAATGCAATTAAATTACACCAGAAGGGTGGAGGGAGGCTATGGCTATGAAGCATCTTGGCAAAGAAACAGGTATTTCAGCACACATTATAATGAAATATCATCATCCTCTTTTTACATCTAACTTAGTTTTCCAGATACCTGCACGCACGTATTGTAAAGGGAATTTTCTCCCTCAATTTTTCACTAATACAAAGCCTGACTCCACACACCTCTGGCATGTGGATAGCTGTTATAAAAACTACTAATGTGAGGAAGGAGGTAAAGTATCAGCCCTGCCTAGTGCTTTCTTTCTTTAATTATACATTATAAGTATCTGCAGTATGGGTGCTAGTCACCTATTGAATTCAGCAGAGCCATGCTTTTGCCAGCAAAAAATACAGACCAAATAAATAATTGTGTAAACTAAAACATTTTTCAAATACACTGACTATTCCCAGAACTGGGCATGCAGATCCCTAGTGAATATTCACGCTTTTCTCAGGTTTTAAGTGTCCAACAGCATGGTCCTTCCCTTTAATTCATCTTCTCTGGTCCCTACAAAGTGACGTGTAAGTGGTTTTCATACTTTTTGACACGATTTCCTGTCATTGTTATTGCTTTGGTTTCTTACTGATTAGAAATGCCTTAAACCATACGTATTTCTGGTCAAGTATGTCCATGCTGTAGTAATAAGCAGATAAACTCCCCATATTTCTCCCCTTCCCAAAGGAGGTCAGTGTCAGCCACAGCATTTCCCTTTGAGACTTTTGTGTTTTCCTCCTTAAGTGAGCTCACTTATCTCTCTTTCTCCCTCCTCACCATATGTGTGATTTATTGCAATCAGTATGAAAACTGTGCTTTGGGACCTCTAATAGCAGACTATGCCACCTGTGACATGAAAGAGACACTTTGAAAACATTACTGCTACTTGAATTGGTCTTTCATTTTGAGCTTCATTTTCAGCAAATGTAACCATCCACCCCAGGCTTTAGAACATTAAACTTGATGGGGATTTTTAATATCAAAAATGTAAGTCAGAGAAGTTACAGATGAGTACGGGAAAGAACTGAAAAAACAGATTTTAATTGTGCTCACTCCTAGGTCAATAATAAAGACTGCTAAGGGCAGGGATACCAGGAGTGAACAGGAAAAATGGCCATGGATTGTGAATGGTACCTTAGACCAGCAGTCTGGAGTATAATAGTACAAATACTATTTAATAATTGGTCTGCCTGTGGAGCTTCATTTCTTTTTTATTTTTTTTTTTGCCCCCCATTATACCTTCAAACTAGCAACCTAATAAACATCACAACAGTATTTTCACTCAGGAGCTAGGCCAATTCTACTACATGCTACTTATTTCAATGACATAGAAAGGCATAAGCTATTTGCCCTTAAGCTGCTAAAGCACACATGCATACAGAATTGATGGCCATTACAGTTCTGACACTTCTTTTTATGCTAGACATGGTGAGAACACTGCAGTGACATTATTTATAAAGGAAATTTGCAAGTTTTTAATGGAATCTGTGGTGTCTGTTTACATATACACTAGAGACTAGACTTTTACCAAGGCGGGGGGGGGAATAAATCCATCAGGAAGCTGAAATTTCCAGTCTGTACCAAAAATTAAACTGTTTTCATGCAGATGTTGCCTGCTGAGAGTTTTAATTAAGTGCCCCAGGGGGTAACCTCAGCAGATAACTGTACTCCTTGGCCAGACAGCCTCAGTCTGCAGCACGCCCCGCTATTTCCACATTTAACAAGTATATGACCTTTGTAAAATGTGGGATCCAACTCTTGCTGGGAATGTCCACACTGAAGAAAAAGTGAACGAGAAACAATATTATAGCTTCCCAGCAGATCATTGTTGGATAGCCAAATAGAAACAAACATTCTAGCTGACAGCATGCATTTTGAAGAGGAAGTTTGAAGTTTTCTCCTAAGAGCAGGCATTCTACACACACCAACAAGTAACAGAGTCAAACCCAATTTTTCAAAAAAAAAGAATTTACTTAGGTCTACTACACACACAAAATAAAATTTGTCTCTCCTAGAAAGCATCCCTGGGTTCTGTAACAACATTGGTGGGCCAGGGTGGGAGGAGTGGAAGGAAATTATTCAGCTGGTTGTCAGGTCCACAGGAAAAAAGAAAAAACAAGATTACCCCAGTGCAGACTACTGGCATAATATTTGGACACTACTGAAGTTCTACTTAATACATCAGTGTTAGTTTTGAGTGTATAGTAGTCCTCTACAGATGGGTGAAGATTATCCTCAGTTGAGATAATATCAATCAAAATATCTGCACCTGTATTATCTCTCATGGTTATAACACATTTTTCTTTCCCCAACTTCACCGTGACCTCATCGTACAATTTAATATCAGGTAGTAGTTTGTTGCAATAACTACATTGGAGGCCTACTTTCAAAAGTGTCAGAAACAGAATTTTGCCATGCTTCATATGCCACTGCAAACACTGTATCTGACTTTAGACATAACAGCAGGTTTTGTTCAGCCATCTATACAGTACAAAAATGACAATTAGTTGGAACAAATACATTAATGTTACCATAACAAAACAAAATTTCATCCTAGTTCCAGGCTTCAGTTCTGGGGAAAAGTTGATATTCAAGAGCAATTAACTTGCTTAAACTTTCTTATAGAAATGTAAGAGAGTTGTAAACTATTTCTTTTTGTCTGACAATACTTTTTAGCTGCTAGGTTTACTGTCTTTCCCCACCCCCCCCCCCCTGCAGCCAATAGTTTCCAGCAGGCTGCTCTTTACATTCCTTTGTTGCACAAAGACAGTCTGTGAGACTGCAGGTAAAAATTCTGTTTGGGGAATGCATTTTTATTATTTCTCAGTAAATATTTATGTGTCTCGTTCCACATCCAGTAGTACTCCAGTCATAGGGGTTAATAATCAAAGTCCATAATTATGGATAGTGGCTGGTTGCTTAGGCTTTAGACCCTTAGAGGTTCTCCCTGTGGTTGCTCCAAGATGATATAAATATGCTGTAAGTGCCCTTATATTCAAATATACTTTGACTTTGCAGCAAAGAATAACATTTGTTAAGATAACAGTGTGGATGTATTTCAAAAAATATAAGGTGCCTTTCAAGTTCACACAGAATTGTGGTGAAGCACAACACACATAACAAAATAAATTATATTGTATATTTAACAACATAAGTATACTGTTTAATAACTCTTCACTTCCATGCATGTACACCCTTCAGACAAATATACAGAAACTTGTCCATTCAGGACAAAGAAACTGCACTGCCTGGTTTTTATCTCCTGGAAGTGCAAATCAACCTAATTTGTATGTACAATATCAAATATCCATACCACCATAGTACACAGCTCTCATAGGAAAAAAAAAATGTCTGAAGCAATAGGATAATTGTTACAGAGAACCCTCTCTCAGAGCACAGAGCCATGCCTGTGCTAACACAGAGTAGTCCAAAATGGTAAGATCAGAAGGAATGATGGTTTCTACATTTTTCAGTTGCAGATAGAAATAATCCACCAAGTTAATTGTGTCCACATCATACTAAGCAACCTGACCATATCAAAATGATCTTGGGCATGATGTACCTTGATTGATACTGTCTAGGCTTGAGACGTCCTAGTATTTTAGTTTTTTGAGTGATGAAACTGTTTAGCTTAACTCAGATTGCAAGGATCATCCTAGTTACATAGTCTGAAATACACAAAATGAACAAGGTGATCTAGAGATTCATTTAAAACTATTTAGAAAAGTGTAAGGCTAAAGTGCACTTCATCACATTACTACTATCCAAGTTCTATTTTGGCATGCCTATCCTACTATTTTTCCTCCTTTCTTACTATCCACAAGGTTATAAGTAAAGAAAGACAAAGCTAAGGATTCCAACTATTTTACTGAAACCTGGAGGTGTAGGGCCCACCAGCACATGCTGTCACTGGAGCGGCTCTGAAGCCTCAGGGAAATACCAATCCACACTAGAATGCGAGAGGTGCCATTTAGGTAAACCAATAGGTGCTTACATAGAAGAGAGTAATGAAAAATTCTCAACAATCCACTTACATACCTAGGACACCAGAAGTTTCTAGAAATTCAAGCAACAACTGAAACTGCTACCCTGCAAGCTGATGGCACCACTGCCTGGCATAGGCAGCTGCTTAACTGCTTACATCAGGAAATCACTAAATAGGTGTTCACACACCTGAGAAACACAACCTGACAGGCACATGTAACACACAGAGAGATGCATGAGGAAGCACTCTGGGTAGTACCCACTTTTTGGCTAAAGGGAGTTTGGCAATTACAGGCTGAGGTGAGGAAGTTGGAGGCTAGGTGCAAGCTCCCTCCTCTGCCTGGACAGAACTGCATCACGCATAGCACAGGAACATGTCCTATGCATGGCAGTACTCTCCCCTGTGCATGCTGCAAATCTTTGATAAGATACTGAAATATTCACTGAGTATGGGAGAAAAGAATGAAAAACTGACCACTGGGATACTCAGCTGAGAATTGGGACACTTGGGTTCTGGTCTTCACATCCAAAAATTTTTCTGTATTATACCCAAAGTAGAACAGTCTGGGGAAAAAAAAAAAAAAAAAAAAAAAAAAAAAAAACAACAACAACAAAAAAAAACAAAACAAAACAAAAAAAAAAACACAACCCAAACCAACAAACAAACCCAAACACTTATGAAAGCAATTAGAGCAGAATACCCTATAATCCAGATCATTCACCTGCAGGGGAAAAAAGCATTCAGGTGTCTTTACTACCTTACTCAGAGCAGGGATAGTATTAAAAAATAAAGCATACTAGTGGTTGGAAGAGCTGTGTTTCCTCTCCTCAACTAAACAACAATAACAAGAGGCAACATTTAGCAAGACTGACTGTGAAAAGACAAGAACTTGTGAAAACGATCGAGACAGTCTACTAAATACCTTTGGTTTTACACTGAGACAATATGTAGGCATAGGTACAGATGGTAGCATTATACTTGTGCACATTTGCATGCTACAGAAATCAGATCTTAGCTCAAAACTTATAAAAACAGTGAACGAAACATCTGCAGTTCTCCATCCAGTGGTAGCGTTAGCAGTAGTATATACAGTAAGGTATTGCTCTATCAGCACAAACTAAGCTTTAATTCCAAATCGTTATGTAAACAAATGACATAGTCATGGTTTACTGAAATTGTCATTGCTTTTTCATAGAAGCAGCCAGGAATTTCTTAATTTCACACACAGACAGAAAGCAATCCCTCAGCACCAACATTTCCCCCAGAAGAGATCTCCTGAGCATCTTTGCAGATTAGAAACTCAGTCATTTACAGGTCCTAGACAACTACCCAGACCACACAATAATTTTTTAAAAGAGATTATTCTTCCTAAAGATCTAATTCCACTCAATGTTATTCATAACTTCACCTTGAAAAAGTATTACCTGCTCCACTGTAATGAGAGCAGAACTAGGAGGCTACTTTAGGAGGCTCTTGGGCTGTTTGGCTGCCCAGAGAGAACTGTGGCAGCTCAGCAGCTGACAAAAATCAAAAGCTGCAAAGAGCTCGTGGCAGACAAGGAAACACCAAGGAAGTCAGTAAGCTCGACCAGACATGGCAGGCACACACAGAAATCCTAAAAAAGGCTACCCTCCAGGAATGCTGAGAACAAGCCAAAAGCAGTACAGTATGGACAGTAAAGATTTCCCCTCCCACACACGTTCCTGCCCCATAGCCAAAGAAATCTAATAGTTGCTGTCTTTTGAAACAAAATAGTAAGAGGACAGACAGGGAAGACCTCTTTGTGAAACCCACATCCTTGAAGAACTCTGGTATGGAGCTACAATTCAGCCCAAGTACGTTTGAACCCCTGCACATCAAACTGGGTACAACACACATAACTACAAAATGGGGCAGTGCCACCTCCTGACATCACCACCGGTAAGATTCACAAAACCCACCACCAAAGCACTTGGACTACTTAAAAACAAATCCCAAAGAGAAAAAACAGGTTTGCCTGCTTCTGACATCCCTGTAAGATGAAGTCTTATCATTTACTGTTCTACTTACACCACTTGCTGCCATCCTTCTGCCATTATGCACACTGAAGCACATCGCACCATATCTGCTCAGGTTTTCCTTTTCCAACCTGTCTCTTCTCACCTCAGTTACCTTTCTAACATCTCTAATTAAAATCTTAGTAATTCTTTGGCATCTAAATAATAGCTAGCTTACAAAAATTTCAGAATAGTTTTGGATCCTTATTTATATTTGAATTTGTTTCCCCACTCATATCTTCACTTAAGAAAAATAAGAGAGACAGGCTTATGGATGAATACTCTTTTTCAAACAGTAGTGCATACAAGTACCTTCTCTCTATAAAAGCCTACCTCTTCCAAAAAACATCTTTCTAACTTGAATTTATATTGCTTCAGCAAGCTATCAATGTTATCATTAGTGCATCTTGCCTTCAACAACTGCACATTTTCCTCATTATATTTTTTTGTGGGCTTAGCATACCTCCTGAACGAAGTTGTTCTCTGGCTCGGACCTGTCTCTTAAGAGCATCACATCTGCCAGACATACTCCCAGGGGAAACAGCCTTAAATATACACTATGCAGGCACAGTACTAGGAAACACTGACTGCAATCACACAAGACTTCCTCTGTGTTACCATCTTCCTCAGGTGATGGTGCCCTTTTATCTGACACAGCTGCAGCTTCTCTGAAGGAAACTCTTCTGGAGTGGGCCCAGCCCGTGGGCCAGCTGGAGGCACGGGCAGCCCCAGTAAGTAGGCAGGGTAATAGACTACCTGTGTGACCCCTGGAATAAGGAGGAGTGGCAGAGCAAACAGAAGGTGTATGAGGGCAGAAACAAATGTATGCATGGAGAAAGGATGGTTTGTGGGTATCAGGAGGGGCTGTAGAGCAAAGATTTAAACCTCAAATTGTTGGAGGGGAGAAAAGGGGAAGGACAAGCTAGGAGAAGAGAAGAGGGGAGGAGGAGACAACTCACAGACCTCAAAGGTCCCATTAAACCATGTGATTTCTATCCACAGCTTCCTAAAAGCTGTATTGCCTTCTTTTATATACTGAAATTTTCATAAAATATCAATAGCTGCTCCCCCAGCCAGCCCTCTGGCACCACACCAATCCTTTCCATACCCACCTTTAAGTCTTGAAATGTCCAGACTGCTCCCAGCTGTTATCCTGATGCCACGATGTCCTGAACTGGCTATACTCCATGGGATCATGAAGAACACGCAGCAGTATTTCCTAGTCCTGACTAGTATTTTCTGGTCAAGACATTGGCCCAAAATACCGTGCTTTATGAAAACAAATAAAGAGATAAGGATAAGTGAGATTTTAGACACTTGAATCTGCTCCTAATTAGACAGACAGTGCAATGTAGACATTAACAAGTGCATCACTTTGTTCACATCATCAAACAGCTGGTGGTAACTTAATAACTAGGTTTTTCATTGCATACACAGGCAGCTTTACATGTTCTGTTCTAAATTCACTTAGGTAACTAATTTAATCATATGTTTGGGTTCTTCTTTTTAGATTAACAGAGCTAAATGTTAGTTACAATATCTTATTACTACTACTACCCACTTCTTGCATTTTGTTTATTGGGAGAAATAAAAGAGATTGAATATACCAACTGTTCTAGGTTAAATAATTTAATTATATTTGGATAATGGGTTAATTAACTAGAAAAACAACATAGAAAAAGTGCATGACACACTTTGATTGTATTCCATGTCCAGATTTTGTAATGATTTGAGGTAAGTATTCCATTCCTGGCAGATAATAATGGGGAATTACTCATTTGAAGCAATATTGTGCTGGAGTCTCAATCATATAGAGTAGGTCCCTAGCAGGGGACAGAGACATTGCAAAGATCTAAGGAGTTGAGATCATTTGCTTTAAGGTAGTAGAGAACAGTAAGCCTTTTTTGCCCGCTGATGGTAATTTGCCATACTGAAAGCTACCTTTATTTGCCTTATGAGTGGTAAACAGTGGTTTCCTGAGATGAGCCAAACAAGCCAAAGAACTGCAGAACTCAAAAAAACATCCATGACATTGTATAGTCATGTATAAAAAGCACTATCTAACATGAAAGTGATACGAAAACCCCTTCCTGGATGGTTATAAAATTAATGCAAGTTGATAACCTTACAGAATGAGCCAAAGAAGTATTTTTCCACTTTCTAATGAATCCTGCCCACAAAGGTCTTCACATCAAAGCTCCCTCTGAAGGGTTCATCCCTTTGGAAACAGATACTCTTCACATTTTTCTACGTTTACCTGTTATAATGCACAATCTGACAACAACCATAGTCTTCTCTCTGCATCATTTGGCCCATAATACTAATCTTGCAAATGACATCCTAGTACTTCTGGCATGCTGGTGAGAGTTTTGCCACGGAAAGAGTACTGCTTTTATTTAAGACAAACTGTTCTTATGAGTATTCAGAAGCCCTGGTCCTTTTTATGACTTAAATAATGTTTCACTTAGTGAAGGACACAGCCTTCTCCCCTCCATCAAACTGCATGACTGAAACCTCATTAAAAGGTAATTCCCCTTTCAAAGACTGCAAGAAAGAATCAGCCAGATGTGCTTCTAAGAAGACTTCAAGTTGTATTTCAGAAAACTGTTCTAGCTGTCTAGCAGTCAGGAAAGTGAAGCACAAGATCAGGCAAGCTATAGACAGTGAGAATCTACTTCATCCTCTATATTTTTAAGATTTTAAGAACAGGTTAGACAGTTGTTGGGATGCAGTTTAAGTTTCATGAACACTCTTCTAGCTCTGTGTTTCTGTGATTCAGGTAACCCACTCACTGTTTTTATTAAAAAACTTTGCAAGTTTGAGGTTGCTGGATAAGGACAGTTTGACACATCAGAACAGAATTGGGTAAAGAAAAAACCCCAACCATCTAAGGCTGTGTCATCTTCATCACAGTACAAATAACATTGGCTTTAATGATCATTTTTTTTTCAATATGATTTCTCATTTTATGAAAAGAACAGGAATAAAATAAAATTTACATGGCATTTATAATTGATTTTCATAGTGCAGGAGAACAATAAACCTGAGAAGAAAATAACAATTCTGTTAATAAAAAGAAATATTTCTCTTTAATAAAAAAAGTTCCATCAGTACCTCTTTAAATCCAATTAGGATGTCTGCTCTCCTGCAACTTAATGAGATAAATGCTTTATTTTAGGGGTCCTGTGGAAACTTTTACCAAGACCTTGAGAGTTCACTAGGAAAAAAAAAAAAAAAAACATTAGCCATATAGGCAAAAGGGGACCTAATTAAAGATGTTTTATAAGAGTTACAAGCATATGTAAAAGAAAAAAAAATCTCAAGTTTCTACTTTGCAGTAAGTTGGTATCCTAGAAATAACATTTATATTACAAACACTACTATAAACACCATAAGCACAGCAGGAAAGAGGAGTGCCATGTTCAAGATGGCTTTATGTTAGTTCCTTGACTCACCATTAAGGTAAAGAAAAGTCTAGAATACACCTCTTCATATCCTAAATGACGCTTACTTTTTCAGGAACTGCATCTAGTATGGTTGCATCCATGCTTTAGAACATGGATGGGATTTACTATCTTAGCTCCATAAACTAGCACTTGGCTTTGGGCTCTATTCTGCTAAACTGCTTCCAGATCTGGAACAGATGTCTTGCTTGCAGAATGCATCAGAGCAGTGTCTTTTCTCTTTGAATATTTCATTTACTATCCTCCACTTCAGATTGTTTATTCTTCCGTTCTTGCCTTTATCAGAAATCCCCTCTTCAGCTTATCCTGTCTAGCTGATGTCATGAATCTTGTCTTATGCTCTCCAAGGATAAGAAAAGTTGTTTTTTTCTTATTTTTTCCTTTTTTTTTTTTTTTTTTTTCCCAGAGAAGGGATTAAGTATCACCTACTTGATTTTGTAAAATTGATTGTAAATTAAATATTGGATACAACCAACTTCTTTGAGGGTCAGGTTATTCTGTACTTAGTTAATGCTGTTAGCCAAAAGAAGCTTCTTACACATAGATCTCTATCATCAGCTTGCAAACTGACCCATGCAGCTGAGCAGGTGCTTGTGATACCTTTTAGAAACCAAGAGCAATAGATTTGTTGGACACTGCAAAAAAAACAAAAAAAAACCAAAAAAAAAACAAAAAAAAAACCACAAAACAAAACAAAACAAACAACAAAAAAAAAACTATTCCTGCACTCAAGTTTAAGGATCCCTACCCAGAAGAAGTAATTGATTGTGGCATTTGCCAGCACCCTGAAATCAACATAAACACAAGCCGAATTAAGGTAAATGTAAAAGAAACCATTTATTGACAGAAGTTAAGAGGATAATAGAATTACAAAATTTACAGAAAATAAATTAATAAAAGATTAAAAGAAAACTTGCTACTTCACTCAGTTCTAAAGGTTCACGTGGAACCCACTGCTAGACATTCAGAGCTCAAGTCCCAGCATCTAGTTGCTTAGCACAAAGTAAATAAAATTTTTAAACAGAAGAGGATTTGATTTGGGATTCTCTACTTTCTACTTCTCCTCAACCCTTCATATCTTCTCTTTCAAATCTTCTTTTTCCCATCGCTTCCTCCTTCAAAGTTGTTCTTTGATCTCCCACCCCCTGGCTGGTCCCATCTGCTTTGGAAACACAGTGGCTCCTGCGAATGATTAAATGTGATTATCACTTGCCCAAACGGCAAGCAGTCAGCTAGTGACTGCTGTGGTGCTTGACAGACTGCTAGCCCCTTGTGAAGCAAAAGGCCAGTCTGGGCTGTTTAAAACCCTTAAGTGGATATTCTTCATGTTATTAATTTATATTCCCTTATACACAGGTAACCTTGCTAATCATACTTTATACAGGTCCCCTGCTGGGATTAAAGTATGTATCATGTGCCTGGATTTCATTTGGGAACAGACATAACAGTAACCAGTCACTTCAGGGTAATTACCAACCTCCACTGGCTGCTCCCTAAGCTAATCGTTGAGGTATAATCTGACATATTTTTAAATAATAATGCTGTTTATTACAAAGAGAATTATCATAGTGTACCTACCCATCTGTTCTAATGACTGTCAATCTCAGTGCCAAAATCTGAAAGAACCAGTTGGCATTTCTAAATCTCATAGGTTAGCAAGGATGGCTTTCTCCTGAGAGAACGTCCGTAAAATTTGGAAGTTATCAGTCTAGTAATGTACCAAGTTTTCTTTGGCACCACCCTCTCTCCCGGAGAAATAATTCCAGGAACTTCCAATAGTGCAACAGTAATCACCCATTTGTCACATGGAAGTCAATCCTCTAGTGTCATGGTGTGAGTACCGTAGTGGTGGTCCTTCTGCCTTTATAATTAATATCACACATAAAGGAAAACTGAGATGGCCTTTAAAAAACTCTTACAGAAAATTTTAATTACCTAGACCTGAAATGGAAGGCGAGCAACTGTAACGACTAGAAACTTTTAATTTCCATCACAATTAGATATATCACTGTTAGTTTGAAAGGGGCTACCAACAACACAGGACGAAAAAAATCTACAATGAAAAATTAAAAAAAATAAAAAGGAAGTTGTATTCAGTCTAATCTGAGTAAATAAGTGTATAAGAATCCACAACAGAAAAGAACAGCTCCTCATCCTCTTGGGTGTGCCTTATCAACCACCACTATAAAAACATTAGAAAATTGAAAGAGTCTGTGCAAGGAAAAATAAAATTAACTGAGAAACCATAGAGATTAATTTATAATATGAGCATGAGGAACTGATTCAAAAGGCACTGTTGTCAGTGGGAACACATCTTAAAAAGAACCACAAAAAATTATTTGTGCTTTGCTTGCTATCATCCTGTGCTACCAGCATACACAAATGTTAGAAGCAACCAAAGGTGAAGATAAACATTATCTTTAACTATAAATACTAGCCTGAGTATGTGAAAGCTTTATTAAAATAAAAAGTTGGCAAGCTTTGGATGATTCAAAGGAAAAAGAAAAGGCAACTTAGTTCATTAAAAACAGTCTCAAAATGTAAATAAACTTTGTAGCAGCATGCTTACTGGTTAGACCGGAGTGAAGGACTGGGAGACAGTGTGAGAACTGTATTCCCAATTTGCTACATGATCCAGGCCAAGTTATTTAGCTCCTGTTTGTTTATCCATCTGTAACATGGGTGTAAGAAAAGTTATTTCCCAGATGGCAGCATGGTGAAACTTAATTGATGTTTGTAAACTTCTGGCAGAGTCCCTGATGAGAGGTGAGCACAAAATAACATTACATTCACCTTCTGGGAGCTCCTACATTTATTTCATAAATGCAATAAAGATAAATTGAGGGTTACAGGAAGAGAATTATTAAAAATCTGCTGTAATAATTAGTGAGTTCAAAATGCACATTCTTGTTCACAGAATACTAATCAGTACTCATACATGAGTATAGATCAGACTTGGGTAATGGCTGGTTTATATTGTGAAATGAATGCACACATTGTCCCCAGAAGAAAGTTCAAATCACTTTCTCCTGCCCTGATTTCACTGAAAGGCTCAGAAAGGCTCCAAACTGGGGGGGCAGGGGAGAAAGAGAGAGTTTAAATATGGAATTTTGGACTTTGTGGCTATGATATTTTAAGTTACCCCCATTGAGTACATTCCTGGGCAATCACAAATTGCAGGAGCTCTCAATTTTCCATCTCTAAAACAGAACGTGGAAACTGGCACCATGGGCCCAAATTCAGAAAGCATTTTCCACAGAATGCTGTCTCCAGCAGTGAGCAGCACCATATGTTGCTATATGACGTTGCCTTTCTACTCCACAGATTAGATATTACTGAGGGATTCTGGCTTACCTTCAACTGTTTTGTTTTAAACAGTAACTGTTATAATTCTGACTACTCGTTACCCATAAAAACCCCTATCCTTCTCACTTCTTGGTGACAATGTCATTCTACAGTAGGTTTCCACAGCCAAATGAAACCTTGGGCATCAAATCATAAAGATGATACTACTGTCTTTCTCTCTTCCTTTTTCATCATGGCTTGTATAACTGCTCTCTAGTAGCACAAATGGAAGAAGATGGTGGATTCAAGCAAAAAGTGGTTCACTAGAAGCTGGGAGACACTGCTAATTCCCCTAATCATCCCTGTTCTCGTACTCTTCCTTGGAAGACAGAATAAAGGGCCTACAGGTCTAAAATGAAATTTAATATATATATATATATATTTTAAATACATCTTTTAGAACAAGATAGAATCATGCTCTGAGATGTCTGTTTCCAAGACAGGGACAGTAATGCCTCATTGGTGGATTCCATGGGAGTCCAATGCAAGTGAGGTGCTGAAATGCTGTGAGAACACAGGCACTAATGCAGAATTTGGACATTGTGTCTCTTGTCTTAGACAACAACTTGAGCCAGAAAGAAGATAAGGGAATGAGCCTCAGGATATTTTACTTCTGGCAGTTGCAGGTTTTTATGGGTCTGCACCTAAAACAAGAGAAAAGCCTAACAGGTCAGCTCCATGAAGTAACTTCTTCAACTTGATGTCTTGCAATGTCACCTGCTACAGTGACAACCTGTTTATGAAATTTGATGAAACCACCTTACTGAAAAAAACAGCAAAAAGTAACTGAAATAGCCTTCTAGTTTTCCCACATAGGAAACAACTTCAAGGAATCCCAACATTCCTGGGATGATGTTGTTTTATTTTTTGGAAACGGTGGATTTTTTTTTTTTCTTGTATGTTTTGTTTTGCTTTAAAAAAGACTTCTCCCAGGTTGCCAGCAGTAGACTCTGTACTTCGGCTAAACTGGGAGGTACAGTCTATGAGTCTCTTGGTTTGAGTGTCCCTACAATGAATGCAAATACATCCATGTGACACATTGACATCTCTGGGTTTGTCTTGCTTCTGTGAAGTGTGAATGTTCCCAGGTCCCCTTTCATTTGATTTCTTATTAAGTTGAAAAAAAAGATTCCATTGTCCCCCAGGTTGATCCTCCATGGACCAAAATAAGATGTTCCTTTAGATGGATACAACTATGCAGTTGATGTAATCTGTCTCATTCCTACTTTTTTTTCCATAAAAATAAACAGAGACAATCCCCTTAGCAAAAGTTTAATTACAGGTATATACAACAACAAACCTTCCAGTGGGAAGGACTAGTACTTTTCTTTGACTTGTTTTTTTCACGCTTTCTGCAAAATCAGGAAGATGCTTCCACTTGATCTGAACTAAACTCATGCTTTCAAAAAAATTTTGCAGCCATAGTCAGATTTCACAAAATGAAAGCCATATTTGGGGAACATGAAAAGACTCACATGAGCAGTGTTCATATGCCAGTATGTACCCACCATAATTCAAGGCCTGATTCAAGACTAGTATACATATCTTATTTATAAGATGCAACGTCGATTTACTTCCATTTGTGAGTTCTGTCCTGAGAGTTTAATTAATACCTTCTGATGCTCCCATAAGGAAAGCAGCTATGACAGAAAGTGGGCAGTGTCTACCGAAAACTGTATAGAAGAACACAGTTATTTAATATAACAATTATTAGCACTAGACATTTTGCAAAAATGTTGTATGAAAATATCTCTTTATGCAGACAGTGTAGCTATCCACAATAATGTATGTAAAAATGAAATCACATTTTTGATTTTGAAGTTGCATTATAATATTTGATTCTAATATCCAACAGTAATTTTTCAAGCCTGGAGTCCACTCGCACAACGTCAAGATGTTAAGAGTACATTTGAAATGGTATTTATCTTCCTTTACTTTATTATCCTTATTTTCTTCTGCATTCTCAGAAATTCATTCTTCATTTTCAGGTAAAAAGATTCCCTCTATTAGTTCTCACACCTTCCTAAAAAAAATATAGCATACAACCAACACAATCACCGAGCAGAAACTGAGATCTAAGTCAGTGACAAACAACCCAGTGCAAACACAGGCAGAACTGGGGAGTCTTCCTATTATGAGCCATGCAAAAGGAACTAAGATCAACTCATCTAACTTCAGAAGCTTGAGGTTGCATATAGAGAGAGAAAGATTCATTCCAGAGGGTGATTCATCTTCTCCAGGGTCTTTCTAGATGAATGAAATTTATTGGAATGGATCTAGGCAGAAAGCTAATACCCACCTGCTTGTTCTCCTCAAATGAATGCAGCAGCTTTAGAATGTAAAGATGTGCTATTCCTCTCTGCACCTTTCTAAAGAATAGAGACCAAGAGAGAGACCTTTTCTAGATCTGGTATTATGCACTGAAGGTAAAGATGGTTTATATCCATGGCACTGGTCCATAAGGTTTTATAATGTAGACGTCATTGTTTTGACAGCATGGCCTGCTTTCCTGATGCCTTTCTTTCCTACAATGACATAGGCATGGATCAAATACAGCTGTTAAGACCTGACAATAGATACCAGAGGGATCTTCCTAATAAATATCTACTCACATAAGAAAGAACATATTTCATCATATATTCTAGTAGTTTTCTAGCCACCTTCTACAAAGTCCTGAGACAGACAGTTGACCAATACAAATGAGAACAGAAAGCTAAGTCCAAAATAAATTTCACTACTTCCACTAGATCTGTGGATACTACCATCTTTCCAGAAAACAAATAAAACCACGTGACTCAATCCATCCATTTACAGCTAAACAATGGTGTTCAAACTTCTGTATTTTGAATATTTTTAATTTCTCAAATTAACATTAAAAATAAAAAGTTTTTCATCAAATAGCTTCTAAGCCTGAAAAAAAAAAAAACAAATTCTTGCTGCAGAAACAGTAGAAACTTGGCAAAGTAAATTGTTTGCTGCAAATTATTTATTTAGATGCAGACACAGGTTAAATATTTGCCCCAATGCACTGGACAATCTCTTAGAACCTGAGGGAAGCTTCTACTGTACATATTAAATAAGTATTAATCCTTGCTTTGCCTCTAATTAAATGTCATCTAAGTTATCTTATGTGCATTAAGGGCAAAGGATGATACAGTTTTGATTTCAGATAATTAGACGCCCTCCTTTAATTATGCCTCAAGATAGGCTTTGATTCTGAAATCTCATGCTACTGCTAATGTTTCAGTCTCCCTGATCTGTCCTGGCGAAAGAGAATAATGTCAGCTCTAGAAATGTGATTCATAATATTGGGGTGAAGGGCAGAATTTTGGACATTCATTTTATAAAGCATCTTATTATGCAAATATCCCAAGACACTGTGCATCTTTAAAAGGCTTATACAAAAACTCTGCTGGAAGCAAAATGTAAGTCTTTCTGTTACATTTTTTAAAACATTTAGTGAGAGCGCTTCTGTAAGTATCCCAAGGCTGATTACTTTTAATAGTTAACATCATACAAATGAGACTAATTAACCTTGTATTCAGCTATATCTACTACTAATTACCTTGATGTTTTATTTCTAATAGCCTTTTGGCTGGCCAATTATTCCACATTAATAATGTTCCCAAATTTTCACAAAATACATTCTCTCAGACAGAACGGTGCTTCATTTTCTTCCAAGTTTGGTCTGTCAAATGACATTGACTTTTATCTATGAAGTTCCATACCTGACCTGCAGGTCATGCAACTCTCATTTCAAAATCAAAGAAATACCAGAAAGTAGGTTCATGCACAGTTCTGTAATTTCTAAGCAGATGCAAGTGTGATGATGTCTTATCATCCTGTTTGCACCTTTCTAGTTGTGCATGTTCTTCAACCATGACCCATCAATATCCTTTTGAAGGGAAGGATCAAAGGACTCTCCTATTCATACAGATCCTTTATGACAATCTTACAACCTCAGCTACCCAGACTTATGTCCAGGTCCTTGAGGGAACATAACTATCAGTAACCAACACACTTTCATGTAATTATGCATATAATTTTGTAATTGCCCATAAATTTATAGATCTACTAGCACTCAGCTTTGGCAAATCAAGTCTTGTAGATTTAAGAAGGAGGCCAGATATATGCTATTGTCTAGTAAGTGCTCTCTGTGTTGTTTGTGGGGAGACTGTTTATTTAGATTTCATGCTTTGCTTTATTGTTGTTCTGTTCCAATTCCTCCCCTCCCCCTCATTAAGCTTAATGAGTGCATCCATCTAGGAAATTTTAACAACATAATATACAGTAACTTCATACCATAAAGCAGGTTACTTTCCATGTTCATGAAATTATCATATATTAGAGGTCTTAGATCATTAGGTAGCAGCTCTTGAATTGAAAGCTATTTGCACTGCCACCCTCCAACAACAAAAGTCTACTGTAACTGTACATACCACATTGTGAAATCCGGTATCGGCAATCTTCAATCAAAGAGCCAGAAACAGTAAATTAACTGAAGCTTAACCTTAGTTTTAAGATTCCATAGACTACTGGAATTCATCATTTTCTACTTTAAGCTGAAGGTTAATTGAAAATATTTGTATCTCCTAAAATCTGTGTCCAAGGTTCTTTCTTACTGAGACTTAAGTCTTCTTTAAAAAAAAAAAAGATTTTTCTTACTTTCCTAATACAATTTCAGAGTAAAAATTTCTGCCTGTGTCAGCAAATAAAATAGATCGCCTTTAACACCAAATGTTGGCAATAAGATGAAAATAGAATCATTCTTTTCTATATTAATGGATCTTGGTCTTTGGAGTCTATAAGTCTCATTTTGGATTTTTACCAGCAATCTCATAACTGTGCATGAAAGTGTATATCTCACAAACACAACAGGAACCTGCACCAGCTGTTCTGGGCCCTATGGCACAAAACACCACCTGCCATCTAAATCTGAGAAACCATTCTCTTAGTGCTGTGTTATGACAACAGAAGACAACTCCATAATGTCTGCAAACCTAAAAGACTGACCCAAAATGCACTAAGATCAGTAAGTCTTTCTGTGGGTTGCTTAGGCCTTTTACTAACCTGGGATGTCTCTCTCCAGATGATAGATTAAATCATTTGCATTACATGTGCAAGTATAAACTAATAAATTAGGCATGCAGCAAACTAAGGAATTAGTTTGCAACCTATCACTACCTGATTGTGCACTCTGTACAAACTTCAGACATGTGGGTTGTGTGCGCTGGACTTCATCTAGATCTGTGAGTAACTGCGCGTTGTCTGGGTCATAATAAACCATCTCCCACCTGGGTAATTCCCTCAAGTATTGGACACCTCTCTCCATGGTGGTCCACTTGTCTGGTTGACATACAGCATCTTCCTTGACGGGATACCTTTCCCTCACACCCACCAGAAGACACCTCCAGAGACCAAAGGCTTGTGTCTTTTTTCCAATTGCTTTCTCAATGACCCCTGTCCTAGACAGGGACCCCAGCTGCTTGGCTTCTTTATTGGAAATCACCCCATCTAGGCACTGCATATCTTAGACCGATACCAATGTAGTGACTTCTTATACTGTTAAATTGTAGGTGCAGAAATGCCTGTGGATAATAGCAGGGCACATGAGTGAAAAGCTATCTTCTGTTCTAACAATAAACTAGACTTTACTATTTTATAGTTATATTTTTTTCAGCTCATACACTTAGTTACAGCTGACATTTGCTCAGTTTTTATAAAACTTTACTGCAGATACAAAAAGCAAACCTGGGAGCAGCACTACAAACTTGCAACCAGTCTGAAGCTATGCCACATACATTGAAACCTATACATATCTGAGTATGTAGATTTCATGACATTAACAGTGGATGCGTATGTAGAGACAGCCTCTCTTACATGCTATTTCAGCTTGGATGACTCCTCATCCAAGGTTTTGGAATATTAAAATACATGAATAAACAGTCTTGGACTAAACCTAAATACTGAAAGCACCACAGCAACAAATATATTGAGTACTTACTTCTGACAGGCAGCATCGATAACCAAAGCTGCATTGTTTAACTTCTTAAAACATGTTATCTCAAATGCTCGAGATGACCCCATAATCCAACCCTTTCCAAAAAAATAAAAAGATGTTACCTAAACTGGCACTAGTGAGTAATGTCAGAACAGACAAGAGATTGAACTACTCCACATCAGCTGTGAAAAAACATCAGCAGAACACTGTCAGGAAACCTAAAAGGCTTTAACAAGTACCCTAATGTGTCTGTTCTGTATCTAAATAATAATTGAAACAATCCAAGTTGTTAATCAAACACTATGCATAATTGCCATTGTTAATTTTTCTTATTTAACACTCTGGGCCATACTGAAGTCAAATCTATAATACCTGATTATGACTCCCAGCTGCCACTGAGTGTGATCTACAACCAGCACTTGAATGCAGCTGCTATTAATAACTAATCTTTCTTATTTTGGCCCAGCAAGTTGTTACAACTGGCATTTCAATCACTCTAATACTTTCTGTATAACTACACTGACATAGATATTTGAACATTTTAGACTCACCTTTGATATTCCTGAGCGATGCTCAGTTTACCTAAAATTTCTGTAATACTTTCTTCAACTTCCTGTAAAAAAGACATAATGTTGAAAAATTCTGAAATACCCTTCAGTACATAAGAAAAAAATCTGCAGTGATACTAATTTGCAACATGTTTGATCAGCATTTAAGATACCCCAATACTTTTTACTCCATTAACCTTGACATAAATTATAGTAAGTAGTTCCCGTGTGACAGGAGTTTTAATTTAGCACTACATCTCAAGTTACACATGTCTTTGAGTCTGACATAGAGCCTCACTTCTTGCATGTTCTTGTACACTAAGGGAAACCCAACAGACAGTAAAATCAGGTCTTACCATATAAACAAGGAAGTGTGTTCATAGCACAGTTTTTGCTAAATCAATTACTTTCATACAAATGACTTCATTTTGTCTTTCAGGGTACATGTCCATTTCTGTCTTTTAGATTGAGCTACTAGACAAAACTGGCTGCAAAGAGCTTTGTACTTCACATTTCACTAACATCTGAAATGATGTCTGCTCTTTTGGCTACTAACACAGCTTTGGACTTCAGACTGTGCAGCAGAATATCATCTGAACCTGATTATTTATTCAAACTATTACTCACTTTTCTTCTCTCAACACACCTGTTAGTCCCTACATTTTACAGAAATCTTTCCAAGTTCTTCTTGCTGAGCTGTTTCATTTCATGGATTTTATATGTCAGAGTTATCTACCACAGGCTCTTTTACCTCATTCCAGTGCCTTCAGTACAGTTGGAAGCAGAGAGGTTTAGCAGCTTTGATTTACATATTTAGATTCAAGTACCCTAATAGCTCTACACAATAGTTAAAAAAAAAAAAAAAAAAGGAGGTGGAAATATATCCAGTACTTTTCGACTTTCTAGCTGGCAAGGCACGGCAGGAGTAATCTGGAACTTGCTGAAGCCAAAGAAGCTTTCCAGTGATTTGGGATTAGACCTAGTGAAAGTAATTTATGTGTAAACTAGTTTGCATTATGTCTGAACCACGGTGGGTTCTAAGGAAATAAATTACTTTTATGTGGCCTTGGAGAAACATGTTTGATGAGTTGATTTTCATAGTTTCAGCCTGAAAAGGCAGTTACAGATCAGTTAAATTGTCACACAACATTCCAGCAAAGGAAATGCATCAGATCCATGATCCACTTATCTTTTTAAAAATGCAATCTGTATGGGAAAGAACATGTTGTACTTATGTAGCATTATGAAATCATGTTTTTAAAAGAATATGGAAATGCACTAGTTTAATTAGATTGCTCTTCTTAAATGATAATGGGATTGCCCTTTCAAATGAGGGGTTTTAAATGTTGAATTGCTGTTATAAATAGTAATAAAAACTTAGTAAGCCTACACAAGCATTCAGGCAAAATGTGCTTGGAGGGCCAAATCTCCAGTGGCCTAGAGAGGCCACTCCATTTTCCCTCATGGCTACTTATGGACTGTCAGAGGTTTCCCTCCCTTGCTGAGGTGGCTGTCTCCTGATGGAACAGCTATACAACATTGCCATCTGCTGACTGTCCTTTTTCATTACAGTACAGACAAAGCCCAGGCCAAAAAAAAAAAAAACAAAAACAAAACCGAAAAAACACTCTAAAAGCCAGTAGTTTATATTTAAAGACCTTCTGAATATTCATATTTGTTTTAAAAAAGCAAAGAGAGAAACTTCTCAGAGTGGCTATTTTTTCAGAGAACCAGATTTCATAGTCATTTGTTATCATGATGTCGGAGCATATCTTGCAGAGCGTATGCAGGAACATTTCAGAAGACACATGGAACTTAAGATCTCCTGTTTGCCAGCAAAAAAAAAAATGAAAGTTGTCATGACAAATTGCTGCTATTCATTGTTTTAATATCCAGATACCAAGTAAATTTGTCTAAATTAACCAAGAGTTCACCTCCTCCCCCAAAGCTCCCTGATGCTGGAGGCCTTTTAATTGCTTTAGAAACAAGTGACAGACTTCTTGCCTTCTATTTTTAGGTAGCAGTGCGAAGGGTTGTTTGAAAAATTTGGCAAGTAAACCAATTATTTTAAATATATAATTCAGTTTGAAGGAAGCCAAGAATAGTATAAGAACACAATGGATGTACCTGTACTTGAGCTGGTGAAGAGAGAAATACAGACTTTGGACAATTTTCATGTTATCTGTTTTTCACAGTTTTTTTCAGCTTTCCTGTGACTTTCTGGCAGCTCTGTGTTATTCTTTGTACAATTAATTAATTAATTTTATGTCCTGTCAACAGATATAACTCTGCTTCAGGGGACAGAAAGTTTGGAGAAATGTTTGACCTTTTAGATGCTTAACCAAACATAAACTCCATGTAAAAAAATGCTGTTTGCCCACCATTAAGAGTGACACATTATTTCCCTACTCATGTTGACTGTACTTTTAGCACCTATTTAGCTGCATGAAATTACCTCCTTACTTCACATAGCTGGAATAGTTATCAGTGTAACCAATGACAAGGACAGGTTAATAGTGCTTTCCTTGAGCTCTTATGCTATTTCTAAGTGCACAACTGCCAGTAGAAAAGTAATATTGTTTTTAAATGCTGAATGCACTAATCCTGCAGAAATTTGCAAGCATCTAACTTTTATAGTTTAAGTGGTTCTCATACAGACCACTCTCAGCATGCAAATTTTAGCACATAAATCTTTGCAAATTCTGTACCTTGGATTGCACAATATTCAATACAAGCCTGTCTCTCACTGTATGTTTTGCACACCAGTGACAATCAGAGCTCAAACAACAATGATGGAGCCTACCAAGTGACAAAAAAAAAAAAAAAGGAAAGGTAACAACATTATTCTGTAAAGAAATATTCACGTTAATATTTGTAATTTTATTAAAAATGAGTTACTTGATATCAACAATCCATCATAGACCTCTTTTTTAATCTAGAATTAAACTTGACCTTCCTGCCTGTGTCTGAAATGTGTTCACAGTTACGGTCATTTATATAGTCCAGTGAGTAATATGCAATAATGTTCATTTATTTAAGCATCTAGAAATGAGATTTCAAGGGGAATCAGGACTGTTCTATCTCTCCTCCTTTGAAGTTATTAGGCATTTTGGTATTCATTTCAGGGGTAGATGATGCCAACTTGGGATACTTGAAAATCCCATCCAGAACCATCCCATTCTCCAGGCTGAGAAACACAACAGGTTAAAAATAATGGTACTGTAGTTGTTTAATGTATATTTGGTTCCAAATCCTCAAACTTGTAACATGAATGAAGAAGGGGTTCAGAACATTAACATCATCTGACACAGTGAAGATCAACCTACAAGCCTCCTATTGCAGGCTCAGAGGCTGGACACTGCAGTGATCACAGAAGCACCCAGACTAGGCAGATATTATGTTCTCAGAGGAGAAAACAAAGACCACTGATTGTCAATCTCAGTGCTAAAACGCCCATCATGGTAATACGTGGATACCAGTACTTCTTGAGAAACCTTGCTAGGACATGTTTAGAATTAATGATTTTTTGCCTCTATTTCTTTAAGAATGTTTTCCATTATATCTACTGTCCCAGCATAAACCATTGTTTCTTTCATCTCAGTCCAGTATGTTCAATTTCTCACATTTATTGAGAACTTTACAGCTCATAGATTTGTGTCTGATGCATCTAAGTCTGTGTCCATAGTGCTTTCAGGAGGTCAAGTACCCAGGTACAAGCTTGAGTTAGCCAAGCCAAGCAGTACAGATCAGGAACACCCACAACACTGCCCACAGTTCAGCTGGTACAAAAACCCACTGTATCCACACTTCATTTCCACCAGTCTGAACACTGGCACATGAGCTGTGCCACTCACCCCAACCAAGACCCTCTAGTATTTTATGCAAAAATACAGTCAGGCTCTAGATACAATGGGAGCACAGCCAAGGAGGAACTCCCTGCATCCCAGCACGGAGAACAGGTAACAGTATACAAGGAGTAGAATAAACATGCTGTACCCCCCTAGGAGAGTCCAGAAAATGCACTTTGGAATTTTACAGGCCAACTTCACTGCCACCTCACCCACTCACCTCACTAAAACAAGTCAATAATGTGATCCTACAAGATCCTACATGGCCAGCTCACGCTCCTGCCCAGCCAAGGTCTTATTCAAGTCAAAGACCTTTCCAGCTTTTCACAGCTTGTCAGTAAGCTCATCTACAGCCTGTCAGTGTCCATGCTGCTACAGCCAGAGCTGTATTATGGGGCCTTGCCAGCTCCTCATCTAGAGAATGAGGGGAGCTGCATGCACAGACTAATAGTGCCCTTCACTCCAAGGGTCTGGACTAATACAAATAAACTACTTTCTTCCCTGGTGACAGTGCAGCTCAAGGTCATGCTCTTTTATATTTTATTCTCCCACACCTCAGTTCACCTCCCGGTGTTTGTCCTCAAGAGGAGCTATGGAAAGCAGAGCAGCCAGGAAAGATGTCAAGATGCAGGGTTATACCCCTGAGGTTCTGCAGTTGCAGAGCTGGCAGAGGGGAGGAAGGAGGGAGGGAGGGAGAAAGGGAGGGCACCAGCAAAGGGAAGGAGAACAGGGAGAGAAAGAACTGGTCTGCCTCTGCTGTGTGAGAGATCCTAACGGTGCAGCCTGGCTTGTCTGGCTGGTGCAGAGAGCAGGTCAAGAAAATCCCAGTGACTTGGGGGCTGCCCTGGAGCTGGGAGGAGCTTTTGGAGCCCACAGTAGTTCCTCAGCCACATTTGCAATGTAGCAGCTTGGTGCCATGCTGTCAGATTCAGGACTATGCCACTGTGTTAGGTAATGTCACTGTTTCAATGATTAAAGCCTGTCTGTTGTGATCCCAGGACACCTAATTTCCTACTCTCCAGGCAGCTTGTCGTGGGCAGCCAACACCCCCTGCTTCCCTCTGGTCTGCAGCACAGTATCAGGGCACAGTCAGTCGGTCCCGTGAGAGCCAACAGCTTTGACGAAAAGCGAGGCAGGCTGGAGGAAGAGAGCATGAGCCCAACTTGAGTGGCTGCACTGCCTCATGCGGGGAAAGTGCTTGACCATGCCTCCTGCCACTCCACATCCCAGGGGTTAATGGCCACCAGCTTCTCAAAAATCCTGTCCTTTCATATGAGCCACTGAAAATGATAGAGAGCACATCCAGCTGTCTGTGGATCAGGATAGCTACTAGTCCTGGAAGAGCCTTACAGAAATGCTACCTCAAAAGGAGCAAATAATGCCTTCTTCTTTAGAAAAGATTAAGAAAACCTTTTATTCAATGTTTAAAAATAATCAGATCTCCATGTTTTCCTTTGGGAAAACTGTAAAGTTCTTATTTCAAGTTAACTTGGACTGGATACTTCTTTAATTGCTTAGCACCTTACCTCACCAAAAAATCTAAAAAAAAATAAACCAAAAATCCAACAAACAATATTTGCAGAGCCTTGTCCCCTATAGTGCTAGCACGTTCGCACATTTGGCCCAAATTTATTGGCTTTGACTTCTAAATACAGCTGTAACACAAAAAGAAGAAGAACAACATTTACGTCTTTCTGACTTCACTGGTTTTTATTCCTCAATGTGTAACGGAGGAAGGCAGGGGAAGTTTGAGGTTAACTGAGTAAGTATTTTTTAAATTAGTACCTGGCAGGGAAGAGAAGGGGAGAAACCTTTACCCGTTGCTTAAATGTCTTTTAGCTCGTTTTATGCAAAATCATTCCTCAGATATGCCTTGGCTTAGAGAGTTCTGATTGTTTTATTCATTAGTCCTGAGGGAGAACCAGAGCCAATAACTGATTTTATAGGTTTTTTAGTGGCTGGCTGCAAAGCTCTGGAATTCAAAACCTGTACCATGCTGCAGAAACAAACAAAATCAGGTCAGCTGCATTCAGGCATGCCTTCATTGACAGGAAGACAGTTACACTAGGGAGGAATCTGGGCCACTTTAATTGCTGAGAGTCAAAAAAAAAAAAAAAAAAAAACCAAACCAAAACAAAACAGAAGCTGGTTTGATTATTCAATCATTGTTCCTACTAAAGGTGTGTTTCTAAAAGTGAGTTACAGGCCAGTGATAGGAGCTGCCCATGGAAGCTAACAACTGCCCACAGCCTGGAGCAGGACACTAAGATACCAAAACACTACATACACAGAAAGCAGTTTTAAATCTTCCTCTTTCCTCAAAGAGGAAATGTCAAAGGCATTTTATATCACCACTTAAACAGCTATTTTCTTATTTACCACATTATAATTTGCTAATTAGCATCTTCTCATGCTCTGGTAAAAAACTGAGCTTAAGTACAAGGTTTTCAATAAAGGCATAAAATGGAAGCGTATTACAGTCAGACTAGTTATACTATACCCTGATGGCAGTTCACAGAATTTCTCAGTTCATCCATTGTTACTCATCTTTGCTTTGTACTCTTCCACAACTTTCCAGATTTAAGTATTTTATCTTACTCGGAGGTTCTGATCCAGATTCCACTGATCAAAGACCTTAGTAAAAGACAATCCTTTCTCAAACAGTACATAAATAAACCTCATCACTGTTACTGAACCAAAGTACCCAGCAAGCATTCAAGAGGGACTAGACTACTGTATGGATAACTAGAGCATCCAGGGCTGATACAGCGTAGGCTGAAAAGAAGCTTAGGAAGGGCATGTGAAAGCACATGATTCAGGGCTTAACCTACTAATGATAAGCATGAAATCCAGTTACCACGTTTCTGCCAGCTGAAGGGTTTCATGTACCATCCCCTGAGACATTTTTAACACACCAGAGTGCTGTGACTCAAACAGTGACAGAATCAGTCACAGATTCAGAGAGATGATTTGGCAGTTCCCTAGGTTTCTTCAGCATTTGAAAGTCTCCCACTGACATCTACTGGTTTCAGATAAGGCCAGGAGTGAAAGCAGTATAAGAAAGATGTTACATGTCTGATTTCATAGAATGGTTTGGGTTGGAAGGGACCTTAAAAATCATCTGGTTCCAACCCTCCTGCCATGGGCAGGGATACCTTGCATTAGACCAGATTACTCAAAGCCCTGTCCAACTCGGTCTTGAACCCTTCCAGGGAGGGGGCAGACACAGCTTCTCTGGGCAACTTGTGCCCGTGTCTCACCATCCTTACAGTAAAAAACTTCCTCCTTCTACCCTCTTTCCATTTAAAACCGTTACCCCTCATCCTATCACTACACTCCCTGATAAAGAGTCCCTCCCCAGCTTTCCTGTAGCCCCCTTTAAGTACTGGAAGGCCAATATAATGTCTCCCCAGAGCCTTCTCTTCTCCAGGCTGAATAACCCCAACTCTCTCAGCCTGTCCTCATAGGGGAGGTGCTCCAGCCCTTCATGCCCCTCCTCTGGACTTGCTCCAACAGGTCCATGTCTTTCTCATGCTGGGGACTCCAGAGCTGAACACAGTACTCCAGGTGGGGAATCACAAGAACAGAGTACAAGTGGAGAATCATCTCCCTCAACCATCTGGTCATGCTTCTTTTGATACAGTTCAGGATACAGTTGTCTTTCTTGGCTGTAAACTCACCTTGCTGAGTCATGTTGACCTTCTCATCAAGCAGCACCCCCAAATCCTTCTCAGGGCTGCTTTCAGATTTCATTAGACTTCAGCACATTTTGATCATACTAACAGGAAAAATCTCAACAGCTGAGGTAAGTCTTCTGACCCTTTAGAACACCTTATTACCATAATTCATGCCGTATTTATTTTCCGCTTGACTCAGAACTGTCCTATCACTCACCTGTTTTATCTTCTGGAGTCTGGGTCATCGGTAGCACCATTTCTAATTAATTCTTCAATCTAGAACAGAACAAGAGAACTACAGTTTCAAAAATATCTTTTCAAGATCATATATAAAGTTAGATGTGGACAAATAGTTGCTATGTATAATGAAGATTATTACACATATTTCAGAGGCCAAATGTCACTCTAACAGGGTGTAGAGCAAATTCAAACTCCCTGAATTACAGTGAAGTGACTCCAGGTCTGAATGGTGAGTGAAAAGTGAAAGAAAAGAAAGGAGAGAAGAATTGACTCTCTAATTAGCTAACAAGATTCAATCACCCTCTACTTTCATTAAAACTGCAGCTTGTTTTCCTAAGGGGGGAAAACTTTTATTAATTGAATGAAAATACTGAAGCAATTACACAGTATTTACACACATAGTGAGACACATAGGTATCACAATAACACAAGTGGACAGTTTCATTCTTTGCATATACTTCAATATTCTTATTTCCCCTCTCCTCATCAGATCTCAGAAATCCTGCCAGATATTCTAACATCTACTATCCACTGTTATTTTAATTAAGACATCTTATATGAAAATATTTTCCTCTGTCCACCCTCCAAAGATGGTTTCCCTACACACAGAAAAGACTGCACATGATCTATTGTAAGAGGAAAAATACAGTCTTAGGCTCCCAGTAGCAACTAATGCGTGCAAATTTCTCAGATTATGTTTGTTAGTTTTCATGCAAAACTAGAAAGTTGTCATTAGGATAGCACAAGTTCATACACTCCACTGGACACCGATTGCTATCCAAAATTGAACAGTCTTATATCAGTTTATATTATAGGTATTGGTTATTTATACCTATGGCTGTCAAATCTCTCAAGAACTCCTTTAGATCATTCTAGGACATATATCATTATTCCCTTTCAGCCCTATGGAAGAAGACAAAATGTCATACTTTTCCCCTTTACCTCTAAATTATTTATAAAAGCTTGCACAAAAATCAATCTCTGTAGCCTAGATAAAATTTGCATATGCATGCTCTATAAATATTACACACTATGCCTCTGATCCATCTTAAATTCATGTCAGTTCGACTTTATCCCATTGTAACACATCATGAATTCTCTCTCTGTAGACATGTATAGATGTGTAGAATACTAGGGCACTGTTAATTATCTTCCTGTTTACACTAGCAAAACCTAGTAAATATGAGTCTCCTTTCCACTCCAGTATCTTATCTGCAGAAACATGCAAACTACACATTTCAAAAGCACAGTATAAATATTGTAATGTGTGCACATAAATACACTGGAAACAACAATTGCAAAGACATAAAAGACCTCTTAAATCATCTAGTCCAGCTAGAGTAACATTTACAAGAAAAAGGGATAGGTAAGAAAGGGAACTAGCAGTTTAGTGAGAGTGACTTCTTAATTCTTCAGGTTCAGACAGTGGAGGGGGCAAGAATAGGAAAGTTGGTAGGTGAGATCTCCTGCTGGGACAGCTTTTAAGCCTAAAAGTTAGAGCTCTAGAATTAAATAACCATAAGGTCAAACACTGAGGGTAGCAAGTCAGATCAGATCTTGGAGTAGGAGTAAGGAGATTTGGAAGCTGTGATGTAAAATATCAGGGGCACAGGCATCGAAACACTGGGTCAGTCCAAGACAGGAAGCATCAGAAAGTCTGAGAGTAAGCTAGTCAAAATAAGGAAGTCAAACCAAGTCCTGTCTTAGAGAACAGGACACAAGCAATCAAAAGCACAGGCTCTGTTGCCTCCGTAATAGGGAACAAAGACAATGTCCCAGCACAAGTGACACAGCCTGAAATTTAACAATTCAGGCTGCAGTCTGTGTGGTCGGGATCACTCCTCTGTGATGACATAAACTCTTCAATGGGGGTCAGTCAGGAATGGCAAAAGAAAGCCTTTGTCCTCCTCAGAGCTCAACCTTGTCTCTCTGTGATTGATACAAAAGACAAAGGGGGAGAAAACTCAAAAATATGTATTATGAAAGGAGAAAGAGTTTTGCCTAGAACAGGCCATCTGCAGGGTCTAATCCCTAGGCTTCCCCTCTAAAACCTGACACTTAAAAAACTTCAAAAAGTCTACTTGTTTCTGCTCTAGCCCATCTATCCAGTTGCTGCTAGAGGTGTTGATAGCATTTGTGATACTCTGTTTCTTTCCAGAGCAATAATGGCTTTCTTCATGACACCCTGCACATCTCTTCTGAATGCCTGTATTTCTGGAGCCTTTGAAGGCTTTGTTTCCATCCCACTGACCTGAGTCATCAGAGCTTATGAGATTTCAAGAAACAGAGTAAAATGTGAAGTCATATCATTTAATATTTATTTCCTTTGCTACCGGTTCTAACATAATTTTTAAAATTACATTTTCACTAAAACTTAGTTGTAACGAAAACTTCTGAATGAGCTGCTCATGAGACTAAGAGCTAATATATAAATATATATCTAACGAATATATATATATGTAAAATATATATGAACAAAAAAAAAAAAACTATGGCAGGTTTTAGAGTCACTCTAAGATTTTTCCATTTGTAAATAAATTAAAGGTTTGCTAAAGATAAAAAAGAATATGGATTATTTTTTCTGTGTCACAGCCAGTAAATATGAAGTCTTGGGATCATGCAAACCTCTTGTTTTTGCACAATCCTTTCAGGTGTTTTGCCAGTGAGTGGTGTTATTTATCCCAGACAAAGCACTTTTTCTGTCAACTATGACATATTCATCGTTGTCTTTCATTTTCATTTCAACAGATTGTCAATATCACACAGGAGCTCCCAGGCTAAATATCAAAGAGAGCAGATAACTAGGGTGAGATCCTCAGAGCAAATCCAAAGTATTGGCTCTGGTTTGATGGAGAACACCGGCCTAAAAACCTATTTGGAGTGGAAGGGGCTAGTTTTTGAGTAGGGAAAGTAAAAATAATACAAAAGGGTCAGATAGAGAAAGGGTCAGGGACTGACAGGTCTGGGCTGGGCTGAAATGAGGTCCTGTGCCACAGGCAGGGTGGGAAGAGGCTGCAGGGGGCCTAGGCAGGGCCACTCAGGGATGGCTCTGCCCTCAGGGTTTGACATCTCTGTGCTCCCTCTCTACTTCCATAGTGGAACATTCCTTTCCTGGCTCCTCTTCCTTTTGTCAGGAGTAAGATGTCACTGGTGGGAGAGGTGGGGAGAAGGGGTGTGTGGCATTACTCCTGGCAGCCTGAGACCAATGGCACCCTCTGCACAGCAGCACTTCTGCAGTAAACCTGGCACAAAGACTGATGTGGCCCTACCAAAGAGGAGTCAGAAGGACAATAGGTTTGATACTTCTGAAATCCAACACAGGCTATTCAGCCAGTGCTCTGCTTATTCTGCAGCAGCTGCTGTCTCATATTTCTCTAATGTGGGTTGATCCTACAGAAACTGTTGTAAGCAGTGAAGCAAAGGGCAAGTGCTAGATATCCTATGCAGAAGATAAGGTCAGGAAGTGCCCATATCTGACTTCAAATATTTAATTTTTCCGTAGCAATGTCAAGGAAAGGAGCTAATATTGACAAGTAAATACTACCTTGTATCATGCTATAGGCAGAGAGTCCAGAAACATCATCACATACAGCTCATACTAACTCTAAAGAAATTGAGAGGAAAGAAGACCATCAAAAAATGTTTAACACAGTCAGAGATTACAGATTCTTGTTTCAGTTCAGGTTCTGGAAAATCATACCTTTTGTGCTGTGACAGGTTTACTTATGTTGCCACACATGGGTTTGTTCAAAACACAGAGGTGATCATTTGGATTTTGACTATGCTAATATCATTCTCAGCACAGTTCACTTACTTACCCAACTAGCTCCTCCTCCTCAAGGATTTCTTGCTTGTAATGACTGCCCCCTCTTCCCTTCTCTTGTCTATAAATAGTGGATTTTAGCAGGTGATTATTTTGTCAAGAAATATGGAGGAATTATTTTTTTCCCCTCTCAGCTATTACTGGGAAAGACAATGTAGAATTTCTACCATCACTAGCAACACATCATAGCATACAGAATCATAGTGCAACTTCATTTTTTGCCTATAATATTTTAGTTGTGTCCCACATTCAAATCACTGTCCTGAGTGCCAAAGAGGAGAAACAAACAGATTTGGTCCCCAAATCAAGGATTTCAAGGGTCATCCTTCAGCATAGCGAAAAATCAAAAGGAAAAAAAGAAGAGGAAACTGCCTGCTAAGTCAGATAAGAATTATCACTCTTCACATGTAACTGTCAAAGTGAGAGTTGGAAGAATAATTCACCAGTAGTTTACAGACTGATTTGTTTTTTCCCCAAATATTGTAAGGATTTTAGAATTAGGGCTAGACTTTCAGAAAAAAAAAAAAAAAAAAAAAAAAGTTAAAGTTGGAGGCCTGGGGGGTTTTGGTTTTTTTTTGTTTTTTTTTTTTTGTTTTTTTTTTTTTAGTAATGTTTTTATCAAAGTGCTTGAGTAGAAGCCAGATGTTTGGTGTCTGTGTCACACAGTACATGAGGGGCAACCTGTGAAAGAACTCATATATCTTTCCCAAAAGCTGTCTGCACTTCTCTCCTGACCACACAAAGACATTTGAAAAAGTACAAATGTAATTATTGCATGTGATACTGCCATGATGTAATCTGTGGGACACCGCATGAAGAAAGAGTCATGGCTTGCTGCTATATGGTTAATTAAAAGACAAAATTCACAGTAGAAACACTGAGACATGTGCAAGGGATTATCGTCTCACCAGTAGGGCCAGAAGCAGAACTGGGAACTCACTAAATACAAAATCACATGTCTTTTATAGACATGCAGTTTAGTTTGCAGGTCAGCTATAAAAAGAAATGAAGGAAACACTTAAGACAGACACACAGTTGTGGCCCTAATTTGAATGAATGAAAGCAGTGACTGAAAACATATGTTCCTGAACCACTGCAGGTGAGCAATTTCCAATTCACCTTTCTCTCCAGTGCTACTTCTTACAATATTGTGGCCTTTGTGTCTGCAGATGATTTAGAGAGTTGTGCAATTTCTTATGATTCCTCCTTTCTCCATTAACATGAAGATGCTTATAGATGGAAATGGTGTCAGCTCAAATCACTGAACAGACTGGAAACCAACTTTCTGTAGAGGCATACCTCTTAACACTTCTATTCTCTGCTCTTGTTTACTTACCTGTCTCCAATGGGACAAGGAACAAAAATGAGGAAGAAATCAGTCATCCCTTTGAGACCATAAGTGATTAAATAAAATAAATGATGCTATGAGCCCATGAAGTTTGTTAGGTATGTTTGATTTTACTGTGTCAGCAAGGGGGCAGAGAAAGTCTCCAGAAGAATATAAATCCCCAGAAGAAATGCTTTCTCACTGTAGCTAAAAAGGGTTAAATGTCCCAGATGCACTAAGAAAAAAATGACAAAGGCCCCTGGGAGATAATGCATTTATAACAGTAGTGTTAAGGTATGTTTATCTTATGTATGTTGTGCTCAAGTTTAGGAATATTTCTCACCTTAATTTCCTTCAGAATATCACCAAATATCAGAGACCTGTTGCATATATCTTCAAATACTTCCTCAACACCCTGTAGTCGCTTGAAATGGATGGGTGACAGCCACAGATTTTCTGGAGCTCCTGTACAATCGTCAAAATGAACTACATTCCTGTATGTTCAGGAGGTGCTCTAAAAGAATTACTGTCACAATACACTATTTTGTTCTAGTTCATGCCATTTCTCCTGACAGTATGCAGTAAGAAATATCAAAAGAATCCAGATCAAGTCATAGTCATAACATGAATTCTGTATTTTGATCATCAGTAAGAAGAAAGCTCACATTCAACAAGACAGGATGTACTAATCATCAAAAAGACTAGTAGAAAACAAAGACAACAGAGATTTGTGTGGCAGAAGACAACTACTACATTCCACCACAACTTATTGTTGAATATCTTGCTTACATCTTTAGAACCAATCATTCCACAAGAATAACTTAGTTGTCTCTCTCTACTGACTTCAACAGATCACCTCCAGGTTTGGAAGAAGGCAGCCCTTGGAACACATTGCATTCCTTAAAACAACTGTTAGCTCAGAGAGACATAATTAATGTATAAATATCCTGAGAAACCCTGGATAAGGAATACAACAGTTAAAATAATACACTTTTAATCTCATGGTTATACATACCAGCTCTGAGTAATAAACCTGGGAGAGAGAAAGAAAGCGTCTCTTACACAACCTCTGCTATGTGTTCCTCTGTCATGGGAACTTTTCTTTAGAGTGCTACTGGCCTCACTTCAAATCACTCTATTCCTAAGATTAATTTTTTTGAAACCAGCCTCTTAGGTAGATAAAATACTATGGCAGTTTTTAACTTTGTGAATGCCCTTGTTTCAAACTGAGGCTGATAGAAAATTTGACCATTTAATCAAAGGGCAAAGATTGCCATCACTTCTAGTTAGTACAGCTTTCTGCTAAACTTTGTACCAGAGATATATTATCTCACAAAAATTGTACTAATTCAAATTGTTTCTGGGGAAAATGTTTTCTGGGAAAAAATGCTTTAAAAATTAGAAGAACAAGCTGTTATCCTGCTATAACACTGCACTTTGTCTCTTCTGTTTTCCTCCATCCCTTCTTCCTTTTACTCTGGGATCTCAGCTCAGAGGCATAGGAGAAATGTTGCTTAAGGATATTTACAGAGGTGGGAAGTAGCCAACTTTTGTGTCAAGCTGGTTAACTATATGGCATGTGATACCTCCTAAAATCCAGTGCAACAGGGATTATGATGCTTCTCCAAGACTTATACCCACAAGTACATTGAATGAATTTGTCACCTCACTTCCCTCATTTTGCCTAACTTTTCTTGAAAAGCTTTGGTAGCATGTTGGAGGGTATACAAGACCTCTGCTTATTTGTTTGATCATTTCTGTGCCAGTTTCTGGTAATGTAGCACTGCTATTAGGATGGATGTTTCAGTCAAACGTGACCTCTATTTTCTCTGTCAGCAGCAATCTCTCCCCTGGCTCTGCAAATACCACTGCTTAACTTTCTGTAAAATGCCCTAGATAAATCAGCTGGCATCTTAAAAAGGATGAAAACCTGGCCATAAGTACCACAGAGAGGGAGGGACAAGGTACCAAATTCTTTCAAAAATTAACCATCTACATGAAATGCCAGTTGTTCTCCAGCCCACACTAGACTGGTCATTTCTTAGTTTCCTGACCCCCCAACTGCTTTCATTAAGCTCCACTGCTAATTTCTATGAATCCAGTATCTTACTCTCACTCCTGCATTTGGCTCTGAGTGCTGATAAGATTGTTAATGATTTCCCCAGGGCAGCAACTCAAGATACACAAGCAACTTTCGGCAAGGTGTATGTGCTTGACTAATCAAATTCACTCCCTTTCCCACCCATCACGAGAGGCCAACCAGAGTGCAGCAACTGTCTGTGCATAAAGAGACAATCTAGAGAACTTCTTTTACAAGGTAGCTTCTTTTACAAATTATCTCAAACGTGCTGCTGGACAAGACACTGAATATAGGGTTCCTACAGAGCTGCTGACTAACAGTGATTTTTCCCATACAGATTACTAGCTTGCAAGATCCTGTTTTACCATATACTTAACACGACATTTCCACATGACAGTGGAGGGAAGGTTAAACAGTGGTGTACAGCTCTGGGTTCTGGAGCACATAGTAGTGAATTACAAGAGCGCAACTAAGGAAACACATGGGATCATCTCTCTGACAAGAAGAGAGAGGTGATTTTGCCTAAACCCATTCCATTTTCCTGGAATACACATAATGAATCCACCCAGAAAGATAATGCAAAATTTACCTTTCCAACAACCTGGGGACTCTTTTTCTTACCTGACAGCTTTCTTTCATGCTGCTCTGATACTTTTCTTCCTGTGAAATCATTCTGTAACAGTTCATGCTTTGACTCATTCTGGAAATGTAGGAACTTGTTAAACTGTTCAGTTTTAGTTACGCCAGCCAAGTATGAAGGTATGAACTGGTATTCCTCCACGGCAAGCTCCACAACACATTATCAACTGTTCTTTAACTGGGATGTTTTTCAGCACCATAATCTCCAACTCATTTCTTTTGAGATGAATATGGAGCCCATCAGTTCCCATCTCTACTTTCTTTTTAAGCGGTTTCAACTTTAACATTGCCAGTGGAGTAGAAAAATCTGCTGAGGCACCATCACTAGTCACAGGTGACTGTGGATGTCTGTTGTTAAGGCAGGAAGATTTAGCCTGTGCTGGAAGGAGAGGGATGCTCGAAGAAAAGTTACCTCAAAATCTTTTAATCTTCCTTGCTCTCTCATTTTCAGCTTGAATTGATTTATTTCTGTCCTGAAACTAGTTTTTTTCCTGGAAGACTACCATTGTCCCTGTTTTATTTTCTCTGAAGGCTTATAAAGCTTGTTATGACTTAAGTGTCCAGAGGTATAAAGTTTAACATCTGTTCTGTAGGCCATTTCCACCCTAAGAGATGACCCAGGTTCCTTACTTGTCAGTTTCTCTCCATGATGAAATAGGTTGTAGTAGCACACAATTAAAAGAAAGAGGAAAACAAAATACACTTTAAAAAGAGAAAACTTTAGATGAAAAATACTTTCAACACAGAACAAAATTCTTCCACTTCTAGAACAGAGTATTTTACACAGACATGGCCTACAAAAATATGCTACATTCCTTCTTATCCACAACAGTATACAAATAATCAGACAGACCTGGAGACATGTGTGGGTTCCCGCGAAGCTCATCCTCTGCCTGCTCTTTTTGATCACATAGTCTCTGATTTTTTACTCTCAGGCCCCCCATGAATTCTGCTGCTTGAGAGAGCAGCCTCCTCTGCCTGTTTGTTACTACTAGGCCTAATGCTGATTCCTTTCTCTGGTGTATCAAATAATCCCCTTCAGAAACTCTCAGTATTCTTATTGGTGTATTGCTCTAGAAATTTAGCCTTCCTAGTTTTAGGTCTAACACTGTCAAATAATACTTTGTTACATGTTATCTTGTGCCAGTTCTTCAGTTTCAGTAGTTCTTACCTTGTCATCTACTCTTTTATGTCATGTGTAGAGAGAAGTCATGGCTCCTCAGCGTTCTTTCTTTCACCCAAGCTCAGTGTATGTTGTTTATGTATAAAAATATTTTTGTGAGGTAGTCTCAACATTCTCCTAGTCATCCCAGTAACAGTGCTTTGCTCTTCTTACAGTTACACAGTCACAGAATGATTGACATCAAAATGAACCTCTAGAAGTCATCTACTGCAACCCCCCTTCTTAGAGCAGGGTCAGCTACAGCAGGTTGATCGGGGCTCTGTTTAGTTGGGTTTTGATTATCTCCAAGAACAAAGCCTCCACAACCTCTGTGGGCAACCTGTTCCGACATTTGACCACCTCACCATGAATAAAGTTGTTTCCTGTGATTAAATTGAATGGCCTGCGTTTTCATTTGTGCACATTGTCTCCTGTTCTGTCCTTGAGCACCACACAGAAGAGCTTGGGACCAACCTCTTTGTTCCTACCATCAGGCATTAATACACATTGATAGGACATTGAAGAGAAGACCCTGTGAGTCTTCTCTGGGCTGAACAGCCCCAGCTTTCTCAGCCTCTCCCTGTATGTCAGATGCCCCAAGCCCTTAACCATTTTCATGACTGTTCACTGGATTCACTCCAGTATGTCCATGTCTCTCTTGTACATGGGAGTCCAGGACTAGACCTAGCACTCTAGAGGTAACTTATCAGTGCTGAGTAGAGGGAAGGATCACCTCCCTCAACCCCTTTGCAACACTCTTGCTCATGCAGCCCAGGATGTTCCTGGTCATCTTTGCTGCAAGGGCACAAATATTCTTTGAGTTCCTCTGTTCTGAACATAAATGGCAGGACTATACAGAGCGTTTACTCATGTTCCCATTTTTAAGTAACGACCCAGTTTGAGTGATTGTAAATTAAAAGGACTTTTAGTTCAAAATTAAGTTTACTTATTTGAAAGGAAAAAGAAAAAAAAATAATACATTCTCATGGGATAAAAGTAGTATTTTCTGCTGAATTGTCATGGTGCTTGGATTGACACATTGCATGAGCATGGCTCTGACATTGCCAGAACAACACTGGCAATGACATCCCTGGAATATATTTACCAAGAAAGAATTCCCATGCCAATCATTAATATGCCTCAGCCTTAGACCATAGCTCCTTTTGGGATGAAGATAGCACAGTCCATTCTGTGTCACACTCATACCTCAGAAGGCCCACAAACATTGCAGCTGGTAACTAGTTGGTAATTGTGGTGGTAATGACTTTGTCATCCATCTACTCAGCATTAAATGAGGTAATAAGCTCAGGTAACATCAGGATGTTACCAACACGATCCTAACACTTGTGAAAAATGGCAGGCTGATTTTCCTAATTTTTCCTGGAAGGTAAGCTGTTAATTTAATTTTTTGGGGGGGTGTAGGTGAGATCACCATCAAAAAATTAAAATTTTTTTGTAACCCATATTATTATTGTACTCTGGCTCAGACTGACCTGTTGGAGCATGGCTCAGAGACAAGGGTCATGAGCCCACCGAGCAGTTGTATGATCAGAGCCTGTTCTAGGGGCTGATGCGGGGCCTTGCTAGGGTTTGCCTGCAGCTGCTCACAGCTGCTGATACATGAAGAATGTCAAGTATGCTTCGGCCTTGTGTACCATTGTGTATCGAAAACAAGTTAAGAGGAATTAGAAATAGTGGCATGAGAAACTTAGTGTTATGAGAAGCTTGTGCTGTTAGCTAACTACAAGTAGGTGGACAGTGCGAATACGACCTTTAGAGCTTAAGCCAATCAGCTAGTGACTAGTAGGCATAATAATTAACGTTGTCTGTATAAATATATGTACCCTGGACCAATAAAGAAATATGAGATATGATGCTCTATCACCCACATTGAGTCCGTCTCGGCGTGTCGTTCCTCTGTGGCTCCGCAGTGACATAATAAATGAGTCATTGCTGCACTATGGTGTATTTAGAAGTATCTAGGTTTATGTACACAGATACGCTGGTCCTGCAAGATCTTGTTTCCCTGGGGAGTGAAGCCCAAGAAGCAGAAATAGTAAGACTAAAGGTTTGTGAGCTATCTCCAAATGAACATGAATTTGGAAGAAAACAATACAACTCCTTTCAATGCTGAACTGAGACAAAGGACCAGGCAGCAATCAAGGGGCAGGTTGGTGCTTAGGCCAGCTCTCTGTACCTCAGGGAGATGGACACAACCTTAAAACAGCTGCACTCCCTGCCAGACACACACACTACATGTGAAAGACACTCAAGCCTGCAGCAGGCCATGCTAGAAGGTCAGGGCACAGCCTGACCCACACCCCAAACCCAATTGCAGTCCATGAGAAAGCTAATGAAAAAGGCAAGAGTACATTTGCATTAATTGTCAGTGTGTGCCACGATGCCCAAGTGGCATTGGCTCTCACTGCTAGTAACAGGGAAGGCTAGCTTCAGTGAGCTAATATTTCCAAGTGGCTCTCAGTTTTGTCTCCCTAGTAGAACTTGCTTCAACCTTCTCAAGATGGTGACAATTTAATGTGGCTAAAAAAAGTTCCTCTTTGTCCCTCCCACCTCCCCAGCAAATCCAGTTTGTTTGTCTGCCATATTAGCAGTACACTGGTGCTTTTCCTGTCAAGATGACCCTGCCCAGTGGTGGGCTTGGAGGGCCTATAGCAAGGAGAGGCTTGAACCAGCAAGCCAAGTGCTGACACAGTGACAACCTATGGCTAGCAGTTCTGAAATGGCAGGACATGTTTTTTCATGAAGGGATACAGTTCCTCCACAGAAATGCATGGAACCACTGCCTCTTCATTTCAAACAGTACAAGGCACCGTGAGTTGAATGCATTAATTCTTAATTATAGAAAAGCAAAGAAACGTGGCCCCCCTGCTCAATACTGAAGGGGTCGGAAGAGATCAAAAATGCCAAGGTGAGCTCGTTTCCTTCACTCATCACTGAAATGGTGAGCAGGTGGCTGGTACAGGTAACATCTGCAAAAGAAGAGTAAATAAATGTTAAAAAAGCCTAATAGCTTGAATGAGCAGAATAGACAGCACTTAGAGCAATGTGTTATTAATTTGGCTGAACCTGATGAACATCTGTCTAGGATATGTGAATAACTGCCTGAAACAGTCTCAAAAATGTTAGCAGTTACTTTCCAGAAGGACAGCTGAGGACTGGTGAGCTACCGGTGGGAACAGCATAATACAGGGTCTGTGCTTAAAAGAAGCAGGAAACAGAAATAGGAGGTAAGTAAAAGCTCAGCAAGTTTACCCTCAGCTTCCAAAAAGAAAAAAAAAAAATCCTGGAAAAACGTAAACTTGCTCTAAGCACCCAGATGGCAAAGAAGGAGAATAACAGCGGTATGATGGCTTAAGAGTATTAGTGCATCAGAGAAGCAGTAGCTGTTGCATATTTTGACTTTGGCTTTTGGCATTGGCTCGAGTAGCCTTCTTATGAACTGTCAAAAAAAGAAAAACATCTAGATGGAGATAGGTTAGCATGGGTGAAAAATAAATAAAAACCCCCCAACTCTGTAAAACTATATTCAAAGAGTAGTTATAAAGTTTCCTGGTCCAAATGGAAGAGGTACCAAGCAGTATTATATGGAGATTCATCCTGAATCTGTATCTAATTTTTCTAGCATTTTTGTTTACACTATGGATGATGGAATACACAGTATGCTTGTTAAATCTGCAGATGACATGAAATCGAGAGTGGATGCAGATATTCTTAGAGACAAGATTGGAACTGAAAATACTCTTGATAAATTGGAAAATTCTGAGAACAGCTGGATGAGCTTGAATATGTGCAGAATCAAACAGCTGCCCAGTGGCCAGCAACAGCTGGCTCAGTAGAAAATTATTTAGAAATATCTGGGGAATATGGTGGATGACATGATCAGCACAAATGAACAGTGTCAGTATGGTGAGCAAGACAAATGCCATTCTGGGAAGCACAGGCCAGTGTTCAACACACAACAAGTGGGAATATTCCTGTCAGTGTGCCCAGCACAGAAGAGGCTTCAGTGAAATGGTATGCCCAGTTTCAGGCACTGCTCTTCAGGAAAAATTTAGGACAACTGGAGGATTCCAAAAGAGAGTAAGCTGAAACCATAAATAAGAAGAAAATGTATGTGGGTGAAAGAATTGAATTTAGCCTGAAGAAGAGATCAAATGAGGGAAATGTAGCAGAAAACACGTTTGTAGCATGACTGCAAAGATTTTATGAGTTCAGATATAAAGAAACATCTCCAGTGTTACAGAGCATGCCTTGCTTTTCCCAGTTTCCAAATGAGCAGCCTGGGGTAGCCAAGAGCAGACCCTAACTGCTCTTGCTACCCAGGAAAACAGACTGGGGACTGATAGACACAGCCAGAAATTAATATTCTGACCAATCAACCTAGACAACATGATAATCCACAGAATCTCCTTACTATTAAATGATATTTGTAGTGCATATTTAAATGTGATGCAATCAAAGCCTTGATTGACATATCAAGGAGCAATAAATTTAAGTGAGATTGGCTCACTGGAAGAAGGACCACTGGGGAGAAGTGGGGAGAAGCATGTGGATATGGGTGGGTTTTAGGTAGCACAGAATAAATATTATAAACTGACATCTAATAAGGAAGAACTATAGTATTCCTTCATCAACAATATGACATAGGGAGCAAAGGGGAAGAGGTAAAGAAACCACTTAATTTTCCCTTCCTGCCACTCCATTCTTATCTCTGTTTCTTTTTTAATTGTCATTTCTAATTCCAGAACTGTCTAATTGTTCCCATGATTGACTTATGCTGGAGGGATGGAAATGAGCATGATAATAAGGCTGTGATTTTTTTTTCATAGAAACATGCAAGAGAAAGAGCATATTGCAGCATGTTGAGTAGAGAAAAAACAGCAGCTGCTACTGAGAAGGATCTGCCTAACCAATTATATTTATTCCTCTTTTCTGTCTTTAAACAGACACAAAACCCTCTTGTGGAAATTATTGTTATTTATTCCAGAAATGTAAAAATAAGCTGGCTAGGTATAGGACATAAAAGGAGGCCAATTGTGTTTTCCCATTCAGAACATAGCCTGGGATGGTGCTGAAGAGAAGCCTAGAGCTGGATTGGGATAAGTTCATACTTAGATGTCCTTTCATTTCCTCTCTGGGCAAATCATGGTAGTCTGAAAATCTCAACACAAAAGCAGCACTGAGTTCAGACCTCATTTAAACTGAAGCTTTAAGGTCTAAGTGGGTAGGAGATGAAGCAAAGTACAAGGTAAGGCATGAAGCAAAAGCAAGCAAAGTGTCTGTTATAAAATGGTCTTCTTGAACAGTTCAGGAGCAGGAATTCTCTAGTTTCTCTCCTTAGTGGCTCTGTCAATGATCAGATAGCAAAGGTGAACACTTCAGGGCCTATGTTTCCTGCTAGGGGATAGGTCTTCATCCTGTCACTACAATTTCTAGTGGCAAGTGGGAAGCCGATAAGAAAGTGAAAGTTTCTGAAGGCATTGGGCAACATGCTGGGCAGCACAGACCCTTCCCCTTCCAAAACTATCTCCACTGCATCTGAGAGTAGTCTGCTTCTAAAAACCTATCCCATCATGCCTCTATAGTCTACAATAAAAGAAAACACTACTCTGAGGAGGAACTAGGTCTTTGAACATGTCTGTGTGGCATAAACACAAGCACAAGAGGATAAACTACAAACATGTAGTTTCCCCATGATCGAGTGGGTCCAGAGGAAGGCTCAAAGATGATCAGGGGTCTGGAACACCTCCTTTATGAGGACAGGCTGAAGGAGTTGGAGTTGTTCAGCCTGGAGAAGAGAAAGCTCTGGGAAGACCTTATAGTGGCCTTATAGTATACAGTAGGCCACCTAAAGGGGACCTACGGAAAGCTGGGGATGGACTCTTTATCAGGGAGTGTAGTGATAAGATGAGGAGTAATGGCTTAAAAAAAAAAAAGGAAAAATAGGTTGGATGTCGGGAAAAAAGTCTTCACAGCAAGGATGGTTCAGCACTGAAGCATATGACCATGGAGGCTGTGAAATCTTCATTCTTGGAAACATCTGTAACTTCACTGGATCCTGAGAATCTAATCAAAATTTCTTAGCCCAGAATGGAGCAGGGTTGGACTGGGTGAATGCCAGAGGTCCCTTCTGACTTAATTTTTCTATTTCCAGGAACATATTTAAGCTTGCAAATGAAATACTGTGAAGTCAGGAAATAGCCTAGGTGCTTCCCCTCATCCTCTGTCTTGTGCATTCAAGCTGTGCACTGCAGGTGGCAGAGAAGCAACAGGAAAGAAGAAGCAGCAGCATTACTGTAGTCAGTGTCTGAAGGATGTAAGAGAGGCAAGGTCTATAGGAAGAGGTAATCTCTTTTATTAGACCTACTGATATAGTTAGAACTTGGATGGGATTTCAAGCACGCAAACACTTCTCCATCCTGAAAATAGAACCAGCCCACTTCAGCATTAAACACAGGTTGAAAACAGCTACTCAGAGTTTAGCTAGCTATATTTATCAGCTAGACCATCTGAGAAAAAAACCCTACATAATTGGCACTTGCAGAGTGGAAAAGATGTTAAGTACATTTTCATCTCTCCTCTTGATATACATCCTGAGGGAGGCAGAGGGATATTTCTGCCCACATGAGGGTGGAAGAGAGGTTTGAAACGTGACAAAGCAGGTCCGTATGGCTGAGCATGGCTTCCCAGGAGTCAGGGAAATTTGGGATACACATGGCAAAATGCACGCATGTGTGCCGGAGCCCAGCGTTAGGTTTTGTACAAGGTCACTGAGCAGAGGCAGCCCCACAGCGTGTGCCACGCTGATCCCTGCTCACCACCATGGACCATGCAGGCAATGCTCAGATTTTCCTGACACATGGAAAGTCCACGCACTGACTGGAGACTGGGCAAAGGCCTCGCCTGCCACATCGCTCCTGGGCCTGAGCCTCACCTTCCCTCAGTCATCTTTCAGCCTGGGACTTAATGCCAGACTCAGGCCTGAATTGGGATCGTACCTGTGAGGCACTGGTCTGCCACCCCCGTTACCCCCTCACAAAGCTACAGCAGGGCCCCCAGATTTACTGCAGGCACCCATTGCTCCTGCACAAGCACTAATTGTCACTTAGAAGCCCTCCTCACCCTGAGGTCAACCTCTCCCAGCTGGCAGCACTGCCCACCCGCCCACCCCTCACAAGACCAGCCGCATAGTCCTGGAGGACAGGTGCTGGGATGCACAATGCACCCATCCAGGCTTTTGGGATAGCCCCTTCATCTCCTCAGTTACTTCTTGCACTACTTACTACTGCTTCTTGCACTAATTACTTTTTTAGTCCAGTTTTGTCAAAAATGGCTCGGCTGACAGTATTTCAAACCCCCACAGACAACCAACACCATGCATCCCTTGTCTAAAAACATCAGTTACCAAAGTAAGAAAGGAGAGGAGGGGGAAAAAAAAAAAAAAAAAAAAAAAAAAGCATTTCTTCTGGCATGTCCTATTTTTGGTAAACTTTTTTTGCCTCCCACAATTTCTGTTCCCTCCATGTCTTTAGCTAGATGAACTTTCAAAATTTGTGCTGAATTTATGTGTTCCTCATGTAACTTAAGGTCGGTTAATTTGGACACAGTGACTAGCTATTACTTGTTCCCTTCTTCCTCCTCTCTCTCTGATATCCTTGAATATGGATGAAATATTTGTTATTTTCTAGTTTGGTCATGATATCCTTCATCCAACCCCCTTTTTAAAAAAGCTCCCAGGCTTGCACTACTGTGCACCATGACCATTTATGCTCCCCAGAGGAGACCTGAGCGCAGATAAGCAGTTGTGGTTTCTGTTCAGACAAGGCTGACTCCTTTCTTCTTGACTTAGCCTCTACCCTTTCTCCTCCTGTTCCTCTCTCTTCTCCAGTCACTCTCATTTTCTTCCCTCCAACTCATTTAAAGAAAAAGCTGTGGAAAAAGCAGGCCCAACTCAAGGCTGCTCAGGAGCACGGTGGTAGCAAATCTGAGGCACTCAGCACCCATTTCTCAATTAATTCCTTCTCCTGGGACATGTGGTCATCAACCAGTTGCTTGCAGTAGGAGAGGCTGTGGACCTCCCAGGCCAGCTGTGGGGAGCCAGGAGGAATGTGTCGTAGTTTGAGCCTGGTCAGCAGCTAAATGCCCCGCAGCCGCTCACCCACCCTCCCCCCACTCGGGAATGGGGAGGCAATCAGAGGGGCAAAGAGAGACTCACGGGTTGAGATAAAAACAGTTCAATAACAGTAACAGAACAATACGCTGACAGCAGTATACGCGGGTAATGTACAATACAACTGCTCACCACCCACCAACCGACCGACCGACCCCCACCTGTTCCCGGCTGGGGATCCCAAACACAAAGGCCCCACAGCCACACCCCCGGAAGTGAGAGCCCCTCCAGGCCCACTCCTGCCTTTATATAGTGAGCGCAATGTCACGTGACATGGACTATCGGCCAATCGGGGCCCAGCCCTCCAGCTGTGCTCCCCCCGCCCCCGCACACAGGTGAGGGCACTGGGCCCTGGGGAGCCCCTGGGGTCTCAGGGGGCTGCAGCTCCTCCCGCTGCCAGACCAACGGGAGCTCTAGGCCAGCCCCAAACAGGACAAATGTCTACACAGAATATACGTTTCGTTTGAATGTTTCCTGCTTCCTGCAGATCTGTGTCATTGATCCTGTTCCCACTGCTTAGTTCCTACTACTCTGCTTCTCTTTCACTCCCTCATCTGCCTGCAGATGCCTCTGTTTCACTGGTACAATTTCCCTTCCAAGCCTTGCACCAGCCTTCCTGTCAACATAGGAGTGCAGAGGACCTCAGCCACCACTCTCACCTCCATGGAGGGTGAAGCTTCATCTACTTCTAAAGAGATTGTATGACTCAGATATTACAAACATAAAGGAGCTGAAGGACCAAGACTTTACATCTAGTCCTCCAATAATGCTTGGTTTTCCTCCCCCGTTGGCTAACCTCCAAAAACATAGTGCTCTTGCCTGATATTTCTTTCATTGACAGAGCACCAAGTCCTCTCATTATATATCAAAAATATTTTAGCCTTTAAGGAAAGAGGGCTTCCTGCTTTGATTTGCTGACAGCAGTCAGTGATTGAAGATTTTCAGGCTTGGACTGAGCTGAGGTGTTGGGTGGGTGCAGTGTGGAGGACCAGCAACACGCCTAATCCAGCAAAACTGAATTCCCATATCCTCACACAGTCACACCAGTACCTAGTGAGAGACCAAGAAGCAGCATGAAGTCAAGGCATGGGTCTTTCCAGGAATTTGAGTTGACATGAGATGCCTGTGTACCAGAAGGACCTGTCACATGGGAAACAGGCTATAGACAAGTCTGTACCCTTAAAATCAAAGAAGGGGCAAAACCATACGGCAAATGGCCTGTGGAAGAGGTGAAAGAAAATGAATTATAGAAAGCCTTAAGAGCATGATATTTAGCAAAATCATAGACAAACTGAGCCTCCATGACTGTCAGACCAGACTTCTGAACCTGCCTCAAGTTGATGAATTGAAATGTAGACAAGCTGATGACATAGTGAGAGCGCATGAGAAATAAAGTGCAAGACAAACTTTCCCTGACAGATAACAACAGGCATGTCTGATTGATTTTAGGTCCATGACCAAGACCCCATCTTAGCACAGTTGTCCCATCATGTATGCATTAACTTGAAAATTATTTTCCCATAATTTTTTCCCAGTGTAGATACAAAGGAATAACTGCAAAAAAAACCCCACCACTACAAAAACAAAACCCCAAACCAAACAACCATACCAATGCTTGTACGTTAATCCTACAAGCATACATAATGAAATCCATTTCTCCAGAAATTTGAGTGTCAGATTGCATGTGTGATTCCTGACAAACTAGATGACAACCACTTTAGTGAACATTGAGCGTGGAACTGGTTATCACACTTACCTGACTCAAAAGTCTGTCCTTAGGCTGACATCCATCCTGCAGACTGGCACACAGCAGCTTGAGCTCCTCCTCCAAAGGACCTCTGGTCAATGCTTAAGTGTCACAAAGCAGTTTGGACCCAGTTATGCTTTAGAATAAACCTGAAATCTCCTATCTGCATGCAGCAGTGATCATTCCCATCCATCATTCCTATGTATGGTAACCACAAATCTAGTTAAGTCAATATATCTTTGTTATTAGTAAAACATGTAGGCGACAAGCTGCAAAGCCTCTCTTACCTCTGAGCTATTGCTCCTGCTCCTCAAACTATGTTTGGTGTAAGGGGAAAAGAAGCAGCAACATTCCTTCCATTCATGTTGGTGCTACAGTGACACTTTTGTTTACAATGAAGAACAGAAGAGGTTGCCAAGCAATCAGATATACTGCTACAGATTTTATGGATGTTATCTTTCCCTTCAAATGCAAATATCTTATGGTTGTTATGTATTTTGTCACAGTTATGAGTTCCATTTACTTTAATTTCATATCATTATTACATAAAAAGACACAATCCACCAGTGCTGGGGGTCCATTTAAAGGGTGGGATGTATTTTTTCTGCAACACTCGGTGAGGTGCATGAACCATACCACTGCAGCTGGAGTGACCTTGTAATCAGATCCACGGAGCAGCTCAGAGTTTGGCTAGGCCCACAGAGGCAGCCCTGTGAGTGCATGGAAGAGGCAAGATGAGGGCAGACTCTTTCTCAGTTATCTCCGTCACAGAAACAGGCTAGATGCTGTGTTGAGCCAGATGTGTAACCTGGGATGTGTAGTGCACCTGGGCAGGCTCAGGCAAGTGTCTGTGTCAAAGGCAAGCTCCAAAGCTTGGGAATGGGGGCAAACAGCATTCACATTATTAGAGTAAGTCTTCTGAGGTCACTACCAATTATCACTAACCTTCCAAAGCTAAATGGACATTGTTCTTTAGGGACTGGTGATGATTTAGGCATTTACATCTGTCCCAACTCCTCTCTAAGACTGGTCTTTATAAAAGGAGTCAGCAGGACCTGTGAAAATCCTCCATAAACACAGCCAACATCCAGCTCCAATTTTTCTGCATGGACTAGGACAGAGCTGAAGGTTCTAACGTGCAGAGAAGAAACATCAGGAGACTGAGAGGCTTAGAACAGGACTGGATGAATTCAAACCTGTCTGCTGTGCAGATCAGGGTATATACAAAGGACAAAATTAAGCCCTTAAATACAGCCCATCCATCAGAAAGTGTTTACTGGGGACAGCACCACAGTCCAGTTATTCGATAGTCACAGCATTCAGTCTCATCAGTACCAGTGGGAAGACTGGTGTCAACACCATCAGTCTTCAGGATTAGATTTAAGAGAGTTTCTAAACTTAAATCCTTAAACAAAACCATAAGTCCTTAACAAGACAAAAGCCAAAATAATTTCTAAGTATGTGCTACCTTGTTATTCGTCACCATCCCAGTTTCATAATCATACTTTTGTCCCAGAAATATAACCTGTATGTAGTCCAAAGCATTGCTGCACTTAGTCTTGAAACTCAGACTTATCTGCTAGGAAGCATTGTTCCCTGCTGCAGACAGAGGTAAAATAACTCTACCTAATGCATCTTAAACAGAAAAAACTAGATAAATCCAGACTTGTTCTGAGATACTGCAGGCAAGTTGCATTGTTTAGTTTGTGTATTAGAAATGCCAGAACTAAAGGTTTTATGGTATTCGTACAGTACGGGGGGTTTCAACAGATCTTATTCTTTTACCATAATTCTAAAGTAAAAGTTTAAAATTCAAAGCACAGCATGATCTCTTAGGTGGTTTTCCAGCAATGTCAGACTAGACCTCCCACTCCCTGGCACCTTAATTCTCCTCCCATAAATCTTTTGAATGTATTGGCTTATTTAATCCAAACTTCAGAGGGGAACAGTCTCAAAAAGAACACAGTTTCACATTTTATAAAAAAGGTAGCTGTTTAGAGAGAGGACTGGGGTCCACCCCATAACTTTTCATTCTGTTGGCCAGTTTCTATGGAATATGGGAGTCTGTGTATTACAGCCAAAGCACAGCAAGAGGTGGATTGTAATGGGAAAGAGGAAAATTTCAGTTATGTGTAAAGACAGCAGAAAATCTAACAATTTTTTAAACCTAAGACTAATAATGCAAACCCATAGGAATCCGGGCTTCATCACCCCTGTGGATCAGAGGAATACCTGTTTGGTGTACAATGCAGGCTCAGGTCCTTCAGGTAAGATTTCACATCAGCTCTGCTCCTGTGAGTTCCACCAGTTAATATCACTGGGAACGGAGATAAGCAACAACACGGATTCCTGTCCCAAAGTCTTTTCTGCACAGGGGTATATTTGGTTTGGTTGTGTCTGTTGATTGTTGTTTTGGTGATTGTCAAAGATCACTTTACTACTGATACTTACCTTTTCCTTGTCAAGCAGAGAGGACTCACAGTCATACTGTGCACTGTCCGATCCCATTAACTCAATGACAGTGATGTGCAGAGCGGTTTCTGGGTGATATTGCTCTAAACAGCCAACACTAAGTGTGGTACAGTCCCACATAGACATACATGACTATAAGAGAGAAAAGTGACTGCAGCTTTCCTAAAGCTTTCCCTGCCCTGCTAACACACTGTTTCCAACAAGATGGGGATCTGCAAACATATTAAAAGTCATTGAGAAAGTTATTTCTCAATATTTCAGTATTTTAAATCACCAGAGTTTTGCTTTTTGTAGTTTATTTTCATAGTCTCTTTCTGTGTCTTCCTAGTCTGTTGCTACCATAAGCGTTGAGATTATATTATTTCCAACACTCATAATAGCTATTTAAAGTCTATATAACCTGGAGAAGTAGTATCCAGGCAGTTTATTATCAAGTTAAATGCAACTATTCCCAGAGTAAAAAAGTTTATTTTTTCAAAATATCGCTCTCTCTAATGGAGTTTTAACAAACACTTCCCTCCCACTATTTATTGGTATGTAACATGCTACATTTTTCTCCCAGGCTATTTGTGTTTGAAACAGACACTGGATGTGACATGGATATAGTGCTGAAAAAACATACAGGCTGTGGGATAATCATACATTTTAAAAATGTGTGCTTTTATGTACATACACGTGAAAAAGTATGTGAAAGATTTGAGCCAACCTTGTAAGGTCATGTGGAGAATTACACAGTGCTTATTTGGTTTCTAATCTTATTGCAGAATATGGCATATTCTATTTATTTCACTTCTTTCCCAAGGTGAAAGTAACACTACTGAAACTGATGTTCCCAACCAATGTATCTCCAGGATAACTTGATGAGACAAGCTCTATAAAGAAAGAAAATTCAGTCTGTCCCAGCTTTCTCTGATGAGGTTACCAGCATCCCCCTCAATTCAGGACAAGCATGACAGTAATGTCACTTACCAAAGGAAAGAAAATAGGTTACATCCATCAGCCTACTCTGTAAAGATTGTAGAACAGACGCTTCCAGGCTGTGATAACTTCATTAGCCTTGACTACAGCAGCATAAACATTAGATTACAGTATTCTCAGTTACAGGACTCTCTTGTTTAAATTGTAGAGTTCTTACTAAAACACAGCAAAACAGTTAGTGACAAGTCATTGACACAAAGCCTTCCCACATCTGCTAAAGAAATAACATTCTGCTCCAGTCTTCCCATAGTATGGTTTGTATTGACTGACAACTGGAAAAGACAATACAGATCCTCTCTTGGTACACATTCTAGTTGAAAAACTGAGAAAAAAAATCTTTCCTGTTTACCATGTGGATGTCTGCCATGGCATTTCCCATGGCATCAGTGTTCCTGCGGAGGAGGAACTTTATTAGCATCAGAAGCATTTTGTCACACTAAGGTTAGATACCAAACAGAAGTGGAAGCTTGAGCAAAATTCTGCAAACTCTGTTTTGTTTTACTGCCACTGTAAGCTAGCAGCAAAAAGAGTAAGGTACATAAATGGCTACATCTGTGATGTAGGCTATGCAGGATCAACTAAATTAATGAAATTGGTGAAAGGTCTTGCAAATGAAAAACCCTCTTGTTTTCACTCTGTAGTCTTTTCTTGTTTCTTCCTACACAGCTCCATAATACAGCTTCAGCTTCAGAAGAAAATCAGCAGTATCCCCAAACACATTCATTTCATCTATGCCAACTCTGCATTGAGATACTGTCCAAAGCACTTCAGAAAGCTCTTCTGCTTCTATGAGGCATAGGGTGATTCTGTACGAGGCCTTTATGCAATTCAGGGCAAAACTTACTGTGCAGGAAGACTGGGGAGCTGAGACTTCAAAGCAGCCTCTATAGTTGTGGGTGAGAGAAGCTTTCCCTATATGCAGAGCCTGTCTTTCATTTTAGTTTTATCCACACCTTACACTGATGTGCCACACCATTTACTCCATTCCAGGCTTTTCAGGTATGTAATACTGCATGTAAATTATTGCTCTCAAGGCAGAAAGAAACTAAAGTCTCCTTTCCACAACTCCAGCCCATTAACTCAGTATTTGGTACACACCTTGTTCTCTGTGCTTTACATAAACCTTGGAAACAGCCCTGCAGAACAGCTTTACGCTAATTCAGACCACAGAAGTAGAGGGGGCAGAAGAGGCCTTAGAGATGGCAGTCTGTTTTATTCATGCAGCCCTCAAAGATGAAAGAAAATAAGAAGTTACTCCGCCAGGAAAGCAAAATCACAGGACAAAAGATCAGGAAGGAAAAAGGCAGAAAATAAGGAACCTCCCAAACTTACCAGCAAATTCTATTTAATGATTTCAAGGAATTGATTTAGAAGCTTTCAGAGCAACTACACAAGTCTCTCACAGGATGTTAAGTGTTCTTGTGTGAAGCTTTCTTTAAAGTCTGCAGTACAGAACATCTTGCTTTTCTGAGACTGGTGGTCTTGGGGTTCACACACCTTGTGGTGAAGGACAGAAAAAGTCTTCAACTAATGCCTCACCAGCTAGAATGGCAACCACCTCTAAACACTAGGTCAGCACCCTCTGATTGCTGGCATTGTAAATGTTTAGAACAAACTCAGTGAAAACTGTTGTCCTTACACATTCAGGAAGCAAAGCTATATTAGCAGACATCCTGGATTAGCTCTGAGTCTGAGTCCCAGACCATGTAGAAGTTCTTTAGGTTCGCTTGATGGACCAGGCACTTAGTTCACTAATGCTTCTGGTATATCACCAGTAAAAGCTAGCTGATGGCAATGTTCTGCTGGGGACAGAAGGAGGGATTTCAGGGAACATTTTTCTGTAATATTCAGGAAAGACTCACAAAAGACAACTTCAAAAAAAGAATATATTATGAGGTTTTGTGTGTTATTTTACATGCATTCCAGCAACAAACAACATGAAAAAAATTTATTTACTCCTTAGAAACTTTAGTTCTACTGTGCTTGTGATTCTAGAGTACCTAGAACATTTACTAGTGCTGTGGCTAATTAAGAAACTTTGTAAGGAAGGAAGTCAATATATTGCACATGAAGCTCTGCATGAGGCTATAGCATATTTTTATATATTTGGTAACTAATCATGAAAACCAGGGAGAACAGCACAGGAGATAAACCCAGTTCCCTGGACAGAAATTGAGTCCAAAATGGGATGTTGTCTGACAGCTGGAGCTCATTCATATAATTTAGGGAATCAGGAGAATTAACCATACTATGCCCAGCAGCCCTGGAACAGTACCCTGCAAAATGGCTACAAAACAGGAACTACAGATATGGTACCCAAAACCATTTGCCATTGGCCCTCACACAGAAGTCAGATTTAAAATATAATCTGATACTGTGTTTAATTAAAGGGGTTTGAAATTTTTTAAATTATATGGCACTGTTGCAGCTCAAAAGTTGTTAAATATGAAACTACACATACCATCTTGAAAGGTTGCATTGTAATTTCTTAAGCCTCCCCTCACATCTGAAGAAGATGGAGAAGGAGGTACTCTTCAGCAGCATATCTGAGGGCATCACAGTTCTGTGATATTTGTCCTCACCCAAGAGGAAAATGAACACCATCATACATATTATAAGGTGACCACCTATTTTGAATTCTGGACTGTACCTGTATGTAACAAGGTAAGTTTCCAAACATGCATACCAAAAAAAAAAAAAAAGGCTTAAATAAGGTAACAAAGACCAAACAAAACCATCCTATCCAGCATTGGGCAACTTGCATGAGGTCATAACAGAAATCTGTCACGGAACAATCTAGTTCCCTCAAGTACATAAGCAGCATCTTAACAAATGTCCATTGTCTTTTCAAATGTACTGGAAATATTCTTCTCTGCAAGCTTCAGTACATTTTCATGTTAAGAGGAAAGGCACATGTCACTGACCTTTTTCCCAGGCTAGTCACATGAGAAACTACATTTTTTTCAGCAAGGTGGGATTATTTGTCACAAGATGTAAAATATGCCCAATATTCAATACTTATTTTCTCTCCACAAGTCAGCAGCAGAAAACAACTTGGACTAGTTGGAAATGAACAGTTATCATACCATTTTTCTTTACAATCAACTTGTCCATCAGCACCAATTCCAAACTACCCATATTCACCACTGCACCACAGTCACCACTGCTATTAACATTGACAGTAAAATTTCCAAAGGCTTCTGACAGATATTGAGTCTCTTAGGTGCTTCCAAAAGGTTTTTGTTTTGTTTTTTCTTCTGTATTTTAAAAACCCTATTTTTTTCATTTCAATAAGCTTATTAAATAGTATTTATTAACAACTTATGTTGCTTCCATAAGCAGCATAAATACAGCTCAAGCAACAGATATAGATCTACAAACACCGTATTCTCACTTATATGCACAGTTTTTACATTGCTATAAAAACGAAAAATAATTAATGCCAGCTGAATGTTAACGGACAATGTGGTAAAAATCATTTAGCCCTTCCAGCAAAGTTACAAACCAAAAACCCATGAAAGGAAAACTTTACCTGGTATAATTCACTCTTCTCAAAATTTCTGAGTCTCAGGTTTCACCTTTCTTTTAGAAGGCTTTTATATAGCAGGTCTTATGCACATACCAACTACCTTCTGAAGCATTACTCTGTAACTCATTCTTGACCCAGAGGTCATCATCTTCATAAGCAACAACCACAACACAAGTACCTCTTCCTAGATAACAAATGAAACACATTGAAAAAACTTTTCTCTCTAATCTGAGAAAAGGGGATTCCAGTCTGAGGGAGGGGAATTTCTCCTTAGTAACTGTCTTCAGCAAAATAAGTACAACAAAATAATCTCCAACACTTGTTGAGCAGGTAAAATCCATTGAAGTCTCTGTCCCTTATAGTTGACTCAAATGAGCACAGGATCTTATACAGCACTTGGATACTTTCAAATAAGCTTAACTCAAAGTTTCTCAAAACCAACAGAAATACTCCTTTCCTCCCCAAATTTCAATGAGCTTCAGTTAAGGTGCTTTTACATTTATATTTTCCAATATCTGCAAGGGAATATATTCAGAGGTTGATTTCTGTAAGTCTCCAATGATGTTTTTCAATAACAAAGAGCTAAAAATTTTAAGGTAAGTATACCAACTGGGTGGTGACCATCAATGGCAAAGCACCATGCTGTGATAAAAGAGCTAAGTCTGCATGACATGCAGAAAAATATGAAAAGGCATGCGATCGACTGCCATCAATTTGAAAAGCTTGACCAGAAAGTCATCAATTGACTTCAGCCTACAGTTCCTTGCCAACACTACAGAAACAGGTGGAAAGGACCAAATTAATAATATTCACAGAAACATTCCTCTTCTATTGCCTATCTCTCAAAGTAATTTGGAAAGCTTTGACTTAAATGAATAAACCCTGAAAAGTGTATTAAATGTCACTGCAGTTTCTGCTTCATCACAAAAGCAGCATGTCCCTTGCAGGAAACAGAGCTTTCTATAAGGGCTGGTCACAACAGCACTAACCCAGGTATATTCTGCAAAACTTGTTTTTGACAACTATGCAGTAGTTAAACTGAAACAGTTGCCCTGGAAACCTGTTTCTGGCCAAGTCATCCTAGCAATGCCTGGTTCCTTCAGTGAGGAGGGAAAGCAGAAGCATCTGGAGGCCATGCTGAGAACTAGAGACAAAGCTCAGGTTGAACTCTATCCCAGGCTCAACAGCTTCCTCTGAGAATGGAAAGGTCATGCAGAGTCATAAAGACACAAGGCCACTTTGAGGTCTATAAAAGGCGAAAACCCTGTTTACTGAGCATGAGCAGTGCAAGAGATCTTTGAAGCAAAGCAATGTATTAGATAGATAAATAGGATTTTTTTCACCTGTTTTATAAATAACTGCCAATGTGTTGTTCAGAATTTTGCTTTACAGTTCCCTGAACCTAGTCTATATTTTCAGGGTATTGGCAGCTGTCAAAGCCCTTTATCATTTTGTACTAGCAAACCTTAAAAATTTGGGTGAGGGACTATTTTTTGACAGTTCAGCATCTCAGTATCTCCATAATTCCCAAGGCATAACAAACAATTCTGCATTAGCTGCACTGCTGTTTGACAGTGGCAAAGCAATGATCTGTGTGGAAGTCTGTCAACAGCAAGGTAAGTGCTGTGGCAGCAGGAGGGCAAATGGGAAAGTGGATCCCTTTGCAGTTCGTGCTAATTTGAACTTGAAATAGGTGATAAAATATGTTTTATTCCTTTTAAAATAGAATGAACTTATATTGGGAAAAAACATCATAAGCAGTAAACTGCAATTACAGGGAAAAACAGACACTGCCCTTTTTAAAGGACTCCGTTATGTTTTGAATCCCTTCCTTCTATGGTTTACTTGTGGTATAAACACATAAATATATGCACACACACTTCCCATCCCTCACTTCCATTCCCAATAATAGCAAAAATAAACATGAAAAATAATATTAAAAAACTCTGTATTCAGTAATATTCACACCAAAGTATATGTATAGATATATCCATTAAAATTATGAACATTTCTAAATATATTTTATGTATCATACATATATTTATATGTATAATTACATATCCACAGAAGTAGTCTTGCTGTGCTAAAGCCAGCAGTAAAAGCAAAAACAGGTTTCACAATAGGACACCCATATATGCATATGTACTGGCTGGTTTGTGAATTTATTTACAACTTAACTATCATAATAAATGCTTACTGTTCTATTGTACAAACGTAATAGTAAAGGTTTAGGTTTGTTTTTTAAATACAAAGACTGCAAATGAATACATGAAAAAAATTACACACCATGTACAGTATTTATAATTTATAAATGCAAAGTTAAGACCTGTTTAAATTATTGCACTTGCATATTTTTGTTTTTTTTTACAAAGATAGTTTATATGTATCATATATATATATATGTGTGTAAATATATATATATATAAAACAAATTTTTCAGCTCACTAAATGTAGTAAAGTTGAATGTTGTTACCTTGAAGTTCTTTCTTCTTCACATAACAGCCCAACCTGAATTTTGAATATATATGTATCTACTCTACAAATCAGTTTGATCAACCCTAGAAAGCAGTCTGTTATTTTAGGTTTTTTGACAGAGTATACACCCGTATTACAATCGAGCACAGTTTTTGGTCAGAAAGCAAAACAAGAGTTATGATGTGCCTTTGCTAGATTGGGATATATAACCTAAAGTTTGAACACGAACTTCCTTGTAGTAGTGTGCAGAAAGCCTTTTCTGTGTTTAGAATGAACAAGTTAATTGTTCCATTTCACAGAACCGTTCCTATATCACAGTGTTTGAAGCAAATGCATTATTTCAAGAGGGTCATAATTGTTTTGAGCATCTAACAATCTCTATTTTTTAACACGTATAGTGCTATTTGCTATCCCTACAAATTAACACTAAATGCTCTAAATGCAATCACAGCAAACTGATCACACTGTTCTAAGTTTAAACACATGAAAGAAGTCTGTGCCACATAAAAAGATGAGTGCCACACTGCATGTCCCCTCCAGTGTAAATATGTTTTATCATATACTCCAAGTACAAAAACTTATAGAATTTCTCTTAATGGTCACTTTAAAAAAAAAAAAAAATACTGCCATGAGTTGAACCATTACAGGAGAATGTTGCACTACTGTACAAAATTCACAGGTTAATTATAACAATGGAGTTTCTGTCAGTGCTGTAATAAAATGCAGCATCTCAAATGAGTATCATGCTATGTCAACTATTTTTCTCAGTGCATACCTTTCAGGCACCATTTCATAATACATTAAAAATGCTCAGATATGGCTTCAAACAGTCCTTTTACCTTTAGTGGTCTTAGAAGGGAAAAGCAATTGGAATTATTAACAAAAATAATGCAGGTCTGGGAGTTTAAAGTCTAACGCTTCCAGAAATGGAGAGAACTGTTAGTGGTGTTATACATTATTACTGATCTTTGACAAGATCAGTTTTAGCAGGAAAAAAATGCAAGGAAGAATGTCTTTTGGCAGTTTAACTTAATGAGCCAGATGTCTTACAGCTCTAGATGTCTTACTCTATTTGTGAGTCCAAGTCCAGAATTTGGAACAATTAAATCTCAACATGTACTTGAGTCAGGAACTTCAAATGCAGCTTCAAAGTTTTAATTTTTGGTGACTTTGACTTTGGAAGCGTGGGTAGAAGTTTGTTTTTACAAAAAATGTACACATCTGAATTTTTATCCCGTAAATACTGAGACAGACAAAATTTACTTAGAAAATACAGCCCATTGTGGCTATTTTTGTTGGTCCAAGTCCTAACAAAGAGTAACATTTTGTCATGACATTTCTCCTTTTACACACCAGGAAAACAAGGCAAACCACGACCACTAGAGCCAAAATTTTTAATTCTAATCAATATTATACTATAGCAAACATATTTTATGTGGTTTGGATAGTTCTATATTTGAAACAATAGCTTATGGACCGGAGATATTGCTAGAACAACTTACTGCTAATTTGACAGATTTGCTAGGGAAACATGTTCTGTATCAGTACACATAAACTTCAAAACATAAAATATTATGTGATACTGCCACATATTTTGAATGGCAAGTAACAGAACTAGTTAAGTTGTCTTCACTGTCAATGAGTAAAAGATGAATTAAAAGCTTATCACACAGACGCAGTGTGATAAGGAATACTTTTGTAACACTTGTAAGATCAGCATTCAAAGAGGAAGAATAACAGCAAATATGCTTAACCCATGAAGGAAAAACATTCCATACAGTTGTAGGGATATTTGAATTTCAGGGAGTAATTTTGCAGTCACCACAGATTTGGATAATTTCCATGTAAATTAGGAATCATGGATTGTGTTTCAAGTAGTTAGCGGATGAAAGGTTGCATCTGCATGATTTAGTTAAAACAGAACTGCTAAGGAGTAAAGCAGAAGACACAGCATGAGATACTATTCATTTTACTTTGGATGTAATTTTCTCCTGGTTTGTTTTTTGTTTGTTTGTTTGCTGTTTTTTTTTTTTGTTGTGTTGTTTTGTTTTTGGTTTGTTTTGTTTTGTTTTTTTTTTTTTTTTTTTTTTTTAATAATTCCAAAATAGTTTGCTGTGATTAACGAATTTCTGCACTTAGAATTGGTAAAGCAAACTGAAAAATTTATGGGGCTGCTGTTAGGTAACCTGTATCATACAAATAAGATAACTTCATATTGAATTCTCAACCTCTGAGATATCTACGGACTGCAAAGGCTTAGGTGCATTTATACATTATGCAATTATGTATCACATAGTGTACACATGTACAGATACTGGCATGTGCTCGACCATAACAGAAGGCAAAACTCAAGAGTCCAAGTCATTTACATGAAACCCATAAGATGGCATGCTTATTAGAGAAATACAGCTCAACAGACATGAGATGGAAAAAGAGAACCTGTGTTCTGTCTTTAAGTCACTACTATTATTTGTTGCAGTTACATAAATGGCCATGTTCTCATGGAACCACTACAAGAGTGTATTATCTGTGAAAAAGCATATAATGCAGTATAGGCTGTATGTGAATAGTATGCAAAGACTTGTGTTTTCACACAGTCAATAGAGATCAATATGAAGATTTTTTTTCTCGTTATTTTTAAAGAGAAAGACGAAGGCAAATTAATTGTTGTTGAAACATACTCTATACAATTGTACTATATTTAAAAGAGTGGCATTAAATGTAAGGTCTTAAAAGTCTGAGCATAAGTTTGTAAGGCTGAAGCCTAAGTCAGCACAGAACTGTAAACACAATGTTTTAGGGTACTTTTCTTCAGTCAGCTATTCTTTCACTAAAAAAGGCAGTTCTAAGCCTGGAAATTTTGCTGAACTAGGGGAAAAAAGCAAACAGACAAATGTTGAAGTTTCCTCATTTCACTCATTTGGAAAGGGGGAAAAGAGCAGTAGAAGACATGCAGTGTTACTGTGCAAAACAAAAGCTAGTCAATACAAAACCATTTTTGATTTATTGTGATGATGCCACAGTTGCTCTTATCAGACCTGACTTTTCTGACAAGGCTTTCGTTCCCAGCAGATAGCATACTTCAGGTATGTGTCTAATACCTTTTAAAATGCAACTCAGTGGGTAGAAATAAAAATGATGACTTTACTTAATTGTGAGATAGGTAAGGAAATCTTTGCTGTCACATTTAAATTTTAATCTGATACTTCTGCCACTATGGATACAAAAACTCCAACCTGAAATTCTCTCTCATATCAGAGATAAATACTCAATACTTCCAGTGTTTTAAGGGAGGAGTTGTCTAGGTTTATAAATCATTCTGAAGAACAAAGCACCATCACTAGTTCTTTCAATATTTGCTTTGTGAGTGACAGACAATTTTGCATCACGATGCTTAATGAAATACTTTAAAACTTTAACCTGAATGTTAGTTTTCCTTTAGTTTGCAGCAAGAGAATTCACTGTAACCTAAGCATGAATTATAGTCTCCAAGGATTCTGCTGGAGTTCAAACTGATTACAAGTAGATCACACATAGACATTCACAATAGCAATGGATATAATTGTTCTATTTATAGCCAAGAACTCCCAAGTGACACTGGTGTTAAAGCCAGCCACAGTAAGGTATAATAAAAGTACCATTGAAACCCTTACTAGAAAGATACAATTTAGAAGTACCCCCTAAGATTTTTCCCCCCCCTCACCAGCTTTAAATTAAGGCCTCAGCAATGTAGCCCGTGAGATAAGGCCAGTCTTTTATATCCACAAGTCGTAAGTTCTCTTGATAGCTGACTCCAAAACATCTGGGTTGTCATTTTCCCTCTGTTCACGTTGTGTCACTGGTGTAGGTGAGGAGATTGGCTGCCAGAGTCATTTAGCTGAGGTGACTCCATGGTTGTTACCTTTCTAGGCAGATTTGCTTCTTAGTCAGCATTTTGTAGTTTTTCTTTTTTCCTCCTTTTTTTTTTTTTTTTTTTTTTTTTTTTTTTTTTTTGTGAAATAAAAATAAAACAAAACAAAAAAACAACGCCCAAAACAAGAAGGGATGCTTTTTGGGTTAAAGCAATCTGTTGCTGCTGTTCAGTCATCAATCTTCACAGGAAGTGAGTCTGAAGTCCCAGGAGCAAGGGACTGGGAGGGAATCCATATAGAGGCTTCCTCACCTCTTGTTACTTTCTCCCATTGGCTGAGATTGTCCCTGGAGATGCAAAAAAGTCAGAGGTAAAGCACAGTTTGTAAGTCTGCTAGGATTTCCTCTTAACAACACTGTCTGCTGTACTATACTTTGAGATGTAGCTTTATGCTGTATATAAGTACCTGTATGTCATCAACCTTTTATCATCTTTACATTATTTCATCCTTCACCTTAAGTTTTATCCCATTTCGTAATTCTGTGTGGCTCATATACATGTTGAGTATATATAAACCCATGGCATACCTTCCCCAGAACGAGCCCTGGAGCTAGAGGCTAGCACATGTTTCTATTATGAATTTCTAGCCCCAGCCCCCATGGCTGCAGAGAAATCCCAGCTGTGACCACCCGAGAGAAACATGTCTGCAGAGACTCTGAAACAGCAGTCTGAAGACAAGCAGTCTTCATTACTTCGGACTTCACGGATTTTACTACAGCATACTTTGGCCCTTTTCAAAACCAACAGAGATCAGAACTTTTGCTAGAAAACTTCCTTCATTGGAAACCACATCAGTGCATTAAGCCTTCTGAAACTCCTGTACGTGTCTTGCCCAACAGTGTATAAAATGTTGCATGACAACATCACAGCATCAACTTTCAATTACTAATGTGGTGATCATATTACCAATTTATGATATTTAAAGAGTACCCCTTCCTCAAGACAGAAAATTTTTTTAGTGTCTCACAGCCTGGCCAACCTCCAAGTCCAATTTTTATCTCACAGGCTGTAAAATGATGAGAGATTAAGCTGGCAATGTTCTAATGATCTGAAGGGAGTACAGACCCATAATCTTACTTGTTGTACACAGTAATACCACTGCAGTGACTTGGAAATCTATGCTAATGATGTCCAAGAACAGACCATACACACAACCTATGGCCAAATCTAGCATTCAGACTTCAAATACAGAAAGAGAGCAAGCTCAACTGTTTCAATTTCACACTGTCAGACACCTAGTTACTAAAACAACAGTTCTTAGATGTCTTCAGTAAACAAACAGGATAGTAAAAGTACTAAGGTTTTACGTGCTACGTGTCATATTATCGTATTACATTGGAATTTATGTGACAGAGTTCTGATTTTTATACCGCAGCTTTGCTGAAACAGTTCATAAAACAACAAATAATGAGCTGAAAGCACAGAGAACACGGAAGAAGAAAAAATGTTGCATTTTCTGGGGATGGAGGAAGGCAGGATCTGATGAGTTTACCAAAGAAAGCTGATGCCCTCTAGGGGAACACCTACACCATTTTCTGCAGGCAGATGGAAATCTGCTCTGCCACAGCTCCAGGGCAACTGGAAGTCATGAAGCCAGCGTTAAAACGGCGCTGAATCTCGCTAGCACAGTCATGCACTAAGGATCAGGAAAACTGAACTGTCACTATTTCTAGGTCCCTTTTTCCTCAAACTGGGAAAGTAACGAGGAGAATTGCAGCCAAAATATTTTTAAATTATATCCATTTCATCAAGACTTGAGAGACCTGAAAGCACATGGAAAATTGTTTAAAGTTATTTGGTCTGAAATAAAGGAAAAAATTAAATCACTTCACCTCATCCTCAAAATAAATATACTTTACTATTTATATACTAAATATAAATAGATTTGCCACTTTGGTAGGCCTACTGAGTACATGGGCTAGAAAACACATATAGGACTTTTTCTGAACACTGTAACACAGGTGACTGGTAGTTTTGATCAACACAGAATGACAAGAGAGTATTTAAAAATGTGGAATAAATTACTGGACAAGTAAACCTTCTAGATGCTTAGCTGCTACCTTACCTCACACAAATATTTTTTTTCTTTTTTTTTTTTTTTTTTTTTTTTTTTAAGATGTAGATAATACAATTAATTTGTCTTTGCGCTCCCAGTGAAGTCCTGGCTCCTAAGTGTCTGGAATAAATGCTCAGAGGTGCTCAAAATATAAACCTTGATGCTGACGTGCTGTTATGGCTGCTTTTGTTGCTATTATTTGCAGCTGGGTATCTGTGTTCCAAACAACTCAAGGACGCAGCAGCTTAAACACTGAGGTCCGAGAAAGAGCACTGCTAGTGAAGGGGTGATATCAAAATCATTTCAGTCAGCAGCTGAAGCAATACCAAACAGGAGCGAGGCTGTATTCCTCTTCATCACACTGAATAACAGTTATCCATCAAAAATAATGGAAAAACACTGTATAATGCAAAATCAGCTACTTGAAACACTTTGGATTAACCCAAACCCTGTAATAACATGCATTTTAGTAACTAAGGAGTTGAAGTTAGATCTATCTTGTTGATTTCCTACTCTGCATCTCCAAGTTTGAACTCTCAATACTTCCTCTTCAAACAGGCAGCGGAGGGTAATTTCAAGGCTAAGGTAAAACTATCAAAGTGTTCCTCAGAAGACTTTACGCCAAGGTGTGGATATTCAGGAGGCTCTTTAGTCTTACATGCCATCCACACACCTATGTACCAGTTCTGCATCAGTGCAATCTAAATTAAGGAATGAACAAGAGCTAGGTGGGGAACTGTGTCTGTACAGAGCAGTGTCCAGTCTAGACACTGCACCAGTGTAGCTTTCAGAAGTATCAGTATTATAACTATAACTGAAATTCCAAGCAAGAAACATAATTTCTAGAATAGAAAAAGTTCATATAATCTCTTCCAGGAGTCTGACTGCTTTTACTTCAGATACCAGACCTTTTGCAGAGAAACCCACTCTTGAAAAAATGTTCATGCTAAATCATCAGAATTATGGAGAACCTTTCATCTAGACCACATGTGTGTGTGGGTGCTTGATACTCTACAATTCAACTTTAAATCTACTCAGCTGAGTACTGAAAGATGGACCATCAACTATTACAAGTCACTTTTGCAAATAAGCCTCATTTGGATATTCATGTGGTTTGAAATCAAAAGATATGGGTCTTCCCAGAACATCACTCCTGAAGAAGATGCTGTGAATTCTTAAGCACTCAGTCTAGCCTACCTAAGCCTCAGTTCCCATTAAGTGGAATAACAATGCTAACTTCTTACCAGAAGTACTGGTAGACTTATGCAAATGGTTCTACAGTAAATACGAACCCATTTTAAGACCTCTCATTTGATTGTGCTAGTAGCAGAACTTTCCTGACATCCAGCGCTGAGGTTACTTTATTAATCATATAGACTCTGCAAGACATTTTCATGTTAAAAGCATACAGATACTGATGTGGGGAGTAGAAGCACACCCAGGTGTTGACAAATAAATAGTACAACAGAAAGAAAAATTTTCAGATATATATAAAGCAGTTTGACTGTATTTGTTAGCTTGAGTAGAAACAAGTAACTGGAAACATGATAAGCATTACTGCCTTTCTAAGGGTGCATATTATAGTTGATGCTGTTTAGTCCATATAAACAGTATAAAACTCTGACTGAAAACATGGTTATGAGAAGCACAATCTGCATTCCAGTTACATGGATCAAAGAACCAACCACTTAGCTTTCAGCCATAAACACAGTTTAAGCAACATGCTTTCAAGTAATGATTATAAAGAGAAAGAATTTTAAAAACTTCCAAGATTTCAGACTATCTATCAGTAATGCAGTTGGATAACTCATAACATTGTAAAGACTGAAAGAATTGTAAGCAGTTCTGTAGTTTAATTCATGTTCTGATTTCACACTGAAAGCAAATCTTCCATATTTGTCAGATCACACATTATTCAATTATCTATAATAAAACTATTAACACATATATATTAGGTTAACACAGCTCAGGGAGTACACATTCCTACCCCATACTGTAATTCTGAATTCCAAAACAGGATTTGGACTTTGATACCATTATGATAGTAACACACTCCATGATGTTTTGAAACCAGAGAAGAGTTTAATGCTCTATTCTAACTGATGGAACCAATAAAATATGCACTTATGAATACTTTCACATTACTCAATTTAGGATAAAAAATTACTGCCTATTATTTACCAGACATTGTTACTTTCATAGTTTCTAAGGATGAAAGACACTACTATAAGGATCACCTAGCTGGACTGCATAGAAAAGACAGGCCTTGGCAATTTCATCACAGCAACTGTGCCTTAGACTGTATCCCTTTTACCTCTCTTTTAAAAGGTGTACCTAGTCTTAGTTTAAGATCTTCAACTGTCATTACTCCAAATGCTAAAAAAAGATGTTCACCATATTCCTTGTTTGAACCTTCGAATTTCAAGTAGTCTTTACATGCTAAATTAATTGTCTAATCAGAAAATGTACTATGAAGACAGTTACAGGTTTTGATATTCTTTTGGATAAACTAAATGCATTATGTCAGATTTTTTAGTCTCTCAATGCTAAGATCTCAGAACATTCATTAAGCTCTTTCTTAACCCTCTCTTATTTGGTAGTGTCTTTCCCTACTCTTCTTAAAGCACAGATGCTAAACAGGATTCCAGCTGTAGCCCCATTAATGCAATAACTACAGAGGTATTGTCTCTAATATTCCCTCCATATCCATCTAAGGGTTGCACATCCATGCTCAGCAGTGGGACCTTAGAGACAGCTGACTATTAACGATAGCTCCTAGATACTCACTGGTTTTTGTAAAATGGTCCTCTGTCTCACTGATACAGCCCTACATATTCTTCTCACAGCTATATGAAATAGTGGTTGGGTGTGAATGAAATTATTTTCCTAACCACTATGTTAAATTTCACAGTGCTTTGTATATAGTGGGCACCCTTCGGTTAATTCACACAGATCATTTAGTTCACAAGCAAAGTGAAAGAGGAGGTAGATCTGCCATACAGAACAAAGAAAGGGTTCAATGCAAGCTAGAATTTAAGGACCAGAAGAGGAAAAAAAAAAAAAAAAAATATGAGAGGTGCTAGTAAGAGCATAGAAAAACAGACCTCTTTTCCCTGGATGTGATTAAGGATTGCTGGCATTTTATGAACCAACCGTTTTTCTTTAGAGAATGCTGATTAACCTGAAACTGGAACATCTTCATGAAGTATACTGATTTCAACAGAAGTTTTGTCAGGAAAGATTGCTAAAGTCCAGGGTATAATTATTGGACACGACTACCTACAAAGAGATCCACCATCATTCCAGTGTAGAAGCAGTCAATTGGTTAAGGACCTTTGCCTCTTCTCCAGAAGATCCCAAGCTACATCTCAACTGATTGACAGGACAAAGTTACATTTGCCTCTCCCACATCCCAGTGGTAATACCCTTATGCTCCCAGTTACTTAATATTTTGGGGATCTTTCTTTTCCTGCTTTTTAATAAATATGTACTGACATAAAATAAAACCACAAGCCAAAACCACATTTTTTTAATGAAACGGAATTCTAGTCAAACTTAGTTGTGAGAACCATGCTGAAGTACGAAGGACAGAGAGGGAAATTGCAATGAACCAGCCTAGGTGGGGATACATAAGCACTGAACCTGTTTTTCTCTAAATGTTTTTGTCATCAAACACATTTTAATCAGCTGTGTCTGTAGATCAGCATCAGATAGCCCCAGACAGTAGTTATTGCCTCTGGATTTCTGCATAGATTAACACGAGATGTGTTTCTCTGTTCATCTGGATGCAAATTCTAAAATTAGAAGTCTGTATTTCCAGAAAAACTTGCAAAGCATGTTTGCTTTTTCTTTAACCAAGCTATATAATATGCAAAAACTTGGGTATTTACTCACCTGCATGCTCGGAGTAGTGGCCCAGTTGGAGGAAAGATCTGTGCAAGTGTGGTGTAACATGGGATGGCTACAGCATTGTAGAACCCAATCTATGAAAAACAACGATGAAAAAAAATGTTTAAATGTTGCCAAACTACAACACTGAAAGTTAACTCAAAGCTGTTGACTCCATACTTAATTATCACTTATGTTAGTACTTCATACTTCTGCATCTCCTTTTAATATTCAAATGCTTTAAAATGAAGCACCAACAGTGAAGTATCTGACAATTACAAGCTGTCTACATGTCTCTCTTTTATGGCGGCTTTTATTATTCAATTGATTTGCTCAGAATCTGTCTGGAATTTTGGTGTCAGAAGTGGCAGGAAGTAGGTGGAGATGGCAGAACCATTTCTGCAGACATTATTTTTATAATAATTTTTTTTTTAAAAAAAAAAAAAAAAAAGGTAAGTTGTGCAGCAGTGTCAAAATATGGTTAGATTCTGGATTGTTCTGATGTCCTCCAGAGTATGTACTCTATAGCTCTGATTACTTGAGATGCAAGGGGCTTTGCACCCTTGGAAAGTTTCTAAAACGTGTGCACTGTGATCAATAATTTGTTTGAAATTTCATGTATGAAGTTCAATGATATATTTTTACCATTATCATATAAATCTATTTAGGGAACATCAAATGAGCACCTTTTTAATGATATCTGATTCATACAGGCTTAGGGACCTATGACAGATAGCATATCAGAGCTGAAATGTCATGACATAAGGGAATTTTTAGAAAATGCTACTTATATATTAGCAAGGATGACAAGTTAAATTCAGATCCATTATAACATCACTCATTTATCCCAGACTCTCATGATAGTTACAGTAGTGCATTATGGTCCCTTTCTTTGGGCAGAGTTTTTAAATGCCTTTTAGTGAAATACCACGCATTGTACTGTGACCAAAGCATTTGATAAGTCTTTTTTTAACAGTCTAAACACTGGCCCTTATTCAGAAATTGAAGGGCAACTCTTGTCCTCACCTCCATCAATACAGAGATTCCTCCCATACTGCTATATAACCAAGTCCATTCTGTACTTTAAAAAAAAATTAAGATATATTTTCTGACCTGAGAACCCAACTGTCTGAGCTGGAAGCAATCATGATGTAACCAAGGGAAAGAAACTGCAGCTGGTGAGAAGGCAAGGCTGCACACAGATTTGATGTCTGCTCATCAACAAAAGGTTTGTTATTTTGCATAGCACATTGTTTTCTTCCTATGTGTTCTTTTCTTGTGTGTGTTTTTTTTTCTTGTTTGTTTTTTAAGGGGAACTATTTTATTTCACTGGAAAATAGCAGATTACTCCATAGCTATCAAAAATTAAATTGGGACCTTACATACAGTCACACTGTAGACCTTCTAGCTCAATGAGAAGTGTGTTGCCATTGTAAAACATAAAACATTTCAATTAAACTAAGTTCATCTGAAATATATTCTGAACAACCTTCTTTTTTGGAACTCCAGTATTTAGAATAAAATGTGTCCTTTAAGGACCTGAAAGCCTTTAAGTTAAAATGCACATCAATCAAGGATGAAGAACCCTAAAAGGCTCAATAGATTTAGGATCTGAATAAAGTCAAGCTAATTAAAAACATTCCTTAGCGAGAGTTTCCATTTCTGACCAGAGGAAACACACAAATCCCTTTTGTAAAAGGTATAGATTATTTGAATACATGATTCCAGATTTATTTTGATGTTGCTATGGCTAGATAGAAAGCCTACAGTTCACTCAGGTATGAGCAAACTATTGAAGTCGCTGCAGGAAAGGCAGTGTACATATATCTTAAACATGCATAAGCAAGAGGAACTAGAAAACAGCTTTTGTTTTGGAAATAAATTGTTCCTGTCTCCCCAGTTGTGCATCCTAAACATACTGCTAGCTTTAAGGGCTGGATCTTTAATGTTATGACTGAAGTCAGAAATCACCCTTAACACTTTAATCCTTGCTGTGTAAGAGCAAACTTTTAATTTTCAACTTGAAAACTGTATTTCTGGGATAAGATTTGAATGGCTGAAGCACGTGAACTGTTCCTTCTCTCTCCCTTCATCACTCAGGCTGGCTTGACTTGCTTATTGAAAGGGCTTTTATGTCACTGCCTTGTTTTGGCATTGCTGTTTTCTTCACAGTTTCCAAAAGGAGGGGCAGAAAAGAGGATGATGGGATCCTTGCTGAGTCAGGAACAAACCCTCAGTGGAGGCTCCACAGTAGGAAGACACCAAACTCAGAGATCTGACATGAGTTGTGTTACAAAGGGTGCAAAGCACAACAGAGAACACCTGATCCATCCATACAACTGAGAGGAAGAGCTCAGTACAAGGTATTCTCATCAAAGACGACTACTTGAGGCAGAAGTAGATGTTTTCAGAGATTACATGTTTATACAAAACCTCATTTCCTAAACATCACTGTCATTTAAATAAGTACTAATGCTTTAATTAAAATCCATATAAAAATATTCATTAAAGCTTTTTATCAGAGACCAATAAAATGGCTGATAATGCTTTATTAAATTCTTCAGTCACTACATAAATATAGGAATGATTACTTTCACAGAATTGTATGTCCTAAATCTCACAATTTGCTGGATCGCTGTTGTAAGATACAGCAGCTACAACTATACTACTGAAGTTGGCTTTTAACATCGGATTTTGCTTAATATTTTACTGTTACAATATTAAGCAGCATGAAACAGAGCACAAAGTAAAAAAGAACCTGATGAAGACAGTACCTGAAACAATACTGTGTTTTAAAGAGAAAAAACAATAGCTTATTTCTTAGATCTGTCCTTTCACCCTGTTAACAATTCTTTCACAAATGCCAAAATGGCTACATACCATAGTACTGTGTACTTTTCAAGATGTTCAAAGATAACTAATATAGTGTGTGGGAAAATTAACCAAATGCATAAAAATGTTTCTTCTCTTCTTAGGCTTATACTAAACACACAAAATTAGTAAATTACAGCTAATTCTTTACTGTAGTAAGGGTAATGGTTTTAATGTTAAAATATTATAAAGCATATGGAGTAAATTGTCAGAATACAGAAATTTCCATAGTCTTGCTTACCAAGTAATCCATAGGGATTTTGTGATACTCTGTAATTTCTAATTTATTTTAAATATTACTGTTAATTTCAGAGTTCATTAAATGCTTTGTGAGTTCCAACTACCTTTATTTTCCTCAAATTTATGTTTACAAAATGTCAATTTTCCCAAGGGAAAGCATAGAAAAATCAGTTATTTCTGCACATTTGTGCACAGGAAAATCAACACCCAAAGACTCTGAAACATAGACAACTGAGGCTCTTAGAAATACACTCTTTATTGCTTATCCTCAAGAAATTATTCGTGTTTGTTTTTTTTTTTTTTTTTAGGAATGTCAGAAAGCAATGTTTATAGTTATCCAAAAAATGAATGAAGAAGTAAGTGTAGAAGTATTAGTATAAAACCACAAACATTTTGAAATCTGAACCTGAATATTTTAACCAGAAGCAGGTACGGAAGCCCATTTTGCACTCAGAATAAAATCTTTTAGCTCAGAGCTGAAGCAACCGCTTACTAAATTGAAAAACTGTTATTAATGCCTCTTAAAATCCTGGGTGATTGTGGTTTTAGCTAGAGTTAAAAGTACAAAGAATGGAAGAAGTAACAGCAAAGAGCACATTGTCATTTAAGTAAACATTTTATAACAAGTTTTTCACTGCTACTTAAGAAAGTTAACCCTCTTTTGCATGCAGAACATAGAATTCAGCAGCCCACATACCTTAAGTCAAATACAGCATTTTTCCATACACATTTTATTAACACTATAAACATATATCATTTTACTGAGAAAGTTCATACCTGACCCTGAGGGACTTCATCTTTCTTGTCTCTGTCCATCATAGGAATAGGTTGAATACCCGTTTTCTTCATTTCATCACCCTGGAGAAGGGCGGAGAGAGAGAGATTAGGAAAACAAAAATGAAGACCGCTGAGATCTGAATTAATTTCCATCCTCTATTGTATGTTGATTTACAAAACCAGAACTTAAAATAATGTATAGTGTCAGTCTTAAAGAAATCTCAGAAAACTGCCTAAGGAGGGGCTAATTTTATACATTTACCTAAATGATAATGAAACTAGCAGATCCTGGAAATGAATTTTTTGAGTTAATGTACACATATTTTCCTTGTTTCTGAGGGTATCTCCATAATAAAAAGCAACTGAAAGAATAAAACCAAAGAAATCAGTTCATTCTGTTCTATTCTATTCATAGTTAGTCTCATCTTTCAAGATATTACCTGTTTAAAGCACTATAATACAATGACTAGTAGAACACAACTCACCCATCCAAGGAAAAGCCGAGTAAAACAGATGAATTTACAATGTGTGTTGTTTGTCAACAATCCAACCTTTTTGATCATGAGCCTTTGAAGAACCTGCCTGTCAAACAGCCTTCTTCTATGTAACTATACCTCTGCATTCATATGAGGAATACTAGGAATGATGCAGTATATCCAAAGATCAGACGTATGTAATGTACAAGAGAAAACTGCCTCTTTGTATTTCACTAATTACCAGCAGAGCAGCCAAACACATTTCTGAACACTATACTGGGCCTGAACACAATCACTCCTTAAAAATCTGTAAGCAGCTGGCTACTTTCTGTAAGAAATTGAAGTTTTCCAATAGTCTTATGCCTCAGCTGCATTGTAAAACACCACAGATATTTATTCTTGAAGTTATAAAGGCAACTATAGCTGTAGCAATGGTTTGCATGGTAAGGTTTGGGTAGCCAGGGGCATACAGGTTTGAATTCTGTGAGAAGGTGCTAGAAGCTTCTCTCATGTCCAATAGAGCCAGTGCCAGCTCTATGAGGGCTGCTATGGGGAAAGCTAACTCCATCCCAGCCAGACCCAATACACCTTAGGGAAAAAGTTTATGCAGGATAAGTGCTCATACAATACTTGCATATCTGTGCCCTTTAATGTGAGATTCAGCCGAGAGAGGTTTAGCTATCTGAAAGCTTAGGACGTTCCCTAAATCCATGTTTCCTGCAGTTATTGAAGGCACCTCCAGAAGACAATTTATTACAACTTTCTCATAAGACTTTTATCAAGCCACATTTCAAGTGCCAACATGCCCTTCGAAGGGGGGACTTTTGACACTTTTACTCAAAGAGAAGTTTGCAATATAATAAATTTATTCTGGTCTGAGTAGAGCATCTGTTTGACTGACCTGCAACTACCTTGAATGCAGAAAAGATGGGGCCTTCCGGAATTCAATTCCCTCCTGCATATTTAACCTCAACATCACTTACTAACTATGATCCTGCTCAATTAACTTCAAGAGAAGTATTCAGGAAGTTATTTTTGAAGTGGTGTCTGTACTATTCTCTCATATCTCATATTTCTTTCTCCAAGTAGTTAGAAAGGCTAGAATAATCGATCTTAGTCTTTGTTAGATATTTTACTGTTGAGAGAAACAAAAGGGAACGCCTCCTTCCTCAGCTAATAAAAAAAAGATGCTTGTAACAATTCCAAGCACAGAAATTCAGTGGATTGTTATTTAGGAACTGCAAGCAAATTTTGGTTTTATGTGCTCTCAGTAAACAATATTTAATTTTTTTTCCATTTGCTTGAAGTACTGCAGTTGACTGATCTAGGACTGTCTGCAGATACCTTAGTCTCAGTGATAAGAACCTCAACACTAAACCATTTAGCATCATATGATTTTAAGCTCTTTGATTAACGTATCAAGTGCTTGAGAAACACTTGAAGTCAGAGCTTTGAGGAAGCTGTCCAGCCTCTGACTGATTATGCCAAAACTAAATAAAACTCAGATTTATATTCACCATTTCACCTTGAAACAAAAAGGTATCACAGAATCACAGAATTATTTGAGTTGGAAGGATCCTCTTAGGATCATCCAATCCATCCCACACACCTACCCCAGCAGGATCAGCTAGAACAGGTGATCCAGGACCATGTCCAGTCAGGTTTTGAATATCATCAGTGATGGACACTCTACAACCTCTCTGGGCAACCTGTGCCACTGGTCAACCACCCTCACAGTAAAAAAGTATTATGTTTAGATGGAACACGAGCACTAGAAACACAAGTGTTTTCTTGTGTTCAGTATGTGTGAACACATATATGATACACTGTTGCAAAAAATACTTCTTTTATCCTCATAGTTATGATCACAATCAGAAAGTTAAAGTTGAAATTTTAAGCAAAGAAGTTTGTATCATACTTGCAGGTATGGCTATAATAAGTGGCATATAATAAGCCTCTTTAAAAAATACTGCAGAAAACGCTTAACTATCTAGTGTCTCATATCTCACAAAAAAAAAATCACAGCAAACATATTATACAAGCTTGTAATCCTATATAATTGATCAGCAACTGTATTACTTTGCTTGAGTTGTAGCACTGTAGGAAAGCTTCATGCTGAAGTGATATCAAAGTAAATCTTAGCTGAAAACATTAGCTCTACTAGGCTTCATTCAATGAAAAAAGATCAGTGTGACACCACAGAATTGCTGTAACCTCTTCTGCAAGTTAATGTTTTAGTTAAAGATTACACAAAGAAGAAATATTATTAAAATGTTCTGATTAAAATATTCAACACATTAAGATTATGAACTCAAGTAGTAATTAGAAACATTCTATCTTACTTTTAGAACTGTAACATAACCACTAAATCTAGTTAAATATACTTTTCTAGAGTTTGCCTTTTTTCTCAATTGGGTACCAATTTCTGCAGTGAAACTAAATCTAAACTTTCCCAGGATTTTCCCTATATCTGCCACCAGGATTCCTATTTCCAGAAGTGTTTAGACCTGTGACTGGATTTGTCAGCCATCCTGACTAGAACACAACATATCCAATTTCTGCCATGTATCAATTAACCTCCTCTTAAAGAGGATTTAGTAAAACACCAATTTCAATATTTCAATTTCTGTCAATAACTTCTAATTTACATTTGCTCCACGAAGTAGCAGTCTAACAAGATCCATCTTTATTAACTCATGCTTGGATTACAAAAAAAGTTAAAGTCTGAGCAGGCTCAATTATGTCCATAATTCCATCTTTACTATTGTTGAGTAGGAAAAATCAGTTTGATCCTTCCTTCTCCACTGAGTTCACAAGATTTGCATTAAAAAATCTTTTTACTTGTAAGTAAAAAAGTTGAGTATGTAATCAGCCAGGCACATCAACATTATACTTCCATTATCTCCCTCATGAGAACTCCCACTTTCCAGTGCTGACGTTTTAGAAAGTGAGTACCAAACTAGATCTTTGAGGTTATACAGTCTGCATTTCTCAAATATTTTATTGTAGTCTGAGCTGTTCACAATTAAGAGAATGGGAAAATGTGAATACAAAAAACCACCCACAAGCCATGCACATCTTGAATTTCATAATGAACATGCAACAGACAGGACAAAAATCTCCACACTATATGCATACTACATCATCTCTGTGGGCCTGATTTCCATTTTACAACTGTGTAAAACAGAAATAAGCCCACTGAATTCTGCAGATTTCCACAGCACACATAACAAAAGAGAACAAAACTTTATGAAACACATGTGCAATAGCAGTTCTGAAAATATAGCATATCTTCTAAAATTGCATAATTCAACTGTATGCAACACCCTCAGAATTTATTCCTTATCCCTAAAGTAGTCACTTCCACTTTAAAAATTAAAGCACTAGAACACTTACTCAGCATAAAACATGTGAGATATTGCATCTTTATTTATGGACATCATTACGTTAGCACAGCTCGATACCTTGTTTCAATTCTCAGTACATTTTATCTGTGGAGTAACTTTCAGTATATTAAAAAATCAGCTCTCTCTGAGACCCAGTTGGTAAACTGGCTCACAAAGAAGATTCAAATGGTCAAATCAGAACAATTTCAAGGTTTGTCATACTTGCTTTAGCATTTCCTGGACTCATACTACAGCTTTATGAGTGTGTTTCAAGGCAGCTGACCTGGAAACAGGTTTCATATTTTTGATTTCTAGAATACAAATAGATCTTTCACAAATCTTACAGATTTTCTTCTGTATTCTGTTGCTTGGTCACTTTATGTTAGGACATACTTTCTAAATTCATCTTAGAGAGAAAAAAATTTTGCCTGAAAATTAGGAAGCTAAGTTTTTAAATAGCTTCAGAGAAAACAACCAAACACTTGCATGCACCAATGGACACTCTTTAGAACAAGCATATTAAAATAGCCATTGAAAAACATTTATGGTTGTTTTTTTCTTCCTGGATACTTCCATTTATAAAGAAAAAGAGTAAACAAAAGAAACACACATACCTCAGCCCAAAACTCTGCATATATGTCATTGGCTGTCAGTCTCGTAACTGGCCACAACTTTGTTACAGAACACAAATCACAAGCCGTCATCATCAGACCAATCACTCTATCTCTAAAATAAAATTATGTTAAACTGTAAGTTTGGTAAAGAATTAATGATCACACTGCAAAGTTTTTATTTGCTCTTCTTCAGTTCAATCAGTGGTAAAGTACAAATACTACAAAATTTCTCCCATCTTGCTTGTTTCTTCCTCACTTGTTTATAATTCATTGATAAGGCATTGGACAAATTGTTTATTATATTCCCTGTAGTGTTCTCTGCACTGTTTGCAACCAGGGTTCACTGAGTATCCTCTGCACAACCACATTCATAGAAAAATACACAAGAACACCTGCCTATTAAAACACTCACATGCTCCTCCTTAATTTTCTGAAGATGCAGTACAAGTCTATAAAAAGAAAGATGGCATATCTTATTGCTACATTTCTTTGTTCTTTAAAGAGAGAGGAACACATGCTCCAAAAAGAGGAAAAAAATAGTTCTGAGTCTGTTTAAAGGTACTCTGTCATTGCTTTGTGGGAATGAATTCTAACCCTGACAGAACAAGAATCCTATATGTAACTGTCTTATACACTGATGAAGCTGCTTACATAATAACTGAACACTATCAATAGTATTATAATCATTATTAGAATAAGGCACACAAAAAAAATCTTATTTAAGCAGTTTTCTAGCACTCATCTACTATCCAAACCTGTGGCTTACAAATCTAAGTTTTGTAAAGAAAACTGACAAATTAACGAATGAATTAATGTGTTTTCCACCTGATGAAGAACTTAAGATGACACATAAGGACACCTGCACCTTTGTTAATAATGTCTATTCCATAAATAAAGCACACAACTTGTATGCCAATGTAATGGCAGTCATTAAAACCGTACCAAGAGAAAACTATATCAGGGAAAATACACAAATACACAATATACTCAACAGATGTATGGTAAAGTACAATTCTTGTGGGTTAAGAAAGTGGATTCATTAGCCGCATAAGGGCCAAATTTGGCATTCCATTATATGCACAGATACCAACTAGAAGTCTTGGATTCTTTAGCCACATTACAAACTGATGTCCTCTCTTCAGACATGTGGCTTTGCACTGAAAATGCTCTGGGAGCAGGTAAGAAAAAAAAAAGACAAACATAGTAAATTATTCAATCACACACTAAATAGTTGTGGTCCTATTTAAATTTTATAAACCCTAAATTCAAGACTTTTGGTAAACTTCATTCCTGAGATTATCAGGAGCTACTACATCCTTGCCTTTTTAAGATGCTGAGGCTTATTCAAGTCTGATAAGCTTCAGTTCCATACTGGGAAACAAGTTTTTAAAAACTGCCCTTCCTACAGTGTTGTAATAATTTATTCAAAACTACTGACAAAAACCTGTAAAACTCCTCAGAAAGAAGACCCAAAGTTCCATTTGAAAAGAAATCAGGATCATGATTCAATATTTTCCCATGTTACCTCTCTAATTTTTCTGTGCATTAGATTAATGCCAGTATCTGCTTTCCATTAAACAAGCTCTGAAGAACTGCATGAACACTTTAATGAAGCCTGTTATGAGACACATCTCTCATCCAGGGTGCACGATGTTTTGCTTATGCAGACAAAGAGAGTCGTGTATTTATGAATACGGATATATGCACTTGTATATTTTTAAAACTCAGAGCTATCTTAATTTACAAAGATTAAGATCTGATCAGAATTCTTTCCAAGAAAAGCATGTCCACAGAATAATAAAAACATTGACATAAAATTAAAACTAAGTAAATATTGCACTATGCCTTTTCCTCACCACCTAACTGCCTGTGCTTTCCTCTGCATATGATCTGTCACTGAACTGTGCAGATGACAGCCAAAAGCAGTGACATGCAAATATAAAACACTAGAAATTACTGTTACATACTTGCAATTTTACATGCAGTTGGTCTTGGAAATCTCATATATAAGAAAATTACTGTGTACACAGATTTTTTTTTGCCAAAATACAGTTTTTATTTCTAGGACTAATGCCATAGTGAGTTAATACTGGTTTGCTGGATTACCTGTGTGCTTGGTTCTTAAGGTTTAATGCTCCCGTCTGATGCAGCTCTTCAAGCTGTTTTCTATTTCCAAAATACAGGGCAAGGTCTGTGGCAATGATGGCTTTCCGGATGATCTCAAGGACTTGCTCATATTCGCTGGAGCTCAGATTGGAGAAGACATTGTGCCCTTCCAGCTATGAAAAAGTAAAAAACCAATAAAAAGCACAAGCTCTAATTCTGAGATGATTTCAGTCTTTACTTCACCAGACAGGTTACAACAGTTTTACAGCCCAATGACAACTTTTATTGCAAATTCAAATGCTGACAGCCTGAAATTCCCATTTTTATCTTTACTTTTTAAACACTGTCATGAAACCTATGGCTAAGCCACTGATTGTTTTGGGGACTGCCCCCCATGAAGCCTAAAGGTGTTAATAGACAAAAATGCTAGCTTTTTCTTCTCTGATTTATAAGAACTTCCAGACAGTATTAGCTTGGGAACCTGTGACTCGATGCTGGTCCAGAGTACTGCATTGCACAGTTGGCACTCTGAAGTACAATTTTGATACTGCATAACATAAGGATAAGGAAATATCCAATTTAAAGTACTAAAATATTTTTGTTTTTATAGTGTTCCAAATGAAATGTGCCTGAAATTTCAGCATTTACTGATACAAATTTCTTTATAGAAATTAAGTTGATTACAGTATTTTAATGTATATGAACATTTAGGGGATAAGCTGCTTTGTTCAACCATGAGGTGACTGACTCATAAACTAAAGACAGTGATTTCCACTGTGGAGGCTCTGCCAATAACGCTACTGTCATCTCCTTTTAATTTGCACTATGTATTATTGCGCATTTAACTGACAATAGCCATGTACTGTGATTGCTCATGAAGCTATATCACATTTTGAAAAGTCAACACGATTCATTGTCTCTAAGATTTGGAAAACAGCTTGTCAAAAATCTTCCAACTGTTGAGAGGAAACAGAGAAAAATAAGAAAGAATGAGCCAGCCATGTCAAGGTGTGCATATTCACAAATAGAAAATATTATTAAAATACATCAAATGCAGATGTGTTTTGACATTTAATTGGCATTTGGTCTGAAGCTGACTTTTATCAAGCATTTACATAATTTGTTTAAAATAGATCCTCCATAGTACAAATAGGCTTGGTTTCTCTCACCATCCAGAATGTAAACACCGTTTTCCAACATTTTTACTTGGACAAGTAGACTTACTGTGAGTAATGAATAGAAAATACAATCTCTTTATGTCTCAATGCTCCTTTGACAGACTCCTAAGTCATAGAATACGATGTTTAAAAAAAAAAAAAAAACAAAAACGTTCAGAACATTTTAACCCGTCATCAATACTTTGGGATCCGGAAATGAGTACTATTAGTTTTCATGATTTATCTTTTTAGTGACCCTTTCCTTCCCAACCTTGCTGCCTAATCCACGAGAACAGACTATTTGTCCTAATATTTAAATTATCCTAAATTCTAATCTTTAGGCTTTAGAGGCTGCACTATCATCAAGATGACTGTGACAGCTTCTGTTCATACTACTAGAAAAGAAATGATTTTGTTACATACTGACAGAAGCTGCCATTTCTGAGCAAGTCACTTTGGCTTTTGAGTAGTACATACAAAATACAGTTCCCTAAGATTTTATTCTTTCCATTCTGACCTAAAGCTAGTGAATAGAATCCTCTGTATTCATAAGTATGGTGTACAACTAGAACTGCAGGTGGATGAGCAAAGCAGCTATAAAGTTTCAAACAATGAAAAGTACTGCAGGTTACTAACATAAAATAAAAACTCATTGAGATAAACCCTAGACGGTTTGGTGGGTTGGTTGGCTTTTTTTTTGGTAACAGTCCAGGAATTCAGTGAGGCTTTTTGATTCAAAGAAAAGACAGCAAGTCCAAAAGACTGCTCTAATCTGCCTTTGCTGCTAATCACTGCCCAGGGGCACTTGGGTAGCTGGTGTCTGAATCCACACTACAGCCGTGACCACCTATCTCCCCTTCCTCACTCATATTGATGGCCCAGGCTAGGAGGTAGCAGGGAAGCAACAGGGTTCCCCTGACTTCTTGGCAAATGGGACTTTCACCAGTAACGTTCCTGAAGAAAAAATACAAAATGGTTTTTGATGAATGACTGAAGTCTGCTTCATGTAGCCATAGAGGGACAGGGAAGTGTTAATGACTGAGGAACTTGCTCACTGTGCACAAACTCACACGAATACTAAACGAATACTAAAAATCTGATGCCATACCACCACTGAAGGATTCAATTACTCCCTCCTCAATTACACATGGAGGAGCATTCAGAGATAAAGCTTCCACTCTGATGAAATGTATAGGATACCTAAAACCATAATCACATGATGTGCTTCTGAACACAATATAGAATATGTATTTTTCCTAAAAGGTGATTAGCATTTAAGAAAATAAATATCTTCCTCCTGAAAGACCAGAAAGAAAAAAAAGTTAACAATGAATTAGTGGCACAGTAGCACGGTAAAGGTTGTGCATTGAATGTGTGCATGGTAAACTAAACCCAGTGAGCAGAGGTATGTTGTGGACTGGCAGTGGTTTCATAGATGAGAGTTCTCACTTGTCTAACTGAGCATGAAAAAAATTTTCACTGATGAGAAATTATCTGCATGTCAGTAGCAGTAGCATACCTGGATTTACCAAAATGTGCCTGCATGTTTTCCTGTAGTTTTCTATTCATTAAACATACAGACATATTACCTTACATTAGGAACTCTCTTTCATAGAATATTACCTTAGGTTTTTTTTTTTTATTATTTCAAATTGATGAGTGACAAAAAAACACATGATAACATAATGAAATACGTTTAAACTTTTCATGCGTGCAAAATTAGTATTTCCTCTTTCATGCCACACATTTAATGTTCACTGAATTTATTACAGCAGGTTTTCAAGCTTCTCATGCAAACTTTTGCCAGTACTTAAGTTTTTATTCAGAATTTCAGAATGGTTTAAGGCTTTGTTGAAGTGTGTTATGCTGGAAATATCTAAAAAAAGCAAGAAACTGATTCTTCATTTTCAAAGATCCTATTCCATATTGCCGTAGAAAACCCCTCATTTACCCAGAAGTTAAAAGCTCCAAAGAAAGTCCATAAGCAAAGACCTTCAAATACACAGTATTTTTTATAACATCGAGATCTTGGAAAAGCTATGTTTTGCACTATTATTGGATGCTTGGGTTGTTAGTCGTGGAACCTGGCTTGCTGTAATAAATCTTCCACTCTTCTAAACGAGCACTACAATCCAGGAATTAAATTAAGCATGCTTCAGAAAATCTACTGGGTAATGACATGACTCCTATTTCCGCCACTGGACGCTACTGCACAGAAGATACAATTTCAATAATCCTACCTGCAGGATGGACACAGTCTGCGAGAAGTGGTGCTGTTCCATTGTTGAAGTGGAATAGAGAGCAGCTAAGGGGTGATCAAATTTCTGAAGATAGCTGTTGCTGTAACCTCTGTGATCCAGGTCATGACACAGGCATGCAACTAAAAGACCTTTTCGCTACAAAAAAATTGAGATAAATATGAAAAGTAAGATGTATTTCCTGCCCCTAGATGTCACTCTCATCCCAAAATATTGTAGAAGTTGCACTAGGCTTACACTGCCTTCAGAAAGCACATGGAGAAACATCCTTAAAATTGTGAGAAACAAAAAAGTGAGGATGTGCTGAATTAAAATTCTTGGTCCAATTGTAATTCAAAACTTTTATATATTATTAATTTTAAAAACACTTGCACAGTCGCATACTATTGGAGTGATTCTGCTTCAGGCAGAAATCTGTATTTTAAACAAATTTTCTGGTCACCCACTGAATCTTTACCATGTTTATTAAAAAAATAAAAAGTGCAGATATTGAAGGAAATACATAAGATGTATGATCTCCTAATCAAGGCAGTAGCACTGAAGTCCGATGCTAAACCTGCCTCTCGGAGACAGCTTCTTGAAGACAGTAACCTAGTCTCACAGGTAAAACTTTTCCTAGGAAGTCACTAAAATAAGCCACAGAAACTCTGGACAAAGGCAATTGCAAACAGAGTAAGACAGTGATTGATTTTTTTATTTAATTAACTCTTACTATCCTGAAAAAATGGAGTCCCTGAAATCTCTCTTTCAACACACAAAATACATGAACACTTGCAAAAGGTGTTCACACAGCAGGTCTGTTTTGAAAACTCATTAATGTTTGTGAAGCAGTCACTGTCAGCATGGAGTATCATGAAAATTCCTTTATAGACTTAAAAGCTCTGTCTTATAGTTGGTTCTGATGAGCGTTCAGTAAACAAGGATAGGGCTATAAAATGAAGCAGAAAAAGAATACTGATTAACCTTCTATTAAGTGAGCAACATCCAACCTACATTCTGTATTGAGGCACATGATTATGTGGGAAACAGCAAACAATGATGTAACTAAAGATTTTATCACAAGTATACAATGTGCAGAATTAAGGTTGTATCAACCCTAACTATTGCTGATTTTGAGACCTTTACTTTCCTTTTAAATTCTTCACTTTTCTTTTTAATGATGTATTTTCAATATTGCATCTTGTGAAGTACATTTTTTAAAAGTACATAATAGAACAGATGATGCAGCAGCACACACAGATCCACAGCAGAACTGGAACCCTTAGGAACATAATGCACACCTATGTTACTTGAAGTCGTGCAGTAACAGCTGAAGGAAACTTGTATCCCCTTTTCACTGCTATCAGGAGGGACACAACATGTAATAGACTTGAAAAACAATCTCTGACAGCAAAAGAAAGATCAGTCTCAGAATCCTTTGTGCTACATGTTAGATCTAGTGGGCATAAGATTTTCTGTCCTTCCCCAAGTTTAATTCTCCTGTTGCATCCTGTACAAACTGTGTTTTCCAGTCTTACAATACTCATCAGTCTGTCCCTTGTACCAGATGCTTCTCTTTGTCTAACTTGTACCAGTAAGTCATTTTGTCTCAGTCCTTCAGGATTATGCAATGCCTAATTCCAGTGCCCTCGACCTTGTACCCACTGTCCCTGTTTGGATCTCAACTCTCTGATCACTGCCAACTGCTGGATCTATTTGTATCTAGATCAGGGTCCCCTTTACAGTGTTTCATACTTCTCTTCCCATCTCCAAGTCTATTGAGGTTCATGTCATCATCCCTCACCTGAGACCAGCCCATCCTAAATCCCCAAACTTTCCTTCAGCAGTTTCCTGTATTCTTGTTGGATTCATCACCAGTCTCAAGAAAGGAGACTGCTAGAAAGGGCTGGAACATAGGCTGGGATAAGGTATTCAAACAGGTGATGTCTGGATGGAGTTTGGCAGGGAACAAAGACTGTTTCCATCACTCTTAACAACTGTCTTTTTTGCTCTCCCTGTCTTTCTTATTCTGCGTCTCCAAAATGACAGGGCTTACTACTTGGTTAGTACTAAGTGTTATCAGAGCTTTCAATATTCCCTGAGGCTGTAAATCCACAGATTTTTGTTGTTAAAGGAATACTGATTTTTTTTTCAAACTTGTATAGCTTTGTCAACTTTCAGCATATGCCTGGCAAATGCCACTTTCCTATTTCAGTGTCGATTTTCAAGTCCCTGCTTTACAGCAGAACGAACTAGACCTTTTCAATTGAAAGATCACTGAATTTTATTTTATTCTTATACACTGAACAAAAACTTGATTCTCCTAACATGCTTCTTTAAAAGAGCCAAAAAAATTTGGCTGAAATTTCCCCAAATGAATCAGCTTGAGGAAGTCATGGAGTTTGGAAAATTACAGCCCAAATGGGTAGTATTTGGCAAGGTATACACAACTGAAAACAAGTTCTCCCAGTCAGAAGTTTCAGGTAATATTAATAATAGACAGCACTCCCAGTTGCACCTACTACCATAATTCAGAGAAAAACCCACAAGTGACAGTTCTTCATAGTGTATATTAACATTTAACCGTTCTAAGTCTTCCATTTTATTATTATAACTTTGCCAGTTAGTTATTGATTAAAAGTATTTTTTTCCTATTTTTTTTTTAAACACTATCCATTAATCTTTAAAATATGTACATGTATACCAAGGAAAACTGTAATATAATAAAATTTAATTAGTGAATTAGCATATTTGGACAACTGCTTTCCTTCCATTCTTTACACTCTTCTCCTTTACTCACATATGTCAACCACCTCTGCAACCCTTGTCCTCCTATTCAGAATCTCCCACACCTCACAGGGTTCAAGATACAGGGTGTTTCCCTCCCCTCAGTATAGAACTGACAGCTAGTTAAATAATTAAAATAAAGACTGTGTTTGTAAGTGGTCAGAGAGAACCTCAAAATGTGGATGTGGACTTGGAGCAGATCTGCTACTGCTTCTTCAGTGGGTGAACCAGGAAAACGTGAAGGGAACACTAGGATTAGGAATCTGAGTGAGTCTCCTTCCTCAAGCTTTCTACTCACACCTGTTCCTCTGCAGGGACCTTCAGATATACACTCCGCCCAAGCTGACAGCAAAACTCTAGCATAGAAGATGTACTTCTACAATGGCTGATACCTCTGATGAGGTCTAGTAACGGATACACTCATCTCACCTACCTCTAGATCAGTGAAAAGCCCCTGGTTGTTCTGAAGTATGGCATACATGCAATGTGCAACTGTAACTGCATGCTTCCAGTTGTGGTAGGGCACACGGCGATAATTCTTCTTTACAGACATAGTAAATCGGCATAGCTTTTCAAGTTCAAAGCTAGAAAGAAATCAATTTGGTCAGAGACAAGAAATAAGAATGAGAAGAATAATCAACAGAGGAGAAAAGATACTTTTTGATTTATTCTTCTTGCTAGGACTGATTCTCATTGCAGATGACTCATTGATTACAAGAGTCATTCAAGTTTTGGCAAGGACTGAGGAGTGTGGATACCTGACAATGCTCTTAGTTTAATCTGTAAAGTTCTGGAACATAAGTCAAGCTACCCATCTTAGGCAACACAATTGCATAACCTTCCTTGTTCCCAGAAACCTGAAGCATGGTTTCTTTATATTGTTACCTAATCAACCTGCCAAACTGTGAAACTCTGCACCTAATGGACAGTTTGAAAACATAACTTGTAACCAAAACAAAAAACTAGTACTTCTTTAAGCAAATGACACAGAAGAAATAATCCTAATTAAATGAAAATTTCAGTCAAATGCCAAATGCGTAAGTCGTTTTGAATAAAAGAAGTTGAGATGCTCCATATTGACATTGTGAAAAGAATTTTAATTTTTCGAAGTAAATGTTAATATTTTCTTCCAGTTTGGCAAAATGAACAGAATTAAAACAATAAATCATGTATTTCATACCAGGCTGTCCCACAGGACTGGTGAACCATGTAGACAAAAATGGCAGGCCAGACATCCTCATATGGACTGATATCAAAGTGGTATCTAAGAAGAAAGTTTCAGCTTAGTAAGGACAAACACTTTTTCATTCTTAATAAAATCAAGTGAAAATGACTAGGTAATGCATATCTGACAGTATACACTTCTTTCTGAATATACACAGAAAACTGACTTTACAGACTATATTTTCCAGCAATGTAAGTTAATATATTTCCATTAAGGTCAATGGAACTATATACATAGAATCATAGAATCATTTAGGTTGGAAAAGAGCCTTAAGATCAAGTCCAACCATTAGCCTTTGGCTTTGATTAGTTAATAGAAACATAAATCTTAATTTAAGAATCAATTGCTTAAATAATGTCGAAAAATCTTTTTTCTACAGGGATGATGAGACCTTTACAGGAACCCCTAAAGTATTCCAGACTTTCCTCCCAGGAATTGTAAAGATGGTGTCTCTAATAATATATTTATTGACTTTTTTTCAAGAATTTGTCATTAATTCAGTGAGAATCATTCAATTTTGATAGAGGAAAAAATCAACTTTTACTGAAATGAAGTCCAAACTTCAAAAATCTAACTTTTAATACTGCATTTTTTTATGTTTCATTAGCTGAGAACTTCTCCCCTCTCCTGATATTAAGACATTTAGGCCTAATATCAGGGACCCACTCACCAGAACTGTTTGTCCTTCGATTATTAATTAACCCCTGTACCTACACCTGCTGTGCTGCAAGTCTTCTATTTACTTTCCACTGAACCCAGCTCAACGCTTGCACATATGTGGTATACTGAACAGCACAGCAGGTGCGAGAGAGCTGAAGGTAGCTGAATTGCTTGAAAAATGGTTAAATGTATTCAAATTGATTGAACTAAAGGATGTTAATATAATTTAGAAAGAAACCTGTCATCTTTGCAAGTAAAAGTCATTTTTGCTGAGGAGGTGGGTTATATAATATCATCTAACAAAGCACAAGAAATTGTATTGCAAAGAATAAGCTTCTATTAGGGTGTAATGTAATACCGCAAGCTGCTAATATGCTGGCTTTCAAGCCAATCATTTGATCATGTAATGAACTTTAACTGTAAGCAGCCCCTACTCAGCATACACTTAAACGCTTTTCTTGCTCACAGCTACAATGCTCAGCACCTGACAGGAGTGAGCAAGCTCTGGAGATTAGGTTTACAAAGACAATTTAGATTTTGTGACTCAATATCATAGCGTTTTTACTTTCGGCACGTGGTCACTACAGTAGAATTTACTGTCCTGGGACAGAAACAGTGTCAAAAAAAAATGAGTGTTAGCACTGAATGGAGACTGATAAAATACAGATAGAGGTACATCTTCAGCACACAACAGACCCTTGAGAGCTGAAAATAGCAATTATTTCAGAAAAAGCCTAAGAGGCTGGATGGTAAGTCCTCCTCCAAATTTAGGCCTCAAATCGAAACTCCAGAACCTGAGATTCATAACCCCGAATTATTTTCAGAAGTTGAAAGATCTGTATCCATTTTCTCCTCCAAAAAACAGGCACAAACCACACACACAGCAAAAAACAAAACCAAAAACCTAAACACACCCACCCACCGCCTCAAAACAAAAACACATACAAAACCCATAAATCTCAAGAACAAGGTGAAACTTTTATTCTGAACTGTACAAGGGGATGAGATCATGCATTTGGTATTAGCTACTGATGTTTCAGCTCAGCTTCCTCTCTGGCTCTGAGCTGTTGGTGACTTAGGACTATCAGAAAGCAAGCTCATCTCTACAATCCTTAGATATAAACTAATGCTTAAAGCAACTAGTCTAGCTACCCATGTCTGAGGAAAATGCTACCATTCTGAGTAGGTATTATTCTACATCTTTGATAGATGTGAATTTTATTCACAGGTCATTAAGTATAAATAAGTATAAGAAAGCCAGAGATAAATCCCTATGATTTGGGGATAGTACAGTAAAAAATCCTCCACTAAATCTGGGGGGGGGAGGGGCGGGAAGAAGCAAAAAATAATCTTTTTCACAGACTGATACAAGGTGCAACTGTCACTATATGATAAAAATACTTACAGTTCAATTTCTTTATAAATATGTGGAGGCAGTGTACAGTGCATGAGGTTTTGCCACTCTTCTGCTGTACAAACACTGTGGTAAGATAGCTTCTCCATTGTTACACGGTAAATACACTCTGAATGGCGAATTCTGTGGTACATCTGAAAAAAGGGAAGTCATTTATTAATATAAAATTTTAATAAAGGGAAAAACATTTTTCTCCTGTATTCAAGCACTTTTTAAATACACATCTGCAAAAATGTTAGTGCTTTTGCCTACTCAACTTCACACATTAGAAAAGTGACAGATTATATGAAACTCAGTACTTCTGGAAAACTGGGTTTTCTATCACATTATTCTGAATCTATTCAGTCAGGCAAATGTCTAAGGCTCGGCTGATTTTTCACTGTGTCTGAACTCCCCAAGAAGAAGAATCAAAGTTTCTGAGTTAGAAACTGAGTTCAGTCCCACGCAATACGCTATCGTAAAGAAAAAATGATAACAGGGCACAATTAATATTTTCTGCCACTGCATGAATTCAGATACTAACTGGCAGAAATAACTGCTACCTATGCACAATAAAAAGCACATGGGATGTTTATCATACCTACATTACTATACAATAACTGTGAAAAATATGTGCAGTTAATTATTGAGAGTTTCAGAGAGATATTGCAGACATGCCATGGTTTGTAAAGAAGTGAGGACACAACAATATTACTAGAAAAGATAATCCTCTGGAGCAGTATGTCCTGAGTGGTAACATTCACCACCTAAAAAGTGGGAACTCACACACAATTAATTGATTGCATAGTCCCAAGTTATGTTTATATGAAGGCCTTTCTACCTGTCTTGAGTCATGTGGAACAAGTTTAAGTAACTGTTAGCAAAATGATGTTGTTAAAACAGCTTAATGTAAATCAGCAGGCTTAACTGGCTTTGCATTGTATCTTACCTCCCATGAATATGACAGATTTCTTCTGCATTGCATTTTTATTGCATTTATAGACTTATATAATAATGATCATTAAATTGCTTATTCTTCCTACAGGAATAGTAATTTTTGTGATGATAAAGGCTTTGAAAACAAAAATAGCTATCCACTCTATAAGCATGGATAATTATGAGTATATAGCACAGCATATAAATCTATAAATTGATATATTTGAATATTAAGCATACGGAATCAAGAGAATACAGAACATCTCCATTCCCCAGTTAAATTTCTAAGATGTGATCTGAATTTATTAAAGTAAATAAGAATCATACATTCTAATGGAAAAGACAAACAGATATCATTCACATTTCAGAGCTTGCTCTCAGTTTAGTGACACAAAATTGATGTATCCAGAGTACAATTATTTCAGAAAGCATCAAATTAATCCCTATCATCCTCTTCAAATACAATTATTCAGAAAAGAATTCAATGATTCCTGTTTCCTCATTAATTCAATGAAACAGACTGATGAATCACTTCAATAATCTGAAACATCAAAACCCTTAAGTAGGATTTTAAATCTTCCCATTATAACCAACAGCTTACAAAACTGTAAATAAAACTCACATTAGCACAGTGTAAGGCTAAAGCGCAAAAGACTGCAAACATTTTAAAGTTGTTCTCATCAGTTTTAGAGAAGGCACTTCCACTTATTTTGTTCACCATCTGCACAACACCTATTACACTTCCTCGGCTTACAATAGGCATGCACAGGATATTTCTGGTTGTGTAGCCTGTGTAGAGGTCTACTTCTCTGAAGAGACAGAAAACAGAAAGAAAAGGAAAAAAAAAAGAAAAGTGTTAATATGATTAATTAACATCTAGTCCTTGATTCTCAGAAATGTTGATGTACAATACACTAAATGGTTTTAAAGTGGATGTTACTAGTACCTGCGAGAAGTTCACCTCCAAAGTTTTCAAATATTTCCATCTACTGTGTCATATTTAGGAAGAACTTTCTAATCCTTTAATCTCCATTTGCAAGATAAAGAATTAATACTTCTTTGAATGTGCAGGCAGCTTATTCATAAAAGTAAAGAATACATTCAGGTACTTAGGCATGTTATTTGTTAGTGAACTTTTTTCCTCCCCTGAAACTAATTAGATTGCAGGAAGGCTAATAAAGAAAATCAGCAACAGACTACCTAACTGGGCAAAGTTCTGTAACAGGAAAAATAACTAAAATATTCTTTATTATATTTATATTTGATTAAAATAATACTTCTTATTTGTATCTTAAAAATATCCCCAATGGCTAAAGCATTTAAATAGATAGGTTGTGTCCTCATCAGAGAATCACAGCTCCATGAATACATCCTAATATGAAAATTAAGTACTAAATTTAAGCAAAAGGTTTGGTGAGCTATCTTCCCCTCTTGTGACATTCTACCTGTTAAAGCGTGGATCTGCATAGGCATCGGGGATGTTAAGGACTTCTCCTGTTCTTGCCACTTGACCAGCTATTCCTTTTTCTATAGAAAATCTGTAGAAAATAAAAATGTGTGTTAGCCACAATATGAACTATCTGGAAAACATTTTTCCAGTGGAGTCTGTCTTGGGCACGGTAATGTATATTTGTTCCCAACCAGTGTCATTTTGATGCTTTTAGGAGAAAAATCTTACAAGACAACAACTAGTAGTAAATAATAAAATTAAAAAAGCACATACTAATAGACATTTTCTGAAAACATTTTATGTAACTACATAGTTTAATACAGAAGATGCCATAATATGATCATTTTAGTGACAAAAATTCAATCTTCAATAACCCTGGGGTTTATGCATAATAAACATGACATTTGTACAGAACCTAAGACTTGTGTTTACCTTTACAAGCTATTGCTTTTATCACCACTTTTACATATTCATTGTTTCTTTAAACACATCATAGGTGATATGGAGCTTGTTTCTTCAGGCAAGGGAGCAGGTGGATTTAGTAAAATAAACTTTGGAAAAAGACCAGTGGAAATTTCAAAGCTAAACATTATATGTGTTTGTCATATACACTTCAGAGTAATTAGGTTTTTTTATCTCATGCCATGCAAACACTGCCATGGTACTACCTGCATCCTTTAATCACTACAAGAAAGTTAAACACAATAAATGTATTCTAGAGCTGAGTGAGAAACATCTACAAGTCTGTCTTGTGAGGAAATAATTTTCAATTCTTTGACCTAAAAGAGTTATGATGTACAAGTACAAAAGAATTTGTGGAGAAAAATAAGTAGAACATGTGGAACGCTTTCAAATCTAAATGTACCCAGGTAGTATCCTGCTCCCACTGAAGTTAGTGACAAAGCTGGCAGGATTTCACTCTGCACACGTGATTTTAAGTTAGTTTCTGCTGCTGCTTGTTATGATCACACCAACTTAAGGCTTCTTCCTGATGACTGACTCAGTGTGACTTTCTTACAGATATTTAAGTTGTACTTCTCTTCCAGTATACAGCAAAAGTGAAATGGCTCACAACCTTGCACTCAGAGTCAACATTTCAGTAATTTTCATACAGAAAAGACAGAAAGATATAAGCAAGAAAAACAATTATCAAGAAATCTGAAAGTGTATGTTAAAGCAGGCCACCTTGTTTAATTTACACCACCTCCTTGCTTGTCAGTATGTAAATTGCACCAATTTTGACTCCTTCCATTCTCACTCACACAATGTAGTAAGTGGGAGTAAGTTTGTCTAAAGGAGTCTAAGTGAAAACATTAATCAGATCTCATATTGGCCTAGAACTTTAAAAGTATAAGGAAGAAATGAAAAAAAATCTGAGAAAATACATGCTGAGTATTTTAACAAAATTTTAGTGCAGGATATTTAGTCATACATTTCTTTCTTCTTAAAAAGATGTAGGTTTACAACCTGTGTGTCTTTGAAAATCTGGATCTTATCTATTAAGGATTCATAATTCTGAAAAGTGAAAAATGTTACACTTAATCTTCCATTTTGCCTCTTTCATTTAAAAAGTGCATATGTGTAAAAATTATGTACTTGTGACATGAAGCAGAAACACACCAGTTTTATGCAGAGAATCCTACATAATCATTACAAGCTCATATACATTTTCAAATTCCCCACTTCAAGCATACTTCAGAATAACAATTATTTAAAAGTTTGAAAATATTCTAAATTTACATGAGAAAAAGTAAAACTAAATTATGGCACTTGAAATCTTCAAAACCAATGGCCAGTCCATACTCAATTCTACATATGCCTAATCCATCCATAAGAAGTACAAATTATTGTTTCCTTGCTTTGGATGTGCTTGAATAGCACAAATTTCAATTCCTCTTGAGAACCCTCTTGGGAAAAAAGTCCCATACTGGCAGACCATGGATTAGGTGCACCTTTACCTGCACCTTTACCTACCTCAGAACACCTCTGTTTTTTTCCCAACATGATTTCCAAAAGGACCGCCTCCGGAAGACGGCATTTCCAGGAGTGACGTTATAGCTTCAGAGACGTTGTTTCGATGGCACTGCAATGTCATTCCCAGAAGTACTACCTTCTGGAGGCGGGTCCTGGTGGGAATGATATCACAGTATGACAAGTATTGTCAGGGTACCTGCAGATAGGCACAGAGGCTGGGTAATAAAATGCCTGCACATCCGTAGTTACAATGAAACTGCATTCTTCTGCTGGCCACTCTTACCTTATTTCTTTGGTCTTCTTGAAGACAGGTTTCCCATCATTTTCTTCTCCAATATCAAAAAGATCTGAATACAGTTCCTTATTTTTGTGGTCAACCTGGAAGAGTGCACACCTATCTGCATTCACCAGGTTTTTTGCATATATCTATAGACAAAAAAACAAAACTAGAGTTAACAGTCATGAGTTAGATTATCTTCAGTCATTTATCTGATAAAAACACAAGTCTCTAGAAAAGAAAAGTTTTGAGAAATTATCCAGTATGAAAATCTGTTTGAAGGAGATCCACCTTCACAGCAATCTTTTAGGATACAATTTAAAATGAAATTGTGTCTTTTATTCAATATTTTTCTGTAAACTAGAGTCTTCTCTTTGAGAAATGCAGGAATATCTTTAGAGGCTTGAAAAAAAAGGTTTTCCTATTAGACTGTTTTTCAAGTATAAGGAATGCTCTTCAAAACGGTACCTTTCCTCTCTCTATGTTTTGATATTATTCACGTTTACTGATTTTAAACAGATAGGATATAGCAAGACCTAAGAACATTTTTAGCTTTTTGTCCTTATCTTCAATGAAATATATTGGTATTGACTAGCCAGCAAAGACAGACATAACAGAGGCTACTGTTTGTTCCTAAAAAAGCTAAATGTGCCTGTAATACATAACAATAAACAAATAGGGAAGATTAGATGTGTCACTATGGATTTCCCTATGCAATGATACAATAAATGGCTGTGCCCTCATGATGCTAGGGACAGTTCTTGCACAACAGCTGGGAATGAGGAGTTCTACATGAACTAACCAAAGCCCACAAGGTACCACCCATAGTAGAAAGCACCAGAGTACAGCAATAGACCTTCATGGTCTCTCTCATACTTCAAGCCAGATAGTTGTATCATAGCAAAACTAACTGCCAGCCCGCACCGATTGTCAGAACAGAATTGTGTCCTGGGAACACAGCAGCTCTTCACTGAAATGTTTCTTGGACATATCTTGGACTTTCTGAGAACATGAGGAAAGAGTGAACCAAAGATGAACAAGGATCACTGTGTTAACTTGAGATGTCATATAGTCTGGTTCAAGAACCTGTTCTATTCAATTCAGATACATCTTCTATGTTTCTTATCTGCTCAGAAAGTATAGTAACTGCATGGTAGAGCATGATCTGAGGTGGATCTCACTCAACTTTAAAAAACTCTATATAATAACTACCTAGTCATTCAGCCACAGAAAGAGTCGATGTCTTTATGTGCAATGCATGCAGGTGGCATGTTTTAAGAATTTTCAAGACTTCCATACGAATGTATTAACTCCACCCCCCCTTCTCACTTGTCTTTCAAAAATAAAAACAAAAATGTAAAATATTTCATTGCATATTAATGCAAATAGACAAATGTTATTTGTCAGAAAAAACCTGAGACAATAAATCATTAGTTGGGAGATCCCATGTCATGTAAGCTGTGTAATGGGAACAGCACAGAAACCATCTATATCGACTCTACAAAACTTGGAGGGCCTTCCCGTACTGACAGAATCTGTGGCTGGAAGGATTCTGTTGCTTTCTATTCCATATGCTCCATCAGAGCTCTAGAAAGTCAGGAAGACTGTTAAATATGTCCCACTCAGAGCATTAAGAAGTTTAAAGATCTTGACCACTCACACCACTTATTCCTTTGCTCAAAACACTGTGAATATAAACTGTGCCAGAAAGGACAAGGCATCTAGTATATGTTTCTCTATGCCTATTCTGAAACTTTAACAGATTTCTTTCTATACATTTCTATACATACCTCCTATATCAGATTCTATAAAATTAAACTTTCGTGTTCTAATATATATGACTCAAGAACTTACCTTGGTCACGACTGATGCCTTTCAAAAATAACTGCTTAAACAGTACCAACTGAGAGGAATAGTTAATGGGATGAAAAAATCTTACTTCTCTAAAGTTCTAGCTTAAATCCAGGCCAGCAGCTGAAGGGGACTATTAGTACAAAAGGTATGCTTTGCATTGTCAATAGGGATGCCAGGAACTACCTTTTGGGCAGGTTGCTTGTAACTACTCAAGCATATTGGTAGGAAAATTTGCAAGGCAACTTGAACTTCCGTTTCTCTCCTTGCATCTATATCCAAAACACCCTTAAACCACCAACTTTGATGAGGGATTTTAATGAAAATAAAAATGAAAAGAATGGTAAAATCCCTATACTTCTTTCTTTATTATTACAGGAAGAAATCAAACTTTAAGTGCAATCACCAGAGGGTGAAGCAGTGAGGTGAAATGGAATTCCACTCTTTTCTCAATGTGAGACACAGAATAAGCCACATAATTATAAAATCACGCTCCCATAAAATGGCAATAAATGTGCAAACACATAATTCAATTAATTGGCCCAAGGAACAGCCAACTGCTACAGCTTTCAAAGGAAGCTGAGTATGAAACATCTACACGGGTTAAAATGCAGAATCATGATGCAGCCAAGTGTTGGAAAAGAAGATGAAAGAGTAAGCATATTTTACTGCCAATCGTGTTTTCCACCAGACCTCTATTCATAGGGAAGAACAGGGAAGAATATCAATATTTGTTCTCAATACCATATGTTATACTACACCAGTTCTTTTAAATGCTAAGCTATTTTTAAGCGGTTCATTTAAATTGGAAAAGTCAATGTTCAGAAATGTCTCCTATGTGCAGAATTTTTGACTGTGTACTAACTAGAATAAGACAAATACTGCAGAATATTTTCCATTACTAATTCAAGTTTCTAAATAAAACCACATTAATATTGTTTGCATTCTAAGTTTGTTGTCTTTGAATAGTCTAGATAAGAATATCACTTTGAAGACTGGAGCAAGTATCAGATTACTGCTGCAGAGTAATTTTTTGAATATGCAAATTTAAACAATAGTATCACAGACCTGATTAAGATTGACATTCAGAAAAACGAACTGCAGTATGCAATGAATTTGCCTGAAGCTAAAAAGCATCATTCATATATCATGCATTCAAAATGTGCTACAAACAAGCAGTCCGTATGTATCTGTAAACACTATTCAGGAAATAATTATTAATTCAAAATTGATTCATAAAATTATAATCTGTTTCTCAAAGGTACTTTTAATTAATTGATTAGTTATTTCAATGGACTTGGCGTTATTCATTTTTATAAAACTTCGACTGACTCTGACACTCTAGTTATGGGTGTAAATACTTTTGCAAAGCAAAAGGGATGTCATGTTTTGCATGTCTCATTCAGAAACTGGAACAAATGTTTGACCTCTAGTCCTTCCTACAGACAATAACTTTTGCAGGAGTGTTTTTCAGCATGTAGCAAAATGAATTTGGGAAAAAGGAAGCAATAGAAGGTGAAATAAAAAGAAAACCAGAAGACTTTCTGTTACAATTTTCAAACCTTCTCTAAAACACAATAGTAACTATTTAGTTCAGATACAGTCATGTTTCATTACTTATGAAAGCTGTGAAATGAAGCTGTTGAGACAATGAAAAATCAAACTGACCTTCATTACCTTTTTCCATATAGACACGTTAGTACTGTTTGTGTCACGTGTCCATTAGAAACAGCTCATATATGTCAAGGATGTAATGTCTTATTCCAAGAAAAGGAGAATTAAGGACTTTAATAACTAATTAACTTAGAAGTGAAAAAGACAACTTACCATTATATGTTCAAGTAGAGAATCTATTGCAACTATATTATCAAAATACGTTCTGCAGAGAAAGAGAAGTCAGTTAACATTGGCATTTAGTCAAACACTTCTCAAATGGCTGTCATAGGCTCTTGTTTCACAACCACTTAACAGTGGATCCCAAATAGGCAAGGACAAACCTCTGCACCTTGAAAATCACTGACAGGCTTGCTATAGAAGAAGGGAATTGAGAAATGGTCCTAGCTCTGTTCCTTTAAGCCATTATTATACAATGACAGAATTGTAGAATATTCTCTATAATATGTAGAATTTTCTCTGTAGAAAAGGAAAAGACTACCAAACATTGCCTAACAAAGATTGAACAGGCCCCTGCTGAGCAGCACCAAGAATGTATCAAAACGCTTTGGCACTATTTACACACTGAATATTTTAAAAGAAGAAGTAAAAAGAAAAAGAAAATCAATTCAAAAGTTTTAAAAAAATATAATTTCTTCTATTGCTGATATATATTATCTACATGTTTTCAAAATATCTCATTAGGTTCATGCATAGAGTACTACGTACTGAGAGCTAATGAACTCTTACTGTAGCTAAGTTCTTGTCATATTATCCAACTCTTAATGCTATTTAAAAGGCAAACAATTTATAACGCTCTTAATGAGTCTTCTCTAACAACCCAGGTGTAGCATATTGAAGTTTCAGAAAAAGAGTGATCTTATGACGTAAAAAAAAAAAAAAAGTATCTCAGTTTCACAGCAAAGTAGTAACTGTCCAAGGACAGTTAAGAGCATTGAAAGATAAAGGTCAAACTTATTAGTAAAATAAGTCTAAACCTTTCACATGTCAAGTCTTAATAACACCGGGACTACAATGTTCCCAGCAGAGGGAAAGACATTGTCCCATGGCCTCGAACATATATACAGCTCAGTTCTGTTTGGGTCTAGTGGAAATTAAATATATAGTACGCTAGTCTTACACTGTCAGGGACATGAAGAGGTAGAGCACTGCATATTATGCCCTTTTTAAAATGTTACAGAAGATGTCCCAGTGACATTGCATGCTAACAATTTCCTCACTGAATTGGAAACCCTCTTTTCATGTAAGAAAAGGTACAGACCATTTCCAAGAGGAAACTAATTATTTTCTTGCTAGTGCAAGTCTTTACCTACATGAAGTTCATGAAGTTGTTATTAAATGATATGCCAATTTTGTGGTTCAAAACATAGGGTTTCCTTTTTGTTAAAACTAAACAATTCTAGGAATTGATAATGCTGTATGAGAGGTATTTTCTTATAGAAACACATATTAAATATTTGCAGTAGGTATTGTAATATTTATCTTAATTAAAACAATTGCAAAGTTCTTTAAAATACTCTCAGCACTACATACCAAGAGTAAATTGATAGCCCATAAATTTGGGTAGATTAATCCAGAGTTCTATGATAAATTAGCTCAGTACAGATGTTAGCAGCATAAAAGCACCCTGGAAAGGAACATAATGGTGCAAGACACTGCAGTAAATGGGTAGCTCTGGCAAGGGAATGATGAGTGCCCTTTAGGAGACACACTCTGAGCCTAAACTGAAATAAAAGGAAAAAAAGCCATCCCTGAGGAAAAAAGCTAGGATAAACATCTGGATATAACCAGCTTGTCCTCCTTGGAAGGGGGTAGACTCCTCCCTGCGGTGTATTACTCCCCATTCCAGCCAAGTGGACTTGGCTGCCTGAATTCCTGAGGAATGGCATAGAAATCTTGGACGTCCTGTAATCTCATCACTTTGAGAATTGTTCATCAAGACCCAAGAAGTGTTTTTAACAGCAAAAATACTAGACATCTCATTTTTCCACAGTATTATCAGTCCTTTGTGATGCATTTAGAAATTCTTCAACCAACTAGTTTGATAAAATGCTGTTAAGCACCCGAGACTGTTACTTACCAAAAATACAACTCTGGTCTGTCTTTTAATTTATTGCCTATCTCTACTATTTAAAGATGCTAATGGCAGCAAAAAACCAAAAGGGATGAAGGAAGAGCAGATCATCCAAAACAGTAAACTGACTTTGAAAGTTTAAGCCCAAACTTTCATACTCTTACTGTGTTTTCAATTTAATCTTGCATTTATTGTGACAAGAAATTAAAACATACTAAATGCAGTTATAGTTTTTGAAAAAGAAAAGAGATCCTCCAGAAACTGCAGGGTAAGAACAATCATGTGGCATCCCTGATTCTTCAACGATATATCCCTGAAATGCATATACTCATGTATGTGTGTGTGTCTAAAAAGGGGAGGAAAGATGAAACAAGCTAACTTTTCATAAAGTCCTTTCAAACCTTCTAGAATTGGTCATGAAAAGAGATGGCAAGCTTCTTTGTCACTTGTCAGAAAAGGGCCATGTTTAACTCTGGCAGAAGAGGGGAAGGAAAAAGGGCAAAAAAACCCCCATGCAAAAGTCCACAAGAGTAAACGAATTCTGCAAGGTATAACTGGATGTTACACTTTCTTCTGCGCTACCAACAAAAAAAAAAGTTTAATGGGCATACACCATTGTCACAAACATTATTAGTTCTTGTCCCTGTGCTGAAGTTTTCCCACCCTCCAACGTGTGCCATTGCACCTGGTTGCGAGGTACACAGGAAGATTGGAAGAGCCATGTTAGAAAAGCTCATCAAAATAAATTGATGAGGTTTATAAAGCAAATCACACTTACTTTGATACATCAAGCAAGAAGTCATTCAGTTCAGTCTGCTTGGCAAGACCTCGGCACACCTGGAAGCACAAATCATGTTGTCATTTGCTCCAGAACACTGAAGTCACAGAGTCTACCAATTTAATTTGAATTAAAAAAATACCACTACTAGTATATACATATGTTACAGCACTGTATAAAATTCAAAGCTGGATTTGTGTGCTGGGCTTAAATCTTAGATGCTGAAGTTAAAACACAAATTTAAGTAACATCTTTCTTAAGACTTTGAAAGATGTTGGTTGTTATACTTGTTCATGCTGCCTCAAAGGCTGCCACTGAATGTGGTTATAGAATCACATTAACAACACCTCCTAATCCACACCCTCAGCTATCCTGAGAATGTAAAATATTTTGTTTTCTTCCTTATAAACACTTTTACCACCTTTTTTCCAGGTTGCAAAGTAGCATGTAGACACAACTGAAGACTGACATGAGGCAAGTAAGCTAAGTAGCAGATGATATATGATCAACTTTGGGAGAAATGAACATGAATATGAACACAAAAGATAGTATGCATACTATAATTTAGAAGCAAAGTGTCAGATGAAGCAAAGCTTTGAACTGTATTTTTACTTCACCTAATTGCATACTCTGTATCTAAAGTACAATTGTACACCTGTATGTTACTAGAGCAAGTACTGAGGTCAAAAAAAGAAAAACAAGCCTCTATTCTTTGTATCATTTACACAACAAAATATCACTCAGAACTAGTAGTTACTTTCATCTATGCAATGCAAACAGACATAAATATGCGAAATATGACAAACTACATCCACAAGACTCTTGTATATAATTATGTAACTAGGTACAACTGCTTGATATACACTACTTCCTAAAAACCAGCGTGAGTCTGGTAGGGGTAGGTATAGCCCAATGCCAGATCAAAACTCTTGCATTCTTCTCATGCAAAAACTTGGGAAGGGTAAGCCTTCTGCTTAGCAGAAGGGAGAGAAATTAAAATGACCAACAGACAGGCTTAAACTAAACTTTCCATGTTTTGTTTTGTTACCTGTGAAACAATTCTCAGTGAAGGAGGGAGTCATTGTTACAAAGTAAAGCTACAACCACATGCAATTGCAATTCTACTAGTGTACAATAGTCTATGCTAGCTATTTCTGCCTAAATATGCCAGGGTGAATGACCATCCTAACAAAGTCAATGACTTCCAGCACCAAGGTGTCAAATAGTCTAGAAAATAAAAGCAAGAAGCGTTGTGCAAGTCTTCTGACAATGATCTGGATGAGAGGATTGAGTGCACCCTCATTAAGTTTGCAGATGACACCAAGTTGGGCAGGAGTGTTGATCTGATTGAGCTAAGGTCAACTGTATGAGGTTCAACAAGGCTGAGTGCCGGGTCCTGCACTTGTGTCACAACAACCCCATGGAGCGCTACAGGCTTGGGGCAGAGTGGCTGGAAAGCCGTCTGATGGAAAAGGACCTGGTGGTGTTGGTCCTCAGCCAGGTGAATGTGAGCCAGCAGTGTGCCCAGGTGGCCAAGAAGGCCAACAGCATCCTGGATTGTGTAAAAATAGTGTGTCCAGCAGGACCAGGTAAATGATCGTTCCCCTGCGCTCGGCATTGGTGAGGCCTCACCTCAAATACTGTGTTCAGTTTTAGGCCCCTCACTACAAGAAAGACATTGAGGTGCTGCAGCACGTCCAGAGAAGGGCAACAAAGCTGGTGAAGGGTCTAGAGCACAAGTCTTATGAGGAGCGGCTGAGGGAACTGGTTTTGTTTAGTCTGGAGAAAAGGAGACAGGAGGGAAACCTTATCACTCTCTATAGCTGCCTGAGAGGAGGTTGTAGCGAGGTGGGCATCGGTCTCTTTTCCCAAGTAACAGGTGATAGGACAAGAGGAAATGGCCTCAAGTTGTGCTGGGGAGGTTTAAATTGGATATTAGGAAAACTTTCTTCACTGAAGGGTTCTCAAAGCATTGGAACAGGCTGCCCAGTGAAGTGGTTGAGTCACCATTCCTGGAGGTATTTAAAAGACGTGTAGATGTGGTGCTTAGGCACATGGTTTAGTGGCGAACTCAGCAGTGCTAAATTAACAGTTGGACTTGATCTTACAGGTCTTTTCCAACCTAAACAATTCTATGATTCTAAGTGTATGAAAGACACCTTGGAAAAAAGAATGTCATGAACTTCCTCCTGTGAGTTGACATAAGAATATATTTTAGCATCTTCTGTGAGCTATGTGAATATGTTTAGCTTCAGTGTTACCATCTTCTATTAGCTGAAGTAACAAAACCTATTAGCAAAGCTGCTGGGGTTTGCTAGAGCAGCTTGCACCACATGGAGCTTCATTAGGCACTCAACTAGGGACAGCATGAAGCATCCTTAGTGAGAGTAGTTACAGGACCATGAAGCAGCTAGCAAGGATGGCTTAAAGTAGGCTTAGCCAGCAACACCTAATAGTCTCAAACTGAACACCAAACTAGGAGGAAAGCAAACAGTTGGCCTAACTGTTGCCTTCTTGCAAGAAAAAAAACTTGAAAAGTTATTATAATTCTGCTTTAACAATTATTTATCTACTTTGTTAAAGTTTCTTTTTCCTTTAGGAAAAATACCGTTAAGTTACTTGATCCACAGTTGCAAGTGAGGAAAACTAGCTCAATGAACACCAAAATGTTAATGTATTTTTCCCAGGTTCAGGGAAGGGGCTTGAATCAATGTTTTTGTAGTGACCTCCACTTAAATTGGATCATAATCCATGTTCCTACTAATCAAGTTGTGGAAGAGTTACACAATGAAAAAATGAAAAACCACCCACACTTACTTGTACTTGATGTATTGCTACTGAAGCCCATGCAAGATTTGCTGTTGCAACCTGAAACAAAAGAGAAGAAACTAACTCTGAAGAAACCTTGAAAAGTGCACATCAGTTACATGATTGCTTTCTCTATCTTGCTGCTAAGCTGCTGTTTTAGACAAGTAGGCAGTAACAATTTGTGAGAAGACAGTTATTTTGTGAAAGCCTCAGTATACTTGTGAGTGTTTCAATTTTAGTGAGGTACATTCAGTCAGAAGAGAATGATCCCCATTTTTGTATCAAAAAAATGCTTACCAATGCTCTTCAGAAGTGGTATTGGGAACCCATTAGGTCAGAAATACAACATCAAAACAAACATCCCATAGGCCAAGGGCTTTGAAAATTACATTATGTACATTGTTGAAAGGCATCTGCCACAGAAACAAAATATCCCATAACTTCTTTCTGGGGCTGTATCACTTCAGCCACAGCTATTTCCAGCTGTAAACAGGCACTGTTTCTTTGACTACCATTTTGGTGGCAGAAGAACCAGACCTGATCCCTCAGATCAAGACTAGTGTTTTAACTATGACAGTTTCCAGGCAACATTTCAAACAAATGTCATGTAAATTGTAGTTGACTAAGATGTGCTACCATGCATAATCTCCTGTCCTTGAAACACAGAAGCTTTATAGGAACACAGAGGACAGAAGTACAAAAGGTCTGCTGCTGCACACACTCCTACATACACTCCTAAGGTACTTTTTACAAATTGTTTTTTAGGTGTGTTTTTTTTTTTGTTTTGTTTTTTTTTTTTTTTTTTTTTCACAGAACACATTGTACACATTTTATAAAAACTGCTATGGTATCCAAAGGCTTTCTGAAACCTGAAAATGAAAAGAATGCTTTAGAACACTCAGAAAGTGACCTTAAAATATTTTTAATTTATTAACAAAGTACTTTTATTTAGCAGCCAGTCTTTTCCAAGTAGAAGATTCATGAACTTCAGCTACAGAGGTATTTCATATAACATAAAAGATTAATATTTGCACAGAACAATGCATGCCTGAGACCTATCTGAATTGTAGATCGATTAATGTAATAGGGCAATTAAAAAAAAAAGCGAATATGTTACATGTAAGAAGCAGAATTAATGAAGTCTGGTTTTGTATGAATGCCTGTTCTTTGCTCTGCAAGCAGGGACACTGGCACCACCATACTAATACAGCCCCCTACCATGAACTCTACATACTGGTGAAAAAATACCAGGTACGACACTGAGGCTGAAGTGACATTGACTGCCCAACTAATATACGTGTATGAGCATCACATGCATGCTAGGCTACTTAGGTTAGTGATAAACAGACTATATAATTGACAAAAATTGCTGATTTTTCCTTCCTTGGAAGGGTGAGTTTTAATATCTCTTGTCTGCACATTTTCTTTTATTTTCACAAGAATAATTCCTGTTCAGTACAGCTAAACTGCTTCATGGTGCATCTTGTACCACTATCAAGACAACAGACCTGGCTAGAACTCACCCCATTTTGTCCTAATCTCTGTGTTCAGGTTCCCTTCCCTAGGGAAGGGTACAGTAAGAAATGAATGGTACATTCATCTCAATGTGAGAGCCATCTTAAAGATTAGATGGGACATAACAAGGATCCTCAGCCAGACATGAGATCTAAGATGCACTTCTAACACCTTTAATACATCAACACCCTTTGAGACATCTGCTCCATTTTCAAATTTGTTTGTACTTGGCTAACAATTCATAACTTTGGCTTGACAAACAGACATATACGGACAATGTAGCTACACAGGCCTTATATACAGTAAACCATGCAATTTAGAGAACAGTCATGGAAATGGCAAGATGGTTATGAATGAGAATATCTGGATTGGGAAGCGTCAGAAGGAAAAAAAAAATCAGAAGAGAGCTTTACGAACGGCAGCTAGATTAGCTGGTCATCCAGGTACCAGCATAAACTCACCTCTTGGTGACTAAGGTGGAAGGCTTCTTTGCCCCAGTGACGGTAAAGCTCCAGGATACCAATCAGATCACCAATTGCAGTGACAATTGGCAAACACAGAACAGATTGGATACGAGTCCCTGATTCCAGTCCAGTACCTTTCGGAAATCGCTCATCCTAGAAAATGTAAACATAGTCTGATAAAACGTAAATATCATAACATTAACATAAAAGCAACATTATATGAATGCAACATTAACTGACTTTTCCTCCTTCTCCTGGCTGATCAAACATTCAGGAACATGATGAAATTCACTAAAACTCATATCTCTCAGCATAATTTACACGCAGTATTAAGACATTGACTAAAAATATGCAATAAAAAAAAGCCTCAGCATTGATTTTTATATACACGTAACTTTATTGATGTAAAGTCAGAATTAGCTGTGCTATCAGACACAGCTTTGGGTTTGTTTTTACAATATCTCACAGGCAGCAAAACCAGCACTTAATTGCTAATGCCAGTCCAGTTTAAGTAAAAACCCAAACAAACAACACTACCTCACTACATCCTTCCACCCCGCCAAAAAAACTCCCAAGCATTTGTAATCATGAAGTGGACTGCTCACATTTCAGTGTTACCAAGCAGACAGCAATGCTTGCATGAGAACAAAATTTGAAACCTGAAGCTAAGGCTTTAGGTTATACAGAATTATAATCCTCAACCAACTCCTGAGGAGGAAATGTGTTCACAAAAAAATTATTCATGACAGTAAGAATCTTCCTCGTTCTCTTGCTTATGCATCCTGAATGAACCAGTGCAAAAGTTATAGGAACAAATGTTAAAATAATCCTACCATCTACTCTAAAATGCCCAAATTCATAAATTTTAATTTACATAGGCAATGTCCAAAACTTTATAGCTTCAGTTCCCCATGTAGAAAAACTCACAAAGACCCGAGAAACCACCTGGATGTTACAGTTAGTAAGGCAGTAACTAGCAGATATGAAGTGTGTGAGACCCCCTTTGTTGTGCATCAGTCCTTCAGTACTTAATTCGTCCTAGATGCTCTCCGCAGGTTATGCTTAGGCAAGACAGACTCTCCTTCAAGGCTGATCAAAGTCTCCCCTTTCTCAAAGAAAACAGCAAGCAATCTCTACCTTAATTACTAAGATGACAATCAATCTGAAAAAATGACAGACAGGAGAGAGTGGGAAGCACTTTCCAACATGAGTCTCCTGCTTTCACCTTTTAATTCTGCACTCCCCAAAAAAAGGGCTGGCAAGTCTATCTGCAAGAACTTCCCTTTTGCTGTTCAAATGATCCTAAAATCACATGAAGGCAAACCATGACACCAAAATAAATCTCCCTCTTGGGTCAATAATCCATTGAAACTGTAAACCAACAAAAAAGTTCAAAACTCCTCCCCACTGCCCATTATCATCCTCTTCCTCCCCAATTTTATTCTGAATGTAAAATCAAAACATACAACCCCCATATACAAGGATATCATATTAATTAGAAATTGCCAGTAACAATTTAAGCCCTATATATGACTGAAAAAACCTAACAACTTATAAAATCTTTATAGACAAGGTTGTATAGAAAACACTGACTGTTACTACAGTGAAAGCAGCTTCTGCTTTTTGTTTTTGTGGTTCTGATTATATGTACTCACAATAGGCATTTGGTATTTTGTTTATAGCTGGGGTTTGCCTAAAAAAAGGTCATACATTTTTTAACAAATGTTTTTTAAACTAGAGACAGCAATGTCCAATTTTGGCCACAGTATCTAAAGATTGTTATTCTGGACAGAACTTAAAAGGATAGAAAAGACTGAAGAGGGAAGAGAATTTAAACTTCCTTGGTGTTCTCATAACCAGCTGATCTTAAATTGTTCTTATAAAGTACAGTTTAGATACCAGTTTCATAGAATTGCATAGATGAGACTAGAGGATGAAGCTTTTAAAAAAAAATTTAAAAAGAGACATAGAGAGTGACAAGAATTATTAGACTATCACCTTAGGATTTCCTGAATCCTTTTACAGACAAAGGCTTGAATTTTTGTATCAGTTACATTAGTGGCCTTTCACATAGGTCTACTGATATAAGTATTGTAGCTTTACATTAGTGCAAGCAGAGATCAAAATCCTATCTAATAATCAGAATTCTGATTGACATTCTTGGCAGTGTGATCTCTGCATTATAATTTAATCAAACTTTGATTGACTATATGGAAGTCTTCTTGTTTGGTATTAGCACATCAAGTATTTCAACACCAGGAGGACAGGAGTTTAGACTGATAGGTTTTTTTCTCTCCAAGTGACTATGATACCATTATTTCCCTTATCTGACAACAACAACAAAAGTTAATCTTTAAACTTAAAAATAAATAAGATATTCTGAAGTTATTACATCAAGCTAATCCAAACTCAAATTTATTTTCTTGGTAGCAAGACATATGTAAATTCTACCATTATACATTCAGCTCACTAAACATTTCAGCATCAAAATATTCATTCTAAGAACATGCTGTAATCATCTAATTAAAAAGAGAAATCTTTTTACCCCCAGAATATCTTCTACTAACAACGTTTTTCTGGATCTGGCTACATAAGCAGATACTGTAGTGCCATGTGCAATGGGCCCTGCAGGAATGAGCCGTGGTTGTCCTTCTTTAGCTCCTGGTGGTGTAAATACACACAGACTCTAGTTAGAAGGAAAAAAAGAAAAAAAAAAAAAAAAAAAGGTTGCAATTAGAAAGCACGGTTACTTTTACAGAGTTACTGTGCTACCTACATAGTGTAAAGGATTGAATAATATAAATAATGTAGAGAAACACAGCTTTTGACAATGAAAAGTAGTTGGATAAATGGTTAATTGTTTTGAAATCTTAGGAAATCCTGCTCTAAAGCCATCATTATGAGAGTGGATAACTATTCTGGAGACATCAGCCTTTGCCTATATCAGTGTTGTATTGCATTTACCTTGAATGTTTATGTGTCTCCTAACACTAGAGAATCACAGAGACTCTCAAAATTTTAAAGCATTATCACTGTCACGTCCTATTCAGCATAGCTGAGCTATTATCCTTTAAACAGAAAGGGAGTTTAGGCACATGAAGAATAAATGATATGTCAAAGGTTACACAAAGTGTTAGAACGTCAGAGATCAAATCTGTATTTCCAACTCTTCAGCTTTATGTCCTATTCTCTTGAGCCACCCCTCCTTATACACTCTTAATATTAACACAATTAAAGCACCACCTCAGATACCAAATTTTCTATTGGAAAATTGTGTTTTCTTATTTACTATATTCAATGATTCAATTGATTTCACTGATAAATTTGTAAGACCTGGCATATATAGAGAAAGCTCCTGTAGTAAGTAAGTCTACTGTTAAATAGCTATATGATGTTAAATTATGAACTTAAAGCATATGAACTAAAATGAAATATTTTAAGCAAAGATCCTTGCTAGGCAAATAGAATTATTTTTGGGTGTTTTTGTGGGTTGTTTTTTTTTTTTTTTTTTTTTAATTTACATATATAATATCACAGATAGATGATAGAGCCAGCACACAATGTATTACTAACATTCCTGGTAAGTGCCACTCCTTTGTCCAGATTAATTTTACTGTCAGACTTTGCTTTCATTAGAGCTGTTACAAGGGTCAATTGCTGAAGATTCTACAGTATCAATGGTTATGATAAGTAATATTAATTACATCTACTCCATCTCCTATGTTTATCATTCACAAAGGTTTCTATAATGTAGACAAAGGCAGGTGCACATGTACTCCAGACTCCAGTAGCTCAGAATGCAGTGTTGCATTGAAAGACTGAATGAAGACCTTCTAGGTTATTCAAATAAGATTTCAGCTTAGGCTTAGCAGTAAGCAGGAAGATTCGCACTGGAATTGTTATTATTTAAGTATTATGCCATTATATGCATACCTAATTCCCTGAAGAAAAAAAAAAAAAAAAAAAAAAAAAAAAACCAAACCAACAGAAAATCTAAAAAATAAAACAATCTATAGGCCTGATATTCACTTAAAGAAATTAAGTGAAATCTAGGCACTATGAAATCAGTGGCATTTTTCTTATTTTTCTCTCCTAGACCTGTAAGGTCAGTGTCACTATAGCACCTGATTACCTCACAATCTCTAACTATGCATTACAACTGCCCTGTAAGCTGGGTGGTGACTCTATCCTCATTTTATAGATGGAAACTACAATAAAAATTTTATATTAATACAGTTATTTTAGTTGAGGCTCTAATTACCATTTGAATGCAAACTTCACAGCTCACCACATAGTCTACAGAATGCCTTGTACTATGGCTTAGAGCTAGAGCTAGCCAAATGGATCACAAGACAAAGAAGACTCAAGTGTGAAAGAAAGGAAACAGTCTTCAGAGATTGATAGTTACCAATCTTGGCCCTATGAGACCAGGTAAATTACTAAACAGGGGCTGTTTTCTAGCACAGAATATTAAAGGTACAATTTGTGCCGGGCTGGGCAAGCCGAGGACGCAGGCCAAGGAGGAAGAACACAGCCGACTCAGTATGAGTGATAAAGTGTGCTTCAATTTATTGATTTTCATTACAGCCTTTTATAATCCTTCTGCTTAATTATGCCTACTAGGCAATCATTGATTGGATAAAATACAAGCAAGCCATGCCAGGGCTTGTTGGCCCAAGCCCTGGGAAAGACCCAGATAAATTAGTTTAGGAGAAACAAAGAATGCTCATTTCTCCATCCTCCCCTGATTAAAGAAGAACAAGGAATGCTTCCCAACCTTGACGAGATAGAGAATGTTTCATCTCAAAACCTTAGTCAGTACTTTCCCACGGGATTCACTCTTGCTGTTGTTCACTCTTGCTGACTGAGGCCTACTCATGCTAACTTAAAAGAGACTCTCGTTGCAAAGAGGATCTCTAGATCCATGTCCCTTTTCCCTTAGCCATTATCCAACAAATTTGCATGTGAAGATTCAGGATCTACTGTCAGCTGTAGAAAATGAAGTGATGATATGAGATGCAGACTCTCATAATTTCTTTATTCTGCAAACATACAAGGCACATTATAAAACATACTAAATAATTCAAAAAAGAACACACTGAAATGTTCAGAAACTAAGGAGATGCAATATAATGCCCCATATGTAGGTACTCCTGCAGTGATAAAGGTACTTTAGCTGTAATGGATTAACAGCATTTCGAAAGGAGAAAGTTGGACTGTATGCTGAGAGAAAATAATTGGTCAAAGAGAAATATAGAATTCATAACCAAAACAAGAGTGAAGTATATCCAAGAAGAATCGGTAGTCCAATGGTTAGGGCATTTAGTGAGTTTAAAAGAAAAACACTCTAGATTCTGATAAAACCAGTAACTGAGTATTTGTCTTGTTAAGCATAAAGTCAGGCAGTCTCAAAAAGTTTAGCAACACAAGGAAGTGAGTTTTCCATCCATTTATTCATTTGCTAGTATTTTGATACAGATGAGAATTAAACTACCTTAAAAGAGAAAATAGAGCTGCTGCATAGCTCTGACAAGTCATTTCAGCATATTTATTTCATGCGTCTCATGCAGATAGAAGGGAAGATACTGCTTCCATGGAGTAGCTCTCCTGAACATGCACGGCATTTACTCCATTTTGATGTCTTGTATTATGGTAAAAGTGTATGAAAACTTGAAATTTCCTGTTTATTCTGATCCCAAACCTCAACCTTATTCTTCAAACCCATGTACACTCACAGCTTCTTTAAAGAGCGGCCTTTATCAGTGTAAGACACTGGAAAAATCAGAATGTTTGTTTTCCATTTGAATTACAAGAATGTCCTACACAGAAAAAGCAACACAAAGACAAAACTCAAACAGCAAAAACCATTACATCAGTACATGGAACATGCCAGAACACGCCTGCTCAATTTACCAAAACAAAGAGCTCCATTTATTCTTTTTCTTATAAACTAATAAAGATACTTATAATTCTTAAATGAAAACTTAGTTTCACGATTACTTGCCTTCATAAGCTTTAGTTTCATGTTTTTAGATGAACTTATATAGAATGAAAAAGAACATTTTACTTAACAGATACAAGAAAAAGCATCCCATGATCTGAGAAAAAGTACATGATTGTAATAAAACTGAAGAAATCACAGTTCAAGAAATTGGTGTTCTGATATAAAATATTTTTTTAAAAAAAAATCAAAGAAGCTAGTAAAAGGTTTAGAATATAGAAGGCATAGAAATACTGAAAATACATATCTTCACAAATGTTTGACCCACTACACTATATGCATATAGGAAAAAGATTTACTATTAAAAAAAGTACTTTTATAGTAGCAACAATAACACTATAATGAGTTCAATACTGAAAAAGTGCTTCATATTGCAGGGTATGGCAAAATGTAGGAGATGAAACAGAATGTTTAAAGTCTGATTTATATAGTCTAAGTAGTGGAATGAGTCAAATTAAATTAAAAGGACACTGGAGACCAAATTTGGTCTTTCTAAAGATTAACACTTTTATTCACTCTGTTCTTCTTACTTTTTCTTAAGACATATTTGGTTCTTTATGCCAAGATAGCAATGTGCGACACTTAGCAAAGTAACTGTGTATTTAAATTACATGTATAAAATGTGCTTTTCCATACTGGTCTCCTGAGTCATGACCATAACTAAATATAAAACAACGTACAAATCCTTTTCTTCTCAGAAACTGCTTCTCAAAACAAAATACAAGGAAAAAAGACAAAACAAAATGGCCACTTTCACCAGAAAACAACTCACTTCTACACACAAATATTTCTCTCCAGAAAAGGCCTTCACTGGATCTTCAACTGTCAAAAAACTGTGTTGACACCATGAAATATTGCTAACAAAAGTTGCTTTTGCCTGCACAGCTTTTCCTGTGTCCTTGTGTAAGTATCAGTTCGGCTGGTAAACCCCTCTGTTGCTACCACCATGAAATACTGCTGCACATAAGCAACCTACATTGGAAAAAGCTCATGGACATTATCTTACTTCCAGTGTTAAAGTGAGTTTTGCAGAAGAAATCCCATTCTGCTTCTTACAGGAAACTACAAACCCCCACTGCTAAGGGGTTAGTGATCAAAAAACTCTTCAAACTACCCAGTAGATTCTAAATTTGACACTTTTCCTCCTGACTCTCTACAGGTAAAAAAGCATTACTGTGCAAGGACAGACCTCCACTTAGACCTCAAATAATGACCTTCGATCTCCAAGGCCATGGAACAATTGATAATCTTATCCTGACCATGTAGCACTACTAAAAAGAAAGGCAAATTTTTTCAATAACCCTATATAAGCTGCAATTAGTCCATAAGCTTCTACCATTCCACATTGACTTTATACATACACCTAATAAAGTTTCATGACTGTTGATACATTCCATATATGATCAATTTAAATCTGAATGAGTTTAGACATTTATTTACTATTAAGGATGTGGAAATTTCTTGGAGCTTTTGAATTCTAGAAGCCATCAGTGGCAAGGTCAGCCAAACAAAATGCACTAAGAACAAAAAGCTGTGCTCTGCTCTACTACAGCTTGTTATTGAAATAATCTTTGAGACATATCACAGACACAAATTTAAGGGAATCTCTTTAATGACCACTACCTAAAACCACCATGTTTTTCACATTACCTATCTAGCTCACATTTCCTGTTTTCCCTTTAGCTTAAGAAAATATTATAAAATAAACTGTAGTAATAATGAAATTTGGGGCTCACCTACTCTCTTCTAGCCATGAATCACTCCAGCACTCTTTTAATTTGCAAATGCACATTCAAATCATCCTTCACCAGCTCAAAGCATAATTAGAAATGTTCCCATGAAGACATCAGATATATTCCATATAACTTCACAAGTAAATGAAGAAATTGATAGATTGGGTCCTTTCAAATTACTTGCATTTCTTTAGCGGGTTTGAATATTTTACTTCAAAAACAGACTAAGAGTTGGCATTTATGGCAATGACACTGAACAGTGATTAATAATCAAAATAAGGAAGAAATGATATATAGTCAATAAAAAAGGAAACATGAGAATATAAAGTCTCATAATTCCCCAAATACTATACTGAGTAAAAAGCAGTACAAGGAAAAGGTTGAGGAGACAGCAGGATGACTGTGCACTGATCACAGTATCTTTTGCTGCTAAAGCCACTTGCAGTGAGAATATAGGTCAGTATCAGAAACGGAAAAACATGAATAGCTCTTTTACTGACATTGCGATGTCACTGTCTCTCTCAGAAAAAGTTAAGTAATAAAAGATATCTAGTGTAGACAGAGCATTAGATCCACTGCCAATGAGAGAGAAGGCAACCAAGATGGGAGAGTCACTCTGGGTATGATAAACTACCAGAAGAGCAAACACTGGCTTGGGGAGTGAGTCCTTTGGAAGCTTCCAGGTTCACGCATTCTGGCACCTGGCAGCCCACAGGATTCTGCAATTCCCTGTTTTGATGTTTCCCCTCCTTCCAGACACAGACAGAACTTCCTTACCTACATCAAGGTCAATTACCCTATTGCCAATCTTTTATCAGCAAGTTCCACATGGTGATGGACTTCTTTCTTTAAATGTAGTTAAGCAGGGGAGCACTGAAGCCTGAAACCAGAAACCTCCTATTCCTTGTTGGTACCTCAGCGCACATGAAGTGCTTTCTTTCCTGCCTTCTGTGACACAACAGATTGTTCCAGCTGGGCCCAAAATCTTCAAAATGATTCCTTCCTTCCTACTATAATATTTTAATTCACTTTGATAAAGTTTCCAGCCAAAAAAACTCCTAGTAATTTTGACTGATGTTACAGTGTGGCTTGTAATCCACCAAAGAGCAAGAGGTGCTTAAAAAAACCATACTGAAACAAAACAGAAAGTGCAAAACAAATGACAATCATAACAAAGGTTCAACCACTGGTCAGCACTGACAAATGTAACAAAACTCATCTTTTCATATTTCATAGGCACTTTAGGCATAGGCAACATATAGTAACCTCTAATATATATTTTTAAATGCTAATATATTAACAAGTCTTCCAGTGTACAGCAATGCAGAATGATGTACACTGTAATCAGTTCTTGAGGGATATCAACATGATAACATTCTCAATTCACAGCTAACCACAGCAAACTTGGCTTTCAGATACATCACAAAATTGGTATATATCCAATAAGACATAATGCACCATGGCTTTTAGTACTCTCTTTCTGCTGCCATGCACAGAGTCCGTTGAAATTATGAATTATCTTGAACCTGTTTTACTGTGGCTGAAAAAACTCTCATTACTTCTCATTTGTAACAGCTAAGACATGCACGTGATGAATTACTGATGTTCATCTTGTCATGCAGTCATAGCTTGGCCCCATGGTTGGTTTTTCTAGTGAAAAATCTAATGCTTGACAGAGGAAGCAGATTAAAATCCCAGTAAAAGAAAATATGAGTAGTAGTAGCTGAAGTCTCATAACACAATACCATCACCACCTCTTGACAGATATTCTTACAGTGATAAAAAAGTACCTACAGTTTTCAGGTGCTTTCAGTCTTTGGTTCTTCTGATGAAGAGGTCAACTACAGGTGTAATTGATGCTATTTTTCTAGAGGCTGTTGGTGCATAGCCTGTGGAAATCCAGCACACCACCAGATTCCAACCCATAAAGGATAGAAACCATTCAACTAACTGTATAAAGTTTGTCAGGGCTGTATTTGAGCTGCAAACTTATATTGCTTGCCATTTCACAAACTGCTCAGATGTTTCTTCTTTTTTTATAATACACATAACTAAGCAAATACCAATCATAAACTGATTTTTCTAAAATTTCTTTGCAGAAAAGAGGTCTGGATAAAAATCCAGTTTAATGATTAGAATGAGGGTTAAAGTACACAGGTGACAAACGTTCCATTATTATATAGTTCTGGTGGTAAGGGTGACTGGATCCTGATTTAGTTTATCCCACAGCAAATTCTGATGATAAAACTGGCCCTAAAAATTTTTAATGGAAAATCATTTATTATTAGACTAACATTAAGTTAAAGGCTCAATAATAAAGCATTACTATATGACTTGATGCTTGGAAAAAAACAAAACAAAAAAAAACCAAAAACAAACAAAAAAAAAAACCAAAAAAACACAAACAAACAAACAAAACAAACAAAAAACAAACAAACAACAACAAAAATAAACACAAACAAACAAACAAACAAAAAAACCCCAAAACATTAAAGAGAAATGGGAATTAAGCAAGATGATACTAAGTGAGCTTAACGGGTTTTGCTGCTCACATCCTCTTCTGTTTGGTAGCAGCAATAGGTTTTTACTCTTGGTAAAGGTTGTAACAACCTACATGTAAAACCACACAGCATAATGACAGAATTATTTGCACATAGGTATAAAGGCTGTTCCCTAAGACCAGTTTTTTTGCAGGAATAAAACTTATCACAATAAGCAATGATGACCAAGAAAACCAAACAAACAGAACTAATTTGGAAAGGATCCACAGGTAAAATCCTTGGATTTGCAAACTGGCTAAGTTGAAGTAGTAGCCCAATAGTACCATATTAAATATTAAAGACCTATAGGCAATTACTTTCTGACTTTAAACACAAATGCAACAATCCTACTACATGATGAACACAGGGACAAAAGAAGAACAAAAAGAACAGTAACGACCTCCACTGTTCATAAAAACTTCTTATTTCCTCCTTGATAACTGACAGTGCACTTGACAGGAGATTTGCATTTTCAAACTACATAGTATGTACAAATGTTGGATACTTGTGACATGAAGATGATGCACTTGCATGCTGTGAAACAACTAGTAGTTGTGAAGGTGTTTTTTTTTTAATGTTTTCATCCTTCTGAATGGTATAAATTTCAAAATGCACTTCATAACTGGAAACTTTCCAGTTGATTTACACAACCGAAAAATGCCACAAGAGTTATACCAGTTCACTGACACAGAAAACTAAGTTGAAATACCCCTCTTACATTCCTTCGACAAGCAGCACACTGTAGTGCTTCATTACAGCCACAACTGGGAAAGCTTTCCTAATGCCAATTCAAGCCCGCTACTTCTTGCCCTACACACCGTAGGTATGGAGAAGAGATGATTCCCCTCTGTGCCTTAGCCAGGCATATCTTCACCCCTCAACTTTCTTTTCTTTAGAATAAGCAATATTGCTTCTTGTTTCCTGACCATTTTCCCTGCTTTGTCCTGGACTCACTTCAGCTCCTCCAATCTTTTCTTAAAAGTACAGTGCTTAAACCAGGCATACTATTCCACCTGAGACCTTAGCAGTGGACAGAGGAATGGGAAAATTACTTTACACAGAGGCTAGATTTCTTCTTCTGCTACATACAAGTGTCTTTTTTGCTACAGCAATATTGCTGACTCACATTTACCTTCAAATTCACTGAAAATACCAGAACCTTTCTTGAAGTCATAAACTGCCCTACTCAGAGAGAGGCAACCTATAGAGAGCCCAGTACTTGTCATCACTGAATCACTGTGCAGTTTCTTCACACCATTTTCCCCAAATAATTTTGAATTCTAATCTGTCGCTACAAACACATCTGCAGTCCTTCCCAATCTCATGTAATATGCAAATTTCATAAGCCTATATTCTTCCTTCACCCATGCATTAATGAATGTATTGAGCAAAACCAGATTCAAGATAATGCCTTGAAGATTTATGTAAAATCTCCCATTCTGATACTGAACCACAAACAATTAGTCTCTGTCTAGTTCTCTAACCAGTTCTGCATTCTACCTGTAGTATATTCATCATGACCACATTCCACAAGTCCATTTACCTGAATATTACATGAAATCAGACCAAAATTTCACTAAAATATCTTGACAGTTATTTATCTTTTTTTAGTTTGATATTTTCTTGACTCAAAGTTAAACTCAGACACTATAACTTATCAACAGCTTTCCTTCTCTGCTGAGTATCACTATTCACTGGCAAAGAACAAAGCAACAGATTTCTTCCACTTTAAAAAGAGGACATGATATTACAACTCATGCAGAGAACAAAAAAATGTTCTGAATTGACTTGCAGCTAGGTGGATTTCAACTGGAAACATATTTAAAAGACTCAAATTTCAGAGAAGATGTCTACACATTCAAAATAATGTACCTTAGCCTGGCACAAAAATCTGAGACAGCAAGAAGATGTTTTTTCCTTGGTTCTTAATAATTCAAATCCCTCACCCCATAAATTCACTAGATGGCACTGCACATCAAGCTGCAACAAGTTCTGCATGACCAGAAATTCTAGAATAGCTTAATAAAATACACCCTGAAGCACAGAGTAGGTGCACATATTTGTGGCCTCACATAATTATTTCTTACAATCAAGTTATTGGAAACTTCTATCTGAAGCAAGGATGATTTGTTTGTCAACACAATTTGCAGTTTCAGGAACTAAGTAATGCTCACAAGACCTAGTGAAAGCTACTTTAAGTGTATGCCTATTAAATTCGAAGTCATACATCTTTACATAGGAATCACAATGTAATCATGAGGTGAATTACTCACACAAATAAGGACTATAAACAAGAAGCATCTGAAGAATCAGATAATGTAATAATATATTAAAAGCTCTGTAGCTGTGATAAGGACTTTAGAGATGTTGCTTTATAAAGATATCAGTTTATGGGCTTAAATCCATGCCCAGCTAGCATGGTACTTAGGCACATTGATTTACACACACACACACACACCATCCAATACAAGGATTTCAGTAAATCCTTTAAGTCATGTTTGAAGGTGATATTCAATTAAGATCATGAGAATTATCAACTATATATTCTTCCACATAAGGAATAAAACATAAAACTGAAATAAAGTCAAGTCCTTCGCTAGCGAATTGTGAAACATTCCTTTTTGATTTGAAAGTGTTTCTGGTCTCCAATATATAGTATTTTCAAAATGGCTGCTATGTACCTTAAGAATAAATAATTTTATATGCATAACTGCACTAACCCATGGACAAAGATAATTTCTTAGATATGGAGAAAGTTGAAGAACCAGAGGCAGTATGGGAACAGGTCTGTTCAGATCACTTGACCCTGATGAGGAAGTTATAGTGTTTCTAGTACCTGACTATTTTGCAACACATTCTACCATAAGTATAGCATGTGCAAAACCAGATTCTGATACACAGGGCAATTTTATGGGGAAGGAAGAGTTGGGCACAAGAGTGGTACTTACCTGCCTGGCAGCAATTATTTGAAAAGCAGAATCACGCCATCAGAACACCCTTAGCAAGGAGCGCAACAAGTGCTAGTGTTCCCAAGTAATTTGAACAACCAGAAGGTTTCTAAAATAACTGAACTGGCCACACTCATTCTGGCACAAATTCTGAGTAACATTTGCATAAAGAAATGCACTGTAGCCTGCACTTGGTGCGGCATCTTCTATTTCAATTAAATTCACTCAAGTAAAGTTCCTGAAAGCATTTGACCTGACCTGTCAGCCAGAAATTACCTTGTCCTTATGCTGTTATCCAACTCTAATACAAATCAAGATATAATTTTGTATACTTCAAGAGAGAAAAAGAAAATAAGGCCATAAAGAAACTTTTTGTATGGTCAGGTATTTCAACAAACTCACATTTGTGCTGTTAAAATACAAAGGAATTTTTTCTAAAACAAGGTCGTCTTTTAAAGTCCAGTATATCATCCATGTTTTGCAAAAAGGACCAGCTAATCTAGAGTCCTTCTTCATATTAAACAAATTTGATTTCAGTTCTCATATAGTTTTCATGTAAAGAAGTGCTGTTCATATTAAAAATTGCACCAAAGGAAGATTCACAATGAGTTCTTAGTAACCCATGAAAAAAATATAAATTGCTATGATATAGCAATACTCTTCTCTCAGCATTAAGAAATAATAGCATACAGTATGCAGTAAACTTTTGCTGGCTTTCAATTTGTAAATATCTAGAATTTCTGTAAAAGGAAGTTATCGTCTCTCCTAATTAGAAATTCATTATTTATCTAGGCTAAAGGTACTTATGGAAATCTCATATTGCAAAAGTGTTTCTTAGCTGAGGTTAACACATCAAGATTCTCAAATTTGGAATTCTTTAAAGAGGTACAAGTATACCTATACATATTTATAACCAGAGCTGAAACAAAGTAGAGTTAATGCTTTTGTCTCCATTTTGATCCTAAGTTCCCTTACAAAATATAGTCAGAACACACTTCACTAAACTTTACAAAAGCTATTGGGAGAAAGTAGGTATCTTCTTATTAACTGTGGCAGGAGCACCTACCCTGATGAAGACAGACCTTCCTGGCTGTTGAGACATAGCAGCTGCTGATTCTTTTTTCATGCCCTTGTTCTCTGGTATTTATGGGCCCAGTTAGGACCCTCAGCCAAAAAGAGCTGATATTGACCACAGACCAGATTCAGCTTGGGTATAAATGAGGTCCCCTGGGTGAGCCAGTTTTGAGCCAGTCCTCTTTGGAGCAGCATGCCTGTGGTTGAGGATTGTCTCTTTGGGTCAGGACACCACCCAAGGAAAAGTTGAGGTTGAGCGCCCTAAATTTTAGGTGAGTGATGGTGCATTTTGGATTGTGATTAAATCCTAGGGATGTCTTGAATTGATGGTGCAGTAATAATTTTCCTCTCACAGACATTTAAATCTGTCATTTATCAATGATTGCTGGAGTTCCAATTGATTGTACTTAAAGTAAATTTTATTTTTAAGTATTTGTCCTGTTTATTTAGAGAGCTTCCGCAGCATTAGCAGGATTCCTCCATTCTTACACAATCCTCCTCCTAGTACCTAATTCTCAAAAAGACATAAACACACTCTCCAGAAAAGTGGTATTCAGGCACAAATTATTTCCTTGAAAGCATGGTGAAAATAACTGTTACATCAGGTCTAGCTCTGAAACATGAGGCTGCTGACTGGATAAATACAAGCACATTTATGTATATTTCTCAAGCCAACAAACAAACACCCAAATGCTAAAATTAAAAAGAAAAAAAAAATAGCTTTGCTGAGTTTGCAAAATATAACTCACAAACCAAGAATCAAAAAATTAAACCACCAAAAAATAGAAGCCATTCTTCAATATATGGCTATAGGCATTCAGCAACTACTTTGTCCAGGGTAATGATAAGGGGTTTTTAATCATTTTTGAAACTTCAGTTTAAAGAATTAGCTCCTTTCTGCCATTTATACAATGGAGAATCTTTTTGTTCCCATTTAAAAAAGCTATTTAATAAAAAAAAAAAATACATTGCCAGTATTTGCTGGATGATGGTTAATCCCACTTGGACACACCTTTTAAATTAAATATTCAAGAGACCAAGATATCCAAATCTATTTTCAATGACAATTTCTTACAAAAAGTAGGCTAATGCATTACCATTTAGATACATGACTACAAACATGAATCTGGCCCAAAGCCCACTAATGTGAATGGAAAATCTCACACTAACTTCAAAGGACTTGGGATGAGTCGCTATAATAACTACATAAAGAACATTCCATTTTGGGAGATGGAGCTACATAGCAGCAGTTAATAAAGTCAATGTGTGTTTTTAGTACTTGGAACTTTTTTCAGGAAAGAGTTATACTGGGAAGCAAATAAATTCAACTGCCTGACTGACTGATAGACTATTAAAAAAAAAAAACAAAAAAAAAACCAAAAAAAACAACCCAAGAAAATGCAGAAGGTCATAAAGTGCCCAGGCACTCAAGGTACCAGAAGACTGTGGGGAACTCCGCATTATGCCACACTCATCTAATAGGAAAAACCTCATCATAGTAAGAATTCTCTAGATCTCAAGCTGTAAAGTTAATTTGACTGTAATCTTTTACAAAGCATTGAGAGATGAATGCTCAGCTGGCACACAGTCACTGCCACTGAAGCCGGCCAGCGCTGTGCATTTGGAACGGATGGCTGCACTTCCTGCGGGCGCTGGCCTTTGGCAGCAGGAGGAAGCTCTTCAGTGACAATTTGCATTACCCCTCACCCATGACACTGGACACTGTCACCTACTAATGAGAACCAAAGATTGCATTCACAACAGGTGAACAACATCTTACTTAAATTACACCCCTCAGTGAAAGGGTTATTAAAAAATATACACTATTTACATACTTACAGAACTCATTCAGAGCAGACCCAATTTATGAATAATAAAATGATTTGTCTTTATTATATGAAATAATCATTAAATGAAAAAAAATGCAAAATCTATTTCCATTTCTTTCAGGAAATTCCTCTATGGGCCTTCTTCCACATCCTTCAAATCAGACACTATCTTTTTGAATAAGTAAAAAATACTCACAGGCAAGGCTCAAGTCACCTGCAGGTTTGTACATCTTCAATCCTGTTTTCATTATTTCAAAAATGTAATTCTTTCCCTTTTTCTGAATTCAATTATTTCACAAAAAGCAAAGGAATTTGGCTAATGGACTACACAAAAATAAACTATTAAAACTGGCTGTGTAAAGTAAGGAAACAAAACCAATGATAAAAATATTTTCCTGTCTAGTCAGTTTTCAGTAAGAAGAGTTTAATTTGTTTTCTGAGTCAATGAAAGACAAAAAATTTCTGACAAATTGTGATTTGTAAGTTGATGGAACTGACTGAAGTATAAACTGCATTTCCTTCTTGCTAGTCATTCAAAGTAACTACAAAATCTTGTAGAACAGTAACTGTACAAATATCTGGATAGAAAAAAAATGTAACGCGTTCTAAATGACAAAAACCAAAACAACAAATATTGGACTCACTGTTACTCAAATTATTACATCTGAAACTAATTTCATTGATAAATTTTAAATGTACAATTTACTTTATGTTAACTAAAATCTATATCTGAAATTTATGTTATTACACTATCAAGTTGCAGCTGGCAGTTAACAGAAGACCTGATAACATTTTTGAAAAAATCAGAGAGGTAACTAGATGAAAAGGATAGCTATGAAGAGAGTAAATCCAAGTCAAGTTTTCTGTTTGTTAAAGACAATTAATAATGGGGCTAAGTTGCAAGTTAATTTGCTACACTCAGTGAAACAAGAGCAATATTGCCAAATCTTTAAAAAAAAATGTAATGCCATTTTTTCATTACCACTATGTTCACTTCTGTTTTACAGAAATAAAGATAACATAAAGCTAATATTCAGCACTCAGGTAGTATTTCCTGCTAAATGACATTCAAAATAAAATCAAAATATCATTGTCAAATTGGAAAATGCACTTGTAACTCTACAGAAAAGCAGTATCTTAATCCAGCATACTTACATTATTGCATTCTCCCAGGAAATATAGTGCAAATCCATCAGCTTTTGTAGCTGCCAAAACAATAACAAAAGAAATAATTTTACTCACAGGGGAAACAGAACTTATACAAGATCCCTCATGTGAAACGACAGATTCAATTTCACTTAGGACAAACATCTAAAGTCTTAAATCTGCAGGTCTATTGCTGTATCCCTTGAAACTTCCCAGACTCTACAAAGTTAGAGGTATAATTCTTGTTTTCCCCATTGTTGTTTAGTACATTCTAAAAGATAATTAGAAACAACCTGTTCATACATCTTATTCTTATTCCAATGCCTAAGGTCTGTAAATTCAAATTAATTCATATGACAGTATAGAAGTAACATAAGTAAACATAAGAACATGCATTTACAATATAATCAGTCAGATAACAATATAATTACCATGAGTAAAATAAATACCATTCACAGATGGTAAGCTATATTTGTCTTTGCCTTAATACAGAAAATTATGGAAAAATAAAATTTTGCAAATATTGCCACAAAAACACTTTTCAAAACAAACCCCTTCTATTTTCTGCACTTGCCCTATATTAAAAACACTGACACACACCAGAAAGGCTATACTTGTCAGAATTCTACCAGATTCAAACTGTTGTATGAAACAGGGTAAAGTCAAGTTCCTTAAACTCTCAAAAGTTTAAAGACAACAAAACACCATAACTTATTGCTAAAATGAAAACTCTCAAAATCAGAAGGGGACATAGCAGTCAGTGCTTTTTATCCTGCTTTACACAACAGACTTGGATACTTTGAGTCAAAATCTGTCTCTTTCCAACAGTTAATAAACACTCTAACTAGTTAATAAACATATCTGATATCCAGTTTCTATGAATGAACACAAGAATCCATTTAGCACATTTCAGGGGAGTGATTATACGTATGTGTGATCAAAACAATTGGCTTTCTGCATTTCTTTGACAAAAAGAAAAAAAAAAAACAAAAACAAACCCACTGTTTAGTTACTTGCTTATTGTCAACTGTGTAATACCAGTGAGAGTTCAGGGCACAGTAATTTGCATTCAGATTTTAAATCCTTCAGCTGTAGTTAGTACACTGAGTTATGAGGTAAATGAGCACTATATAGGAAATTAAAACACTGTTATCCTTCAATACCTGTCTTTATTAATTAAGCCCTGTAAGAAACATGCTGTGCACTTATACTGAGTAAACAGCTCAGATACATCTGATACTCTTTCTTACCTATTTTAATGATGCTGCTCAGTTCATACAGAAGTAGTTGGTTATCTCCTCCTGTATCCAGGCGCTGTTCTATATAGCTGTTCAATTCGTACACTACACCTTGCATATTCGTATCCTGGTACTATGGAAGCAAAGATGAGATGAACATTTTAGAATTACTCAGATGTATTTTTCAGGTTTTAAACATATAAACTAATTAAAAATAATACGTTGAGATTTCAATACCGAATCAGTTGAGACTGCCCTAATGTAGCTGCCTGAAGAACTGGATCACAGCCAAGCAAGAGGCATAGCACTTCACTCTATGCTCCATTAGATATTTGTTCAAAGTGTACCGAGTATACCACTGAGCAAATAGTAATTGCCTAAACTTGGCCACGGTCACGTGACAATGTCTCAAGAAGAAACTGAGAGTTGAAACAATTGTAAAATAAGTAACCTTCAACTGCTTCCTTTTAAGCTCCTACTCCACCACTAAAGGAGGCAACTAGCTGCCTTTGCCAGCATCTTCCACCTCAAATTCATGAACCAAATGACTGAACTGTGCCAAGCACCAGAGCTTTGAGGTGGTAGTTCAAGGAGCTCAGCCTTTCAAATACAGCAGCACTTGACACCAACAGACTGAAGGACAGAAATTGCATGAGTCAAAATCACGTTAGCCATTGTGGCCTAAGAGGAAGTTGTTTCAACTTCCTACAGAAGACAAAGCCAGAATGGGGTGCTGGCTGCTGCTACAATGAAACACCATGACATGGCTAAGATCTCAAAGGAAATAAGATGCAGCCTCCCTTCAGGGGCTCAGCTGCATTTGGTTATCCAGCTCCTGAGTCCTGAAACCAAGTCCTAAAGGGCTGATAAAACTCACAGTAAATGTACATGTGTAGCATGACAACATCATGAACAATAATTTCACAGAAAGCAGTACTTGGCAGTAAGTAAAGATTCATTACCTTGCCCAAAACTAGTAATGTGGTAACTGAAGAAAGTAATATGGTCAATTACCTATTGAACTCAGTGATGCAGTAAATTATGTTGTTTAAACTAAAAATGAAGCTGGTGATATTTAGATGAATTAATGTTTCCTGAAAGACTGACTGATTCTCCTGCTCATTCATACTTCAGAGCTAAATGTAATATAGACCAGACTAATGTAAACAGTACTGCAGAAAATGCCATGAAAGTTCAGAGTACCACAGTCTACGCACCATTCCCACTTTTATGTGCACATATGTAACTCTGCCCCATATCTCTCTAGATCTTCTCTGTAACTTTGTGTAAACCTGTACATGTGACACTTACTGATGGATTAAGCATGTATTTTACACAATATATTCCATGATATAACTTTTATCCTCACTACTACTTTCATGCATTTCTACATACAACACACTATGTCACGAATACAGAGCATACTGCCATATATTTAAAATACATTTGGTTTCTTCATCTCAAAAAAACCCCACCAACAAAAAACCCAAGCGCTTTTTGGATAATATCAATTTCTGATTCCTTTCAATTAAGCAGATCTTAATCTTGACTTTAAAATGGCTCCTGAGAACATACAATCTTTGCCCTGACCCCTACTTAACACGTGGTGTTGTATTAATCTATTGCTCCAGATGGACATATTACAACATTTGAGACCCAGACTGTCCAAAATGTTCTCAGTGTATAAAAAACTTAACACTTAATAATTTCTTCTATAAATTGATGTGATGATTATAAATTTTGACAGCAATGTAAGGTCACAGTGTATACATGCATAAACTGCTGTAAATCCTGAGTTTACAATACAGCATGCCATTACCATTATTAGCACCGTATGGCAGCTGGCAAGCTTCCATTGACTGTCCTCTGTTGTATCCTACATTTACTACTGTATGATTCTTCAAAGGGAGAAAATAATAGCATAGTTTCATGAAAGTGGAATTTTCATACTTAAGATATAGCTGTAAGCAGCATATAACAGGAAAATAGTGAACAAGAATCTACATTATTCATACGTGTTAACCCATATCTGCAAAAGTATGTGTAACCACATACCCTAAAGCAACAATAACTAATCAAGCAGACATGCACAAAGCCTTTGTCATGTGGAAAAACGTCTTCTCAGAACTTGGAAATGAATACATATCTCTTTGCCTGTGAAGCACAGTCAGGATTTAAATCAAATCTTTAAAGGTTAAAGCTAATACATTAAGACAACGCATCATCAAAATGAGCCCACTGGCATAACAGCTGTGGCAGAATAATAACTTTCCCCATAATCAAGCAGCAGTTCTGTGTGCATAGTAATTACATAATAAACTATGTGCCCTTTATCCTCACCTCTGAAACATATGCTTGCAAACATTTTGTAAGCAGGGCAAATCATTGCATGCATCCATGTTACTAAAAAGATGGTAACTGTGTAACACATAGAGTTGTAATATGGCAGATTTCTATTACTGTCAATCTGTGAATCCACAACTGGCCAGATGAATAGAATTTGTCCGGATTCACAATCAAGTAATTCTATGACTCAGATCAATCACCAGCAAAGAATTACTCCGTCCTGCTGTAAAATGGTTTTATTTTTATTACAATGGAGTGAATGAGGTTTATTTATTTGGTTCTAGGCATTTTAGATTGGATAACCACAATTATGTTTGGTTGAAAAAACACAATATTCTTTATGAAACGATGTATTTAAACACTGAATAAGTCATCAGCAAACTTTGGTACAAGCACTATCCAAATGCAGTTGCTAACACAGACCTGCGTATATTTGGTGTAAAACTTACTTTAGGAAAGTAATTCCTCAAAAAAATTCAACACAGTGGAGAAAGAGTATTTATTTGTCATCAGATATAGAGTAAGTACTGTTTCTTAATTTGTTAGAGTAGTTCAGTTTGAATTTAAGCATTATTAACACTTAACTCCTCTTAATTAATTCTTCCCATTGCTGATTTCTTTCTATTTCAGATTCAGTAGCTACAAGTTATTTGGCATATTTACTGTAAAATTCTGAATTTCAGTGACATGACATTAAAATAATTCAAGGGGACTAAAAACTGGTTTAGGACTATCATACTGGCATCATGTTTCTAGTAACTTCATATATTATAATGCTATGAAAAAGAACTAACAATTAGAGGGGAAATACTGCTATAAATATTCATATTCACATTTATAAATATGAAAGAAGGACATTTTTGCAGGATTTATATAAAAATATTTCTACGTCTATTTGTCTCTAGAATGTTGTGGTGAAATAGAAGGCAGCAACCGATGACAGGTGATTTAAAAACAGTGCTGTGACTTAGAACTAAACAAAGAGGCTGAGAATCACAAACATTTTATTCTATGAAAGGAGATACTGAAGTATCATAGAGTGAGATAAATTTTAAGCATTCATTCTGAACAATTAAGACAAAAAAATTATTCAAGGACAAAATTTAACAACTAAAGTAAATTTCACGAAGGACGAACTGAAATGAAGATTAATTTCCATGCTTTCATGCTTATAGGGTAGCTGTGCCAGAGGCATTTTATGCTCCTGCAAAAAATAAAAAGCCCTTCTGCTGCAATAAAAAGCCTTCATTAATACAGCACAGGGTCAATAAGTGCCAACATAATCCTGAAGTTGATCTGTTTTGTCTGTAACTTCTTAAAGTGGCTTCTGAATAGCAATGAGAAGAGCAAGTTCCTGTGTAATACTTACTACCTACTACAGAGCTTTTTCTCCGCAGCAACAATTGCCTGGTTCTGCAGCAGAAACACATCCTCTTATAGACCTCATCATGGATGACATTATCACAGGCTAAGAGTCAGAATATGCAAACAGCCCAAATTCCACGTAAGGTGGAGAAGAATGACCAAATGTACTTTGGCAGAACTTCAGTGGATAAGGAGAAAAAAGAAAAAAAAAAAAACAACCAACCAACCAAACTGTGAAGAGAGATTCCTCTTGATGTTGCTTATTTTTCATCTGTAATTTAGGCATCTTAGGCTGGTTTCAGAGGATGTCAGAGAACCACAACACAGAGCTCTTTGTCAACCAATGCAGGCAGCCTCTAGCCAACCACAGGGCTATGATGGCCAGAGCAGTACCGCCGTCTGGGAGGTGGCTCTGAAGTCTTGCCTCCTTACAGGCTCAATGGGGAATGCCAGCACAGGTGTTTTACCCAGGAAACAGGAGGTGGTGTTGACCTGTCGTATCAGTATGCCTTGGAAACAGACTTCTGGGAAAGCAAGGACAATTCTTCTAACAAGCATCAAGCATTTTATTAAAAATTTTCAAGGCTCCTTACCCATCCTTTCAAGTATTATCTGACTGAAATGTAGAAATGCCTGGGAAAGAAGTACAGATCTTCATAATCAGTGCTTCAGGTCCAGCCCCTGGTGCCACCCCAGGCCTCCCCTATTTTGTTTACTGTGTGAGAGGAACTGGGAGGCGAGGGGCACTGCCTGACTCTCATCAATGTGCAGGCTGGCTGGACTGTGCAATGAGGACAACAGCAGTGCTGAGTGAGCTCATGTTATAGATGTTGTGCCCAGTGCTCCTCTAGCCATTTGCAAGGTACTCGAGAGGTGTTAGAGGGATGACAACATGGAAAGGTTATTCTGTCCTAGGACACTTAAAACTGAGGCCATAAATACAGTCTGACACATGTAAACAGGCAAAAAAAGAAAAACCACAACCCAACAACAACAAACAAACAAACAACAACAACAACAACAACAAAAAAAAAAACAAACCCCAAAACAACAGGAAAAAAACAGCCTCAAAAAACCAAGAACCAAAAAGCTCCCTGAGATCAAAATAATATTCTTTAAAAAAGAAAAACAAAAACAAAACAAAACAAGAAAAAAACACCGAACAAACAAACAACCCCAGCTGTTCCAGTAAAAAGCAATACCTGGACTGGGATTAGGACTGGATCCGCTGGCACCAAGAGAGGCAGAGAGGCTCTTGTAAGGAGCCTCAGTTGTTGAACAGCGCTAAATCACTAAGCACAAAGGATATACATAGGAGATTGTATAAAGACACAGGAGTTTAAAACACTTATTCTCACTTTAGTTATGTCAGGAAGTATTTCAGATAACCAGATAATACTTCATCAAATCACCTAAATTAAGCTGTCAATGATGGCAAAAAGACTAGCAGATAGTGAAGCCAAGTGATTCTGCACAGCACTTTATAAAAAACATTTCCTTAGGCAGGGTCTGGATTTCACCACAAACACCTAAGTCATGAGATCTGAAAGGTGATAACGAGCTGTACCCAAACTTCCTTCTTTTTAAAACTGACAGCTACTCTTCTCTCTATGAAGCATACTACAGAATATAAGCAGCTGCTAAACCCCAAACCACCAAAATCTCCTGATAAACTTCCAGCCAACACAAGTTTTCTTTCCTATAAAACTATAGTGTCAGCAACAAGACCCATCAGGGAACAAATTTAAACATGAACTAAAAAAACCCTTCAAATAAAAAAAAAAGTGTATTTGTTTGCAGTCTTAATGGTCTGAACATTTGCTTGACATTTGATTGAGATGTCAATCTAAACTATTTCATGCTAGGCATGCCCATACCTGACCAGAAGTATAAAAAGACTGGTCTTACATATGTAAGTTCTCAATGCCATTGACACCTGCTTTATAAAAAAAGAATTCCCAACAGCAACACTTTTATACTTCTTAAAAATAAGCACTGCAGTCACAAAAAACAAATAAACAAACTCAACTGTTTGGTGCCTTTTGTTGAAATACATCAGATTTCCCTTCCTTTCAGGTAGCATTATGAAAAAACCCAGAGCCACAGTTACTACCCTGATTTAAGAGACCCACTCTAACATAATTTTCTGGTTGCCTCCACAATTTATCTTCCAGGAAGATTATCAGTACTCGATTGGTGTGTCCTTTTTAAAGAAATACTGTATTTCCTTTAAGAATTTTGGGACCAATACTTTATTTGCCATGTAATAAGCAGATTTTTAAACTGAAGTATATTCTTGGAGGTGTTTTTTGTTTGGTTTTGTTTTTTGGGGGTTTTTTTTTTGTTTGTTTGTTTGTTTTGCTTTGTTTTTTTGGGGTTTTTTTCCTTTCTCCCCCCTAAAAGTGCATAACCAGAGAGGAATATATTGGAGACCAAATCCAGTCCCTTGCAGGCAACAGCAGCCTTATAAGAGGCTTCTTGTTTAAAAGTACCTCGAACATTCATTTCATGTGTCACTACACTTTACTGTAATGAGTAGACATTAGCAGACATCTAATTTAGAAACAAAAAAGGCCAGACCTGTATCATGATAGTCACCTACTTCTTTAAATGCAAGAAATAACTATATTTTTAGTTATAGTAATATTACTGCATTTCTGCTGACCAAAGGGTATAAAGAAATAAATGCTTGTTAGGTTGTGTACATTTGATATGTATGTTTATGTGTACTGCTACCTTCTGTAGGCCTTGTACTTTCACTGGCTACAATATTTTGCATTGTTTAGCTGCACTGATTGCTAGTTCACATCTTGCATAGAAACTGGTGCTTCTCATTTTTGGGCACCAATAACTAAGAGATAACTGAATCCTAATAACAGTGAAAACATAGCTAAACTGCACACGTGAAGAACCAAAAATATGCATCTGGACTTAATTTCACAAAAAAACAACAACAAACAAACAAAAAAACACAATCAAAAAACAAACCCCACACCACAAAAAAAAACCAAAAAACAAAACAAACCAACAAACAAACAAAACAAAAGAAAAAAAAAACAAAAAAAAACAAACAAAAAACCACAAACAAACAAACAAAACAAAAGAAAAAAAAACAAACAAACAAAAAAAAAACAAACAAAAAACCACAAACAAACAAAACAACAAAAAAAAAACAGGAAGGGAACAAAACTGCTTGCTTGGTTCAATATGGAAATGTTGAACTGAAGGATATCAAATCCTCAAGACTCAAAAATAAAAGTAGAGATAATGTCTAAGCAAGCTTACAGTGCAGAGCTGGCTTTCAGAGGAGCAGTGAGCTTGGACACGAAGCTCAGAAAAATTTCTCTGCTCCAAAAAATCAGAAGAGATAACCAGGGTTGGCTGGAGTAATCAGTTTTCTTTAAACTTGGACACTGTAAAGCAAGAAGGTATAAAGAGCAGACTTAGCTGAGGTGACTAATTTTAATGCTTGTACATAGCCTCAGAGAAAACTGCTTCTACATGCATTTGTCTGATGTCTATTCTTCTTGTTTTGTCTGGAGAGGACATGGGTTAGAACTTGCTCAGTAAACAAGGTTTAGCATTGCGGCACTGTACACAGGTATTTATGAATTGTTTGTTGGCACATCAAACACTGTTCATGACAAAAGTAAAGAGGGGAAAATATGAGAGGATATTTGGCAGGACGGGCACTATAATGTCTGAAGATGCAAACCAGGTCTCACTCTGCACAGAATGGATTCACTCATTTTGAAGGCATGCATTTCCCAGCCTGTTTACGTTGTTAATTTCCAAGACTTGGAGAGATGGTGAACACCTTCCGTAGGAAAAGCTTCTTGCTTCCAATTGGTATCCAATTCTAATCTTTCCATCAGCTCCTTCCCTGTTATCAAATGGTAACACTGAAATAAATTGCTTCACTAGTAATAGGAAAAATACATAATAAAAGCCAAAGGCTTGGCTTACAAGAAAAGAACATTATGATTATATAGAAGAAAGCATATATGCTGTTATTAACTGAAGGTCTCATCAAACTCCATATCTCAATTATAACACCTCTCCAGATTATATAATAAGAAAGCATAATGAGCTTCATTTTAACTTGACACGGCTGAATATTGCTCCTCTTTTTAAAAAGCTTTTTATAAAATCACATTCCCTTCTAATACTTGTCTTGCAAGCACTCTAAAGACATAATGTACAAAATAAAAATAAACTTCCTCATTTTCCTACCACTGTTGCTTATCACTATCACAGTATCCACAAGATTTTCTTTATAAAGAAATCAGCTCATACAAGCATCATCTTCTCATGACAATGGGTGCAATGCCATTTGTACCAGTTCTAAAGGCTTAATATATGTTTGTTCTAGTTCCCCTAATTTTTTGACTAATCTGTTGCAGTCTTCAGTTCTGGGACTGTACGAAAACATTTAAATCCCATATTTAATAAAGAAATACTACAAAGAATGAGCTTGCTTTGCCAACATGTCATAAAAGCCCAAACTTTTATTATCAGTTGCATAGGGAAGATACATGCAATTATTGCATCTATTTACTGAAAACACACTTGCTAATTCTGTTACTGTCAGTGACATACTGTGCTGGGTCCTAGCTGGTGCCAAGGCAGCTGCCAAAAGCTCCAAGTCCGAAAAGGGGAAAGGAGAGGCTTAAAATATTATTCCTGTTTCTAAGAACAAAGTACTGTAAATGAGTTAGTCACTTGCTAGGTAATAATTTTCTGGTGTTTATATGGTAAACTTCTGCAAAGTGAATTGCTGTTGGCATCACTGGAGTTTAGAAAGCAAAGGTACTTGCCAAAAGGCAGCTTCACTGGAAGTATTGTTCAAGTAAACATGGAATGGAAAGTCATTAAGCAAAATGAACAACAGCTAATTTTGCTGTGATCGTATCAGGAACATTAAGTATTTTTGTTTAAACTTCAGAATCTGAGGTACAAAAGAGCACACAGTGATCATGGGAAACTTAGCAGCACGTAGAACAAAATCTTGGCTATAGTTCATGTAGGAATGGGGTTATTTTTGCCAACTGAAAAGAATAACATGTCTCCAATGCACACTGTTTTCACTAATACTGTCAAACAAATGTATCTTTAGTCTAGATATACATGAATACATATGCACTTAGCGCTTAAACTTACACTCCTCTATTTTTGTTTCTTTTGCAGATAAAAGTAAAAACAAAGTATAAAATTCAGCTTTAGTTTTCTTCATCAAAATAATTCAATAGTCAGTTTTCTTCCTGAAATCCTTCTGCCCAGAAAACCAATTCTGTAGCTAGGATGGATGGGATCAGCCAACACACATCTGCACAATAAGTAAGCAGAAGAAATTCAGCATTTCCAAGGATGTTCCTAATACTACATGATGAGGAAAGGAGATTCTGTCCCCAGTTACATATATTTCATAAATACAGGAATCTAGCATGCAGAAAGAAGTTCACAGGTTCACTGTTTGGTCACAGATGCTCATGAGATATTTTGCAGCAAGAGCTCTTCTTATGTCAAAAGCAGGCTACAGGAATCAGGAATTTTTTTTTGTTTTCCACCCACCTGTCAGCTACTACATCAGCCCAGTCTAGGATAGCTTTACATATAACTTCTGAACACCAAAATACTGATGAAATTGCCATTAGTAGACCAGATTTAAAAATAATAAATTTTGAAATGCTTCTTTTCTGTGCTACAGATTTCAGAATTTAAAATACGTGGCAGGTTTCTCCTACTCTCACCTTGTTTCAAAAACACGCAATGTAATTCTGATAGACAAGATTGCTACTTTATTTTATTTTTTCCGCTAATCTGCTAAAATATCAAAAGATTAAAAATGAATTTCCTATTCAACAGCATTTTTCAGAACTTCTTTAGTTTTCAAAGTGTGAAACTGCAATACAAACCCTTGAAAATACTGAAATTTCCTTCCAGTAATTCAAGAAGTAAATTATTTTTTTCAAAAATCTGGACACTATTCATCCACTGCATTTTGCTGATAAAAAGAAAAATGGGAAAATGAACGACAAGTGCAGCATTTAGACCCCCTAGAACAATCCTATAATCTTGTATATTTACAAAGAAAAAAGGTAAGGGTTTTGGGGGAGAGCAAGTTGTTAAACAATTTTTTTTAAAAATATCCTCCCCCAATTTAATTCTGTTGTCCAGTGTAAGAACAACAGAAAAGGTAACTCTTGAAGCGATGGTTGTCACAACACATGACTATGAATGTTTTAATGTTTTCACTCTGCCCAACACTGAAAGATGGAAAAAAAAAAAAAAAAAACAGCAATGAAAACCACATTTTTCAGCATAATTCTGCCTTGGTTCCTAATTATTATAATATTTTAAACAAGCTGGTGATTTAATTCTGCAATAAATTTCCTCTCACTGACCTTTATTTTTGCTTCCCTGTGATATAAGCTTCTTCTTGCAGACATTCTCAGGAATTAAAAAATGTATCACTTAATGACTTTAAAACTCATAATTCTTCAGTTAGTATGAACATGTCTTTTTGTCTGAAAAATACTACTTACATATGGAACTTTCCCAATTTAAATTCTAATTTATGTTCAGATTTTAATTAAACTGGTATCTGTTTGAGGTGCTGATGAAGAAAAAGGATGTATTACAATGGTCTACATTATTATATATAGCATTATTCAAAAATACTATGAACTAAGAAACATGTTCTTTTGCAGTAAGGTGTGTTACTGAGTGCTCTCAAGTACTGTACTTTTTTAAAAAAAAAAAAAAAAAAGTCTAACACAGTATATACACCAAGTGCACAAACAAGGGAGAATATGTCTACTTAAGAACACCCGAGGTATCATCTGCACCCCACTGACTCCAAGGCATGAAGTGACAGCCCATCCATCTTCAGCAAAACTCTGAGTCACTATATATGACTTCGAGGCGCTGAGATGGCTGGGACCAGCATGTCTGAGAGACGGATGGGGTGACTGGCAGGGCAGGCTTGGGGGGGGTTCAGAGATTACTTTTTTTGCCTTAAATAGCTCAAGTGTGGTAACCTAGATATGTTTTGTAATTCCATTTTACAGAGTTTTAGGTAAAATGTGAATCTAATTACCAAATTAACGACAATTAAAAGGAAATCTCTTCCACAGAAATAATGACTCCTCAGATTTTTAGGCAGATATTTAATTATTTGGAAATCAAACAATATATACAGATATACTAATAACAATAATCTTCGGCTGCACCAATAGGTATTTACTGAACTGTCTTAACTATTGAATACTAAGGGGTAACCAAAAAATGTGTTGTAAGTTAATAGATTACTAAAACGTATTAATTTTCAAAGAAATTCTTAACACCATTAGATATCCATAGCACATCACATGTATGGAGAACTTCTGCTTGAATAAACTCATTTTAGACATAATTTAATCCCTTTTTTGTAGTCTCATAAGAGGTGAACTTCAGTTCCCCCTTATGTCAGCCCTCTGCTCTCAGTTACCAAACCGAGGTTTCCACTACCAGCCTGTTTCCACTCATTCCCTGCCCTAGTATTTTCCAAAGGACTTCCCCTGAGAGCAAGACCACCCAGACAGCTTTTGCAGTCTTTCAACCAGCCTTATTTTTAATTTGCGTCTGACACTACTGTGTTTCTCCTGGGAACATGAAATAGTTTATGCAAGGCATTCAAGAAGAGGAGCAAAACAGGACTATGATTTTTTGATTCAACCTCAGACAGCTATAAGTGGCTTCCTCATGTTACACAAGATAACATTTGGGTGCTTTGGGCTGACTGGACACATCCGAGAACAACAGACTGTCCCATACCAATCTTTTGTCATTCCCAGCAAAGGCACTAGTTTTTAACAGATCCTCCTAACTACATATTCTGCAGGACACAGTGGCAATCAGATGTAAGGCTAGAGTTGGGAATTTATTACCAAATAAGTTATTTAAGATTTTACATTACATTTCATACAGTACACTGCAAAATATTTCAAATTACAGAATTTAGCTCATCAGTACCACAGCATATCTCAAAGGGAGTTATTAGACAGGGCATATTCCTTCCCTTGTTTTCTCTTATGGTTGACATCTCTTGAGGCAGTAAGACTGATTAAATAGTCTGCTGTTATTCCTACGCTCAAAGTCCCATGATTTTTCTGGTTTCTGTGAAGTACCTTTTTAAAACTGGATCATGAAAATAGCTCTGTGAGAACTCTAAATTTGTTAATACAAAACAACCTTTAATTTATCTACAGCAAATCAAGTGTTCTTAATATTTATTTTCCTTATTAACTGTTCTCTAGTCAGTACACCATTTTTTTTTCCTCTGGAGATCCACCATGTCCATGGAATAGACTCAAATATTGAACACAGACTGCACAAAAATCATCTTAAGTGAACAGTGGGCCTCAGAGAATACACTTCCTTTTAGAGTGGATGGAAAGCAGCACTTACCCTGCTGACTTCTTTAGGAGTTGATTCATCTATGAGGAAACAAAACACACAATTAGGCACTCAGGGAAGTTTCTGGACTGAATGCAGAACAAGATACCACACTTCAAACAATTTTTGCACCATTGTACAACATGGCTCCATAAAGTAATTTAAATATCCTGAGACTGGTGTTCATTTACAATCTTTTAAACTTCTATATCTAAAACTTAATTAAAATTAGAATAAAGTATTCAAGAATTCTGTCCTGACTAATAATAAGAAGAAATTTACTACATTTCATAAGTCAGTTCACAGGCCAGCTAAACGTATAAGTCCTATATCGTTCTCCTACATTTATATACCAATTCAGTAAGAAAATAGTCAGCATTACACAGTCTGAGAACCAAAGACCCTTTTCTACCAAATATATGCCCCAACTTCCTACATATGTGAGCAAGTTAGTGAGTAGACTTTTACTTTCTGTTCTGAAGATCAAAGATGCTATACCTCTTGACTTCTTTGGATATGGAAAAAAAGCCTCATGACAATAAGACTACAAGAATATTACTGATGTGACCTGGCATGTTAAAGGCACACAGTTGACAATGTTATATATATATGTATTTGTATATAAATATGTATATATAAACATATACTAACATACACACTATTATATTTTGTCTTTTTAAATGCAAGCAGATTCTCATGCATTTTTTTGTAATTTAAATATGTAAAAATAAGCACAGGTACAATAACGGAGCACTAGCTAAAATACTGAGTCTTATTTCTGAAAACAAAGGGAAAGTAGTTATACATCAAGAATGCATCTGCCACAGGAAACGTTTCCAACTTCCAGTTCAATCACACCAAAAGCAACTTAAACACATCCTTACAAACCTCCAGTTGGTTAGCTGTTTTGGAAAACATGAAGGGAACTATTTGTAACCTTGTATTTGATACTAAGAATCAAATTACAATGCTTTGGAAATTAATTATAGAGTCATCAAATAGATTTAATCTCACAAAGTATATGGTTATTTCTGTGGACCTTAACTTGCACATATTTTGATACATCTTTATTGAATGGAATTTTATATATCTCTGTCAGATACAGACCTAGTATCACCTAGGCTGCTTAACAGAAGATACACTACATTTTCTCCAAAATCATCTGCAGGTGAAGGAGGGATCTCAAGGTGCCCCTTGAGAAGGGAATATTTACAAGTATTTCAATGTTATAACCAGCAGAGGCTCTTCATAACTTGACATTTAGGATGAACTTTTAAACAATAAAGCTAGAAAAAAAAAAATCTAGAAAACAGATTCAAGAATCTATTTCCAATGAAAGAGCTCTATCTATAATCACACAAATTTCTCCTCAAAATTTAGTGTTACCAAGTAATGTATTTCACAACTATGAATGAACGTTAATCTTCTCTTACCTCCAATCAAACAATATACCAGTAATTTACACATGCAGAACACAAACATAAACTTAATTGAGCTATTTTAAGTAGTTTTGTTGTTTGCAATGAAATGTATAACACGTACTCTGAAATGTTCAGTGACATTATCTTCCTTGACTGGATGAATCTACATGCCAGTTACAAGAACAGCCAAAGCTAGACTTAAAATCCATCTCCCATATTACCTGATTTCTGACAGTGAGCAACAGAAGATGTGAACAGAAAACCAAGTGATGATATAATGATGCTTTCCCTGGAGTATACTCTCAGTTTTCAGTAGTTTAAGGATCAAACAGTTCCTGAGTCAGTGATATTTTTCTGTTTAAAAGACTAGGATGGGGTTTTCTTCCTCAGACTTTTCAGGGGTAGGAGGGGTGTTAAATTTTGTTTGAGCTACCATCCTTCAGCATTCACAACATTCTCAGACTTCCACAGTTCAAACACATATTATGAGAAAAACTATATTTTATTTTTAATCTGGACATTATGAATTTCATCTGATGCCCGCTATTCACCTTATCTATGGAGCCTGTGATTCTAATAAACCTCTCAAACAAGCCTTTCTCTGCTTCACACCCCATCAGAACCTTTCCTGCCTTGAGAGGTCCAGTCTGGTTTGCTGTTGGTGTCAAGCAAGCCACTCTGCACTGCTGATCGCTCTCACTGCTCCTGCCTCCTCTATCCCCCTGCATCCTGCTGGGATGGGAAGTCCAGAACTCTGCTGCAGCTTGGGAAAACACAACGGGGCCTTACAGAATGACACAGGGATGATTTAGAGGTCTGTTCTCTGTTTGAAAAGAGTAATTCCTAACATTTTACCTGTTTCTTGATGGTTACTAAACACTGGGCTAACACTTTTAAACATTGACATTTTGTAATACCAATAGCTCTCTCCAGAGTGCTAACAAATAATTAAGAGCCCACTACTGCATATGTGTAATTAGAAACATCTTCCCCATGTAAAGCAGTCAGCATTTATCAGTATTAACTTTGTCAGCTGTTTTCTCTCTCAGCTACTCAGTACTTGTAACATCCTAAATAAATCCATATCCTTAAAAAATAATCTCATTTTTCAAATAACCTTCAATCCTGCATCCTCTTACCAAAATCATGTATGTATATGCTGATAAGCATGGGTAAATCATACTAGTGATTTTACTCGATTGGAAAAAAAAAATAATTTATTGTAATATATCTAGTATAAATGACTACCATCATAATCCTATCTCTTTCACACTATTGCAAGACATAATTGCCACTGCAATTTCCAATAATAGAGGATAGATTAAATGCACAAAATCTGAAGCTTACCACACAGTATAAAATTCTATATAATCTCTATTTGGGCCACCATATAAAAATTTTCAGTGCTCCAATATCAGAAAGAGCAATTAATGACTTCCTATTCTTGGAGATCCTTGACAATGCAGTTTCATAATCTGAGCAAGATGTTACAAATGCCTTCAACCCAAAATGAAACTTCCCACACATATATAACACTGTGCTTTAATTTGTATAACATGAGATACACAGGTGACACTCCTGCCTTGCGACTCATTGTTAATTCCTTTATTTATAATAAAAGCATCATTCTTTTATTAAGAAGTTATATAAAGTTAACATAGGAAGTCTTTGTCCAGGTCTGGGTCCATTTTGTTGGGTACAAAGACATGAAAATGGACAGAGAGTCATTCCATCAAAGAATGTTTGATTTATATCTGTGAGGAAATTGAAAGAAATATGCTAACAGATCTGGAAGGAAAAAATAACACCTATGGTACTCAATAACAATAATGACTAGAGACAATACTTTTTCATAATAAAAAAGAGATATCATGAATATGCCATTTTTTCAGAAGAAAGATAAACAAAGTGTTTGGCAAGTTTGGTATTAGAACTCCACAGTCAAAGTTTGCAATTCAGGGATTGTGAGCTGGTGGGAAAAATGGAAGATATTTTTAAAGGAAGAAGGAAAGCAAAAGATGAGGGGGAGAAGGAAAGAAATGGCTTCAAATACTCTGTTAATACATCTAGATGCAAGTTAAATTACTACACAACAAGCTAGAAAATTTTCCATATTTAAAGAAACCAGAAGCCTAACAAGAGGCCTTTTTTCCCCACCAAGAGTAAAGGAAGAAACATGATCCCATGAATTTGGAGTGAATCAAATTGCCTTTCTGGAGATGCAGAGGCATCTTTAAGGCCTAAGTACACACTACTTGGTAAGATGTATGTACACCTCAATGCTGGCACCACTCCTCTGTGGTTTTAGCCATAGCACAGCGTATGGTACTTCCCCTACAACTTAGTTTCTGTGAGCTAAATACAGGGAAAATCATTGCAGCAGCAGCTTTTCCCATAAATTTCTCTAATAGTCTAAACACAGGATTCAATAATATATGAAAGTAACAGGGGGCTGATGAAAAATACCCACAATTTGCATATTCCTGTTTATTTAAAAGGCATAAATTATGTTTGTTTAAAAGGTACAAACACACTGATCTCTTGTTTGTAAATCAAGTTCCATCCCTGTGAAATACAAAGCTTTTAAAGAAACAGATTAACCATTAAAATAAATTCAGAGACATAAAGTACATCAATAAATAGCAGCCTGCTATAGAGTTAAATCTTACATAAAAATTCAATGTGGCCTGATGCACGGTGCGGTCGGTAGTCAGCAGCAGTGAGATGGAACCAGCTCAGAAGAGCACACAACCTGAGGAAGAGGTAATTTTGCCCTCCAGAAGCACTAGGCACACGTCTGTAACCTAGCAGAACACCCTGGTTTAGCTGATGCTATAAAGCCTATTATGTTAATGTCTTGTTAATTTGAGCATAAGCACACACAGATACCATGACTGGAAAAATGGGAAGCTATGGGAAATAAAACTAAATTTCAAAGTATTCACCACCTCCATATACCCAGTTTGCAGACCAAAACCCTTGCACCAGCAATAAGGTTCTTCTACTCAATAGTGAGCTAGGTCAGCCTAATAAATGTGCAGAAAATGGTTCACTTTCTAAACTTTCAAAACCAGGTAACTATCCCAGACCACAAGAATAAAGTTACACATGGTTTTATTTTGACAAGTTGGCAGACATTACTATTTAAAAAGCTCTCTTCAGAGGTTAGGGACATCAGGAGGCATGGAAGAATAAGAAGAATTCCATGATAAAATGTGGGTTTTAAGAACAAAATTACAATTTAACAGACCTTAATACCTCAGATCTACTACCTGTACAATTCTAATTAACAACTACACAGCACACTACAAATATACATAATAATTGCTATAGTAATTAAAGGCAACATCCACCTGGGAAAGCTTTCACACTAAACCAAGACAACAAAGATAGGAAGAAGCAGAAAACTAGAAAGGGAACAGACAGGAAAAAAACTCCACAGAAGGTCTGGCATTTGGCACAGTATAGATGAGGCCAGGTTTGGTATTTGGCACAACATACAGGAGGCCATGTTTAGTTGGGTTTCTTTTTTTTTTTGGTGGGGGGGGGGGGGGGCGCGCGGTGTGGATGTGTGGTATGTGAAGGGGTGTTAAACTGTGTAATAGTTCATTTAATAGGAAAAATTCAGATTTTAGTTTGCACATTAAAAAAAAATCTCATTTCATACTTGTATTTCTACACAATACTTTTTAAAAAAAAAAAACAAAAAAACAAAACAAAAAAAAAAACAACCACAAAGCTAAATGATCTGACAATTGAAAGATGTCAAGCCAGAGTAATCACAAAGACAACTTTAATGCAAAGCAAGCTTTCAATATCTCAGATACAATATTCTGAGGCATTTATCAAGGAAGCAATAATCCAATGCCTAGTCAGTTTTACCACAGGAACTCTTTTGGAAAAACAATATTGCACTTTCTTCCTGGTCTTATGCTGTTCTTTGTTCTGTGTAGTTAAATACTATTGCTGGTCCACTGTTGATGACTGGAAACAAACGCTTAGGATTAATTCTCTTCATGAGATCCCAGATAGCTCTACAGTCACATTTTCCCAAGAAATGTTTTGCCACACAGCAGATGTCAGATTGACCTAAGAGTTTTACTTTTCAGAATTTGACTTAGGCTCCTTTTCCTTCAGCTAATAAGATACAACTTATTTGGATTGCAATTAGATCAGCACAAATACCTTTGTTGTTTTTTTTTCCCTTAAGAAGTGTCATACACCCACATGTCAATACAAATCCCACATCAATAAGTGTAGATTGGTGAAAGACTGATCTCACCATCATGAAATAAAGTTTATCAGGTTTAATTTATTTCTCTGGTAGAATGGCATCAATCAGATGAGTTGGTCAATCTATTTTAATTGCCATTTGAAATCCTTGTTTGAGATACTCTGCATTCTTGTTTTAGACACCTTGCATCTGGCAGCTTATGCATCCACTGATTTGTAAGATCTTTCAAAGACACCTTAGCTGAGGGTGAGTTTCCAAAAGTGGCAACTATCACACATATATAACAGAAATGCTAAAGCCATCATGCAAAATTTTCTTGCTTCTTAATGCAGTCTCACTAAGAGCACCTGAACAGCTCTCCTGATTTTCTATTGTCTGGATTTATTTCACAATTTGAAAACACTTGTAATATTACTTCACAGAAAACTAACTTAGACAGTTTGTTTAGACAGAGACCTAGACATTGAAAGGGAATATTCATTAGTACTGATGCCTGGTGGCACACTAGGTTTCTTTCCTTGAAGCAGGACAAAACATGAATTCTAGCTCTTTTACATCAACAGTAAGATCCACATTTTCAAAAGTTCCTGAAAAAGGGTGCTCAGTTCTTCTCTTCTTAAACAACAAAGTAACATGGATCAGAAAATAAATAAGTCCCGAACCAAGACTTCATTGCAGATTCTAAGCAGAGAAACATATTGTCTGCCAAGCGTCCTAAAATTTTTATATACTCCTTCGCAGATAAGCAAGCAGGGCACTACACAAAACAGGAGCCAGGAGACAGTGCATTTGACTTCATTAGAGATAGCTAAACGTTTAGAAGCTCATTGTTTTTTAAGGTCTTTGTCCTCCCCAAACTGATTAAACATTTGAGCAATTTTGCAGGACAACTTACTCTGGCCAGAAAATTTCCAAAAGGGACCCTCTGAAAGGATCACCAGCTCTTGTGAAAACAGATATGCGTACAAAAGATACAGAATTTGCTCTTGTTTCTGAAATTACTTAGCAGTACAAAGCATACTGATAGTAGTTCTGTACTTTGCATATCTATGGACAAAAAATTCTCAACTGCATACTCGATGTGACAATTTAGGCTAATGTAAGCAGGGTATTTCCACAAAATTATGACCAAGAAAATTGCTTTATAATTAACATAGACTTACCTTCTCACTTTGTTCAAATAGTGGGATATTGAATATCTTCCCCACATCAGCTAAAAGTTTCATAAAATTCTGTAAAAGTCTCTCAAGTTGAATACACCTCAGCAAAAGTCATGTTGGAACCTAGTCTCTGAACACCAGGAAGAAGCTTAACAGTTTTCAGCAGTGAATGTACTTCACCAAGAAAGCCCACATTGTGTTTTATGGTAATTGGCCTATGACTGCATATCCTATTTAACACGACTGTTGAATGAAGAGAGTGTTAAATTGGTTAGCTCATCTATCTTACCAGTCAACGAGGTGCAATTATCACTGTTTATTACCGGAATACAGCCACTAGACAATGGGCTGAAGACCACATATAACAACTTATAAATTTTTTCATACTTACCAGTTCACAGCTACACATTTTTGCCTATATCAACCACTCTTCTTGCCTGACACTCAATTCTCTTCAGCATTCACTGCACTAGCTGTTATAAGGCAGCTTTCTTTAAAATTGATTACAGGTCTTGCAAACATGTTTGGTGAAGGAAGTCTCTCATCCAGTAGTAATACAATTTCAGTATCACTCTTGTTAAATAAAACTTGTTTTTCTCCCATATTTTGGTCCCAGAATCCTGTTGGTTGACAAGTATAAGATATCCTTAAAGTTTACTCCAGTTGATTTCAGAAACAATTTTAAAAACAGCATTAACGCTACTAAGCTGCTCTCTCACTACTGAATAGAGTTGTTCCTTCATTTTTGAATGTGTTTCAAATATACTGCACAAAGGTTGAAGTTTTATTGTGTTCAGCAGGTGTTTTCAATGAGAAGGAAAAAATTACATCGCTGTTGGCTCAAACACTACTCAGACACATACCTTAAGCAATTCCACTGAAATCAACAGAACTGCTACAGCATGCATTGGAAACCAGAAATGGTTTTATGTATGAAATGTCATGGCATTCCTGTTAGGTATAGTGATTCAGAGCTGAAGAGGATCATTAAAAGAGAACGCTACTGGAATCAGTTCCGACAAACCTCCAACAACCTGAGAAAGTCACGTTAGAGATTTTCCACTGCAAGACATTTGAATATTTTAAAAACATATTATTATGCATATTCTTTGGATCCTGCTGAGCTCCTTCAGTTTGACTTGTTCATTCCTAGTTCATGAATACCTCTTCCTGACTGATAAACTCTCTGGAAGATTTTAAGGAAAGACACTTCCTCCTCTTTCCCCAACATCTGTATACAGCCCATCCTCCACTCAGTCTTACAAGGCAAGGGAGGGGGATCACAGAGTGCCCACAGCTCAGTACCATTAAGTTCCTATCCCTGGCACGGAGTGAGGCTCCAAAGATTTGCTGGCCAAACATGCCAAGAAATTTTAGCAGGTTCTTACCTTCTGGAGCAGGAAATAATGTATATGGCCCAGTGACAGCAAGAGAACAAATTAATCTCACGCTTGTTGGGAAAAATGTAATCTTACACTTACCGTGTGGAAAAAGATCGTCAGATGCCAACATTTTTACTACACTTTTTCCCTCCATTTCCTTTCTATTTTGTTCTCATTCCTACCTTTTTGTTTACTGTATTATCATTTCTTTCTGTTTATAAAACATATATGTTTTTTTAAGGAAAAAACATGTCCATATAATAAAATTGTAAGCTATCACGCTTTTATGAAGTTGTTTAAAATTTTCAGATTCCAGTGTTTATCTACTAAAGAGAATCTATAGTACAAAAAGCTTCAGCCTGACTGATTTTATTGTTTCTGTGTCTCTGACTACATTGAAAACAAATGTCATGTTACTGAACTTTGCAGTAAAATCCTCAACATCTGCAGAAAGATCAAGACTGAACAGTTTTCTTCTCTTTAGACCAGCTGACAAAAGAAACAAAAGAAAATGCCCCAGAGGAAAAGTTTGCTAACGTCAACAAGGGTAAGGGATCATTAGAGCTTAAAATGATAGGTTGCCACATGGGAGGGTGTAGTGATCCGGTGTGAAACATATTTACGTCAGGGGAATCATTTCAATCCCTCTGAAGAAACCCTACTGTAACTACAACATACGTACATTTGTATTAGAGGTGTATTTTATTTCTTTTGCCCTGGAGATTGAAAACTGAGAAACTGAGAAAACATTCAAACTAATCTGGATAATACTGAAAAAGAAAAAGTGACAGAATAAAATTTACAAATGAAGACTTCTTGCTTTTAGGATATTTCATCTGATTTGTCTGTAATCACAATCAAGCTCTCAGTGACTATGTGTTGAGTGTTACAGAATAATGATGTGCAAATAATTTGGGATTTTGGTCTTTGAAAAATGACATGTTACACTAACAGGATAAACAGATTGAAACCAAAAAGAAGATTGAACTATTTACTACTTATCAGTAACACCACCATGAGAGAAGCATTTTGCTTGCAAGGAGGAGATTATTAGAAAAAAATAATTATAACTTCAGTGAGTGTAAAGGAACAGAACACGTAAGTACAAAATTATAGATAGCTCTCTATAAAAGATAATGACAGTACCATCTGAATTTCTAAACTAGACGTTTTTCCTATAAAAAGATTTATAATGACAGATAATTATAATCCATATGAATTATACAAAAAAAAAAAAACTACCAAAGCAAAACAAACAACAACAACAACAAAAACAAACAAACAAACAAACAAACAAACAAACAAACAAACAAAAAAAAAGGCACCAAAATTATCTTTTTGGCTGCTGTACCAAAAAAATAAAATAAAACCTAAGATATATTGTGGAGTTCAGTAGTCTTATACTGGCATTTCAACAAATGCAAAATTTTAACTCCCTCTAGTAGCAGGTACAGTATTAAAGATACTAGGCCAGACTTTGAAAAGTTTTCGGCAGTGATACATGCACTAGGTTTTCCAAAAATTTCTGAAGTCAGGCACCCAATTCCTTGAACTGAAAGGAAGTTAAATACCCCAAATATGAGTAGACATGATGATTTACCACAGATCAAGTGAGAAAGGTAATTCACTAAGTTGTGGGGACTCTGCCACTTGTGACCCTATATCATCATCTTAAGGCTCTGCACTATATAATGAATCTCTGATTTAATGCATGAAAGAATTGACAAAGGTTATAATACTGGGCAGAGAGCTTATTAAAAAGCAGCATAAAAAATGTGACATATACCAGTTGATCCTGGCTGAAAACAAGAATGTTCCAAATGAAACTCTGTTTATATACCTCCAATTGATCTTGTGTAAACCTCGAGGATGCACTGTAACAGCCAACATCAGACACTTCAGCACGAGAACACATTGCAAAGTCATGGCACCTAACATCCCACATACATCAGGAGCTACAGTCACTAAATAACTTGGCCCATCAGCATCCAGATTACTCAGTCCTGTTATCCACAGAGGTTTTCTAAAAGATTCTACAAAAATTGACAGGCAGAATCCAGTCCTCAGTGGACTGATTATTTTCTCATTTCTGAATAGACCCACCAGCAACATCCTCACACTACACTACACCAACAAATCCACTGCATACCAACTTTAAGTACAGAAACTTTGACAGGGGCTTCAAAGAGAGGACTGGCTGCACTATCAGGCACAGGTGTCTGCCCCATTGTAAGGATCTAGCTGACCAAAACATTGAACCATAAGCCAGCGAGGCAATCATCGTACCTCTACAGTTAAGAACATGAGAACAACTTGGTGACAGAAAACATCCCATTTTTAGTGGTTGCAAGGCAAACATGTGTCAGACACACACTAATACAGAGAATAGATTATGCTGGCAGTTTCAGAAGGAATTCTCTGCTCACAGCCCACCTGACAGACAGATATGGAAAGAAAAAATAATAATTGTAGAAATATCCAAAAGAAATCTGCAAATTCAGTTGTACAAGCTTAGAGCGAAGAACTGTATGTGTTCACGCAAGACAAAATTACTTTCATGTGCTTTTTTATTTAACTAGCAAAATCCAATGCAGATGGTAAATTAATTGAGATACTAATAAGAACTCAGGAAATGTATAAAGAAATCAGCTGGGAAGCTAATAAACTATCTCTAACACAGCAGTAAGAAAGAGTAGAAGTACCACTTCTGTCGGTGAAATAAAGGGAACCAGAGCCAACCGTACCTCTTCAGCATGGCAGAAGTTGCCACCTGCTGGGATAAGGAGCTGTGTCTATCTCCCAAATCGTCAGTCTAAGAGAACTACTAATGATCACACACTGAGAGCAGGCAACCAAGCGAGAAATCTATTCCTGCAAGTATGAAAAGGGTAATTCATAATCTAAGTCCCTTCTCCCCATGCCTTCAAAACAGTTTTGAAACAGTCGTGATTGAGGAATCTCATATTTTGTGGATTACAGCATCATTCTTCCCAACTTCTTTCATCAGGCCTGCCATATAGTTTTGTCAAAACCAAAATGAGTTTCTTACATAAGCAATAGACACATAAATACCTGAAAGAGGAATTTGGATAAACTCCGTGACGCAACTGCTCCTTAAACTTTTTCTTTATATTCTGCATCAATCTAGTTAAGGAACACCAGAGCTGCATTAGTTAATCCATTTGGATCTTACATCCACATAGGCATACATATAAGGCCATCTGATTTTCCCAAGCAATAAATGGTCATCAGCACTAATTCATTTAGGAGCTACTATGGACTTGACCATTTCTAAACATCGGGCCACTTGTTTTGACAACTAATTGCAAGAGTTACAAAACAGTACACCAAAGAGAACAGCCTAATAACTACATAATAAGCTGGTGGTTCAAAATACAAACATTAACATAATTAAATAAAGCAAGACTGAAAGTGGAAAGAAGAGCCAAAGAAAAGTGCTTCAAAACAGAAGGAGAAGGTGCAGGGAGAGAGGGACAGAGGTGCCAGGATGAGTAAGGAGCTTGGACAAATACAACCCATGTTACTAACTGTGATGTACTTTACTGACCTCTCTAGGATTACTTTGTTTTCTGCCATGGTAGAAAACAAATCCTACTAAAAAGAAAAAATAATACTGTTTATTACAGATCAAAAAAAAAAAAAAACAAATTGCACCTAAAGAAAATGATACATGTAATTCACAAAGTAAGATCTGTGCAAAAATGTATCCTTTTGTTTCCAATATTGTTCACTGCCACTGTTAAAGAAAAACACCTAGACTTAAATCTTAAGCTTTAAAAATACAGCTGTCAAGAAAAAAAAGGCAGTTGCTTCAATGTGTTTTGCCATTTTCCACCAAGTGAACAGATGGCATTATTAAAATTCTAGTAGAATGAAGTATTTATAAGTTCATTAGACAACACTAACTATACAAAAAAAGACAGTAATATTACAAATAAAGCTGCAGGATTCAAAATAGAATGAAAGTACAAATAACGGTTATAAACCCACGTTTATGAGTTAGTATATAAAAACAATAATGCCAAATTAAACAAAAGCACACAAGAAATGCATGTCAAACTATAAAACAGTAATTTTTTTTTCCAGGGTGACTTCCAAGTTACTCCATGCATTCTGAGTCTGAATTCTATACAAAAGGTTTCAAGATAGACAGTCTATAAGAGAGCTGAGAGGGAAAAAGCCTGTTGGTTTCGCTACATTTACTTTTCTTTAAACATACATGTAACATTCATACTATGATATGCAGTAAGTAACAATTAATTTACTCTAGAAATAATCCCCATGGAAATTTCAGTCTTATTCTCTGGGGTGATGTTCCCAGAAAATAAACAAAAGGTCAGCCAAATGCGTCTAACACACATGTCAGTGCTTTTAAATGCTGTGCCAGACTGGCTTATCTGATACCTGAGATGCTTTATCTGCTGTTCTCTTCCCCATCTTGAATTATTAGCCTACAAAGAATTCACTTAGGAATTGTGTGATTTCTAATTGCTTGTCTTACTTTCTTTGTCTTTCTTCCAGCCACAGCAATGTCTTGACTTGGTAAAGTGGTGTCTGTTAGTATTCTAATTTACTTGAAAAAGATGCAAATTCCTGTCACCTTCAAAATGTGACAAAATGGATTCAGTATAAAAAGAGATAGATAAACGCACTGAAAATACAGTTTTCACTCCAAACTAATGTATATCAGTTCCCATATGTGCTGATTTATTCAGATGTATAACATTTCTCTCTGCAATTTTTATTAGTGCAACCTGTGTTAAGGTTTAACTCCTTTAGGCACCTTATCCACTCTGAGTATATTTTATCCAGTCTAACAAATCATTCTCGGAAAGTCGTCACTTTGATACCTACATGGAAAAAGATTCGAAGAGGGATATATATTATTTCAAAACATGTGTTTCTTCCAGAGTTTAAAGAATTGCACGACACTTGTTTTTTATTTTTGATGGATTTCTTACCCAAATCTTAGCCAATGTTTTGCAAAGTGTGCCTATTATTTAATCAACTACAGCTGATGCAATCTCAGATTAGAATATTTGAAACTGTTTCTTCCCAAGGAGCTGAATTCAGCCGAATTCCTCTAGAGAGGAATTGAAAGGTGCGGGTCCACTCCAGAAGCAACCAATTTAAGCCTGAGCTGCCACTTCTGCACTGTCCCCACTGCCTTGGGGCAGTTTCAGCTGCAACAACTCAATGAACTGTAGATATAATAAGCACAACGACCAGTGCAAAGGAAAGGCTGGATATACACTCCCAGGGATGGATGCTAAGGGCGGGCAGTGCAGGCTTAGACTGACCACAGATTTCTCTCCTGGGAACAAAGAGGTTCTGCCTTGAGTGATGACTGCTTGAGCAGACAGGACTCACTGTCATCTCAGTTTCTTAATGACTGCACTATTCAAGACTAGTTGGTGCCTAGTAAGAGAGCCTGAGATTCCAAAGACTCTTAAGGAGGCACTGAAAGCTGTCTTTCTTAAGATGATTGTTAATTTTTTTTTTTTTTTTTTTGAGCATAACAAGTTCCTTCATATGTAATAGTTTCATATTTGTTTAAAAAAAAACATGCAATTATGGGTACCTTCAGGCAGGAGACACAAACAGACTTGTTAGTGAAATGTAGCAGTTGCAGAGATGTCTAGATTTAATGGGTTCTTCATTTTAAAGGGTATGATGTTCCACATCAACATTCATTTCTATTTATTAGTCTCCTCTAGCATATTACTGGAAAGAATAAGAAGTTTTAATGTTTTAGATATCTGTACAGCATGCAGAGAAAGGCTTATGTAAGAATTCAAATTATTATCTTTAAATCTTGAAACACTGTTTACCATTCAAGACAAACACAGCTAAGTCATACCACTGAGCTGCTTCTGTTGGTCAACCCTACATTTAAATGACTTAGGATGGAATCTTTAGGTGAGGAGATTTGACGAAGAGTCAAAGGAGGGAGGGGGATTAAGATTTAACATTATTGGTAGTTTCTTGGCTTTGAATTATTTAGTCAAACTTCAAGAAGAAAACAAGCATAAAAGGAAACTTGCTTTGACAGCACAACAGCAGATTCCCTAACTTTGTTCTAAAAGATGTCTGTGATTCCAGGTAGTGATTTACACTGTGTTGTTACCTTTGCTGCTTTATTTTTCCATTATAATTCCAGGCATAGTGAAGGAATGCAAAACTACTCCCTAATTTACTTTTTGTTTGCTTGCCTGACATAGTATAGCAATGAAATTGGATGAGGTATGCCTACAGTGTCAGTGACAGGGTAAAAACGTGTCCATCTCCAAGAACAATCCTAGCTAGAGAGTACAATTTTTAAAAAGACACTTTAGGAATGAAATGAGTCTATTATGTTTCAGCTTTGGCTTACGAGAAATATGACCTACATGACTAGAGAAAATTTATTCCTGTGAATATCTAATACAAAAGATTACAGTAAAATATAAAGCTATGGCTGAATGCTATAAAGGGGTGGATGCACCTTACTGTGCAGTAGAAAGTAGAAAATAACAACTGACTTTCCAGTGGAAAGGCTTGGCAGTCAGCCATGTGGTGCAGCTTGGATTCTGTCGCCAAAGACACATTCACATTGGCAGCATATTGGGAGGTTGTTTAGACTCTAAAGATTAAGAAGAATAATCTTTCAATTTAATCTATCACCTGGTCAATGCTAGTCATAACCATATTGTACATAATTTGATCCAAAGAAAACACAGCACAACAAATACTCAAAAAGAATTCTTTTAATGACAGAATCCTGTGCTGTTCTACTAAACATCATTTTGTAATTATCAAAACAAGCAAAAAATCCTGATTAAATGCTTCAGTTCTGTTTTAAAATATCAGTCACTAGACTTCTTTCTCATTTCACATATCATTTGGAGATCGTGTCCTTTAATTTGACATACAAAAGGATTTACCATAATGTTAAAACAAGTATATAACTGCAGGCATTCTTCTAGAAACTCTAGGTTGTCGACGTTAACAGCCAAGATAAATAGTACTTATTACTTGAATTGAAACTTCCTGTATTCTGGAAATTATGTTTTCTTTAAGTCCAAAGAAATCTAGGCTCTGTAGCATCCTACCCAATCAATCTACTAAAAGCTAGAAATTAAAATCATCAGGAAAATTAAAAACTACAATAAATAATCCAAATTTGTTGGAATGTATGAAGTGTTAATTAGTTGGAAGGGATGAGTCTTTCAGTCCATCATCAGCAATACATTATACAAGTCACTGCTCCTTTTTCTAGATCAGGTGCATCTATTCCCCCTGTTTTTATCTATTTCTTATCTGTCTTATGCTACCCCAAAGGGCTCCAGTTTCAGTGCGTAAGGGAATCCTTAAAGAAATCACTTGATAAAACCGCTTCATATTCCTGTCTTTACTAGGAATGTAGCCAAGGACGTTTACAAAAAGCATGAGTGGGATAAGCAGGTAACTTGTTTTCTAAGCTTCTCTACTGACAGAGCAACTCAGTGTGTCGTGTATTATGCCACAATGACATTGAAACACTAATCTTCAGAGAAGTAATGTTTCTAGTAAATGCTAAACCTAGTAGTAAAATTTATAAGATTCTGAATTTGTACAAGAACTCAATAAGGTAAGGATTTATAAACAAGCTAGGAAGATTCTTCAGATACGAGTTCAGTATGAAAGGCAAGAGTAAATGCTTAGGTACTGAGAATTTCTTTAATACAACTATTCTTCACACAATATCTTTTTGGCCAAAGCACGGAGACTTCATCTTCAGATATGCTTTAGGAGCAAAACAAGACCACTGTATCTTCAACTCATAGAAAAATATTGTTGTTCAGCATGTATTCTCCTGCCACATTTCAATTGGCCTTAGGAATTCCAGATACCTTTTCTCTGAAAAAAATACATTCTGCTTTTGCATAAACCTAGACTTTTCTAGTAGAATTCATTAAATGAAACAGAGCTGTGTGGTTTTTTTTCCTGTCTATATGAATGCCATTATTTGGAACTCAACATATATTTTGTGCAACCACTAAAATGAAAATTTGTGATGGTTAAAGATGTCAAATTTAAAGATGTCAAATTAAAAATAATAATACTAAAAGTAGAATGATCTCTCTGATAACTAATGAGAGGTATTTTCAAAGCAGAGGTCAGGTTGAGATGATAACAGAATTACTGGAAGGTCAGAACAGAAATTCAATACCGCTTTCTAGATTTCAAATCTCTTTTCTCGAGGAATCAGTTTTCACTGATTCCTCCCCCCCAGGTTTGGATTCTGGACATGTTCTAAAAACATTTTCAAAAACCAAGGTGATATCTGATGCAAAAATCACAAAAGAGGCCCTCAGAAGAATGAAGAAATGCCTACCCTTCTTTTACTTGATTCTCTTCATGATTTTTTTTTTTTTCTAAGAGGTAAAAGTAGTCAGAAATCACCAAAGCTTTATTAAATGAAGCTTGCTATTGGTTGGAAAGCCTCTGACTGCGGGGCTCTGATGCAAATCTCAACTGCTGTACAAAAAAAGCCTTCAGACAAAAAAGCCTTCTCTTTCTTTACTCTTTAAGATAATCCATCTTCAGAAAGAGCAATGCAAGAAAGATAACAAGGGATTTGGACATATCAAGAGATGAAGAACCTTAAAACCATGGGGAATCACTCCATCACTGTGACATATAAAAAGAAATGTAAGAACTTGAAATGAAAACCAACTTAAAACTGTATATCTCCCAAAAATCTTAGAAATACATAAATATATTAGTATACATTTTTTAAAAAAATTACAAGCCTAGTGAGGTAGAGGAAATAAAGGAACTTAATGGGCTTTATGCTGTTTATTTATCAAAAGGCAAATAAGGTACAAATACAAACAAGCTGATGCTCACCTAAGCAGGTGATTTCAATGCCCAAAGGGAAGGTCTATGTAGAGGCAATCGCTTAGAAAAACCCAATCATTTCTTAACATGTATAGAAGACAGAGCTCTTCAAAAACTCAACTAAGAAATTCTGGAGTTGATAAAAGTTCCAGAGCAGATATTGTATTATTTGAAATAAGCTGTTACTGTATATTTTAAAATGCATCACAAAAGTACAGAAAAACAAGTATAATAACTCAAGTTCTATGATACACTTAGCCAAAATTTTATTCATATATATTATGAATGAACAAAAGCTAAATCAAATATCTTCTCTCCCTTTAACTGCAGATTTACAAGCAGAAAAAAAAAAAGAAAAGAAAAAAGCTTAACTTCTAACATGACATTTATTCCTGAGGATTGTGTGTATATGGCTTTGCTTCTTTCATTGTTCCTATTAAAAAAAAAAAAAAAATTGACTCTGCTAAAAATCAGAAACCTGCCTAATTAATTTGTTTCAGCTGACCCCAGAAGCATTTCTATATTCTATCTGCACTTCTATATTCCTAGAAGTGTTCCACAGGCACCTCCAGATAATTAGCTGATGGACAGATACATAAACTAACTAATGGCAAGTTCAGAATGTTGACAACTCATCCACATATGTGAATAGGAACATCATAGCCATTGTCACACTGCAAAGAAAACATTCAAATAACATACAACATCCAGAAAAAAAAAAAAAAAAAAAAAAAAAAGCATAGGTTTGGTGAGTTTCTTTCAAACATGTTTAAAAGAATCTCATTTATGTCCCAATATCAAAGGGCAAACACTGGCAATGCTTAAATAAATCTCTCTGTTGGGAAACAGTTATAGTGTGTATTTCAAAATTCAAGTTTATCAATTCTTAAATCATAAAGATTTATTTGTGAAATACAACACTGCCATCATGGGCCAGTGATCCATTCATCAGTACTCAGCTCTGAAAACGGTCAGTGAAAGACACTGGACTGGGCCATGTCAAACAAAAGTATTTCTGAGATTTCCTGTGTTTATGTGACTCTTCAATACTGCTATGTGCCACCTACTGTGAATGGAAATGCCAAACATTTTGAAGAGTCGAAATTGTTTGCAGACCTCAAACCATGTTGATTCATAATTTGATAATTGTTATTAATCAGTGCAACCAAGAGTTTTTGATGGAAAAAAACCCAGAACTTGAGAAAAGACTTGAGAAAAAATACCTTTTCCTTGTATTATATGCTGTCATTTTCACTGTACTTTGTGTATACACATGGCTGCTACAATAGGTACATCAGAGACTTACTGTCACTGTTGACTACTCATAAGCAAAGCATTTTGAGGAACACAAGCAGAGGGAGAGGGATGTTAGCAGAGGGAGGCTAACAGTTATTGTTCTATAAAAAACGTTTTTGGCCAAAGAACAGTTGGAAAAGGCAATCTGGTAATAGTGCATGCCTGTAAAAAACACTATCATCTGTAGAATTAAAATTTTGCTTAAGGAAAGTAACAGGCAATAGAGAAAATTCAGAGTATTCCTAAATCATATTTATATGATATGCCATGACATATACAAATGATAGTAAGACAACAGGTGTCACAATGACATGGCTTCCTAGGTTATACAATGCAAAAATGCACATTCTGGTAATTTAAAACTTCAAATTAAGTAACACTCTCCCATCCTAAAGAGGCATTCACTGTGTCAGTCAAGACAACTCTGATTCAAAAAGATGAGTCACTGTGTAGTTACTAGCTTTAAAAAGTTGTTTTGATAAGCCTCCACAAGTGTTCTACAGTAAATCTAAATTCACTGTCCAGCAAGTGCCCAGAAATAAATATCTCTTTATGGTTATACAAATACTTGGTGCACTGCATGAAAATATTTCTGAGTGTTCACAATGAACCCACTTGAACTGAGTTAGTATAATAGTAACAAGACTGTTGTCACTTCCCCACCCCACTCACCAAAACCTAATGCCATTGTTACACCCAATTACTATAAATCCTTCAAAAACACACACATTCCTCCTCCCACACCTATTATTGAATTGTATCTTATTAATTTCCTAACCTTTGAACCTCATGAACAGAATCATCTCTTTCCATTTCACTGCCCATACTTATTTAATGACAAATTAAATGAAACTGTAACACTTTGAGGTGAGGACCAAGGACCCTGCAAAAGAGCTTCCTTCTGTTAGCTGAAGAACCAAACACACAGAACATTCTAGCTTTGCATTTAAAATAAAATATGTAAGAAAGTTACAGTATTGCTCAGTGATACTTGGAAATTGCAACTGGATAAAGATAAACCTTCTCTTTTTCTGCAAGCCAAAGAAGATTCACAATCATAATTTATGCGTATCTCTGCATAATGCAGGTTGTAGAAAGAATAAAATAATTTAGCTCAGTACTGCAGCTAAGCAACATGAGTCTGGATAAGGTGCTGTCTCCAAAGGGTCTGAAAGATGCCTTAATGTTACAACTAAAAAGACCTCTCGCAGCTTATCTAAAAAGATTCATAAACAATATGTTACAATATAAAAACACAATTCCTTTTTCAGCATATTCAAATGTGTTCTTAAGACAACTTGATTCACAATCCAAATGATGGATGGTATATAAATTCCAGAGAGGAAGCAGAAGTGTAATGATAGAGAAGATGGCCCAACTCTGATAAAGTAAGAGTCTATCTACTTCAGTTCACTGTCTATAACAATGGCTACTAACAGTACATAATAGAAAAAGTATGAAGAAATTATGCTATATGAGAAAAGGAGAGAGAGCACAGACTATAGATGCACAGAGTATATTTACTCCAGTATGTCCTCAGAGCAATCAGATGCTTATGAATTTTCTCAGCTGGAGGCTGCATCAGGATCATAGTATGTAACAGCTCTTGATGAAGTATTTCTTCCTTGGAATGTGTCTAATCACTTTTTGAACCCATTTACATTTTTAACATCTAAAATATCTTATGCTAATCAGTTCACAATTTAGGCATGGGTTGTGTGAAAAGGGACGTCCTGTTGTTCCAAATCTGTAGCCAATTCATTTTGTAGGGTACCCTTAAGTTCTGTCATGAAAAAGGTAAATGTCAACTGTCTTCATCACGACGGTCATAATTATAAAACTTCTGCTACAATCCAGGTCTTTTGCAGAATGAAGAATCCCCCTCTGTTTGGTAGAAGCATCATAGAAGTCATAACAGTGTTTATAGAAAGGTAAAAGTGGGGGTGTCTCTGTGGCTGAATTGAACTGGATGCACTAGCCAGTGCAATAAATTTAGACCTTGCTAGCCTCCTTCCACCACAAGCACAAGCCCCCTAACAAAAGAGCACGAGATCTATGGATACTAAACGAGCATCCTCAAATGTCATATATTTAGTTCAATAGATGTAGATGTCTTGATGAAATTTATAAAGAACAGAAACTCAACATTACTGTCAAGAAAAGATTATTATTTAAACAGCAAATTATTTTTTAGCTTTTCAATCCTGATGCTTAAAAAAGACAAGTCCTTCAAATAAAATTTATATCTGTTATTGACCAAACAGCAGTTGACACCGGTTTTATAACCCAGTGTAATTTCGCCCAAAATCTCCTTACACTTGAGCTTTAAGTGTTCCACACGAAATAAATATCCATCCCTCTCAGACCAAGAGTAGATTACAGTCTACCATCTCCTCCTATTCCATAATCAATAGTCACTCATTTCACTCAAATTGTCTAAATGATTAAATAATTAAGCATAATTAAACTCAATGTGCTGTTATCCAAGTACATTCTCCACTGACTAAGTCAGGTTATGTAATTCCTCCAATCCTTACGTGTTGCCAGACAAACAGTCCATTTGACCCTCTTGGCTGTTCCAACAGAACTGTTAGCTTATTGCACATTGGAACAACAAAAAGATCTATGTTAAAAAAAACCTTCCTTTCTTGCTTGTTTTTTGGACTTTCAGAAATACAGATTATAGACTTCTACACATCTGTTCATCTTTGTTGTTCTAAGTATCCCAAGAAGGTGTCATTACACCTACAGAGCATCTGAATTTCAAATTAATTGCAAATTTCCACAATGACTCAGTGATGTTTCCTGTTTGGTTTTATTTGCCTGAACTATCTATCTGTTGCTAAATCTGAATGGCAGATTATTCCGCTATATTCCCAGCATCTCCACTTGAGCTGCATTAGCTAATTCAGGCTAGGCCTAAAGTAACAGAGGAAATAGGGTTGGAGACTGGGCTTGAACATCACTAGTACGTGATTAACTGTTTGCACCCACAGAATGGCTTGGACTTTGCCAGTTTGCACTTTCCCAAAACAACATTTGGGCTTAGATGAGAGGACTATCACCTGACCAGGACCATTCCAGGAGGTAGTTTGGATTCAATGTCCTATTTTGGAGAAAGGGAGTAGTAGTTTAACTTTCTAGATGTGACTTATGTCATGCAGCTTAGAGACAAAGATCAGTCAAAACTGTTTTTTATCTGATACCTTATTCTTCAATTACTCCACTTTATTAGATTCTTTTGAGTCTCTATACATCTGGTTTTAATTTTCAATATGTCTGAAACTTTATCATCCTAGTATGCATCCATTTTTCCAGAGAGCTTATGAAAACAAAAATCCCTCTCAGACTACTGATGACCTCTGTAGTGAAAATTGTCTAGGCATTCCTGTAGTTTACTTTCCACTTTTTAGCAACTTGGTAATCCATAGGAGACTTTTTCTCTAATATCTATGTCTTTGAATATCATTGAAGAAAGTTCATCTCAAAGCTTTGTAGTTTTGACTGTCTGGTTTTTTATTATCTGAAATTTGAGTACACATTTTGAACCACATAACTTCCATCTACATGCTTAATAATATCTTCAAAGTATTGGAGTAATATTTGTGATGTAAGTCTTCCTTCAACAAAAGTCTATGGCAGCTAAACAGAGGTAGTAGCGTTCATTTATGTGCAGTACATCTCTCCCTCCTATAACTTACTTAAACCTGAAGCAATAAGTTAGGGAGTGTAGAGCAGTAAACCAGTGGGAATGAAGTCATGCTTAGGCCTACCTCTTTCTGAATGAAGTGGGAATGTAATTTAATATGCATTCATAAAACATGGGGAAACAAACAAACAAAAAGTAGCTTATTGTAGTCTAGTTGAAAGTTGATTGCCATGATGTGTTTCACTATGCATAGTATGAAGAAGTCACTTTTGAACAAAGCTACCTCTTCAAAGCACTCGACCTACCTATGACCACAAGGACAAAAATAAAATATCTATGACTCACCATGAAAAGTACAGTTTTTGAATCAACTGCACTAAATCTGATAGACAAGCACAGGACAACTAGTCTAAAATCCTATCTAATCGTAGATACTCTGAAGGATAAAGCAACTGAATTAGCATCATCAATAGCTAAATCATTATCGGATGACACACTGAAAATTCATAGTCTTCATTAAGGCCATACTAATGCATATACTGATGTCTATGCTCTACTTCTCTGTCTTTACAGAGCAGTTTCAGATGTAAACTTTTGCTGAAAATCTTCACTAATAGCCAATGTGAGGTCAAGACAAATACCATTATTCACTTCCACCCACAGTAACATAAAATCACCCAATTACAGATTATGGCATTATAATTTATATCCAACTAGACATCTCCACAGTAAAAGATGAATTTTCACTCATCCCCAGGACTTCCTGGGAGATAAAAAAGATGGCAGAATTTCAACACCTGTATTATATATGGACAAGGTATCAAGAACTTTGCTGAACTGTTTTCACTACTGGCATACAGAATATCCATGAATAAATGTTACTCATCCTTTCTTTGTGCACATGTAGTGTAACAGACTATTAAACTGCATGATCACATACTGTCTTTTCACCAAGATGCAAGTCTCATTTAATGGACACAACAAGCAACACTAACATATATAGTTACTCTGCATTTGTCTTTTTATCCTTATTGGCCAATGTTTGATTACCAGCCTTCTCTAGCCAACACTTTCTAAATTAATATTTTTATACTTAGATTAAGAAGCTACTGTCTCATGAAGGTTAATGACTATTCCTTTGTTCTTATTTATCTCTTTCTCAGATGATAGACTATGGGGATGTTTCTACTCCAGTTCCATGCAGATAAAACATCACCATAAACAATCATTATCAAAAGGTGTTGGCTACATGGGTATGCAGTCTCCCCACATGTGATCAGAATGGAGCTTCTTCATCAAAAAGCAAGATTTTTTTTTTCTTTTACTTGCTTGATTTTTACTCTAAAACTAAAGACCCCACATACAAGAGGGAATCAATCTGCAAACAAAGAGCAACAGAGCCAAACAACATTAAGGAGTACTGTCTTGCATAGGAGGGAAATGGGTTTGTACTGCATACAATACTAATGAAACCATTATTGTAATACTATCTCCCTTACAGTGCTCACACTTTACAGAAGACATTGATAATCTGGAAAGGTGCAAAATGTAAACTGATGAGAAACAATAAGAAAACTTGGAAACCTGTTTCTCAGTAAGACACTAAAAGAAGCTCCAGGCCCTAATTTACTTGAAAGAGTGAGAAATTACAAAAATCACAATGTTTACTTTCTCATATGGCTAGCATATACAGGCAGAAAATGCTGCGATGAAGCAAGTCTTATAAATAAGGAGAAGCAGTATTTTTGAGTAGACAGGAAAAAAAAAAAAATAATTCATGCCCAAAGGCAGAATAAACATCAGTTTAGGTACATGTTGAGAATAATTTCTCTAGATATAATGTGATTAACGTAATTAGTACAAGAGGGAACTCAAATCAAGCAATTGACGTGTACTTCCTAAGGCCAAACATCTCATCATTAAAGGATTACCCTCTGCAAATCTCTGACCATTCAAACAATTCTAAATATGCATAAGAGCTCCAGAAAAACAGAAAAATCAAGTCCTTCACCTGACCCACTCAGAAAAAAATCTTCAGACAACCAACTCTCACATATTTCAGCAAATTAGAAGAAAACAATCTAGAAACATACTCAACTAATGTAACAGGCTTATTTTTGCAGCTGTTTGGAGTTTGCTAGTGATAGCCATTGAAATAACCAAAAATAAAATCAGTAGCTGCTTCAACACCAAGACACACACACTGAACAAAAAACATCGTGACCACTCAAGACCTCAGTATTACTTTACTTACCAAGAGGCCACTGCTCAATATTTCTGTACTATCAGTACATAAAAACAACTCCTGACCTATCTGACCTATATGTCCTTTCCCCTTACACTTTTTCTCTGCCCAAAGGAACAGCCTGACAACACAACAGAAAGAAACTTTTTCACTAACTCTTCCTCAATATTTTCACAGAAAAAATGAACCCAATTCTAAAATCACTCTCTTCCAATTAACTCAGGGAAAACAATAAAAAACCCATTGAACTGGACACACAGGAAAGAAACAATTTCACCTTGCACAATTACACTGACTTTCAGAAAATGTCATGATGATAAAACAATTTTTAAAAGCAATGGTACAGTACAGCAGTCTCCCCAGAAATCAGCTCTAAAGTTATACAGCACCTGTGATAGATGTATGCCTTTTTCATCATCTGGACTGAAACAGCATTTTCATGTAAAGCTCTATCACAGCTCTGGAAAGTGCCATAACTTCATCTGTCTGCCTCTAAAATACTGATACACTAACATAAACTTTGTAGACACATGAAAAACGGCGACCTGTAAACTATTTCATACAAAAGTCTATGGAGAAGTTTTATCTCTGCAGAAGTAAGGATTATACCAAATACACAGAGGAACAGAATCTATGCAGTCAACCCCCCAGATACTATTACTACTTTTCAGAGAAAAACATTCACAATAAAGAAAACTTTTATCAGTCTGAATAATATCCCAGAAAAGTAGCACCTGTCAGTATCATAACAGTTACGCTGGTTGAGACCAGCAAGACCACTCAGTCCAACATCTTGTCTCCCATTGGCCATCAGCAGACCCTGAGGGAAGAGTACGAACAGGGCAAGCAATTAAGCCTCTTATACTGGGAGGAATGGGACTGGAGGATTCATCTTTTCTGTCCTATTTCAAGAAAAAACCTCCAAGAAAGGCATAAAAATATACAAGTAGTGGGTTTTCATAATAAGAAGCATTAAGAGCTACTACTGTGGTGTCAGTGGTACAAGTCATGCATTACCCAAATCATTCACACATTCGCTCTTGCTTTTTGGCAAGTATTTGTTGCCTGCTTGGATATCACAAACATAAGCACAGCAGGTCTGCATCAGAATGAAACAGCATGTCTGCAGCATCAATGAAATATTGAGACAGCCTAATTATAAATCAAGGAGGTCATTAACATGCTGCCATATCAGTCCCTCTTGCTTAGGTTGGGGAGATGTCAGAATTGCAGCAAGCTGCAGAGCATCACAACAGTGATAGTCTCCAGCTGCTGCTTATCCTTCATCTACAGCGCTACAACTACTACCCTATGCTACAGTTAGTGTGGAAATGCACAGTCCTTAAAAACTAACGAATCAAGCATAGGCTCCATTTTTTTTCTTTTTAATTCTGGCAGCAAATTGACATATATTTAGCATACATATACTCTGCTTACATTTATCTTTTCATATATTCTATCACTGCTTATGGAAATGCATGCTAGCTATCTCTTCACATATTTAACAATCTTAGCTAAAGTGCAAATAACATTCCTCTACAGAGCAACATTTGAAAACAGGAATTAATTACCTACTTAAAAGAGTAAATGAAGGAATAACTATGATTTATTGTAGAAATGCATACTTCAGTATTGCTTAATGTTAAATACCTAAGTACAGGCTTGCTCCCTAAATAGACCCACACATCAACATCTCTCCAAAACTCACTACTTTCTCTCTCACAGGACTGTAGCAGGCTTTAAAACACATTATGCTGATATCTTAATATCTGAAACTGCAGCACCATAAAATAAACGGTTTTCAGTCTATTTCGGATCACAGAACTTTTTTTTACATTTTAATGATGCAGCTTAGCACATTTTTTCTTTTAGTATTAGCCTTAAAGGACTAGTAAACAAATTCTCTCTCTGTATATAGACTCAAAATCTGGTTATGACGAAGTCTTTTGCTACAGACCCTATTCCTCCAATCCCTTCTCCAGTACAGGGGAAAAAAAAAAAAAAAAAAAAAAAAAAGAGAGACAAAGAGACTTATTTGTCTAAAGACTACAGAAGGTATCAGGCTTAAACACAAACTAGCTCAGGCACCAGAACCACCTCAGTCACTGAAACGTTCAGCTCAGCACAGATTATAAAGTAAGAAAAAGAAACGTGTTTAACTAGCATGCACAGAGCTCTAATCCTTTCTATGCTCAATTAGCTCACTGAAAGCTATCATAAGTATTGCTAAAGCATATACAGATATATACACAAGTATATTGGGAAGACCTAAAGGAACATGTGAGTGAGGAATTTTACACAGATGTCTTTCCTCATGAAGCCTACTCAATTTTCTACCAAAGAGAAGCTACAGTGATTTTCCAAATTATTAGAACGAACGTATCCAGAGATGACTACTTCCAGTCCTCTGCCAAACCTACAGCAATCCAGTGCACCAGATGTGATTGCCATCTTCATCCACTTCTCAGGCACATAGTAGAAAGGAAGGGGAAAAGGGTGAAAAGCAAAATGGCTGAGCTAAAAACATGACAGAATCGGGTCTTAATCTGAATTCTGAACCCACACACTGTTGTCATACTTGCTTCACAAGAATGAGATACGCCATGAGAAAATCATGCACTTAAATGACTAATGAAGAATCACATTTTATACTGCAGTCAGCCAGACTGCTTACAGAAATTACATAAAAGTAGCAATGAATACACTCTGATTTATTGTGTAATGATAAATAAAAAAGAAGAAAAAGTACTTTGAATGTTCCCAAATGTCATTTAACTGAAACAACCAAATACACTCATTTAATCATTTGTATCATATTAGCAACAGCATATCGGATAGAACTTATATAACACCAACAGGAAATTAATGGATACAGAAAAGCACAACAGGAAAAATCAACAGTCCATAAAATAATACATGTAAAATTACTTAAAAGGTCATTTCATGTTTCTGTTGAAACAACTCATGTACGGAAATATCAGAAAATGCTAAATATTTTGCTCACATCACATAATACATTCTCCTCTTGCTGGAATGTACAGCAGGTGACAGCATAGTACATTATGAAGTCTGCAAATGGAAATACTAGTATTAGGATGACAATACCTTGGACTTACCCCAAAACAATCAATCCTATTGGTTTTCAAAGCACAGATAAAATTATGTGATCTCTTCTTGAGGACTATACATCCTGAATAAATATTACAGCAATATCACACTAACATTATATTAAGCAATTAATTTCCCAATTTATTCACTTTTTTTTTAAAAAAAATAGGTCAATTATGAAATTTTGGGTTCCTGTAAATGCAGTAAATCCATGGCACGCAACAGACAGCAACTTCTGACTGTGTGTAATCAGTGTTATATTGTGAACTCAATGTAGGTTTTTTTTTTTTTTTAATTGTATTTCAAAATTACCTAAAACACTATTTGGATGGTAGAAAAGCACCTTAAGTTCCCACTATGCATAACTTTACATGGTTTTGGCAAGTATTGCTGGAAGAAAATAATGTGTAAAGCTGTTGTTGATGTGTTCAGGTTCAGCGGTAATTAAGCACATGAACATGCACTTCGATGAACATGAGAACCATCCCCTTAGGGAAGTGATAACTTTGCTCCCACAGAGCAAGAGGTGATATAGGCAGCCTTCCATGTAGAAATTTGGTGTGAGTATACTTTCTCTTTTCTTCCTATACAAAGACATCTTTAAAAAATTAGGAAAGACATCTGTGAAATTCAGTATGAGCAGTGTAAAAGATACACATATGGCTTATAATCAAAGTGATTAGCCTCTTCTTATTGTTGTGGAGATGAAGATTCAAATAATATAATTAAGGTATTATATGAAGTTCATAAATATTTTACTGAAAAATTTCTTGGGACATGAGAATCTATCCAGCAGAGCCTAAAACTTCCATAATCTTAGGCCTTTTGCTACAATCACCCGTTACTTTTGCTTTAATGGTATGGAAGAGGACAAATGGAAGAAATCTTGTGAGTTCTGTGAGTATTATATCTAAGCATCTGGAAAATAAAAGATCTCCTCCTGGCAGAATAACTCTTGCAGTCCATTGAAAAATTCTCCTTCTATCAAGATGTACCTTTAATAAATCTTTAAATGCAAGATCATGTATCTTACCAGTATAACTTACACCAGTACCTCAAGTAAGATTAGATATACAAGTAAAGGCACTTTTTACTGTGTTTATGAGGGTGTTTTTCTGATCTACAAACTTCATAAAACATCTCATGAGGCCATAGAGCATGAGCAACGGACCAGACCTCAGACTACTAGTAGGCTTAATCTGTAAATAAGTTTCTTCCATAGCTAATATGTAAGAAACTTTGAAGAAGAGTTAAAATTAACCCAGAAATATCTAATCAGTTTCTTTAACCAAGACACCTTCTTACTTGGTTAAATTTTGCTTTCAAAAAACAATCAAAAACACTTTCCAGGAGCAGCAGTCCAGTTTGTACTCAAGTGTTACCTAACTCAGCCATGATCTGGATACGAAAAATTTAAAACTCAATTTCAGTTTATAACAAATAGGAAATGGTGTGTGCAACAATACAAGGCCTGAGTGTGTTTTGAGCATGTATTTTATTGGTAGATAATAGTCAGGGTTCAAAAAGTTGCAGTGAATACCCAAATATCAGTATGAGCAGCATTCCTCCCCAGTGCTACCTTTGCAGCTTTTCTCCAATATACTACAAAAAAAAAAAAAGAAAAAAAAAACCCACAACAAATCTTATGATCCCAGGTAGATCACCATTAACCTGTCATGAGCAACTTTCAATCTAACATAGATTCAAGATTTATCTGGTACACACTGATGACACAACTCATGACATTTTGGGATATAGTTATACCTTAAATACTACATTATTTACTGATTGCCTCCCTTTTTAATACTTTGGGGGTTAAAAAAAACCAAAATCCATTTAAATTAACTAATTCAGTGAATCTCAGTCACAGATAAATTTTGGTTCATTTAAGTCTAAATCACACGTTTTACTTTATGTTCAGGATAATGAAATTCAGATAAACTACCCTGGCTGCAGGCCCACTGACTTCTGGCTGAAGAGTACACACAGCTGGAAGCCTGTAAATCAGGCAGGACACAATTTCTGTATATAGGTTAATGACTGTTCTGCGTCACTAACGTATAAGAGTACAGACACTAAGCCAGAGATCTCAAAGCAGTATTTTGCCTGCCTGGCAACTTTCTAATAAAAACAAAGCTTATTTCCCTGCCTGTATCACATTACATGATGTGAACATTTGTAAAGCAGACTACACTAAAGCAAGAGAGATAGAGGGAAAATTATAACCCTGTTGAAGTAAAGTGACTTAGGCTACATATACACTTTAAGTTACCACAGATCCATGCTGACACCAAAAGAATCAGTTCCATCTTCTCCTCCTCATTTCTCACTGCCACCATTACTCACGTGGTAGGATTTGTACATATATAACACAAACTGAGTAAATCACTTAGCAAGTTTCTTTCCTAAAGATGTTGCATTCTGGCAAATTAAGATGTTTTGTTATCAGAGACATTTTATATGGCTATAGCCTTTATCTTTCTAGAAGAAAATCATAGATAAGTCTAATTGGTATCTGTTCCATTCTACAAACAAAATGCATTCAAATTACTCTTTTTTTACTTGTCAAGTGTAGTTTTAAATCTGGTCCTGCTTATTTTCCTCTAAAAATACAACACTAAGAAAGCCACATCTGTATAACTGCCTTTAGTGCTTTTAATAAATACGGCCACCTTAAAGAACACTGTCAGCAAAAGGGAAGTAGCAGGGAAGTCAGGAAGACTTGCTTGACAATAACAGATATAAAGCTGAATGATAGCAATAGTATAACTATTGCTTGACATTTTAAAATCAACAACTTGGGAAGAGTTAGCCATAAAACAGAAGGTTTAAAGTTTAAGGAAGGAATGGAAAATCACACTGTTGCAGCTATTTGTGTTAAAACTTCACTAAGACAGTGGTCAGCAGGTACTTTGCTTTTGTAGCTGGCTCCAAAAAATGTTATGAGCACTTTCACAAAAATGTATTTTCAGGTCACTCCCCCCCTCACACCCCACTCCCCCCACACGCCCCACCCCACAAAAAAAAAAAAGGAAACTTTGAGCAACTTATAATAAATTCCACTTAGTAATATAAGATTCTTGAAGCTGAAAAGTTATCCAAAGCATTCATTCATTTTTAGCATCAAGATCATTGAGCCTGTATTTCAAACAAGCAATGATTTCATATAGTGACTTCGAGCACCTTAGAGAAAATAATTTTCACAGGAAGGTAGTTCTTCACAATAAGCACTATTTGTTTCTGGTAACATCAAAGTATTTTTTCTCTTCTGTCTGCAAAAAACATTATCATGACTTATTCACCTGATTCATAACACTGTTTTTCTGATTGCATTTGTGGATTATAACAATAGCCATCCTGCAGTGCTGCAGTTTGTAAACAACAAAGAAAGTAGTACACAGGTGGTCTATTGCTAAATGCATTTTTGCTCTTCTATTAGGTAACCTCTTTACACCATCAAAAATGTGCTACCACCTTAGTATTCAGATATATAGACATCACCACCAAAAATCTGGCTCGATATAGCCTTTTCTGTCCCTTGCCCACCATCTTCTTCATCTATAATTCTGCAGAACACACTGTTATCTTCTAGGAAGTAGCAATAGCCCCTCTAAAACGGGAATTACCACCAGAAATTAAACCCCAAGCACCTTAGAAGTCAGAAATGGAGAAAAGCACTTGTAGAGTAAAATCAGTGTTTCTTTCTGCACCTTCTTGGTAATCTCTTTTGTATTTTAGCTGGTACATTCCAGATCACTGTTGGAATAGTATGAAGCTTATGTTTGCACACAGTATCACAAAATTTAAGTTCATTACAAAATTTACAATCATTGTCAACCCAGACCAACTCATAAGGAACAGCTTTCTGGGTCTAATCAGTGAGGGATTATACCTAAAGCAACCCAACAGAAACAATTCCAGAATTCAACACACTGCTTCATAACCTCTGTGTCAATATTCATATCTAAAATGACTTAATACATGTTGCCACTAGGAACCTTTGAGATGGTATATCCAGAATTTTACTGAGGCTTACATCCTGCACACACTGCATAATTTTAATTCAAACTTACAAATTTTAGATCCAAGGACAACAAATTATGTTCTCAAAACATACACTAATGTAACAGATATTATGGGTTGGCAGAATAGTATTTGCCACTCACAATAGGTAAACTGTTCCTCCAAAATGAAGAGCAGTATATTCCAAAACAGAAATGCCAAAAGGCTGAAAACATTAAAAAAAAATTGTCAGCCTCTTTTGCCTTTCAAAAAATAGTGGAAATTAGACATAAAAATTATAACAGTCAAGCTTTACCAAAACTAGGTTTCCTTTTTAAATCTAAAAATAAGAACTGAGCTGTTCAAAGCTAAATATTAATCACAAATGAAAAGGACTTACCTTCTTGTCTGTTATTTTTCCTTTTTAGCCATTTTTCCACAGTTTCTGCACTTACACTTTCCGACACAAATTCATCCAGTACCTGGGGGTGAAGAGAAAGATAGGCCTTCACTTTTTCATCTGTTAAACCTGAAAGAGAGCATATCAATTGATTATATATTGGTCTGAAATTGATCATATGAAACAATACCTAGACACCAGCAATGATCAATATTCTTTTAACATGCTGATTGAATACATGCCTATTTAAATTGTCTCCTCCCAGACAGAACAATATCCAGAGACAAACAAATGAGCTGCCATATAGAAAATAGTAAAAGCAAAGCATATCCATGCAAGATACTGTGTACAGTAAGTCCCCTACAAGAGTACACTTAAACGTTACCTGGGAGAAAAGGCCAGGTAGGAATTTATGACTATGATGATGACTCTAAAATTACTTATTTCCAAGATATGTAAGATGATTTATTGATAAATAAACTGGGTGGAAGAAGACATAAATAAATGAACTGGTATTTCTCATAGAGCATTAAATTCAGTATTCTCACTGCAAGTGGCAGCAAAGCAACAAAACCGATTATGCAATACCAAAATCAAGTGCAATTTTTAAATACTGGAGTTATTTAAGTAACTTTAGAAATATAAACTGCTTTCACATGCATGCTTCCATTGATCCCTGACACAATCATAAATAAATTCCCAAATTCATAAAATTGCAATCCGATCATACTCTTTACAGATCCCCTGAACAAAGCCACTGGCCACAGGGAGGTGACCCCAAGGGTGCTGAGGCTTTCCAAGGCAGGGCAGGAGCGAAGCTCCCCTGTCCCGAGGGACTGTCAGGCTGCCAGAAAGGGAGCAGGCACCTCAACTACAAAAGCCTTAATGAGAGCTGAAGGGAAGAGAAGTAACAACCACTGTAATGACTCTAAATACACCTTCTCCTCTTGTGTTGTGTGTATATAAATGTAATTGGAATTTCTCCACAGAAAGCAGCCTACATTCAGAAGACAAACTCTCCTCTGAACAACGCTGACCTCTTTTGGAGAATATTCATGTTATAAAATAAGATCAATTTTTCTATTTTATGCTTCGCACAGTATCAGAACACGCTGAAAAACAGCTCTAATGTAATTTAAATGCTAGTCAACAACTGTAAGATGTCTTACAGATGTTTACTATGAAAGCCTTCAAGAAGCAATACCAGAAGACAAACCAACAACTCCTGCCTGCAGAACGCCAACCACACATGCCACTCTCCCCACACCAACTGCACCACATCATTCCCATCACATCAGCCCCCAACAGCCCAAACCTGGTTTAAAATACCCTTTTCCTTAATCCACATCGGTGGTACTTCCTGGTGGATACCATAGCCTCAAATAACAACATTCCCACTTACAGGCAAGAATCTCCAGATGTAAATCACATGAATTAAGAGAGATCAGTGAGCATCCTGATTGTCATTAGTAAAGAGGAAAAGGTTCTTCCTAAATTAGTAGTGGGGTGGGGGAACAAACAAAACCCTACTACTTTGATTGTTTAGCCTTGGGTGATAGTTTGTAAATTTAGATCATAATGCATCTGTAAGGAAGTACATGTGCCACATGAACAAAAAGATTTTTCATTTAACACAGGTATCACTTCACATACTGAAAATTCAGATTAATTAAGATAATTTTGTAATTTGCTCAATTAAGAAAAATGTAATACCTTGAAAAAGTAAGTCTTTCTAACTTCATAGTAATAGAATTTGAAAAGAAAATGTTTGGAGAATCATTCATAAAGACTACAGAGTTTTGAAAACTTAACAGAGTTAACCATCAGAAAGCCATCAAAATTTATCTGCCTTTTAAGTTCTGGATGAAAAATGATCAATACAGGATTGTCACAAAATACCTGCTACTTCCAAACTATCTTTAGACTGCAAACATTTTTTTTGCTTCTAGTAAGAAACTATGAACTGAAAAGTTTGTAAAATTAGCAACTGAAATTCTACAAAGGTTTATTTGTGTTTTCAGTGAAAATAATTTTAACTTTCCTATGCATGCAATCTGTATTCCTTGACTTCAGTGGAAATATTTCCTCAATTTAAACCTTTATGTGTGGTGGTCCTGTAATATACACATGAAAATTCAGTAGAATGTCAATATGAAATAAGACTTCAGTCCACACATTAGTTTAATTTCCATTCCAGATATCCTACAATTTCAGCAACCTGAGGATGAAAACTCTGCTTTAACCTTATAGGGAAAAAAACGATTCACGGAGCTGATATAAGAAATCCTACATCAGTCTTTAAATTACCCTCCTTCATTTCACTAAAGGCATCTGTCCAGATATGCTTTTTCAATGTCAGGTTTGTAGATGGGAGCAAACAGAATAGGATTTACAACTACATTTGCAGAGTTAAGAAGGAGGTACTTCAATCTATTTTCTACATAGATTAAAACAGATTTATCGCTCCTCCTAATTGTTAGTCTCCTGTGTCAAAAAATACGTTACAACCATACACACAAAACTCACAACCAAAACCAGCAAGAACACATCTAACATAAATAGAAAGCAGCCTTTTAGAAAAAGCTTAAACGGTTTGTGGCTTATGTACAGTAAGGTAAAAGAGTGTTGTAAAGCTTGAAAGTAAGAGTGGTTTATAGCGATACATAAATAATTATTTTATGACATATATAAAGCCTTCTGCATTGTAAAATGTCTATAAAAATACAGTTTTTACAGAATATGCATAGGTTCAATGAAGGACACTCTCTCTTGAACATTCACATGTTCCTGAAAACTGCTGGTATATAAATTTTTGTTAAATATTATCAACCTCTCTATTGAACTGTTGCAATCTTTTAATTCTGAAATGTGCAAAAAAAAAAATTACTTGAGAATTCAGAGGCAATGATTAATAAGATTTGAATAAACAGGACAATAGTACATCCAAACTCAGGAACCAAAATTTTATCATGCCAATCAGGTCTCATTTACAGAAGTAGAAACAAAACACAAGCCAATGCTGGTTAATAATGTTACTAATGTATTGGTTTTAAGTATTTTGGGCAATAACCTTCTACACATATTCATATTAGAAATATTTCTCCACTAATCCTTTTTTTCTCCCTTACTACTATTGGACCTGTAGAATACTAGAGAGAGAGTAGTCTATGTCTACTATTTCCATAGTGCTCTCTACACAGCAGGGAGCTTCCCATTACCTCCAGTGATGCCAGGGTTTCTCTCATTCTTGTTCATCAGTTCTTGCATGGACTACAAAGTATATACATCAACAGTGTCTAACAAAGGAAAAGGTAGTAGCACACACATTCATACTTATGTTGGTCTACATGCTTTCTCACAAGAAGCCCAAACAAAAGCTCGTCTTGCTTCTTTTCACGCATCCCAAGAAAGCATTGCCTCTTGTATCTGAAACCTGTCTGTCCTCCAGCAGAGCTATGACAATTACCAACAGAGACCATCACTTGGAAGGGCTGAACTCTGGCCAACAGCCTAGCATAGAGCAGACCAGAAAGCACAGTAAGACTGGAATGGCCCTAATTTCTCTGGGAATTAAAGGAGGAATCTGGCATTTGGATTGAATGCCCTTTCATTCCATTTATGCACTGGGGTTTGCCTTCCTGATTCATACCTGTATGTTGTTTAATTAAAAACGCACACACACCCTAAACCACCTTTCTCCTCTGTATTCTTATTTTAAAGTGATAAAACCCACATTTCAGTGCTGATATCTTTCTGGCATGACATGACTTGCTTCTGGTGCAAATTATGCATGCATTAACCGTTTGTTCTGGATTTGTGATTAAATAATGAAAAGGATAATTAAAATATTCACGCAAAAGGACACACACATATCAGATAAGCTCTTCCTTTTTTCACTTCCCTCTGAACAAACTGTAGGCAAAGAAATGGCTCGGGCTGCCCACCGCTTGTGCGGGCTCAGCAGCTCCCCACTTCCTAACCAGCATGCCTGTTTAGGTTCTCTGTATAGAACTTGATTTGAAATGTTCTATTTGGCCATGGCATCTGCTTTTAAAAGTTCATTCATATGCACAGAAAATATTAAATTAATGTTAGTTCGTTTTCATTTTTAATATTCCTTGGCTATCCCTGCTGAACGGTAAGTAGAAATACAGCTTTTCAGTAACTGCTGGTTTTTATGCAAGTGTTTCATCTTATTGTATATCTCAGTTATTATAGGGTAGGATGATATAAAATTGGCAAAGCTTGATACAAAGCTGAGGGCAGAAGGACAGCCTGTCCTCCAAACACCACCCAAGAGTCAATTCCTTGATCAGCAAAAGGCTTTTTCACTAACAGAGGAAACAATCTTTCCAGCCTGACATTCATTCTGGGGCATTAGGAGTAGGAAGGGTGAATCTAACGATGCAAAAGACACAACTGTATTTACTTATAGTACTTCTATAAGATGATGTATTGATGCACTCTATCAAATAAACAATAGCCCTGTTTTTCCACTTTGCATATGCCTGAGGCATGAGCTGTTCATCTAATTTGGCATAGCTCCTGACAGTCGATCAAAATTTTGGGTTTGTGGTTGGGGTTTGTATTTTTTTTTTTTTTGGTGGTGGTGTTTGTGGCTTTTTTTATGAAAAAAAAAAAAAACAAAAAAAAAACCCAAAAACAACCAACTCTCTGGCTTTCAATGGAGCATGTATAAAGAGTGTTTGATGGTTGGGCTTTTTTTTTTTTCTTCACAAACTATGAGAAATAGTTTCTTTTTCACTTAAGTTACTAGCAGAAATATATATAGTTGAAGACAGAATTATGGGTGGATTTATTCCCCTTCTTATTTTAGAAAATTAACTGTAGAAAATACAAATATTGCTACTAAATATCACAGTCCAGTAATTTCAACATAAACTAGAAAGCCAAACGTTTGTGATATATATATATATTTTCAGTGGTTCTATGATTACTACTTAAAAAGCAGGCTTCCTTTCCCTAAGGGAAAAGAATAAACCTTTATTTGAAGATTATTTAGCAAGTTTAGTAGAGCTATTTAAAGAGGAACAGTTATTCACATAGAAAAGATAGTTTCTTGTAGTGGTTCTTAATCTTTTTATTTATTTCAACAGTGAACCAGGACTAGGTAATTTGGGCTTTAAAATCATAACTAGCACTTTGACTGATTTTGCTAGTACTTATAGCAAAAGCCAAATGAAAACAAAAATCCCAGCACCACCAGCACCACCACCACCTTCTACTATACCTGTATTTCTGTGTCTAATATAAAGTCAGTGTGAGTATTGCAGGTTGCTTGATTTAATGATTGCCTGGCCTGCTCAAACCTGGATTCCTCTTTTCATCTACCAGTAAAGCTTTCATTTCAACAACTCCAACATTTCATTATTGATAACATCAGGTAGAACCCTAAAGAGATCAACTGAATTCACAGACCAATCTCCCACTGTTCAGTGTAAGTACACCAACAGCTTCATAAGTCAAAATTAAAATCTGTAGAAAAACAAACAAAACAAAACAAAAAACCACAATAAAACAAACAAAAAAACCACACACCTAATTAAGATGAGAGGAAATCAGGGAACTTTTGTTGCAGCTGGGCATACTGTGCAAGCAGATAATTTTACAGGTACTGGCATAAATATTTTTCAAGACGCCTCACATGAGTGCAGACAGTTTCCAAATGAAATGTATATTTGAATGACCAATACAGAATAAAGCATAACAGTGGACAGAGCTTATGGAATAGGAAGATTCATGTAATAAATATGTTCATATTCAACACGCTGATTACCACAATCTTCATAATGTCTATGTCAGGGTTTAGGAGAGATAGGAACTGTAACACCTTCACAGTCTTATATGCTGCTGTCCTCTTACAATGCCAGCAAAACACTCTTTGGAAAATAACTGGATATCAAAACTTTAATAAAAATAAATAAATTTTATATATATAACAATATATATAAAAAAAACCACTGTTACTTCTATTTTAAGGGAGAAACTGCTTTTTGAGCAGATGTGACAAAGTATAGCAAACTCAGCATCTTAGAAACTCGACTGGTTTAAATTGTAATGGCACTGCAAGGCAACACTGTAGGTTTCTCTATATCAGTAAACTGAATATGTCTAGGGCTGTTCACTGACCTGAAATCAAGTGGCTTATAACTGCCTTCATCCTTAATATTAAGCTCTCTTGATCTCCAGCGATGAAGAAGAGAGAAAACTGGAAGGGGAATACATGCTGATTGATTGCCTGCTGGGAACCATCTGCGACCTGACCCTGTTCCAGAGCAACACCCAGAACCTGCCTGTGACATCACCAGGTGTCTTTGGCCAATGTACTGCCAAGAACCATATAACAGCATAGACAAAAAAAAAAAAAAAAAAAAAAAAAAAAAAAAAAAAATCCAGCAGATAAGAATGCTCCTTCGCAATATTTCTTTACTGTCTCAGATACAGCATAGATGGATTCAAAAGTAATCTAAGAAACAAGACCTCCTTCAAACATCAACTATCAGTACCACCTCCTTGCCTTTAAGAGTCTCCAACAGCCTTCTTTTGGAAAAAAAAAAAAAAAAAAGCTGAAAATTATATTTCTGCTTTCAGCTTTTTCTGCTGCCTAAAATATTTAAAACATTTCTTAGATAGTAGATAACCTGTGTAGTATTGAATCGATTAATGGCTTCACTCTCCAACTCTTAATCCATGTCATACTGCACTCTCCTCTGAGAACACCTTCAATGAGCTCACTGTAAAGCAGAACTGACTCTGAAAGAGCTGAAAGAATTGAAGCCTAGAGCTACGATTAAAAATCTACTCCATTTAGTAACATGAGTCAGTCATATCATTAGCAATTCTTGTAATTTTTTCATTAGTATTGTGGTATTTGGCCTTTTTTCTAAAAACACTACCTTAATCAAATCTCATGATTAGGCAAGAACTTCAGTTTTCACCTAGTTTCTGGTTCCCAGGCTGAGGGCACATGGGGAGACAGGGGAGAATAGGTAAAAATTGATGAGTCAGACTAATACTTACTGAGGCTCAGCATTTTATCCTAGAACAGCTACACTCTGAAAGACTGCAGTCATTGCTTTCCTCAAAAGCCTTGCAAGGGCATTTGATGCGTATCACATACCTTTCACCCAGTTAGACAGGACCCAATGCTTTGAAAACACATTGTGAGGGTATACATTGGTCAATATAAGAAATCAGATGAATTTTATGTATCGAGAAATCTTTTATTGATAAAGATGAAAGGAAATAACTACAAATATAAATGTTGCATTTGTTAACATTAAAAATAAATAAATATAATTTATAAAAACAAAAACAAACAATAAATTCAAACAAAAAAGACACTGCAAACTGGTTTGTTTGGTTTAGTAAGAAATTATTCCCTGAAATTAGAGGGGGCCCAGAGTCACAGCAAATATGGTCAAAGTCATAATTTCTCCAAGAAGGTAACAATATATTGTGCCACATAGAAAATCTGCAAGCCATATGGAGGGGGGGGAGGGGAGGGTGTGCAGGAAATCAAATCATGATAAACGCTTTCCAGATAAGACATTATTTGAAACAGAAAATAACTTTACCTCAAATACTAAAAAAATGTAGAATATTAAGATTGATTTTCTCATGTGGAATATCAAAATGATGAAGGGAAATGTGTAACCCTTCCTCAAAATCAGCGTTTGAAAATACGTATCATACTTGTACAAAAAAAAAAAAACAAAAAAAAACCAAAAACATAAATTTAAAAATATCTGAAGTATGCCAGAAGATCTAATTTGAACACAACTTTGTCTGTGCTCTCCTTTATTTAAAGCTGTCTTACCCCATCTCTTTCTTACACAAAGATCACCTCTCTGTATCTTCCTACGGAACCTTATAAATGATATTTGTAATTATTCTCAAAAGCATTCAAAGCATGTGTGTACATTGCTTCATTTGGATTAAGCATTAATCCCATTAAATCAATCCCTTCTTTGTTCAAAGCATCAGGATTCAAAACCACAGGCACAGTCAGTTTTGGAATATCCTTTTCAAGTCAGACTTTTTATCTTAATCCATTTAAGTATACAGGAATGTAATGCAACCAAGTGCCCAAACTCTGAAACCTGACATTACTGGTCTGGCAGAAAGTATAATCACTAACAAGAAGTGATCAGAATAGTCAAATCTCTTTTTGATTTTTCTTGAAAAATCAATTCACAAGCTCATCTGTGAGCAGCTCCATTCATGTTTTTGCTTCTCCAACTCCTGCCTGCATTGCTAGAGGAAAAACAGTACACAGCTCCAGCATTCACAGTATTAGCAGTGAAAAACAATAATGTGGCACACAAAAACACTGCACTGTCATTTTTGGGTATTTAAAAAGGGCATAAGTTTCTTTCACATATAACAGATTTTATCATTAAATGTTTAAAATATTCATATAAAGATGAATGTTTAATTATGCCAGCCTCCAGTTACTGCACAAAACTGCAGGCTCTGTACACACTTAGATCACAGTTTCCCCCACAGTCAAGTGCAGTCGCTTGTGCAGCAGCTACAGCAGCCAGCAGCACGCAGTGCAACATTTCAGCCAGGACACCAGCAGCACTTCTCAAGTTTTAGAGAGAATATAAAGACCAGCTCAGCCAAACAGAGCTGGAATGCATTTACACAGAAAGAATACCAATCACCACCTCATCCTGTATCGTGCCATTCAAATCCCTTGTTCCTGATGAAAAAGCCATGGATGTATCTTTGCACCTGAACATACCAGATGCTGAGCGAGGCATGAGCATAAGTGCCTTAGTTTCCACCAACTTCCAAAGTGTTTTTTCTGATATTACCAGCATCTTGCAAGCTTGAGCCCTAGACATTCACAGATATTCAGCTGGTTACATGTCCCAAAATCTAGCACTCAATAACTGCACAGTACTGGCTGCTCTAAGCATTGCTTCAATATTAAGTTAAAAAGCAAAAAGTCAGGTAAGAGTCTTGATGCAATCAGTTTCCATTAGCTAGAGTTAAAAGGCCTAGAATACTTCCATAGGAATTATACATATGCTTAATGGGGTGAATGTGTTCCTAATTTGAATAATATTTTTTCATTTTAGGGTATCAAAACACACTTCAGATGGTCTGAATGGCATAATCCTGCACAGCATGTATAGTGTTACACAGGAATAACATCCATTATCTGATGTAAGTGGCTTCTTAAAACTGTTACTTTCCTGGTTTGAAAGTAGCTTCTCTCCACACCTAATTAGCACACTGTAGTAACTCTGAGGGGACAGTAACAAGCTTTATTCTCCTTCCAGGGACATGATGGGACCAAATTTGGGAATTTAATTAACACTCTGCAAAAAGCTAACACAAGGAATACAGACATACTTTAGGACTTGCAAATTGTAATCAAATTAATTTCAAGTTTTTGCTTGAGGATAACGCTCTGTATCATCTTAAGGTTACCAATAAAAATAATTATCAGCGTACTTTAAAATAATGCATCACACTGAAATAAGTGAAAATGTATTTGTAAACACATAAGGAACATCTCAGTATGACTTATAATTATTTGCTCTTTTTTATTCTCTTGTGCAACACACACAGTCAGGAGGGTACCTTGACTCCTGCTCAAAACATACCTGACCCATAATACTCAATTTAATGGTGACAAGTTCTAACATACAGTTTATTCATAACTCATTATGAAAAATGTCAAGTCACTTAATCTCTGGAAAGACCATATGCAGCTGTAAATTAAACTAGTTAAAATCTAACAATTAAAGAAGGTAAGAATGCCTTAGCTCTTCCCTTGAGTACAGGTGTCTGGACCAAGTTCTTGGTTTATGACTTCTCCAGTAATACGTTCTGGCTGATGTAATATCTTCCTCCCACCTGACACCTGACCCTGGAGTAGCTCCCTTTTTAAGTAAACTCTCTGGCTCAAGAATAGTCCCACTGTCTTTATTACCAAAGGTTTGCTGCTGATTTGTTTCTCCAAATGAACTTCATGAATAAAGTTTTGTAATTCCTTTATAATATGCCTACCAATATAAACAGATAGTGCTGTTCACTAAAATGCTACTTAACTTATTCCACAAACAAGATCCAGTATGATTCAATCTCCTTTGAAGGATACTACATGCCTGTGCCAAGTCTCACTCTGTTATCTCATGAAATAGGAAACAGAGAACCTTCTTCCTTCTGAAAGGAGCATCCCACTTCATCTTAACACTTACATTAGTAGACATGTTAGGACAGTTTCCCATGGCACAGGACTCTTCCTAAATAACAACTACACATAGCCAAATAACATGCTTACTTACCAGCAAGACTGGACACCTAAGTGCTCTCTACTTTGATAATACTAAAACCATATCCACAGCACCACAGATCATGATTTGTAATTTTTTTTAATCCGCTACAACCTTACAGTCTTAGGAGGCCTAAAGAAAAATAGTCAACTTCCTTTAGAAAATGAGAAGGTACAAAACCCGCAGAAATTAGTCATTAAAAAGTTCTATTAGGAAGAAGCCTAACACAGCCACATCCAGAAAGGTTTGATCTGGTTCAGGAGAAGCAAGCACTTCAAAATCAAATCCTGCTAGTCCAGAATATTTTAGACACCATGGCTAAAATAAAACATATAGAAAAATACATGCCTGTTAGTTTAAAACATGTATCTCACTGATTCTGTAACTGTATTAGTCACGAGCCCACTGAGTTGCTGAATGGAAGACTTCAGAGAGGATGCAAGGAGAAGGCTGCAAGGTGCTATTCTTACCTGATCTAAAACACAGCCATGATATGTTTAGATTCATTTGTTTTAAGACAGATAGGAAGTACTGTCAAGATCCTAACTTACTGATTAACACATAAAGCGTCATCTGCTAGCTGTACATTAAACTTAATAAATTGCAGGCTGAAGAGATGAAAAAAGACATCTGAATAAAAGACTCAAGCTGTAGAAGAGTTTAGCACATTTGCCAGTGAATCTTTTCAGTTTACTAATAGGTAATAAAAAAAAAAGTCACATTCTAATTTCAGTATCAACTTTTCTTATTTCAGCCTCCAGCATTTTTTTTTTTTTTTATATTTTAACTATGAGATTAACAGTTTTCAGCATTAGAAATCATCTCTTTGTAAAGGTACCACTAGTCTGAATGAGTAGTATCTATCCTCTTTACAAAGTGGAACAGCCTCACTTTTCTAAATTGTAACACTACATTCTTACAGCTTTTCACAATTTCAGAGAGATTTTAACTCCAACTATTCATATGCACTATCACACAGTAGCTTCAGAAAAGTCTCAAATCTAACTCAAGCACCTTGACCAAATTTCAATACTTGCAACTAAAAAAGTTTTTAAAAAATAAAAGCTTCCAAAAGTCTCAAAAAAATCAGTTTTTGTGACAGAGATTCTGGCTTTACCACTTGAATGTTACAGCGTACAACATAGCCTTCCCTCAATCCCACCTAAAGCACTACAGAAGATGTTTTAGCAATAAAGTTGAAATACAAAAAGTTGGTACCAAATAATTAACCTTGGAAACTGCTTTTTTACACTACCTTTGGTATTACTATAAAATATAGATATACTATGTCTCTTTATACAAGATTAAACTTCGATATTTAAAATGAATTAAAACCCCACAACTATTTAATTCTTTTGTGGGGAAAAGAAAGCCTACCTTTAGACTAATTAAGCACTGAAAGTAAAGCACTGACTCCACCAAACTATCAGAAAAAAAGTTAGAAACTTCAATTTATTTAAAACACAATAAAGGAAGCAAAGTATTTTCTTTTTCTGCCAACCCTTTTTTTTTTTTTCAGCTATATAAATGAAGAGAAGGAAAGATAATTTTTCAAAGATGGTATCTCTGCTCAATTTTATGGTGGTGGATGTAATGATATCTCCACGTCAGTAAAATATGGCCTATGAAAAACAGTATAATCTGAGATATTTAAATGAATATGCCACTGAGGTAAAATAAGTTTGAAGTGATAATTAAATACTGTTACATACGCTTGTACATTACAGACAAGGACACATTGTGCAACCCTTACTTTCACTGGTGAACACTTATAGGAGTAGTCCTATTGACGTCAGTGAGACTACTTACGTGGATAAGAGCTCACTAACATGTGAAGAGTTGTGCAACAAAGCCCCAAACACGTTTCATTCCGCACATTGTTTCAAGCTTTGTTTCTCAACCACAATTTTTTCCCTAATACTGTTAATATTTCATTAATGTTACCGTTCAGAAAAACATATGAGAACATACAACTTGTTCAGTGGTATCTGACATTGCCCAGCTAAATACCAAATGAGAGGCACATGAGAACCACAGATTCACTGAGGCTGGCAGGCACCCCTAGAGATTGCCTGATCCACCCCTGGCTCAAGCAGGGTCAGCTACAGTGCATTGCTCAGGGTCCCGTCCTGTTGGCTTTTGAGTATCTCCAAGGACGGAGACTCCACACCCTCTCTGGGCAGCCTGTGCCAGTGTTCAGCCACACTCACAGTGGAAAAAGTGTTTTCCTGTGCTCAGGCAGAAATTCCCGTCTTTCAGTTTGTGCCCGTTGCCTTTTATCCTGTCACTGGGCACTGATGAGAAGAGCCTGGCTCCATCTATTTTACCTTCTGCTCCCTAAGGTACTTAGACATGTAGATAAGAGCCCCCTGAGGCTTCTTTCCTCCAGGCTGAACAGCCGAACAGCCCCAGTCCAAATCATCTCCATGGCCCTTCAGTGGACACACTCCACTATGTCCACGTCTCTCTCATACTGGGGAGCACAGAACTGGACCCAGAACTCCAGACATGTCTCACCAGGGCTGGGTAGAGGGGCAGGATCACCCTTCTCGACCTGTTGGCAGATCTTCCTCACATAGCCCAGGATGCTGTCGGCCACCTTTGCTGTGAGGGCACACTACTTGTACAGGTTCAACAGAAAGGAATTACAGGACCCAATGTTACAGGGATTCCTACTTCCTAGCAGGTAAAATAAATGGAAACACCTTCCGCTGACTTGGATGTTGACACAACAGAATAAAAAACAACATATAAGGTTGGCTGCTTTTCCACAAGCTTTCACTGGTGTGGCAACCCTCTACTCACACAATCTCATCCAGCAAAACATCTTCCATCAATACTATTTTAGACAAGAATTTAAATAATCTATTTGTTACTATTTTAGCATTTTCTTGTTGACAACCACAGTAAAAGAAAGACAAAATGTTTCAGTCAGGCCTCTAATTTTTATTACAAAGCTTAAGCAAATGACACAGAATTCAAGGCTAGTTTCAAATAAGAAAAAAAAGAGCACCTGCATATTTTCCTTGTCCTCCTCCCCCTCAACATCTTTCCACACTCTTTTGTTTGTTTTGGAGATAGTGTAGCTCACAAATATGTGTTCACCTCCAAAAAAAAAAAAAAAAAAAAAAAAAAAAAAGGGGGGGGTGTGGAATAGAAGAAAAATTGAAAACAGCAATAGTGAAAAGGAAGGAAAACAGGGCAGGTAGAAACTGAAACTTGTTTTTGTATAGGACTCAGGAAACACCTTAAAAAAAAAAAAAATCTAAGTCTACAGTCCTGCATTCACAGGATGAGTGTTCTGCATTGTGCCTTTGCTATAATGATTTGTATAAATTTTTCACAGGCAAAGATGATAAAGTATTCAATGAGGGGGGGAAAAAAATATTTTACTTGAACTTCGCCATTGGCTACATTCAGAAAACAATTTAAAACTATAAAGAAGCCCATATAAGACAGACACTCTAATACAGGAAATTAAGGCACTTTCCACAGGGCTGGTCATAAATTTTCACTTTAGTGTGATACAGTCCTGGGGCTGGGATTCCAATTTCTGTCCAGCACATGGACTGACCAAAACCATTCTCATGAGACTGTAATGGGCTCATTACAATGACAAAACAAAATTTCTAAAAACATACCTAAAAAAATCACATTGATAGCACATAAAGAGACTGCTCCACTGTCAAAACTAGCCACTCAAAAGATGTATCGTAAATTATCCAATAGGAAAACCAAACAAAAGAACTTCAAAAATTTCAGATCAGACAAAATAAAAAGACTTAACAAATAGGTAGCTTTCAATATTTTTCAACTCCTTCAGATTCACTCTGGGAAAGCCTCCAAGACTTCAACTTCTGTAGGCTGGAGAACATAAATGTTAATACTATTCAATTTAACTGACAGTGACATGAAAGATCTGGAGAAAAATCCAGTGCACACAGATAACTAAAAAGTGACTTCATTTCGTATTGCAAGAAAAATGGCACCAGGAGGTCTCTCAAGGATATGGTATCAATGATAAAAAGCAGTCATAAGTGACAGTACATGACTGTTGTTCCTTTAGTACCACTGTCACATTATTTTACAGAGTAATGGCTTAGTAGTTTTGTGAAGAGCAGTTTTGGGGACTTAATAGCGCTGGCATTTTGTTCATGTTACTTCATGAGCTAACAAACATACCTGACAATCAAACTCAAATGAGTCCCCTGGCATGTCTTTCCAGCAAACAAGCACTCCTGTAATGCTTATGTTCAGATGACAGTGACACACATACTGTAACTTCACTGCAAGACCTCCAAGTTCACTGAGGTCAGTAAGCACAAAATATTTTCATAAGGAAATTGAGTGCACTTAGCATGATAGTAGCTGAGGAAATTTTAATCTGTATGCATTTTTAATTGGAGGAGGAGAGAGTAGCGGGAGGAACGAAGAAAGAGGCAAGCAAAGGGCTAACGCAAAATACATCCACTCTAAAGTTTTTAGGCACAGTCACCTTCTGTGACAGGCAGGCTCAAGAAATACTGGATATATTATCAGAAGGAAAATGTCACAGGGCTTCATCCATGACCACTCTTTCATCATGGATAAATGGGCAGCGTAAAGCTTGGAGAAAGAACAAAGAGAAGATAGACGCAAACTTGAGGGGCATGAGGATGAACACAGGTCAGAAAGAGTACAAAGACTGTATTCAGGAGGTAAGGGAATGAAGCTTCTGTGTGGGTAGGCATCCCACAGAACTGGAATGAGGAACCAAACTAGTTCAAAATTAACGGGGGGGGGGGGGGGGGGGGGGGAGGAGGGCTGGGAAGAACCACAAAACCCATACAATTAAAAAAAAAAAAAAAAATACCACCACATCAGGCAAACACCACCGAAGTAACAGGTTTTGCCACAATTAAGTTATCCTGTCTACCTATGTGAAATCTGTACACTGTAGCAGGGTGAGCAGTATGAGGGTGGGAATAAGCAGCCCTGGTTGCAGGAAGGCAGGATCCCTTCATACAGCAACATTGTTCATCTCCTCCGGTTTACAATGATTGTGATTTACAGCCCAAAACATGGAAGAATTAAACCACATAGCTACACTTTAACTTGAGAGTATACAATGTTCAGAAAAGATCAGCTAACACACTTTTTATATACAATAAAGAAGTAACTCATACCACAACTCTTTTGAGTATGCATCTATGGTATAAAGACAGAACAAAAAATGCCAAAGATTACTAGATCTCTCCTGCACACAGACTTGAGCTGTTCAGCCTTTCTGAACCACAAAAGCAAGCAGATGCAGGGTAAAAAAGGTTTTCTGACAGTTTGCTCATTGTACAACACTCTGTTACCTATTGCACATTGTTTCCATGTCAATAATTACAACAGTAAGCTATTTTATTCTATGAAGTCTACTCTATGAAGCTCCTTTGAACAACTTATTTTTTGACAAAATGAGATGCCTCCTAACCTTAAAAGACTGATTTGAAGATACAATTTATGATCCCCCTTTTATAAACATAAGAAATATGAGTTTTTAAAAACTGATGGAAACTGCAAGGAATTGCTTTAACAGCCTTAGAAATAAAACCTCTCCAGACACCTGCAACACAAGAAGAAGACAATGAAAGTATCTCTGCAATCATCTGATTTAAAAGAGTTATTTACAAATGTGAGAGCAAGGCTTGCAACTCTTGGTCAATGGTTAGTATCCTTCAGCTCTTTTGAGAACTGCTGCTTTACCAAGGACAAAGTAGCTAGCCTAAGATTTAAACTGATGAAAGCTATTGTCTCTCTACCTCCCTATCTGCTTCCCTGGAAAGCCAACTCCATTATTTTGTTCTTTGTGAAATCTTGGGGAAGAGGGAGGTTGGGTTTTATTTTCCAGAAGGGTCTGCAGGCAAAGAGAAGCTTCAATTTGATATAAATTTCTAAAGTCTTCTGCTTCTGCTCATAGCTTTTCCTATGATAATTTAAAACTCATCTAACAGCAGATTACCACCAAAAGGGACAGTGCTGCTTCACCTTCCTACCCCCAACTCCATATTCCTTATGCATTTTTCCTATCTTTGCAAGCTTTTGAGCAATTGTGAGGTGAACTGCATGGAAAATCCATCTTTCTGAAAACTGATGCAGCAAAAAAGGTTGATTTCAGCAGACCTCTTCCCTGGGAGTGGAGAGAGAAGTGATGACGTCCCATCTGATGGCATCCTATCTTTGTGTTACCTTCAAATCAAACTTCACTTAGGAAAAGAAAAGCTTTAAAGTGTTGAGATTCTCAGCAGGTTTCTGATGACCATAAGAGTTCTGACAGATAGCAAGATATTGAATATAGATTTTTCTATTTTATTTTGAAGCTGCACAATAAAGTTGTGCCTTTCGAGGTACTGAATCTGAATTTTTAGTAGTGGACTCTGTGCCTCCTAATAGCTAAAGTTCTCTTCACTGACAAGAAAGATATTGGTACCAATGTTTTCAGGATATACAAAATGCTTACTAAAAATAACCAAATCTAATCAATTAACTTCTTGAAAGTAGTTGGAAAGTAGAATTTCCGAAGAAACATAAATGTTCTAACATCCTGAAATTTGTTTTTACATTTGTAATCATTATTTTTAAAAAACAACTTTTCGCCATTTACAGAAGAATGATAATTGGGGACTTTTTGCTTGTTTTTCATTTTATACAACACAAAAAAGTTGCTCCAGTCACATCGAAATCATGTACCAGTTAATACTTATTTTATTTAGAATTTTAAAAAAACATAAACTGAATTATTAACTCACAATCTTTCTAATAGAACTAACATGTTGGTACTTCTATTTCAACAAAGCTGCATTTTCCAGAACCTACAAGTGGCGAGAGCCACTCCATGCCACTCAAAATCCCTCTATTATGCAATATGCAGACATGTGCTTCTTTCTTTAACTTCTCCTTACTAGAAGCACTGGAATGAGCTTAAACTTACTGATCAATTCACATGGCAAGCTATAAAGAAAAAATATTACAAGCAGGATGGTCTCATAGAGACAAAAATACAACTGAGCTTCCTTCGAGTCAGACAGAGAAAAAATAAGCTGAAATCAGTGTTTTTCAACATCAGCAGTCTACCTAGTCAAGCTGAAGATGCCACACAAAAGATGCACACTGAAGTCAAAACTGCCATTCAAGAACTGTTTTATACATAAACATCCCTCGCTGAGCACTTATGTATTCAATTATGATCTTTTAAAACTTTAGTCAATCTGTTAGCAAAACCCATCATTTAAAAATAAAAAGATTAAAACTCAATCCATGTTTCCTTGTCCACTGAAAGGTTTACTAGCTAGCAGAATTATGCATGAATTAGCATTTGCAGCTTTTCTTCAGGAAAAGAACAATGCAATACCAAAAAACACTACCCATAAGAAGTGCTTTTGCTGAAAAATAAATCCCAAATATTAACCCATGTGACGCATGAAAAAAATGAGTGGGTTTATTGATGTAAAGAATAATTAATCTCAAACAACCAGTTTAAAGAAAAATATCATTTTCCACAGAGTCCAACAGCTGCTAGGTAAAATTAGTCCTTAGTTGCTTCAATTTTGCAATTAAGTATAGAAGTTGAAAAACACAGTGTAATTTTTTGTAATGGTTTTTCACTTTAAGAAAGTTACCAAATTTTATTTGTTGGAGTTCTCCAGTTACTGTCACATTAATTTTGAATTTAAAGCATTTCAATAAAGAATATCAACATTTTTGTCAACCATAAAACATGTAGTGGATACTTCCCAAACTTAGAATTACCATGAAAGGAGAACAAAATGTCTGTGGTTTGGTGGGGTTTTTTCATTTGCTTTTGTTGGGTTTTTATGCTAGATGATAATATGAACTTAAAATGTCTTCTTTCAAAATCTATTGTATTCATCAGCATTTTCTTTATTCCAAAGAATTTATGTCTTAGATGTTCATAAAATGTATATATAGCACAAATTTTGTACAGAGTGGGAAAAAAAAAAAAAATCAACTGATATTCTAAGTAATCCCTGTAAGAAAACACCAAGTTTTAACTAAGCAAAGCTGTAAACCTAAGCCAGCAGCGTGATATCCTGCTTCTTCCCCACATGGTGTGGCATGTCTTTGAATTTAAGAGAGAAATTAGTACGTTAATGGTCAATATCATATTATTTCAAGTTGTCACAAGTATGGCATAACAACTTACTGGGTTTCTGTTTTGTGGTCATCTTCAGTTTTTTACAAAACATGAAAATCTTTGGCAAGATGTCTACTGCTAAAAGTTTCCTTGAGATGTATCTAGGAATACATGTAAATGGGATAGGCATTTCTCCTGTTATCCAAACTGAGAAAACAATTTTCTTCTCTAGTATTGAGAAAAAAACATGTTTGAGCTTTGCTTTCCTTCATGCTCAGGGCATGTATCTACTACATCTTCTGACCTACCTTAGTTTACTCTAAATCAAAGAAACACAACATGAAAAATCTCAGGGAACACTGTGACTGCTTCTGTGACCAGAGGTTTGCACAGGGAAGCCTAAATTTCTAAGAGAGTCTGAAACTTTGGACATGACCAGTATATTGCTAACATAGGCCAACAGGAACGATCAAAACCACCTCTTTATACAACAGCCTGGTGGCAGGAACACCGGCAGAGAAGGTAGAATGTGTAGTATGTTACCCTCCGGAGCCAAAGCTATCTGAACCAACAACTCCTAAACCCCTGCAGACTGCCTTAACCAGCACGCAGTGAGGAGCTCTATCTGGAGGCAGGCAAGTTTCTGAAGCAGGTCGCACTCTTTCCAGACACTGAGAAGTGACAGGACCAGAAGCAGAGTAAACACAGGGACTGCAGCACTCAGCTGGCAGAAGGGGGTACCCCCTGGTCCTGGTTTGATCTCCTAAAATTATTTGTGGCTCCCATACAGTAACTTTTTACTGTACAATACACATAAAAGGTAACAGTATAGGGATTTTGTGCTTTTTTTTAAGTAAGTCTTCTAGAACAACTCACATCCATGCTGCACACATACATATTTTTTTTACTGGGCCTTTATTTTAACATGTAGCAACAAATGCTACTGAACTGCTGTATTACTTGAGGACTACATTTTCCACTTCCCTAAAAAAAAAATAAAATAAAATAATAATGCCCATGCTGGAAAGATGTTCTGCAGTCACAATCATAAACATTGCAAAACCAGAGATAAAATTTGCCACTTTGCTCTTAGTGCTCCCCCTTCACCACTCTCCCTACACATACCCTAAAAAAAAAAAAAAAAAAAAAAGAAAAAAATTAAACCTTTTCACTGTAGGAGACAACTATTTCAGAGAGTTACTGTATAAACATCTAGTGTGGAACCATTTCCCACACACACTAGAGCAACTATTCCCTTGATGGAGGTTTAATGACATTGATAGAAATTTACCAAAGGACTAACTTCCCCTATTACTAAAGATACATAGCTATGCTTGCTGAACTAATATAGCATTTAATAATTTTATAAATTCATCTGCTTATTTTTTTATAAAAATGCATGAAGCTTATTTCATTTGCACTATTAAGCAAAAATATTAACTGAAACATTGCAACTATGGTTATAATGTAGTACATATGCATGACATGTACTTCTCCAGTCTTTTAAAGAAAAAAAGCCACACAAATTGAAATATTGCAGGCCAGTGTGATGATTAAATCATGGCAAGTGAAAGAATAATCAGAAATATATTCACTTACATTAGCATAGCTGACTCTTTTATTGTGGTTCACAGCAACAAGTTGGTAGCTGTAGAGAGTCCCCATATCAGAGAACTTTCAATTTGAGATGAGGTAGTAGGCACACAAACAGCTTGCTTTGGGGAGCACCAGGAAGCAGCTAAACAGTTGAATTTAGTATAATAAAATCTGGCTCAGACTGTTTTGAATACAGAGAAACCTCAGCAGAATAGTGGCACTTTTGTTGGAACAATAAAAGTGAAAATCTTCTTTCCATCAAATCAGATAGAACAGCAAGGGAAAAGCATCAAAATATACACACTACTCTTATATCAGTTACAGCACTGATTTCACCTTGCTTTTATATGTCTCAATTTATTCTAAATAAGATAAAACCCCTATGTTATTCAATTAAAATAAAAATTACAGCAGCACTAGATACAATCACAAAAAAAAACCAGCCAATGTTATGGTGCACTAATGCTGTAAGTTGTTTTCTACTTCCTGAAATTAAGAGAAGTGTCTTCTCTGTTTAATGACTGGCTTATTAGAAGCAGCGTATTCAAAACATCCTCAGTGTTTCTCTGAAAAAAACAGATTGCCTCTAAAGACAGAAAAAGTCACATTGCAGAGGTTTTTATGCTCTTTAATGTCATTCCTCTTTAAACAACACGAATCCTGACATAAGCAGTAACTAGTTCTTGGAGTTTTGTCCTCCTGCATTTCCTATGATTTTACTCTATCAAGCTGTAAAAAACACTGGGTAAACTTTGATTTTTAGGGCCCACAGTCACTACCTTGTTATTTCAAAATAAAGCATAGACCTTTCTTTAAAAACTGAAATACAGTTTTTCATTATTGGTCTGCAAAAATTTATTTTTATTTAAATATCACCTCAATGTACTATAAACATTAATTAAACCCACAGACCCTCAAGAATATCAATGTTATGATCATACAACTGAAACGGAGAGGTTCAATGATTCCTGCACTTTTTTTTCCTTTAAGCTTGGAGGAGTCCAAATTACTACTACCTCATTATATGAAATAAATTCATACAGCTTTAAAAGCTTATAATATTCCTGACATTTAAATATGAACTGAGGACAGTATTTAACTCCTAATGTTATACGTATACACTTATATCAAATATGAAATATTTCAACATCAGTGTCTCTTACCAGAAACCTTATATATTATTTACAACTCTTAAGACAACATCTAACAGTATTTATACTCATGTACACAATTACTTTGCTCTACAAATCCTGCATAAACATTTTCAAATGCAATTTGTGTCAGGTCCTTTTAATCATCTGAAGTACTGTCTGTCTGCCATATTCCCAAACAGTACAGCTAAAATACTGGCTGCTCATAAGCACTCATCTCCATTAATTTAACAATATGCTGTTACTGACGATAGAAGGAAGAAATGTTTCTGCACAGAGTGACCAGCTGGATTACAAAATCACAGCATAGTCTGCCCCTAGACAGATCTGGTAGGTGCTCACTTTGGTCTTAAATGTAGAAAAAGGCTCAACAAAATTCACTCCCTCACGTCCACATGAAATGCACCTGTAATGGTGCACAACATGGCAGAGATGAATTTTCATCCTTTGTTCTTACTTTGCTTTGCTGTCAAGTATACCAGTAAGACTGAGTCCAGGCTTCAATGAATCCCCCATCCTAGTTAACTCACTTCCTTTTTAAAAAACTTCACAGAAGAAAACCATGTCTTTCAGTCATTTTTTTCTACTTTTCACATTATTATACATAGAGTAATCTATCCTGAGGACTCAGCACCAGTCAACTTATCATTTCTCAGTAATACACAGAGTTACATGAAAATATATCTCTCACACATAAGAGGAAAGTAGTTTCTTAAATGGTGTATAAGGGGCCTTATATTTATGATCCTAGCATTTTAAGAGCCTTATCTAAGTAATCTTATTTTCAGAAGTGCAAAGCCTTCCCATTAACTTTCACTTTACCCAATGGTAGTTAACAGTAACATTGCTATGTCTTGAATGTGTAGTCCACTTTTTCAGTGCTACTTATCCAAAACCATTGTAACTAAAATATTCAGAGCCTAATGATTTTTCAGATCACTTATAAACTCTAAAAGCAGTGACAAGATTTCACACTTCCCAGTTCACCCAAAAAGCTAGACATATATCTAGCAAAATCAATAGTCTGAAATACAGCAGTGATTCTACAAATGTTTCTAAAACTATCTTGTATTAAATAGAGTTAGAGACCAAATCTTGTTTGTGTCTAAATTTGAGAATTCACTTATAAATACTATTGAATTTTATACTTGCAGAAGTTTATATACTCTCAGTGGAAGATTCTCTTTGATGAGATAGAGGAATATGAATCAAAAACCTTACACTAAACGGAAATCTCACTGTTTCTAGAAACACTGAATTATTCCAACAGATATTGCATCCACAGGAAAGTATCCTGACACTTTCAGCAAACATAGCATAGTATGACAGAGATTTCATTTGAGACTTGAAAACAGTAAAGGACAATAAGCCAAATTTGCAGAGATTATACCATCACATAAAGATGGCAGATGCTTTAATAAGCTTTTAAAAGGAGCTATAACCCTGTAGAATCCTAAGCTTCATTCATTTCTGCGACAGTCATCCAACCTCCTTCAGTTCTTTTGTAAATCCTACAGCTTAGTGGAAAGAAAGAACTGTACATATTTGGACAATTCGTACCAAGTTATAATAAAGTCCTGTAACCACATTCTGTCTTTAAAGTGATAAAAGGAAAACTGTCAGTTTAAATTAATTTACAACATGGGCATGCATAACTTTTCTTTTTGATGTGCAGGTAGTGCAAAACAACAGCTAGAGGCTCTAGGCAACAACTGTCCCATCACTGCTTCCCCCTAATGCACACATTGCATTCCTTCACTCCATGAGGTTTGAATTTGCCTGCCTTTAATTGTAACCTCACACCTTCTTCTGTAGTGAACTTCCTATTACTTCTTTTTGTTTTAAGGTATTTTCTTCAGTACTTTGAAAAGGAAGAAAGAGTGTGTTTTTCCAGCCACTGAAATGAAAAAGAAAAAAAAAAAAAAGAAAAAAGGCAGCCAGCATGGGACTGCACATTCAGCTGCTCCAACTTGGACTAAGCTCTCTGTAGAGCACAAGCCATCTGAAAACTTCATCCACCTTGCTGAATAGTATTTTGAACAGTTGCATCATAAGCATTGATGGCCTATCAACTATGACCACCAAGATCATATGAAAAAACACCTACTTTCTCCAAAGTTCGTGTTTTACATTTACATCTATCATTTTGTATCAGAATAGAAGCAATACCACGCCACAAATGTGCACTACAGTATCCCTTACATCAGGCCTCCTTGATACACCTTTATTCACACCTAAATTGTTGCCTGCCCAGACTTCTGCAATTCCTCGTACCATATTAAATGCACACATTTTTCAAGAAGTTTGAATACTGTGGCTATATTCTGCTATTGTGCTAGTTAGTAAATTTTTCTTACCTCTTTCCTCCCCCTCCACCACACTCTTCCACCTCCAGTACGGAATTTCAACAGCCACTGTCAGGGTGACAATTTTAAAATGACATGCTTGTTTTCAGACTTTTCATACCCAAATTCATTTTCTGAAATTTAAATATCCACCTCTTCTCTTTTCCTGATCATTTTGTTGCTTCTATCTTGGATCTTTCTCTGTCCTCATCTTGTATTTTTCTACAACTGGGGACAGAGATACTGAACTTTCAGTTGCCTTTAGTCTACACACAAATGAAGAATTTGTCCCTTCTGTAAGAAATAGGTTCATATTTAAGGTAACATTTAAGTAAATACTGACCAAATTCTTGCCCTCTCTTAGATTATAAATGCCTTCTAATGGATTTTGGAAAACACTTTTGAAAGAGCAGAAAGTAAAAGCAAACTGAATGGCTTAATCACATTAATTTAACAACAGCATAGTGTTCACATACCAAATTCTGTTTTGGAAGAAGTAAAAAAGCTGTAAAAGAAGTTTAAACTATTGTTCTCTGTGAAAGAAAAAATGGGAGGAGACTTCTAAAATCTCATAAATCTTGCATTTTCCTATTTCCTGCCAAAACTCAGAGTAGAGACTAAAGGGCTAAAATGCAGGTCACTCACCAATTGTCTGTCATCTTTTTTTTTTTTTTTTCCTTAATTAGTGAAAAGAACAAAATTTTCCTTTTTGTTATTACAAAGCTTCTGGATTTAAATCCTTATTTTTGTAGATTCAAAGTTACACAATAGAGGTGATCAGAAAAAGAACTCAAAGACACAGTAAACAGCACAGAAACATAGAATATGAGAGAATCTCCAAGTCTCTCTCTCTGCTCTGAGTCAAGATCAAAGAAGAATTTTTAAGTGTATCCCTTCTCAGATATTATTTGAAAGCTCTTCCTAAAAGCCAATGGCAGCAAGCATTCCAGTTCATATTGGTTTATGATCAATGTATTTCTTCGTATTTAGTCAGCATCTCCCTGATGATTTCTCTTGTGATACCATGACCTCCTACTGAAAAACAACTGTCTTGGTTCATATACCAACTTCTCTCAATCTGCCTGCTATATTCTGTATTGCCCTCTTCAATCTTCTCTTTTCTAGACAGTTCAAAATTTATTATGTTTTCTAAATCTCTTATAAGTTGTTGTTTTCCTTTTCTATTCCAACTCATTCATATAACCAGAGGTTGGTCTTACAACATACACACGCTACTTTGGCTACAGCCTCACCAGTGGTGAACAGAGGGGAACTGTTTTTTCACACTTTACTTGCAATGTTTCTGTTAATAAAACATTTGTCATACTTTGTTTACTTATTTTTCTACCCATTACTATCCCTGTATCTGATTCTGCATTACTTACACCTACCTATTTCTGATTTGCACATGTTATATTTAACATTATTTATCATACTTGGTTTAGTTCATTACAGATCACTGCTCCAGTTTATCAAGATTTTTGAATGATAAACTACTCTCTCTCTTGGTGGCACCCACTGATTTTTATGCATGTACCCTCAGGTCTTGTACACTCTTTCATGAAAGATATGAAATATACGCAGCCCAAGAAAAGGTCTGCACGTGCTGTCAAGTTTACAAGCAAATGATTAACCATTATTCTTTGAGTAACACTGTTCACTTTGTAAAGTAATCCCATTATAATAATTTAAGTGAGAGCTCCCTGTTTTACTTGTGATAATGCATAGAACAGCATTAAAGTTGAGATAAAGTTCTGTAGTTGACCATAGCAGCTCTCAAACAGAGAAGCAGAACAGCCTGAAATGGTATAAGAGGAAGAAGGAGAGCAAAAGAGGGCACGAGAAATGTTCTGTTTATCGTCAGAGTCCACTAGCCACATACAAGTCACAGTAATGATGGACAGCTATTATTGGTATCCCTTCTGAATGCCTGAAGGATGAGAATTTGGAAGTGCCTCTTGGAGGCACAGAGCAAGCATGCAAGGGCATCGAGGAAAAATGTACATCTCATTCCTGAGCAGTCTCACCATGCTGCAAACTTTTTGCCTCACTGGAAGCAGTTCTTTTCGCTGCCCAGGACAGCAACACAGCACACCCTGGCACGGGCACAAGCATGTGGAGGAGGAAGAAGCAGCAGCAGGCAAGCAGAACACCATACTGACCCAAGGGAGAGGGCAGCCCCCACAGAATTAAGAGACAAACTAAGAGATCAAGAAGAATTTCATCAAATCCTACTGCTTAGGTCATATCTAACTTCCAGAAAAGTTTCTTGCCTGCTATGTCCCTACTAGGTACTGTTAATACAACTGTATAAAATGTTCAGTCATAGTTAACCTACCTACAGTCATCAGTGTTCACTTCATTTACAACTTCCCTCTGCCTCTAATGGCTAGGATTTTTCTAAGGAACATCTTGAGGTTGGTTTCACATAAGCTATAACTCATTTTACTTCTCACCCCTTCTGTGGTGTGTTTGGTTTTGATTTTTTTTTTTGTTTTTGTTTTTGAAGAGTGGTACAGTTTTCCAGCTACTCTAGATAACGTATCTTTCATCTTCCTTCTTTCATGTCATGCTATATGTCCTGTATTAAGATTATAAAACATCTTGAACATTACAAATATATTACTGAACCACCCTTTACACAAAAACATGTCTTCTTACATAATTAAGTTATTCTAAAAGGGGTTTTATCAGTGAGATTCAGTATCTGTTTCAAATTTGCTTTTAATCTAAATAAAATTATTTCATAAATTTTAAGTAATATAAGAGAAATCTTTATAGCAAAAGCGAAAGAAGAGTACGGAGCATGATGCTTCCTTTAAAGACAATGAGATCAGCCTCCAAATTGCTAAAGGACCAAAATTATATAATTACTCACACTAAAACACAATTATCTTTTCATGCTATTATTAAATTGATGATAAAGTAATAATGATAAAATAGTTATTTTGTATTTTTTAAATATTAACATTTCATGAGTATAAAGTATTTAGAGACATATTACATAGGTAATTAATACTATGTATGATAGCATTCCACTGGGGACTTGTGAAATATTTTTGACTTCAAAATAATAATCATAATTCTTTCCAAAATTATCTGGAGATAATCTTTCTTGAATCCCTAGGGTGAAACATCATCCTGCTTAAGTTGAATGGTGAAATTTGGCCTCTATTAACTACAGTATCTATCTGTACTTCCTCTTGCAAAGTTTAAGCAGAAGGAAAGATTGGTCAGAGAAAGGTTCTCTCTAAATGTGACAATTGTGAAAATATACAGGTATGTGTAAAATATCTGGATCTCTCTTTTTCTTTTATTTTTGTTGTCAATAGTTAACTCAATACTAGCCTTTTAAGTCATGCTTCATAATAAGTTCTCTTTAATAGGATTCTACAATTAATATAGTCTCTAGAAACCAGAAAGAGCAGAGGAATAAGGGAATACCTCTCCCTTCTTTTCCATAAAGAGGATCCACAAACCATTTTTTGTAGACTGTCTTGCAAAACAAGTATAGAACCACCAGATTGAGAAGGGGAAGAGAGCTAAGATAAACCCTCCCATATAAACAGGAAATAATGCCCACTATCAATATGGGAGAGAGGAGGAAAGATGGTAGAAAACCACTGTATATTGGTGAAATTCACTGCACAGTTTATTTCTAACTAAAAATTCCCCAGAAAATCAGAGCTGCCGATAATTTAAACCACAATCTATTCATTCTGACTTCTTGTTCAGTCAAAAAAATACATAATGGATCACTTGAGGCCCAATTTCACTTCAGGATGAGTAGATATCTCTTAAAACAACTATGTACTTCAGAAGTAACATGGTCTTTCACAATAAATTATATTGTATCTAGTATTTCCATCTTAATAAAAGACTGCATAAGCTACCTAATAATATGAAAATCCCATCATTTTTAACATACTTAAGAGTCCAATCCTTATAGAAATGATGCATGTTAGTGTTTTAGAGCCACTGAGACATGCATCTTGCAAGCTCTTCCTGATTAGAAATACAGGTGAATTGTGCAAGCATTGCCTATGTAGCCAGGGGAGTGGCAGCCTCAAGAAAAGTTATATTTTGAGATACCCAAAACAGTACCTTGAGCAGCACTGAGAGCTAGCATCATCGTGTAATTGTGAAAAGATGTTTTGCAGCAGACTTTCATGTTTTGCACTTTGAACATATACAGACACATCCACACAGACATCTCAGGCAATTTTTGGTCTATGATAAATCGTTGAAGTTCTACAAATGGATGTCAGTTAAGATATATGTCTTTATGTATAAAGTAGTCCAAAAATGAGTCCAAATTTTTTAATTACTTCTGTAGAACACCTGTAAGATGGCACATATACCACATACACTAATGTTCTCTGTATCATCACTGAAAATGACACAATAAATTAGCATCAACCTTGCACTTCCAATACACAAACATATCCTCTCCAGTTCAGGTAGCACTAAAAGTTGAGCCCCAACAGCTGCATGAGGTTCTTCCTTATACCATGAAGCTTCCAAAAAAACTTTGCATAAGGGTTTGAATATTAGCCCAGAGTAATCATGTTAGTACCATTCTGCTGCTTCACTGTGCGCAGCAGCTGCACAGCCTTAGAGCGGCTTCAGCAACAGTAGCCACTGCAGTGGCTACTCAGGCCTTTGAGACCTATGATTAATTGGGTCATCTTGGCATGTCTGTTTTGGATTTGGCTTTACAGCAGCGTAAAATAAAATTGTCACTCTATATTCCTACAGATACATCTGCAAGTACACTAAAGTGTGAAAAAATGAACATGCACATAAAAATGGCAAATAACAATGCAAAATTTGAAACATTTATAGATGAATGTGCCATTTTCAAACAAAAGGCTTATATAAATATACAAAAATAAGTATGTGATTACGGAATGCATTCAATTTCCTGTCTTAAAATTACTACAACACTTAAAGTTTTGAAGTCATATAAGCTAGTGACCCCCATCTTATTTCTAAAGGTTTTAACATTCTGCAATACGGTGTTTTGTTGGGAAAAATTAAAAAGAGAAAATATAATACTTTCAAAGTATGAGCATATCTTTCAAAACTTGAAGTACTAAAACTACAATTTAATACAGAATATCAAACAATAAAAACTATAAATGTGAACAGAAACAATAAAAAAAAAAGGGTGAAGGACTTCAAAGAGTAATATACTATGTTTATTATGGAATCATTTTGACAGCTAAGTTTGCTTTTTTTTTTTTAATCATAAAATATAGTCTTAATTTGTAATTTTTTTTTTGTTCTGCTCCATGTTAAGATTTAGGTTCTTGAAAAGCATGCTTCATATAGCTTTAAACATCACTGTAACTTCAGCTTGGCTATCATGCTTTATGAACACTACACGCAGTATTGTGTGTCTGATGTTGCAAGTACAGTCAACTATACATCACGTATGATGAATTAAACACACTTTTTTGAGCGGACATCTATTCTTGCCAAACAATTCAGAAATAATACTAAATAGTTTAAACAGACAAAACTCTGGCCTGAATTCAAGAAAAGCAGCAAGATGTTTAAAAAAAATATCTCAACAGAGCTGCCTTTTCCAGACAAAGAGCCTTTTTTTCCCTCTTGGCACAGAGGTTTAGGACCAGAGCCAAGGTGCTACTTATCAGCTGTTTGACATCAGGGGAGGACTGCGTGCGTCAGTGGACCCAGTAGGGACCCCTGGCTTATGGCAATGCACCATGCGGTTCTTATCTTATCAGTTTGCAGGGTCTGGCACTTCAACTTCTGCAGTGTGAAAAGAAAAGGAAAAAAAAAAAAAAAAATGAAAAGAGGGAAAAGAAGGAAAGTGTGTATAACTGGGATGGAAGAGGTCAAAGGGGACTTCTGAGCCTGGTTGAACTGCAGAACAGAGCCCAGATTATACTTTGGCCTGCAGCGCTGCGTATGGTTGCAGAAAATCCTAACAGATTTCTCCTGCTTTCCCCACATGCTCATAGTAGTTCATCTCTCCTCATTTAGGTTCAGAGAAGGCAGAACAATGTGTGTGTTGGGGGGACAATGTTCCCTTTCACATACAGCTGATAGAGAGGGCTGCCAGAGAAGTGAGGAATATGATATACTCATGAAAAATCTTATCAAAGGTAAGCACGTCCTTCAGGAAATCTCTGAACCGGTGCAGTTTTGTATTGCAAACAAGATTTAAACATCCCAGATTATTTCTTCAAATGCACAGCCTCAGTAAGATTTAGTATAACAAATCATTCTCAGGGACAAATAAGATTTACAATACAGTAAAACTCTAAGTTTAAAACTTGATTGCACTAATGAACCTCTGTATTTAGGAAAACATTCATCTAGGAAGGCTATCATTGAGGAAAACTTCTGCTTTCTGAAGTTTATTCCAACTGAAAAATTAATTACTCAGAAAAATATGATTTGTCTTACCCTACCCTTCCTACACCATGTGTATTAATCAGCAAAAGAAAAAGTCACCTCCTTCGGATTAATTTCCTTCAGTTAAGCACTATTCTACCTCTAAAGCTGCATCACAAGGTATAAATTACAAGAAAAAAAACTTATAAGCCGTTAAAGTATCCACGGAAATTAGTGGTTTTGTATCCCTGACCAATCTTTGTAATTATTTCCAGGTATTTTCCTACAAAAACTTTTCCTCTTATACTGCAATGAGCCAGACTAACATCAGTACAGAACAAAAGAGAACTGCTCAGTGCTTGTTTCCTAAGGATTCAGCAGAGCTCCGAGAGCACGTCCTTGCTGAAAATGAGGACTGAGCAGCCTGTCATGGACTTCTGTTCACTCTAATTAATGAGGATTCTAGTTTTGTTACTTCAAAACATTTTCCATAAACCATATCATCAAAAATTGTTATGTTTTGCTGCATACAACCATCCTGTGCTTCAAGTATAATTCCTTGCGTTGTGTCAACTTTCTGAACCACAATACTACTGTGTAGTCTGTGGGACAATCGTTCATCTGAAGAGGCAATATGCTTTTATGGTCAAAATACACTAGCAGAAATGAAGAATTAAATGAAAACACATCCTAAGCTTTTGTCAACATTTCCAGTAGGAGAATAAAATCTGCACTGTGAGTTTAGTGTATTTTGGGAAATTTTCCAGTACAAGTAGTACACTTTCTTCTCCAAATATGACCTGAATATTTATTAGGTAAATAACAATAACGTATTCTTACATAAAATACAAAATAAAACTTTATGATCAAGGATCCTGACATTTAAAAAACTGTCTATAGAGTGAAATACTACATAACCACTGGTTTCCCATGAAAATCTATGAAATTACCACAATATGACACTTTCTGATTATTTATTTTTCTTTTTTCTTATTTGTTACTTTGTTTTGGTCAAGTAAGTTGTTGCTTTATCATGTTTAGAAGACAGAGAGAGACAAAAATAGAATCAGAAGCCTGAAGAGAACCATCACCTTTAGACACTAGTCTGCACTTGGATGAAGTCACTGCTGCGCTCATCTCAAAGGCTTGCTTGTGCACAGGGACTGGGATGCAGAATCAGTGCCTTGCAGAGCATGCTGTTTCCCCTTGAGTTATTGGCAATGATCAAAGATGACTTCATGTGGGAGCACATATCTCCATGTGTCACATGACTTACAGAAGTAGTTACATTTCTTAGATCGTGTGATTTTTTTCAAGAAACAGTACTCTTTCTACTTCAGTTACAAAACACAGTTGACAGATGAATTGTAAGTATAGCTACAGATCTATGACACACATATATAAACACTGGATGTGATGCTTCATTAGTCAAGAAAAACAGACACACATAAAAAAATAATGTGCATCATTATAGAAGACCATATCTGTCACATTACATGTCTGCTCGAGTACAAAAAAGATAAAGATCTCAGTGTAAATGTACAATACGAAGTCATTTTATATAAGCCAATTTAAATGCTAAACTTAAGTCGTATACCAATGCTTTGCCAGTTCTTGTTAATAAAATTAAGTCATTTTTTTACATAACTAAATCAGATCACAAGGTCTACACGGTGAGTACATATCCTATGTACTATTGCAGTGTGGCTTTATTCAAATATGAAAGCAAATTTGTATTTATAATAATGAAGATTCAAAGCTACATCCAATTAAGTCAATAACCAAAGTCATGTTTGGAAAGCACCCCTCAAGTCCTGCAGAATCACCATAGGACTTTAAGAATGAACCAGACCACACTCCTTGCAGACTTGTTCAATTTTTTGTTTAAACTGTATTTAAATTCTGATTAATAAAAATGCTATGTCTACCAAAGTTTTCATGTCACAACTGGCACATTTTCAGCCACCACCAAGCTTCCATTGTTTGTACTGTGATAACTTGCAGAGAATCCTAGAATGGTTTGGGTTGGAAGGGACCTTAAAGATCACCTAGTTCCAACCCCCCTGCCATGGGCAGGGACACCTTCCCCCAGCCCAGGTTGCTCCCAGCCCCGTCCAGCCTGGCCTGGAACCCTTCCAGGGAGGGGGCAGCCACAGCTGCTCTGGGCACCCTGTGCCAGTGCCTCACCTCCCTCACAGGGAAGAAGGACCTCAATTTCATTTTCAGCTTCAAATTTTAACTTGCTGTCAGACACAAAGTAGTTGTAAAGTAATTCTACTGTTGTTTTGAGGTTTATTTTAGCTTTCTGTTGAAATTTTCAGGGGATTTTCTGGCTTTTGGTTTTCACAGGGAGAAAGAAGAAAAAAGAAAATAAGAGAAGAGGGGAAGAAAGAAGAAAAAAAATTTTTTTTTTTTAAATAATAGACAACTAGAATTCAAGTCATTTACAGGGATGTGGTTACTGTTTATATTACTAACCAATTAGTTCTCCCCACTTCTATCCCAGAATACAAAACAAGAACAGGTATATATTTTTTCTGGAGGGCTCAGTTGGGGACTGGAACTCGGGATCCAGACTCTGAATCCACCATGAAGGCAATGCAACCCTCCAGAGGGCATCTCAGATGTTTCTTACTAGGGCTAGATTCCTTTTCAACTGAATAAATGTACTTCTATAAATCATAACCTTATCCTAGAGGAAGAAATTCTGATGGCACGCTGGCCTAAGCACCAGAAAGAATAAAAATATCTGGCCCTCTGTTTTAGAGTATGACCTGCCAGGATCACAGAAATGAGATTACTGGAAAGGCATCATACAGCTAGCAAACTTTTTCAAACATGGTCAATCTTTCAACACAACTACTTGTAGCTGCAATCCTTAAAGGGGGATTACCAAACTTCACAAGGAGGTGGTAATTCTGGATTAAAATAATTGATTTTTAAATTAAACAATTTCAAAATACTTGTTGAAAAGTAGCACTCAAGCTAGCTGAGGAAGGATGGTTACTTTTTTTTTGAGGAAGAAAATTTTGTTTCGTTTCTGATTTTAATATAGAACTGTAAAAGATGTTAAATTAATTTCTCTAGAATTTTAAAGAGACCAAAAATGAACGAGGATTATTTTATATTCTCCACTACTGAAACAGAACAAAAGTTATACATGATCAGCTAGGGTATTCATTCTTCCATGTAGGTGACACACGACGTAAGGACAGGGGGGAGTAGCAAGCATGTTATTTACTCAATACTGAATGTTTTATGCATCAAGTCAAATTTCAAGGTGAAAAAGAGGAACAGTTCTTTATTAACCAATAACTGGAGAATCAAAAAAATTAAGTTCAATTTCCTAATTCTTGCATCTGACCACTGAACACTGCTTCACTCTATACACCTTATTTTTCTATCTGTAAAACTGATATAATTCTTTTAATTCAAACTTTACTTCTTCTCTTAGGGTAATATCTCAATATTTACATGCTATTTCTATTCATGTATTCAGTATAATGAAGTCAATAGAATTTCTTCACATGCTTAAAGATAATCACATTTGTGGTCAGCAAAAAGAAGGACATCTGTTTGTACCCTGTACAGGTTGAGCATCCTATGTAGCAGTGTGGCCTTGATCTTGACCACATCTGCTAAAAACACTCTAATAAAAACGAAACAAAAAACAATGAACAAAATATGAACAAACAAACAAAAAAAAACAAAACACACAACACACCAAAAAAGCTTTCCATTGATCATTCTTTTACATTCTTTTATAAGCACTTTCATTGATTCCTTTCTTTTGCATGACTCTTTTCTCCAGTTTTCAAACTGCTATGCGAAGAGAGGATGAAATTAAGGCACCCAACACCCATGTGGGTTGAAGTGATCCTCAAACTTTCCTATCTCCTTAAAGAAACTCCATGAGACCTTAAGGCAACGCTGCTTTTTTGACATTCTGATGTAATTCAACAGCTTTACATATGTAAATAGGAAAGCATTAGGAAATCAAAACTGCACAAAGAATGTAAGTCAGAAGGAAAAGAATTATGTGAGCTAAAATGGCCAAAACAAAGGATTAACATACCCCAGCTAATGAAGTGCCATGAGAAAGTTAACAACCCTATATAGTAAAAAGTTTTATCTTATCCAAAGATAAGACATTTCCACAGCTAGAAGAATGATTCAGCATGGACTGAAAGAAAAAATTGTTACCTTAACCATATGAAATTTCTTAAAATACTCCTTAGCATGAGACCCCTCAAAAGATCATAGCACAAAAGGTATGCACTTGGGCAAATGCCATCTCAAAAAACCCTAGAATGTGCTTAAAAAAATATTAAAAGAACAACATAAAAAAATCAAAGTAGAAACATGTACTCTTTTTAAAACTATACAGGTTTATTGGGTTTTTTTCTGCTTTTAAGTCTTCATTTTTTACCCACAGAGATCTTGGTTAGCTTTTGGCAAGACAAATAGCTGTAGGGTTGTACAAAAAAAATTACTAAATTCTTTGTGTATAGGAAGAATTTTCAGCCTATTATGACCAAGCTGTACTTTAAACAGCTTTAAGTTGTTTTTAAATACCAATTAGGTTAAAACATCTAAAATATGGAATTACCAAATGTTTTGCTCTGCTTGCATTCCGTCATGGAAAATACTACAGAAGTAGTAGAAAAGAGTCTACTGTGCTATTATTTTAACAAACCTGACAGCATGAAGGTCTGCAGAAAAATAAACATTAAATAAAGGAACATTAAAAAAAAAAAAAAAAAGGTCTTTTATGCAGACTCAGTAGTATCTATATAATCTTATGATTTTTATATTCATTGAACTAATAAGACTGCCCCACAAGACATTAGTGTAGGAAATTAAGCATATTATAAAGTACATATGGATGCAGTGAACCTTCTATTCATCCAGTCCATCACTATTTAGGCAAAATGTTTATTCCTACACAAAATTCAGTAAAACAGCCTGGACAGGTTACCTTCAAGAAAACACTATAGACGTGTTCACAATTGTGACCATTGTTTTTAGTTCTAACTAATATGAAATTACAGATTGTCTTAACACCCATTCCTATTTCCTCACAGAGAAATACAGTTTATAAGGTTAAAAACTCAAACCAAACATTTTGCTTCAAGAAAATTTTAAGAGGACTGAAAGAGCACTCATACCAAAAACATTAGCTGTTAAGCCTTCTGGTAATTAATTTTTTTCACCGTAACAAAACCTCTTCTAAAAGAAAACAATGCTGTCTTTAATTCACCACTGTCAAGTAACGGATATGGTTCCCGATCTACGCATTGTATTACTTGATGTTATACTGCATGTCCAAATCATATTTTTCTGGAAATCTAGACCCTAGAAAGTTTGGCAAAGAAAAAAAAAAAAAAAAATCAACTAGACGCTTGCGAGCAACCAAAGTGCTCCACCAGAATTCTCCCAGAGAGCTGCCTTTGCTTGAGCTGTCTTCACAACATCAGGTCAGCTCAGAAGAAGAAATCTGGCTTTGTGGGCACTCTTTCACCCCATGTGCTGCTAGCTAACATTCCTCTTTGGGGAATACTTTCCCAGGACAGCCAAAGCTGATGCAGCACACTGCAGATGATACTTATATCTTCTCAGTGAACTGTAGCCATTTGCAGTCAAACTCTGCAAAGCTCTATTTCAACTTCTTACTTTTTCATCTCATCTCTCCTTGATACGGAAAATACTATGACATACAGAAAGCCATAAACTCTCAAAGAAAAGTCTCTAGATATAAACATTCTCAATGCAGAGGGAGAATAACACACTGTTTGGCATTAGTAAAGCAACTCTATTAATTGCCCTCTATTAATTGCATCAATTAAAGTCCCATTCTGCAGGAACAATGGCTCTACCTGATTCTTAAGAGTTCTCAGTGGTTGGCTGATCTGGTACCATTTTTCTGCTGTTCTTACTTACAGGCTTTTGCCTAGAAGCTCCAGGCTAATTCCAGTGCATAATCCAGTACCTTACAGGATGCCCTCAGTGATAATACCATCATAATTCAAAATGACACTGAGCTGCTCACTTCAGGGGCAAAGTATAATGTTAAAATGTACTTGTTTACCTTTTCAAAACACACAGTGATCGTACTGGATTGAGTTTAAGATTTATCCAGAACACCCATCTCTGCAAGAAGACTGCATTGTCTGCTCATCTCTGAATATAGGGTTTTACTGACACAGGTACCTGAACATTCCCATTGCTAGCACACTAGAAAAAGACTTTGGTTTGTTCATAAACCTGTCAGCAGATTTGCCAACAAAATCCAACAGCTTTTTTCCCAGACTCCAACTTTTGAATGGGGAGGCACATGAGATGATGCTTACAGAATACAATTTTTGCTCATAACATGTTTTCTGTGCTGAAGCCTCGAGCTCAAAACCCGCAAACATGTCAGTATATGTCCAATTTTAAGTATTACTGATTTCAGTAGGCATATTCACATATCTAAGAAATTTTAAGTGACACCCACGCACAAATGTCTACAGCAGCACTGAAATTGTAAAAGGGATCAAACTGTTGTACAAAAGATGATTTTTCATCTTCAAGTTTTAAAATAAGAAATCTTGTAAGCTTTTTAAAGTATTTTTGAAGTAGAAAATGTAAGAACTTTACCAAGTGAAATCTAGCTACAGAACTGCAACAGTGTAGTTCTGCAGTAATACCAGGGGCTTGATTGTTTTTAAAGCAGCCTTGCTCATAGAGGAGAGCAACACTTAAGATTCCACCTGAGTTTACTTTTTATAAGGTTGGCCATTCCTCCAGAAATCAGGCAGGGACAGATAATCCAAAACTGGGCCAAGGGATGGCTGTAGAGATTTTTCTCTAAGTAATGCCTCCCCTTACACTTCAGTACTAACTCTCTGATTCTCCAGTTAGACAATAAGGCCTTGTCTGCAAGAGGCTTTGAAAGGTGTCAGCCTTCCAGCCTCAATAAAACGAACCCATAGCCTTTCAGACCTGAAAGTTCTGGCAGCTTCTCTTTGATCTGTGGATTGTTTTTTTAAACTGAGTGACAATTCAGTAGAAGTAATCAACACATTTGTCATGCATGTTTCAAGTAGTTACCCCAGGCTCAAGTGTCTGTGGTTTATCCAAATAATTCCAAGGCAAGCCACAAGTGTTTGTAGATGGGAACAAACATCTGAAGAGTGTCCAGATGATCTTTTCAAATGTGTTGACAACCTTGAGAAAGTAGCATGTAATGACAGAAGTTGCAGGTCTGATGAGGACAGACGAACACAGAACCGTTCTAGGAGAGATGCCAGTAATGGCTTGGGTGTCTCTGTAAGAACAGTCATACAAGTGGCAAGACCCAACAAGCCCCCAAAGGTTCACAAACTTTTAATGGATGCTTCCAGCTGGTCACATCCTTGAATTCACATGCCAACTCATTCATCCATTTTAAAGTCACAGTCTTTTACACAGAAGAAAATATACTGTGCTAAGAAATCCTAGGCTGATATAGGGATACCACATGAAAATAAAAGGTATTCTTGCACCTTAACAAAGGATTTTTTAATAGTAAAGCTATCAATATTTCCATGTGAACAATGGGGAGGCAGTTGAGTTTAATCCAGGCCAAATACTGCAACAGAAACGCTCAGCAATTCCATATAAATCAGTGGAAAGTACATGTACAAAATGACAAGAGGATTCAATTTCAAACACCCAGGATTTTACACAGGAGAAGAGCTCTAATTTTTAGGTTATTTCTTTTTGTATGCAACACAAAAAAATAAAAAGAATACTCAGTGTGAAACTTATAGGACCTATATTTGATTCATGTTAACATGTCTTTAAAAGAGAGTAAAGCAATTCCATAAACTGATAAATGGTCTATTATATAAGAGATGGATTTTTAACTCCTCAGACACTGAAACCCTAGCTAACTGCATGCTTAGTGCCATTTTGTCCTTTAGAGGTTATGCCCATTTCTTACTCATGCTAGATTCCATGTTTTCTCTTTCCTCCGCTGTACATACTCTTTTTATTCCACTCCATTTTCCCCTCCCTCCTTTACAGATAAACATCTATTATTACCTATTATATGGGGCAAACAGAGCTTGGATACTTGAGAAGTGGGGAAAAACTCTGGCAATAGATGAACCTGGTAAAGGAGAGCAAAGCAAACATACAAATGAGTAGCTCCAGGTGAGGCTAGCCAAAGTCTGGCATGCATTCCAACATGTGGAACAATGGGGAACTAGAAGAGACATCCAATATTTCTGCAGTAACTACCCATGTATGCAGCATTTGATGACCCATTAGGCTAAAGGTGTGTTCAAATGAAACACACCAAAGATAACTGTTCATAAATACAGCTCAGTCGTGTATTATAAAGTGTATTTTCTGTGCAATTCTCAAATCTCTAAAGATAGCACTACGACCCACTTGTTTGAGATTTATCTTAGCTGATCATCCTCATCATGACCTGATTTAAGAAGCCACAAGAAAGTCATCTCTGAATCCTGCCTTGACAATTCCATCAATACAACAGAGAACACAGCAAGTACAAGAATTCTAAGAGGTAAGCAGAATTAACTGATGTAGTACAAACAAATTCCAGGTTCTTAGAAACAGCACCACAGTGATGTACTGCTAACTTTTAACTTCAGCCAAGCTGTATGCTCCTTGCTTTCGCAAGCCCAAAATGTTAACACAACTCATATACTGCAAACACTGTCTTTTATTCAAAATAGCTCAGTTTTTTCTTATGTAGTAAGTAAAAACTTTCAATTCCAAGTCTTGGCTGACCTCAGCCTCAAGCCAGGAATGAAAAGCTGCTTGCTAAACACATATAAGTTTACAAAGTATTAAGCATATGTGCTTAGCTACACTCAGACACTTTTAGGTTCCTTTTAATCAACCTTCTCCAACACAAATGCTCCCACTTGCATACAAAAAATAATCACCTAGAGCATGTTAAGAGACAAAGATTATTCCTAAATAAAATTGTGTCTGGCTTTATGTGTTTTAATTAGGAAGAGGAGACTCTTTCAACATTAAATATGTACATAAAGTCATACTTTGACCTAGTCTATACTTGACACCGATTCCACTTTAGCTTGCATTCTTAAGTCTCATATTAATCAGTCCCATGAAACATTACTGATAATGCTTGTACAAAAAGAATAAAAATAGTTTTTTGAAATTAAAATGATCATTAGCATAAAACAGTAAAAAAAATATTTCAAACTATTACTATTTTGTGGATATGCATTTCAGGAGTTATGTCTTTAACAGGATAATTAAACAGCTTTATATTTGTTAAAGTTGAACAGCACTACTGTCAAGGTGGGCTCCAAGTCTCTGAAAAAAATTACACTGTGGCTAGATGACCTTAGAAGCCACATTCTTTAATATGGCCACAATTTATTTTGCTCACCTTTTAAATAAAATAATAACTGTGACCGCTAACTCACATGTTCTCAGCTTAGTCATATCACATTTCATTTATTACTTTCACTACAACATTCAGTCCTCAAATCCTGCAAGTGGAAGGTATGAATTTTGTACAGTCTTATATGAATAACCAACACTAGACGCCTATTAATTTTCTCACACAAGACTGACTTTTCAGTAGTGTTCATTTTTTTAATACAGTATGAAAGCTCCTATTACATACAGAAAAAAAATAAGATTAATAATACTTAGAATTGCAAAATTCATCCATTTCTACAAATAATATACAGTGTGCATGTAGAGTATAGCATGCACATTCTGTACAGCACTACAGAATAAAAAGGAGCACTAAAAATTTATTTTGAAAAATACTGGCAGTTTCTCTACAAAACACATTAGTACCTTTCAGCTGACATTCTTAAGCCTCCAGACATACATCAGTAGTATATAACAACTGCAGAGAGGATTTGGGAAACTATACATTTTTAATCCTAAATACATTTTATGCGCTGATCCATAGATTCACATCATTATGACTAAATCCACAGACCCATACAGAAACACAACTAGTCCACACTGCCTGGAAAGAATTGCCAACAGATCACAAGAAACTGAACATTAATGCTCTTGAAATAATTATTTAAAATGAGTAAACCAAAATCTCATTTGAAGTTGCCATTTATTAACACAAAAAGGGAAATTGTATTACAAATAAATGCATTAAAAATGACATTAAATTAAATTCATAGAACCCTATCTAGAAATATCTTCAGAATCACTTCTGCTATCACATATTGCCAATATTTGCATTCAGGCCTCTGGGTTCCTGTGTTTCTTCTGCTGTAATTGGCAACATCAATAGAACCTAAATCAGCAAAATGAATGCAATTCCCCGTAATTTAGGTGTGAGTGATGTCAGCAGCTGTTAGAGAAAAACAGTAACCCTTCGGGATGCTCATGTGAGGAAAAAGCCTTCCAATTAACATTTAAAATTAAAAGCTGCATCATTATTTAATTAAAATAATGTGGCTATTTGGCTCCACTCCAGCTATAGTTTTTTCAAAGTCCTCTCCTTGAAGTAGTCAGAAGCCTTAGTTCATATCCATCCTTCTCATAGCACAAGGAGAAGGCAGAAGCATTTTAAACACAATGAGATACAGACCTCACAAATAGGCAGGAAGATCCGGTATTTTCAAAGTCTTTTGGGAGGGCTGAAATTATTTTCAATTCATTAACTTGAAATTAGATGCCAAACTGACAATACTTAAGATTACTCATGTCAGTAAAAGAGGTTTTTAGTTAATTGTAATTTTCACTGTTCAAGACAAGTTTAACAAAACATTTGCAGCCAGTGAAGACCAGACCTGCAGATAAATAGTTCAATTTGTTTCAGAAATGGGAAAATAAAGCATAGTTACCATTTTTAGGGGGAAAACAAACAAACAAAACCATGACAAAACACACACACACAAAAAAAAAAAAAAAAAAATCACCAATACTGTCAAACTTAATAGTTCAACCAAATTAATATTCAACCAAAAGATTAACAACTTTAATTTTAGTTTCAAGACAGAATACCACTGGTGAAAGTCTGGTTTGCATTTGGTCAAGTTTGAAGGTTTTTTAAAAAAAATCAGAATATGCACCTTTATTCTATTTTTTCCATTAGTAAATCTTTAACTTGTCAAAAATGTAACAGAATTGTAGACCATACTATCATAATGTTATCCTTCTTCAATGCCTGATCTTGAGATGTGAAATATGAAAACACACATTCACACAATACACAAGGTTATTGAAATGTGTAAGCAGCGGACCCTATCTAGCTACTCACTTTATACACTTAATAGTGCTTCAAAATGAAACCTACACATACATTACCTTTCAAAGTTTGTATAGCAGTCAAATCAAAACCTGAAACACTTCAACAGGTATCTCTTTGGGAAATACAAGCTTCAACATTCAACTCAAAGTTTTAATTTAAAAAATAAAAAATAAAAAATAAAAAAGGCAGTGTCATTATTTCTTGTCTCTCCCTCAGAAAACTGTATTAATGCAAATTCCCAAAATAACAGAAAAAAAAGCCTGGGAATTGCTACCTAAAGAGCATTAAGTTTTAGAGGGCAATGAGCATTTAAACCAGGAACTTTGAGTGGAAACCATGATGAAGCCTCAATTATAACATTTTTGTTAATAAAAATAGATTTGCTCTGGAGAACAAAATTCTGTTTCCACTTCTGACATCATTTTCCCATGAGATCTTGAGGAAGTTCTAAAGGCCAAACCACTCAGTAGGAACCAGCAATTCCAGATGTCACATTTACCCATCAGCGACTTCTTCAGCCTGATTGTCAGAAGGGCTAGTTTGTTTTCTACTTATGTTCACTCTGTGTTATGAAAGTGATTTTAAAAAGTCCAGAATTTTCAGGAGACACATTCTAGCAGAGATAAATGTAAAATTTGTGGCTACATTTCACAATACAGGTCTAATGTCTCAATTTCCCACCTGTAAAATGTCCTTTGCGCTAGAAGACTACAGTAATGAACTTGACCAGACAAACGTGTGTGTAACAAACCAAGAGACAGTTATGATTTTTATTGCCATTCACTTATTTTTAGAATTTTTTCTCAGAACTCTTGCACATGGAGGAGTGGCTGTTGAATACTGTGATTAATCTATGGTGAATAATTCCATTTGTTAATCAACCAAGCAAGAATATAAAAGCAAAGCAGACTGAGTGTTGTTTTTTCAGTCAAAATGATCAAATAAACTGTTATTGAGTCAGGATGCAAAAATCCCTATCATACTTAGAATGATAAAGTTAGTGGAATTATTTTATTGCCAGGAATTTGCTACTTCTCTCTCTTTCTTTTTTTTTTTTTTTCCTAAACCTAGAATATTTTTATAAGTAAGCAGTGATCAGCTGCTACTGTGTTACAGTACAAATTAATTCTGTCAAAAAAGCTGCATGTTTGATTTGGACTCCTTCAGTACTAAATAAAAACTTTAAAATATGTATTATTACCTTATTTGAGGTTATTTCCCCATATCATTATTATAAGCTAACTAGACACCAATATTTAATTGATATGAATAATAATAATGGAAGACAGGAATCTGAACTGCCCAAATTCCTCAAACATTAGGTTAAGAAAACTTAATATAAAAACATTATTAAAAATATGGAAAGTGCTTTCCCTCTTCACTACTTACATGGCTTACAGAATTCATAACATTGGTATCCCTTTTATTTTGAGCAGCTGTAATTGTCTGGCCATTAGCTTTGCTTTTTTAAAAAAAAAAAAAAAAAAAAAAAAAAAAAACAAAACAAAACAAAAACACATGAATACCAAAGCCTGTTACTAATATGCTAGTTTGCACACTTGGTGACTGTAAAGAAGCAACATTTGTCTAATACAGCACATCTGTTATAAACTCATGGGATTAACATTTAACTATGAACTGATAATCAACTGGATTTATATTTTACTTGAATTTCTTTGGCCTAACCAATATTCCTCCAACAACAGAAACTATTCTATTGCATTGTTTCTATTTTCTTTAATATTAACCTTAGCAGTACACATTGGTAGTGGTTGTTACATACATACCGTAAAACACCAATATATTCAGCAGGTTCATATGAAAGTACCTACCTCAGCTTCGGTACATAAACAATATTCCTTGTTCTTTTCCTTTGCTCAAAAGTTGTAAGTAAATTGAAAATGTCACAGAGTCACAATTTACTACTGATCTTGCAATGAGCTGCCTATGAACAATCCAAGTATGGATTCAGAGTTAATTTTGGCTCTCTGGGTGTGCAGGGTCTGCCTGTATGGGGCTGCTATTAGATTATGGACAATTTTGGACAGCATTTTGTCTGTGGTCATCTGTAATTAATTTCATGGTGCAATGCTGGGGGAGTAAATTGTGACATCAGTCCCTCAATGAACTGTTTGCATGGAAGAATCACTGAACCAAGGCTGAAAACATGAAGGAAAATTAAATACCATAATACACAGTCACTTGGGTGTTACTGTGCAATTATCAGCACCCACACAAAGTGTCATGAGATCTCTGAAGCCCATTTCAAGACAGCTCTGGAGCACACTGACAAACCAAGTTGGGAATCCTGAGAAACATTAGACAAACTCTGGCTAGAGGGAAGTTGAGAATCTAACTAGTAGGTTAGTCGTCCTCTCTAACAAACACTGAATTAAGTATGCTGGTTTAAGTTTTCACAGATCTACATATCATTCTGGCTTTAAAGCAGTTCTCTGTGGAAAGTGGTTAAGATTCTCTCCAAAATACCACAAAAACAGAATCACGAACAACCAACCCAACAGGGAAAAGAAAACAGGAAGGTATTTTCATATGCACATCTAGTGCAGTAACTCTGGATAACCAAAGAAGCCCAATTACAAATACTTATTCCTCTCCAGTTGCAGATTCAACAGCAATAAATGCACTCGAAGTAAAACATAAACTTACAAAGACCATGTATTAATATTCTTGTTAGTAAGGCTTAGGAAAACATTTTTTGACATTCTGTTGCTATGTAATAGCACTAATATCTTTGGTTATAAACTACAGAATGTATAATACTAAAATTTCAAGAATTTAGACAGATGCAACTGTTAGTAAAGTAAGCACTATCTCTAACTTTACATCAGATTGTATATGCAGTAGTGCCCCTAGCAGTGGCAAACTGCCACTGAGTGAATAATTTGATGTGCAATCTTAGTGTCAACATCTAGAAGCATTTATAGAGTTACCACAGTACAACCAGAAAAACTAAAAATGTGGATGAAGGGTATCTATCTTCCACATCCCCAGCTATTTTCTACCTCTTACTTTAAAGTGGTACGGGCTACTCTCTTCTTGATGCTGGTTTGTAAACGCATGCTACATCATTTTTTCCTCTCACAGCTACATGACGCCCACTATTCTTTTAGGAGCCATTAGGATAACTGTTGCTGTAAGCTGTAGTAGTAGAGCCATTACACTGCTCATAGCAGTCAGATCACTTCTGATAGCTCAACAAGAAAGGAAAGTATGACCAGGGCTTCAAAAATAACATGAAACATAGAAGATAAACAGAGTATTACTCAAAAGCAGAAGGCTTTAAGATTAGATGCATTCTCCTGCTCAGCTTTCCAGCCCAACAGTCACCACAGTTCCTAGCAGTAGGTAAAGCACAGAAATGGGACATCTAGTCTCGAAGTTGTGTGCAGTCCTGGCAGTCTTTCCAGTATCCCAGTAATGGATGGAATTACATCTATATTGCAGGCAGGAAATAAACTATTATTTTTTTTAATATAGTCTTAAAAAAAATTTCTGGCTTGGAAATGTTCCCTCAAGATTTTTTTTTTTTTAAATAAACTTTCCATTCTGCTTTTACATGTGGACATGCAGAAGGTGAACAAATGAAAACCTAATGAAACCTCAGGCATAACATCCTAAAGTATTTACAATTATTTTTCATCTGGCCTGTGAGATACCACCTTGTCTACACACTTTCCCATATCCATCATTTGCTTTCTCACATATTTGATACTGTTGCTAGAAGTTTATGAAATACAGTATTATAAACTTAAACATTAACAGTGCTCATTTTTAACCAGAAAAGTATTTATAATCAAAAAATTGGTGAAAATTAATGCAACCTGATTCCCTTGATTATCAGACATTTTGGATTAGCTCAGTTCTAAAATAATAAACTAGGGGGCTTATTTTCACAGCTGGATCTGCCCTATATTCTGTGACCTACCTCAGGAGTGCAGTAGAGCCTCCCCGGAGGTATGTCTGTAAGGCATACAATGTTAGTCTGGGAGCAAGACTTTCAAAAGGAACAAACTCCATGAACTGGACAAACTGGGTGTGTGTGTGTGTGTGAGTGTGCGTGCTTCCTTGCTCTAATACAAAAAGTACTGATTAATTCTGCTGTGCTACTCCTGAGCATGACACAATGAACAGTGGATTGTATTCAGACGATTTATTTTACTGCCGATTTTTTCTGCTTTTAACTGAGAAGCAAAACTGGAATAAGGAATTTACCATTTCTTAGTCAAAATTTAAATCTGTTGCTATTGTCAAGCTGATAGTGCTAATTAGTTTTATTATTACTAACCTGCCAGACCCCAGCTGTTGTCTTAGTTAAAACCTGAGTTTTCCAATAACTAGGAACTGCAGCTGCTCAGAATGAGTCGCCAGGGATTTGAACCACCACAAACATTACTCATCTGGTCCTGCCCTAATCAGATTTCTTTGGCCAAAAAGCAGGGTCAGGCCTGCCTGAGATTTGAGACATACAAATTAAAAGCTTTTTTTTTTTTTCCTGATCTTCAGAAAAATAATATTTCTCATTCAGCCTTTGAAAAGTTATCCATGATTCTCACCTAACATGCATACTATCTGGCAAGGCCTACTTTTGGTGAATACTCTTACACTAAGTAGCTTTTGAAAAAAAGATCATGAATTATAACTGAAGATATCCACTAAGTTACTGCTCTCATCTATCATTCTGTCAGTGCCAAAAACTCAAAACCAGTAAAGTACTACTTATTTCAAATACTTTTACTTAAAACAATTGAGACTCATGAGTTTCTACCCTATGCATTTGCCAGCTGCACGTAACAGGTGTAACCATAAACATTAGAAATTACTTCTTTTTGATGAGCAAACAGCCAAAGTGCTGCCCAATTTAAACATCCCAAACTGGAATTATTTTTGTTTAACAAATGCTGTCACATGAAGTAGCTTCAACAGAGCCTCACACATTATGGGAAATGACCATTTAATGTTTAACATTTCACTGATATTTATTGTTGTTTTTACCCTCCTATGTTAGTTTCAGAAGGGAATCCTTGCCAAAAACCCCTTAACTTTCCATTATTGACTGTTTCTGTTTAGATTACCAAAATCATACATCTTAATTTCTTCCTTTCCTTTCAACAAGTTTCCCTCCAGAAACACAACCAAGCTGTCCTGCTCCCTGAGCTCCTCGTCCCTCTACTGCTTGTCCTTTCCCCTCCCTATTGTCTTTCCTGTTATTCTGGCTTTAACTCCAGAATAGCATTCTCCTTGCATTTTTCTACCATTTCTGCATTGTACAGCATGGTAAACTCCTGCAACGTAGAAGCACTTGCTTATGAGCAGCTATCTAATTGGAGAAGCCAACATTGCTTGTTCAAGCTCACTGAACACAGAAATGTTTTAACCACAGATACAATATAAATAGGTATTTTCCCTGTGGCTCTTGAGATACACATATATGCACTATATATAGGACAGGCTAGAGACCACTCAACGACTGGAGCCCCTTTCCTTCAGAGGAGTGAGGAAGAGCTCCCACAGACAAAGCATACTGATCACATGTTAGCAGAGTACAAGCAAATTGTTCAGAAAGCAAATATATTTACATGCAAAGTTAGACAAATGTTTCTTAATTAATGGACTGAACCCTCAGTTTTCATCTTAGTGATTTCAAGATTCAACAGCACACCAGCCTCTAATATTGCACTAAGATCTTGCCCCCTTAAAGTCACAGTAGAAAACAAGACACACACTGACCAAACCAGCTCCAACCAGTTCAGTTGGAGACATTTTCTCTCCAGCATTATGAGGCTTTCCACGTTATTAAGCTGCATAACAAACTGATACTGTCCTCTGCACCTCCAAGATTTTCAGGGTTAACAGAAGAAATAACAAATTATTCATTAACCTCCACACAAAAGCAGACAATTGTCAGTGATGGAAGTGACAGGTCAGTCGAGTGAGCAGGCAAGCCACATCTTGTCCAGAGGCAGGGGGAAGAAAAGGGGACAGAGACAGGAATCTCTTTTGGAGTGAAAAAATTTGAAGGCTTTCCCTTTTGCTAAGTTTATTTGCCTCTCACATTTTTTAAAGTTGAAGTAGAAAAGTATGAACAACTAAACCTTGAACAGCAAATTTTAAAATATACCTTTCACTGACCTTGTAGAAACTGAAAGAAAAAAATGTACAAATTCCAAAGCCATTGAATTGCCTCCTGCAAACAATAACTTAACCCTCCTCAGGCAAAAAAAAAAAAAATAAAAATGTGTCAGTCACAAATGAATCAGAGAGGCATGCTTACTAGTAAAGGTTTCTCACTTTAAGTCCCACACTCTACACAAGCACTGCCAAAATTTTTAATCCTAGAAAAGCGGATAATTCATCCCATTCAGCTGACCAGCTCTACCTTTTTCCTCCCAAAAGGAGCTAGCACCTTCCCTATCCCCATAAAGCTAGCTAACCTCTCTCTAGTAGAGGCCGAGGCCATGAATAGAGTTAGTCAGCAATAACTCTTTTCTCCTCACATGGAAGACTGGCCTTTCCATACACCAAGATCTGGCTGACCCTATGTCTTTTTCTTTCCCTTTCACTAGCTTTCTCCCCATCACACCTCACCTGGCCCTGCTTTTGTCTTTGTATCTTCTGGTGGTCTGCAAATACCTGCCAAAACCTGTCATCAGTTGTAGTACTTATAATATGGGACGTGTTCACCAACTTTGCTGCTGAGGGCTAACCACCACTGACACTAATCTTCGGCTCCCTCACAGCTACCAAGCTTTGGAACTTTTTTAAAAAATATTATTGTTCTGGAAAAAAAATAATAATAAAAAAACAACTTTAAGTGAGACAAGTAAAAATATTTCATTTAAAATTCACAGAAGTAACTTAGGACCTAGAGAAGCTTCTGGAAAGAAAATGCAGGCAGCCAGCATGCATTTATTTCAGCTAATAGGCTTCTGTGGCCCCTTCTCATCAGTGGCAGATGTGTTAATTTTAAAGCCAACAAACCAATCAAGCAAACTGCTGAAGGAATTTCAAATACAATTACACCTGTCTACTAGGGCAACAAATGCATATAAAGCAAAAAACGGCCCTGAATTTTGACATGTGAAAGCACTCATTTTCCATCATTTTTCCCTCAACAGTTCAGCCCTGCCCATTTGATGCTGCTCAAAACCCCTGGCTCCCAAGCATTTTTTCCTCACCCATTTCTCCCTCCTTTTTCTTTTTTTTTGTCATCTTGCCCATGGCTCCAAGTGTCACTTTTCAGTCCCCTCTGACACACTGCTTTATGCCACCCTGGTAGATCTAGGATTGAGGACATAAATGCTGCACACCCTATCAGGGCCAGGTGCCACACTGGGCTTACTTAGCTGGCAGAAAGGACAAAGGATGGGGCAGAGCAGCGAGCGCCTTGCCCCTTGCCTGTCGACGGGCAACACTGGCACACCGTGCCACTGGCCTTCAACCCTTCATCAGTCTCTGGAAGCTTTCACTGTGGGCCTTCATGAAGTGTTTGGAGCCTAAGGCTCATTGACGCAGGACAGCCCAGCACAGACACTGGATGCAGGGAAACCAGAGGCAAAGCACTACTAGAAGATTCCAGGGGTATCCAAAGTGGTCTTTAAGCACGTTAACAGCACTGCCAAAGGCACCCTATGGGGTACATATCCATGTTAGCATCATGCTAGCACACTATTCATACATCACCGTCTCAGAAGTTTGCTTCTGAAGTGAATCTTCCCATTTCCCTCACTCACCACGCCTTGGTTCCCACGGCAGAACAGTCTCAGAGCACATGCATGGAGAGTCCCCTGTAGGCTGAGCTACATGGGAAGATGGACTCCGGGAACTTCAAAGGTATTATAATGCACAGAGAATTGAAGTAGAGCCAGGCTGAGGTAAACCTCACTAAAACACATAGGATCAACATTGAATCTTTAGCATAAACTGCCTTCCCCTGCCAACCCACTTCTCATCACAATACTTACCCTCTTTTCCCCTTCTCCTTCCCTGCAACACACATCCTTCCACTGCCCCATTTCTGTGGTTACCACTACATAGCACCCTAGAAAGGGTTAGACTTCCAGGCACTTCGTGGCATTACTTCTGAGCACCATGATTCCCATTCTTCATCAATATGTTGGGAAACATTGCATATCACCAATAGCTTTTGCCTGAAAGAACACTTTGTCTCTAACACAAAAAGCACAGAAACAGTGGTAGGGATGGTGAATGAAAACAAGGTTGCAGACAGACTTACCTCTCGAGTTAACAGAATTCCAATGCATTTGCTCATGTTATACATGTCCTCAGAGAGTCACATGCTAGGCACTCCTATTGGTACACTGGGTCACACACCAGGGCAGGAAAGATTCATTTTTAACTGGTTATACCGCAACACACTCGTATCCATTCTGCATCGCAGAAATAGTCAGTCTGTTTACCTGAAGAGTTTAGCACATCACCTTCTCAGGCAGGAAGGCAGTGACTACATGCTGCCCTGCAACTTGAGATCAGGGATACAAATACCACAATATGGGAGCATAAAGCAGAGGCACGAATTAAGAATGAACTCTGTATTGGCCCCGTTAGACTTGTGCAAGTCTGGAAACATCCTGTGCAAGTCAGGAGTCTGGAGAAGTCTAGAAGAGAAAACACCCAGTCTCCACAGTGTTCACACCTTCAGTCCAGTTCCTGAGTGGCTGGCCAGATCAGCAGCCTCTCTGCTTTTGCCCCTTCAAAACTTCTGGCCTTATGAGCCAATTTCAACTATAACAACACAGGACAACAGTTATCCAAGGATAACTACATTCCTGAAAGTTTTATGGCCATTGGCAATTGGATAAACTGGCACACCCATAGTTTAAAAAGCTTCATATTTTCTCTTGCCTGGCCAGGGTTTAGTCAATCAGCACACTGGCAGCTAGTCAACCCACATCATCAGTCATGTCACATCTTTTCCACTTGACTGCTGGGAGCCATGGGAGGACACAGGTGAAAAGCATTACAGTGGGGACGAGGTACCTCTAGAGATACTCAGTTCAGAACACGTAATTCAGCTCCATGTGAAACTTCTTTAGTTTTGCAAGATTTCCAAAAGGAATGAGTAAATTTGATAATCAATATATGTACAAACATGCACATGTATGTGAGAAAACACTATGTTCTGTTCGTCTGCAACTAAAAACATTAATCTCTTTCAAGGATTTAATCTGTTGGAGATCACCACATAATACTTTTATTAATGAACAGCCTGGTAGAAAAGAGGGTGCATCTGTGTCTCCACCGAGAACAGGGCTGCAGCATTGGCTAAATCCTTACAACATACACGGGCATCTACAGAGGGGGACCAGCCACTAGACAAAAATCAGAAGAAAAAAAGTTTTATTAGTCCCACTGTTCAGTCTCATGGGTCTACTTAATCACTTGTTCTCTCACTCAGGAGCCAACCAATGTTAACTTCGCCTAGCCTGAGGCAAGCTCAATAGATAATGTGATCTGGCATACTTCAGCATTTCTGGAGCATCCCCTTCTCTTCTCTTCAACTATTCACAAAGTCTTCCCTGTTGTTCTTAAGCACATCAACACCCTTCCTCCTTGGGGAAATGTTTTGCCTTGCCCTCCCTTGAGCTGGCAAGCAGAAGATCTCAGAAATGCCAGCACCAACTCTTTTAGCGGCAGTGTTGGCATATGCTGACTGGAAGTATTCGCCCGACTACCCTAAAACATCAAAGCACAAGGTCTCAGTGGTTCACCTGCTGTCTATCTTTTTTTCTTTTCTTATTGATATTTGTCTTCGCAGAGCTTAATGATCATCACATTTCTTGTTACTCTAATTACTGATAAATCATTAGGCAACTTATAAAAGTAAAAATAAAATCTACAGTCAATAAATTTTCCAAAAGGCATGACTGGATAACAGTTTCTGTCTTTGTAGTTAAGACTGCCCAACACTATTCTTTGAAATCATCACTTCATAAATCAGATTTTAAATAAGAATTTTCTGTGACGGGTTTGAATTCAGTGGAACTTATATTGTAAACAAAACCAGCAAAGAATTTTTTCAAAAAGCAGTCATAGAGAATGTACAGATCTGCTCACATTCATCAAACTTTACTCATTTGCACATTTATCTAATTAGTTCTAGTGTCTCATGGGGTTAAAACAGGAACAGGGATCACAACAGAAATCAGTGATACATAGCTATGCATCAAGACTTCAAATATGGTTAAACAATAACCAATGGATACATTGACTATGCTCAGAACTTCAACATTTGTCCCAGAAACTTCCTGATGTTCCACCTGCATTCAATTTGTTCCTAAAGTGTGGTTAGTCTCAGGAAAAATATCCAGCTCCTCAGAAATCACAATAAAATTGGTAGCTCTACATTTTATAAGCACGTTATTTAGCCTCACAGCATGGTAAAACGCGTTCTCCCTGAAATCCTTACTTTGTAATGTTCTGTGCTGCTTCCCCTCACACTCACTTGGGTTGAAGCTTCACTTTACAACCCTTGTTAACAAACAGTGCCACATACTGCTAATCTAAGAGGCCCCATTTTACAAGTTGGATATCTGAGTATTTGTTACAATAGGAATATAATTATATTTTGCTGATTCTCCAGTTTTGTTTGTCTGCTTTTTAAAAGGGGAAATATAAGACAAATACACAATTTTATGTCATCATTTCTCACTCATGCAATGACAGAACTCTGAAGTTAGAATACACCAACTTCAGGCTCATCATTCGAATGTAACCCCATTTTCCTATGCCTGTGTGATGAACTTTACTCTGGTATTTTTCCAGCTAACAGCCTAGAACCTTATGCAACAAACCACATCTGTGACAAATATCATATCTATATCTTTAATGTGCTCTCAGGGTATGCAAACAGCAAAGAACTATAAGAAAAAGTACCGAGTACCAATGCAACTAACATTACACAAAAGAGAAATTAATAAAATCGCCTTATCTGTGGTGTCCTGGGTTGAGTGAGTGGTGGAGTTTTCTGGTGGCAGGGGAGGGGGCTATCGGGGCGGCCCCCTGTGAGAAGCTTCTCGAAGCTCCCCCAGCTCCACATCAGCTCCACCTCTGTTCGGAAACTAAGCCCATCAGCTGCACCTCTGTAATAACGTATTTAAGAAGGGACGTGGTAAGGAGCAGTGGGACTTGTGAGGAGGAGTTGCTGCAGCTGCATGAACACCAAGGTCAGTGGAGGAACGGAGGAAGAAAGGAGGGGGGAGGTGTGCCGGAGCAGAGACCCCCCTGTATCCTGTGGTGAGACAGCAGGGCAGCCCCCCCTGCTACCCATGAAGATCTACGGTGGAGCAGACATTGATTTATGGCCTGTGTTTTTTCACCTGGATAACCAGGTGATTGTGCCCGAAGAAGGCCGGGGTCTTGTGGGAAAAGGTAGCCCCGTTGCTATAATTCAGTGCTGGGAGGATTGCAGCATGCGGGGGAGTCCCACGCCGGAGCAGCTCGGGAAGGGCTGCAGCCCGTGGGAGGGACTCCAGTTGGAGAAAGTTGGTGACCCATGATGGAGCAGTGTGGGGAACACTGCGACCCATGGGAGGAATTAATGTTGGAGAAAGTTTGTGGAGGACTGTCTCCTGTGAGAGGGGGACCACGATGGACCAGGGGGAAGAAGTTCCAGAAGCTCCCCCACTGAAGATGGAAGAAGCAGCAGCACTGACTGCACCCCCCATTCTCTGCCTCTGCGCCACTGGGGGAGGAGGTAGAGATATTGGGAGCAGAGCTGAGCCTGGGAAAAAGGGAGGGGTGGGGGGAAGGTGTTCTCAAGATGTGTCAATGCTTCTCACTGTCCTACTCTGTTAATTGTTGTTAGCGTCTATAAGAAATGTATGGTTGGTTTTGGTTGGTTTTTTTTTTTTAGGGGAAGAAAAGAAGAATGGTTGGCTGCCAACCAGGCTCAAACCACGACATGTGGTTAAAACACTGCTTAAAACACTGCTGCCAGTGTCCTCTATATGAGCTACACTGCACTACTAAAATTATGTCCTGGGTTGAGTGAGTGGTGGAGTTTTTTTGGTGGCAGGGGAGGGGGCTATCGGGGCGGCCCCCTGTGAGAAGCTTCTCGAAGCTCCCCCAGCTCCACGTCAGCCAATCGGCTGCGCCTCTGCGATAACGTATTTAAGAAGGGACGTGGTGACGGGCAGTGGGACTTGTGAGGAGGAGTTGCTGCAGCTGCATGAACACCAAGGTCAGTGGAGGAACGGAGGAAGAAAGGAGGGGGCAGGTGTGCCGGAGCAGAGACCCCCCTGTATCCTGTGGTGAGACAGCAGGGCGGCCCCCCCTGCCACCCATGAAGATCTACGGTGGAGCAGACATTGATTTACAGCCTGTTGTTCCTGCTCGGCTGATCAAGGTTCTGTGCCCGAAGAAGGCCGGGGTCTCATGGAAAAAGGTAGCCCCGCTGCTGTAATTCAGTGCTGGGAGGATTGCAGCATGCGGGGGAGTCCCACGCCTGAGCAGCTCGGGAAGGGCTGCAGCCGTGGGAGAGAATCCAGTCGGAGGAAGTTAGTGACCCATGACGGAGCAGTGTGGGGAACGCTGCGGCCCATGGGAGGAATTCAAGTCAGAGAAAGTTTGTGGAGGACTGTCTCCTGTGAGAGGGGGACCACGATGGAGCAGGGGGTAACAAGTTTTGGACACTCCCCTCACCGAAGATGAAGGAAGTGGCAGCACTGACTGCACCCCCCATTCCCTGCCCCTGCGCCACTGGGGGAGGAGGGAGAGATATCGGGAGCAGAACTGAGCCCGGGAAGAAGGGAGGGGTGGGGGGAAGGTGTTCTCAAGATGTGGCAATGCTTCTCACTGTCCTACTCTGTTATGTGTTGTTAGTGTCTGTAATAAATGTATGTTCTTTTTTTCTTCCCCTAACGAGTCTGCCTTTTGCTCATGATCATAAAAGGGGGATTTTTCCCCCATCCCAGTCCTATCTTGAACCCCAAGCCTGGCTCTCTGTCCCTTCTCATTGCCGGAGGGGAAGGGAGAGAGAGGTGCTGCATTGTGGTTGGCTGTCAATCAGGCCTAAACCACAACAAATTCAAAATACTGTTGGAGTCAAAAACAGTCTTGGATAACTTAGCTGAGGACAGCACTTATCGCACAAGAGTTTGCATGGTTTACTTCCTAAAGTAATTTCACATCAGAATCTCTGGATATCAAAAACAACCAATAAACCACTAATGTTGCCACAGCAGCATTAACAATGCTTGGCTTAAAAAAAACAAAAGAAAACAAAAAACAGCAACAAAACCCCCAACACACACACACTCCCTAATGTTAGGAGCACCAAACACTTAATGTAAATACAACAGTGTAAGCAATATTTCCTGAATGCTCTACTGAATTACTCCAAGAAAATGTGAGATAACACTAAACTTTAATATGTTTCTGTCAGTGCAGTGCTTGCACTAGAGATGATTATATGTTAGTAATGAAATACATAAAACCGCAAGATAGAAGAGTGATTTGTTATCACTCAGTAAAACCCTTGCAAATAACTGTGACCATGGTTACATAAAACATCAGCATTAGAATAATATGCTGCACCTGCTGAAGGTAAAACTAGTGATTTACTAAGAACAGAAAAAGAGAAAAACAGTATTTAGGAGTCAAATCAATTACAACGCACACATGATTTTATTTTGTCTTATTTGTCATTCCAGCAAATGTAACAAAAAGGCTTCTCATCAAAACATAAATTATTAAATCCCAGCAAGAGAGCTAGCACCATCCTATGAACATCTGCCCATGCCAAGCAGAGAGAGGCAAGAATGGTACCAAGGCATCAGGCCCGAAGTAGCCATCAAGGGACTCATCCCGGCTCCCAGGAGTCAGGGAAAGCTTCACTATGCACTTCAGTGAGAGTAAGGTTCAGCTCATGCTTATTATAATAATACTGGTTCTGTGCTTCATTGCTGAAGCATGCACTTTCTTGAGAGCAAATATAAATTCCTGTTAGACTCATAATGTTACACTGATCAATGGCATAAGATATCAAATCAGACTGGTCTTAACAAAAATAGGAATCTAATTAAAATGGTATCAACATAGCCCCCAGCAGAGGATGTGATGTTCAATTTTGTTTATTTTAGCAAATATGTATGTTCCTATGGCCTGCCAGTGACACTGTGCACTACCAAATGGGAAGTCAAGTTTGAAGCTCAAAATTTGCTTTCTACTTTGGAACATGAAAGCGGTAGCTTCTGGTACCTGATCCAGCTATACACCTCAAACACCACACTCACTCTCTTCCAACAGCTGCTTTGAGAATCAGGCAAGTTTTAGATGATCATCATTTAGCTTACCTAGCCAGAAAAGGTGAGAGAATGCAAAATGAACCTTATTTATACAGTCAAAGGACAGTCTGAAGATTAACAAAAAAGATCTTATCAAAATTAAAGTATACCTCTGGAAACTGAGAAAAAACTCACTGGAATTATTCTGTACGTGAGAAGTAGCAGCTCAGAATTGGGATTGCACAGTTCATGAAAAAGTGTGTTCTTCAGACCTTTCTAATTAAGGCTATTCTGTTTTTAACTAGGTTAGAATGTCAGAAAAGGGGGCATAAGTTTGTCCATTAGCCAGTATAAGGCTAGGAAAAAGTGCACTTAGCTAGACATGGGAGAACAAGGAAAAAAAAATAAAAATACACCAAGTCACCAACATTCACAAATTTTGTCAAGAAAACTCTCGCTCATTATATGATTAGGACTCTTTCATCAGATTCAGTGTTGATACAAACACAAAAAGAACATGCACCAAATGATTAGTAGTTCAGTCTACAAAATCAGTTATAAACCAGAAAGAACATCGAGTGGCACATCATTATTTAAGTGTGGGGAAGAATGTAACATTCCTCTCTTGTCTTTTATGTTTTGAAAGTATATTGGATTTATTTTTTTTTTAACTTCCTATTTCAGAGTCATGGCATTTCATAACCACATTTATTCGAACTTTCCATAACTCCATCCGACACAGTGCATAATGCTGTTTTCGGTAAAATAAAAATTCTGATTTTCTTTGTAAGTAGTTTCAGTTCAGCAGGATCAAATTTATAACATTAATAAATCAACAAAACCCACGATAGCATCTCAAAACAGTGTAATATATAAGCCTTAGCTATGTTTTACAAACGCATTAATCATGAACAGATTGAATAGGCCCATGCTAAAGTGATCCTTCATCCACATTCATCTGATTTCCTTACAATGGTTGATGAAATATTCTTAAAGCAATATTCTACACTATTTCGACCATGCTTTGCCAAAGCTCTTCAGAAGACACTGGTCTTCAGAAGTCATTTTTCAGACACTTAGGTGCAAGCAAAACAGTCAACGTATAATATACACCTTGGGTCCTCGCTTCTGCCGCCATCACCACTGTAAAGGATCCCTGTGGCAGTGATGAACTTTCAAAGCAGAGTGAGCTGCAAATCAGATCTGTGCCTACATTAGCACAGCCTGCCCTGCAGTGGGTTTCCAGACCAAAGCAGGTGATTACAAGGATCCAGCACTCATACATTCAATGGTTTGGTGGGTTTTATTTCAAACTAGATCTAATCTGGTCCTATACACCAAACTGGCTTTGTTAGGTAGAATGCTGTAACTCACACCTCAGTTTTGTTTAGTCTGGAAAGAATCCAGTTAATAGATGGACCATTTTCAGTTGCGAACCAAAAACTAAAGAGAGCAGTTAGGACAGTCTCCTTGAAAGTACATTTCTGATGTGAACACGCTCCCAAGTCACACTTCTCCACTTAATGTCAATCAGCCAAGGAAGAACAATCCAGCAGATGGAGGCTTCAGCAATGGGCAATCCAGTACCCTGTCACCATAAAGCAGGCAGAACTGAGCCTCTAATTGAAAATCGTCAGTGTTTCTTCATAACCTGACCATATAAACTTGTCCCAAATCCCTGTCCTTCTCTCCCCTTGATCATACACTTCCTTAGACCCAGGCTGAAACCACTTCTTCCATGGCCCAATCCTTGACTTTTCCCACTCAGCCCATAGCCTGCAAAGCTCTTCCTCAGCAACCTCCCCCGCTGACTTTGTTCATTTCCTCCTTAAACTATCTGTAAGTAGACATTCAGGGTGATCTCTCATGCAGGCTTTCTGCCAATCTGCACAATCATCTAACATACTTTCAAACCAAAACTGAGGCTCCAGCAGACCTGCGCACACAGCCCTGAAGTACCGCAATGATGTTGAAAGAACAGATGAGGAAGAAGAGGAGGAGTCAGCTTGTGGCATCCTGGAAAGGAAAAAAGTCTCAAGCTATCCGGACAATGAAAAACCTTGCATGAATTCAACAGTCAGGGAATGGTATTACACTTGTGTTGGGAGATCATCAGAAGGAACACATTCAAAAAGCAATCTTACAAAATACAAGGGGAGAGGAACTCCAGAGAGTAAAGTTGCCAGGGACAGAATGAAAATATCTCTTGGAAAGTATGACACTCAATGTAGAAGCATAAGAAAAAGTGAGAAAATATACATGACAGATGCAGATAATTCATATGACTACTTTCTTTCATTATAAAAACCTAAAATACTACCACGCTATTCTTTAACAAAGTGCTTCTTACTAACATGTCACAAAATCTTCAATTTAATGCTAAATAAACCTATTGCAGAGCTCAGGCTGGATGTGGAATGTAGCCAAGCTATTGTTCAGTAACAGCTACTACACCATTTAATTGATCTACTTAATGCAAACTACGTTTTAGTGCAATGTATGAAGAAAAGCATAATGTATACATTAAAAAAAAAATCAGTGAAATGTAAAAATAAAATTAACATGCACCTTATTTTTATTCATATATGCTTTCATATTCATTCTTCTTGAAAAATTAAACTTTTACTGTAAACTTCACCTCCAACAAACAGATATGTGTAAAGAAGGAAGAAAGAAAAATATTTAATTTTATCTGGCTCACTTGGGTTTTGTTAGCTGAACCTAACCTAACCCCAACTTTTCACCTAGTGAAAAAATGGTCCAATGTTTGCTATGCAACTACAAACAGATACAGATTTTCTTTTCTATAGGTGATTAGGTATTTCTGAAAGCAAGCACTATCAATAAACTATTTTGCAGCACTAACTGTCCTTTGCTTTCAGCAAAAAAAAATGTAATAATAAAAACAGAAAAAGGCTTAAACTAGATCAATTTAATAAGAAATACAAGAAAATGCAATAATAGTTTTCACAGCTGAAGATCTGTGCAAGAGTTCTAAGTCAGTTCTGTAAGAGGAAAGCACTGAGATGACCAGGAAACTGAAACGCTGCTAAGTTGAAAAGGCAAAACAGAAACAAACCATTTATTTTTTCAATTAAATAAATCTTCACAAAACACAAATCAAAAATCATTGTTGCTCAGAATACGCATATAAATTCATAAGCTAAGCACTTTCCCCACTTTTTCCACATGTAATAAACCTGAAGTTAAAAATTTAGGCTAGAAATGGTGAGTTTGACTCACATCAATCTCCTGTTGATTGAAGCGAGTTAAGCTTATAGAATCCCACACATTTACAGACAAACTATGCAAACTGTATTATTTGATGTCCTGCCTGGTAATGCACTCAGTCTGGGCACTGTTCCCTTATAACACCTAAACATCTTTGTCTCAAAGACAGGATGCCTGCTGCTCTCTTCCCCTATATACATTCCTTCCTCCCCTTAAAACTTCAATACTTTCAGTTGCCAAAGACATTTTTATAACCTTTTTGACCCAAACTCTATGACAACAAAAAATATTTAAGGAGATTTCCCTACTCTTGGGAAGACTCCTACCTACTGTCAAAACGAGAGATCATTCAGTTTCAAGCATCTGTCAAATCTAAGCAATCTGCTGTACAATATTTTATCTCTCTGTAAGAAATTCAGATGAAATTTTCAGTGATGCCTAAAGCAAATCAGCTGCTCTGTTCCCACCACCCTTTAAAATAACCTAAAATCTTCCCTACTTTCTCTTATGTACCTTCTCTTTCCAAGTACAACAGGTAGGAGAAGGGAGAGGGGGAAAAAAAAAAAAAAAAAAAACAAACCAACAACACTGCTCTGGGCTTTAATGTGCCAAAAAATGTCATCACCTTCAAGACTGTCAACACAACAACTCTAAGTGAACCTCCAAAGCAATATAACCATTTTACGGAAGATTTTTGTTATTAAGTATACTGCATGATCTCCCCAAAGTCAGAAATAAACCAATGTCCTAACCAGGGTGCCTGTGGACTTGACAACACAAGCACTGGAACAAATCCTACACACCACACAGACCCTTATTATAAATCAAGGACTCTTTCTATGGCCCATATTCATCAGAAATCAAGGTCTCTTCTACTGCACCTGGAACAAAGATATTAAGCATACAATACTATAACTAGTTGAAATTATATTAGTAGATACATTATTGTACAACCATGAGCTTGATTTATTCCACCCCCCCCTTCCTGCCTCTCCACTTCCTGTCCTCAAGTCTGTCATCTGATGAAACGCAGAGATAACTGCATTCCAACAGCCACTGAAAGAAGTCCATTTTGTGGTGGTTTAGGATCCATCTGAGAGAAGACTGTTTCACTGCTTCCCCCTCACATACACTCTGTATTTCATAGTCCCCTTGAGTAAAAACAGTGTCGACCCCACACAAATCCCAAACTTTTTGAATTACTAGAAAATAACACCACTGTTCTGCAGTCAACTCAAGATTTGTCCAGCTGTTCCTGGATTTTCTATGTGATAACGATCAGTTTGATCTTCCAAATCATCAAGGAATACTATTAAAGGTCTTCATATAATGATAAACAAGTGTACTACTGATCCAGATGGTCAAATCTTTCTTGTATTTTTCACCTTAAATGTCTTCCTAGTCTTTAATCCAAAACTAAATAAAAAAGCAGTGAAAACCTACAAGTCTAGTCTGCACCAGCATCAGCATCGGTCCTTCTCAAACAAAGGCTGCCAAACAACTAGGGTAAGCATAAACACACTTGCATGCTTAACATCTATAGCTGCAATTCTCTAACAGAATTCCAGGATACAAACCTGAGCCTGTGCTGTTTTGAAGTGCATTGAAGCAAACAACCATCCATTATTTTAAGCTAGACCTCTGCTTAAAAAAAACCTTCATTTTCCAAAATCTTGTAACATTCTATTCTTTCCTGAAAGATGACTGTTTTTACTCAGCCCGGCAAAAGATTTGTCCATATATGGACAACCCTGAAGGCAACAAATGGCTCTTTTCCCAGTCTATTATCAAGTCAGGAAATTAGACTGCCTGAGGTACTCTGCCTTACTTACTCGGTTCAGAGCCCAGAGGAAACATTCATGAGTTCGTCAATCATCCATTTTCACACGAAGCTGAACGGATGCTTTTCCTTTACAGCTTTAGCAGCAATTGCCACCACCAATTATATAGAAGATTAAAGTCCTCACACAGCCCTGTGAGATAACAGAGTGCTAATGATGACAGTTGGAGTTACAGGGCAGACAGCTATGTCCTCTAAGGCTTGGCAGAGGGCAGAAGAAAAAAAAAATAATTTTTAAATAAAAATAATATTATTTTTTATTTTAAAATCACACATCAATAAATTCAGCAACAGTGAAAGAGTGGAAACAGGAAGAAATGAAAATTCCTTGTCTTTTTTAGTAAAGCATCAGACATTTCCTTGCCATTGTTAATATTTCAATTCAGTCCTATATAAACCTAAAGTCTGACAAACTCTATTGATATGAAACACTTTGCCCTCTGATACTTAGGTGTCTGTAAAGCTCTTCTGCCTTTCCATGCTCAACTTGCAGTTGAACTCCCTTTCATTAGTAAGAAAACATATCTATGAGGAATCCATATTCCGAATAGCTCTGAAAAACAGGTTCAAGGAGGTTAAGACTTCCTAAATGGCCAAGAAATAGCATCCTCCTTTCACACTGGAAATTCTGCAAAGAAACTCCTCTCAGAGTCGGCTCAGCTGCCTAGAAACTTAGTGACAGGCCAGTCTTTGCCTTTTTAAGCTGCAACAAATTAAATGATTAAGGAAGCATTAAAACCTAAGTGCACCATAAAAGGCATCTACCAGAAGACTGGCTGCTATTTGCAATAAAAAATGTGCCTTCTTTAGATGATACAAAAACACTGCAGTCCCTATATCCTCCTAACATATAGAGGAAAAGATCGTATCACAAGAAATACCATCAAAGGTTGATATTTCAGCTCCTCAGACTGGCAGAATTTCTTTCAGAAACTTGAGTAGGTGGGACTATATCTCCTCAATGGAAAAATGTGAACTGATGTGTCATAATCTATTTTTGTTTTGTTGAGATTTTTTAAATCTTTCTCTTCTGCCAGAAAATTCCTTATTGCCCCCTCCATTTCTTGATGTCCCAATTGTCTTTCCAGCTATGTTTATTTTCTGATTGACAAGGAACTATGAAATTCTATCTTGTTTCTTTTATATGCTTTCTTGCTCTCTTCCATTTTTCTCCTATTAACATATCTGGCACACGTTAATCTTTCAAAGTACACTTCGCTGTAGAATCAAGCAGCCCTTTATGCTGCCAGCATTAGTGAAGACAATAAATAGCTGTAAGATGGCTACTTAAAGCAGTCACAGAATTGTAACTGCTGGATATCCATTCCTGATATTTCTCAGGAAAGCTATGAGTATCTACAAAACTACCGATCTCATTCATTTGACAGCTGCTCTCCCTTGGTAAAGCTGTCAACACGGGGGCAGGTGTTTAGTCTTTCAGAGAAAAGGCTCTTCTGAACTGGAGTTGTGACAGGAAAAAAAAAAAAAAAAAAAAAAAAAGCAAACAAAAAAAAACCTTTTCTTGAAGATACTGCAACTACTAAAAGGCTGTGGTATGGGTCAATTAACAAAACATCTGAGAAGTTTTGGAAAGAGGAAAGGCCACTGAAAGCACTCTCACCCCTTCAGCAGACAGCCCTAACAGGGGAAACAAAGCCATCATGTCATCCCAACAAGAATCCCACACCTCTGTATTTCAGGAGAACATGAAGAGATCAGTTTATGTTGTTAAAAATACTGTTACTAGCACTTGGTAGTACTCTATTTCCTCCCCTAGCTTCCACCACCTGCCTACCTTCTACATGAATGAGACATGGGAATTTGACAAAGGCACAATACATTAGTAAAGAAAAATATATTTACCATAAATCTAAACTAAATTATTTATAACTTAAGATCAGGATGGGAAGGGAGCAGGTAACTAAGTGACACTTACAACCGCTCTAGCAGTTCACAGTTTAACAACAGCATTTAAAAGCAGTATTTCCCTTCCTCCTTTTGGCCATCAAATCAGTCAGATGAAGGGTTACTTCATCTGTGAGGCACAGTAGTAAAAAATGCCACAGCACTGAGAAACAGCTGCTCTCTACATACAATTATATGAACACTAAAAGAAAAGCTGTAGAATGTTAAACTAGTTTACAATCATAATTTGGACTCCAGTCTCTCAACCATAACCAACAGCACTGTTTCCTCATCATAGCCTCAGAAACAGCAACTACCATTTCTTTTCACAAACCCTGCTAATTTTCCCAAGATGTCACAAGCCCATCTGTCAAGTCAAAGAAAGCAAAGTCTCCATAACTTTTAAAGAAGAGTCAGAAAAATTAAGCTGAATTCAAGTCAAATGCAGCAAAGTGCCTGATTACGAACGATTGCTGTGAGCTAAGCTGGAAGGGTAAAGGGTCTCAAATATGCTGTAAACCAGATATTCATTTCCTGAAATACAGCAGCTTCTTGGTTTCCACTTTCAAGAGAGAAAAACTCACTGAAATATATTTAACTAAAACATACTCTGATGTCAAATATACTGGTTTGGGCAGTTCCATTGTGCTTTCTTCAAAACCTGGAATTAATTTAATGTATTATCCAAATCATTATCTTAGCAGCTTTTTTAGTGTGTTTATTAGGAAGCTTTTACGGTCTGCTTCCAAAACTGTCACCCAAAAAAATTTAAAAATAAAAAAATTACATTGACAAACATTCAAATCCTGAACATTGGCACAACTAGCTGACAGGCAAGCAAGGAGCTGCCTGTCTGCAGCACCCCAATCAGGAGAACTATCTCTGTGCTCTAATATTCCAACTGCTACAGGATCAACATTGTCCTTAACACATTTTTAATACTTCCCACAAACACTGGGGGAACAAAAAGTCTGTTTCGAGTCCAAAATGCAACTTATGATTCAGAAATACACCTCTAATGTATTTTATGACTGGTGGCCCTTTGTACAACAGCAATTTAATGTTTTGTTTTCTTAAAAACTTCCATAAAAACATCACAATCCTTTCATAAGCGAAACACAATTTGCCTTCCTGACACCACCCCCACCCCCTCCCAACCTGAAGGCCAGCAGGGAAAAAGACCCAGTTTTTTATCATGGGGGAGGTGTTGAAGGAAAGCTGTTTTCCATTTTCTGTCAGACATGCACATAAGAAGAAATCAGCAGCAGAGCTGTGTAGAAGTATCAGTAGAAAAACCCATCAGCACTCGCAATTCCTTCCTTTCCTTTGATTTCCATTTTCTTTATAAACACAAAATGCAGTTCATGCCCTTGAGCTTGTGCCAATGTACGATTTTACAGAGAGGCCATGTGAAAGACTCAGTGGTTCAATTACTTAGATGACCAAAAAAACCAAATAAGAGTATGGCAGTTGTTTCAGATAAGATTGTTACGAAGTAGGAACTGAGTGCACCAACATCTGCAAAAAATAAAATTTTCACCAGTTTAACATACCTTATTCATTAGTTTAGACCACCTGATAGTGTCCTTTCAAGTTCATTTTCCTGAAATCTGAAGCTAAACTGGTCTTGATTTAATTCACAAATGTATTTAGAGACGCATTACCCCATTTAGAGAAAAAAAAAAAAAAAAGGTCTATTTAAAAAGAAAAAAAAAAAAAAAATTATGTACCATTCTCATCCATGAATCCAAGTCTTGTTTAGAAAGTTTTATTGGGATTTGAGTTGTAAATACATCTTTGGCCTGGAAAAATGAACAGCCACGTAATGACCATAAACAATAAATATCTTCAAGCTGTTACAAAAACATAGTTTGTTTCACTTTACAAAATCATTTTATCCTACTGTTTTTAAACCACTTGTAGAAGTTTTCTTCAGCAATATTTATGCAGAGTTAAGCATATAAAAATTCAATCTTTGTGTCTTCTGCCCTACAGCATACAGAAAGAGCAACTGTCTGTCTAGTTACCATTCCCTTCCTATCAAGGCTGCCACAAGGTTCAGCCAGTGGCTTGTAAACTTCCTTGAGATCATGGGCTATAAAACAGCACAAGGAATTACCCATAAAACAAATAATTACCATTATTTTTTAATAACACAGAGCCATCAGAGCAGCATTATGTCCAAGAAAGAGGGGAATCTTTGCAAGTAGCCATTATTGCTCCCATATCTGCATACATGAGTAACTGATAAAGTGCCTGAAAAGTTCTACAGAACATCACAACAGCATCATGCAGGTCTGGCTGAATTCTGACAACATCTCTGTCATCAAAGTGTCTGTACGCAGGAGGGACTTTTTTGCTTTACTATTTTTTTTTATTACTAGCTGTATGCTTTCCCACCCCCTATACCACTATTGCCTTAAATACAGCAAAAATCAGCTAAAATTACTAAGCACCAAACCTGTCCTCTACTATGATCCTCACCAAAATTAAGGATAAACAAGAATAAGTAAGGGAAGACTCTTTCCTGTGGGGTATTGAAGATTTTTCTGGTCACAACTTTGTTACACATAATTATTCACTCTACAAATTATCACTACAGTAAATTTCTGTGTTTGTATTCTAATAACTGTGTCCAGATAAAAACATTTGGACACCCCAAGTATTCAGACCAACCATTTGTATAACATGGAGCTCATGTTCTTCCATATGTTGCCACAACTTACTTTTTCTGAAGTCAACATAGAGGAATCCAGGTCAAAAAATTAGCAAGACAATCATCATTTTCCAGAGGCCAAAAAATAATACTCAGAAGTAGTCACCGAACATTTCTGTTTTGAATCTTTGAAAAAAAATGCACAGCATTTCTACAAGTGATGAAATACAATGTGTTTCTACTTCAAATTAAATGTTTAGACAAAACAGTTAAAATAGCATATAACACCGAAAAGTCGTTTGTCTTAAGTATATACTGTTGCAGCAGACAGGATCAAGGTGATACTGTTTCAACTTAATGTATTTTAGTTTCCAAGACATACTGAGAGGAAACAACGTATCTTCATCAGAAAACATATTCCTGACAGGAGTAATAGGCTTCAGATATATATTTAATCTATTTGAAGAAGTCATCTATCAAATCCATCCAGCTTTATGTATATAGCCCCTCTTGCTGTGTCAGTTACGTTGATTCCCTGTTTTAGCACAGCCTCAAGAGGAACAGACTAGAAGTTTTGTTGAAATCAGATTTGGCTGCACCACACTGAAAATTATTTTGTAAAGATATTCTTAAAGAATAAAAACTTTCAACACTGCTTTGAGGGACTGATGTCAGGAAATCAGATTCATGAACAACCTGGTACAACAAAAATATCAAATGACAGGAGTAAATATCACAGCAACTGAAATCAATGACAAATCATGCATTAAATGGAGCAGAGCTGCGATTTTGTTCTGTTTCCAGGAAACACAAATGCATTGCACTTCCCATCACAATAACTCAACTGCAGACTCCCTTGGTAAATTACACCTGAGGAAGAAGCAGCTACTGGAAACATCACTGACCTCTCTCCCAGAACCTATGTATCTCTGTCTTGTGCATGAAACATTAAAAATTTTAGGAATCCAAAGAAATTAGAGCTATGGTTAATAGAACCTCAATGCTACTGAAAGAGCTATTAAGGTTGCGACAACAACAAAAACCCAACAAATCTTTAGAAGGTCAAAAGAGACAAGACATGCAACTGTCTTACTGGCTTTTCAGCTACAAAATTTGCCCTTACAAATACATTTTGATCTTATGACTAATTGCAATCAAATTTGACCAAACAATACATGTGTCAGACGAGCTCATGAAAATCAGCAGCTAGGAAGACGGTGGAGACATGAACGAGTGGCTGCTAAAAGAGAACAGAAGTTCTGCCCACCTTATGAGATAGCAGAGGTTCCAGGCAGCATGAAGGCTAGATAGAAAGAAATGGGTGGAGGAAGCAAAGAGAGAAAAATAAGCAGCAGGAACATCCAGACTTTAGATGTAATGCCCACTGATTGCTTGGGGTTTAGAGGTTACTGGTCTTTGTCTTACTTAAATTGAATTGCTCTGTTACAGGTGCAGAGTTGAGCAGATTCCCAGTGTTTCAGCAGAAAAAACATGCATGCAAAGTAGCTGAAAATATGAAGAAATATAAAATAGAAGAGCGGCACTTTGGGTGGTACCCAGATTATGCATTGCTCCAAAAAAAAGAAAGCATTATGGCAGTAAACTGACAGTACTTGTATTACAGTGTTTTACCAAAATAATTCATAAATATGTAACCAATTTATTTATTTTTTCAGAACAGTATTATTACCAAGTGGGATAGAAATAAACTGCTTAAAACTAAATAAATAAATCCCAACCCTTAATTCAAAAGGTTCACTGACCTCTGCATCAGCTGATCAGTTGATAAAACTGAAGGACTAAACCTTCACATGCAGATTTTGACAGCCAAACAATATAAAAGACACCAGTAAGTAAAGGACCACATAAAACCTTCAGCAGAACAAGATAGGAAGTCACCGTTTATCCATGCTTCTGCACGTAAGTGAGTCTGCATGCTGAATAGCAACACAGGAAGGTAGCAGTAGCTATTACCTAGACTGAAGATACCTTAGTTTACAGTCACTGTATGATTTTATACATGCTTCTCTATTTCTCCTTATTTTCACTCTTTACTGATACTCAATAGTTTGAAGTTCAAGAGCTCTGACATAGTTTCACAAAGATTTCCCAACTGATGCAAAGATGCAGGTTTGAGTTATAAAAACTTCTACAAAAAACATCATATTACCTAACTGCAGTTCTCCCTCAGTACAGCTTAATACCTCACTGTTTTAGCAACAGCAACGACTGCAGTGCAATTAGCTGTGGCCAGACCATACCAGTAAATATACAGGAGGAAGAAACTGTGTTCTGAAACTCAGAGCAAATTCATATTAAAAGATGAAGTAAAACAGCTGAAAATTCTAATGCTCAAGATGAATAAATGAGGCAGAAAATGGTAAATGCCCAGAAAACTATGGACTGCAAATACAGACTAGAGGCAACTGAAGGACAACATCTCTTCTTCCTTCCCTTTCATCTTTTTTTCTCCCCTCCCAGTCTTATTGACTCTAGTGATGTAAACTTGTCATCATTATTGTTCTTACTGTTTCTCAACAAATATAATGCTATTTGCTAAAACAGTAATTCTTCCCTCAATTAAAACGTATCTTAGAAAAACGGCAGCAGCAGAAGTAGGTCTTATGAAGACTAATCATTACCTCACTTCATGGTTCTAATACAAGCACATTTAAACTGGTTTCACTGTTGGCCTTGAAAAGAACAATGCACTGTTAAGTTTTTCATTCAGAGCTCCTAAATCTCCAGTGTCTGGGAGCTGTTTACAGAAAAAGACAAACACAACAACAAATTAAGTCACAGGAAGCTATAGCAATATTCTTCTTGGATCAGTAAAGCAATACCATCTGGCAGAGGGATCCCCAGATTAGAAGCCAGGTCTTGAAGTCTCATTGAGGCTCTGCCATTTTTCTACTTTGTAGTCACTCATCTAATTTGAAATGGTTTCCCCAACTGCTTGGAAAGATGACAGAGGTGTCCATGTTATCTAAGTGTTAGACAACCTCTTGGTTTAGAAAACTTCCAGGTTTGTTGTGAGAACTAGTCTGTGCTCACCCGGCACTTGGGGTGGGAGGAGGGTAGAGGTGGTGGCTCTCATTATTTCATATTATCTCCAATCATTGACATACACAGAACTAGTGAATATTTATGTATTTCTGTCTAATCCCTTTTTCATTCTTAAGTAATATGCAAATGACAAGAGCCCATTTCTGCCACATAGTACAAAAAATATTTCATGACCACCAAACTTTTGTGCAACCACCACCAGTAGAAAAGCCCATAAAACAGCTAGCAATTCCATGCTCTGTGGAAGGACTTCACTGTAGAATTAGAAGGATTCAGGGTTTGCCAAGAAAAAAAGCAGATACAGAGGAAAACTTCCTATCATCAACATCATGCACATTCTGGGATGGGTAAAGTACTGGGCAAGCAAAGCAAAAGTCCTGTGGGGAAAAATAACACCAAAACACAAAATACTGAGCATGCAAGTATAGACCTTCATAAAGCTGACTTCCAAGATGGCAAAATCTAAGTTACATAAATGATGCTATTTCCCTGTCTCTGAAGGACACTTCCACTCTAAATAACATGTTTTAAGCATGCACTTCCTACTTATTTGCAGAAGTTTATGAACACTCTAAGGCATGCATCTTCTCCCTTTTTAATCCTGGCCTGTTTTAATTGAGAGCAACTCCTCAATCTAGATCATCATGGGGCCACATCAGTGTGCCTGCACAAGGGAGGAGTACTCATATATGGGAAAGATCAGCCTAAGGGTGAAGAATGAGGCCATTACTTTAAACAAGAGAGTTAGTTTATGTGAACTTCAAGTGACTGTGAAACTGTGGTGTAACTGTACCAAGAACAACCAAGTTGGTCTAAGATGAGCTGCTGATGAAAGGGGTTATCTTCTCGTCAGCTCCCAGCAACATGCTGACTTGGCTTGTTTTCCCATCAGCACTGGTGATTCTCTGACTCCACAGTGAACTTATTCTGAAAGCTAACCAGCAGAAAACTTACCCTAGAGAGAGAGTCAACATGCACCTACCATGTCAGCTCCCTGAAACAGCTTGCTTTGGGGTCAGACATGTTCCAGCATTGACAGTAAGGGGAAAAAAGCAAATACGTGTAACAGTTTATGTCCTCATTGCTCCTAACAGCTTCTTGCAACCTGCTTCTAGAGGTTACCAGCACACAAGTAAGACCGAAGGTCACTTTTGCAGTTCTTCATCAATCATAGCAGCCTACAGCCCAATATATTAGCAGACATCCACCTCTGCAGGTATCACAGGTTAGGAAGCCAGACAATGCGCTCGAGCCTTTCTTCTGCTACCTCTGCTGAGCTGGTAGTGACTTCAAGCAGAGAAGCATCAGTTACTTATCTTAGCTGCCACTAGCAGACCTGCCAGAGCTCATCTCCAAGAGGTCTAAAACCTATTAAAATTATATTACTTTAAGCCAATACAAAATTCTTTATATAGACTCTCAAATCAGTTGGACAACTCAGTTTTAAGTTTCAAAGTGAAGTTCAGCACAGGATATTTCCATATTTAAACAAAGCTTAAGTCTTACCAATTTATGTTTTAGAAAAAGAATTTCAATATTCCAATATTGCTCAATATAACTGCGTAACTGTTCTCGTGTTCTCCTTTCAATTTTGATATATATAGTAGATTTCAACTTCCTTACCATTCCTCCCTTCAGCTCCATAAACACCAAAAGAATTGTTGTCAAAAAAGAAAATCAAAAATCTCCTTTCACAAGTGCTTGGGAAAACGTGTTTCTTGGCACAGCAGAACAGCTAGTTGCTCTCGTTCAAACACAAGTTGTTAAAACAAGATGTTGCAAAGTGTTAAGAAAGTATTTCAACATATTTTTTAAGAAAGGTACACACAGCTAAATGAACAAAAACAAACAAAACCAAAAAATTAGCCTAGCAGTCAAATCAGAAGGTAACAACTGCAACATCATCTTGTAAACAAGAATCAAGGCTTATCATGGACAAGCAAAAGGTCACCATCAACAAAATAACCAGCCACAGTGATGTTAGCTATACTCACAACAATATCCACGGCTAGAGCCATCCAAGGCGATTCATGTTAAAAGACAGAGAAGGGACATGTGCTCTATGTGTAGCCAGACTTATGCTTTAATAAACTGTTAGAAAAAAATAGGAACAAGGTGGATAATTTATTAAATTACAAATAAAGCTTTCACACACATATACAGAAAAAAAAAAAAAAAAAATCACATAGGGCGGAACAGTAAAACTTTCAGAGTGACTTGGTAAAATAATGGTAAAAGACATGGCCAGCTGGCATGCACAAGAGATGGACAAATAGCAGTTGGCTGATTGGCAAAGATAACATTAAGCTACAAAAGTGTGAAGAAATAAATGAAAATATTATCTGTAAGTACATTCATAAAGTACATAAGATTTACTAGGCATCATTTATGTTGCTACTAAAAAGAGGGGAAAAAAATACAGTTAAGCATAAAGAAAGCATCTGTGACATTAAGAAGAAAAATAACCCTCACACTTAAAAAACATGTAACCTTATACTTCAGTGAAAAAAGATTTCTTTAAAGTTTGATGATTTTCTGGGAGATATTTACATATCAAGGCTTTCATTTACCCCAAAAGAAACCTCTCAGAGTTTATAAATAGCGTTCCCTATAAGGATGAACATTTTCTTCTGCTGTAATTGCATTCCTTTGAGACAAAAAAAAAAAAAAAAAAAAAAAAAAGTTAAACTTCTCTTCCCATTCCAATCTTCTCCTTTTTCTATTTCTGACTTCTACCCCTTCAATACTACTGCCATAGATGGATACGCCTCCATCATTTTTCATTAACGTAAGATATGTGATATCACCACACACACTTCATTCATCCTTGTCAACTGACAAACTTTGTGTCTTCTCGTTCCTCTATGAATATTCACTTAAACATTTTAGCCACAACTTTTAAGAAGCCTTCCAAAGCAGAAAGTTGAGGAAACAAAGACAGACAAGCTAAATAATTGTACTGAGTCAGGCAGCAAGCCATGTCCTCCAGCAGTGGTCCCTTATTCACTGGACACATCTTTCATGCAGGACTTTGTAGAACCTGTGGTTCACTCTCCAGAACTTGGTCTGTCGAAACAAGGTCTGTCCCAGAGCCACAAACAGTACAAAGATTCCTCTGCTGGTCCATACGGCTATGTCCCTATATAAGTAAATAAAATGGCCCAGAGCCTGTTCTCTAACCACAAAGGGGCATGATACAGCTTGTGTCCACAAAGCTAAGCTCTTTTCCTCACACAAGGTCAGAAGAGACGAGTACCATTCCCAGTGCCTTTTGGTAAGTCACCCTTTGCTTTCTCCCAAAACACATGCAGGCAGGCAGACATCGACCTAAACTAGACCAAGGAACACACTAAAAATTAAGCAGAATGGACAGGGCTAGAGCTCAAGCCCACATCTTCTCTGTGCTTAGTTCAAAAGTATAAGCACTGCATATAGCTCCAACCAAAGTCCAAAAAAGGTTTGAAAGAAACGGGCAATCTACAAGTACATTCCTACCCACAAACAGCCTATGAAAGTTCCTACAACATGCCAGATGATTCTGTTCTAACACCACAAAAGCTAAGCCAGAATTTGTAAGGGGAATGCACTGTTCTATAAACATTGGGAACTGCAGGTCACCCATACTCTCTGACCTCTTGAAAGCACTTCTCAGAAGGACACCTCTAACCCCAAAACCCTTTTGCATTCATAATCATCAACTGAAGGCCACAGAACTACATTTAAGACTCAAGATTCATGAAAAAGCAGCTTCTCAAGGTTATTTGTTTTGGGAGACTTTACCAGCAAAAACTGAAGTCTGAAGAAACAGTAACAGTGAGACACATCCACACAAAAGCGATTTGTTCACAAGCATGAGACTCAGGAGCCTGGCATGATGAAACCTGAGCATACTGGCTAAGGCAATGCCTGTTTTGAGAACAGATGAGTTCAGTTTCCTGTTACATCAAACAGTAACTTCCATCAGTCCTGTGTTTGCTTAAAAAAAAGCAAGGGAAAAAAAAATATCTCTACTGACATCACACTTAGGGCTGGGCAGACAGTGGCAGATTATGAAATACAATGAGTCACTGAAAATACAGAACACATAGCAAGAGTTTTCAAACTGTCATGTAAAATCTAGTCTTACCCAAAAAAATTGACAATACAGCCGAAATGAACTACACCAGAAGAAGAGTAACAGCAGCATAGTGCCTTCACACAACCACAGCAGTTGAGGGAAATAAGAACATGGTAAAAAGGACAGGGTAAAACACAGGCCCACTGCAGGAGGAAACAAAATCAGCACAATTCAGCAATCAAGAAGGAAACATCATCTAAAATAAGCTAATGGGTGGACAAGAAGGAAATAATATTAAGCCAAAAATACAGCTACAACTGAAAGAGAAAACCATGCAAGGAAAGCGCAGCCGACAGAGCTATGTTCCAAGAAAGAATTCACTCTGGACAAATTGCCAAGGTATCTGCATAGGCACGAAAGAAAACCAAAATATAAACACAAAAAAATAATGTAAGTAAAGGAATGAGTTATCATAAACTTAACTGCTATGAGTTAGGGGGAAAAAAATCATTAGTGAAATATTAAGACACTTTTTTTTTTTTTTTTTTTTAAAGAATAAGTCAAAGACCATTAGAAGATAGGTTAGTAGCTTTACCCAGTTTGGAAGTAAATAAAATAAGACACTAGGGAAGAAATACAATGGGGAAATAAAAATTAAGCAGTGAGGAAAACTACAAAAGAATAAACAGGATACACTCAGCCACCATAATTCAGGCTAAGCGTCTTATTCTCTGAACGATCACAACACCCAGATGTTGCAGAAATGCTAGTAAAATATCTAGGGCAAAGAAAGTGGTGTCTTTCCTGACAAATAGGAGACTTCCCTATGAGAAGAAGCAAAGTAAACAGTGTTATCAAGGTGAACATGGCAATGCTTGTCAGCAGCTAGAAATATTGCTATTTTGGGTACACAGGGATCAGAAGGATTCAAGATGTAAGGTTTCTGTACAAAGTTGTTAGAATTTTGGATACAAAAGGGTTTTTTCCCTTTAGGAACTATTTGTGCCTTGACATCAGGGGATTTCTTTTTGATGCAATTGGAAGGATAAAAGGAAGGAAGAATGTTGGAATTATTAACAGCTGAATAAACTTTGTTAAGAGAAGTACAGCTCAGCTGCACAGGAGTTGGTTCATAATGCAGAAATAAGGAATCAGATCAATAAGTGCTAATGAAAGCATTAAATATTCACAGTTTCCAGACGGAGGGTGGATTAACTGGTCTCAGATTCTGACAATCTCTACTTTGGATCCCAACATCAAAGAAGGTGAGATTACTACTGCTGCTTCTGTGTTGAGAGTTTTTATTATTATTTTAATGAGAAACCATTAACATGAATACAAGTTCTCTAAAGGCAGTGAGTAACATCCAAAAGCCTTCTCTTTTGGTATTCTTGAGACAGAACTACTTTGGAAGGCCTTCAAGTGACACAGAGACCTCAGTTCTAGTCCTATTGAGACCTAAGATTTGGCATCTCTTAATGATGCAACATTTTATTGTTAAAAATCTCACTCACCGAGACTAAAACTAGCTGTCAATGTATTTTTCAAAAGAATATGAAATTTGGAAACACAATACTTTCTCTTCTTAACGTCACCTATGACAAGGTGCTTAGGAGTTGAGAATTAAGAAAGTTTCCTGTGGTGACAAGTCACTGGGAAGAAGACATATAAAAAGAACTCCGAAATAAAGGAGTTCCTTGTAAATATGTAAATGATACGCTTTTTTGAACTAATTCATACTCTTGCTAAGTTGGGGCCTTTTTCCCCTAAGAACATAATTAGCATATTTCTACGTTGAAATTAAACATTCTCAGTGTGCACTAACAGTAAAGATGAATTCATGAATTTACCATAAAAATTTAGAACTTGTTAACCACATCGTCCTTTTCCCCTGCAAAAACAAACATATCATGAGCATTTTGGAATGTTCACTTGTTAATAAAGTCATGATTGTGAGTCTGTTACCTGCCTTTTGAACTGTCTCATTCGAGTGTGCAACACATCAATACACTGTCTGGCATAGCAGAAGCCAAAGTTGTCTATAAACATCAGCCAGGCTGGTTCCTCCCACACTAATTATGACAGTTTGACAAGGAGTGATGATGAAACCACAGAAATACGCCACTTTCTCACAAGCTTTTTAAAAAGGGGATAAGGAGGGTGAGGGAAGCCTACCTCTCAAGATGAAAATCCTGTTTCCTCACCTTGAAACAAATTAGAAGTTGAAAATAGCATCATTTAATAGAAAAGGTCAAAGCTAAGGGTTCATTCAACACAGCTGCCACATTCAACCCCATCAACTCATCACATCCCACAAGATAAGCAAAGCTGAGTTGTGAGAACCTTCAGATGGCACAGGAACGAAGTACTGCAAGGAGCTGTCAATCAGTAGATGGCACTCTTCAAACTCTGACAGCAGGAAGCCAAGTACCAGCACAAGCGAGGATACATTACATGGAAAAGTCTGGGTCTTTAGCAGAAATATCAACAAGAAATACTGAGCAATTTTAACCATAACTGACACACATGGGGAATGCAATGGCTCCACTTTGATAATATATACAGCAATCCTTGTACATAACCTCTGAAGTTCCTAAGAATTGTAATTTTTGAGTGCTATAAATATTTTAGATTACCACTACTGTATACTAGCGTACTAAAACAAGTATCTTAATAAATTATCCATTACACATGCAGAATGCTTTGTGTGCAGTCTTGTAGCTAATTATGTAGTTGTAAATCGAACTCGTGAATGATAATTTTTTTTAACATAACAAAACATAATTATTTACATTTTGCCACAGCTGTTCTTCAAAGCTTGGCAGTAAATTTGTTACAATAAATGGAATAGATAACTAAATCTTTTGGAACAATATATGAATTGTTATTTCTGTGATATTTATGGGTGGAGATGTGGCCCACGCACCAAAAGATTCAATTGCTTTTAGAGTTCAAATCAATACAAGGTATAACAAAAATGAAAACATTGCTCTGTAAAACAGGTGTCAAATTTTTCATTCCTGCAGACAATGTTTCTTCACTTAACAATTTTAACTTTTTTTTTTTTTATCTTAAATACAGATTGAAATCAATACACATTACTGCTCATTTGATAAAGCAGTAAAGAGCAAGTTTAGTAACAGAGTTTGAGTACAGGTACTCGTAATTCAAGCAGCCAGCAGAGGGAGTATAAAAATAAAATAAAAGAAAAAAAAATAAAAAAAACAAACAACCAAACAAAAAACAAGCGGCCCTTTTTAATTATACTTTTTTTTTACTTATGATATCAGCTTTCTTTTAGAATATAAGTGCCAGAAGTACAAAAACTATAACACTGTAAAGAACATTGAATTTTAAAGTATTAAACATAATGACTTGCAACTAAAATACTTTTTAAAGTAGCATTAAAAAAATTAGCTCATATTAGCCTCACCAAACTGAAATACAATTTTAATCACAGACAAGGTTAATATCGACCAACAAGCTGCATGAGCCACTTCCAAGTTATAAATACACACACACTCATTCTTATTTCCCGAATCTAAAACTAAGCTCATGATTTGAGAATATTGAGAGGATGTTGGGTAAAATCTATTTGTATTAGAATGTAGCACAAAATCCTAAAACTGAACAAAAGGTACTGTTGTATTGATCTGTACAACAGAAGATTTAAAAGCAAGTAAGACAAGTAATACACCAGAGATCATTAGTGAAAACGAGCGTTTACATGGCTGTTTCAAAATCAAGTCACTAATTCATCTATATGCTGAAATAAAAGCTCATCTTTATGCTTGCAGGTTTTCACCATGTCCAGCTGATGAGTATGGCTTAAACATGAGCAAAAGGACCAAGGACACAAACAGGGTAATTGGAGCCACCAGTCTTGTGTTAAGAATCTTAAATGAGCTGCCATCCTCCTCACACAAGTGACAACAAGAAACCATCTCCCGACTCACCTACACTATCCCTCTGCATCATCACACCTTCTACAGCCCATTTCACCCAAGGAGCAAGCTTACGGAGTTAGCAGAGAAGGCATCACCTCCTTTCTCAAGGCCCACGAGCGCTACCTACCCGCAAGCCACCAGGCAAACACGGGCAGCAGAGCTGAGGAGTCAAAGGGGACAGAGGATTAGTTATTTCAAATGCAGACCGCATGCTTTATAGACAGCTGTTTGTAAAAATACCGGGCTTGGACAAGCAAACCCTCCTTCGCTGTCAGCTGCTTGTGCCCACACAGTTTCCATTCCCTTTCCGTGCCATTCCTTGCTGTCTGCCCTATACATTTGTTCACTATCCCTCTAAACAGCATGGCAGGGCTTCAGACCACGATACATGGTGTTCCTTATACATTAATGGAAAATGTGGAATTATGGAATGCCAGTTCCAATGCAAGCTGCTGAATGACATTACTTATCATAACTATACACTGCTTTAGTGACAATTTTGCTTTCAATTAATGTGGAGCTAGAATCCCTAGGGTGAAAACCAGAGACAATTCCATTTTCCACTTCAGCATCTAAATTTTAAGTATGATTTAATTTGAAAACCAAACCCCATCCACCTTTACACATGGGATTAATTGCTGAAGATCAGCATTTGGCTTACAAAACCCTGATTGCCAAGTAGTGAATACACAGATCAGGTTAAAAAAAGTCAAGCTAAGATTAACTTTCCCATTAATGCAGACAACAGGAATACTTTGCACTTTATGTAAACCTTAATTGCTATTTTCTTCTGCAACTAGAGATCTTACTACATTTACTCATCCTTAGATTAAAACTCAACCAGAAAGTCCTAGCATCTGACATCTGAAGATGCAGGATAAACTTGCTGCATCACAAAAAACAAAACAAAACAAAAAACACAACACAAAAACAACAAACAAACAAGCAGACAAGAAAAACAACAACAAAACGGTAACTGTATAAAAGATCAATATACTGATAATACTCTGACAAGCAGAAAGCCCCCATACTGTAAAATACTCATACCTGTGAGTAGAATCACAGGACATAGATGATATGTGCTACGTATGCGCAGCTTGGGAGACCTTGAGTGTAGAAGGAACATGGAATATTCCTCTGAAGGTAAGTCATTTCACAGAAACCTGGAATACGTGGCAGCTCGCATCATCCTAAATATGGTAGAACACCACTGGATAATTGATCCAGGATGTCAGATAATAACATTTTCTCAAAACACCATGTTATGCACCAATTTACAAATTCTAAACAGTTAAGAAAAACAACACACACCACATAAAGTTCATATAAGCTTCTGCAGTCCAGCCCAGTGCTTTATTAGGAATCTTAAACACAAAAATACCCAGATATTGCACAAACTGAGTACTGCAGAACCTAAGATGTTAATAGTATCAAAACCCTTCTAATCTAATCCTGAACAGAGAGCATGCAAGTTGGAAGAGCTCAGAGGAGAAAGACTACATCTCTAGCAATTTCATTGTTCTCCAGTCTTGAGGACCCTGTTAAGTCACTTTTAAATCTCTCTTCCTAAAGAGCTCACCTCAATTCTCTTCCCTACAGAACTCAGACTTCTTTGTCTTTAAAGTCACACAGTGCGTATACTTATACATGTACGGTTTAGAACCTAAAATACAATTCAGGAAACAAAAGCTATGAGATGCAGCACATTATCTTCATTATTCTAGATGATCTCATCCGCTTCAAAACAATAATAGCCTTCCGGCTGCACTGTAACAGGGACTGTGCACAGCACTCCGAACAGCTGGACAAGTGCTCTTTGCAGTAGCTGCACTGGAACTGAACAGTATCTTGTTTGACTTCCCTCCACTCCTTTTTTCAGCCTGGTTTCCTAAGGAAATCAGACTTATGCAATCACTCAGGGAGGGAGGGAAGTGTACGCATATGTATATACGCACGCACGTGGATGTCTGTCCATCTGACCTCACCAATACCTTTTGAGCCCATTGGCCAGCTTCAATCACATTCAGAAGAGTAGAGATATCGGACATTGAGGCTCTTGAAAGTTTCTTGAGAGCAGGCTGCAGACCATGGAAAAGTGTCTCCACAGAGAGAGAGGCTGGTAAAGAACCATTCTGTTCCTTTCCTGCCTGCAGGAAAATCTTCAGTCAGAGGTCACAATCAGTCAAAGATGACCAGCTTTCTTGTGTTCAAGTCAAGCGTTCATAAAATAGCTGAAGTTGAATTCACCACTACTTTCAAAGTGGTGTTTTAAACAGTGCTGATGTTTTCTGTGTCACCTTTTTCTTGGTCTAGCACAGGAGAGAATTGCCCTACTTGACACACATTCCCTGACTTGGTCCCTTGCTCCCAACACCACTTATTTTAAGAGAGTTGTACCACACACAACAGCATTCTGCCCCTCTCAAACACAGCGTAAATAAAAACTGGAAGAGCTGAGGATTCTCGTTCAGGCCTCAAAACTAAACATGTACATGGTTCTGTAACATAATCAACTATTGAATAAAGTTTCAAGCAGACAACGCAGCAGCAAATATGTAGTCATCTTTAGTCACCTCTGCCGTAGAACAGAACAAGTACTACCACGTTTGCAGGCTATTGTGCTAAAGACAGCTGTAAGGCATTAAGACAAATAATGAGGTTTCAGCTGACATTTCTATAGTTCTCACATCCCCCCAAAATATATGTGTGAGGTACGTATTACCCACCTGTATTCCACAAGTCACCTAATTAAGAGATTAAAATGCAAGTTTAGGGACACTTTAAGGTATAAATCCATGATTTAAGAAATTGTCACAAAAAGAAGAAGAAAAAACACAAAACAAAACTAACAACAACAAAAAAAAAAAAAAAACACAGATGCTTGAAGTCACCCTAAGCATCAAAACATGAGGAGAGGTGGGAAAAAAAAAAAAAAAAAAAAAAAAAAAAAAGATGTATTTCAGGCCAGATACAGGCACCGCGTGGAAATGCATCGCTCCCGTGAGCACGGGAGCCCCAGCACACCTCCCGGCGGGGCGCTGGAGCCGCGGCCGGCGGGCGGGAGCGGGCGCCCGGCCCCGGGAGGGTTCGGCCGGAGGCCCCCGCCGCTCCGGGGGCGCCCCAGGCCGGGGCGCCCACCCGCCGGGGCGCCCACCCGCCGGGGCGCCCACCCGCCGGGGCGCGGTGGGTCGGCGAAACGCCTCGGAGAGAGGAAGGCGGCAGAGGCAGGCTCCGGGCGAGACACCCGTGGGGCAGCCGGGCCGCGTCCCTGCGAAGGGGGAGTTTCTCCCCCCTCTCACGGCCCGGCTCAGCCGCCCCACGGCGCGGGGGGCGGGGGGGGGCACTCGCCGAGCCCCGCACCGGGAGGTCGAGCGGCTGCTCTCGCCCCACTCCCGCCTCCCGACACGGGGCGAGCGCGGCCCCGCGCCCTTCCCCCGCCTTCGGGCTCGGGGGGAACCTGCGAGAGGTTCGCCGGCAGCGGAAGGGGCTCGCTGCGGAGCGCCCCAAAGCCCCCTTTATTCCGCCCTCCCCGCCAGCCGGTCGCTACCCCCGTTTCAGCGCTAGCCCCCCACCGCAAAGAGCACATGTTTCCTTCTCCGGCTGCTCGCCCGCCTTGCAATGAGCCGCGGCCAGGAGCAGAAGGCACCCAGTACGGAAGCCCGGTCAGAAACACGGAATTTGCCCGCGTGGGGCAGGTCTGACAGGGGATGCAGACAGCAGCGATACATTTCGCCCTTTCCGGTCTGCCGCTGCTGCTTTTCTGTCAACTGTCGATACCATAACGCCTCCTTATTGCTACTTCAAGTAGCAAGTAGGGGGGAAAGTCTCCATTCCCCTACCTATCGTTCCTGAGCAAATTAAGCATGCACCGAGTAAAAGGCTGGCACACGAGTACGTAGAGTCGTCCGATCCCGAAACGATGCCGAAATCCCCAAGGCGTTAACAGCCAGCTCCCACAAAGAGCACTCGGCTACATTGAGCATCCCCTTTGTCCGTGCATCCTCAGTACACACCCGACCGCTCCTCCATGCGTCCACGCACGCCCCACGTAAACGGCCCCTTTGTGTCTTCGCCTCCCCATCACTCACAAAGACATGCCCTTTCCTCAAGGCATGCACCCAGCCTCGGACACTGCCCTTCGCCTCCCCCCGAGACACGCGCGACCCGCCGCCAGGCACAGCGTTCCAGTACCTACTTGTGTTCAAGAAACAGTCCGTAAACCTCCTAAAGCAGCTTGCAGAATTAGATCCATCTTCCATGTCTGGCCCTAGGAGCAGGGGAGCCGGGAAGGAGAAGAAGGCGCCTCTCTGCCGCTGCTGCCGCCTAGGAGTCCTGCTCCCGCCGGGGCCGTCGCCTCCTCGGATCCCGTCGCCGCGGGCTGCTGCAGCACCGGGGGAATTGCAGGACCACGGGCGAGAGGCGGCTGGGGAGAGGAGGAGCCGGGAGTGGTGCTGCCGGGGGCCGCCGGCTGCGGAACGGAGCAGCAAGCCCTGGATGGAGGAAGAACAGAAGAGTCTCCTCCTGCCGCTGCCGCCTGGATGGGCGATCAAGTGAGCTGCTGCTGCTGCTCCGCCAACATCTCTTCCTCCTCCTCCTCCTCCTCCTCCTGCTGCCGCTCTCGCTGCCTCTCCTCCTCCTTCCCTCCCTTGGAGACTTGGGAGGTTAAAGGAAGACGAGGAGGGGAAACGAGGAGGCGGCGGCAAGAAGTAAAAAGAAGATGGAGAAGCGGAGGAAAAGGAGGGGATTGGAGCGAGAAAAGGAGCCGCTGCCGCTCTGGGGACGATGCTGGCGGAGGCGGCGGAGGAGGCTGTCCCTGCAGCGCGGCTCCCGCTGCTGCTGCTGGTGGTTGTTAGGAGGAGAGAGAGGGAGCTGCAGGCAGCCGAGCCGCCTCCGGGAGCGGGGGGAGGAGGAGGAGGAGACCCGCCGCTGCCTCCACCTCCGCCGCTCTGGCCATGGGAGTGGAGCGGGCGGCTGCCGGAGCCGGGCTCTTCCCCGGGTGCTGCAGCCAGGGGGGCCGAGGGGCGGGATAAGATCCCCTTCTCCGGGTTGGACATGCTTCCGCTCTTCCCTCCCTTTCGCGGTAGTTTAAGGCAGGACGTCTAGGAGATATACCGGAGTAAAGCGAAAGGGGAAGCCGAGAAAAGGACGGAGGCGAGCAAGGGACAACCGCGGTTCGGTCCTCCGTTCCCTCCGGCACCCCCGGGCGATATTTCCTCCGCACCCCGGCTCCCCGCCCTCATAAAGTCCTCACATTTCCGTTCCCCCTTTAGGCCGGAGGGGACAGGGCGCTACTGACCGCCAAGCGGTTCCAATCCCCTTTTAAAGTCCGCTTTTCCTCGTGCTCCCAACCTTGCATTCAAAGCAAGAAAACAGCAACAACCTGTGTTTTCTTCGACCGAGGCAAATATTGCCCCGTATGTGCGTGCTCGTCTGCAAAGAGGCAGATAAAATCACTGCAGTGCCGCTTCCCATACCAGCCCCGTCCGCCAGTAAACGCCCACTGGTGGAGCCAGCGCTTCCCAGGCTGCCTCCCGTCCTCTCGTTACCCGGCGCGCACACAGGAGCTACGGCACAGCGGTTACCTAAAGGGAACGCAGGGACAGACACGAGAAAAAGACCCTCCCTGTGCGGCCTCGTTATTTTAAACAGATATTTCCAGCCACCGAGATCAAAAGGCAGGCGCGCTGCGGCGGCTGGGAACGAAGGTGCCAGAGCGCTGCCCCTCTGCTCCTGGGGGGGGGGGGCGGGGGCATCAAAACCCCGCTCCTCCATGGGGACACACAGTCCCCCCCTCGAAGCTCCACATCACACGTGTCTGCTCCAGCCCCTCTCATATCGTTCCTGAGCAAATTAAGCCCCGCCTCCGCCCAGTCCCTACTTAGCACCCTTACAGCCACCTACCCCTCAGCCCCGGCCCCCCGAGCCCTCCGGCCCCCCGAGGGGCTCCCTCTGCCTCCGGTGCGCCGTAGCTCCAGGGCCGCCCCCGGCCCAGCTCCGCAGGCACGGCCGGCACCGCTCACCAGCGGAGCCCGTCGCGCCGGCCAGCCGCCGCCACCCCGACCCCGCGCCGGGGTCCCCGGGCCGGCGGGCTCCCGTCCCGCAGCCCCACGGTGGCCGCGCTCCCCTCGAAGGAGCGTCCCGCTACCGCCGCCGGCCCCTCGGCCGACGCCTCGCCACCCCGTCCGCCCGTCCCGGCGGGCCGCGCTGCCGCGCCCCTCAGCGGGGCAGCCGCCGGGGGAACGCCCGGCCAAGGGAAGCCCGAGGGCGGGCTCCGGACGGAGCGGGGCCGAGAGCCGCGCTGGAAGCCCCCGCCCCACGTATTTCGTTTTTGCCCCGAACTCGCTCCTGCCTCGGGCGCCAGCCGCCGCCGAGAAGCGGGCGGGGAGGCTCGAGTCCACCGGAGTTTACGTCGGCGGGGGGGGGATTGGGGAGGGGGCGGCATCTCTGACCGGCCGCGGGGCTCCCCTCAGCCCGGCCGGGCGGGACGCGACCGTTGGGGACCCGTTGCTCCGAGCCGCCTGCCCGCTTAACGGAACCCGGGGGCAGCGGGCAGCCCGCCGCCGCCCTCCCCTCGCCCCGCAGCCCCGTCAACCGGCGGGGACCGTTCGTGGCCCGGGCGGCTGGCAGGGCCGGCGGCACGGCACCCCCGCCCTCCTCCCAAGGCGGCGGCGCTCACCTGGCCGGGGGCCGCCCGGCCCTGCACCTCGCCTCCCCTCGCCCGACGGGCAGCGGGGCTCCCGCACCCCCCGCACCCCCCGCCCTCAGCGGGGGCGCCGGGGCCCCGAGCCGACCGCCCGAGCGCCGGGCTGGCAGCACCCCGGCTCCAGCCCTGGGGCGGGGGGGGAACCCCCGCCGCGGTGCCTCCCACCCCCCGCACCGGGAGCCTCGGCCGAGGCGTCTTCCCCTCAAGTACCTGGACGGGGCGGAGGGAGCCGCGCTCCTCAGGCAGCAGCCGGTTCCCCCGGCGCTGATGCCCGCCCGGCCGGAGCTGCCGCCGTGCCCCGACCCGGCAGATTTTGTTGCGGCGCGGCGGGGAGCGGTTGCGCGGCGGCTGCCCCGAGCGGCTCGGCGGGAGCCGTTGTGGCCCCCGCAGCACCGGCCGCCCCGCTACCTGCCGGGAGGTGGAACCTCGGCGTCGTCAGGGGCGACTCCGGGGGCCGCGGGAGCGGCGCTGCGGGCAGCCCCACCACCCCCCACCCCCCCCGCCCTCCAGATTTCTTCCCGTTGCCGGTCGGAATTAGGCTCTTTCCTTTCGCGTTTCGACTCCTGCTCTGAAAACAATGTGAACCTACGCCCCGGGGTTTTATTTTAAATCGTTCGCGTAGCTTAGATGTATCGTTCCAGGACTTGTTTTAATGCTGGGACACACACTAACTCCCGGCAAAGTTAGAGTCTTTATGTATCGCTTAAACCGGGAAGCTGCAAAACAAGACGTTTCTCTGAAAAGAATTTCGCTTTCAAATCAAAGTGCGTTTTCAGCCAGTCGAGCGTTCTGTAGCAGTGAGAAACAATCGACGGAGTTTGCAAAAGGTTTAAAATGCCAAAACAGATTAAAGACTCTAATTAACAAACAAAAACCCCACAAAACAAAACAAAACACGCAGGGAATGAAGGTTCTACTAAACTCTTTTCATCTGCATGGTTCTCAAAACCTGTTGTTGACTAAAAAACCTGAACTAAACCACAGAAAACTGCATCTGCTTTTGTGATCCATTTTCTCTTAGTAACTTTGACTTTATAGAAACAGTTTAATAACTTCTATTTCATATGTTATTTGTGTGTGATGCTTTTTTTTTTTTTCCCTTAAGTCCAACCATTACCTACTCTACCTATAGAGCTTTTCTCTCATAACTGCTGCAGGATGAATAGAGACCCAGCAAATATTTGAATTCTCCAAGAGAAAGCTTAGCTAATGGAAACAAAACTTTATTGAATTGTGCTTTCTTGTTGCAGCCTATTTGTTTAGCAGTTAACAACTTCTTATTAGAAAATCTCTTCTGCTAAAATGTTTAAATTGAAAGAGATAATCAGACTGAAATTACTGACAAAAAGCAAGTGCTATTCACCTGAAAAAAATGAAAGTTGTTCCTTTAGATAGATTAGTCCCAAATTGCTCTGTCAATATCAAGAGTAAATTACTGAAACTTTACATCATCAATTTATAATTGTAGAAATCTTGTTTGACTATGCTAATCTATGCTAAATTTCTCAATTGCTGTTCATCCAAACTAGAGTTGTTCAAATATCACTGCCTGAAACTGGATATCTGTGTATTTATACAAGGACTGCGAATTGTGCATGTATAAATAAGTATGTGTATATTCAACAAACCAGGCAAAATACATTTTGATTTGTAAGAAATCATCAGATATTCAAGACAAGCAGCTTTCAGGTTAAAAGTTATTTACAAACTATTCATTTGATTATTATTCATTAGCCATTGGCAATTCATACCTGATGGGTCACCTGCTTCCTGGCTGGTCAAGTAAAAGCAATTACGGAAGAAAAGTTAGATGACAGTGAAAATTAATTTTCAAACTCTGTACATATATGTATCTATTTGTAAAGTATACAGATTTACAGGTGAGTCAAATATGCTCAGTGGCCATCTCAATACCTGGGGATAAAGTAGTGATGAATCACATTTGCTCATTCCCCAATCTATCTGTCAATCTGGGTTTTTATCGCTCAATCAGCATGACAGTTTCCATTGCCACGGAGCGATGATGTCACCGATGCCACAGCCGTACTAACCATACACCTACGTCATTTATTGGAAAAGTCTCACCCACTCCAACAGGAATTTTTGATGTGAAACAGTGAGGTTTGCTACATCATCCCCAAAATTCTGAAACACAGAGAAATGCAAATTAAAATAATCTGATGCACCCACCCATACCAGGACTCTGGTATGAACACACTGTGTCAGTGCAATGATGAGTAAAAGCCTTTGGTTGCATTCGCATGGCGAAATGCGATTTCACAAGAGTTCAGGAGTCAGAGTGCCCACTGAAGCCATCAGGAGGTCTAGCGTGCTTCGTACTGACAGGAACGGGCCTGGTTTGAAAGCAGCAAATAAGCCTGTTTGGCAATAATTTGGCAATATTAATCAAAATACTTGAAGGAAAACACTCTGGAAAAAAGTAAAACCAAGTTATAGCAACAGTTGTTTGGTATTAAATACAGCTTAAAACCAAACACCTGTTCTTTCCCAATTCTGTCTGCTACATTTTAAAAATGACAGTGACTCATCTTTTATCTGGTCCCACTCTTTTGCCTGGCATATCCTCTTATCTCACTCATCATGCTTATATCCTAAGTGTCCCCTCTATGACGTATGATCAATTCCTTGGAAAAAATAAGGAATAAAACAAAATATGGAGAAGGGGAGTTTAGAAAAATGTCAGATGACAGCAGTAGAGGAGCTGACAGAACCAACCACCTGAACGTGGGTGAGGCAGGAGCAGCCACAATGAAATACAGAGAAGGCAACCTGCTGGAAAGGTGTGTGTGTGTGGGGAGGGGGGGGGGCTAAAGGATAACTGCAGCTAAAACCCAAGCTCTAGAGCTGTGTAAATACAGCCCCAGATTAAATCCTTTACGGAAAAGTCCTGTGCAAGTTAATAACTGAATTTTTGTCTAGAGATTTTCTGTTAAACAATCTTACAGAATGTAGTAATTATTACCCAGCTACTGAATTGCTACCACAAATTAGAAACCTACAGAAAATACATTGTTTCCTCAAGCCTTATTCTATAAATCTTTTGAGTAATTTATAGAGAACCCTACAGCATAAGGGATTCTTTTTACAAAGGATTATTCTCAAACACTCTACACATGCAAGGAGTAAAGTTATTTAAGGGGTATGTATCAGCCATCTTTGATTCCCACAAATGCTCATACAAGCCACCTCTTTTTCACAAGAATATTAACTGCAAGTGTTGATAACATGCAAACGTGCTAGCAGCCATCTTGAAAGTGTTTTGGGGAATTACCTAGTCCAGATACAGAAGAAATACTGTGAGATTCAAAATGAACTGCAATTCGTTCAGCCAATCAAAAAAATCACATTTTTTTAAGAGATCCAGGTCTGGTCAGAGATAACTGACAAGCAGAAAAATAAAAACAAAGAGAAAATAAATATATTCTTTGCTTTCAGTGGTTTGTTCAGCTCTGCTTATGTCGCTTTCTGCTCTGCAAGGTGAAAACTGAAAGGTTATGTTGATGAAACTATAAATAATAAAAGTTTCTCTAGAAGTGCTATGCTATGTGATGTATAATGGTGGTTACATTAATAAAGATGTGAAGACCATGTCTTTTCCTGGCATTTTTTTCCTTCTAGAAACACACAAAACTATGCAAAGTTTTCACTATTTTTTTTTCAGAGAAAAATTGCAATTCTTGATGGAAAGAAGATACCTCACGTGCAAGGGTAGGACTTCTTGAATCTCAAAAATTTCAGGTAGACATTTTGCTACATATTACATTCTAATAAAAAGCAAAATACATTTAAAAGAATAAAGAGGAAAAAAATGTGCTAATGTACAAAGGGAAATACAATCATTGTACTCAGATTTGTCTCCAAAAAAAGCTATAGAAGAAGCTAAAGAGAACATTATGATGCCATCTACTATTTTGTGTTGTCTTGTGCAGCACAAAGCTCAGATATTTATTGAGTTTTTTTTAAAGGATGTTCAGAAGAGGAAACGGCTGTTGGGGCTTAAGTTACTTTTGTTCAAGTAGAGAAGACCCCTCCAGAGAAACTGTCCTCTAAATAAACCAAACCTCCAACAGCAGCTCTCTTTACTGAGGTGCTATATTATAAACCCAAAGCACCACAAACACTGTAAGCTCTTTGATACAAAGACCATCTTTTGAATCATGCCCAGCACAACAGGATCCTGGCTTGGGACCCGGGCCTCTTAAGTAGTAACAAAACAGCAAACAACGTAACAGTTGGCATGATAGGCAACAGCACTGTTATTACCTAATACTATCGGAATAGCCATTTTTATTGCAAGAAAAATAAACAGGGTTATTGGAATTTTTGTAATTTTATTTTTCTGTTTTCATAATGAAATCTAGAGTTAATTTATGACAGAAGAACATTGTTATAATTTGCTATCTGCTAGAGGCAAATGATTAAGCTATTTTGATATTGTGTTCAGCTGGAACATAGAAATTCTAACCTTCACCTGAATTAAATTTGCCTTATATACAACAGATTTAAGAAAAATCCAAAAGAAAAAGTGAATACTAACTTATCCTTTACACCTTCACCATGAGCTGTACATCTTGCTAGCATGTAGCATAGACTATATACTGCTACTGTCGTAAGAGGGATGACAGCTTTCCCCCATAACTCTGGAAACCCCCTTCTTCACTTTCCCAAATTTTCCAGCCACTAAAACAAGTAGACTTTTCCCCAACACAGTTCATGATAAATCTTACTGCCCCATCACTGTCAAATTCTTTGATGGAACTAGCAATCTCAGCTCTGAGTTTAAGTGTAAGGCTTTGTTCTAGCCTAAGCCTACAGTTGATTCCTCTTTAGTATTATCAGCAGGTGCAAAAATAAATGAATAGACTGAATCCAGCTGTTAGAGTTATCTACAACTAAACCAAATTTATGTTGAATTCAATCACCTTGTTGTGACTTCTGAGCATCACTCAAAGGGAACCAAGTTTCTTTTTAGAACAATAATGTATCCTTTTCACCTGAGTTCCTCCTTTGCTTTACAGTTTCCGACAAGTCCTATTTCGCTCAGTTGCAGTAACTACCAAGTTACCCCCTGGGAAGAACAGGACTCTGTTAAAAAAAAAAAACCAAAAATTAGTCCTGAAACTGTGGCTGTTGATAGTGAAATGCAGTCATTAGCCTTCAGAGTGAACATCATGATGAGACAAAAAATACAAAGAAATTCATACCTCCAGCAACCACAGGCTATTTAACATGTTTTCTAAAACAGTTTGGTTTCAAATCCATGCCCTGTTCCTGCATAGAGGCATACCTTTACAACCCTGAAAACTAGAAAGCTTGACTTTGAAATGTAAGTTTAAACTCTTCTAGCTTGTTGTGCACCCACAGCTCTCCTGTTTGGACTCTCAGACTGATGCCACTGTAACACACATTCATTCAACACCACAACAGAGCTGGTAAAATTGAGAAACGTTTATTATCTAGGTAACTTTTCTCTATCTCATCCTCAGTTTAGGCACCAAGAAATTCAACCCAACTTATCTCCTACAGCAGCACGTACGCACAGACTATGCACGTGTACCTCCTGACTTTACATCCCACCCTAGGACACACTTGCTATCTTTTTCTCGTCTTTCACACTTGTCCCTCTTTTTTTTTCCCCTCTTTTTCTCTCCCCCCGCCCGGAGCCAGTATTTCTTTAGCTGCAGAATCAACACTACAGTACAGATTTCCTTTGGAAAATACTTCAATATCAACATATGAAAAACACCATGTAGAAGGCTGGGGTATTACTGCCATCATCCCTGAACAAACACTGTCTCACATATGCAATCCCAGACCACTGCAGACAAGCTTATTTGATCCAGTACAGTTCTCCTCCAGAAACAAGCCACCACTGCCATGTATTTTTATTCAATCTTTTTTACCTATTTACTTATTCCCTATTATCTCCTTTTCTGTCATCCAGCAGTCCCTGTTACTCTAACAGCTTTCTCACCCTCATGCACAATTCATCCCTTCCTCCAATAATTCACCATTTCTCCCCACACTACCACATCTGCCATGTCTCAGCAAACATACTTCAAGCTGGCAGCATCACTGTGTCTCCGCTCCAGCAAGCTCTTCACCTGCTTTCCCTTCGCTGCTGCCAGAGTCCTTCCCCAGCAGAACCATCTCCTCCCGCCCCTCTACTGCCTGGGTCCCACAGAGAGCCCAGCTACTGGCCAGGGGAGGGGGGGAGTCTTTCCAAGCCTTGGGTCTAAATAAAGATCAGCTGGTAAAGCAGAGGAAGAACAGAGACTGTGCTCTACCAGGAGCTTGGGGCTGACTATGGAGGAGGCTTTAGGGTGGTAGAAATGAAGCAGCATTTCTTAGCCTGGCCACGGAGGCAGCTCATCTCTTCCACTTGCTATGGGTTCCCTGAATGAATGACTGGGAGACTGAGCACAGACCAGGCGGAACAAACAGGACACATCCTACCCTTGAGATAATACAGGATCAGCAGCTACTCCAAAGCAGCCTAGAAATAAAATAAACACAAATAATTTCCTTATGAGTTTTCTTTAGAAAGAAAGTTAAATTACGTTCCCTAGGTATAACTGACAGGAGTCCTATTCAAGCTAGGAAGCTTTGTGTTCATGCTAGCCAAACAGGATGGGGATTAGAAAAGATATTGATTGTTGTATTATATAGAAAATAAATACAGAGCAATGAACTGCAAAATACTGCAATCACATTTGGAAAGAACAGACCTGAGTATCTAGCAGATTTTTGCAAACAGTTTATTTGAACTGATCATTTTTTTCTTTTTCCTGCAAATCTCCTGCACCTTTAGGACAAAAGCAGAAGAGAACCCACTTGAAGCAATCTCTACAGTAACCTCAGCTTTCTCTTGCTGGATACAGTCTGCAGAGATGTAAATGCTGCACCTGTGGGTCTGACTATTTTCAAGACAAAGCAGCAATGTGGCTCCCACCAAGTCCCATAACTCAGAATCCCTAGGAAGAGAAAGCTTCTGGCAAGCCCTCTAGTTTGTAGTTTCTAAGAGCAAAAAAAGTAAATCACACAGTAGTCCCAAGTTACATCAGACCGTCTCTACATCTGATCTGGCTCATGCACACTCAGATATAATTATCTATCATTACCTTTTTTTTTTTTTTTAAAAAAAGTACAGATTGACATCCAGACTAAACAAGCCATTAATGCAGGAGCAACTCTCCGTTTATTTCTGGAGAGAGGGTTCCTTTGTGAGACCGCAAACCTCCCATTTAACTAAAGCTCTGTGTGGGCTTCTTCACCCATGGCTACTCTAACCTAAGTTGTGGTTTGACTGGATGCAGCTTCACTAAATAAAATCTAAAGGATTTTATTAGAAAAGCAGAATTTTTGCTGCCAGTGTCTTTTTGCTGCTTGTCAGCCCTTGTCCTGCACATGGCTTATCACAATACAGACACAAAATCTGAGACTATTTCTCTCACCTACAAAACTATCAGAGTTGATTTCCTAACTATTTCAGCCGCATGGAGCTCCACAAGATTAAGCTACAGGTAATGCAGCTTTAAATCATCTGTGGAGCAGGTCTTTAAATGAGGAGGAAAGGGAGCCACAGGAACCTTTAAAGGGGGAAGCAAATAAAAGAGACAATCAGGGAGAATTCTGGTGTGAGGGGAAGCTTGGGACACGGTGCGTGCCACAGGAGGGGAGCCCACCCACCACCCCCCTGCCTGAAGCCAGGCTCCAGCTGGAAGTGCTGCCACATGGAGCCCATCACTCTCTTCCAGGTCAGTATAGCTCTGAACCAGAGGCCTGTGAGGGATCCCCTGATCCCTGACGTCAGTCTCTACTGTCGTAGACTGGTGACACATCCAAAAATCAGTTACACAGCTTCCAGTGCCCCAGTGAAAAGGTCATTCAGAATCTCACTCTTCCTCCTCATAATTTCCAGCCAAAATAAATACATGGCCTTTTATTTTGGACCAGCTTTTTCTTTTAGCTTTAAATATCTCTTCTGCCTTCTTGACATTTGATGTTTAAAAGGAGCAGTAGTATCTTTCTCAGTCTTCATCGTCCTTGACTAATCAAGGCACAATCTTTTAGTTCCTTCATATAACAGCACCTCCAGTCTCCCCATGTCTCACCTTACAAGCCCTTCTCTACCACCTCTTTCACTTGGAATTCATCTTTCCTCAGTACAGGTGACTACAGATGCAGACATGCTCTCGCTAAGGTTTTACAGATGGCTTAAACACTTGCCCAGTTCTTTTGGAGGAATTTTGCCTGATACATCATGGTCGCAATACTGGGGGTGGTGGGAGGGGTCACTGTTGCCCAAGTCATTTTGTGATGAACACAGCCATCAGGACTTCCTTTCCTCCTGGTTGTTTCCAACTGATGAGCTCAAAGACAAAATCCATATTCACCCCTAGGTGAATGATTTTGCACTTTGTCCTGCTACGTTTCATTTCATTTCCAGTATACAGGCTTCAGAGCTCTCTGAATCACCCCAAAATCTGTTCCAGTTTCCCTCTGTGCAGACAATGGTCTCTCCAATTTTATAATGTGTAAATTCTGCACCCTTACTTGCATACAGGAAAGAAAATATGAAACTAGTTCTAGTCCCCAAACAAATTCTTGCTAAATTCAACTTGTAACCTTCCTTATGCCACTGGAGCAATTGTCCTTCCTTTAGCTATAAGCACTTCATTCTCAGGTGGTCTACAGCACCCATCGTTTCTGCATACTTCACAAATACTGAAGACATTGCCTGACAGCTCTGCAAAACAGGGAAGTATTATTCATGAATGCTGTCTCACAGAGGAAGAAACACAGAAGTTTGGTGTGTTTGTTTGTTGTTTTTTTTTTTTTTTTTTTCCTAAAGTTATGCAGGAAGTTTAAAAGGAGTTATAAAACACCATTGAAAGAATGACACAAAATTATCCTGGTGGCCCCTCTATTCCTCTGCCTGCAAATCACCCTCTGTGTTCTCATCCATGGCTCGTATGAGGAAGGAGTCCAGGCTGGGGCTGGCTTCAGGCAGAGGCAAAGTAAGCAGATCCCAAAAGCCACAGACTGCCAGAGGGCACCTGGCTGCCTGCTCTGCCCTTCCAGGAAGGCAAGCAGATGAGCTCTTCCAGCAGGGTAGCCACCCAAAGAGCACAGCTCCAGCCCTGCCTAAAAAGCCTCCTGCTGTCTCAGCCACCAAGGGTATGATCACAATGCATGGCTTGTTCTTAGTGCCTGCTGTCCTGCTTTTTTAAGGAAAACAAATTTCTGCTCTCCTTTGTTTTCCCTCTTCCCATGGACATTTATCTTTGTTATACGTGACACTAAACAGTTTTTAAAACAAACCCTCACATTCAACAGAAGCGTAATTTTTCAAAACCGCACTCATGGCTGAGATCAAACCATCCCTCCTTGGCTGTGAACTACCAGCCTTCCATGCAAGCCCGCTCTGCCAAACATGAAATTACAATGTATATAAATAATTCCATTTAGTCTAAGAAGAAATTTAGAAACTCCAAGCAAAGGTGATTGACCTGTTATTTGATTTAAAACAAAACAAAACCACAAAACAACCTCTTGGTTTATTTGTTTGCTCATAGTGAGATGTAAAAAAGCCCCCACCTCCCCAGTTATACGTACCTTCTTGTAAGTGAGAACTTGTTCTCTGTAACCAGGTACCTGGCCTGGCCTGGGCATAGAAGGAAGATTCCCACCTAGAGATTAGTGCATTATCAATATTAAAAGCTTTCATGAGATTGCCGCATTACACTGCCAAGCAAAAATATTTGATTCATGTGACCTGTGCTGAAGCCTGGCACACAGTCTGAGGTGCTTCTAAAGTTTTTCTGAGATTTTTCCAATAATTGGGTTTCAGGCAGCAATATGAATGTAACCGACCCAGCAGCAGCAGTTGCTGCAGTTGCACTGACCTGTACGCCTTTTTGGGACACAAATGACCTGACCACAGCAGGATTTATTACAGCTGCTACTTCTGTGTGCGCTGTGTGTCAGATTAGGTTTTTCAAAAGACATTTTGAAATGGCTCTTGTTTTGAGTAACAACACAAAAAAAGCTTAATTCACACCACTACTCTCCCATGAAAATCAGCATAGCTGTGTTTCAGCAAAGATATTCTCTATAGAAAAGAGATCTCAGTGTATACTACTTCCCCTACTCTCTATAGCACTTTAAGGAAATGCAAGAATAAGTGTAGGAAGGAATGGAAAAGATCTAGAAATCTGATGTATGAAAGTATACAAAAGAGAAAGGAAAACCAGCTGTGTTACCAAATGGTAGGTTAAAATTCAAAAGGAAGGAAAATGAAGAGAAAGGTAATGGAAAAGTAAATGGAGTCAAGTGGAGTCACCATCTTGGAGCTCTGGGGGAGTCCCAGGAAGGAATGCATCATCTTTACTGAAAAAGCAGATCATTTTTTTTAGCTGTTCAGTTAGCAGTTACTGTAAAGCCTACCACACCCTTGCAGTAGATTCAGACAATCAGAAATATACTTGTCTAATGGACCCTTCACGTTCTTACTCCTGGACCCATAAAACAGTCATCTTGATGAGAAGTTCAAGCTGAACAATGATAATTCACTCATTTACCCACAAGAAATATTGTGTCCTTGCTATGCCTGAAGCACTACGCCTGATTCTCTTCTGCTTCATGCCAATATAAAGCCATGGACTTCAATGGATTGAGTTATTTCTACCACAATCAAAGAGAAGAGACAGACCACATGTTTTTAGCCTTTCCTTCCAGCCCTTCCCTTGCCTGCCTGCCTTATTTACCCTTTGTAATACTACTTTTTTTTTTTTTTTTTTTTTTTTTTTTTTTTTTTTTTCCATTTCAAAACCTTTCCAACTGCGGCTCACATGGATCTGGCTGAGATGAGGATCTCTCTAGGACAAAAAATGCTAGAAGTTATCTAAGCCTTGTGCTTCAGGTGAGTACTTGCTGCAGTTACATGGGACAAGGAGTAAATCCATTTCTCAATGAGCATTGGAAGTGGAGGGAAGTTTAGCAATCCCCATGCAGGTAATAACGTTCAAAGTGTATGAAATGAGCAGCAGTGAACAACTTCAAGCCCACCACTCCAATTAGATTAATCTACCAGATGGAAAATTACTTAAAAAGCTAACAAGACTGTCATATTTTGCTGATTCGTCAACATGTGCCTTCCAAGCATGTTTGAAAACAAAACAAAACAAAATCTTCAGAAAGCCAGGGAAAGCAGAATTACAACTGGGCTTTTCACACATAAGACCAAAACAAACTGCCCATATTTGTAGACTCGGTCTTCTCTGGCTATTTAGATGTAAGGTAAATTTTTCAAGCCCTGCATTAACTGCTGAATGAAAGGGATTTATTTATAGTTCTTTACAATAAGTATATTTTTAAAAGAAAATCAGATGGGACAAAAGGAGAAAACCCATTTGTACTTAATACACCGAAGAAATTTCTTGAGGTTCATTATTCCCTGGTATCACTATCTGATTAGGTAACTCACCATAAGTTACAATGGGGATAACTCTGATTGCAGATATCTTCAAAACCATTATGTCCTGATGCTTGGGAAATGCTTTGTTTACTTAAAAAAAAAAAAGCTTTTCTGAACTTATTTTCTTCTGGCATCATTTTTTGTATTGTACTTCCCATAAGAGCCCAATGGAACAGGATTTTTTACTCCATTGGTACACATTACGATCATGGTTTTGTTAGAGGTTTGCATATTCTAAGCACAAACACTGACCATCCTCAGCTGACAGGTCATTTCAGCCCACATTTAATCCTTGGAACAATTTGTTCTTGTGTGTTTAAGGACTCTGTGAACACTGTGTTTGTACAAATGGCTATGCACACAGAACTAACTAAATAATTACCACTAAATACTGAGGTATACCTAAGCACTTGTGCATGGAGATGGTACCTGGTTGTTTTTAGAAACTTGAGGAGTCAGGCTAGTGTAGTGCAGTTAATAACTAAAAGGGTTTGCTTCTTTTCCAGAAATGCTAAAACTGTATGACTGGTTAAAAATACTTAGAATATGCAATGTGTAACCATGCTGTTGGAATCACTGCTATTTTAAAAATCAGGTGTTTAGACAGCTAACAAGGTTAAGCTTGAAATTAGAAAATAATTTCACCTAAATTTTGTAATTTAGGCTGGCCATTCAATGAATGTGACTAGGAAAATTCCTCTCCCATTAGCAGGTCATTCTACAGGTGCCTTCACTGATCTCTTGCAGATTCTTCCAAAGTTTCTAAGAGTGGACATTCTGAAAGCAGGGCAAGACCACTAGACAGGTTTATCAGCAATGGCTTCTTCTATGTTTCTAGCAAACCTAACTTTGGGGAAAAAATATAATTAAAAAAAATGCTGAGGGAAAAGGGGACACATAGTTCAATCAGAGCAATGAAGCACTTCACATGGAAAATAAATTTGGCAGAAGAGAAGATGAATAAGGACTTCAGAATATAGTCCAATGAACAGACTGCATTCCCAAACAGTACCTGGCTGGAACAGTTGGTTTAACTTGTTCTGTGTGATATAACAGTACCTAAGAGTAGGAAGCAATCTAAAAATATTAGCGTTCATATGTTAGCAATACTGTTTTTGCAAAACATTAAAATATTGTCAGAAAGTAGAAATTAAGGCATGCAGCATAAATGTAGTGGTTGCCAAATGTCCCTGTCCCGTATTGTTAGAAACTCTTAAACATGCCTCTTCACAAATGCCTTCTGGACATCAATTTTCTGACTCACTGTCTCGCTCCTTCCCCCACCCCCAGTCATCAGTTTTCCTTTGCAGCTCTGTGAATCACAAAACCGAACGCACTCTGAATCACCCCAACACTCATCCAAAAGGTAATTCCCCAAGCAACAATTTGCTTGATGCGGTGATTGCAAACAACATATATGTGGCTGAGGCGCGAGGAGCTGCGTGTTACCACCAGACAGTTTTGGCCACTGAGGCCAGCTGATCTCAGCTGGGAAAAATACTCCACCTTTTAGAAACTTTAGCTATTCCCCCCCTTGATTTTTTCCCCCAAAATTAATCTTTTTTTTTTTTTTTTTTTTTAATATATATATATTTTTTTTTAAGCTGTCTGGAATAATAAAATATAAACAAGACTCTGAAAGGGACACATGGATATGGACACACAAAGACCCCCAAAATCTCTTGAAGTATTAGCTTTTAATGACCCCATCTTCATGTTCAAGAACCTGCACTTCATCGTCACGCTGGGAGACATTTTTGTGACAATTTGATACATCTAAACATAGATACATTTTTTTTTTTTCTGATTTTGGTTCCACAATTGGAATGGGTTTAAAATTAAAAAAAAAAAAGTTGACTTTCTTTCCTGACAAAGCAGACTCTTGGGAGTGGATGGGCTAAGAAAGTGTACTCAGGGGGGCACAGAAGGCACTTCTGCGTTGGGGATAGCATTCTGCTCCAGAATGAGCTCTCCATCTGACAGCCCATCTTCTTCTACCCCACAGGACAGGAATTCCTCTCTACTGCCCATCCTCCTCATTCAGTCCCTCGGAGGGTATCCTGTCAGTACTCTGCTCTCTCCTCCTGCTCTCTGCTGACAGGAGGACCATTACATTTTAGCTAGTCATCCAACCTGTTAACAGTTTGGTCCTTTTCCCTCTCCCTCCATTTAATAACAAGTTGAAACAATTAGGTGTAATTGGTGATCCCAATTTGCACTGCCTACCCCTGATTCTTAATGCAGCCAGGTGGACTTTGCCTCTACCAGGATGCAGGAGTTATTCCTTGGCAACAAGCGATGGAAGTTCCTTACACCTTATTTTTTATGTTGGAAACCTTTTAGACACGTCTGATCTCAAATTCTGCAGGTATGAGCATTACTGAGCTCATTTTTACCTCCTTGTCTTTCATGTCTTTCTACATGGAGCTTTTCCTTCTTTTCCTTCTGAGTCGTCTCCTTGACAGATTTTGCATGCTTGAGTTTTTAGAAGCTGGTGCCTTGTTCCATATTAACATCTTTATGACTGTGATTGATCATAGCTTCAGTGCTGAGCAGCACAAAGAAAGACTCCCCAGAAAGGGGATAGATAAATCCTGCACCCTATACCTCTAAACATCTTCATCCTTTCTCTCTGTCCACTCAGTACAACTCTGGAGTGAGGCCTTGGCAGGCTCTGGTCCCAGACCCACCCAAACTCGCCCAGGGTGCCGAGCTCCGCACCATCATTGCACCCAGGGGCTCCCTGTGCTCTCCCTTCCCCCACCTCTTAGCCAATGTCAAACTCCTTACTTTCCCTTTCCAGGGTCTCTTTACAAGTAAATCCCCTTCCTGTCTGCCCATCTTCCTCCTCTGGTTGTCTCCATCTGCTCAGCCTGGCCCTCCCCCGTCTCCATTCACCCCCTCCCTCCAGCCCCTTTGTGTTCCCCTCACATACCTCCTTGCAAGCTCTTTTCATGCTGTCTCTGTGCCTGGATTTCTCTTAAACCCCATCTGGCATGCATTCACTCTCTCTTCCTCCCACCTTATACCCCTTCTCAAAATTAACTTCAAGGAGACTTAAACAGTGCCCTCTGCCACGTTCAGAAAAATGCCTTTAAACTTATTCATATCAATCTGAAAAATTTACCAGTATCAGTCATCTAAATTAGTTTTTCCAATAACCATGCCGGTTTCTCCTTCATTCACTTCCTCCCCTCTTCCCTCTCACCCCCCCTCCATGTTGCCCTTCCCTCCTGTTTGTTCTCCTTTTAACGTCGGCTGGAAACTTTTCAGGGCATCTTTATCTTGATCAGAAAGTGCCGTGCATGTTGATGAAAGAAAGGATTGAGCTGAAGAGAACCAAAGAATACTGCTAACTCCAGACACTGCTGGAGATGCTACATCTGAGCTACCGTACTAAACACCACCCAGATAGGATGAGTTGAGAAATTATAACTAGAGATTTGGCTTGTGTCAAGAAGTGATTTCCTGAATTAAAGTCTGATAACTCTTTCTTTGACTGCAATTGGTGGTTTGCCCTCCCAGCTAGAGGCAACAGAATCTGCCAGGAACTTCTCTCTGTCTTCCAGCACACCGGAGCAGCACACAAATAATTCAGGCTCCCCAGCACCTCCAGTCCTGCAGTGGGTGACCCTTTTTAAAACTCAGGATGATTGCATTTTACATGCTCTCCACGCACACCACCATGTCAGATCTGGCATTCCTCTCCCACAGACACCAGCCACTGAATTTCACTGCTAACTCAGGAGCAACAAGCATTGTGCTGCTCAAGTTTTGCAGGCAGGTAGCCACATCTGTCTGTCCTCCTTGCTTGGATTTGAACTGGAGATAATGCGTATATACCCAAAAATGAGCTGAGAAGACTTTTTTCCCTCCTAACATACAGGGGAGTGTAAAGATGCATAGGTCACTTGATGGCATAATGGTAGCACTCAAGAGGGCCTGTGGGGACCCAAGCACTCTGTAACCCCTACTCTGGTGAGTCTGTCACCCAAACCCTCTAAGGATGTTCCCAGTGGGGGCAATTACTCTGCTGGGAAAAGCATTCTGGGCAAGTAGAGAGGGAAGGCACAGAGGCCAGGGACAAGAATGAGAGGCAAGGATGGCTCCTGACCTGCTGTGAAGGGGGAAGGAACCAAGAGTCCTGTGACAGAGGAACAAGTGACTCTCCTGTCCATTCCTTGAGAAGTCCCCAATGGCAATTTGAAACCATACAATTAATGCATAATGAGTTGCATCAACATAGTATTCTAGCATTGAACACAAAAAGCAGCATGTGTTTGCATGTTGGCAGTGTATTACTGAATTAACAACTTCAGTAACAACAAAGGAAGAGCAAAAAGACACCAAAACAACTTCCTTCACAGGGTAAAGTACCAAAATCAGTGCAATGGTACAAAACTAGAATGGAATGGGTATCTCAGGAGGCTGGTAAGAGTAACAGCATTTCACCCTGAGGCTGCCCAGCCTAATAATTGAGTTATTAATGTCATAAGACTTAACACAGCACACCTCACACCTTAAGAAAAAGGATCTCATTTCACTTGCAGGGAGTTGTTTCCATCAAATACAGTGCAAACCTTTCTCTGTGCTCCGATGGCTTTTTGGGTGCCTGTAGGGCATTAATGGTTGCAAATAATTTCTATAAAAAGGAGGGCAACCACACTTCAAAAACACATCTCTAGAATGAAAAATTATTAACAAACATTCTCAGCAGCTTCAGTGGAAGAAACACAGGGCTGAACTGGCTTGCAGACTTAACTCTCTTCATTCATTTGTAAGAGTCCTTCCAGCCAGAGCAGAAGAAAACAGGGCCACGAAACTCCTTCTGTGCCTAAATCTCAGTCCAGGCCTGTCAGTCTCAAAGCTATTGGTGAGAAGCAGCTGGATTTTCCACAGCTGGGATGATATCTTGGTGGTATTTTCATGGTCCAGAATTTCTATTACAAGGAGTAATCTGGACCTCCATCTGAAAAGTAACTTTAACTTTTGGGAGACTGATCACTAACTATTACACTGAGAGGAATCTCAAGAGTCCTCCTTCCAGTTTATTGACTTTCAGTTATAATGGAGAAGTTTTATGAGAGGGTGTAATTAATCAAAGCATCTGCCTGCAGGAAAGTGCTAACACCCATGAAAGTTAATTTCTAAGGACTTGTAAAGCCTCATACAACTTTCTAACAGTACTACAGAAACCTATAGCCTACCAATTCATCCCTGAGTTTTTATCTCTGCTAGGCCAGCAGAACTCCAGGGACAGTCCTGGAGTTTGACAGTGATGAGGGCAGACTGTGTTCAGCAGCCACCACACATTTCCTTAAAACGACACCAAAATGTTACTAAATCTTTTTTTCTCTGTCACTAAGAAGAGCATTGAATTCTATCGCAATGAAGTAGCAGTTGCTTGAACCTATTTTCTTATGGTTTTCTTAGACTTCATTTAGACCATGTATTTACCAGTTTGCTTGTCAGGGCTTTGAAGCAGGGACAGTCTACTGCTCTGTGTTCAAGCAGTATGACAAACTAGCATGACAGACCTCTGTTCTGGGTTAGTTCAAGGCAATTCTGTAAAAAAAAAATATCAAGTGGTCAGTACAGGGGACACAGAGTAAGTACCTTAAAAGCACTATTTTCAACTGACCTTTCTTCACTGCAGTTTAGGAGCAACCTCTGCCCCTAGAATGAAAACAGTAGCACAGTGGTCTCCTCCCAGTGTCTACAATGCCATAGCCACAAGACCCTGGCACAAACAATTTTTTGCCAGGGGAATACTGGTGTAGAGAAAGACTCCACTGAGCCTCCATGCATGTACATACAGTGTGCATGAATGTCAGGGAGCAGGAGAGATTAATGAAAACGTGATTTAAAACACCTTGTTACTTCACTATAACAGTCCAAAATGCTGTAGCCATAACACAATGTTAAGATGTGGTTGGTTTAGCCACTGCTGTGAAAGACTAAGTTTTATTTTGGTGCTTTTTAATAGGAGGGAAGGAAATGCTTCACATTGCTCAGCAATGATTCCTTTGGGCAATTAGGAACAACATCAACATGTTAGAGGGAGGTTTGCCCAGAAAAATGAAGGGTGCGGGCCAGAAAGCAACAACAGCAGACCCTTGGAGGTTTGAAAGTAACATGAAGGATACCCAGAGGCATGACCGGGAACATCTTAAATCAGAGAAAACAGCAGTAGCTGCATAAAGCCCATGCTGTTTTCTGTTTTCAGGTTTACAAAAGCTTCTGCAAATGAGTAAGCCATGTGAAAACGTTAAAAGGTTACAGATAAGATGTGGAGTAAACTCAGCTGTATCTGTGTCACAACCAGCAATATGCTGCATTCCTAACTAGAAGATCCTGGATACATTTTGGAAGGGACTCAAGCTGCCAGGCTCAAAGCCAACACAATCTGTGGGTGGGTGCTGGATGCTTGCCTTGAAATCCTCTCCTTGCCAGCTAACCTATGGAGTAATAATGGCATCGGTTTTGGAGGGAGATTTCATAGTGTTTAAAGCTAGAAGAGACCACAAGTTGATCCATCATGACCTCCTGCTTATCACTGACCATTAAATTTCACTACTGCCCTTTCTATTGAGAATAATGATTTTGGTTATAATAAAGCAATTCATTCCTTGGTCAACCAAGCTATCTGCATGCTGTGAGACTACGAGCAGGAAGGGAAGGAGCTCAAATCCTTGTAACCACAGGTGTGGTATGACCACACATTCCTTGTAGGTGATCCACATACCTATCCTGAGAGAAAATTGAGATGCTTCACAGGTCTCAGCGGAGTGGCCAAGAGAATAATTTTTTCCCCTGGCCAATCCAAATCTGATCAGCAGTTTCACATGGGGTATAAGACTATGAGGCACTAGACAGGTATCGTAAAATGAGGATTCCTTCTACTATCTACCCTATCAGGTCTGTCATCTACAGCTGTGGCCTGTCTTTGAGGAGTCAAAAGAATGTTAACCATGCATCAGAGGGAAATAGCCTTCCTAATCCCTGTAGGCAGCAAGATGAAGCTCTGAAGCACAAGACTTTATTTTAACACCAGGATGTCTTCCAGAAAGGAAATGAGGGAAGACAACAGGATGGAAAGATGAAGCACAAAAATACAGCACTGTCTCAATTCCAAGTACACCTGCCACCTTCTGATTCCAGTACGCCACATGGGAAACTTGCTGGGTAGGCATTCTTGAAGATCACACTCAGAGTTAAATCATATTATAAGCTCCCAATCTCTTCTTCCAGCCCTATCCAACCTTCTAAAAGCAGCAGCAGAAAGAATTTCTAACAAGTTAAAAGACTAAGCCCACTGAGATGATAGCAGCATGAGAAAGAAGCATAATAAAATCTCAAAAAATGAGAGAGCAAAGTAGACTCATTGAGAGATAACAAAGCAAGCACTAATCTGAAAGCATGGAAGATTGAACTTGTTTATGCTGTATGTGATGGAATAAATATTAACGATGATGACAACATTTTCAGGTAAACTAACGAGCGCAAGGAGCAGAAACATGGTCATGAATGAGCAGTAAGCAAGCATATTTTAGGGATAGAGGGACATGAAGCACTATGTCAGCATGAGTTACCTAGAGATGAAAAATGAAGAGCATGACTCATTCACTATTTGTAGAAGTATTTTCCAAGTATTTGGAAACAGACACCATAGTTCCAGCATTTAGCAAATAAAGATTCTAGAAGATAGGCTGACATTATCTTCCTAAAAGACTAACACCTACATTTTTTTTTAAACCCTCTGAGAAATTTATGAGTAGCCAGGGGGTGCACTTGGAATTGTGAAATTTAATTAGTGAGTCACTACAGAATTATGAAGCGTAAATCAGGTCAAATTCATTTTTATGCATTAGCTGTTGGTTTTGATTCAGGCGAGGAACCAACAGATCTGACCTAACAGATCTTCAGGGACTTTGCTTTTTAATCAGGTTCCATGTGGATTGGCTTGCTGAATAATCCACTTCATTCATTAACAGCAATTTTAAGAAATGAGCCTGATTCTGTAGCTGGCATGTTAAAAAGCCCATCGATTATCACCACTGGCAAAGCTTTCTATTTAAAGAATGGGAGCAAGGAGGCAGAGATCTAAATCTGGACGGTTTGTACCCTGCCCTGGAGCTGGTGAGGAGCAGAACACTGACAGGTCGCTATCCTCACCATTTGTTGACCACTTACATCAAATACAAGCACTTCACTATCCCTTGCACTGTACTCTCCAGGCAAGGCTCTCCCGGCACTTCCCAATGGCAACAGTTACACACCAAGAACCAGAACTGGGAGAGGCTCAGCAATTTATCTCAAGTCACCCAGCAAATGTCTGGGTTTGTGCCGATGAAGCAGTTGTGGTTTGGCCAATGGGAATGATGAGCACAAACCATCAGCGGATTTCAAAATGTGCTCACTTTTATCAAGGTCATGCTGAGTGCTGTTGTTACCATCATTCCCACTACTGCAGCAGCAGAATTTCTTCCTCAAATCCATCGTCTGTTTCTAGATCCTTTTATGTGAAAAAAAAATTCACGTGGTCTTGCTCTCATCATCAGACATACTCATCTCTGCTCCTATATTCCTTGTGCTCAGCCATCTCTTCACCTCCCTCTGCCAATCAGTCCCTGATCTGATGATTCTGGCAGGTTCTGCCTTCTGTTCCCTGTTCAGAACAGAACAGCATTAAAGAGGGAAAGCAGCTTCTTGTTTGCAACAAGGAGAGAATGCTTTATAAACCCAAGTACTTAAAAGAGTAAAACGGAAGTAGCATCCAATCACATTGTACTGTGGTCGTTTGGTATCAAAAATAGAGGTATATGAAATATCTGAACAAAGCAAGGGCTACTTCAGCTTTTCACATGTGTCCACATGAAAGTTTTGCACTAAGTGCAGCAACTCAGAATGAAATATCTGCTCTAAGAAATCATTAATTGTTTAGTTTCTTCACTTAATGCAGCTGACAGTGGTTGCTATATGCTCATGCGTTCTTCCTTTTTCCTTTTGACTATAATCACAGGTAAAAAAATTCCTCTTAAAATGTTTTATTGTTTTAAAGTCACAGTAATAGTGCTTGAACTGTAGTCTAAAACTAGTCAATCAAGTTTTAAAATCATGTTAAACTTGGTGATCTAAAGGAAGTTGTCCAGAGCATAAGGCAGGGATATTGGGATAAAAACTGCATGAAACTCCAGCAAAAAAAAAAACCAACCCAAACCCCAGAAAACACTATTGTTTTACACCAAGCTGTGAATAATTGAAGCTGACATCCCTGGTCAAAGGGCAACAAGTTTTTATACAAAACCTGGAGGACAATATGGTGTGCACCAAGAAGATATCTGCTGGAAGCACACAGGCAAAAAGCCTACCCTGTGGATTCAGTGACTTTTGTTCAGTTCTACCACCCAGACCAGCCCGGCCTCTGGGATATTTTGCATGGCAGAGTTTCTGCAGTCTTTTTTCCAGTGACGCTCTAGACAATTTGACTTTCTGCTGATGGCTCATTTTACGCTCTGGCTATGAGGTGTTAGCACAGGGCTCCTGTGTTTAACTTAGCACGATTACAGGGAACATTTGTAAGTTTTTTAACCCAATTTCTGGCCCTTCCCCCATTCCCTGAAAAATGAAGACTTGAGAACAGTTTGATTCAGACTGGTTTTGTAAACCAAGGTTCTAAATTAAACTTAACAAATAAATGCTAGGCCCCAACTAAGTTGGCACTGTCTTTTCTTAAGTCTTTGTAATCACTGCTCTCAAAAGAATGAGAATGTTATAAGCAACAGCCTAAAACTAGAAGGTAGTTAAACCCCCACACATTACTAAACTAACACCATTTAAAAGCAACTTCCGCAAAAAATCCCTAAGGTATTTGCATGTGCAATCAATAGAATATACCAGAATTATCTCAAAACTATTAAACAAATTAAAACAAATCACTTGAGACCCCTGTGTTTAATAAAGAGCTGTGGGGAGACTGTGTTCTATATTTTCAGTTCCTCTGAATATTTTTGTGCAGTGAAATGAATTAAAGGGTGTACAGTCCAGTTCAGCCTGTAGCAGACAAGCACATTCAAAGATGAAAATCCAGGTGAGACACATGAAAAATTCTTTAGGTTCCCTGGACTCTTGTCAGGGCTCACGCATACTGTACCATTACAGTAGTGGGGGAAGATACTACCCACTGGCTGACCCATGGTTACCAATCACACATTAACAGGTGAAACAGCAGAAGTTTAGGTAAGGGCAATATATTTTAAATTTGTAAAGGCACAAAAGGTTATCTTGTCTCCATCAGCACATAATAATGGTGGGACAAAGCCCATAGCAATAGCTTCCTATACTCTGGCAACACAGGCATGGACAGTAACAAGGACAGTCTTATACTGCAGACTTCTATGCTTTGTAGGAGCTCTGATGCCCAGATATGGTGCAGACAGGACCAACACATACATATGACCACCTTCTGATTGCCAGCTGGAAGCCTGGGGGAGGAAGAATGTCTGCCAGTTTTATTCTCACATTTATTTATTTGGTTAGTACTTCTATTTCCCCTGCATCATCATTAGGTGATTTCACCAACTTCATCAGGTAGAGAAACCGTGTTGTTAAAAGTGGCAAGTTGTTTTCCAGAAACAATTCAGGTGAAGGTGGCTTAAAAGGCAGAGCATTGAGGAGAAGATAGGTTTGACACCTAAGGCCTCACACTGGATCCAGTTAATGGCTCTGCAAGAGACTTCCAATATGATTTAATCCCTCTTTTGACATTCTTTACAACCAGGCTAATGGTACCTCTTAGCCTTGTGAGGATATTAGGACTAAACCTCTACCACTAGAGATACTGAGATTTGGTGATGAGCTTCAACAACTTCCATGAGTGACAGCTGGCAGTATAGTACATGCACCTATCTCTTTACAGGTATGATATTTAAAAAGGCAAAACAAAATCCGCAATCCCTTTGCATCAGCTCTGAATTCTAAATGATTGATTCTGGATTCCCATACTTTCACAGAGTCTAAACAGGTTTCATTCAGTTTAGTGATCTTGAAAGTACAACTATTACACCAAACATAAACACCAGAGGCAAATATTGCATCAGGGAATGAACAAAATAAAATACCTCAGAAACCTGAGCTTGCCCATAACAAAAAAACCCCGTTCCAGCCTGGAAACTTCAGGACTTTGTTCTCCCTTTCCATAATGAATTAAATTGCAAGTGCCCTGACTATTGCACTCTTAACCTTTAGTGCTATTACCCCTTGGTTGGCAATACTTGGATTGCAGTCCCAGCAGTGTATCCCATTAAACTGACAAATGATGATTCCACATGCCCTACGTTGAGAGGATCATGAAGGCTGTGGGGTCACGAGGCTGTGCACCCCAGTGCTCATCCCTTCCCTGCTTGCCAGCACACAACCGATGCAGCCAGCAGCGTGCCATCTCCCAGGTCCCTGTGGCACCAGCCCATTCTCCCCCCGTTCCTTGAGACACCGGCGCCTTGCAAGGAGCCAGTGCATGCTCTTTAAATCTCAACTAGCTCTCCAACCTGCGAGCCTCCTTTCATGGCCAACTCTTCTCCTTTGCTTACTGGCTGGCTCAGCAGACTAGCTTGTTTGGGGAATCTGGTTGGTTTTGTTTCTTGAGACAAGTAAGTATTTTGGGTAATGCACTGTCACATTTTCCAAACAGCTCAATAAAAGTCAGAATTTTTACATAGGGTGACTCACTACCTCATAGGGCCATTCTATGGAGAAAAAAAGATGACAGTGCTGAACTTTGACAGAGTTTTTAACTAGGCTTCTAGTTAAACAAGAAAGTTAAATAGTAGCTGTCCGATACATTTAACTCCTAGTGACTTAATGTGCAGACACATCTTTAAGCATGTTCTGATATTTTGTTGAGGATTTGGAAAGCCAGAAATATTAAAAACAGTCATTTTCTCCAACTTAAGAAAAACTCCAAACCAAAACCCCAGACAGCAAACAAAACTGAGCAGAAAGCGGTTCCCAATGGCTCTCACTACCCAACGCCTGACATTCAGAGGTGAGTTTGACCTGCCCATTGCACTCCCAATCAGGGCAGTTCAAGGTGAATGCTTTCTGAAACAAAGAACTTTATAGTTACAATTTTGACTTGTAGTAAAGAAGAACAAAGGAAATAAGTTTCATCAATTGTTAGGATTTTCTGTTCCCTCCTTTGTTTGAAAGCTAAGTGAGCCTTACCAACCCCCCAAAAGAGGCTTCAGTTCTTTGGGTTTTTTTACATGTGAGCTCCAAAGGAAGGAAAAGCTTGCCTTTACAGGGGATTTTCCAAAGTTTCATGAAATCAGTGTCTTCAAAGTATGTGGATCTGATGACAGAAGCATAAAACATAAGATGAAACTTACTTTCTCCCTTTCTTTTTTTTAAACCACTGTCACATTACTACATGAATCTGAAGAAGTTCAGGTTTCTGGAGATCACTACCTGCTGATGGGTATCTTTGAGGAGAGGTTCTCCACACTACAGCCCATGCCTGTGACAGCAGCTCCTGCAGAGGCAGCTGAGCTCCCTCTGAGACAGCCTGCTCAGGGACCTCTGTCTGAACGGCGCTGCCGCCCAGCACTGGCTGTTGGGGAGCACTCCGGGGGTATGTACGGTGCTGCACAGCCCACATGGGGAAAAACAAGCACTGCAGATCTGGTGGCACAGTACTTGTCACTGGGAGTTTTAGCCAGCATGGAGAAATGCGGTGTTATACTGCTGCGGAATCCAAAATACAGATACTCATGAAATATGAAAAAAATTAACTCTATCCCAGGCAAAACCAGTATAACATCCTAGGAGGTGGGGAGTGAACCACTGTCCTCATTTGAAGATGGGGGAAGCAAGCAAATCCCCTGAACAAATTTTTATACATCTTCCCTGACTGCTGCTTCTCACCAGTTATCGGGAAGCCTAGCTGACTCTAGACAGCCATGTGCATTACTTGTGACTGAAGTTTATAAACAAGCATCTTTGTGTTGCTCCTGATATTTGGGTAGGAGTTTCCTTTACACATCCACAAACACCAATAGATGCCAGTCCTTCAGTAAAGCACCCTGGCGCTAGAAACCATATCCAACACCTAACCCAGAGTTGGACCAGTCTAATACAGCATGGGTTGGTATCGTGCCATCACTATGGGAACAGGGATGCATGGAGGAGTCTGAAAACTTTCTCTCACTTTCAGTTCAGTGAAGATCATATGAAACTCACTTGCTACTTTTAATTTTCCAGAAGGCTTTTCACTGCTTCTGCTCCAAACAACATTGAGTCTGCAGTTCATGAAAGAAAGGTCATTTCTTTAAAACAGGACACAAAACGTAAGTACCAAGGAGCTATGTCATTTAAGAAATTAGAGGAGTGGAATGAAACTGAATTTCCTTTAGTGCTTGCCCGTTACCATACTCAAGTCTACCTCATACTTATTTACTACCTAGTATGAGAATTGCTGGTGAGTTCTAGTTAATAATTCTGCTGATGAGTTAGGGTACCACACGGGAAGCATGCTAATTGGTTTCATACCCTCATAAACCAGAATAATTTCTGAGCAAAATTGTTCAGAACAAAACCAATGACAAGCATTGCTCACAAAATATTAATCTGTTTGCAGATTGAATTACTTCCCCAATATTATTTAAAATGCAGACAAAAAACTTACAAACAAAAGAATTCTGTGAGAAAGGAGCCTATTATTTATGAAGACAGTTAAATGTGCGATTACTTTTTTCCACTGATGGAACAAAATACAAATCAGCCCTGGGATCACCAGACCGTCACATGGGTGAGCAAAGCTCATTGACAGAGGCTGCAGTAGTGTCATACTAGAGGGAAACAGCCAGACTCAAGTCTCTTTAATTCGATAGAAAGCAATCAGATCGTAACCTGCTCACAAGAGATTCCTGAACAATTAAACTGTGGTTCAAATAGGAAAAACACCCACAGCAACAGTAAACAGGAGTTTACAATTAAAAAGGCCAATTGCTCACTGTGCAGGAACTGCTTTTTCATAAGAAAATACACAGAAATACAATGCCAATGATCTGCAGCTGCATGCAATTCTGCAGACACCACGTATACAGACACATTGCTCAGTCCTTCCTCCATAGGCAGAACCAAAACACTTCTGCTAACACTGTAGATTTTTGCTGCAGTTTTAGAGTTTGAAGGCTGTATCTCGGTTTGAAAAGATGGTTCAGCCTGCCCTGTAGGAAACCGAACAAGACAAGCACAGAAGTCTTTTGGCCTTCATCAGCTATGAATCACCAATATGTGATGGGATGTTACTGTATTTTAGCCACAGGAAATCATGACATGCATTTTATACAACAAACGGGACTAATATCCCACTAAGCAGCCAAGGTCATGTTCACCCTATATGCACACAGGGACCCATAAAGTCAGCAGGAACAATACATGCACCGAAAGGTGGACTTTTGCCTGAGAGCCATGCTGAATTAGGACCTGGAGCCATAATATTGTCATGAGATTTTACATATCCATCTTCCATGCATCATACAACAGCCAAAATGCATGTGCTTTCCACACATTGATTCAGCACATGTATTTTATATTAAGATATGACTAGACTGCTGAATTTAGAAATTCCTTTTATTCTCTTCTATTAGTATTTTTTTTCACATGACACCTTCCCATTTGGTCTGTAGATGCTGATCTTCCTTTGGAAACCTGTACTTTGTTGCTCATTAGCCTTCTGCATTTGACAATAAACAGCAAAAGAAAAACTATAGTCTGTCTTGCATCCTGCTCCAGGAAGAACACTACAGAAAGACAGAAACCTCACAGATGCTGACAGAACAGACTTTCTACAAAAAGGTCTTCTAAAGAAAATTAGAATTACAGGCAACCTTTAGTCATAATTCACATACGTTCTTTTTTTTTTTGGGGGGGTGGAGGGGGGGAGGGGGAGGTCCAATTTATCTTCTAACCAAGGATGATTCATGGGAAGCTGCATTTTTATTAGTAACTCTACTTTACCCTAGTCCCTAACTTGACCCAGGACTGATCCTGCACAACCTTAGCAGAGAGCACATGGGAAGGGAGGGAACTGACTCTGCCATTTAGCACTGCAACATGTTAAGGTCTCCCTCCAAGGGCCTGTGCTAACCAGGGAGATGAAGCTCTCCTCCCACCTCTGCTCTCACTAGTGGAAAATCTTTGCCCAATGGAACCCTCCTCGCTGACCTGCCTTTCGATAAAACCAGGAAATTATCTTGCGCTGTGAAACAACAATCACTGTGCCTTCTGCATTGCTAACATAACCACCTAAACAATACATACTTGCTAATCCTCCACCCACAAGAGGGTATTTTACTACGAACACAAGCATCATGAATCACAGACCATGAATCCTAGTCTCAATTATGTTCCACAGCAGCATTAGCCTTCCCCCACTCCAATTACCTCTTGCTCCTGCACACCATCCTTTTCTGCTACAGCTCAGTGCTGTAGCCAATATCAACCACTGCCTGCATTTTGTGTGGGGAAGGGGAAAGAGCTAGTGAAGAGAGTGTAGAAGGGCAAGCCTTCTCTCCACTAATTAAGTGTGCGGAGTTTGCAGTAACGGTAAGGGATGGACGTGTGGGTGGAAGGTATGCACTGCCTTCATTTTCCAGATTCTTCCTTTTCTTTGGTTTTGTGTCAGCAATGCTGCATGTACATCAGCTTTTGATTTTTATGCCTTTGTGGCTTGGGGCCATCAGGGTTGCTATATACACACAAACATACAACATAGCTGTTTCACAACAAAGATTTTTGTGCATTAATGCTGCAGAAGGTTTGTCATCAGAAAGTGTTACTGAAGACAGGAACACCAGTTCTAGGAACAGATTGATACAAAGAAGTGTTATTTAAAACACAAACAAAGAGAAGAAAGAATGGGAACATGAGGAGAAAGGGAATACCAAATTCTTTTGCAGATATTTATTAAACAAAAGGACTGCTCAGATGTACTTGTCCAAATTATTTACTGATGTAACTTCACAGGCTCCAGAGGAGGAGTGAGAATGAAAGTATCTGCTCTTGAAATGTATCATCTGTTCACCATACTCATGTAGGTGGGCAGGTTACCTTTAAAACTGTAAATTAGAAATTAAAAAAAAAAAAAAACAAAAAAATATTGGATGCAGCTTATTTGAGATCAGCTTGTCTAGATTAATCATATCTTCTTATAAATGTGTCACTAGAAACAGGGAGGTTTATTTCATGGAATTCAAAAAAATTCAGGCATGATTCTAAAAAAACCATAAAGTTTAAATAGTACAGACTTCAGCCTGCAAAACTGGGCTGATCTTGCAGATGAGTTAACTTTCCTGGGATGTCACTTATGGCAGTAGACAGAAGTGACCAGAACCATGTGGTTAAAAAAAAAAAAAAGAGTAAACCCTGTCTCAGATGCACCACCACAGATGTTATCTCTTCTTATTTGCCTTCATGAGAAAAGGAACACTGGCCACTGTGGATTCTGCTCTTTTTTTTTCTTTTACCCAGGTTTGTTCATGTTTCCCTAGTCCTGAGAAACCTGACTGAGCCTCACTGAGGAGCATTCAAATGAATAAAGAGCAATTTTAAGGACTGTCACTACAAATTAGTATTTGTTCAAAAGGGCTGTCTTATAGAAGGAAGACCACAGCAAACTTAACAACTTGAGCTACATAGTCTGAGATTTGGATCGCTTCTCATTTCGTTTCCACATTGCATGTGACAATGAAAGGTTGTGACATTCTAAGTGGTTCCAGACTCCATCAGGCTGTCCACAATGAATTAAAAAACAATAAAATCCAGATGCTTTCTCAAGTAAACACTTCCTTCCTCAGCAAAGTGAACCAAAAGCAAAGGATACTGCTGAAAGTTTTCTTCTAGCATGTTTATTTTATATAAAGGTATCTTATACTTCACTGGCACTTAAGCGTTCTCCTTCCAACACACTAAAGCCACTGGCACTCTTTTCCTGTATTTCTGGTGTTGGAAGCCAAATTCTTGAGAAAACATCCCACTTACATGAATGATTTTAATTTGTTCGGATACTTAATGAAGTCTACATCTAAAATAACACTGACAAGTTAAACTGGCTCCTGGAACACAGTTTGCAATGAGATAGAGTAAAATAAAAATATTAAGTTCTTAAAAGAAAATGTAAATTCAACTTTCAAAGCACAGAATTTGTGTCCCAAACAAGAAACATTAAGTTGCTTACCAGTAAAAGAAAAACATATCTACTTTTAATTAGCAGGCTGAGAAGTGAAAAGCATATATTAATAAACCCACAAAAATTACAAAGTAAATTCATTGTGTTAAGCCATTTGTTGTAATCTTCTAAAACATTCTTCATAATGCATGTAAGGACTTTTAATCGAAGTATAAGTATTATACTTAAGTGGAACTGGGTTCTTGAGGAAGCACTTCAAACATAAGATTCTAATTGCAATGCATTGCAATTTCCTTAGTGAAAATAAATAAAACCCAGAACAGGTACCTCCAGATTCTGGCCTGCAGATGACAACAGTTTATTGAACCTGGGCATACCTGAATAAGAATATAAATACCTTGGTGTTGATGCTCTCAGTACCTAGAACTATTCAAAGAAAGGTATTCTCATAGATGCTACTTTCAGTCTTTCTTTTCTCTCACGAGACTACTTACATTTTCACTGCCCTTTCAGTGCTCCTGGGCTATAATGAAAAAAAAATTACGCTGGCTTTTTGCACTGCCAGTCACTTTCCATTAAAGCCCAGCAGCACAGCACAGACACATCTAAGCTTTGGTAGCAACAACAGGGATCTGTTTGTCAGAAGATAGTGGCTTCATTCCTCTTTGCCATACGTATGGCTTTCTATAGATCCACCCCCTGCCCCCACTGAGCTTCAGCAGTGGCTTGGTGGAAGGCAAATCACTAGAGCAAATATGTTCTAAAATACAGTTCGTGTAAGGACTGTACAAGGCATTGCTTGATCCAGAAGAAGCTCTGAGAGATTAAACAATTCTGTACCTACTCATCCTTCAATATAAGGATATATTTTTAAGCTTAAAGGACTGCCAGCAAGTTTTTTTGCTTTTTGATTTAAGGTCTTCAGCTAATACATATATCAATCTGACTAGGAGGAACTGCTGCTGCTCCCTCCCCCCCCCCCCCCCCCCCCCCCCGCCACCCCATACCCCAAATCTTATCCCTAATCTTGTCATCTTGAAAGCCAATGAGAGATTTCAATATAAAGTATTAAAAAGTATCCAACTATATTTAATATAGAGTATTCCAACAACACTCAAGGTGATCCTGGAAATGAAGCAGAGCTTTCCTTTTTTATGGGACTTTTTTCCCCTTTGAAGAAAAAAGAATAAAAAAAAACCCAACAAAAATGTAAAGAAATACAGGAAAACATGAAAACCAGCAATAAAAAACAAGTGGAACAAGGTAATCCTTGGCAACAACTGAAATTGTGATTGTAACCATTGTAACCATTGCTCCACACTTTAAGACATTAGAAGAGCTGAAAACATTTTTGCTTGCTAAAACCTGACATCATAATCCCTGTGTTTCTTCTGACACAGTTGTCATTGCTCCCATTAATAGCTGACCATATTCCTCAGACCCATCTCATTTCCTCTGGCTTTGGATAGCGCTGAGACAGGTTCTCTCCTCCCTTCCCTCTCTGCAAGTCCACAGTAACTCCATGGAAACCAGAAGAAGGGTGCTGGATGTTTACCCCTCATGGAGGAAATGGGTACCAGTCCCACCACAACTTTAGAGCAAGGAGATTTTCTATTTACTTAATTTGAGCTGTTAGACATTCTGCGTTCTGAGAAAAGGGTTTTTCAGTGTTGCAAGCTGTTGAAAACACAACCTTTTAACTTATCGCACGTTCTGATAAAGTGATTTGGAAAGCCTTAAAAAAAAAATCCTTGAAAGGAAAAGGGGGGTGAAACATTCCTTAAAGACAGCTTAGATAGAAAGAATACAAATTTCTTCTGACCAGGCCACATCACAGAGGTTTACTTGATAAAAGCAACATGTTGATTCATTCCATTCCTTTCCCCTGCTGCCCAAACTGTGAAATACAGGCAGATGATGCAATCCCTCCGAGAGAGAAGGGGAAAAAAAAAAAAAAAAAAAAAAAAAAAAAAAAAGCCAGAAGAAAAAAGGGGAAAAAAAGCCAGCAAGCAGGCAAGAGGCTATTTCGCAGCGTCGCATATTGCTGGCCTAGCCAAAGTTACGTAAGCTGCTCCTGAAGGGGCTGCAGGAGCTCCCGAGCTGACCGCACTGCAGGCAGGATGGCAAACAGGGTGTCCCAGGCCCCTGCGGCCCCGGGGGGCTCGGAGCCCACCCCAGCAACACTCCCCCCGCCTTCTGCCCAACCAGGAAAAGCATCTGAAATAGACTGACAATCTTAAAAAAAAAACCAAACAAAGCTGTCACCACCATTTGTGTTTATTAACAACAGAATCAAAACCAACACTGGTGATTTCTCCTAGCTAAAGATTAGCAGAAAGTCTTTTGTTCCAATGTCTGAACTCATCAAACATGTTTACCCTTTCACAACAAAAGACAACAAAACAAAAGCAGAGGCAGAAACTATCCTCAAATTCAAGTTCTCAAATTGTGTGTGCTCCTTACCAATTTCTGCATAATTTGTTTTCAAGACTAAATCACTAACATTTACTTGAACTCAAGATCATTCTATTTATGAGATATTATTTATACAGTGTTAATTTGCACATGAAATAACATACAGTCAGATTAACATAAAGTTAAAGCATTAGATGATTTTCTAACATGATGGGTTCCTTTTCAGTGTAAGAAATTATTTTAATATAATTTATGTATATGTTATCTACACATAGGTCAGGTCAAATCCCCTGCGAAGTCTGAAAAGGCTTGCTTTATTTCAGTGTGGCTTTGAATTAAACAGCACCTAGGGTATTGCTAAATTCCCCCACTTCTCCCATTCTCATTTTATTGCAACTTGAATCTCATGATATTTAGCCTTTTGGACAAATTCACTGAGTTCTGGTTTGAAACAGTTTTCATTTATATAAATTTAAATAAAAGCTGCATTAGTTTTTGATCATCAGGGATTTACTTAAAATGTATAATAGTTGAATCCTTCAGTTTCAAAGACCAGAAGAGAAACTGAAAAAAGAAAAATCAACTTCCATTTAAAAAACAAACAAACAAACATTAAGTTCTTTATAGTACAAGAACAATTAAGATCCAGATCATACCGTTATTTCCAATTTCAAGATAAGTACATTAATTTTAAAACTACAGTGGCTTCCTAGATTTCATCTTGCCTATCACAGCCAATTAGTCAAGGGCAATTATACACAAGGGCAGCGCATCATGAAAAATCAAGCAGTGGTTATAACGGTATATACACAGAAGAACAATAATACCCGGATATCAATTATGCCTTCTCTCAGCTTCATACACTCAGGGATCATGCCACTTGGTGGATATCTGATCTGTATTGAGCAATGGCTGGACGCAAAACACAGCAGCCTGTGGCAGGAAGCGAAGACGACCTTGGTCAGCTGAAATAGCAAAGGAAAAGAAAGTAGAGGGAGCGTAGTGCTCAACGACATTCTTGCCTTGGAACTTCATGCCAAAAGATCATGACAAAGCATATAGTATAATGCCAGCCATGGACAAATGATTTTTTTTAAGCGTGTATCTTCTGACAAAGGAATCAGACCAGATCTCTCAAAGGTCAAACCAGTGGAGGAGGTGACTCAGGAGGGCAGCGTTATGGATGTTCAATTGTTCAACAACCACCGCCTGCTTCAGTCCATCCCAAACTTCACCACCGTAACCGCTTCTTCACAATATTTATAATGCATGGCAAGAAGCTTGCATGGATGAAACATCAGCTGAAGTAATCAGATCTAATTTTGCTGAACATAAAAACATGGTGGGCTTCAGATCTGCTCTCTGAACAGAGCTAATGGCCAACATCCATGCAGTCTGACTGACAGGTGTGCTAGCCCAAATAAACCCATCTTGAGGAACATTGTGTTATACCCTTGTCACGTGGAATAGAATCAACAAACAAAATAAATGATTCCTCAAGAGAAAGCATGATAGTGACTGGACAGTGGAATTGTGATTGCTCTACCTGTACTTGATCTGGAGTCTGTTGTCCATCAATAGTGCTGTTCAGACATGTCTAAACCTTTCTAGAAATAGTACAACCAGAACAACTAGCCAGAACTGAACAGTGGGACCCAAAAGCCTCTGCCTACACTTCTAAATTATGTCTCAGATCTGGAAAGACCAGCCCTGCCAAATTCATCTCCAGACACTGGATAAACACTGTAAATCGCTTGCTACCACCCCGTGATAGAAGCATTCATCATCACTGCAGCAATTCCAAAAGCCTTTGGCACTAAAATGCAAACACAACCTTAACTGACCATGGCCCGGCCTCTGCTACCTCTGACAGTACCAGGAATGAAATGGCTTTTGGTTGGTGCATGTCTGACTTGCAAGCCTGAAGGAAGAGTTTTGTTCCTCTACAAAACCACATGGCAGCGGATACTGCACACCCAGCCCCAGCCCTCCACAGTCAGGAAGCTGGTAACACCAGCAAGGACCTCTGAAGATGAGATGTTGGCTGTACTCTTGCTTACCCTCTTATTGGAGAATAACTAGCCTCATCCTTGTTACCTACATGTTTAGGCTAACTGGGTCAGAAAACAGTGAGCAAACATCTCTGGGATGGGCCATATCTCATCACTCAGAGTGAACACTGTTACAAGCCTGAATATCTCAGGTCCCCCCAACAGCCATGCCAAAACTTATTTAAATACATTGCACAAACCAAAACCCTTGTGTTGTTCCCCACCTTAGGTACAGACCTTTCCTACATCTCCATCACATTAAGACCAATTCTCATTTAAGTGTCCCCAGTCACCAGCTGCAGCCCGGACACCAGAAGGTAGCTTCAGGTCAGAATACGCTGCACTCTCAGAGCCAAATCTGGGATCTTTACTCTCTACATCTTATTGTCAGATGTCCACTACTGTCCTTAGGGACCTCTACATGTTCAGCATGACTAGGCTTCTGGCTCTGGCCTTGTTTAGAGACCTTTGATTAAGTTTATCGAGTTATTGAAATCATGTGTATGACATGATTTCCATACAGACGAAACCAGCCAAGATGGCAGAACGGGCTTTGAAGCTTTCTCCCAGAACCTCTTGTGTCCTTTATTTCCAGAAGACTAGCAGTACCGCAAATAAAGCTGACACTGATTGCACTGCTGCCACCAAGGTGCCACTGGTGAGCAAACAGAAACCTGGTCCCCAATGTCGTGCCTCTCCCTATCCCCTTACACCTCTGTAAAGTAGGAGATACAAGATGGTTTCTATTACAGGATACCTGGTGAGGCTGATAGTTAATGTTATTAATAATAATAGGAATATGAAATTTAAAAAATGAAATTAAAATCTAAGTGGTCAAAACAAAAGAATTGATTAATTGCTTGATATTGCATGACAAGCCATAGAGGAGAGACTTGAAGAACTTAAATCCAGAAACACTTCTGCTGTCCTTTTTCAGACCTGCCACTCTCAAAGGGATACAACAGCGCTGCAGAATATTTAGACTAAAAAAAAAAAAAGTCTTAGAGGCCTGCAGAACTTGGGCCTATGCATTTCTCCCTGTTTTATAGACTCCCAATCTGAGATTTAAGCTCAAGTCTTACTTAAATAAAGAAATTATCAAATAATTAACTTATTTATTTTGCAACAACAGCCTTAGAAATATATACAGATCAGTGGTGGTGAACATTGTGGCTGTGATCCCCAGTCTCTCAATGCCTTGGAGATTGGAAGGCCCCTGGGTACATGGTGTTAGATGTGGATGAAGTTCCATTACTGCCATGACACTCACTGCTAGTGTAGCCCAAACCAACATGTCTCCACAGCCAAGAAAAAAATAGCTTAATGCCAAGGATTTACGTAACAGGTGTAAACAGCAGAGGAAATACTCTAGCAAACCTACACACTCAGCCCAAAACTCATCACCAAGACAATAAAACCAAAGAAAATAAACAGGGAAAAAAACCCCAGTAATTCTACAGACATGCTGACTGCAGTTTTAAACAAATACGCCAAATTACTCTGCAAATTGCCAAGTGCTGTACTACTAGGTTTCCTCCTGCACAGTTTCAGTACTGTGACCACAGGCCTGGTTAGGATCATTGACGTGAAAAATAAAACTTGTGAGATAGGCCACACAGTTTCTTTGAACAATAAATTATCTTCAGCCTGGTTTGAACAGCATTAAAATGTGTACAGAATTCAACAGGGAACTTGCAGTCCCTCTTGAAATTCAATGACAAAAATCTCATTTGTGTCAGCACAATCAGGTTTTAAAGCCTACCTTATGTTATGCTTGTTACAACATTAAAAATATTGATCTTAGATAAAGCAAGGAAAATGGCAACGCATGCATCAACACAAGAAACATCCTCAGCTTGGGAAAACTGTCCTTTAGAAACTAATTTTTGTAAGGTCAGATGTGCTCTGTTCCCAATACTGATTTTGGACCAGTCATTGCAGTTTCCCATGTTTCAGTGATCACAGCTGCAAGAGGAGGGCAAAACCACCCCCAAAAGCACTTTTTTTTAAAGTTCATCCAAACTGAGTGGAGAGAGGAAGTTACATTCAGAGCTATAGTATGGTATCGTTAAGTGTTGACACGGAGTTTAATATGACCAGCAAAACTTTTCCACTTCCACTGAATTCTTTTTCTTTCCTTTGTTTTACAGCCTGCTGAAACAGTGATAGTCCACATCTGGTTAGTGTCTGGTTCAAGACAGACACCAAATAGAAAAGCCCATGTTTGGGATTAAAGAGGCAGGCATTCACTGCACAGGGCAGAAGAGCCATTTAATGCTTTTCTGCACAGCAGCTGGGGCGGGGAGGCGGGGGAAGTGTGCTGTAATTTTGGGGATGTTTTGTTCTGCTTTCTGAACCCCAAACACCTGGTTGAAATTTAGTTTTCTTGATGCTTCTTTTCACTGAACAGAGACTGTGTCTAATAAAAACAATGAAATACACAATAAAGATTAAGCTATTGCAAATGTTTCCAACAGCAACCGTATAACGTGTATACAGGGAAAACACAAAATGAATTCTTCAGTGATAGCCTTATCACACATAATAGCCCAAAAGACCCCTCGGTGTTACTAACTGGACACAGTAAGAAAACCAAGCAGTAATATGTACGGAGGGCACCGGCAAACAATGGAAATAACCATCATATAGGCATACAATTATAGAGAGACATCCAGCAAGGAAGTGATGAATACATTAATGGAAAAATAAGCAAAGATCAATGGAGGATACAAACGAGGATGGAAACTACACTACCCATTAAAAATAGTGAGAAAAGCAGCATAAAGCAGCATTTCTGAAATGTCCATATCTCTTATATTATCAACATATGCTCTTTAAACATCACTATGATCAGTTTACTTATTGCAACAATAGATGAGTAATTACTTAATGCTGTAATGGATTGTATTAAATCTCTTTGAAATTCAATGAATCTAACAGCAATCTGGCATGTAGAAAAAGCATTAATAAACCCAACATAATTAGCCTCATTTCTGGAAGAAGGTCTCAGAAACAAAGGCAGCCTCCTCCTTAAACATGGGCACAGATCACCCCATGAACACAGACACGTGTTATACATGTGAAGGAAAAAAGATCTTTCAGTGACTATCCCTGTAAGAGAAGGATGTGTGACCAAAAAAAAACGAGAGAAAAAAACCCAAACAAGCCAAAGCAAACCCACACGGAGGCAGAGGAAGCACAGCATGACTAAGCACTGGGCTCACAGACCCCACCTCCTCAGGCAGTATTTTGTTTTCCAAGTAAATAGCATCTATTTGGGGTTCTGTCCCATTCCCTCCATTTCCCTCCACCATCCCCACCCCCTCCTAAACATACATACCCCCCCCCCAGTGCAGCAATACAGGATTTTGCATATTCTTTGCTGACATGCAAGGCAGTGGCACAAATACAAACGTCACACCATTATTTGCTTGTCCTCATTAGTACAGCTTGCCTTGCCTAGAAATTTTGCTCAACTGTTTGAGTCCAAGAAGGCAAATTACATTATTTGGTAACTGCAGAAAAGATTCTCAGCAATGTGAAAAAGCCAATAAATTGAAAATGTTTCACAGCCATTATGTTAGTGATTTGTTAATGTTGGGGGGCAACCTTGGATGTCTGAAATGTAGGTCTTGCATGAAAAAATGAATGCAGCTACATAACTCCTAATCTGCTTAGAAACGGAACTCATTATTTTAACACGTCTACTAAAACCATTTTCTTCTAGGATATGATTACAAGTCCTTGAGGAACAAACATGTGGCATTAAGATAGAAAACCTCTGAAACCTGCCTACTGCTTTACAATGAACGGCATAGCACTGTATTCACAACTCTCCATTGTACCTGCCAACTGTGATCCTGTTAATGTCACCTTGCTCACAAAGAACTTAGCAGACAATAAAATGAATTGCAAGAACAAAAAATCCCATTATAAAGGAAGTGCATCCGTAAGAATATTCAATATTCTGACCACGCGGACAAGAACTGGGTCAGAGTTTCTCCCAGAGATATACCTGTCAAAGCTATGTTACAAATACACAGCTATAAAATGAATTAAGCAATCAAAAGGGACAAGATCTAAACTTTGTTATCCTTGTTTCATTCTACAATAGAGAGAAGAATGAAGGAAAAGATTGATGCTACTGAATAAGAGACACGTCATCTTCTCCCGCATTATTCTTCATCATGACATCCCACGAGCAGAGATTAAATAGAAGTCCAGATAAGTTCAAATGATACAGCTATCAAACTTAGGTGTTTCTAATAGGCCCTTCACAAGGGTATCTCGAGCATTAAAAGAAGGTAATGCAAAGGACTGTAAAATGGGTGAGAGAGCCAAAGAAAAGGAGCTACTCTGAATCACTTAACAGGATAACCATGGGGAAATGAGGATAGGAAGGAAGAGGCAACACTAACATTGTGTTTAATTTTGTCTCCTCCCAGTCAGCAAAGCACATAGGAACCGTTTCATGTCTCCTTTATATAAGAGTAAATGATAAGGGACTCCACAGAAGACCATGAAGTTACACCGCTATCAGTGAAAGAGAATTTAAAATTGCCTTAGACTAACTCCAGATTGTCCAAATTACATTCATGCTGAAATGAAAGGGGCTTTTCTCCACAGGCGTGGAGGAAACTTGGCTTTATTAACACCCCACTCCAGCCATGATCCAGGAGGCCTCTGCACAATGAAGCAGGAGGAAAGCTGGGCTACTACCCTACTAGTGCCTTCGCTGAGAGCAAGCATACCTTCCAAGTACAATCCTTACTAGACATCCAAGAATCCACCAAGATGAAGATCATGCCCAACCTTCCCCAAAGACACAACTCCAAGGGTTGTTGCCTTTGGATCCATGTGTCCTTTTAAAGGGGTTGGTGTAGGAGTCCATTCAGTGCCACTGTTCTTCCTGTCGTAGTCACGCTTCACTCTTGCTCCCAGACACAGGCAGTAAAATAAGCGGATGCCTCTGGGATCCTGGATGCCATCAGAAAATTAGCAACGGCCTGGTGTTTAATAGCAACCCTGCTTGTAACTACAGCAGGGTTCTTTCTCTGGGAAATGGAATTCCTTTAGGACAGAGATTATAAAGCATTGTGTTTGTTAAAGAACCACCATAGTAATAAAAATAGTAATATAATACAATCAAGCAGCAAAGCTAATAGTGCCTTCCATTCACAGATCTGAAGTTTAATGACTCAAACCTGGCAGCACCCTGGGAGACTTGAAACAAAGAGGTTTTCCTAGCTGTTAGAAAAGGGCAAATGAACATACACAAGCAGATTAAATGATGATCCCTTTAAAGGCAGGAGAAGAATCTGTGGCTGAGGTAGGAAACCCCCAAAATTTCATACCAATGGGTACATGCTGCCCTTCTCAGTAGTATCATTTAGTCAAGGAGACTGTGTTACTGGGCATCATCTGTGCCACTCAGAAAAGTTACAGCAGCACAAACCAGAAAGTTGAGTTAGGTAGAGATATTCCAGTGTGACTGCTGGAATAAAAAGGCACTTCTTAATTTACTTTTGTCATTTAAAGATGTATAAACTGTGTCAAATACTCACTATTACACTGGAATAAAAGCATTTATGCAAGGAATGATGTTTCTAACCATTCTACTATAATTATGCAAATACAACTGGCAAAATTTTCCAATATGAACAAGCTCCTACTACCTCTAGTAATAAATGTAAGGAATTGACTAAATGGGAATTAAATTTATTCCAGGCAAATTAACTTTTTAGCAGAGGGGCCTAAGTGTTAAATGTTTGCCATTGTTGTATTGCACTCCATTGATAAGTATATATTATATATAGTGTTAAGAGCCACTGGCACAAGAAACTTTCACCTGCACTTGCTGTGAGTCAAAGAAACTTAAATTTCTGGGGCACCTTGCTTGTCCTTGAGCTTCAGTAACACTGCTGCCATGGAGCTGAGCTACTCCAGAGCAAAATTGCAAGAATACATTTCCAATCCTATTACATATGCTCTGTCTGCAATGCCTAGATTCACTTGTGACTCCATTTAAATTCTTCTATTTGTACACATCACCCTATAACTTGAGGTGCTGCAAGTCCACCACATGTGGGGCCAACCTATGGGGAGCTTTTGTGATTTCTGCATGTAGGAGGAAGACGTGGTATGTATCAAGAGGATGTTCAGCTAATAGTCTCATAGAATCATTTAGTTCTCAATACATGTCACCGTGATGAGCCAAATTCAATACAGAAAAAAGAAGAAAATACTTTTCTGGAGATATTTCCAGCTGAAGCATTTATAGTCTTCCACAGCATTTCAAAAGCTGTGCATTTTAGAGCATGAGAATAGAAATGGTGAGGGGGGTTTCTGAACTGCGGGGAGAGGAATCCCTGGAAACATTCAAGGCCAGGTTGGACGGGTCTCTGAGCAACCTGGTCTAGTGGAAGATGTCCCTGCTCACTGCTGGGGGGGTTGGACTAGATGACCTTTAAAGATCCCTTCCAACCCAAACTATTCTATAATTCTATGAAAGCCAGGGAGGATCTGCAGCTCGCTGGCATCATGGGGGGCACACCACACCACACTATTGCCATGCCACCACTGCCACTCCGATTCTCACCACAAATGGCCTCATGGCAGCTGCAGGGAAGGGCAGCACAGCCGCCCTCTTGGGGAAAACCAGCCCACAGAGCACAAAGCCAACAGCAGCGTGGGGTGCCCATTTTGATCCTACTTGTTCATGTCCTACAGCTTCCTTACCAAATCTCCCTGGCTGGTGGCCTACAGATGGGCAGAACCCTACACTACTGGGGGAGAGGGGAAGGCAAAAGTTGCTCATAGCATTTGTAGTTCTTTTTTGCTTTTAAATATCCTCTATGTGTAATGGTAATATGTGCTGTAGAGAACTGCACATGGACCCAACCATCACATTCACCTGAGCCGTAGATTTGTAGATCTGAGCCTCCTGTCACTGGTTTTGAAACCACTTACATCCTCCAATACCAAGGGACTCACTGACAATTTACAGTGAAAAGCAAAATCAGATCTCAGAAAGAGGAATCAATGTGAAGCATTGCAAGTACAAGAAAGGCATCTCAGCGGATGTGTGAAGCAGCCTGTTGTGCTTCATTACCAAGCGAGAAGAGGCTTGGTGGGCTCCCACAGGCAGGGGTTGGCTCACAGTCAGCCCAGCACGGCACCACACCTCCATACCATGCCTTGGGCCACCAAAGCATTTTACACACCGTCTCAATGTCAGCAGGGAGGGAGGGCATGCTGAAGGGAAATTAGAGTTACACCTTTCTTCCCTGGACAGGGAAGGTATAATGTGTGGATCAATATGGGGCACAATTGGTTTCATTTCCCTGAAACAGATCTCTGCTTTCAAGCACCAGTGAAATGCTAGTAAGATAAATACTGCATCTGTAAGTAAGTACCCCACAGCAGTAATACCTGTTCTGCAGATACAGCCCTAAGGGAAGGTGTCTAAGGGTCACTTTTACCCACCACTTGGCGTAGCTGATTGCACGGGGGAGATCAAGGGATGATTTTGGTACGAGCGTGCACAGATCTTGGCACAGCCCGCTGTGCTGAAGGGGAACAGACAAAAGATTGGGAATTTGAACTGCACCTGTTACCTGGCAGCTTGGTCTTCAGCAATTAGACCTGCCGTCCACTTCAGAAAACATGGGATGCTAAAACAAGGAGGACTGGGATTTCAGGCATCCTGGGACCAACAGTACCCCAAGGCAAAAGCCTTACTGTTGCTTTCACTGCCCAAGCTCAGAGACCTAACATGGTAGGAGGAACAGCCACAGTGAGGAGAGAGCAAAGCTCACAATCCAAATAGCTACAAGCATGGACTTCGAAACAAAAAGATCCTGACACATTAAAATGACTAAGAAAACACACCTGTGATCTCTAGCCTTTGTGAAAGCAGAGATGAGTAATCACACAGACTATACCATTGACTACTAGTTACAGAGCTATGGCAGAAACTCATTAATGCAGTTAGAAAGTTTCTATTCTTAGTCTGAATTTGGATGCTCCTCTCTTGTGCACATAGACCATGGTTAAGAAAGTTAAATACAATCCATTTCCTTATACAGCAGAAAGCTTTTAGGCTGCAAGTATCCCATACCAGAAGGATTTTCAGCCTAAAAATTACATTATGATGACAGTTCAGACATTAATTCTTTGTTTAAGACCTGTGGATTAAGTAGTTCTTAAAACACAATTATTTTAATAAAAATAATAATGAAAAATAAATCCATGAATATATAGAAAAGTACTATGGAAAAGTCTCTCTTTAGGATGGAGAGTTGAACAGACTTTACTAAGAATTTACAGTATCTTATAGTTCATGAATCATGTTTCTACTACTCTTCTTTACCATTACCCTACAGAATAGTGGGGACTTTGTCCCATACTACTGTGCATGGCTCATAAAAATCTATATAGGTATACTTTTATGTAAAGGTTCACTCTCCATGAGAGCCCATTCTTTTAAAACACACCTAGAATTAAAAAAAAAAAAAAAAAAAAAAACAAAAAAAAAAAACAACCAAAACCAACCAGCCAACCAAACACAAAACAGTCAACTTCCTAGAGATACAGCCAAGTGTGGAAGGTTATACTTTCTAAAACACCAGGAAACACAGTTTCAGTAATGAACTTCTACAGGATGTACCTACTTAAATTCGAGTGTCAGTAAACAGAGGGAACAAACATCCTAATTAGTCTGCAGACCACAATCCCCACCCCTTACCTACAGAATAGTTGGTTAAGGCTCTTTTCCTCCCTCACATTGGATGTAATTGACAAAGAGCATCAGTCTGACTGAGCAAAGGCTGACCTGGCAGAGGTGGGCTCACAGGAATCTGAAGAGGTGCTCTTTTCTTCTATAACACCTTTATCCAAAATGCGAAGATCCTTCCAGAACCAAATTCCACAAACTCTGTTTTAAAAATGAGGAATTATAAAGATGTTTAAAGGCTAGATAATTTGTTCACATTTTTACAGTGAATGAATTCAAGCTTGACTTTATGGTCTCTCTTCTAGCCACTACAGTTTCAGACTTAATCAGTAAGCCAGGTGGGCTCTCACAGATGTATATTCACTTGTAGGTGCACATCAATAATAGCTCAACAGCTCACAAACATTAAAAAAAAAATAAAACTAAACATGAGCACAGGACCAGCATCACCACTCAGACAAATGCATCTTGCTTTTAATTTTGAGCACAGGAAAAAAATTTTAAACAGTTCTGCCAAAGAGGCCCAATTCGCACATTCAGTTCCTGCAACAATCCTGACCCAATGCATTCACAAACCTCTACAGCTCCAGGCAACCACCACCAGCCCCCACAGAGCTAAGCCGAAGGGCCAGTCCTGTCAATGTCTTTGTGACAACCAGAAAAAAAAAGCTGTTAAAATGGGACCTTTTTATTTAACAGGGTAGCAACACAGGGAGGAACACGAGGAATGTCTTCACACACTGGTACAAAAGGTACGAGCAAATTCACTTGATGAAGCCACGCTGGAGTGTGTGGAATTTACCTCTAGATATGCACATTTATACTGGGAGGCGAGGTCCACAATGGCCACAGGGCACAGCCAAGGCCATCGCAGCAGTCATAAAGGATGCAGAAGAATCCCTTGTTTGTGGGCTAGCTTGGCAACCTTTTGCTGGGAGGGAGCAATCACACAGTACCACCCTCCGTGATGAAACTCCCTAGTGGCCCCAGTTTAGGCTGAGTCTCCCCACAACAGGTATTCTTCGTGCCTAAGGGCGAGCGCGGAGAATGAAATTAAGAGAAGGTGTTGTCCACACTTTGCATTGGAGGAGACATAAAGCTGGTGTCCTGGCATTCAGGCATTTCATCCTAAAAACTCTCCCTAATGGTTTTAAGCAGCTGTGAATTTGTAGCGGGAGGGAATGAGTCCTGGAGAAGAAGGTGAGAGCACTGAAGGTCAAAGCACTGTTACATGCTAGCACCTGCATGCAGGAGGGTGGTGAGAAATGGCCAGCAGGCACTGCAATAAACCCTCCATGTCTCCTTGGCAATAACACAAGCATAACTTTTTATCACTGAGTATAAAAGGAGCGTAGCAGGCCCAGAAAGTCATCTGCAGAGCATAAGGTTAAACCAGCAACACTGGCCAGCAACACAAGGTGCTGGACAAACGTGGATTGGCTTGATGGCCTTGTTTCTCATCAACATGAGCAAAGAAGGCCTTGTTTTAGTGGATATTTTATATTAAATCAAGAGAATAAAATTATTTCTGTGTGAACATTTAGAACAAAGGCAGAAGGTAAAGGATGTGTCCTCTTAAAATGGCCTGTATTTCTTAGGAGGTGTATTATTGATTGAAGAAAAGAAATTGGGAAAACCTGTATCTACCAGCCCCCTTGAGACACAAATAACCTGAGAAAACAGCATTAAAATTTAGTATTGATTCCTACAGACAAATTCCCTTAATAAATGTGAGTCAGTCAGTCTGAGATTAAGACACAAACTAAGGAACCAGGCCCAACTTTTTGGCAAAGGGACATTGTTGGTGTACCTGGCTAAAACTAAGATTATCTTAAAATGTTGACACGTGCTCATTTGTTTTGGTGTGGTAATCACCTAGGAACTCTAAGCAAAATAAATGCAAATGGAGTTCATCCCCACAACCTTATGTAATGCTTGAGAAAGGCATGCTGGAATTTTAAAGGTAATTTAGACTGGGTTTTAAAAATTATTTTTAGTAATTTTCATTAAAACAAACAAGAATTAAAAATTAGGTGAGAGAGTTTGAACCCAACACTGCAGTCTTATCACAGCATATGTTAAATATATGATTAAAAAATCCAGCTAGCCCATTATCTCTAATAGCATCTGTGAATTTTTGAAACCACCATTTCTGTAGACATCTGAATTGGTCACTGGAGGTGGTAAATAAGATGATTTGCCACAGATGCAAGGAACCAAATCCCAGAGCTGCGCAGAAAACAAATGAGAGCTCTGTTCCAGCTACAGCAGAGCCCTCTTTCCTCCCCGTTCAAGGCCAAACGCACCCACAAACAGCTGCAATAAAGCCATCGCATCAGTTACGGCCCTACCGCTGCTGGGGAACGGCACAAAGTAGCATTTACTTGTTAAAAATGATTGATTTTAGCTCCCCTCCATATCCATGCTCCATACAATTCCCCATCTGTTGTAATTCTCCCAGGTTGGCTGTGGCATACTGTGACATACAAAAATCAATCAAAATCACTTGATACATCAGTGCCCAAGGAAGAAGGGCTACATGTGCGATCTCACCATTTGTTTCACCGTGTACTTTTGCTGCCTGCCCAGCTAGCATGGAGACAGTATGTTTCTCCCCTTTCCAACAATGTGATCTTATCGCAGGCAGCTGGTCCGCACTCTGCACTTTCATTTTTATTGTGTGGGTTCTCAAACTCTGATGCAAATAGTCTGCCGAACATCCTCCCTCCACGGCGTGTGCTTTCTTTTTTTTCCTCTTCAACCTCCTTCCACACGGCATGCTCCAGCGTCAGGCTGGCTCCGGCCAGCTCCCATTGTTCACATTGTTATTTTCATGTCAAGGGCGTGAGAGGAATATTTTTTTTTTTTTTTTTTTTTTTTGCCAGAACAGCAATTTAAAGCCTAGGCCTTGAAAATGCACTTGCCATTTGCAGGAAAACAGCTACTGGACTCTCTGCAAGGCCAAGGATGAGGGACAGACACACATGGTTAAAAAAGGTGGATGCTAATATAAATCAAAGCAGGACCAAAGAAAGAAGCCATTTGCAGAAGAGGATGAAAACACCAAAAATTTAATTTGCTCTGCGGTGGCCTACATAGAAGGGAAGCTGCCACAGCAGATTAGATGAGCGGTCCGCGGGGGCTGCTGTGCCAGCACTGCTGTGGCTATCTCTAAAATTGCGCGAGGGAAATGATGCGTGTGACCAGGAGTGACAAATGGGAAGAGGTAAATAGCCAGCTAATTGCGGAGGGCTGTACATGGGGTTTGCAGGAGCTACTTCCCAATACCTGCTTGTGAGTGTTACTGCCACTTACCTCTTCAGGTGCTACAATACAAATGTTGCAATCTGCTGCAAAATTTCCAGTCTTTCACCAATAAATCCACAGTGTCTATTTCACATGCCTCCATCTCTTGCAACTGCAGGCTGCAGCAGTTGATGAGGTGTTGGGAAAGGAAGTATATCTTTTGATTAGCTCTACATTTACTATACCAACTTTACAGTATGGAGTGTGTCTTTTTTTTTTTTTTTTTTTTTTTGGCTTCATTCAACAGGAAAAACAGGAGGAAATGAATATGTTCCACTATTGCCTTCACAGGTTGGGGTTTTTTTTAAGTATTTTTAGATACTGATCTCTTTCACAGTTCAGAAAGCCTCAGGCCTGTCTCCTGTAACCTTTCTTCTTTAAAATCTCTTATACACTGATCCTGCCTCCTCCTGTGACCACTTTTATCATATCTTTTCCAATTGCTGCCACTGATGGAGATAGCAACCTTTCACATGATATTCCAGCTCACCTCAATTCTATGACATGTAGAGTTTGCATCTTATAGTTGAATTTTAATCCCTTCTTTAATATAATAGTGTATCCTAGCAACTCCAGTGGTTATTGTGATTTCCCCAAGTACCCTCACCAGGTTAGCTGTAAGAAGGCCCAAGTGTTTGGAAAAAGGAAGCTCATGAGAATTCATGGGAACCTCTGGGCTTCTGTGGGGTTTTTAGCTAATATGAAATATCCTACATCTATCTTTACCTTCAGTGCCCTTCACCTCCCCTCCTCTCCCCATCTGCACTGGTGGTTGCAACCCTTCAGGTGCTCTTCATCCTCTATGCTTACATTTTGAGTTGAAGCCCAAGGGTAGTCTTCCCACTGATTTCATAGGGCTTCAGGCCAGTTCCCAATTTACTTTGCATTCCCTCCTCTAAATCCTTCAAATCCCTACAATGCTCTTGGTTTGAGTACCAACTTCTCCTAACTATGAGTCCCCTCTTAACTCTGCTCTGCTCTGAGTTGCTGCCAGTCATCATTTGTTTGTTCTGTGGCTTCAGTGTATGCCCCTTGTTTGGCATAGCAGATACCTACATTTCCAAATCTTACCTCATCAGTTCAGAACAAACGCTCCTTGCCTAGTAGCTCTGTATTTGCTTTCAAAGTTTCTTACAAAGGGCTACACCAAAAAGGTCTTAAAAAATGGAGATCCTTGGCCAGGAACTGGTTCTCCAGGACACTACACTGGCCTTTCCTCTCCCTAATTGAGCTCTGAAGAGCCTCACCAAGCAGTCAATAACAGGCACTACAACAACTTCCTCTCGTCACAAACAGCTAATCATAACTTGCTAAAATACAAAAGTTATTCATAAAGCTGTCTGGTTTTTTAAAGAAACCATCAACTCTATTTATTACACACTTGGAATGTTGTCCTCCACATGAAGAAGCATGCTGAGACTCCTCTGGACTTTGTGAGAATTGGGGCGAAGCCCACAATTCATTATTTTTGAGATTCCACACTGTTTATTCCAGAACCTTAGATATATATTGGTACCTTTTAGTCCTGGTAATTTATTCAACTTCAGGTTCTCAAGAGTCTTTACATCGTCCTCCTTAGATACTTCAGTCTCTGTTAAAGTGACATAGATAGGTTAAAATTGTATTTACAAAAGTTGGCCTTCCTCTCCCTATACCAAGCACCTACTGATATAGTACTTGGAGCTCTGGCTCGTGGTGAGCAACCCCAGGTTTTGATTATGCTCTTCTGAAAACACTTTCTAGCCAGATTCCAGCATGTCACTACTGATGGTCATGGAAGGCCATACCACTGATGTTTACATTTCTCACCGTCATTGGCAACACATGGAACTAAACTACTGACCCCTTCTAAAACAGACACCCGTCACATGTTCTTTCCACACCACATCCAGCAAACCTTCCTCTTGCATACATCCCCACAGTTTCTCTTCAATGGCAGCCTACAGGACTATGGCAATGGTACGAGGGCTGGCAGCAGGAGGCAACACGAGCTCTGACAGGGTACAGTGGGTTGATGGGTCCCAACCCTGCTTACGGTGGCCACTTGAGATAGAGAAATGACCAGCCTTTGTCTCATCCAGTTGCTCAGCCCTTCCAGGTGGGAGGGAAGGGAATGGTGGGTACCACCTCACTAGCACAGAGTAGGGAAGGTAAGTTTGCCATAGCTGTGGGGTGAGTCAGGTGTGAGGAAGACAAGGACTGCTCCTTCCTCAAAGGAGTTACCCACCATCAGTGTGCAGCCACCACCACTGCTACAGTCACGTCTCTCAGGGAAGCCTCTCTGCCCATCCTGTCCTCTCAGCTGGCACAGGGCATGTGGAAACGGTGCCATGTGCCCCCAGAAGTGCACAGGAGACAGCATGTGTGCACAGGTGCATGCAGGAGTACAACATGGAGCTACCAACACTCCCTCCGAAAACCTTCCCTCATGCTGGGAAGAGGGTGATGCAGAGACAGACCTTGGCAAAGTGTTTTGCTACTGGCCTATTATTCTTATAAAAAAAAAAAGAAAAAAGACCAGAAACGTGAGGAGAATGGAATTCCCCCAGAACTGGAAGAATTTATCTGAGGCGGGAAGAGATCAGGTCATCCACCTCAAGTTAGTACATGCTCCATGTCCTTTGAGTGAGATGCACTGAGACAGCTAGGGAAGCACCTCACTTTAAGCAACAGCTATAACCACATACAGTTTGCTCTGCTTATAGTTATCAGTCCTCTAAATGCTAATACCTTTGTCTTGGGCTTTGATTAATAAACCATTGCTTTATTTTATGGGCTTTGATTAATAAACCATTCCTTTATTTTACTGCTAGGCCTGCCTGACACTGTGGAACAAGATGAATTAGAGTAGAAAAATAATAAGGGAAGAGGACAGCTATGACGCAGGAATGATGTGCACACCAGAAATATTCTGCAGGATCTTGGGGCAGGAAGGTGGAAGGGCAGTGGGAGAACATTCTTCCAAAGCAGCTACTGGGGTAAAGACAGAGAGCTCACAAGGGGCATCTCTGTCCTGCTTCCTTCGTGCCACTTGCCACATCACTGGCAGAGGCAGGCCAGGACATCGATTCACTTCCAAACCTTAGAGAGGGGCAGATATATCTCAGTAGGCATCAAACCAGATGTCCTTCATGCATCTGGTCTAGGTGACACATTTATCCAGTGGAAGGAAGGATGTCAGGGACACCAGCTCTGCCCCACACTCTGAGCCTGGGATTCATGTACAGAGGAGGTGCAGGACTCTACTGCTCTACTCCATTCTAGGAGACTTTGCTGCTTCTTTCAGCCTTATGCTCTGTTGTGCTTATAAAATTTGGTTATAGCCAGTACCAAAGTCTTAGTAATTACTTAACAGTAATTAACCAGGCCAGCAGTGAGTACAAGTCCCCAAAGAGTTCTCTCATTTTTCCTCTTTTAGACATTGATATCACTGAGGAAGTTATTCCTCAATAAAGCTGGAGCTAATCCTTCCCACAGTTTAACTCATCCCCCTGAGTTTTTATCATGCGATTGATCAGATTTGGGCCAAAAAACCCAGAAAAAAAAAAGTCTGAAAGTAATATATGAAAAAAAAAAAAACAAAAAAAAAAAACCAACAACAACAACAAAAAAAAAGCACTGAATTCCATTTTCAAAAGTGTTATTAAATACTCTTTGGATTTGTCAGGTCTCCAAAATAGCTTGGTCTAAGAATTTCACATTCTTTTTTTTCCTGATGAGGAATGGTGCCCTTGGCTAGTGTCTTGTGTATTTCTTTTTTTGTGAGGATTACGTGAAGATTTAGACAAATTTATGAACTACCCAAAGAACACAATCATTTACTCACAAGCAGTATAAATGACACATGCAATCAGATGCATTTACTGCAGACTTATCCCTCTCTAGCTGGTTCTTGGGAGGCCTAATTGGCAAGGGCTCCCTAATGAGCTAAGAAGGAAGAAGACTGAGGATGGAGTGGGGAGCACCTTCCCATGCTTTGGAGGCAACCACTCTATTTTCCAGTAGGACTAGGTTTCTGACCCCTAAAACAGGTATACGGAGTGAGAATGTAAAAAGTGAAGAATGAGCATGAGCCTGACCTGCTAGATAAGGAAGTTCCCATGGGAAGTTAACAAGCTCCCCGGTGGGAATTTGTGATTTCTCCCTGTCCCCCTAGGTAACACAGTGCTACCAGAGGCATGGTCATGCCTCTCCTTAATTTTCTTCTTGTTTGATATAGAAGATGGCATTTCTTAGACTTGCTTTCTTGACCTCTGCATTTTATTAGCTGCAGGACTTCAAATAAGGTTTTGTGCCAGATACAGACTTGATTTGGAAGGGTTAAATTCTTCTGTAACAGATGCCGATATAGTTCTTTAAAATCATATCCAATCCCTAATTGCTGGCAACAAAGACTATTTGCAGCACACAGAGATGTCGGGAATACCCTTCCACCTCAGTGTTGCCAGCAAGGAAAACATTGGTCAGCAATGATCATTTTTTCTGTGGCACATTTTGCACACACTGCTTTGGCTGATGCTGCCAGGGACAGTAACACTGACAAGAGGGGTACACAGAGTGCCTGTCAGAAAGCTACATCTCCCTAATCAAACTATAAAAACAACAAAATCACAGCCAGAATAACCACCTCCAGACACTCCAGCCCTCAGAAGCTGAAGGCTCAGGAGGGCATCTAACCAAACTGCTGAGTCCCACCTTTCACAAAACAGCTGCTAGTTAAAAGGGAACTAAAGCGGTGGAGGAAGGAGGGTGAAGAAATGGGAGGAGGTATAAGTAGGTACGCAGACAAGGTGTTTGGGGCTGTCCAGAGGTACCTATTAGGCAGCCCTGCCCTTGATTCCTGCAGCTGGGGCAGGGCAACACACCAGACCTGTTGCTCAGATTGTACCAGGCTCATCAAACCTGCTTCTGCCTTCAGAAGGACCAAAGGGATCCCCCAGCTACCTTCCCAGACTAGCAGGGGAACATCCAGGTGTCGTGGTTTGAGCCTGGTTGGCAGCCAAACACCACACAGCCACTCCCCCACCCTCCCCACCTGGGAATGGGAGAGGGAATCAGACGGGCAAAGGTAGACTCATAGGTTGAGATAGAAGCACTTTAATAATGGTAATAAAAAAAAAAAAAAAGTGACAGTAATAGAAAATATAATCAGGCAATGCACAGTGCAATTGCTCACCACCTGCTGACCAATACCCAACCCGTTCCCGGCTAGCGATCCCACAATACCAAGATCCCACGGTCACAATCTCAGAATCAAGCACCCCTCCTCTATATCGTGAGCATGATGTTACATGATATGGAATATTTCATTGGCCAATTTGGGTCCAGTGCTCTATCCATGCTCCCTCCCTGCTTCCTTGTGCACCTTTGCATGGGCAGGACATGGGGACTTGAAGAGTGAGTCTTTGAAATCTCAGTGTGCTATCAGCATTCTTCTCATGCCAAAATCCATACTGAATCCAAAACACAGCATTATTCTAGCTACCAAAAAGAAATATAAGCTCTATTCCAGCCTGAACCAGGACACCAGGACAGACAGTGAAAGTGTACCACAGCACCAGTGCCCATTCAAGGCATCTTCCTAGCAGTTTCCTGGCAATCACCCCTGTCTTCAGTGACCCCATTACTCACAAGGGCAGCTGACAACTGAACATCTTATCATTCTCATCTTCTTGTATTCTTTTGGCTGAAATGAGATATCTTGCCCAACTATCATCAGGGGATGTGGTAGATATGACCATATAGCCTCAACACAACACCAAGCAGTAGGTGAAAAGAAAAAAGAAAAAACAAAACAAAACAAAACAAAAAACAACCAAAACCACTTTACAAAATCAATTTCTTGGCAACATTCATCCCCTGCAAAATTTTATCTCACTTAGGAAGTTTCTCAAGGGACTTGGGCATATACAGGAGCCACCCCCTTTCTGTCACCACCACCATCCTTCAGTCCCTGTGCCACGTTCCCCCACACCTCTTTTCAGAGCAGGCTAATGCCCTGCCCCCAAGAGAGACACTCCATATACTTGGAGCCTTTGGAAATTCTCATTAATCACCTTCCTTTCCCCAGGACCATTCTTTGTCCTCTTCCATGCTTTTTTTGCCTCCCTCCTTGCTTGTAATCCTCATGGCCTTCACTTTCCCCTTCCACAGCACACCAAAGAGCGCCCCTGACCCATGTGAAGGCCTCCGGTGTCCCATTACCGACCATGGAAACCTTGTAATCCCTTCTACTCAGTTTTGAGATCAAACAGGTGAAATGCAGATTAAGGCCTCCCAAGGCACCAGACTAAACATATCCTCTGACTTTCAGCTAACCTTCCACTGAGCAGCACTATAATACTCACTTGCAGACACTGTAAGTGCAGAAGCGCTTTTTAATAGTAATAAAAATAATGTTCTTTTCACTCCACTGAAAACATGGAAGATTTCCAGAAGCAAGTCAGGCAATCAGCCTCCCCTCTATGCCCACTCCCGCAGGCGTATGTAGGGAAGAAGTTCACTTTCTGACATGGAAGCCTGTCGTTCCTCCAACACCTCTCTCTTCTCTGATGACCACATAGATGCTCTTGCACTGTTTTCCCGGATGCCTTCCCTCCTTCGGAGCTTGACTGATCCTCCCATCCCAATCACATTCAAAGCGTAACTCAAAAAGTAAAAAGAGCTTCTTTTTATAGACCACGGTAATGTGCTAGGCTCTGGCTCAGTGAAAGAACAGACTGGTCAGCCTCTCCACACCATCATAAATTCACTTTAAGTGATAAAATTATTCATTCAGTCTTTACTACCTCCTCTGACGAAGACTGTGATGGCCAATTATTTCAAGGAATGCCACATTACAAATGGGAACTCATTCACTGAATTGTTTTATAGGCCAACGTACATCAAGTTTGCATGGGCTGTTTTGTTTTTAGAGCCAATTTCTAATCCTAACTCACATCACAGACACATATCTCTGCTTGGATTAATTAAGATCTCAGAGAGAACCTTCTGCTCCATTACCCTCTGTTACTGATTTATGAAAGAGGCCATGAAGCAATGCTCTTAATGATAATGAGGGGGATATTTTATCCCTTAACACCATTCCTGGTTCCTGTGCCTAAAATGCAAAAAGAGAAGACATGGGCATTTTGGAGGATGAAGGGAAAATCTTTGCTAGCCACGTGCCATTTGTTAGAAGCAGATCACCTATTTTTCTCTCCACAATAAGCATTTCAGTCAGTTATTTCTCACCCTTTAAAACAGTAATCACAAAGAGAAGAGAGACCACTGTCACCCAACACTAAGGGGACAGACCACCAAGAACAGGAACTCATTTATATGGCTAACAACATGAAACAGCTTGACAGGACCAAAATCAGTAAGGGTCAAAGGGAGATAAAGCTTTCTTTGAGCAAAATGAAGGCCAGTGCTGACAGATGGAGACAGGAAGGCTGTGCAAACCCTGTGGTTAAGAACAAGAGGCATGTGAGAAACCACTGAGGAAAGACCCCAGGCCAAGTGAGTTCTCCTGTGGGGACCAACTGGGCTGCTCAGCATCCTCATCTGAGAGAAACCACCCAAGCTGATTTTATACAACCAAAGTAAAAATGCCCACATCAGCTGTGACTCACTGACCAGAAAAATTCAACAAGGTGGATAGCGTAACACTGAGGATTTGCCCCTACCAAACCTCCCACTGTTTGATGGGACAGAAATCCAGCTCCTGGAAGAAGGCACCAGAGGAAAGGCAGAAAAGCTGAGTTACAGCAACAAGACTGGATTGTTGAAGCCACCAAAACAGCCAAGGTCCTGGCTCTCAGGACTGTTCCTTCAACTTTATTTGAACTGTAACCCAAAACAATCCTATTCCCACCACGAATATCCCCAGAAACAGGAAGCAGCAGTTAAATTGGTAAAAAATGACATCTCCACAGCACTGTGGAGGGGAATCCCAGGATGTTCCTCTCACAGGCAGTCACTGCTCTGCAAATGCCAGAGAGCTGCAGACCTCGGGAGGACAGCCCGTATTTCCAGGGGATGAGTCCTTGGTAACGAGAGACACTTTTTCCCCCCAGTGTGCCCTTCACTGCCTGCTACTCTGCACCTCCCAACATCTGCCCACAGTTATTTTCACTTAGCAAATTAGACTATCAAAAAAGGTTATCTTCATTTTAAATGGTTTACTTAATCTCATCCAACCTCTATTTTAACTATGTTATTTTTGTGAAGTTGAGCAGCGTTGGTAAACCAAAAGTGTTTGTCTTTTACTTATCTACAAAATCATCACACAAAATATGCTGTCAAAAGCAGGTCTCCTTTCCAAAAGCACCAAGGAGCTAGTTGGGTAGCCCACAGAACCCACTGAAGGATTTAGCTGGGGCTGGGCTGGTCTCTGTAGCATCCAGGCACATCTGTCTCTGCATTTTATACTAATTGGACAGAAATATAAATCAAAAGTTAAATGACTTCCATTATGTCACACACAAAAAATTAACAGAACAGAGAAGTCCTGATTCCTTCAGAACCTATAAGTGACATTAAAGAGGTGAATGGGCCATGTGCATGGGTGTATGCAATACCAGGCCTATAGGAACCATATCCCACTTGCCAACTCGTACAAGTCTGCTAAAAAAAGAATGTGTATCTCACAGCACAAACTGATATTTGACATTTCTGAGAAATTTTTAAGAGGAGATTGTGTACCATGACTCAGTTAGTGTCCTTGTTTTCAGACTCAGGAATAAGGGTTTTTATGATTTTTGGATAAAATACTTTTGGCCTATAGAGAAATTTATTCTGCTCTACTACATTTTTTCTATATTTTTTATTTCCCTATACCAGCTTAATTTTGGTAAAACATGCCAAGAAAGGCACAAGCTGAAGCATACATTAGTAGTTATAGAACAAGAGCTATAATCCATGCTGTCTAGTATTTCTCAACCAAAAACTTGAGACGCTGAAGTGAAGGGGAATTTTACTCTTGCTGAAGCCCTAATCTATCTGGATTCTTCAAAGGATAGCCAGAGTTGCTCTGTCTCATAGCATGAGGAAGACATACATATTCACCAGTAATTTAATAAACAAATTCTTTTGCAATTAAGAAGAGTTTGGCAGGTACAAGTAGAATCGGATTATTTGGGTCTGACTGGGTCAAAATAGTATTTAGTCTGGGACACTAAAAGGGAATAAGAGGAGAGCCTGCTTACATCTTACAGAGTACTACTTGGAGGCCAGACTTCCTTCCCACCAGTGCCGAGACGCAGCGCTCTGCTGATTCACTAGGTGTTCAGAGCCAGACAGGACCTTTCTGCTGCTCCCTGAGGCACAGCTAATGAGAGCACCACTGTGCTACAGAGCTGCCAAAAGATGATGGCCTTTACCAGGTAGGGCTGTTTCACTGATGCTGAGGGCTGTGACTTCTGCAGCTGAGTAGAGACAACTAAGATGGATTCTGTACTTGCAGAATACTGCTGGCATTCATTTGCTCCAAACATCATTATTTCTTATCCACCCCATGTCTCTGCATTTTAGCCAGAACCTCTTAGTTCCCAATAGCCAGGTCTTTCCATCTCATCCTAGGAGCAATCACTTGTAAGAAAGCTGTTGAGTAACCAGGGACCTCACAGCAAGGAGTACTTCCAGGAACTACCTGCAAAATAAATATTCATGCATATGCAAACATCTAGATGGTGATTCACTTCACACCCCATGGACCCTATACAATCATATGAAGTACCACGTAACAAACACAGAACTACTTGATCTGTTTGTGAAAATCCTATCCCGGTTTAAAGGGAATACCTGGGCAATGGAAAGTGAGGGTAGAGCTTGTTCTGAATCAGTTCCTCAAGCCTGTCCATGACAGGAAAGGCCAGAGTAACACACTGGAGAAACCACTGAAAGGGATCAGTCAGTGACAGATCCCCAATGGACTGAGCATCAAATCAGCCCCTATCCTGGCTATAGATTTAGAGAGACTGAAGGACTGCAGCTCCTTGGGCACATGAAGCCCAGTGAGCCCAAAGAACCACATCTACCTTCTCCAGATTCACTATAATGATGGTAATTTCTCACACACACTCTGATAAGATGGCTCATAAGCCATGCAGCAGAGCAACCAGAGTTGAAAACACTCTTCCTGGGATTATTACTATATTGTAAGCAATCAGTTTTGCCTCCATTATATTCCTACATAGACACTCTGAGATTTTTTTTGTTTTGTTATTTTAATAGACGTGTGAGTGCTCTATTTTCCATTAATTTATTTACAGACGTATTTTCCAGCTGCTTCTGATTATCATCTCTTCATTCAGATCTTCCTTCCCAAAGACAAGATTATAACAAAAATGCCATTTACTGTCCCCATGTTTACAGCATTTCTAAAGCTGACAGTTTGTTCTTCAGGATTGATGGGGGGTGAGTTGGGTAGGGAAGTTAGTTGTTTGTTTTAAAATGAAAACAGGCAGGCTTGGGGAACAGAGAGAATGAAATCTCATAGGGCTCAAGCACACTCTAAAAAATTCCACAGAAGCAGTTAAATAGCACTAAAGGTTGATTCACGCAAGAAATTATGCATCAAATGCATATAATTTTTACTGTTAACATCAAGACCTTGGTCTACATGTATGTCCTCATGCATAGTCAAAGCCTGCAATGCAAATAAGGCTGAGTCAGACTGCAAAAAGGCTGTTTCATTCTCTAACATGAAACATATGTTAAGAGCATGCTCTCTTTACAAATTTCAGCAAAAATTCTGAGTATGTTAATTCAGATATCTCTATTTGTATCTTTCCAGGCTGTACTCTACGTGGCTGCATCCCGATAAAGAGAAAATGGGTAGGAGAGTCTAAATTCTAAAGCCAAAAGTTTCAAAGTGTTTAGTCATTTTAGATGCCCCCTCTGAGATGCTTTGGATATGTCAAAGTTGCAGAAGATGAGAGCTCAGCATTTTCTAAATGTCAAGCTCTCTCCAAATTCAGATGTAAAAGCTTAGGCACCTAGTTCTATATTTGGGCACATTCAAGTTTAAATACTGACAGTTCCAGCACATAGTAATAATTCATACTCTTTCGCGAGATCCAGATTCCTATAGTCAATATAGTTAGACAGTTAAATGTAAGCAGCTTGATCTCCTAGCTATTTACTGGCTTCTCATTCAGTTCAGTTGCATTTGCTCACCACCTCTGAAAATCATACTATTTCTATTTAGGAGTCCTAACATAGAATTAAGGGTAGCATGATATTTAACAACCGTACAAGTGCTACTGGCCAGAGCCCTCAATGCTTTGCAACAGTAATGAAGCATCACAGTCCTTTCATAGGTGAGAAAACTTGAGTGAGAAAGACATCTTATTCCAGGGGAGATGGTCCAAAAAAGGAGTACTGCTTTAAATGGGAAATATGCAAAGACTGTAGTATTATAAGCTTCTGCAAAAATAACACATTAGAGACCCTTCAGTAGCCAAGCACTGAAGTTAGGCAAGAAATTAGCCAGACACCTAACAGAGGCAAGGGTTTCTTAGAAGACTAAACAAAGCTACAATTTCATAGCAAGAGATCTGATCATTATCATCTAAAAGCAAAACAGCAAACATTAAACAATTAATCTTTTGACAAATAGTCGTAACAGGGAATTTCCTCAACAACAAACTTGTGGACCAAGAAGCAGTGCAGTACTAAAGTGACTTATTTGGGAAATTTAATCCTTTCACAGTACTGGTGTGTAACATCAATCCCCTATGTGACTGAATGTTTTCAGGTCCTATGAACCACCAAGGATTCTGATTTAAGAACTGAAGGATCAAATATGGCACTGGGAAATCCCCAGAAGTGGGCACCCTCCACCTTCAAACAAGAACCCCTGAGGTAGCCATGATTCAGAGAACAGTTTTCCAGTGCTGCATATAAAATAGCAGTCAAAGAAATATCTGTTTCAGATAACAGTTAAAGCAACGCTGAAACAGCTAAACACAAGTTCATTTGGGTAGCTTGCTGATTTGCTTTCTGCTTTCTACAATTCCAGTTGGATGTGAAGATGTGCTTTCTCCAATTTCTCTCCTGTTTCATCTTCTGCATAAAGGCAGTGCTGGGCATCACACCACAGCAGCTGTATCCTTCTTCTTTTCAAACTCTAGGCCAAGGTCCTGTTTATGAATGTCGATAAAAACGCTTTTGACAAGCATAAATTGCAATATTAAATGAACAGGAGCTTGACATCCTGATGAAAATTTGCAACCATAAAAGTAACTAACAAAACTTGGCCAGAGAGTCGAGACTTACAAACACGGCTTCAGTAACAGTTCCATAAATTGCTTGTTTTGGTTGGGGTCTTTAGAAAAGAAAATGGTGAATTTGAAAGCCACATATTTTATGCAGTTGTCAACAGTTTTCTGCTGTTTTTTGTTCTGTTCCTGTTTTGTATTATAAAGAATGATTAAACAGGGAAAAGCTGCACTTTTGAGGCAAACGAGGATGACAAGTGCCTGTGGACTACATAGGATGGGAAATACTGTTTTACTCATAATGCTGTGCAATGAGAGATTAAGGGGTTGTTCTTGTTTCTGCTGATCTTATTTCCTGCAGCATCACCATGCCAGTGCAGGGAGCCCTCCATCTTCATGGGCTGCAAACTCCTCAGAACAGGAGTAAGTTTATGGAGTGGGAGAGCCATCTCCCCACACAAAACAAAAAAAAATCAGTTGTTATTTGGACTATTTAAATCTAGACTAATTCTAGGGACCTCATAAGATTTACTGAAGAATTATGTTAACAAAAGTGAATATGGGATCTCTTGCTCTACGCAGGTAAACAATTTATTAGAGAGAATGTAACAAATCAGACATAATGCCTTAACTGCATTTTTTCCACACAGATTTCCACCCTTCACAATAAATCTATCCTTGACCTCTAACTGAATATTTCTGCTCAGGAACACAGATAGGTAGGTTGGTTGCTTGTTGGCTGGCAACTCCACTGCTGTGTTTTAAGGTCTTTATAAATTAACGTCAATGCTTCACATAATTGTTTTTTTCAAACTGGTCAGGTTTCTGTGCACTCTAATTGTTCTATAGCAATGTGGTAAACACTTCCTGCAGACAATTTGTTAGGAAGTTTGGATTTTATATAACCCAGGAAATGAAGTCACCAGACCTGTGGGCTGGCTGTAATGATTCAGTCCCCTGGTTCCTGCAACAAGCAGGCACTTCAGACACAAAAACGCAGAAGCAAAGACAAACTAGTGGAAAGAAAAAGGATGCATAACAATTTCTCCATTTACTCTATTCGTATGCAGAAACTCCGAAAGTTGCAAAGAACTTCCACAGAGTTCCAGCCATTTATTTTTATCCTTGGTGCCAAAAGTATAAATATATTCTGACCCTTCTCCTTCTCTTATCTTCATTGCATTGGGAAACAGAATGAGACATGACACGTAGTGGGGGACTGAAATTTCTGTCTGTATCTTTTCACTAGAGCAGCACCACTTTTTATAATTTCCTTCATACTTCTATTGGTTACAAAATACATGTGTCTCTTTCTATTAACTTCTCTCCTTTTGCATCATCAATCATTTCATCAATGCTCTGGAAAAATGCTATATAGCTACACCTAGTGCAGCATTCCCCGAAATGACCTAAAAGCCCTGAAAAGTTCATAGATTATTAGCTCAAAATTAACTTGGATTTGACCATCTTTGGAGCTTTCTGAAGGTTTTATTTGTTTCAGAAAGCCTTTGAGGAAATTCAGGGAAGTGCAAGATGCTTTCTGACCTAGAACATTATTTGCATTTTACCTGCATAACTATTTATTGGGAAAAGGGATAATAAGATCAAATTAAATATTTCTGTAACTTGAAGAAATCACTACATAGCTGGGACCCTCCAAATAAGTGCTTTCTTAGTGCACACCAAAATAATTTCCAAATGATTTGCCAAGCACCGCCACATTTTTGAACCTCAGATACAGCACTGTCGCTATACAGGTGCTCAGAATTAGATTTACGCTTTTGTGCCTATTCCATGACTTCTACTTCATCTAACATTAAAATGATCTTTTTTAAAGTTTGTTTTATATAGCAGAAATATTAGTTCTTGATGTAATCATCTTCCTTGAAAGATATTTTTACCTGTCTTTATGAAATGTAAAAAGTTGTCTCCTTCACTGTGAGCTGATCTCCTGAGACATGCTGTTCTGCAGCCATGGAAGTTCTTATCTAGCCTTCACCAACCATGCAGCTGTGGTGCGTGACCTCAATACAGACTTCCCCCAGAGTCCTCTAACTCTATAAGAGGAACCAAAACATTAGTAAGCAGAGCAACGTTTCCTCCCAATGGTCACAACAGATGCCATTGCAAAGACGGAGAAAAAGGAGAAACAAAATACAAAATTTAAAAAGACTAAGGGAATTTCACATTGCATACAAAGGAAGAATCCTTCGCTGCCTAATATCCTGGAAAATATTCCACATTTAGTAAAAATAAAAGTTTAAATCCGGAAATCTGTTCAAACCATATATGTTCCAGTGGTAAGGTCAAACCACAACATCATCTGCCTCTGAATCAACTGGCTTTGCAGGCAGCTACTGGAACCTGAGGACTTCCGCACATCCCAGCTTTCTACAAGGGGAGGAGCAATTGCTCTGCAAACTGCTGTCAGTTCTTCTTTAGCGAAGCAATTTAAACACTGTATGACCTTCTCTGTTGATGCAGGTGGGCACACTTAGGTGTCTTCTGCCTTACCCATCTGACACACAGCCAAAAGGATTGAATTTGTACAGCTCCTACCGGCAGCCATACTATTACTGTTGTAACAGCCTTCTCCCAGAATTATACCACAACTACAAATCTGGGTCTGCTGCTGGCATGCACAGTTTAAGAGAGTGCTACATTATCCTCACACCGCTGCAACCACTATTAAGGATTTAGCACAAGCCAGTATTTGTCTGTCAACTCTGACTGACTGAATTCAGAAAAATGTAGCCAGTCCCAAATCTGGCACTTTGCTTTCCTGTCAGGGATACACAGAAAAATCTGAATTGGAGAGGAGAAGGAGAAATGTGAATTATCACACTGGGGCTAAACAACCGGCGTGGTAGCAAGCAGATGAGAAGAGGTAAGGGAAGGTCTGAGTCACCCTTTGTGTACTTTAAAACTGACCAGTGAGATCAGGCTTTATGTTATCCCCATTTCAGTGTTGCATATGAAGGGAACAAGTAGAATACAAGTACTTTTTTTAGTTTCTTGGAAAACACCAGTGAAAGCAAAGAGCAGAAAAAACAGGTGGGCCTAGCATGTGTGGAGATAGAAAACAGGTAGTGAAAGATTCAGCACCAATAGTCTCAGGGGAATAAGGAAAAGAGGAGAATTTTGGCTCTCACTGAGGTTCTTCTCTTCAGAGCTCACTTGATCCTGAAGCCAATGATAAAATTAATCTTCAAAAAAGGAGTGGAAATAAAATTAGAATTAAAAAAAAAAAAAATCCTTCTGGAAAGCATCCTGCTGACAGCCTGTCCTACTGAATTTGATTGGAATACCCCTGAAAATTAAGCAAGCCTGGTTTATCCTTCCATTACCCTCAGTGCTGACATTTATTAATTCCCAACCATAACAACAATTCTGTTGCATGTTTTTACATATTATGCATGCACTCACGCTGCTCAGTTCTTCACAGTTAGAAAATAGATTCAGAGCTTCAAATGGGTAAGAGAGGCAACAGTCATAAGTAAATCCCAAGGGAGAAATAAAAGGACTTAATAGCAGGCTATTATTAAACTCTATTTGATATATTAAAAAATCACAAGGAAGCCTGTCAAAAAAATTACCATGATCAAATAAATTACAAGGCAAAGCTGCCAGTCATGTCTTGCGTACTGGTACGGCAGAGACACGATGGGAAATAAAATACCCAGAGCCCAGAGCAAAACCAGGCTTGCCCTGTCCAGCACGTGCCTGCCTTGCTCGTGGCCCCGCTGCCGCCACCCAGCCTGCACCAGCTCCCGCCCCGGCACCTTCCCTCCCGGCCGGCCACGCAGCGGCTGGGGGTGCCGCACAGGCTCAGCATTGGGGCTGGAAGCCCCACTCCCACTTCGTTCCACCTCCTCCCCAGCAAAACCGTTCTTCTCCTCAGCTCCTTGTTATCTCCTGCCTACGCACCCGCTGTATTCGCATGTACTTTGCCACTTTGCAAAGTGCTCTTGGGATTACTTAGGTAAAGCGCCAAACCAAAGTTGCTCCGCTTTACAGCGCTGCAATCCTGGCTTTATAAAACTCAACCTCACACGGCGGAGAACTGTCAGAGATTAACTTCAAAATGTTTTCTTTAAAGCACACAGTGTCAAAACTCTGCACAGGGTATTGCAACCAGTGCTTCTTCAATGAAAAAGCCATCCCTCCTTCAAGAGGTTTGCCCAGTGAGACACCTAAGGGGTAGGTAGAGGGGAAGCCGAGGCTGGACGTGCAGCCTCTTTTCTCTCCTTTGTGCCCAGGCATGACAGTACCACCCAGGTGTGGCTGTATAAACCAAGTTTCTCTTTCTAGAGACCTCCGTACATGCATTTCCCAGGGATGAGTGACTATGAGCTTAAAGCAGTATGGTAGTGGCGTAACAGTACAGCAAGGCAAAGTTTGGAGGAAGAAGCAATACTTTCCCAGTTCAACTTACAAAGCTGGAGAAAAGAAAGGCATGTGAGCACCTGAGGCCTTTTTCAGAATTTAGGAAGTTAAAGGTTGCACCAGGGGAATATGAGAGTTAAGAGAGTTTTTTCACTTCAGTTTGCAGTATCAGTGTAATCTCAGGCAATTTTTTCCCCTTCATTGTATTTATTAGACCTTTTGTTTGCTCAATTGTTTCCCAAGCTAGGCATCTGAAACCCTGATGAATCGTAGTCAAGAAAAAGCAGCCAGAAGCCTGGGTGGCTCCAGGGCACGCGTGTGCTTCAACATGTTGGTGTCCCTGTGCGTTTCTTAAACTATTCCACTTAAATAAAAGTTAGAGAGTAAACACATTGCTCTGCTTACATTTCCAGATGCTTCTTGCTGTCTCCCCAGAAAGCACTGCTTCAATTTAAGGGACATCAAGAGCTTCTGTTTGGTTGCTTTTCTTTTTCTCCCTCCCCCTCAAATGGCTTAAAATCTTGATAACCTCTAACCTAGCTGTCAAATCTAGTACACTTAAGCGAGAAAACCCACTGACGTCAACAGAACTACTCACATGAATAGTTACAGCTTGATTTGGCCTCAAGGCTTTAGATATGTTTAGGCCATTTAGATCAATTCTAAGCCTCAGATTGCTTTTGCAGTTTCAAATATTTAAAAAAAGCAGCCCAGAGGACACCACAGAAGGAGCATGGGGGAGACAGCAGAGCTGCCACCACTTTATTCACCATGGAATGTGGTTTGTAGCAGTCCAGGTGCAATGACACCAGCCAAACCTTTCTGTACACGTCCCAAAAAGCCCTCCTCTCAAGGCAAAGAGTCAGACAAGCCAAATCCTACCCCACATCTTCAGTCCACAGTCATTCTGCAAACACCCATTTATTTCAAAGCAAACAGAAAGTGTTCAGCAACCAAACAGAACTCAGGACACTCTCAGAAGTGCCAGCTCTACACAGGCTGCTGGGAGAGACCCCATGGCAGTTAGAAGTTGTGCTAGCAGGACTGCAAGGCAGGGAGACCTTTGCTGCTGCAGATGCAGTAACTTCCACTGTGACAACAGCTTCTATAGAAACCAGCCCTCTTCCCCCAAGGAAACCCAGGAGGTTTAAAATAATCATACTAATAAAGTAAGACACCCCTGCCCCTGATGGCTGGTGACCTTTGGGGGGTCACCACCTTTGGGGGAAAGATGGCATAATACATCCAACATGTGAATCACAATCCTGCACAAAATGGGTATTCAATTTCAGCAGTCCCACTGGCATCAATATACTTAAGCAATTGATCAAAACCAGGCCAAACTGTTGGATGACGTTCAGCTCCTAACTTGCACTATATAAAAGGGAACATTTGCACCTTGGGCTTTAGCACTGGAGGGTTTAAACACAAATCTGTTTTGAAGAGCAGGTTTTGTTATCCTCACTTTCTTCATTTGTATTGAGCTGTCACTGACATTTATTCTTGCCTGTCGCTCACAATCCTCAGGACAACTACTGTAATCCTTTAAAGAACTAGCTAATGGGATTTATGCAATATTACACAGAGAACCTGTCAGACTACGCATCCTTGAATGTCCCTCCCAAAAAGGAGTCCAGGACCCTAAAAAAAGAGAGTGTGCTTGCTGGTAGAAAGGCTGTTTTGCCCCAGGGTTCTTCCTCCGTCCATCTCTCTTTGCCTCTACATTCAGCTACATCACCTGTAGCGCACAGATATTCACTAGTCACTACGCAACTTGGCTGCCACCTGATACTTCAAGACAAAAAGATAAAGCAGAACGGAAGAGTTACTGATATATATATGTCATATGTCCATCTGCAAGGAATATATATATTTTTTAAAAGTAAACAAAAAACCCCACATCACAACCCTAGATCACTCTGCAGTACACACAAGTACCATATTTGGGAACATGTAGACTATGTCCCTACCACTCACCTCAACAAGTCTCACTCCTGCAGTGCTCCTCTATACCTTGCAAGCTATGACCACTGTTATCTCCAGTTCTCTGTCTCAGTCCTGACCTCGTATGCTGACACCCCATGTCCTTTCCCACCTCCTACACATCCTCACACACACACTCTCTCTCTCCCATGTCTCTAACCTGTGTCTGGCCCACTGAGAAGACATAAGGCAGTACATGTCATGACAGGTTCAGAGCCAAATGCACAACAACCTCCTGGTTCCCAGACACACTTCTGGTCAGCTCTGCCTGACTGGCAGGGACGTCCCAGCAGAAGTAAGGAATAAGCCCTCCCTGCATCTCCCACAGCTAGATATTACAGGGTCACTACCTGATACTGAACCCTGCAGAGTCTTCAGGAAGATCTTGCTGCCAAATTCCTTGAATGTGGCTCCTGGACTGAAAAGCAATTGGGGATTTACCTGTACAATGAGAGACAATCCGACTCTGAAAGCCTTTTTTCCTTTGGCACCCTCCTTGAAATTACAGGGAGATTGTAAATTATCCCCAAACCAAGCACTGCAAAGCCCAGAAATTCTCAGCTAATAAGCTGTACGTTGAGGTACAATTACGTTAAGGTATTTGACAAACATCTAGTAATAGAAGTGCAACTATAGCATCCAGGCTGCCCAAAGCAGTCTCTGAAGTGATGCTAGGCATTAACTCTAGGACGATGATGTGGACATCCTTGTGTCAGTATAGGCCAGGCGACAGAGGGGATTACTGTGACTGCCTCAAAGAAAGTACAACAGCATTGCTTCAAGTGTAATCTCTGCCTGGACCTATCTATCATCACAGAAGCCAGGCCATGAAGCTTTATTTTAATACGGTCTCAGTGAAAGGCATTCTTCTATCCACTTCCTCTTGTTTATTATTCTTTCAAATATCTGATAAGATACTTTTCAGCTGTGGCTATTCACTTTCTGTTTGCATAGGTCTTGGGTTCATCACAAGCTACAAGGTCAGCATTAATCTAAACAATGGTTGGTTGTGGGCGATTTTGCCAAGTGGAAAACACTCTAAAGGCTAGATTGTTATCATCAATAGTGCAATGAGCAGGCGGGAGAAACAAGCTCTACATACACGCGTACAGATGAAGCAGGGCTACTCAGATGCCAGGTCATGGGTGTAGCACATGCACTAGAAGCCATGGCTCCTGCCCAGGGATCATTAAAAAGGAAAAGCAGGGAGGAGAGAAGGAGGAGCCTTCCTTCTGCCCAACACATTAGTGTAGCCAACCAGCCAGGCACCTGTGAGAAGGGTGGAGAAGGCATCCAAATGGTGCAGGAAGCTATCTGCCTTCTACCTGCAGAGCATATTTAAGGCAATGAAATAGCTCACAAAGCATGCCTTTTCCAGCTGTGCCCCACGCTGTCATCTGGCCTACAGCAAGATCTCTTATGGGCAATGTACTGACAAAGTGCCCTGAAGAAAATTCAAAAACAAAACCCAAAATTCAGTAAATCAAGCAAAATAGTCAGTCTGCATGAAACCTTTAAAAGTAATTTCTTTGGGGAATGCTGATTGCTAGCAGACACAAGAGTAAAGCTCCACTGGTTTGTAATATCATATTTGATAACTGTATTTATAGTTTGTCGCTTGTAGAGCCAAAACCTTCCAAAAAATACTCCCTGAACCTGGAAAGCATGCATCTTATCTCTTGTCCTTTACATTCCCGTCTTCAAAACACACCCTTTCCTGCAACCTCACCATCAGGAGCAACCTAATGCCAATCACACCAACCTAATGAAAAAAATCAAAATTCCAATAGTAAAAAAACCAACCAAACAAACAAAACACACCACTACTAATCAAACCTTGCTAATGCAAGCAATTTCATGACCCTTTTTCACACAGATCTGTTTTCTGTGGGTCATCTGTCCATAAGATAAACTGTGTTTCCCAGTTTAAGACGAAACATGATGAAGACCGTAGCACTAATACCCATCTATTACCATTAATGGAACAAACTGCAAGTGATATTTGTTCTCCACGTTGTGTTTGACCTCCAGATTGGCAGATCAACCTTTCCGGAGTCTAAAGCTCTTTGTAAAGGGAAGGTAGATACAAGCACTGGCAGTACAGGCAGCCCAGACAAAGAGTGTTAACACTGACTCAGGAAAACAGCGGCTCAAGAGGATAAATCTCTATGGCAATGTAATTGTGGGTGTCTCTAAGAATAATGGTAGCCAGCACTTTTCTGTGATTGTTATTTTGCGATAAGAGACAGAAATCAACTAAATAATTTATTTCTTCTGATCAATATTCATGGTTTCCAGGAGCTGCTACCTTAAAAAAGATCTGATCTGGAGGCCTTCAAGGGAACCATTCCTAATTCTCTCATTAAACACCTCTGAGATATCCTGTTCTCTGTATTACTTCTATAAACACCTGAAGTGAAAATATTTACATTATGAGTTAATTATTCACTCTGATTGTGCAGTAACCTTGGACTGACAATCCATACTGTGTTTTTTTAAATCCCATTTTGTTCAGCGATTGTTCAACACACAATGGTCTGATGGCTCAGTTGCAGCCAAGAAGCATACCACAAAGCCAAGAAAAAGTGCAGGCACTCAAAACCAATTCTCTGGACATCATCATGCCACCACCCAGCTAGCAAGGCCAGTTATCTAGCCCCTCTCAGTCACCAGCCACCAACAGCTCCAAAAAAGTCAAAAGATCTGCTAGGGATAGTATGGCTGAGGGGAAGTCATTGGGACTTCAGCCATTGTGATGGGTGGCAGTATAGCAGCTGCTGATTTCAAACTTTACAACCATGAAAGATTTTTATATGTTGAGGTAAGACTTCAAAGCAGCCATGGATGAAGACTCTGCTCTTGCAACATCAAAGCTGTTGTATTTGGGGCGGTTACTTTGAAATGGTGAACTTTGAAGAGAAAAGGTGAGGGACTAACTCAGTCTGTACTACAAGTAGTTTGCTACTCTTCACTCCTGCAGCTATATGCAACTTCACATACTTCTAGCACACTCAATAAAGCAAATTTCCTACAAGGATATTTAATCCTGTTCATCGAGAACAAGGTCAATGAGGGAAGCAAGATTAGATATTTCAAAAGACATATGATAGTTCCTTTCTGTTGCCATAACAAAGAAAGGTACTTTAAATCAACACTGCTAAGCTGAATTCAGATTTATACAGCCCTCCCTGTAGAAGAATCATTCCCCCCCACCCCCCAACACCTCTCTCTTGTTACAAGACAGGCTGCTGCAGTCAGGGTTACATCACGACTATAGATGGCCTTCCCTTAGCAACCAGCTTAACTTTATTGATTTGATAGTTGATTATTATGGCAACAAGCTCAATTCTTACTGCTTATAAACTTTTTTAAAGGTCATCAAGAAAACAGAAATAAAAGCTGGATTTCTTTACAATTTTTGTGGCATGTAGAACCCATGAAGCTATTGGGAGAAAGCAACAAAAATGCAACAAGAAGGGAAGACAAAACCCAAAAATCCCAAACTAACGAAGGGAATGTGACCGTGGCTGTGGTAGGGATACCTATACTCTTTCCTCAGCTCTGCCATAAGCTTTCTCAGTGACTTTGGATGGAACCTGGATTTCCCACTATCATTTGTGCTTTGGAAAGTCCCTCCCTCTCCAGCTCTGTGGACCTTATCTTAAAATTTTTATTTTAGAGGCTTTGTTGTTCTTTTTTTTTTTTTTTTTTTTTTTTTTTTTTTTTTTTTTTATCCCAGGAAGAGGTCACTCTTTAAAAAGAGTTAAGAAACAAAAGTCAGTTTAATGTTTTTAAAAAGTACTGAATTTGCAGGCAGATGGTTGCCAGATTTCATCATCACCTGGCAGAGAAACCTCTCCCCCAGCTATGTGGCTGTGAAGATGCCTGAGTTAAAAGTGCATTTCCAGTCTGCAGTACGCTGAAAAGCAATGATCTAGCTTTCTCCAAGTCTATTCCATAGTTCTGACCTGAAACTCAACACAAATTTTACCAGAGAACTACAAGATCACACATAATATTCCTGTTCCAGTCACTCAAAGCTGATATTCCTTTGACAGAACTGCTAAAGTACACCCTGATTCCACCTGCATACAGAGTCCTTCTTAACATCACAAGAAACACAACAGCAAGTTTGTAAAGTAAGCAAAAAGAAGACTATACGGTGGCCAATTTTGTGTTCAAAGGTTTGTCTGGGAAGAATTCCAACTCATGTGATTTGTGAGACCCCATCTTATCATTAAAAGGGAATAATTTAAATTTCAAGACAAGGAATAGATAACTAAATATCAACATTTTAAAATAACAGAACAGTACTTCCTCTGCTTCACCTGTGTTACTCATAGGTAGTTCATATCACTTGTGCTTTCACATAGAGTTCTCAGAAAATTATTTGATACTATTTTAGAAATTAAAATAATGGCTAGTTTTACACCATTATTTGAATTAGATCTGTGCGAGGAAACTACTGCATTTCGTGAACAGCATGAATATTATCCTTATGAATGAATCAACTATTTCCAAATATGGATTGGAAAATATTCAGCTACCAGATATTTGGAAGAGCAAGCACCAAAACAGGCTCAGAAGTCTGATACAGATGTCTAGGACTCAAGAAAGCATTCCATCCAATCAGTCACTGGATTTAGATTCAGTCATCTCTCTGAGTCACCCATTTCGTTGCTATTCTTCACTTATTTTGGGTGCGGACTGAAAGCAGTTGCTCTTAGTTCCTGAAAACTCTATGTCGTGAAATTCCCACAGCCCAAAGCAAAAGAAATAGAGAAAAAAAGATCACAGTTTCCTTCAGCAATGAGCCTGCTCCCTTTATGCAAGAGTTTCTTTTCCACCTCCCCTATTGCTGCTGATGTACATTGCAAATGCCTGCTGTCAACCAGTATTGCCTATCTTCTAAGCTTTCCAAGTTCCTACTTCTCTGCTCTTCTCAGCAATAGTTATTTATTACACAGTTTTGTACTGGTGCCTGCGACCATAGACTTTGAGGCCTTGCATCTGTTAACCATGTTCTCTCATTAAGGTTCCCACAACAAACAAAAGCCTCAAAAGTTTTTTCTTCCTGCTCTTTTCCTAATGATGCCCTTCATTCTCTGTCCATCATAGCTCACAGTTTATCCATCTTATTTCCATTTTAAGTTCAAAATTTCAGCATTCCAAAACAGCATCCAACCAAAAGACTCTCCAGATATGAACGCCATCTCAAATCAATTACCAGGGTATTCATCCTTCACAATAATATCTCTATTATTTTCTCTTCCTATTGAATTCAAAGATTGAACCACTGACATGCTTTCAGGGTTTACGGTGGGGGGGGGGGAGGGGAAAGAGAAAAAACACCACTCTCACAGCTAATCAAGAGAATCGTGTTTTTCAAGTTCCTCAAAACTTAAATCCTAAGCAAGAGGAACAAGGAGCATGTTTTTTGTTACATGTGTACATTGTACATAACACAGAAGCGCCTGACACACCCGCAAGGTGCTGCCAGAATGCAGTCATCATCAGACAAAATCAAATTCAGTGTTAGGAGGATGACATTTTCATTGGAGAAAATAAGAACTGCACCTGCATTTAGTCCTCTCTGAATCACATTACTCCGAAACAAATGGAGACCAAAGAACACTTGTCTCTTAAGAAAAGCAGCAGGTCCAACAAACCATCAACAACCAAGCATTAGTTATCATGATTAGCAATTTTAAGATTCAGAGATTTTTTAATTAAGGGATGGATAGTTTGGGTTATAGCAAACTAACTAGAAGATTCAATAAAAGAGTCTAATAACTGTTTGTGCCAGGAATCTCCATTTAGGTATCTTGTAAAACTTTGATTATGCCTGAAAATTTGATATACACAGTAAATGTTTGAAGTGGTTGAGTGCAAGCATGCAAACATTTTTGTATTATATTTAAACTAACCGATCCCCTGCTATAACATGCTGAACGTGCACAAGATTATGCAATAACTCATCAATACAGGTAACACTGTGCTGACAACTCAAACTTGCCCTTTTCTAAATACCTTCAAAAACATGTAACACATTCTGGACCGTCAGTCATGCATGTCAACTAGGACTGGGTACACTAAAACCCTAAAGAAATATATGCAGCCTCCAAAAACCACCGCATGCTTCATGATTCATTCTCCCATATCAAGCTTCATTTTATTTCTTGCCTCTTGCTACTGTTTGCATCTTAAGTTAAAGCCCTTCACAGCCAGGATTCTCCCTTTACTTGTTTTGCACTCCTACTTCTAATAAAGCCTGTTGGCACTTTCTCAACATCAACAACACAAAAACAAATAACAGAAAGTGCTGATTACAGGCATCTTTATCAGACCTCTGAGTCCAACATCCATTAACCACAGACTTCTGTGACACTGTCAGTATCTCTTTATAGGCAGCCAAAATGGTATCACAGAGATGTTGCAAAGACCACATCATGAATCAGTTTGCTAGTTCACACAGCTAATGTGTTCAGGAGCACAGAAGTCAAGTGAAAGCTCCAGCACTGAACCAGCTGACACATGGCTCATGAAGCTAGCCTGTGTTAGAAAGGTCTTGTGGTTAGCACCCAGTAGGTAAGCATTGATTTATTCTGGTTTTCAGTCTGTGCTCTGGATAAAAAAGCAAGCCTTGAGAAAAGGGTTATGGAGAGTTTTCTGGACAGGACTTCACATTTCCTTCCCTAGTAGAGGAGCATGCACAGCTCATATTGAGGGTGGGTGCATTGTTTCAAAATGTACTAGCAAAAATACACTTACTTTATTATAGACTGCATTATTGTCATTACACGGGAAAAAATGCTGAAGCAGCATGAAGTATCCAAAATCTCCTTCTGGAATACCATCTTTCAGGTGAATGCAAAAGCAACTTTAAGTTGGTCATATGATATGTCCTATATATTTGAAGTATTCAAACTGCAGATATGTTATGGACAAGAAGAAAAATTAATAGTTAACCCAGCCCTCCTCCCTCCCTACCACAGTTGTACACATAATTTTAATACATTAACTGTACTTTTATACTTTAACGTGCTCTTTAATTCACACTTCCAGTACCAGCCAATAAGAGTTAGCTTCTCTATGCACGTTACACTTTCTTTCTTGCCAAATTATAATAATAGATTTTACTCAAAAATTCCAGAAGAAAAACCACCTTTCTATGAGAAAATCAAAAAGAATACTTTTCATTCAAAAAGAAACTTGTAAAAAGTGACAGCCCATGGGCTATGACATAAATTGGTTTAAAACTTTTCATTCGGTATTGTCAATGCTTTTAATAGGTATGATGGGCACTATTGTCTACTGCAACTACTATATTGCACGTTTAACAGAAACTCTTCAGAAATTCAGTCAGAACTTGATTCAATTCCTGTTGAAGTAAATATAGATTATTTCTGAAGACAAGATAGCTTTCTACACACTTGAAAAGAGTTCACCATATTCCCTGTGGGCAGGATAAGCAGCAAAAAGTTTAGATTTTAGCAAGAAAGATTTAGTCTTGATATCAGGAAAAACTCCAAAGCTGAGACTAGTGAAACACTGGAGTAGATTGCTGGCAGAGGTCATTGGATATTTGTCACAGAAGGCATTGAAGACAAAACTCCACCAGGATTCATTGCTCTTGGTGATCTCCTGCCTTCAAAGAGATGGACCTAACGGCTTCCAGCAGCTCCTACCAAACTTTCTACAAATCTATGACATCAAGACACAGTTTTATAAATAGAATTAATGCAGCATATTTCCCATAAATTTCTGTCCTAATGCTTCCCTGCTCTGTCAAATCTCTCCTGTGTGCCAGGTGGCTTTCCTTTTCCACGTGTCTCCCCCACCACTCCATGCTGGGTTAAGCCAATGACAGCACATGCTTTGACCAGTCTGGAGCTACCTGTGTGCCCTGCCGCTGACCAGATGACTACTGCCTCTGAGAAGGCAGAAAGTGCAGGGTAATAATCTCTGCAATGCAGGCATTCTTTTGATTCTCCTTTCTATACCTAGCCACATTTTTTTTTTTTTTAATTTTTCAGAAAATTATCATCTCTATTCCTGCTAGCCGTCAAAATATATATGTGGAAATTGGGTTAAAACAAAGAGGTTATCTGAAGATAAGTGGAAGAACTGAAAGACAGATATAAAGTGTGAAAAAAATTAGCCTTGTTAAAAATGGATTTTGGATTAATCTTCAATAGGGTGAGTTTGTTAAAAGTTTTGAAACTTTTTCAAACTAGAAAATTGAAAAAAAAAATGAAAGCAAGGAAAATTTCTGACACCAAATTTCCTTAGCAAAGTTTCTGTAAAACACAAAGAGCCTTAAGTCATCACATGAATCACTGACAATTTAATCAGCTTCTGGGAGTTTGTCATCCTCATCATGAGTTGAATTTAAGACCTTCAAAAAGTTCTTTCACTCCATTTATGAACTGCTGCACCTACTGATTCAGCCACCCACACCACACTTTAGACTACCAGAGATTCAGCCAAGAATCCAGAAAGTTAATATTAATCTTAAAGGCTAAATGAGCTCCTACTAATGTAACCCCTGGATTTCAAGAAGCAGCAGCAGCACATTTTTTTCAGATGGGAGAGCTTTAGGAGATCATCAATACTATAAAATGGAGCATCATCAGGTGAGAGCTCCTTATGCACAAATGCAGCAATCTTCACAGAGATTTTTCAAAGTCTGCATATGAACAGCAGTGGGAGACCCCATACACTGCAAGAGGCAGAGCAGGTGCAAAATCCAGAGCCAGATTCATCTCATCTTCTCTAGAGCTCTCCTGGAAAATAACTTTAGACTATTTACATGCTTAAACCAGGAGTTGTTTTTTAAAATAAAATTACTTAGCAAGAATGCATGTGGCACATAACGGGCAGCTTTTTAAAACTAAAGCTCTGTAAGTCACAATCTGCTCTTTTGACAAATGAAATGAATACTGCCTTCAGTGACAACAAAGCCCCCAGCTCAAAGTTCTTGTGATGAGAGATCTTAAAATCCTAAAATATTAACATCTCAGATCATATCAGTGCACTTCTTGATTCTTCTTTGGAGTGAAATAATAGCATCAATAGTGTAGATGTCCTGGTTTTAACTTTATTAGTTATGTAATTTATGATATATCTGATGATGTCTTTGCAGAAAAGCCAGCATTGAGATTTCTTAGCATGTCTGGGCAAAGAATCTTGCTGAAGTACAAGCAAGTGCAATAATAAAGAGTAGGTTAGATATTTCTTCTGGCTTCCTTGGAAGAAATCTTGTATTTCAGCTTTAAAACAAATGATGATCCTTTAAGGTGGAGAACACCGCAGTTGAATGATTTTTATGGTTCAATTTTGGCTACAGTCTGAAAAAACCTTGAGATTTTTTCTAATAAAAGGATTTGTCTGTCATTGACAAGACAAGGGCAAAGTGTTCAGTACCCCATAATTTGAGTACCTGGTACAATGTCATTCAGCTGCCTGTAGATTTGTGGATAATGTGTGATTGACATTTCTGTAAATGAGAGCAACATATTTGCAATACCTCACTTTGTTTTTTTGTTCCTTGACTTTTACTGACATCCAGTGGAGATACACTCAAACCTCTTCAAGTGCTAATACCAATTTCTTGCCCGTAAAGCACCTGTAAGTTAAGTTACCAATGGGATAGAAAGCCTGCCTTGAATGTGTCTGGTTTTCAGAAGGTTCTTCCTTGTTTAGTCTGTTCACGATACACATTCCTTTACAAGTTCAAACCTTAAAACTGTTTCATTATTTTCAAACACCACTTATTCCCAGTTCTGACAAAACCATTCTCATGCTTGAGTTTCTGTTGCACTGGTACAATTTCATATTCTTCTCCTTGTACTTCGTATCAATGTACAAATATAGGAAAACAGATTAGAAACAACGTCTGCTTCAAAGACTGTGTCCTCATCACTGTCAAATGAAGCCATCTCTGTGTTCTCATCATAATTTGAAAGAAGGCCAGTGTCTTATTTTTGTATGTGTGAACTCTGCTTACTGACTGGAGGAAGATTGTGAATACCATAATTAAACCCTCACATAAGTACACACAAGACACAGATCCCAACAAGGGAGCATGTGGAATCCATTAACTAGAATCATTTTAAGAATAAATGGCAATTAAACAATCTTACCTGAGCTTTTTTTTCTTATCCTTCTCGACTAATAATAGCTCCTAGAATTCACACTTACTACTGACAGTTTAAACCCCAGCAACTCAACAAAGTTCTGCATGGTGGATATGGTCAGGCTGAGCTGCTCAGCAGCACAAAGCAAACCTAAAGCCCACACTTTCACATCCTATCCACACTACTGACTTCTACTCAATAGTATACTCAGAAAAGCAGAGATTCTCTGAGATTTACATTATCCAAAATGTCTACAACCCTTTCAAGAGAAAGAAAAGGGAAACATCTCCAGATTTGAGAACATGCGACTGCTACAAGCTGAAATACCCATATCTCAATGTGGAACATGTTCATCCTTGAATACTTTCATGCAAATCCCACATAGATTAAAAGGGAGTTCTGGACAATGAAGGGACCAGCTAACATAGACTTATATGAAAAGTCTGTGCTCAACCACTGAGTCGGGAAAAGCATGACAGAACTCATTACCTGTGGTGAGTCATTTTTTTACCATGGAAGGGTGTTCTTTGCCTATGCAATTGTTAATTAACAACAGGAGTGGGAGACTTCATTTTATTTCAAAACACTTTTTTTTTTTTTTTCCTCCAAATACATGAAATGTCTTTGTATATTGGAAAAGGAGTTTTAGCCCTCAGTTTCACAGGTAAGTGGGTTTGACCTGGATACTTAAGTTTCAAGGCATTCATGTAGCTTACAGTGCTATATTAACCATTCAAAATCTGGATCAAATGGCTAGCAAAACCAGACGAGACAGCTCCCACAATGATGCCTGCAGAACAGGAGACTTGAGCTCACACTGTGTGAGATACAAATCTGGTAATTGAACAGCAACAGGAAGACCACAATTGTCTTTACAGTGAAGTTTTTGTAAGACAAACTGACACAGTGAGTCCCTTGCTCTTTCTCTTCTTATCTTAAAAATAATAATTGGAATAACAATAGCAACATCAAGGATAGGCTGAACCCTTTCAATACTACTGCTAATCTCCTCAAATTCAGTCAAAACTCATTTGTGGCCATGTGTCCAAACTGTGTGGTTCAGTTGCCTCTGAAGAAAAAATAATTCTACTAGGTTCTCCTCATCTCAGTTCCAGTAAGGCAAAACAAGTGGGCAGTATAATCATTCTTGTGTGACTCTGTGAACACAAGAACAGGAACATGTTCTCTGAAAGACGTAATCACTCCCAAGACAGTGTCTTGGCATGTCTCAGATAATCCATATGACCTTCTGGCCTGTATCTCAAACAGGAACGCCTTCTTCGTTTGTTTTGTTTGGCATGGATCTCCCTCTTACTTCACCAGTTTAAGCTTCCTGCTTTCAAAAATTATTTCCCTAACAGTCAGAGTTCTATCTAGCAAGGTTGGATGAGAAATTTCTCATGGGCAGAAAATAATACTTTCTGTAAATCCGGGGGTTGCTGAACAAGGTATCTCCACCTATCCTGTTCTTCAACAGAAAACTCCTTTCAAAACCAACTTCATTGGTTGCCAAGTATCATAGGTGTCCTGATCTGCAGTGACGCCATCGCATATTTATTAATGTCAAAACAACAGCAGGATGTGGCCCTGAAGAGGATTGGTCATCTCTCTAGTAGTCAGTAATCGGTCAGATCATTAGTAGTCTGTGCACACAGTCCCCTTAGCCTCCTTGGGATGCCACAGCCTGCATTCCTAAAGGGAAGGACTAGTAGGAAGCAGGCCACTGAGATGAATTCCCAGTGCAATTCCAATAATATCCAAGTTCAGCTGTCTGTGGAACTGAGGAATGAGAAGCAAACAGGAGACAATTTCTTGCTGCGCTGGGAGGCATCCACACCACCTTTACATAGACATTTCACCCAGGTACGTTATTAGGAGATGTGGGTTTAGAATCTTCATCCAGTTTCTGCAGTTTTCCTGGCTCCTCCTACTGCCCCACATCTCAGCTACAGACCCAGCCACGACCATCTCTCCATCAAGAAACTAGGTGGCCATCACCTGCTTTTGCTTTGGGCTGGGACGTGCTGTTAATGTTACCTGCTGGTTTATGGTGGAGCTTAACTCTTATGTCACCTCATAGAACAGCTTAAATGATGTTTCAGCTAACAACAGGCAAGTGTGTGGCACTGAAAGGAAAACCTGAGGGAAGCTATACAAGGCTCTTGCCTGAAGCTTGCAGATTAAAACAGAAGCCTTACTGAAAGACAACAGCTTTGATTTTAAGTGAGTACCCGCACCAGGGACTATATATCTGTGATGCCCTGTGTTAAAATCCTGAATGACTTTTAGGAGGAGAAGCACCATCAGAAAACAGTAACATTACTCTAGTTAAAATGCACAGAAGCAAACAGAAGCAACAACATTCAGGTTCCAACTTCAGAAAAGTCAACTCCACCCTTCTTATGCACTCCCGAGCCCTAACACAGATATAGTTTTCTTTATAACAGAAAAGTAAATGCTTCTAAAATGCAATCCATACAGACAGAGAGAATTACATTGCTCTGGTGTGTTTGTTCAGATACTGATCACACAGTACTGAAAACAGAGGACATTTGATCATTACTTTCCTTTAGCTTCCAATGACTAGGAGAGAGGGTGGAGAAGTTTAAAAAACAAAACAAACAAACAAACAAACAAACAAACAAAAAAAAACAAAAAAAACAAAACAAAACCAAACCAAAACAGGCAAGTCCATAAGATTGTATTTCAGAAAGGCCAAAATCAAATATTTATTAAAATATTAATTTTACACACAGACTGCCTTGATGAGTACCATACTTCTCAGTGTTTCAACTAATCTGAAATGCCAACTGTAAGCAGTACGTTAAATTCATTGACAAGCTGTCTTATTTAATTTTACATGCAGTTCTTTGTCTTTTGTAAGTACTTTCTTTAAGATTTTCTGCAGTTATCTCAGTGAGTTATCTTAAACATGCCTACCCTTGCTGGAGAAGTTTTAATGTGGCACAGCCTACATCCATGACTTTGTTACAAATGATTGATTAATAACACCTTTACACACAGGCCATCAACACAATGGAGTTAAGAACAAATTGTTAGTAAGTGCCTCAGTGTACTCTCTTCAAAATACAAACTGACATTTGGAATATGTTCTGTGCAGTTCATAGCACAAAAGGACTCAACCTTGTACTGACTGGAGTTTAGATACCAGAACATCAATGAAGGTAATATTTTAATAATAATTGTTCTGCATGCCTCAGATTTGGGGTCCCAGTTTATGATCCACATCTTAGAACAAAATCTGCCTACCTACCTGAAAACTTCACCTTGCCAGCTTGCCTAAGCATCATGTTCGTAAACATTAGGTATGACAAATTAGTGTAAACACTCCAGTAAACATAAACTTGAGAGACTTGAACAACAACATGCAAGTTAGACATTGACAGAAGGAATTCTGAACTCCGTGTTCCTGTCTAATCAGTGCACAGGCTTATCAGGGATTTGATTGTACTTTATGCTCCCACACTAGAATGGTGTATGTCAGGTGCAGCATTACAGCTTCATGTGAATTATGAACACCAAGATTTAAGACCAGATCCTTTCTCTTGTAGAGGAATCCTACACATCCTTCGTAATCAGTATTTAAAGCACATAATAACAACTAATCTTTAATTCCTAGTACATGCAATCTGCAGTGGGATGCATGATGGGAGTTAAAAGGAACTCACTGTTGTTCCACATCCTTGGCAGGTTGGCTGCAGGAGAAATTAAACCAACAGAGGACTACTAAAAATTCTGCTCCTGTGATGGCATGTATACTTAGGGCAGCCAGGAGCTTCACTTCACGTTACGTCTGTTCTGGCTCCTCTTAGAAATGAGGCCAGAAGCTGGAGAGGAAACAAGTTGTCATAGGAGACAACCATGCTACTTCTAGGGGCTTGTATCCCTAAACATTCCCATGGGCAACTTCTACAGCTGAATGGCATTCTTTTGATCTCTCTCACCTGACACTGACTCAGAGTGGGCTCAGGAATACCTTTGCTTGGGAGGCACACCAAGGATATTTTTTTATATAGACAGCAAAAGCCCCATGAAGTACAACTACTGCAAGGCTACTGAAAACTGTGGGTGCAAGAAGCTGCCCCACAAAGCTCTGCTTCATGACTATCTATACCTCTGCTAATGACTTGCAGTGTCATGGCTCAGATATAACTGAGAGCCGTTAAAAACTTCTGATAGAAGCAGAAATAGCACAAGTGTTAAGCAATATAGCTCATAACCACATTTTCTTAAAATAAACTAATTATACGCACAAGAATATAAACTCAGTAATAACACAACAGTGAAGTGTCACAGATGACTTACCCAGTGTTCAGAGTGTCAGTTTTACCCAGGTTGTACATTATCAATGACGTGCCATCAGGTTGTAGCAAGAAAATACAGTTTTACCATCTCTTACAAAGAAAGTATAGACAAGTGCAGATTTATCAAGATGTTTAAGCGGACTTGTACTATCACTAGCAGAAGTGTGTGTGGAGTGCATACCTCATGTTGTTTGATCAAAAAAGGACTGCAATCAATAACAAACAGCGTAGTACAAATATAAAACGTAAAGTCTTTGTGTGCGTGAGGAAAGCAAACAAAGAATGAATCTTCAGATGAGTCAATATAGATATCAACTATAAGAAATTATACAGGCAGTATAGGCCAGCTCAGTGCATGCCGTACAGGTTTTGTAACATACACAAGCAATACCATTAAGACACATTAGGGTCAGATTCATATTATACCAAGCATATATAAGAAACACTTCACAGTAAGACCAGAAAAACTGTTTCCCCTTATTCATCTTTCTAGAAATAAAAGGCAAGTGCTGCTTTTAATTATCACAGATTAAAGAAAAGCCTATTAAAGTATTTTTTCTGCAATAAAACCATTCAAAGCTGGGTCACAGCTGGTCTTTGCACAAATACACATCAGGTAGGAAACAGAAAAAAAATGCAGGCCCTTCTCCCAGCCTACTGTAAGGAACATGCTATTTTAGTTCCTGCTTTAAGGGACAGAACAATTGTTCTATCCCAGAGCACACACAGGCATAAACACACCCCATTGAGAGTTTTGCACATATTCAAGAGCAGTTGTTTCACCAGAATCACTGAGATGTTTCATAATGCTCTGAGTTAAAGCGGAACAGCTCAGGCAGCAGAGAACCAGCCCTGAGCCTGAAAGCCGAAGCCAGACGCAAGTTGAAAATAGGGTGCAAACTCTAAACGGAGGAGATGATTAATCACTGGAACAAGCTATCACGAGAAGCGAGAAGCGGCAGACTCTCCACCCCTTGAGATCCTTGAATAATGTCTGAAAGCTTCTCTGAAAGATCTGCTTAGCCAAACAAATGTTTCTCGGTACAAGACAGTTGAGATGGGTAACATGAAACCGCCTGTATTACAAAACAAATCCCGCAAGGAGATCTAATGTCCCTTCTGGCCTTATGTCCTGGATGATTCTGTGAATCACACACTAGTATCTCCACAGGGTCACGATCTTGAACTGCAAGCTACTTGTGAAAAGAGAAACGCCTTTGTACTTGTTCGTAAAACACTACATGCATAAACATATAATATGTAAAAACCATAATTTCCATGGCTATCATGAAAGAACGTGGCTAATCTGTTAAGGCTTTCTCTAAGATGACTTTTAAGTATACTGGAAAGAAATATTTTTTTGTTAACTGTGTGGAAAATTAGTTTTTCCAGTTCTCCATTTCACTTCAAATTAATGATCTGTATTTATATATAACACTATTAAAAAATTCAATTTATTACAAAACTTTAAATGACTTCACACATTAAAAGCTACACAGGTATTTCCACACCCCTATTTTTGTAGTGACTTTATACAATTTTAAGCCTGTTACACAAAACCTGACATATCTAAATTCTAAAGGCTTGGAAAACCTATCCTCCACCATCAGGTGCACCACGTTGCTGTTTTCAGCACATAAGAACTACCTTGCCTGTCCACCAGTAGGCTCATCTCTTAAAATCTTTAGATGCTCCTTTAGAATAGCAATCTTTGCTTTCCTCCTGTACTTTAAGTCAGCAGTCATCTCCAGTCATTTTACTTGGCTGGTTGGGCTTTTTTAATGATGTTACAATTAGGAACTTAATATTGGGAAAAAAAAATCCTGTGCTCCTTATGTAAAACAAAAGATGAGTATAGCTGTGTGAGGTTTGGGGTTTTTTTTTCTCCTCAGTTCAGCTGTTGAATAACAATAAAAACTCTTGTGCTTGGCTTAAACCAACTTTGAAATTTATTTTTTGCAAAAGAGAGAAGCGAAGGAAGACAAGGAAGTTTCCAGGAAAATAAACCTTCCTTCACACTTCCAGTCTTTCCCCCTTGTATTGAAACGAAGAATTCACTGCTCACACTTACACACAATGTAATTTGTTACACAACTAGTTTGTTACAAGAGTGAGGGAGGACAAGCAAGGGCTAGACTCACAACTTGTGAGAAGTTGTCACCCATCTCTTCACCCAACATCAAACTGGTCAGAGACTGTTCAGAGTACCTACACATTGCACTTCAATCTCAGTACTCAGTTTAAATTCTCTTTATTTTCCAAGGTGATTTGAATACACTTTGAATAGAAGCCTCCAGACATAGGACATCCATGAAAATATCTGCACTGTCTCCTGTTCTAAAAAATTAAATATAGCTGAGAAAATGACCATATTACAGCACTCACACCTGGAAGCTGGGTTCTATGCATTTCAGACCTCCGCTGTCAAACTAGGACAGCTTCTGCAGGGAAGAGTGCACACTCCCTCCCCCAGAACATCCTCTAGTAGTTTACTTACAGTACTTTTAGTGAACAGAAGATACAAACTTTCAAACCTTTGCAGCAGAGAATTTTAGTCTCACATTAGATTCAGCGATAGAAAGGAAATTATTAGTCCTGATCTTTCTACCCAATTTCCTTCCTGTCCTCCCTTCCAGTGAGAACTGAGTTCAGCATTTCACCCCAGCATTAAAGTTGTTTCAGGACAAGAACTTGGAAGAAAGCAGGTTGATTTGACAGAAGTCAATCTTTGAGGGAAAGAGAAAGAAGTCAATGTATGAAAAGCAGAAGGAAAACCTCCCCCAATTTAAGAAATAAGCATTTTTTTTTCTGCTTTAAAACAGAATAGCTGACATTTTTGACATTTTTGAATACATACACAACTGGAACCTGCAAGGTTCTGATTTTCGTCTTGCTGTCACCCATCTTCCGCATTTTGTTCTCCAGATGCATCTTGGACAACCTAATCCAACCTTCCCATTTCAGTAACACTTAAACTCACACTTAATTTGGGGCATGAGTTTTCAAACCCATTTGTGTACATGGAAGGATTAAATTGTTTGAACTCTGGCTTAGCTGTACTGAAGAAGAAGTAGAAGTAAAGCTTCCTAACATGCCTTTTACATAAATAGTCAGCTTTACAGTTTCATTCTACAGACTGAAGGATGCATGGAGAGAAAGCAGCAGGGATGTAAAGAAAAAACAAAACAAAATGAAATAAAACAAACAAACAAAAAACAACAAAAAAACCCCAAACAAACAAACAAACAAAAACCTTTAGGCTGAAGCTTCTACTCTTATATCAGACTTTTGTCAAAGTCAAGATTCAGGAAGAGGATAAAACAGACCTCATGAAAGGTGTATAAACTGTACTGGAACATGACCGGAAAGTCACGTGCCTCCATCAATATTTTTCTTTTGCACATATAAATCAGGTTAGATATTTTAAGACACTACAAAGTCAAATTAATTGCATACACCAACAATCTACGCATGCTTCGAAAGCCAAAGGAAGTTTTGCTATCCATATCTGCGGTCAGACACAACCATGCTTGGAAAGTATAATAATTTATATAACTCACATTTTAAGGAGTGCTTTTATCTGAAATTCTCTCTCTTTTCTTTCATGGCAAAAAGCATGGTAGAGAAAAAAAGAGAACAAAAATCCTTCTTGAATTTATCACAAAAAATTCTGGAGAATGGAATATATCCCTACATTGTATACCTCAAAATGTGGATCAGTTAGGTAAACATCTGTCTTTAAAGAGGTTGAAGAATTTAAAACAGAGTAGTAATGATCCACAACAGTTGTGCAGCATATTACAAATATTTCTCTTAAATAGTTCAAGTTTTTTTTAACAGAACATCCTCAAAAATTGTGTGTTCTTTTGTTTAAAGACTTGTTTCTAAATTGTTTTAAAAAGTTTGAATAATTTAATGGTACACCAGTATTCAGTATTCAAATCAGTATTATAAATGTTGCTAAATTTGCAATAGTAACAAAAAAAATACAGAAGTGTCTGTTTGCTTTCTCCAAAACCCAAAAGGAATGGAAAATTTAAAAATCTCATTTATAAGTTTTCAAAAAGGCTTACTGCCATGAGAAGTCCTTCATGTTGTTGCCTTGTAGATTCAGGTTCATTTCTTATTACCTAATTACAAAATATACTATTTAGAAGTAGTTCTTTATTTTACATAAATATGTATAGGATCTTTAATATTAATGAAAGTGGTCTAATTTACAGCAGAAGATGTAGCTTTTGCTGCTGGCCAGTGAAAAGAAAGTTAAAAGCCAAAACAGATTAAAAGGAGATAAGGATCTAAAAGCACTACAACTGGAATATAGCCCCAGCTCTCAGAGTCAGGTGATTGTATAAGGATCTGAATAGCCATTTAAGAAAATAGTAATTTCTAGTTCTAGTAGTTGTAGAGAAAAAAACTCCGAAAGTCTGGCTCAGTTATGCCCTAATGACTCAAACTTCAAAATTATGCTATTACACTCACTATGTGTTACTCTTAGATTATTTTGAAGATCCCTCTTCTTAGTTACAAGCTCTTGGACAATGCCAAACAGGCACATGGCCTTCAGCCTACTTCCTGAGTGGATCCCACAAACAACAGGAGTTATTTTCAACACACAAATGAAATTTCTGTACAGGAGAAAAATACTTATCACCATACAGACTGCACAGAAGTAAATCCTATCATTTCTCAAGCTGTTTAAACAAAGATGCAGAAAAAAAAATAAGGAAATAAAGGTCTTCATACTTGTAGCAAGTCAAACAGTAGTCTCCTATCAGAAGTAATCCCTCTGAGAAATTCCTGTATCAGAATACTTTGAAAATTAAGTGTTTTCATATTGCCTACTTCCTTGAACTCCTGAAAGAAGTACTTTAGGTACTAGCTTCCCACCCACAGAGCAGATGTTTTTTTCCTTCGTTAGGGATTTGAAGTCCAACAAGATTGGTATTTGACTCAAATGTGGTCATTGCATATTTTAAAAATTATTTCATTGAACAGTAACTGCATTAGGCAAAAAGAAAGTGACAGTAAAACATTTTTCAGTCCCTAAACATTAAAAAAATCTGGTTTAAGCTGCAGTCTTCAGTCTGCATTATAGAGGAATTTATGTATTGTTGAAAAATTATCACAGAAACTGAGTCATAAACCTCATTTACATGAGGGTAATCAGTATCAAAGAGAGGCCTTTATAGAAATTCCAGGGGCCCCTGTGCAAGTTGAGAAGTCAGCAAGAACAGTTATATCCAAATATAATTTACGTACATTCTTGGCTCCAACACTGATGTTACAAGTAAAAATGGCACTCACCAACAGCCAAATAGTACACATAAACACTGAACTTGCTGGGTCTCAGAGTCCTGAACTGTCACAGCAAAACGCAGCACATTAAATTAAAAAAAGGCTAACTTGCAAAAGGCAGCTCACTGAAAGTAGTAATTCCTCCATTATAATAGAGCTATATATATTTATTATCACAGAGGGTCTTAACAGCTGTGGTGAAAGTTAAAATTATGCAACAAAAGGGAAAGCTTTACAGAGCACAGCTAAGTTGATTATTGTAATTCATATATGGAAGTGAAAACACACATCCTGAAAAACCCTCCATCTGGCACAAGAGGTGACAGCCTGTTCAGCAATACAGATAACACTGAACACATCATCTTTATGCTCTCATTGAGTACTTAATCCCATCAAAGTCAGAGTGGTGACATTCAAAGACCTTCACGGAATCTGGCCAATGAAATCACCGTTTGATCCAGACCCATGTCCATCAGCTACATATTACTGGAAATACGTAATTCTTGACCAATAAGAAAAAGGCAAAAGATTCACCAGAAAGAGGCCTTAACACAATTCACTCTCAGGAGGCAAATGAATAAGCAACAATTCTTGCTACTTCCCAAATACACTGAAGTCGAGTTTCTTCCTGAAAGGTTTTAATTTCTTCATCCATAAATACATCAAAGTAATCACACATTAAAGTTTACCTGTACAACAGTGAATTAGCGGCAACACCTGAATATGCTTATAGGAAAAAGTTAAGTAACACTATGAAGAGTCCATAAATTTCTCACCAGTATCAATCCAACAAAAAAAGATTTTGCAATTATTGCCACACTCCATCAGAAATATTACATGAGGTCTAATGTAGATAATTTTGCTGTCATCATCAGTCAGGCTGATGACCATACCTATATTCTTTTTGCCATTAGGAGATAATGCCTACACCTGTTTAAAATAGAGAAGGCAGATAATCTACATGATTTCATACAAGCTAGAAGCTTAAATGCAGTGCAGATCTAAACTGAAAATCACTGTTGTGTATAGGAATGAAAAGAACAGTAAACAGAAAACACCGCTTCTGAGATGGAAAGAAACGTAAGTGTGCTTGCTGCAATTTGGTAAGTAGGGACTGAGGAATCTCCATGCCAGAACACTAAAACACCTGACATAAGAAACTGAAAATCCAGGAGACTAAATTTTTGATACAATAAATTCTTTCTAAAGAGATTCCCTCTAGAATTCCCTCTATAGAAAGAGATGATGCTACATCACTGGGGAATAAGAAGCATAGCATCTGCATTTAAAAAAGAAGATGTGAGTAAGGTCACTGCAAATTAAACTTAAAGCCTAAAATGATATTAGCTTATTCACAGTAGTATAAAAATCTTTAAAACCAACATAAAATACAATTAAAGGCATAGACAAAAAGGGAATTTGATAACATTGCCATTTATCAAAGGCTGGTAGTGCCAGAATAGCCTGTTCTTTCAGAGGGTAGCTAGTTTTCTGGAGAAATAAAACAGAGTAGATCTTATCTATTTAGATGTTAATAAAACATTTGGTAACGTGCCACAAGGGGATGTTGATAAAATGGAGATTGATAAAGAAATATTATGTGGGGAAGATAGCTAAAGTGGATAATATGAAAGCCAAGCTGCAGAAGGTCTAATACGAGTTCCTCCAGACTTAATCTTGACACCAACAGTTTTTATAGTAACTTCGGCACAAAAATTAGGCACAAGAAGATGAAATCTGCTGTAAAGATCGAGTTCTCACCAATACTGATGTGACTGAAGTATCATTCAGGAAAAACTACAGAGTGTTCAGAAGCAAGCTGAACTGCAGAAACATGAACGCAAAGTGATAAACTTCAGAACCCAAAAGTAGAAGTTTATTGTTTGGAACTGACACAGGAGAAGAGTGGCGTATAAACCCAGGATCAGTTCAGGAGATGACAGTGAGCACCATGGATCAAGCAGCCTGAAAGAGGCAAATGTGACTTAATAGTGGGTCGAATGAGACATCTGACACACATATTTCTCATCGGCAGTGCTGTGTGTCCTTCTGGTTGGTAATCACATACTAGAAATAAATTGTCAAACAGGAGAATGAGGCTATGAAAAGCAGAGGAACTGGAAAACTTACCTTGCAAAAGGAGTCTAAAGAGAGTTTGGCTTATTTAGCTCTGAAGAAAAGAAACTGAGAGGGCATATGATTAGTCCCTGAATATATTTTTTAGGCAGAAAGTTTGAAGAGGAGGATCAGTCTTCAAGCTAAAGAAAAGGACATATGAAGCAGAGTCCAAGATGATTCTGCTCAGTCCCCAGCTGGCAAAGAAAACCCCCTAATCTATCACGTTTAACATAAACTAAATTTATTTTGGAAATCACAAGAGAGTGGAGGAGCACTGGCCCCATTTCAGGCCAGTGACTTGAACTCTAGACAAACCCTTGGTTCTATCTTCAGCTGGTTTTGACTATTACAACCACCTCCAGAGCAGACTCTTACGTCACTGCAGTTCAGCCCCCATGTTTCTGCAGAAACTGCCAAATGAAGGAAGTAGCCTCAGCAGTGATTGCTGGACAAGTGACTGTTGTGAGATTAGAAATAATGTACCTAGGTAATTTAAATTTACCTCAGAAGAACAGTGCATTCAAACATTGCATGAGTAGCACTTCTTCAAGTCTTGCAGAAGCTCTGCTTTCACAGCAGTCTGAGCTACAGACAACAGAAAGCAAAAGAGAGTTTTAAAAATGTTTTACACAGCAAAGATGAACTGAGAGTTAGGGACTGTTTGAGGATCAGAATTTGCCATCTAATACAGTTTCTGGAGGGCGTTCAGCTAGAAATATGAATAAACTGTGTAATATGAGAGTTATGAGTGAAATAAACTGGCAAAGCTTATTAGTGATATGCTGGGAAGTGGTTAAAATTTGGCTAAACTTTAAAGACATGAAGAAGGTGGCTCAGGGGGAGTGTGTACCATTATGCAAAATTAAGCACAGAATTTCAAAAACAGTAAGTCTGAGTGACAAGTTGGTTAATTGCAAGTAAAATTTGAGCTCTAAAAATTACAGGGAGCATAAAACTACAGCATTGTTACTTCTAAAAGGAAAAATCAAAGGAATGTAACGATGGTGCTTGAAGTGCATAAAGGAATAATGAAGCACAAATAGCTCGGAGTATTAAGACTAACAATAAGGGTTTTTTTAAAATATATTGGAGGTTTGAAAAATGCTAAAGAACAAGTAGTTCCATAATAAGGTGACAGAGTAAGGAAATATTTGCTATTGGAGAAAAGAATGAACAAAATAATTCATTCCTTTTTTTGTATTTGCATTTCACGAACAGAATATTATTAAGTATAAGACCTTAGAGAGCATACTGTGGTCATGAGGAATTCTGAAGGCTGAGATTAACAGAACACTCTTGTTTAATGTTAATGAGCATCTGAGATCTCGCTTGAACGAAAATGTTGAATAGAGATTGCCCTGTGTTTTTCATTATTTTAAAAAGATGAAATTTCATTTAGGAAAAGAAGTGCCATCATGGTTTGCAACAGACATGTGGATGTAGCCAGGAGCTCCTGCTAGATCCACAATTGCTTGCTGTCACTATGAACATTCATACAGAAAGGACTGTATTAGGAGTAATAGTAAATCACCATCTGCTGACCACATTAAGCTCAGTGAAGCTTGTGAGAGTCTTTAGTAAGATCTCAAGACATTCCCTCTGACTAAACATGTTTCGCTGTGTCATTCCCAATCAGTAACGGGGTGGTGTGGGGGGGGAATAAGGACTGTATTCTCCCCAAAATTATGAGTATTTCATTTTTCCTTGGCAGAGTTGAGGATCAAAAAAAAAAAAAAAAAAAAAAATCAAAACCAAAACGCCCTCAGCAACAAAGCTTTCCCACTGACTGAAAAGCAGCTTCTTCCTGCTGTTCAGCTTCTTTCAGTGCCTCCTGGGTGCAGCTGGTTGCTGCCTGCTGCCAGCCACCAGCGCGGGGGCCGGCCGCGCGCCGGCAGCAGGGCCGGCCAGCAGCCTCCCACGCCGGCAGGACCGACCCCACCGGGGACGGGTTGGGGGACAAGGAACCAGCATGTGTGCTCATTCACATGAAGGTTACTGCCAAGGACACGGACACAGTGGCAGAATTAAAGTTGCAAGGGGTATTCTCTCCCTAAATTTTCAGATTTTAAAAATGCCTTTACCGTCAAAGGGCTTGGTGGCTTTGGGGTTTTGGGGTTTTCTTCCCTGTGCCTGCCCATGATTAACAATAAGAAACACATAGGTGGAAGGGATACAGCGGAGCACCAGGGAGCTACCTGGAAGGCAGCAGAATAAAAATTCTTCTCATCACAGGGATGAGCTGGACAGGAGAGACACTACGTAATCTAGGAGGAAAACTCATTCCAAAAATTGACAAATGCAAAAGTATTGAACAAGGACACAGCTAGTTTCAAATAAAACTTTCTTATTTCTTGCTAATCAGTAATAACTCAAGGAGGTAGAATATGGTAAATAACCTTAGTTGAGGAAAATCAAATGGAAGTAATGTGTATAAATAAGTAGTGAATGGTTATATGAGTTGAAACAAGCTTTAGTCCATTCTTTTCGCCTTGTTAATTTAGCTTTTGGAGAGACAGATGGATTAAGTTTCCCTTGACAATTTTCTTTTCTCTCTTTTTCCTGAGGGTGGATACAGCAATTGTTTTTTGCTTTGGTTTGATTTTTTCCTAGCATAAACAGTTAATGAAATAAAACAACATACTCTAAAAAATGTAGTGCAAAAAGAAAAAAAAAAAAAAACAAAAACAAAAACAAAAACAAAAAACCGCCAACTAACCAAACAAACCAAAAAAAAAAAACTAAAGAAGGAAGAGTGTGTGGTGAATACTGTTTGCAGTCATTCCTCAGGTAGGATGGCTCTTGTCTTGTTTCTCTTCCTACTCAACACTGGGGCTCATGGTTGCAAAAGGGCTGATGTCGGAGCCATTAGCAGCCAAAACAAACATAAAGATAGCAAAAAATGGAGGAAATGGAGACACTGAGCCATAAACATTCATGTTTTAAGAAGCAATTCAAGCAGTTTAACGTTAGTAATCAGGGTGTGAGTGATTCTCCACATGCCAAGGTATAGAAAAAACACGGGATAGTTCAGAAATCTACACGGATATGGTCTTTACTGCTTTCCGACTGATTGCAGTAACCTTGTAGCATATCTGGGAGTATGTCGTCAAAGCCCATGACTAAATTAGCCTAGTGACTAAATCACTTGTTCGTCTTCTTGTTAGCTCTGCTAGCATGTTAATGCGCTGCAGAACAAACACAATGTACTACGCTCATTGCCTCCTCCTCCTCCAGCTTTTACTTCAGCTATCTGCCCTAGCGCAGAATGGATAAACAGTTTTCTTGCCAAATTGTAGTGGATTAGCCACAGCAGTGGTGACGACAGCACAGTGTGCGGAAGGATAAGAGTTACAATAGATATTCCCAAAGCAGTAACATGAGCTGGGATAAGGCGGGAATGAAATGTCATCATCTAGATGAACATTTACACACTATGGAAATGATGACTAGTATTTGGATTGAGCAGAAGGGCGAATTCAACGTCACAGCAACTCCCAACAAAGTTCATCAGACAAAGGTCATATATGCTTCACTTTAACCCCATAATCCAGTTCTCCAGCTCAAATGCAGATTATGTTACTAAAGTTTATTCCATACAGTAAAATAAATTATTAATGCTCTAATAGTCATACTATATTCTCTGTGGTTGGAAGTACATTGCCTTTCACATTCTTTCAATCTGGGCCCTATCCTGGGAACTACTAAACATCTACATTTCCTATCTGCCTGAAAGCCCTACCAATCCTCAGAGCTTCTCAGGATAGGAAAATAAATTGAATATATAGCTGAGGATAAATAAAACTTCCAAGATTTCAAGGTTCCTGGAACAGTTGAAGTGAAATCCACGATTTGCTATACATAAAGTAAAGCAGTGACATTATATCCATGCTCTTTAAGATTTTAAAATTAATGCAGTATTTACCAAATCAAACAGACCTGTTCAGTTCTGCTACTTCTGTATACAGAGATTAATGTAGTATAATTTTCTACCACTTTCTGAGCTGGAGCATGTTCATTCCATTTTATACACAGTAAGAATGACTGAAGCACAAATGCTCATAAAAGCAGCACCTAAACAAGATCCTAAACCTTCAAGACTGTTTCCAGTCCTACCACAAATTTTCTGTGTGTTCAGATGGTGTGTCCAGTTCCCTGTGTGAAGCCATGGAAAACAGACACATTGTATGGGAAAACTATGCTGTGGTTTGCAAGGAACTCTGGCACTGCTGGGATGGCAGTGGAAAAAGGCCCCAAGAACCTTGTCCAAGGTGCCAGAGAGACCTGATGGCAGACACGAAACCAGAAGTAAGTCTACAAGCATCAGTCTTGTACCTTATCAGAGGAGACAACTGTTTCTTCCCCTGAAATGTCCACTGATTGATATAATCCCAATTATTTTAAAATTCTTTGGTGACTCTCGTGTCATGACATATTACGCTATTACTGAATTAACTGACACAGGGAATACTCTGGTTCACAAAACTTCCTGTGAGTCTGGGAAGTTTTGTTAGGAATAATTTCTGAAAATGTTTTGGGGGCTCGTTATTTACTTCCATTTTGCTCTATGAATTTCTACCTGTCTCATTACTGGATGCCCTTCAGCTCTTTTCAGCAAGCCACTTATCCTCTCAGTCATTTATGGTGCTTGTCCCTTTTCTCTTAGTCTCCAGCAAGTCTGGAGCTCTCTCTGGTTCACTGCCTGGGTTATATTTCATTACAGCTGTCACATTATCTGCAACAACCATCATTAAAAAGGCTGCTGCATTAACACTAGAAAGGGAGCAACATTTCAACAGCTTTGTGTGGCAAATGCACTGGGGGAGGGTTTCTACTGCCTCTTGCCAAGTTCCCATTGCTTCACTTTCCCCATTGGTTCTCTTGCTTTGTAGTTCAGGTTCTGAATTTATCTCAGGTTCCCTCTGTTTTGCTCTCATTAGGAAGGCATTCGGGCAGCATTCTTCTCCCTTCATGCTGGAGAATTTGTTCCAGGTCACTGCTGAGCAGTAGACAGTGCCCTTGAATGTGTAACCTGTAATGAACTGAACGACTGCCCTATCAGCTGCCAAACTTCTCATGCAGGACTCTCCGTCCCCACCCCAGTGGCTCCCCACTTACCTGGATGAGTGTAGACTAACAGGGGAAACAGAAAAGTGTAAATGAGAAATTGGAACTGTTCCTCATCCCCCGACATACGTTTAGCAATGTATCTTTGGCAAGCCTCCACTCACCAAAAGTGTTTGAGCTTTGAAAACTACAGAACAGCTGTGCTATACAGCCAGCTGTTGGCAGTTTGATGTTTTCATGTAGATACCAACTATGTGAATATGCCTTAGGTTCTCAGATGTTAATCCAGTGGTTACTACTAAAAAAAAAAAAAAAAAAATAAAAATTCTAGAAGCACTATATTTACCAAAAGTTAAGATTGTATCTCAGAGGTGTCACAGCCTAATTCACAGAAGAGGGATCTGTTTTAAAACAAATACCTGTTTCTAGCTATCGCCATTCAAACCCATGCTGCCATCCTCTTTGAAGCCCAAAGCAAACTGCTGCAACCTTAAAAGTGAGTTTTCATTCACACAGTACTTATTATGGATTAATGAGGGTGTAGCTTGAAAAGTAAAATCTTTCACCTCTACAGTGCATCCCTCCCGAGCATTCTTGGTTGCACTATTTACAACCCTTCTTGATCAGACAACCTACAGAAAAACACCACAAGACAGCAAGAGAAACTGCAAACACCGTCCGCTATTCTGTTGCAAGTAATGTGAGGGTACATGAACAAGTAATATGGGGAACATCTCTTGGCTCTCTTTGGCAGAGGAAAGGGCAACAACCATTCCAAAACTCTTCAGCCAAGACTCATCCCACCTAATATTGGACAACTGAACCTCTCTGCCTAAAGAGAAGGGCTGCTGCTGCACAAACACATGCAACTGATGTAGGAAGGGGGGTTCTTACTAGGCTCTGTATGCTGCACATGTGAAAGGAAAATCTACCCTAGAGGGCATTTCAAAGCAAGAAACTAACCCTGGAGGAGTGATACCTCAGGATGGTGCCTAAACCAAGATGCAGAGTCCTAAAATTTCTTGCTTTTGTAGTTTAACTTAGTTCAACACAATCTCTTCTCATTCCTTTCCTCAGTCTCTGAGGTTCCTCTGAACCCCTTCATGAGATGGTAGGAACCTGTGCAAGGGAGCTGAATCATCAATATGTAACTTATTGGCCAAAGTAGCTGAACATTTCTCCTTCAGCACTTCTGTTATCATGGCTGAAACTTTTGTTCTAACTTGCCTCTTCTTGGAGGACATACATAATATCAAGCAAGACTCCAGGACTCCATGCCAGTAGTGAAGCAACCTCCTTTGCAAATCTGCTTACCTCCTTCAGCTGACTACTGAAAACAGCCCAATCAATAAAGTGTTATTTCACAGTTAGATGTGCTCAATTTTACTTTTTAATAATCACTACCTTTCAGAGAGCTAAACTTTTACAGGTCCATGGATCCCCCAAAAGAAAGCAGGATCAAGCATGCTGCAGCTGTTTCTCTGCAGCACTTCTCTCCCTCTAAAAGTGTTCTCAAGTTAATTTTGACGAGGTTTGAAAAGAGTAGGCTTGTGCTCCACGCTGAAAATGTTTTCAATTTGACAGCTCTGTCGGTGTGGGGGAGGGAGAAAGATCAGTGATATCTTTAAGTTATGCAATAAAAAGTTAGTTGTCTTCTTTGAATGCAGATTTCTATTGAAGTTTTAAATAGTCCTATTCACTAAGGGAAAGGATTAAAAAGGTGGTTAACATAAGTAATCTGAAGAAGCCTGCTGCTGTTCCTGTAAATTAAGCTGACCTTCTGGAGTAGTGGCAGAGGCTGCTGACCTTGTTTTTCTCCCTTGCACCAGCAACAGCATATCCTTACATGAGTATCGTATTACCAGACAAACAGCCAGCTTTCACGTATGGCAGTACAGAGTAGTACACAGCTCCAGCATTCGCTAAAGGAAGCTTGCTTGCTTTCAGAAAGACTCAGAGGACTCGTGCTTATACTGAGCTTTGCACTGACTAAAACTTTCCCAAGGGATGGACAACAGATTCCTGGGATTTAAAAGGAAAGAAAGCATCACTGTTTTTGCAACACGTTCCAGAAATCACAGGCCGTAAAAAATCTGATGCTGTAGCTGTGAACCCTTGCTGTGGGAAGACATGCTTTTGCCTTCTTTCATGTAGTCCTATGCCACTATTTCAGAGTTGTAAGGAGAAGGGAAGGTGTGCTTGTAACACTTTAAAGAAAACCAGCCACCAAGAAGCCTAAAAAGATCACAAGTGTAAATTAGTTCTCTTTAAACTTCTCCCATCATCCAGTAAATTACCTTCCATTCACAGTAGGGCAATTCCTTGAAGCAGTTTTCTTTCTCCTTCCCAAAGGTTTAGAATATAGATAGAGCTAATACTCCAGAAAGCAATGGGACTCTCTCTACATGGATTTGTGTCAACCCCATCAATGCAGTATCAACACTTGAATCCATCACATGAATGAGCTTTACCCACACCTTGTTTCAGTGAGGTAGGTATGTTTGTCACATTTTACAGATGGGTCTTCAAGATAGCCAATGCTGTGATTTACCAAAATCACAGGTGAAGTTTGTGGCTGAGGTACTGCATCTGACCACCAAGCCCAAGCCTTCTCTCTTTTGCTAGCAATATATACGTAAGACCTCACCTTTCTTTCTATTCTACTCCTCCATGGTCCACTGAGATGAACTGTCTCTTTTTCTTCACTGCTAGGAAAAAAACCAAATGGATAGTAATGACAGCTTCTATTCCAGCAGGAGCACTGCAGATCCAGGGAGGAGTCTGGCCACTTTTCCCATCACTTTTGCATACCTCTTGCCCCTTTCTAAGATCACAAGAAGAGAAGCCCAGGAAGAACTGCAGAAGCCTCAGGTTCTAAAAGCAGCTTTCATTTTCCAGGCTCCCTCAGAAGCAGAAAAGAGACCTTTGCAGGACCACCGCAGGCAAATAAGTAAGCTAGACTAACTGACTGGGACCAGTATTTCCCATAGGCAGGACTCTGAAGGAGCTGGCCAGAGCCGGCACCAGGTAGTAGCCCAGACCAGAGACTGAGGAGGACAACACTCCAACCAGATTCACAGACTCAGCCCAAACCTTCTTCTTTGGTAACCTACACATCCCATTACTAGGTCCAAGTATCTCTTGCTGTGGTGACCACCTTGGACCTCTACAGCAGTCAACACTATGAACGTAATAGGGATATTAACTGATGGACTTGTGGGAGGAAAACATTTTACCCCCACCACATTTACTGCATGTCTGGTAGAAAAAGAAAAGAGACATTTGGAGGAGAATGAAATATTCTCTTTCATAACTAAGAGCGATATATTTTTAGACTTTAAAAAATGGTATTACTTCTACATGTCAATCTTTCAGAAATTTTTCTATAATAGATATCTATTTCAAATGAAGTCATTTCATTTCAAAAGTTTTGATATTGTGCAGTTACCTTTTTTTTTTTTCCCTTACCTTCCTTTTCTTTTGGACTTTCATTCGCTGTGTAAATAACATGCTACATTAACCACATTATAGTAAATGTTGAAATGTACACATTTCTTTGTGTTTATTTGTCAAAACACTACTCCTGAGCCCTACAGCTATAACCTTTCTTTTTGCTTACTAATCAACACCTTTGATACTTTCTATTTTCAACATTATTATTCCCCAAATTTTCAAAGTCAGTCAAATGATAGAAAAGCACTGAAGAACCTCCAGATGCACCAGAACTCCAATACTAGAAAAATCTGTAATTAGTTAGAAGTCAACAGTTTATGGCACATTATTTTGTGAATAAATCTAGCAGTATTTTCTATGTGGAAATAACGATGCACAGAAATCTGAGCCACACAACGTAACATACAAGTTGGGCCTTGTTGAGTGGGAGTTGGACCAGCTGACCTTCAGAGATCCTTTGATACTACATTTTCAATAATTAAAATTTCATCTGAATAAGAAAATATGATTACTGCAGATTTTTCAGGTTTGTTTGTTTGTTTGTTTGTTTGTTTGTTTGTTTTTTCTTCTTGGAAAAGCATCTGGGGAGGGAGGATCTTTCCTTTGAAGTGTCCAGCCTAATGGCCCTGCAATCATCACCTGTGCTCTAAGTCAGAAAGCATCCAAACAATTCACCAGTTTCTAGACAGAATAATGAGATAGGAAGAAATCTAACTCTAGAAAGCCTCCAAGATATTTTTCATTTATTTGTGCCTCTCCAAGGAACTTCTGAAATACAGCGTAATAGAGGTGGAGTTGCCTACAGTATGCCTTGCTTGCTTTGCCTTCCTGGAACTGCTCTACGAGCGAGTAACCCTTAAGCTGTCCTGATCTGATCTACAGATGTTGAGAGGGACCTTAGGAAGACTGCCCCTGCATGACAGAAGGAAATAAAGACCCATCCCTCTACGTACATTTGACAGCCTCTACCTCTCCTGCCAAACACAGCCCCTTTTATTAACGTCCCAGTCCGTTAATTGGAAAAAGTGCCATCAGCCGGGCTCCTTGGCGTGCGGGAGCATGCCTGAGGACGTGCTGCATGCAGCCTTGCAGCCTCTGCTGGCACGTGGCCGAAAACCCAGGGCCACCAGGACACCAGTGCCCGACTGTCCCCACAGGGTGACAGGTTGACTCAGAAGCCACGGCACGGTGTGAGCAGCCAGGGACACACAGCTCTAGCTGTGGCACATACGAACCCTCTCACACTTGCACATCCGCAACCTGACATCTTGCTGCCCATGCCACTGGGCAGACAGTCTGAAAAGATTAAATTTGCACTCAGCAAGGTGAGAAGGGAAAGACACGGGGCCTTCCTTAGGGGAGAGGCATAGCAAAGGCACTTAAATAAATGTTCTACTTTACACTGAGTAAAGAAGAAACGTGTATGAGAAAGCATGGCTTTACAAAAAATACTTCAATAAAACCAAAAGGAATAAACATATTCCTATAGTGTCAGGAATTCAGATAATTCCAGAATGTCTCCATGAAAGAGACGTTTAATTTTCCAAATTCTGAGAATCAAAGCTGAAAAAAAAATCACTAATAATCCAAAACCGGTAGTGACAGAAAAAAGCCTTTTATTGTATTTACTTCAGGCCTATAAATTAATAACTTGAAATATTATTAGAAAGACAGAAGTCTTTTTTTTGTTTTTCCGATTCAGTTTATTAGTAACAGCTTAGTGATCACCCGTGCTACTTTAATTCCTGGCATGCTCCTTAGTAGGGTTTGCGCCCAAGCCAGCTAGCATAATGCCTCGGCACATTTTGGGGTATAGCCTGCACCTGGACAATTCTCAGTGAAAAATACGGACAAGACTGCAACAAGACTGCTTTCTTTGCCCCGCAGTGTCCTTCAGCACTATCTAGCAGGCTTTTCTCCCTCCATCATCCCTTCATGCCACAGCCCAGGGCATGCAACACACCACCTCAGCTTTCTGCTATAAAACTATCAGGCTCCAACGTGGACCAAAGTGCCTGAAGTCAAATGAGAAGAGATTTTCCCCAAAACCACCACTCAGAGACTAATCCTCATGTCTTGGGACCAGAGTCATGTCAGACTTAGGGCCTAGTGCTATGTAGCACAGACGCAGTGATCCGTGACACTTGGTATCAGGGCCAGAGAATTAGCCATGGATATGCTAATTGTAGTTTTAAATTTAAATTAAATTTAATTCTAACTTAGTTTTAAGAAATAAAACTTTAGCAGTACAGAGGGAACCTCAGTCAAGCCTTCCATAAAATCTCACTCTGATATGGCTGTAGACTGTATGTTTACCAAATCACATGTTTAGGTTTTCTTCATGCATAAGGGATATCATCTGCCACATTAATTAAAAAGAAAAGAGTACTCCTCCCCCAATTATTAACTAATTTCTAACAACAATAAATTCACTGCAGAGTAAAAGAGCCTCCACAGAACACTTTATAGAGCTGTCATGAACCCTATTACAATACAGTATGACAGAGGCTAAACAAAGGCATATTTAAGAAGAAATTTCCCACAGTTTCTCCAATATCCATACAACTACACATCGTATGAACATATTGCCATAGTCTGAGGTCCTCTCCTTGGTTTTCCTTATTCCACCATTCAGAGGGACAAAATTTCAAAGGCTGAGCCCAATTATCTCATCTCTTGTAAAGCTTTGTGAAAGATTTCAGCGTCTAAATGAGTCATAAAGGACAGAGACAACTAAATACAGACTGGAAGGAAAAAAGATAAAGAAATATGCACTGGTTGTTAACTGTAAGCAATGTAATATAATGCTTTCACTGAATGCCAGCAATAATGACAAAACCTGCCCACAGAAAGGATAAATCCCTTTTTATGGTCTAGATATAGTTAAAATTGACAATACCAAATCTGACATTATTAGTGGAAAAAGAGGATACAAAAACCATCTGGATACAGACAAAGATGAAATAACTAACCTGGACTGACAATGATTAGAAGCTGAAGGAGATAAGATTTTTATTCCCTAGATCTGCAAGTCTAGATATTTAAAAATCAAATTGCTCAAGACATCAGATTTCTGTTGCAGAAAGTATTTGCAGATGAAAGGAAGCACCAAATTTTAAAGTAGATTATTTTAAAGTACATTTTCTTTCCCTGTACCAACCTGAAAACAAAAAAAAAAAGTTTCTTAAGCACTTAGAACATTTAGTTTAAAATCTGTTCCCAATGTAGTAACCTAACTGAAAGAATTTTGTTTATGAATCAAAAGCTGCATTTTTGAAACTCCATGCATTCAACTCCAACGTGGAAGATAAATGATCTTTGCTAACATCTGTCAGGCCCATCCACTTGATCTCATTTAGCCAAGTAGTTTTTGTAGCTTTTATTGTTCAATGGTCCTGAAAGTGACTGTGTGAAAATATTGTGTAAAATTACATCTAATCCTTGCATATGTTCATACTCAAAATAAAATTAATCTGCTTTACTGGCAGAAAGCAAGTTTCTACTCCTAGCAGTTGTGAAAAGCATTTTTATCCTTCTATGTGCATTGAAAATATCACCAACTAATTACACAATTATCTAACATAGAAAAAGGACACAATTACTTTCCAGAGTTCTGCTGAAGGTGGGCAGGAAATCAACATTATTTTGTGTGTGCACACGTAACTATTAAGCTCCATGAAAGCAGAAAGATAGCAGCAACCCATACCCATATCTCTAATGTTGATTGTCTCAAATGACCAAGAGGTCTAGTTTGGAGCTGTTTTCAAAGAGTGTGTCTGCAAACATCAGATGTAGTTCACAAATAATTTTTGAAGACAGAAATCCAAATAGGCAAAATCCTGTATTCTATTAATACAATTCAAACAGGATCACCTGGAAAATACATTTTCAGACTATAATAATATTCTAAAAGCATCAGTAAACATTTCTTCATGGCTTACAAAATGAAATAAAAGAAAACGCATTTTAAACTCCTGAATTCACATTTTCTTATGCTAAAGTATGTTATTAAATTAATTTTAGTATACGGTTAAATTAATTGTGTGCTGATTTAATAATAAACTTTAGGATATTCAGCTACACCTCCTACTTACTGAAGATTGGATTGCACAGACAGTTTTATGCGAGAAATATATATTTAGAATTTGTTCTACAAATATAACAAATGAAGGAAAAAAATATATTTACCTAATCAGAACTAATATTTTCTTCATGTAGGAAAAAAAGCCTGCTGCCAAAACCCCTTGTACTAATAACAACAATTATACAATAAAATCAGAGTAAAAAGTAGTCAGTGGCACATAAGCTCTGATTAGATAATACCACATCTCCAAATGTCATTCTTTTAAACTTGTTTGCAAAATGAGGTAGAATTTTAAGTTCTCCACGTCAGCACCTTTGTTATAAGCAAAAAATACTCCACAACTTTTATTAAGCCAATTTAACTGAGCTATCTGATGTCCAAGACACAAGATGGAATAAAGAATACTATCACTCATTAATTCCCTCATTTCTATTGAGAACTCTTGCTTATGAGATTCCATAAAATCTGTACCTTAGAAATTCAGAAAAGTGATTCAATCAGCCTCTACACCTCTAACCAACTTGAATATATCTTTCTTTCTTCAACAGTGCAGCCCCTTCAAATCAGCCCTTCCAAGCAGATTTCTACTGCCCACACCCTCCAAGTATGCTTCTAGTAAAAATAGAAACCCCCCAAAACTTAGTATTTCTGAGGCAAAAAGGAAAATAGGGAAGCAGAAATGAAAGACAAGAAGAAAAATGTGGTTTAGGTTTTTATGCATCATAGAACAGCTGACTAATATTCTCAGTCCCTCAAAGTAAAAGCCCCACTGGCAGTTCCTTTTGCTGATCACTGTATGCCACATCTGAACCTACATCTGCTTCAGACTCAAAATCAAGATGCTTTGGATTTTTTTTAAATGACCCCACCAGCTTTTTTTTCTTTTCCTTCTGCCTTCTGCTCTCCTGCAATGCATTGTCATGTGCATTTACATTTTCTCATTTCTCAAACAAAATGTTCAGATTTCAGAGCTGTCCAGGGCAATATACTGACAGGTTGCCCAAATAATTTCAAACTTTCTATGCATGTATGATTAAAACATTAAGATATTTGAATCCATAGTATAACTATATTATATAGTTAATAAAATACCTGTGAAGACTTTCTTCTAAGTCTTTTCAAACAGGAAAGAAGAATTTAATCATGGAATGACTATGTCAGACTGAGAAAATTTTGGTACTTGGTTATTTTGCAGACATGCCACTCTGCATAAATCATCTGAGAAACTAACTTTTCTTTAGAGAAAGCCAATGATTTCCTATCAGCAGTACGTAACCAGACTGCTGTTACAAGACATTTACTAAGCATTCATAAGCTCTCAGCTCCAGAGGCATTAGATGCTCAGTACCTGGGAAACTGCTAATCTATGCAGGTTCAGATCTGAAGATCACACCATAAATGGAATTTCCAAAGACTTTCATGCTTGTTTAAAAATGAGATACTTAAAAGACAGCTCTGGAGACTGTAACCTTTTGGTGGAGCCTGGGTAACAGCTGAACAGATAAACTTTTGCAAAATTTACCCTTACTTGTTCACAGTGCATGAGGATGAGACAGTTAACAAATGTACTGTCCAATACTTTTGGAAAAAGAGCTAAGCCTTGATCCACATTACAGAATTTCATCCTCTATATTAAATATTATATTATGTGTTTATATTATTATACTGTACCAAATTCTCAGATTCCAATAACTTTAAATTTTTTAATTCTTGTCCCAGACCTCAATTTCAATGCACAGTTGGTCACAACTTAGTATGAATTTGACTTGGAGCTTTTATTTGAGTTTCAGTCAGAAATATTGAATCTTTAAAGATAAAAAAAAAAAAATCTTATCAATGTTCAAGCAGTCATTATATGAAAACCAGAAGGAAGCATAAATGTTGCTATTAACCCTACTGTAGTCAATGTTTTTCTGCTGAGCAATAAGAGTGGAGAAGGGCAGTACAAGTGCTGATATGATGTTTCCTACCATTAAGCATATTCCCAGTCTTTTTCTAAAAATCAGATTTCTGGTCTTTTTGATCTTTCTAAATAAAGACACTCTGAAAGAATTCCATATAATCCAAATTTTCTTTGCCTAACATCCACTATTAATCAGAATCTTTCAGTCATTTGTTTCTTGTTCTTGCTTCCTTTCCAAAAAAATACATTAAGCATCTGAGAGGAAGAAAGAGTGTAAACCATAAAGTGAAAAAGTTTGGGAAGCCAGAGAAAGGAGTTTTAGCCTACTACCAATCAACAAAACCCTGTAAGCATTAACTCCTTTCAGTGTAATCTCTGCTGCTTCTACCAAGCTCCTGGCACTTCTGTGCATGTCCCAGTAAAATCTCCAACAGATTTGTCAGCATTTCATTCTCTTGCTACAGCAGCTTTTCCTACCAGGAAATGAAAGCCTGAAACATTTTACACTTACTTTGTTTGCATTTTGTGAAAATTAAATTCTTCATTTTAATAAATATGGTATTTGGAATTTATTAGATTCCTTTTAGGTTTTAATATTATTAAATATTCTAATTATTTCATGTAGCATTTTGTCAAAACAAGCTTCTGAAGAGACAAACAAACTAACAGGAAACAGGGCGCAATTTCATCAGAATTTTCAAAATCACCTTATTTGCTACAGAGAATAGGTATTTGGAGTTAGCAAAATATCCTGGGAAGACCAACTGTGTTTACATAACTGAAAATTCAATCTTAGTCAAGTTTTCACAGATGGTTTCACAGTACAAAATCTTACCAATAGATGTGGAGGATTCTCCCATCATTTGATGCCTGCAAGTCAATTCTGAATGTCTTTCTGGAGAGCCACAGAACTGGAAGTTAGTAACTTGAGACAGGAATCAGAAAATTCTTATGCAAAAACTTGTATTAAGGTATCACCCTGATCATTTAGCCTTAACAGTGAAGGATGACAGTACAAATATTTCCCTGTATTTACAGATAAATGAGTCACACATCAGGAAAAGAAATACATAAAAACTGCTGAAGAGTCACAGCAGTTTTTAACTTTGGTGCATACAAGGGGCCCACAAAACCAAGCCCTGGAAGGGTTGGTTCAGATACGATAAAGGGGTCTGCATCTATACTTGGACATCCTTAGAAGTCCAAAATCAAAAATATCTGAAAGCCACTGATTACAACTGTAGTACTGTAGTAACAGATACCATATTTCTCCATAAGCCTACATAACACAGGTTTTTATAGCTCAGAGATCTGGGATCCAGCACCAAGTTCAACAAGTCTGTTCCTATGTTCTACCAATGTCACAGCCACTCATTTATCCCCAGAAAGCTACATGCCTGTGTTATGTTGTTCCCCTAGGGTTTCCCAAGGGGTGACTGCCACATTTTCATTAGAATATATAAATACACTTTTTTTTCCCCCAGGAGAAAAAGCTGCCTTTGAACAAGATAGCTGTACAGACATCTTAGCACGGGAACAGGTTGTTCAGAGGGGTTGTGCAGTCAGTGGGTAGAGCCAACCCTGCTTTGAGCAGAAAGTTGGACTAGGGACCTATGGAAGGCTCTTCCCACCTGAAGTATCTCATGATGCTACAAAAAGGCACTGAAAATATGTGGCCAGCTTTCATTTCACTCCTTTCACTCTGTTCAGGTATCCCTAGACTGATTTGCTATTTACTCTTTTTACTTATAATGTTTTCTGTCTTTAGAGCACATTCGCATCACATTTGCATATGTTTCTATATAAACATAAGGGTTTCCAAAAAATACCTTTTTTTTTTTTTTTTTTTTTTAAGAATGGGACAGAAAACTTCATGTGAATTCTTGATTCCAGAAGTCTTCAGAAAAGTCAAGTTATCAAGAGTCTTGCAGAAAAAATCTCTGCAGCTGGTAAAATATTGGTACAGAGAAATCTAGAGGCAGGTTGTGTCTCACCCCGAAGATTACATCCATGTTGCTTTTCAGAACAGGCTAAAACTTCCACCAAAAATATGCTGGGAAATTTGTTTGAAAATTGATTTGAGAAGTTCAATGGAAACAAAAATGGAATAGCAGGCTTCTGTGCATTTATTGTCCCTGCATTTTCCTACCCTTTCAATTTTCAGACTGAAAGAACAAATTCTCAGTTATTACAGAATTTGATACTGCCAAGGAAGGAACACCTACAACTGAAATACAGCATCAGAACCAAGCAACTACATAAACACTTATCAGAAATCCTTGTACTTTAACCGCCTCACCCTGCATTTAGGGGACAAAAGATTCAAGAAGCTATTCTGTTTGTTTGCCATCTATTATAGAATGAATACAGACTTCTCATAATGCCAGTGATTTGCTAACTGTCCCTGTGATGCACAAAAGCCTGCTGTCCAGTTTGCATGCCTGTGAGCGCTGCAGCCCTGTGGGATAAGGCACGAGCTGCCATTTTGCAGCATTCTGGTACTGATTTCAAAGCCATCTCAGAAGTCTAAATTACTTTGTGTTTCTTATCTACATAGGCTTTATTTGTTTTCTCCTTTTAGAGGCCACCTAAAGGTATTGTTTCATTTGAAGGCAGCTTGTGGGTCTGCATTTCTCCACATCATAACATATCTGTGTATATTTCCCACTCTGCTTATTTTGACTTAGTGGTCAAGCAGCTTGTTGAACTCATGCCTGTCAACTGGTTTTGATGTGTAATATTTGGCCTCAATTGCTCATTTCTCACATTTCTGTCCAGATTTTTCTCTAATGCACTGTAAGCAGGTCAGGTTACTTCACATCTCTGAACATCAACTGCACAGCACTACTGACCTGCTCTTACTTGCTCTCATTTTGTGATTTAAACCTGCTGCTGAAGCACAGTCTGTATTGCTACTGCAGTAAGCTCGCCTTGCTTCTTTTGGATTGCTATGCAGTAATACTTCACCGGTTGTTAAAACAGGTCGCATTTCACAGCATGGACTACGTCTCACCAACTTCCTGCAGTATCCCATTTCTTGTTTTACTTGGTACAGGCACATATTTTTTCTATTTCTGCATTATTTTTTCTTTTTTTCCTTTTTTTCTTTTTTTTCTTTTTTTTTTTTTTAAAAAAAAAAGTGAATGTCAGAAGTAACGGAAGGGTTGGACTGGCAGTTCAGAGAGAGAAAAAGCAGTGACCAAGTACCATTTTGCTTCTGCTGCTCCTCTCCAGCACCTCATGGATGCCCAAAGCGCCAGTTGTGCCTCCCAGCCCACCCACACTGAGACAGACCAAGAGGACTCAAGGGGCCACAATACCTCTCCTGCTGAGGAAGGGCTCATCAGGGCTGGATTAAGACAAGAAACACATTGGCTACAAACTGTCAAAGCACCTTAGCGTGACAACAGCATTCAGTTCTGCTAGGCCAGGTTTAGAAAATTAAACCATCTGTGATCAGAGAGGCAGGAGTTTGAGATCACACCCCACGTTCCCTCACTGGCTCCAAAAGCTATACAACCCTCTCTTCTTCCTTTCACCACTTTGCACAAGTAAAATGAAAACCAAAGTTCTTCTCTCCCTTCCCTGTATAGCTAAAAATTGTTTTCTCCACTTTGGGAACCAACTTCACAAACTGGAGGGATTTGGGCAGTGACAAAAGCCCTGCTAAACATTTCTCCCCAATCCAAAAGAAATATATTGAGTCCATGTGGGTCTGCTCTTAGGACACTGGAAGTTGCTGACTGGCATTTTTACATTGCAAGGTGGTACAATTTGAAGTTTTTTCTTTAGCCAGTCATGATATCTTTGCTGCCCTACCCCCACTCTTTCAAACACCGGACAAGCCCCCAAAACCTCCTTTCCCAAGCAACAGTATTTTCTTTTCCCCTCAGAGGATGAATGTCATTGCAGATCCATAGCAGGAGCCCTGACGTTCGCAGCAGTCCCTCTCACAATGAAGAAGGTTTCGGTTTACGTCTAGCCTGCACTCCAGATTTAATCGGAGGTAGATGGTGGCACTTGAACCTCATCTCTGGAAACCTGCCTACTTTGGTGGCAACCAGAGACGGGGCAAGGACACAGACATGGGTCTATCAATCAATGCTTGCTCTGCAAGCAGCTACAAGGTGGGGGAGCTTGGGGAGGGGAGGCAGCGAGAGAAGAACCTCGTACAAACAAAAGGTGCGTGCTGACGTTAATCTCCGCTAATGAAGCCTGCACAGAGCCTGTGCTCTGAGTCACCCAGCTCAGCAGCAAGCCGAGAGCAAGCTCATGAATCAAACCACCCCGCCGTAACAAAGGGAAGCAGCGCAGGCAGGGGGAAGGGAGGAGAGCAAGACAGGGCTTGCGTCAGACCTGCAGCCGCTGCCTCCGCTCTGCCTCTGCCACCCTGGGGGTGCTCCCACCTGCCCCCAAACCCCCTGTCCGGAGGCCCTGGGGAAAAAACAAGTCAGGGCAGCAGAGCGGGTGCAGGAGGCCCTCGCCATTGCACGGCCCCCCTGCCACCACGGGATGTGGCCCCTCACGTTTGCGCTGGCACGGGCACAACGTGCTGGGGGACCACTCTTACACCAGGGTGGCCTGCAGCTTTGGGGAGCAGGGCAACAGGGAAGGTGAGCACCTGGGAACATGCGTGGTACCGAAAGAGGCCTGTGACAACAGGGTACAAGTCTCTTCCAACATTTTGTTCATTTCAGTGCATATGTGTAAGTAAGATCAGAGCAGAAGCAACCAGCTATGGATAGTGGGCCCTAAAGACCATTTCTGCAGTTTCACTGACATGCAAAATGACAAATGTCATGAGTACATACATCCTGACCGATTTACCATGGCAGCTCTGCGCAGGTGCAGAGACTCCCTTCCTTTCCAGTCAGCTGAAGACTCAGAGAGGATGGGTGCATTACTACTGAAGAACTGGCTCCAGTTCTTTGGCATAACCAAATGCAAGCCTAGATATAAAAGCATGATCAGAGAAGAAAAGAAAACCAACCTCCTCTGTAAATATGTACACCAATCAGAAAGCCATTTGTATCTGACCATAACCAAATAACAGGTATTTTCCACAGCTACAGCTATCATCTGCTTTTCTGTTGGTTAAGTTCTCAACTCACATGCTCCAGTGGCTGGACAGTGAGGGGTACAATGTGGCAATTCAACATGCTGGAGCAATTATACACCTCTTCACATACACATAATCCCTGGTTATTGCAGGGTAGGCCAGGAACGAAAGCCAAGAGCCCGTGACAAAGGCTGTAGGGCTTTTCAGGCTGTCAAGAGCAAAGGCTTCCATCTCAGATCCCAACTACTCAGGTGCTCCTTGAGAGGGAAAAACAGATTAAGCTGATGGGAGATGCATTCAAAGCCCGTATGCCCTGCAGAACTGGCATATAGTGCAGAGCAAACCATCTCTGAATGAGGATTGCAGTCAGGTTTTTCTTTTATTTCTTTATTGGGGAAATAAAAAGAAAAAAAGAAAAGCAGTCCATCTTGCTGACTGGTACAGAAGGGCTGGGTATGCAAATTCCATAGTGAACCACAGCATGGCCATCAAAATTATGTGCCTTGGGAGCCGGAGAAGCATCACAAGCTCTGGGCTACTGTTTCTGGGCAAGGACTTGGAAGCCCAGTAAATACTACCCTCTCTTAGGGGAACAATCAGGAAGGAACAGGAGCTCTCTTGTGTGAATTAGGTGCTTTGCTTAATGCTCACCTAGAAGATGAGTGTTTTTTGTGATGACAAGCAAGCATAAAAACCTTGTACTGGGGATGTTCACTTGATAAATTCTAGTTTACTAGCTTTTTCAGGAGAGACAAGCAAGAAGAAAACAGACTGGCATGAAAAAACCCTCTTCTCTGCAAGCACTGGAAAGTTGTTAAGACAGTGTCAGAAGACAGCCATGTGTATCTGAGATCAAACGGCTCCAGTGATTTTAAAAGGGCCTCTCTCAGGGTGCACACGAGTTATGGTTGTTCAAGGAGAAGAAACAAAGACGACAGGGCATGTAAGCCTGCTTAGGTTATCTTCATAAAACAGCAGAGCCTCAGGAACAGCTATTCACATATACTTTCTGTCTTAAAATGTCTGGTCTCAGTGCATCATTTCAAGTATTAAAATAAATTATACTACGCAGCCATCACTTGAAGCTCAATTTATTCTGCAGACAGACTTCACCTCACTCTGCTTGGTCCTGAGCTCACTAGAAGATGCTTGGCTCTGTTATTCTAATGTCAAGCCAAAAAGCATATGCCCTGCTTCTCAGACGTGTCTATTAACTGGTGCTCAGTGGCTCACTGTCACTACACAGCTTTCAAGCAGAAGAAGCTCATGACTAAAGATACTCCAGGACAGATGGGTCCTCGTCACTGTGAGTCCCATTATACATAAGAGTAAAAACTGCAGGTGTCTGAAATTAGCTGGACCTGATGGATCAAGAGTTGATCTGTAGGGTAGATCTATGTCTATAGGCCACAGTAAATGAACATTAGGGAAATTTAGGCTAGAGGGAAGTGAAATGCACATAGCCACAAGCCTGACAAGCATGCCATTCAAAGAGAGCAAAACTAACTACAACTGAAATTGATAAGGATTTTCCATACCTAAAAAGTTCTGCGAGAGATCAAAACTGTTTCCTACAAATTTAACTGTGACAGCTTGCCCAAGTTTTGACACTCAGAGACAGAGGCAAAAATAATTGAGCTGCACTGACTTAATAAGGAAATTAAGTATTCAGAAAGCAAAGGTAGTTAGTGCCATCTTCCTGGGCTCAAAATCCTTATCAGCTTGAAGCTAATTCTGCTATTCCTCCTACAGTCACAATTTTCACTTAGAAAATTATGCTCTGTACCTACTTCTGCACTGAAGCTTTGAAACGGAAACCTCTAATATTGAGAGCTAGGAGGGCCTGCAGCTTTCACTCAAGCCTGTTTGCAGCCACCAAGTTTTGTCAGCTTTGGAGTAGAAAAAGTTGAGAGAGGAAACCAGAGCAGAAATTGTCCAAATGTGATTTCAGCAGCTTATTGGGAACTTGCTTACTTGTCACAATCTGAGAGTGAAACTACAAACCAGGGGGAACAGGATGATCAGCTGAACTGCTGCCACTAGTTTCTTTTGAGTTCTTAGTTACCATGTATTTGGTAATTTCACACCAATAGTTCATTAATAAACTGACATTCCAGCACCACTACAACAGCCAGTATGGTAGTATGTGAGGAGAAGCACCCAACCAGAAAAGTTGTGCTAGTTCAAAAGGAGATGCTGCACACGGTAGTTTTAGCTCCAAACACCAGAGGCTTGCCAGTACCTTGACTTCACATCACTGGCATTCAAACAGTTAAACACAACTGTGAACTCTGGAAGCTTTCCCGTGCCTCTCTGAAGCTTCTCCCCAGTACACTGGTAACTGGTAAACAGATGGTACAACAGATACGGTGTCAGCTCCCTCCTTGTTGGAAATGCAGCTATCCAACATTTAGTCAACCTGCCTACAGAAGTGATTGAATTAGAAGTAAAAACAAGCTTGCATTTCCCTTTTGCTTTTAACTACTGCACATACATAGCCTGTGCCTTTTGCATCTCTAACAGAGTCCAAAATTGATTTTTTTTCAAGGGAGTCCCCTCTCTAACTTTCCCATCCTGGCTGTTGCGGCGAAAGGTGGTAACAACTCCCCCTTTTTCAGTCTCCTACAACCAGTCTAGGATAAACAGTCATTCAGACTGGCAGCATTTTCCTCATCAAAGCTCCATCCAAGAAATAATATAGACACTGCAAATAGTGTCGTGAACTCCAACACTCACGAACCAGCAAGACTGCCAGAAGCATCTGGCACTGTTTTGAGGAAAAGTTTTCAGTTTGTTTCTAGTTGGGCTTCCTCCATGCCTCACTGCCATCTCTGACTTCCCTCCAGCCCTTCACAGCAGCTTCACCAAACCAAACACCAATTCTGCTCCTTGATAAACACCTCTTGGCACCCTTCACCAACTGCTTCGCTCTCCCCCATGACTTCCCCCTCATCTTTCCCAAGCTATACCCACTTTCATCAGCCTCCCACCGTCTTTTTGTCCTCTTATACCAAGGCTCATTTCTCTTCCCTCTGTGTAAGGCTTACGTTTATTAGTATTGCACTTCCCTCGCTGCCCACTTCGCCCAAAGCTCTGTCCTGGAGCCAAACAAAATTCGCATCTTGTTCTGAATTCTGCACTTCTAGCGGAGCATACATTTTCTCTTGCAAATGCCTTATATCAAGAAGTAACTATGACTTGGGACAACCTGTCAAGCAAATCTCCCTTTTATTTATGTACCCAGCCATTTAAGTCACTCGACATGGATAAAAAGCACAAGGTTTTAAACAGGCTCGATTATTTTTGCCAGCAATTGATATAGCAAGGTTCGGGGATTTTTAAGTGTGTGTGTGTTTCTAGTTCCATGCTGAGTCAATATATTATGGAAAACAGACCTGCCTCCAGTTACCTAGAGACTGCTTAACCATGGGGTTCAAGTGACACTGTAAAACCACTCCACAGGAATGCCACTCAATTGCTCAATTCAGCAAACTCTGTTGGTGGGTTTTCCCCCCTTATACATTGCACTTGCCTATTCATTATTTCCCATATTGCATGAGAAAAAGAAAAGAAAAAGGAAAAGGCTTTATTAATTGATGGCGATTTAGACCCTTATTAAGGCTGAGATTTAAACATACAATTAAGTCAGGAAAGTCAAAATGATGGTTTTTTTGCTTTCATTCCCTTCTCCATTATTTCTCCATCATAAATGTATGCTCTCTCTCCTGTGAACTCTGACATCAAGCACATAAAACCTTTATTTCCAAAATGCTGCTCCAACGCTAACTTCAGCAGCTTAGCCTCACTCTTCTCCTGTCATATAGCAGAGTATTTATTGCTATTTTCACATGAGCGAACTGTGCCCCCCTCCAGAGGATAAAGTTATTCTTCTCTGCTTGGGTGCCTAAAGCTTGGCTCCTTTTCCAGAGAGGCCAAATGCCTGTAAACCCCTCCCTTCTCAGGGAGCTGCACCTCTGCAAAGTAAACAACATTCATGTGAGAGCCTAAATACAAGTCCAAGTGCCTATCTTTAGGCACCCAAGTCTGGAAATGTCAGTCTGAGTGAACAAGCCCCGCTTGCGGCATGAATCACTCTACAGAGCAAGGTTAGGACAGAGGAGTTCCCAATTCTTAATTTAATTCTCTCGACCATCCTGCTGCTTAAATGAGAAACCCAACTGGGAATCTTAATTACAGCAATATACTCACCAAACATACTGTATTCATTTATTTGAATTACTTTAGGAATGGCATCACCATCCAGGAGAACAAAAAAAAATCCTACACAAAAATGGATTAAGGCCCTACAGCGTAGTGTAAAAGGAGTCCTTGGAGCCCACCACATCCATATCCAAGGACACCTATGGGTTTCCTTAGCCACAGAGGTGCCACAGATCCCCGGCATCAGGCAGCTAGCAACACTACAATGCCAAACCTACTCCCCTTCTCAGATTTCTCTTGGCTAGCTCCTCTTCTACTTGCATTCAGATGACCAAGTATTTGAGTGGATACATGATTTTATGCCCCCCACTCTCCATTCCCCTGCTGCCTGTGGGTCCTTTGTTCGTCCACTCCAGTGAGGGAAGAGTGTGCCAGAGCTGACACTCCATTCAAGCTATCCTTTATAATCTCCTTTTTAGTATAATGGGGGGACATCTTTTAACCTTCTTCAGTTCATTCCCTTTTCCCAGTAGATACAGACCAGGAGAAAATGATATGTCAGCTCGCAGAAACTCTGAAAAGAGCCTGAGCACAGCAGAGGCAGGGCTGCTCTCTTAAACTTAAGCCCCTCTGCAAGCAGCCTGGTGAGAGCCCTCAGCCGGTAGTTCACTTAAAGGGCAGCCATGAGACAGTCCTCCAGGTAAGGATGCACTGATTATAAAACAGATGTTCATAGTTGATAGGGAAAATGTAGCAGATCTCAAGTTAAGTCTAGTTTATGTTTTTTTCAGTTTGACCTGGCAGCTCCCGTTTTGTCCAGAACTTGCCTTTTGGGGGTACCTGGCTTCCTCATTCCCTTGCATCTGCAAAGGACAACCTCAGCAGAGAGCAGAGAAACATTTAGAAAGTCTTTACATAAAACCCTTCCCAGCCAGAAGCTCTCTGAAGAGTCCAGAAGGACAGACAATTTGAACGATATCATCAGTTTGCCAGGTCTGACAAGGCAACAGAACCGCTCGGACGTGACTGTGTTTGTTTGTCTTGCTGGTAGCACAAACCTGGATCCTGCTATCACATGCCTCCAAGCACTTCAGGCCAGGGAATGTCTCTCAAGATTGTTGGTAAATTCTTATCTGTATTACAGTTGCAGAGGTGACGCTTGCAGACGTAACCCTGAGCAAATCTGAGCCAGGCGGTAACCCTGGTAATTTGGAGGGGGATGGGGAGAACAGCAGCAGCCAGCTGGGAGCTGATCAAGATGCCTCACACACAATCCTTTGCCTTCTACAGCTGCTAGGGCTCAAGCTAGGACCTGTAGTCAGCAAGACAGGCTATGAACATGCCAAAGAAATGTGATCGCTGCCTGAAAACACTGCATGTATCCTTGATGCCACAAAATAATATCTTTTTAAATTACCTTTTCTTGATCTGCACTACTCACTGCTGCTACAGTGGGGCTTGATTTGTGTTTAGAGCTAGCTGAAATACAGGACGAAAAAGCACACATGAAAAACATGACCTTTGCGTTCATTTCAAAACTGGAGGACTAGTTGTCGTGGTGGCCTTTATTCAAATCACCCCTAAGGGCCATGGTGTGTTTCATTGATAGGAAGATCCTTCTCTCTGATTACTAGGACACAATGATGTCAGGTGAGCACATCTCCCACGAACAGGAGGTAAAATCCATTAGCATAAACCTCAGCAAAATATGCTTAGACAAATTTGCCTCACCTCGGGCTCGCCCCAAGCTACCAGATCAGTTGAGTACTTTCTGCAGCTTGGATAATGTGTAATAACTCTTCCAGCTATGGTAACTCAGTGATATGCCTGAGCCTAGTTGGGACTGAGGTGCAGTATTTCATCCCTTTCACAGTAAGCATAAAACCCAGATGACCAGTCTACCTCTACATTTACTTTTCACTGGTTTTGCTTTCCCCTGCCTATATACTGTTCCCTTGACCTCTAAAAGCTGAGGAGTGGAGGAAACCATTGAGAAACCTACAGAACCTATATCCATTTAGCAGTGAAGGCAAAGTTTATAGAAGTAAGTGGAGAGTACAGACAGAGCTGGCTTTTTTTTTCTTTTCATAAACCGCTAAAATTAGCCAAAACCTATGGTTTCAGGGGAAAGAAGGGAGGGAGACAGATAAAGAACCATTCCCATTTCAGGTGACATCTAATGAAAATGTTTGGCCAGAAAGAATAGGAAAAATGTTTTAAACAATGTAAGGTTTTATTTCAACATTTCCTAACCCTAATCATTCATTTCAGAAATGCTGAAATGTTTCATTTCCACATTATTACACATGTCAATGTTTTGGTATAACACAGAATTTTTTAGCTGACTCAAGTTTAAAAAGAGGGAAAGAAGCTAAAAATATTAAATAGATCAAAAACTGAATATTTCACTTACAGTTATACAAAACATTCCCACTGCGCCATTTTTTTTTAATTTGACAACTAATCCAGGAAATCCTAGATTTCACTCCAGCAACACTGGTCGGGGAACACTGTAATTCATGCACCCAGTCTGTTTGCTGAAGTTTTGAATTGAAGATGGACTCAAAGGGTCTGATGACTTCTCTCCCTCAGTTAGCATCACCTCACCTTGAACAAATCCAGCAGAACAAGAAATAGTGGGGTCTCTACCGATTCACCCTAGGTGAAAGCCTATGAACCCATTTCACTCATATTGATGTTGATGCTTGCACCTGACAATAAAAGTGCTCTCAAAACCAAGTGCAAACTGTTTTAGAGTACTGATTGCTTCACTATCTCTGAAGAACTAGTCTGAGAAAGCTCCTCTGGGGTTTTCAACCAAAAGAGACAAAGTACAGCACTTAGTAACACTTCTCTGCTATGTCTAGACAAAGGACTTTTCACCAGCTGGGATCCACCAAGAATTATTACCTTCAATTTTCTCCTCAAGGAATAGGCAGTTTAGGGGCGAGAAAAATCTCCACTCCTTGCCTAATCACCTATGCAGCTCTGTGTAAAGCAGGCAGTGGATATTTTGAAATGAAACTACGAACAGTTCTCATTTTCCTGAGCAGCTAAAGTGCAATTCTAAACATGTAGTAGACATTTTGCCTTTACCATTAATGAGCAGAATACGTGAAGTATCACTGCCTTGATACCCTCTGGGCAGTTGAGTTTAGACTCCATTAACGACCTCATTATCAATAAGAGATATACAGTATATTGCATTATGAAAAAAATCATAAATCTGTGCTTTTTGGAGCTACTGAGAGTTATATGTCTGTCTCTTTGAATTATGGATTCTCACTGTAGCTAATCTAATCAAAATGCTAACAAATCCCTTTTTCACACAATCACAGAAAAACCACTGCACATTAAGAAACACAAATGATAAGCAACGGATACTCAGAATGTCCTTTTATGCACATTAGAGTGGTGTTGAAGAAGGTATCTGTATTCTGAGGTGAGCAACAGCAAAATCACCAGACATGACTGCAATCAAGAAATCAGTCTAACACTCACTGAAGCTGGTGTTAGTATCTCCAGTAGCTCGAGTGGGTTTCAGATGAGTTGTCAATCAACTCCTCCTTCATCCCCACTCACTCTGAGCAGGCTCCTTACACCAAGCAATGCTGCACAAAGACAAATGTTAACAGCTGCCTAGCACCCAAAAATCTCTCAAAGTCACTAGAAGTAGAAAAGGATCGATATCTAGCAGGCTAAGGATTGGGTTCATAGCAGTGTGAGACTCCTAGAAACCCGACAAACAAACTTAAATGACAATGGTGAAAGCTCCATTCTAGGAAATGTTTAAATGATGGAAGAGTAGAAAACATACTCAGGGAGCAGGAACCCAAACAAAAAGCCCAGAGAAGAGCAAGGCTGCTTTTTTTAGTCCTTATGCTCTACCACAACTACTGTCTCAAGCCTATGGACCTCTTCAGCTAAGGCTCATGCTGCTGATATTGGACACTCTGAGAATACACAACCCATCACCAGCAGTCTGCTGATGACAGCAATTTGCAATTTTCACTTCCTTGGTTGATTGCTTGTGTTTTTTTAAATACCTGCTAATCTGTTCTCCACATTTTCCTGTCCTGCATATATTTGTCATCTGGGTTCTTATTTCTTCCTTGTTTTGTTCTCAGATCATCATTTGCCATCATAAAAAAATTTATCCCGAAATTCAAGGAAGTAAGAGTTGCTGCATGCCTTGAAGTTTCTAATCCAAAACCAACTCAATCACTTCAGGAGATAAAGCGGCATTTTTTTTGTTTTAGGATTTTTTTTTTTTTTTAAAGTTTTCCAGTTGAAAAGTACCTTAAGATCCTAGTGTATATCTCACAAGTTTTCATTTTAAAGCACTGTGCTTATAGGCCTAAAAATCAGAGGAATGAAAGCACTGAGGCATTGTTTTTCCACCATAACAACATGAAGAATAAACTATTTCTCTGAATGCATTTAGGAGGAAAAAATTGGCTCTTAGGCAGGAACTTCGTGTGCCAAGTTTAAATTCTCTGCAAATCGGGATTGCAAAATTGTCCACCTTTGAAACAACAGTTCGTAACAGAAGTAATGCATCCTTAACTGAGACACTGAAACGCATGCTGCTAGGAGAAAGACTGAATGCATGTAAATTAAAGAGGTATTGCTAGATTTAATCAGTCCTGTCCAGTATTTATAAGTGTTCTTAAAACATGAATCTGAGCAGACATCATATGTCTGAATAAATTTGTTTAAATGTTTTTTATTAAATGTTATTTATACATTGTTAAGCCTCAGAGGGAGAAATATTAAACATGTCTGTGATTCACAGAGTACACAAAACAGGCACTACATTGTACAGGTTGACATATAACTTCCTATAGTGGAGAAATCCACCAACATGCGCTAAATAACATAGAAGATTTATTACATTTTCATACGGTTTACTTACTACGTAGACTTCATGTTTTTCAAACAAAGCCTGACTGTGGGGAAAACTTATTTCATTATTTTAAACCCTCTTAATACATCTTGGAGGATGCATGAATATTCCGTCACACCACCCCGCTGCCTGGAGGGAATAGTCTCCGAGCCGCTGAGCTGGCTGAGAAAGAGGGAACTTGTGTCTCACGTCTTGTTTACAAGATGGAGTCTTTGTGCTTCTCTTGGCAGTTCCCAGAGCAAGGTACAGTCCTGCATATTATCTCTCTCCAAAACTTTGCTGACAGACTCAGAAAGTCAACAAAGATCCTAGTACAGTGCAAAGACCCTCCCTCCCCCTGCGGGAGAGCTCAGCAGGCTCTCCTCTCAGGGCATAGTGAAGTCAGACATTTATTTTGGCATCCAGAAAACCCTTTTTGAAATCTGCGTGAAACTTGGTAAGTTCCCATAGTCTGGGAATCTTTGATGAAATACTGTAATTTTATTTTATCATCAGGCAATAATACTCTGTGCTGGAAATAGAAATGGAAAAATTCGGTACAGTGTTTCAGGAAGTCAGGGAAATCCCATTGCCTCTCCCTCCTCCCCCCAACCTTATTTCTGTAGTTCTTGTTCATATAAATGAGCAGTCAAGCTTCAGCAGCAACAGTGAAATCAATTTCCCTGGTTTTAGATGAAAACCTGGAAGTGACAGAAGCTCAATTCCGAAGCCAGAGAAAGCTGCGATTTTTCCCATTCAATGCCAGAGATGCGCATCTCCAGTACCTACCAAGAACATGACTGAAAGTACATAAAGGACAGAGGGCTACTTGCCAGAAGCCAAACTCAGGGTTGCAGTCATCTACTTTACCGCATGAGCAAAATGAGGAGCAGGTTTTAGCCCAGGAATTATTATAAATAGGAGTAAAATATTTCTAACAAAAAAAAGATAATTTCCCTTCTAGTAAGGTCTCTCTATATATCACTTACAATCTTGGACTAATATATCCTTTCCTTGAAATGGGTAGACTTACATAAACAGTCCTACATTCCTTCTTCCTGACCCTCACTACATTCCTCTAAACCTTCTTTAAAAATGTGGCTCAATTTTAAGGGAAATATTTGTCATCAGGAATTTGTAAAGGGTTCCAGCAAGCAGCAGAATGTAGGTACAGGTGTGTCTTGAAAGGAATACAGGATAATACTCAACAGTTCAGCTGTAATTATGATTTATTGGTACAGACCTCCACTTCCACAGTTGCTTCTGCCTCAAGAAGAATTATTACAGGGCAAGACCTCTACCTCTGAATGGCAGCTCTCACCCATACGAACACTTAATGTAATGTACATTCAATTCTTCTATTATAACCTTTAATCCAGCTGCATCCAAAATTCTCAGTCATGATTTGGTGTCATAATTCTCTGTCCCACCATTCCAGGACAGGGACCTGTTTTTGTCATTTTGTAAACTTTTACTAGGTTCTCTGTGGACTCACTAGTGTCAGAGATCGACAAACAAGTATGTATACTGATAATATGGACTGCTTCCTGCTAACAGACTTAATTTCTCAGCATCCTGGTGAAAAAAAAAAAAAAAAAACACAAACATGCATTTGAATGTATGAAGCACTGGTTCTGTTACTGTATTTATTATTTAACATTTGTGTGCTAGAACCACAGATGGGCAAGTGACAAGCAATAGCTATTGGGGAAAAACATTATTACTCCTTGTACAAATACATCCCTAAGATAAGTTACAATATTCTCTTGCCAAAATGGAACAGCTAATGATTTTCTTGCAGTGTGAGAAGTCCCAGATCACAGATGGCCAGCTGAATAGTGGCTCAAGTAATGCTAAGCAATGAACAGCTGCTAACAATGAGGAAATTGTGCTTATAAGGCCTGATTCAATGCCCACTGCAGTCAATGAAAATCATATAAACAGCAGTGAGTGCCCTAGTGGCACTACTTTTTGGCAAGAAGCCAAAAAACAAATAACAAAATATTGTTAAATTCCCCCCACCAGAACACTCACTGCTTTTACAGAGTAACTGAAACTTTGATCTCCAGGCAAGCCTAGAAGCATCCTAGTGAATGAAGCTGTATTTAAAATGCTGATGTGCACTAAAATAAGTGTTACACATCTTACAGAGGATTAGGTCTTTATTTAAAATGGCTGCAGACATTGAAGTGTTTAGTTGATGCCGGGCTGGGCGAGCCGAGGACCCAGCCAAGGAGGAAGAACGTAGCCGACTCAGTATGAGTGATAAAGCGTGCTTCAATTTATTGATTTTCATTACAGCCTTTTATAATCCTTCTGCTTAATTATGCCTACTAGTCAATCATTGATTGGATAAAATACAAGCAAGCCATGCCAGGGCTTGTTGGCCCAAGCCCTGGGAAAGACCCGGATAAGTTAGTTTAGGAGAAACAAAGAATGCTCATTTCTCCATCCTCCCCTGATTAAAGAAGAACAAGGAATGCTTCCCAACCTTGACGAGATAGAGAATGTTTCATCTCAGAACCTTAGTCAGTACTTTCCCACGGGATTCACTCTTGCTGTTGTTCACTCTTGCTGACTGAGGCCTACTCATGCTAACTTAAAAGAGACTCTCGTCGCAAAGAGAATCTCTAGATCCATGTCCCTTTTCCCTTAGCCATTCTCCAACAAGTTGATTTTCTCCCAGATTACAGGCACATTATAGACAACCAGCACTTAATTTTGGTAGACCACTACCTGCAAGTCCTTTCTTTCAGTAAATGCTTAAGTTTATTAAGAAATGACACTGCTATTGGTTAGAGCACCACCACTGCTATTCCTAATAATATGTGTCTATGAAGCATGAATAAGAAATCAAGTATCTGCCCCAAGTATTTTGCAGTCACTGCTTTAGCTGGACTAATGGTGGCTACCAGCTGACAAGGAAGAAGGTCAGAGAGTTAGGCACAGCTCATTTCTGGAACACCATATGAAATAGGAGTCTCTTGTGGGTTTTCTTAAACAAAAAATCATGGAATGGCAGATATCTGATTTCTAAAGCGCTTAGAAGGAGCAGCATTGAAAGCCTAAATGTGACACTTACAAACTTCACGTCACTGTCCTAATCTGAGGCAGTATGGATGCAGCTCCGTAAACCCATGGAGACAACTGAGTACCTTCCCAGAAGCCAGGGACAGCAAGGAGTGGTCCTCGATGGGTGCACCAGAGCTGGAATACAGAAAGGGCAGGGCACTTGATGGGAACAAAACAGGAGGCTCTTTAAAGCTTAGGAAGAACTCATTAAAATTCAGAGATGTGTTGCTGATGAATAACACCAGTGTTAAATGCATTTCTCTGTCCATTACCTCCTTGATAAATATACTCATAAAAGAACCAGTGAATTCAGGGAAAGACACTTCTTACAGTCACTTTCCTGATCTCACATAAGATTTTTTAACTATCTGATGCATGATGAGTCTTAGCTTCTTTAAAAGCAAAGAGGCACTACTTAGAAAGCCACAAAGATCAAAGACAACTGTTTCTAAGGGAGGTTGGGCTATTTTTCATTTTAAAATATGCCTGCAAAATGTCTAGTAACACACTCCAAATTTATTTCTTCAGCTCGCTCAAACGCTACACTCTCCTGGGTGCCTTTGCAGTCTCAGAACAGGTATTTCCATGCTTCTTTGTAGATTTTCCATTCTGCTGCAAAGTCTGTTTATGTTCCATAAACACACAGGTGCACACCTGGAGTCAGGTCATACGGAAGCGAGGAATCACTTCTGCTATTTGCATAGGCTGGAGACAGGCATAGTGCAAATAACTCTTTGCAGCTGTACCAACACACTCAGTCTCTACTTGCACTGTCCAAATCATCCTGCTCTGAGGCACCTCTTCAAATAGAGCTGAAAGACTTGGCTAATTACTAGATTTACTAACAATGTTGCCACAAAAATTTAGAAGATTGGACTGGGAGCCCGCAGGATGAGAGGAAGACTCAGCAATGACAGGCACGACAGACCTCAGACTCCCCCAGGGAAGTATATTAACCAGCATAAGGCGGGTGCTAACACCAAGGGAGCCCTGATGGCATTTCTGACTGTCCCTGTCACTCGCAGCATGCATCTGCCACTCCTGCCACCTGGGTTCCTCACCTGGGACTGGCAATTTTGGTTCAGAGCCAGCTTGCAAGGACACTTCTGCTGGGGAGCTCCTCCTGAGGGACAACATTGTATTCCCCCGAGAAAAAGGTCTTCTGCTGGTCTAACATTGCCAGGCAGGAGCCCCAGCCCCCTCCCTGCCCTGTGCAGAGCTGGCCTGCAGCCTTGCTGCCACTGCTACTACATCATTACACCCTGCAGGAACAGCCAGAGCTTTCCCAAACCAGAATATTCTTCCCCAGTTGCTGATTTAGGCTGCCCTGGGAAAAAAAAAAAAAAAAAAAAAAAAAAAAAAAAGACCAAAAGAACAAGCCAGAAGCGCTCTTGCTATGGCTACCACATGCCACAGAGGAAAACAAAACTCTTGTCACTCTGGTTGAGAGGTGGGCGGCCACAGGCAGCTCCATTTCTAGTTTCCAGTCCGCTGTGATCCATCAGCAGCCTGCCATGATACAGTGAGCTAATCACAGCCTCCCCAGAGGCTGACATGCAACTTCTGGCCTATAGCATCCTAAATGCGAGTGTTTGCCAGGAAAAATGTAAAAATAAAAAAAAAAAAATAAACTCCAGAAAGCCATTATGGATGATGTAAGCAAAGGTGCTCTCTGATGCAGGAAGATGCAGTCCCACACACCAGCCTCAGCAAATGCCCAGACAGGGGTTGTCATGTGGCCAGAACAGTTCAGGTTTTCCACATTAGCACTAACTCTTGTACGCCCAGCCAACACTACATGAAAAGCTAGTAAAGGATTTCCCTCCTGCCCAAAAGAGCTTGCTCAGATGGGCTTCAGCTCTTCCTGAGAGAGCTAGACTGAGCATAAGCACCCTGAGTAACAATTTTAGTATATGTTTGGGTATCCTGAGCTCTGCCAAAGTTCTCAAGAGAGTTAATCCTCTCTGAGGGCCTTAGATCTGAAACACCAAGAGATTAATGTCTGACAGGAAGCCAGTGGCACACCTAGTCACTAAACCTGGGTCTCCCAGATCACAGATACACTTTGGGACCACAGAACCAGCCTCACTTGCTAATAATTAGAAGTTTAATGGCATTACTGAAATTACAACCAAATTTTACTCAGTTAGACTGATCACTGTCTAATTTTGAAAGTAGTTACATGTGCTGACAGGATGATTACAGCTTTATTCACCCATTTTAGACTCAAATTTAAAATAAAATACACTGAGATTGTATCACATGATAAATTGCACTCGGCTCTTAAATCTGTTTCTTCCAGATTGAATTCTAACATTGTAAAGCTGACAGCCTCACACAGCTCAAAAGAGGAATATTATACTTTCCTACAGCAGAAGCCCAATGAAGGGACAGATAACACCTGCTTTGAGGCCTGGAGGACCCCAAGCTACTGGCTCTAAGACCATCAGTCTGGCTTCTGATTCGCTTTAAAAATCTGTTGAAAACACATGCATCCACTTACAAATTCTCGCATATTCTTAACTAGGAGAGGCCAATGCAGCAATAATTTTATGCACAGCTTAAAAAAGTCTTTAAATTTAGTAACAGTAATTTTCCCTGCAACTGTGTAACTGAGTCCATGACAACGGAAGCACCCAGTTTGACACACAGAGAACTGGGAAGTCAAGTAGGTAAATGGCTTGAAACTGTCCTGTCTTGTTTCTAAAATGACCTTTCTACAAAACACAACCTACAGAAATAAATGCATTTTATATGAAATCAATTTGATTGTCACTAGTTCAGAATGACCTGCTTATTCTGTGTATGTTCTCATTCATACATAACACAACTCCCTTAAATACGTGGTGGTGACACACTGTTAACACATCTCCTTGCATTTAAAAACAAACCCACACACGTGTATCTCGCACAACAGTCCTTGACACAAGTTCCCGTAACACGGCTGTCTGTGTCCTGCACGTGTGAGACTTTCACCTGCGCTCTGAAGCTGGTAGCGCATTGGCTTTCCCTTTGCTTTGCCAGTGAAGTTTCGTGTTTGCTTTTCTAAGCCTGCTTTTATTTAGACTTATTGACATGTTGGCATTCACAGAACCGGGAGAGAAGAGGCGACTCTTAGAGAGTTTGTGCCCTCTGGTGTTCAGCGGTGGATGCTGGATCCCCGAAAATGCCGCTGCTTTGTGCTACTGCAGCATCCTCTCTTCACCATGCCTTGGCTGCCTATAATGCACCTCACTTCAACAGGATAAAGTATTTAGCCCTGGTCTGCTTATTTGTAGAAGTATTCTCAGAGGAATACTGGGCAGAGACCACTGTCCCCCTTTTAAGACCATCTGCACACTTTACATGCAAGATTTTAGTTTTGGGGATGACTTCAGCAAGATTCACATCAACTCAGCAGTTTCCAACACTGTGGAGAACACTGGATGTGGCACGCCTTTGTTTTCATTAGTTCAAATCAGCAAAAAAGTACAATGGATAACTTTAGAAAATCAAATCACTTATTGACTGAAACCCCTGAGTCCCAAAGCTGAGGATATACTCTTTAGCCTATACTAAAATACAGAAGCTCCCATCAGCATGGTTTTCAGATGGCTGGTTCTGATTTCCTCTTTCCATGCCTGTAGTAAATTCTTCAAAATCCCAACTAAAATCAGGTTTGTGAGCATAACATTAACACTCTGTTATGCCCACAAGTGGTAAATCTTTGCCAGAGATGACTCAATTACAAATTTCAGCAGGCAAATTCCGAATAGAAAGCTGAGTTTATTCTCCTGAAATCCATCCAAACTTTCCACAGTTGACTCTAAAGACACTCTGATGTGGAGATGCTCACTGTGGTAAGATTTAAGATAGTTTGCAAGGATTTTAGTGATTGAACTCTTCAATTTGCAGATACCAGCACTCCACCGAATAAGCTATGTTCTTAGCACACTCAGCAAATGAATCTTGCACAATGACATTCAAAACAGTAAATTATCAGTTTCCAACATTGTAAGGAAATACCCTAAAAAGAAAAAATCTCACAGAAATGCAAAAAAAAAAAAAAAAAAAAAAAGGAAAAAAGGGGGGAGGGGGGAAGGAAAAGAGGACAAAAGAAAAAAAAAGGAAAAAATAAAGGCAAGAGTTAACAAAGGATCTGGATTCAATAAACTGTTTCAGTGGAAAGTTAGTTGCCTAAACACTGAATCTGAGCCTAATAGCCCTTTGCTACAATTATATTCACTTGAATGTTGAGCACTGTGTCATTAGATGAGTGCATTCAGACAGTGCACTGCAGTAATAATTCACAAAGTGTTTACATTTCAACAAAGCCTTCTCTTGTGTGTTCTTCTAACCATAACAGCACATTTAGACATTTTATAAACACAGCAGACTTGTTTTTAATTAAGGAATTTCACAGCAGTGAACTCTGATCACTTAATATTTCAAATCTGAAAACATCGCTATTACAGCATGCTAAGAGATTATTCTTTATATACTTCATAGTCTGTATGAGTAACATTTCCCCAAAATATGCCAAACTACCAGCAGACGATGCACAAAGAGTGGCAATGTTGGCCTTCCCTGCGGCTCTGCAAGAAAGCTGTACCTGTGACTCAGGAGAATATGCGCAGAGACACTGCTTTCAGGACTGATCACGATCAGCTTCTGCATCTCTGAGAAATTCTGTGTCTTTTAAGCAAAGCACAGCTGAAATCAATACTCTGCCAAGTAAAGTGGAGAGACTTTGCTTTAGTGCTGTGGGATTCATTTTCATGACTGTCAATCATATGGTAATTTTCACAATTCCAGCGCTGCAGTCTAACAAGTGCAATAATCTGTGGCCCAGACTTCTTGCCGAGCAGGAGAGATTTAAGCTGAAAGACTGGGACACAGGAAAGGAGGAAAGGAGTGCATGCTTCACCCGATTTGACCAGTATGCAATTCACACTTGAAAGGAAAACTGGGGAAAGCTCGATCTGGTAGGAACTGTTGGCAGCAGAGCCTGTTTGCAGCTAAGAAGCCAACAGAAGGATTGTATGGCAACAAGACTTCTGGTTCCTGCATGAATTTCAAACACAGCATTATGTTTAACCTCAAAACATCTGAAAGGAAACGATGAACAAGCATCAATCACTGATTAGTCATTATTTCTTGGACAGTCTATGAAAAACAAAGATGCTGGGTCAGATCAGAGTTTTGGAGCTGCTGTGAAAGCTGTGAGACTTTCCTCCATGGCCTCTGGCATTTCTGCTCCCGCTGGACATATCCAGGATGGTAAATGCAGCCTACATGAAAGGTGAGAGCCTTACCCTTGGGGTGAACTTTCAAGTGTCTCACATCAACTGGGGCACACATCCTCTGAGGGAATCACAGAGTAACAGAAACACCACACATCTCCAGGAGCACTTTTAGAAGGAATATCCTCTAACTACTTCATAGGCAGAGCTGTTTATAGCTGCCTTTTCACCAGAGTGGCTTGCAAGTGTCCTCAGTTTCCTATTAAGTTTATGAGCAGTCAGCAGCAATGAAAATAAGAGGGCAGTCGAGAAAAAAAATCTTGAATCAACTTCACTAACAGCAATATGAAATGGACCTTTGTGGCTTTACACCATGCTGGTAAAGAACAGAAACACAGCTATGGTGAGCATGGGTGGGTCATAGTTCCCAAGCAGCACCGACAACCAAATACCAAGCTTAAAATACATCTTTAACATATCCTATATGTATTGCACACCCTCCCCAAATACTGAGAACAGGCCTGATGTACAGGACAAGCTATGTGAAAAATTTAGAGTTTAAGTTGTTTTAAATAACATTTGTAGTACTAATCGCATGCTGTGACAGCCTACCTTTGGTTGGAGCCTTCCCCCATAAACTCACAAAGATTCCTGCTCATTTGTTTCCATGGGGGAAATCAGTAACCCCTCTAGCAGGAGGGCTGCTTCCAGTGCTACTGAATCAGCAGGTTGTTATTCACCTGGCTAGCTTGTCCTTTGCCATTCACAAATGTTTTCTGCCTGAGTCTTGCATTGCTACAGGCTTGTTCATACAGGACTGTGAAGTCTTTCTGGATATTTTAAAACCAAATCAGGAATACAGTGCAAAAGGGAACTTCCCTGGACCAGTCACTCCACTGGGAACAGCAAATATGAAACAAGCCAACCCTGTGCAGTCTGTGAGCAACGCACAAGCTGAAATTAATTTACAGAGACAGTACACCATCTCTGTAACAACTTCTATCATTCTCCCTCAATTCCTTCTTACTTAAAGGCTTTAATGATACATTTGGCAAAAACACTCCATTTAAGCTTAAGCTCATCCTTTAATAACACAGATGGTTAATTTGACCTTTAGCAACAAATCTGGATATCTGTGACTTAATGCATGTCCTCTATGAAATCCCAGCACTGTTTGGACCATTGTGATGCTGACCAGTGGTCAGGAACTCCTCGCTTCACCTTCTGTGACTCGGGGGTAATTTAATCCTTGCTCCTATGAACCTTCCCAGGTCTGAAAACTGCCTCTGACACTGATGATGAGGGCTGCAGGAAACATGGAAAACAGAAGTATAGCACAGGAACACACTGACAGCAAATATTTGTGTCACTGTTCAAAATAAGCACATAATGCTTATTGTATTACAGAATTTAATAAGATATAATAAGCTGTAATAAGATATTCCAAGTATAATATAAAGTAAATGTATTATAAATGCCAAGGAGTAACTGGAATTGATTAAACTGGATAATGTTGTTAAATGATATTTACTGCTAAAAGCAAAGATTTTTGTTAACCTGGCATGCAAAAATGACAAAGCTTCTTCAGGATATTTTTGTTTACAGTCACAAAATCACATTAGCTTCTTTTTTCACTAGTTAAAATGATCAAAATAGCACAACAGATCTTTCCAAGATAGTAAAAAAATGCTAGCAACTGAAAATATACAATTGTCTAACATGCAAATCACATGTGATTCACTGCAGCATCACCTGATGGCCAAAACTCATGAGATTTTCCATATCCACTGTCATTCTGGCTATGTTTGGACAGAAGTTGTTTCTGTAACACTTCAAACTAAATCTGTTCCAGGAAGATTCTGGAAGAGAAAGTATATCATACCGTTTCTTAGCCATACATTTATTATAAAAAAATATGAAAATTAAGAAATGTAAGAAAAAAACCCATTCTGTTATTAGTTGCATTGGAACATAGGAAAGCTGCAGTATGGACTCTGAACTGAGGTATAAAATTGCCCAATCTCCTCTCTACTCTTATACAAGAAATATAGAAAATTCTTCCCACAGAACTCCATCTGCAAACTGTCATAGACAAGGAGCCTGCAAGCTAGATGCACCTACTCTAGTAGAGCAACACGAAACAGGTACTATCCACAGAGGGTCCACGGCAGGGTGGCAAAAGCAGATAAACTGCATTACTCCAGGAGGTAAATTATATTTGCAAATATACAGCAGTTGCCTATATGAAATAAGATCTTTCTCATATCTAACTGCAAAAATTGTCCCATGAACTAGGGAAGATTATTTTTTTGTCAGTTAGTGTCCTTCAGCCTTTAAGCCCTTCCCACTCCCACAATAACACCAACCCCTCTAATGTCTTGCATGTGAGAGATGATACATAGCGTAGCTACTCCAGAGTCAGGTACATGTTGACTGACCAGCCTGAACATGGGAGGAGCAGCCACCTGGATGCTCTTGAATACAGTACCACACGGTTGAAGTCTGCCCAGTTTTTCCTCTGCCAGGAATTTGGGTCTTTCTCTTCTACTAGCATTGCAATGGAAACTAATGAAACTAATTCTATTTTTACATTCTATCCCTTTTTAAACTTTGGCTAAATTTAGCCCGAGAGCTCAAAAGTCAGGGGGAGAAAAGGGAAGAAGAAAGGGCAAAGGGAGGAGGCCCCGAGACACTGGCGCCCAACTTCCTTAAGAAACTAAGCTTAACTATCACTGGATCCTTCAATGCCTGGCATGTATCACTGCTACTCATGGCTAGCGCACAGGTCTCTCCCTCAAATAACTATCACCAGGTGACTTCTAACGAGACTACCCACACTGAATAATTTCTCAGCAGCCAAAGTGCATGCGTCCACAAACTGGACTTTCAAAGCAGGACACAGCTGCTAATGATGACAGTCAGCAGTGAAGCCAACCTCAGTTCAAACCCTTTTGTGGAACAGAAGAACAGAGAGTTCATGCTGAGCATCTTGGCAAGTTTTGCTTTCTGGTGTGGTGCCCACAGGAAGGCGGGGAGGAGAGCACGCAGCCGGCAGGCAGAAATACAACAGCGGAGATGGAGAATGGGCACCATTCTCTCACCAGCTGATTGCAGAATATGTGACATGCAAGCTAGGTTGCAAACTAATGAGGCTCAGCAAAAGCATCACTGAAAGAGAGAAACAGTAAGCAAGCAAAGGTATGGTGAAAAGTTAGCTATGCTAGCAAACAAGACCAAAATGCCATCAGTAAAGGAAAATAATTTTTTGTATTAGCTCTAATAAACAAAATGAAACTTGTGAGGAGTCTGCCTCTACAGATACAAACATAAAATTAGAATAGAATTAATCAGGTCAGCTCTACAGTTTCGTTTGTACCTCAGAGCACAGACTGATTATGCCTGCATGGGCAATGCTCCAAAGAAGTCTCAATCACAGCAATAAAATTGGTGTTACATTTTGTAGATCTCTCTCCTACTCCCTTGCACTTGATTCCTCTCTGTCCTCAACTCCTCCCCTTTCAAGAGATACAGAGATCTAAGGCTCAACCTCTCCTTCCTGGTAGTCTGTTTTATGCAGGTTACACTGTGGCATTAACTCAGGATTGTGACCCTCTGACCACATATGGAACAGGATTACCATGCACTAAAAGCTTAAAGACAGCTGGCTGGCATCATTATTTCCAAGCTCTCCAATAGACTTCTTCATGCCTATTTTACTCTTTCAAATGACAAACTAAAAGTTTAAACTAAAACTGCACCACAGCGGCTAAATCTGGCATTGACAAACAAAACAAAACAAAAAAAAAGGATCAGGTCCATATACTCTATTCAGTGTGGTCTCTTAATGAGGGTCCATGATGAAAGGTGGAAAGAGAAAACTCTTTACTAGCTCCTGATACAAAGAAGGGTTACAGAGTCTGAATCAGGACAGCTCCCAAGAGTTTGCTCCACAATATTACCAGCTAGCAGATAGGAGGATAATAGAGCCATGCTCTACTAGAATTACCTAGAAGCCTAGAGGATATAGTAACTAATAAATAACAGAGGTATTTAATAACTATAACTATTTTCCCAAGTAACAGTGGGACATCCCTTATCCCACCTTAAAAGATTTCCAGGCAGATTCTCCTTAAATACCTGTAGAACTTCTATTTTGCTAGCAAATTAGTGCTGGCAAATAAGCCTTTCACTAACATAGTAGGATATGCCGTAAAGACAACAAGACTCCTATGAAGCTTTATCTCACGGCATTGTACATCTTCACCATGTTTCTAGTCCACACATCACTGAAGCAAACAAGAAAGGCCTACAGATTTTATTGAGTTTCACCTCAGAACCGGTACTTTTTCCAGTATTCATTTAAGTGACCTACATAGCCTCTACCTGTAAAACCTCTCAATTCCAAAGGGGCCTATAGAAAGAAGCATGATAGTTGTCCTGTTCAGATATGAAATAACAGACAAGAGATCTCCAAAACACTTGTGGAGACTTCTCCAAAAGGTGTATTTTCACAAAAAAAAAAAAAACAAACCGAACAACCCCAAAACAAGCAAAAACCCAGCAAACCACAGACTGTGTCTTCTTTGTCCATTCAGATTTTGAATTACTTAGAGAAGCACACATAAGTATTTAGTAAATTATTTCTCCACCACATACATACTCACATTTTCTGTACTCTACAGATGCCTAATTTTTTTTTCAAGTTTTTTAATAAAATTCTTTCCTTTGGCATTGAAGTAAATGAGAATAAACTGTGAAGAATATGCAGCCATCGCTGCAGTGTTTGCTATACAGTACAAAAAAGGATGAGCATCTTACAGAGAGAAAAAATTATGGCATTCAGGTCCACCCATAATTCATTCTTCTGGAGCCAAGGGATCTCTCAGGCAATCTGTCTTGAGTTTTAAATGTGGTATTGCAGAACATGAGCCTTATACCAATTCCCTATTAAACCAGATTCTCAGCTGGTGTAGTTCAGTATAGCTCCACATTAGGTTTCTATCCTTACCATCTGAAACACTTCCTGATATATTGGCAACTGATGCAGCATGATCTGAACACAGCTGAAATGACAGTCCGAGTGGCAGAATCTGCCCAGTTCTTAGATATGCTGATCTGTCTCTCTCATCTTTCCCCAAAACTCAAATCTTCTTCCTCTCCCTTATATGAAAGGCTAGGTTTCTCTTACCGTTTGGACAGGCTTCATCCCTCTGCATGGTCATCCTCATCAGCTCTGCTGTTAGGGAATGCCTCTTCCTTGCATATACTTGCACTCTCAGAATAATGGTGGGGGAAGGTGATGACCATTCAGCGAAATGTTTGTGCATGTGGCCCCATTCTATCCAGGTGAGATGGAAAGCAGTGAAGAATTAGGCAGCTGAGGAGGAAACAGCAAGTGCACCATTTTGGGGCAAAATCTGAAGGCTTGGAGCACCTTGCCAGAAGGCTCCAGCTCTTTGAGGACTGTCTGCTCTGCTAGAAAGGGGCTAGTTGTCTTATGTCCAGAAGCACTTGGTGTTCCTTTCAGCTCAGACAATAGGTGAACATAGAAGAACCGCTACTCAAATAGAAGAGCCACAACAGAAGTAAAAGTTCTTTAGAAAGAGCGTTTCCTAACCTGAAAATCTTTGCTTTTGGGATAACTAACCATTTGGAAAGACTTGTTCAAATGCTGAGAAAAGTCAGAAAAGGAATGAAACTTCCTAGAACAGCAGTAGCAGAAAAATAATCTCAAAATAAACAGAGTTTACCAGTGTATCTAGCTACAGTTTGGCAGAAACAAATCCTTTAACACTCCAAATGATATTTTCTTAGAAAAGTAATTTCTTAATCTAATCTGAGGAGGGAACATACCCTTGACCAATTCCAAGTAATGCACAGAAGAATCCAGGAAGCAAAAACAACTAAACCACTAAGTAAGTGACCACAATATAATTGCTATATTCCCTCTGGAGAAATTCACAGCACTATTAAGAAGTCTGGAAGGGACTCTGTATAAATAAAATGGTTAAAAACAGAAGAAAGTAGCAAAATGAACATTGTTAGGCTCCAATTTCAATGCTGACGCAAGTGGTACTCTCAATTAAAGAAGCTGCTCTACCTTTCAGTCCAAGGGTTCATAAAAGTGTTTGTACATACTATACTACTTTTGGAAAGAACTAAAGATGGGCAGGGACAATCATGTGCTGAATTCACTGCTATATGAGTTAGCATACCTCATTTAGGAAAGCGTGACTAAATATAGTTAATACATTTATTTGTACATGACACTTGTGGGATACAGCACGTGTAAATTATCTTACCTGTTGAATTAGAATGAAAGACAGAAAGGTGAAGTACTCTGTCCACTCCCTTCTCCCGGTTTAGAAAATAGAAAACTACTTCCAAAGAGAGAGGCAGAAATGGAGAAAGCAAGGAAACCCCTAGCGAACTCAGGAAACAATACTTCCCCAGCTAGCCGGCTTCACGTCCCTTCTTCGGTTATAGGATAATGTGTCAATTGATGTTGCTCATCAGCTGCTCAGACTTTGCTGCCATTTCCACCTATGCATTTTGAATTGCAGTCACTTATGAAAGGCTGATTTAATATAGCTCCACAGATTTATTCAACTCTAGAAAGTAGTAAGACATAGTAAAATAAAAAATGGGAAAGACAAAGATGGGAATATCCCTTATTTGAAAGGGATGCTTTGAATATACTGGGAATGCTTGCACTTTTTTTAGCTCAGTATTTTTCAAACTACATAAAAATCCACTGCAGAGTTACAGAATGGTACAGATTTTCATCACTCCAAAACCACCAGCACAACAGCATTCTGATCCCGTATGGGGCCCATAGAAGTTGTCAGCATGAAAACAAATAACATCCCCTCTGACATTCACATACACTCAGGTATTTCATAAGTCTGAAGTTCTTTCCACTGGTTCTGTCATTTAAAGCTACTGATATGAATACATGAAACACTGCTATACTTAAATACAACTGTTGATGTGAGGTTGCAAATTATAAAAAGATGTTTCTATGGATTTTGAAGACCCTGCTATTAACAGGAATGAAAGAAAACCCATATTCCACAATAACTTCAAATCAGATCTGTACGTACATTTCTAAAAATAGTTATAACAATCATGTCCCTTGTGGCAGAAGAGAGCTCATAAAACTCTTTGCATCTTTTAAACACATTTTTTAAAAAAGAACATAGTGCAAAACTCCTTTCAATATTGCTGGGGATGAACCTGCTAGCCAAAGCAGAAATTTACTGGCACCGGTGGAAAGTCATCATGTTGGGGTTTTTTGTTTGTTTGTTTGTTTGTTTGTTATTGCTTGTTTGTTTATTTTGTTTGGGTTTTTTTCATTTGTATGTTTGGGTTTGGGGTTTTTTTTTTTTGTTTGTTCTGTTTTTGGGTTTGGGTTTTTTTTTTTTTTTTTTTTACAGCTGTTCCTGTTCTTTAGGTAAACTGCCCATAGATTTTCCACTGGCAATGTACATGCCAGTGGTTCCTCAAACCATCAGAATCCACTGGGAATCATGTCTACATCCCAGGTATCTTCAAAAGAGATACAGAGACCTTGGCTGTTCATCTCTCCAGGATAGGATGCAGAATTTGCCTGTTTAGCTATAGATTGCATGATCACAGAATATACATGGACAACACCAAAAACCACTTATCATCACAGAATTCACCCCTTCTCCTAGTGCTACTTAGATTTCCACCTCCCCCCACCCCCCCCCCCACCTCCCACCCCCCCCCCCCGTATAAATGCCACTGCTGCTGATTCACTGTACCACAGGAGATGTGTTGAGGATCTGAACATGTTGCAGCCCCAGCCTGGCCAAAGTATCGCATAATCCTAACAACCCATTCAGTATGATGAGTAAATTTATTTATTTTTTTAATATTCCCACAAATATTTAGTATGTGATCTTTAGTACTCTAAAGAGCTGTGTTCCAATGAACTGACCTTTCACGGTGTTCCCATAAATTAAGAACAATGGGAGAGATGGATTCAAATAGCTAAATTAATCAAGGTAGAAGCAGAATTTCCTGAAGGTTGAAATTTTGAAATTTACCTTTGCCCTCTTTTAGTTCATGGTTTTAAGGAAAAATGCTATGTAGATACATAACCTCAACTATAACCTTTCTCCATCAGTGAAGTAAAAACAGCAAGGAAAATCCAAAAAAGCTATACCTCTTTATAAAATACCTCAGATGGGCATGCTGTCCCTCTCACCTACCTTTCTGTCTGCTACAATTTCTACCATAAGGACTGTTTGGCTGAAAACAATGAAACTCATAACACAAATTCACAGTTCAAAAAGTGGATCCATTAATCTTATGACAGCATCATTTAGAAGCCAGGAAAGGAAGAATAAATATATGCTCTCACCATTTTTTTTTTTAAAAAAAAAAAAACAGTTACTCTTGCATACAAAGATGTCCCAAACTGGAGACTGGCAAGCTGAGTTGCCACGTATGTGGGCACTAGGCGAGTTCAGGCTGTCTGAAGTATCATAGTATGGCTGATGACAGAGCTGGAAACGAAAAGATGAATGTTGCCCTGGATTAATTTAAGAAAACACTAATTCATTATTCTAATGGTTAGATATTTTAGAAATAAGAGAAAAATCTCTGCATGCCAAAACAAAGAGTTCTTAGCTCCCCAAGTAGAGTTTCCTGAAAAACTGACATGACTCATGTTTTTAACTGCCTACATGGAGCCCCTTCCTGGTGTAGAATGGCATCAAAACCACTAATAATGGTGCAGAAAAGAACACTCTCTTACAGAAACTGGTGTTTCCACCAATGTGATATCTTGATCGTAAAGGGAATATACAGGTCATAATTAATAGCTATTTGTACAGCTTTCTTGCAAGCCTTTAATGTGCACAGGTTTCCATCACTGAGCTGCACATACCTGAAAGCAACAATTCCAAAGTCTCAGGCAAGTCTTCACCAACACCTTTGGACAGATTTGTAGGTGGATGAGAAAATCTGATATGATTTGAAGTCTGTCTTTGGCTGCAGTCACCACTGCTGTGGTGCAGAATAAAGCAGCTTCTGTGAACAGTATCTTCCAAACTGAAGAGAACATCAATTTTTCTTCACTTCTAAACAAAAACTGGCAAAACCAACAAAATCTAACAGACAGAAATTATTGCGGAAAATAACTGTCCTATACAATAAGAAAAGGGAGATCCCCGTTTTTTGATACAAGCTGCAACACTCGGTAGACATCATGCAAATCTTTACTTTTGATACAGTAAATGACAGCACTCTGAACTGCCATGCAAGTTGTTTGGGGTTTCAGGTGGACTATTTCCATACACTGCACGAATAACTACCTAGAAAGAAGCATCCTGGAGACCATTAGCAAGGTTCCTTCCAACGGAGGACACCTGCAGCTAGAGTTGAAAGCCAGGACTGCCTTCTCAAACTTAATGCTTTGAACAGATAAGAAAACTGGTCTCAATATAGAACAGTGTCAAGTCTCCCTTTCCAGGAGAGAGTGTGAGAAGGAGGAAGAAAGGAAAATAAAGAAATGAAGTGACATCATAAAGCAAGTAAAAGAAACTCCTATTTTCCCTGTGTTTTGAGAAATGTTTTCCTCTGCTGAAGGATTTCAGTGGATCACATGAAATGTTAGAATAGCAAGAGCATCCGGGTGTTCAGGAACTTATACAATGAATATATTGGCCAGACTGTGCATGCAGTCCAAACATCTTGTTATCTGGCTCTAACGTAAGCAACTAGCCAGTCTTACAAGATAACAGAAAAGTGATGAGACAGCACAGCTTTGCCTAGGATTCCTCCCAAGAGCGAAGCACTCACTTCAATTGGTATCAGGGAGGACAAAGGTGAATGGCAAAGTTCCTTTTAGTGGTTCACGGGATCAAGCCCTGCTAGAATGCAAGTATCAGACTTTACAATGATAAACTCCAGTCAGTTCAGTCATGAGGATAATCAGAAGCTGTGTTCCTCTCCCATCTTCTGTGCCAAGGATAGCAGAATTCAATTCATTATGGTCGTGGCAGACATCTTCCCAACAGCTTTGCATGAATGCACATAGACTGTAGTTTCACACTCATGATCAAAACCACAGGAAGCAGATGTCCAAAAGTGAAAGGAAAAAGGGGGAGGAAGGAGGAACAAAGAAATACATATGAGATCCAATTTTTCCCAGAGGGAAAAGATGAGCTAGGACAAGGATAGCCTTTATATAAACCCAGAAATGATACACAAACAAGTAGGAAATGGTGAGTTCAAACAATGAAGACAGACCAAATCACTTGAATTCAGAAAGCTTGCTTTTCAACTCCCTAATTCACTTTTAAATTGTCTTACTTTTTAGTACATTAAGATCAATTGTTCGAGTAAAGAATTCTTACTGAGCTTTAAAAGAAAGACAGAAGAAGAGATATGGCATAATGCTTCCAATTTACATTAAAGTCTATGCACTATTATCTTCTTATTATCTCCTAAAGATTTTTCCAGGCATTTAATTAACATATGACAAGATATGCAAGTTAGCAAGAAAAAAAGTCACCATTTAGTGCACTATCTATAGCCTTTCAGAAGTTAGTTACCCATTGTTTTTCCTCCTAATGCACCACCTAGTGCACATCTATTATGCTATTTTAATAGCAAGGCTCTGTCACTGAAATAAAAGGAATAAAGTTCTCAAGGTACCCACATTGCATTTTCTAATTTGACTCCAGCACAAGTGTCTTTCAAAGTCAACGAAACATATGTAAGGTTTAGAAGTTTTCACCCAAGGACTGCTTTGACAAAGGGCGCTGGTATTCATCTGCCTGCAGGAACTCTGGCTGGGAGCTGGGTCCCAGAAAAAGCCAGGGGAGGCATTCATTTTAAATGAACATAGCACTGACAGACAGCCTCAGAAATCTGTAGGAAGGCGGCAAGGCAATTACCAGGGCGCCCTGCGGGCTGGGGGCAGTGGGGGCTGCCCAGGGGGGTCTGCTGGGGCAGGGCCCAGCAGCCAGAGCCCACCCCACATCCCAGCCAGGAGCGGAGCAGCCGGTGGGCTGCAGGGCAGCCCCAGGCATCGGGCACCTCCCTGGGGACCAGCCAAGGCCAGGCGGGGGGACACGAGCCCGGTGGGGCCGGTGACCAGGCAGGGCAGGGCTGCGTGGAGCTGGAGACCAGCCCTGCTGTGGCATGGCTGGGGCAGGGGCTGACGTGGGGGCCTGGGCGGGGGCCAGGCAGGGTCAGGCCTGGTGGTACCCCCGGGGCCCTGACAATAAACACTCCAGGCCCTGTTCTCAGGGATCCTCTGTCTTTTCCAGACATTCTTTGGACACAGACCACTGGCCTTTCCCACTTTCAGCCTGTTCCAATTCTGAAAAAAAAAAAAAAAACCAAAAAAAAAACACCAAGCAAAAAACAAACACACACACACCCCCTTGAACAAGCAGCAGGATATATTAATGTGCTTCACTCTTGCATTTTATGCATCCCCTTGCTACCAAACTCATGAAGCCCCGTGAGCTGCTCATCCAAGGGAGATCTATCAAGTCTGTTTTACTATGGCAGAGAAAGCCTGCAACAAGTAGAAAAAAACAAGACGTGCTCAAGGATGAAAAGAAACTGTTTAAACCAAATTCTCCCATCAAACGAGATTTTCCATTTCTTAGCAGTCCCACAGCATAAAATTCCCCTGTCTTGGTGTTTTTTTGGGAGGGGGGTGGGGGAAGGAGGGTTGGAGGGGCGTGTTGGTTTGGTTTTGTTTGGTTTTTTCCCCTAGAGGAAGTGCTTCTAGCAGCATTTGCCACACACTCAGCTGTCACCAAATCTCAGGATGGTGGGACATGACCTCTAGAGCTCATCTGGTCCAACCCCTTCTGCTCAAGCAGGGTCAGCTCCAATAAGTTGCTCAGGGCCATGTCCAGTGGGGTTTTTAATAGATCCAGGGATGGAAACTCCACAGTCTCACTGGGCATCCTGCACCACTGTTTAATCACCCTTAAGTTTTTTTTTAAAAAAATTCTTATATTTAAACAGTAGTTCCTGTGTTTCAGTTTGTGTCTATTGCCTCTTACCCTGTTTGTGGGCACTGACAAGAAGAATCTGGCTGTTGTCTTTACTTCCCCCTCATCAGGTGAGCATTGATCAGATCCCCCTGGGTTTTCTGTAGGCTGAACAATCCCAGCTCTCTCAGACTCTCCTCAGACATCAAATGCCCCAAGCCCTTAACCACTTTCATGGCCCTTTGCTGGACTCACCCCAGCATGTCAACATCCCTTGCCTCTCTGAGGCAAGCTCAGAATTGGACCTGGTACTTCAGATGTGTCTCACCAGTGCTGAGTAGAAGGGGAAGGATGACCTCCCCCAGCGTGCTGGTGCTGCTCTCCCTGATGCAGCCCAGGATGCTGTCGGCAGACTTTGCTATAAGTCTGCCTTGCTGACTCACGTCTACCTTGTCGTTCACCAGAAAACCCAGCTTCCATTTCTGCAAAGCCTTTTTCTGAACAGTCAGCTTCCAGCATGTGCTGATGCATGGAGCTCTTTCTCCCCAGGCTCAGGACCTTTGCATTTGCCTTTGTTGAGCTTCATGGGCTTCCTGTTGGCCCATTTCTCCAGCCTCTCTGAATTGCAGTGCAAATATCTGATGCATCAACCACTCCCCAGTTTTGTACCATCTGCAAACTTGTTCAGGATATTCCATCATCCAGATCATTAATGAAGATTTTAAATAGTATTTTCCCCAGTGTCAGTCCCTGGGGAATGCCAAGTGACTAGACTCCAGATGGACCTCATGCTGCCAGTCACAACCCTTCAAGTTCAACAATTCATCCAGTTATCAGTTCACCTCACTGTCCACTTATCTAGCCTGTGCTTAATCAGCTTTTCATAAGAGACAGTTTCAACAGCCTTGTTAAAATCAAGATAAGCACCATCCACTGTTCTCCCTGCATCCACTGTGCCCGTCATCTCACCACAGAAAGTCATCCAGCTGGTCAAGTATAATTTCCCCTTCATAAATCCATGCTAACTACTTCTAATCACCTTCTTACACCCAGTATGTTTGGGAATGGCTTCCAGGGGGATTTGCCCCTGGAATGCTCTTTCCCATCTTATCTCTGCCTAAAGAGCTGGCTTACTGCTCCACTGTCTTGGGTCTTCTGTGAGACTTTTAACACTTATAGCATCACCAAGTCTTTGCTAGAACTAATAAAGGTTCTGTTCTCCACCCTTTTCACCTAGAATATGAATGGAAAGACAGAACTTTTTCCAGTCATGCCAGCCAAATTGGCACTAAGCTCAGAAGCAACAAGTATTAGGAACAGTCCTCACTAGGGAATAACAACTACATTTTCAGTTATCTTTTCTTGGTGGAGAAGAGGAAAACTGAACGTGTTCTGCTTTGCCAGAAGATCTTACAATCTCTCACTCCTTGAGGATGTAAGAAGGAAACAGTTGTAAGAAAAACCAGTCTTGCCAAGAGGAATATGGGGACAAATCTTACCAGAAAACACCAATGGCAAGTAACAGAAACTTGGGAGGTAGGGGCAAACAATTCTAGACTCAAACTTAGCCCCATTTCCCCACACTTGTAGGTGCAGTTCTGCAAGATTTCACTTTTCTGTACACAGCTGAGCATGGCTACCTCAGAAGAGGCACAGACTTCCTACTTTAAAGAGCAGTATTATTTGTGGATCTTAGATTATTTTTTTTTTATCAACCTCCAGAAAACTTTGATCTCACTTTTTATATATATCTATGAAATCATTCAGTGTGAGCCCATATTAATCCATCTATTTATTAATCCCAAAATTCTTTACAGGACTGGGGAATGCTAACTGGGTCATGAAATGATCCAGGAGTCAAGAAGAGGTCCTCTGATCTCTCTAGTATGCAAGAAACCTCTGGAAGCCCTGTACAGGCTGGTGCCAGCTATCAAGATGAAGGCTGGTCTCTCAGAAGCTGCAGAAGGATGAGATGAGGAAAGAAGAGGAAGAGCCACTCTCCACTGTTTTCCTCCAAGGCATTTCTTCTGTTTCAGGTAAGTGCTACATATAGTTGTGAAATGTGTTTATAAAGTAATATGGACACTACTTTTATAGCTGATCTGAGTTTTTATTTTAAAAAATCTGTCAGCAGACTGTGCAAATTTGTTGAAACCAAAGCCCTCTTCAAGAAAGATCCAAACCACTTATTAGGAAGGTGTCTTTGATTCTGGGTGACTTTTACTGTTAAGACCAACATGGAAACATTTCTATCCTGTATCATGCTTAGAGTACCCATCCTCCTCTCAAAAGTAACAATCCTACAAAACAGAAAAGATCCAGGTGAGTGTCTGACATATCTGTTGGATCTTACACAATCAATGCAAGTACACGAGCCAGTAAGATACCAGCTAATCCAAAGCACTGTTACCTTCTTTCTCAGTTTGTCACAAAACCTGGCCCTAGTTTTGCCTCATCATTGCAGATCAAACCAGTATAAGAACCTAGTTTTCATGCTCAGCAGCCTTTGCACGAAGCTTCCTTTGTAGCACTGAACATTTTTTTTCAAGCATCTGGCACTTGACAGCTCTTAAAGCTTTTATCACTGTAATGGCTAAGCAGTAAGGAGAGAAGGTGTTTGAGATTTTTTTTTAAAAAGAGAAGAATTCCCTATTTAAAAAAAAGCCAAGCCTCAGATTTTCTTCACCTCTCCAGTAGAGCTATATAAAACTTTTCTCCACTCTTTCAGTGACACATAAGCCTTCCTTCTGGTACCTGTGAGAAAGAGATGCACACTACACTGCTCAAACTAGCAACAAGTGGAGACTGTTTGCCTGTGTTCTCTCTTCTCAACACCTCTACAGCTTCCTTCATCCTGTACATTTAAACATTCCCCATTTCCGTTACTCCACCGTTTGTGTATGTGTGCCTCCCTCTGCATACCACAGGATGGCAGCAAATGTTAGAATATAAAGAAGACAGCTGAACGAAAGACAAAATTATTGCAATTTATATATGTTATTGTTACTTGAAACAAAAAGGACTAGTTCATAAACTGTAATTCAAGTTCCCAAGTGCAGAAGCAAAGACACATAAACACAGTAATGCATGAATGTACAACACAGCAGGTCAAAGGCATTAAAAAATTATTGTTTAAGGGAAACAAATTATATGGGATACCATTACAAAAAGTAACTCAGAAATTAACAGAATTTTTTGTTTGATCCAAAGTAAATAATAGTCAGAAAAATTGAGATGGAGAACAAATTTGTGTGGAATGACAGTAAACTCTAATTGAGAAGGACTAGATTGCTTAAATGTTTTAATATTGAAGAGGCATCCATAAAAACTAAACCAGAGGGGAAAAAAAAAACATACATTCAAAATTCATCTCGAGAGAAATACTCTTCTCGTTTCGGGTACATTAAAAATTTATGGAAAATGTTTTACGTAGATGGGTTTATTTGATTGAGGGCACTTGCCACAGGCAAACTAAAAGATATTCTTATTTAAAATTTAAGTCAATTGTGCATATATCTTGCATGGAGTTCACAATTGGTGCCTCACCATTTTTTTAAAGCCTTCTCATTTTGAGCACCTTAGACAGAAAGGAAAAGAGAACAAAGTACATGGAAAGAGCATCAAATAATCCAATAGTGGCTCTTCCAACTTTTCACATGAGCTGTAAGTCTCAAAAGCTGAAAGTCTATATTTATCATTATTATTAAAATAAAGAATAAGAAACAACAAAGAAAGCCTCACAAGCCAATAAGAATATTTTCAGAAGGGGACAGGATAAGGGTTTAATGTAATTTTTTCAGAGCCACTTTAACTGACAGTTATGAAGTAGTTTCTGTGAAACTTGTTCACACAGTTTCTAGTGATGAAAGGCTTTATAAAGGGATGTTGCCACTGTGCAAAGTTATCCTCTCTAAGCCTTCAAGCAGTTTAAAAATTTTATAGTAAATTTAGATTAAATATTTATTCTTAATTCATGTCACATCTGCTTTTGCTCATAAATTTTTCTGCTTTCTTCCTACCTTACCACTTTGCTTCTCTGTCCAATGCCAAACTAATCAAGATCCATGCTAGCATAGTTGGTAAATCATCAATATTTTGAAGTTGTAGGCTATGTCAATTGTTTGCAATGCACCTCTTACCAAAAAGATTAAACCAACCTCCTTTGAAGGTGCCATAGCTGAGATGGCTCTGTTTGATTTCAGGACTCCAGCCAATCAAACTTTTGATCTTTGTACTGCAATGGCTAGACTTGACTTCCTCCTGACTGTTGTTGAATGTCCTCATAGAAAAGGGTGAGAAATTGCACCGTTACATTAGTCCATTGTGGACATAAAATCACTGGGGTAGGGTGGGGGGAGAATGGAAGGTATGCGAAAAGAAAAGCTGGAAAAGATGCTCAATGCCCTTGGCTCAAGCACAGAACAATTTGTGTGGCAGACATCTTGCCTGGCCAGAGAAAATTTATGCTAACATATATGAAATGTTCTTATTTTTAAAAAAGTCCAAAATATGCGATGCACATGGGAAAAGTAACTTCCAGATGTTACCAGCAGGACTGCTTCTCTACTATATCTACTTGTGTTATAGCCATGTTTTTTCCTTTAAAAGCTGCTGTATGACCATTGTACATGACTGTTCTCTTCTAATCTGTTGCCAACTCCTGGCCATACAGCGAGGCAATTGTAAGGGCACAGCTACTAGCCAACTCAGTACACTATTTCTTCCCTTCAGGCCACTGTCATCCCAGAGATATGAATAAGGATTTGGAAAATAAGTGTTTTCCATAGTCTTCTACAACCTTCGTGCTGTAAAAATAGATCGTAACCATGCTTATGTCATGTTGTTGCTCAGCAACGGTTCCCCCTCCCTGCCCCTTAATCTCCCTGTTCTCTAATATCTTATTGGTCTTCATCGTGATCAGTCTGCAAACTACGACTCACTAGTCAGAAACAGAACTGTCTGCTAAGCATGCAGGACATTCTGCCCTCTAATGATTACATAGGCTTAGGGAGATGTACCTTACAGAGTAACTAGAGGCAGGATGTTGACCCAAGGGAAAAAAAGGACCAATGAAAACCAAAAGGGATAGAGGGAGAAGTTGAACTAAAAAAGGGATCCTCTATCTTGAAAAGCTTACAAAAATAAAATAAAAATTAGATCTCTAATCCCTTCCCCTTCTGTCAAGGTCAGCAGAGAGGAATCAATGACCTTATCAAAGTCTCTCCTTTTCCCTGATGAGCTCTGGAGAAGGAGCTTCCTTTGAAAGAATAACGACTGTGAGGAAGAACAGCAAGGACTTGCATTGCTCATAGCACCTGAAAAGCTTATTGTTTGAGAGGAAATGACAGGAAAATGAATCTTGCAAGCACAGCTTTTGCACACACAGTCGTTAATGGACTCAGCAGATTAGCATCCAACAGAGCAGTGACACCAAAGGGTAAAAGCCTAGACCCACAAAGCTATCTGAGGAGGGACTCGAGTGCTTAAACTTAGGTATGCATGAGCATTTTAGAAGTCATAAAGTATTCAGGCTGGATTTTATCTGCTGCCCTACAAGAAGGTGGGTCTCCCGCAAACCCCTCATCATATCTGCCAACATCTCAGGTACCACAGGAAATCTAAAACCACATTACACACATGCCTGTGTTTTTGTCCCTGAATCACCCCTGAAATATCTGACTTCCACTCAAATATTTTAGCCTTTATTGGTTTTAATGAACGCTGGGGAAGAAAAATATCCCTCCTTGAATCCATGTTTAACGTTACCTCAGATATCTTCATCTGCATAACTCACAAAGGGGTAATACATCTTGTATCTGTGCTGTTCTTATTCTTGTTACATTATGACTTCACCTTCCCATACAGTTCCAATCAGCATCCAACAAAGAAAGCTCATCCTGATCTACTGGTGCTTGCTATCTCCCAAGGTAGTTAGAAACCTAACATCTATTTCAAATCACCACTAAGCATTAGGCTATGTAAATGCAACCAAATTCTGGGACAAGATTTTCTATCTTCTTTGCAAAGGTTCAATGTTCAATCCTCTCCAGTGGTCCCTGTGACTAGTCTGTCATTTCATCTCTACAACCTCACAACACCTCAGCTGGCTTGAGGTCACAGCCGAGAGAGATTACCTGACAGTGGTTAGGTTAGTCAGCACCTTCTGAATCAGCAGCTGGTGAGAGTGTTGCCAATATCAACCTTATGAGCAGAGTTAACACCATGGTAGGTACTGAAATACTTTAACATTTCCAGATGTAAAACATCAAGGGAGAAATCCTAATGCTCGTTTAAGGTAGCAGTAGTTTTAGCACAGACAGTGAAACACTGCAACAGGCCACACCAGCTTGTCAATGTACAGGAATTACCATGTATTTTTGTTCATATATTACTGATTCTTAGTTGATCCAGAATGAAGTGGCACTACATGTAAACTTTAATATTTACAATGAGCACACAAAATTTCACCAAATGGAAAATGATGAGCTATTCCATATTGCTTTCTTCCAGGCTACATCAGAAGTTTAATTTCAGCATTTTACAGTGAAATAAATACAACATCTCACAGTAAAATGAAAGGTTTTATTCGACAGCATTAGCAAGGAGTAATAACATTAACAACGATAAACCTTTTCCTCATACAATTAAGGAGCTAAGGATGACAAATACAAATCAGCTATTCTGACCTCTTTAGCTATTCACTGCAGTAACAAAAGCGAATTTAGATTTGCTTTTGTTGAGCAGTAAGGACATTATAGGAAATCTAGATGCAGAATATGACCTTGACAGAAGGATCACAAGAAGTCTCTGTTTAAATTAACTGGAAATAAAAAGAAAGCAAGTCCACAACATATTTCTACAAGGAAAACAGACAGCTTTGATAAACTCTGTTAGTAAAATCAGGTGGATTGAGGATGTCAGGGACTTCACTGTGAAGCATGTCAGGAACTTCTCCAAGTCACAGGTACCCAGGGTATAAATACTGAAATTATGTTTTCAGTAATTAGGAGGACTTGTTTGAGGGGCATCACATCTAGTGGATGACTGATTACCTGAAGAAGGATACCAAGAATAAGTGGAAAGTCTACCAAGTAATGGAAAATGGGTGAAATGGCGAAAGAATACAATCTTCCTAATACTGGAGATCAAGAAGCAAAAGGATAAGTGAAAACTATCAAAAATCAAGCCAAGATATACTTTGCTATGTGTTTGGGGGTAGGGGGAGGGGGTAAGTTATTTTGCTATATAAATAAGAGAAAGACAGAAAAAGGGGCATGTTGCAGCTGACAATACAAAAACTAACAAAAGAATTGTCTCAAACCTAAGGGAATGCTTTGTCTGAGTTACCAGTATGATAACGAAGGTGTCTATTATAGCAGGATGACTAAATAGAATGAAGATACAGAAAAAATTTTTGCAAGCAAGCCAGAAGCACAGCCTACTCTCAGATGTGTCAGTACACACTACACACAGGGGAGGGGCACAGGTAATCACACTAGGACTCTGACAGATCCAAAGGCTAAAATTGCTGGTTTGGCTCTACATCTTCCTGATGAAGTTGGGCATGGGGAGATATCAGCTGGAGAACCACAGACATAGGGCCTTTATATCAGAAAGGGGGTGGGAAGAAAAGAGCCAAGAAGCCATGGAATCTTACTTGCATGCAAGGATTTACAACAGATTTCAAAACAAAGGATAAAAGATGACATGGAGCTGAAAAGAAAATAGGATAAGGATGGAGTAAGGATAGACTGTGCTAGTCTAACTTCACAGATCTTTTCAAAAGTAATCTTCTAGGCAAAAACAAAACAAAACAAAAAAACAACACACACCCCCCCCAAAAAAAAAAACAACTACCACCAAAGCAAACAAAAAAACCCCCAACCAATCCCCCCCCCCAAAAAAAAAAAAAAAACACAAACAAAAAAACCCAGCAAACAAACAAAAAAAAACACCAAACAAAAAAAAAAAAAAAAACAACACCAAACAAAACAAACCAAAACAAAACGGTACTTCTCATCTGCTTAAGTATTTGATACAATGCCAAGTAGGAAATAATTAATTAATAGAAGAAAATGACTTCTGGAGATATTAAAAAGGTGGAGAAATAGCTAGCAACAAGTAGTGCTGAAAAGCACTACTATCTATAGGAGAGAAACTGTGTTCCTCATAGGTTGGTCCTAATATTTTCACAAAGGACTTTAGTACAAAGAAGCAGGTAGTCCTGATGAAAATGTGCAGAAAACATGAATTTCAGAAGCACTGTCAACACCAACGAGACTTGAGATAAAAGACACCTAAACAAGCTAAGAACCGCTGTGATGAAATCCCTCCCATCCATGCAACCTCACTAAGGTCACACAGGTATGGGACGTACCCCCTCAGAAACAGCAGCAGGTGCTGGGGCCATAAGCCTTCATTGCTGTCAGTGAGCTGCTCTGCAAGAAGCATAGTTCTTTTTTCTCCAAATAACTGACTTTGGCATTTACTCCCTACCAGTCCACACCCATTGCTTTAAGAAGTGTAAGTGTTCATTCATGCACAAGTGCTGTCAGTAGGACTGATGAGAAGATCTGGGCAGGTAACTGAAGGAAAAAGACCATGGAAAATAAATACTGAAGAAACGCTGAAGGCAGGATATAGCAAGCGTGTCTCCATTCATACTACCATAAAATGAAGGTTTCATTTCTCAGTTATTTATATGGTCACAAAACAAAGCTACAGTTTACAGCTTGAGACTTTCAGAGTGATTCAAATTATGTAAAAGGATCCGGCAAAATAATTTCAGGAGCTGTCTGATGATTTAAGCCAACTGAAGTGCCATACACTTCATTAAAATTACCTTCACAGGATCTGGAACTATTTTAGGAGGCAGTGGAGTCTTTTAGTGAGTAAACCATCCTGCTTTTCTTCCTTCCAAAGGTTTATTTCCATGAAGCATCTTGAGTTAAATACATGTCTTTCTCCTGACTGTTTCAGATTAAATAACAAAATGCATTTTTAAGGAGGAAAAAAAACCCCTTGGGGTGGGGGGTGGTATCTGAAGAGGCCGTTTTCCAACTGTCAACATTTTGAAGCTGAGTAGTAACGCAGCCTTGGGGTTGCCATGGGAACGTGTTTCATTTCCTAGGTGACAGCGACTGTATGTCGTCACCAGTGAACCACACCAACTCTGGAAATATGTCAAGTTTCCTTCAGACGTCGGCATCCCGAGACTTCCTGCTCCCGCTCCAGGCAGGCGCTCAGCTGAGCTTGGGCCAGAGCCTCCGGCTTGACGCAGCCCCCACAGGACCCGGCTGCTGTTCCTCCCCTGGGAAGGACAGTCTGGTTTGGCTGGGGCTGGGGTAGGCTCCTACACGTCTTGATTTGAAGACCTTAGTAAACAGCAAACTCACCTCTCACCTCTGCAGCCACTTCCATTGCCTAGCCAACATCCTACAAGCACGGTTTCATTCTCATTTGAGCACAGCTTCAATTTTCAACCCTTTGGCCCTGGCTAAGCCCCATCAGCAGGGCTTCTCAATATTAAAAACCCCCAGAATCCTTGTACCATGCTAGTATTGATCACGTGATTTAAATCAACTACTTCTGAATCACCTGTACTAATAATCGACCTCTTAAAATACTCATGGAGCTCAAAGACTTGCTGCACTAAGATGATTTTAACCTGGAGCCTTTGGTTATATGACTGAAGACCCCTCCCTGCAGCACATATGCTCCCCAACACAACTTCAAGGCCACCAGCTGCACAGTATGACCAGCAGGATTCATTTTCTTGCGAACATTAGGGAAGGCAAATAAAGTAGGATAACTTCTCCGTAACAGCTCCTCAGTGCTCATGCACTAGTCCAAAATAAGCAACTCTGATTCTGTAATAATTATTCTGCTCTGGAAGTAGAGTGATTATTTTATTCTTGGATAATTACTCCATTTCCAAAGTGAAATAATTGTTACAGAATAAAATCATTTTTATTTTGGAATATTTCATCCACATGTGGGAGTTATTCTGGAACAGCTAAATTATACCCTGATAGCTAGGAGAGAACAGTCCTGCCAATCAATTTTCCTCATACAGGTGAATCCTTAAACCATAGTGCTACTGGAAGGAACAATGCAAAAGGTCTCACTGCACAACTGGAGACCCCTACTGTTTAACTTCAAGAAGAATCTGCATTCACTTACAAGAACCACAGCTAATAGTTCCCCTGAGTCATCTGTACAGAAGTTCATAAAGGAAGTACATTATGAGGTTTCCAGAGCATGCTATAAGTACTACGGCTGGTAGACAGACCTCATCATGTGATATGAAAATACTATCCATGCCATTGAATGCCTGCTCCTCTACACACACGTATGGTCAAAAATTGCTGCCAAGGATGGTCCTGGTCTACACCACAAAAAGCCCTGCCTGCAGAGATAAACGTTAGAAGTAGTATGTACCAGCTCTACCAGCACTTGATTTCTGAAGGAACTGTCAGCATACCCTGGGCTGCGCAACTATAGTGCTACCTGTTCCAGGGTATCTAGCTTAGATAGAAGTAAAATTTTAAAATTCTTTACTTGAAAATACATTAAAAATCTCTTTCAACCTTGCCCACTGCTTTCCAACATATCCAAATCTCAGGAGACTAAGAAAGGAGCTCAGTTCTAGCACCATTTTTACACTGCAATTTTTTATAATTGGGCATTAAGCTAGGCAAAGAAGTCAGGAGGCTCAAAAGTTTAGGTTCCCACAGCAACAGTAATTCAGCAACATTTAAGATATATAGCAGAGCATAAATTAACAGTTATTGAAAATGCTGCATATGTGCAATGTGGCCATGTTAACATTGCTATGGGAACCTTAACTTTTGAATAGATAAGCATTCTACCAAAATAAAAGCCATACAAAAGAAATAATCATTACATATTTTGCTGGAAAAGACTACAGCCAATTCCTCATCTACAATCTGTTGATGCAGAGCATACGGACTCTAAAGGCTCAGAAATCCAAACAGGTGAAAAAAATCATCACTAAGTGTAATGGTTGCCAGAGTCATAACTATAGCTGACATCAATGCTGTTACTTTACTTCAAATTTGAATTTACAGTCAAACAGTATGCAAAATCATTCCAGGAATTGAAACAGAGGAAAAAAGGAAGCCCATGTACAGCTATCACCCTTCCCTCTCTTCCTCTCAGACTCTTCATGCACTAAATGTTCTGGAAGAACAGACTATAAATTTGCTACTGGTTTTAGTCTTTTCCAGCACATTTCAATTTAAGAAAAAAATAAAAAATAATAATTAAAAAAAAAAAAAATCAAGCTGTGTTCTATTATACATTTATTTAGTAGCAGCAAGTCCGGATTGTCTCTATTATTGTCTTTATTCTAACTAAACCCAAAGTGCTCATTTCAAAAAAGTCTGATTTGAGCAGGTCTTTGGGGATGGAGGTTTTCATATTTTTAAATTAATCCAGTGATAGTAGGGCTGCTACTGAGGCCTTACTCTCTAGTAAACTGGAGGTTGCTTCTGAGTAAAAAAGTAGCATTCTGCTCCTGGATCTACTGCTCCATCCAATTCTCTGTGCTGCATGATCTTGGGCAAGCCAGGTTCACTTCCCTATGCTTCAGTTCCTTGAGCTGTGAAGCAGGAATAATGACACTTACCTTGCTTTTAATACATAGGTCCAGTGCTTTAACTAAGTGGATTTTCTCCCCTGTGAAAAACAACAATGAAATCTTCAAGGCAGTCTTTCTACAGTATTTGAACAGAATTCCCGCAGCATCTAAAATAAAGGCTCTACAAAGAATTCTACCAATTTGCCATCTATGGAAAGAAAAATAAAAGCTCCCTTCAGCCACTCCGCCCTTTCGCTGCTGTGTGGCATGTATGGTTAGTCCTATCCAAACTCCTGTTGCACAAGTTTCTTCCCCAGAGTGACTGCAAGATCACAAAATATTTTGAACCAGCAAACAGGGCAAGTTCCAGAGTCCTGAAACTGCAGAGGCAAGATAAATAGCATTCTCCAATCCAAGTCAATGCAACAAGTTTTCTCTCTGATATCCTGGTGTGCATGCCCGGAATTGTACTGACATCGGCAGGATTTCCTTGCTCATGGGAAAAGCAGGATATTGCCTCCAAGACAAGAAACACAGTTCAACAAGACCTAATTAAATTATTTGAGGTGACCCTGATTTCTTGTCATTTATAGCATAGACTTTATGAAGATTACATGGGCATATCACTTGAATGTTTTCTGTGTATCATTAAGATTTTACTCAGGCCATAAACCTGAGTTTCCCTAGAGTGATTTAGAAAAAAAAGAAAACAAGCTAACACTGGTCAGAATAGTGCTGCCTTTTACAAAAACAGAGATACATGCTTAAAATAGGTAGTGACATCCCTCACTAGTAAATGGGAGACACAGAAAATTTTGTCACATACATGCATGACTGAACTTCTCACAGCAAACAGCTATGGTATTATTTGGTCAAAATGGAAGCGTTTATACTCCTTTATACCCAAAACACTGATTCCTTATGTTCTTTCTCCAAACCCTCCAGGAAGAGTACTGTATTTTCTAGAGTGGAAGAAACAAGGTTGCTATGAATGGAGTCTATGGAACACAAAGTTTAGGTGGAAGAATTGTATTTTCAAACTGTACTTATAAGATTGCCTGAGAAAGAGAGAAAGCATGGGTTTATCTGAAGCTCTTGCCATTTCAAGATGTTTTCAGTTACCCTTCAGCAAGTGCTTTGATAACCAGCTGCCTTCTGTAGTTAGTCATCTCTCATAAATGGTAACATGCACACATTTCAATCTCTCCATCACTATGTCCCCAAAACCACTCTTTTGCTCTAGCCAGCACCCTCACTGTCGCTGCTTGCCTTGACCCCAGACCAGCCTCAGCATGAAGGACATGTTTATCTGCACAGTCTCTGCTGCTGTCTGATTCCCTCCAGAGACAGTTCCATTGCTAACTGCTCCTCCTACACAGCTGACCCTAACATCCTCAGAAGCTGTACTGTTGAATCCTAATTCTTTTCCATCAGAGGTTACATCAGCTGTGATGAAGTCCAGTGTTTGTTCACTCTGTCCATGGAGTGAGAAAAAAAGCATCACATTTGCTAGTGAAGCTGGTAAATAACTTGTTACCTTTAAATTTACCTGGTAAATTTTTGAACAAATGCTTCCCCACATCATAAATTTAACTCCAATGTACTGGGAACACCCCTAGCTTTACCGTCTCACATTTGACAGGCAGGAATTATATAGCATGGTTTTCTGGGACAGCAATGGGAGTCACCAACAAAGAAAATCCTTCCATGTATTTTGTGTCAATATGATGATACCTATCAGTTTTTCACAATTTTATCACACTGCCTATGGAAACCACTTCTGCTGTTCCAGTGTGTTTTCAGACATTACCTGCTATCCTTTAAAAAAAGAAAAAAAAAACAAAAACAACCAAGAATACATAGTAACTCTCTCCCAGATTTCCAACACTAATCCAGCACCAACCTCCCTCCTATACATCACATTGTGATTTTTGGTAAAGTGGCTTCCTATTAGCTTTTGCTACTTTGAATAACCACCATGTAGCATTAAAACATTTAAATTAGACAGACAACGTTTTTTCCCTTGCCCTTAATTTTCTTTTTCCTTTCAACCCTATCCCTTGATAAATGTAAGCTAAAAATAGTTCATGACTGTTTCAACCTATTCTATCTCTCAAAGGCATAACATAGTAAGGGCTAGAGCACTGGTAGTGAGTCAGATTACATATGCAAACAGTGCTTCCTGGCTAGATGCAGATGAGTTTCATTTTTAACCTGATGTCTTCACTAAAAGCTACATATCCTGTATGCAAACCACTATGATAATTTGTTTGATTGAATATCCAAATTCATCACACTCTAAAATGTTAGGAAAAACAGTTGTCTCCAAAACGCCAGAGAGATTAAGCTCTGTATAGATGTTTCTGTTTACATAGTACTATGTGCACAATGATATATATCTTAGCATACACAAGTTCTAAAGAACATTGGCAGATTGGAAACACCTACATGTCATTTTATAGTTGACTCGATGCAGGTTTGTTTCCCTTCAGGTCTCATTCCATATTGCTTCTTAATGCTCCTGCCGTAACAGTGTATTTGTTGTTCTAAAACACTTCAGAGAAAATAGCAAGGATTGACCAAAGTCCAGGTAAAGTTTCCATTCTGCATATTCTGCAATACCATTCTGCATTTACTGTACACCTCTTCTATTGTTGAGATGTTGAACTTCCTTTTTCTTTTGCTGTCAGTGCCAAAGATGGCAAACATGCAAGTCATGTTCCTTTGCCTCCTGATCTACTTTTGTATCAGCCAGCAACAAATTCCAAAATTCAGTGTACAACTGGAAACAATCCCTGAAGGCTCTTAACTCACTCAGTCTTTCAGACAACTGAAAGAATCACCAAGACATTCAGTGTAGCCTCATTAATGTGTGGTATTCAAGTCTCTTCTTTTCCCAAGCTTCAAAGAGGTAAAGAAAAGGAAACACTGGAAATTCTCTGAAGACCTGAACAGTTATCCACAGTCTGCCTGCTACATGATCCAAGTCCTTGAAAAAGATTACAAAATATGCAGGAACAAGCTAATGAGAGATTTTGCTTGAAGAGTTAAATTTTATGTCATTCAAGATGCTTTCTGCCACCTAAATATTATGCCACATTTATTGTGCATACTGTCCCAAGAACAAAATTTGTTTTCCCATCTTCCTTTACTGTTGCGTTTGGTGCTTGTAACTGTAAAAGAGTAATTAAATAAAGAGGACACACATAAAACCATACAGCTCAAAAGATGATAAACCATTGCTGGCCAAAATCAGTCCTAAAATCTGCTACAAACCAAGCCATGGCAGTTTGGCAGCAGCATACCAATAAATTTATTAAAATCAATTTCTGCTTTAAAATGAACTATGCTGACTACCATATCTCTGACAGTTAGGCCTGCAGACCTGTATCCATTATACATCTACTTGATGAGAAAATGACCAGAAAGAAACTTCAAGTATGACCTTGCTCTCTGCATTATTAAATCTTATCTCATTTCTACTGTTATCGAAGCCCTCAAAATAGTCCATTTTTGTCTGTGTGACAGACTCACCCTCCTCTGTATTTATAGCAGTTCTCAAATCTCCTCCATCATCCAATTTCACTATTACTCCCAATTTTTGTGCCCGAGGTCAACATCAAAACATTACATGCAGGAGGCCCAAGACCAGTCCTCAAGAAATTCCACTAGTAGATCCTCACTCAGCAAAACTGCCACTGCTTGCCACCCTCACGACTTTATTTAGATCCTTACATATAATACAGTGCCCGTTTCCTCCCCTTTCCTTCTGTTTAACCAAATATTCTTTATGTGGTACTCTTCTAAAAGTTCATCTTCACTGCCTTTGGAGACAGCAGCAACACTTCCCTCTCCCTTTAGTGTGTACAGATACCCATCTAGTCACAGAAGGGGAGAGCTATCAAGTAAGTGCACAGATGGGAGAAAAGCATCCCCAAACACGGTACCCAGCCAAACGTCACTTGCTAGTGACAGCTGCCACCTTCATCCCACTCTTGCCAAACCTGCTCTTCCTGTCCTGTAAGGAAAGCTGCATGGTTCAGCAGCCCCCACTAGATGAGAAGCGCAATGTGTGCTTATTTCTTACCTCTCCTCCCAAAAAAACCCAGAACCCAAACCCACAAAGCAGTGGAATGTCGAGTCTTGTCCCTGCTCAGTATGAAATGATACCAGCTCCACCAGACAAGATTCAGTTAACAGCAGAAATCCAGTCACCAATAAAGCAAATACATCTCACCAAAAAAGAGCTGATCCTGCCCAAGCTGTCAGTAAACAGGGGATTGATTTCAGCATTTTGGGCACAAGGCAGGATCAAGCCCCCAAACTGCAATGTGAAAACAGTGAGACAGTTGTTTTTAATTATGTATGCATTCTAGTCCTGTTCATTAAAAACATTTTAAGGATTAGAATATATAACATTGACCTAGCCATGAACTACAACACAAGTACATTACCCATCACAGCTACATTTTCATTGCCAAAGTCATTTTCAGAATCCTTTCATTTTATTAAATGTTTGGGAGGTTTTACCAAGCCAAACGAGAACTTTCCACATCCATCCCATGGAAGTGATTGCTCATAAGGATAAGCAGTCTTACCTTGCATAACTTTGTACAAAATAAACAAAGGTCTCAAAACATCAATTTTGTAAGAGGTTTTCGTTATAAATTAAAAACAGAAAACTACTGGCTAAACACATAGAATACAAAGACAAACCCACCCACCTTACAAAGGTATGTTTGATTAATACTTGGAGTGTGAAAGCATCCCTCTTCCGATTACGCTGAAGTAACAATCACAGACTCCAAGCAAGCAGGCAGCACTGCTCAAAAAATTATTCTAAATTTGTCCAGTAGAGGGCAATGACACACATACAGAGAATGAAAAGTTGAATTTGGAATGCATGCTTGTAAAAATATTTAAAAATATAAAATAAAATAAAATAAATGCTTTAAAACTATAAGAATATTTAAAAAGTGTTTTGTCTAGACTATTATCTTCAGGGGTATCTAGATCACTGTTCCCTATTTTAATGCCTCAAAGAACTTCAAAAATCAAAATTATGCATTTAAAAAAAAAAAAAAAATCTTTCTGATGCTTTGGCAAAACTGACCACTATCTATACAACAATAGGACAGACTTCCATAAAAGAATAATGTATCTTTATTTTACATTTGATTGCAGGATGAATGCCAGAAGTGGTTTTGTCCCTTCGGCATCACATATTTTAGTTGCTAAAAAAACTTTGCTTTTTGTTTAAAATTGGTCCAGAAGGATACTGTTAAAGCACTTTCTTCCTGCCACACACCCATCTACTGCAAAGAATGCTCACAGCCATTAAATAGGGTATCATGTTTACATGGAAAGCTGCTGCTGCAGTCCAACTGTTTCTTTTAGAGTTCTCAGAGAAGAATTGTGCTTTTTTTTTTTTTTTTTTTTTTAACTATGCTTAGAAGTAATCCAAAACTTCTTTGGTGTCTGCAGCACACTTCCCTGACTTGCAGGTACAAAGCATTCAGGGGCTGAAGCACTGAACCACCCCTGCCAGCTCCTCACGGACCCTAACAGTGAGGTACATTGGCGAGCAGCACCCAGCACCCCCATTGCTTCAAAGATAGGAGGAGCCCTGCTAGAGAAAACAGACATGGTAGAAAATGCGATGGACACAAGATAAGCACTCTTCACACAAGCCACCATGACAAGTGGCTGTCTACATTTGATTGCACCTTGTTGCAAATGCTGACACCTCAGGTTATCGAGGCTCCCAGAACTTTCCACTGCAGAGCTTGGTATGAGCTCAGATCATGTTCCCAGGCTTCCTACCTCACAACTGCAGAAATGGTGAAAAACAGCTGTGAAATATACCCCACTAGCAGGCATGAAAATGAGAAGCTGCTCACAAGTAATGGCACATTTTCTGATTTTTTTTTTTTTTTTTTTTTTAATTTGGCAATGAATGGTTCATAGCAAAACATGTCAACATCTGAACAGTTTTTTCCAGTGTATCCAACTTACTTGGCTGAATGCGGTAGTTGCTAGGACAGCTGGTCAGGACTCAGAATTTGCTACAAAAACTGTGCAATGCACTCCCCGCTTGGAGGGAGGAACAAGCCTCCCAAAGCCCAAGCGCACCGGCTGCTGCCAGAGTTCACAGGCAGCTGGCAAGGAGCCTCAGACTGCTGATATCAAGATGCTGATCTCATGATCTACTGGTTTCCTAGCAGCTGCCACAGCTGGAAGTGCAAGGGAATCCCCCAGCCTGGAGCAGCATCCATGGAGCAGCTGCCCAGTCCGCGGAGTGTGGAGGCCCTGAAGCCCGCAGTGCAGACAGCAAGCCAGCACGAAACATGGGTTTCGGTGAAGCTCATCAAAGCTGAAACACTTCTAGGACAGCCTTGCACTTCATATGGCTTGGATTTGCCTGTGCAAAAGAGGCATTTTAAGATCCACAGTTCACTTTAATTCACACCTCGGAGTGACTGTTGCTGGTTGCATGACAACCTCTCATTGCTCTGGTTAGATTCACGTCATATTTTTTACATTTTCTTCACCATGAACACACCTCAAAGGTGTTTTGGTTTTTAATCAAAACAGATTCTTGAAGAACTTGATCGTAGTTTTAGAGAAGCACATAGATATGACTACCTACATATGCCAACTTTGTTAAAACCTTGGGTATAGTCTGTGTACAAATCACCAGTTAAATTTACCAAGACTGACAGACAGAAGATTTATCTTCCTGTTAAAAAATAATCCAGGTTAAAAAAATTCAATTATTTTTTTATAATTCTTTAAAAGAATATTACTTTTAAATAAATTCAAACTCACTGAAGGATTTACTTTTTATGTTCTCAGAAAAAAACAAGACTACATACTGACACTGTTTTTTCATAAGTTAGTTGTTGACCAAATCTATCTACTCTAAGGGAAAAGTAGTTTGGTTTTAATATTGTACTTTCTATATATATATATTTATGGCACCATTGCGATAAGAGGTATTCAAATCTCTCCATGAAACAGATCTTAATGTGATTTAGCTATCAGAATGCTAGTTAAGTATAATCAATAATCTACCTCTTGGAAGGAAACACCCAATTTTAATGAAATTATGCAATTGTAGGCTATTGTAAGCTTATTTCATCAGGAAAGCAAAGTAACTATATCTAGAAAGGATATATCTAGAAATAGTATATGTTCATGATACAACTTCAATTTTGTATCTGTCAAGATACAGAAGCTTTCTGTATGTTTGAGCTTCTGTAAGCTTGACTCAAGGAAATCACTTCAAATTAGGAAAAGTAAGCATTTCAACATTTCACACCTGCACCGCAGAAGCATCCATGCCTTTTGCTCATGGGTTTGAATCTTTTTTCTAGATGCTATGCAAACACCAGACAACAGATGAAGCTCCTACCTCAAAGAACTTTTGGTAAACTATTGAGAGAAAAAAAAAAACCAGCAAATTAAATGTCATCTGTGATACACTAGACCTTGTCAGATTGTAGCAATTAGCATAAGCCACGACAGCTAGGCTACATGTACCAGGTATGGAATTAAGGTACAGTGTACTGTGAACACTAGTCAGCATGCAGAAGCTATGTAGGAGGAAATTGAAAACATACACATTGCTCATCTAAGATGGTACAGGACAAAGATCAAGTGTGCCTATATGGAAGCCTCACAAATACACAGAAAGAGTCTGCAGCAAACACACTGTACAGCACTGGAGGTTCTGCATCAGAAAGGCAGTGTGTCACATAAGGCCTTGCATGGCAGTGCCAGTACCTTTATTTTATAGAGGTGGAAAAAAGTCAAAGCCACCAGCTAGAAAAGCTATGTGAATGGGAATTTTTTGAATGCGGTAAAATTCTCCTACACTGCCAGAAGAGAGAAATCCACCCGGGATAACTGTATACTGTCCTCAGGTCCAGCAGCAAACATTTTTCCCTGCTCAAAATCCCAGTGAATGATCTGCTCTTCAAGTAAAGGTATTTCCTGCTATAATTAACATCAATTTTATTAATATCAATTTTCCATACATTCTAGTGAAGCCGCTTATTTTCCCCAACAGGCAGCAACCTGCTAACGTAATCACTCTCAAAAAGTTAACTTCAGCTACACTTCACCTACACTGTAATTTCCCACCTCTTGGAAACAAGCATACAGCTTGGGTGAGTTCTGATCCCTGTCTCAGGGTGAGACCTGGGCATGTAAGGAGCCACAGCAGGACACATCCTCAGTCTGGGCAATCAGAAAACTCATAACATACCTGACCCATAGCCTAGACGTGACCATGTTGACACCGTTTTGAAGATGATGAAAATACAGCGTTGCAGGGCGTAAACAAGAGAAACACCACTAAGGTAGGTAGTCTTTACACATGCTAGCAAGTGAGCAGGCATACAGGTACAATTTTGCAGAATGGAGATCTTCAGCCAGCTTGCCTTACAGCCTCAGGAAGCTGAGGCACGCTGTATGAACTGTACAGCTTTGGGAAGGCGAGAGATCTTCCAGCCTTTAGCCAGTTTGAAAGAAGTCAATCACATCCAGTAATAACCAGCTGAGACTGAAGAGAACCTAAGTAAAGAAACTGTCTCCCTCTTCTGAAGTTTACTGCCTGGGTCATGAGTATCCTTTAAGACTGTTATGGCTTAGCAAGATCTGCCAAGAGCCCCAGGCAGCAGCTGGTGCAAAACATTCTTTCTGGGGCTGATTTTAGCCCTTTAAGACAGGTTCACAGATCCACTGAGCAAGGTAGAAGATCCAGGTTACTTAAAAAAAAAAAAAAAAAACAAAAAACAAAGAAACAAGAAAAAAAAAAAAACCAAAACACACCAAAAAACAGAAACAGCCCTTTTACTCCTCCCTGCCACTCATTCTATCCCAGCTTTGAGTATGAGATGCTGGATGCTGTTGCGATGAAGATCCATAAATATCAAGGTCCCCTCTCTGGAGCAAGACTGAACATTGAAATATGCTCATCTGGACCTTCATTTTAAATCATGATATTTGTGTAATTCCACATTCAAGTATTTAAAGCTTAGTTCTGAAAATAACCTGCTAGCTATAGCCATTAATGTCTAAAGAACCTATTCAACTGCTTTTCTTTTTATACCCCACTAAAGCTGAATCAACAAGATTGCAGAGATGTGTCTGAGATCAGAGTAACTGCAGGGCTGAATTTAGCCCAGTGATATTTTTGTTTAAAGGAAAAGCACAGAATGGAGAAACACTGTACTCGTAAGTGTTTTTGGACTGCATGAAGGACAAACTCATTAGACTGAAAAGCAGTATTTCTATCTATAGCTAGTAAATGTATGGATAGCATCTTAACCAGTTTGTCTGGAGGTTCCTTTAGTAACTACTGCTTTCTAAAGAGACTTTTTTAACAGGCCTTATTGCTGTATAAAAAAAGAGGAATATAGTAATTGAACTATGTGGAAATATATGAAATATGACATGCCTAAATGTCATATATTCATCAATTCACAGAATTATTTGTCTTTTCTTGCACAGTATTTTAAACAAGTAAATATAATCCCTGCACCTGCCTCATCTCAACAAAGGGAACAATCAAAAATAATTGTAAAAGATGAGATGAAGGTGTTAAATGCAATTCATAAGATCATAGAATAACTCAGGTTGAAGGGATCCCTGGAGGTCTCTAGTCCAACCTTTTCCTCAAAGCAGGGTCAGCTAGGATCAGAACAGGTTGCTCAGGGCTTTATCAGCTGGGTCTTGAAAACCTCCAAGGATGGAAGTTGAACCATCTCTCTGGGCAACCCATGTCATTGTTTGACTGTCCTCAGGGTGAAAAAGCTTCACCTTACAGACAATCTAAACCTCTCATCTCAACTTATGCTCATTGTCTCTTGTACTTCTGCCAAGCACTACTGTGAAGAACTCCACCTTCTCAACAACCTCCTCTAGAAACTGGGTGGCTGTCATTAGGTCCACCCAAAGTCATCTCTTCTCCATGCTGAACAAGCCCAAGCCCCTCAGCCTCTCCTCACCAGACAAGTGCTCTGGCCCCAGACATCTTGGTGGCCCTCCTCTAAACTCACTACAAGTTAACAATGTCTTTCTTGTATTTGGGGATCCAAAACTGGAGACTGTATTACAGGGGTAGCTTAACAGTTGCCGAGGGAGACAGTTACATCCCTCTACTTATGTGCCATACTTCTATTAATATAGCCCAGGATGCTGTTTACCACCTTCTTCATTACCAGGGCATGCTGCTGACTCATATTCAGTTTGTTGTCTACCAGGACCAGCAGGTTCTTTTCTGCAGAGCTGTTCCCCAGCCTGTACTGTTCCAAGGCAGCGTTTCTTCCCAGGTGCAGGGTTTGGCATTTGTCTTTGCTGAATTTCATAAAGCTCCTGCTGGCTCATCCCTCCAGCTTGTCTAGGTCCCTCAATGGTAGCTCTGCTCTTCAGCGTATGGACGGGTTGCCCATGTTTGGTGTCATCTGCAAACTAAGAGCAAGTTCCCCAACACCTCCTCAGGCCACTGTCAAAGATGTTAATTGATGGGTGCCAAGACAGACTCCCATGGTACTCAGCTTAGGCAGACACATTATTGAGAACATATCCATCTGGTACATCCAAACTCTTAGCATTTAATAAGTGGGCAGGATTCCAAGGTTTAAGATTATAAGTATAGCAGCATATCCAAATTTAATATTTAATCTAGTCATAGAAATCAACTTTTAGGGTGGTATTTACATGACCTAACTTTAGCATTAAGTCTAGTCACCATTGGCTTGCTCTATAGTCAGCAGAGAGAGGAAAAAAAAAAAAAAAAAAAATCAGTACAAGCTGGGGACCAACTGCTTAGAAACTCTGCAAAAAAAAGGACTTCAATAGAACAGGGTGTTAACAGACTGGAGAAAGGACAGCAGTGGAGCATTAAATGACTAAGACTGTCATTTAAGCAGCTGGAGGTACGAGGAGATATACAAGGAGAGGCCAAATGAACTAAGTTAGGAGTTAGGTTACCTTGAAAAAGAGAAGACTAAGAGCCAGGTGATGAATTCAATTAGCTAAAGGTGAGCTGTAGAAAAGGCATCATGAAAGTCTTCTCAAAGGTGCACAGCAAAAGGACAAGAGACAATGGTCACAAATTGTGATGCAGAAAATCCTGATCAGACATAAGGAAAAAATTAATCAAAGTACAAGTGGTTCAGCACTGAAGAAGATGCCCAGAGAGGCTGTGAACTCTCCATCCTTGGATGTTTTCAAAACTCAACTGGATAGGCCCTCAGCAATCTGATTTAACTTGGAAGTTAGCCTAGCTTTGAGCAAGGGGTTGGATCAGCGACTAAGAGGGCCCTGCTAGTCTAAATTCTTCTATGATTCTATGAGAAAGGCCCCTTCACTGGGTGATTCATCTTGTCTTAAAATAGGTGTCTAAAATAGATTAGATGAATCACCATCTGGTAGTGCCTGTGTCTCACTGAATATATTCTCCACTGAATACAAAGGCAACCTAAGCTGACCGGCTACGATTAAATGTCTTATAGTGAGACATCTGTAAATTGGAAGATATGAGAATCACCACTAGCGACTTGTGCCAAGAAGCAATAACGTTCTTGCCTTGTTTATATATTACCCTTTTAGGGCGTGAACCACTTTCTTAACAACCAGTCTCTTAATTGTGGGAGAAGGTGGACAAGACCCCGATAGAACACCTAAAAATTAAAAATCAGAATAACTTAGAATTTGATCTACACAGCTACCTTAAGTAGTTTATTGCCATATAAGCACTTCCCTTCATAATGCAATGGTTACAGTATTATCATCAGATATTATACAGATTATAATATGTAGTAGCTTTGTCTTTAAAGACGGCTGGCTAATTAGAAGCTGATAGGACATTTTTTCCCTAGCATGAGGGTATTTTTATTTTGACAGCCTTATATATCAAGGCCATAGTGGATAAAGAAGAAATGGGTTTAAATGTTCAGGTCATCTAGAAAAAAAAAAAGGGTTTTTTTTTTTCCTTATTTTATGCACTGTAAATGTTTTAAGAACACAGTTTAGAGCTGCCTGAAATTTTCATTGACAAAAAACGCACATGCTTGACATGAATGGGTAGAAACAGTTGAAGTTCTGGGCATTTTTTTGGTCCTTAGAAACACTCTTTAGCTAGAAAACATTTCCCTCCTCCTTTTAACATGGAAGGAAAGAAAAAGGGAGGTAAACAAAAAAGAAAAATCACATCTTTTTTCAGCCCTCCACATCAGCAGAACAATTCTATTTTCTTTTATCTGAAAAAAATGAAGCATAATTAAAAGTATTAAACTAATTTGAAAAGTCAGCTTAAGTTTACTGATATTTTTCCCTTTCTCTTTTTACCAGCTCTTTTCTCTCAAGCTCTGCAACAAGCTTTTATTTGAACCCTGGACCCATCCATGTGAATTTAATCACAAAATATAAAATGGGTACTATTTATTTAGACAGGTAAGTGTTTTGTTACAAAGGAAGGGGAAAGGTTAGAGAGCATATAGTGGGATATACATACTTATTGAGGTCAACATTCACGTTACTTAATCATTTTGGCTTGTAATTTCTCTGGTTTTCCTACAATAGGGTTTTTACTTTTAATAGATACACTTGATAAATGCATCTGGGTTCCAGTTTGAAATGACAAAGCTTCCAAACACCACTGAAACTTTTTAAATGCACTTACGATTGAGAAAGTAGCTTAGACATTCAACTTCCAACAGTGAAATGTAGAAACCCAGCCTTACATCTTTTTATGGTTAATAAGCCATAGCAACCTATATCTGTTACTCAGAAGCTTACTTGGATGCTCTCAGCCTACGGTCATGTTTACAGCACTGTCAAGCATTCACAGCTAGGGATCCATTTTCTGGAAACCCTGGAGTCAGCTGAGAGACCAGGCTAGCTCACACCATCACAGACTCCATTAGCATGCATGGCAGGGAGCAGGTGGGCAAATCTTTCCTGTTTGCCCTACCCTTCCTACAAAGAAGGTGATGGAAACCAGGAGAGCATATCAGGCTCTAGCTTTCCAAAGACATCAAAGTAACAGTCTTTAGGCAGCCCATATGGTAAATATGATGTTAAGGCTCTACTTTTCTATCTAGGCTCTCCTGTACTGACCCTGAACTTGTACCTGAAAAAGCTTTCTTGAGTCAAGCTCTTCAATCGAGATAACATCAATACATAATCAAGAGTTATTTTCCTTTTTAATACTGAAACTTTATTGGGGCAACAAAAACAGGTCAGGTTCTGTGACAGTGAGGCAGACATTTCCTCAGAATGAGGTAAACAGATACAGGATAAACAGATATTTATTTTTTTTCCAAAACCAAGACGACTAACCATCTAATTAACATTTATTTTTTTTTACACCCAAAGCAATGTCCCATTGCAACGGGCAACTAATCCCTTTAGACCTTCAACTTCTACAAAACCATACTATGCTTGAGCCTCAGTTGGCTCTCTTAGCACAAGAGGATAGAGTGGATATGAGGAGGTCATCAAATGCAAACAGACATCCTGTGGCAACCACACAGCAAGAAACAGTGGAATTCTGGAGGTAAGTTTTGAAAGATACCTACACGATCACTGTAAGAACTGGGATGTTGTAGCTGTGGTATATAAGAAGGATATAACCAAGTGTTGGATTTGTGTGTGTTGGGCTTTTGGTAATGGGGGAGGGGGCTAATGTTGTGGCCCCCGTAAGAAGCTTCTCAAAGCTCCCCCAGCTCCAAGTCAGACCCGCCTCTGGCCAGGGCCAAGCCAATTAGTGACTGTGGCCACGCCTTTCTGATAACATATATAACAAGGGGAATCTGAAAGGAGGAGGAATGAGGGAAATACCTACACAAACACCAAGGCCAGTTGAAGAAAAGAGGAGGGGGACCGTACACCAGAGCAGAGACTCCCCTGCAGCCCACAGTGAGAGGGCAAGCTGTCCCCCTGCAGCCCCTGAATGTCCATGGTGGAATAGGTCCCCACCTGCAGCCCTTGGAGGTCCCCATGCTGGAGCAGGTGGCTGCATCCAAAGAGGGCCAGGACTCTGAGGAAAGCCTGTGCTGGAGCAGCCTGTTGTTGGGACAACTGCAGCCCACAGCAGGGACCCACGCTGGAGCAGTTTGTGAAGAGCTGCAGCCCATGGGAAGGACTCATATCAGAGAAAGTTCATGGAGGATTGTTTCCCATGAGAGGAACCCCATGCTGCAGCAGGAGAAGAATGTGAGGAGTCCTCCCACTGAGGAGAAAGGGGTGGCAGAAACAACAGGTGATGAACTGAGCACAACTCCCGTCCTCTGCCCCCCTGGGGGGGACGAGGTAGAGAAATCAGGAGCAAAGCTAAGCCCAGGAAGAAGGGAGAGGAGGAGGGGGAACGTGTTTTTAAGATGTGGTTGTATTTCTCACTGTCCTGCTCTGTTTTGATTGATAAATTAAGTGGTGGTGGTAGTGTTCCAATTAAACTGATGTTCATTTTCTTCCCCTAATGAGTCTCTTTTGCCTCTGACCATAATGGGTAAGCCATCCCTCCCTGTCCTTGTCTCGATCCCCGAGTCTTTTGTTTTATTTTCTCCTCCCCATCCCTGAGGAGGAAGGAGTGGGCAAGTGGCTGTGTGGTGCTCAGTTGCCTTCTGGGCTTAAACCACCAGAGTTTGTCAAGAAAGCAGTTATCAGACCAACTGTTGCACTTGATAGCATAGAGAAATGCAAGCTAAGCATAAGCAACATTAATATATATAGTGAAGAATTCACTCTCAAAAGACAATGATGTCCTTTTGATACATGTGGTGTATCTGCCGCTACAGTGCACATTTCTGTTCTATATGAAGATTTTAACTATCAGGTATTTGAGAAAACAGGAGCCAGAGTAAAGCCTTCCACTAAGGAAAAGGAGGTTGAACACATGCTATATGTCTATAGTTAACTATGACTTTCATAAAAAAAAAAAAAAAAAACAAAAACAAAAACAAACAAACAAACAAAAACTTAGAGATACAAACCTTTCAAGTGCATATTTACTTTGCATCAAAATTCAAGAAAGACATTCTTGAATTTACAAAAGCAAGTCTACATCCCATAGAAGCCAACAAATAAACACATATGGACACCTACATGCTGGGTCAAATATTGTTAAAAGTGTTATATTATCAATCATGTCTTTCACATTAGCATCCCAAAGGTTTCAATTCATATATGGCTTCCCCATCAATGCATGGGCCTACATGTTCCAACTTCTAATTGATTTTTAATTTTTACCCCAAATATAAAACACTCACTCCACATAAAATAATAAAAACATTATTAATTGCTTTGCAGGATTAATTATCTCAGTGCACCCTTCTTTTCAGATCTACCACAGCAAAACAAAATGCTTATTTAACAAAATGCACTCTGGTAAACTCTTATGAGGAAACAGAAAAATCTTAGCCAACAGCATGTGTATGTGCACATTTCCATGTTTTGCCGCATAGGATGAAAATTCAGATTGGAATTAATTATCAAGGTGACAGAGTTAAGAGAAGCAAAACTTGAAACCTGTTCACAAGTCAGTTTTATATGCAGATAGACAACTGCAGTGAAGTTCTGCAAGACACACGTTCAGTTTTATCCAGCACTCCTCTTTTCCGAAGAGCTTACTGCAGGACACAAAAGAACATCATTTGCTCCTCATCCAACAGCCTGCCAGCACTTCTGAACTAGCTATTACCCTCATTTTAAAAGTTAAATGGACTTCAGTTTTGCCAGAACAAATCCAGAGGGAAAGAGAAGGTATTAATCATGGAAAGGTTGAATGATATTTTGAAGAAACTGTGACAATGCTTACAGGGAAAGGCCCATGTGCTAAAAGTTTATACATAATATTATCCCCACTGTAAAACCTGTTAGATTAATTTAAAATAAAAGCCATAAAAATAATAATGTTTTCTACTAAACAATTAATGTTGTTAAATAATGTCTATAAAACTATATTGGTTACACATCTAATAAAGTCAGCGTAACTTTTTCCCAAGGCAAATGGCATTTTTCCTACATATACTAAGAAGTTCCCTTTTCCATATTCCAGAGATTCTCCCAAAGCAAGCTTCCTTTTTGCTAACTAGATATCCAGCATCCAGCTGTTCGGTAGATCACAGAGGAGAAGTTCCCTGGCCACAAAGAATGACCCCAAATTAGAGCACAGCCACAGAAAACTACAGTTGGAGGGGATGGGAAGAACAGAAGCAGCAAGTGGCTTCTGCTGTATATGCTTTATTTGGCAGCAGAGACAAGGATGGGCTTTGTTGGGCACACCAGGATGGGAGCAAGTACATTGTGAAACAATGGTCCTGGTTTCACCGTGCAGCTGACAAAGTCTATGAAACTCTCTCACTGGACCACCTACCAGCCCTGCCTGATGGGAAGCCACTCTGCACATCCCTAAGCAAGAGGAGAGGGGAGTGGAAGGACACGGAGACAACTGACAAACACATTTTCATGTGAGAAATGGTCCCAAGCCAAGCACTACCTCTCAAGAAAACCTATTTGGTAGTTTAGAAACCAATGTCTCTCTCTGACCACTTCCCTGCCACAGCAGTGGAATGTACTCAAATACACGTGTTCATGCCCTGTTGTGACTTGGTGTCATGATTCAACTCCAGCTGGCAACTAAGCGCCATGCAGCCACTCGTTCACTCCTCCTCCGGTGGGACGGGAAGGCGAATCGGAAAAAAAACCTCACAGGTTGAGATAAAAACAGTTTAATAACTGAAATAAAGTATAATAATAGTAATGAAAAGCAAGATAACAAAAAGAGAGAGAAATAAAACCCAAGACAGACAAGCGATGGCCAATGCAACTGCTCATCACCTGCCCATCGATGCTGAGCCTGTTCCCGAGCAGCAGTCAGCACCTCCTGACCAACTCCCCCCAGTTTATATACTGAGAATGATATCCATCTATGTCCTAAGTATCTTTTAGTTCTAAGTTTCAGGGACAATGACAATCTGAATCAAAGCTCAACAAAACTATTAAATTTTATTAGGTTCAAAACCAGTTGACACTGATTAAGGAGAAAAGCAGATCCTATAGAAGTCTATGACAAAACCACTAAACCCAAGATTTTACATTTGGCTGCTGTTTCAGAGCCACTATTGGAACTTTTAACATTTCAGATATGCAAATATGAAAACTTTATTATTTTACAATTAACAAACGCACACATGTTTATTCTCAGTAAGTACTAGGTCTTTACTCCAGAGGCGTTCTGTTGGCTAATTGTAAAACAGGAAATTACTCAGTATGAACAAAAAGATTTCAGTCTGGGTTTTATGCTAGAGCATTAATATTTCTATATTGACACATACCCAGTACTGTCAGATCATATTTTTCTTTTGAACTGGGAACTATGAAATATTATTTCCTATGTGAGAACGTGCATAAGACATCTGGTTTTATAAGAAGTTTGCCCATGGTTTCCCTATAACAAGGACAGATCAAAAACTGCAGGAGCAGGCTTTTATAATTTTGAATTAGTTGTAGTATTACAAATATCCTCATGCATGTTCAGGCAGACAGCTTTAATCCCACATTCTGGGGAAAGTACTTTTTTTCCCCTGTATTGTTTCTAGTACTTTGTGCTGACAGCTCTCATGCTTTATTATATTTTGTGCCTTATCCTGAAATGCCATCCTATTTAGCATGACTGAAATTTTGAAAGCTTTAACTGAATCATTGTAACTACAGTAAAATCATCATGTATTATGTTATTCTACAAGAAGTCCCCATTCTCCCCAAGGAAAAACAAAACAAAACAAAGCAAAACGCTAGTTAGCCATAGTTGTGAAAAAATGAAGAGAAGAGTGGAGGTGTGTATGAAATTGTCTTTTGTATGGCTTGGCTATTCAAAACTTTTTGCATCATCATCTCACAGATTAATAAAAAAATCCAGTTTAGGACTTCCTTATAACTTCTGATGGCTAAACATTAGCAAGATCCCAGTATCTGCTCTCCAGTGGGGAGAAGCTGGTGATACAACTTGAAATCAAAGCCGTCATTGTTTTACTTCAGCAAATTTTACTAGTCCTGATTGTGACAAAAAGAATTGGCTCAATCTGAGAGTGAAAACATTTGTTTTATCAAGCTTTGGAATGTAAAAGTGATGGAGAACCTCATTTATCAGACATATGAAAAATAGCTACTGCTCAATAGTATTACCTAAGTAAATACAACTGCCGTTTATCAAAGACACATGGACAGAAATACCAGCTTGAATCTAGGAAGGCATTTCAGAATGTAAAAAAATACTTGGAGTTAAGAGAACTTCACTTTTCTTCTTAAATATTTTTAAATAAGGATTTACAGGTACAAGGAGAAAGAGAGTCACCAGATTTTCAAAACCAGGGTCAAAACCAATCTGCATAAAGTCCAACTGTGTATTTACATTCATGACCAGAGCTTGTAAGCCCTGCCAACATATAAATAAAACACTGAAAGCACCTGGAAGACAGAGACTCAAGAAAATAAAATGGAGACACGGAACCATTCAGTAAATGCTCAGGTGATTTTTCAGGCCAAGTCCCTGCTCTCTCACCCAAACTTTGCAAAAATTGAGATCTATACCAGAACCTTAGAAGGGGGACAATACTACAGCAGAGAATCCCAGAGTAACTGGGATAAAACCTTTAGATGCCTGATTTTAAAAACTTACTCTTAAAAACCTAGAGAATAGAAGATTGCATACTTCCTAACGAGAGAAGGGAGACAAGTCAGAACCCTACAAGGCATCAATCTTCTAACAGAAAACACTATAAACATTACTCAAATGAGGTATCACTTAACCCTCCCAGGCCACATGTCACTAATCACAGCATAGTAACTAAACACGGTCAGAGAGCTTGTAAACCAGAAGAAAGAAACAATGAAAACATACAAAACAACCTAAAATTTTCCATACTGGTGATGACACAATGAACTGAAAAAAAAAAAAAAAAAAACAAACCAAAACAGAAAGAAGACAGAAAACTAGTTTATCTTCTATCAGTTATGTTTGACTTTCTGATAGCACGCATGTACACAGAATAATTTAGTAGTTAAGGGTCAAAGTAACTTTACACTGGAAGAGTAATATAAGAACAGCTCTGACATCTCTCGTGTTCTAAGGAGGTTAGCAGTATATGACAAGTACACACTACAAATTCACACAGATATATGGAAACATCATTGTGCCAGGTTCACATGGGTTCTCCCTTGCTTTCAAGCTTGGGGGCTGAAACATATCAAAAAACCTAGATAAAAATTTAGTTTAGCATCGATGCAAGATTTTAAACATAAGCAAGACTGAGGTTGCTCAGCTCAGCCTGTGTGTTTCAGCTAAGCTTTCAGGCAAGATGAAACCCAGGTTAGAACATTTAACAAAACAAGCAAGTGGCATGGGGGGGTGGGTAGCCCCAGGTTGCCCAGGCACCACCTGACAACGCAACTTTTCATAGTAACAGACACTAGTATGATCAAAAACCCTAAAGAAAGGTTGTGGCAACCTCATGTATAATTATATAAATTCCATAAACTCTATGAAATAGTCCTAAAGTGTTTATAAGAAAGCTGTAAAAGGAACAGGATGCATACAGTGGAACTTCTTAATATTTCGTTAGATATTCCAGGGCTTTTTAAAGACAACTGGCAAAAGCTGCAATACATGTTTCAGCCGCTCCCACCCTTCAACATTTAAATAACAGTTTCTGCAATACACATAGTCCTTCCAAAATCTTTTAAAACAAGCTGAGCCCGATTCAAAGTCTACTGAAGAAATCAGCAAGAGTTCTCCATTAAATTAATTTTTAAAAAACCCACAAACACCTGCATAGATGAGTTTCAGCACCCACCAAAGTAAAAGAAAAAAAAATACTCACTTCTATCATGCTTTGGAAATTGTACTTTTTTAATCTGGGGCAGCAGGAAGAAGCCAGTTGCTATCAGAGAGATTGCTAATAGCAAGTCAGTTTTGAGAGCAATAAACAATAAGACTCTCCTTCACTCCATAGTTAAAAATAGAAGATCAGAATCATTTTGAAACCATTTATAATCTCAGCACTCCCTTCAGTCTTCATCAATTAAAATAGACATTGTGCCACTACAATCACCATTGAATTCACATGCTCCCGACTAATATATGAATGCTTTTTGTACATGTGGAGTTACTTTCTGTAGCACCTTCTAAAATCAGGTTGGGTTTGGGTCCACACCCAAAACACCCCAACCCACTCTTATCATGGCCAATTCTGATCACCTGCACCTTCTGTCAAAAAGCCAGATGATATGCCTTCCTCAAGAAGAAAATAAAAAAGTTAACAGAAGAACAGTGAGAAAGCAATGGCTAAGGCTTAGGAGAGGAGCAGAAAAGGAAGATAGTAGTGTATCTCCCACACCCTTTTAAAATAGGACTCTGGAGACAGAAGCTTCACTGGGGCCTTGGGGTAAACCTGTAACATAATAGGACAATAAATGCTGAATGCATCAACAAATATCAAGCACTCGTACCTAGGATATTTTGCTCCCAATGCCAAGTGATGTGATAGGACCAAAAAAAAAGTCTGAAATAATTTGGTAAAGATGTAGCTTTTAGGGTTGAAACATCTTGATGAAATCATGGTCATGCAATAGCAGCAAATGAAGCAATTGTTTTTTTAATGAACCTTTTCTTTTTCCCAATTCCGTCTCCCATTCCCCACCAACACAAACCAACTGGACAAGCTTATTCCCCATGCAGTTGCACCGAGGTCATCAAGAGTTTAGTATCAAGCAAAATTACTGAACGTGAACAATGAGAATATTTACTCAAACCAGACAGGAGCAATCATTCTGCTTCAGAGTACAAATCAATGCCCTGCTGACAGGTGTCAGGATCTGCCCCTCTAATTCTGTTTCCCCCGGTAGGAACTGCTTGCCTGCTCGTTGGGAGCATCCAAGACCACCTGATGCAGCAGGGTTACACCGGCTGTCTGGCAGCAACTCTTTCATCCCTGAATATTCAAGGCCTTTCCTCCTGCCTCTCAACTACAATACAATCTTTTCAGTAGCTGACTGCTCCCGACAGTGAGCGAGGGTACTCTGGCAGCACGGAGTGGGAGTTACGGACCCCCCTGGGTGACTTCTCCATAGCACCCAACTCTGACCTGGCCGTTTCCCACTGAATGGTTTTCTCTGCTTTGCAGGATAAAGCTGACAGGGGAGCAGTATGAATGTGGCAGAACACATTACCCTGAAGTGTCAGACTATCTAATAAGTTAAAAAAAGAATAGCCTAACTTCGTGCTCAACACCTCTCTCTCCAGCTGTTTTGGCACACTATTTTTATATATATTAGAATAAAAAAAAGTTTACAATGTGTTCAGTAAGCTGAGAGCCAAAGTGAGGCCATCCTTAAAAAATGTTCAGTTTCCTAATCCCAACCAACTGCTCCTAGACTAATGTCTGCAACTAGACTCTTACTACTAGGATGGAGTTTTAATGTTTCACAGATTTCTTGTTTGTTGCAGTGAGCTCAGATTGCAGAGGAGCAAATTTATCAAAGGCTGCCCTGTAATAAGAAAAAATACCAAACCAAAAAAAAAAAAAAAAAAAAAAAAAAACAACAACCAAAAACCAACCCAAACCACAGAAAAAAAGGAAAAAAAAAAAAAAAAACAAACAGAACAATTTCTGAAGGACAGGTTGTGTTATACCTAGAAGAATTTAGGGACTGCATAGATTTCCCAGAATTAGTTCAATGCACTGACCACGGATGAGGAGAAAGAACAGAGCAGGTCTGTAAAGGATGATAAAGCACACAAGAAAGACTATAGCAAAACGGAGTAACATCAAACTGATTTTGCTAAGACATATTCTTAATTTCTCCAAATTCAATATATTTGCTTTTGCTCTTCTAAAGTATTCTGATTGAATGGCACAGCTGTGAGGCAGTCATAAAGCTTTGGTATAATCCTGATTGTTCTCCACAATGATTTTTAAGCCATAGCAGCATTGGACAAATCTTGATTTTTATTTATTCATTAAGTAATCTAGCTAAATAAAATACTACTATATACATCTATACTTTATAGCATTACTGGAAAATTCTGGTTAGAATCAAAATTTCTTGACAGACTGTCAGCAATATCAGATTCTTGTCCATCATGCCCACTAAATGCACAGAGCTGACTATTTTCTTATTGTAAAAAAAACAAATATATAAATATCAGCCCATAAAAAACAGTAAGAGAGTTCAGGAAGTGCATTTCAATGTGATTACAACACTTTTTGGGTAAATTAAGTCACAACCTTTGGCGATAACATAACCTGAAGAATGTTGTAATGGTCCACAAATTAAGTGCCTTCTATATGTTATGACTCAGGTATGTACTGCAAAACTTGGCTTCATCATACTTCAAAATATCAGAAGAGAAATTTTTATGTCCTATGACAGAATGTTTTATTAAAAATAATGAGGTTTCAAGAACTTGTAATGTTTGCAGGAAAGAACATTTCAGCAGGGAAATGCATCTTTACAGCATTTATAGTTTTACAGTGAGGCAAGTCACATCATCTTAAAAAAAAAAAAAAATCACAACAAAACTAACCAGTCAACACAAATATCTTCAGGTCCTCTCTTACAACAGTATCTGCATGAGAACCTCCCTTGTGTACACACATACACCAGCGAAACAAGTTCTCTCACACACACGTCCTTTGACACAGGCACTCCTGCCTTTGCATGCTTCCACACAAACCCTGCACTCACACGTTAAGCTTCTCGCACATAATCAATCCTCCAAGCTCTGTCACTTTCTCACACAAACACAGATATGCTTCCTACCTTCTCCCGCATCAGAAGACCATGTGAACCATCTGTCACTATTTAATCTCCCAACCCAAGTCAGCCAAATATGCCCCATCTCAGCCCCAGATGCTCCAGTCAGCCTTTCTGGCAATGCACTCCTTGCAAACAAACCACTGTTTTTGCTACTCCCTATCTAACATTAATTTGTTTTCCACCCTATCTCTTCTCCTTTCACTGCTATATGCCCCAGAGAAGGAGGATCTATATTGCTGCTCTTTCCAGCAGTCAGGCCTCAAGCAGCCCAGTGTTGTAGGCAGCACAGCCAGAGCCAAGAGGGTTTTTTGCAACGTGCAGCGTACTGCAAACCTAGCCACTGAGATCAGTGGGCACCACAGGTTTCACTCTTTGTTAATAACTTCACACTTCACTATTCTTTGATTGAAGCATGTTTGGGCAAATGGGCACAAAGAAAGAATCTTTGAAAAAAATAACCCAAACAACTAATAATCATAGGAAGAAAAGAGACCTACACGTCAAAACCTTGACTGACTACACTTTCATTTCATAGGTAAAAAAAGGAAGAAGGGACAATTTTAATGTTTGGGACAGACCCCTCAAAGTGCAGCCTCGGGACAGAGGGATCTAAAAGAGACCCAAAAGCTTTGGTTCCAGTGTGTAAAAGACAGGCCAGCCAAAACACCGAAGAAAAAAGAAAGACCGCTTTGTTGTTAGGGATCTCAAAAGTGCTGCTGGAGGCAGCGTACTGGACTTGGAAAGACCAGGATCAAAAGCAAGGCTTAAGTACTTCTGGCGTTTCAGGGAATGTTACAATACCCCTGCAACCTGTGCAGAAGGTTGCTATTACTCACAAAAGTGTTCAAACTCTATGAAAGACCTCTCTTGGTAAATGTCACTTAAACCACTCCTCATTCCCTCCCCAGATGCAGAACAGAAGTCCACATCTACCCTTTTTAACAGAGAGGTCCCTCAGTACCACTGGTGGTGATACTTTCACACAGCAGCTTATGCCAGTCCTCAAGAATTGGTGCAAACTCCTGGAGACGGAACCAGAACATAAACCTCAGCATCTCAGATACTGAAAAGTCTCCAAATTCAGGATTAAATCAGAATTTCTGCTTAGCCTAGAGTGAACCAAACACACATCGGTTCCTAGAAAAGAACCAACTCATAGTGGATATATTGTTGCTCTATTCTCAAGATGATTAAGTCTGTGTACATGTGAAGAAATTATTAGATCTATCCAGAATCTAGCTTTACCTAATACTCACTCTATTATCAGTTTCTTTGTTTTGATCTGCAAACTCTCTGAAGAAGGAACTGTTACATGACTTCTGTTTGTACAGCACTTGGGATAATGGCACCTATCAGGGCAGTGACTTACAGCAAAGACTATGGAGTCCCATGAAGATTTGGGAAAAGCATCCACCTCCCTCTTTTGGGAAATGGAGCCACAATTGGGGAATGTCCGTAGGCAACTAAGTCATTTTATTAACCCTTGAAAGAAAAACAGACCGCTGGGGAAACTGTCATTCCAAAGTCTGGGAACCACACATTTCCAGCAGGACTAGCAAGCAAACTTTAGACAGTACTACAAAACAGGGGGGTTTTAGGCAAGCAAAACCCTCAAGGTTTTTGCGAGAGCTCTGCATATCAGACTTTGTTGAAAACAAAGTCCCTAGAACTGACTGACTGTCTTCAGTACATATAGCAAGTACTATATGCAGTGGCATGAGCAGACTCCAGGATAGAGAAACCTGTCTACACTGTGACCACCTGACCTCACTGAAACTGGAGATCCCACTTCTTCCTTGATATTAAGCTTCTTTCACATTTCACATCACACAGCACCTCCCACCTAGCTGTAGCTGGTGTCTGTGCCCTAGCAGAAACTAAAGGAGACAGAGAACCTCCATAACAAGAATTATTAAAATTATTAGTGAGAAAAAAATCATATGAGGACTGTTAGCAGCAAATGAAAGAAATATCGTAACATGATCTTTGTGAGGAGCTTCACTACAAAAAACTATCAGCAAATGAAAGATGGTTGGACAGTGGCTAATCCCCAAATCCTGGCCTACCGCTTCATTACTAGCAGTCTCCCAAAAGCTTCCATTGACAAATTGTGTATGTTTCCAACAGAAAAGGCCAGAATAAAACTCAGTGGAGCATACTGATACAGACGGAGAGATCATTTGTGAAGGCTGCTGAGAGAGTGTGCTCTTTAGCTTCAACCTAAAAATTACAGGTGAGTGGGACATACTGTTAGCAAAAATCAGGAAAAATGCTTGCCTTTTACAAAATTACTAAAATCTTTGCTCTCAGCTTTCTTTTTGTTGGCACACCATAGAAGCTGGCCCTCCTACCTAGCAGTTGGGTGTTCAGTGAGCCTGCCAGGAAACACCAGGTAACATTTCTCAGGCTGTCTCTTCTTAGGAATGTAAAACAGACCTAAATAACGTAAGTTGAGAAGCATCTGGTCTTCTTTCTTCCAATGCTGTCTTGCCATGAACTACTGACAGAACCTATCTCTCTGACCCCTATGTACTTACGTAAACATGAAGGGAACAAAATCAATATAGGCCATCTCTTCTCTTAAAGCAACCCCCGCTCAGTGCTTTAATAGGGGATAGACCTCCTCCAGCAGATCCTAGGGCTGGGAGATAGTGCCAGTAAACACAACAAAGGACATGTCTCAAATGTCCATTTTATTTAAAAACAAACAATCCTGCCCCAGCAAAAAATCCCTCCCTTCTCTTCCACCCCAAGGTGATCCAAAGGATTTTCCAAGGGGAAGGGGTTGTTTATACTAACTGCCTGTCTCTTAGACCAGAAGCACAAGTCAGTAACCTTGATATAAATCATCTGTTCAACCTACCATAAGATAAATGATCCACTACTAGAGGCAAAAAAAACCCTCCCCTCAGACAAGAAAAAAAATGGTTTGGAAAAACTTGGAAGCCAGACTTTCAAACAGTAATTGTCCCCCGGACTAATGTGAAGGTAGAACTGTCAAAATAGAGAACATGGCTGCTTGCAACTCCTGCTAAACAAAAAAGCCCACTCACAATAAAGATAATCTGGATAATTCACCTCCTACAGTGAAAGGACTCACACAACACACGTAAAGTGTTTGAAATGTGAAACTTCCATGAAAAGACAACAGAAGACATTTGAATGCTACAGAAATTTATTACAGAAAAACATGTTCAGCAAACATTTCAAAAATTTATTACACACTATATTCAAAAGTGAGTATTTCTTCCAGTAACTGCTGCTTAGAGTCTCATGCCTGATTCAATTCAATCACTTCAGACATCACATTAGGAATATTCACAGTAGGCCTCTCACCAGCAGAAGCAAGGATGAGAACAGTGGATGAATGTTCATCCCAATATCCCTTTCCCAAACAGCATCAATTTGTTGGTTAGTAGTTAAGCAGTTAGTAAGTTAGTAGTTAAGCAGAGCCCAATTATACTGGCCAATCCAATACCTGTAACAATTTTCCCTATTTAAGGAAGTGGCTTAATGTCATGTACTATATTCTGTGCCATGTCAGCAAGGACTACATTGATTCCAGAAGTAAAATTCTATTCCTACCTATGTTCAAATTCAGAGTATTGCACTTAACAATTTAGATTTGGAAAACAAAGCTAAATATCAATATATTATCTAAAATTAACAATTTTAAATCAGTTCCAGTAGGCTGGTAGTAGTCATCTTCTTAAAGAAAACAAAAAATAAATTCTACAGATTCCTGCAACTAAAGTATCTCTTCTGGCAGGTAAAGAAGTTCTGGCCTGCAGCTAACCAATCCTAATAGTCAGATTCAGGAATTCTGGAGTAAGAGAAAAAAGTGTAAAAGCAGCTTCTCCACAGAGAAGTTTCAGACTTGTCAAGTATAGCAAATTATTTTTATTATTACTAAATATATATATCACTTAACTCTTGTAACCATTTCCTTCCTTCTTTCAGTACATCCTTGAACTTTTACTAAGTATCACCTGCTCCACCTGGATAATTCAGCTAGCTTTTTTGGAGTAGGTGATTCTCTTCTTCTGCTACCTGACAAAAAACCTCCTAAATTTAAGTTATTTTAAAATACAAATGCAATAAACCAGTATAGGAAATAGCAGAATTCAGTCTGCAGAATGAGATGGAGATGACACCAAAACTTGATTCTTTTTCCTTCTTCAGTTCCTAACCCCACGCCTTGACAAGTCCTAGATCTTGACAAGATGGTGATCATTCGTGCCCTAGAAAGCAAGTTCTGATCAGAGCAGGGTAGATTTAGAAAGAGGACAAGGAAGGAGAGGAGTTTTCAGCACAATGAAAAAGCAGAAGAAAGCAAAATGAACAAAGATGGGTACAACTACGACAACATGTAGCCAGTACAAAGAGGCATTTGGGTTTGTTCAGCATTTTCTCGTTGCCTTTGTGCTCTTCAGTGATTAGCAAATTGTGAGAGAGAATATCTGCTTTTACCAATCTCACCAAGCTGATGAAACAGTGGAGGAAGTTCATAGCTTCTGACCTCAGCTGAAAGTCTCTGGTCATAAGACCCATCATGTCTGGTCATCGTTTAAATAAAACTAAGTGGAGCCTTGTGAGACAAAACTTGACAGGTAAGGAACAAAAAGCCACTTAGAAAAGGCAAAACAAACAAACAAATCAAGCCCCAACCACAAAACCCACAAAAAAACCCACAAGCCTAACCTGGTATTAATACTGTGTAGGCATATCACTACAAATATTACAAACTTACACAGGACTTTAGTAATAACTTTTGGAGTTCTACAAACGTCATGCTCCAGACATATTCCATCTCTAAAAACCCTCAGTACCACAGCTGTACAGTTCAACAGCACTTCTAACAGCACCAGCAGGGCTTTCCCTTTTATGCAAGGATATAAGGTAGATGAGGAGTTACTTAATGTCTTTTATTTTCTAATAAAATAAGAAAGGTTGAGAGAACTAAAAGTTACTGAAAAGCAGAGCTGTGCCAGCAGTTTCCAGTGATGGCCTGACATGATTTTTCCTCCAGCTGACATCCAAGTAGTTATGGAGCTTATACAGTCCAGTCCAGGACTCATTTCAAAATGAACTTTCTGTAGCATGTGGTACTCCAGAGACATCTGGAGGATGGAAGAAAATGGTTAAGGAAAACCATTAGCTTATACATTATCATAGCACTTATTTAGGTTTTCTAAATTAAGCATGAACAATTAGAAAGGAAGAAAGCACAGGTAGTGTCCTCCAAGAGAGTTTAGAGGATCATTTTAGAGACAAAAACTAAAAAGGAAGAATCCAACATGAAACACCAATATGGTGAAGGGAGCTGTAAAATGAAGCCATGGCATTCCCTATTTGGAATCTTTTCCTGGTTTTCCATTCTCAATAAAACTGTGCAAAAATCTTTACTGTGTCTTTATTATAAGGAAGCAAATTCAATTTATGTTCCAAGAGCCGTACTGAAACCCCTCCCCATTTTACCTATCACCACAACCAGTAGCAAAAAGCTCCACTGGTCAAACAAAACTGTATAATAAACTTGTATTACTATAGGCTTTGCAGTGTCCTCCTCAGGAACACTTACCCAAGCCCATTATTTGTCATAAATTCTCCTGCATGACACCCAAAAAAAACCCAAATGAAACAACCAAACCCAAAACCACCAACCTACCAGGAAACCACTTTCCCTGACCACCAAGTGGATTTTGTTTCCTTTCCACTAGATTTACTGGGCAGCAAAAAATAAACAAAAACCTCCAACCATCCTAAAATAATATTCCCTCACAGTAAACAAAAGGTGTCTCTAAATACCCCAGGAAGATTGGTTTAATGAGTGAACAACCTTTTCTCTCCTCTTTTATTTTGTTAAGACAGAGACATTTCACAGCAGAATAAAATACTAAGAATAATTCATTTCTTTTAAGTAAGTTTTTTCAAACAGATAAAAGAAACGATGGTCAAATTTCTGTATGTCTAGTATCATTAGTTTCAAAAATACTGACTTTTGGTTTTAATAAAGGGAGATGGGACATGAAACTCAGTGAAGAAGAGTCACCCTCAAATGGTAACATAGTGCAAAGGACCACATTACCATACCAGAATGAACTCTGAGCTATTTCACGGTTTAATTTGTATAAACTAACTGGTGTCATTCAAGCTGAATCATGACAAGCCTGCAAAGACTTGAACAGTCTATATGTATTTGGAAACAGAGGTCATTGCTTCAAAGGTCACGAAATGCCACATGAAACGCTACGTGGTTTGACATGGCTATGAACCACAAGGCAAGACATTTTTTCTGAGCTTTTTTGACTTAGAAGTCTGAAGCAAAACATTCTAACCAAATCCTGCTTGATTTCGTTTGACTTTGGACACTTTTCTCTCACACACATGCTCCATTCCATCCTGCTGTTTGAACAGCAAGGTTATTGCAGAGCACAGATGCAGCTGACTATCACAGAGATAGGCATTTCTAAGGAAAAGAGAAATAGTATCAGAAAACTGTAGATAAAGGAGAAGGTAGGAGCAAGTAAACAGAACTTCCTTGCCCATCCTTCCTGCTCTCTTTGCAGGCCTACCAGAAAACACTCTTTGCCCTGTTTGCTGCTTCCCTTCTGTCAATCTCATGGTTGTCTTCACAGGACTCAGTAGTATTTCTGTGAGGTAAAAAAAAAAAAACACTTTGCACAAAACTGGCTTGCTGGAGTACTAAGAGAAGAGATGAGTAAATAGAGGGAGGTAAAGAAGGAAGAGTTCAGTGACTTGAAACGGGAAAAAAAAAAAAAAAAACACCACCACAAAAACTATAAAATGAGCAATTTTAAAAATACAGCACTGTATGTGTGTGCCAGATTTATTAGATTGCAGGCTCCTTGGAGCAGGGACCACGCAAGACAAGGTACTTATTCAGTGCATAAGTACAAGCTTGCCATCAGCTGAGGCTGCCTTTGGACATGACCTCATTGTAAAAACATTACCCTCGATCACAGTGGTCCTTGAAAACTGCCTCCTGGCTTGCTGATCCTTATTACAGATTTCACAGTAGCTATTAGGTATATTTGCATCTGCGTCTTTAAAAAAATAAGAGAGAGGGAGAGAGAGACAGAGACACAGAGAGAGAGATACCTGGGGAGTTGAGGGGGGAGAAGTAAAAAAGCACGTCTGAACAGATGATCTTTACAGTCCCCTCTCCTGCTGCTAGAAGCTTCCCACTCAGCTTCTGCTCCTATTTGTTCATCTTTCTCTGGCAAGAACTACTCTTAACTGTGTTAATTTTCCTTTTTGTGGGTTAATGTTGGGTAACGCGCTTGCAATTGCTCACAACTAATAGATTTCCAGTGATTGAGTTTACTGCACTCCTGGCAGTAAGTAAGGCATATTTCTTGAACCAGGGTCATTTTAAGGGATTCCAGAAAGTACCTTCAGACATTTCATGGCTTCATTTAAACAGCTACTTTCTTGGTTCCATGCAGGATTTTGAGCAGGAGGACAGTATCTTCAAAGGGAGGTCACTATCCCCTAGAATATTAAGTGAGAACCATTTCAAGAGTTTGAACAAAGCATGAAGCATGACCTTTTTTTCATTTATTTATTTAAGGCTAAACTTGGCAGATATGAAAATATCCAACTGTAGTTAGACAGCCATGATCTCAGCCTCTGGCTGTGCAAAGACATCTTAAATCTGTAGGTTCTGTGCAGATCCAGGGGATTTTTGCCAAAATGTTTCCTGAATAAAATTAAATATTCCTTCATGTTAAGATTTACATTTTGTTCTTCCTCCTTCCTTCATAGCCTATTGTAATTCCAAATTAAAAATATGTAATATTTTAGGGTTAGTGGTGCTTATTCTGAAGTTTCATAGCCAAAAATGACTGCTATAATTCTTTAATGGTTAAAAAAAAAGGTTAAGTGTCACACATCTTCTGCCTTTAAAAGCCAGTGGGGCACAGCCTATTCTTAATTACTCTCCTTTTACCTGGAAGTGATACAAGAAAGCGAGAAGAGATAATCCTACCAAGAAAAATCTATGGAGCACCCAAGACCCAGGTTGCAGTCCAGAATGAGTGACATTTGTCAAGAGTATCCTGTAAGAAGCTGCATACCAGAAGCCACTTGCAACATTAGCTGCAAAGGCCTAGAAAACAGATTAGCTAAATGCTTTGGCCCTTCAAAACCCAATAAAAATGTTGTATACAGCATATAAGTGTATACATTTAACTACTCTGGTCTCTTCCCAGCATTAAGTCTATCCCTTCCTTGGATTTCGCAGCTTCACATCATGAAAAGATTTTCCAAGCTGCATGTGCAGCATTAGCAGAGGTGTACATTGAGATTTCTTTGCAAGTACTTGCTACCACTGGTCAGGACTGTGGCTTTGTATTTCACAGAGTAGAGAGGAAAAGATGACTACATGTAGCTTTCTCCCTACCTGTGCAAACTGCAGTGGGTCTCTCCTTCCCCCAGATGTGGCAGAGGAAGGTGTGTGGCTAAGTCACGGTTGTCTTCCAATGTATTTTTAAATCTGTGGAGCTGGATGCTGCCATTGTTGATGTGCCAGCAGTAGGCATTTAATCTAGTCGAATGCTTGTGTCTCATGCACCTTCAACTCCCTGACTAAATCTCAGCATGTGGTTCTTGCATACAGCACTGATATCCCAAGTATTTTCAATCTTCCTCATGCTAAGGTAAGCATATACGGTTTGAAACTAACAGGCTAAGCAAGTCAAAGGACAGGTGGTACAATAATGACCAACATTCAAGTAGGACCCTCTTCAGCAAAGTATCAAGACCTTAAGAATTAGCCTGTTTCAGGTACCACGAGAATAACCCAATGCAATCTGTGTGATTTGCCTCAGAACCCTACATGGGCCACAGCACTGTCTCCTAAAATCAAGAAGTTCCACTGCAAGAAAGTGCTGTTCTTCACATACTGTAAAGAGAACAAAACAAAACAAAAAAATCCACCAACCTCCCCCAAAACACTGAAGGCAAGGGCCTTAAGTTAACCAATGCAAAAATTGGCCTGCATATTTCTTGCATTTCCAAGAAGGTGCTGAGCTTCATAAGAAGCCAAGCCTTCCTTACGCTGAGGAAGAGTGGCAGACCAGAGAGAATTATCTGCAGCTCCCTCTCCACACAACTGAGGACACTCTTCATGCCCTGCAGGCACGTTCCACTGTTAGTTACCACTGCCCGGACAAGCCATGATGTGACTCTCTGAGCCCATTTTTGGTTTGTCCTTGAAAGAGACAGGAAGCACTCATGCAGTCTTATATAGATGGCAAAAAACAGCTGAAAAGCAGGAGGAAGGCCACTTACTCAGTTGTTTCTTGACAGCCTCTAGGTGTGAGTGCTCCTAATCCCATTTCTGACAAGGTCACACAAAGTTGAAGCCACCTGTCACTTTTTAATTATTTTCTTCCCAAAGACAGCTGGACAACTTGCATGGGCAGTTAAAACAGAGACCTACAATCTGATCTTACTCATTTGCAATCCTTAGTTACAAAACATAACATTAGAAAGTGATTAACAATATACAGAGCACATCTGCAAAGCCTGAATAATTATAGACATCATAAGCCTATCTTGGCCGTATCCATGCTAAAGGAAATATGACAGAAAAATAATGCAGATGCATAAAGACTAAAAGTGAAAAATAAAACAGATTTTCCATGGGCAAGGTCTAGAAAGCTAACCTGGTCACGAACAGAATACAACAGACAATTTGCTTATCTTGCATAGATATTAATTTGTTATGCTAAACTAACAGCTACATAAAGATTAAGAAAATTGCCTAAAAAATATTACAAAAAGGGCTATTCTCGAAGCTAGTGTTCTTCTGACATTTAGCCTATGCTCATGCATAAGTTGCCTTTTCCAGGTGCCTTGACATCTTCACTCAGTCATTTTTCTACCTTCATCTCTAAATTTAAGCCTTCCCTTGAAGCCTGGACATCTACTAGTGCTTTCCAAGTACAATCTGAGGATTATCTTTGTTTTCTCTCTCATTTCTCATAATTATCATTTCATACTGCTGTCATGTATGATCCCTCCACCTCTGATCTGTATTGCACTGGTTTTCATTTTTAATTTTCCTGTATTATGTCTGGGCTCAACACTAACCAAAAAACAATGCAAGAATCAATTTATTACCAACTGCCCCTCAGCTGAGATACAGCACTCAACTAAAACACGGTGTGGATGGCTTTAATACAGCTTGACATCTGAAATACAACTGCTCATTCCACATGTTAGCAGACATACTAGGAATGGTCTTAGGAACGCAAGCTCAATCGCCCAATGTGTGGGCATACCTTAAATGTCAACGTTATTAGCCATCACACTATGACTGAAGTGGTAAACACACAAACTGACAGTATTCTAGGCCATCAAACCCAGACAGCATCCCTCTTCTCCTCCTCCAGCATAAAGCCACAACTGTTGCTCACTGAGTTGCCAAGGTTTCTGCATTATCGCTAGTAACTTAAAAACAGGATTGTGTCCAAATAGTACAAAAACTTTAAGGCCACAGGGTGAAAATGCAAAGCGACTTTATTAATAAACAAGTGCTTCATTAGAGATGATTGGAGTCTCTGGTTTTGCATGTTAACAACACAATGCATTTAAAAAATAAATATATCTGCATTTTCACATCACTTGGCTTGCACAACTCTCCTCTTTTCCCACATGGAAGCACTGGACTCAGGTATGTTCAGAAACCATGGTAAGGTGGTATTACCAATAAAACGCAGCCTCCTGCCAACACTGGGTGATCAGGTGAATGTGGTCACAGTAACAGGGAGAGCAGACTTTCCCTTAAACATTTCATAATAAGGGTAGGTACACATTCCTTGGCTGACCAGGAATAGGGAAGCAGTTTCATTTATTTATTTATTTACAAAAAGAGGAAAGCAGCTAAGGTCAACCAACAGAAACAACACAACACATTGTCAGTAGATCCAGGAGATTCACACAGATTTTCATTCTAACAGAAATTAAAGGAAACCTGCAAAGTTTTTACTTCCTTTATAATCCTCTCACCTTTACGACTGTCCTCCCTATTTAGCTTCTTCTGCAAGTTTCAGAAGGCATCCTAAACCAAAGGCCTTTCCTCTCTGTCAGCCAGCATCTCCATTACCCAGGCAGCACCTCCGCAAGTCAGGGAAGCACCTGAGGCCAGGTGAGGGCCAGGCTCTCCAAAAATGAGTCCCAGTCCCCTCCGGGGGGTCCCTCAGGCTCCCTATGCAGTCAGGAGGGCGTCTCCATTGAAGACCTTTTTCAGAGCCGCTCTCTCCCCACTGACTCTCTAGGTAGGGAGACAGCAACCACCAGGTGTGGACTCGGCCAACCGCACAACTTGACTCCATTTAACAGCAGATGCTACCTTGAGTTAACACTTACTGGTGTGCTGGAGTATCACCATTGGCAGACTGGGGCCAGCCAAGAAGACTGACTAACATCGTGCACTCACAGCCAAGTGGAAATGAGGCTACAGCACCATCATCACAGTAACTATTCTAGAACTTCATGGAGCCCAAAAGCAGAGTGTCAAATAGCTATCACAAAGCTTCACAAGATGCTTTTCCTGGAAAGGCTGGTTATTTAACCAAAGTCTTATTTTTAAAAGTCACTCAGGAGACTTCTCCGCTGCTTTTCGCTGAAATTTCAGTTCCTGACTCACTAAGCATTTTTATAGCATTACCATCGACACTACATGACCAGCATAGCTGAAATATCTAAGTGCCCACAAATAATTAAAAAGTCATCTCCACTTTTTATAGTGTTTGGATAGATGTATTCATAGAGCAAGTCAGTAATTCACCCAAAGTCACCCTTTCCAACCAAAGCAACTACATCAGGTACTTAAAATATCACCCCTTTCCCTATGGCTCTGCCTCATGACATCAGTTGGGGTAGCTTTTTTTTCCCCTAGAATGCAGACAGTGACCTCACATCTTACTAGCAGCAGCTCAAGACCAAGCTGTATTAGGCAGTACTGCACTGCTGGACAGAAGAGTCCTCTCCTACATGGAAACACCGACTCAGCAAAACGCTCAAGCATTAGCCTTTGTATTTTACGTCAAACAAGGCTCATAAACTTACACCTAGGCACACACTAACATACCTTTCTGAAACAAATGGGAACAGAAAAGCTCCTTAACAGTCTTTATGAGACAGTGGATGGCAAGGCAAGTCAGCAACAACACCTGAGGAAGGTATTTTTTTTCCAAGGGAGCGCTCACAACATTATTTCACAGCATATATAACTTGTCCCCACTCTTTCTTCCCAAACATTTTGAATTCTCTGTAGCTTTACCTCTTTCCAGCATTCTCAGTTTTCAGCTTCACATACATTGAAGTGGGTTGGCAAAACTGTCTTCCTTTTCAGCATATTGAATTCAATCCTCTGAAACCAAAAGTTATACCCCATCTATCATTCACAGCATCTGGAAGGTAGATCCTTGACTGTCTCAGGAGAAAGAGATCGAAAACTAAAATGTAACATAGGTAACTATCAGTAACCATTGAGCTAATCAGCTTTGGAAAGTATGGTTTCTCTTCCGTTAAAAAAGCCCTTAAAACACTGTTGCTGCATTTCTTTTTCTTTTTTTGGTGACACAAACTTTTTCCTCTGAACAGAGTCAAAAGGATCGCTTTTTTCTGTGCTATTACAGTATCAGCACAAAACTCAAGCTGTACAGTAATTCCCTTCTTTTTCCCATGCCCTCACAAACACATGAGCCTCTGTCACTAAACATCTTAACTCGGAGTAGCCAGATCTTCCAGAATGGGATCCAGAGACAGAGAGGGCTTGCTTGTTTCGGTAATCAGAAGCTGAGTAGAAAGAAAAGAATGGCCAGGACACAGAGGATGGAGAAAAGTAAGTACAGGAGAAGCTGAAGCCTCAAATCGCACACACAAGGGAAGAACTGCTTTGCTTATCCACCTGTATCAGAGAAACATGAAGATCAACAACAGTGTGTGGAGCTCAAAGGAATCCCAATAGTCTCTTGCATGATAAAACAACAAATGGAGTAAAGACTGTAACTTTTAATTGTTTTGATTAAGAATGAGTATGGGAGGAAAACTGTAACTCAGAAGTTGGGTTCAGTTATGATCTCCATTACATCAATGTGAGACTTGAATAGCAGGACAGAACTTGGCTTCCTGTGCCTAATGATCCCAACTTAAGATTTAATAATAATCGATAACTTAATACCAAAGTTCAAGACAAATGTGAATGCTAAGCACTCACACAAATCATCTAGTATTAGCGAGAATAGTTTAGTATGACCTGCTCCCCCTAGTAATTACTAGGGAAGTACCTTTTGTGTAGAAGTGACCCTCAAGAGGGCTTTGGTTAATAATAACTGAGACCCTCAAAATCCTGCAAACACTTCCTTATGCACATGATTAACTTTTATGCACGTGGCCAGTCCCACTGAATTCAAAGAAAGTAATCACATCTTAAAAGTTACTCTTGGGCAGACAGGAGTTCAACTTTGCCTCTGGAAGAGTTTTGCAACAGTTCTCTCTTTAGAGACCAGTTTTGTAAAACACAGAAAACTCTCAACTATCACTCAGATTTGTGACAATGGAGACCATTCAGCACTCTGAACAACTGGACCACGGGGGAGGTGGAAGAAGACATGCATTTATTTATCTTCATACACAATCCAAATAGAGAAAGAGCAGCCCAGTGAGAATTTAGAGATTCTTCCTTCCCTGAATCCATCATGTTCAAAAATCTCTGCAAGACAATTTCCAAAATACTGTATTACACTACATCCAAGAACTGCTGGATAATTATGAGCAACATTACTGAATAATTTAGGCACAATGTCATGTTGAATTTGGTCCTGAGAAGAGTCCACATTTTATTTGTTTGTTTTTAAACCAACATCCTCCATTTTTACATCTTCCACACTAACTTTCAACACATTCATAGAAAACAGCGATTCACAGAAAAAAAAAAAAAAAAAAAAAAAAAGATCCTGCTACAATTTTGACCAAAAGGGTTATCGCCAGAAGGGAAGACCTCTGCTTCAGTTGCAGCTGAAAAATATCTTTGCCTTTTCACTTGCACTGAAGCCCAAAAGATCTGGTCAAAAGGCTGGAGTCATCTGCTGAAATACAGTTGTCTACATGCATGCTAGATGTTTATATTCAACTGGCAGAAACCACACTTCTCAGATCTGATTCTGCTGACTAAATGTAGACTTCCACTTCAGGAAGAGATGAATTGCTGCCTAGAAATGTTCTGTTTCCTGACTATAAAGGGAGTCCAGAGAGCTGCATTTCAACAGACAAATCCCACCTCCTCCATGCCGGGTATCACACTGAACGACCATATCTGGTTTTTCCGTGAAGACCCTATCAGCTTTGCCAGAGTTTCTGCCACTTAGACCGGCACAAGTAAACCAGTGTAGTTACCCTAGGCTCTGTGCATAGCCAATGGAAAGAAAGGGGCACCCCTGAGAGGCAGTTCAGCTCATGTGAAAATCTGAATTCTCCTCGGAAATGTCACTGTCTCTCTATAGATTATAGCAATGAGCCTTAGGAGCTCACCTCTTACTAAGGTGAAGCAGTGAAGTGCCTTGAGTTAGACAGACAGGTTCAGGCTCTCACTGTTGAGAAGGTGGGAGATGCCGAGAACTCTCATCCCTTATCTCCTCTCCGTACCAGTGAAGCTTGAAACGTATAGCATCAGGCCCCGTAATAAAAGGCAAGGTTACAGACTGGATTACAAGGTCCTTCATAAAATACTTTGAAGGAGAGTAAAAACAAAACCACACCAGAAAGTTTGAAAAATCTGTATCGTGGCCTACATAGTGTCTGTCCACCCACAGCTTTGCCAAGTAAGGATAAACAAGAGCTGAATGAAACTCTGCAAGCGCGCACTTCAGTTGGCCAACGCAGTCTGGAGCAGCTAAGAATTTGTCTGCACTCTCTTAAGATTTAAAAATGAGAAGTTCAGACCCTCAAAAGGGTCTGAGGTTCATCTGTTAGCAAGACATGCCCTCAGCTGACCAGGCAGAGAGACGCAAGATGGCAGACCTGGATCCAGGCTCTCATGCACTTGTGCTTCTGTCCCCGAAAGAAGTCACCTCGTCAGCCGAGGACAGCAGGGATTCTGCATTCGACTTCTGCAGGAACACAGGATTTGGCAGCCTCCAGAAATCTGAGCTCTCTATTTTTCTTCCCTTCGTTTACTAATGCCCATTTCCCCTTCCCCGCCTCCCTGCTCCCAATGCACACACGTTTTAACGCTATAACCCAGGAATTACATGGCTTTTCCATACTTCTGGGCAAATATTACACACTCTCCCTCCAAACCAGCAAGTATGCCTTCTCCACAGAGGTAGTAAACCTGCTGTAAGAGCACAGTGCTTCATAGTGAAATATTTCAGGTTAATAAAAAAAAATTACCTGTGCATCTCATACCTTATGAAAGATTCGCATGAGAAGCATTCCCACAAAAACACACTCCCTACAACATTGTGATACATTGCACTCTTAATGGTTTCTACAGTTACGTAGTCACAGACAATATAATTAACAAGCAACATTCCTTCCTGTAAAATAGGAGGGAGAAAATAAACAGAATAAAAGTTCACAAAAATAAATTTTAACTCAGAAACAGAACGACATTTTTAAATTAATTTTGTCATTTACTGTGTCAAAGACAACACAAGCCTGGATTACCTAGATGCAAGCACAGGTTTTCAATCACTTTGATTTACAAAATACCTTGTGTCTCCTTATAAGGAAAATGATACCTTATTTGCTGCCTTTAAGTACACATCAATGCTTTATTAAACATTTTTTCACTTTCCATTTCATTTGTTTTGTACACACTGAAATCAAGAAAAAACAGCCCTGTTTTAAAGTTATATTTTGGTTTCTGTTTCTTGTTACATAACCAGAAGTGTTACAGAAAATACTATTGTGGAGTTTAAAAAAAAAAAAAAAAAAGAAAAGAAAACCAAGCACACATCACTGCAACACAATAATGTGTAAGGTGCTCCTACACCCACTATTGGCATACATTTAAATTAAAATTACATGTAATCTATAGCCAACTTTCAGGTCTGTGCTGAATGCCCTTTCTGTGTTTAACCTCCTCCATTGCTGACAAAGAGGTAAGATTTTCCAGGTTAGTAACAGCAAAATTCCACACTGCAAAAACATTGAATGCTGTCATGCAAATAAAGTCATTCACAAGGTCTGAAAATGTCCCTCCCATGTCAAGAATTGTCTTAGGAAGAGAAATTATAAGAAAATATGATCGTGGATCTTATTTTCTTGTGGGAGAGCCAAGCAATTTAAAACCAACAACCACATAAACCCTAAACCATATCTTTGGAGGGAGCTGGTGAATCACTACCAGTGCTCCTTTCTAATGAAACCAGAAGAGCACACCAGCCACTGTGCTGGAGACATTTCCTTGCAAAAAGCAAAAACACCCATGGTGGCGAGTGAATTTCACGATCTGGGTGACTTGTGACATTATGATCCTTTACATCCTTTACAAAAAGGGTCACGGACTCCATGTTGGAGAACACACTCATTCCATCCCTCTCTGCTCTGTGTATACCTGCCCAGGCAAAAGCACCGTGTTTCTGAATTTGAGCACGCACAGAGACACATGCACATCGTCATCTGAACCCACCACACACCCACCACCTCCCAGCGTAGCCTCCAGAGCCATTCACAACAGCCTGAGACACTGCTCCGAATCCTACCGGTATTTTCCTCTCCTCTCTGCATTACAGCCACAAGCCCAGATCCCTGTAGCTCAGCTTGGTTCATCTGGGCCCACTTAGTTAAAATAAACACAAAGGAAAGGAACCCACTGGGGCTGGCTGAACAACAAGAAGAAATTCGGCTGCAGAACTCCCTCACACTTGTGTGCATAGCTGATTTTACACCACTCGCCTGCTACATTGATATTATCTTGTCAAAAAGTACAGAGCAGCTTTCACCACAAATACTTGGAGCTTGAAAATTACAGCAAAGCACCAAGGCTGGGGAAAAACCAACTTTAGCTGGATGCACAGGGCGCTGCAAGTGCAGTGTTTGAAGCTTCAACATGACGCAACCGAAATCGTACCAGGGACGGGGGCTTGCTGAAAGAAACTGGACCCACGCAAAACCACAACGTATATATTCGGTGCCTATAGCTCATTTGCTGCCCAAGCTGGGAGCGCCCTGCAAACAGAGATTTACACAAGCTACAAATCAATGAGGCAGCGTGGCTATGCCCATGCCAGTGACACGCTGCAGCGGGGAAGGGAGCCTGGACCGCTCGGCAGACCCACCGCCCCCCTCGGTCACCCTCCCACACCCTCTTCCCTCTCCCCTTCCCCTTGCCCCCCATTCGCCCTCCCCCTCTCAGAAGTTCAGTGTCGGGGCGGTGGGCTCAGCCCTGCGGTTTGCAGCCCGGTGGCGGGAGCAGCCTGGCCTAAGCCCCAAAGTCATCCCGGTGTCGGTGGGCTGCGGGAGGCCAGCCGGGCTGACGCGCCCCTGCGGTGGGCTCCCGGCTGCCAACCGCCCGGCCACCTGCAAGGCCTCCGCCGCCCTACCTTGCTCCTCGCCGGCCCCAAAGCAGGCTCTGGGGTCCTCGGGGGGGAGCCGGGCTCCGCCGCCCTCCAGGGATTTGCGTTTCTTCGACATCTGGTCGGTGTTTGGGAGTTGAGTTTCTCCTCTCTCTCTCTCCGGGGAGATGAGTGTATGTGGAGAGAGAGGGAGAGTGTGAGGGAGAGAGACACGGGGAGGGAGAGAGAGAGATTGAAAGAAATCGCTGCTTAAAGAGAGGGGAAGAGACTTTGGAGTGGCTGGAGAGCAAGTAGGAGGCAGGGACTAAGTGGAGAAATCCTACAAATCACAATCCCATCAATTCAGCCCCACATCTAAAGGGGCTGTTGAGGTCTCCCCCTTCCTTGCTCATTCATCTGAGTGTGTGAGTGAAAATTAAAGAGAGAGGCAATAGCCCTCGGTTGTTTTTCCAAATGTTAGCGGGTGGTGCTTTTTTTTATTGGGGGGGGTGGGGTAGGGGGTAGGGATGGAGGAAGGAGGGAGCTGGTTGATATTATTTTCCCCTGTTGGGATTCCTTCTGGTTAAAAAAAAAAAAAAAATGGGAAAAGCTGAATGGATATGGGGAGGGGGTAATGGAGAGCGGGGGGGGGGGGGGCGGGGGGGTGGAAGGAGGGAGGCGAAGCGGGTGGTGGGGAAATAAGAGGATTAAAAAGAAAACCAGGAGCAGAGGAGGAGGGATGACAAGAGCCTGCAGGTGCAGGGAGGCTAAATTCCCTGCAGGGGTCATGTGCTCCGGGAGCCGGGGATCCTGGGCTCCCCGGAGGCTGCCGGGGCCGGGCGAGGGCGAGGGCGAGGGGCCGGCGGCGGGCAGGGGGGGGGCGGCGGGGTCCCCGCCCGGCACCTGCGGGAGCGGCGCGGCGGGGGCCGGCAGCCGGCGGGGGCCGCGCACCGGGAACTCGCACCTTGCGAACTCCGCCGGGCGGGCGGTCTTTCTCGCTCCCTCTGCAAGTAACCCTTTCGGTCCTGGGTGCGAGATGTGCCGCTCCCTCGGGGAGTCCCGCCTCGCCCCCCCACCCCTCCACTTGCCCCCTTTCCTGGCGGACTTCAAGGCTCGCTAGCGGGTATTTATTCGCGGGGGGGCGGGAGGAGGGGGCGAGGACACAACTTACCCTCCAAACTAGGCACAAGCTCGTCTCTGCTTTCCCCTTCAGATCAACTTTAAAGAGCAGATTTTCAGTCCGGGAGGCAAAGAGGCAGGGGAGGAGAGGGGAAATGGCTTTAGGAAAAGCGGCTGCCAAGTGGGTGAAGTTCAGGGCACAATCCTGGCTCTTCCACGCTCCAGCAGCCCAGCATCTTCCCGGGGTCTGGAGAACAAGGTGTTCAACAAGTCTTCCTTGTTACCCGAAATTGATTGATGATGGCTTTCCCGCCGGGCTGTATTTAACAAAACGATGCAGAGAGCTACTCTGACGAGCAGGAAAATTTAGAGGAGCTTGCAATATAGCTGCAGCTTTAATTTATCTATTTCTGGCTCTCTATATACATACGTACAAGCACACATACACATGCACACCTGTGTATGTGTATATGTATATATAAATAAAAAGATATAACTCTCTCGATACAGCGTTGGGTCCACAGGATCTTAGAAAAGCCTGCCTGTCGGCTGCGTGGAAGTTAAAGAGTTTTTCTTAAGCAAAAGGGGCTGATGCTTGGACACATCTCACGTCCAACAGGAGGCAATGACGTCTGTAGCTTCATTGCTATAACAGCACCAAGGCTGCAATTGCCATTCACTGAAATGATAAGGGGCGCTCAGACGTAAGCAGTCTGGACCTCTAGCAAGAGACTGAAGCGAAGATGGTTTTTCCCCTCCCAAAACAAATAATAATGCTAAAAAACACCTAAGGAAAGAGACGGGGGAGCAGGGAAAGGAATCTAGGTCTTGCAGTCACACGCTTCTGCAACATGATCCTCTAGTTCCAGAAACATTTATTTTTTGCAGCTGACTAGACTTTGGGAAATTTCAGTGTATTATGATTGCTCGGGCGGGGGGAGGGGAGATTTTTTTTTTTTTTTTTTCCCGTAATTATTTCTGTCTCTCTTCAAGCACGCATTGATGAAAGCCGGGTAAAAGTGCCCTCCCGCGCCCCCCCCCCCCCGCCCATCGTTCCAAATATATTTAGGCTCGGGTACATGCTGAAGTGTTTCTGGTGCATGAGCCATACACCCGATCATAGCCATACACGCTGCATCTTCTGAAGTAGCAATTTCTTGCTGTATAGGCAGCGGCGATTTATTTATTTATTTATTTAGCACTGGAAGGTGCTTACAAAGGAAAAGGCGCGGGGGGGGGGGGTGTGTTGGGGGGGGGGGGGGGGGGGGAAACGCCGATGCGAAGCAGTCGGCTCCTTTCCACGCGGGGTCACACTCCCACCGCCACGGTTTTAACCGCATTTGGGGAACGGCCGCCGCGGCGGGGGGGGACACACCGCGCCTGGGGGCTGCCGATCTCCGCGGGGGGGGGCCGCCCGCCGCCCCTCCCCGGGGTTCCCGCCCGTGGGTTCGGGGCCGCGCCGCAGCCCCCCCCCCACCGGCAGCGCCCGCGGGCACACGCCGGCCCCGCCGCGGGGGAGGGCAGCGCCTCTCCCGGCTGCTCCGGCCCACGCGTGTCCGCGCCGCCGCTGCGGTGAAGCCGGGCTGGGCCGCAGCCAGGCGGGGAGAAAACCGAGCAGCACACACACACCCCCCCCCCCGCCTCCCGTGTCCGCGCCTCGCCTCCGCCGGGGAGGGGGCCGGGGGCGACGCGGGCGGCGGCGGGGACGGTCCTCGGGGACCGCGGCGCTCCCGGGGGCCCTCCTTGTGTTGGCGAGCCGTGGGGGGGCTGGGGCGGCCATCCCCCCCACCAACCCGTGCGTGTTGCTTTCTGCCGTCTCGCTCCGTCCCCAGCCCCACGCTGCGTGCCCAGATTTTTCCTCTTGCGTCCTGCCAGGCCCGGGGCACGGCTTGTTCGGCCTCCAAGCGATCGCATGCGGTACGTGGCTACTTGCCCAAACCATTAAACCAGTTCTTTGGTGGAACGGTTTTAGATACTGGTGATGGAAGTGGTATCACTGCAAGCCCGAATCAGGTTCGCTGTCTGCTGGAAGCACTCGCAAGGTGCCGGGTGCTTTCTCTTTGCAAAGTTTATCTTGGTGAGAAGGGAGGGACGGCGAGCGGGAGTGCCGGGCAGGAGGCATAAAGACTCTGTGTGGCATTTGTGATGGCCTTCAATATATCTGTTATGATAATCTCCCACACAAGGCTTCGGTAAGATTTGGCTGCATAATGAAGGAGAAGATTTTCAAATCATCGTCAGGAGATGTTTGCTTTCTCACACAGTCCGATTTAGCAAAGTGTTTGGTTTTGTGAATGACTTGTGGAGTTTTTCCGGACCTGGTAGCACATCCCTTTCCTTCAGAGAGACACTAAAAAATTTACAGGGACCAGAATTGGATGTATCTGTCAAGCTTTAGGGGCAGCCCTATGCTATGTCGTATTTCATTTTAAGTACTACATTTCTATATTTTTTCCGCCATTCAGCACACAGAAGTCACAATATAACAGTACAAGACATTGCATTATGCCACATCTGCCTTTTAGGAAGTTCCCATCAAGATCAAGAGTTTCCACTAAATTACTACCATGCTGACAAGTCATCTTTTTATTACAGTAACACGGAAATCAGAGATGGAAATACAGAATAGATCATGTCCTGGGGGGAGGATACAGGGTGAACAGGATAATTCCATAAACAATAATCTCTGAGGCTGTACCAAGCCAAACTTTAAGCCTAACTCCCTTCGGGATTTTAGTCCATCCTCCCTATTGGATGTTGCCAAAGGAAAGCCTTCCATACTGTTATTCCTAAACACTCTTTTAAATTTCTTCCCCCTACGTACAAGATTTGGACCATCTCAAGGAGCTACCTTCTCCTAGTTGAACTCTTTAGGATGTAGAACAGGAGAAAAAGAGGAAGGAAAAAAGGGAAGGCAGTACCGGTTTCCATATTCTATACCAACGCTGGCTTTCTTTACTCACAGTCTGTAAGTGACTCTGCACTTCAAATCATTCTGGGCCAGTCTTGGAGAGAAATGGAAGAAGGGGAGAAGATGGCATGTTGCTGGTTGGCTGGATATGGCCCAGAGGAGAAAAGCAAAGAAGAAGTTTTGGGGGTGAGGATAGTACCAGTCTCAAATAAGTTACCAGTGTTTGGGGTTTCTTGGTCTATCACCGTTACTTACTGATCTTCTCTTTATGTAAGAATTCACGTACTTCTCGCTCATACCTCCAGATGAATGCTGCCTTCCATCTCTGCCTGGCACTGTGATTACCAATCACTCAGGTGGCCCTAGAGGAAAGAAGTCTAATATGGTACACGAGAGCTCTGCTGTTAGTTCATTTTTAATGCTCTGAAAAGTAACTACTTTCTATGCTGTTACTCATTTAAATGTTTTCGGTGACTTCGGTAATTTCTTTTGGATAGGATTACACGAACTGTTTTCTTTTGGTGGACTTATATCACCAAATTTAAGCAAGTGGCATTTAGTATATCAAGTCCAGTGTCTTTTCATTACAAGAGAAGAAGGTCCCGATCTAAAACTTTTGAAGGTAAATAGGAATCCTTCCACTGCGTTCAGTGCTCCCTCGTGCTTTGGGATTCCAGAGGTAGGCCTTGGGACCTGGAGCTAAGGCCCTACTAAACACAGTTGTACTCAGAGGTAGACTTGAAGTGTTTTCAGGCTTATGGATTTGGGCTGGGTATTTTCCTCACATGAGTCAGTAACTGAAATCATCAGGCAAAAGACCTTCAATAAATATAGCTCCGTTTGCAAACACTTTACTTTTTGCTTTATTTTTTGAAGCATTACCAGCCTAGCCTGTCAATCATGTTCACAAAGGACCATTCACAGCGGTTTTCAGTGACTAGTCAGTCTGAATGCAGCATATTTTAAAGGGATATAAAATTAAAAGTTCAGAGGAGATAGAAATAGCTTTGGTTAAGATAAACCCACCTCTGTAAAACACACAGCAAATAGCCAAACGCAAGAGTTGTAAAACCAAGAGAAATCTTATATTCCAAGTTTGCTTCCTCTTACTTTTATCTCACATGGCTGACTCAGTTCAGAACTATTCGACCCAGCAACACGTAACCAATACTTAATGAACAGCACAAAGAGAGAATGATTTCTCTTTCATGCCATGCCATACTATCACTTTTCGCAAGCAGTTCGTAGTTTTTTTGTTGTATGTCTTTACGAGGTGACTTATAACCAGATACTGTAGACACCTGTATCATTAAAGCTTAATTCTTGCAAAAGCTCTCTCCCCACTCAAGGCTCTTATTTCGGAATGTGTACCTGGACTGTGAATACACTCCTGCACATCTTGACAGAATCCTTAGTGTTTGTGTAGGATTGGTTTTGTATTCAAAGTGATTTGCTAGCATGAGCTAATGTATCCTTACAACACCCAAAACAGTTGGTAAATTTTATTATCTTCATTTTATAAATTGGGAAACAACATCCAAGAGGTGAAGAGTCCGTCCTATCATCTTTATTCACATTGATTACTGCCTTAATCCCCAGCTAGTTCCACTGCTTTTGGTGGCAATTCTTGCACAGTAAGATACTGTTTGATAGGACTGAAAATCACAGTGTCTTACACTAAGTGATTTGAGCAAGGTTTAGAATGGAAATATCTCTCTCACACTTTTTTGCTTCACCCACTTTCCCAATAAAAACAAAACCCAGAATTTACCACCATATCTGTCCTTTTTCCACCCCCAAAGCTAATTTGCAGCAGCAATAATGATCAAGTAGCCCCCCTTCGCTGACATATCAGTTGACACATAACACAAAAAAACCTTGGAGGACTGACACAGTTCCCAGTTTCTTATGCTACAAAAATGACCACCTTTTTGATCTTGTAATTTAATAATTCAAAGGAGGGGGATGAAAGGCACACTTAAAAGTTTCATATGAAATTCAGCACTACAAGGACAGTGGTATTAAGTGAGTTTCAAGATACAAAGCCATGTCTCTGTTGTTTTGGTTTTTTTTTTTTTAACTATTGTTCTTTCAGCATGAAATGCATACTATACTTTCACATTTGTCTTTGTATTTTCAGAGAACAGGTGAAGATCAGTGCATTAATCTAGAGAGGCCTTGCTGAATTTGCTCTGATAAGTTAGAGGGAAATGGGTGTTCTCACCTTCCAGAATAAAGTTATTTTCTCCACTTTTTGTTCCTACTTCTGCAAACACCTCATATTTTTTCAACGCATACGGCCACAAATTCCTGATCCATGTCTCCTCATAAACCTTAGCTATCCTTGTGTAGTAACATTTTTAATTATAAAAATAGGGTGGCTTATTTGGGCCTTTACCAGTTTTTAGAACTGTGAATTTGTCAATTGGATTTTTGTGCACCTCTCTCTTGAGAAGAATGGAAGTCTTCAGGGCAGCAGCTACTGCTTAAGATGGAGAGGAGAGTGTACAGAAACTACCCTCATCTTCCTCCCCTACCCTGTCTTTGCTCCAGCTCTTTCCTCTCCTCCTCTATTCCGATGGCAGGAATTTCACAACTCCCTTGCTCCTGGGAGGTCAAATCCTTCGTCCCCTACCCAGCTGAGAAAGCATGCACCTGCCTCGTCAGCGTCTGTGGCATTAATGTGATGAAACTGTAACTCTGTTATTTTTTGTGAAAGACACAGTGGGTACTTTCACATTCTGCTTACAAGGTTCTAGGTTTCTTAGACCCTAGCCCGGCATTAGAAGGTCAGTACTGAGAGTTTCTATGATGGGGGTATGTGGAACACTATATGATTGAAAAATAATTTGTGGTACCTTAGGTAACCAAAAGGGCTGGAAGAGGAGAAAACAGCCTGCAAAGGTCTCTTGTCCTCAAACACTGACACTCTGGGCTTTGTCCCTGCCGTTTTCCAGTCTTTTTCAATTTATTTATTTGATTTATTTACTTCTATAGCCCTCTTCCTTCTAGCCTCCCTTACAGACCAAGGTCCCTACTCTACAGCAAGACGAGGAGGCCCACGCTAGGCCCCCGGGGGCTGCTGGCGGAGTCTGTGGTAGGAAGGGAGCTGCCCTGCGGGGAGTGCCGCCAGCGCACGGCTCAGTTGCCCGCTCCCGGCAGCGCAGCAGCAGGCTGGGAGGGGTAAAACCATCTCAGACTCATCTGGGGGAAAAAAAAAAAACGTGTTTGATTACATGTAATTTTTATGGAAATAAGCATTAAAAAAATGAAAATCAGGTTTTCCCTGTTTTTCAATCAAAAAATCTTCATTTGAGATTGTATAGGGAGGAGGGGAACAATATTTTAGTCTAAGTAAGCAATTCTGGTATTGGAAAATCACACAGTTTCCACTTGCTGTTCTTTCAGCTTTCATTCTGCTTTCAAGCTTCATCTCCTCAACCATCCCAGTGGCTCACTGGAGTTATGCTTTTAAACCCCTGCCATAGAGCCCAACCTACAGGGTTTTTGTTTCTTCACAATTTTATGTGGAAGAAGGAGAAAAAAAAAATCAATTCTAACTGCATGTTTCTGCGAGATATGGTCCACTCTGTATTTCCAATTATTTTTAACCCTTTGTTTAAGGAACTCAGAACGAAATCAAGTTCTATCAAAAACATGTTCAACTCCTATTGTGAAGTATACTCTGCAGCAAATCATCTACCCTTATGATTTTGGCTCTCAGAGAATAATTGTTGGTATTTCCATCTGAATATATCTGGTAACAGCAAGAAAAAATGAAAAACAAAATAGACACTAAATGTAGGATACTGTCAAAATACACAGTAACTTTAGAGTAGTAGTCACAACAAACTATTTATAGTCTTCAAAATGCAACTCAGTGACCACACACAAAGAGTTTTCCCTTTTGATTCAACAGCACTGGTTCCTCCTCTCCATTACTCTAGTACAGAGCAGGAGTAGCTGCATACACTCCCAGAAAGTACAAAAACAGTGTAAGCGTGAGAAGGAAGTTATCTGGTTCCTGCCGTTCAAACCTCTCACCAGTGGCAGCTCTGCTAGACATGCTCTCAGACTGCTTTGTATGAGAGGAGGGGGTAAGTTGAGCTGAGCAACCTGGTCTGACCTCTCAGCTAACTCTGCTTTGGGGAGGAGTTTGCGCGGGACACCTTCTGGGGTCCCTGCCCACCGGAACCTGTACCGCTGCTCTGGAAGTTCTTTTCACTTGCATCTTCACCAGTGAATTTAATGGGAACGGATTCAGACTTTTCTAAACGTACTGGGGTTTTGGGGTGGTTTTTGTGCTGGGTTTTTTTTTGGTTGGTTTGTTGGCTTTTTCAAATCAAAACGTTATGCCTTCACTTCTTTTTGTGTGACCAGGCAAGTAAACTATATCTGACTGAAAGAACTGTTGCACTAGCGCAACTTGCACTGCTTCAATACTTACATCTGTGTAAAACTGAAAGTGTAAGGCAGGAATAGCAACAAACACCAGCACTCGTAATCGCAAGCCTCAGCAGTGTTCCAGATAGCGCTTCTGATTTGAAAACTCCATAAAAACCTTCAGCAAACCTAATTTTTTCAAGGGCAGAATTTGCCTTGCAGAAGCTTTGCTTTCACAAGTTTGGTAGAACGAGGACCTGGAACGCAGGAGACAGACCTCTCTGGCGAGAGCAGAGCGGAAGAAAGAAAGGATTCTTCTCTTCCACCTGTGTTAATCTATGCATTTAACCAAAAAACCCCCCAACTGTTCTGATGGATGTGAGGATACAATCAGATGGCATGGGCTTGTGTGTGCTCCTACGTCTGTCCTGCCTGCTTGAAGAAAACATAAGATACTGCATGGTTTAACACTGGCTAGGTCAAAGCCACCAGCAGCCGCCTTTTCAGTTTCCTTCCACAGATTTTGCCACTGTACTGGCCTCTGTTTTTTCAGTCAGGGCCTGTGTGTTACATTTTTGCTTCCCTTCAGAAGTCATCCTGCTTGACAGTGGGGAAAAACTCTTTCCTGTACTGTCCTTTTGATAAAAAGCTTGTAGTGAATACAGATCTGGAAGTTACCAGACTGATGACCCCAAAATGTGAGGTCCTTTATTAAGTAGTGTTCGGGAACAGCACAACATCAGTCACACAGACAAGGAGATATTTTCAGGGTTGCTTAACAGCAGTTGGAACACCAAAGGCAGGGAAGCACAACAAAAAGAATTTAGCGTTGCCACCTTTCACCGTTTTATGAAACGTCTTCCGGTACTGAAGACAAATGATTATACTGTAGTTACAGAGAAAAGCCTAGGAGTGGGATTCAAGTTCTCCTTTCTTAACAGAGGAAAAAAGCTGCAAAGACAAGCAAATTCCAAGTGTTTGTATTACCAGCAATACAGTCATTGCTTTCTTTTGCATCTTAGAGAGACCGTATGGGGAAAAGCCTTGAGAAATTTTGCAGGAAAGATTAATTTCTCCTCCCTAAAGGCCACAGTTCCCAGACTTCCTATGAGCTGCGAGAAACAAACTGAAGGGACGAGCGGGCGGTTTTCAGTAGCGTGCGCCAACCTTTTCTTCCTAAACTGCATAGCGGTAACCACCAGAAAATCGGTGCTCCCTACCCGCAGCGGCCAGCCTGAACTCGCCGTTCAGGTCCATGAAGGCACATACTGAGGTAACCCGGGAACCCACGGGCCCACGCACCCCCCCCCACACACACACACCTCCCTCCCCGCTCGGGGCTGGGCGGGAAGGACGGGGGCGGGGGGGGCAGGCAGAGAATCCCCCGCCCCTCAGGGAGCCCCGCGGTGAGCCGCCCCGCCGCCCCGGGCCGGGCCGGGCCGGGGCAGGGTACGACCCCCCCGCTCCGCGCCCACCGCGGCAACGGCTGCGCCAGCCGCCCCCGCGCGCCAGGGTGCGGCGGGGGGGGGGGGGGGGGGGGGAGGCGCGCGCACTCGCGCGGCGGCTCACCCCCCCCCCCCCCCCCCCACACACACAGACACGCACACCCGCCGCGCGCGCGGCCGCCGCTCCCATTCAGCCTCGCGCCGTCCCCGCCGCGGCAGTTGCTGCCGTCAGAGCTGCCTGCGTCAATGCTGCCTCAGTGACACGCACCGGGGCCCTGCGCTCCCCCGCCCCCACCCGCCTCCTCCTTTCTCTCCTTTGGGTTTTTTTTTTTTTCCATTTTTTTTTTTTTTTTTCCCCTCAATGAGACGGCTTAATGGGAATTTTTTTTTTTTTTTTTTTTTTTTTTAAATGATCCCACTTATAAATCAGGCTGGCTGGCGGGTGCTGTTGGCACATTTACAGTTAACGGTTCCTTTGGGGGGGATTCCATCTCCCCTCCCTTTTTAATTTTTTTTTTTAATAATAATTTTGACGAATAAGTACCGTTTCAAATTACCATTTTATTTATTTCGCGCAGGTCCTGTGTCACACGGGGACTTGGGTTTTCTGAGGTACTGACCACCCCCCCACACACCCTCAGCTCTCCCCATCACTGCGGTGCTGAGGGAAGTTAGAAGCGGGAGGCCCTACAAAGCACACCCCCAGCTTAGTATATTAGAACGGATTTCCCTCTCTCCCAGAAAAGCAACCTTTCATTTTTTTTTTTTTCCTTTCCCATATTTTTAATAGCTTTCTCATTCAGCGTTTTTGCATTATGTGCACACGTGCCCTTATTTATCCTCTCCCCTTCCTATTGTTGTCCTCCCCCTCCCCCCCCCCCCCCATTAATCATCAAGTCCTGGGCTCTAAAGAATAACGGTTTATAAAATGGTTGCTCTGTGCATGTCCTCAGTTGCACACACAACCCCAGCCTCCTGTCTGTGTTCCTTTCCTGCTCATCAAGGTCAGAAGGAAGTCTTGAGGGCACAGTTAAACCCAAAACACATTTATTTACATTTTCTTCCCGAGTGTCCCCTTCCACCCCTTTTCTTTTCCTCTGGAGAATTTGACGGCAAAGCTCCCCGGATTTCTGTGGGGTCAGGCCTTGCCCTACTTCAGAACGTATCTGCGCTGAGCGCGGCAGAGAGGACGATATCCCGGCCCTATCAAAGTCAATGGGAATCAGCGAATTCAAGCGTCACTGGACTTGGCTGGCAGAGCCAGCAGCCACGCTCCGGCCAAACCCGGCCCCGTTTCAATTCAGCTTAACCGCAGCTGTGCCAAGCCGCTGCGGGGCTGGCTGGGGCTGCTGGCGCGGGCTGCCCTCCCGTACAGGAATCCTTGGCGACGCCGAGCAGCTGGAGCAGGGCCCGAGCCTTCCCTGCTGCCGCCATGCAGGGAACCCGAAACTGGCTTCCACCCCCGGGGGCACCTCCCCAGCAGATAAAGGTCCTTCGAGGTCAGGGATTGGCTGGATAAATGAGAGCAGCCTAAAGGCTGTATTAATTTAGGCTGCAAACGAGCCTGGTGCCATCCAGGTCCCAGCCGTGTGAGGCAACAGCCATTTTTACATCCTCCCAGCTGCACCTAGCGCTGCTCCCCTCCAGCTCAGGACTGGGTGTGTTAACAATCATATGGTAACAACTCTTTTTTTTTTTTTTTTTTTTCTGTCAATACAAAAAGCAACAGTTTCAGAAACACTTCGGTTCTGTAGCGCCAACTACTTTGAATAACCATTTTGCTTCAAAATACAAGGAAAAAAAAAAAATTAAAAGGGAAAGTCATTAGACCACAAACTAGATTGCTGAAGAGAAAAGGGGAACTAACAACCGAATAAATTGTGCACAGCAAGGGCTTCACTATGCATTTGAAACTTATTGTTATTTGCATTTTTTACACACAAAAAAGGGAAACATAAACCCAGTATCATAAAAACAATGGTGGATGGCAATAGGGATCCTTACAACAACAGGAACATGCTTACACATTTTAATACCTACCTTATGCATAAAATTGTATTTACATTACCTCTTTGTTCAGCTATATTTTACTTAATCGTATCAGTGGGGATTCTCCTCAGTAAATACCCATTTAACAGACAGGCCACAAAGCCATGCAGGACAGAGGTTTTCAGGGAATCGACCAAGCCCAGTCTCACCGCACCAGGTACGATTCAAGCACGCGAGTGGCTCAGCGATCTGCCCTCGTCACAGGGCGTGCGAGGAAAGGCAGGCAGGCGTTCGGAAGGGCTCCTGCGGAGTCGCAGGGATGGCAAATGGCCCACCTTCACCTGCGGTCATTTACATTCTGCCACTCTGACTGCACTTCCGCATAATTTTTTTTTTACTATTTTATTTCAGTGCAGCAAAACCAACCTCAGGTTTCGTTTGTGCGTTTTTTCCGTGTTACGAATGATGCAGCTCTCAGTATCCAAGCATGTTAAATGAGACAGGACAAATATCACTCACAAGTATATAGTAATAAGGGAGACTTTACTGTTTATTTCCCCAAATTGAATAAACACTGACTTTGTGAGAGCCAGGGTAGCCGTTGCCAGTGCATGCCACACGACACTGAAGGCGGAACAATGCCCGCGGAGCGGGAGGTGGTCTGCTGCCTGTGCAGAAACAGTCGCTCTGTGCTGTCAGCGCGGGAGAGGGGAGCGCTGCCTGCCTGGGGGGCTGGGGGGGAGCTCCCTGCCTTCGCACAGAGCACAGCACCGCACTCACTGAATCTGCCTTCGGAGAAGCAGGTTTGAAACAAGTCAATCTTTGCGTTGGGAGTTGCTCCAAGTCTTTGGCTGCAGATTGCAGTGCTAAATCGAGACCATTATTTTGCATTGTGCTATTTTCATCCTAAAGTGCCTTAAAGGCTTAGCAGATATACAGGCTATGGTGCTATATGCACAGGAATCACTCTAGCCACTAATGAAATGCAGCCACCTATTAGCCAGAGCTGTGTGATGCCTGGTTCCTGGGTGTGATGACTGCCAGAAGCTTTTGTTTTATCCAGCTGAGTCGAGTCTGGTTTTTGGTTAGTGGAGTACTTCGTGCCATTTGAAAATGAAAACTGGCAGGATCTTTACATACGGAATAGAAATAGGTATAGACAGTTACACTCAGCTCTGGAATCTGAAATGCCACCACTGAGGCAAGATCTCCTCTGGACTCTTGCTTTGTTCCACCACCCATATTCGATGTTAATTACCAAAACAGTCCTCCTTCCATTCAGTACTGCAGGGAGCTGAGTGTGAACATCTGGAGCCTTTTACCCATGGGGTAGTTACTCAAAGGCCTCCAGGGCCAGATGTGGACAAAACACCGTGGTGCTTTGGTGGTCTACAGACCATTAATTAATAGTGTCACTACAGTTTCTTGTGGACAGGTGCCTGTATGGGTAGAGCACCACAGCCACCTCCATAACCAGCTTTAACTCACTCTTTAACTATTCTGTCTAGAAGAGGCAAGAAAACTGAATTACTGTATATTTGCCATTATGGAAAATTCATTTTAAAATGCAAAAAGCACAGTGAAATGTAAACTGTATGCCTAAACTGAGAGATGTAATATCCACTCAGTACTGTACATACACCTTTGTATAGATTGCACACAGTGCATTAAATAAGCATGCTTCCTTGTCTAGTTAGGGTAGAGAGGGAATTGTGTGGTGAAAGACGTAATTTGTACATTAGGAAGTCTCTGTTGCCAGATCAGCAGCAGCAGCACTGACGTCTGTACTCTCTCGCTTTGTTCCTGCTGCTATAAATCAAAATGACTACAGTCCAAATGCCTCACTTGTTTAACTATAAATGCACTGCTAGTCAGAAAAATCCACACCAGGAGGGATCTAGATAATCTGCATATACTTTAAACTGATTAAGGTCAGTCCAAAAAGGGACAGGAATAACATTTATAAATTTATGATTTCAACAACAACAAAAACTTTTAAAGGGTGGAATCCAGCAGAGCTGTAAAAATTCTGTGTCTACAGGCATTGATGTCTTTGCTAAATGAACTATCAAATTTGCCTTTCTTAATGTGCATTGGGATTTTTTTTTTTCCCCCAGATTAATCCAACCTCTTTAGAAGCCTATTTTCCCCAGTGTCCTCGTGTATTTTCCTGCTTGTATAAACTACTGGAAGCAAATTAAAACAGGATAGATGAAGTGAGTCAGGTTTTACTTTGCCTGATTTTATATGCCTGTGTATTTATAATAATAAATACAAACATATATAGCTGAGGTTTACTTCCACTTATTTGGAATTTCAGAAAGCTAAATATCTCCTCTGCAGATGAAATGAGCCCTCAAAGCCTAAAATACCACTTATATCTCTTCCAAGTTCTAAAAGAGGACTCAACAGTTACACAAAAATGGTGGTGCCAATGCATGCTGCTAACCTGTTGGCTGAGGGAGAGCAGGGGAACTCTCCTCCTAACACCTACTGAGAACCTGGAATCATTATAGAAAAATGCAGCACAATTTCTTGACTAAATGGAAAGGGAATGGGAGACATTAAGAAGGTAACATTCCAATACCAATATTAGCTCAGCTGAGCTGTAAATCCTGTGTATTGGGCGGCATAGCCAGAAATATGTTGAGCTGTACTTCTGAAGAGGAAATAACAGGATCAGAGAACAGCAGGTGAACGCATTGTCAACGCCACACTGACAGTGCTGTCAGAGCTGCTGCATTACAGTTCCCAAGACCACCAAATTTTTACAGTAAGGTGTTCAAAGAGTATCAAAGCAAAAAGTCTGAAGCTATTTGTTTCATGGAGGGTGTCTTGTTAGGCCTTGGCTAATAAATTTGCAACCAGATGTTCATTTTAAAATCTGATCCAAAATGCACTGAAGTCAATGGAAAGTCAATTGGAAGTTCCAGATTACTGGAAAAAAAAAGCTACTGTAGAGCCAATACTTTTTGAAAAAATAATAAAAAAAATAAACAGGATGTAGCCATTGGTCATTCAGCTTGGCACTGATCCTAGGCAAAACTGTGCAAGAGCAAAGGAGCAGACACAGGGTCATCAATTATGTGCCACCAAAGTTGTCATAGTTGTCACGTGAATGGGTAGAGACTACAACAAATGGAAAATAACTGGATTTATTTTACCTCTTTCTCATTGCTGGCCAACATAGCCAGTATCCTTCTCATTTGCCATTCATTAAGAGCACATACACATGGTTAATGTAGCTCAACTGGCACAACTGTAACATTTTAGTATATGGTAACTCACGTTACTGTGTTATTTTACATAGATTGTAACATGATCAATGCCAGTTACCATAGGTTGTTTTCGAAACAGCTTAACAGCCTCAAACAACCCTTGATTTTTTTTGTCTTGATTTGTTTTCTTTCAGTTTATAAATACATATGTTGAAAGAGAGCCATCTTGAGGTAACAGACTTCTGTAAGTCTTTTGGATTCAGTCCCATGTGACACCAATTAAAGAAATTAACTAAAACCAATAACACAGTATAACACATAATAAAGAGTCAAACTGGGATCCAGTGTCTGAAAGACAGAGCTAAACAAAATCCTCTGTGTTTCAGAGTAACTAATTAACCATTGCAACTGCTTACCCAGGGCACAGTTCACTCTGCCTGGAGTCTTTAACTCAAGACTGGTTAGATAACTTTCTAGAGATTATAATCTTGCTGCAGAAGTTTCTAGTTGAGATTCTCTAGGCCCCGCTATTCAGGAGGTCAGACAATAATCCTAACAGTCCTAACTCTGAACACATGGCACCTTTGTAATTAGTGAACCATGAGCATAGATTAGCCTAGTCTTAAAAGTCTTAGGTAAGTTTTCCTTTGAGCAAAGTTCAGTTTATTCTTTAGCATACATTTGCATCTATATGATTTGCACGCAGATCTTAAAAAATAACAAATCATGCAGCGTCTTTGTATCACAAGGAGGCTGTAGGTTGTTGGACAAAAGATCAAATTTACAGGAGAAAAGAGAGAGAAAATAACATAAATTCTGGGGGCTGGGGGCACAGTTTAACCTTGATTTGGTGCAGTCCTCCCTCACATCTAGTGGATTAGGAAAAAAAATGGAATTAAACCAAATACCCATACAAAATGTGGTGAGAACTGCAGTGGAGTGGAGACACCTAGCTGCCTTCTGTCTACCAACAGCATTTGTGAATGAGGAAATCCTGGCTCTGGAGAGAGTCTATAGATACTAACTTCTCTAGGAGAAAGCAAACAAGCCCTTCCTTGCCGAAAGGGAACATAAAACTGGGATGGAGAGGGGGTTCTATTTACTGTTTACATTTTCTCTTGTTCTCTCTGGAGCCTTCCCAAGCAAAAGCTTATTTTCTTTAATTCCTTAAGTTTGGATTCTTAGGAGAGCTTTTTTTTTTTTGGCAGTTTTGGTTATGTGGTCTTAAAAAGCAGCTTTGAATGTGCAAATTTTCATGAGAAACAATGCTGAAAATACCTCCTTAAACCAGATCTGAAGAGGAGTGAAGTGTTCTGATGGAGATGGTGTGAATAAGCCTGATTGCCACTGTTCAGGCTGTAACCCCATCCCCGATCAGACAGTCTCAAAAAGGGGCAGTGTGTCATTACTGTGGTATACTTTCCCTCGCATTGTAAGCAGAGCCAATTCCGAACTGCCCCTACATCTCCAGAGGCCCAGCAAACGCGTAGGCTCCACAGCAAGGTGGGACTGCACGCAGCATGTCACCCTTGCAGCCCCACAGTGAGAGACCGAGCAAGCTGCATGGTGCCCTGCTCTGCAGAGGCACCTTCGGGGCTCTGTGCGTGAACCAGAGCCTGCTGAACGACCACATCCATGTGGGCTGGCATAAATTTAAGCACACCATCCGCTGGCGGACTGAGGACTAAGAAGATTTGCTGCATATGTGCTGGAGGGCTTCGAAACATCAGGTGTGCCCCTCATTTTGTACGGCTCCCAGCTCCTGCTGCCAGTTATCGCAGGCTCTGGGACTGCAGCAATCAGCCACAGGATATCGCAGTAAGGCTACAGCCTTGCTCCTTCAGCTTCTCAACACATCTCCTTCCAGCTTCAGCCTGCACCTACTCTCAGTGCACATAAACACAGGCACGTGCTAGCTCCAGCAGTAACCAGACTTTCTACGCTCACGAATTCTGACTCTGCAGATGGGGAACTATCCAAAATTACAGTTGGAGCCCAGCTGCTCCCTGCCATCACCCAATAAACAAAGGCCACACAACACTGCATATACGCTTCTCTGAAAAAGACACGAATTGGGAACCTCTGAACAGGTTTTGTGTACGAAAGTACAGGGATTATACTAGTTACATCTATCTAATCACAACAAAATAATCCCTGTGACCTTGGAGGTGAGGCCAGTATTCAAATAATGATGAGCATCTAGAATGAGTGAGAAGATTTAGAACATCAGGACAAAGGAATGATAATAAGAATACTGGCCCAAGCTCAAATGCTAATGCATAGCAAACATTAATATGCCCCAAAGAACAACCGCTTCAGAGAAGTGTTTGCAGTTTTCCTAGGGAAGAGATATCACCAACAGAAGGAAATTTTCTGTGCTATTTTTTGGTAGATGAGGAGGTAGATTGTGTTCCTAGGGCCATACCTATGTCAGGAGCAACTGTCACGTCCACAGTTCAGACTAAGGAAGGCACCTCTAGCTCAAAACTGGTTGAGTTTGCAGTCATCTCTGACAATGTAAGCAGTAAGGTCACAGGTGCAGGAACAAGTACTTTTGTCCTCTGGAAAGCTCCCTGGAGAATGAGTTTGAGGGTGCCCTTGTGGCATCATATCAAGCAATGAAGCTTGCACTCAGCATCCACTGCTTTTTCTGTCAAAGGAGGACTTCAGCCTCCAGGGATGTTAATTTAGTTGCTGTTGTCCCCTTCTCCTTTCTTGATTGTGTCATCCCAAGAGTAACAAGGGATCCAAATGAGATCTACCAGCTCATTCAGTCTTTCTAAACCAGTGTTTGGCCAAGACTTTCTGGCTTGTGCCTTCAGTCCTTGGGACTTTCAGATGCCTCCCCAAGACTCAGAGAGGTCTGAAATTGCTTCACTTCCAAGATTGAGTGCATTTGTTGTAATATAAATGAGGCTTAACATTTTTAACCAGAGCTAAATTTATCAAGTCATGAAGTGAGCTAACTGTGAAGGTCATTATTCTGAAAGGGAAATGTGAACACAAGGACTAAACTTTACCTGGAAAATTCAAGCTGAACATTTCTGCCAATGATTAGGGCAACAAGAAATCGGAGAATATGTTTTCAAGAAAGCTGAGGGGAGAAACACTTTGTGGAGGATTCTCACCATTCTGTTTACAGGTGCCAATGTAAGCAACTGTGTGGTTTGCCAGTTAAAGAAAGATAAACGAATGAATTTAAGTTCAAGTCTTACTTCTGAGAAGTCCCGATATTGCCATGAATCATTTTGGCAGCCCACCAAACCTGAGAGAAACTCAATGGACCAGCATAATCCTTGATCACTGAAGTTAATTGAGGTTGAGTCACACCTGGAATAATCTTACCCATTCATTCATTAACAAGAGGGGAGACTAAAAACACTATATAGATCGTTTCTACCATCTGGGGCAAGGTGTGCTAAGAAAAGACATTTCTGACTTAAAAGCACAAGCCTTCCTTCTGTTCTCTCTAGAAGAGAAAAATGTAATTTTGTATGAAATTCAAATCTGGGCAGTCAAGTTATCCTAGAGTCTCAGAGTTGGTACACTACCTTGCCATATACAAGTCCACCAAAGTCTATTGTGCTATGAATGAATCTTCACCACCTGACTGAATTCACAGTAGCTTTTTCCTGTACCTACTGTACCACACTGTGGCAATTAAAGGTACTTAAAAGTTTAGTCTAGTGTAACACGGTACTGTAACAGGGATAGTGCCCATGGGAGGAACAGGAGGATATTGGAATAATGTTCTACCACTGCCTTGACGTTGACTCAGTGTTTGTGCCTGCAGGATACTTTGATTATTGCCTTGAAAATGCCATTACCAGTGAAGGATTCCACATAAAAGGCTCTTGAAAAATGAAATTAAGGAAGTTTTTTCATGCTGTGTATGAAAACAGCATTCAGCCTCATGCATTAAATTCCTTTGACTATCTTAAGTTTCCAAAGAACAGCTTTATTATTTTCATGGCCGTAAGCCCCAAAAATGGAGTTACAAATCTACCTCATAATTTGTCCCAGCTGTATGCATTAGGCTCATGTTCTTCCTAATCTGGGATCTTATGGTAGTTATTCAGTCATCTCAATTAAGAAAGTGCTTTATAAACTGATTGTGAGGTAGCTCCAGTTTGGGGAAGCCTGTAATTAATAGCAGCATCCGAGGGGATATTTACCTTAGGTTCTTGACTGTCATGGAAAAGAGCCATCAGGCTGGGTCTTCACATCAGCACAACTCCTCTGTATGTTCTTGTCAGTGTTAGTGTCTTTGAAATAACTCATTTTGGTGTTTTACTGAAGCTAGAAACACAAAAATAGGAGCATTTATCCCTGTTTTTTACCACTGTTTGTTTGTTGTTTTGTTTTGTTTGGTTTTTTTTTTTTTTGTTTTTTTTTTTTTTAATAAAAATAATAATTAAAAAAATCTGTGTTCCAGAAAGGCTTTTGGAACAACCAAAGCAAAGACCAAGCCTGAACGATCCATCCCGGGTTTTATTCCATACTCAACTGCTTCTGGAACGGGACATTTTGGGTGTTTTGTCAGTTCTCTGTAGATATCCGGCCAGGATGTATGTATTGAATAAAAAAAAAAAAAAAAAACTCAAACTTCAGCTTATTTGCTACAGCAAAGTACTGGGGTTAGCTCTTTACCTGAAGTAATAAATTAAAAGCAACCCATTATCTGGTTGCAATGCAACTCATTCTTCTTTCCAAAGCCTAACATTTACAGTAGAGGAACTCTTAAATATATAAACATTTCCCACTTTTACTAATACTACTGATACCCTAATTCAACCACAAATGATTTTAAATAGCCAATAGATCTTTAGAATCACTTATTTTCACTGCTGGAATAGTCATCTAATGTCCTAATATATCTACAGTAAGGGAATACGTCCTCAACATAGTTCTAAGGACAATTAATTAAAATGGGAAAATATTTAGAACTGCTCTAGTATGATTTATATATAAAAGCTGTTTCTGCGGGCAGGAGTAAGTGTTGTACTTAAGACTTGAAAACCACCTTAAAAGTATTTACAACTAACTGGAATTAAGATTTCTCAGAAGAAAGATAATGACAGTCAGGAAAGTTTTCTGCTACTTGTTTGTTTCAGCGAAGACTATTTCCTTCCATAGCAGGCTTAGATGGATACCTCATTATGGCTTTAGGAAACACTGTACTTTGCTGAAGTTCTAATTCCCGTAGGATAGAGAGAGAGGAAAAATAGTGACTATCACATGCTTTCACAGTTTCACAGAAATATCCATGCATATTGGAAGACCAGTGCTGTCACTGATAAACATCTCTGTAGTGAGAGTCCACACTTTGCATATCAAGACTATGCAGCAGAGAAAGAGCAGAAGAGTTTCTATTAGAGCTGATTAGGAACTAGCATTCCAGTCTTGTGGAAAATCCTCATATGCATTTTTGTCCCATATTACAGCAAACAACTGCAATTTCAATTTTTCTCACAAACCAGTTGTGAAAGCAGTCAGCTAAAAGAGCAAACAAGCACATTCTGTTCTATTTAATTTTAATGCCCTTGATCAGTTGCTGTGTTTCACGGCAACAGCAGTTTGGGTGCCTTTAACCCTCTTTTCTATAGCCCATGCCCCAGATACATCCTTTCTCCCATGCCACAGCAGCCTGGGCCCACAACAGGAGAACCAGTGAGCCCGGTGCAGGGCAGGGTCCTGGAAGAAGAAGGGGGGCTACCAATTGCAATAGAAATCAATTATCACATAAGAGATTAATTACAAGCCCAGAGGCTTTCAATCAATACTCAGGTAGGCTGCCTGACCTACCTCTCTATCTACATTCTCGCCCCATATGTGCTGGTATCTAACTTTTATTGCCAGATTGTCTTGAACAACAGGGTATTAGAACTGGGTTATGATTATAGCAAAGTGGAGGGAGTGTCAAAAAGTGGAAATATGTCACTTACTATATTCTCATCTCAAAATCTTATGGCTTACCACCCTGGAAGGAGGCAAGGGAGCCAGCAGCAAACAATCTTCCATTGTGAAAGGACTGACAGGTTTAATCGTCATTTCTGCTTCAGAAATTTTTAAAATGCAGTATGTGAAAACATGCTGACCCTTGGGAAATAAGTGGGGCTGTTAAAAATAAATAGGTTCCAGCTTTTCAGGAAGAGCAGATTCACTACAGTGACGTAAAAACACCCAGCAGCTTGTCCCAGCCATTTCCCATGAGACACTGCTGATTTAGGAAGAAACAGCAGCTCACACAGCTGCCTGGAAATTTAAATGCCAGGATATTAGTTCTTGAATCTCATTTTTCCACAGCTCACCTTTGACACAGTGACAGTAATTGCACAGTCCGTCCATACCCTCAGAAAGACCCTTTGCAGACTTAAAAAAAAAAGACAAAACCCCCACAAAAAAACCCAACAAACCTTCATGCAACTTCTCAGAACATCTCAAAATACATTACAAGATACTGTCAGTTTTAGGAATAGCCTCTTATTGTTGGCAAGAATTTTATTTTAGAAATTAAATATTTCATATTGTTCATTTTAAGGTTTTTAATTTTCCATTTAAAGGGATAATGCATCCCAAGTACATTTTGGATGTTGTGCCCATGCACTTACCAGAAAAGGGCAAGTGTTGTGGTACAATGCCTTGGTGCACAGAAGTACAGCCTGTGGTCAGCCTGAGCCAAGGAACAAAAAGATTCAAAAGCAACTGCTAAAACAAAAGATTCCCTCTGAATTAAGTTACTGATTTACAGCAATTTCTACCAGACTCTTTCTGTGATAATATATCTGTAGGCTTGGTAATGACAAATAAAATTTATTAATTTCAAAACATGCATGTGCATCTTTAAAGTGGTTCATTTCAGGACCATGTGGAGACTTCCAGGGTGAAGTATTAAGTCATTTTAATTAGGAATAGAGTTCTTCCAGTAAACATTTCATGATCCATCTGTTTTCTCTTGTGTTAATTCATCAGGATCTAGTTCCTCTACTGTTTTCTTCTTAGATTTCTACTCAATTTTTCCCCTAAAATCCTGTTAAATCCTAACCGATGCTTTACATAAGACAGAACACATGATTTAGTGTTTGTTTATAAAAGAGGTGTAGGGATTACATGCTGGAACAGATTCTTTATACATAATCACTTCAACACGTGTCTTTCCACCCCACTTACAGTAAGACTGCAAGTCATGTAAACATCTCTACAACAAAAACAAAATTGCTGGTTGGTTGTTTGCACTTCTGCTCCAAGAGAATGAAAGAAGAATGTTTGTAGATATGAAAAACAAAACAAAACAAAACCAACAGAAAATATAAACCCATACAAATATATGTTCAGAAACTGAAAGAAAACAGTATTATCTCAATATATTCTCCCTTACAGATAAATAGTCAGTTAATTAAGATTAGGCAAGATCTATCATCTTGTCATCTTAGCATTTGCTTATATACACCCCTTGCTAGATCAGCTGTAGAAACCCATTTCAGAGACCAGGATCTTTCACAGAAAATGTTCTCTCTTTAAAGAATTTCTGGTGGCAACATCCAGCAGTAGGAATAAGCCACAATCAAAACCTCAGAGACATACTGAAGTTTCACACCTTTGAAGAGAAACCCTGTGGCATAGAATTTAGGCCAGAACAGAAGTTACACACTCAAGTGGGTCATCATACATACAGGCAACAAGAGGGAGAAACAATCAAACAAAATCATGTGACATCTACCCAGAAGAACTTCCCTTTGTCAATTTGCCATCACCCGAAACCTTCCTTTCTCAGACCTCTTAATCAGAAAAGGGAGCCCCTTAAACACAAATCCACTCATACCTGTCACAGGAAGGTTAATGCTATCTGCAATTTCAAAGGCTTGTGGTCCTAAAGTAATAAGTCGTCTTTGGGTGAAACCAAACACAATGTGATGGCCATCAGTCTTGCTGTTGGCTTCAGTATGGCCAAGACTTTTTCTTTTCTTCACTGTTATTTCCAAGCTTAAGAGCTATTTGAACAGTGAGATGAATGCAGCTCTGCCCTTGGCCAGAAGCAGCAAAGCAGGCACTGCAGATGACTGACCAACTGAAGAAGTCAGAACAATGCTTCTCCGTACCTAGTCTCACTAAGGAGTTGTTCTGCAAGCAGCACAGCTAGAGAAGCTGGTTTCCCACTGGCACACTGCAAGCATTACTTCCCAACCACCTTTTCTTGCAACAGCCCAGGTTCCCTTGCCATCCACCCGGCAGGGTGAGGGGCTGCCCCACGCTGTGTCCCGTCACCTAAGTGGCCACCAAGCTGACCGGCCCGCTGCCAAACAGGTTCCTGGGCTGTCCCTGCTCTTCTGCCAGAGGGGCAGTAGCAGCAGCTCCTTCCTCAACTCAGTTCCTGGTGTCCCCCAAACCTGTGGGAGTCTAATGGTTGTTGAAACCTTCTTTCACAGTTGGCAGAAAATGAGCAGTGGGGCTAAAAGCTATGGAAGGGAAAGGAATGGGGATGGATAAACAGACAGTGAGCTCACATATGTCTTGTTTTCTTAGCAGTTCAGGCTAAAAAAGAACATTTTATATATACATATATAAAGGGTGGGTAACTGGCAGGATTCTCAGTATCAAAAGAAGCTTGGCCCTGTCTCAAAAAACCAACAGCCTATTTGAAGCTAGCTGGTGTGTTTTTTCTCTGGTAATGACTTTAACAGTGTTCTTACTTTTACTAGCCACACTGGGCACTGGTCCATCTTACAGACTGAAGCTCTCAGTTCCCCAAGTAACTCCGCAAACCCAATAAGGTTACCCACTGAATCCAACCAGAGATGTTGGATTCCTTCCTGACATGACCCTGTTGCTGGCAGGGGGCAGACTAATCTGAATCAGAACAATCTTCTCAGCAAAGACAGAAAATTGCTCAGAATTTGAAAGTGTCCCTTGTTTTGCCCTGCTTCAGGTGGAGGCAGTCCAAATCCACTGAGATGGCCATTAGCTGGAGCAATTCTGTAAGGGGCTTCGCTGGTGCTAGATGCCAAAGAAAAATGTTTTCCAGGCCTTCAACACAGCTGGAGCATTGAGCCTTGAGAAGTCTGGCTTTGATTCACAAAAGGGTGTAAATGTCACAACATTCACTACTGGGGCCCCTCGCCTTTTTGATAAATTACTGGCTCATCAAAACTCTAACTTAGAGGTAAAGGGGAAATAAGTGGGTCTAGGATTTATTGCTAAATTGGAATTTTAAAAAATTAGTTTGAGGATGAATGCACCATTTCTTTTCTTAATTTTGAGGAGTTTACTTTTCATGATTGCTTTAGATTAAATATATTCCTGAAAAAAAAATCCAAACTTAAAATAGAAAATTAATTCCTTTCCAAAATTATTTATCACTTGTTTTTGAGAGAATAGAAGTTATTCATCACATTCAATGTGACTTCATGGCTAATTCTGATTGACTCAATCTGCTAGAGCATGAAAAACTCCCTCTGCCATAACAAAAAAATGTGAATGGAGCCAGATCTCCTAAAAGAATGACTACTTGGTCACTCCCAATAGTTACTTCTTTTGAAGTTACCAGTATCAGGAGTAACTGGACTCCAAACCTGTATAGCCTGTTATCCACTATCTGTCACAACAATTTAACCTCCTCATACCCCAAATTAAATGATGGTTCAGAGTTGTAGCTTTCAAATTTTCCTGCTTTGGTCCAGAAATTGTGACACAAGTTGCACTCCTTGCTCTGTCACTGGTAGCACATGTAACTTTCATGCCCAGCTTCCATGTTAGTAAAAGTTGGTGTGACTCATTTTTATAAAGGACCTTGTGCAACAGTGCTCAGGACCACGCTAGACAAAAGACTATCAAAATTACTCTTCTATCTTTAGTTCATCCAGCCTTAAACTTGCCACTAAGTGTGAAATAACCCTCAGAATTTTATTTTCTATTTACTATTCATAGATGATACGCCGAACCATTTACTTTAACAAAACAAATTTTAACTGAGTCCTCATTAAAGAAACTGCATGCTCAATGGTTACATAAAACATAATAGTTTCATTTTAGCTTCCCCATCTCTGGGTGAATTTGAAACTTCCAAGTTGTGTGCAATACAACTTTACATAAAGGGCACTCAGGAAGTGCATGATCTGCTCTAATGTGTTAGAATTGCAGTGTTATCCAGCTCAGATTTCATTCTGTATTATATTGTCAAAGAATCTGTCTTGGGAAGCAAGCACCTGCTGTTTCTGCACTAAATTTCAGAATTTGCAAATGGGGACTGAAGCCAAGCTCTGATGCTCAAGTCCTTATATGCACTCAGGCACCAGGATGAAAAGAGATGTCTGAATTTGGATTATTAAATCTAGAGGAGCTTTTATGCTTGTGTAAGGAAAAAAAAATAAAACAAACATAATATTAGAATATTCTTGATGTAAAGCTCCATTTTTCTTTGACTTTTCTAGAAAATTAAATCATCTTTCTCTTCACAATAAGTATTACACAAAGCCAGTAATGTCCGTTTGAAATGCAACATGAAGAATTACATTTACAATTAAAGAATTTAATTACAAAAGAATTGCTCCCCTACATCAGACCATCACCTTCTGAGGGAAAGCCAGAAGGACTTCAATAATCAGTTATGAGGTAACTTCTTAGCTGTATTCTTTCTTTTTGACATCAGTTAACATTTAGCTCACGTCCCACCCAAATCACTGTTGCAGCTTTCAAGTACTCAGTTTTGTAAAACCCAATAGGAGGGGAAAAAAATATATATATATATATATTTTTTAAGTTTCTTTTAAAGTCAAGTTAGGAATGAAAGATTAGCCTATGGCACAGGAAACAAGCCTGTTAAGTCTTACTTCAAGATGCAAAAATTAATGTATTTAGCTCTGTGGTTCTGTTATTCAGTCCTCGTGGGTAACAGATGATGGTCATCAGATGAACACACATGGTAAAATGAATTCCACCAGGATACCACAAAGCAATTGACCTAATTTTACAGTCAATGCAAGCCAGCACTGACTGTAAAAAAAAAAAAAAAAAAAAAAAAAAGAAGAGCAACCATACAGGAAAATAAAGTCCAAATTGTACTGTGGTTTTTATAATCTATATTCTCACATAAGTAAGCACACAGCTCTTCCAATACCAGTAAATGACCCACAGATCAGACTTTGTACCTCTTACAAGGCAGGTTTGGTTTTATGCCATTTCATACAGTCTCCTTTTACAGTTACAGTCTCCTTTTAAATTGCTGGCACTTTCTTGCCTTCAAAGAGATAGTTGCTGTCGTTCTCCTACCTAAAATCCCAGTCTACAGTACTGAACTTACAAATCAGCCCCGAAATGCAAAAGGGTGGGTATTGCAGACCACCTTGAATTAGACAGTTTTCATAGATGCAAATGGAGGAGCCTTAAGCTATGCCTAGACACAACTTTATCAATCTTCCTTCAAGAATGTCAGCAATTACAAAAGCACCTAAGAAATTTCTTGGGTGTTTGTTTGGTTTTTTATTTGCAATTAAAAGGAGTTTTAGAGGAGGTACAAGAATACCGAAATCAGCCTACCTATCTGCTGAAGGAATTACCATTGTACTGTCATTAACAGATTTATCATTAATCACTCCACTGTGGGAAAGCAGTGAAGGATAACCCACCTCCTACATCACCCGGTATAATAAAATTCTGCCTGAAAACAGAACTGCTGACCTGATTGCAATCCTGCCTGGAAACCTGTCATGGATCAGTCACCCATCAGCTATGTGTCCTTCAAACACAGTACGGAAGGCTGAGGACAGTTTACTGAGAAAGTTTAATCCACAAAAATCTATACTCTGATGTTAATAATCTATATTAAAAAAAAATTATACAGGCCCTATTGCTATAACAGATAACCCACCAAAACCCAGCTGAAAGTCAACAGCAGATCAAAACTGCAGCCAGCCCGCTCAGACTGTAAAATAGTTTAGTATAGCAAAACCCGCTTCCTCACACCTTAACGTGCCCACAGCGTTGCTGGTTGTTGCTATTACGACACAGCCTTAGTTATTTTATCACCAGTGTGCGCAGCAGAAACATCAGGCAGAAGTTTCATTATGTCCTAATCAAGTGATCGACAGATGAATGCTGTGGCAAGATGGCTTACAACCACGACTACTGGAATAGCAAGTGGAAATTGCAAAGCTCAATGACACATGGGTTGCATCTGCCCCCAGCCAAGAGAGCGAAAGGGAAAGGAGCTTTTCTCTCACTAATGTCAAAATCTTCAGCTTCCTCAAGTTACCAAATCCATAGCCTGCGATTTCCTGGCCAAAACCAAAACCTGAAACACTTTCCTATGCTTATCCAAAACTGTAGAGTCTTTCCCATGTACCTCAGTGGCACAAAACCCCTGCATATAACCCATTGAAATCAGACTGCTAAGGAGTCATGTAGCTTGTTTGAATACAACCACAGAAGGCAACACCTCTTGCACAGATGAGGAAGGGGTTGTACGATTGGGGTTCTAGGTGTTGCACAGAATGCAGGGTCTGCCTGTGAGGATTCCTAGGATAACAAAGATTCTTGGCCTTAGCTGTTAAGAGTGATCCAACTAAAACATCTTTGCAAACTTTTTAATTCAATATCTCACTAGACACAAGAGCATTCAAGCACATCCAGGTATTGTTCTTTGAGGGCACTCTGAAGAAGTATCTCCAGTCTTTGCTCCTATCCTTATTTCCTAGGCATCAGCTGTTGCTTATAGTTAGAAACACAATAGAACTAGGTCTGACTCAGCGTGTCTCTTTCTAGTACACCCCTAAAATTTGTGTGTCTACTCACAGCTGGGTAATTTAATTCAGGGAGTCAACAGACAAGCTAGTCTCTGAAGAATGACCTGGAAAGTGCATATGCATAGTGAGTTACTGGACCCCCCCATAGTGAATGCCATGGTATAAATCTAGATTCTTTTTGGACCTAACAACTGTATTAGACCCACAACTTAGGCACTTCCAGCTCTCTGACATCCAAAGTGGCAACTGCTCTTCTGGGATTCTGCATTCACCTCAGCTAGTCCTGGTCTTGTTGATATAGAGCAGTTAAACCTGACTTTAGCATGACAGCCTCATAGTTAAAGTATTTGACTGGGGGTTTCCAGGGTTGAATACACATTTTAAGCTGCAGAAATAACCCTGGAATTTACCACTGACACAAAGTTACAAAGTTATGTTGCCTTTGCTTGGCCATCATTTGATATCGTTACTTCCTTGCAGCAAAACTAGTCCAGAGTCCATGTCCAGCCTGGACAGTTTCCCAGTATGTGGATAAGGGATGTTGCTGGAAAGTGGGAGACAGACTTCAGAAATGTCTGAACCTGGAGCTATCTCTTCAAAGGGAGGAGTTGCAAGGAGCTGACAAGCCACTACTCAAGAGGTGAACATCTCCTCCTTTGCCTTTCTAAATGTGATCAGTATGGGCAGCTGGGTTTTTTTGTGTTCAGGTGTGCTCTGAGCATATGAAGGGGAGCCAACCCCTCAGGAGATTTCAGTCACAAACACTACTTCAACTGTGGGTCATAACAGCACTCAGGTTGTCACAAGGACCCAGTTCCCTAAACTTGGCTACTTGGGTGCATGTTGCACATCCAACTTTATGTGTGCAACTTTGGGGCCAAACAGGAAGGAACTTCATTAGTTTTACATATCTCTAGCTAGGCAGCCATTGAGTCTGGACTGTCTAGCCTGCTGGTTTTGATCTAGGCAACTAAATAGCACTGGAATCCTGCTTTCAGTATCAAAACAAGCATTCAGGATCTCACTCCAAGAACCTTGAATTAATGGGGCCTTTCCATTTCCTGTAGACTCACTTTATAGAATCTGTCACTGGAGGAGACTTTAAGGCAAAGATATGTTTCCGTTAACCTCAACATATAGTCACTTAGAAATTGGCCAATAGCTATTATTTATTTCCACTTACTGGCATGCTGAAATATCACCAGGACGGGTTATCCAATAGATGAGTAAGATGCTAAGTGCTTAGGCCTTAGCCTACTTCACAAAAATCACAGAATTGCTGAGTTGGGAAGTAACTTCTGGAGATCATCTAGTCCAAGCCCCCTGCTCAAAGTAAGATCAGCTACAGCAGGTAGCTGTGGGATCGGTTTTGGAGGACAGTGGCCACGTCAGACAAGAGCAAGACTTTGGCTGCATCGCAGAAGGGACGTGAAAAGAGGAAGAAGAACTGAGAGCGCTGTGCAGCTGGTGAATGATGAGAACATCTTGACCTTCATTGGCCAGAAGCCTTGGAAGTAGCAAACAGGAATGTAGAAAAACAAGATAAGGATGCTGAGCTCTGCCTGAAGAAAACATATTAGGCTATGGTTGATGGGAAACATCTGGTCATTTCTTAAACAGTGGAAAGTTTTCTACCTTGAGCCAAAAGTGTATGGAACATTGTGTTTGTGCTTGTAAGAGTTAATTAACCAATAGGCTTTAGGATAGCAGTAACTAACTTGTAGCCAGTGAATTGTCTGGTGTATTATGGACAGGGGGTAATAACCAATCAAGTGTTAGTCTTAGGCATGTGAACAGTGTGTGAAGAATGCATGTAACCCATCAAGCCTTCTGCTTATGTGTGATCAGTTGCTAGGAAGATTTATAATCGTACTTGTATCGGCAATAAAGGGATTTCGATTTCTGACTCTTATAGAGTTGCCAGAGTCTGTGATTCTCCTCAGGTAGCTAAGGACTAGTTTTGAATATTTCTAAAGATGGAGACTGTACAACCTCTCTGGACAACCTGTTCCACTGCTTGACCACCCTCACCATAAAAAAAAGTTTATTATGTTTAATTAGAATACTTTGTATTTTGGTTTGTACCCACTGCCTCCTGACTTCTGGATTTTCTTTCAGAGAAGTAAATTCAACAAGTCAAAGCTTGCATCTAACAAAAAATCCTGCCTATTCCTACTATGGACCTCACCACTGCAGAGGTGAGTCTCAGAAGGGCATTGAAGCTATGAACACCACCACTGCAGAAAACGCATTGTCCCTTGAGAAACGTGCAACTTCAGTCCCAGGACACTGCTGCAGAACTGCCATGACCTGCACACAACAGCTAATTCTGAGCACCACCTCTGAAAGGCTTTTCACATTTCTGAGTGAGAGTTGTCCACATGTCAGCAGATAAGCCACACTTTCTGCATCCCTTAGCTAAGTGGGTGTGTAGAATTGCCTCCATCTGATCAGGACAAAGCCCTTTACTTCATGACAGTATGACAGGACTTGAATTTCCCAGACTCCCAGGATCTGGAGATTCTGCATATAAATGGGTACCAAAATTGTATGACAGAATATGCAAGACACTAGTGTTACTTTCAGTTTCCTTTAATGCTGGAAACTCTAAGTTACAGTGAGAACTTCCTTAGATGAGTGGTAAGCAGCAGGGAGAGCTTGAACGTCATGTTATAACTTAAAATACGACAGCAGAACAGTTTTTCATCAACTCTGGTTTTCTTATGGAGCCTCTAACTTATTTCCTTTGGCAATGCAGTTACAGTCCCTGAAGCATATTCCAACATTTTTGTCATCCGATCAGCCCTGCATAATTTACTTGATAGCAGCTGTGTGCATTTTCTTCACTTTTCCCCCTGGTGCATTAATACTTTATTTTTTTGAAAGCTTTCCAGGGATTATGATAAACATGTCTTTTGTTTCTTCCTTTTCTTACACTCATCCCAGATTGTCATGGCAGTTTATGATTTTGCCTAATGGAAACCATCCACAATGCATGTTTAAAAGACAAGAAGCAATTCTGTAACTTTGTTAAAAATCTAGGAAAACAACAACAACAACACAAATAAAAAAACACCAAGCAAACAAAAAAACAATGAAGAAGGATACTTGCTTCCACTATGAGAGACCTGAACTTAGTTTATGCTTTGCCACAAGCCTCCAGTTTAACCTCAGCTGGACTCACCTATCCTGTTCTTGTCCAATTTTTCTAGAGAGGTATTGGGAGAATAAAATACCTGAAAAAGTTATATTAAGTGAAGCCATGTCATATCACAAGCATTTTCCTACTATAACTGCATTTTTGAGAATATCCAAAGGTTTTTTTAGAAAAAGATACTAGAAGATGGCAATAAAGTAGACTTCTCTCAACAGAGCAGATTCAGACTTAAAATGGCAGCTGACATTATGTAGATATCTACTTTAGTGATGCTCATACTGGGAGAAATCAGGGAAGAGCAGCAGTGGAAACGAGCACATCACCTGTAGGGTTATGTTTGGTAAGAGTCTCATTCTGATAGAGGTTACACAGCTGCTGACTGAGATAAAGCAGAAAGAATATCGCAAACAACATGCACCTTGCATGGAAGAGTCACCAGATTGTAATATGGGCTATTCTTACTATTGTTGTACATGATGAGTTCTCCAAATAATGCTACAGTTTATTAACCAGAGAGGAAGGAGAACAATGGAAAATTGTTAATTTGTGACCCAAATTCCTTACACTTTTTAAACCACTTTCCCCTTGAACATGATATCTGAAAGCAATATCCTGGCATGAGTTTAATCAAATTTAAAGTAACACAGGCTAATCTTCTGAAGCCTATCATGGCCTCAAAAATTTATTTCTTTCCTTAAACCTTGCTTCCCTTCTGAAAGTCTGTTAGTCATGAAATAAGGAAGCAGTGGTTTCTGAGGCAGTAAATACAGTGGTCGCCCCCATCCCACCCCCCTGCCCAATCTCTGCTTGCTGCTTCCCCAAAGAATGCAACATCAAATTCCAATAATGAAACAGCTGGGTTTTTTTCCCTCTGAGATAAAGGGTAATAAACAAGGGAATGGTTAAGAGTGGTGGTAATAATCATAATGGACAGGCATTACAAGGTTTTGGCAGTCATTTTCAAATGTTGGAACCAGAAGTTGAGCATTTAATATGATTTGAGGAGCCCAATTTGAAGCACCATTCTCCCTCTTGTTTATTAAGAAACCTTTTCCTTAGCACATGGATGCAGTGCTGATACACATCTAGATTTCTGGTTGTTAACTGAAATTTCTGGCAAGTCCCTAAACACCCTCTTGTGCTTCCCTTCTTTTTATTTTCCAGTCTCTTTACCCACAGAGCAGGATCTGGATTCTATCTTTATGGTCTTTTCTGTCTTAAAACTGTCAGTATCACCAGCAGAACTTGTCTTTAGTTTCTTTGCTTTTCCAGGCAGGCCGTGTCTCATTAAACCTCTCTGGGGCTGGAGTGACTGGCTGTCCTGTTGGGCACTCGCTGCATTCACGTTAAATCTTTCCATGGTCTGAGGCTCAGTAAGACACAGTACCCGCCTGCCAACTGCTGCTGGTTTGCAGTTTTCAAATTTAAGAAGCGATTTGTATCATAGATCTAAGACTGCATCCCAGTACTATCAAATTCTCACCTTTGATTTTGATGTGATTTCTGAAGAATGTACCTCAAAACTCAAAAGCAGCTTAATTAAGTCTTGGAGATGTATCTATGCGCACAAAAGAAGATGTGACTGTGTCTTCTAACATACGTTAGCTTAGAGGACTCTTCATGCTCCACATTAATCCAAGTGTAAAAAAAAAAAAAAAAAAAAACAAAAAAAAACAAGACAAGAGTCAAGGCTGGCATGGGTCTACCACAACCCTGAAGACAATTTAAAACACAAAATCAGACAAACCTTCTGCAACTTGGACCCACTGTAGCTTCAGGCTCAGAGCCATTTTTTTGTGCAGAGCGCTCCTCACTGTTTTCCATGAGAGATTCCCACACAGAAGAGATTACAAAAATTCCTGGGGAACAGGGAAGGTTGTTTCCAATTCCTCCTCTCAAGCTGCTATCAGTGCAATGGAACTTTCTGCACGCAGTTCTCCCTCCTCTGAAGTTTCCTTTATTCCTTCAGCTCTGATTTCTTGGATTACTGTCCTGTTATTTTCCCCCTAGGCATGATATTATTCGAGCTTCTCCTTTCTTCTCCCATTCCCTTGCATCCTGCTGAGAACATTGCAGGAAGAATTATAGCCAATTCATTTGCCTGCCTGCCAATTAGAAGTATACTATGTCAGAGTCGAGAGAATAAATACCAATAAACAATATGACAGCTATCCAGCCCATTTGACCCTCTGACAGTTTTCAGCACTTTCCACTTCATTAAAATGAGGTATTAATAGTACAGATATGTTTCATAAGACACAGAGCTGTAGAACTTTGAAGCACAGAGCTGATTTTTATATCCAAAAACCAGATTATTTAACATTCTGTTTTATGTCAGACACTGCTAAATCACAAAGTTTTGAGGGCATTTATTCTAGTATTCCAGTAATAAAATAATCACACAGGTGAGCAGATATCCTCCTAACTCACTCTATCTTTTTAATACTTGATTATGAATACTTGGGATAAGAACCAGTTCATATTGTTTGCACAACATCTCAAGACCCAGGTCTAGATTTGAATAGCCAGGTCCTCTTGTAAAACGCAATAGTTTAGCAGACACTTTATGTCAACAGATGCCTTAGACATAAATAGAAGAAACAAGTCTCTCCATCAAAGAGTTAGCAATTGAAGATCTCAGCTCCATATTGTGCATGGTGTCAGGGAAATTTTGCTTGTCCAGAAACACTGTTATTTGGGCACAGAGGGCAACTGCATGCTTCTCAGTGAAGTGTTGGAGCATAAACAGACTACAACTTGGAAGAGGCAAAAAAACCAGACATATGGTCTCATGAAAAGATACCTATCTCATGACATAGATATTCTTAATACGAGGCAACAGTTTGACATAATCCATACTCAAGCAAGTTAAAACAATTCAGCTTGCTCCTATTTAATATGTAATACAAGTTGGTAGTTTTAGAAGCTGTCCACTTGAATGCTGCAATTTTCTTTTGAAGGCAAATAACCCTATGCTGCAACCATTTATTTTTCTTTGAAAAAATATTTCAACAATTATTTCCAGCTTGCACACATCTGAACGTCCACCCTTAAAATACGGATAGCTGAATTCCTGGAGAAAGGCCAGACACAGCTCGAAGGTCTGCAACTGAGTGTGAAGTGAGAGAGATATCAGCACCCCAAAGCAGAAACACCCACACTCAAACCAGGGCTGTATAACAGAAGACTCTCTTTGCAGCAGTAAAACCAGGCAAGTTTTAATATGTGCTGGCATGAGTAAATAAGAAGTGCAAGGCCTAATGTGAACAAGGTGCAGTACTATAGGATGCTTTGTGAGTTTGCAGCAAATGACAGACCATGCTTTTCTGCCAAACTAAGCTACAGCAAGTAACCAAGTCATGGCACTTCGCCGCTCCCTGGCCATAGCTTTTAGATAAAAGAAAATTTAGTTGCTCCTACCCCCACTCTCCTGGGAGGTACATGCAGCTTCTCCCATTAATATTTCTATTCAAGTAGGATGCTGATACTGGCTCACTACCAAAAGATCAAATTTTACGTACAGAAACCTTGTGCTTGTCCCTCTAAGTCTCTCCGTTAAAGACCCTTAACTCTTCTTCCTAAAAAGCTTGTCTTGTGCTGTGGAACACAGAAAACCACACAGTATTTCTATGCCAGATATTCTTCAGCAATTGTGCCAAGTGCTTTCTCCTCTCTGCACACATTGCTGGAGCCGTACCTTTAAACAGCTACTTTGGAACAGCATGTCCCGTAGCCACGCACCCCCAGAAGCAGAGCTCATCACTGCCCAACAGTTGAGTGAAACACTGCTTTATGCCCCAGCTCAGTCATCCTTTCAATTTAAACCCTAGTGTAAGTACTAATTCCCTAGCAAGGCACACATAATCAATACTTTCCCACAATTAATTGAGGAAAAACATGGTTAACAGACTTCCCTAATAAAATGGACAGAAAGCTATATTCAATACTACTAAATAGATTTAACTTACACTAGTGAAAAAAGTTCCAAACCACGATTCTCCCTGGAATAGTGATACATGTTGCAAAACTTCTATTTCATCCCTGCCTACATGTTAAAGAGATTAAAACAAGTCACGCACTAGGTAAACCATGACTGCCTCACTGTGGATTAAAGCAATGCTTGCTTCCAGGAGATTGCTGTTACTACCAAAATATTAGCTTTTTCTCCATCCCTCGGAAAAAGAATAATTAACATTTTGTTCAGGTGAACAATCCAAGGTATTTCTGAAGATACTATTACAATATTTGTATTGGCTGACTAATAGCTTGCAATAGGTGAAGCTGAAAAATCAGTTGATCTCGGCTGAAGTCACAGCCGTGCATCTCAGGCATATCTCGAAGCCTACATTTCTTCTACATGTGGATTTATTCACAGATTTTTTCAAAACTCTCAATAGCTTTGCAAAAAGCTCTGTTTTAGCACTGATTGAATACTGGGCATTATACAACCATTTACTTTCAGATATGTTTAAAACCTACCTAGCAACTTTATTGCTGTATCCAAATTCATGTTTTCTTCCTCTGAATTTTCATATGAACTTCCCTTCCTTGGAAGCACAGGCTGGCTGAGCTCCAGCTTTGAACTTTCTGAAGGATTTGCTTAAACGAGTACTACTTTGCATCTGATCAAACGGACAGCAACAAACCAGATCTTATTTTCATACAAGAATGACATTCTAGCTCTCAGAGCATGACCCTTGCACATCTTGGGACTCATTACTTGCCACATATAGGTCCTTTGAACCTGGTTGAATTAAAAAAAAAGTTAAACTGGAGTTGCTATTCCAGAGACTCTTACTTCCAGATCTTTTACTGCAGCCTCTGTAGCATCCCAGGCTGCATATGGAAAAAAAAAAAAAAAAAAAAAAATCAATACTTCTGCAAAGCAAGGACATAATTTTACACAGAGGACACTGGCACCTTGTAACACACTGAACACTTTGAATTTTATGTTTAACCTCAGCATTGTAGCTAGGTGTTATCTAGTTACTGTAATGATTTCATACATGATTCCAAAATAATCATTTACAGAGTAATCTGAATTATACAAGCTATTGTACTGTTAAAAACATATCCTTAGCAATTCACGTGTTTGACTTCTACATGGAGATATAATCTGGTTACTGGATGCAATATTTACCTGGCTAGATCAACAGCTATACCTACTGGCTGTCGGTGTAATGTATCTGGCTACCAATAGATTACCTCTACTGATATACTGGCCATGATACTAAATTAAACAAAAACAAAAACTTATTTCATCAACTTCTACGTGATTTCTGTATTAACAGAAATGAGATGTCTTATTTCTTCTGGTATTACCACATACTATTTTCTAGCACCTCCTTCAGACATAGGCCTTACTGCATTAAACAGCCAGGGTCTGTGCTCTTTCATTAGAGGAACTGTGCTTGTAAACCTACATTCTTATTCAGTCTTAGAACGTAGAAGTTCCCTATGGAAGGCAGAATCCAAACAAAGCAAAACTGCTACAGCAACTATGCACAAAATATTTTATTTTGAGACTTTCTGTTCAAAGTTTAGCAGCCGTATCTAAAGCAGGAGCCTTGGAACGGGGCTTGGCTGTACTGCTATTGGGAGCCATGGCACTCCCAGCACGGGAGCACCCTCCTGAGCAGTTATCCACAGGGACACCCAGGCACAACCCCCCTCCCACGGCATTACCTGCCATTCATCCACACACCTCCGTTTTGACAAAACATCATTCCCCACACAAGCAAACAAAAGCTGTTTTGTCAGTGAATTCCTGCCCGTTATTGACTCCAGTTTCCATCCCCTCAGTCTGGCCCTCATGAACAACTATTTGCTGGAGTTTAAAAACATCACTAACTTTCAAGTTAAATTGCTGTATAACTTCCAAATGCTCATTATGAGGTCTTCTCTTGCCAAGAAGAAAGTAGTATATAAACAATGATAAAGCATTATACATCCACCCAAAGGCTTTTCAACCCTGTAACAAGGCACTGAAGGGCCCAGGAAAGGTCACAGGCAGAAGCTCCAGAGTGACACGGAAAGCAGGGCAGAGAAATGCCAGGAATATCCCACAAGTGCTTAAGCTGAAGGTATTTGTCCAGAAACAATTTATCTCCCTCGGGCTATTTCCCAGTGTCTGTTGATTATTACTGATGCTACAGAAAGACTCAAAGAGTAGCTTGCATTGTCCTCACATAGGACAAGTCTGAATTTTAATGGTGCCAGCGTGAAGTGATGGGATAAATAATCTCAAGAGCTGCAGTAGCCCCAGAAACTCACGGACGAACTGGCGATCAGCACTCTCCTCAAGCTGTACAAGACATTTATGACTTTATTGTGAAAGATTAAGTATCAAGGTGAAATCTTTGTGGAGAAGAAAGGAGTAGGTCGCCTCACCTTAGTAACACACAAGAAAAAAATAAATCTGAGTCTTAGCTGTCTGACCTTTGATTTTTCTTCTATTTACTTCAACTTCAGTGAAGTTTATACCCTTTTGCCAACAGGTAGAACCACACATTCTCTCTTCATATAGTCTCCTTGACTTCAGAGGTGTGCATGTGGGGGTAGAAAAAGGACTTCACACAGCACAGGTAACTTGTTCCCTGCACAACAGAACTAAGACAGCCCAGTTTCAGACAGATTCCCAAGCCCATGCACCTACACCCTCCCACCACACCAAATGCTCCTGATTACACACTCCAGCACACCCTAAGGTGCCTGGTTATCACACACAGGGTAGAACAGAGGGGTGGATGTTGTAGGCATGAAGCAGCCGCTTGGTGAGGAGACCTACTCCAGGTCTTCTCCCCAGTGAGAACTTTCCTCAAGGCACAGTTGCTTCCTCACCTTTGGGAGGTCTCTGTCTTCCTGCTCACCTGCAACGAACTGAGCAATAGGTTCAAAAGCTTGTAGAATAATACTGATCAACAGATTGACAGGCATCCAACAAAGCCCCACCAGTGCTGAACCTGAAAGCTTGATGGGGAAGAGGGACTTGAGGGTCATTTTTTTGTTCTTTGATGTTGCTTCTAAGTATACATGTTTCTTGCAGGAACCCTTTTACTAATTTTGAAAATTCATCTTTTTTTTTTTTTTTCTTAAGTTTTATACCCTATCATATGAGGAGCAATAACTTCATAATCATCATTGCCAATAGAAACACAATTAAAGTTTCTGAAGGCCAAGGTGCTCCATTCCTGAACACACACATGCTTTTCCCACATATGCAAAGCATCTGTAGCTGAAACAGCTCCTGGAGGAAGCTCAAGGGAGGAAACCCATTGTGAGTCAAAGCTGCAGGAGGAGAGGCTATTCTTCACAGAAGGTTACAAAATCCTTTCCTGCCCTTAAAAAAAAAGAAAACACACAGGACAAGAACAATACATGCTCACTCACTGTGAATGTAAGTAAATCTCACTCCAGAGACATTTTGCCCTGATGTGCCTTGCTCTTCCCTCAGCCCTGAAGGGAAAGCCAACCCTGGAAAGTATGGTAAAATGATTGCTGAATTAATTGGTTTTGTTTCAAAATCCTATCCTGGTTTTCCAGAGAAAAAAATGTTTAGTTGTCCATTTCTGTGGACAACTGTCCTCCCAGAATAGAGGCTAAGGACTTTCTTGTCCGGGCAGCAGCACATGGAGCCTGTACAGGGCAAGGGGGGGAAGTGTTGAGAGGATATGGGAGCAAAGAAGGGATAAGAAAAAGCCACAATAACCATTACGCATAGAAGACAGGGGTTTTTGTGAATTAAATAAAACACACACAGAAGTCAGCTTGTGGAGTGGAGCAAGAAAAACACAGTTACAAAGCTGTCTATGATAGACTTCATTTTGCTTTTCTCCCCATAAAGTCTGAAAACAGCAGTTCCTTGGGCAGGTTGCCACTGACACAGCCTCCTCAATGTGAGCTTGGCTGACCGGACAATATTGCATCAAAAATGAAGCAGTAACCACACCACATGATGCAGGTGCTCTGAAGTAGCATCATGTATTCGCTTCGGCAAGGAGGTTATGCTGAACTTGAGGCTATTCCACCTTAGAAGGGAAGAAACACTTGACACAGCCCAGCCCAGGGGCGCTGTGGGGTGGGTGTGGGGCTGGGCCAGTGGCATGGAGCTACGGACCATCCACCCAGCCCCGAGGAGCTCCAAGTACCCCCGAGCAGGCAGGTGCTGGCGTGACCTGCTGCTGGCATCCATCCGGCTGCCTAGGCAGATGTCAGCAGTTTATCCCCGATGCTCTTTTCTCCTACCAGAAGGTCAATGTGACAGTGTGCTGTCAAGAACTTGGTACTATACCTGAGCTTATGGTAGGTCTCACACAGCACCAGCTCACCTCGCAGCCTCTTCCCATTTAAAACACAGCGCTAAGGATTGAGGATTTGTCCCCAAGAATCTTTGAGAGCTGGCAACAGTCTGATGCCCAGAAAGCTGGAGAAGTGCCACAAGCATGACAGCAGAAGAACAAACTGCAGTGAAAGCATGAATTAGAAAGCTACATTGGGTATGATGATCATCTGCTTTAGTTTTAAAGGAAATTTCACCAAAAGAAGGAACAATATCGATGCAGATTTTGTGTGTGCATTAATTACCTGACCACTAAATGCTGTTAGGACCATTTAGTTCATATAATCTCTCTTCTATCCTAGGTCACAAAATTATACCCATGGCAGTTTCTTCACAAAAAGCAGTGATATCTTCTCTAAACAGTAAATAAAAGCAACTACAAAGTTTAATATTAGGTTATCCAATCAGATTCCAGACCTCCCAAAGGATATGCCCCTTTCCCCAAATGTTCATTTGGAAAACCTGAGACAGTTTCAAGAGAAGCAGCTTTTAAACTAACCATGCACTTAACCAGCACAAAGCTACATAATTTATTAGACAAGTATTTTAACTAGTGTGCCTCATCTTACTTAGTTGACTAGCTATGTGTCCTATTTTTTTTTTTTTAAGTGCTTAGCCTCAGAATATATATTTTTATACAGTTTTTGCACTGAGGAAATTATTTGTTTCCTGGTGTATTTCCCTACTACCAAAGTAGTGATTAAAACTACATAAATATGCAGTAAGTAATGAACACATTCATAAGTGTCTTTAATGGTCAAGCCCTATATGAAGAGAGTATTTGCTAGCAACAAACATCAGTTCCTCTATTCCTTAATCACTCATAGACATTATTGTCAGGCGAGCAGGAAGCCTTATATATTCTCAGAGACAGGTAATGAGTTAGAAAACTACTACGACATGGAAATTGTAGTTACAATGACTCATCCCTGCCTCCTAGCTTCATGCCCCCGTGTAACACCATCTGATGAGACAGAAATTTGCCTTCTGAATAAAAAGATTCCCATCTCCTGTAACCATGCTGACCACTCCCTTTCTCATCCGTCACACCACCTTGCCCCCCGTGCCTACAGGGTTTTAAAATTATTTTGAAATTTCTAAAGATGCTTCTCTCCAAACTAGAAAATCCCCCTGTATAGCACTGAGGAGCCCCAGGGAGAAACCCCCCCTTACCACTGTCAATGCCTGACTGGAGAGTCTGAGCCCAAGGGAGTGCTTCACAGTCCCCTCGTCCATGGCTTTTTGCAGTCCAGGCAGGCCAAGAGATACAAAAAGAAAGGACACGCTTTAAGTGGATTTTAAATAAAGTAAATAACCTATAGCAGGAAAGTTTGTGTTTATTAATAAACTTTAAGATCCAGAAATCTCAACAGTTAACCAGTGCAAGAGTTGCCATACTTTGCTGTGTTTATGAAATCCTACCCAGCAAAATGCTATAATCTGTCCTTGGCTCAGCTCTTCTCTCCAGTCAAAAAAAGTTATTTAAATGGTCAAGAAAAACAAACATAGATGCCATTAAAACAAAGTTAGAAAGGACAAGACTTTCAGCAAGGCAATCCTGGCAGTGCTGCCTCAGAAGCAGAGCAGCTGTACAAGTAGCCGGGGGACAGATTTGCTGCAGTTTATCCCGAGTAAGGCAAAGGTAGAAAGGAGCAACCACAATTCAGGCAAATCTGAAGTTACTGCTCTTGTGGCTTTCATACTTGCACTTTTTAAACTAAGTTTGATTTTGTTCTCCTCCTTGTTAAAAATATCTAAAAACTTACACAGCACTATAAGAATCAGTAGTATTTCAGTTGCTAAGATCCAACATATCAGCAAGAGAAAAAAGCAGCAAGCGACAACCAAAACATGAAAGGCAGCTTTTAAAAATTTTAGTTCTGCTTTGCCCAAAGCAAACGTAACAACTGATTTATTCTGCAGCAGCATTTATTCACGGGGCCAATTTGAGGTTAGTTCACACACCAGAGTTACACCCCAGAGAAAGCAAGCCCAGTGTGCTTTACTAATTAGTACACAGAACACGCTTGCCTAGCTATTAATTGCTATCAGTTGCGAGCTGTGCCAAGCTACACATCCCACTTGAAGCTTTCCCTGCTCATAGGTAGGAGAGAGAAGCGTGCCGCAAGAGGGAGATAGCAGACCGGCAGCCGGCCTGGCTGCGCGGCAGGAGCAGCAGCCCCGGGCTGAGCCATGCCCCCCCCTCCAGGATCCTGGGGACGGGGGAAAGGGGAAGAGCAGAAGGGGGCTGAGAAGGGGAAAAAGCACTTTCGAGAGTAAGGAAGTACCCCGACGACTTGCTCGCTTCCAACTTCTGAAACTGGGCAGAAACTGAGCAGGCAGATATAAAAATCAGCTCAAAACATCTGTTTTTTTTTTGTTTTTTTTTTGTTTTTTTAATTTGGTCTTGCAAAAACAATTTTGTTTATGTTGAAGAAAGGCAAAAAGGAGGCGTTTGAGCTATGGCTGGTGAAATTCATCTGCAGCAGTAGCCCAAAGAGGAAGCCTGATGCTGCAATCAGGGCTGTTGATCAGTCAAGAGTATTTGATATTAAGTGAAAGATACTAAAGAATGAGCATTTATTTTTGAGCATTTCCTCATTGGAGTGGCCCTGATGCTCTGTAATAGAACTCTGAGCCCAGAAAGGGTCTGTGCCCCACCGGGGAGACTGGTGACGCTTTTATTAGCATTGCTTGCTGTCTGACAGGAGGTACTTTGCCACAAGCAAACTGTTTGCTCTTATTCTTGAAATAATGGTGACATTTTGGTAGTCACTTGAGGACCTTGACATCCCCTGGCAGCCAGCAGAAGTCAGGCTCCCATGCCTCAGGTACCAACTGTGCCACCTCTGCAGCACAGACCTGAGGAGAGCCAGCGCCAGGGGCTGCATCCTGACCAACCCCTCCAGCGTGGCAGCCCAAGGAGGGGCTCAGCCTCAGTGCTCATTTCCAAGGCCTACTCTCGCAGATGAGCAGAAACCCCACCACAGCCTCCCTACAGGCTGGCAGGTCCGTTAGCAAACGCTGGTTTGAGTTTTCCCACACCAGCACAAAATTCCCCAGCAGCAGGAACGAGCTGGCTGCTGCTGCCCAGCTCTGCCACTGCACCCACACGTGAGTGTGCAACAAGTCAGAGACTTGCCCCCCAGCAGTACCTGCAGCACATCGCACACAGGGTTCACTCCCCAGCCTTAGGACAAGGCCAGGAATTTTTCCTCCTCCTAGGCCAGGCTGTGCTGACAAAACAGGAGCCTTCAGCTGAGCCTCAGCTCAGTTCATCACATATGCTAGCACATGCATGGGCGAGCCTGCCACAGCAGGACAAGCACCCCACTGCACCAGGAGAAAAGAAAAAAGATATTTAAAGATAAGCTATATGACTTTTTACTCGGAAGATGTTTCTTGAGGTCCAGGTAGTGTCGGTACATGGAATATGTCATGCTCACCTCCAAAAATGGAGAGACAGGGCTAGACACAGCCCAGACAGTGGCACAGGCTACACATCAGGATGGTCTCCATCTCTCACAAAGGTATTCTGCAGCTGCCTGAAGCCCAACTGCAGAGTAACACACAGACATAATTGGTGGTCCCGGGCAGGAAGATGGGATTTCAGGCTGAGAAATCCTCATTTAGGGCTAGCTAACCTCCAGCTTTGTTATCTCAGGATCAGCTTTTCAGATGACAGTACAGTTTCCACAATAATTGCTTTAATTTTTCCAACTCTAAATGCTTGCTAAGTGCCAGCAGTGACACCCTGAACTCTACAGAAATGCACTGCAAGAAAAAAAAAAAAGTGTAAAGTGTTTCCACAAACATTTCAGGGTGATGCAGTTTGCAGAAAGAGGTCCCTGGACAATATCTGTTCTCCAAATCCCAATTTTGGTCCAGATGACTTCCCTGTAGCAATGCATCAGAAATCAGCATGGATGCTGTTCAAGAGGAGAGAATGAGGTGAGCCTGGCAGCACACTGTATGCTTAGGGGGGCCACCTCATTGGCAGCAGCAGAACATAACCCATCCCAGAGGGACAGAGTAAGAGCTGAAGCAGAGAATAAAGTGTCTGTTAAAGTCTTTGAAATTTTCTTAGGAAAAAAAAAAAAAAAAAAGATAGTTTTGTGCAATTTTTTTCTGCACTAATTTAAGAAATTTGAGGTTCGGGGGGATAAATTAACTTGTATACGTTTCAGTGATAAATTTCAACCCTGATGTTAACTGGGACCACTACAACCACATGAATCAGAGTTGAAATAAAACTGGGGAGGAGTAATGACCATTTGATATCAAGTCTGTCAAAGTGAATTAGACTGTACTGGCATCCTTTCTGAGCATGGACTTTGTCCATGGCATCAGCTAAGCTTCACTAGAGCAAATTCATATGAAGAATAAGAGAAGGGTGCACCCCACAATTTGTCTATCTGTTGAAACCAACTTCTGAAGCTCTCAAAGGACTGCAGACAAAGTTTGCTTTAATTACCTAACAGCAAAAATTCAACAAAAACAGAAAGGCATTCCATAAACTGACAAACTAGCAGGCTGAGGGAATGCTGCCATCTATTCACTAACAAAAAAAATAAGGCAAGTCAAAATGAAAAGTTAGTTTTGTTTGCTGTCACTGGTCAGTTTGAAAACACAAATTTAGTCTTCTGACAGGCAATTTTTCAAGGTCTGTTTAATTGCTACCATTTCTAGGCAGTCAGTGTATCTGCCGAATTCCCTGGCATTCCCCAACAACGACTTTGCAGTTTTCAGAAGTGAGTGCTTTCAAGACGAGCACCATTCCTCACCTACATAGAAAAATGCACTTGTAAAAAAAAAAAAAAAAAATATGTAGAAGAGAGACTGCTGCAAGTCCAGACGGCAAAGTCTTTTTAATCACCCTGGAATGGAAGGTGTCACTGGCCTTACATTCAAGTCAGTGTCCAGTTGCTGGGTATTTTTAGCATGTTAAAAAATAACCTTATCTTAAGGTAGTCACACTTTCATTAATTTTATGTTAACATCTGCACCATGAAAATCCCAGTGACACTGTAGAAGATATCACTACATTCACTACGAATAATCCACTCAGAGATACAAGAAAATTTCTGTAAATACAAGATGTCAAAAAGTTACAGGACTCGTTTTCTCAAGTTTCCTGACTGAGTGCTCCCCTTCCACCTACAGGTCTCACCCTAAGCCTGGATTTCCCCCTTCCTCTGCACAGATCCCCAAGCTCGAGCCCTGCAAGCATCCTGACAGCAGCTGCACAGCAGCTGAAGCACCACCAAAAGGTGACATTCTCTGGCTGCCGAGGGCATAAGGAAAGCGCACATCCATCCCATTACTATTTTGGGGGGTTTTTTGGTTGGGTATTTTTTAAGAGTTTGCAAGTGTCCAAACCAAAGGAACAGGAAGAAGCCAGAAGTTTCCACTCACCCTGATGGTACGACTGCATTTCATTTTGTAGAGACAAAGTAACTACAGGAAATGCAAAATCCTACTGTTGGGGCGAGTGGAAATTTCTGTCTTTTCCCTCCCACCCACCATAGTCAGCATCTATCAGGGCAAAGAAGCAGCAGATGATGGAAACTCATATGAACCATCCATATATTAGTAAGAGTGGCAACCAGAACGCATAGCTATCCCAGGTTACAAGTACTACAGTTGCATCTCGCACAGACCATATGCCTTTGGGCATAATTTCAGGCAGAGAACGCAGCAGAGGACACCACTTCTGGTCTATTGAAACAGAAGTTTTCATGTGGGAAGTTCTCAGAATGATTAAAGTTTCACAATTACTATTACTAATGTTGCATTAAGGTGAAGGATGGCAAAACACATCAAGAATTAAGTTGCACACATTCAGTACAGCACCCAGAACCCAACTCAACAAGCCAAACCTCCTGCAAAACAGTGTCAATGATTGTGCAGGGTAACTAGTGGCAGCCACCTTTATTCTAAAATAACATGAAATTCACGAAGTTGAGCCAAAGCTAAGACAAGCCATCAACCAATTTCAGCTTCTCTTAGAGAAACCTCCTCTTATGCAAGATATCAGAGTTTTCTGACATTGAAACATTTGTATTTTTGAAGGTGAGGCGAGCCTCCAGGTCCCAACTATCAGCCAGTTCCCCTTTTCTGGGGATGATCCCTTCCCCCCCAGTGCTGGCAGGTCAAGCAGCAGCCAGCTTCACCACTGGCTCCCTGTTAGCAGGAAAGGCAGAAGGATAAGCATTTTCTCCACCCCAGAGGCAAGAGATGCCTGCAGCAAGGCTCATAAAGGCTTTACCTTGTCAGACCACGAGCTTCTTGGCAAAAACAATCATTAATTACATTAGCAAGTACCAAGCCTGCCCCTCTGGAGACTGAGCCACAGGGCAGCCTGCGGGACCAAGCTGCAGACTCTCCTGGCCATCCCACTGCAGGACTACAGCCAAGCAGCAGCTCTACTCCAGGAGGATTTAGTAAAAGACGACTTCACCAGCCCATTTCTCCCAGCCCAGGAGTCCCTCTGCACCTACCTGCAAGCTCCAGGCTGGCTACTCCTGAGATAAAGACCAGGCTCACCACTATGCTGCACATCCCAAACGTATCTGAAGTTCCCTCTCTTTCCCACAAGTAAATTAGCCTCCCACAGAGTCAGCTGGCTCCACCTGCTCCCAAAACCCCACCTGTGCCCACCCAAACTAGCTTCAGCTGCCTGCTGTCCCCCCAGCACCCCTCCCAGAGGTAAGCCCAGCCACGAGGTGGGTCTGTGCCCCTCGTGTGCCGGCCCCATGGGCCAGGCGCAGCCCAGCTGCTGCAGGGCCGTAAGGATCTTCCTAATGGATCACAAGTTGTCCAGCTGGTACACCAGTCCCTGCATAAATAGTAAGGGATCCTAGATCACAAATATGAACAAACAGGCAGATCTTGTTCGTGAGCTGCTAAATATTCTGGTTTCATTTCTGAGTGTCCTGTTAGGCTTCTCCAGGCCATTCAGCGAGTGGATTTTTTCCAGGTTGCCTGTGTAAACCACATGGCTCTTCCCATACCGACCTACATAACTCAGGCCTTGAATGACACTCCAAGAAGTCACTTAGCAATATTCAAAGAGCTCAAGTGCTGCAAACCTGGCACACTTCATCTTGCTTTAGCCTCTGCCATGGGTAAGGACCAGAGAAACCTGCAGCCCATGTACATGGAGAGAAGAGAGGGAGAAGTGGGGTTGCTGTGCCACTAGAGTGTGATGAAAATTAAGGCTAATACAGAGTTTCTGTTCACAAGCATTCATTACCGTGCTTCTGTTCTCACTGAGGAGGAGAAGGAGGTATAATGTGTAGGCAAGGGCAGAAAAGCTAGTGGGAGCTAAGGCTTGGGAATTGTCACCTCTAAAATACAAACAAGGCTCAGGCAAGTGAGTGTACTTGAGCTCAGGAAATAAACACATAATTTCTCTTCCAGAATCTGGGGACTTGAAATCCTGACTCAGCAGCAAACATTTATTCCTCAGCTCAGGCCTGGTGTTGCACATTTAGCAGATGTCGGAGGTGTGTTTTACGAGGTGGGGGAAAGAAGCTGCCTGAGCAAGGCCAAGACTTGCAGGGATGTGATCGCATGTGACCAACTTTGGGAGATTCATCTTCCAGAACAAACAGCTTCACTACAAAGTCTGAATGAAAAGATAATGAAGGATAGGAATGGAAATGGAAGGTAGCATGGCCTGTCGGTTTATTGTTATCTGGCCTCAGTTGAAGCACTAAGATGTTTGCAGCTCCTCTCCGACTCTCTGAACCTCCCACGCCACTGACATGGCCAAGGAAAATCTGCAGAGCTGTATAAGGGAGCCTTATAGAAATGCATCTCTTCCCCCAGCACCATTTCTCCCTGCTAGCTCTGGCCCTCGCAGGTGGCTGCCAGCAAAGCAGCTGCTGTCCCTATCCACACAGGGATGAGGCTGTCCTCTAAAATCACAAATGGAGATTAGCAAGTGAGTTTCAAGTCTATAGATGAGGTAAGGGCATAGGTTATTGAGGAAGGGCCAGGTTAGAGAAAGGCTGCTAGCAGAGGACTTGGACCAGTCTAGGTTTAGCACTCTCATTAATGACTTAGCCCAAAAATGAAAAGATCATTGATAAAATTTGATGGAGATGTGAGGTCCGGAGATGTCACTAATGCAGAGCAAAATGGAGATACCTCACAGAACAAACTAGATAACTGGGGAGCAACAGAAGTGGAAAAAAGCTGACTGAGACAAGGGCAAAGTCGTAGTCAAGAGATTAATAATAATACTTTTACCAAAAGATGCAAGCTCATCAGCAAAAAATAGCTAAAGGAGGACTTGGATCACCCTGACCAGTCAATCACTGATGTAACTCTAGATAATGAAAATGTGGTTTCCAAAATTATCAAAATAGCTAGTTTCAGTACAGATAGGGAAGCATCATGCCATTGTGTGGGCTCTTCTGCAAGCCCGTGCGTTATAACACACACACTCGTGCTCCCCCTTTCATCAAACCATATGGGCACAGAGGGCCAACAGGAGAGGGAAAGCTACCTGAGAAGAATAGAGGGGTTTTATAACCTATCAAAAGAGAAGCAGAGAAAACGCTGCCTAACCACACATATCCCCCTTAAACACTACCACGGGAGAACTATTTAAGCTAGGAATAGTTTTTGGCTCAAGAACAGATAGCCATAAAACAATTATAAATAGATTTCATCTGGCAATTAGAAGATGTCTCCTAAGCACCAAGAAGGAAAGGGAAAGCAACAGTCTCCCAACAAAAGAAACAGCACCTCTTCCCACAGGCACACATAAAAACTTGCCCAAAAATCTCACCAACTGGTTTTGAGACAAACTGATGCCTTCCTAAAAGGTCTTAGTGAAGGCATTGACTATAATTAAGGAACTGGATTCAGGAGGGCCCCTCCAAATCTATGTGATACGAATCCGGTAATTGCATATCATGGAGGAATTACTAGCATTGATGCAGTTAATAAGTCTACTAGTATCAAGAAACAGAAACCTACTTTTGTAGTGCAGCAAGACTGGGAGAGGAGAAGGAAAAGCAAGCAAAAAGCTGCAAGCTGCTTGCCCAGCAAGTAGAGAGAGCCGTCTGTAGGAGGACATTCACTCCTCTGGTCATATACCCACGTCACCATCGCGGGTGGTGACTTGGGAGACGGGGCTCAGAGACACTTTGGCAGCACAGCACCAAAAGTATATTAAGGTTACAATAGCTGTGCCATCCATAAAAAGCAGAGTGGGGAAAGAAACCCAAACCATTGATTGTCATGAAATTTTAATTGCAGTGAGCTATGCAATCATACAGGGGCTATGCAGTGAGTGTAGCCCCAATGCACTGCTGTTTGCTCCACACTGACTCGAGGCTGCAGCCAGCTAACATTCACCTCTGGGAAACCACCGCTGGGAATGGGCTTTGGCATCCCCCCCTGCTCCACTCAGCAGTGTGGATACACTTGAGACACGACAAGCATGATAAAGACGATAAACATAAGCCAACACTTTGGCTAACAGAGACTCTGTCTGTGTATGGATGCTTTGCTGTTGTTCCCAGGAATAAAACCAGCAGGGTCGGCTTGGGAGAGCAAGGGGTGCAAATGAATACAGAGGCCAGAAGTACAGATTCTGTGAGTGGAAAAGCACTGGTGGCTCCAGGAGGAGATCCTTGAGAAGTCCTGTCCTTCTCTGTTTACAAAAGCAACGGCTTTAGCCAGTCGTATAACCTTGGGCTTTAAAGCGCACAGTGTCCAGATCCCTGATATCACAGTGGTGGGTGCAGTAGAAGAACCTGGGTTTGGGTTTATTCTTATCTTCTCAAGGAATTTTTGACATCATCAGAAATAAAGGCATCTGTTAGATGCTATTAGACACCATGAGAAATACTGAAACTGCACCATGCACCAGACTGGCTCCCTCATTTTCTTTATCTCAGTTTCCAAAGGCACAGAAATCCAGACTCTGAAGAGGAAATTATTTTCTCCACAGACCTAAGCCCCTGGAATGGGTCTGTGTGTGATTTAAAAAACATGTATGTTTCTGCTTATTGTCTTCCTTACACCTGCCTAAGAACATGTCTGGGTGGTTGGTTTTTTTTTTTTACTTTTTTTTTTTTAATTACTTTTTGTTTTAATTACATTTACTGCTTGGACTATTGACATCAGTGACACAGTACCTTAAGGTATATTATCTCACTTACCTCACAAATCTAATTGACATCTCCAGGGAAGAGTTAGGCTGGAAACAAGCATGAGAATACCCAGTTTCACGTTTTACTCCTGCGTGGCACTGAGTAGTTACATGGCTTTTGCAGACAGAGTAAGACATTTCATGCACAACAGGTCTGCGGGTTCAAGAGTGATTTTTTGCAGCCAGCAACTATTCGTTACACAAATGAAAATAAAGGAAAAAAGCATTAACATGCTGAGATGGTAGACAGCATAGGTTTCCTAAGAGTCCTGAGTATTTACTGATGGCTTAGTCCCTGAGCACTTGGACCTCTCCCAGCCTCGCTGTTGTCTCTAGCCCTGGTGTCTGTCTGGCATGTGGCACAGTGGAGCTGGCGCAGGAAACCACAGAGCCCCACTCACCCGTGGGCCGGCCGAGGCAGGCCTTCTCACACCAGCTTTCCTCAGTGTTTGGAAACATTTTGGTGCATTTGTGCCTCCGCTTCGCCTCTGCCACCAGCCCCAGGGGTGCACCGGTGGGCAGCCAGAGCAGGAACGCAGCACGGAGCTGCTGTCACGAGCCCACGGGTGAGAAAAGCCTCTTCGGCTGAGTCACATAAAGTCCAGGTGGTTTTCATGCTGGCTCGAGTATTTGTAAAGTCAAGGTCAGACTGCCCCATATCTCCAGGAACGCCAACCCTGACGGTATTTGTAAGGCAAGTTTTGGATGGCTGCTTGGGCACATGAACCCAGTAAGAGGAAAAAGCACAGTTCAGCAAAAAGATGGTGGCAGAGCAGGTATGAAAATGTAGATGTTGAAAGGCTCAGTCTCCTTTACAGCTTTACTGGAGGGAAGGTTATTCAGACACACACTTGAAAAATCTGATTATCAAGGTAGAATACAGCAGCTGCCAGGTTTGCATCCAACTCCACAATTTACCCTACAAATTGGTCACTGTGGGAAAAAAGCTTTCAGCCAACACCAGTTGTGGCTACCACCTCTGACAACCAGTCAGTCAAGGATTTACCAAAAGGAGGGAGAAAGGAAAAAAAAAAAAAAGGGGGGTAAGGGAGGAACAGGTGAGGAAAATGTAGGATCAAGAGATCTGTTTAAGTTCATGACTAAATAATCATTAATTTGGTTATGAAGAACTCTCTGAACCTTCACCCATGCCAGAAGCTGGTGTGCAGCAGGAACCATTTACGAAACTGCTCCATAGAAGGTCACCATACCGTAGGTTCAATGTGTCTGATGTGCATTTGTGTCACCTTTCCCACCACCCCCCCACAAACTGAAAGTTAAGCATTGAGTTTATTTAAAGAATCTTTACTTTTTTTTTTTCCAATTTAAATTATACTTCCAAAATACAAGTAAAAAAAAAAAACCTCGCAATGAAATACGTTGCTAATTTCTACAAGAGGGCCTAAATTATAAAGCACTTACATCATTTACACAATTTACCTTCACAATAAAATAGGAGCGCTTAGATCAGTTATTTACATATTGACAGAGAACGCGGTCGTGCAGCCACGGGCGCCTGGTGCCGTCTCCTGCTGGGGCACCTCCAGGAGACTGCAGCCTGCACTTGCACACAAACCCTTCTGCAGGGAGAAAGCCCTGCCAAAGTCTTTCTAGGTGCAGGGACCTGCCCATAGGGTGCCAAAGAGACCAAAATGGTGGCAAATACTTGATTTTTCATCTCAAAGCTGCCACTGTAGCACTTGAGCGCACATGATGAGTCATTTAAGGAATTCCCTGATATAGAACATTGTTTCACTAAGTTAGGCACTTCATTAGAAAAGTTACTTATTATGGCTTATGCAAAACAATTCACTTTCCTCTGGATATGTACTTGCCAGAGTCAGTGGGAGAGACCTGTCCAAGAACGCAATTTGAGCCAATGTTTTGTGTTACCTTGCATTGGAAATTTAGATCATATTCCTTAATACCAGTCCTGAAGGAAGTATTTTATCAAGACCTGATCTTTCCAGCAAGCCGAGCAGTCAGTGTATTTTAACTCTTAGTATATCTGCACTTTTCCCCAGAATTATTGGTAACTAGAGCTTTCCCTCTTACAATAAGTTAACTACTTACATCCATGCTGTTCAATGTGCCATTGGGTGACATATCCCATGTATGATTGTCTTAAGAGTACACCGTAGGTGGAGGAATTATTTACATATCTTAACATGTAGAAAATAAAGCTGTAACTTACCAAATAATAAATATAGATCAGAGTACAACATTGAAATAAAATAAATTAGAATGATTCTCCAGGTGAATAATTCCCTCCCTTAAGGCCTGAGACAGAGATCATTAAAAAGAAAAAAAAAAAAACAAAAAAAAAAAAACAGAACAAAACCACACAACAAAAAAACATCTGTGATGCTTTTTTCAATGGTTTGAAAAGGTTTTGGATAGGGCTCCTTATTAGATGCTAGCTGTTTGAAATGAGATGTTTAGCTAAGCTGACAGGTATTTAAAATCTATATGATCAAACAGTAAAACTTACCTCTTAAAGGAGTCTTTTTGGGTAAAATTATTTAGACCAAATATTAATTCTGTGTTTATTAGGAAGAATATAGTTTTTGCAGATTGTCTCAACATTAATTCAGCAGCAAGGAAATAAGCATACAGTTAAGAACTCAACGTATTTGTGAGGCAAATACGTGTTAGTGCACATGATTTTCCAAAAACTTCACTCCTCAGCTACATATGTACATATTTCAGAATGCTTCTAACTAGATTGTTAATAAAAGTATTGTCATAACTATAGCTAAATTTGCCATCAAGAAAAATTAACTGAAAAACAGTTAGGAGTGTAAATTAGGAATGATGCCAAACTTCAGGTCCAAGTATATCAGAACACTGAGAAATTTGGAATCTATGGAAAAAAAATCTTAAAACTTAGGTCTATCAAACTTAAAAGGGAAAAAAAAAAAAAAAAAAGAAAAAATATTAAAAGCAGTGAATCTGCTCTCAGAATTGCACGCTCACCAGGTTTGTAAACTCTACATGAAGTCAACAATGCACTGTTCACTATAAGAGGTATAACGCAGATGCTCTGTGCAAAGCAGCGCAGACGCTTTGTCTGTAATCCGCTTCACGTCTCCTTTTTCTCTTCCTCGAGGATTAAGCATTTAAAGTAACTCAGTAGCTAAAAAGTCTGTCTTCTAGTAAAGAGCCCGGGGTTTTACATGGAAGGGGGGGTGACAGGCGTCCACGTGTTCGCCAGCCTGGCGTGTGCGGAGGCATCGTACTGGCTGTCGGGCAGGTCGGCGGGCGCCCCGCCGTCGTACAGGGGGGAGGCAGAGGCGGCGGCCGGGTGCGGGAGGGCTGTGTAGTGCGCTGGGGAGCCGCGTAAAAACTGGGGGCCCAGGCCGCTGGGCACCCCGCTCGACTGAGACACCGGTGTGATGGTGCTGTTACTCACAGACCATAAGTTAGGATACTGACTGAAAGAGGGAAAGGGAGAAGTAAAACAAGTTATTAGTGGCTCTAGTGCCTGCTGGCAGCCGCTCACCATAGGGCCCCCAGGCTGGGCCCGTTTGCTGAAGTTGGGGAATATCTTTAGGAAGTTCCCAGCCACCGCGAGGTAGGAAGGAGCCCCCACAGGCAGGATTCGTGTTCATACCACCCCACCAATAAATCTAACCTCCCTGTTTTCCAACAGCAGCTTCCGGCACTAGGTACACTAGCAAATTTTAAGCCAAGCTGGCTGAGGAACGCAGAGGTTTGAGAGCTGATTCCTGAGCCATGCTATACGCTCGCCTCTGGGGAAAGGGACATGGTGGAGGTGGAGGTCACAGCCGCTGTTGGGGCCAGGCAGGTTTGAATCCAGGCAGGCCATGGCTCTGCCAGAGCCCTAATCCCCCTCGGGTGCCTCTGTAGTCAGAGAGGGATGGATGCCTCCAGACAGCACTTCAGCCCTCCTTGTTCATCACCTCATGTTAAAAGGAGAAGAGCCAGACCGATGGCTACAGATTGCACAGATACTACAGAAAGGGCTGCTTGAAAGGAAAAGAAACCTCGTCAGGACATTACAGCCTCCACACTCTCTCTCCTCTGAGTATGCACACACACACAAATTAAAAGAAACAAGGTGATTCAACAGAAACACTGTGAGAAAAAGCTCAGTCCTGCTGTACAATACTACACAACACTTTCTACCTATTGATCCCAAGCAGTTTAACAAGAAAGGTAGCTACTATTCTTACATTACAGATAGGCTTTTAGACAAAAAGGGTGACAGAAATGCCTCCTTTGAGGTCCCACAGTTCTATTTCTACTGGTTTTGTCTACTGGACAACCCAGTGCAGCAACTGAAACAGTGGACTTTGCGTCTTACAGGTCAGACATAGAAAGAACTGCTAGGACAACCTGTTTACTTGATTAATATATGTTCAGGACTAAAACTTGTGTTCAATAATACAGTTATCTTATACTGGGTAGTAATACATACTCTCATTAAGCACATAAATGTTCATGGTTCAAATAAAAATGCTTTCCACAGAGTAGTAGGTCCGAATTGCTGAGAAAGATGCCCAAACCTCAGCCCTCTGTGGTTAATAGCAAAGATTTTACCACCTTATCTGTATCTCTGACTTTTCAAGTTTAGCTCCAAACTGACTGTAAGCTAAATCTCTGCTAAAAGGATCTAAAAGTTTGATTAAGATGATAAGTACGAAGAGGAGAAAAGATACATTTATATGAACACAAAATGGCAAAGGCTTTCACCATATGTATAATCCCATGCTACGCTGGCTTGTGTAGCAATGCTTAAGTAAAGAATTACTGCCCCAACTGCTTGCTCCTCCTTCACACTACAGTTGATAGTACTACTTTATTTGTAGCAGAACAAGGGTTTATGGAGATGGCTGGGAAAGCAGTAACTAGCTAAAATGAAACAAATCAAAAATAAACTTTTTAAACATCATTTTGCTTAAAAGAGATTAAGTTTAAAAGAGCATCCTCAAATTCAATGGGTGCTTTGCAATCAGTCTACCAGTATTGCTGTCACAAGTATTGACAATTCCAAAACTAAACCAAACAAAAAGGTAATTTTTTTATCTGTTTCTTCAACCTGTTTTCCCTGGGAATAGTCCTTCTCAGTCCCCCCTCCCTGCCCCGAGAGCTAACTATTCACATGTGGCCATAAGGATTTCTAATTTGCTGGTGACTATTCACCTTCTTTATTCAGCCTTCTCCTCCTAGAAATACACCAAGCTGAGGGCTGATGGGGGCTGGACTCCTACCTGGAGCTGGTAGCTGTGCCCGTGCTGTGACTCATGGGCAGCATCGCCGTGTGTGTGGGGACTCCTAGAGAAGACCAGTTCTCATGGGACTGCAGCATGGAAAGGCAGGCAGAGGAGTTGTCAGCATAGGCTGCTGCGAAAACAAGCAAGCACTTGAACACACTAGAATCAGACCAAATAATAATCTTGTCTTCGAATGCAACGTATAGCTTTAGACCACCCTCCCCCATTACTGCCTGGCAAAAAAACAACCAACATTAACGCACACTGAGGAAAACAAAGTCAGCTACCAGTCGTGTCAACCTTATGCTTCCACCGGCATTGCCCCTGCTGCTGTGTTGTTTTGCTCAACTCGCGACTGCAAAACCTTGTTTCTGTGAAGGCTCTATGGCCAAAAAGCTGCCTTCCAACTGGCAGCTAATTCAGCCCATGCTTCCTTATGCAGTCAGTGGGAAGAGGCAGGCTCCTCACTTACACTGTCCCCATCGCTCTACCAGGGCACCTTCTTTATCTCCATCATCTATTTCGGCACTAACAGTCTGGCAGCCCTGGATAACAAGCACATCACTGGATCACACAGCCAGTTTTGAGCTGAGCATGCCACCATGGGCTCCGAAGTCTGCCTCAGGCACCATCAGGAGTGATTGGACTGTGGCTTAAATTAATCAGCTTGTGGCCAACACAGGAGAGGTGCTAGGAAGCTGTAAAGGGAATCCTGTACAGCCATCCATAGCGAGAAGGAAGCTACTGTGACGGCTGGCTGAGGGAAGGAGAAGAGGTTCCTTGCGGAGGACCAGGTAGTAAGAACAAACAGAGGTGTTTTGTTCTTTTATTCTCTTTCAAGTCACAGAACTTGCATAAAATTTCAAAGATGCAAGAAAAGTCCACAGAAAGCTAGTTTCCCACTTTAGAATGAACTACAACACTACATACAAGATTGGTCAGGCTTCATCTAGAAGCCTATGTATGAATTCACAATTCAAAATACTTTTTTTTTTTTTTTTTTTTAAATAGGAACCTTCAATATCCATACAGGCTGAAGGACAAAATTTGTTAACAGGCCTTTACAACAAGAAAGGGGTGAAAGAAGTAAAAAAATAAAAATCACTGTTAAAAACACTCTTCTCCCTTAAGGACCTATGGCTTAAGGCACTAAACCTTAAGCTATCTGGCTGTTTCTGAGCACAACTTTTAAATAGCTTTGAAGTTTACTCAGCTCCTTACTGTTTCTGTGTATCCAGTTGTGAAACATTCATTGGCAACAACCTTAATGTGCTGATGTTAACCATAGTGACAAGTAAAACTGACCAAATCCGCCCCTCAAACACTGAGTGTTAACAAGTGACACAAAGAATCAGATGTATACTTCTTCATTTCATTGTATTACCTATAACTTATTATTAAAAACCACACTTTCAAACTTTTTTTTTTTTAAAGCCAAAATAAGTTTAAGCTCAATGGTTACAAGAATTCAAGAGCACAAGACGAAGCCCACGCAATATAACCAAATCAATTTGCAAGAGACATTTCTACACACCCCCAGTTTTTCCATCGTAAAGAGCCTGGGGACGCGTCCTCATCCTCCCTATTCCTTTGCCATGCCGGCCCCAAGCCCTCTGTGCTAGATAGCAACCTCAATTTCCGTGGCATCGCTCGAAGCCCCCCGCAAAGCCCCAGCCCCTCAGCTCATTTCCCATCTTTCTGCAGAGCCGCAGCGTCAGACTTACTCGGCGAGTTGTTTCTGTGGGTGTAGGGGTTGGAGTAGGGGGCAGGACGGTGGTTCCTCAGCGACGAGTACCTTTCGCAGCTGTGAGCGGGGGAGAGCGACAGGGGGGCTCCGAACTGAGGGTGGGGGTTGGCGGGTGGGCACAGGGTCCCAGTCCCGGGAATGAGCCAGCTACCTACTGCGGGGAAGCGAAAGGGGTGTAAGGTGGGTACGTAACACAGCCGGGCAGGGAAAGAATCACAGCGATGAGACAGAGTGAGGCGATCAGCGAGGAGAGGCATGCTCGGGAAAGGAAACAGAGTTCCAACACGGTTGAAAAATCCCAATCTTTACAACTATCTTAAAGATTCTTACGAAGGAAATTTAGACAGCAGCTTAGAAAAGGCCCCGTGTCAAGCTAACAGTATTTTTTTAAATTACCGTTTAATTACAGTCACAGTAAGGAAACACTGAGGTGGTCAAACCCTCGCTTACGTAGGAAGCGTGTGCTCAATAATTGTTAGTCTAATCTTCAGTTTTAAATCATTCTTTGGGGGTCTCAACCTGTAGCTAAGGGCTGAGGTTCCTCAGACTGCTCAGAAAAACTCTTAAAAAGTATTTTCACTGAAACGAAATCATTTCTACTTCAACTCAACTTCCCTCCTTGCAGACATATTGGCAATAATCTGTTAAAACAGAAATTATTAACACACTAATGCTTTTTATTGATCTGAAAAAACTTTTTAAGCAAGTGCCCTTAATCTTCTTCAAGTACTTAAAGCATAAATATTATTTTAACAATTTTCTGCTGTATTTTGAAATAAACTTTTGTCTCCATATCCATGTGAATATTGCTGTCCTTGTACACTAAGGCGACTGTCTTTTTGGACATGAAAGTAACGGCAAGGTTCTATTAAAGCATTCTGAATGTAATACAGAAGTCTTAACCACACACACACAGATCATCATGTTTATACGACCATAAACCTGCATGAACCACAAGCGTGAGGGTTGGTATTATTCTCCCTATGAACTAACAAGCCAGCCAGCAAACACCACGCTTACAGTTTTGCTTAACAGATGAGATGGAAGAAACCAAAGTTATGTTCATGATGCAGAATAAAAGGAAACGTACACTGCGAATACCCAGACTGCTGGTTGTCTCCCACTTCCTCCATCATGTCTTTGTGATCACTTCTATAAAAGAATCCGTGTTGCATTAGTTAAGAATGTGCTTTTACAAATCTGTGTAAAGAACCCACACTTTAGAATTAAGAGCTCTCACCTTTCTTTTGCATCAAGAAATGCCTTTGCAAACGGATTGTATTTAATTTTTAAAGCTGTGATCTAAAAACAACAACAAATATTTTTATTTGCAAGTATCACCATTCATTACCATACAGATATTAGGATTTGAGTTAGGAGTATCCACTGAAGTTAATGAAATCATAGATTTTTGAAGAAATAACATTAGGCCCATCATACCAACCTATGGACATCAATTAAACAGCCCCTAAGGTCTGAAGTATTAGCAGAGAGCTAGGAATTCCTCCCCCTGCCAAATTCTAAGAGACCTAATTGCCAGGGTTTATTGACCAGCTAAGGAAACAGCTAGGAAAGGTAATACACTAAAGAATTCTAAAAAGCTTCACGTTTCAAGCCAAAGCAGAATAGGCATCAAGAAAAATCTCAGAAAGACTGGTAATTCACAGATTCGTTAAACACGGATGCGCATTTTGGCTAACCGAGAAAGGCCAGTTTTGAAAATGACACATCCACTTATCTCACTGCGTATCTGAAAACGACAGCTGTATTTCTCACCACACTTGTTTACCCCACAGAATCTTTTAAGAATTACTCTCCTGCAATCAATTTGCAGCACATAGCGAGGCAAAGAGTGATCAGAACTTTGTGCTACGGCTTTTATAAATACTGATTTCATTGTAACCTGCGTTTTGCCACTTGAAACCTCCTGGTACTTGCATCCTTTCTTCCCTGCTGTGCATACCTCCTCATTCTGGTAGGCCGTCACGGCTATAAACTGGGTCTCTGGGAAGGAATGGCTGGTGATCATCCGCTGTGGGCCACCCACTCGCACTATATGAATCCTCGGCTCATATTTGTGTAAAGAGTTCAACATGATCTGTGGGCAAATGGATAGAGCAGGTAAGCAGTGACAGAGCGGCGGCAGACGCTGGCAGGCACAGAAAGCACCCAGGTTTTTAAGTATCTAATGAGCCATCTTTCCAAGAGAGAAGGAGGCAACAGGTACGAAGAAACCCTAAAACCAAAGCTGCAAGAAAAGGAAAGGAATACTGCAGTCAGACACCCCAACTTTGTGCCTGGTAACCCTCGTCCCTGTCACTTGGACGGGGCAGCTTGCAGAGTCACAAACACGTTGAGGATAAATAGCGCGACAGCTACGTCTACTACTACACCACCGGCATTATCAGATGTTCAGACCAGAAGGATTTTTTTCAAAAAGAAAGTCAAAAGATCGAGACACCCACCCTCGGTGGAAAGCCCAGCTCTGCTGAAAGAACGCCGGGGGAGGGGAGGGAGAGCGGGGTAACTGCGTGACCCACCCCAGCACGTTCGAGAACGGCAGCATCAGAACGGGCACTGAAGAGGGAGGGAGGGAGGGAGGGAGGGAGGGAGGGAGGGAGGGAGGGAGGGGCGGCTGGGCAGGACCCCGGGGCCGGGCCGGGCCGGGCCAGCCCCGCTGAGGGCGGCGCGGTCCCGGTCCCGGTGCCGGTCCCGGTGCCGGTGCTTACCTGCCCGCCGCCGTTGAGTTTGTTGGTGAGTTTGACTTTGCTGAAGGAGACGGGCGCCTTCATCCAGTGCGCGCCGAAGTTGGGCGAGTCGGGGTGGATGTAGACGCAGCTGGGAGCCTGCGGCTCCGGCTTCCCGCCCGGCACCCACTCCCCGTTCACGTACTTCCAGCGGTGCCCGTCGGCCGCCACGAAGTCCAGCAGGAAGGAGTACATGGCGTTGGGGTCCAGCCCCGACACGCTCACCTTCAGCACCGGGAACATCCTCCTGCGGGGCGACACGGAGGCGCGAGGCACGGCGGGGGGGTAGCCCCCGGCCCCCCCCCCCCCCCCCCCCCCCCCATCCCTCCCCCGTCGTCCACGGGCGGCCGCTCCCCGCCGCCGCCGGGACCCCCTCGCTTCCCCCCCCGCCCCCACCCCGACCCCCCGCGGGAGGTGTGCGTGGGCCGGGGGCGGAGGCGGCGGGGCCCGCGGCACCCCTACCTGCCGTTCTTGGTGACGATCATCTCGTTGGTGAGCTCCTTGAAGCGCAGCCACAGGTCGTTGTCCTCCAGCGTGACCCGCAGCTCCCGCTCCGTGGGGTCACCCTTCTCGCTGCCCGCCTGCAGCTCGCTCTCCACGGCGCTCAGCAGGTGGTCCACGCGGAACTGCGGGGGCTTACCCGCGCCCTCCGCGCCGGGGGAGCTCATCCTGGGCCCCGGCGGGGCCTCGGCACGGCCCCGGGCAGCGGCGGCGGGGCCGGGGCTGACTCCGCTTGACCTCCGCGGCCCCAGCAAGCGGGAGTGGGGAAGGGGCCGCTGTTATACCCCGTCATAAACACCCCTCCGGTGACATCACAATGCCGGCAGGGGGGCCCCGCTGATTGGCGGACGGCCGCTTTGATCTGGCCGGCCGGCCTTTCCCATTGGCTGCCCGCGGCCATATCACAACGGTGCCCGGGGAAGCCTGTGATGTTAATTGCAGCCCGCGGGATTAAACGCGGCTATTTTATGTAAATCTGCCCCCAAATGTTTGCACCTCTATCAAAGCCGCCGGGGCCGGGGCCGGGGCTCCAGCAGCCGCGGAGGAAATGGCCCATCTCGGCAACAGCCTCATAACTTGCGTGCGGCTCCCTCCCGCCTCCCCGCAGGAGTCATTAGCGGGGCAGCGAAGCCCCCAGCCGGCCCCGGGCGGCAGGGACCCCCGCCGCGGCCTCGGATTTCGGGAGGAAAAAAAAAAAAAAAAAAAAAAAAAAAAAAAAAAAAAAGGGGGGAAGTTCCTCCTCCCGCCGGCTGCCCGCAGCCCCCCGCGCCCGCCCCGCCGCTTCCCACGCTCCCTCGCCGCAGGTCGTGGCGCTTGCTGCCGAAGCGAAGGTGGCAGCTCGCAGCGACGAACCCTCGCTGGAAAATTGAACCAAAAAAGCTGAAACCGCCGCTGCGTGCAGCGAGGCTGCCCGGAGGCCCGGCACAGTGAGGGCTCCCCCCCGCCGCCCTCTCCCCAGCCTGCGGCGAGCACGGAAGCTCCCCCCGTGAGAAAAGGCGCGGCGTTTGCCTCCCGTCGCCAGCACAGGCAGACGAGATGCTCTTCCACGAGGGTTTTGAGCCCCTCCCACCTCAATAAAATAATTTCTTAAAAAAAAAAAAAAAAAAAAAAGACATCTAAAATCAGATCGGTGGTTACGAGCCGTCTCACCTAAATAAAAACATACTTCTGAAAACCAGCTGGATAGCGAAAGGCTTCGTTCCCTATAACAAGGAGCAAGCCCCCGCGAGTTTCTGCGGGCAGGAGTGGAGACCGAGCCTCGCGAGTGAAACTTTGCAACGGGCTGGCTTGCTCTGAAAGTTGTTTGGCGCAAAAGCAAGAGATGGGGCGAGGGAGAGGAGGGCTGTTTTGAAACACTCCTGCCCGCCGGTGTTTTAAGAGTTTGCATTCTCCGGGGCCGCGGCGGGCTGTGGTACGAGGGAAAAAGTTTATTACCTTTCCGTGAGAATCCCTGGATAGAGGGAGAGAGGTGACAATGAGCAGGAAATAGTTCAATGGGGTCTCTTTCAACAATAACAAGTTCTTTAAACGGGAGCAAAGGAGAGGGGAAAAGAAACTGCGCGGTGTAAAAATAAGGCTTTCTTTTTAAACAGGCATCTCCTCTCTCTCCAAACACGGCCCAACATCGCTGCCGGTATTTTTTTTTTTTTTTTTTTTTTAAAGGAGAAAGCGCCCGGGATACCTGGCCAAGCCGTCCGGGAGCAAGAGGAGCTGGAAATTGGGGCTACCAGGGGAAGGCAGGCTGGAGTGTCCCTTCTGCAGGCGGCAGACGGCGGTTCAGCCCGGGCGCCGGCGGAACCCCTGCCCGCACCCCTGCCTGTACCCCTCTGCACCCCTGCCTCAATCCCCTGCCTGCCCCCCCCCCCCCCGCCTTTCCCCGCTCCGCACACCGCGGAGCAGCAGCCCGAGCGCGTCTGCCTCCATCCAACCTCAAATAAACCCAACGCTTCCGCTATTATTTTCGGTTTCTTTTTGGTTTAGGACCTACGACTTACGCCTGTATTTTCATTACACAGCACCGGCGGGCTCATATATCATTAACTTGCTCAACTCCGCAGAGCTTTTTCTTTTCCCTTTCAACCTGACATGTTAAATTCCGCACGCCAGCTCTCGCCAACCACCGTCCAGAAACACGCGAAAAAATGTTATCCCTTCAGATGAATTCCTGCGTTAAAGTTTCTTAAAGCTCTTTCTGGCTGAGCATCTACCGCCTGCTTTTGGTCCTCTTTTTTTTTTTTTTTTTTTTTTTTTTTTTTTTCCCTGTCAGGGGAAAGCAGCATTTGCAAAGAAATTATGGGTGAAGCTCACCGAGTTGATACGTAGTCGCTGCCATTAGATAGCTCGGGATGCTCTTTTCACTATGAGGTATTTATTTCACTAAAGGTGCTCCACTCAGACCAAACCAACACGTCCTAGCAAAAGCCTTCAGACCCCGACAGGGCGCGGCGCGCTGTCCCTCGGTTGGGTTGGCAGCACCATCTTGCTTTGGGGCTGGACTTCGAAGGCGACATTTCAAACACCTTAATCCTGAAAAAGCCGAGCACTAGGAGAAGTTAACCCCAGAGAAGGACAGTCACTCACTCCGTGGGGGTGAAGGGGAGAAAAGGGACTTCTTTCCCTTCTTGCAGAAGTCGCGTCCCTTTTAGGGTACGGTCGGCGGGGGTGGGGGGGCTAGGGCGAGGGGGGGTGGGGTGCGCCCGTGTAGGGCAAACTCCAGCCTCATCTCTTCCCCAACTCGACTTCACCTGACAGGGAAGATGTTTAAGAGCAGAAAGCAGCAGAACCAGCCGGAACTGAAAGCGACGGGACCGTTTCGGCGGAAAGCGAACGGTTCCGAACATCAATAAACAAAATAAATAGAGCCGATCTAAACGGGTATTTAGGCGACTCGAGCTTTAAAAACACTGTCCTAATTCTTCCGGGTGGATGCTTCGAGGAAGAGCTAATTCTTAATACATATATATATGTACGCACACAAGGAATGGAAAACAACCTCAACCCCTTCGGCAGCAGACACTTATCTATATGTTTACTACTTTTTGCACTGATCACTCTCTTTAGGCAAAGGGAGGAGAGCTGAAGCTGAATTTAATTTGATACATTTCACGCTTCACTCAATATTTAGCAAATGACAGCGCCGTTCATCCCAGACAAATAATGTATGCACTCAAATGTAGTTGGTCTTTCAAAAAAGAAGCCCATCCAGCATTAAATTTTTTAATGACCGTAAAAAAAAAAAAAACAGAACAAAAACAAAAAACAACACAAAAAAAAAACCAAACAAACAAAAAAAAAACCAACCCAACAAACACAAAAACAAAACACCCCCAAAACCCACCAAAAAAAAAAAAACAAAAACAACAAAAAAACAGAAGTTGCGCATAATCTTTGTAAAGGGGGGGGGGGGAGGCGGGGGAGAATCAAACTAAACCGTAAATTTTTTTCTCGGCTTCGATTCCTGTCGTCTTTATTTTAGTTTCTTCTCCCTCTTTCTGATCTTAATTGCACTTCGGTTCTCAGGAGAGCGGACTCCCCACTCCCCCAGCCTTTTCACCGGGAGCTGCAGTGCATGACAGTTTACAGCCAAAAAACTTCCTCCGGCCGAACGGCTATAAAGATTCCCGATTTATAGCAATACTTTCCTTCTCGCATGGGGCGAGCAGTAGCCTCCAGCTGTTACCTCGGGCTCCTAAGACCTGTCCCTCATTCCCCACCTTCTCCCCCGGGACGGCGCAAATCCCCAAACACCTTCCCCAGGGGAACGAGCCCCGTGTCCGCTCCCGCGGCTCTCGGGCACCAGCTGAGCCGCGGGCAGCTTTAGTCGCCTGGGGATGCCGAGGGAAAGGGAGAGCCCGCTGAGGTAGCGGGGGAATTTGGGGAATTATCTTTCAGCTTGCAGCTCGGGGGGACACCCACGGGCGATGGGCACGGCGCTCGGTGCTGGCCCCGCGGCCCCCGCCGCGCCCGGGGAGCAGCGCCCGCCCGGGCCGGCACCCACCGGCCCCGGGGCTGAAACCCACCTCTCAAACGGCGAAACGTCCCACCCCTGAAGAATAAACACCTACTGTCCCACAACCTACTTTTTTTTTTTTTTTTTTCCCCTTAAAAAACATTAATGCATTTGATTTAATATAGATGTAACAGAGATGTATATCTCTATCCGTACTTGTGAGCTGCCTTTTCCTGGACACTGAGGAGGAATATCCCACTGATACTACTGTTGAGGCATTGACTGACGATGTAAATGCCATTTTTGTAAAAAGCTTCTGGATTTCGTTTTAATCTGGCATATCGTTTTCCTTATATACAAGGCTTAAACAAGCAAAAGCCTAAACATCATTCTGGGAGAGCTCTTTATAAGAATTCACCATTTTGTAACCCCAGCGTACTAACATATACCTACATAGGAAATGACAACTTGTGAAAACATACAGTGCTTTTATCCATTTTAAATTCATACAGCGTGCACATTAAGACTCTGGAGTAAGTATGCTTCAGGTTTGCTACTTTTAGTATTTAAGAAATAGGACTGATTTTCCCTAAAGGTTTTAATGCATATACATTTTTGAAAAACATTTTATTTTCAGGTAGTCTGAGCAGAGCAAAACATGTTGATTTTGATTTGTTTTGCTTTCCCCCTTTAGCATTTGGGAGGGCAAGGCAAAGGCAGAGTGCCATCCCGCATATTTTGAAGGTGGCAAAACTCCTGTTGACTTAGTCAGATCTTTGCTTGAGTACTGCTAAGTACCCTCTCCAACTCAACTGCTCAGATCCTGAGGTTTCCCTCATGAAAGTCAATGATCAAACTTCCAATGACTTCAGCGCCTGCTGCACTAGACAGCACCAACTGGGGAAAAACAACAAAATGAACTGAAGCTCCCATGAAAGCCCTTAAGGGAGAGTCTGGCTCAAAGACGGATGAAATCAGCAAACTTGAAGGCAGAGTACTTTTGATCCAAACTCAACATTTTGAGCTAGAATATCATTTTCAAAATCTTAATGGTATCACTCAGAAGACTAGAGCTATTTAAACCAAGTTATCCTGAGTGAGCTAGGGGAATAAGTAGATGACACAACTAAGAGCCACCCACCACTCTTAACAGGCCATTTCTTTAAAAACTGCAAAGAGGGACAGGCACAACAGAAGACGGGCTGCAAAGAGAAGTAGTAACATAATAGCTACTGTTTTATCCTGGACTAAATAATCATCTTAAAAAGATACAACCAAACAAAAAAACCCCACCCAACAACAACAAAAACCCCCACACCTACTGAAATGTTTTTCTTCAAACAGGGACCGTAGGAGTCTGATGACAGAAAGTACTTGTCTCATAAACATCCTAGCAGGAGATCCCATCACAAACAACATCTTTTCTTATACTTCAACTCGCACAGTTCCCAAAGGGCACTAGCGTAAATGGGACTTTTCTTGATGAGATATGTCAGGGTAAGTTAAAAAGTTAATGTTCAAGTCTCAAACACAGAAGTCCTCAGATTTTATGACATTATCATTAATAATCAAAACAACATATTTTTACTTGGAATATTCACCTTTGCCATGAGCATTATCTCTCTTTATAAAAGTCTGCAGTGCTAAGAATCAAATAGGTCATATTCCTCTTGCGGTTCTTTTAATATCAATATAAGATTTAAGGCAGTCAGGAATCCATAGTTTCTCATTTCCCCTCCTCTTTGAACATTTCATGGAGATTACTGGAAAGCTTAAGACAAACTGGGTGCTTCACAGCTACATAATATTAACACCTCTAGAAAAAAAGATACAAGTCCTAATTTGTAATTGCAGAATTTTTAAAAACAAATCAACTTCTTTTGCATTGTTTTTGTTTTGTTTTGTTTTTTTTCCTCATCCCTTACTGTTTTAACACTTTTCTTCCTCCTCCTCAGTGCTCCACAGGAAAGGTAAATACACAGTGTTGATGAGTACTATTTTATATTTTATAAATAAGGGTAACATTTTTAGTATTCACTGGGCAACTTGTGTCTGAATCTTGATTGTCTCATGTTTTGGAATTAGTAATTTCCCTGAATGAGGCCTCAAACCTTACAGCTTTTTCTGAGCCCTTTACTGCCTAGAATATTTCCTAATTTCTTGCTCTGTGTAACTTCCTCATCCATATGAAATAAAAGCACTTGGACAGCTTTAGCAATGAGGGGTTACTGAAAGCAAATTCTCTGCCTCTCATCAGCAAGGAAACTATCTGATAGAAAAGTGTTCCATTCATTACCCCACCGGAATTAATCTCCACTGACTGTTAGCAACAGTTCTGCATAACTCTGATGCTGTTTTCCGTCATTTTGATGCATCTGACTCATAGGAAAGAACTGGAATTTAACTCAATCTAGATATTTGAACTCACAGGTAGCATATTTTTACATCAACTGAGACACTTTCTAGTCCCCTCCACTGTTCTCTCTCACATTGCTCTGAACCTGATTAACTTATTTCTTCCAAGGTGTATGTGACCTACCTCTACCCTACATATTCAACCCTTCATCTTACCCACACTTGCTTCACCAAGAAGGACTTCACAGCTGCTACATTTTCATATTACTGCTTTTAAGAAAGTAAAAAAAATCCCAAACTGATCAAATCACCACCATATTTTCCTGTAAACATTTTCCCATTATGTACAAAACATCTGTGTTGTGCACCATCCTGGACAGCTCTGCTCATATGAAAATAGGTGGTAGAAGGACCACACAGAGCAGAACAGCAGGTCTGTGAAGCCAACAACTTTAAATCTGCACAAGGAATAAATAAGCAAGGTAACATTCACTGGAAAGTGGCAATTGCAGAGAAAAGAGAAACTACTGACACAACAGCTCCTTAGGTCTTCTCAGGGAAACAGTGGGTGAACTAACGCCAGCTTCTTCCTGTCGTACTGGGCTCAGACATGGACAGCAGCTTCTAGGACATTCAGACATGTTTCTGGTCCTCTGTTTCATGACCAGGAGTGTAAAATGTTTTGCAAACTTCAGCCTTTCTGCCTTAAATGTACCCATCAAGCTCTGACAAACACAAATGTTTCCTACAGTTTCTTATTTTTAATTCAGCAAAGTTTAATTGGGTCTTGGATGCTTTTTCCTGCCTTATGCCACCTAACGAGTTTAGCTGTGGGAAGATGATTGATTTAATGTACAGCAGAAGAGACTGGAAGCCAGGAGGGCTGATTCTGAGCTCCACTGAATCACTGTCTCACTTTGGGAAAGTCTTCAGGATCTCCATTTAGGTAAGCAGCTCTACTTCATAGTGAAAATATTACACAGACGTTATCATTGGTAATAGACCATCCTTATTTTCTCTGGAACCATTTGTAATGAAAGTAAGTAGCCAATAAGTTAATAACGCATAATGAAAAGTAATTATATATCAAAACAAAAATTGATGAACTTTGTTCTCTGGTAATGCAAATCCAGTCTGATTCTCTAACAAGGGTGCATTTTTCCTGCTGGATGCTTTTTGAACACTTGCATTTTTACCAAACTGTCATTTTAGTCCCACTTAGTTCCAGCATGCTGCAGACATTGGTTCATTTTGCATTTCCAATTTATTAAAAAAAAAAAAAAAATCTGCATTGCGAAAAGGGACTGTTTAAGCCATATCTTTTTGTCTAACAGTCCACGTTGTCAGTACCACGTGCAGATACACCAGAGGTGATGAATGAGCAGTAGATGACGAATGTGTGGGGACAACATTGTGTAAGAACCACCAGTGCAGGTGCCATGGGAGGCAGTGCCAGGAACGCCTAGGAGACAGTGCAGACACCCCAGCCTCTCTGAATCTCTGCAGATTAGACACTTTCCAAGGGCCAGAAAATATTTCTTGCCCTTGCTAAGAAAATGCCAGCTGTGACCTAGGACTAGTAGCCCATGTAGTTTGTTGTCCCATCTAAGAGTGGTTAGTTGTCACATAGGAAGAAGTGATCCCTCACCCCTGATTATGCAGATTATTTTGTAATGTTTCCAGTCAGAGAGGCATTGCCTTTGTGGTTCTATTGACTCACTTATTCCCCAAAGAATCAAGACTTATAGCTGTTGTTTTAATAAGCCAATTTAGCTTCAAATCTTTTTCTTATCCACTTCGCCTTCGACCTTTATGCTAATTAAAATTGCTCATTCCTATGAAACTACTTTTGATGTCTAGCTCAGGTCAGTAGATGTTCACTGTATTCTCAGGTTATCATAAATATTCTTGCAGGTTGCTAGGAAAACTGTATAGCTCCCTTGCCTAGAACATCTGCACTATCTTTTCACGTTAAACACCAGCAGCCTCAATTAGTGGTTAACTAATTCAAGACACTCTATGGAGGCACAATTTTGATAACGCTGTGCACTAATTTTCTTTCTTTCAATGCTGATTCCAACAGCCTGATGTCAAATTCTCAGGTAAGACGAAGTAAACAGCACAGGTTCTAACTAGGACAGCTATTTGTTTTTAATGCCCTGGACCTGAGAAAACTCTTTTCCCAAGCTTCCTCTCATCATCTCATAATAGCTCTTACATTCCCCTGTATATAAGATAACTGAAGAAGGTGAATATTTCATTTTAAAAGTTAATGATAGAACCACAGGCTAATTCACCCAGATCTCTAAAAGACGGAATATGAACTCAGGAATACCCAGCTTTATTATTGCTAGGAATTTAGCTGTACAAAATCCTTCAGTAACATCTTTGTCCCCTTCTCAGAAAGTACAAACTTATAATTTGTGATAGCTAGCTAGCTGATGTTGTGCTACACACTTACACCAAGATAACTCTCTAGCGTGCTTACATCCATATTCCTGCTGTACACAACACCGAACCTTCAAGTCTTGTCCTGACCTTTTCTTTACAAATAATCTGTGTGCCTAGCTTCTGTGTGGGAACAGAAAAAGGCATTGATCCCAATCATGTCTATCTGCATTAGTACTTTTGTTAGCTCCTAATTCAAAAGGTATTTTGTCATTTGTCCTTAATGTTGTTCCACACTATGCTAGGGGAATTTTCTCCCAGCAAGCACTGGAAACTTTTGACCTGATTGCAGTGGTATTCCAGAATATCACATTCAGTGTCCCAGGTACAGGAGTGAAAAATGTACCATATGATGTAGCCATCAGATAAGAGGCACCAAGAATTGTAAATCTGAATTACATTTCTGTTCTCTCAGAGGCACTCTGATACCTGAGAACTTCTCAAACCCGAAATCTGCTGATGTGGTCATTTAAGTTGGCAGGTTCCTTTCAGTCATGGACTTTCCACTTGCATCCTTGTTAATGCAATACATTAATAATCTTGCGTGCACATTGCAAACATTTGTCACCTTCAGGTTTTTAAACAAGTTGTTAATCTTCAGTTGAATTAAAACAAATCTCAACCATGTTATATTTATTACTGGTTAATATTACTAAAAAACCTACAAACACCACTAATTGAAGCCTTCTCCAATTCCATGCCTTAGACACCTTATTATTTGTGTTTAACACTGGCTTTGCAAAAATTTTCTTTAAGAAACCAGAGGGAAGTTTTTAGTATTGTCCAAGTCTATAATTCAAGGTGCATTTCACTTTCAGAATCTTGTGGCAGATGGCATGTATTCCTAGGAATTTACTCCCGATTCTCTCTGTCCCAATGTCAAGGACACAGTCAACCTAAGCAATAGAAAAAGAACTGCTTTACCTTCAAGGTACCTCTTGTTAGGAAAAAAACTTTCACTTCAAGCCCCAACACACTGACAGCTTTGATGAAAATAGAATCTAATTCAAGACTTCTTCTTCAGCAGATGTCTCGTCTCACACATTAAATTGTGTACACTTACAGCAAATATATTTCTATTCAAATAGCAACTGCTGTGATGCACTGTAAAGTTTTCTCCCCATTTTACATCTAGAAGTACAAGATTACAGTGTGCAAAACTGAAACAATGTAAAGTTAATGTCAGGTATACATTTCTGATCAAGAAATTAGAAAATCCACAAACTCATTTTATTAATGAACTGTTACGATAAAAACATTCTTAAACATCAGCCAGATTCTATAGATTTCAACTGGGAAAAAATTCTGTTGGAAGCAGAGAAAATTTTTCTATGAGTAATCCATACAAGAATAAAACTGAATGAAGTATGAATGCCTCCATAACTCTTACAATTTTTATTCTCAGAGCAACAACTGGAAACTGAAAAGTCTTATATTTACAAGACTAGGTAATGACTTGTGCTCCTATCCTGAATAATAGTGAAGAAGAGGTGTAACATGATAGAGACATTACAAGTCTTCCTTCCAGAAAAGAAAGGATTGGAATTAAGCAAGTCTCTAAATTTCATTCTTTAAAACCCCTTGCACTGCCACAAAGAGTTTTTGGCAAAGCATTTATTTTGGGAAGGGGGGAGGAGAAGGAAAATTGGGAGGAGGAACCTAAAAATCTCCACCTTTTGGCTGTCTCAAGTACTTGTCTGCCTGGAAGCTCAATATGATGCAATTAATGATGAGCAATCCTCCACCTTCAGTGCTTCCTTCCCTTTCTCGAGACAGATGTGCTGACAGCATGGCACCTTCTTTAAAGGAACTCAGTTTTATGGAAGCCGATCTCTCAGCAAGGCACAAGTGACTACAAGCTTTTGGCTGCCCCATGTATTTTCAAGTAAAATCACTGTGTTTCATACCAAATATCCAGCGACAATATCAGAGATGAAAACCTTTTCTATGTAGAGTCCAGCAAATGTCTTCTTTTATCCACATCCCTTTCAAATGTCCATAAATGCTAAATTTTCCTTTGCTTGTCTTGGAAAACGCTCTTATAGACAAATGTATTTCACTTGCAAGATACCTTTTTTTCTCATATTCTATATGAATTTTACTCTGATTAGCTTTCATCCTATTCCTCCTAGACATATCTTCATATGGCATCTCAAACTAGTTCTCTCCCTCTGTGCTTTTACATCTTACAAGGTATAAAATGCCACTCTCTCCTCACTTATATCCAAACTCAAGAAACAAACCAACTCAAAACCCAACCTTATCTGGGTGCCTAAATACCTAAATAAGCCACCTGTTAATCAGTGGTGCTAAATACCTACAATTCCTAGCAAAGTCAAGAACTTTTGAAAACTAGGATAATTCAGCCCCCACAACCTCCATTTCCCACCTGCCCCCAGACACAGAGAGGTATGCATATTCTCAGCTTTACTCATCAAACTAATTGCATTAAGCTCAATCACACTGAATAAAGCAGTTGCAGAAAATAAGTTATTCACATGCCTAAATTTAGCCACAGAAGTCTGATACATTTTTTTTTGCTTAAATGTTAAAGAAAACAAGAACACAGAATAAAGCAACTAGATAGATACACAGAATCCCAGCCTTTCTTCCAAGAGGAAACACAGCCCCAGGAAGCCTTATGAACACCAACCAGCTGTCATGAGAGGTAGAGATATGGCGTAACTGCCTTCTCCAGGCTTCATGCTTCACAGTGCCTTGCAAAAGCCATCAGAAGGATGCATACAGAATAAAATCTCTCCCTCTAGTCCTTCTCAAAGACTTTAGCAAAACTTATTTTTTCTAATATTGCCAATATTCTGTCTCAGAGAAAGATCAGAGGAAAATAGTGATCCCCAGCATATTTGAAGTACTTGTGGACATAATTTTTTGTCTGTCCCTGTAAAAATTTGGGTTAAGCTTCAATAATAATTCGAAACAAGATCCATATTTTAAAAATATTTTTCAAAAAAACCAAAAAATTCTATAAATTGTCTCAGAGTTAATGAAGCAACATGAACTTCTACACAAAACAAATTATAGTGTATACATCTTTTCTTAAATTAGTATTGAACTATAAAAAGTGAAGTTTCAACAGCTTTAGACCAACTAATACATCATTTGAACAGAAACAGTGACCAGTAACTGAATAGTAACAGCAAAGGGTAGGAGGGTATTTTCCATGGCTATATATTTGAGATGCCTCAATTGAGAAATTGTGACACTAAATCCCAAGTATTTATAGTTATTTTTACTTCAGTGTTTTGTTACTATGCTTCCAAGCAGAAATCCTGAAGTGGATGCAAAGGAACTACCTTCCCTTTCACTTGTAGCTGAAGAGCTTTGCACAAAGCACTGGAGGAATTCTTTCTATAGCCGAAAGTCACAGTTATAATCTCCTTCAAGAGGACAAGCCCATGGAAACCTCAGGAAGGGAAAAACAACTGCCCATTTCACAGCTGTTTTTAAATTAATTTCTTCATTCTACATGAATTAAAAGCTCTAAAAGACTTTGTAAGAAAAGGAGATTATTTTTACAGGTTTCTGGAAGCTGCGCTTTTCATGGAGAACAGGCTGAAGGTCTTGCATAAAAAGACAGTCGGCAGAAATATGCTACTCTGGAAAGAGACGTTGACTTAGCAGTACACTTTAAAGTACACTAATCACACTTAACATATTGAAAAATTTCACTTTTTCAGTATTTATTCTGCCTTTTTCAATCTATTGGCTATAAAGAGAGAAGAGAGGGGGAAAAAAGGAAAAAATGCAGAATCCTATTTTGGGAATGCTCTCTTCCTCGAGAAATGTGAGAGTAGATGGTTTAAGTCTTGTCTCAAAAACAGCTACTATCAGTTAGAAGTATTTTTCTTGTGAAAGGTGTCTGGATTAAAGACTACAGTCTTTTCTATAGCTTTTTATATATAATAAAACCAAAATATTTTTATTTTGACTTTTTGAGCTGTCTTTACTTAAGACTAAACTTCAGGTTTATACCACCATCACTTGCAGTGGACTTCCAGTTAAAACTTGGAGACTGAGACAATTCCCATCACCACTCACCAGTAGCCAGCCAGCTATATGGCTACAGTACTGTGAAAAGAAATGGAGTCTTTTCCTTCTCATGTTTCCCCTGCCTGGCTTTGCGCATACACTCTGTTAGACTGAGGAAAGAAGCACACGAATGTTAAGGTCTATTCCTCTGCTTAGACTTCATTTTAACTGAAGAAAGAGACTGTATTCTGAACCTCAGCCAAGTAAACCAAGCAAAATCTTAAGAAAGAACACTGTGATTTTCAGGTTTAAATTAGATGCCCCATAGTTTTCCATCTGACCACAAATTCATGAATAAACTATGATTTTTTATTTTGTTTTTAATTTTAACTCAAGTTAGCTTTCAGGTAAGTCTTTCTTTAAAATTCACTGTGAATGATTACTATGGTACTTATAATTTCTAAGTCATTTCACAAGAGCATAATGGAGGTGAATGTGATGAATCACATCAGTGTACCATGTCCTGGTTTGCACTGTGGCATTACATTTCTTACTCTCCATCCTTGACTTCTAATCCTTGGCTTGTAGTTGGTAAATATTAATTTTCATACATTTCAGAATAGTGAAATAATCTGTGAGAAATTTTTAAATAGTCTACCTTATTTTTTTTTTCCTGTTGATTCTTGTCGGTCTCATATTTTCATTTTCAGTAACACTTTGGACGGAGTCAAATCTGGAGTAGCAAGGTTTTCTGCCTGGCAGGGCTTCTTGAGGACAATGGAGATGAAATTTAGAAGCTCAATATATGCTTGCACAAGTTTAGAAATTAGTCTTACATTTTAAGGAGAGTAGGGTTTTGGCTTCACTAACATTAACTACATGTAACAATTACTACCTTAATAGCAGTCAGCAACCAGATTTAGAAATCCTTCTGCACAAAACCAAATCATACATATGCCAGAGAAGTACTATGTGTGTATAAAAATAAAAGTATAAAAAAAATATACATATAATGATACACATATACATACAGTGACACATACATAACTCCTTAGTTAACAGAGTTGCTTTGGTGTGTGCTAGTTGCAGTACAGTAAATCAACCTGTTGTTTTGCAAATAGACTGGTATTAATTATTTACTCAGATTTTCCCAGTCCTTAAGCATGAAAGCACGCAGCAGTAGCTCACAAAAAATGTTATCAATCAACATGTTCAACACCTAAAAACTACAGGTCCTCTCAGGGGAAGACCCTCAATCTGTGGTCATGAACGTAAGTGGACTGCTGTTATACTTGCCTCTTCAGGGAAGTTCTGTCAAAAAGATAGGCATTCTCCAAAAGTTTAGCTAACAGAATGTACTGTTGCCCTTCATTTTTTATATGTTCTTTTTTTAAACCCTAGCAACGGCATTAGTAAAGTCTCTCAAGCAGTTGTCTCCAGAAGAACCTTCTCTATCAAACTGTTGCATCTAGTAATGAAGTGAATTGAATGTATATATACGTGTATGTTCAGAGGCAGTGGGACTATAAGTAAACAGTTTGCTGGATGGCTGCAATAAGGATCCTTTCTGGTCAGCAGCACGGTGTTAGACAATTCCTAATTATCTGTTTCTCTTAATAGGCTAAAACAACTGCTAGACATGGAGCAGTCCAGATCAGAGGAAGGGGGTTCCAGTACCTCCCAGGGAAAAGTTGCCCAGCAATTCAATAACTGTCATATATGCAGGAAGGAAGCCCTTTTGGGGGGCAGTCCAAACCACAGCTCAGCTGGAGTAAGTGATTTTAGTTTGCCCCTATAATAAAAACACTTAAGCTCCTATTGCAGCCTAATGGAGCTGCTGGTGCGCATTCACACAGTCATACTGAAAAGCCCTCCTCATTAAATGGGTTATTCAGAAACCAAAGTCTGCACTGGCTTTGGCTTCTGCATAACTTTGTGTACAATGTCAGGGTCAAAATGTAGCTCCCAAATGGCTTCAGGATGGCAGAGTAACTGGAGATCAGTAGGATTTGTTTAATATTGCAAGGGCAGGGGAATCAGAAGATGATCTGGTTATCTAGTCAGGTTTCTTCGCAATGCAAGGTCTGCTCCTGTTACAATGGTGTACTGTAAATTGCTAGGGAATTGCCAGCAAGGATGACAGCATTTTGTCACAGTTGTGGTTAAGAGACTGAATCCTTAGGGCCCCTTTATATTGCCTCTCCTGTTGTCCTAATTCAAGCAGAATTTAACTGTTTTCAATGCATGGGAGGAGAATTCAGATGAAAATACTAGCAAATTTCTCTTCTGTGCCAGAGAGGTATGCAAACAAACAGCAGAGGTGAATTTCTAGATAAATTATTTTACTGGCTACTAGTGTCTGCCAGTTTTCATAGGTTCATCAGGATGCATGAGAGTTCCCCTATAAAGTAATTTATGTGCTGTGCTACAGAGTAACACTTGACTCTTTTGATCTTTGATATGAGGGATAATGAATTTGTAGGCACCTTCAGCTTCCTCAGCTTTTCCATGCAACCTAAGTGGAATAATGCTGCTGGTTCCATTTACTCGGTGATAAACAACACATTATGATTATCTCTAGTGTAAACTGAAAGCAGCCAGGATTTTCAAAACTACTGGTAGAACTTGATTAGAAAGCAAAGGTGCTTGATTTGCAATCGTACCGATCTTAAATAAAGTGAATAGATAAGAGAGACATATCACTTTGTAAACATTTTTTTTCTTGGTTGCTTAAACTTGTTTTGGCAGTTATTCTCATAATCATCATATAGTGAGGATGAAAGTTGTTTTTTATGGTTTTAATGAAAAATTTGGGATACGCCCTTCCAAAGCTGGGAAAATGATAGTTGTGATTTCTCTTCCTCTTTAAAGAGGCTGTACTTCTCTGACCCATACTGACACCACACGAGCAGGCTAATACTATGCACCTGAGGCCTTTCTGTACTCTAGTACAAAAGGGTAGTTCCTTGCTAAATGTCCTTACACAGATTTGAAAATATGCTCATTAATTCTCTGTGTAAAAGCTTTCCAAAAACCTTGTGTGGAAGCTACAGTCCAAATTGACTCTTTAGCTTAATTTCTCTTCACTTTCCTTCACAGGTATAAATGTGCTTCTAAAAATGTTGTTAAACATGTTATGAAGGAAATTCCTTAATTCTGTACAAGTGACTTAGACAGCAATCTGTCATAATTGCATGCAAGTTTCGTGCAGTCTTTCTTGGTACTTCTATGTCTCCTTCTGAAGGAAAACATGGCTGTGTTTTATGATAGCATTTTATTGAAGCATACAATGGTTCCTTCTTTTTTATCTTCTTGTCTGCTGTCGATGGCACTTCAGATGTTCCAGGTTTCCCCCTGGAAAAAGTAAAAAAAAAAAAAAAAATAGAAAAAAAAAAAACCAACACACACCCTCAAAAAAAGACAAGAAGAGAGAGCTGGGCTCCTGCTGCACAGCTCCAGAGCGCTGTGGGAACAAAGCACCAGAAGTGCTGGGAAGAAGGATGGAAAACCAGTGGGAATGGGCAGAAGTGCAAGGCAGTGGGGGAAGGGGCCACGGGGCGGTGGGGGGAATGGGAGCAGAAAGGAGCCAGAGCTGGTAAGCTGAGGAGAAACCCAGTAGGAGAAACTTCTTTGTTTGGGGAAGAGAACAAAGGGGAAGGAGGGATGATGGAAGAAGCATAGCTGTCGGGTTACAAGAAATTCATTATTCCTACCCACTCTCAGTCTGCACCCACAAAGGGGTAAACATAAACACACAGAGGGAACTGAGTAGCATGTGCAAAGGTACATGCTTCTTTTGCGCTGGTTGTGACAATTGACTATCTCTGTTTTTTGTTGGTTTTTTTTTTCCTCTCTTTTTTTGGCACTTAATTAACTTTGGACAAAAACAATTCGATATGAAAATGTAAAGCTGAAAATCTAAAATGGCAAAGCTACAGGTACTGACTTCATTGATCTTGACACACTGATGTAAATGTATGTATTTTTAGCAGTTCAGAAGTACTTGTTTCTCTGAGACAGGGCTGACTGCTGCAAAGAAAAATAACCTAAAACTTAAATTTGTGATGTATCCTGCTCCACTTCTCCTGGGGTACAAGAGATTTAGCAGGAAGAAGTTATCATTAACGTCAAAGCTCTAGTGCTGTTTGTATACATAACAGCTTTGGTTTAGGTTAAAAACTCCTGGTGGAAAACATTTATTTGTGGAAAGCAGATACGCCAAATTTTAATGGGAAATTAATACATACCTTCAGTCATCGAACAAACCATCTAAAATATCAAAAACAGAACAATACTTAGCTTTTCTAAGTTAACTAATATCAGTTCTTTGCTGTAAGACTGAATGCTTTCCTCCTAGCAATATTACAGCAGAGTAGTCAGCATTTCAATGTAATCTGCACTACAATGCCCTATGTTAATGCAGACAGATACTTCAAAAACAGAACAACATGTTAATGGTCCCTCTCATATAACTCTTGGGCCTAACAATTAGTAGCCCCTTTTATTAGCAGTTAAGTGCAGAAATATACCATTTAAAAATCTTACAACCTTTGTTCTGGATTTAGGTGACTTCAACAAAATGTGTCTTTACTAATCCTTTTTGTAAGCTTGCAAGTCTGTTGTAAATAGCATCCCCTGGCTTGTTGCCTGGAGTATAAGGCAAAGAAACAGGACAGCCTGTTTTGCTAAAACTGTTGGTTTCTTTTTTTTTTCAATTTATTTTAAGATATGAGTAAAGCCTGGCAAACTTTCTTTATTGGTCATGGATAAGTTTTTTTCCCAGTTCTTTATCTGCTATACTTGGAACTCTGAAACTGGTAGCTGGAAATGAAACTACTTATCTCCTTTTGAACGGGGTTAAACTGAATTTTCAGTTATAAAATTGGATTAAACATCATTTTTTTAATCAAGCCTGAAAAAATGGCTCAAAAGAGAGCATTATCAACTTCAGGAGCTTCTTCCTGTGAACGTGAACTGTTTATCAGAATAGCCATGCTCTTGCAAAGCAGACTGGCCAGTCCCGTTTTTGTTGTTTTGTAGTGTCATCACTGGCTTCACCTCTCACACATTTACCATTTCAATTGCTTCTGTTTTAGCACATGATGGCTGTGTTCTGTGCAAGATGTACAAAACCAGCAGCCATTGCTGGAAGTAAGAAGTGAAGTTGTTCTCTAGATTCCTTTTTCTGCAATGAAGTTACACCACCCTTACATATGCATCTCTGGCCCTGCTATTAACGAGGGAGTTCAAGCCTTAAAAGCAATCTCTTCTGCATGGTTGCAGTGTGATAAATATCCTCCAAAGGCTTGTTTACTTAGCAGTGGCCACTAATACATGGTCTTGTAATACCAGCTGTAGGGCTTTTCTGCCAACAGTTGGGGGGAGCAGCTGGCACTTTGGCTTCATCCGTGTTTAAACGAACTGAGTTGGCCAGTCAGTTCTCAGGGACCAGAAGGGCAGCTTATATACCTGGCTAAATTTGCCTTGCAATTTCCAGCTGTGACAGGAAAACCAACTTGCCCATTCATTTCACGTTCTAAAGAGTGAGGGAATAAATTTTTGCACATATAAAAATTTGGGGGTTTTATCTACACACAACTTTCCAGGGTTTACATATTTCTTTCTCCATCATAAATGATTAAGTTTTTCATTTTGTTGGAACTCCTTGCTGTCAGTAAATATTCCTAGTTTAAAATAGTTAGTGACCCATCTATGATAAGTTTTTTCTTCTCCATTGATCTTTTTTGCTTCTTTCAAATGTTCTCATTTCTCCTGTTGCAAGAGTTGTGTTCTCTCATTTGTCTCTCTGATTGTCTTGTCTCTGCTACATGAATCTGTCATCTGTTTACTTCTATAAGCAGTTACTGACTGTAAGACAGCCCACTTGTAAGTGAGGTACACAGTCTTTCACAAAACGAAACTGAAAACCATTTTCTTCAACATACCAATAACATGAACAGACTTCTGAAGATGCTTATTATACTGTTTCCTGGGAAGCTTAATCTATTGATTCATATTCAAGTTTTGTTGCTTGTATGTACTGGTACGTGTAAGGTCTTACAATGGAAAACATTTTCTTCCAACTTAGCTGTAGCACAAAATAAAAAAAAATCACTGGTATTGTGATTTTCAGTACTGTATTAGCTCAAATGGAGAAATTAATGTTTCATGATACCAGTTTAAGCTTTCAATTGCAGTAATACTAACCAGTCTGAAAAGTTACTTTGCAGATTTATTACAGAAGAGGAAGATAAAAGAACGACAAAAATTCTTATCTTCATGCAAGGCCAGGATGATCATTAATACGTAGACTTCCAAGTATTTATATATAAGCTGTACCTGATGTAGCTTTTTGAGAAATTATAAAAAGGCAATTTCTAGCTTCTACATTTTACTCATTCTTTTCCTGTTTAGGAGAGTTCTTCTTTATCTGCATAATTAGTCCAACAAGCAAGTGTTGATTTACCTCTCCAAAGTTAAAAAACAAACAAAATTTCACCACTGTATTGAAAAATTAAGCCATGTACATTAACAGCATCAGTCCTGAACAAGAGATTTTTCATCATTGTAGTTATATTAGCTTCTTAACAAATACTTTAGTACTTTTCTACTTTCTTAAGGTGGGAGAAAAATGCAGTATTTGCAGAATTGAGCATTTTCACAGAACATGTATAATTTGAACTGGAAAAAATTGATAAAAAAAAAAATCTGGTTTAAAGTAAAATATGAGTCCCAATAGTACCGTTTGTTAAACTGTTCTAAATGTTGAGAGCCAAGTACAATACCTGCCTGACTTTGAGTCAGATTCCACATAAGGATGGTGGCTTATTTCCACTGGGGCTCCCTTGGCTGGACTGCATATCCTGTATGTACATACGGCGTAAGGACGGCTCCTCTCTGGTAACTCTCTGGAGGTTTCATGAGTGAGCATAACCCGGGAGGCTGGTTTGATGTGGGAGTCTGTCCTTCTCACTTCATGTGAATTACAGTCCCTGTGAGTCAGAAGGACATAGTAAGAATACAGGCTAACACTGAGCTGACCCAGAGCATTTGGTGTCATTTCAACAAACCGAAAGAGCACAATCTGAGCCAAAAACATCAATATTCTAATTGAGGGAGTTGTTTGGGTTTTCAAGTCAAAACACAGCTTTCTTATTGCCAGACTGAGTCTTGAGATTTCTTCTTTGGGGGGCACAAAATATTTTACTTTTTTTTTTTTGTTCAGGAAGGAAAAAAGGATTCAAAATTCATGCATTCTCTTTTTCCATCGGACCTAGTTCTAACCAGATCCCTGGACCAACATACCAGCACTGGACGCTTCAGAGACACCTCCTGAAGAGTCAGAGGCACAGGGTTTGTTTCTCATGGGGCTAAAGCACTGGTGCTGGATTTCCGATGCTCTGGACTGCAAGATACATCAAAAACCCCTCTGAAAAGGCTTACTATCAACAATTTATTTTATAGACCTAATGTAGATATCTACAGCACAGTGATATGTTTCCAAAATAATTATATTAGATATAAATTTTCTATTATAATAAATTATTTAATCTCTTCATTTATTTAGAATATCTCTTCTTTGTAATAAAATATCAAATCTTCTCCATTTCAACTGAAAATAAACTGTTAGCAAAATGTTACTCCAGAACACCTAAATAAATTTATCTAAAACTGAGCTGTGAAAATTGTATTTACATGCATTCTTCCATTCAAGGAAACTCAAAATTAGTTTCTTTTAAGGGTACCAAAGTTGGCACAAATGGCACAATTCCCTGGAAGGCAAATATGTGCCTTGCTCTGTTTGAAGAAATCTGGCTTCAAAATAACAAAGTTATAGACTTTTGAAAACATGCATCCTGGTTTGCACAGCAGGTTTTTCTTAACATCAGAAGCAAACACCAGGATGTGATGTTCTGAATATTCACTTTCAGTATATTTGAAAGCTCACACCTACTTGTATTTGAATGTGTGATTACTTTAAGAACTGCATTGTTCTGAATCACAGTTACAGAAGGAAAAAGGCGTTGGAGACCTTATTGTTTATTATAAATCAGGTTTCTGCTTTCAGTCACAGAATGAGAGAATATAGGCATTTTACTCACAGGAACTATTATTCTTGTAGAAATACACTTTAGATAGGGCTTAGTGCAAGAACGACTGTGACCTAGGAAATACACTGATTCAAATAATTATGCAGAGAAAATATACTCACATTTCTGCGATGCTATTATCTTAATTTCTCAATTCATTGAAAACTGCATGCTTTCAAAGATCTCTTGCAGTGCTGCCCCTGTTGTTTCTTCCTGGCCAAAACTGGAAATGTGTTTTCCTCTATCTCTGTCTCAGTGGCACCTGGTGATTTATGTTCTCTTGGAAATAAATAATTCACCTTGAGATAGGAGAAACACAAAATTATTTTGAGTAACAAAAAGCAATTCTGAACCCTCACAGTGGAATACTGCACAGAGCTAAAAGGCATCAAATATGGTAACAATCAATAACATGCTCACAACTGAATGCATCTTTACCCGAAGCTTGGGATAGCATCTGTTAATTACTGGAACTATTGACCACCTTTGAGCTTCAATAACAGTTTTAGACTGATCTTTTGAATTAACAAGAAAGTATATTTCTGCCAGTTAGCATGGTGGGTGAGATTCATGACTAACTCAGTTCTGAGTTAGACAGCCCTGATTCCTCATGAGTGACAGAAGGTGGATAGGTGAGATAGGCAGGAGGTTAGACGTTTAAAGTAGGTGCTTAAAAATAAGTAAGGTAAATGGTGTCAAAATTAACTACTGTTTTCTGTGGGTTTGTTGTACATCCATCCCTGAATTCAGTAAGAATGTCCCACAACTTGAGACTACCATAAGCCCACTCATGGGTTTTGCTTGTTTTGATATTTTTCATTAAAATATTAGCTAAATGAGGGAAATAAATATTTCTTACTTTATTTCATTTTATTGCTTGAAATAATGAATGGTTCTTGTTTTACTCAAATGTTTGTCACATATATAAAAAAAAATCAGAAATTAATTTCAAATGTATTTACTTTCAGATTTTCCCTTTGGCTTTCATCTATCATAGTAGTAGAAAATATCCCCCAAAATCCCCTTTTATGACAGACTATAAAAATAAGAGCTTACTCTTGGTCTTACTGCAGTTCTGGACTCATACATACAAACTGATGTTCTGTTAGGAATTTAAGCCTTACTTTTAGTTTATTATTTTTCAAAAGCACATAGCACCCACAGCTCATTTTCTGCTGCCTAGGATCCTGATATCGTTTGCTTGAAAGGCTTATCTGTAGATATTAGGTATCAGTAGATATTAAACCCCAGTTTTAAAACTTCGAAAATCTAAAAATAAAATTAGTCTTTTTTTTTTTTTTTCAATTAATACTTGAGAATACAAGATTTCTAACCTGTATGGTAAGAAAATCATGAAATTTACATCCAAGAACTGTTTAAAATGTATTACTTTATGCTTGCAGACAATTTCTTTTGATGAAAGTTCACGCAGAACACAGAGAGGGTGAAACCAGAATGTGTGAACTCCTGCCCCTCCAATATTCTGGGCAGATTTACCATTGACTCTACCAGAAGTGCAATTTTTCAAAAAATCTTTAAAATAAAAAATTTTGGTTAGTTTTAGCTCTCATGAGAATAAGTTACAAGTGCTAGAGGGCATTCAGTCTATAGTCCTTGTCTGCCCACAAACTGCCACTCAGTATTACCAGATTTCTGCTACCTCAGTCCTGAACTCAACCTTACACCAGTTACACCCAACTGCGTAGTGGTTTCAAAGGTTTCCACGTGCAAAGTCCCTTTCTCTAGTACCTACCACTTACCTGTCTGCTACAAGCTTTCACTACGAAGCAACTAATTTTAGTTTAGGGCACCCCATCCCCACCCCCTATAGCAATACTCTAGAAACATGCTTTAATACTTACTTTGCCTTGCAAGCTCTTCATTAAAAAACCAAACAAACAACAACAACAACAACAACCAAAAAAAAAAAAAAAAAACAAAAAAAAACAAAGCAGAGAAAAAAGCTGTGATCATTTGATTACTAACTGGGTCGTGAATGCTGTATGCATTTTCAACAACTGCAAACTGGTTGGTTTGCTCCTGCCTCCTGCTCCAAGTAGCACCAAATAGAGAAACACATTTGGAGGAAAGCAATAAAGTTCATCAGTCTCTGAATATATAGCAGATGTTATCATTCCTTCCAAATCACCGTCCCTTATGCAACACAGCATGCCTGGGATCTAACTGCCGAGCTACCCTGAAAAACTGTACTTCTGCATACCTCATCTGTAATGGTTCTCCCTCAACATTACAACAGGTCTGCTGCTTTTCTAGAGGACTGAGGGTCTTTTGTCATAAAAGCAAATGCTTCATCAGAGCTTAAGTATGGAAAACGGTTTTCTTTCACAGGCAAGAATACATGGATTCAGTGTAAATTTTCAATAACTTTGCTTCCTATTTAAGATGGAGCCTCACTGTGACTTTATCCTTGAGAAAAACATTAATGAGTTTGAGGGACCATCAAAACCCTGAGGCTGCTCACCATCTTAGGGAGACAATATTACAGTCAGGAAAGCCATTTGTATTCCTAAACGTTCCTGAGAAGCTTGAGTAAGATGTTTGCAAGGAGGTCCATCAGATTTTTAAACGAGATTGGGGTTCCATAAGGAGAGGACTCTTTAACAACAAATGCAAGTTGCCACTCTGATCCTTCAGTCCACATTCCTAGATTAAGATGCATTACATTCATATTTTATTGCTCTGGTAATTGAAAAAAAGGACTTTGAAATGGGAACACAGAGATCTGGTCTTAATGCCACTGGGATTTTCTTTAAGTGTTTATCTGGTCCTCTGTCTCTACGGCCTCTTGGTCCAACATAAGTGTATTAATTCATGTAACACAGCATGAAATACAGCAAATTTATAACATTACTTTGCCAAAATTTGGTGTTATATATGGGGAAATAAATCTGAAGTCTAACCAGCTTTTTAGGTACCTACTGGCTGGTCTCTTCCTTTTTTGAGCACATGGTTAAAATGGGAGGAGCAGTCATCTTATTTTAATGATTTTTAACATTTGTGACATTTTTTTGCTCCATCATTTTGGTACTTGATTAACAATTGTGAACGAAACCCTGCCATCATTTTTGCAAATGGGGAAACAAAAAGAAATGCTTGTGAAACAAATGTTAGTATAACAACATCTTCTAAAATTCAACAGAAATCTGTTACACAGTGGAGCTATTTGTTAACTCAGAACACCTGAAAATGTCTTCATATAAAATGAAATTAAGTATCTTCATATATAACGACAGCAACTGACCTCCTGGATGACACCATATTAGGAAAGACAAGATGACACATATGATGCAAGTAAAAAAGTTGCTTTTCATGTTGGAAATATTTCTTACTCCTTTTAGAGGTTCTGTACTATGGGTAAAAAAATATCAGAAACTGTGATTATTAGCCAGTGACATTATTATAAACTGTGAGCTTACTTAAAGGTGTTTTCATATTTGGATCAACTAGGAGGTGAAAACTGTCTTTATAATTCTGTATAACACTTGATATTTAATGACCTCCTGAAATTCCTATTTACTTAATTCATTTGATAAAGCCTTGAATTAGACTCAGAAAAACTATAACCAAAAAAAAAAAAAAAACAACACCAAACCAAAACACAAAAACAAACAAACAAAAAAAGAGTGTAAAAAACCCTATGGTTAAATTGCAGTTTTCTACTGTATTGGAATAGCTGTAGAGAAATTTAATATTATTTATAAAATATATTTTTTATGTTATGTATATGAAAATATATAATGTTCGACTTCCCCTCTTCTACTGACGAGTCCAGCAAGCAAATGTGACTTGTCACTAACACTCTCTGCCTTTCATTATTTCTCTGTATGTCTGTGTCACTCTTATATGTGTAATGTTCAGCTTGTAACTTGCAGTGAATAAACTACCATTAACCACTTTGAGTAGCTATTTTTAATTGCAACAATCTTTAATTTTTATATGTGCATGCTGACAAATTCATCAAGTTCTTAATTTTGCTTTTCTGTATGAATTGAGCAGCTTTCTTGATTCCCAAAAGAAGTAAATCTGGTAAAAAATCAACAAGGTATTTTATTTCTAACAAGAGTTATTTGATCTCTAAAATTCTTGAGTGGCTTGAAGACCAACTTTAAGCTAACACTCTGGAATTGGGCTTCAGAAAACTTCAGGAATCGTTCTTAACACAGGATCCACTTTTAATATATAAATTACTGGTGTGGGTGACTCATTATAAACCACCTTCAGCATTCTGTCTTCCACCAGAGCGAGGCTAATGCAACTGGTAGGACTGTACAGGAACAAGAGCAGGGCCATATGCTTGGTGGGCTGCTCAGCTACACACTGAAAGCAACTGATTGCAGTACTGTGTGGGCTGGCTTTCTGTCCCGTATGTAACACCAGGCAAGAAGTTATACTGAATAAAACTCTTGAAAGAGCAAATGAAATCAGACACAATACTGTAGCCTGACATCATCTTTGGAAACAATCTGTGAAATCCATGGGCTGGTATATCTAAAATAATGTTTAAGAAGAACAGATGTGACTTCCTATGGCCCTGACCCTCCAATATGCCTGCACCTATGTGGAGTCTTTGGCCTTCAGTGACTTGTTTGTGCAGAACTCCTTGCAGAGCCCAGTAAACATAAATCCCTGCTATGAAAAAACAACAGAGGGGGAAAGTACAACTTAACTTCCATCTGGAACTTCTCTTCTCAGGACTTTTAAAACTGTATTCAGTAAGTGACATGTCATAACCACTTGTAGCACCTACAGAGTTAGATACATACCGCACTAGTTCTGTGAGTAATTGTGAGACTGCTCATGTGCACTGTGTCTTTGGTTGACTGGGATCTACAGAGCAAATGCTCCCATACCTGCTTACTAGAATATTTGACCCTTCAACTTTGAATCCAAATTAATACATTCTTTTAAAAGGATCATAAAAATCCTCTCATGCTTAGCTAAATTATTTTGCTTTCTGCAGTAACAGAGCATGTCCACTGTTACCAGAGGCTCTTCTGCTTTGTCATAATTTTGTCCTTCGAGCATCTGAAAAAACACCAAGGTGGAGAGGATCAGGGCTCCTGGGAAATACGGCGTTAACATAACCCAGGCTTGTTGCCATGAATAGGAAATAGCTTACCCCTAAAGTCAATTTGCCTAATTGATTAGAAGCCTGATTGCATCCCTGAAGGGCTGGATGCCCTGAGGGGATATGCATGCACAGAGGCAGGGAGCTTACAGGGCAGCTTCACAGAAAAGGAGTCTCCTGTGCTGCTGGAGCCTGGGCTGAGAAATCATTTTCCACTGACCACTTCTGGACCAGTGCTCAGGCCCATCTCCAGCGTGCTCCCAAGCACAGCATCAGCTCAGGAGACTTGTAGAGAGGGTCCCAGCCAGAGCAACCGAGCGCTACCTCCTGCCGGCTGCTGACAGGCCCAGCTGGCCCAGAAGCCAGCCAGTATGAGGACACTCAGCCCCCTGCAGTGAGGCTCTCCAGCAGAAGAAATGTTGTTTTGCCCACCCAAATGCTCCCCACCCCTAAGCAGTGAGCGGTTTGCTTCTTTCGTTGCTCCTGCTCCTTCACTTCTCCATAGTGAGAATCAGAAATGCCCAATGATGGAAATCCCAAGACTGGGCAAGCTTCCCAAGGGTCAGAAACAACCCAAGAGGCTCCGTGGTTCCCTAATCAGCTCAGTGAAGTTGCCCTGTGAAGCCCAGTGTCAGGAAGCAGTTTACAGTACAGTAACCCAGCCCCTCGTCTGGGCTTTTTCAGCTTGGCTTCATTACTATTACCATGATAAAGACCAGCATTTTTTTTTTTTTACTTCCCTTTTGCCTCTTCAAGTCTCCACTTGCTCTTGACTTTTCTGAATTTCACTTTGATACCTTGACACTTTGGTTGTTCTCCCAGACAGATATAATTACAAAAGTGCACATAAACTTTTTTTTTTTTTTTTTTCGGGAGGGGGGGGCAAGGGAGTGAGGAGAAAGCATGCGTAACAAAGACATGATGTGAAGATTTGCCAGCAGAAATCACCTCCTCCCAAGGCTCTCCAGGTCTTCTCTGCAATTCAGAGGGCTCAGAAAGTTGCAACTGTGGGACATAATCCAACATTCAGGTTTAGCATAAAACAGAAATAGCAAAAAGTGAGCCCAACACGATAAACAGAGATTGCAGACTGCCAAGGGTGTTTCAGTGTGCAATACTCCACCTTCTTCCAATGACACCTCACCATTCTTACCTTAAGAAATAATTTGAAAACAGTTCAAATTTTAAAAAGAAGAAAAACCCACGTGAAGGCTCATTCAAAGCATCAGACTGCAAAACAGCATGGTGGTTTACAGTCTGCTACAGTACTCATTCAGTGCTGATGTGAATGAAAATGCCCTTTCCTGCCTGCCCTTCACGCCCCCACCCCCCCACCCCCCCCCCCCCAATATCTCCACCACTTGCTGAAATTCCTGGACAGTCCCCAAACCCAATACAACCCTCTCTCCCTAACTTGTGGGACTTAGTGACCCCCATGTTACCAGGGATGCAAGGTCCAAAAGAATAATAAATGTTTTTCTGGGGCCCCTTATGAAAAGTAATCTCTCTGATCAGAGCTCATCACAGAACTCAGTTCTATTTTCCTGAGAGCAGAAAATGAGTCACAACTTCAGTTAGGGTTCACTTGGGAGTGTCTTACAGAGATTCTCCTTTATGTCAGTACAAAAAAAGGCAGTCAGCTGGTGAGGGCAACACAGCCGTCATCCAGACTCTAATGCGGTGTAAAAAGGGGTTAGACTTTTACTCTGGTGACATTCATAAACCACCCAGAACAAAGACACATGGGAAAAGTGAGCCTAGCTTCAACAGAAGAATTATTTTTATTTCTGTTATCTCTATTTCAATGTTTAGTTCTGTCACTAGACATGTTACTACATTATTAGGAAGTGGGGCTGTATTTCTATCAGGAAGATAGATCTTGTTCCTTTTTAGCCTATTACTTCCCAACTCCTTTTTTTCTAGGCCATTAGTCCTTGTACATTCATACACTTCACCATTACAGCTCCTGATTTAGTATTCTGAGGACCACTAATAGAACCACTAGACCCAGCTTTAATCCTTTTGACAGAATATAATTATATTCCTCCTGTATTAATCTTAGAGTCCTTAATCCATCATGCAGTGACCCAGATGACATAGTAATGGATGCATTTATTAAACCTGTGGATGACACCAAGTGGGAAGAGACTACCAGAAAGCTGGTCTTAGAATACAAAGTGATTTTGACAAACTGGAAACGCGGTCTGAAGAAGCAGCAGGCTGTCCAACACAGACAAATGGAAGACAGTGTGCAGATGCAAGAATAATCCACTACATGAGGACAGGCTGCAAAACTGCTGGTTAGAGAGTGAGCTCTACAGAGATGAAAGCTAAGGGGCTACCCAAGATTGCAAGTTTAGCAAACCCAAACACTGCAAGAGGAACTATAAACGTAAATCCAATCTGGAAATCACAAAACATACTAATTAAACTGTATGCTGCACTGTAGTTTCAAAACGAGTACTGCACCCAGTTGTGTGTGAGGTGCTTCAAGAGGGACACAGAACAGTTAAAGTGAGCAATGAATGGAGGTCTAGAAAATGCAATTAATTAAAATGATCTTAGCTTAAGAAGAAAAGACTAAAGACAATATGGTCTGCAAACTTGTAGAAAGGAAATGATGTTTTTTTCTATTTATTTAGTTATTCCAAGGGGAAAAATGCAAAAAAGGAATGGGTTTAAGTTGCAGGAAGAAGGTTAAGGTTCCAGGCTGAAAAATACATTTTAATGGTAAGGAGAGGGGGGCTCTGGACCAACACTGACAGAGAGAGCAGGTCTCCAAGAATATGTTAGATAAATATCTGTCAGTGGTGAGTGGGTATTATCTGAGGCTGTGCTGGGCAGGGGAGTGGATTAGATTAGCGTTTCTTTAGAAGAAAACAACCTTCCAGTTCTACAATTCCAATAGTCTAGTAAACCTGAAGAATTTTCAGTCAATATAATTTTCCAAGATCCTCATCCCTTCAAAAAATGCTTAGGTTTTGACAAGGGTTTCATAAAAATAAACCAAAAAACTTATGAGTTAAGATATCAGTTCACCTATATTCTACCATCTTCTACAAAAGCTGTTATGTATTTGTAATATTTTATTATAATATGATACCAGGAAATGATTTTGTCTTATGCTTAATTAAGTAAAGAGTGCAACAACTCATGAACACTATACAGGCTTTTTTAAGGCCATTAGTCTATAGAAATTACTTCTGAAAATACCATAAATTCTATTTACAGTACCCAATCTTAAAAAAATAAAATCAACACTCCTGTATGGGGAGATGTATTGCCTAGAGGGAACCATCTGTCTGCATGCTCTCTTGTATGCTTTTCTGTTAATTCTTATGTCTAGAGACAGAAAAACAAACACAAAGGAATGACAGGCTGATTTATTATACTAGAGTATTAAAAATAGATTCTGTAAAAATGAATAAAATAATAGCTTAAACTAATTTACATAAATGTCTTTACCTATGATGTATTAAATGATGTATTTCAACTACAGTTTATAAACATGAGTTAAAACATTCTTTTTAATTTTCTGTTTCAAAACATATGAAAAACATCACAAAAAAAATATTTTTTAGATTACACAAACCAGCTGTGTATAACACAATACACAGTTTGGTAACTTTTCTTGAAGCTTTTAAAACACACTGGCACATGGGACCAGATTCGAATCTTGTATAAAGCTGAAACATTCCTACCTGGATTCAGTGGATTTATACTAATACCCAATGTTACTTTTTCTTTCTTCTTTTCTTTCAAGCAGAGAACGGACTCAGACTTATTGCAGTTACAAATCACAATTAAGTTTTACATCATTGGTAGTGTACCGTTGGACTTTACTGTGAGATCACTCTGCACTTTACAGCAGGACAGTAGAATATTTTGTTGATATTTTTTTCCCCTCCAGTCTGAAGGATTTTTTGCATTTCCAATAAATTCCAAAATTAATTTTCCCAGGCTTGAATGACACCCTCTGAATCTGTTCAGGATTTGACTGTATTGTCCTTTAATCACCTCACAGAAATTCCCAGCCTGGTAGATAGCTCATTCTGTTCTGAATTGTTAGAGTGTTGTATTTATTATTAAAATTATAAATTGGGACATATTTTGCATGTGCTTTCTTAGAGGATCTGTGGCACTTCAAACTATGTTTGGCTTCATTTTTTCATTGCAGTTGCAGTCTTCTGTTTGAAGAATGCCTTTGCCAAATATGCAGAAGGAGAAATGGAAAATGGTTTGGGGGTTTAGGTCTCTTAACACCTTCTGTGAAGTATCGCTATCATTGATTGCATAGGCAAGAATATGCAAAGAATTTGAATCCTCCCCCTATGAGAAATACTTGTTTTAATATCAACAATTATACATCCCTCTGTGGGCACAAATAGATTTCCTTATCCTTAAAACATATTTAAGTGTAAGCCTTTTCAGTCGCAAAGTACATCTTGGAAAAAACACTCCCATGTGTAAGGATCTGACCCTAACATAGACTATTAACATACTTTTGATTTACAGTCTTGTAAATTCAATTTATGTACTTCCTACATGGATGACAACTACAGTTTGTATTTTCTCCCTGAACATACTTTAACATGCATAGACAGTTCAAAGAACACACTAGTCCAAAATGAGCTCCTGGCCTCTTGAGGGCACAGCAAAGTTTGGTTCCTGCAGCAACTGCAATTCCTCTACAGGATCACTCCAATTTGGCTTTCAGCTACAGTAAAGCAAATCAAAAGCAACCTCTTGGTGCTAGTGTGGATATTGACCAAAAGTTAACACTATATACATGTATAGAAAATTCTACCTGTGTATCCCAGAGGTGTGTCCTGGTTGCTATGGGAGTGGTAATCATGAATTTCCTGGCTAGAGTATGATCAAAATGCTTGCTTTCAACACTGCATTAATGTTGGTTTTCACACTTGCAAGATACAGATTTTAGCTGTAGTTTAGGTGTTCCTAAATGGAATAAACTTTTTTTCCCTCAAATTGTGCCAGGATGATAAACTTAACAACAACAACAAACAAACAAACAAAAAACCCAAAACAAAACAAAACAAAACCCAAGCCAAAACAAAGGTTGAAAAAATAATAGTCACATACAGATGAAACCCTTACAGTATTACCTTCAGCATTTCCAGCAAACCCCCACCAGTTTACATCCAAACTGGTGGCTCAATGTACCTGAGACAGCTAATTAAAAAAGGAAGTGGTCAAAGTCATGCTTTTTTTGTAAACTTCAAAGGTGATCCCTCTCCTTCCTCCTCTTTACATTTTACTGTCTGGCTTTCTGCCCATCCTGCAGCTGTTAGCTGAGCCTGTGTTTCATGGCGTCAAACCTGCCTCCTCACGGTCCATAAAGTTACAGCAGGGATCATGATACGCAGGTGTGGAAAAGCCCGAAGTGCAAGATGGGCCCGTTAATGATTTTTCTGGCACCCCATGCTGAGCTGCTGAAAAAAGACAGCAGCTTGCAGTAGGCAAGGGACTCTTTGTTTGCAAAGGTATTTGAGATCGTATTACTTCTCCCACAGCAAAGGTGTTGGGTTTTCACTTTAAGGTTGTTTGCAGAAATGATTCACCTTTTATACAGCTTTTAAAAAATGCTTTGAGGCTTTAATTGGACACAGGATTTGCATCACACCAGTATGAAAACTCTTACTTTTCATTTAACCACTCATTAAATCATTCAATGATCTTACTCAATGATAAGCAGCTAGCTCCCATTATGTGGACTTAACAGAGGAAAACAAAAATCAAATCTTTAGGGGTTCATTTATGTCATAAACTTTAATCTGGGAATTTCTGCACCACTTTACATTGGACAATGAAGACAATGAAGTCAGAGGGAACTAACTGCTGAAAAAAAAAAAAAAAACACAAACAGGAAAGAGCACAACAATTTGGTTTTCTTCTTGAAATAACTGAACAATGTAGTAACCAATAACTAAAACTCTTAGCTTATAAAAATCACTTTAAAGTCTCCTCTATTTTAAACATTGCTCAAGCTCTTATCTGAGCTTGTGCCCAAAGAACACCTTTAAACTTCAGTTCAAAAGTTTTAGAAATGGGTGACTGAAACTAATACCCTATAGCAACCATTTTCCAGATCACACAAGTGACACAGGATATTCTCTATCACTCAGAATCAATGGGACTTAAATTTGCAGGTCATCCAAACACGGATGCATGGCCCAGATTTCACAAAATAATTGGTGCCCAAGTTCAATGAGTGTCTATCTCCCACTAGGAGAGAGAGAGCCTGAACTGTTGTGATTTAGACTTTAAACTCCATCCCTGAGCCCCTTAGTTAGGTGCAGGATGCTAGTGCTTCTGCAAACTCTAGGTCCTAGAGCCCCCAGCACCCCAATCTTTAGATATCTATATTTTAACCCTGGCCCTTTGCATCAGTGCTTTAAAGTTGGGCAGTATTTTGGTGCTAACAGAGAGTGAGCAAATAAGGAGTGAAAGAAACAGCTAGTGAGGAACATATTGTGAGGGGATGGGAGGTTTAAGAGGAGCTACAGAGGCAGAAAAGTGCCAGCTGCACTGTCACTTCTGCTTTTTGTCCATACATCATTTACTTTTATCAAAAGTTTAGCAAAGTAGGGATTTGTCTACACATAATTCTGTAAGAGAGTTACATTTTCTATTGCTATAACTCCTAAAGATACATTGCTGCTGGGCACTGCCCAAAGTTCAAAGATGCAGGTTCAGTTCTGGAACTGCATGTTCATCTATACCCACATGATGCATATGCCCCCTCCAGCAAGCAACAGTAGATGAATTTCAGGCTCCTGACCCACTCACATGGGTTTTTTTCCTAATAATTCCTTTCCTTGAGCAACTATTTCTGATGCAGCTATTCCTAGAAATTCAAACCAGGACCATAAATGAGTTGGAATCAGGAGCATTATGCTTCTGCTACCACTTCAGCATTTGGTTGTGTTACTGAGCAGCATCTGAAGTTGTGAGATAGTAGAACATCTCTTTAAGAAAGACCAGTGGAAAACAAAATGGAACTTATTGTCTTCAACAGTGAAGAATACAGTGTGGTTTTCTCCATGTCTGCAGTTACAACTTGCGCAGAACTGGCATGGCATGGCTTTGCTGACAAACAAATGGATCAGGAGCCTTTTCTACGGACATTAGGGAATGATGTGCATGTGTTTCATGTTGCTCTTAAGTCCAGTTTTGACAACAGAATTCTGAGGGAACTTGGTACACGTAAGACTCTATCTCTCTTCCAGTAACTACTGTGGAAACTGTGCCAGTACCTTCAGCATGGAAATATAACACAAACTTCTCATCCCAGGGCTCCACAAAGATGATCTGTATCCCAAAAAAGCAACCAAAGCTCAAAAACCTAAGTCAGGAACAGAATTGTCAGAGTATCTATGTACAGCAGGGAAGTAGGAAAAGAGATACAGAGAAGGTAGCAACTCTCTGTATTCTTACTAGAAGCTTAATTCCCAGCTGTCAGAAGGAAAAGTGAGCTCATGAATAATTGCTTTTGCTGGTTCCCTTGACCATCAGACTAACCTTTAGTTACACATCCTTCATCAGTCTGTAATAACCTACCCATCTGTGCCAGCAGATCCATTTTAACAGTAAAGCACAAGAAACAAAATCTTCTTTTAAACTCAACAAATCTCAATAGCATTTGTGCTGCACCCATAAGCCACCTAAATTACATGAACTGGCCTTTATCATTCTGTTTGTGATGCCCTAAAACATCTTCCCAACCGTATGTTACACAGTTCATGAAAACTACCCTGCCATAAGCTTTTCAAGAAAGAAGCTCTGACCTTGCAGCTCTGGAGGGTGATGAGCCAGTCTTCTGTGCTCTGGCAAAAACATAAATTCTTAAAAAAGCATGTTAGAAACTGAAAAGCTGAGGGAGACTGAGCATGGTGGGTGTGTGTTGGAGAACACTGTGGTAAATTATCTGCTCTGCCACTGGACTGCTCAATGACCACATGCATGTTATACAGTCTTTTTGCACCACAACTCCCTTCTCTGGTGTTGACGGCAGCACAACCCTCACCTTGCAACGAGAGGTTACAATGAAACACATAAACAAACAATCTTAAGGACTGTGACGTGCTGAAATAGAAAAATAACTGAGACAACAGATTTATATGAGATGGCTTTTTAGGTTCTACCTTTCTCTAGGCTTTTGTAGGATTTTTTATTCCGATATTCCCAACCTTTGTTTTTACGGATACTGCCAGCAACAGTGAGTGCCATGAGCAGCATCCTGATTTTTGCTGCATTACAAGTCCCCCTTGAAACGCCTCAAAGCCAGCTATAAGCTTCAAGGAGTAAGCATCTCACCTCCAGACTTGTTCACCTGATCTTCACGGGCAATTAAGGACTCTGTCTGGGTTCAAGCTGCTGAGCACCCCACTGGGACTGGGTTATGGGGTTTTCCCTGGCAGCCTCAGCTCTGCCCTCCCCAGCACAGCTGGTGCAGTGGCAGCTGCAGCTCCCAGCCACATGCTACACTGAGATGACTTGTACGCCATCAGTGACATGTACCACAGCAGGGCATCCCCTGCCCTACTAAATCCTGTAGGCTACTTAAAACACATAATGGTTATCAATGTTGCACACTGGCAAAATAGTTTGCCATCTCCAGTCTGTAGCAGCTTAGTTGTGGAATACATTTTGATTTAAACAAATACCTTTGTGATATCAAACTCTGATTTATTCCAGCTTATTTGTCCAACATTTAATGTTATGTTACTATGATATGCTCCTTCTTTGTTTGAATTCAAAGGCTTTAAACCTAAGGCTGAATGAGGCACAGCGCAATGCAGTGCAAGGTTAAATCTCTATTTGAACGTGGATGAAGCACCAGGCTAGCAGGGCTATCCTGCTTCTTATAACCTTGCTAGCTTACTCAGAGAATAAGAAGTTTCTAGTACACCTCAATTTTTCCAGACTTGTTTGCAAACTTTTTCACTTAAATATTTGGGATTTGCAATTCTTCTTGAATTCTGATTGGCCAGCTTATCACAACTGAAACTAGTATAACCTATAGCCATGTCTATATGCATTTATTTTAAAATTGAAATACTGTTTTCAACTGTAACAATTTCAAAACTATCAAAATGCTGAAAGTGTGTGAAATTTAAATCAAATAAAACACATTGTGAAATCCAGCAAAGTTCAAACATATAAATATTTCCTATTTATTCATTGCTCCCTATTTCAGTCAACTCTAATCACAGAAATACTACAGAGCATCAAAACTTGATAAATGCATGAGAACATGCCAAGGGCTAAACCTTTTCTGATCTGGCAACCAAGAGGAAGGTGGGAAGAATTCTGAGGGAACAGCCAGAGTGAGAAGTGAAGCTGCAAGGCTGTGAGATGGTGATCAAAGGGCACAGGGACTCCCAGGCACAGTGAGAAAAAACATTACCGTCCTGGAGAGATGAATGAAGAAAATTGTAAAAAACAGGGTTCTCTCTGTGCTATAATTCCCCCAGTGCTGTTCAGAAGAGGTGATTTTTAGCTGCTACCTTAGCCCAATTCACATAATTTCATTAGCTTCCTTGAATTCACGTTTTTATCTCAAATAACATCCCAAGCTCTAGAGTGCATTACACTATGCACTGGGTGCAAATACAACACCAGATATGACCACGTTCCAGGGACTACCCACCCAACTTCTTAAATCCAAAGGCTTAACAAGATGATGTTTGAAAAATGTTTCAGCTAAGAATCTTGAAAGGCAAATAGTACAGCACATGTTAGTAAGAAACAAATTAATCAGCTGACTGTTGTCAGCAACAGCAGTCTCTATACCTCAAGCAAATAACTTTCAGACTCAGAAGATGATTGTGTTTTAAAGCAATAATTAATGCTGTTAATTTTTCTCTTAGATAAAAAAGAAATTTTTCTCTATTACAACAATAAGGGGGTTTTGAGGCAATTTCTACTGTAATTTGGAGCATAAAGATCCCTCAGGTATGGTACAGACAGCTATCAAAGCAATGGGAGAGAAACCATGTAAATTAACAAACAAACAACACCCCCACATCACCCCCCCAAAAAACCCAAAACAGCAGAACACTCTGCTCCTTAATTCTGAAGTCCTGATACTGATCATTTTTTCAAGCTGGCACACCTCAGTGCTGCCCCATAGCTCTCCTTAATATATTTTTTTTCTGGTACTGAATGGACTAGAGAAAAAAATTTCTGAGCACATGCAATAATTCAGGTGGTAGAAGATGACCATGGTGGGGAAGGGGGGAAGAAGTGTTTTTTAGCATATTTGAAGACTTTATCACTTTGAGCTAGATCTGAAATTTAAAATACTGTCTTAAGATTCTACTTTCTTTTCTGCTCCTGACTTAAGTTAGCCACCTGTTTCTATGAGTAGCATCTATGGATTGTGTATATTAGTTTTTATGTAGCAATAATGGTTTTTAATGTTCAAGAAGGAGCTGTATGTCTCAAGTTGGTCAAGAGATGGACACACAGAAAAAGATCAGTGAATACAGGGTTTCAAGACCTGCTGCAATCAGAGCAGTGGGATGAGCTATTAGGATGACTGTGGTCTGAGCACTCTGGATGAACTCAGAGAACTTGTGTAATGCTCAGGCAACAACATATAGGTAGCAGTGGAGAAGAAGAAAATATCTGAGGGTATTAGGAAAGCAAGGCAATATGGGGTACTGAAATGGAGAAAGGCTTTAAGGAGCTTTGAAGATAAGAAAGTAGGGGGTTCCAGTGAGAGGTTCTTCCATGGGAGTGGCACAACTCAAGCAATAGGCCAAGAAGTTATTTTATGCTCTAATGAATCGAAGTATCTGTCCTGGAGGAGGAGAAGGACTAAACATCATTGTATTATCAAGGTGGGACAAAATGTAGGCCTGATCAATGGTCCAGTGCAACAAAGAGATGACACTCAGACACAGTTCTCCCAGTATCTACTAACTGGAGGGAAAAAAAAAAAATGTGCTGTTTCATCTTTAGCAGCAAGGAAGAGGAAAGACAGCCCCACTTATTTAAAAACAGTATATGCATAATATTTAGAACTAGTGATATAGAATATATTTTTTACTGAGATCATTAGAATGGGGAATTTAATTGTAAAGCCTGGAAGAGAGGGAATAATATAGTCACTGTTTGAAATCCCTCCCTATGTTGCAAAGCACAGACAAGGCCTTCACAACTCAAGTGATACATTAGCCTCATGTGCAAGGCCGGACTACCCCTCTTGCACCTTATGGACATATGAATAAAGTATGATTAAAGCCAAGAAATATTCCTTGAATGACTTGTTAAGATTATTTTTGTTATTATTATTAAAAAAAAACCCCACACATCAGAGAGGTATTAAAATTAGAATTAAAAAAAAAAAAAAGTATGGTTATAACATAACTGTCTCTTCAACAGGTGGGGATTGACAAGTTACAAATATTTTCCTTTTTAGTTCAGATAACTTTTTACAACAATTAAATCAGCTATCGAGTGCTTTGAAGCCAAGTGTAACCAAACCACCCACTGACTTATGAGTAACTGTAGAAATGGCTACCAAGTGCAGCTCTGGCAAGGCCACTGGAAAAAACTGCCAACAGACATGGCCTTTATTTCATACACTGAGCTTAGTAATTATAGAGCAAAATTCAGCTGAAAGGACCCAGTGAGGGCTGGGATTTTCACACTTACCTTAGGAAATATTTGCTCAGTTTCTTTTTGGGGCTTCGTGTGTTTATGACAATGAGGTGTCCGTTGGTGGCATGCCGATCCCTGCACTCTGGCTGAGTGCTGTGGGCAGAAAAAAGAAAACAAAGTCAGAAGAATTTGTTTTCTAAATAGGATATTCAACTCATGATGGTGTATTTACCCCTTGATGTGCCATCCTAAAGTGCATCTTCACCTGGCAAAAAGAAACTAACATAACAAGCAGGACTGGTTCAGAGATTATATTTAACTTGTGCAAGCCAATCTCTATTTTTTTGAAAGAAAAGAAATACTTCTGAACAGGACTACATTTTGTTTTTTTCTATACTTTACTCTCTTTTTATCCTACATATTTTCTTTTCCTTGGGCTGTATTCTGCTCTCATTTACCTTCAGTGGAAGTAGACAGTAAATGCTCTAATGTCAGCAAAAGGCGTCCAGTTTTACATCGGCATAGCTGAAGTAGCTCTTCCATGCTCTCTCTCAAGCAAAAAAAGTGGAAGTCACCAACGAAAGGAGGTCCTGTCCCTTCCTTCTAGTATTTGTACAGCTATGTTGTAAACTATATCTGGAAACCAGCTCAAAACTAACCTGAAGAAAAATTAGCAAACAAAGTGAGAAGATGATTTTCTTCCAGATCAGGTCCAATATCTGCCTCCCAACATGCGTGGCATGAGTCCCAGCAGGAGCACAAGCCGGGAAGAGCTGGGGTGACACCTTCACTTTAGACAGCACATTTACATCAATCCAAAATTATTGTGAAACTACAATCCTGGCCTAGTTCACAATTAAGGGAGGCAAATCAATAGGAAGAACAAAGAAACGCTCAAAAAAAAGGACTATCTTTTTCTTTTTGTTTGAGCTCTGTGAACTGGCTCACTTTGGTGTCAGACAAGAGCTAGCAGGAGAGCAAGGACAGGAAGGGGAGGGGAGCAGGACTCGGCAGCAATAGCTATTATATCAGCTTAGCTGTAGCACCAACCCATCACTTACAGCATCTGTGGTAAGCTGATTGTTAACAACAGAAAAACCTCAAAACTCTTGAAATGATTTTTTTCTTGCCGGCTAGGAAAATACAGTGGTTCTTCCTGAGTTCTTTCATAAGAGGCAGGTATACATGAAGATACAAGTTTTGACTCAGAAACCAAGAACTGAAACACTAGGGCTTGGAACACAGAAATTCAAAGACTTTTTCAGGCCATCTTGCCTCTCTTTCAATAGAAAAAGGGGGAGATGGGGAGGACCCTATTAATCTTTGTGCAAAGGCTGTTCTGATGAAACCTTAAACACAGTGATTTTACTCCAAGTGGTTATTACACTTCCATGAGACCTACAGTCGTGCAGTTGCATTGGCTCACTATTTGTTCCCATAGCTTCCTCCATCTGCCTCAAATCACTGTTGGTCAAGTGGCTGCTACCTGCAGCTCTGAGGAGCAGCATACAAGCAGCACTGCGCTGGCATTTCAGAAATGTCTGGATCTGTCTCTGTGGAAGCAGCATAGGTGTAACAGATTTGCACATTTTCGCTTCCAGGCATGAGCCAGAGGTGTAAAGGTTCACAACTGAGGCAGCAAAGGAAACCTCAGCCATGAGGTAGGTTCAATTTGGATCAGTTGATGGCGAGTTTCATGCAAAAGTTCGAATCAACATGTCAAACAATTTACAGACTCTTAGATGAAAGACTTTGTTACAATGATTTACTGAATAAAAACATAATGAAAAGCTGCTGACCTCATTCATTATTTGACAAGTTAAGGCAGCAATGATAACTGTGTGGATGCAATACACTGATTTTGTAATGGATCTGATTTAAAATTTCCCTGTGAAATTCCACACTTGGCAGCAGGCAGATTCAGAATGAGCATATCTAAACAGGCCAAATTCAACTAGGAAAGATGCTGACCAGCATGATCTAGATTTGAAACTGGAGCAGAAGTTGGATGAGAAACCTCCAGAGGTCCCCTGCAACCACCTGCAATGCTTTTAAGTAGCAGTAGATTTGATCCAGTCATTTTAACAGAGGCACCTTGATTCATTTGAGTACTTCACCAAGAGCATTTACAAATAGTAACAGCTGAAGTCATTACCAAAACTGAATGACTCTCTGGCCTACCTCCTTTGGCCAAACACCAGTCACTGCCCTGTCTATATGACAGCCAGGAAGAAATATAAAGGACCCCTGAACAGCAGGCAGGGTCAATAATTAGTTTGGCCCTCCTGCTTTTAAGATGTAATGAATAAAGACAGGATTAGATGAAGAGCTGTCAGCGAGAAAACACCCTCTGAAGTTTGGTTAGAGTTCTTCAGACTAAAAGATTATTAGTCTTAGGCTGGAGAAGGGTTTGCGTGTCTCAGAGACCATCTCCTCTTTCCAGCTGGTCTAATTCAAGAAACTCACAAACAAGCTTGCCTGTGTCTTCCTGACCATACAGTACAACACAAGCTGCTACTGAGAGGGAAGATAACTACAAACATCCCAGTTAGAGCAGGCAGATTAGGCAGGAGGCCAGCTGAGCAAAGAGAGAAGGCAGCGGACCAGCCTCCCGGACTGGGTGCCAGAGGTTATCTATATATTGGACTTTGTAAACAACAAAGTCCTTGTAGTTCTCTTCCTGCAGAAACCCCGTGCAGTCTGCAAACAAGAATTAAAGTAAGGAAAGGGAGTTATTTCCAGCAACTTCCACAAGCGTGTGCATCCTGTAGTTCTTTGTCAGGTGCACACTTGACCTAACTCTGAGACATTCATTGCTTTAACTGGGCGCGTTCGTTCTGACAAAACAAAAGTTAAGGAAGGGTCAGTCTCAGAGCAAAGATATTCATTATTACTCCCTTAGTCTTTGTTAATGTATTAAACATAGGAGCTCGGCTTTAATTTCAGCCCTGTGAAAAAATAAAAAAGCAAAATTTTGCCACAATTCATAACAATTACGCTCTAAAAAAAGAGAATTGCTAAGTGCTTTTAAGACAAGCAATACTTGCATTTCCTGCATGCAGGAAACAAGGGGGAAAAAAGACAACCAAAGAGGGAAAGGATTAGGCATTCCATCCAGCCTCCTGACAAAGAGGAGTATGAGTGAGAATTGATTTTTATGCTGCTTGCTGCATCGTCCTGCAAGTCAACGCAGATCCCCACTTCTTGCTTCAGATCTGTTTCAGGAGAGACTTTGCACCCAGCAGGCAAAGTGTGCCAGCACTGGAGTGAGCAGTGTTATCGGGTGTCAGCTGCAGCACTCTGATACATCCTTGAGAACTAGCACATCATTAAGGATACTTTCACAATGGAATGTGTGGGTCTTAGGTCCATATGTCAGATAAAACTGAGGATGCTTTAAGGAGGAATTTAAAAAAAACTTAATAACAAATAACTTTTAATAATTGTTCCTGTAAGTGCTCCTTTTGCATTTAATTTCAGCACTATTACTGAGATTATCAAAAAACAGTTTTGATACAGATACTCTGTATGCTCTTCTGTTAAAACAAAACAAAATCAAAAAGTAAAAAAACCCAAACAACAAAAAAAAACCCTCCACCACAAGATGTAGCTATTTGTTTGAAAAGTGCTCTGGAAGAGAAATTAACAGGGAACATATTTTGCAGTGCAATACCAGGTATGACAGATATAAAGTCTGATTCTCTCGTCTCTGCACCTTTGGCAGTCATTGCCACCTCCCTGAATTAGCAGCAGTTTACACCTACTTGCACTGATATAAATGACAGCACAAGAGCAAGGCGATAGAAAACAGGTCTGCAATGTATAGCCTCAGCCAAACACACCTGCAACCCCTATACAGAGAAAACCATATATTGCTCTATATATGTCTAACTCTCTGTATATTACAGTAATACTAATAAGCTATATGAAACTATATTCAACACAAATGATACATTTTATACACTGGACTTGTAATAGGTTTCGTAATGACCGATACATACACAAACAGTAAAACACCCCTCTTCACATGTTACATTCTAAGCACATTTTAAAATAAATTAGGATTTGTTCTCTGGCACAGCTGAAGCAGGACCTGCTCCCCCAGCACCCACCTTGATGAAGAAAACAGAATTTACGCTGATGAAGGACTTGGCAGCACAAGGCATCACGGTTCCTGGAGATCACTTCCAATTCCCACAGCCAAATACCCGTGCCAGTGGCACAGCTTCAAGACCCCACCACAGATGACTACAAAATTAAATATGAAACTCCCTGACCGCACAGGCATGTGACCTCAGCCATTACTATTTGTAAACTGTATGGCTGAATAACCCCAGATTTTCTAAGGAAAAAGTGATACTGTGGTTTGCTTTTTCACTGTGAGGTTGCTGAAAAGCATGAAGACCTACGATGCTCTCCAGCCTTCCTTACCTATGCTGCTAAAAATGAACTGACACAGGTCTCCCATTCTCCACACCAGTCACCCCTGCTGGGATGTCAAGAGACCACCAATATCATATCCGAGACTCCTCCACTCATGGAAACATTTGTGGTTAACAACTCTGGACTTCTTTCCTGATTATCGAGTTTCACTCCAGAGATAACTGGAAATACTTAATTTGAAATAACTTCCTAAGGGCCTGTTTTACAGAATAATTACTAAAATTATCTCCCTGTTTATCCCTGTGTAAAGAAGCCTATTCCTTAACATTGCCAGGCGTGTAAAGGCAGCCCACTGTCAGAAGAATCACCTGTCTATTCACAATATGCCAGCTACTTTGCACTGATTTCAACATGGATTGTTTTCCATCCATAATCCACCTGCTTCCTAACCAGCAAGGCAATACAGTGAGGTCCACCTTGAGTACCTTTACCAAGAGCACATTAAGCTCTTAGTGAAGAATAAAAATTAATTTCAAACCAAGGCCCAACCCATGCACTGTCTCTGATACAGGGAGACAGAAAAAAAAGTCTTCATTGAAATATCATTCCACTTTAGGATGCACCACCTTAAATGTTCTAAATAAACAATGATTTTTCGTTCTCAATCCCCAAACATCATTTTTATAGATCTATCCTATTCACATGCTTCTGTTTCCCAGAAATTATGCATGATACCTGATTTTTATCCAGATTCTCTGGCATCTGCTGCTCCACATCTAACTCCATTTGTTGCTAAGGTTAACCATAACTTTAGAGCAAAGTGAATATCAATACATATAACTTCAGATAACAGAATTTCATGTTCATCTCAGCTGCTGTGTTTAGAGTCAAAATAGGAGAAGCTGGTGTTCAGGAGACTCTGGTTTGGGAGTTATAGGTATGAGTGAAAGGTGGACTGGAAAGGGAAAGAGGTTTGTTTAAACAACTGATGACAATTTATTGGCTATCAGTGGCTGCTTTTCTGAAATTTTTATACAAAAAGTGAAAGTGCGTTTGGGTGGGGATGGCAAGGCTGGTTCTCAGAAAATGAAATTCCTCAAAAGCTATTCCACATCCAAAGGGACAGTCTCTCCTCCTGACCCTGCACCGAGGGGCCAGATCCCACTGACCACGCACTGTCTCCACCTCCGAAGGCAGGTGCATTTCAGTGATGGCTGAGAGGAGGGAAAGCCAGGGGCTTTTTCAGGACAAGAGGCACTGAACATATGTAAAATGGTAGTCCTGTGGCAAAAGAAGGCTGCCTGAAGCATGAAGTGGAGAAAGTAGGGGATTTATTTTGTTGTGATTAGAAACAGGAGTGAGAGGGAAGAGAGGGGAGCTGTAATCTTCACCTACTAACATTCAAGTACATTATAGTAGCCACCAAACACACACACAAAACCTCAGGTCCCAGGCCTTCCTTGGTATTTAAATTTCTGTCTCACCCCTCTGATGCCTAATAGTCCTACTCACAATCAACACCTCTTCTTTGAGCCATCCTGGCTTCTTCCTTTTCACTTCTGTGGGTGAGCTGTGCTGAATACCACATGCATCTCACTCAATTTTGTCCCCTCCTCAGCCCTGTGACAGCCTGCACCACATTTCTCCTTCCTGAATCCCACCCTTCCTTGTGACACTGTTTCTCCTTAAAAAGTCACCATGGCTTTGTCCCCTAGTTTTGAAGTTATATCTATACTGTAAGGTAGAGATATTCAATTTATTTTTAACAGGCAAGCTCAAACACCCATAAGTCTGATCTAAGCTTCAAGGAGCCTGCCATGGGTGCTTCTGCTGCCCTCCAGTTCTAACAAAGTGCTCTGTGTTACATTGCAGCCTGGCACATATATGGATTTCTCACGACCTTCTTATGGCTCCTCATTCTCCTCTGTCTCTTGTCCCCTGCCTGCGAGAGCTCTTCAAAGCTCTATCCTGACTCTCATCTTCTGTATCTTATCCTCAGGAAGCCTCCTCTCTTCACACTGATATAACTATTACCTTTAGGTAAATAGCTCACAAATCTACATCTCAATACCAAACTGATCTCCCTCAGTTTAGCCCTACACATCTAATAACACTTCTAATCTGCTGTCTTGGATGGATGACTAACTGTCTAATGCTAAACTTTGCAGTTCTTACCGAGCAGCTTGTATTTTGGTTTTTATGTCATTTACTTTTCTCCATTGCTGTTAGCAGCAACATCCTTCCCATTTCTAAACCTTAAAGTTTTACTATATCTGCCTACCAATGCTGGAATATTCCCTGCCTTTCAGGTCCTCTTCCACAATAAAACAAATAAATCCAGACAACATGCTTGTCCACATCTTGGTCATCTTGATTGACTATAAATATTTCCCTCTTCAGTTCTTCACTGCTCCTGTGCTTCTGGACCTGGGATGAACTGAATGATGACTATGTATCACACTCCCAGGACCTGGTGTACTTAGATATAGCAAGGTTATCAGTCCAGAACAACTTTAATTACATTAAAAATAAAATGCAGCAGCAATAACAAAAATAGTAGTTCTATATCCTCTGTGACTTCCCTTCCCTTACTGTTGAATTGTGATTTCCTGCCTGTTATCCATAAATACTACACCAAGACCTGGGCAAAAGGTCTCACTTACTGGTTCCTCACAGTGGCCATGCTGAGCATACCCTCAAAGTGACATTACAAAAAAAGACAGGGCAACTTGAACTTGCACTGAAATCTCTCCTTCGAATTTGTGCCTGACTCACACTCCTGTTCCTAGATACCAATTTTTACAAACTTTTTCAGAACCCTGAGATGAAACTGGCCAGTGTGCTCAAAAGTGAGGGCAGAAAGAGGGACAGTCAGCAGAATTACAAACAAACCTCATTTCCTTAGAATAAGAGTGAAAAAATTATTTACTTACACATTTACATAATTTACTTAAACATTAGCTCTTCCTGTTTATTTTCAGTTAAAATAATTCCAGTGAAAGAGGCAGTAATTATTACATTTAAACTGTCATCTCTACATTTCAGATCTAACTATGTTTCGAGGGACATGAAATGAAGGGAAGAATGAAAGAAACACTACTGATTCAGGATACTTTGCCATTTCAGAAATCCAAGGCACACCTATTTGTTCTCAGCATTTTCACTGCTTTCTTCACATACACCGGACTACAAACCATTTCTTAGCAGCTGCTGATGCTTTGCCAACACTAGTAAACTAAATGTGCCGAGGGAAGCTTTCTATCACAAAAGCTGAGCTGCATGAAGCAGATGGTGCTTATGCCAGGGAACTCTCTTGGCCTTTGAGCCAACGGCCAGCAGCCCTTCCTGGAGCACCGCAGCCGCCACTCTGCAGCGGGACAGCCTGGCACGTTCCAGCCTCCAGGAATGTATAGCTTAATGTAGGTTGTCTTTACCTAAGCAAAGATTATAGACTGCAGTTCTATGCCTAAGACTGATTTTGTTAAAACTCAAGTTTTCAACAGTAAAATACATGCAGTTCTGCTTAGACACAATATTCCAAGTAACATCTGAAAACGGGATCTATTTTATTGCTATTCAGATAAATGTCATTCACTTCCAGAGTTTATAATTCATAGTGGCATTATCCAAGAAGAAAAAAAGAATTTCCTTGACTACATTTTAATTGTTTTAGTAGCTGCAATATAGGACAAATTTGCAAGAATTAGAGTTTATTTGTAAAATATTTTGCACACGGATTTTTTTATTTTTTTTGCACACTGATAGACAGTTGGACTAGATGGTCACTACAGGTCCCTTCCAACTAAACTATTCTATTCTAGTTTGTCTTCTTTTTTAACACTCAGAGAAGTATTAAAATGTTAAAGGCTAAATTTTTAAAATAAATTACATGATGCATTAAAGACTCTGGATCTGGTCCTCCTCTATTCTAGCGTTGCTCCCTGCAGCAAACCTATAAAAATGCTCCTTTTTCAGACTAACTGGAGGTTGGCCTTGCTGTAAACTAAAGTCACAGCTGGAGAACAGGAACTAGAGAGGAAAATTATTCTAAAGATTTTTTTTTTTTAACTTCATGAGGCTGAGGATCTTCATTTAACCTATAGCTGAAGTGTACAGTTGACTCAACTGAAAACTGAAAGAAGACTTGCCTGTCTTTGTTTGATAAAAGCATGGAATTTAAGGAAAGTGCAACAGCACTAACATTTGTAAAGGTTTGCACTGTGAACATAAGCACATAAGTGTACAAGCAAATCTTAATACAGGTGTTGAATATATATCCCTAACTCTAGTGGGCAGGAGTACAAAACCAGGAAATGCTCTAGGTGATGTCTTTGTAAACCCACATCAATTGTCTGTATCAGTTACAAAACACGGATACATTTAAATTAGTGCCAGTTTGTGAGCAGACACAGCCTTTGATTGAAAGTATTTCGTGGAGAAAGCTTTCTGGGCCTGATTCTCCACAGACTTGCACCCAGGTGGCTACCTACATACTTGCATTGCACAGGCATACTGTTATCACTATAGAGTTTCTCAGTATTATAACTACTTGCAACTCCTTGTGTAACTAGAAATATATTCTTAAAATGCAAAATACTAGGTGGAGAGAAAGCAAGCACCCAGTAGCCAACCTGCATATGTGCCATTTCCCCCTCACGCTTCTCTTTTCCCACCCCACCCTTGGGAACGCTGTTAAGCTGCCCCAAGCTGGGCATGTCAAAATGAGCCAATTCACTTCAACCAGCCCCTCCAAACTTCTGGCCTGAACTTTCTATCTTCCACAGAGTATAATTCTTCTAAAAATACCTTGACTGCACTTCATTTTCTCTTCTTATCATACTGCCAATATAATAGTCTGAAAAGTTCGGTGTTTTTCAAGTCATTTTCAAGTGGCCTTTTCCCCTTTTCACGCATAAAATTCTGCCCCTTCATTTCTCCTTTTTATTTTTCTCTCACCTATTTGTGAACAATCACTTCTGCTTCAGTCAAGCATATAGAAACAAGCACTGAGCCAAGACATATTTGCCTTGGGTCAGGCAAACAGGGCCCGTGTGGCCCACCCTTAGCCTGGGGCAGGATGAAAGGACAACCAGGCCTCCTCACGGTTTGGTGACATCTGAGCGAATCCTCCTTTCGTTTGGGAACAATTACAGAAAGTCACCTGAAAGTGTCTACAAATAGACCTCTTTCCAAAAGCTAAGAGAGGGTGCTTCACCTCCAGGACTTAGGACCCATTTTCTGCGGTCACTTGCACTGGTGGGAACCCAGAGTGCTTTCACAAAGGAAAATCATTTAGGACTTTCTCTGGGTACATGACTTGGCTTCCTTGTGGCTAATCCAGACAAGACAGTAGTTTGTGCATGTTTTTTTTCCTTAAAAAGAGAATGAGACAAATGATAATTGTGTGTTTTCACTTTTGTTCTGTTTATAGGGATAAAATTCACCTTCCATGCTGATCTTTTTGCTGGATCTGCATACTGCATAACAGTTAATCTAAATCTTCCTAAAGGCCTCAGCTGGTGGCTAAATCCTATGAAAAAGTAATTTTAAGAATAGACAAAATTACAGTTTATAAAGGCAACATCTACTCAGACAGTAAAGATGGAAACAAACATGGCCTCAGAGCTACTTCTAACAGCAATGGAATAAATCAGTTTTAGTCACATATGGCTGTCCAAGTAAGCCTTTCTGTTAGCCTACACAAAAGCATGAGGCAGGCCCTAGCCCCACTGTTTTGTGTAGGGACATTCGCTCATCGGAGTGGTTCACTGCAAACTACTGCTCCTGGGTTCAGCTTGGAGACTGTAGCTGTCAGATGTAAGAAGAGATGGCAGAGTGAAATTTGCTTACCAAATCCTTTACCAGACTACAGCCTAAAGACAGCATTCGGTATCATCCAGCGTACAGTGGGCTAAAGGCTAGAAGTCCACATTTGATTCAAAGCAAAGCTCTCACAAGCCCTGTGCTCCAATGCTAAATCCTATCCAGAGCTCAAGTAACCATTTATTTATTAAAGTTTTCTTATATAAAGTTAGTTATTATCCAGGACATGTTGTTGTCCTTATGGGGCAAAGCCACCACAACCAGCTATTTTCCCATCTTGTTGTGAGTTGCAGTGCCACCCAGGAAAGGCAGAGGTGATACTAGGGGAGAGGACGGATGGTCAGAAGAGCTAGCTGGGTCATTGCACTTTCTCTCATCTGCAGACACCAACTTCCTAACAACTGAGGCTTTGCTCTGAAGTTCCCCATTACTGCTGTGGTGGTGGCTGTGCAGGCAGCCAGGGTGGCAGTGGGATGTCTGAGGGATCCTCCATGCTAGGTGATGCTATAGAGGAGATCTTGCCACAGAGGACTGCATCTGGGAAAGGGTGTAATTGACAACACAGTTTAACAGAGGAGACCTGTACAACTTAAGGTCTATCAAGGCTTCATTTACAGAGTCCCCACAGCACATTTTTCACTACTCTAACTGGGAGGGGAGAGGCTGGATCTTAAGTTGGACAAGAGGCTGAAACCCTCTTTTGATCAAAAGAAAAGCGTTCATCATATCAAATGAGTCAACTGTCCCACTCACATTTGAAACCACCTTCAAGGGCTCAGCGTTATAGTTTAAATCCCTTACCTAAAATCTAACTTGTCACCTGCATTCTTGCCAGAGGAAGAATGTGCTGCCTTGACGATGACAGCAGCTGCAAGAGACCCAGCTGAAGCTGTGCAAGCAAACAGCTGGGCATGGGCAGGCCCATTCTTAACCACTGGAGATGAGGACATCGGACCAGTGTCAGGGCACTACAGCTCTGCCACCACTCTGAGATAGGAGCATAATTTTGTAGCTTCTCTCTTCAGTCAAACCAGAAAGCAACCAACACTGTACGGGTGAGTGGTAGGGAAAAGTCCTCTATACAAACGTTACTACAGTTGCTGATGTAATCATCACCTCAGTAACAGTGAAGAACACGAGAAGTCTGGAGATAGGGAAAAAGTTGTTCTGATGATCAGTTACTATAGTGTTTGGTTTCAGCTGTTCCGAGATGAGAAAAAAAACTGTATTGCATCAGAACATCAAATGGAGTATCACGTCAGAACATTTGCCTCCTGTTAAAGAGACCCAGAAAGGTATATGAAAATTAAACCAAAAGATGGTTAAAGTTTCATCTCAAAACATCCCCTAGCTTTTTTTTTTTTTTTTTTTTTTTTAAGCCAAATAGCCTTCTTTGAAAGAAGATTAACTTCTGTTTCCTGTTCCATCACTGGAATCAGGAAAAAAAAAAGGGGGGGAAATAAAAGGAGAGAAATAAGATCAGAATCTCATCTTCTCTTACTGCAAAATGGCCTTAGCAGATCAGATACACCACCACTCAGTTTCCTCATTTACACAACTACTTCTTTAACATGTAGTAACACAGACAAAATTCACCAATGGTGACTCCTTCCAAGCTGTTCAAAGGTTAGAAGTCATGTAATACACTTTTTGTATTACAAATAAAACTTGAAGCCATATCAACAAATATACAGGATAAAGTCCTAATTTTCTATTCTGTAATTCCCAAACCAAAAGCATATAAATTCTCTTGTCTTTCGAACTGTTTCATTGTCCAGGTTATCATTTGGTAAACAGGCTCTAAATTCATAAAACACATTAAATAGAAAATTCTAGTATGGTACAGTGTACCTAATCTATATAACAAACAGCAATTTATACAGCAAATTATATGCCCAAGACAGGTAAATTCAGGCACAAAATGACCACAGGTATATATATATATATATATGCAATTTAAAATCCAGATTTAAGATCAGAATATTTAATTTGGCAGGAAGAGACTGAGACTCACCACATTTTTAATTCCCGTAGAAACGGGATGTTATTTTTGTCCCTTGGAATATAAATGAGTTTAGTGTGCACAACATGTGAAATACCTTCTGGACAGAACTGACTTTCTTAATTTAACAGATAGATGGATGGAATCATTGAGTTCATAATCATACGACTGCTTTTGAATTCTGTCCAGAGCATGCAGTACTTAGGAAAAGAATGCAAACTGCAAATTAAACCTTCAGTTATCCTCAGCAACCTGACAGTCTGGCCCAAGAAATACTGCTAAGTCTGGCAGATTGGGAGAGCAATGTGTGCATTGCATAGAGGTGTGAGGAACGCAGCCCACCCCAGCTCATCTTGCAGGGCACAGCTGGTGAACTGTACACAAAGAGGGGAAACAAGTAGGTTTGAGGGGAGGAGGTGAGAAGGGGCCTTAAGTAAAAATGGGAGATATTTTCACTTTCCCTTATATCTGGCTGCTGTTTCAGCCAAGCAATTTTCATTGCCAGCTTATTTGGAAAAGTGTTTTTTTACCAAAAGAGTTTTTGGACAGCAGAATCTATCTCACCAGTGAATATAATTGGAACTGGGAGTGCTATTGAGTATCTTCAAGCATTCTTCAACACCATCCCTTAAACATGCTCTTTTTGCATTTTCAGTCTACAGCACCTTCGTATAGGACACCTGGCAATAAAGAGCTGGAAGGGAAGGTGTTCTACCAAGAAGACAAACACCAATAAAGCTTCTTCTACACATTTACACCCTTTTTATCTCTGTGTCACTCCTTTTCCACTTATGTACCCTCAAACACCCTCCCTGCCTCTGTGCCACGTAATTTTTGTGTGGAGCACTGACAACTGGGATACCTTCACCAAGGCTCTTCAGTTCTTGTTTCCTCGTAACAGCAGCAGCATGTCCCTGAATCTGACCCAGAACTTCCCTAGTCTGAAAACATTGCCTGAATATTAAATATTTATCTCCTCTAACCTCTTACAGTCCCTTCCCAGCATACAGCACAGTGTTATTCCTGTGGTATAAAGGTGAACACGAGTTCACTCTCAAATTTACAGTAAAATGAAATGATCATCCCAAGCGCTCCAGGAAAAAGACAAGTGTCTTAATTCTCATTCATCACAATTGGTAAGTTACAAAAAACTAAGAGGCCTGATGAGCATGTTCCTAGAGCTAGGTCCACATTTTAAACCTTGCCAGGCAGCTGTATGACAAAAATATTGCAGGGAAAGCAGGGAGCAATTCTACCACCATGGGACACAACTACTCTAGCAAAACCACAGTGGAGACACAGCTTGACAGACAAAAATGATGTTCTACTGGAAGAACTTATTCTTTTCAGGGTACATCTATCAGCAAAATAATTATTTTGCCTGTGTAAGCATTTGAAGCACGGAGGCAGGTCCTTGGCAAGGACAGAGGCACCTGCCAGAGGAGGCCAGCTCACAGTAGCTGTCTCCACTATTCTCCTGTACCAAGCACAGCTTAGACACAGAGAGAAATTACTTTGGATGACACAATTCCAGTCTGAATAGCACTGTTTGAAAGCACAAGTGTTTTGTTTAACTATAATATAAACTGCTCACTTTTTTTAGCTGCCCACATCTTTGGCTTAGATAAATCATGGCTGGCTGCTCTGTGCTGGTTCTTACAAAGGCAAGCTTTTGGAAGCAATCACTGTAAAGTCAAAGCAAAACCATAATCAAAATTTTACTGCTGGCTTGTGAAAATAATAAAAATGGTTCAATTCTAACAGCTTTCCAACACTCAGGTACTGAGTTTCTAGACTAGGATTTATCTCTATTATCTTTTTAATTTCTTAATATCATAATACTCATAGATTTGTGTAAGACAATATGTTTTATACTACAAGCAGAGTGTAAGCACAGAGTAATCTATGCTCCAGATCTACTGTTGGCGTTTGAGAGACTATAGAAATCAAAGGATCAGTTTTAACCAACTAATACTCCTTTTCCTTAATTCATAGATCTGGCAGCCTTGATTCAACAGGCAGGTTTAGATTAATGGGATAGCTTCAGTGCACCAAGTACATATTTGCAGGATTGTGGTAAAAAGTAAGGTAAAAAATGACATAAGGGTGTAAAATAAATAGGGAAATGTTAAGAGAGGAGCAAGGTAACAAAAACTGAGAACACAATCTGCACATTTCAATGATTTTTAAGAGGATCAGAATTAGCAAGTGATACATAAATTATCACAACCAAAAGTCAAGGTATTTCTCATCCTAATCCAAAGATTAGGATGCTTGAATAATCAGCTGTAGTAGAGTCAATCATGAAAATCACTTGTTCAAAACACATCAAGGAAACTAACCAGACTTTCAACATATTCTGGCATACAGGCTTCTTTTTTATTAAAATAATTGAAAGAAGATTACTTTGGATTTTGGTGTTTCATATCCCTATTTGAAATATACTTCAGTTTTCCTTATTCTAGAGCCTGCGATATTTTTTGTTTAGCAAGCAGAAAAAATGTGATAAACATTTCTACTCTAAAGGGATAGCACCATATTGTTGGGCTTGATTCTCAGGTGACACAGATGAGTACAGCTGCATTGATTTTAATGAGTTACACATTTCTACAGCTGCATAGAAGTGTGTAATTTAAAAATCTGGCTACTTTCCTTGCTGCTTTGTTGCTGCCATTTTTTGCAATCAGTTTTAGTTTAGAGCTGCTTTTTTTTTTTTTTTTTTCCCAGTTCAACTGCTTAAATATTCAGATATGACCAAATGTGTAAGAAACCCAACTTTTTGTTTTTATATCCTCAGGTTTTTGGGTTTTTTTTGAGCTGTGAACTATGACAGCCTTGTAGAATCATCATGCAAAAGTCTTCACAGTCCTGTTGGTACTTTAAGGCTCCACACTTAATTAGCTTATTCTGTAGTCTTCTAACCTGAGAGAGAAAGAAAACGTAAAAATACTAGATTATTTAAATACTCAGTAGTAACAACAAAACAAATAAAAAGATAGCAAATACTTGCCAAATGCCAGAAGACATGCTAGAGACATACTTGGGAATGAAAATACCCTAAAATATACTAAGCTTCCCCGTGAAAATGGGGCAAATCTGTTTACTCCTCCCTCTCCTGCTTTTTGATCACTATCTTCCTACTCAGAGGAAAGCAGTTTAGATGCCTTGTTTTTCTTACAGATTATGATCCTTCAGGAATTACAGAAAAGGGCTCCCACATTAGTTAGATGTGCTTTTCCTGAAATCAGACTGCAAAGTGGAAATCTGCCTGGCTGACAGTCAAGAACAATTTTAGACCCATCTTCCCTTCCCTCTCTCCAGTACCTAGGTAAGTACAGATTAAATATTTGGAACTCAGTATCTAAATTCCATTATTCTACACTAGGTGAAGTTCCCTTCAGCTCTTTAGTAGTCCCTAAACTCAGTGCCTGACAAAGGAGAGCTCCAGATGGTGTTATCTGGAATGGTAACACAAAATAGCATGAGATAATACTCTGCAGACAGTGCATCTTGTAAGGTGTATGAGCCAAATGCATATGGAAGAGATACATATGTGAAACAGAGCTGAAATGACAGTCAGTGGTAATCAAGGAACTAGATTTATGTCCCCAGACAAAATGCTCTGTACTTCAATGAAACCTTCTCCCACGTTATCTGGTTTGCTGCTGAGGACATGTCAAACACTGACTGAAATCTATAAATGTATTACTGCTGTAGAAGTGGCTCTCAAACATACATAGCCTTATCACTAGCAAACCGATACAGTTCTTTGCAATTATCTAATGTTTCCGCATATCAAGTTGTATACCCCTGTGAACAGAGAGTAATTATCTAAAAGTTCTTCTTCCAACAGAGGTAGGAAGAGCAAGAATTAGTTACTAAATTGAGATATAGGTATTTTTTCTCAGAAGCCTGCTTTGCTCTCTAGGATTACTGAAACTAAATCTCCTTTGACACCACTTTAAAAAAAAAAACAAAAAAAAAAAAAAAAAAAAAAAAACAACCAAAAAAAACCAGCCCCATAACCCAGTGTAGAAGCAGATGGCAGATGATTTAAGATTATAAGATTAGGATGTTTTTACTAGTTCTAATTCTTTCTTGATCAGTAATGTGTGTACACTGTTATTCACCACAAACTATTCGGTGGTCTAGTTAAAAATAGCAGTTTCACTCCTTTTTCCCAGCAGGGAGGTGTTCGCCTTGTAGCTGGCACTAACAGGCTGTCTTGTTAGGGAAATCAAGGACAAAGTAAGCAAAGGGTCTGAAACATTGACCTGGATAGGGTTTTTTTTTTTTTAGACCCTTTGGATTAGAACAGAAAAAAATACCACTAAACCAGACTGACTGCACTACATGCAGGAACTCTTTTGTAGGGAAGTTCCGAGCATGCAAGGTGGTTCTTCATATTTCACAGACCACTCCCAGGTATCCCATAAAAATTGAGGTTTACGGGAGAAATGGACATTTTAGGAAAACAGATGCTTAAAAATGAACTGGTGTTATCTGAGGTATTTTTTAAATGTCTAACCATGCAAAGCCTTGCAGTAGGCAAAGCCCCAAACATTTATATTACGTAATTTTCTCAGTTATATATATTGTAATGAATCAGATTATTTTCCAAATTCAAAACCAATATCCAAATCAAATGTAGCTTTTGAAGCTTACCAGATCATTACAGGACTGAGGAATAGACTCAAGGTACTTAGCACAGAGAGACAATTTGCAGCACCATACTTGATGTCCAGGGATGCCCACTTAAAAGCAAAATAAAGTTTTGGCTAGTATTTTTTTTTTTTTCCTTCCAGTAGCTGGGAAACAAAGCACAAAACAAATGACAAGTAAACATTCAGCCACAGGAAGCCATTAACAACAGTGGGCACCAATTAGGACCCAGCAGGTATCCTTTACACCGCCTGGTGCTCTAGCTCCTCCTCAAATACTTTGGGTAACACTCACAAACTCGGGCTTAGGAAACAACAGGCTGTTTCATTTACTCAGCAATTTGTAGCCACATATTCCTGCTGATAGGCCCATAAACCTGTTTGTAGTCATCTTCTGTTTCCCTTCAAGTTTGTGTCATTAGAAACTACAATTACTGTCTGTCCAAAGAGAATACTGTTCAGGAAAGAAAATAAAATTGAGATACTGTGATCCCTTTCTTCTTTGTCTCTCTCTCCTTTTCAACTTCTCTTCTGGAGGAGAATGCACAACACAATGGCTGAGGTCAGGAAAATGGGCTTATGGAGAAAATATTTGTGAATTCTCAGATTTTGCAACAAGGACATTATTTTTTCAAAGCACAGCCTTTTTGGTAGAACAGAGTGAAAATTATATTGTTCTTAAAATTAAGCTAAGGCCTTAAATAATTAATGAAGAATGACATAAGAATGTATTCTGCTTCAGCCAAAACCACTGCACAAAATATATGCAATTTTGAGATCCTTATATCAACTATAAAATATTTTGTATCTGCTATACAAAGAACCTCAATAAATATTCTAAGCCTTTTAAAGTCACTCACAGATTTTGCCTCGCATCTTCCCTTTGGAAATACAGAGTTTTACTGAAATGTGACACAAAATAATATTCTTACTTTTGCATCTCGAGATTATAAAATAAAAATAAAGCAGGTTGGAATCTCCCAAAGCAAGATTTTGCCAGTTTGCCACTGTTTTGCCATAATGAAGTACTTTCACAGCATTGTACTACTGCAAAAACCAGAGGGAAGTCAGAATCCAACCCAGAGAACTGAGAGCTCTTTCTAGTGTGTGTCACAATATAACGTGCCATGGGTGGGTGGAAGAATCCACTCAGCTCCACTAAATTAACCTTGTCTTATCAACTGCCCACAGCTGAGGTGTTCTCATATGCCATTTCTGCTTCCATCATTGCTGCTAGGTGAAAGTTAACCAAAGCATTATCAGTTGAAGTTTGATCATTTCTTGATGCTTTTGGTATTACAAGAAAACAAAGAAAGCAGACCATGACTGTGTTAATTCAGAGGTCTCTATGTCTCTTTAATTTTCCTTCATGTCTAATATTTTTCCTTCCCTGTCTCTTTCATTTCAAAAAAATCAAAGCAAACACCAGTAGATCAGTGAGTGAGTTTCTGATAGCACTTTGTATTCAATCCCCACTGGCTGTTGGCAAAGGTGTACCCAGCTACCCATCCCCTAGCTCCCTCTGCCACCAATTCTCGCTGAAGCTCCCAGCCCCTGCTTCCCCAGCAGCCTGCCAGAGCTGCTCACGTGCAGCCTCTGCATGCAACAACCCCCACAACCTGCACCAAAAATCATCTGGGACAGAGGGATAAACTGCAACAGAGTTCCCAGGACGTCTGTCTGATGAGTTTCGAAGAATAACCAGCTATATGCCTTAAGCCTCATGACATGTGTCTCAGTACAGAGGTGTCCTGATGTTTTCCAGGTATTGGCAGCCTAGAATTCAGAAAAAACCCACAGTCCCTGTGTGTACCCACAGCTTACCTGGCCAGCGCTCACCTCATGGGAAGCAGCCAGCAACCACCAAGTACTGAGACAGCACTGACTTCTCACTGCTGCTGTTTTGCAGCTCAGCACCTCAAGGAGACCACACAGCCACCAAGTTAGAGAAATTCAGTACCTGGCTGGTTCCTCTTGGCTCAGCAGGAAACCAAGTGCTGAAGGGTGGGCATTACTGTTGCCTGGCATGCTGGGGGACAGGAGAGCTGCATAACTGCAGGTTAGATAGTGAAACTATCCAGGCATTGAGGTTTCTTGACACTAGAGAAAAACACTACACATGGGGAAACCTGGGTACAGAAAGACTAACCAGCTTGCCCCTTGCCACAGCTCTAGACTTATTACAGAACTGAATTGAGCTGGGCTCTGCTGATACACCACTCCATGAATACACGTGAGCTCAGATAACCTCCTCCATAGCTAAAAGGATACGAATATGGTGGACATTTAATGAACTTTCACAATGAGGTTTATTTATTTCATTTGATATTAGCCCAGATTGGCCTTTCCCAGGTACCAAACTGGTGGGAGGTTCACTCATTACAGTGAGAGCTGCCCTGTTCCTCTGTGGGAAAAGAATTGTTGTGCCTGCCTAACTGTATCTGCATACACACATTTCAGTTTTGCCTTGCTTCTTCTCAAAAAGAAATCTGAGACACAAAATTATACACGTAAGTACCAATCACTTAATTGTACAGAAATCCATACACAAAATGCCGACTAATAAGAAGCACATTATTATTTGCACAACTCTGTGCATATATACATACACAGAAGCAATCCTTTCAGTGCTAAGAAAACATTTTTGAAAACTACAACTTATACACTGAGATCAAAAGAGGTAGTCTCTCTGGTCTATAGCCACCTACAAATCAGGTGGCTCGTCAAAGCCAGTCATCTAGGCTCCTCTGTAGTCAAGCAAGAGAGATAAGTGCCTCCAGATTGCCATTTATCCCATTCTAGGATAGGTGAGTAAAACAGGTGAGATGAATCACCCTGGCATTGCTATCAGCCATGTGGGGGAGGGGGCATCTTAGATTACTAGGTTAGGAAAGTTACTTAACTTTTAGCAGCTAATGTTAAGAGAAATCCCATGCTACAAAATTAGGGAGGAATATGTAGACTCACTTGTGAAAAATTCACATTATATTATAGCAATTTTTTTTTTTTTGACTGTTTTCCTAGGTAAATAAGATTCTGTTCTCCCAGGAAAATGAGGTTCACATTCTAGGTGTTAAGAAATTATTTGTTGAAAACCTGTTAGTTGTTTTAATCTAAACATGACAGAGATACATATAATTAAAAAAAAAAAAAAAAAAAAAAAATCTTACACATTTTGTGGCAACAGGTTACCAAGTAAAGGACAGATCTGTCAGTGTTGACCACAGGGGAAAGGTGGGAACATGGCATCACCTCAGAGACTAGAGATGAAGCCGTAAGCGCTGTCTTGATGCACAAACCCAGAGGAGGAACTTGTGTAGCTCACTGCCCCCATTCATCTGGCACCACCGTGTCAATTAGAGACAATAGTTTTTCACATCAGTTGTTCTTCAGCAGTGCAAGGTTTCTGTTTAGATTTAGCATAATATTCATGCAAACAGTAAGAACAGCTTTTGTTAGTAATATCTCTCAGCGGAACCTCTTACACTACTAAAACAGACAGCCTTGTTTCTTTTTCTCCATGCTAGCTAAATATATGCTAGCATTTACTACTTACAAATGTAGATAAGTTCACACAAACAAAACCGTCTGAATAAAAAACTACTCAGATCAACTGGACACTGATTTTCTTCTACTTCTTTTAGTTTTCAAGTTGCTTTAAACCACTAATATTTACTTTAAATAGGGAACGATATTTAATACTTTGATGAGATTCACACCCAGCATTCTCGCAAGGCTAGATGTCAAAGGAATTGAAAAATTCAGGTTTGTGCCAGTAACATGCATAATCTTCAGTCACTGGCCCAGTTTTTCCCTGTACAGGAAAGACAATGTGCTACTTACAAGCCTTGAATAAATTAAACTCAAAAATAGGTTGAGAAAGGGGAAGACAGTGCATTTACTGGTTTTTTTCTGTTCATTTCCTACCATATCCCCCTTTAGGATTTTCCCTTCTCATGGCAATTTGAAAAATGGGGAGAAAGCCTAAAAGTATGATTAAGTGAGCACCTGATTGAAAGTGGCCATAAATTCTAGAAGTCAGAGCCTGGTCTCGTGAAGCAGGTAAGATGCAGACATAACATTTGCCTTTCACTGCATTGCTGTGGCCAGTTGAAAAGATTCACAGACACCTGCCAGCACCATACTGATATTTAGGTGTTAATAAGTAATGGTCACAGAACTGTCACAACTGAAACACCAGCCTACATACAGTATTTCAGATTTTGTGCTCCTTTAAATACAGCTATGTCCCTGTCATACTAATAATCCTACTGAAATCCAAAAAAGTGGAGGACAGGAGCCAAAAGTTTTCATACCCTTGCTGGTTTGCAACCATTTCACCTGCCTTATCCCTGAGCTTGTTGCTGCATTCCAGTAATTCAAGCACTGGGAAGGAGAGAGAGATGTGAAAGGACCATAAAACAGAAACACCAGGAGACACCACGGAGATCAACAGGTCACACACTACAGCTTTACAGCCCCAGTTTCCAACGATGATAGCTCACAGTCAAAGCCTGGGCATCTGCAGGCAACAAGCGGAGCAAAGCAGCGCCTAAACTGTATACACCCACTTGCTTCCACTCTCCATAACTTATTGGATCTATACATACCTACACAGAGCAACTGCGAGATTTGGGTTCAGAAAAGAGTGAACTTGAAGCATTGAAGCACTTGTTTAAATGCCTTGCTTTACAGTGAACATACTTTGTGGGGGTTTTCTCGTAATACCCATTGCATCCAACAGAGCAGCAGATATTGGCAGGTCTTCTGCCAGAGCAGAACCCTGCTCTCAGTTCCCCTGCAGTCAGTTTTTCCCCCTTCCTCCTCAACATGCTCCAGAATTCGTTCTTCTGGGGAAGGCACCTGAGGAAAAAATCCCAAATTACCTTGTCGTTTGCTCCAACAGACTCTTTTTTTGCACAGGCTGGCACAACCAAGCCTGTAGTCTGTAGGTTATTTAATTTGCTAAAAATAAATAGCTGTCAAGATTAAAAATTAATTATTATTTGCTCACATATCGATGCGTTACATACCCGACCCAAAGATTTTAAGTCCTAGTACAGTTTCACAGACTCCATCTGTACAAATGACTCAACGGGATCAAGAATTTCACACCTCCTAAAATGCACTGCAGCCACTTTAAAGGCAATTAAATGAACAGATTTTAGGTGCACATTTCTGGCCACATCTACATTAGCAACTAGCACAGCACAGTGGAAGCTGAACCTGAAGAACGAAAGTCAGTGCTGAGGAGCCAACATCCACTTTGGGATTTTTACTTTGGGTTACCTCTAATCTGGCTCTGTGGACCGAAACACCCGCCAGCAGCTGGCATGCACGAGGCGAAGCGCATCCTCCGTCCACCCGTCTGACGTCAGCCCGGCTCCACAGTGTGAGCCACCGAGTGCCAAGGTGGGGACAACTCGAGGCTCACTTCAAAGTATGTTGCAGGTCTGAACTAATCAGCTCTAAAGACTTTTGTTACTTAAATATGTTTTAATGTATCTCAAGTACTTCCAGTTAAAACTGGTAGGGATAAAGATGATTTAAAGTTTGTCAGGAGTCATGGTCACCTATTTAAATATGCCTATTTTCATCACCACTGCTTTTTTCCTGCTCTGTACACAAAACACTCCAGGGTCCCCCATGTCCATGCAGACATGCCTGCCAATGAACATGAGTGCAATTAGACATGTACAGGCCTTTACAACAATAGAGGTGATCCCTTAATTTCTACAAATGTGGTCTAGCCCATAGATAGACCTTGGGGAAAAAAAAAAAAACATGTTTTTTTTTAAATTTCATTTCCATATCAATCTAATTGTCATTATATCCATGCATAAAACTCCCTGTGAAAAATATTCACTTTAAACAAGCTTAAGATACCAGAAGAGGAGAAAACTTGAGTTGGTGTTTCTTTCTAGGCTTCAAGGCCCTCATGACACAGTTGACAAGGCTACAAAAAGTTCAGCTATTTTGTGTGTGCAGACCCAGACAGTGGAAGCCTATATTTTCTGGTTACCCACGTATTTATTTGACATTAACATACAGTGGGAAACTGAGCAATAATGTGCGAGTAACTCCTGTAAAAAGAAGCATTAGCATACTTTTACAAATCCGAAGGACAACTTAGTAATTGGATACAGTGACTCTTCCACACCGACTTCCAGACCCATTGGCACAGGCGTGTGGGAAGAGCTTGCCCAGAGGCTGCTCGGGCTGGTTCTGCCACAGAGCGGTTACCAGCAGGCGTCAGGCTGCAGGCAATTCAGGGGGCACTTTCACTGGCGGCAACAAGTCAGGAAAATGAAGGGGAAAAATGTTTCTTTAAAAAAAACTCGAGGAACGACAGACAAAAATAGATTTTTGGCAGTCTGGACAACATATAGCTATTGGAAACTTTCTGAAATGTCAAATGGGATTTATTTAAAGGACATAAATATCTGGTCTGATCTTAAAAGCACACACTCCAGCTTCCATTGCCAAATGAAGTTTTTCCTCAACCCTCAAGCTTTAATAGAATTCCCTAATTTTTTACAGTGCATGAGGCAGACTTGAGACTTTGCTAGGCACCAGAAAAAACAGCGTATGTGAGGATCTATCCTATCCCCTCCCCACCTGCAACTCTCAGCTTGCTTTACACAAATGCCGCCCTGAATACGATCCCCACTCTGGCAAAAGTTTCTCCTTGTGCTCTTCATCCTTCCCCTGTGCACTGAGTGCCACAATTCCTGACAGCTCATTCAGATGATTCTGGAGCCTAAGCCAGGCTCTTGGGCATAATTTTTCAAACCAGCTTGGACCAAGAGCAGTTAGAAAATTATTTTTTCCACCTTCAATTGCCACTGGACTCCCATAACATCACAGGTTAAAAAACAGTAATAGTCAAGAGAAGTTTGACCACTAGTGCAGGGAAAAACATTATAAGAGATGTGTATAAACTGACGAAAACCTACTTACCACATTTCCACAATGCAGTGTGAATATAAAAGAGTCAGTACTGAAACTGGGAAGCATTTTTTTCTTTTCTGCCTGACAAAATTAACAGGGAATTTCTCTATCTGCCTGGGAAAAGTGCAATGCTCAACTAGCATCAGACTGCAGTCTACGTGACTTTACAACTAGAACAATCTCTGTCTCAGCATCAAGCTGTGCTGGTTTAGGAAGCAAATTAAATACTGAATTTTAAACTTGTATAAACTCCTTATTTCAGTTTAATAGTGACTTATAATAATTTAGCCTAAATTGACTGCTTAATAACACAAGTTAAACAGAAGTAATTTTAAATTGCAATGACTGTTAAATACAAGGCTTTTCCACTGCATTATCTAAGTCAGTATTAAATCAGCCTGCGTTTTAGAGGTAATTTTGCGGTATATATAAAGCACTAAAGTACTCAGAAACAAGTGTGCTACTATTGTTCATATAAATAGGACAAAACTTTTAACACAATGCAGCCTTTGCAGTCCTTTCTTTCTAAACATTTGAAAAAATACAAGTCAACATACTCTCTTTTCAATATTTCTCTAACCTTTATGTATAAAGAAAAAAAGCCCCAGATGGTTCAATACCTTTAAAGTGATTAATATTTTACACAAATCAAAATTAAGATTTGTATGTCATGATTAAAGAAATTCGCTCTCAACGGTGACTGTGTTGCTCCAAAAATAATTCAATGCAGTATTCTCCTGTTAAGTACGGAGAAAAGTGTTTCCTTTAGAAGAGGAAATTCTCTTAAGGAAGTTGTTGTAAGCTAAATAAAAGTTCAGGATGAAGCCAGCAAAAGGTGTGAAGGATTTCTCTTTGATTTCCCAGCTTGTGTATTTGGGCTCAGACACAGACTACATTTTATGCACATATTAATAGGATGCTAATAAGCCTACAACTCTACTTTAACAGGGACCTGTAGAGACAACCTGATATGTGGCACCAGATATACTAGCCGTTTTAAACAGAAGATTTATTTCCTTCTTGCACAGGCAGAGAATCAGACTACGTATTTTTAATTACAAGTTCAGACAAAAATGTCTTGCAAAGTTAGTCTGTTATTTTTGTTGCAGTGTTTCTCCATTAAAATAACCTTCAAAAGATCAAGATAGAAGCCAAGCCTTTACAAGTAACTAGGAGCAGCTTCTGCTCTTCATTGGTAATCTTATATGCAAAATAAAGCCACTCAGTTGCAAACCTGCTTAAATTACTAGGTCATGAAAACAATCCTGGTATCAAAATCACAGGACACAGAGATCGGAAGTATGTGTTTAAATAGTTTGCTGCATCTCATGGAAAACAGAGAACTCGTCTAGTTGTAAACTTCAGAGATATGTAAAAGTTAAATCTTTTAGTTTTTTAAAATTACACCTGCAAAATGTATAAAAATGTATACAAAGAGAAATAAAAAGTAGTAGGTAAAACTAATCTCAGTCATGTATATATCCTAGTTCATAATTGCCTTTAAAAATTAATCCAGAAATTACATCTAGTAGCATATTAAGAATTAATTTAACTACAGGTTCAAACAAGTCTTCCATACTTATTCTCTCCCAAACAACTTTGTTTTTCACCATTTCAACTTTCTTTTTCATATTTCTTGAACAAAAAAAAAAAAATAGATAAGAACAACTTTGCTTTCAGCATCAGCCATTAAAAACAGGTCTTCAGCTTAAAAATCATACACAAAATGGAATTTAAAATAAACACAATAACAAACCACAAGCGATTACCATTTGAATTTGAAATAAAAATCCTGGAAAATACTGATTGTTGTTAGCCTGTTGACAAAGCAACTTCTCCTTTGTATTAATTGTTCCTTTAATGCAACTTTAAAAAAATCATAACAAGGAGGTTTTTTGTTGTTTAAATAAAAATTCTATATGACTTAAGCAATGCACAACTAGTTTTCTTCTTCCTTTTATTTTTTTCCAATATACATTCATATTTCCAGCCTTGTCAAGTGGCCAACATGTATGTGCCCAGCCACTAGTCAAACTGTGTCAGATACCTTCTGTCCTGGGAAGGTTCTTAGCTTGAAACTTATTTCTGTCAGCTCAGGGCTGTACTGACAATATTTGGTCCATTTGATTTCAGTGGCCAACAAAAAACTGGACAACTGTCAATCAGTTACTCTTATTTCTCAACTTGAAGAAAGTCTGGCAGCCTTTCTGTTTTTATCATGAAAGGCAATAAATGAGTATAGTTCTGAAATTACAAAGCAGTTTATTAATTTGAATGTTGGCTAATATGGGATTTCCCTCCCCTTCCCTGCCATTTTTACAAGGCGAGTTTCATCTGCTCACTTGAACTTCTTCTCAAGAGAATTAAAAGAGCAAAAGCAAAGTGCCACCCTATTTTGCCTTACACTGGCTGCCATTCCTTTGATTTTTCACTTCCCCCTCTGTCAGGACTAGCCTTGACTGAGGATACGAACAGTAACAGACATCCTGTGAACTGAAGGGAAAGCCAAAAGTGTAAGAAAGATGAGAGAAACTGCTGGTCTTCATGATCTTGAAATAAAAGACATAAATGCCTCATGACTGCATTGCAAATGTTTCAAAATTCCCTTGTGTCCATGCAGTTGACTTCAAATGACCCTCATAAAAGTAATCAAGCATATTCTGAAATGAGGCACCCCACACTACTCCAAGGGTGCTCTTCCTCACGTACATGACTGCAGGCATCACAGCACAACAATTTACACTAAACTGTTATTTTTTACATCTCACCTGCTCAGAACACTACCATGCTGGAAGTCCAGCTTTGAGAAGACATGTATGAAGGTCCAGAGCTTCAGGCATCAGATTCTCTTGCAGAGGGAGGACAACTCTAGGGGACGGTTACAGCACCTTGAAGGTTGTGTTGGGGTGCTTCTGTCACTGGTTACAGTTACACTGAAAGGATAGAAACAAGTCAAGTAACTACTGGTACATCTTGCAAATCTATGTTGTTTTCCTGGTTGTATAACCTAAACAGCCAGGGTGTAGGTTCAAGGGAGGAAAATCTAAATCTTCAGAAAATGTGCAAGCCATAAAGCAGAGCTCAAGCAACAGTACAGGTTGTACGTAGGTATATATACATGCTGGGGTGACATACAAAATAACATACAAACATACATAACATACAACTCCTGGTTGCATTCTGTACTGCAGGTAGTGAGATGTGAAGACCACATGTGCCTGCAGCACTTGGGCAGGTGTCCTCCATCACTTTGGTTGTCATTCAGACAATGCTCCCAAACCATTTTGCTTTCCTGGTTCAAGCACTATCTTTTGAAACTGGTACAGTCTTTATTACTCTTTGCTTAACAGCATCCTTAGTCTCACAAAGCCATCCTACATGTGCAAAGTCAAGCCAGGTTTCTTCCAATGGCTTGCCAACCATTCAGGTCAACCTTGATGGGCTCCGTTCAAATTCCGACATGTGGCATCTGTTAAGGAGTACATGGGAGGAACTGAATACACTTAATGAATGGCTGAATGCTTTGTGGGGAAGGGTCCTAGATATTTAAACTATTAGGAAATGCACATTATCTGTAGGCAATGTCAACCCTGCAATCAAAGCTGAAACTATAGCATTTCTGGGGAAACACAAGCTAATTTTGATCTCTGCTATCAAGGACCCCATTATCAGAGTGGCTGCAGCAATTTCACTGGTAGAGACCCTACCACAGTGATGTATCTTACCATCACTAGCCCCAGGCTGGGTCCTGCCTGCTGCCTCTGACCAGGCCTGACACCCGAGCCAGCAGACGACCGCGTTCCTCCATCAGTCCATAGGGGCTTTTTTGCAGTGCAAATGTCTCTCAGCTTAAACAGCATACACAGCCCAGCCCAAGGTAATCACAAAGCATTACATTTGGGAAGATGAGAAGATGATTTACCCTGAGGTGAACCTGATGAAGTCAGCAAGGAAACTAATCTTGGCAAATTCACCTCACAGCACCTCAGGACAACTCAAGTTTGCTAACTGCCCTGACACAAGACCACACCATTTTCATCAGTGAGAACAAACTTTAGCATCCCACAAGAAGAATCTTAACGGATCTGGAAGCAGTACTGGCAACTGTATTGTTCTTCTCAGGACAAAAGTAAATAAATAAAGAACGAAGGAAAAAAGGAAACCCCAAGTTAAAACAGCTGAGCTTATTTGATCTAGAACTGTTTAGGTACACAATAATAAGCTTGCTTTCATTTGCATCAGGAAAGTGCATTTTTCTCTCATCAGACTTGTGGATAAATGAAAACCACAAATGTAATTTTTTTCTTTGAAAATAGTCCATATTTTAGAAGATAGATATCATCAGGGTATAAAAAGATATTTTATGCAGTGTCTAGATTTTAAAACCTGGAAAATAGAAGAGGAAGCGCTCTTCATTATTTACAAATTAAAGTGCCTTCTGTTTGGAGGCCTTCTTTCTCTGATTTTTCTTCGATTTTGTTTTCAAAGAAGTTTCAATTTAACATTCAAATAGAAAACCAAATCCCAATTTTTCAATCTATTAATTTGTCTTACAGTGCCCAGCAAAGCGTGGTTTAACATCTATGGGACACTGTAAAGTTTGTCTGTGAGAGCTGATGCACTTTGTCTATTTTGCCCGACACTGACTGTCTGTCATTCCTTTGATTTTTCACTTCCCATTCCGTCAGGACTAGCCTTGACTGAGGATACAAACAGTAACAGACATCCTGTGAACTGGGAGGGAAAGCCAAAAGCATAAGAAAGATGAGAGAAACTGCTGATCTTCATGATCTTGAAATGAAAGACATAAAATTATTAGAAGAGGAAACTGAAAATGGACATTCACAGCTTCGGTACAAATAACCTCAGTTTCCAGGTTTATATTTCTGTTATTACATATTTTATATATCTAAAATGTATACATAAAAATATTTTATATATATAAAATATATCACATCATTAAGAATGTGGCAAGACCAAAAACAACAGGAAAAGTAATTAGCAGAGTCTGAATTAGGAAAGTGCCATATAAGGAGCTCTATGTTATGCAGCATTTGAAATGTATGCTTAGAGTGAGGTCTGTAGGTACCAAAGACTGCCCAGAGCAGGGATACTGTCGCTTTCTGAGCTGAGCCCGGAATAATTATTCAGTTCTAGAATGGATACACAGACAAATACTTTCACTGCTGGCCGCAAACACTCTGTTAACATCTCTGTTATTTTAAAGAGTAAGCATCACATACCTGTTTTGGATAATTTCATTTTTCTTTCTTCAGAGCCCTCAGGTTGTGTGATGTGTTGACCCGGGCTGGATGCCAGGTGCCCACCAAAGCTGATCTATCACTCCCCCTCCTCACCTGGACAGTGGAGAGAAAATATAATGAAAGGCTTGTGGGTCAAGATAAGGACAGGGATGGATCACTCACCAATTATTGTCACAGGCAATACAGACTCAACTTGGGAAAACCAGTTTAATTTATTACAAATCAAATCAGAGCAGGATAACAAGGAAATAAAACCCAAATCTTAAAAACACGTTCCCCACACCCCTCCCTTCTTCCCGGGCTCAACTTCACTCGTGATTTTCCCTACCTCCTCTCCAGCAGTAGCACAGGGGGGCAGGGAATGGGGGCTGTGGTCAGTGCATCACACGCTATCTCTGCTGTTCCTTCTACCTCAAGGGGAGGACTCCTCACACTCTTCCCCTGCTCCAGCATGGGGTCCATCCCACAGGAGACAGTTTTCCATGAACTTCTCCAATGTGAGTCCTTCTCACAGGCTGCAGCTCTTCACAAACTGCTCCAGCATGGGTCCCTCCACGGGGTGCAGTCCTTCAGGAACAGACTGCTCCAGCGTGGATCACAAGTCCTGCCAGCAAACCTGCTCCAGTGTGGGCTCCGCTCTCCACGGGTCCACAGGTCCTGCCAGGAGCCTGCTCCAGCGTGGGCTTCCCACGGGGTCACAGCCCCCTTCAGGCACCCACCTGCTCCAGCCTGGAGTCCTCCCTGGGCTGCAGGTGGGTATCTCCTCCACCGTGGACCTCCACGGGCTGCAGGGGCACAGCCTGCCTCACCGTGGTCTTCACCACGGGCTGCAGGGGAATCTCTGCTCCGGCACTTGGAGCACCTCCTGCCCCTTCTTCTTGACCGACCTTGGGGCCTGCAAAGTTGTTCCTCTCGCATATTGTCGAGCTTCTCTCTGCTGCAGGTTACCCAGCAGGTTTTTTTCCCTTCTTAAATAAGTTATCCCAGAGGTGCTACCACTGTCACTGATGGGCTCGGCCTTGGCCAGCAGTGGGTCTGTCTTGGAGCCGGCTGCACTGGATCCATTGGACACAGGGGAAGCTTCTGGCAGCTTCTCACAGAAGCCAGCCCTGTAGCCCCTCTGCTACCAAAAACCTGGCCACACAAACCCAATACAGTTTGATTAATTATATTTGAGGTTGGAACAATTCTCCTAAAATTCCAAAACAAATCCTTTTTTTTTTAAAAAGGTGTGTATGCTTACCTTTATGAGGCTTAAAAATAGAGTTCAGCTGATGTCTATGAGAAGATTATATATATTTGGAAGAAACTATACTTCAAAGTAATGTAATCTACCTAGTTAATTTTTTTCCTTCTTTATTTGCCATAATAATCAAGGTCAACATTTTGATTTTAAGTTGTATTTTCCTAATAAACTAATGTAAGAATATTACAAAATTAGGAATTTATATCTAAAAAAATTGGAGTTTAAAATGTTTGCATTTACTTCCTTCCAGAAGGCATCTTAAACACCATTTGTAATTACATTCAAAAAAAAAAGGACAGAAGAGAAAAAAAAAAAAAAAAGAATAAAAAAAAAAACAAAACAAAACAGAAAAAACAGAAAAACCAAAATCACTCCTGATCTTTTGGGAAACCATGTAATCACATGTTTAAACCACGCCTAATCAATGAAACATAGCATGAAAGAAACAATGAGAAAAAGAGGAATAGTTCAGGCACCATGGGTGGGCTTTGCTGGAGCGGGAATGGTAAGACAGGATGGTTTTGTTAAAGTGTTAATGAAAGAAGAGCCTGTGGAAGCTGTGAGCAACAGATGAGCCACCAGCACAAAGCCATGTTAACAAGGGTAGAAGGACAGTAAATAACAAAGTCCTTCAAAGTAAATGGCAGGTGAAAAAGGAGCAATGAAGATGTATTTTGCGCATCGGTGACCCAGTGCCTGTGGTAGGAAGGGAATACGGAAATGGAGTTCAGGACATACATACCATCTTAAACAGCACTGTTTTGACTAAGGTATAAAAACAGAATCAGAAATCACATAGGCTTTGTATTGGTGAAACAGTGGTTTTGGGACATGCCAGTACCCTTTCAAAGGTACAACTGCCGTGTCCGCCAGGTCACAAGTGCACAAAGGCCGTGCTTTACTGAGGCTCGAGTTGGCAGAGCCTCTGGCAGCGAAGCCAGTCCAGGGTCATTTTCGAGGACACAAGTATCATCCATCCTGGGGCCTCTGAACAGGAGAGCCACCATGCTGAGGGACCCGGCACCACAAAACACGAAAAACATCACCACCTAGTGAAGGTTTGGATTGCGTGGTTACAAAGGGGGTGCTGATCGTTGTGCAGCAACCTGACAAGGACCCGACACACAAACAGTGCTGCAGATTTACAAGCAATAGCAAAGCACCACACTTCCCAGGACAGGGAATGCCCCTTGCCTACTCTCCTGGGGTAGTTCAGCTCTTACCTACTTTGCAGTGCTCAGGTGCCTGTGAACCTCCCTCGCTCCCCACCACAAAGGATTATTCAGACAGAATAGCTCCTCATACAAAATATGAGCACCTGCCCACAATGAGATTACCAAGTGTTGGGGCGGAAGCACAGCTATGCCTTCAAAACACGAGTCCCACACCGTGCGGGCTGTTACTCCAAGCCAGGCTGCTGAAGGCTGCCTGCAGGATGGGTCAGTCCTCAAGAACTGCCCAACAAAGGCTGAAGAGTTTATCCTGAGGTAAAATATATACACTTATGCCATGATATGATCCATCAGTAGATGATAGGCCATGGTACTACCTTCATGTTTCTTCCCCTCCCTCTGTCCCTAATTGACTTGCAAGGATTTATCAGGAATTGGTCTATTTTTATATCTATGGTTCAGTATACTGCTTCCATAGTTTACATACCAGGAAAACTGTACTAGTTCTCTGAAAAAAAAAAAAATCCTCCAAGTAACAGCACACAGAATGATTAACTCGCTCTTCATCTACGGAGAGTATGGAGTTGAACTGAATTTTCAGTTTAAGACAAAAATGAGGAAGCAGGAATAAGAACATAATATATTTCTTACTTTTAGTTATATTGTACTCTATAAAGAAACATGTTTTAGCAGATGTTTATAGCAATTACTTAGAATATCACATTCCATACCCTACTAAGAGTAAATTTTGAGAGGGGAAGATGTAAAATAGGGAATAAAAAGTCCTGATGGAAGAAACTTAGAAAAATAAAACAAAACAAACACTTGACATTTGGGTTTGGTTTTCTTGTTGGGGCTTTGGATTTTTTTTAATAATAAAGTTCAAACCAATTTCCCTCCCACAAAACCAAATCTAACAACAGTAAGTGCAATAAACCTCAAAATGCTTGGCTTGACCCAGGAGTGGCAGAGTTTGGATGCTACAGTATCCATTGGCTTTGTCTGAGGCTGTTCAGGGAACCTGCTGCTCACACTGTGCAAACTTTTTTGTTGCAGGTTCCCTTAAACATGGTTACCAAAGCTTTTTGTTTTGGTTTGGTTGTTTTGTTTTTTTAAAAAAAGGGTATAATGGCTTCGGACACCTAGTTAAGCGGCCTGTTTCCCAAAAGTGCTGATGACCCAGGAGCTCCTATTCACTTCAAAGCGTAGGATTTGAGGATGTTTGTTGCTTTAAGATTTATGGTCTCCCTCCATCCTAACTGAGAGATTCAAGAAATTACAACTAGTAGCTCATCTCCATTAAAATTAGAAAGAAGTGCTAGACTGATTTGTGGCATCTGTTCCAGAGGCCAACACGTTCATGTCTTCACAGACCCTGCCAGAGGAATAACTAGTGTGAAGAAAGGAGGATACCCCAGGGAAAGCTTTGATAAGGGGCAACAGGGCACCCCACCTCAAAATCCACAGGCTGACAGAAGCAGCAGCACATGAGAGAGGACAGGCCAAGAGCTGTTTCTGCCTGCAGGCTAGCACTAAACAAACAAAATATTATTCAGTCCACTTCTCTGACTATATTCCTGTCAGTGAGCCAGCTTAACAAGATTTTGTAAAAACAGAATCACAGTCTGGGCAATAACAGTCAAAGACAGCATGTGGAAATCCATAGCTAAACAAAATACCACCATCAGGAGCAAAAACCTTGATGCATACAGGGGGCGGGGGGGGGGAAGGAGGAAGCCTTCTTAGCATGTAACAAAGCTGTCTGTCAGCCTGGCTGTACAACCAAACCTATAAAACCTATACAAACCCCCTAACATTTAGATAACAATGTCCACTGGGATTTTGAGGACTGGCAAAGTCCCAAAATAAATGTGTTATTTCACTCAAGGCAGGATTGTTTGCCAGTGCTTCCTGAAAATATGGCATGCTTCACCCATGAAAATTTTGGAGGACTTTCTCCTCTTCTGAGGAAAAAAACCTAGCAACTGTGGAGGAGTCAGGGTCCATAAAAGGATGCCAGTGTTAGCGACCTGAGTGACAGACAGGAAGGAGATTTCTACAATTGGCATTTGGTGAATTGCAAGCTATAAAAACTGTTTGGAGATTGCTGGGTTGTCTGTGGTTTCTAGGCCCAGCAGTTTAATTCTGTCTGTTACTGAAGTAACTTAGTTTGTTTATTTAAAAAGATTTATTTCAGAATTTTTTCACATACCAAATTAAAGCAAGAAAAGTGAAAAAAGATAGCACTTCTTGCTCTTAGTAGGTTACATTTTTCAGAGACTGCATAACTAGAAAAGTGGGTTTAATATCTCAAGTATCTTTACATCATTGGAAAAAATGATTACTTACTATAGTAGTTACTGTTACAAACTGCCTTCCTTCCACTTTGCCCGATTTATTTTGCTTTTGTGTACTGTCATTTTTGCTGCTTTTAAATCTGCTTAGTCTTTATTATCATGCATATATTGCTGAAACGTGTATGCATCTATGCTGAAATCGCACCTTCATAATCTAGGCCCTTGGTGACAATTTGTCTATTTTAGTTGAACTGGAGATAGAAAATCTTTTCCTGCACCAAAAAAGCTTTCAGGGGAAAACATAAGTAAAGTCTTTCTAAAAAAAAATTTATTCTCGTAATTCAAAGAATTTCATACATCCATTGCACTGGAGGTAGGGAAGAGGTTGGCTCTTTCTCTTAATTCAACACAAAGTCATATTGTAAGAACAGATGGAAATCTTGAGAGATACACATGAAATTTTAAGGCTTAACATTTAGGCAGTAGAAGATATGATTAAAAAAAAAAAAAAATCTGCTTTCTTTTTTGTTCTTCTGGAGCTGCTAAGTGCTACAGTTCCATCACCACCCTTCTAGGCAATGCTGCGAGGCACTGCCCAGCTGTCTGTCTAAGGAAGCACCCTGTTTGACCACACCAGCTCTGCTTAACTACTAATGACTCTACAAAGCCAGGTTTTTGACATCTGCTTTCAAACTGTCTCTCTTAACGGGATTTCTCAGTCTTCTTGGCTATTTTGTTTCTTGTAACAAACTGGTTTTCCAACAGAGTTCCCTAACTGGAAAAAAAATACATTAATTTCCAGTATTAGAAAACATGTGTATCCTCCCATCAACACACCAGTCTTACTAAAAGTAATAAATACTGGCTACACCCTCCCTGCTATGTTACCCCCCTTGTCCAACATCTTCATGCCCCTCAACTTTACACCTTTTCCTTTTTTAGCTGATCTAGATTTTGTTTGACCCTAAAATCAGACATTGGGATCTGAATTCCCTGCTTTTGAACTTCCCTATTCAGCAAGTCCTGGTAGCACACTTACATAGCATTTTTCTGTCTGTAGAGGTCCTTATACATTTTAAGGTGGCACTGGGAGGAAAGAGAAAAAAAAAAAGTCTCTCTAACTAAATGCTTGGAAGATTTTTTTGTTCAATACATGTATTTTCCATCTTTTATCAATATATATATCCTAGATAGATGGAAAATAAAAGGAAAATCTTGAGTGGTTTAGCAAGTTGAAACTTTAAATTATAACAGCCCTTTGAAAAGTCATTTCACATACTTGTTAATTTATTATGTCTTTAAAAGGGAAGAGAGAGACTGATCTTTGATAGATACTTAAGAAGTTTATCTGCATTATATTGTTAAAAGAAACAAGTTAACGCAAGAAAGAACACGAGGTATAACTCCACTTCCCTCGTAGTTTTATGGGGCTTTTAAGAGCAGAAACAGACCAACACTCCCATCTGACAGAAGTACTGGTTGGCTAAATTGGAAATGGAGATATTCTGGGCACGGAGCAAGTGAGTACGAGCAAAACCGCCCGACAGCATACCTTTGCAAAGAAGTGTATAGAAGAGTTACAGACCTGTAGTAACTGCTTGAAGGGCACGTCCACAGCGGCGGTGTGTTTTTCCCTGGGGAAAGGAGAAAGCACCAGCGCATTTACGCCACGAACTCTCCTCCTTCCCCAACTTCTGGAAGCCTCTTCTCTCTCAACTCAACTAGAAGGAACCTGGGCAGGCGGCTCTGCCTTTTTCGGTGCCGCTCCGTGCCCCCGTTACCCGCACCCCTCCCGCCCGTGAGCGGCAGCCCCCCCCAGCCCCCAGCAGATGGCAACCTCGGCCCGGCTGCCGCCCCACGGACCCCCCCCCCCGCCGCCCCCACGGCCGACCCCCCCCCCGCCTCGGTACCTGCGTGCCCGCAGCCCACTTTCCCTCCACGCGCGGGTCTTCCGGGAAACGTTTACATCTTGTTCCTATATGCCGCGCAAGCCTCTGTGAGTTTGGACTGCTAACTGCCTTAACGTGCAGAGGAGCGATTTCAGCTACCTAATATATTAAGTTGCAACGTATACTCAGAGATACAGCAAAGGGAGGGGGGGAAAAAGCCACAGGACTTAGCTTTCCGAAATAAAAGTGCGTTCAAACTTTCAACAGAATAAAAGGGGTATTTTCAACTGTGTACAATTACAATCTTTGGCACTACAAAATTATAGCTGTCATACTACTGCATGCCACTGTCGTGCAAATGCCATGATGGTGCTCGAAGGCAAATCTCTTAGTTACCAACAAGGCCTGAGCTGAGACACAGGGAAGTCAGCTGCTGACTGTCAGAGGAAACACTAGAGGTGAGCAATAGCCATAAAAAAATATTGAGAGCACCCCAAAACACTCACTACAAAAAAGGGTTTAAAAAAAGTCCTCTGACATACCACATATTTGCACATTCCATTATGCAAATAAATACTGATGAATATTGTTCCTCTAATGCTTAGGTTAATCAAGGCCAGCTATCATCGATGCACAGGTGAATACTCTATACTGAAAATGACCAAATTTACTCCTTACCAGCTCTCCTCTGCAGACTCTCACCCGTTAGCTGTTGAAAACAGTAAGCGCTGCAGCACAGTAGCAGCAAAGCAAAATACCACACCTGAAAAGCTCACTTCCCTTACTATGTAGGTACAACATTTTTTTTGAAGACTGTCTTCAGCATTAGGCTATATAGTTCAATTTTTCTCTTGCCCGCACAGACGTAAACAAAGAACAAAAATGAACAAATTAAAGATACAGGCAGAATAACCATAACTGATATCAGAATCTGCTCTCTTAACAGCTAAACCAAGGAAGTACCTCTGTGTTCCACCAACACAGAAGCTCTCTTGGCACCTGGGGACTAAACAGGGTGTTCCAGCCCCTGGGAAACTGAGCCATTTCATTGCTACTTGATCAGAAACCCTGCTACCCAGCAGTGTCAGTTATCAGATAATCTGCTCTAATGGCACTACCCGACTCATCAGGGCTAGTTTCATCATATCTTCTTCATCTTCCTCACTAAATGCTGATTTGCTGTTCCTTCTCTTCGCCGTCTTTGATAGTCCCTTTCTGCTTGTGGTTATTCCGTACAAATATAAATCAGTGACAGAAAAAGAGGGGCTGTGCAATTGTGGCAAGGGATACCTGCCCGGATGCTTGTCTTTTTGCCAATATGCAATTCAGACCCTGCTAAAACACATTTAATTCATACATCTGTTTGAGCATTTAAGTTTTAATTCATAAATACTTTTCATTCTGATATTATCAAGCAATAACACAGGCTCACAAACGACTTCAAAATACAAAGAACTATTGTGAGCACTGTGTTTTTAAGGCTTTGAGTAACTGGCACAACATGCATACACCTGGGTTGTTACCCCCAGGTATGAAACTCAGGGCTAACTTCAGCCAATAACCAGAATGAAGCTAGAATATAGCTGGCTGTAACACTTTTCCATGCTACACACTTCAAAAACCAAGAGCCTGCTTCTGTTTCTCAGACATCTCCAGTAAACTGAAGTTGAAGCCGTGCTTACTTAGTGACAAGTTAACATATTCAGCAGACACACTCTTCTGCTATCCAGAACAGAACTGGACAACCAAAATCCTGCAGGCTGCACCAGCAAACCACGAAGATGTCTTCCTACGCAACCTATAAATCCTGCAGAAATGCAAGGCTTCTTGTGCCATGTGTGATGCAATTAGTGTATCGGGGACATCCATACCAAGTAGGCAGGTATGACTCAGGACCTGCAGGACACAAGCAACAGCCAGAGGTCTGGAGGAATAGCCTGTGGCAGCACAACAGCTCTGGTGGCTCACAGGCAGGCAAGGCTTGCCCAAAGTTTTCATACCAACAAGAAGAAAACTATGTTAGTTGGTTGACTGTCGGTTGCACATTTTAAAAAACAGAATTTTATTGGGATAACAAAGAATCAAAGCATTTCTTAAGGTACAGGAAAAAAAAATGCTTTTAAAAATGTTTCATTCACGTCTCACTAAAACTAGACTATTCTGGAAGAGCTGCACTATGTGACTGAATGAGGTATCTGTCAGGTCTTCTCCAAGCTTTGGAAAATGGCAAGCATTCCAGGCACAGACCACGTGCAGGTTCATGATAAGCCCCTGACACACTCTCATTTTTGAGGCCTGGGTTGGAATGGGTTGTTTAACGGCAGGAGTGCAAAAGAGGTCAGCTCTTTGTCCTGCACTGACCTGTGATCCCAGCTCTGGCTTGAGGAACTAAAGTACTCATGTACCAAGTACAGGAAAATCTGATGTTATTTAGTGAATTTTATCTGCTACATGTTTTTTCTTCGTTTGTTCTAAACTATCAATTATTCAGCATCCAACTCTGGCTAAGCCTGATACTTTTCAGGGCTCACCAAATTTCTAAGTGTCATTCCAAGAAACAGACCCTTCAGAAAGCATCCTCTCATCCCAAACCATACAAGCCATAGCTTTTGTGGCAATGCTTCTGTGGTGGTACAAGCTCCCACACTAGTGATCAATAGGCAACCCATACCAGTTAAGAACAGGTACATTCACCTGCCTCTAGTAAGTGCTATTTGAGATGAGGTCTGAACATATCTTTCTTGTTTTCAGGAGACTGACATCTGCAAAGAAAATAGTTACCATCTCACAGAAATACCTGGCATTACTGAAAAAGTTCCTGCACAACTTTGCTTCTCTCTCTCACTAGTACAATTTGTTGCACTGAAATCTCAAGAATGCCAATGACTGATTTTGAAAGTTGGTGAATATCTAATGTATATCTAATAAGCAGCAAAATGAGGCAGATGTGACAACAAGCAAAAGGACAGTAAAATAAAAATGACTGACATACATATAAAAAGAAACTTTGTTTTGTTAAGGAAAAAAACAAAACAAAACAAAACAACAAACCCACAAGCAAAAAGCACCACTACTTCCTCCTCCTGCCTATTTGCAAAATCCGTCTCATTGGCTAAACACCAAAGCACTGCTCAAAAAGCCCATTGCTCCCAGTGGGAAGAATCCCGCTTGCATTGTAAGTAATACTTTGCTACCAAGGTCACGAGCAAACATGCATAATCCTGGCGGTTCCCACCCTGCAGAAAGGCCTGCAGGCACCCACGGTGTTGAGCAGAGTGGCAGGCATCCTTGGCACCCACCTCACAGCCCTCACCCTCCAAGCGTGAGGCAGCAACAGTGCCCAGAGCAAAGAAACACACCAGTGATACCTTATGGCACAGACAGCGTTTTGTAATTGAGAGGGCTAAAGAGAGAAACTTAAATCAGTAGCAATAATTCCACCCATGCCTGTTCTCATCTCATTTTTAAATCCAACATTTGAAGGATCCTGAGCAGTGAAGCGGAAGCAAACCTTTACAGTCCTGTCAAAAGCAGCGAGGGGAATAAGCGCTGATTACCCTCTGGATTCAGATGAACACGCTCACACACCAAGTTGAACAACACAGGGATCTCCTGTCTCAGGGAGGACAAGACTGACAGATGGTGCAGGTGCTCGTGTTCTCCAGAGGCAAGATGATGCTATTGAGACCCATGTGGACAGTACAAGATTTATGAGACAGAAATGGAACTGTGCCACCGACTGAGATATTCTGTTGTTGTGCCATGTCCCTAAACTCCTGCCTACTCTTCTTCACATCAACCCTATTTTTCTATTTCCCCCACCTCCATCTTGCAGCAGCTCCCCGGTGACATCCCATTTGCCCCCTCCCACACAGAGGTTCCCAGCATCACCATTCTGAGACAATTCACTGAGCTTCCTGGAGCTGAGTTCACAGCTTTAGTGTACGCTGACATACAGAACAGACATATAGATTATCTTAGATGAAGAAAGACTGTTGTGAGTCTGTGACTATTCACCTATTCCCTACCAACACAGTCCTGAAGTTTATTTCTGATCCAACATCAAAGGGGCTTGAAGATAGTGCAGCAAAAGTTCAGAAAGCTAAACAAAGAAACAATTAAACCACCATCAGTAAACTTTTTGGAACATGACAGTCTAAAGCTCCTTTTAAGCTCATGCAGCTCTCTACCTGCAATGCTTAAGATTTTGTATGCAGTGTATCTCTTACTGTAAATTTCCATATCTCATGCAGCACCAACCAAGGGTAATTCAGCCTCAAGACAGGTGAGGAACAAATCAATGGGTGGTGGTTGGAAGAAGAGGAAGTAACATAAGCAATATAAGGCTGGCATCACACAAAGGTGAGTTACACTGTGCAGCATCCTGGCATGTACACCAGGAAAAGCAGAAAAAGTATACAGCAGATGAATAATCAAATACATACATTGGTGTACCTGTCCTTCCCTTATGTGATCCAAATTTTGCCCAAGTAAACAAAACTGCTGAGAAGTCACTGTAAATGTACTGTTAAATCCAAGTATGAATCTGCCCGTGTGTGTGCTAATGTTCTTAACTGGTTAGTCATCGGCTGGATGAATTGCCAGCTATACATAAAATACTATGTTGAACCCACACAAAGCAACACTGCCTTGTGTCAACATTGCTTTCTTCTTTTGTTAGGTGATTGTCTACCTTTTCTAAAGAATTTTTAAAAAGCCCTGTAGAGAGTACACATTATAGTCCTAACCTCAGTACTCCATCGTTTTCTACACACACAAAAAAAAAATTTGTTGTGCAAAACCAGTTGGATCATAATATAAGGCAAGGACCTGTATCCACAGCAGTCAAAAGAAGCATACACTTACACTGAGGCAACACTGGGCATTGGGCCATCAAGATTTTAGGCATTCAGCTCACAGACTGGCATTCACAAGTCCAAGTCAGACATCAAAACCCACATCAATAGTGACTGACAGAGCCTGGGGCTCAAATGCTGAAGATTTTCCCTCTCACAGGTGCATTGACATTTTTCATACCCTGGCTGCAGAGGGGGGGGCTGGGGGGGAATATTTTAAAAATTCCTAAAGTAACAAAAAAGTACTCAAGAAGAACATTTCTCAAATCTGCACTCAGATGTTTTACTAACAATGATTGTAGCAAATGAACTATTGATTTAGCCATAGGATCCTGGATTCCCTCATAAGCAGAAGCATTTCACTGTCATCTCTCCAATGGTTAAAACTGTCCTACAAAATGACAAACTTTGAGTAACAGACTAGTAGTAGTCACTGCACTCACCTCCTCTGCACAGAAGAGCTCAAACCCACATCCCTCCACCTTCCAAGAGAGCAATGTATCAACCAGGCTATCGACTACACTGAGGGAGAATATTTTACTTCTCTTAGGAGCCTACTAGATGAGGATAAGAGGACACTCCTGAGGCTATAACTCTTCCCTAAGACAACAGCATGAACCAGGTGGAGAGGAATCCCACTCTTCATTTGCTTCTAAACTATGCGCTGTCTGTTTTAATTAATCTGACAAGAAACAGTAATCCACAAACAAATTTTCTCTCTTCCAAATCCCAGCCTCCTACCTTCATATGAACATATAACTTCCTACATGCACAAAACTTCAGTTTCACAGAAAAAAAAAAAAAAAAAAAAAAAAGCATTTACTACTCACAGACAAGAAATAAAAATACCCTTTAAGCAACTGTTCAAACTGTTAAACGAGACCGAGTCACACGATCTTTGTTTGTTCCCTTCCCACACACAGACTCCCCAGCAGATGAAAAGCAAGAAAACCCCCATTAGTATGCTCAGGAGGCAAAAACTTGGGTTTGCCAGCCTTTTACCAGGCAACATGGTCAACATCAACCAGAACCTATCAACGTGCTGTTCAACAGGCTGCATAATTAGGTGGGTTCTGGCATTTTCCAGTCACCAGTGCAGAGAGATGTTGTAAAACCCATCATGGCAAGGCATAACGAACTCCCCGAAATACAACCGGGCTGCATGAGGAAGAGCAAATCCTAAAATGGAAGTGATGCTGAGATCACTTCTCAAAGGCTTATATGACCACATACATAAAGGGGGGATGGATGAATTGATTCATGTCTAACTTTAGTGTGCTTGACCCCACAACCACGGTGTGCAACATGTGTGTGCGACTTCCTAGGGTGTTCTCTTCAAAGAGGAAAAAACCAAGTGCCAGCCTTCCTCCTACCTTCCCAAAGAAACGGCACGGTGCGCGTCTCCTTGCCTGCCTCACCAGCTGCCAGCACAGGTGGGACTGTCTGGGTGCCAGCGCAGAGCTGAGCTCCGTCTGTGGATCCGCTTTGTCACCCGCTACTGGAGTCAACCTCAGGAGGAGCTGGGACAGACCGTTTACTCTGGGGTTCCACAGGGGTTTGCCAGCCCTCTCAACTCAGCCTCCACTTCTGCCAGCTCCAACACGGAGTCTCCCGCTATCACTCCTCCTGGCTGAGTCTTTCCATCCCTTCAGCCTGGATCTGACCCGAATCTGTACCATTTTCCCAGGCACCTGAGGACAGGTTGCCGTCCCCAGATCTGCTGCCTCGAGCTCTTGTCCTTGTTGTGTTTGAGCCCCGATCAGAAGGATGAGAGGCTGGCAGAGAGCACTGGCGGTGTAGGAAAAGCTGCTCCTGCAGCTGCTTCTTACTGTTCTGTCCCAGGAGGCAGCTGTGGCTGCTAGCAGAGTTCTGCTCCGTGCTTTGAGCCCTCATTTTTAACACACTTTAGGTTGAAAAAGCCTTCAGAAAAACAAAATAAAACAGCAACAAAAAAAAGCCAAACCAACTTCCAAATTAATAACTCCTTTGAGAGTGTGTGCAGAGCAACAGATTTCCTTTTTAATCCATCATTTGATCAAATATAGAAAATTTTTTTAAAAAAGCTATTATTAGACACAGAAATGCAACAAGTTAAATGTCAAATTCTTGCTGCAAAACACAGAGAAGTTACAATAGCAAGTTACACTAGTAATAGTGCAGTAAAACGGGTGCACCTTTTTATCCTTCTCAAATTTTATTCTTGAGAGGATTCAAACTATTTATTTTTTTCACTGAAATTTCAAAGATAGGTATTTTTACCTGATGCACACACCTAGAACAGAATTTCATCCCCTCTGGAGGTGGTTAAGTGGTTAAAAAAAAATAGTGTCAGGATTTAGGAGACATCACACAGTCCTAAATACACAAAATACTTTACACACTTATACTTTAATCCAGATTAAGGCATAGCCAGTCAGTGCTGCAGTACAAATATTTGGCAATAGCTGCAGCCAACTGCTGTGGCCAGAAATGTATTAGGCAGAAAAGAGAGATCTGTTCGTCTCATGTAAATTTAATGTCAGAATATATTATCTGTGACTGCACTTCACAACTCAGCATGGCTTTGTGTGCAAGATAAAACGCTCTGATTTACAGCATTATAAATGTTTGCTAAATGCCTTAATTGCCCTCTCTTCTTTCAAAGTGCCACTTTATTATTAGCTTATGGAGTGTGCTATGTAAGGCAGATCATTTTTTCTTAATTCCTTACTGACACCTCAAAAATCAGTATTTTACTAATATTCCTTTGAATAAGAACAGTGTCTGCTTTACCTCGGCATCCAGTGATGAACAGCCGCATTCAGCTCCTCGTTACTATGGCAATATTACGTAGGAGGTACAGAAACAGACTGATGCTTTTATCTTCTCCCTTTGTACTTAGAATATACTCTCTTCCCCTCCTTTATTTTTGAACAAAACAGCCACAAAGGGGGATGGTGAGTCATTCAGAGAATCAAAACAAAGGTTATTTTATTAACTTTGTTGTTATATTAACTGAGGATAAATTGCAGGGCTATGAATGAGATATAAACACCAGAGACCTTAAGATATGATCTTGCAAACAAAGTATTTTCTTTCTTTTAATGAAAAAAAAAAGAAGAAAGGCAAGCGTTAGTGACCCACCCTGCTTGCTTCTTAAGCAAAACCAAACCCCTCTGCTGTTTCACAGCACCCAGGCAACGACGAGAGCAAGGATCACTCACACAACTTGCTGTATTCCCCTGGAAACAACTAAAACGGTCAATGTTGGTACATTTGTGAGTGTCAGGTGGGATGAAATCCCACTTTTTATGCTGACCCCATCCAAGAGACAATGGAAATAGGCTGCTGCGCGACTGCTAACACCACCTCCTCTGCATTCGTTTGCTTCTAACTAGCAATAGCTTAAGGTGTGTCCCCCACCCCAAAAAAAAAAAAAAAACAAACCAAACCAAAAACCTCTTCAGGTGGCCGATGCAATACGAATAAAGTATTCAGTCCTGCTGGGTGCAATCAGGATTTATAGCAAAACATCTCCTTTGCACCCGGCGGCAGCGGCTCTCCCTGGCCGTGCCGGCCAGAGGACGGCAGGCGCGCACGGCTGCCGGGCCCAGGCTGCGACGTCCCGGGGAGCGGGCGAGGCGAGCCACGCAGCACCCGAGCACCCCACGGCCGGGGATGGGCCCGTGGCAGCACAGCTGCCCGCAGCCAGCGCTGCTGTGCTCCGCCTGTTCTGCTTACAGTCTGCACTCAGCCACCAGAGGTGAGCCAGACGGCTACTGCCTGCAAATTTCGTTGCAGGAAAAAGGAAATAAAAACATGGGATTTTTTTTTTTTTTTTTTTTTTTCCCCCCACGGAATCAACTCTTCCAACTCGGGAAAGGTATGCTTTAGGATTTCTAACTTGATATACTACTTTTCTTCAGTTGCTCATTCGAAGAGCACCATTTGGCAGATGACTTCTTGTAGTCCATGGTTCTACCCACACTTCAGTACTGCCCCAGACGACCCAGTTCTCTTTCTCCTTTGCCCCAAGCAGTCTGTAGTTTTGACAGCTACACTTTCTTAATGCATGTTCCTGTGGCTTTTGGCATTTTTTAATTAACTTGCCAGTGCAGATAGAGATTCCGGACTACCAGATTTAAGCCTACTCTTCCAAAAATTTCATTAAACCCATAGAAGTAACCTGCAGACCCCACAGATTGCAGGATTTTTAACTTCTGATGGTATACAAATCAGTGTTTACTTTGCCATACTACTGTAAATAAATGTTGAAACCGCTCCCCCCCACACTCCCCAAGAAACTGATTAATCTTAACTTTTCAGCAAGGCATTTCCCATGGGCAGCAGAGAGAAGCACTAGAGAGACACATTCATAAGAACTCCAGAGAAATAAAACAAAAAGTACTGACAGTTTACTGTGGGTGGGTGTCTGACCCAAAACAAGTTTAGTGATAGGGTTGAGAATGCCACAACTTGCACAATAAGCTTTTCCAAAAATGCTGGGAACCAAAAACCAGTCCAAAACACATTGCAAACATCAACATAAATTCAGTATTTGCTATTTCACAGTAATTCTCCCCCTGCAACTTTGCCAGTTTTAAATTAAAGATACCATGCTGATTCCTAACAGTACTTGGGGCAGACTATTTCCCATTTTGACAGAACCTTATTGTAAGGTCAGGGGGGGAAATTAAGAAGCCATGAGATTGAAAGAAGTGGATTCATATTTTTCTTCTATTGGTAATTTAAAGGAATCCCTTGCTAATGGCATCTTGTGCACTGTCCTCCAGATACATCCACCAAGCCAAAGTATTTCTACACTAAGATGACCTGCATGAAGTCTACACACACCATTTCCCTCAAAGTTAAAAGCAGCTCAGTGACTACCTATGAATTGAAAAAAAAATAAGTCTCCATAGAATAAATGGTTGAATACAGTGACCAGTACAAAGTATCTCCACAAGAAGAACAGAGCACCAGGGCGTCACAGAGCTCCTTGCTAATGATGCTGGCACGGAGCACTTGGGCCTGTCCTGAGCAGAGATTTCAGCCACTGAACTGAGGTGGAGGAGGCACATCAACGTGTAGGACAGCTCACTTGGTTAGAGCCCTGAGATTCACTCTCGAGGTCTCTTCAGCACTTCACACGGCGGTAAAAAAAAAAAAAAAAAAAACAAAAAAAAACAAAAAACTAATGACATATAGTCACACACAACAGCCTCCTAGAGACAGATATTCGACTGTTCACTCATTTGCCTTGAAACTTTGTACTGGAGGGGTGAGGGGAAGAGGGGGGATGGGTTTAGCTCACGATCAGGAACGGTAGGAGAAGTTACAACAGCTAAAACACAAAACTGATTGCGTTTAAAAAAACAAACCACGACAAACAAACAAACAAAAAAGGATAAGGCACAGCTTCTTCCTGAGCACTATGACCCGTTTCCCGCGACGGAACGGGTCACTGCCCCGGGGGGGTTGGGCAGGAACCCCCGGCAGCGCGGCCGGGGCAGCTGCCCCTCCTCTCCCCGGCCGGCCCCACGGCGCCGCAGGGGAGCGGGAGCGGCGCCCACCCACCCTCCGTGGGGCCTGCCCCGCCCCGCGCTCCGATCCACCCACGCGTGGGCGCCTGGAAAGCTTCTTCCCTGCTGATCGCGCTCAGGTGCTTCACGCACCCGGCGCCTGTCCTTGAGAATTGGGCTTTTAGCTGCACCTCCCTCTCTTCTAATCGCAAACGGCCTCTGTGAGTTTGTCACTGAAAGCCTTGCGAGTTCTGTCGCTTAGCGTTGTTCCCACTCGGGTTTTGCTATTCAGAAAACGCCCTGGCAAGGAAAATGCTGCAAATCATTTCCCATCCCCTGGCTGCGTGATTTACCCGGCCGGCTGTTGGCACCACGCTGACGGGTGAAACTCAGCCAGCCAAGAGAACGTTAAAAAATAATCGGAATACAACAAATTACTACAATTTGCTCTCTTCTGTGCTAATTTATGTTTATGCTTAATGAGGAACTTTTTTTCGTTTTCATTCAAAGCTCGGCTTTTGCCAGCACTCAGAGGCGCGACGATGGCAGGAAATATGATGAAACTATCACATTCCTTTAGTCAGAGTGCTGAAAGCTGAACATCGGCTGACCCTCACCCTACAGTTCATCTCGCCACACGGTGAAACTAATTTGGGGAGCAGAAATCATTCTTACCGATTTTACTACACCTAGCATTTCCACCCAAGATGTGAGCCCTCACGGTAAGATTGGCCTAAGGTCATTATCTCAGGACACCGTAGTGTGAAACACAGACATCTTCAGTTTTTGACATCTTCAACTGTATAAAAAACAAAAGAACCAAGAAAGCTTTAAGCCATTCCAGAGCTCTCAAGCCTTCATTGTGCACTGCAAAGAAGGGGAAAAAAAATAGTTAAAATAATGTCTTTACAAAAAGCCTTTAACGACTCTTTCTTTTAAGGCTAAAAGACCTTATTTCCCGGCCTGTGCACTCATCTTACTGCCACCCCCGGGAACCAGCTTCCCCCCCCCGGCAGAGCCCAGCCCTTCCCCGGCTGCCTGCCGGAGCGGGGCGGGGGTGCAGCGCAGCGCCCATCACCGCAGCGCCCGGCTCTCCCTCCGGCAGCCGCGCAGCGTTTTCCCCCTGTTCTCAGAAGCAGCGAGAACATCCGTGCGTGACAAGCTACCTGTACTATTTCGAAACACTATCGCTTCAGGTTTTCCTCCCTGGGAAGGGAAAAAGAAACGTTCGGGTGTCTCTCTCGGAGGCCCGGTGCTGCCAGAGCCGGGCCGCGCCCCCGCCCCGGGCCCGCCCCGCTGCTGGGTGCTGGGTGCTGGGTGCTGGGAGCTGGGAGCTGGGTGCTGGGTGCTGGGTGCTGGGTGATGGGTGCTGGGAGCTGGGTGATGGGTGATGGGTGGTGGGTGATGGGAGCTGGGTGCTGGGTGATGGGAGCTGGGTGATGGGAGCTGGGTGATGGGTGATGGGTGGTGGGTGATGGGAGCTGGGTGCTGGGTGATGGGAGCTGGGTGATGGGAGCTGGGTGATGGGTGCTGGGTGCTGGGAGCTGGGAGCTGGGTGCTGGGTGATGGGAGCTGGGAGCTGGGTGCTGGGTGATGGGTGATGGGTGATGGGAGCTGGGTGCTGGGAGCTGGGTGATGGGTGATGGGTGATGGGAGCTGGGTGCTGGGTGATGGGAGCTGGGTGCTGGGTGATGGGTGCTGGGAGCTGGGTGATGGGAGCTTGGTGCTGGGTGCTGGGAGCTGGGTGCTGGGTGCTGGGTGCTGGGTGCTGGGAGCTTGGTGCTGGGTGCTGGGAGCTGGGTGATGGGAGCTTGGTGCTGGGTGCTGGGAGCTGGGTGCTGGGTGATGGGGAGCTGGGTGCTGGGTGATGGGAGCTGGGTGCTGGGTGCTGGGAGCTGGGTGATGGGTGATGGGAGCTGGGTGATGGGTGCTGGGTGATGGGAGCTGGGTGCTGGGAGCTGGGTGATGGGTGATGGGAGCTGGGTGATGGGTGCTGGGTGATGGGTGCTGGGTGATGGGTGCTGGGTGATGGGAGCTGGGTGATGGGAGCTGGGTGCTGGGTGCTGGGAGCTGGGAGCTGGGAGCTGGGTGATGGGAGCTGGGTGCTGGGTGCTGGGAGCTGGGTGATGGGAGCTGGGTGATGGGTGATGGGAGCTGGGTGATGGGTGATGGGAGCTGGGTGATGGGAGCTGGGAGCTGGGTGCTGGGTGCTGGGAGCTGGGAGCTGGGAGCTGGGTGATGGGTGCTGGGAGCTGGGTGATGGGAGCTTGGTGCTGGGTGCTGGGAGCTGGGTGCTGGGTGATGGGGAGCTGGGTGCTGGGAGCTGGGTGCTGGGTGATGGGTGATGGGTGATGGGAGCTGGGTGATGGGAGCTGGGTGATGGGAGCTGGGAGCTGGGAGCTGGGTGCTGGGTGCTGGGAGCTGGGTGCTGGGTGCTGGGAGCTGGGTGCTGAGTGATGGGTGATGGGAGCTGGGTGATGGGTGCTGGGTGCTGGCAGCTGGGTGATGGGGAGCTGGGTGCTGGGTGCTGGGAGCTGGGTGCTGGGAGCTGGGTGCTGGGTGCTGGGTGCTGGGTGCTGGGAGCTCGCCCGTTGCTGTAACTGGTCGTTGCAAAACGGCGATTTCTCTTTCAGGAAGTATCAAAGCCAAAGCTTCTCAAAAGCTCTTCCTCGCTTTACAAAACCACCACTTAGGGGAGGCTTTGCTTAAGAGAGGAAACAGAACGTGCCTTGCAGTACCTCACAAACACAACCCACAAAAGCGGAGACACACCCGCCCAGCTAGAAGGAGATTTTCTGCTCCAGAAAGATGTTACCCCGCCGCCCCTTCCTTCCAGGAGAGGGGGAGCCGCCGCCCCCCCCGAAAGGGCTCCATCAGGCGCGGCTGCGGGGGGCAGCCCGTGGGGAGTACCCCCCGTCTGGGATCGCCCAGGGTTCTGGTGAGGAAGGGCACGGGAGGGCGCACAGGCTGGGCGGGAGGATGCTCTCCCCTCAGCCCGGGGAGCGGGGAAGGTGCTGGCGGTGCCGCTGGGGTGGGGAACCGGAGACTCGGGCTGGAACCTGAGAGCAAACGCAGCGATGCTCAGGGCTGGGGCTGTTCGGTTAGAGAGACGGGGGCTTCACTGCGGTCTGGCTTCTCCAGGCTTGTCAGAAACAGCAGTGAGGCCGACACCATTTATTAGCTACCTTAAAAAAAAAAAAAAAAAAAAAAAAAAAAAAAAGAGAGAGAGAGAGACCCAGAATATGTTTTGTTTTGTTTTGTTTTGTTTTGTTTTTTTTTCTTTTTCCACCATAAATCATACTGATGTGTTTGGAGGAAGAAGGGAAGCTATCTACCCTGAAGCAAGTATTGATTATTTTAAGCATCCATGGCACCAGCTGCTCATAACTCTCTTTCAGCAGCTAAAAGGGTTATGAGTGGGAGGCTTAGGCTGAGTCACTTTGAAGATGGCTAATATACTGTGAAAATCAAATGTAGTGACTTCCAGGCTGTTTGTTGGCTCTTATGGCAAAAGCAGATTTATGTCACCTGAAAAGTATTCCTGAACACATCTAACCTCTTCACCAGTACAGACTTACACTGGGACACACGGGCAGCTCCACAGGCTGAGAATCGGGGGGAGCTGGCAGTGACTCTAGCCCCCCCCCCAGGGAAGTCCCCCCCCCTTGCCTTCCCCGAGCCCAGGCAGAGCCGAGGCACAGGACAGATGCTTTTACACAGCGTCCCGCTTGCATTTTCCAGTCATGCCAATGGCACCCTGTCCTGAACCCGTGGCTCAGGTGGAGGAAGGCCCAGGTTGACCTGGGAGCGGTGGGATGGGGGTGCAGAGGTGGGATGGGGGTGCAGTGATGGGATGGGGGTGCAGAGGTGGGATGGGGGTGCAGAGGTGGGATGGGGGTGCAGCGGTGGGATGGGGGTGCAGCGGTGGGAAGTTTCAGTTCTTGGCCCTTCAGAGCACTCTCACTCTTTCAGCAAGAAAAGGAACAATGACTATCAGTTTGTGGTATGATGCCTATTGGCATGTAGTTAAATAATGGATAGCAGTAGTGATGCTGCACAAAGACAAATGCAATGACTTGGGGGTTTTCACCACTGTCAGAACCTCCACAAGTATTTTTGTATTTTGAAGCCTGCCATTGGGCTCAGATGTCCATTATACCACATATTAATGAAGTAAATATTTTAAATTTACCTACAATTTTTGGATACTAGGACCCAACTATTTGCTTTTTAACAGGGAAAATACTGGGAGGTAAGCTATGTGCAAAATTAACAATAGTTACTGTTAGTATGTAGGAAGTAATTTCCTGTCTATTCTAGTATCACTTGCAAGATTTATGGGCATTTCAGATGAAAGTATTCAGAACACTAGGGGCATCGTTTATTGTTAAAAGAGAGCAGAAAGGTAGCAAATACTGAAAACAATAAAACTTGATGTGAAGGAGGTACTGTTCCAAGCAGACATTGGTTATATGACTCCAGGGAGCCCAGTAGCTCTTAGCATCCAGCCCAAAATCAGAACTGCATATCCTCATCTCAAAATAAGCCCATCTCAGGCCCACTTCCAATTACCATGTACGATGACTTACCCAACACAAAAGATTTTAGCTGAATGATTTCTGTGGAGCTTTGTTCAAATTAATACTTCGGGGGAAAAAAAAAAAATCTATCCAGGCAGTTTCCAAGTTCTCAAATTCTTCTTGCTAGTGTTTTTTGAGCAGGTTCCTCCTTTGTCAAACTTGGCAGTCCCCTTCAATCCCCCTCGCCCCAAGTCATGCTGTATTTGCTTCTGTTGTGCATTCAAATTTATTGAATTTCCTGCTGCACTTCAGACTCTGAACAAAGCAGCTTTCAGCCTCACAAGTAAGCTTTACCATACTTCAGCTCTTAATGAGTGAATCACTTTTTGTTGCAATTGGAGATACTGGTCATAGTCGATACAAAAGCATGGAGCAGTTTTAAGGAACAACATTTGTAAGAGTCCAGGATGCTCCTTTATAACGTCAAATTCCCACAAGAGACACGAGAGGAAAACTCAGCTACAGCTCAACTATTACTGTTTTCCTCATTGTTAGGAGAGGTGGGGAAAAAAAAAAAAAAAAAAAAAAAAAAAAAGGTGGGTCTGATATTAATCTATCTTAAATTAATTTTGTCAGGAAATTTGCAATTGTTAATGCAGATTTGCTTGAAGATGTTGCTGAAAATTGACAAATACAGAACTACATGCAAACTCACTTAAAATGATAGGAAGATGCATGTGTTTCACAGCTACCACTACAAAAGACTCTCTGCACTTGCTTAAAATAAATAGAATTACTCTCCATACATTCTCATGCCACCTGCTTTTTTCTCTGGCCTTTGAGCATAGCTATTTCACACTTGTATTATATTGGTTCATTATTTTTTCAATAGCTGAATCAACACATTCAATAAATAATTTTTTAATCAAAGCATCTCTCTTGTCAATCCTGAAGTTTCAGGGGGAAAAAAAAAACGGAAAAATGTGAAAATGTGTTTGAACAAACATGGAGCAAAAGGGAATATTGTACAAAAAGTAGCACAACCCTACATTACGCAACTAATCTACAGAAAGCTCTACCTCCCATGATTTAATGGAACAGTCAACACAGACATCATTTGGTGTAAACAACTGACATCTACATGAAACGTGTAATTCCCAATTCGGGGCAATAAACTGTGTTCTACTCCGCCGCGTAAACTGAACTTAACATGTTCCTACACGCTCAGACGTTCCTTTGCAAAACGTTTACCATCCCATAGTAAATAGCTAGGTGTTACATTCGTTCTGAGAAGCTGGGTAACGCCAGTACGAGCTCGGCAGTAAGCGGCCGAGACAACAACTGTAACCCGCGGCGCTTTCCCTTTCCCTGTCCCCGCGTACTCGCTGCCCCCCCCGCCCCCGACGCGGGGGCCGCTGACAAAGGATGCTGTCGCGCCGCCCCCCCCCCCCCCGCCCTGCCCTGCCGGCAGCTCGGATGCTGCCGAGCTGCTGCCGGGCGTGGGGGGTGAACTCACGCCGCCCCCCCCCCCCCCCCCCCGCCTCGTCCACCGGCGCGGCGAGCAGCCCCTGCCCACGCCGCGGCCGCCCCCATCCTCCCTCCCGTCGCGTGGGGCTCTCCGCGGGAGGGCCGCCCCCACCCCCCCAACGCGAGCACCCGGCGTGGACGTGGGGGGGGGGGAGCCCCCAGCCGCCGCTCCCGCTGCCCCCCCCGCCACGGCGCGGCGCTGCCCCCGGGGCCGGGCGGCCAAGGGCCGCCCCCCCGCCCGCCGGGAAGCCCCGGCCCGGCGAGGGACTGCCCAAACGCGAAGCTACCGAAGCGCCAAGGCTACTGCGACACGAAAGTCGTTTATTCAAATAAATAAAAACGGACTTTTATGTACAAATATACAAAATCATTACGCACGTCTTATAAAGTAGTCAGAAGTATTTTTTTAAAAAAAAAACCAAAACAACAAAACCCCGAAAACAATAGATGGGGGGGGGGGGGCGAGGCAGGGCGCCCGCAGCCGGCTCCTCCCGCGCCCGGGCACCGCCGCCCCTTTGTCCCGCGCCCCCGCGGCGGCCCCGGGAGCTGCGCCCCGGCGCCCACCCCCTGCCCTCGGCCGCCGGGCCTCCCCCGGCGCGGCCGGCACCGCAAAGGACACGACGGCTTCCGACGGCAGCCGGGGGCCCCGCCGGGCCGCCCCCGCTCCCCCGCCGGGGCTCAGAGGGTGCCGAGGTGCGGCAGCGTCTCCAGCCTGTCGGGGCGGTCGCGGCCGGCCGCGCTCTCCACGCCGCGCAGCCACTCGGTGCATTTCCGCACCAGCCCTTCGTCCACCGCGGCCCCCGCCGCCGCCGCCTCCTCCTCCTCCTCGTACTCCTCGTCGTCGTAGCGGTGCCTGTCGTTGAGCAGCGAGATCTTCAGCAGGGCGCGCAAGTCGCCGCCGCCCGCCCGGGCGCCGCGGCGCGCCGGGGCCGTGGCCGTGGCCGTGGCCGTGGCCGCGGCCGCTCTGCCGCCGGGGGAGGGGGCGGGCTGCCCCCGCTGCCGCTCCAGGCTGCGCCGCTGCAGCACCCGGATGGCCTCCGGGGGCAGGCTCAGCGAGAAGCGCAGCGCCGCCTCCCCCGCCGCCCCGCCGAGGCTCTCGCAGGACCGGCTGCCCGCCCCCGCCGCCCCCGGCCGCCCCCGCGGCTGCGGCGGGACGGGCTGGGGCCGCGCCCCCCGCTCGGCCGGCGGCCTCCGCGGCGGCTGCCGCTGCAGGGAGGAGCAAGGCCAGGAGCTGGAGAGGGGGCCCGCCCGCTCCGCCGGCGCCCCCCGCGCCTTCCTCGCCGCCTTCTCCTCCGCGGGCCGCGCCGCTGCCTTCTTGGGGGCCGCCGCCGCCGCCGCCGGCGGCTTCTTGGGCTGCGCCCGGGCTGCGACGGGCGAGGCGGCGGCGGGGGGCGGCAGGACGGGCGGCAGGGAGGCGGTGCGGCCGGGAGCCCCCTCCGGCTCCTCGCCGCGGGCCCAGGCGGCCGCGCTGCATCTCCCCGCGGGCGGACAGGGCCCCGCGGCGCGCCGGGGCTGCAGCCCCATGGCGGGAGGCGGACGAGGCGTCCCCGGCCGGCGGCGGCGGCGGCGGCGGCAGCGCGGGGCGTGGGCTCCGTCTGCGCCGACCGCCGCTGCTTTTCCCCCGCGATAGCCCGGCCCTCCTGCCCGCCCCTCGCCCGCCCCGGGAACGGCCTTCCCCGGCGGGGGGGGCCCAGCCCCCCTTCCCGGGCGGCCGCCCCGCCGCCGCTGCCGCTCCCTTCCTCCCACGGTCCGCAAGCGTCCGAGCGTGGACGGGCGGGCTCCGGCCGCCGCGGTAAAGCAGCGCCCTCACGCCCTCCCCGAAACAATGGCGCTCGGAGCTCCTGGACCGCTCCGAATTGCCGTGGCTGCGGGCAGGCGCCCCAAAAGCGGGAGCAGACCGAATTCCAAAACGCACAAACCCCTGCGAGGACCAGAGCCGGTGGCTCGGGAATGGAGCTCCTTGCACCTGCCCTCCCTTTCTTCTGTCACTGAGGCAAAGCACATTGCTATGCACTTCTGGTGTTTGGGTGGTGGTTTGGTTTTGTTTTTTTGTTTGTTTGTTTGTTTGCTTGCTTTTTGAGAAGGCAGTAATACAGTCTCAAAAGTACCCTAAACAATAACAGAGGTGTGGAGAGGTTGCACGTAGTCACCGTAAGCAAGCATCTATTCCTGTTGGAGAATGGCTAAGGGAAAAGGGACATGGATCTAGAGATCCTCTTTGCGACGAGAGTCTCTTTTAAGTTAGCATGAGTAGGCCTCAGTCAGCAAGAGTGAACAACAGCAAGAGTGAATCCCATGGGAAAGTACTGACTAAGGTTCTGAGATGAAACATTCTCTATCTCGTCAAGGTTGGGAAGCATTCCTTGTTCTTTAATCAGTGGAGGATGGAGAAATGAGCATTCTTTGTTTCTCCTAAACTAACTTATTCGGGTCTTTCCCAGGGCTTGGGTCAACAAGCCCTGGCATGGCTTGCTTGTATTTTATCCAATCAATGATTGACTAGTAGGCATAATTAAGCAGAAGGATTATAAAAGGCTGTAATGAAAATCAATAAATTGAAGCACGCTTTATCACTCATACTGAGTTGGCTGCGTTCTTCTTCCTTGGCTGGGTCCTCGGCTCGCCCAGCCCGGCCTATTCCCTGTGAGTCCAAGATAACTATCACTCCAAAATTTAGTCTAAACCGTCATGGCATATATTTTCGACAGATTTTACTTCTAAGTAATATCTTAATTAGCGTACCAGAATTTTATCAAAAAGATGGGTTGGATGTATGCAATCCACAGGGATGTCTGTCTCTGTGGTTTCACACAGTCACAAGAGGTAACCATACAATGAGGATGCATCAAACTGCCAACTTTTGGAATATTCCTACACGGCTAACAAAGATAGGATGCGAAGGAGCTGAAGATCCTGATGAAACAACACAGTGTGTGCGCTCTGTATGCAGATGAAGTAAACGAATCCTTAAATGTTCAGGAGAGAAAAACAAGTAAGAAAGCACATGATGTAAGAGACCTAAGTATGTATAAAAGCATACCAGGACATGGAACTTTCAGACCTCAGTTCTCGGTATTGTGATCTAATACTCAGCGTTAACTTTGTTTTTTACAATAGTGCATAAATTAAAAAAGAAATCTGAATAACTAATACCATTCTAATTAAAGATTACAGTGAAGGTGACTGTGTAGCAGAACTGGTGGTCGGGGGGCAAAACCAACCCTGGAGCAAGCAGCTGCCCAGTCCTGAAGTGCCGAGCAGCGGGATGGGATCTCCCCAGGGCCAGTTACGGTCAGTAGCAGCAGCGACAGGGGAAGGGGCAGTGACAGCCATTTCCAGGATGACATCCATCACTACCTAGGCACATACATACTAGCGCATCTTCAATGCAAACTGAAAACTAACAGGAACTACAGCTTCACTCGTGATGGGCGGCGCTGGAGGGGCCGTCCCCACACCACGCAGAACCGCCCAGCCCCGAGCCCACTGCAGGGTGGGGACCGCCCGCTCCCCTGTCGCCCCCAGGAAGGATGCCTCGCTGGCAATTTACTGTTACTAAGCAGTGAAAAGGTGAGGCTTGGTCGACAGTTTAGCTGCAAAATCATGCAATTATCCTTTACACGGCCTCCCCGGAAGACGCTGCTGTTTTGCGCAACATACGCTGAGATTTAACAGGAACGTACTGCCATTCGTCTCTTTAGCCTGAGCCCTGAATACTACAAGACAGGGGGGTTCCCCCTTCCTGACACTGCAGCTCGCATTCTTCTATTTGTGGATTAGCAGAAAAAAAATAACCCAAAACAACTGGGGTTTAGAAGACAGGTAATCCAGCACACCCATCCTGTGCTAAAAAGAACCTCCTGTAATATATCAGTCATCAAACATCAAGGATTTAACTGCTCCTGAAGAGCTGACTAGCTCTTAGTTGTAAAAAACTAGAAATGAGAACGTCTTATTGAAGCTAGGCAAAGTATTAAGTATTTCACTTCGATTTGATACCAGTTTGAGTCAGAATGAACAGTTTGTCTAAATACCAACACAAAGAAGCTTTAAAGGCACTTCTGCCAATCCAACAACCAGAATTTGGTATAGTCATATACATATCCCACTTTTTTTTAAATGCTGAAATTTTCATCCCTCTACAGCCAATTCCTAAATCAGAAATATTATAGGCACCTTTAAAACGAATTTATTCCACAAATCTCATTTATACAATAGCCATAAGTTCTTTTAGTAAAAAGTAATTAAGTATGAAAGTAAAAAAAAAAAAAATCGTTTAAAATACAGCTTTTTAATAAAATCCAACAGGCTTTAAACAGACCTTTCACATATTCTCATTAAGCTTTTTCCATAAGGCACATGTATAGACATTTCAAAGAGCAGTTAATTATAACTTACCAAATCTTTACCACGTTTATAAAACTCTGTCTTTGGAAAAGCATACAATGAAAAATATACAAACAGAAATGGCACATTGCAAATTTTAGACAGAACTGTAAATTAAATCTTTATGCATACTGCCCAGATCATAGTGGCTTGCCTCCACTGGGGAATAAACTGTTACTGGATGCAAGGTAGTTTTAAGACTACTCTGCGCAAAGTATTTAAATGTACTTTTTTGTTAAAAAAAGCCTCAAAGTTCCAGGGTAACCACAAATAGTTCACCCAATTTATTTTTAAAACTGTTTCTAGTAAAAATTGTTTAATCCCCCAAATGCAAAAGGCAAGGAAAATACTAAATTGTTTCTGGGTATTTCATGAGTGGAAAAGTATAATTTTCCAAGCAGAATTCACAGCAGAATAAAAGTTGGCTTTTATAGTGTAGAGTGGTTCCTGGTTTTAATTTACCCTAGACAGGATGAGAAGCATTTAATCACAGCATCCCTTTAAAAAGAGGAAAAAAAAAAGTCAGTTATTTGTTATTTTCATTATATATGTATCAACCATTACATATTTAAAATTCAAGATTTTAAATAAAGACAAAAATCAGTAGCTTATCAAATGCAGGACTGTAACAGCTGTCATTACGTTCAGCACATCTACAGCACCAGCTAAAGCAAAGGCTCGAGCCCACTCTGAATCTCCGGCCTGTCCTTATTGCCCAAGTCTTCCATACTCACAGATCAAACAAAAAACATTCAAACACAGCTAAAATACAGACAGGGTGTTAAAAACTGTTCTGCAGCACACTTGGTGGCTTAGCAAAGGTCAAAGCTTTATTTTGCAACGGCTGGCCAGCCAGGGCCGGGCTGAGGAACGTGCCAAAGCCAGGCGGCTGCTTTCAGTCCCTGCCACCCTGGAGTTACACCATCACATTTCAAGAAAAAAAAAAAAAAAAAAACCAACAGTCCAGGCTGAAGGGTTTACTGACAGCGCAGGATGGAGAGGTGGCTCAACATCAAGGTTTGAAAGATTTGAAGGGGTCTGTGTCTTTAACCGACAATAAACAGTTCTCTGACTGTTCTACTGAGATCACTCTATGGTTAATTTTCTCAAAAACGTAACTTATTAGGGAGTGTAATTTGTATTCTGTTGTTAGTCAATTTAAAAAATGAAGAAAAATATTATCATGACTTCTTAAAGCCACTGTATGTATGGGTTTTGTTGTTGTTTCTATAGGGGTTTTTTTTTGTGTTTTTTTGTTTTTTTTTTTTTTTTTTAGGGTCTTTTGTTTTCTTTTTGCCATGCCAGCAGGAGAGTAACCATTAACTGAAAAAAAAAAAAACCAAAACAAACAAAAACACAAACCACCACCACCACCAAAAAAACCCAAACCCCAAAACCACAAGCAGGTCGTTATTAAATCATTAACAGAGTTAAATCAAGTAATGAGTATTTTGTTGAAATCAAGATAAAAGCATACTTTAAACAAATTACATAATATGGTTTTCTGGCACTGCACATGATTTAGATCCTGATTTCTGTAAGAAAGGCAGCCTATACAAGAAATCTATGGTAGCATTCCACATAAGCAAGTAACTCATTAATCCCTAAAGAAATCACAGTACAACTAAAAGCTGCCTGTGTAAAATTCAGGTCTTTGGCTCATAAAATCTAACAGACAAATAAAAATAAAGAAATTAAGTGATGCATATAACCTATTGTTTTTCTAACCAGCACTTAAAGTACTGTTGGTAGGGAAGAAAAGACCAGTGGCTAGTAGCTGAGCTTGTTTTTGTGCAGAACAGAACATTTAAAAAAAAAGCAATGTCCCTACTGAGAGAGTCACATGGCCACAAGAACTACAAGAATTCAGAATAACACTTTGACTGGATTAGCCCGAGATGTCAGAAATAGTAAGGTGACAATCTGAAGTCTGAGTTCAGTGAAAGTATTTAATCAATTGTCAACTAAAATTCAAAAAAAAAAAAAAAAAGCTTAATCTTTCCTAGATCAACTCCGAAGCATTAAAAACCAAACCAAACAAACCCAAACGAAACCACAGTACAGAGTTTTCGGCAAAGTTATAGAAACACTACTGGAAGATATCAGATGAAAGGGACAGACAGTAGTTTGTATTCTTTTTTTCTCTATTTGCAGTGCAGAAAACCTCATTAAGTAATATACAGGCATGGAAGCACTTTATTTTTCCAAAGAACACACTGCTTAGAGACCAAACTGTATTTTATGTGAATTGCTATAGAAAAAAACCAGACTCTCCAGTTTGTTTACTTGGATGTGGTTTCCCTATGTGTTTGGCTAGCTTTTGTTCCCTTTTTGTACACACGGAGTTGTGTAAAAACAGCTTGCCAAAATGAAAATTAACATGAAGCATTGCCTTTGCCTCTCCTAAAAACAATGGAGGAATTCAGAAGTAGATGCAGCACCTGAAACTACGCTTGCTTGCTCTGCTTTTACTAAAACCTCAGATCCACAAGTTACCTTTAATGTAAGCACTGGAAAAGTCACTATTGCATCAATGGATTTTTAAATCTCTGGAGAATTTAAACAAAAACTCAATTTATTTTCAGAAAACTAGAATGAAATTTAACAAAGATATTTACTATGTACTTTACTTGTATTTAAAGCTTATATTAAGCATTACTTTGAGTTCAGCTATGTTGTTTTCTAAAAATTAAGAGGAAAGGGAGGAGGTTATGTTTTTTCACATAATCAATTTCAAGACTTTTTCCATCCCTGCAGCACAAAGATAACTGACTTCTGTTAAGATGGGAGTAATTATGCAGACTCACCTTGCAAAAGGAATATATGAGAGACTATACCTGAAAAAAGAGGAGAAAAAAAAAAAAAGTGTATTTGACAGTGTTCATGTCTCTCCCAGGACCCAATTATTTCACTTTAGTCCAGCATTAATACAAGCAACCTGTTGTAACAAAACTTTAAATAAGATTACCAACTCAATTTAATGCTTACCTGAAAAAAGAAGATATGCTTGGAAAAGAACTAAACATACTACCAAGGATTTCCTAGTTTACCGTTTCTTTTTTTTTTTTTCCCCCCACATAGTTTGTAACTTCTGTTGCACATAAAATTTAAAAAAGCAGATTTACTACCAACCATTTCAAAAGGAATGGAGATTTCTGGGAAAACTGTATTCTTCCAGATGAGATTTTTTCCACTTTAAAAGACAAGATGCATTACTATGAAAATATACATCTAATCATATTATTTATGTAACTCTAAATACAGATATATGCTGTGGTATGAATAATATGCCACAACTGTGACACTCAAACAGCTGATGCTCCGAAACGTGCTTCTTGCAAGCCTCCAGGCTATGTTTTGTTCTCGTGTCCAGCCTGATCAAGATCGGGGACACTTAACAAATATAAAGAGGTCTGCTGTAAACCTGCAGAACATAGTTTGAGTTGGCAATGTTCCCTCTACCTAGTACCAAGCATTTACCTGGGCCCAGCGTGATGCCCAACAGTCCCTATCCTGAACAAATGGTTATTTGTCCTCAGGTCCAAGTTCAGTATAGACTTTGTGTGTTCAGGGCAAGTTCAAACAAGAACTGTGGTCAGCTTGGATCAGCTCGAGTTAGTACCAAGTAATTCACCTGGGGCAAGGAGACCAAGTATGTTCAGTTGCATCTCCATGGAGAAAGCAGTAATGTTGGAGCATGGCTCAGAGACAAGGGTCCTGAGCCCACCGAGCAGTTGTACGATCAGAGCCTGTTCCAGGGGCTGATGCTGGGCCTCACTAGGGCTTGCCTGCAGCTGCTCGCAGCTGCTGATACATGAAGAATTTCGAGGACGCTTCGGCCTTGTGTATCGTAAACAAGGTAAAAGGAACGAAGTAGTGGAATGAGAAACTTGTACCGCTAGCTAACCGCAAGTAGGTGGACCGTGCAAATACGACCTTTAGAGCTTAAGCCAATCAGCTAGTGACTGGTAGGCATAATATAATTATCGTTGTCTGTATAAATATGCGTACCCTGGACCAATAAAGTGAACCATGCTTTATCACTCACATTGAGTTTGTCTCAGCATGTTCCTCCGCTGCTCGGAAAATGGTGCCCGAACAGGGACCGGAATAGAAGGACAATAAAAAGGACGGAGCAGCGGACGCAGAGAAGGGCCGGATACAGCAGCGCCCGGGGGGTCAAGAACAATCGAACATTGGATCTCTGACGTGTCGTTCCGAGGACTTGAACTGAACATAGGGGTTCTCCGTCTGCGAGGGCTACTGGCAAAAGCTGCAACTGGTGCCTTAATCAGGGAGCATCAGAGACATATCAAAGTAAGGGAACGGTATTGTGCCTTAATCAGGGAGCACAGGGCCGGCAATATGGAACAGGAGGTAGCCCTGGATTTATTACAGCGCTTTTTAGAAAAGCGGGGAGTAGATTGTGTAAAATCACTCGCGGGTTCAGTAGCGTTAGGACGGGTCAAAGGATATTTTCAAAATCCTAATTCTCTTTTTGATGTCGAGGAGTGGAGACGATTAGGCGTTGTTTTATGGGATATGGTAATCGATGAGGATAAAGCTGCAAGGAAATTGATGAAACCGTGGCGGGAGGTGGTGAATAATATTAAGCGGTATCAGCTCGAAAAGAACCTTGCAGCTGTGGCAACAACAAAGTTAGGAGGGGAAAGTTCCACTGTTACCCCAGAAACTGGGGCATCCAGATTTATGCTCCTTCACAGTGATTGTATTCCTGTACCATCAACAGGAGTACCGGTTCCAGTTAACAAAAGTAGGGGAAGTCCGGAGGCCAGTTCCCCCCCAGTGCCCCCCCTCATCCCCTCCGTCCTCGGAGGCGGAGGGGGAGAGGGAAGATGGCCGCCCAATGCAGTCAGGTATAACGGAAATACAGGGGCGGGTACGCCATGGTGACTGGAGGGAGGTCATGCGCCAGGCAGCAGAGGATAAGCAATATGACGTTGTTGGTAGCCTGTCTGAGAATCTAGCATTTCCAGTTCGATTCGAATGGGCTGAAGATGGAGCCATTTATGGCAGCCATAGTCCACTGAATTGGAAGATGCTGTCGCAGTTGCGTAGTACTGTTAATGAGTCTGGGCTACATGGTGAACCCACGAAGCAGTTATTAAATTACATATGGGGGGGAACCCTTTTGTATCAGGAAGATATTAAAGTTATTATGAAAATGATTATGACCCAATCTCAGTTATTGTTATGGTAGGCCCACTGGCAACGATTCTGTGAAATATCAGCTCAACAGCCCAGACATCAGGATGACCCATTATTTGGGGTAACCGTAGAACAGCTTATGGGAGCGGGGCAATATATTACCATAGACACTCAAATGCAGCAAGGCCCAGATGTCTGCCTGGAGGCCATGTGGACAGCAAGGCTAGCTATAGCCGCAGTTAAAACAGCACCCCCATCTCTGTCTGATATGGCAATAAAACAGGGACAGGAAGAAACCTTTGCGCAATTCATTGATCAGGTAACCGCAGCTATAGAACAGGCAGAGGTCCAAGAGTGGATGAAACCCGCGCTTCTCAGGCAATGCGTTTTAGAAAATACTAATCAAGCAACAAAGTCTATTATACTAACACTGCCTGGGGATGCTACGATAGAGCAGATGCTGGAGCGTATGAGCAGGGGGCCGGCAGGCCCCCAGGCTATGTTGGTAGAGGCAGTTCGGGAGGGACCTGATCCAGGCCCAGCACCAAGCCTTTGCGGCCCTAGCCCCGTTACGTCTATCCGAGAAGCAACAGCGACCACCGACGCGGCGCCTTAACAAGTGTTTTCGATGCGGGCAAGAAGGACACATACGATGAGAATGCCCTGTTCGACGAGTCTGGTGTGGGAAGTGCAACACGAATAGCCATAGTACCGCTGCATGTGGGCGATCGGGAAATGTCCAAATGAGCGCGACGGGCCGCCGCGCAGTGACCACAGCGTTGGCCCCTGCACGGCTAAGCAACAGCCCGATACTGCCTCGACAACAAGTTCCAGCCCCTGCCAACAACAATCCGTTCCAGTGGGTGCCCTCCGGCCAGCCACAAGAGGAAGCCTTGGCTTGGACCTGGCAACAGCAATAGATATTACACCGATCGATCAACAGCCACAAAGGATTGCGACTGATGTTAAGGGCCCAATACTAATTAATGGACAACCACAAGGCGCTTTACTAATTGGGCGATCATCAAGCAGCATTAAAGGACTGTTTATTCTGCCAGGAATTATTGATGCTGATTTTACCGGGACTATATGCATAATGGTACAGACTTTGTTTCCCCCAATTCATATTCCAGCGAAAAGTCAAATTGCTCAATTAATACCTCTGCCCCAACTGACCAAAGAGATGGAAGCTGTCTCCGCGGCCACCAGGGGAGCTGCTGGTTTTGGATCCACAGGAGGCTTGGCTCTGCTAACTGTGGCAATGAATCGCCGTCCGGTGACCGACGTTACCTTCTGCTCGAATGGGGCACAGATTTGCCTTAGCATATTACTGGATACTGGAGCCGACCTCACCATTATGGACAATAACCACTGGCCACCCAATTGGCCTTTGGTCCCTATGGCTCGTGGGGTCGAAGGAGCTGGGGGACACTCATCAGTGATGCGCAGCAGAGAACACATTCGAGTGCTCATAGACGGGAGAGTCGTGAATACGCATATAACAGTTATGCCTCTGCCTCAGGGAGTTTATGGCCTAATTGGTCGTGATGTGCTGGACCAGATTGGTGTCATCCTAATGACCAGTGATCCTTTTTAGCAACAGTCACTGCTTCTAAAGTTTTCCCGATCCCGTTGAAGTGGTTCTCAGACACCCTGGTTTGGATTGAGCAGTGGCTGTTGAAAAAGGAAAGCCTTGCAGCAGCGCATCAACTAATTGAGGAACAGCTGTCTCAAGGACATTTAAGATTGTCCACTAGCCCGTGGAATACACCCATATTCGTCACCCGGAAAAAGTCAGGGAAATTTCGCCTCCTCCATGATCTGCATACAGTAAACACGCAGATGCAGCCCATATGAGCTCTCCAGCCCGGGCTGCCCAATCCATCCATGCTGCCTGAACACTGGCATCTACTCATTGTTGATCTGAAAGACTGCTTCTTTACCATCCAGAGGATACACAACACTTTGCCTTCACCCTACCGTCGATTAATCGTGAAGCACCTGCTCAGCAATTTGAGTGGACAGTATTGCCACAAGGAATGAAGAACAGTCCAACACTCTGTCAACTGTTTGTGGGCAATGCCTTACTACCCGTCAGAATTGCCTGGCCTACTGCCATCATATATCATTATATGGATGACATTCTGATTGCTCAAGAACGCCCCTTCTCTGACCAGCAACGTTCCTTTTTGGCTCACACTCTTCAAAAGGAAGGCCTTGTTACTGCTCCTGAAAAGGTTCAATCTTTGGCGCCGCGGTAATACCTTGGTTGGCTGATAATGGACTCACAAATACGACCACAGAAATTGCAGATACAGCTTGATATCCGTACCTTACATGACGCACAGAAGTTGCTTGGGGACCTACAGTGGCTTCGCCCTGTGGTAGGAATTGCCAATGATGACTTGGATGTCCTCTGACCCTTACTCCAGGGGGTCGATCCTACTCACCCGGTACACTTATCAGAAGAATAGAAATCAACCCTGTCCCGAATTGCAGACTACATTACACAACGATGGGTTGACCGCCGAGATCCCCAGCTACCGGTAGACCTCACCATCTTAAACGGCCCGTCCCAGCTCATCGGCGCATTAACTCAACACAAAAAGAAAAAGGGGGAATTGTTGGAGCATGGCTCAGAGACAAGGGTCCTGAGCCCACCGAGCAGTTGTACGATCAGAGCCTGTTCCAGGGGCTGATGCTGGGCCTCGCTAGGGCTTGCCTGCAGCTGCTCGCAGCTGCTGGTACATGAAGAATTTCGAGGACGCCTCGGCCTTGTGTATCGTAAACAAGGTAAGAGGAACGAAGTAGTGGAATGAGAAACTTGTACTGCTAGCTAACCGCAAGTAGGTGGACCGTGCAAATACGACCTTTAGAGCTTAAGCCAATCAGCTAGTGACTAGTAGGCATAATATAATTATCGTTGTCTGTATAAATATGCGTACCCTGGACCAATAAAGTGAACCATGCTTTATCACTCACATTGAGTTTGTCTCAGCATGTTCCTCCGCTGCTCGCACAGTAACTTCCAAAACTTCTTCCAGGCTTGCAAGCAATTCAACCAACTGTGCTCGCACATTCCCAAGCCAAAACCTTGAGTTCATCTGGATGGTCATCATCACTCCTGCTGCACTAAACTTACCCTCTCGCATCCACCCACCCTTTACCCAGTGGTGCTGTGTATTCTTGGGGCAGGACACACCCTATGAAAATGGTATCTAGTTCCTTGCACTTCAAAAATTAAAATTTAGTTAGACCTCAAAAAAGAGGGAGTTAATCAAAAGCAGGGCATATGAATATAGTTACTTTCACAACAGAGAAAAGGCATGAATTTTTTTTTCATATATATATTCATTTCATAATGCCTCAAATAAGTTCACACATTGAAGAGTATACTTAAAATTACCATTTTTGCAAGACGATTGCATATAGATTTTGCTGAAGTTACACAACCTAGCTTAGAAAAACAGATTGAGGCTAGCATTTGGGCACACTTACGTTATGCGAAGCATATATTATATATATATATAGGTTTATAATCATGCGGGTGTAGGGGCAGGGAGAAGCTAAAATGGATTTTAAGAAACTTACCAGGTCATTGCCAAGAACTGCAATATGCAGAATAACACCGCCAAACCTTTTTTGTTCCACTAAGTAAAACCAAAGAAAATATTGCAAATTAGTTCATTTTTCACTCGTCTATACTGCAAACAATTGCAACAGCCTGTTCAGCCAAAAATTTAATTAACCGGTGAATTCAATTTCCTTGTCTTGATTTGCTACTTCTTTCCACTCTAACAACTCTCCTTTCACTTTATCTGTCATTCCATTAGCATCATGCTATGAAAACCTTCTCTGGTTTTGAAAGCACTTAGCAGCATCAGTGCTATCACTTTCACTTTAGTTCATGATACTGTACTTCTGCAGACATGGAAGTTCACTTCAGCTACATATTTACTTCTGTGGACCATAACTACAGCCAATTTTTCAATCAAGATGCCTGAGGGTACTTGTTCTGCCCCTCTTCCTTTGTCTTAATCATTTTAATGTTGTGTACCCAGCGTTTCTAAAGACCACTATGTATTCTCTGATATCCTCTAAGATAAGTACGCATCACTAAGATATAAGTATATTTTAACTTGCTTTTCTTAATTCTTAGTCCAGAGGTCTGCAGACTGAACCTGATGCTCTAGATTTTGTACTCTCATCTACATCACATGCAAGTGGAAGGATGCATTTGCTTTGTAGCCAGCAGGCTCATCACTCCACCTAAACTCAATCGCAGTTGGAAACACAAATACCACACACACAAGCTCATCTTCCCTCTACAACAGAACTGCATGTTAAAGCCGTGATAAAATTAATAAACTATCAAAGCTAGACTGCTCTTTAGAGGAACAAAGTATTCTCACTTACCCAGAACACAGCACACAGAGTCAACACTAGGAAAAGCTGGGGGGAGATGAAAGGGGAGACAAAAAAAGAAAAGAATTAATCCTCAAATATACAACAAAGCAAATACAACTGTTTTAGTGTTTTCACTGTGTGTTCAGCATTTTCAGAATTGACTCAAGAAAGAAGCAAAGCCAAAGACTGTCACACAGTGACTATATGCTGAACTCCACGTAAAGTGCTGTTTTCCAAAGCTGTTTTCCATGGTGTACTCCATGGCCAGAAGGTCTGGGACAAGTCTTAGAAGAAAGAGGAGGCAGGAACTGACTTCACAAGTCATGAAGAGTATAACCAGATCTGTGCAGCTTTACGTGTTAGGTCTGTTAAGAGGTGGGCTTAGACAAAAGCAACCAAGTAGTCTGGGATCTGTTCTATTATTTCAGTACATAGTATAATTTTGGATCTAGTATTCACAACATCACCATCTGACAAGAAAGGGAGGTGCATCACCACGAACAACCCATTATTAAAAACACCCATTCACAATTACAGTATTTGGCAAACATGGGTTCTGCTGCTTCTGCCAGTGTTTTTCCATCTTCTAACAGCAATGAAGAGTCCACTAGGGAGCAGCTGCTCCATACATGGTGAAAAAGCTCACATGAAGCTTTACTCAAGCTACTCAGACACCTTTGATGGAACATTACAATGATATGGTTTACTATGCCAAATTAAACACACCATCTGTGCAAGCATCACTTCCAACTCTTCCACCAAATCTTACCTGGCTCCCTCCATTTGTCATTACACATAGTAGAAAACAGAACAAAACTCTAAATTAATTTTCACTGGAAAAAAAAAAATGTTGGCATTTTACTGAAAGGAGTAAAAATAACAGACTCTCTTGAAATTTTCCAAACATAATTGTGACTCCTGAGTTGCCTACAATTCTAGCTTTGTGTTAAGATGGAAAAGAAAACAGTCAAATACATCAAAAACTTTCTAAACTTTAGAAGTTTACCAGTTCTCTGAAATTTTCCATCCTAACAGTCCTAGCTTTCATCCAATGTTCCTGTTCCCTTTTAGATTAATCTTTCATTCTGTCTTTTCCTAACCTTATTGGTAGCTTTTCTGCACAATCAGGTAGGTCGGTCTGTGATTTTTTTTTTACTCTCTCTTCTCTTTCCATTTCCCTGATGTGTCTTCTTTCTACAGCCTTCAAAGCAACTTTTTTTTTTCTTTTGTCTGAACACAGTGGATAATAGGATAACAGAGCAAATAAACTTGTGCTGGCTGTTTTAGCATCTTGCTTAGACTCTCAGCTTGACCAGAAAAAACCTACAGCTGTAACATGTTGGAGAATTCATTCTCAGCAAACAGCAACTCTAGAGAATTGGAGATATTCTTGGACATTTTTACTGCAGACCTATGAAACATAACCTTCCTAGGACTTGTAACTGGGTGTGATTTGGAAGACATGGCAAAAAGTCACCTCTTTAACAAAGCCTGGAGTCCAAGCAAGGAATAAGTCATTTCTCCAAAAGATGTGGGCAAACATGAGCTTAACAACCTTTTTTTTTTTTTTTTTCATATGGGTGTGTGAGAAAGAGTATGTAAATCGTATCACAACCATCCAGAAAGAATCCCTGAAGGTTTTTCTTATTGACATCGGCTGTAGTCAACTAGAAAAGAACTCTCTATGGCAGGGAGAATACAACAACCAACTGCATTTCAAAAATAAAAGTTGAAACAAATCAGGAGGAACAAGAGAAAATAAGCACAAAACAGAAGCAGCAAGGGCAGAAACTTGTTTTTAACTACCTAACAGAGTTCTGGGATAGGAATTTTGAGACTGGCATTGGGGCTGTTTTTTCCACCCTCCTGGAAGAACAAATGATGGTCAAGAAAGTAAAGGAGCCCAGGACCTCACAGTGGAGAAGTGTGAAGCTGAGCATGTGGCTTCCCATACTTTAGGGAGAAAAACTGATTTTCTCCACTGCTTTGGAAATACTGAACCACTAAGCTATACAAACAGAACTGCAACAAACAAACAGCTGTCAAGCTAGATTTGGTGACCACTGATTGTTCACAGTAGCTGAAAAATCTCTCTCTAGCCTGGTTCTTGAATAAACTATTTTAGAAAACAAATTAACCTAATATTAGCATTTATCAAGAAGTATTTAGTAAAGAACATTTCAATCCACATGATTAATTAAAAAAACAAATCATAAGCAACAAAACCACAAGATTATAGAAAGGAGTGAAGATAATCTTTATGATATACAGAGCTAATCAGTTTGACTGTTGCTATTCAGTACAGAGAAAAGTCGGACTGAGAAATCACCTCCTTTTAGTAAAACTTCAGATTTAGATTTGAGGCTAAAGGAAAACTTTTTGGCAAAAGGAAGTAAAGACAGTATATTTACCAACATCACAACTGTAGCTATTAATCTTTTGGGCTCAAACATTGCTTTCAATTGCTTCAGTGGCCCCATCAGGAAACACGTACTAATAGGAGAGAAAAAACAAAAGAAATGGTAAATCACTTTCAAATAAATCTTTGCAAAAGACAATAGGACCAGTTTTCCAACAGTTAAATGAGTACAAAGGCTTTAAAAAAGGCATTTCTGTGTTTAGCAACAGAGACCCACCAGAATGAAAGGTGAAATACTTCATGAATTTAGTCCTGGAAACAGCTTATGTATTGAGTAACTTTTGGTCTTTAAATTCTTTTGAAAACATTACCACTCACAGCAGAAGATTGTCAAGTTGAAGGCTAGTGAACATCATGTTGAGCCCATTTCGAGAACTGACTTGCCAAAATAACGCAAAGAATACATGGACCACAATTCTGTAGTAAATTTCTGTTTAACAATAAACTTCTGATCCAGGCAGCATGCAAGTAGCTACAATCAACATTACAGGGAAGCTCTAATTCTTTGCCCAAGCTCAGCAAGCTAAAAAAGATGAGAAAATTGCAGTAGTTTGTATTAAGTCCTCCTGATTTCTCCTAATCTGCAGTTAACTTGAAGGGAAAATTAAAACCACCAGCACTGCTATGCTGTACCTGTTCTTGCAAAGAAATGTGACGTGAACCAAGAATTCACAACCGTAGTAGTAATTATTTGGCTTCAAATATTCTGAGATGAGTCTCTTCCTTCCCTGTCATTGAAGCCATTCTGCTTTACAGAAAATATTTAGTGAGTGAGAATGCCTGTAACCTTGTGGTGGTCTGAATGCTTTACTACAGAGCGGGAAACTTAGTTTAACCCCTTTTCTAGTTAATACTTATTTATATGAAATGAAGAAATCTGTAGCAGGGAAGAATAGAGCTCCTTTCTAAAACCAGTCATAAGCCTGGTGAAGCACACCTCTTCCAAGATGGAAGAAATATGGGAATTCATGTCCCACACAGTAAACTGAGCCTATGATCTCCCACACCCAGATGCTGTCCTACCAGCAACTTTATGTACATATCCCATTCTCTTTACTTTGTTTTCTTCTTTAAGTTGTGTAGACAGACCTCAGAAGTCCATATTAAATGGAAAAAAATGTTTTCTCCATTCAAAAGAAAAGAATGTTTTAAATTCACTGCAATCCAAAGAACTTTTTCTCAGTAATTTTTGATCTTGGCTGCTGGGCCATAAAATTAAATTAACACCAAAAAAAAAAAGAGATCTGAGAAACTAGAATAAAAGATTAACTAGTGGAAGGACAAGAATGATGAAAATATGGTGGTAAAAATGAGGGAAATTCAAGCCACAAAAAATAGGCAGAAAACCCCATGGAAATAAAAATGCATTGATGCTAGCCTGATTAGCACTGAAGGACAGACATCACAAGCGCTTCTCCTCCAGTGGTGCGAGAGAATCCATTGGGAGCAGAAAGGCTTGAAAAAAATCTAGAGGTCCTCCACTTACATGGGATATTTCTTATATATAACATATTCAGTAGAAGATACACCTGTCATCCCAGAGAAGAATCAATTACGTATCATTGTTTTCATGTTTGTGGCTAGAAAATCATAGTAAAAACAGGGTAGATAAGACTACTTAGTAAGAGTGGTAACTGCATTTGTTTTAAATCCAGACTTGCAAACAAGCCTGAAAAAGTTAAAATCTCCCTGTCAATTTGGGACTTTACTGTCATTTCCTACTGTTCTTAGAACACACTTGCCTGTTGTTTATATCTAACAGGACTACTGAAGGGGAACGAGGCCTCTTTTTACTTCTAATTTTAGTCAGAGTCCAGACTAAAGTTTTTCTCCTAAAAGAAATACCAGTCTATAAAAGCTTTTCTCTTGGTTCACTGGCAATTCGACTTGATTAGTACCAAGTTTCTAAAAAGCTAATTTAATTGGAAGCAGTGAAAACACACCCAAAATACTAGGTAGAAACAAAAATGAAAACAAAAAACCAACAAAGAATAACGTAAAGAAAAAAAAAAAAAGGGAAATACTCAGTTTTGCCTACCTCCAGTATTAACATTTTGTCTTGTTTTAGTATGAGATGGAATAGTTATACCAATGAGACTCAATTTTTGCCCCCTAACAAATTTGTGGAGAAAAAGCAGTACACTATCACATTTCTAAGATGATAATGTCATGTTGCCTGAGTTTTAACAGATTAACTATGCTTTGACTCAAGAATTAAGTGACTCTAGTCAAGTCACAGAGGCCATGAAAGTCAAGACCAGACTCTATGGGTTTGGAGTCCCATGATCATGCTTCACCTACACTAAGATAATAACAGAAGGAGGACAAACAGAAGCTGAAAATACTTTAAAGTTGTTTCTTACATGTCTTTCAAACAGCAAAAGAAGAGTTTTAGATCCTAGGAGGCACCTTCTGCAAATCTTTTAAGACAAACTGCTATGGGGAACACTGCAAAGAACCAAGCACAGACTTTAAAAAGACACTGTGAACAATTTTTAGAGTCTGCCTGGCCTTACAATCAAAATGAGGATTTCCTGAACATCTCCTCTTTCAAAGAGTTTTCCTAGAAACAGGATGATTTCTCTGTTAAAAGCAAAGAGCTCCTTCCAGTAACAAAGCATCCACACAGCTGTCAAGACTACCAGATTGCCCCTGAAACTGAGCTACCTCTGTACCCAGAAGAGGACTTAGCTGTAGAAAGTAAAAAACATTCATCCAGCAATTTATTATTCATATTTCATATAGCAGTTGTGATGGGTCCACAAAACAACCACATAAGACATCACAGTGGGACAACAACAAGTGAGTAGCTGGTATTCACTAATCATGATAATCTTAGAACTACAAGACAAACAAGATTTTATGTTATTAGCATTTCAATATGAAAACAATGTTGTTTATACACAACAAACAGACACCATTTTAGAGTAAAAGCAAACGGAAAAGTAGATGAGAAGGAGGGTACTTTAATAACAATAATTAATAAATCATACCTGGCTAATGCAGCAATATTTCCCAGGGTATAAAACAATGCAAAAAGTTTGATTCCCTTTGGGAGCCATAGCAGTGCTGTTCCCTATAAAAGACAGGTTATTTGTATGTTTGTAATTAGGTAATTCAATTTATTTAGACTTTATTGTCTACATTTTCAGACTATGAAGAGTGTCATTCTAATATATACCAGCAGAATATACTGTTCTCAGATTCCTAGTAGTCACTATTTAGCACACTTCTATTGCCACCTACTGGCAAAAGAATGTATTAGTTTACTATATTTCACAATGTTCTTACAACTAGGCAATGTTTACTTATATTATTTATAACATTTATTTATACGGTTTATATTTTATTTATGACACTTTCAGTTTTGTTACAATGCACCCATATACATCATCCACCTCTACACACAAAAGATAAAATGGCATAAAGCCATCCTAATATCTACGATCTCCTTTCTCAACTTCAATCAACCATCTGGACTTGCAGTCTAGATAGGAATATTTTCAAACTCTTATTTCCAGACATCTCTTATTTCCACTAAGCACAAAAAAAATCCAAAGCCTTCTACTGATCACAGTTCCTATGATGATGAGGGACAAATAGAGCCTAAACTACAAGCAGAACACTGTTTAACTTTTTTTTTTTTTAAAAAAAAAAAACCTGTTATGTGGACACCGTGTCCTGCAAAAAAGCAACTGTATTCCATCCTATTGCAATTTCAGTGGGAATCTGTGGTGTCAAAGTTTGCACAGACCACAGTACAAGCAACCATGGAAAGCTGCAAGAAAAGAGTACAACTGTATTCTGCAAGGAAAGCCTATAGACACTAAAGACTAGATTAAAAAAACCCACCACCTACAATTTTGGTCAGCCAAGAACACAATAAATGTACCAAAAGGTCCATAATCTGAATCAGAAGGTGAGGTTGCCAGCTCTCAGCTTTATGTGGCAAAACTTAGCTAGGGAGCTGCCTTCAAACTGTCCGAGATACGAAGTCCACAAACACAGTATTCAGAGTTTTGACTCTTATCAAGCTCAAAGTAATTCAAGGAAACTTTAGAAAAATCAAGATCATAAAGCTTTTTATCAGTTATTTCATAGTCTCACACCATGTGATACAGAATAGGCACAAAGATTAAACATGAAAAAAATAGCAAAAAGAGTGCTGTTAACCTGTCCAGAAATAGGTGTTGGAACAGAAATGTGGTGTGTACTAAAATTTGTGATTATATTGGTTAAATATTCCTTGTGAAAAAAATAGAAGGGGGGAGGGAGTCAACCAATAATGCTTAAGCAACCTAAAAAAGGGATATTCCAACCCAGTCTTGAGCTCCCTCCCTAGAACGTGCCCCCTCTCTAACATAAGCATCCAGCCAGATTTCGTGTCACTGCACTTGCCATAGATATCAATATGAGGAATACCACTCTCCAGTTCCTTTATTAAGCTGATCACCACTTAAATAAGACCGTAGGTAAAACCAGCAATTGTTCTGGTTTACCCCCGAGTCTCAGGGCAAACCACAAGTTTTGATAAAGCATCAGAAGCTTCCACCTGCAGGAGAATCCAGTGAGTGGCTATCCCTAAGTGAGTGCCTCAGTCAACAGGTTGCTGCTCCACAGCTGCTTCTTCCTGTCATTACATATATCTCCTTGGTTTAAAAACTTTTCATAGTGAATGAAAGAGCAGTAGTTGTCATTTAAATAGTGGCAAAACCAGAAAACAGTGCACACAGGACAAATTTCTCCATCCTATTACCAGAACGCATTATGAGTCAAGACAATCTGCCTGACAGTCTCCACAGAAACTGCAGATGTCATCCACAGACATTAGCCCAAGGCCACTAACTAGCTCATATCAAAAGCCATGCTCTGTGGAGAACCTACATTCTACCTCATACTGACAGGAGGAGGGGAAAAAAAAAACCAAACCAAAAAAAAAAAAAAAAAACCAACAACCAAACAAAAACACCAAAACCAGCAGTCTGGATACTTCCCCACTGTGTCTTCACTTGCTTTTGGGACTTCCCATGCAGATGAAGAAGTGTTTTGTACTGAAAGTTACCTGTGTCAGACTTTGATAGACCAAATCAATTAATAGATCTCAACTTTAAAGTGCAGGCTTGAGCTCCTGACAACACCTCAAATTCAAGAATGAACAAATGATTTGCTGACTAAGATCAATAGGAATACAGCAGGTTTTTCAAGTGTCAACAGGCTACCACAGCCATCACCTATTGATTTGTGAGTGTGACAGGTTACACTGGTGGTTTCTTCAGCCTTTAAAAACCTTTCAAGCTTCCTCCTCCTTTTCTTTTTATTGGAGAGAATAAAAATACGATGGGTACATAATGAACAATAGTAAAAGCTCTTTCCTAGTACACCAGTCACAAATCTAAATTAAAAACATATCATATTTTGTCAGTGTTCAAACCTTTCAGTAAGAAATAGGATTATGCTACAGTAAAAATACTCTGCACTGTGAATGGAAGGTGGTCAAAATCTTAATTTATAGAACAACCACCCTTATGTGCTAATTCTACATTTAATGTCCAGTTAAATTCATAGATACAAAATTGAGGACACAGGATAAAGCAAACAAAGAATCATATATAAAGTATGAATATGAATGTGGTTCTACAGTAGAACATTAATAAATTACAGGGAAAAAACCCCAAACTTTACTTACAAGAATAGAACACACAATGCCAGCAACAAAGCATATGGCAAACCACCTGACTCGAGTACCAAAGCTGAGTGTTGAGGCATCGAGGACCTTAACAGGAAGAGAGGAAAAAAGAAAAAGGATATCACAAAACCAGTTTTGAACCGCCTAGGGCATTTTTTTCTTTACTACTGAAGTCCTTAATTTCAAACAAAGTAATGTTTTAGCCAGAAACAAATATTTAACCTTGCTTAACAGTTGCTTGCATATTAATTATTCCAGTTTAAGAAATTACATTAGCAATCTGGAAACATATTTTGAAAACAAACAAGAAAAAACCTGTGAGGGTATATCCTGGCACTCAATCAGTACCGCTCCATTTTCAAACAGACTTTCTTTTCACCATACAATTACAACTGAAAATTACCACAATTGTACCAAAGCAGAAGAATGAGTGGGCTTTCTAGCAATTTGTAGACAAATATATCCATTCGTGCAGCACCGAACGTTCCTACAGACATTAGTACCTTTTCCTGTTACTAGACAGAATCCATTGTACATATTAGTACAGGTATCCACTGCAAGCATTATAATTCCACTTCAATTACTGCTCCTTACAGGGTGAAGGTGTGGGCAGATTAACACAGCTTGTCTCATCGGGCAGCTAACTTGCTGAAGGGGATCATTTTATTTCCTGCTTCACCAGTGTGACTCCAGAACCTGTATGACCCCTTAATGAGCTGAGCCAGCTGATACCACTGACGAAGTGGGAAGAGAACTAGCGTTCCTTCTATCCCGATGACCTAGTCCTATGCTAGTCTAATGAGGCAAACCGGCTCAGCAAAAAGCCAGAAAAGCAGCAGGGCTGATACATGGCAAGAGGCAGGGCCACAGAGCTGGCAGAACAGCCCCTTTCAGCACAGCTGAGTGGTCAGAAATGCTCATCTCATCTTCTCCATTCATGATGTAAGAACAGTGTATTTCAGTTTACTCCAGGTCACTAAAATACTTTCTATTCCTAAACTGGTCTATTAAGAGAAGCGTTGCTTCAGCTTACATAAGATTATTATAAAAAGCTAACTTTCCTGTTTGTTCAGATAATACAACCAAACTTGCAGTCTTATCTATTCTACAGACATTTTTAATCAATTATTATTAACCAAATATACAAGTTAAAGCTTCCCCAGCCAATGGGTTTGATGTTTCCCCTACTCCTTTGAGAAATTTCTTTTACGTAGTGGTAAATGAATGAATGAAATTTGGTTACTGCTTGGACATACGGAAATTGTTTTAAATGAAGAATCCAGACCGAGTTCAATAAAAACGGGCCACATACAAGTACACATTTATGTGCTGTGATGAATCAGTGTCTGAACACATGTAAACAAAGAATAGCTTGGACTACTTTCTACTTATAAAAGAATTACTAGCCTTATTTAATCAAATTAAATACTTTGAGTATTTACTTATGAAGGGGGATCAGAATACTAACAATAAACTTTTACACTGGCATATTGTCTAAACAGAACTGGGATACAACATTGTTCTGAATTTTCTTTCCCCTTCTCTGTGTTCAGCAGTTACGGCATAACTTCCCAAAGGTCAGAAGATACAGCTTACCTTGTTAGGTCCATCTCTTTATCCTTATGTATGCATTAAGGAAATGCAGAAAAATGGTAACTGAAAGATCATTTAGTATTTGAAATCATATTTGATAGTCATATTCCTGAATGTCTATAGAGGTAAAAAGTGCAAGAAGAGCTGATAGGACATAATTGAAGATACTCATTTGAATCATGCTTTTAGTTACACCTATTCATGCGAGTAATTGCACGTACAACAAAAAAAAAAAAAAAGAAAAAAAAAAAAGGAGTAAAAATCCTTTCCATCCCTGCTCAGAAATGAAGTGTGTATGGGCCAATACTATAAGTACACCCAATGCACATATTTCAGATTGCCTACAAAATAGGGAGAGGATGAGGGTAAATTGTTTCTTCAGGTGTATCAGGCACATTGCTGCCACTTACTGCTATTCTACTTCTAGCCTTAATATCTGATGGTGTTCCTGAAACAACTATCAGGAAATTTCATTTTTCATATAAATTTTAAAATAGCTTTATTTTCATTTAAATCCCTAACAGTTATTATGTGGAAAAAATAATACCACCATAAATAAATGAACCACACAAAGGCTTGGAAAAAAAAAAGTCACAACATTTAAAATATGATTTTAAAACCAGTTTATGGATTTAATTCTTAAAAACTTAGATTGACAATACATGCACATGAACTGCAGGAAGATAAGCTGTGGCATGAGGGCTGCCAGAGCACCACAACACAGCATTGTCCGTAATAATAAAACGAAATAAATTAATTAGCATTAAAGTTAAGGCTGATCCTCTAGTCTTTCCTGATGCCATCACCATTACTGTTATCAAGCTGAACCTAGTTAATGCAATGTTTGAAATCCTGAAACTGGAGACCTGGTAATGCATTTTCTTAGTCCCTGATACCTAATACTTTTTAGGTTTGATAGAACAGGTTATGTTTCCAAGACGTCTGTTTAACCCCTGCAGCGAAGCACCTTGCTGCAGAAATTGAGTAACAGGAGCGTAGTTCAACTGCTTAAACCACAGACTTCAGCTCGTGCTGAAAAGCCAGGCTACAATCTGTAAAAGTTGAGGACCCGACACAGTGCCTGCCTATTCTGGCACATCTGCTGCAGGAGCAGTAATTTCTGTAAGAGGGGCCATGAGACACCCTGAAGTAACAGCTTAGTTTCTCACACCTACACTCAGAGGCTACAAACCAGAACCCCAAGAAAAAGTTAGTAAGCCTAAACTGCCTATGCAACAAAAGCAGGAAACAACGTAAGGGTGATTAGGACTTTTTTTATTGTCTGACATAAGCAGTACAGCTAATCCTAGATTTCAGATGAAAAGAACTGGTGTTACACTCTATGATATTTGCATGAGCAGAAGCTTTTACTTAGAAGACTGAAAAAATTGACATGCAAATTCCACATCTGGGGCAAGATTCATATGGAAAACTGTGCAGTGACGGCAGCAAGGGAGTTCCTGTAAAACATACCCTACTTGCTATACTGCCTATCAGCTTGTTTCTACGCAGTAAAATGAAAAAAAGAAACAGAAATCAACGAATAGAAACCTTTAGTCTTCTAAAGCTAAGCTTTAGTGCCAAACTCCTGGGCAAGAAGCAAATATTTTTATTCATGAGTTATTCCAAGAAAATACTACATCAAATAAATGACAGAGACATCCAGAAATCAAGAGGAAATCCTAAATGGAAACTGGAAGGCAGACTTCCCGAAACATAAGGAATGGTCCTGCAGTGATCTAATACACACGTTGCAAGCGACAGATAACAGTGTCTTTACTGAACAGGTTGCTACGGCCACCCCATAAATCATATGAATGATAATCTGCAAGGCTGTCCCTGATCAAAAACATTTCTTGTGGCTTTGAACATCTACCTAGGCCCCTCCCCCCATATATTAATCTTATAGAAGCTTTCCATGTGGGCAAACAAAAAAAATAGGAACACTTTCTTTTACGGGTTTTAAATAAGATTCTAGAAATTAACAAATACATCTTTTCTTGATAGTAAATGTAAGAATATGCGGGTAATGGAAAAAACTTAACTTCAAAGACATGTTGAGTACATTTGCATAATTGAGTTAGTTCCTAAGCAGTATTTTAAAAAATAATTCCCTACCAGGCTTCCTTGTATGTATTTCTACCAACACTTTAGAATAAAACAGAAGAAATTTAAATATCTGGTCTATTCCTTCCTGTTCAAATCTTGCTGAATGCTTTAAGCAGTTGTCAGTTGACAACCATCATGAAACTACAGCCAGAAAATAAGCCAATGTGCCAAACAGGTTGATTTTTTATTAGTTTTGGTGTTGGTAAAACTAAATAGCACAATGCTGCCCTGACATCATCATTACACTGGCATATTTACAATTTATTGTAGATTTTTTTTGGTAATAAATTCCTTTAATTCAGTTTTAAAATTTCATTTTAAAATATATATATATATATATATATATAAAATAATTGACCTAATCGCAGCAAGAAGTAACAGTTGGTCATCTGAAGAGCTTAGAACGTACAGAAAGACTTAACAGAATCATTACATAATTGTCTCACTATATACTTTTCTTCTACTGAGCAGGAATTACTGCTGACTTCATGGCAGTGGTTCTGCAAAAATCAAGAAAAAGCAGAATACAGAGGTACCTGTGAACACGAACAATATGATGGCTATTACACAACTATCAGCAATTCCAAAGAGAGGGACATTGTTTTTAACCAAACACATGACTCAGTTCCAGAAAGGTCATCTGAAACAGTTGAAGATTTTACATACAAAATGCATAACCTTCTATTTTCTTTTACAACCTTATCTCTTAAAAAGTGTCCTCTCTGCATGGGTACACATACTTTTTTGCTCTATTGCACACACTTTAAAAATAGTCAATACCATTCATCTGTAAAGCTATAGCTTTAATGAATGTCTGCTACATATGAATTTCCTCACCAAAAATAGGTTTGATTACCAGTGTTATAGAAATACATTGCTACTTTTGAGAGAAACCTACAATCAAGACATTGCCTAACCTAAACACCTGAGTTTAAATTCAGTGGGTATTCATTCACTTTAATGATCTTTCTGGTTCATCTTCTTCAGCATGAAGCTCCTTTGCACTATGCCAAAGGCATATTTATACATTTTCTTCTATCATGTACTGGGTAGGCTTTAAATACAGGCAGATTCTTCCTATTTAAAGTATTCTCTGGCTAGAACATCAATACATGCTATAATCAAATCACATATAGTTTAGTTAATGACATTTAACAAATGACACGCTCCCCTCAGGAGATACACCTCAAATATAAAATTATTAAATACTTAGGCATTTATCTACAGACTGCTGCCTTAAACATCACAATGTCAAATAAAGGAAACCTCTATGTCACTATCATGTATCTCATATGAAACGTGCCTGGGGTCGGCAGACTAATTCTCTTGGAATTGAACTAAGATTAACAGAAATGTAAGTACGTCTCTGACCGTCAGGTGTGGACACAATTTATCTGCTTGACTGTGGCAAAGAGGCCAGATTCATAAACCCTGAAGACCAGCATCAACTCAGTGCAAAGAAAAGTGAAGCATGTCATCAGCAAGCTGCCGGGACAAGTATTATGCCATAGACACTAGACTGAGGCTGTGCCACTGCCCCAAGGTTTATGAGCCGCAGCTCAGATCCAAGCTGCTCCGCATGCCAGCTTCCTCCACCGTGCTCCAGTCCTGTAACACAGCATCAAGATACTGCATGATGTGGGGCACTCTGACCCACAGTGACACCAGTTAAAAGGGAGGTGATAGCAAAATCGTTCTTTGCAAGTATGCTCAGCTTTGCTTCAACATTCCAAGTTATGTCTCGGAAACATATGATGCTCAAACCCAGTAAAAAGACCCAACAAACTGACAGCGAGGAAGGCAGTGGGGAGGAAATGGAAAAATGAAATTGTACTTCAGTATGGGGCAAAAAAAGGAACTTCAGCACAATATACACAAAACAATCTCCGTCTAGCGAAACTAATTCTTTGCTTTTTCAAATTCAAGGACATAAGGAAACAGAAAGGCAATTTAGAAAGAAAACCTACTGTTTAACTCATCACCTACATCTAGTACCAAGGCCACGTAGGAGAAGGAATACACGCAAGACAAGGAGAGACTGTTATCCCGAAGCAGGACGTGGAAAATAAAACCAAAGGACCCCAAACCACCAACACAACAACGAGCTCCTCCACATCCCGAGAATTCGCCAAAACTCTTACTCCCGGGCGGGGCCGGCTGCCCACGAACCTCGTCCTTGGGCGCACGCAGCACCCTTTGGCCTCTCCTTCGGCCCCCCCTCCTCCCCCGCCCACCGCACCGTGGGGGGTGGGATATGCTGAGGGGGGTGCGGGAGGAGGGGGGCGGAGGGGTGTGTGCTGGGGGGTGCCCGCGCGCGGGCAGGCCGGGGCGGGGGAAGCGCGGGGAACACGGCGGCCCCCGGGGCGGGCCTGGGGCCGGGAGGCGGCTCAGCGCCCTGCGCCCCCCGGGACGGGGTAGAGCGGGCGCCGGTGCGGGTAGAGGGGTGGGGAAGAAGAACGGCTCCTCGCCGGGCGGTACCTGCGCCGTCAGCCCCTGCTCCTCGTCGTCCTGCCCGGTCAGCACCCGCCGCAGCTTCTCCATGCCGCCGCTCGCGCCGCGCCGGGACCCCGCCCCGCTGCCGGGCCGCGGGCCCAACGGAAGTGACGCGCACCCGGCGGCTTCGCCCCCTGGCGGCGGGGGAGGGGGGGGGGGGGGGGCGGCGCGGCCGTGGCGTGTGTGTGGGGGGCCGTGGCGTGTCGGCGGCGCGCCGTGTCCCGCCGGTGGGAGGAAGCAGGGCGTTTTGGGGCGGGGGGGGGGGGGAGGGGGGCGGTCCTGGCTTTATCGCCTCCTGCGGAACGGGCGCGTTTCGGTCCGCGCGGAGGGGGATCCGCGCGAGCGAATTCGCAGTTTAAAGAAAGCCTTTTGTGCGGGCCCGGAATGGCGACGCCGTGATATTCTACACGGCCCTGCTGGAACGGCGGTGCCTTCAGGGGCGGGGCTGTGCCCGCTTCGCCTGGCTGCCCCCTGCCAGCAGGCAAGCAGCCTGGATTCGGGGCGCCGGTTGCGCCCCGCGGGGGTGCAAGCCGGGTGCTCGTCCGGCCGTAAATGGGTGCCGAGGAGCAGCGAGGCTACCCGCAGCGGCCTGCTCCCACGGGGCAATGTCACGCGTGTACTAATGCAGGGACGGCCAGCGCGGCTCCGTGTTGCCCGTCCCCGCGGCGTGGCGCCGGCCGCCACGCTGCCCTGTCCCGCGGCTGCTGTGGCTGCTCGCTCCCGCCGCCATCCCCGCTGATCAAACACGGCGGCTCTCCGTGGGTGTCCACGGCCCCGCAAGCCCTTCGGGGACCTTCGCGTCTCTTGGCAGGTGGCTCCGCTCCGTGACCGGCCCCCGGACCAGCACCGCAGCTCCGGGCTGGGAGTTTGCTGGGGGGAACGGGGCTGTCCCGCGATGGCGGGGGGTGCCCTGCCTGCCGTTTGGCTGCAGAGGGGCAGCAGGCAGCAGCGTGGGGTGGGACCCGAGAGGGAGAAAAGCGATAAGGGCTGCGTAACCTGCTGCTGTCTGAGTGAAAGTTGATAAGAGCCGGGGCAGCAGAACCTCAGATGAGGCCCTTCGGGACAGAAACCTTCCCCTCCCTCAGTCCTCTCTCTGAGAGGAGAGCTGCCACCCTGTTCACCTCCCCACACAAACACTTAGGATGAGTTTCCCACTTGCCTTGTATATTGGCTTTTAGGCGAAACACTTGGACACAAACCATACCTTTCCAGCCTGATGACAGGCCATCAGCACCTCAGGAAGCTTTAGGTCAAGGCCAAAATTCAGAATGGGAGAAACACCCGCAGACATGGCTGTACGAAAGTAGTCAAGCAACCGCAAAATGTCACCGCTTCTGATGGCCAGCATGGCCCATAGCTTGCAAGGACCTGAGCAGCGAGGAGAGTGTGTAAGGGAACAAGGTGACCATGACCTTCCAAACAGGGGAGGAGAAATAAGGGATGCAGGTGTGTGGGGTGTGTGTGTGTGTTAAAAAATAATTTTCCTGTTACCTGGCACGTGCAGTGGCCCCATGCCCACTGCTGCTATGAGAAAAAGAGAGGCCCAGCTGGTCATGGCATCCCGTCTGGAACTTGCTTCCACCTGCTTGGCTTGGGTGCCTTGGGTGCTTTGCAGTTGATAGGGGCAGGAGGTGGTGAATGGAGGTCCTTGGTGTCCTCCTCGTCTGCAGCTGGTTCAAAGTGTCAACATGGGAGTGTCATTTGGTGGTGACTCTGAAGGGAACTGGTTGCCAGCAGGAACTTCTGTTCCCATGCCTGCCCCTGCCCCCAGACCAAGAACTGTTTCCAAGAGGATCCTGCCAGTGACTACATTGATGGCATTCCTCCTCTCCTCTGGCCTCCCCAGGGCCTCCCTTCTTCATCAGAGGACCACATGGAAGAGAGAAAGGCATGCCTGCCTCTCCTGCAGGGAGAAGGAAAGGCAGTCTGCAGCTTACAGCTGCCTCCTCGAAGCCCCCAGCTTCCTGAGGACACCTTTTTCTGCAGGGTGGTGGGAGTAGTAGGACAGATGCATCCCTGCTCTGACATCTGCCTGTGAGGATCAGGGCAAGTGGAACTTTGAAGAATTCAGCCCACCAGGGCCTGGCAGGCTACATCCATGCAGCTCAAACCCCAGGAAGCTATCTTCCCTACAGCCTGTTTCTGCAGTAGCAGAATAGCTAGAGGCACAAGGCGTTTGGATATGGGGGGCAGGGAGCAGAGCTGACATTAGCTGGTGGGAGCAGAAAGTAGCTTTGTTGGTTTTGCACTGAATGGAGGAGGGAGAACCTAATGATGCTTCAGGTACCTCTAGAGGTGGTCAGTGAGACCTTTAAGCACAGCTTCCAACGTACGTTGCATCATGGCTGCATGATGCTAAGACTTTTGTTTGCTTTGCTGCTATTTGGGCAGAGGGATGACAAAAATTATGCATGGTTCATTTTTACTAGTTCCCCTCTTCCACAGAAATGTGGGCTCATGCTTCCACTGGAAATGGTGGCATGACAATAGATGTGGCAGAGCATGGCAGTCTCTTTCCCTCCCCCTCATCCCAAGTGGCATGCAGCCTGCAGCTGAAATCCTGGGGCTCCTCACTAAAACCAAAGAGGTGCAAGCCGTTCTGTACCGCCACAGCATTCCCACAAAGCCCCGACGCAGTGACCGCTCAGTTGATTGCTCAAGATGCAATGTCTTGCCTTCAGGGTGGTGGTGCATGGCCAGAGGAAGCCTCAGGAGCAGGATCTCCCCTCCCACTTACTGAAGCAGCTGAGGGAGAGCTATCATCATGTGCCTTTTCATGCGTGATGGCATGTGAAGGGGAGACGGGGAGCAGGAAAGAGTGTTACCCCGAATGACTGCTAACTGCCTTCAGTTTCCAGTGTGCCCCCACGACCTGCTGATGGCTTCCAGAGTATTTGTATGTGCAACACCACCGCCGTGTCATCAGGCTTGACCCACTGTGTTTGGGGAGGAGAAAAGACTGTGCAGCAGAAGCTCCGTGCAGAAGCCATGGGAGGCTGTGCGTAAGGTGTGCAGTTAACCAGGTGCTGGGACACCCGTCCCTCACGTGGGGCAGGCTCTGGGTACGTGCTCTCTGCCTTCGGTAGCTGGTACATACCACGGTTCCCCAGGGAATGTTTTTTTTTTAAAGTCCTGACAGTCATTGTGGTACTACCAGTGATATATGTCACCCCTCTATAGCTCTGAGACCAGTGCAACAAGCGTCACACACCTCTTCTTCCCTAGCTTGCCCCCTCCCCACCCCCCCGCCATGCTTCTATAGAAAGGCAGTACCTTTTTCTCCAACTTGGACGCTGAAGAGCTAATACCAGGAATTACTGAGGTAGGCTGTGGTGGGGAGCGGACCAGAGAGGTGTCGCTGGTTGTGCCTTCACAGAAGTCTTCTGCAAGGTCCAGGCACGGGGATCTAGCATGGTGCCAGAGGGCATGTTCTCCTCTGGACTCGCCCTTATGGCAATCCCAGGGCTCAGGAGATGTCCAAGCAGGCATTAGATCCCACCTAATGATCTGTTCAAGACCTTCGTAACAGGGGCCTATCTCCTGTGCTACCTCCAGTGAGCAGTTCTTGGGTTTTCGAAATCAGAGCCACCTTCTTCAGGGCTTTAATTTTAATTTATCTTATTAAATGTAACTAAATGCAGCCAAAAAATTAAGCCTAAAATTTAGAGCAATTTTCTGGATTGCTACAGTCCATAGAGAGAAAGTGGCACTTTAAGAGGGCAGTTCTCATCTAAGGCAGTTATTTTAGTAAGGGAGAGATTGTCTTCTGCTCTCCAGTGACTGTAGAGGAAGCACGGATGACTAGGTCAGACCAGACACCTAAGTTTCAGTCTGATGAATTGGGGTGATGAACCTCACCATTACCTCTTTTAATTTAAATATAGGCAGGACCAGTCTTTATATATAATTTCTGTTTACGTTTACAAAACTCTATAGTGACCATGATAGAACTGCTGCTTTAAGCAGTGAAAAAACAGATTATGTCCAAAAAGCCCAGAAGTAGCCCCTAGAATTGATGGCATTGGAGTATTGCCAATGATTTGTTACAAATGCATGTTAATTCCAAAGCATATCTGACAGCAAAATATAAAAACAAGGCAAAAAACCATTCTGTTTCGTCCTCTGCATCTACCCTTCTAGTCTGCATGACTTTATGCAGGAGTGTTTGGCTCTGCCTTGAATTACTGGTGGCTTTCTGGTTGTACAGGGAATACAGGCAAGTAAGCACCTGGCAGAGACCAAGCTGCAGCTGTGTTTTTCTTTCTGTGTGAATAAGCACACAGTCTTGCTGCTGTAATGCAGAGAAGAGTGGTGCAATCCTGGGCTGCCTGAGCAGCGCCGGGGGACGGCTTGCATCCTACTGCTGCCCCCACCTTCCAGCTGGCACCCACAGCCCTTTCATCCCTGAAGGAGGCCAAGGGGTTTGCTTGTGTCCCTGCTATTTTGTTGAGCAGAAGATTGGCACAGTCACCTCAGATTTATTTTTCCTAGTTTCCCTGCACAACAGAAATTCTTAATTCTCTGCACTATCATGAAATACCATGAGACAGTCATTATCTTGCCATGAAAAACAGGCAACTGAGAAAGCCTGTGTTGTTCAATATTTCTGTGCTGATGAATTTTGGCTGGTGAGGCAGTAGGATCAAAAAATTGTTCTGCCTTTCTAGAAAGCTCAAATTCTTTTTCTGAACACCAGTCAAAATAGCTGGTACAAAATACAATTTTGCCTTTAGCTGACAAACATCACATTTGGAGCTAGTTTCTGGTTTCATGAGGATGTTATGGATTTGCAAGCAAGCCCAGTTTATTTCTCTATTCCTAAAGTATGGTATGGTCTACTTACAGATTTCATTGATTCTCCATCTCACTAGTTTGCATGTATCTATGTCTAAATTCGAAGCTAGCTAGAAAATCTGCTAAGTAATGTTTTCTTCCTGAAAAATGTATAAATTCAGCCAGCTTGCTGAAATGATGCAGTTGGTGGCATAGTTCTAACATGCCTATACCCTTCAGTCTCGTAGCAATATCAGCTGTAAACCTGCAAGCCCTTATTCTGTAAAAATAAGAGTTCCATGATTGCTCTGGTCCCACGTTAGAGCTCTAATGTCCCATATCCCTTCTCACCTTTGCATTCTTCACCCTTGGAAATGGGATATTTGAGTGAAAATTGCTGAAAGGTAGAAGCCAGGGGTTACAAGGAATGCTAAGTAAAACTGAGTAAAGGATCTCTTACAGAGACCCACTGAGAACACAGTAGAAAACAGACAATGTACAGCTGCTTCGGGGACTTGCTCATTCTACTTGATAAGACCCCGTCTCAACACTTCTGCTTGGTGCAAACATCTCACATCACACAAAGCAGCAGCTTCTGAAGACCACTGAAAGGAAGGGAGCTTACCAGTGGTAACAAATGCCCCTCATGCCTTTTGAAAAGATCCTGTGCTCCTGAAAATGCAATTAGGAACCTCCTTAGTGACAGTGACGAGTAGTGGTTATCCAAAAACAAGGAGCAAGGGAGCAAAAGCTGGGAAATGCATCTCTTCTTACGCCTCAGTTCAGGACACCCACTGCTTCTAATTTGTCTGACACTTCCAGCACATCACCCAGAGCCACAGGCCCTTCCGGCAGAGCACACACTTGGTGGCTTCATACAGCTTCATAGTTATTGTTTCTGCTGTGACTCAAACCTTTCCAGATCCAGTCACTGCTTCTTTAGTGACAGAAAGTGACCTCACTCACAGGTCTCTGATGTAGGGAGCTGAGGCATACAAAAATCAATTACAGAAGTAAGAGCTGTTTCCTGCAGTGCTTGGCAGGCACCTAGTAGCTAGGTGTGTTTGTGGACCACAGCAACACTGTGAGCTGCTGCAAAGCTGTGGAGGGAAAGGTAACAGCCTTTACTGGCTCATCGTGGCTCACGCAACGCACGCAAGGAAGTAAATAACAGCCTTGTGAGCTCACCTCTCTCTGCGGCGTCACGCACTGAGATCGGGTGTCACAGAGGCCTGGTTAACTGATACACTGTTGGGTACCTTGACAAATCTTGGAACCTTTGAACCTTGTTTCTGTACCTAATAATAATCTGTCTGACAGCTGATGCTGATGTTTACCAAGTTACGTTGTAAGAAACACAAAGTATTAGAGAAGTTACTGAACACACTGCTGGCTTTGTGCTTTGCTCTTAGGTGACCCATAACATCAAGTGTGTACAAAAGTACCTTGTAATTGTTGCTTCACATGACTTCCCCATGAACAAATATAATACTGTTTTAGGATTTTAAGTGGTCACAGGGTCAAGGAGACACTGTCTATCTGAATGTGTAAGGGGAACGTTTAAGACAATCTTGCTCTTCTCTTGGCATTGCTACAAGTTAAAGTCTGGAGATGTTTCTGTGTTTAAGCCGTGATCTCAGATCCAGAGAGACTGTAGAGTGACAGATTAGAGGAGATTAATACTTTGTCCTGCCAGGAGTCAGCTTTAAGATTTCACAACACCACATGCCCTCTTCAAAGAATGAGAGAGGCTACCAGTATCATTTACATCACTCAATACGACTCCAAGAAGGCATCCCTTCAGTTAATACACACCCTAGGACACCAAGCATAACATAAGACTATTCCAACCATCCAATAAATCAACACCAAATAAAGCAAGTTAGAGCATGGCTCTCCCCTGGGTAACTTATGGGTTAAATGCTTTCAAAATTATTAAATACTTTCAAAATTATAAGTGGCTTGCTTAGTACATTTACATATGTCTACATAGTGGACCACATGCAGCCATCACATAAGCACTTGCAAGCACTGCTGTAATTGGCACTGCTTTCTCTTGCACTAAGGGCTGAGTTTGGGCCAGTTATCCTCATACAATAGTTTTGCTTAAGGAGAAAGACATGACCCAGATTTCAGATGAAACAAGTAAACTGAAAATTCCCAGGCTTGTTGCCATAGTTACTTGAAACCTACTGTTAAAAAAGGTGGGAAGAAAGGCAGGAGAAAAAGCAGGAAAAGAAGAGAGCAATATCATGGTCAGGGTTAGGCCATGTGATAAAGAGGGGCGATGATCTTGAAGGAGCAGGACTTCAGTGATGACACTCAGAGCAGGTTATCCAGGAAGCCAATATTTCTGCCTTCTGGTCGCTATTGGGTTGATTCTATGGACATTGGTTATTTATAAGCAGTTACCACAGTGACTAAACACAACGCACTGGCAGCTATTAGATCAGTAAAAGAAAGGGATTTGGTGGGGAGAGGCAGGCTTCTTCCCAACTTATTTAATAAAGAAATTGCCTCATTTTAGAACACCAGACTGCTTGCTTTTCCACCACACACTGAAACTTGCAACTATGTCTTACTCAACCAGAATAAACTCCTAGCCTCTGCATAAGGTGACAGCAGAAATACTCCAGCTCGATAGAAGCAGAACTGCAGACATATTACATCCGGCAGTTAGCACTGTTCTTTCCCAAATGAAGACATGATCAAAATACCCTGTGAGACACAGGCTAAAAACCTAAGAGCTGGTAACTGTGCTTGTGACTCTTTCCTATATTACCATTTTACATTGTTGGTAGTCCATCACGTTAGCATGAAGAAAGAGGCCATATTTATAAAAGGCTTTGTGCTAAGCCTACCAATTAATATGACACACTAATAGCTTTTTTTTTAATTCTTTTTCTCTATCTCATCTTTTTACTCCTTCTCTTCTTGACACCCTTCCCTCTCTTGTAACTGGTATGTAAAGTAGTAACATGTCTGCAGCTGTGGCAGTGTAATACAGGTTCACATACTCAGAAAAAACACACAGTTGAAATAAATACATTTGATGCCCTACATAGTAGTTGGACCATACAACAGTTTGTATCAGCATTCATGTGAGAGTTCAGGGAAGGCACCAGTGTAGCTGGAAGACTGCTCTGTCCTAATCTGGGATTGTGTTTTCTAAACACTTTACTTCTATGTCAAAACCTGTCTTGGTCCCAGGGAGCAAACTCTCCATTTCTTGATGCCTTCTTTCAGTCTGTAAACTTACTGAGACTTTTTTTTTTGGTACCTTTTTTTCCCCTAGCTCTACAGTGCTGTCCTTGCTCAGATGACACCATTGTTTTGCATAGAGAACAAAAAAACCTCACAATGCCATGGAGAACTACATTTCATGAAAATATGAAAGGTGACAGCAGCTGACCTTGCAGCAGCAGCCACTGCAGCAAGACTGGGAAAGGCCATGAGGTTCCCAGCCTTACTGTGGTGGAACAGGAGGAGTACACCCAGGACAGTGTGCGGGATCAGAGCAGCACAGGTTTCTGGTGGCAGGACATATCCTACAGTTGAAAAGTTATTAGGATTAAAGCAAGTTGTGAAATTAAAACCAAATAGGCTTTCCAGATTAAAAGCATGTAGAGGCAAGTGCTAAAATCTTATAAATCAAATGCTGAGCTCTAATTTTGGATTATTAATCAGTGAAGCTGGCATAGCCCCTTTCTTTTATCCAGTGCTACCTCGAGGTGGGGGGGAGGGAAGCCATTAAAGGTATTCTGACTCATTAATATAAAAATCTCCAGTCTCTTTTAAAATGGTCTCTTTTGGGATTATCCCAGACACCACCATCCCAGAATGGCCATATGCCAAAGTGTCTCAGTAATTTGTGCCAGAAGAAGAGGGTGCAGATTAACCATACAATTATTTATTGCAGTAATTCCTCACCCATAAGGTTTGCTTCCCACCCCCACATGCTTATTTAAACAAATAAATGGTATGTAAATTGCTGGATAAATAATGTTCTGAAGGACACAAGTCACAAGTCACTTGGTGGCACTCTGCCCATATAAACTCTTTTGTCACTAGGCAGACTGACAAGCTGTGGAACATCCACCCCAGACCCAAAGTCCCCATCCAGAACTGGGCCCTGTCCCTTCAAGTCCCATGAAAGATTGTTTGCTCCACCTTCCCCTATTTATAGAAGCCTGTATGGACTCCAGGAAGCATCACTGGTTTAAAACCTAATCAAAGCTAGAGCCCATGTTCCACCTGCAATTTGCTCTTGCACTATTCCACTATGAAAGAACTTGAGCCTTGTCACAGTGAATGGATAGTGGGAAGAAAGGAAAGAAAGGGAGAAGGAAATACAGGAGAAAACATTGTGCAGGCAGCTACCAGGAAACAGAGGGGATAAGCTCTTGTAAGTGGTGTTCCCTAGGTAGGGAAGTTACAACAATCAGCAGCTAATGAACAGTGATCAAAGCAGCAAATGAGGCTAGACTTTCCATCTATTGCAAGCTTTACCCAAGAGCAGCCCAAAACATTACATATCATACCTACAAAGTCCAAACTCACCTAGAAGTTACTTTCTCTCCAGAAATAAGATAACAAGCTATAAAGTACTAAGATAATCAGTTATCCTTGTTTGCTTGTATCTCACTACTCATTTATACAAAAGTCTAATGCTTCTTCTATTCCAGGAAAGGGAAGGAGAGAAGATGAGCACTGTAGTGACAAGACTGCAGTACTGAAGGGGCAGCTTTATGCACTAACCTCTCTAAAGCAATGAGTAGCTGTCAGTACTAGTTTTACCCATCCAGCAGGGCATGGCCTATAAGCCACTGTCTTGCATGCCTGATATAAAATTTAGCCATTGTGCAGTTAGGAACACATATCTTTCAGGATAAGGGTTCTGGGCTATATAAGAGCACAGATACAAACTAGGGAGAGTCTCGGCCAGTATGGCTTTAAACATGTATTCCCATCTAGGATTAAAGCAAGTCTTTTAATTGACCATCTTATAATCGCTAGAAGACAATATGTCAATATTTACTCAGCTGCATAGCAAGAGCCCTGAATTCAACCCTGCCTATCATAGCAGGGATACTAACTCTCAGTCAAGTACCTACTCCCACACTTTTCCTTGGAGGGGGAAAAGAAGTGCTAGGTATTAGGATCCAGAGGACACTTGCCTGACCTCAGTTCATACAAAGGAGAATACTGTTTACTTTTCCAGCCTGATTTCGCTTCATGCTGTCACATTAATAAAATGCCACTCCAAACTAAAATTTCATTCCAGGATCTGGTATCACAATATGATAAACAAAACTTTTCAAAATGTTGAAGGGTTTTATTGCCATTTGGAACATGTTTATTGTTCAAAAACACTGCATTGAAATAAAATCCATCACATACATGCTTTGTCATCTGTATCTGTACATCAGTGTAACTTGCAGGCAGGTCATGCACAAAACCCACTCTCCCAATGAAGTCAAAAACTACTGAAAGGCACCTTGTGTCCTTCAGATCTTTGACTCCAAACAAGTTAATTTTTTGCCCATGTAAAGATTACATACAGCTAGAACAACTCAAACAGTAGGAAAAAAAAATAAAATCCATTTAGAACTTCAAGAACAGTATCAGACTTTGTTGCCTTCCTTCATTCAGCACTATGCTTTTGCTTTTCTGAGTCTTCTTTAAATAATGTGCGACTTAAAAGTGTATGTTAATGAAGTCTCTTTACTGAGACAAGGCATGCAGTAAGGGAAGAGGGATAGCTGGTTACTTCCAGGCTGGCTATCTACACATTTGTTCTTGTAGATTAGCAAGCCACTGCTTAAATTAAAAAAAAACAAAACAAAACACAAACAAACAAACCACCAGACAGAATAGGAATGAATGCACCCAAGTTAAATGGCTTTTAAGAATATGTTAATACATAGAACAATGATACCACCTACAGTTCTGTTTACTGACCTCCGTTCATGTTGATTTGAAATCAAGTTTTGTCAAATCATCACGGGCCACTTTTGTAGACTGTTAGATAAAAAGTTGGTTTTCAAATATTGCTTGTTATTTGGATGACTAACTCTTTATTAAAAGGGTAGTTATTAAGGACCTGTAAGGCAGCAAGACTTTAAATGCAATAGTTTAGATTGCTGAATAGTACTTCTAAAAAGGCAAGGTAAAAAAATTAGTAGGATTCTTGGTGGGGTCATATTCATAATAGGTGTTTGTTTTATCCCCACTGTAATTGTCTCAGCAACTGTAGATGGCAAGTCTTCCTTGGTTCTAATTCAGGATGAACACATTCCCTGGCTTATTTCAAGTTAGATATTTAGTTCTTTTTCTCCAGCCTGCCAAGAGAAGAACAGCTTTTGTAAGAGTGAATATTGAACTGCAATTGCTATAAAAAAAAAAAAATCTGGATTTACAGCAGAACTTTAGTAATGAAGGACATTTGGCTAGTCACTTATGCAAAAGCAGGTCCACTTGCAATTTTGCTCAACCTCATTTTTTTAATTTAGTTCAGGAGGCTTCATCCTCCCATTGCTCCACATGGATTTTTCTTGGAGCAGAAGAGAGAAAAGCCTGACTCATCAGGATTGCTTGGGGCAATGTCTGCGTTACTTGCTACACAATGAGGGTGTGAGACTGATTGCAGTGGGTTCCACAGTCACACTCAGTTGGAACCACCCCATATATAGAACAGTCAGCTTAGAAAGATTTTGCTTGTTTTCTTTCAGACATACAACCCCTCCACCGTTTTATGGATGCTTCCATCTCAGGAATTAGCTAGAGATGGATACATGTGGACTAATCAACCTAATACATGAAACAAACCTCAAATTTCAGCAGCTGCTGAAAGCCCTGTCTACATCCATGACCATAAGGGTTTTCAGCCTTTTCTGTGTGGACCCTTCAGAAACTTCAAAGGAGGTACAAGGCAACCAGCCATAGTTCAGCCTACTGACAAGCAGCTTGTTAATAGGTTCGCAAAAGGTAATGAAAGTAAACAAGTTCAGAAACCATGCAGGGGTTTGTACCACAGCTAAAAGCCACCAGAGTATTCCATGAGCCATCAGTTTATGACTTGCCCTTTGTAAAGTGTGACTTGCCTGTATTTGATCAGTCGTCCTCCTTGAATAAGTTGTGCAACTTCATTAGTCAAATGGCATGCGAAAAGAAGCCAGTTCCTTGGCTGCACTTTATAGGCAAACCTCATGAAAGTCAAGGAGTAACAACACAGTGCTGCAAAACATGACAGATATCATTAGTAGATTATTTTTAATATCTGCATTTTTTGGAGGCTTAATTTTCATATTAGTGGAATGCAATGACAAGTACAACACTTCTTACTGCTTTTCAGGTTTCCAGTAGTCCTACAGACTTGTCCACTTTGAGGATCCAATGTGGGAAAACACACGACTGCTCATTTTTGCTACACAAAGATCCACAGGGCTGCAGCTTTCCACAAAAACTCATTTTCCTCACATACTTGCATGTGATGCAACTGAGGCCTTTTTAGTGTATTACCTAACCTATCTCAGCCTGAGAATAAGTTAATCCCAATGAGGCATGCCCTGTCCTATACAATTATTCTGACAATTTCTATGACAGTATTTTTAAAAATCCTAATTACTTAAATACAATTCTTGCTGGAATATTCTGAATGGTCTTCAAGAGAAGGAGGCTTCCACCCCCAGGAAATCATCAACATTCAGAAGCATAAAGCTTTGTTACCTGCTTTCCATGAAGATGTGAAACAATTTTAATCTACTCTATCATAATTACATTTAAATACAGGAAATCACAGCCCAAGAAGTCACTAGTTTTACAAAGTTCTGACAAGCTTAAAAATGGAAAAAAAGAAGATCTGTACACACACCATATATATTATGTATGTATATATATGTAAAAGCTAAAAAAGTGTCTCAACTTTGCTAAGCTGGGTAGCTGCCACCAAAACACTGTTTGCAAAGGAGTTTTACTATACCAGAGACTATTTGAACTAGCCTTCCATCTCAAGGAAGCTGATTAAGAGACTGAATTATTCTGAGCAGAACCTAGTGAGCATGAGGCTATAAATTTCCTTAACCCAAAGGTATTTTGCTTCAGGGAGAAGAATTACTCAGAGTTAAATTATTAACTGAGTTAAAGAAGAGACATAATGCCAAAATTAAGCTACTAAATTAAAGCTATCAGATTTATGGTCCTAGAAACTATACATATTCCAAAAGATGTGGAAAAAAATATCGCTTATGCATTTAAAAACAAAGTCTCACATTATTCCATTAAGAGTCACACTAGCCCCTCACAGGCAATTGCTTTGCAAGGAGTTAACCTCCCTCAGCTGCTTTTTGTACCCTGCAGACCAAGCAGTACAATTTCTTCACTGTCAGTGTTGATATTTAAGTCTCACACTATCCACAAGGCATCATTGTTGTTAATACAAAGACTAAAGATATGTAAAAAGATGCATTTTGAACCAGTGTGTGCAATAGCATAAGATACCAAAATAATTATACTTCAGGAGTGAGTCTGGTGATCAAAACTACTAAGATCCAACCCCCCTCCCCAAGTTACTGGAAAACCCTCTGAAAGAGAGCTCTGCAACTTTTCAGTACCTCAATTTAAGTGGCCTCTGAAGTTATACAACAAGATACTGGACATCTGTATCTGTTTTGATCACAAGTTTGCAAGCAACTAGTAACATATAACTGCTTGAAGGACAAAATTCATGTTGTGTAGTCAGTTTACTGGCAAGAAGGTTGCCTCAGGTCTTACCAAATGTCATTCGGCCACTAATGATTTCTGGAGATTTCTTCATGTCATTAATAGCAGCAACAGGAAGTCCCCAGTTGGCAACTGGCCCCCAAAAGTGCTGTAAAGATGGAAAAAGAAAATAGAGTTACACAGAAACACATACTTCCTGCAGTATTCTTATAGTTTTCCTTACCCACACAAAGCTTCAGAGGACAGGGTTAAGGGTAAACTTCCAAGTTAAGACAGGGACTACTTTTGATGTAAGGGAAAAAAAACTAAGCCCTTCTTTTATCAGGATCTAGTCTTCCAGAGGGCAGGAAGAACCCCCCACTCTGAATCTTCTTGCAGACTGGAGAGGAACTACTATAAGGCCACTGAAATGCAGTTTTGTATACTTATACCTCAGCCATCATTAAGCAGTCTGATTGGTACAGTCATGTTAACAACCTCAGATTTACAGCTCACTTCTGTGCAGAGAATTAGAATTCATCTCTTTCAAATAAGGCTCCTAAAAGTGTAATGAAAACACAAGGACTTGCTGAAGTAAAGGACTGGAACTGTCTTCATGTTATACTGATACTGAAGAAATGCTCAGCATCTTCCAGGTGCTTACACCATTTCTTTGAAAGAGCAGGGCCATGCAATCAAACCAAATTGTTACCTAGAGCTTCATCTGCAATTGCTGAAAAAACATAGTGACTCCCTAAAAGCTCAGTGATTAGACAGATATAGGAGCAGAGCAGTTAGCTACAGGTGTGTACACAGATAGAAAAACAGAAACAAGAAGTGGAAAGAATCAAGTCAGAAAAACTGACAAGAGCTCAATTTGATAGCTATTGTATAAAAGACTCCAAACAGAAAAAAATAGTGTCCTAAATCCAGTCTCTATTACTCTTACAAGTAATAAGGCTTCAGCAGAATTCTTCCCACAGAAGATGCATGCAGTACTTGCATCAGCTTCTCCTAGTGTGAAATTTAAGGATGCAAAAAATAACTCTGCTAGGTTTAGCAGAAGATACAAAACTTGCAAGAAAAAAGCTTTGCAAATACCAACCATATCTATTATTTTGACACTTCCCTTAACTGTAACACTGCAGATATTGCAATGATTTGGAATTGTCAGGTGATATTTAAGTTTCTTGCCATTTAAATTTCAAGATACACGTGTCAGTATGGATACTAGCTTGTAACACTGCAGTATGATTAAAAGTCACACTTGCTTCCTGCAGATCTGTGTTGCAATACAAGAAACTTAACTGAAAAAAAAGTATAGAAAAAGAGTGAGTTTAAGTTGTACACACTTTTTTTATAGTTTAACCTTAGTGCAACATGCAAAACAATGTATTTCTGCAAGTGTCTACAGAATGTGCATTGGTCCAAACTCAGAATTATAATAAGAGTATTTTGAAGAGTGTGATAGATGCATTTGTTTACTATATTCCTACTGACAGGAAAACAGACATCTGTAATGATTAAAGAATCTCAATCACATCAGAGAAAACATAGTATAACTACAAAGAGTTGCATGGCTACATGGTAATTGTACAGCTATGGTTAGCTAGTGTAAAAAATGTTCCTATAATACCACACACGCACCAGATATGTTGCAACAAAACAAGAACATTCACAGAAAACTAAGTTAGCAGCACACAAGATGTTGTTTTAGAGGCTTTAATGTAGCTATTTAGATAGTCTTAAAGGATAATAAAAGGACCAGAAAAACATCTAGTCCCAACCATGATTGTTTGCACACTAAGATAACAAGACAACTTGTGTTAACATCACCACACTAAAGCAGACTGTAAAAGGTAACTGGTGAGGCAGTACATATACTTGGTGAGGTTTTTACAGTTGTTTCAGGAGTCTTATTTAAACAATTGTAGTTTCAGAAAAAGTCTTTAAGGCTCCAAGCTTGATTTTTTTTTTTTAATCTATCACACAATTACAGCTTTGAGAGTCTTAGTGATGACTTCTGTTTTGAAAAGTGAATCAAGTCAAGTTGGCATTTTTACTTAATTCAACTGCCATTAGAGCATAAAAAATTAAATATGCTATGTACTATGGACCACTTCAATATCAGACTGAACAGGCTGAAGAATCATCGGTTCACACCCCAACAACACTGCAGCAGTAGCTTTCTTCTGCTGACCAGGGAGGTAGATTTGGAACCTTCTTATTTGAGATGGTTATCCAGTTTTAAGTGCCTCCAGGCAGACAACCCTTTGAAGTTGCCACACACAAGAATTAAGCTACACCTATACAGTTGGTCTTTGGTTTATACAGCATAGCAAGTCTTCCATAACATTATGATTCACAATCTAACAGCCATAAAATACCCACTCCCAGTTTCAGGAGCAAACTGAAAGGCTGAAGGAAAGAAGAATCTGTAGTGAGTTATATGGTACCATTTATTGTCTGACAAAGCCTGTTAAAAATAAGCCAGGTAGTTTGCTTATGTAGTATTTGTTGTTGCTATGCAGAAGAATGGCTCCAAATAGATCTGATATTAGCAGAGAGTATGGGAAAAAATGAAGCCCCTTGAATTTCATAGCGATTACTTTAGGAGACATTCTGAAGGAGATAATATTTGGTCACCTTAACCTCAGACTTGCAAATTAGTATTATTAGTGCGTCATCCCTGGAGGTTCACAGTATGCTTTTCAGATGCAGGTAAGGTCATAACAGTGCTGAAGCAAAAAGACTGCAAGTTACTGAAGCTAGAGAGAATGTGAAAGCAGAAGTTCCCTCCGTTTTCTTACCGTACTGTTCGAGTGGGACATCATTGTTTTCCATTCAAAAAGCACATATGAGAAAGAAGAAAAAAAAGTGTTAGTTTCTTTCATAATCAACATTGAGAGACGTGTACCACAAAACAGAAGATAAGTAGAAGACAGAAAACTGCTGTGTCATTAACCTTGATTCATGTAACAGTATTAAAACCCTCATTTCCCTCAAGAGCTGTCATTGTTACAAGTGTTTGCTGCTCAAGTATCTTTTTCCTAGCAAGATAAAATCCCACTGTGGTCTGTGGAAGACATTCATCTCTGTTAGACTTCAAAGCCTCCAGGATCCCACCTCAACTAGTTTAAAGGGAAGACAAAAGCCATTAAGGTTTGTCATGACAAAGCTAAACAGCTACAATTCCTCTGTGAAAGCTTTGAAGAAGTCACTTGGAATTCTTTGTATACCCAAGTAGGTCAAACCAAACTTTGCCAGAAATGTTACTGCCACCAAGGTCAGGGCCAACCGTGGATGTCCCAAACATAAGCTACAACACATTTTCAGTTATCTAACATACATGACTGGAGAATAATTTCACAGGGTTCATTTAAGTGCTAATATAAGTACCAATTTATGTAGTAACTTAAATATATTCTGTAGTCTAGCATATATCATTGTTTGCTGCTATACCTTTTAAAATGCTTCAGAACTTTTAAACATAATCTTTCTAACAAAGATACAGATAGTACTGAGTTCTGACTTCTAAGAAACCATCTAATAGCAAGCCTACTGCTGACCAATTGCTGCTCACCAACCACTGCCCCGAGCTGCAGAACAGTTTGTAACAGTCACTTCCTTCAGCAGTTGTTCTTAGATCTGTTTTACAAATAGCTACAGTAAGGGAACAGCCAGGTCTACTTGGGAAATCACTCTGGATGTGCATTTCAGAAAGTCTTTGTTACAAGCCACAGGCTGGTTCAAGATGCTTTGTTAGTAGGTCCTGGACTAGTTTAAGCACTTGGTTTTTGTTTTCTTATTAACTGAACAGCAGCAATAGTTAGTTGAAGTTCACATGCGAAGTGCACACTTCAATTTTTTCATAAAACCTTAACTAGAGCAAGTTCATATCTGTCTCCTGGCACAACGTTTCTGTGCCAATAGAAGTCGGCCTTCATTTTTAAAGTGGCAGTTGTTTTCAGGCAAGTGAAAGCCTAAAATAGAATCAAACTGATGCTATTTTAACAGAGTAGGCAGCTCCGGCTAAAGTCTTGCAAGGTTGTCATCACATTCACATGAGATTGGAACAGTTATTATACTCCTAGAAGAGGGCAGATCAAAGTCATATAGACTCTTCCAGAAGCAGGCATCCAGCCCCAAAGCTCTGCATCCAATACAGCTGCAAGAAATGCACCACATCCAATAGCGAGGATACTGCAGCAAGTGCATGCATCCATTCCAAATCAGTAATTTCCAAGAACCACATTCAATCCCTTGGCAAAGGGGACACGTTGCACTACTGTTTCCAGAAGCGTGGACAACAGCTGTTGGATTTACTCACTCAGTTTCTAAGTATCTGCTTTCAGTTTAAGTGTCTAGACATCACAAGAGGAACTAACAGCTGATCAATACTTTATATTGCTACTGCAATTAATTCCAAAAAGGCTATATTGGGGAAGATGCATTTTTCCAAAATATTCACATATATTTTCCTCATACTGGCAATGAGGATATTAATAGGCCAGAGACCATTTTGTAAATATAGATGAACTGTCATCACTTGTTTCCCCCCTACTGCTATCCCTTAAGCAGAAAGAGTATGACCTTTCTACAAAAGTTAGATTGTTCAGTTCTCAGAGTATACAGGACTGACAGCAGGCACCATGTCCTTCAGTTTCTAGCACAGACCATTTTTATTTAAAGTTCTTATGTCATTGTGCTTAAAGATTTACTAATGAGTAGAACTGAAGATCAGCCATTCTAGTTATATTACTGACACTAACTCTTCTAAAGTTCATTTCAATTAAAAGAAAGGTCCTAGCAGCTTATGTCAACATAAGTGCTCAAGCTTTACAAGGAATTAACTATCTATTTCAAAGCCATGCACATTATCAGAGTCACTACATTTGCATTACTGCCGAGTCATCAGGAAGAGCCATTCCAGAAGTACCCCAGAAGATGGCAATTCCCATCCCTATTTTTCTGTTACCAGAAGATTTTGGGACTCCTTGGGATTCATTGTGTGAGTAAAGCAATTTAGGCTTCTAGCACAAGAAGATGCCAGAGCTTGTCCAGAACGGCTTATAGGTCTTCTCTCTCAAAAGAAGAGGAAAGCTGTTTTACTGGATGTTTTTCAGAAGATATTGCTTTAAATCATTAGGACAGGAAGAAGACTCATTTGCCCACTACTAGTGACTTAGATAATACAACTTTAGTGATGGCTGACATTTTTAGAATCTATAGAAAAAAAATGCAGCTTCAAGATCGCAATATATAGAGCTACCAAGCTTTCATACACTAATCAGCTAGCTTTAAATTATCGTTACTGCTGCATTTTACAAGAAGCAGGAAAAGTCTACTTACAGCTTACATTCTTACTATGCTTACTTTGAACCATTAAAACATGGTTAGGGGAAATTTGTATCTACATGATTTACAGTCATTCAGATCCCTATTAATCACCACTTGAGAGAAGCCAGATGTAAAACTGGCAGAACAATTAATTATTAATGACAGTTTTAAAAGCAATTTATCTTGTTTCTTTGTGCAAGATCCAAAAGCTAACCCATGATATAATGCAATTCTAATGCCAGAGCCACCTGAGAAAAGCAGCATGCATTTATTGCATTTGCTTTCATGTTTTCAAGTAGCTTCAGTTTCAACTTTGTAACTTATTCCTATAGATGTCTGCAAGTTTTGATTGCCCTGAGCCATAATAATGGAACACTCAATTCCACTGCTTTGAGTAACTTCAGTTATTCTATTTAGGGTCGAACAACTTAAAGCACAACACTGACATCACAAACAGTATCTCAATTCATTGCTTACCACAAACAAGTTTCACATTTATAAAGCCTTGATTCACAGTAGTGATTAGATGCTGATTTTTAGAACTGATACTATAGTCTCTGAGCTTTGAGGAGCAAGGCAGGAAGGGAATTTTCTTCACGATAGAGTCCTGTAGTCTGGGGAAGCAAGAGCCTTCAAGAAGGAATATAAAGAGATAGCAGCTCTAAAGTATATACACCCGATTTTTTCTATGGAGACAACAGATTACTGTCTCTTATCAACAGTTACCTAAATTTTAACCTCTACATAAAGCCAACAACTTAAACACTTGCCTCCTAGTAAGCAAGAAGCAATGCTGAAAGGCCATACTGGATGGAGCAACTGACTCCAGCCCTTCATGACACACCCAGTAACAGAAGTACAAATTAAGCAGGCATCTTTGTATGTAGCAAGGCAGAACCCATCCCACAAAGATAGAATACTGTGGGATGCTCTTTTTTTTCCCAGTACTGTTTTATTTATATAGTTAATTTCAAGACTAGAACTAGGATGAAATACATCTGGAAGGCTTATTTCAGCTGCTACCTTTTCAGTCTTTGGTAAGGAAAGAGATACTTCCAGTAAGTTGTTGTGGTTGTTTATCTAATTAAAGCAGACTACTGTTTTACAGGCCATTTACATGCTTCACATGAATTCTCGTACAATTAGTTAAATGTTAACATTAAAATGCACTTATCAAGGTTACAGAACATCCTCAAGACTTTCAAAAGGAATCCACACAGAATCCTGCTCTGACCTTTCTTTGTTTTGCTTCAAGGATGCTATCTTCCTTCTACTTATCTTACTGACTCTGTTTCTGTGGAACCCAACTTGGCAAATGCCAACCAACCCCTTCTGCTTATTGCTTCTGCTTACGTTCCCTCTTCCAAGCAGGCTTACACCATCTTCTGCTACTTTAACCAAGACTAAGTTTCTCAGATAAATAGATGTCCTCCTACATGCTTGCTCAACATCAACATCAGTTGCAATAGATGCAGGTAGAACAGCAGGCAACAGCTACAATGAAAGGTTGCTCAACCACCTTTATTAGAAGAGCCCATTTTTATTTGTTTGGTTTTGTCAAACTGCTTGTCAGCCAAAGAATCCTCAGCCTGCCTACTTAAGATCATTCCTATACAGCAGTTCAACCAGATTTAACCAATTATGCTACAACTGTATCTTTATGACATTCTAGTGATTTCAGTTCGTGATGCCGTACCCCTTACCCCAGCACACAAACTGGAGCTTGACAAAACTATCGAGCAGCCTGGGCGGCGACTTCAGCCACATTCCCGTGCAAGCGGGGCTCTGACGAGCCTCTGAACCCAGCGCCTACCTGCACACCCATACTCCGAGGGTTAGAGAAGTGGCCTTAAACCTGCCTCTGTCACCCAGCTCACCTCTGCCCGCGGCTGAGCTGAGCCCTCCCCGCTGCCGCCGGCGGGGGGGCCGCGGGGCGCGGGAAGGTCACCGAGAGGCGCAGCCGCGGCGGCACTTTCAAGGCGCGTCGCTTCGCTTCAAGGTCAAGTCCGGCTTCCCCGGGGTGGGGCGGGAGGGAGACGGGCAGCCCCGGCGCCGTGACGGCACGGCGGGCCCCGCCGCCCCCCGCGCACCCCCGGGCCGGCTTCGCCCTCAGCCTCACGGGCGCCCGCCCGCTCCCTCCCGGGCGGTGCCGGGGAAACCCCACCCGAGGCGGCGGCGGCCCCGCCGCGCCCTCACCTCATCAGGTAGTCCCTAAACTCCTTGCTGCGCACATAGTCCACGGCCTTGCGGCCCAGCGCCCCCGCCATGGCGGCCCTCGGCGGCCGGCAGCGCCCAGCTCGCCCGCCTCACGCGCTGCCGCCACCGGCGCCGGTGACAACTCCCCCGCGCCGCCGCCCGCTTTACGGCAGCGCCCGCGCCACCGCCCCCTCCGTCACCGCGGCGCTCTCGGCGCCTATTGGCGGCGGCGGCCCCGCCTCCCCCCCCCCCTCGCGCTCCCGAACCGGGGAGGGGGGCCTGGGGGGGAGGGTGGGTGGGTGGGAAACGAGGGTGCCGTAAAGCAACGCGCCGGGAGGAGAAGGGGTGGAGGGGAATCGTCGCAAAGCGCGCCGCGGAGGGTCGTCGCCATCGGCCGCGCCGCCGGCATTCCTCCGCAGCCCGCCGGGCAGAGCCGCTATTGGCTGCAGGGCGGCGGCTGGTGGCTTCTCATTGGTCGCCGAGGGGCGCGTCCCGCCCCCTGCCGCCGTGTCTCGCTCCGCCCCCCGCCCTGTGTGGGGCGCGGGGTGTGGGGGGGGTGTATGGAGCCCCCGGGCGGTGGCCGAACCTCCAGCGGGCGGGGGCCGCCCTGTGGCGGCGGTGGCCCAGGGGGGCCCAGAGCGGGTGTGCCGCCATGGCGCGTGAGGCTGGACAGAACCAAGAGGGCCCGTGATGGCTTCAGTGGTTTTTAAAAATGATAAGCCTGTAGGGTCTCTTAAGAGCCCAGTTTATGGACTGAGTTTTGGGGGGTTGGGAGTACAGGATTATGACAGAGCGCTGCGACAGTTTAGCCTTTCCCTCTGTACTCTTACGGAGCGGGCTAAGATCCCATCTCTCACCGGCACTTTCTATTTCATGCCGGAGCCAGAGGTTACTGGTTTAGAAGGGAAGATAAACTCTAACCCTGCTAATACCATCTCCATAAAATTCAGGCCGTGCAAACAAATACCTGTGTGTGAATTACTTCTTTTATCTTTGCTCAGTGCACTAGAGATAGTGAAAATGGATGTTTGGCTCCTACGCTTTCCTAAGACTTGCAGCCTCAGTTCTTACAGTCTAGAACTGGGCTGAGAGTGCAGCCTGGAGAATTACCTATCCTCTGCAAGAAGCCCTGGAGGCCACGGCTGCTTCATTTCCTTCTGCTTCCCTCCTCTTCCCTCCTGGATCTCGGGTTGGGGCCGGAGGGGGGGGGAACCAAACAAAACCAACAACAACAAAAAAGAGTAAGAGCTCTGCACCCTCCCTTCCCAGTTGCCTGCTCGGAGAACAGCAGGTTGGAGGATAAGTATCATGTATAGACATCCTCTCCTTTTTCTGTATCTGCAGTATATGATAGGACGCCTCACAACCACCCCTGGCTTTGCTGTGTGGGAGAAAGGGTTTTAATCCCCTTGGTATACTGCATTATGAAAAGCCCAAATGTAACCCAACATATTTCTGTGGACTATTTAGACTTCTCATTTAAAAGCAGCAATGTGAATATGAATGAGGTCCCAAAGAATCATTTATTCTAGTTGATTTGTCTTGTGCCAACAGAAGGAAGGTCTATGGAAATCAGTTCTGTATGTTCAGACAAAAATCTCCTGTAGTGGCATTTCACGTATCCTATATGGTCAAGCTCAGTCATTAATACTACAGCAACCATTTTGCCTAAAAATGTAGCCTTAATCTCCTTTACTGAAAATTCATCATTTTTTTTCTTAACTCAAGAAAAAACCCCAATCTTCTTTGGTGAAAAAAACCCAATCTTCTTTGTTTTCGAAGTAGTTAATGGAAAAATTATTAACTAGAAATGTGCCCAGAAGAAACCAGTCCCACATGACAGGCTCTACCAGTTACACAACAAAAGCAGCTATCAAGGATTTGAAGTTTGCTTTTGCAGCAGTTCTGTATTTATTTGTGGTGGTTTTATTTGCATACTGGTTTTTAGGATTCTTATAAGGATATCAAAAGCCATACAAAACACCTCCTTCATTTGTCACAGTCACAGCTTCCCTTTTACCCCTTTAGCCTGCTCAACAGAGACATTAGCTTGGATTTGACATGAGTTACCCCCGACAAGTCCATATTAGGTGTACTTTTAAGCATGTTGTTCCCTGAGTGACCATTAACTGTTAGTTTAATAAATTATTCTAGCTTTTTTTTTTTTTTTTTTTTTTTGATATCAGGATTAGGCCATTTGACTTATAGCTGGGTTGTTGTTAACCCCTTCTCTTCAGACATGTGCTCTTCTCCAGGGCTGGACTGCTCTGTCCTCTCTGTGAGGTGGAGGATAATCGCTGATGATCTCACATTGCTTCTGCTAGAGTCTGGTGGACCACAGAGCAAGTTTCTTTAGGTCCTGCTACACATTTTTTATAAAATATATTTCATCTGTTCTTTTCCTGGTCTGAACTATGCTTCTGTCCATTTTTTACACTGAATTTATACCTATTTTGATTTTTTACTATTACCATACTTCTGCCTTTGCCTGTTATGCGCTCTTTCTTCATTATTCAATGACTGTGATTTCCTTTATCATATTTTAATTTCTAATGCTTTTATCAAACTTCTTTAGTTGCTTTTTGTGTCCCATGATAGTTGAAACTGATGCATGCATTAACCTTTCTGATTCTGGTATCTGCAGGCTGACACCATTTCTTTATTTTCATCTATTCATATGTCCTTTTGTCTATTTACTGTATGTTCCCTTTTGATTTTTAGGTCATTAGATGCTTGTGAATAAGCCAAGCCACATATGTCTGAGGATGTCTCCTATGTTTCTTCTAATTGGAACAGGTAATAGTAGCTGGTTTGATTTTTAAACAGACAGATCCCCTGCAATCTTTTATCTCTTAGATTATCTTCACGAAAACCCTACCTTCAAATTCCCGGAATGTCTTCCTGGAATTTCCATTGCTTTCGTTTGTTTCTTGTTGGTCTTGTCCTTCTGACACCTGCAAGGAGATGCCTCTGAAGTTTATTAGGCTGACCAGTTACTCTCCTTGTTTTCCCTCAGCCTTTGGCCAGGTCACTACTTTTTTAACTCGTGTATTGTCTTTTGTTACTGGCTGTTTTTGCTTTAAACTCTTCCTCATTAGATTAGCAAGCTGGTGCGCTTGAATCTACTTCCTTGGTTTTAGCAGATAGACTCTAGGGTTGTCCCGTAGTTTCTCTACATGGGACACTCTTTAATAACAGAGGCTTTCTGTAGATACCATGTCTGCAGTTCATCGTCCCACCCTTGCTGCCAGCACACATCTGCGCTCTCCTGAACTGCTGCCTGCAGCTGAGGGCATGGAGGAGAGCATCCCTGGCTCCTTCATTGTTGGTTCCACAAATCTTCAGTGTTAGCACACCTGGTGCTGGCATTTTTGCCCACAAGGACACATAGATAAGGTAGCCAGGGCTGGGTGACCCTTAGTAATTTCTCGCAGTATCCTGGATTTTGTCTCTGTGAGGAGGTGAGCTGTTGGATGATGGTTCTGTTAAGCAAATGAATACTGTGTCTTTCTCAGAAGAGCCTCTCCATATCCCCCATTCTCCATTTCTGTGTGCGAGGGTGGCAGGGGTGGGCCTTCCAGCTGTGGGGGACACATGGCCCTTCCTCTTCTCCTCATCCCAGAACTGCAGCTCAGGAGCCAGCACTTCTTCACCTCAACAGATGCAGATCCAGCTACTGAGTAAAGCAGCCTGCAATTTTTCTCCTTTTAGGGCATCTCTTTCTTTCTCTTGACATGCCTTTGCAGACACATGCATGGTGACATGTCCCTGTCAGGGAGAAAGGAATGTACTACCTGTCTGGCAATAAAACCAGTGAATAAAAATGTGTTACGGACATTGCAGGACAATCTACTAGTACTATGCAGTAGTTATGCTTCTGGCATAAGACATGTAATGAGTCCTAAAGGATGTAAATGTTAAACATCTGCAGGGGAAAATGATGGTGCCTTTTCCCAGCAGTGAAAGGAATTGCAGGAAAACACGATTTAGAGTGTTGCATGACAGACAAGAGAACAACAACTAAAGAAGCTGTCCAAGAAACTGTCACTTCTGGACTGAAATAGTTACTATTTCCCTGCTGTTGTAGCTCCAAAGTTGCAGAAAAATATGAAAAAAAAAAAAGTATTGTTCGGATAGTCTTCTTAGACCTTGTAATGAAATACCTGTTCATTAAAGTGGACACAGATCATCTGGTAGGTAGACGAGAAAATTGACTAGAGCCATTGACTATGACGTTTAATCACCCTGCAATATCAAATGGAGCCAAGCAAGAGCATAGCTTGATGTGACACTTGCATTTATCTTTGCATCTTTGATCACAGCTATGTTATCGCTATGTGCTGGTGTGATGCTTGTGGATTTTTGTTCTGTGAGGAGCATACAATAGGAACTAAGTAGATGGAACACCTGAGAATGCGAATTCCGGAGGCTGCGTAATGTAAACAATGAATAACCTGTAAAATGCATAGTCAGCCCTGATACGTTTGCAGAGACATGCTAGTAGAAATATGAATTTAGTAATATTCTAAAGAAAACTGAAATAAGTGCATAACAACTAAATCACTCTAGAAGGAGCTACACCGCATTTTAGAAAACCTTTTCTGAAGTGCAGAAATACTTTTCTCAGTGCAGAAAAATACAGCAGCTAGCAGGTAACAGTTCTCACACTGACCATGGAACTGGCACACTACTGCACAAGATCAGCATGTATTATTTGCGAGATTAATAGTTTCTATGTAAAACCTGATGGATTAGGATAAGTTATTACACTATGGAGCTAGAAGCGTTTCATCATCTGCAGTTCTCAGTAGGATCTGGAGGAGGATCAAGCGTCAAAATAAAAACATTTATTTCCAGCTGAGGACCTGCAAATAAGACAATGGTGTAATATTTATAAAACCACAAGAAAAAGACAAACCCTCCTCTATTATAGCCAAGGAACAGTATGATATAGGAATTATAATGGACAAAGAAGTGAAAAGTAAAACAGATGCAAAATAGATCTGGAAAAAATTTGGATTGCTGAGACATAAAATTTGGCAAATTAGAAGCTACCGTGATTAACAGTCATTGTAGGCAAGCTAAGCAAAAGCTGGGCAGCAGGAACTGAAGCAAGGGGTGCTACCTATAACAAAGAAAACGTATTTTTGTCAGCATATTAGACAAGCATTCCAGACAATTGTTGCAATTATCACTGCTTTTCCCTGCCTTACATGCCAAAAGACCTGTCTGTCATGATTAGATTATGGTCGGGCATGTCTGAACACTTGAAGCTTTCATCAGCGTAGTTATTCCTGCTATTCTAAACTATATACATAGGAATCACACAAACTCTGGCCCTAACACGGTCTGTTATCATATGTGCATGGAAAACAGCTAGTCCTGTGCTGTGGAAAGCGTATAATGCCCAAATTTGTACAGAGAAGGGGAAACAGAGTGCCACGCTCCGGCAGAGCGGCGGCTGGGTTTGCAGCGAGGCTGCGCAGGTGCTTTTGCTCCGTGCCCGGGAAGGAGCCTGGAGGAGCTGGAGGCCACTGCTCAAGGGTGGGAGCAGCACCCCGCTGCTGGGCTGACCTCCAGCTTCCAACCCGGTTCGAGGGGTGGGGAGAGAAACCCCAAACCAACCCAAACCAAACAAAAAGGCTCTCAAAACAGTATCTTCACCTACTTAAGCTTACGGTACGACTATTCTTAAGGGCAAGTGTCCTCCTGGGATTTTTCTTCCTAAAAGTGAAGTGGCTGTAGATGAAGAATGCGTCTGGCTTGAGTAGCCATGTGTGTGGTGCAGTGGAGCCTTGGGGCAGCCAAAGGATGTGGCTTTTCTGTGATGAGGCTGCTTGGAGTCTTCAATTAGTCACATATGATAAAACAGCCAAAATCGCAGCTGAAATTACTTAAGCCAACTTCAAGCAGAAATGTGGATAGTGGTGATGGCTATATCCATCTGTTTTTACCGTCATGAAGGCTGAATTGATTTTCAGTGTTTTAAGATCTTTTTCTAGGCTGAAGCTCATCTCTGCAGTTTACTTACTTAATAATACTTGAGATAATTTTATAATCGATTTTTAAATATAAAACTGTATTGATAGGGCTGTGTAGAATAAATCAGTTTTTACAACATGGGGAAAAATCTGATTAAAGAGTTTATTCACTGGTTACTTATACTTCCAGTTGGTATTGTAGGTACAGGCACTGGGCTACCAGGGTATAGTGATTACTATTTAAAAATTGACCTTCATAACAGTATTTGGTTTTTAACTTACAAAATTATTTTTTCTTAAAGAAATTATGATAATAAGTGGTCATTTTTAAAAAACCGTGTCCCTACACTCATGTGAGAAGAAGCAGCAAACTGCTGTCTCTAGTATTGTGCCACTACATTGATGGTATCCTTGAAGCGATTGGTGATGATTATCTTGTGTTTGGGAAGGAAGGGATGAGGGCTGCTTATTCACTCAGGTGTACTCTGTACTTTATATTGCTAAATCAGGTCAGCTGGGGTAAGAGCCTCTTGTAACACCGCCTTGCAAAATTCTCCTTCACTCAGTTAGAGAAATCTTCTTTTACAGTTAAATGACATATAATCACTTCATCACTGTTATTATAATGTCCAGAGGAGCAGAGCAGGAGGGCTGGTAGTGCTCATTTGGCAGGCTGCACCTCCTAGCAGGTGTCAGACTGGGCTGAAAAGCAGAGTTGGTTGGTTCAACGAGATTTAAAAACTGTAGGAATAGTTTAATATTCTATTTTAAAAAAACTACTTCCTTTTTCTGAGGAAGGCATATCAATGATGTGACATGAACATCTCAAGTAAGGTTGTGAGGAGGTTTACTTCTTCCATTACTGTCTTGCAGAGTGTCTGCTGAAACACTTATATTTCATGAGAAGTAGTCATGGGTTTTTCCTCAAGCTTTCTGTGTCCTTCTGAAAGCGTCTATCCAATAAAAATGTCCCAAAGGTCATAAGGAGGAGCCTAAAATCTGGGTTCTGTCTGCAGAAAGTGAAGGGGTCAAAGTTGAGACACACTGTTAATTAATGACAGTCATTTTAGCTATGTAATCCTTTCCTCAGAACTCATGGATCTTTACTGAGCTGAATCAATATCAGTTTAGTAGAACATGATAAAAATATAGGCTGCTGTTACGTTTCACTACTAAGAAATTCACTTACCATTTTTAAATATGCTGTTTCTGGGTACCTTAGTTCTCCCCAGCCTAAATAACCCAAGTGAGGCTGGAGGATGGCCAGGAGGGGGGATCATTCCTGCTAGAAAAGTACAATTCTGTACTTCTCTCCTCTTCCTTCCCCTTCCCCTTGTACTTAAAGAAGAAGTGCCCCAACTACTGCCACTGGAAAAACTTGAACATAAAGATTGGTAGGCTTGAGTTAGGAAAAAAGTGGGCTAGCACGCTTGAGCCAGAAAGGCATGATTTTACCGGGGCTTGCTTTGGTCTAATTACAGTATCCTTGGTGGCGTTAAATCTGCTTAAGTTAGGGTCAATTTTTCACTTGATGGACTGAGATTTCTCCCACTCACTGGCAAACTGTGAAAACAAGACAGTATCTAGAATGGCCCTGAATTACTAGAGGAAGCCAAAGGTTGTCTTTGATGGAATTGGTGATGCATATCCAGATAGGGACCCTGAAATCACCTTTGGCCTATTTCTTTAACTAAAAGAAAGGGGGAAAATTTCATCAAGCTACAGTGGATAAACAAACCGTGGACATACAAGATGAGTAACTTGAAGGTAAACATACCAAAGTCCTCTCCAAAGCTACTGGGCTCAAAGTGAAATAAACAATAGGTCCTGTTGGACTTCTACAAGGCCATTCAGGACTCAGCAGAGAGTCACTTAGGTTTATACAAGGTCTAACAGAAAAAAAAAAAAAAAGTACTGATTCAAGTGTGTAAACTTTTTAAAAAAATAGATGCATTTTACTCATGTACCCAAATGTGCATGTGCAAAAGTGAGATGGGTGGCTGTAGACAATCTCCAAACCCTGTAGCAAAGGTCTTTTTTGTATCAGAAATATTTGAAATATTGTGTCCCACAGACATTTGAGGCCACCTTTTGTATGGGTATTGATCTTTCCAATAAGCATTAGTATTAGGTAGTGATGCTACAGCTTAAGTTCACAAGGACTATCTTGTTTTTTACAAGAGATACCTTGTTTTTTACACTGAGAGCCTTATAAATTAGGTATGAGAGCCTACATCCAAAAGCTATGCAATACTTACCTACTGAGTCTTGGCACCGGGAGGGGACGGCAGTGTCTGGCCTGCACACCCAGCGTTACTGTGTGGGCGAGGAGGGGAGGGTAAGCCCTACCAGGGCAGAAGCCAAACCTTTCACACTGAGCAGGAAGCTCAATAGAACCTAACCAAGAGGAAGTTTACAGTAGAGGAATGCCCTTATCATGACACCAGCCTGTGACTTTGGTGCTTCTTTCAGCTCACGGTGTCCCTCCTGAAGGCTGTGCAGAAGTATGTTTTTACAGCCTGCTGAGAGCAGCTCCTTCTTTGCTGTGGAAGGCTCAGGAGGAGGCAGCATGAGCATCATCTCTGCACCACGTGAAAACCCTGTGGTTCCAACACTTGCCGAGGGCGCTGCAGATTAGAGCAGGTAACCCCATCAGCTCCTTCCTCAGGCTGGTGTTGATCAGACACACACATCCCACCTCCCGGGAGCGTGGTGCAAGCTTCCAGCGGTGTAGGGTTATTTGAGGCTGTTTGTGCTAAAAAGGGGGACTGTCACTCCACAGCAGGGCACCCCAATGGGGGTGGCTATGCAACACTTCCATACTCAGTGGCTGCTCTGCACAAATCTCTGCCACATCATACCTCAGGGAAGCTGCTCCAGCAATGTTTGTCACAGAGGTGGAACAACTCTCACTAGATGTGATCTTTAGGATTTACCAAAATTAGTTCTCACGGAAATTGCTAAGATTTACAACCTTGAAGCTGAGGGGGGCAGTGGGGTGGTGCTTTCCCTGGAGAAGCACCTTCTTTCACTGTAACTATGCATTATTATGAAAAGCATTTGCATTTTTTATTGGTAATTTACTTCCCTTCTTCCTTCCTTTTTTTTTTTTTTTTTTTTTTTTAAAAAAAAACCCACAGGATATGGTGATTAGGATCTTGCAGCCTCTATCTGTCTTGGGGTACATTTTACAGATATGCAGAAGCTACATAAAGTCAGTCAGTTCATGAGTCATCACTCAGCGCAAGGCCTTGGAAATTTAAGAATTCAAGGTTTTGTGGTCTAACTTTCACACTCTTTTAAGCAGATTAATTCTAATGGGAGAGTTTATTCAAGATTAAAACCTTCTTTATCTCTTTGTACTGGAAGGTTTCACTCATGTTTGCAATCTATTTGTTTAAGGCCCTCCTGTGGTTCACAGGATTAGTGCACTACGAATGCTATTGTAACTTATTTTTGTTTTAAGGCAGTGAGTTTTTTGTTTTTTGGGGGGAACACCATTTACACAGTCTTGCTACAAGTTTTAACCATATTGCACCAATGGTGTGAAACAGGTTGTTCTAAATTAACATTATAGATAGTCACAGACATCACAAAAGTTCAGAGGGATATTCTATATTGTCAAAGACAGCAAAGATTCTCCACATGTACCACAGTAAACATAAAGATTTAAACAGAGGGTGTTGATTATTCCAGTTGTTTGTGGCCTAACAATCTTCAAATTAATCTTTGGAGTTCATCCATCAATCCTGTGGAAACCTGATCTGTTCACTCAGTGCTGACTGCTTGTGGTAGGACGATACAAATGCATGCCATACTTGAGGCCAAAAGAGACCATCATAGCATTTAAAACGATTTCCAGATTACTGCAGACTATAGAAGTCATCCACTTGCTTCCATACTAACCTTTTGCTTGCTAAGGCTTATCTACTGAAAGTGTGTGAGAGGAAGGGCAAACCCCTTTTCTCTTTTGATGATTTTATTTCAATGAATAACCAGCATCACATTTAAAACTACAGCTACCTTATATCCATTCTGCAACTGTGTGGATTCTACACCCAGACATTTGCCTGTTTTTTTTTTTTTTTTTTTTTCCTCTGGTTTGGCTCTCTGTGCTTCCAGAACATGAGATTTTTCCAGAACATGGGATTTTTCTCCCTGTGAAGATTCTTGTAGGCAATAATCAAGTCACTTCTCTGCCATCTCCAGGCTGAGCTGAACAGATCAGGGTGTTTAATCATCTCTGTGACAGGAATTTTGTGTTTTTCCGTGCATATGAACTCTGAACCCCTTAAATATATTCAGTGATATTAGTTGGCCCATTTAAAAAATGTCACTTGAGGCCTGAATGATGGCTTTTGCATGACATTTTCTTACCTTTAACATATACTGCCTAATCTCTTCCGCTTCCCTTTACAAACCAGGAATGAAGCTTCCAGTTACATTGGTGAGATTTTTCTCGTAGTTCTTATAGATTGAGTTTTAAGAGTATCAAGTGCTTGGTGATGATGTTGACTGAAAGTTTAGAGAAGACTGAAGCACTAGTGTTAAGCATAAGATATGGCCAATGGCTCTGGATCTTCCCCAGTTAGGCATCCTACTTGAAATGAAGCATAATCTGAAAGAAAGCTTCTGGGACTGAGGGAGACACCCAGCCTGTTTCTGACTGAGTTTTTTGCTGTTGACTGCATCACAGTGGAGGTATCCTTGACTTGAATTGCTATAAACAGTATAAAAAACATACCAAGTTTAAAGGTCATGTTAGTGTAAGACCAACAATTTCTGCATGTGTTGGTGGATGTAGTAATATATAACTCACCCTGGTTCAAATGCCAGCACTGTATTTTTCCTCATACACTATCTGATGGTAGAAGAGCATGGGACCACTTGGAGACTTCCTGGAACTGGGGATTGTGCAAGTTGTTTGAACGTGCATGTTGGATATCTGACATGAGCTTCAGAGAAGGTTTGCTGTCGTTCCTGGGCTTGGGAGAGTAATAACAAATATGCGCCTGAATTGCAGAATAAATAATCCTCACCTGTGCACAGCTGAACATGCACTTTTTTTGGTCTGGGCCAGAAGCACACATACATCTCAGCTGTGCATTCCACTTTATTTCTGCCCATCCAATCACACATCGAGGAGCATGCTGTTCATTCCTGGACAGTTTTTACCTGCGTGTATTAGTCCACAGACCCAACAGAAAGACCACAGCCCTGTAGTTGATGTGCAGCTGCACTCAGAGTGTAACAGATGGCATCAAACTGGTGGTTGAAGTGAAACCAGAGGTCCAAATAGCAAAAGATCAGCACTGTCAACAGAGCTTAAAAGCTGATGGCTCACTCTTGTCACTTCTCTGAAGTGAAATGCAGGTTGTTTCTGTTCTATCTGTTTAAGGCTCCATTGTAACAGCTAATGTTGCTAAACACTATATTGTTTTAGTACCAACAGGTGAAATAAGTGTAGGCCTCTAGGAAAAGTCTCATATGCTTAGATCCAATAATGTTCATTTCTCAGTACGCTGGTTCTGACTTCGAGGGGACATGGTTACGGACATTAGGGGATGACCTCCCCACTGCGTTGAAGTCATAGTAGATAACAGAAGTTAGTGGAGATTCACGTCTGAAATCCATCCACTTGTCCAAGTCAAATTCTAAGGTAAAACACACCTTTGTGCTTCACACTCACTATCCCGTTGGAGAAACAGTTACCCTGAATGGATAAGTAAAGCAAATAACTGATTATAGCAGAGTTTACAATAGAGAGAAGAACCCAGACAATAATGTGACAATTGGAAAGTCTGGGTAAATGCACTGGAAATCACTGACTCTTCATTTGCATGCTTTATCAAGGACACTATCATAAAAATTGAAGCCTGCTTTCTACAGTAGGGAAAGCTTGAGGCTTTGCGACTGTGGCTATTTTTACCAGTGACTGTAGAACCTGAGGGACAGGAAGAATCAATTAGGCAGGAGTGTGCCAAGCCAAAACAACGAGCAACCTCACCACAGATGGTGAGTCACTAGCCTTTTTATAAACTAATTTCCTCAACAAAGAATGGAATTGAGCTCAGGTCAGCTTTGGCTGTTTAGAAAACAGTGAGAGCACCACAAATAGCTCTCCAGTCCATCTAGATGAATGGACAGAGATCCCCTTCTTGCATCCAGACAGCAGGAGTACGGCATCTTTATCAGCCACTGCACTGAAAAGTTATCGATGGTTAACCTGAACAGCTGAGCATAGCCTAAAATCCTTGTCTTCAGCTCTTCTTCATAGATTTTAATGCAAAATTTCTGCTTCTTGTGATCTTCAGACATTAGCTGTTATTATTACTGCCCATTATTTGTCCTGCTCTCGCGCCTGAGGTGCTCAGCCAGCAATTGTACTGCCCTTCAACAGGATGCGATTCAGACATATAACAAGACTTTCTCAGCCTCAGAACAATTCTCATGGTACACAACAAGTCGGACACAAAAAGGGGGTGAAGCAGTCAAAGCTGAACTGGGATGGGATAAAGCAGGAGGAAGATACAAAAAGGAAATGAATGTTGACTAAAGAGTGGAATTACAAGGGGGAGGGGAGTTGGTTTCTACTTTTTTTTTATTTTATTTTTTTTTAACAAATGCGTTCTCCATCCAGGGAAAAAAATCATGGTTACTTATCAGTAAGTGCAGAGATTTAAGAAGGTTGCTGATGCAGATTTCCTAAAAGGGCTGTGTCTTGTATTAGGCACATGAGCATATTCTGGAAAGCCTTCCTCTTGGACGTCTCATTCTTTTGTTTTCTGGGGTTGGAGGGAAAGACTTGCATCTGCCTACCCAGGGTCTGGTACACCACAGGGAATAATTCATGGTAGGTACTAGGGTGCGGAGGAAGAGGATGGGGAAGGACATACAGGTGTCCTAGTGATGAAGAACCATGAGGACTAAAGGAGCAGGAAGGGTCATTTCTTTTAGGGACAGAGAAAAGAAAGGAGGGATGGAAATGGGAGTAGGACAGGAGCAGCTGGAAGGAGAACAGAGGCATGAGACTACCTACAGTCAGCAGAAATCCTATGAGTAACATACTCGGAGTCCAAGTTTGCTTGGTTATGCTTGCTTGGACCTGAATCATATGCAGTTTCTTCATATCTGGTACCACATGTTGTTCCTGTGGGAAGCCTGAGCCAGACTCGCCACCTCTGCAATGCTGCTGGGGCTGATGGAGATCCACAGATGTGAACGCTGGTGTCACGGTGCACGGGCTCAGACATGGTAACACCAGGGAAGCAGAACCAATCCCTCAAAGTAGGAGAGGTTGATTTTGCTTCTGTGGTCATTAGTAAGTTCAGCAAGCAGAAAAGGCTCTGCAGGCTGCTTGCCAGCGACCAGCAGTTTCCAGAAGAACCGTACCTCAGAAAATCTCTAAGAGGCAAAGGAAATCTGTGCCAGGCAGCTTGTGTGAAAGCATTCATTTGTTTGGCAGTGAAATCCTAAATTTGTCTGGTGGGTGAATTGTCTGACGAATGAGGGGTTAAAGTCTTAATTGTTGCTTCCCAAAGCGGAGGTTTGAGTGTTCAGGCTGCACAGAGGTAACAGCTCCAGGTATAATTCGGAAAGGTAACTATGTGCTTTTACTGTGACCAACCCATGGCATTCAAACATGGCCAGTTCTTGGGGGCAGGAAAGGAATTATGCAAAAATGAGCAGGATCCTTTTTTTTTTTTTTTTTTTTTTTTTTTTTTTTCCTTTTTTATTTCTTTATAAAGAAAGGAAAGGATGGGCATGCCAAGCCAAAATGGCAGAGAACAGACAAAGGTGAGCACTGAGGCTTCTCCTGGGGGGCCATCCACAGTAAACTCTTGCCCTGGTAAAGCACAGATCCCCATCCTTCCTGCCCGGAGGGACCCAGCACACAGCCAGCCCTTCCACACAATCACAGCTTTTTGAAGCTAGTTTGCACAGTTTCACAATACCGTCAGCGGCAGGACAGCAGCAGCTGAGGCCAGCAACAGTAGCAGCAGCAACACTGGATACAGTGCACAGAAAAAAGGGATCAAAGAGCTTATTTGCAAACAGTTGTAGGTAACAATATAGAAAGTCCAAAGATCATCATTCTGCTATAAAAATATTACACTTCATAAAACCATGTACTATAAAAAAAATCTATTCAGAAACGCTGGTAAACATAATAAATATCTGTACACGGGCTGCCCTTTTCATACAAGAAACGTAAAAAGCACGAGCCTCAGAAATCATCATTTGTAAACATGAATGTGGAGCCTGTAAACAACGTGCTAGATCACGGTTCATATTTTGTCAAATTAATTTAATACTGCCCAAGTAAACCCCTTGCATACGTCATCTCTTAATGACCAGACTCCACCACTGCATCAGGAGAGGACCCTGCTCTGAGCTGTCCCCCTCCTTTCACTGAAGGTGCACACAGATTAAAGAACTAATACAACAAGAGTGAAGGAGGCAAGATTTGTCTCCAGGTAGCACATCAAAAGCAATCTTTTAGCAGTTGGTTTCCATTTTCCGCACTTCAAATGCTTATTTCCAGCTTTCCCTTTCAAAATTAGCCTTTATCAAAGAGGGCATGAATTTTCTTCATTTGCCTTTCAGGCTATGGCGTCTCTGAAAACTATGACTAAAACATCCATTTAGGAGACATAATGGAGCACAAATTGACTCTGTAACTACGTATGCCAAAGCAAGAAGCAGTGGTTGTAGAGTTCAACACCAATCATCGTGGTTTACACAACACAAGGTGATGCAAAGGACCAAATTCTTAATTTTAGACTCTAAACTTTGGCCTGCAAACCATCTGCATGTGCAAGCCTGTACTGACATGCATGAGAAGATGCCTGGTTAGCTGGCTGACATGCATATGTTGTCATCTAGTTGCACATGGAAATGCAAAGTCTAGGGTCACAACACTTATGAATAGATTTTAATGAAAATTTGGCTCTAAGAAGTACTGTGACTTTATTTGCTCTGTAACATTCTTGTTCTGCGCAGGCTTCTACCCACCCTTCACCTAAATACTAAGAATTTTAGTTCTCTACGCAGTGAGAATCTTCCTTTTAACTTGACTTTATCTTCTGAGTTTAAACACTCAAGCTTTTGCTTACTTTCAGAATGCAAGAGGATGCTCAATTGTTGTTTGTGTGTGTTGTGGGCAGACATGGAGGGGGCCAGCGTGGGACAGTGTTCACACAGGAACTGAGGTACCAGGAGCAGCTTAGCTGCAATGCCTCGGGGCAATAAAGGGTTTTAGGAGCTGGGTCATCTAGAAGGTAAGAATACACAGTTCTAAAGGATTATGTTGTATAGTTGAAAAAAGGAAAAGCAAATGGGCTTGCACATTTTCCCTTTTTTAATGAACTATATTAAATCATGTTATCAACACTATTTTAGGCCTTTTAGTTTTAATGTAAGGACTATCCGGGGTGGTTGGCCCAGCTGTGCTGCGTGCCTGTCTTTTAGGATTCAGATATGCGACCCTGGAGCTCACATGTCTCTTGTTTAAAGGTGCCATCTACAGATGTTCAACAGGAGAACTTTGCTTCTAAATATTTGCTTTGGTGTTTTTGCTACATACATCTTAAGACAGAGCTTCAAAACTCCTGAATGAAAATAACTTTCCAGTGAAAGCTAAATTTCTGCTATAGCAATCTGTTTTATCTTCCATGTTTGTCTGCCTTACTCCTGCTAGGGATCTAGAAAGCTGTAGCACTCCACAAAATTAGGAATTTCCTCTGTAAAAATGGGTGATGTAAAACCAAACCCCAGGATTTTTTCTATCGTCTTTATAAGGTCAACGGTGGCAAAATTACACAAAGTCAACATTACTTCCCCATGTCATGTCATCTGTGGCCCTACACCTTCTGGTTACATGGAGCTTATATGAACTTGTGGCAGATTTTCAGAAGCCTGGACTTGTCCTCCCCCTCTGCGCCCACAGCTTGGCACTTGTAACCTGCTGCTGTATAAACTTCCCATCATCTATCGCCCTGACTCTGAGCCACACCTGGGCTCAGCTCAGCACAGCTCAGAAACAGGGGGACGGAGGTGACACTGAAGTTGTAGCCACACCAATGTGTTGACAGCACTGCTGGCCAAAAAGACGCTGTTGCCTTCCCGCTGTCCCCAGACACTCTTTCTGATGCACAAACATTTGCTTTGCCCTGTGGTGACCTGGATAAGGGAGGTGTGAAAGGACAGATCGGCAGCTGAGGTCAAGACAAAGTGACTGCCTGCCTTTTTTAGCATCAGCACTTGCATATGATTGCGCAAGCTCTGCAGACTGGTGGCATAAGAAACCCTTCTGGCACTCGTGGGTTAGGGGATGATCCCAGCCCTGGCATAACGTGTATCACAGACACACAGCAATTGCCATACTCGACCAAGGTTGAGATGTATTCGAATGTATCAGAGCCGAGTAGAAGTTGTTAGGGAGAGCACTGCACTACGCAGGCAAAACCAGCCTGTCCTTTAAAGATCCGCACACTGATTGCTAATAGAGTCTGATCTACCCTGCAAGCCAACGGATTTATTGTCCCTTTCGAACTCTGTCCACAACCATAAGTTTGGATGAAGAGTTCCAGTACACACGATCTGGTACTTTGTAAGAGTGTGACACGCAACATCATGTCACGATGTCATGTCACACAAGACATGCTTCTCCCAGCTCTCCATGCCTGGGTTATCCCCAGGACCCAGGGCTATCCCAGGCAGCTGCTGAAGATGATTTTCTGGAGAAGCACACTACAGTCTATTGTCAGATGAACTTTTTTTTTCAGATGTAGAGATTGATTATAAAGTGTAAGGGTCAGTTGTGGTTTGCTGAAAAAATCAGGCTTTATAAATGCTATCTGCTGTTAAAACTTACTTAGAAAGAAATAAACAGAATTTAAACAAGTAAAAATTCATGGGGGACTAGGGGCAGGGCTCAGGTCTCCCTCTGAGCAGCATCTCTTACACCTTTGCCATATACATAAGCTGTGGTGCTGTGTAGGAACCAAGGTAACTCTTTCCGTGACCTTCTTCATCAGGGCCATTTTGCTTCTTTAGAGTCCTGGAGGTGCAGAGGTGGAGTCCAGCTCTGCCAAGTGTGGGGAGATGCCTCCTCCCTGCTGGGCAGACTCCCCTCTACTGAGCTGAATGACAGCTTCTGAAGTGGCTCTCCAGATGAACTGACTTCTGTGACAGATACAGTTTAGCATGCCTTGGATGGTCATTGCTTTGCACACCTTGATGATTCAGAAATGTAACTATGCTATTTGTAATAGCCTAAGGCACTAGGTCACTTTGTGGACTAATAACCTGCAAGATGGTATGATCTAATTCAAAGTGATTTTTAGACTTTCAGGAGTTAAACATAACATTTAGTAGAAGTCCCTTAAGATTAAAAATATATATATATAGAGAGAGAGAAAGAGAGAGGCTAAGCCTTTTTCAGTTGTTAAGTTTTCTCCTGGAAGGAATAGGTGCTTATTGCTGAGCTATGGTGTTGCACGAGTCTGGAAAGGAGATGCTGGTATAAAAGCAGCCGTAGCAGCAATTAGGCTATGGTGATGCATCTTCGCCTGGATCCAGCGGGGCCAGGGGAAGCGGCGGTGCTATCAGTCTGAAATAACGAGTGCCAATAGTGTACTCCTCCCTCTCTGCCAGAAGCGACCGCCCCTTGGTTTTGCTGATGGAGGCTCATGCGTTTCAGTCCAAGTGAGCTGGCTCAGCAAGACTGACAGTGGAAATGGGTTCATCTGGACCGAAACAGGTCAGAAAACCCTCAGAAGAGCACCTCCCACGGCAAGCCTGGGGAGGCGGGGGGCTGCTCTGCCTCGGGGGTGCGCAGGGATGCACAGCTGGGACAGAGGGAAGGCTGGGCGGGACAGCTTCTTCCATGGATGGGCACAGCCACCTATCCACACCCAGAGTAACCAGTACTCTTTTCAATGACAGATTTTCAAGAACACCACAGACAAAACTCTTCTGAGTATCACCTTAAGCACTGACTGCAGTTCTATCATCATTTGGGCAAGGTGGGGCAGCACTTTTTTTGTGTATGTATTCACATATACACACATGTGCATATGTCTAGATGCACTGGCAACAAAATCTTAATAAGAAAACCCCATTATATGCAATTTATAGGCTTATAAAATAATGAGCATCAGCATGTATCATTCTGTATGTGGCCCAAACCTTGTATGGTCAGTAGGGTGATAGCTGGAGGGTTCGAAAGAGCTAAATCAGGAACAGATTCAAACCAATAAACTTTGGGAAGAGCAACATCCTGTAAATTGGCCTACTATAATATTCAGATGAAAAAAAATGGTCAAAGAATGAAGACTGAGTATATCAAGAGAGAATTAGACTGTTTCCAATGGCTGTGAAGAGAAAGCAAACTGAAGCAATGAAAGATGACCAGGAAATCTCAGGGGGAGACAAAAACTGTACATAATATTTACAACATTCTTTCTGCCCATATACAAGTACACTGACCATTAAAATATATTTTGTTGACACAGCATGTATCAGCTGTGACCCCAGAAAATCCAGCCCTCCCTCTAGGTTGCCCTTAGGATCCTTGTGCCCACCTTGCCTTCTTCCAGGACAGAAGTCACTTTCAGGGAAACAAGGCCTGGCCAGAGTGTTTGTGCAACAGCCAGGAGATCCCCTGCCTGTGGACTTGCCTTGCAGTGTGCTGCTAGCAGAAATAAATGACACCTAATTTCTAACCAGAAGAAAAGTGTAAAGGCAGCAAAAAGCTGATACTGAGCACAGCTTGACCGGAGGAGGGAATGCGGGCTGCTGTGTATAGAACCACAGACACACCCCTATGCGTGTTTGCACACATCAGTCCAAGCCAATTCAGCCACTGTGTGAAGTTTCACAGCATTGTTTATTCTGGAAAAGAGAAGGGCTTCAAGGAGAGCTGCTTTGCAGCAGTCCTCTGTGCACAGCACATAAACCTGAACATTAAATATCAGTTTAAATTATTAAGAATAAATCTCAATTTAAAAATAGACTAATGCAAACAAACAAATTTCAGTCAACGTTGGAACAGAGCTAGTTTTAGGGAGCATATTGCTACAGCAAATGCAACTCCTTGTTCCCTTAGACACTCTGAGGCAATGATCTGGTAACTCCAGTCCAGCATCAAGATGCATGTACTGCCCAGCAAGGAAAAATTACCATCCCTAGCATATGAAGCTCCATGTTCAGATTTTTCTTTTTTTTTTTTTTTCCCATCACAACAGAAAAAAAGTCAACATAGGATATTAGCTTTTCCCACAAAGTGTCTGAGGTGACAAAATTTACTTGGAAAATAAAAATTAACAAAAGCAGTATAAAGAAGAATCCTGGCCAACTTGTGACCACCATAAGCCAAGATGGGTAAGAAAAAGAATAAAAAAATAGTTCACATCCGGCACCACAAACCTTGCTTACTTTCTTTGAAATCAGGGAATGAGAAAAAAAGGTCCATTTTGCTGAGATTGTTTCAATAAAGTTTTCTTTCCCTTAACCTGGAAAATCCAGGTATTAGGGTACAGAACTTTTGTTTTATATGTATATAAATACACTTGTACATATTTATATAAATATAAAAGCAGAGCATCCTCCCATTTCTCCTCATAATTTATCATTATTAAAGCTTGTAACAGAGTTAGCTGGACTCTTCAGAAGTGGGTGCTCTCTGCACACACGTGGCACAAGGAGTTTAGCTCCGCTAGTGCAGAACAGCTGGGCAGGGACACAAAACACTGGGTGCCAGAGGCAGATCTGGGTGAGCAGGGAGCACTGCCTGGAAATGGCCTCGCTTGCTCCAGGATGGCCCTCTGGCCCGCCAGAGCCGGTCTCTGGGAGCAGACTCGGCGGCGGCGTAGGGGGGACGGCTGCACCGACCCACCCGGCCCCTCAGCAGCCCAGCCGTCCACCCACCCTCTTCTGCACCAGCCACTGAGGAGGGGCTGTCTCCCACTTTTAAGGGAAGTCCCGTTTGCCCCCCAAGCACATGCACGCTAGTTCCCTTTGGCAGTACTCCCCAGCACGCTGCCACGGGTCTTTTTGCCTACTGTCCTCAACGTCACCCGTGCCATTCCCTGCCTCTGCCCAGTTCCCCAGCCCCCTCACCTAATCCTCCCAGACTGGCTGAGACCAGACACCTTTTTCTCCCCTGATCCACAGGCTCCTACTCACACTGTTTTACACGAGTGCTTCCCCACAGTCTCGTAAGACCCAATAATTTCCTCAAAGGACTGAGTTTCTCAAAAGTTTTCTGCTTTCGAAGACCTCTGAGTAAGTCAGGGCTGGTGGCATGCACTCCTCCAGCGGTGCTGTCTTAATTCCAGGGAGGGCAGGGGCAAAGTGCAAAAGATTTCTTGATATCAGAAGGCATTTCCACTACCGACAGCTCGTTCTCCTTCATGTTGTATAGCACTTGTTTCAAGTAAGGTATTATTCATGTTTCTCTGCAGCCTTCAGTCTCCTGGGGTGAGTGGAGATCAGTAGATGTCTACTGGTGACCAGGCAAGTCACTTCCTCATGATACATGCTGGAACAGCTGAAAACGTTCAAATCCAACTGCGGTCTTCATAGCAAAAAGTGCTTTTCTTGAGAAAAAAAATGAAAACAGTGTTCCCATGGAACATCTTAAAGACTCAAAAATAGTATTTCCTAGGGTGAGAAGGATGGAGCACACCTACTTTATTTGGCTTTATCTCAGTAAGGAAACAGCTACTGGCAAAATTGGCACATCTTTGTGAAGTTGTTAAACTCAGGACCCTGGCTGGAATGTAAAAGAAATGACGGAGCAAAGGAGAACTTTGCCTTACGCTGGGCTTCTGCTAGTTCTGGCGATTTCATGTGCAGGTTGTCCAAAAAAGTTCTGCTAGCCGAGTAAAGATGAATTTCTCAAATAATAAATTGTGGGTTTTCAAAGAGGCCTTTTGGGGGTGCTGCTACAACCTGGTAGAGGTAAGTCTTTTCATTCCCCGCCGCTGAGCCAGATTGGAGGACAATACAGGCTCCAGCCTTGGTGCCTGAGGTGCTCGGTTTAAAGCAAAGTAAGTGGCTGCCATTGCACCCTGTGAAATAGAGAAAGAAAATGCTGGGCTGAAATTAATTTCTTTGATGCTTTTCCCCTCCCTTCCCCAATTTAGTCTCCTGAAAAAAATGGATGTACGTGGATGATTTCCATTAAATAACAGCATTTAGGCTGGCAGACGGCTGGACTGTGTCTGATTCAAAGTGGTGGGTAGCAGTATGTGCACAGAGTGCCACCAGGTCATTACAATGCAGCTTGAAGTTAAAAGTATCGAGCAGGTGACTGGTCAAAAATCTTTACTGTTACTACAGTGCCATATTAAATTTGGCCTCTGTGGCAAATAATCTTCCCAATTCCCCTAACATTTTCCAGAATATTTAAACAAATGACAGCTCATTCTGCAAGGAAGAAAGAGGCAGGGGTGTAGGATGTACCTTCACCAGGTGAACATCCTGTCTGCTGAGTTGGTTTTGAGACAGATACTCCCTGTTCACTATCCATGGATGCCTTAGGACTTGGACTGCTGTAAGGCGCTGATGAGGGTCTACGTGAAGCATCTTAGATACGATGTCCTGGATTTGAAAGGAAGAAAACAGTAAAAGGGGAAAAGTAATTAATAGCAGTGCAGGTTTTACTAAGATCTTCCCAGGGGCAGTGTCATCACCAGCATGTCCAGTAGAGGGAAGGATGCACTTTAGATATGCTTTATATTTCTTAAGTGTAAAGTCTGATCCTCAAAATTTTCAACTACAATATTCAACTCTCAGTTGATAATCCAGTCAAAAGATAATATGGAGGGCATTCAGCTTATTGAATGAGTGTTAATTACTGGCAACCCTGTAGGGGTGATAAACTCCACCTAGAGAGGATGCCATCTGGAGGCATCTCCTCACTGGTTCCAAAGCATGCTTACAAAAGAAGCTTAGAATAGAAATCTAACATTCAAGTGGCTAAAATTCAATGAGACCAGTTCTATCACAAGTGAATGTTTTAGTTTCAAAACTGGACATCTGATAAAAAAGTACATTGTGGGGTTCATAGGTGTCAGCAGCAGGATTAATATGTTACTAGGATCGGTTGCAGTTTTGCGGTGGGATATATCAAAGTTTTTCCGTTGGATACTGCCAGTTGCTAAAACTGAAGTCTCTTGCAGGAACCTCTAAATCCTGTGAAAGTTTCTAATTCATGCCAGGCAACTGGAAGCTTGACAGCTTTCCTACCCATCTACCTGTCTCATAGACCAGTGCACAGCTTCCTGCCCCAACGACTCAGCACCAGATGAATTTTATCTCTTGGGATTTCCATGCTTTTTGATAGATGGGCAGCCTAAACTGGGAACTGTACAGGAGTTTAAAATACTAGTTTGTAAACTGCCTGCTCCTGGTTAACTTTGAGGAGCAAAAGGGTGATTCACATACAGGCCATACATTTGTGGCATTGACAACCTCACACTTCTCTTAAAAGTTCAGTTGCACCAAAAAAGAGTTCTGTGTTATTTAAATCTCAAGAGGTTTCACAATTGATGGTGCTATGTTATGCTTTAGTTTAATGAAACAAACTACCAGGATTCCTGACACACTATTTTCTGCGGAGTGGTAGAAACATAAAGAAGTACGCTTTTATTTCACAAGGCACTGAAACAACCCTTCTGACTGCCTCTCTCTTAAGTTTGTTACAACTGCAGACTTCAAGGCCATTCAGAGAACACGAAAAAAATCTGAAAAAGTGTTCACTGACCTTTGCAGTATCAGATACTGAATCCCAGTTTCCTCCTGTAAGTGCGTATTTGCCACTGCCAATCCTGGCCAGAATCTCCTCTGGAGTGTCATCTGGTCCATTTGCAAAAGGAGTGAACCTATTTTAAAAAAGAGAAAAAATACAGTGTAATTTGCAAGTATATAATTTCTAGTGTCTAATGCTAACTGTCCCTGATTACAACAGGCATTTTGTTCCAAAATGGGCCACAGACATCACTGCTTCATTTTCACTCAAACTATACAGTCCAGTGATTCCTCATATTAAGTTGTTCTGAAGAGGAAAAGACTGATTCTTTTTTTTTTTTTAATTATTTTGTTCTGTTCTCATTTTTTATGAATGAAATATTATTTTTAAAAAATAGACAGGTTTTTACCTTTTTAATTGTTATAACTCTGCTTTATTGCCAATAATAATTATAATTGATAAGGCCAAGAAAGGATAAAAAAAATAAAGGAGAAAAATTAGGATCCGAAACAGATAAAAGGGAAAAGAAAAAAGAACTCTTTATAATCTATTTTGCAATGCTTTATTAACTATGATACGCGATTCTGCTGGGCAAAACAAATGATCTGCACCCAGCTTTGCAAAATCAGTGTCACATGCAGAGGGCACATTTTTTGTCTTCATAGTGACAAATGATCAGATTTTTGCAGCTGACTAAAATCTACCAGGCCAAGTTTTACTCTGAAATCTTGAACAGCTGTGGAGGTTTAGAAGAGGGTATTTGGGATTCATATACTTTTCCCTCCATCTGTCTTTTATCTTCTGAAAACTTGCCAGTGGTTTCTAGATTGTTAAACAGTTGGTTTGGCCACAGCTTCCTATCCCACCTGGTTTCTACTAGCAAATTCAATTTTTCACGCTGTATTTTCTAATTTTCAAAAACATTTCAGACTTTACAGAAGTTCAGCCCAAAGAGATATGTAACATTATTCCAATTTATAACTATCAGAAGGGATGCACTAAGAGCTAAGGACTGGCTAAAACTCCAAGGTCTGTCACTACCTGCATTAACAGAATCCCAGGTTTGTGCTCTAGTCCAGGCTGTCTGAGCCCTCTCTGCTCACAGTAATGATGGGAGGAGAATAAAATCCTGGTTGTAAATAACAGTCACTTCCTACTAACTCTCCTCTGGTGAGGAAGAACAGGACCATCTCTAAATGCAGCGGTGGCACCTACAAGGTCAGCACTTATCAACTGTTTGCATTACTCTTATTTTCTATTGCAAGTTCAGAATAAAAAGAGATACAAATTAATAGCACCTGTTGGAAAATTTAATATCCACTAAGTTGTGCAATGTGTATTTCAGTTTCAAATATATTTGGATTTTTTTTTTTTTTGACATTTAAAAAAGAAGCATTTTGAATATAATCAGCTAAACAAATGTGACTGTGGGTAATGTGGTTGATTTTGTTTTACTGATTCTGGTTTTGAATCACTGGGAGACTGCCCCAGAAAGTCACAATATATTCCAGCTATTGGTGAACACATTTGTACTCAGGAACAAAATAGACGAGATAGAAATGCCTGGCACATTTTCTATAATCCATGAGGTAAGACACACAAATAACCGAAAGGTAGGGCCCAATTCCTTGTTTTCTCTATAAATCTAGGAATGAATCCAAGCTTCTTGTCACAGATGAATGATCATGAAGCAGATTAAAAAGCTGTGAGAGGTCACTGAAAAGTTTTAAGCTGCACTTAGGTACGATAAATGTGCACATGGCATAACCTGAGAAATTAAATCTAGGGGCCTGATAACTCCAGATTGGGTTTGTACACTGTGTTTCCCATTTACCCCAGAACATCTTATTCTTATCCTTCACTGCTTATTTCAATTTGTCTCTTTCTCTGTGTCTTCTTGTGTCAATATTTAACTTTAGCTAACACACTGGTAGGGGTATTTTTGTCAAGTACCCACCAGAAGTTTCTGCTGCCTGTTGCTGTTCTTTCTGGTCCGTTCATTTACTTTCTGTCCTTCCTGCAGCATATTTTTCAACTAGCATCTGAAAACTACATTTGGTGGGGTTTTTTTTAGCCTTTAAAGGTGCTCAGATACCTTGATAACAACAACAAGAGACGAAGAATGAAGTTGAAGAGAATACATGTATTAATAGAAATGAATGAACATCCTCTTATGGATAAAGTGAACACGATATGGCTCTTCATACTCCTACACTCCTCTACTAGCATAAAACTTTCACGCAGCTTACGTGGTGAGTGAGTCTAGGTCTCAGTGCACACTTATGGGCACAGATTGTTAAAAACCTAAACAACTTGTAAAGTATCAAAGATATTTATGTGTTCTGGAAAAACTTGTTCTGATTTTAGGTCTTGGCATCTATTTTCTTGCTTCATACAACTGAGCACACTTCTCAAAGAAGGCCAGACAGTTTGCTCTCTCTATCTGTGACTCCTTTCTGGATTAATCAGTGCTGAAGTGATGAGCCCACTGGAGACTGCTGGTCCAGGAAAGCCTCTTCACTCACCCTGCCAACATGGTATACAGTAGGATCCCCAAGCTCCAGATGTCACAGGCTGCATCATAACCTTGGCGTTTAAGGACCTATGTAAAGGAAAGAGAAAGATGAAAATAGGTTAATCTGCATTCCTGAATTTTTAGCTTCTGATTTTCAAAAAGCATCGATTAGTGGTTGTATCTGCTGTCATTTCCAGGGCTTAACTGCATATCTGGCTTGAAGAAGTGGCTGCCTCGGGATCAAAATGTTCAGTAGCATTGTGGAGCAAGGTGGAGCCCAGGCAGGAATTAGTTAGTTACATCTGTCACATCCAAGTTCAAGTCCAGCACATCTTTCACCTCCACAGTGACAGATATGAGTGCAGTTGGAGGCTCTGGAAACGTCTCTGACCATCTAACACACAGCAAAGCAGAACAACGTTTCAGTGTTCTAAAATGTTTCCTAAAAAAAGCTCATTAATAATTTGAAATGTATCCTCTTAACTTAAAGGTTACCAAGAGCACTGTGAATGCAACAAGGGTAGGGCTAAGTGACAGTGATAAGCATGTCTGAGCTCACTTTGGATATGATACAACAAATGGATGCACACTAAAACATGTCTTATGTCAGACTAGTAAAGATGCATGACAACTTCAAAAAGGCTAGAAGGTGTATTATCTTACTTCTGTATTAAGAAAAGTGGCCACGTTTAGACTGGATTTAATAAATAACAGGCTAAACCTTGATCCCTTTTTCCTATGGGGAAAACAAGACCCATGGTATTCATCAGAGATCTGACCAATAGGTTTAATATTGGTACAGGATGATGAGTTATAGCAGTAAGGGTAAAATCTAGATTTCATTTATGCAGGTGTATACTAGAAGAAATGCCTATTTGAGTCAGTGCAGGTCCAAGTGAAAGTGAAGTCACCAGCTGAGGCAGCACTGCTAAACTTAGGGGAAGAACTTTATTTATGCTTGGCTCAGAAAACCTCAGGGACCACCTCCAGATCTTCCACTTTTTTTTTTTTTTTTTTTTTGCAAAGTACATGAAAAAGGCATGTACAAATTCAGCAAGCCTTTCTCTGACCTACAGTTTTATTACTGAGGAGTGTTTTCAGCTATCTGAAGTCTATCACAGAAAAGACTGCTAGGAAAAAAAAAGTTTCAGAAAATCTTGCCTCAACAGATTTTACAAGTGATGAGTGGTAAAGCAACCATCTGCCAAGTATGCTGCTGAGTGAACATTTGCTACCTGGAAAAAAAAAAAAAAAAAAAAAAAGGAGAAAAAGCTGCATTTCCTCTTGTTGACAAAGTTGGTAAAATCCTGATTCTGCCTCTCTCTCCTGGATATCATTTATATGCTTTCTGGCTGTTTTATTTGTTTCTGTTTCTTTAGTCTCTGCATTATTCCCCCTCTATTAATTTTAGTTTTTATGGGAAAAACTTCTTTGCTATTTCACAAACTCAGTTGCTTCTTGCTTCGCTTGATAGACTGAATACTCAATATTTATCTTTTGGTGTGGCCATTCTCATTGCTTCTTTCATTGTCATCACTGTCTTCCTCTCATAACCAAGGACAATAAGGTCCAAGGCAAATGATCGAAAAATGGGGCAGTGATGATATTTAGTGGAGCAGGGTATTAAGCAAGTGGTTACACAAGCCCAGAATGATGGGCAGATGTCGCTGTGTGCCATTGTTCAGTTTGCAAGAATGCTGCTAGATAACAGGGACATTCAGGCTGTGCCAGTGCCTGGGGAAAACTCTGATGGCAATTACTTTTTATCAACAGCAACTTCACCCCACGGATAACAATAGGATCTAGTGAGAGTTATCAGTTAGTGTCGCTGCTATTTGAAAATGCATCCAGCAGGTCTGTGCAATGGTGGTTAAAATGAGAACACTGAGCTGGCAGCAGTGTGGGAAAAAAACTTGGCCAAAAAGATTAGTGTTTGATCTAGGGGGCAGATATTATCAGACACTAACAGGCACGTGGCTTATAAATAAATCAGTCAGGGAAAAAGCTTTGCAAAAGATGCAGTGGTGTCCTGCTCTAATGGATGCTGAAGAATTTACCACCCATGAAAAGGTTTAGGTCACCTGAGGAATTTTCTGGGATCTGAAATATAGGCATGAGCTGGCTCTTAGTGCCACAGGTGGCAAGGCATTGTGGTGACAAGGAACAAAATTCCCCTGGGTTCATCCAATGCTGATAATAACTCAGATATTTATCCAACCCCTTCTGATTTCTACAGGCTTTGATGTATTGGATTAACAATGTTATGAATATAGGCTTTTTTCTCAGTTGTGACACAAGCAGGGATGCATATGCATATGAAAGCAAATAAACAAGCTCATAATTTCAAACACCAGAACAGTAGTTCTTCACAAATTTTGGAGCAAAACTTCAGAGCAATGTATTTTTACTTTCTCCAGAAGGGCCCTGCTGCATCAGCAGGAAACGGCGGCTCACGTTCTCGCATCGGAGCCAGCCTTGCCCCCCACTCCCTGCCCGCAGCACGCCCCTGCCCAGGGAGCCCTCACCGTGCCTGTGTGCCCAGCCAAACCCCACGCAAAGTGTTTCCAAAATAAAGCGGGATCCAAACGGGCAAAGACGTCCTCCTTCCTCTACCACTGTCCACTCACGCTATCAGCTCAGCTGACTTTCAGCCTCCTTGTTTGCTTCCATGGGCATACAGCAGACGTTGCAGCGAGGCTCGGGCAGGGAACGTGAAAGTCAAGTCCAGGCTGGAGGGCAGCATTACATCACAGGTAAAATGTAAAAGCACTTAAGGCTTTATGTAAGCTCTCTGCCTGCTCTGGTAATGTTTCAATTTATCTCCAACATTTCCTGCGTTAGCAGGACCTGTCTTACTCGTCACAAACGTCTGGGAGCGTGATTTCTGCTTTCAGCTCAAAACGGAAGAGTCTGATCTGAAACTGCATTGGGCTGGCAACATTTGTGATTGCAGTCACAATACAAAATAGCTCATCACAAAAAATAGCTACACCTATTTTAAGCACATTGTATCTTGGAGAAAATCTGAGTGCTTTAAATGTTGCAAACATGATTATATTTTGGTTTAGAAATGGAACTGCTGTGGTGCCACATAACTTTTTTTTTTACATATTTCAATAAATTTTAATCATCTTAATCCAGTTTCTAAAATGAAACCCCAATCAAACAACAATAAAATAACAAACCAATCTGTCCTGGCAATGGAGGATTTTTTTGCTGAAAAAGATCTGATTTGAAATTATACTGCCCCAGCAGTGGTCTCAGTTTAGCAAATTCTCTTTCTGGTGCTAGAAGGCTGCGATTCCTGCAATTTTTGGTATCATGAAAGGACCTTGTACAGAAAGATCATCCCATTTTTCTCTTCCCGGTTACATATCACACAGATGAACACTGGGTGGAGGACAGTTATGGGAAAGAAGAGATTGCAACTGAGAGACAGTGGTATTAGACAGGAGAGGACAGATGAAGTATTGAAAGGCAATAGTTTTGTATTTTTCTAATAAGGACCAAAACAAGCACAGGAAGACACATATTTGAAGTTGTGTACTGCAAATACTAAAATTACTGATAACCATCACTCCAAGAAATGGACAATTACCCAGGAAATTAACCTCCTGCTCTTTCACTGGAGGGAAGCAGCTATGAATGTCTTTTCTCAAGGATCAAATACAGCAAACAGCCCAAACCATTCAAACAGCTGTGGGACCCAAACCCACTTCTGTGGGGCTGGATGAAAGGAACAGCACTTGCCAGCAATGAAGAGTCACCCCTCTCCGTGCTTGAGGCAGGCTGTTTTGTCTGCCTCTATTTCCCTGCCTGTAAAAATGGGAAAGCATCCCTTTCCTACATCCCCCATAACAGGGGGGATTGGTACTAGGAAAGCCCAAGCAGAGAGATATTTCTTTAGCTCAGTGAAGTCAACAATAAAGCCCCCATTGACTTCAGCGTGGTAAGGATTTGATGCATGGATTTTTCTTTTGAGTCTCACTCCTGACATCAGGATTTCCCTCTTAAGCCTTATCCTCTTCTGATGCAGTGCACTAGAGGGGAAACAGTCTGAGCAGAAGCAGCTACAGAAAAAAGGGCATTTATCCTAGTAATGAGCTGAATCATTGTGTGCTTCAGACTAAGACAGATACTGACTTCTGTCTGGAGAAAAACAACTAGCCTGGCAAGACCAGGAATAGGAAACTTATGGTAATAGGGGCTGTGCAAGTGCCGGTAGACTGGTTTCTGTCTTGCTCCTTTTGTAAAGGCAGCGGGGAAAAGGGAGAGAGGGAGGAAGGACTGCTTCCTAGGACATACTCATTACTCACTACTTTGAAATAGGATCCTACCTCAGGGGCGACAAAGTTGGCAGTGTAGCAGGGAGTCATGAGCAGCCCATTCTCCGCTCTCAGTTGCTTGGCAAACCCGAAGTCACAGATCCTGATGGAATCTGGGTTTCCTGACTCATCCATGTAGAGGATATTACTTGGCTTCAGATCTCTGTGCACCACCTTAACAAGAAAGCAGTGAGTAACAGGTGAGGAGAGGTGGTCAGGGGGCATCCAGGCTTGGCTGACATTTCTGGTCTGCTGCTTGAGGTCGGTCAAGAGCTCATGCCTAAAATATTTAAGTTTTGGAGGAAAGCTGCTTAAAAGCCTTGGGCAAACGAAGGAAAAAAAAAAGGTTAAAGTCTGTTGAAATCAGAAAGAATATGTTCGACAGCCTCTGCTGGTGTATTAAGATGGAGGCTGCTGCTCTAGGTGGGGATACCTTTCCCGAGGGCTGTCAGAGGGGGTTGCTGTACAAACACCTCTGTGCCAGAATCTCCTGGAACCTCATGGCCCTAAATACTCAGCTGAAAGGCAAAGAAGAAATCCCATCTGTGGTGGGTTGACCCGGGCTGGACACCAGGTGCCCACCAAAACTGCTCTATCACTCCGCCTCCTCAGCTGGACAGCGGAGAGAAAATATAACAAAAAGCTCATGGGTTGAGATAAAGACAGGGAGGGGTCACTCACCAGTTACCATCATGGGCAAAACAGACTCAATGTTGGGAAAATTAATTTAATTTATTACCAATCAAATCAGAGCAGGATAATGAGAAATAAAACCAAATCTTAAGAACACCTTTCCTCCACCCCCCCTTTCTTCCTGGGCTCAACTTCACTCCCAGTTTTCTCTACCTCCTCCCTAGCAGCTGCACAAGGGGGCAGGGGATGGGTGTTGCGATCAGTCCCACACACACTGTCCCTGCTGTTCCTTCTACCTCAAGGGGAGGACTCCTCACACTCTTCCCCTGCTCCAGCATGAGGTCCCTCCCATGGGAGACAGTCCTCCATGAACTTCTCCAACGTGAATCCTTCCCACAGGCTGCAATTCTTCATGAACTGCTCCAGAGTGGGTCCCTCCCATGGGCTGCAGTCCTTCAGGAACAGACCGCTCCACCGTGGGTCCCCCACGGGGTCACAAGTGCTGCCAGCAAACTTGCTCCAGTGTGGGCTTCTCTCTCCATAAGTCCGCAGGTCCTGCCAGGAGCCTGCTCCAGCGTGGGTTTCCCACGGGGTCACAGCCTCCTTTGGGCACCCACCTGCTCTTGCGTGGGGTCCCCCAAGGGCTGCAGGTGGGTATCTCCTCCACCGTGGACCTCCATGGGCTGCAGGGGCACAGCCTGCCTCACCGTGGTCTTCATCACGGGCTGAAGGGGAATCTCTGCTCTGGTGCGTGGGGCACCTCCTGCCCCTCCTGCTTCACTGACCGTGAGGTCTGCAGAGTTGTTCTTCTCGCATATTCTTGTTCCTCTCTTTGGCTGCAGTTGCTGTCCCCCTTTCTTAAATAAGTTATCCCAGAGGTGCTACCACCGTCGCTGATGGGCTCGGCCTTGGCCAGCGGTGGGTCTGTCTTGGAGCCGGCTGCACTGGATCCATTGGACACAGGGGAAGCTTCTGGCAGCTTCTCACAGAAGCCAGCCCTGTAGCCCCTCTGCTACCAAAAACCTGGCCACACAAACCCAATACACCCATTATAGGAGGAGAGTGTGTAAGGGTCTTCTGGCTCACATCTGAAGGGAGGGATTTTTTTTTTCCTCATTTCAGAATGCATTCACAAAAATCCTTCCTGCAGACATGCAACTTCAAGTGGCTACATGTTATACCAGAGGTGCTGCATTTCAGTGGTGGGAAAACAGCCTTCATTAGTTGTAGCAGGACTGAAAAACTATCATGGAAATATAAAAGCCCAAGCACAAAATACACTTATTTTAACCATGAAACAGAAAAAGCAGCAAATATTTGACTAGTCATCCAAACTGTTTGTCCCTGAAAAGCAGAAAAGGAGAGGTTTTCAAACTGCTGTATATAGAAAGCTTAGATTTTAAAAGCCAGCTCTTTAACAACATGTCAGAAACCATTCACATCAGCTGCTCAAACTGACATTTTGTTTGGAAGGCTGAGCATTTGATTTTCTACCTATCTGTTGATTCGGCTACTCTATTTGAAATTCTGTTAAAAAGATCAGGTACTGCAATAATGACTGTGATAACAAGTAAACAACTAATACCTCAACAAGGTACGTGAACTTGAAAATCAGTGTAATTTGGAGATGAAAATACCACTTCAACATACTGTATCTCAGTTGGGAAATGGCTAAAATGCCTATGACCCTATTTCACAAAACAAATGTAATTATAAATATGGAGAAAGTTTTTTTTTTTTTTGGGAAAAAATGTATTTACATTTCAGAGAAGCAAAAGCACAGCTATTTGATTTTTCTAAAAGTCGATTTTTAAGAAGGTTGATGCTAATAGTCCCAAAAGCAATGCTTACACCCTGAGAGTGCAGATAGTCCACAGTTCTGGTGATGGTGCAGAGCACAGCGCTGGCCTCTCGCTCTGAGAAACATTTCTGCCGAAGAATGCGGTCCAGGAGCTCGCCTCCCCTCATCAGCTCCATCACCAAGTAAACATACTTCCCATCATCATAGACCTGGAAGAGTAATAGAGTAAATATATGTTTTGGATCCATTAACTTGGTGAAGGTTAGTCCTTTAATCACAGTGTTGGCTTGCTTGTGTGAGGGGTTGCAAGAAGAAAATGTCAGCTAATGTGTGGGAAATGTGCTTATTATGCTTAACAGCAGAAAAGGCAACCTTATAAAATGACTTAAATCATCACTTTTTTCTCCTCTCTGTAGCAACTTGCTGATTTGTCCACACAGAAATGCAGCTTTCCTGATCTGCTGTCATGTCAGCAGAGTAGACCAAGCTGCTAAAAGCAGCATCACTTCACACAGCCTGAAATGTCTGCTGGCTCTCACCCAAGACTCCTTCTCAGTAGTATTCCCTCTTTCCACTTCTGCAGGGTAACATTTGCCATTTCAAATATCAATATTTCCTTTTGACTCATGATCAGCTAAATGAACTGTATTATACTGTTGGCCAAGACCTGCTTCCAGTGATACCATATACTTTATATTTGCAATTCAGGAGAATGTATTGTTGACATCAGCTGCAAGATGTATTTGCCTTCAGCATCAATTGCAAGGGCTAAAAGACATTTTTTTGTCTAAATTGGAAGATGGCCATTTTCATGTCATAATCCTTTATCTGGACTGCAATAATAGGTGGTGTTATAGTCATCAATGCTAAATGTTTTTGGAAAGGAATATAAAAGCTCTTTTGCACAGATTTTAAGATACTCTTTAACACTTAGGAACTACGTGAGACTTTCCTAAGAGCATGTGATTAGAATTATTTTATATACTTCTCTAAGGTCTGAAGCATAACCTAGTGGCCACTGACACCAGTAGGATTTTGTTCCATAAACTCTGAATCTGACACTGTGTGGACAATCCCAGGTGAGACTGCAGGCAGTGTAAAACATCTCTGACTAAATGTCACTACTGCATGTAAGCATAGTGAAGGTTTTTCTTCATATGAAATGCTCAAGAAAGATAACTTCGTGTCTTCTCAGGCTGCTTGAGTAGAAGATAAATACTCCTTGGCATTAAAACGCTACTGAAGGAAACCCTAGTGATTTTGTGAGCTCTCCTCTCCCCAACAAAGCCGATACCACAGGCCATATGGGAGCGGCTGCTGCTCATGAACGAGGAGCCCCTGCCCAGCGGCAGCACCGTGCGAGCCCAACAGCTTGCTCTGAAACACCCGGCTGAAGAGGTCTCACTCCTGAAAAGTGCTGCAAAGCCAAACACATTTGGTTGTTCCCCAGCACGGTGCCCCGTCAGTTTGATCTGCACTTGGTTAGACAGTAATTGGAGAATGTATAACCTGACCAGTCTTTCCAACTGCTATCCAGGAATTCGTTAAGTGACACTTTTTGCCTTGATTTCAATGGGATTTCAACTTTAACTCTGACCATCAACTCATGGATTTTACAGACATGGAGTAGTAGGTGAGCCTGACCATAAGGCGAAAATAATTTAATGCTGAAATGCTCAAAGACTACTCACATCTTTAAGAGTAATGATGTTTGGATGCTGTCCATATCGCAAGAGGATCTCAATTTCTTCAGAGGGGTCTCTCTTGCTCTTATCAATTATCTGGAATAAATGAAGTGCAGTGTAGTAAGATACCTGCTAGCAGCACTAAGCACAAAACAAGCAATTTCTACTGCTTAAACAAATTAATATTTAAAATTCTTCTATTAATCATTATTCTAGGAGAGGACAGCTCAAACCCTGTGCAAATTAGAGCCACGCTGACTATATGCCAAAACAGATGGAGCAATAATTAGTTCAGATTCTGAAGGCATAGACCTGCTTTTTGATGCGTATAGTTTTGTTTGCCCATAAATAATGGAATTTACAAGAAAGGTCATTTAGAAATCAAAAAACCTGGAGAGTTTTAAAATAATAATAATTTTAAAATCACTTATTTGACATAAAGAATTGGATACATTCATAATATTGGCATATATTTGTATATCTGCTGATAAATTAATAGAAATTGCTTGTCAGGTGTGTTTGCCAGAAATGAAAATGTATAGACATTTACTGTCAGGGGAGATCTGAGTTGAAGCTATTGGTAAGCACTTGGCTCTCTGGGCCATGCTGTTGTAATGAACAAGAGAGTGGCCAGAGATTGCATTTGGCCATGTACAGAAACTCTGCCCGTTCATAAGCTAGAAAGAAAGCTGCTCTATATATTGCTTTCTGTATTCATCACCTTTTGCCTTATCAGAGAGTGCAGCGAGACATGAAAACTTTTTAGTTTTATAGCAGCAGGTCTCAGAAAAACTTGACACCTGGTACTTAGAGAACATCGCTGCATGGAAATCCTGCTGTTAGGATGACAGCGACTTCTCATCAGTGCTCCTATTACCTATATTTGGGATGTCAGTCAAAGGGCTTCGATCATTTGCCCAGTTGAGAGAGCTGATTACTGTTTCTCACTTTGCAGATTTAAATGATAAATATGAAACAAAAAATAGCTATAAAATAATACAAAGGAGAACTGTATTTTGGAATCTCAAATACAACTGCGCAGGGAATGGCAAAAAACCTCATTCTACCAGAAACTCATTAGGAGTACAGTATTTTGGCACAATTTCTTACTGCTAGAAAACAGCAACAGTACTTTTGAATAACAGGTTTACCAAAAAGGAGTAGGCAGCATTTTCAGAAAATTGTAATTCCATTACTGGCTTGGACTCTGAGGCTTCCAACGTTAAATGTGGTTAGTTCTCTCTAAGAGCTAGTCACAAAGCACAGATTCAAAACAACTTTTTAAAAATCTCTTCTGTTAATGAAGGTAAATGCCTAGCTGCTTTTGCATGCGTTTTTAATGACTTAATTATGGCGATACACATTTAAGTACAGGTCTAGAATTTTATGCATCAGTTATAATAGTGCATACTTGAATATATATCAGAGGTTTCATAGTCATCATGACTGGCATGCATTTGCAGTGATAATGACGGTCAGTAGTTGTCCATGATTGAGGTATGCATTTGAAGACATATCAGTGATTTGATTCTGAATTAATAGCAGTGTGACAAGTGAAAGCGTGACAGGGAGCTGATGCAGGCTGTTGTCCACATGTGAACAAATGAAGGAAAAAAAAACTGGTGAGTGGAAAAAATTCTACTAGCAATTTCTCCTTAGAATAATGTTGTTTTTCCAGTTTTGTTGAGACATTCCCAAAAAGCCAATGAAACCTTGATTGAATGACTCCTCATAAATACAACCAAAACAACTGTATGTGTCCCACTCAGCCAGTAATTCTAACATATAAAAAGATCCTCAGGGCCACTTCCTTGGCTAAACTAATATAGCTCTCATCAAGTTAATGGAGTTACACACCAGTGCATCTGGTAGGATTTGCCTGCCTTGTACAAAGAATTTACTTGCAGCAAGTACTACTACCACTGTGCGAAGTACTACTATCACTATGGTACTGTAGCAAGCAGTATATCCCAGATTCCTTTTCTGTTGTATTTTCCTGTGAAAGTGAATATCCAGAGCTGTGGAAAATTTTAAGCAATTATTAATAATGCAGGACTATAAATGCATATATATGGCCTAAAAAATAATCCAAACTGAAAACAGTCTCAGCTATTGACACAAAACTCAAAACAACATAACCTGAAGCAGACTGCTATTGATTTAGTAGCAACAGCAGTAGATGACATGTAATGCTTCTAATTCACAGGATGCTATATAAATATAAATCGCAAGAGAGTCCTGCTAAATATGCATGCTTTTTGCTTTAATGTGTGCACAAGCTGTGATACAGTGATTAAATGGACAAGATGCCCCAAGACACACAACAAAGCATTGCCAGAGCTGTGAAGGGACCTGCCAAATTCCTCTCAGTCCCTGGGCAGTCTGGTTGGACAGACTAGAACAATTTTTTCCTTCACAGCAAGAGGCTGTTACCCTGATCGTGCCTCTTTTTGACATGCCTGTGACTTACGCTTGGCCCATGACTGATAAAGCAGCAAAGGAGGTGGCTGCTGCAACTTTAGAAAAATCTCTCTTCCGTTCAGACTGTCTGCAGTACATACAGCTTCTTTATCCACATGCTGCAATAGCCACATCAGCTCCTTAAATATGCCCCATAGCTCCACTGTCATACCCGATTCTCCAGGTCTTCCTCTTCAGAAAGTGTTTTGGTGTGTTGTTAAACCCACACCAAACTTTCCAAAGGGAGAAGCTGCCATGTCAGGGTGGTTTGGCTGGTGGTTGCTGACTCCTTTTGCACCCAGAGGTGTCTGCATCACAACATGAGCTGCTGCATCCCCAGAACATCCACAAATCTTGCCTCAGATCAGTGCCAAACTGAGCTGCAGTAAAATTCAGACCCAGTGCTCCTTATCGAACACGAGGGTTAAGGAAGATGCGTCGTGGGCTTCCAGAGATATTCATAAGTAGTTCTGAGATTCTCAAAAAGTATTGGATTAAATGAATTAAATTATGTCAGTGAAAAGGCAGTGGTTTCACTAGACAGGTGTTAAATACACACTTTTTGTGCAGCTGTACTTTCTGATTTTCAGTGCAAGTGTTGCCATACATAACATGGAGGAAAAGCATGCTCTGAGCACCTTGTGCAGATGCAGCGGGAGAGAGGCAGGACGGAGGCAGCCCTGGCATGGCCCCCCCTGCGTGCTCACCCCACTCTCGCCAGCCGGTGGCAAAAGCACGTGGATTCTGCCATACTTGGGCAGTAACCACTTTTTTCTCCAGACAACAACACCCAGGCTGCTGGGCACAGAGTCCAAAATCACCGTGAACACCTCGTCCACAATTCTACATGTTTATCTACACACACATCCCCCTTCCTGGAGTAGATCAATGCCAAGATGTATGAACCAGCCTCGGCTATAATTTGAAAAGTATTCACTAAGTGAGACCTAGTGATTCTCAGAGAAGGTGAGGGAGGCATTACAAAGTCTAACCATGGTTGTACTCTACCTCCTGGAAACAAACCAAGGCATTCTTCTTGCTAGTCCTTTCCAGGGGGTACCTGGCAAACATCTGCTGGCTCCTTGGGGCTGTGCTCCCACTGCGCTGAGCTCCCCGGGCTCTCCCAGGGTGGGGACACGGGTGTTCTTTCCAGTGGGCTTTGATCAGCAGTGAACCACTACCAGAGCAGACATCTATACCAGGTACTTGACTTTCCATTTCTGTGTTACTGTTTCTTCCTCCTGCTCCTGTGTTGTAGTTCAATTATCTCTAATTTTTAAAGATCAGCTATATTGTCAGTCCACCTTTGTGTATGGAGAGGATTTAGCTTTGTCCACTTAATTCAAACAGTGCAAATTGTGTATACCAGACAATAGCATATGTATCACTTCACACCCAACTAATGTAGCAGTTAGATGTGGTCCTCAAATTAATTTTAATACAACATCTCTCAGAACTATGTTTTCAGGCTGCCTGGAGAGATCCCACAAGGATAGCCCATTGCTGGCTACCCTTCTCCAAAGAGGACCAAAAGTTCTGGATTGTTTCCTACCTATATGTGGGAAGCTGCAAGGCTAGAAAGAAGAAAAGGATTTAATGTTACAGATTTGGATACAGGAACTGCTGTACTCTCATCAGACTTCCTACATGAGACCACACATGGCCACAGCATGTGACACAGTGTCTATTCTTGTTCAGAATTATTATTAATCAGTTATTTTTTTTCTACTGTTGGATGCTGGCAAAGTAAATACATCTGTCTGAATTTCAGGTAGGCAATGACACTCTTAAAACTCGATTAAAAGCTGAGCAAAACTATGTAACTTCTAAATATCTTTTGCGGTAACAAAGAGCATTTGCCATCCTGGTCACTCTCCTTCCTCTGCGACATTGTGTTTTGCATGAACACAGACTCTTCTCTATTCCTCTTTGTGACAGCCCATGAACCTCCTGCAGCTCTTCCTGTGCAAGGAATGATGTCTTTTCTTTAGAAAATTCTTTCTGATTTGAACTCAACTAAAATGCCTATATAAACACCCTCTGTTACAGAATTAAGGGAAGATTTTCTCTGCTACTAGTCCTGAGGTATGTAATGAAGTTATTTTTCTATTTCTCTCTGTAGATGTGTGGTGAACACCACCAACTCAGGAAGCCATCATAATGTATAAATAACTTAACTGAAAATGCTAACAAGAGCTCTATTGTACTTTGGTGGAGAAGAGCTATGAAGCACAGGGGTCTTCTATTGTCCTCTGGAAAAATAAGAAACTGAACCATACAACAAATAGACTTTTCTCTCTGTATTGGACACCCAGGGATTGCATAGAAACTCATCTGTATTAAACAGTAGATGAAACAATTCCAGTGTAAAATCGGCTCAGCACATGCAATAGTGTCCTTTGTTCTATTAGGTGACTTGTTTGTTCTTTGATTATCACATCCTTTGTGTATTTCACTGACTAGGCTGAAAGAAAAGGTGAATTTTCCTCAGTGGAATTTAGGGTAAGAACCTCATGATACTTTAAAATAAGTTGAGCTCCATCAAAGGACAATGCTGAATTCTATCAAGGAAGAAAGGATCGGGAGAGAATATTTTCAAAATCCTAATTAATGCATCTGGCCAGTTTTTACAAGTCTTTTTCATGGAAAAAAATCACGCCATTCACCCTTACTAATAGATTTTCAATGTCTTCAACCTTGCCAGAGTGGACCGATGAGTATAAAAGAGAGTATCAATACAGTTCTGTGTGGGTAAAGCCTTGCTGAAATTGGTACAGCAAATACATATACAGTATGTATTTATATTTGCTTGTTGAAGTTTTGTGAAGGTATTTGTGTGCCTCCAACTATGTAGATAAATTTCTTCTTCTGGATCTAGTTATACCATTAGCAGATTTTACAGTCCTCAGCTGTTTGATACCACCCACCAGCTGGGACTTATAGCCTTCACAGCCCTGACAAAGAAATGCTATGTGTGAAAACTCCCTAACCTGCTTTGGGCAGAATTAGCCCCATTAATAGAAATTGCCTCATCAAACAACCAATATTAACCTGGGTGACCTTGCATGAGGAGGACATCTGTGTTTCTTATATGAAGTTCTCCATCACTATAGTTGTGAGATTGGAAAAAGGCAAGAGGTAGGAGGTGACAGTTTAACTGCCTTTGCTGTCTGGAAAATGAACAGCTTAAAAGAAAGGGTGAGAGAAAAGCAACAGAGTGAGAAAAAACAGACAGGAAAGAAACACGAGATGCACTGATAGGAAGAGCAGTGATACGGGCAGAGGAGGAAGGATGGGGCTCTGGCCGGCCTAAGCTGGAGCTATTAGCGAAGAAACTGCTGTCTGTTGTTGGGTCTTCATGTGCTGGGGAGAAAGGACTTTGTGCATCTTTAATGAACAAACAAGACTGCATGAAAACATTTTCTTGGCTCTCTCTTTATTTTTCCCCTTAAGTGAAACAGGACACAAGTCTGTCTAATCACATCAGTTGAAATGGGCAACAGTAGCCATCTCCCTGCTTGGGAAAATCAAGCTAAATGTACCTAATATTGCCACTGGGGTTTAACCCTTTACACTGTGGTGTGTGCCACTACCATGGGCTGCAGCAAAAATACTCCATTTTGTTTTGTTGGTTTTATTCCATAACATCAACCACAAATATTGGGAGATATTAAAGGTACACCCTGCAGCACCGGCATTGATAGTAAGTAGGTTGTGGGGCTTTGACTGAGGAACTTTGGTGGGTCATGCTGCAGGGGCATTAAGGCATAGCTCTCCTTGGCTGCCCTTTTTGCCCCCCATTCCAAATGAGACCATCATCTGCCTCTTCTTCAACTGCCCCAAGTGACCTTTTCTGGCAGCTGAAACTGAGATACAAGGGTGTGAACCGAGGCAGCTGAGCCACTGGTACAGTCCTGATCTGCTGCTCTGGCTACAGCTGGAAGTCCAGCAAAAGGTCAGGGCAGACACCTGGGTGCTGCAATACCTAAAACAGCCACAGCTGAGGTTGCCAGTGTGTTCACCCAGTGGCACTATTTAAAGATCCTTTTGACTAGCACCAGGGATCTTATGAAGGTTTTGTGGAAAAAGCGTGGAGGAGAAAGAGCTTTACTTTAAAGCTGATTTATTTTCTATTATGTACTTTGAAGTTTTTTCTGAAGCTTGTTTGGAGTGCAAGCACGGGTTAGTCACATTTAAGAAGAGAGCCATATAACATAGTGTGATGCGATACTCCCTGTAGAAATCCTTTCCTCTTCTGGGAGAGGAGGTACGAGCAAAGGGAGAATTAATTTTGTGTCCCTTTGCACATTATGTCTACACCATATTTATGATACGATTTTATGATTTGAAAATTCAGAGTACCACTGGTAGAACTGATTATAGGTAGGATTCGCATGCAACAACACATGCAGAGATTTTAACCTGACAGTTTCATCTACAATAACAATTCCAAAGAAAGTGCCACAGAGATAGAGTTCTGCAGTTCTGTGATGCTGGAAAATGTACAGGTTTCCATTCCAGTAATATTTACTTCTAAAAATAAGCCATATTCATGCCAAGCATCTGTTTTAATTTGGTTCCTTTCTGATGTCAAATTACTCAAGCTGGATGAAAATCACTGCAGAAAGGCTAACATTATTTAAAAGGACATGGTATAATGTTATGTTTAAGATGTCTCCAAGGAGAACTATTCCAAGCCTAATAGTTTCTGAGAGACTATTTGCTGTGCTATTAGTTTTGATTAGCTCCAGAGATTCATTCCCCCCATCCATGCTTAAATCTTTCAGAAAAATAGTGAAATGCATATTAAAAGCAACAGGCCTAATTAGCATTACTTTTCTGAAATAAGCACTGGCCATCAGATCAAGCTGTGTGAGTGAGAAATTAGACTTTCTGTACACAGAGCATGCCCACTCGCTATCAGTGTTTGCCAACTTAGCACTCCTAATGTGTCAACTGCAACTGTAGAACTTATTAATTAGCATTTATACAGTAGCACACATTTTCTAAGCAATGAAGAAACATTAACAAATTTTGTTCCAATAGCACCTGTGAAACAGAAAAGCTCACTTCAGAGAGAAGTCTGCAGTTTTGGAGGCAGAATAGTTCTGTGGGAAAGGCTCTGTACTGTGTTTTAGTTTGCTCTGCTCAGCCCTAGCACATGTCCTTGCATCAGACTAATGAGTTTTCAGTCTGTAATATTACTTCAGTGCTATTCCCACCTTCTTTACAAAAAGCTTCAGGGATGGAAACCAATATATCTCATTCAGAACTTATAAAAGGGGAAAATTACTACATCAGTATGGAAGCCAAATACAAGAAACATGGTTTAAATGGCCCCAAAAGAGAAACAGCCATGAAGAAACAGATTCTGTCCAAAATATTTGGGTATTTGGCAAGCAAACCAGAGATGAGAAACATGATATTACTAAGCTGTAGGAAAACTGCTGCCTGATCCTAAGTCTCAAAAAAGATCTAGTTAGCAGTGACATACCATCATCTCCCATTCTTCAGAGACTCAGCCATGCGAGGGAGAGAGGCACTGTGAGCTTCGTGACCAAATAGGAAGGAGGCTGCAGGAATCCTTACACCAGAGGGGATGAACAACCACTGCACATCTAAGATTTGCTCTGAAGCTGACTTTAAGAGGTGGTCTGCATGCATTTCTATATTTCTATCTGCCTCCTCTGTTTATTTTGTTAAGTTTTAATCAACACCTTGATCCCATTTACCCAAGATGTCACCAGCCAGCAATGGCTCTCACTGCTACAAACAAGCTTGCTGTGGGTAGAAGTGCTCAGGGCTCTCCTGGCTCTCTGCCCTGCCTTCCCCTCCCAAATACTTCAAGCAGACCCCCAGCACTCTGCACTGGCCCCTCCTTTCTGAAGCTGTAGCTGCAGGGTCCTGCCTATTCGAGCAGTGCCTCCTTGGAGAACTGACTTATTTCTGTGGGGGGAGTATCTGGCAGAAATCTGAACCCACCCAAATCATAACAATAGAAAAGTAAGACTCAGTGAAGCTTTGCAGGTATTGGACTAAACACGAATCTTAAGAAATGAGTTCAGCATATAAAATATGCTATGTTGCCTCCTGCTGTGGTGAGTGAAATTGTACACAGCAGTCCTGGGTCCAGTGTGGAAGTCAGTCACTTTGAAGTTGCTCAAAATGGGATAACCAGGAAAGCCTTCAAAATACTCTCACAGGTCAGACATAAGATCCTTACAGACAACTTTCTCCACTGCACTCCTTTGCTACTTCATGCATTTTACTGAAACTAATTTTCTCTTTCCATCATATCTAGAAGACACCAGTCCATGCTGTTTGTAAGTACTCTTACCATATCCACCATGGATCCCAGTTGGAGTCCAGAGCTTTTCATGCTGGCTTCTTTGCAGAGCACTCTGGAAAACAGCCCTCCTTATGCAAACCCAAAGAAGCACAGAGATTTGTGCCTAAATGTTCTCTGAAGCCCGTATCTCCTATGTGGCACCCTATGGCCTGCTGAATCTGGTGCCACACTATCAGCTTAAGTATCCTTCAGACAGTGAAAAACATCTTTTACTGAAGTGTCTGGACAACAATTTTGTGAATCCCAGCCTTATACATCAAATTTTATGGGATAACATGGTAAGTGTTTTCTGTAGTTTATCAAGGTAAGAAGGGGTCTTATACCTCTGACTGCATTTTGTAAGGCCACATTTCCATTAATATGACAGACCCAACTTCTTTGCGTGTGATGTAGAGGACGTCTCAGTCATCTCCTTGAAGAGTTTGTTTTAACAACTGCTCTCACCATCAGACTTTTTTTCCTGAAACTTCCTTTTTTAGCTTCAAGACATTCTGTCTTGTCTTGCTGTCTTTAGCAGCAAAATGGTTGTCATCCATCATTTATATCACCTTAGAGATATTTAGAGGTTTTGATTGCATCCCACTGGACTTGTCTGTCCTACATCATATATATATTTGTAGCTTTCTTGATAGAACTTGCCTTGTAATTCATTCATATCTTCTGCTATAGATTTTGTCTAATTTGTTTGTATTCTATCTTAAACCAAATACCAAAATAGCACATGGTGCCACAGGATTTAATAGTCCTTCCCAGGTACTACAAGCAAAACTAATTTCTATGCAAGAATATTAGTAAGACAGAGATCTATAGATTTGCTTTTTGATTTCATTAATAAAACTTTAACTACACTTGCAACACTATGCAGTGCTTGTCTGATGCTTGTATTCAAATGTTTGCATTTCCATCCTAAGAATTAGTTGAGTACATTGCACTACAACATCATTCAGGGAATGAAAGCAAATAGGAATGAAAATTTTTGGGGAGATTGCAGAGATGCTTTCAAATGACTAGGGATCGAATGAGAACTGAGAGAGGCCTTCAACATCTGATGAATACCCACTCAGCCCACCATCTTCCTTGCAGAGTCCTGTTACTGCTCTGCTCCAGCTGCAGGTAACTTCTGCTAAATTTCACAGATAAATATAAGGAGGATGCATTTATCAGTGGCTCTGACCCAGAGATCTCTGCACATACCCTGGGGCCTGACCCCTGTATTCTATTCTGGTGCAGGCAGAAGGAGGAAAGGTTTGATGAGCAGTGGATGGGTACCTGCTGGTGTTGACAATCTGGCAGGCTCAGGGCCAAGAAATCTGAGGTTATCCAGCAAACTTTCCACTGACTTGCCTATTAAAATATTGATATATTTATCCATGTTCCACCAGACACTCAGTACCTCCCCGACAGACAAAAATAGACACAAGCCCTCCCCTGAAAATTTCACAGTCTGTTTCACTTTAGAGGAAAGTCACTTTAGTGACTTTCTATGCTTAAGGATAAACAAATCTAAGCAAATCTCGCTAGCTCTACAGACACCTTAACTGTCAAGGAGATTTGATGACCTTTGGACTGATTTTTTTTTTCTTTTTTTCCTTTTCCTGTTTCATTAAAAGCTATGTGTGCTCAGGATTCCTATTTTCTTTAAAAGAATTGCAAAAGAGTATACCATACTACAGTCAGTCTTAGAAGACTACTTTTTTTTTTGTCAATCACACTTTTTGCATTCAGCACTAAACTCTTGACATAACCATAACATAGGTTATGGAGTTTATGGAGAAAATGTTGTAAAGCCAACTAAATACCACCGTGTAACCTGCTGCCTTCAGACTAGCATGATATTGTATCTACTTGCACCAACCACCTAAAAACAAGCAAACCAAGACTGTGAACATCAATGGAAGAGGAAAATTAAGTTTAAAGAAATTATCAAACAACTCTGGAATTTATACAGCTTTTGGTCACCATGCCACTCCCTGTTACTAGCAAATAAATAGAGTTATATATCAAGTCTGATTACACAGGCCTGCTAAAAACAGATGTCATGAGTTATTGATGTCTGTTTATTGATAGCATGTTGACATAACTTCTCTGCTGGTATTGCATTTTTATAGCTAATTAAAATGTACCTTCTCCCCAATCTGCACATACCAAAACATGCTGAGACAGATGCACTTTTAGTCCTCTGTAATTACCAAAATTATATATGGACTGTAGGATTTACTAGGACTCTATCATAAACTAACCTATATCTCAGAAGCAGACATAGACTGCAAAATTTGTCTTTGCTGACAGCTGTGGAATGTTTGGAGCCAAATAGTTGGTTAGTAGGTTACAGAGATAGCAAAAAGTAATGAAATTCACATGTGTATCAAGCTCCAAATTCCACTGTAATATTGGCATCTGCAAAATTAGACTTGTTATTTGGGACTACCTCTGCTGTATGTTTTTCTGCTTCGAGGGACGGAGAAACGTATAGCCTGTCCTTTTACTCAGTTGTTTGCCCTGGCTCCAACAACATGGAAAGACTAAAAAATCTGTAAGACTTAACCAGTAAGATATTCTTTAGACCTAGAGAGAAAAACAGTTAGCATCGAGCTGTTGAAGCTGGCCCCTATACACAAACCTCCTCTGCAATGTTTGGGGCAGTTACCATACTGGGGGCTAGAAAGGCCATAGCACCAGTAATTTCTACTTTGGCTATTATCTACCAATAATCTCTCCTGGGGGTAGAGTCAATCTCAACAGAGAAATCTTTAAATAAAGGGAGATGCAATCAGGTCCTTTTCAAACATACTTAATTTGGCATAAGTAAGAAGCACATCTAAAAATCCAGTTTGAAAGCTTCTCTATGAGTAGGGATCCAAGCTTGAAGACAGTGCTATGGTTTTAAGTAAAGAAAACCTTTTGGAACATGCTAATTGCATCAAATCGCTGCCAGGTTTTGAAAAATCTGATTCACCAAGAACTCTGAACTGTAGCATTTCCTTTGTTTTACAAAAGAGAGCTCTTAATCTGTATAGGCTTCCACTGGAGACTTTCTTCCATCCGCAGAAATCCCTCCCATCTGCTCTAGCATCATTCTTTTACTTAATTGACTTATTTTCTCTAGATACTGATGTGACTGAAATAGTTTGATCTGATTTTCCTTTGCTTCTGATCTCAATGTTACATTTATACCCACGTGAAACTTGTAAATGTGATTGACAATGCCAGTTCCCTTTGCTATTAAGAATCATTATGCCTGCTGTAGTCAGGATGATCAATATTCTGGCAGAAGAATCTGAGAGGTCCATCAGAGGAGAAACACTCTTTTTCCCCAGCTATCTTCTTTATACCAGAGTCTTATAAAGCATTCAGAAGAATGAACAACATATATACTTGCATTTTATAACTTTCTATCTTTTTCACTTGGGAAAGAGATTGAAAAAGAGTCTGAGTAAAATTTGAAAAGTACCTCAGAGTATGTACATACAGTAGAACATGATATGATTTGTTAAACCAACATCTACTTGCACTGGCCCTGGGTAGGTGACTACTAGTTTCAGGGTAGACTCAGTTTGCAGGAAATCTGTCTGTCTACCAGATTTTCTGTTGCGTGGTATTGAAATGCTCTCAGAAGTGGAGATGTAAGTCTGAATTCTTAAATATTGCATTTAGGAGCCTGAGGGCACATCTAAAATAGATTTAGAGTTTATTATTAGCATTTTATTTTTACAGATGACATAGAAGTAGAGGGAGTAAGTTGCAAGGAAATTGTCTTCTGCAGGTTCAGTGATTGGATTTACAAAGGTAGTTAGATTCCTAAAGGTGCAGAGAGGTGTCTAGGGGGACTTCTAAAAGCACTTCAGTGAGTGAGGTGCCTAGTCTTACCGAGCTCTGAAACGAGTGAAATTCCAGATCCATTCAAGTGCTTTTACAACACCAGCGAAGAACAACTTTGCACTGCTAGTCATCTAATTATCTCTATAAGACGGTCCCCAATTAGCTGCAGATGGCCAGCAAAAGGAAAAGAGATGAAATGTTTTGCATTTTAATAAGTATATTCTCCTTCTGGGCTAGGAAAGATTTTGTTTTTCTGAGTGGATTTTCTGGCTGTAGCTCTGACTCAAGTTACTCTGGCTCAGTTCTCTGCTGTCTCAGTATGGCACCACACAGCAATAGTAAATAAGGCCTGGTGAGTTGCAGTCTCCGTGGAGGGATTATTTATCCAGTGACATGATGTGTGTCTTCCCGTGGTGATGCCACCATGTCATTTCCTTAACCCCTTCTCTATCACCAGCTTCCCCTGGGGAGATGGGATGATGCTCTCTGATGTGTTGGCAATTCATCTTAAGGAGGGAGCTTTTAATGACGTGGTGCCAGGCAAATGGGGCTGCTGGCTATCATACAAACTATCACTGCAGTTATTTTTTCCTGTGAATGTTATGTATTAGAGAGCACTGAGAAAATTATACTTACTGAAAGAAAACAGAAAAGTCTAATTACAGTGATTTTTATAGAGAAAGTTAAAGGGTGCATGTCAAAAGGGGCAGATACAGAATTATGATAATATCAGTTGCAACTCTTGTGATATTTAATTACTCGAAATGGGTGGCATTGTGCAATATTTATGAAAGCGAGCTACATTGGTAACAAGATTATATAATCTTAATATGAAATAAAAATAAAATTGAAAAAAATAAAATTAATATATTGGTAGGCATAATAATCAAAGAGCGAGCACTCAATGTGATGGAAAGACTGTACAAACAGAAACCCAACAACCATCTCCAATACAAAATCTGTGCTAAACATTTGACTCACACTGTGTCAGAAACTGAGATGCCGCATGTGTTGCCTAAACTGGTAGTCAAAATCAAGACATATTGTCATGACTAGAAGAGAGTCGTAAGAAGTGAAGGAAGAAAGAAATAAAAAGAGGAAAATTAATAAAAACAAGAAAGAGCATAAACCTAGCAATCAGAGTGTTAAATTCTTCTGGAGTTTTGAGTGCCTCCATGTGTGGAGATTGCTCTGGATCCTCTGAGGTACTCCAAACCCACAGCTGCTGAGTAGCTGCTGGACCCTCTTGGATTCAGGTACTCAGACATCTTTGAGGACCGAGGTCTTTCTATACGGTCTTTCAGTATGATTTTACATTGGCTGTACTATACTGATAAAACTGTCAGCAATACTTGATAGAAATAAAATATTAAATTTATTGCTTTAATTTAACATACACTTTGTTCATCACAGATATAATTTAATTACACAGAACTCATACCTTCTATAACATAATGCCATCTGTTGACAAATGACTTGGACACTGGAAAACTAATTTTTCTATTCAATAGAAATTAAAATCCTAGTATGTTCATGCACAAGCCCACAGACTTGCTAGTAGGTCCATGCTCCTAATTATGGTGCAATCTAGAAAAATCAGCAGTTATTTGAATAGTGACATCAACAGATTGTCAGTTATTAGTGATTTCCAGATTTTTGTGGCTACCCTAGGGAGATACCAAAACTTTCATGGACATTCGTGGATACTGCATTATCATCAGTCTTGTAATGGAAAATAAAACTGAATAGAAGGTTTAATATTATTCTATTGACTACCTGCAGATCATTTATTACATGGACTGCAGTCTGGATCACATTTAATAGCAAAGACACAATCTCATTTATAAGCTAAGTTCATATATCTTTAAAATTTTAAAATAAGTAGAGTGGCAATTGGCTAGAATCCCTCATTTATCAAAAGTTTGGTAAATACATTTCTCTATATACTGATTTCAAGGAGCTACTTTTTGTCTTATGCTCATTTAAGCAATCTGTTCCCATGAGATCATACAGAATGAAAGGATCTGACTTAACTGTCCGTGTCTTTTCAAATTCATTATACTAATTCCTCATTTAATCCAATCTTGTATCTTTTTGATACAAGAACAAAAACATTAAATACTTTTCTAACATATGAGTGTTTTAATTGCTATGCCTTTTTCTTAAAGAATATTGAATGTTTGGAACTCCTCCTCTGATCTGTAACGGTACAACCACATGCCACACACATTGGTCTGCTCTGCCCTTCGTAATAGCTGCATACTGTTTATTCAATAGCATTTAATAGAGATTGTGACTTAGTCCTCTGAGCATGATCTTCCAAAGCAGTTCTACTGAAGTTCTTCCCTATCAGAAAAGTTTCCCTCTTAACTACACCCTATCAGTTTCCTGGCCTCTGCGGCTGCGGTGACTCTGTTTTATGTAGTGTTGCCTGAAGTTCATTGACTTGTCCTTAATGTCCAACTAAATTACATTAAATTAATATTTTAAATCTCTGCTCAAGATTGGCTTTTGTTCCTTTGTATAGCATGTTGGTGTTGAATGTCAAAGAGACTAAAGGAAATCTGAATTTTCACTGACAAACCTATTTATAATAAAACGTGCCAGAATTAAATAACTCGAGGAAGAAGAATAAAATGTTATTTCAACTTTGCAATAATTTTACATGTTATTTTGTTTATTTATGATGATTCAGTGTAGGGTCTGTTAAAACCTTTATCTAGTTTGCAAGGAGCATGGCTGAAATGATCAGCAACATTTCCATGCAAGACTATAAAGTATTTTTCCATCCAGAAATTTTACTTGAAGAGACTAAAGTGTAACAAATAATATAAGGCTTATCATGAAACCTGTCATCTTCCAAAGGAAAAAAAAAAAAAAAGGCAACACCCACTAACAAGAAATAAACCAACAAAATATCGACTGGCTGCACTACTGCCCAGGTTGGCGGAGCAGTCTCAAACCACATTCCTGGCATCTACCAGAGGCTTTCTTACCTTCACTGCAAACTCTGTTTCCGTGGCTTTATGAACACATCTCTTGCACACCGAATAGGAGCCAATTCCTATGTCCTCCTTGATCTCGTATCCATCAGTGAAGTGAATGTTGTTCCCATGTAACTGCTATAGGGAAAGACAAAAGAAGCAAGGCGATCGGGACATGGGTATGTAAAAGCAAGGACTAGCCTTCTATTAATTAAGGAAGTGCTTGATCTTCTCTCTTTCACAGAACTCTCTTGTTCTTAGCAGTTTTTCTAAGTCCAGTTAAAAAATCTGAAGGTCTTTACTTAAGCAAGCGTGTCCCCTCCCTTTTACCTTTTTCCAGTCTGTAAGTTGGAGTTGTTCATCTAGAATGGCAAAAAAGCAGTGATTTTCTAAACTATGGAATGCTGACAATCACCTCATATTAGAAATTCACAGGGAATCGTAGGCCCAAATCCCCTGACAGACCCACATATCTTGAGAATATAAACTTACTCTAATTACTGAGGGGCCAGATAACTTATAAACTACTAAAAGATTTACAGTCTTCAAAACAGATACCCCACATATGGGTTGTGCCTCCAGACCACTGAAGGTCTTGTCCAGGATACGTTTAATTATGATTTGTCTGTGAGAGAAAAGTTACTATTTTAAACCAACCTAATTTGAGAAAATATATTAGTAGTGAAAATAGTAGGAAAATACTTTAAAATTTCTAATTTTATTTATTGAAGGGTACAGAATGAAATGGCATCATTAGTTCATATGCCATTTGAAAAATGTCTGGGCAGGTGGATTGGTTAGATGGTCAAACCCAAATATGAGGCCTTACTGCAAATTCCATCCCAGGACTCAAGAAATGAACAGCAACTCTAAAAATCCTCTAGGATCCTCTGTCTAAAAATATAACCTCACTAGCAAAGTCCACACAGAACCTTCTAAATTATAAGACATGAGTGTGTTAACATTCAGTAAATTTTTACAAAGCAAACCACAGGAATATATATAAAATTTCTCAGATGTAATTGCTCGGGTAACAACTCACTGTTGCAGAAGAGAATCTTTAAGAATATGACATATTGTACTGTAAATTATTAAAATAGGGATGAAAGTAATGAAAATCTATGAAAATCACGAAAACCTATTAAAACCACGGGCAAGGGTTCTCCCCTTGAGGCATGTATACCTCTGGCTGTGGGTAGGAGAGGAACTTCTTCCTTGTGGGAAAATTTGCTGCATCTTTGAGCATCCCAGTTCTTCTGATTCACTGTTCCTCTGATATATTGAGCCATTTGTAGCTACTTATTTGTGGTTTGAATTACAATAACCGGAGCATGTTGTAGGGGAACGGCAGCAAAGAACCAAGTGTCTGGCAAGTGTCATTCCCCCATGAAGTGGCTCTGGGTTATGGGAGTACACCCAGGCTCGCGCACAATACCTACAGGAACACAGTGGCCTTTTACACCAGGGGCTTGGGCTCCGTGTCTGTGGGAGCCTACAGCAGTGGCTCATTAAGCCTCTTTATCAACACAGACTGTATCATACAATCCAAGACAAAACTGTTGAGAATGACATACATTCACTGAAAAAACAACACTTCATTACCTGCCCTGTATGCACAACTGGAATAATGTTTCAGGTATTCAGAAGTATTTTTCATTTCAGTTGTGATAAGATGCAATTCTTATTTCCTTTGTAAAGGCTGTGAAGAACATGAACTTAAAGACAAAAGCCTTTGGGGAAAAATTCTCCTTTTCTACCTCCTACTTGCTGCATGTAAACAACTACCTACACTGGGTAGCTGTGAAATACCAGTGAGAAAGCTTAGGCAGTTTAAATACACTATGCACAAATGTATCCACCCATCAAATGTAAAGTGTAACATCAGCATCACTACCTGCACAATTGGATGGATGGTGATTTTGTGCACATCTTGCTGTGCAGGCTCCTGCACCAAATTAGAGGCAACGAAGCTGAACCCTCGGAAAAGATGATGAGCATTGGCACTTGGAGGAACACCTGGGGAATCTGCAGAAGGAAGAAAATGGCCTTGTGAGCTGCACGAAAGATCAGAAAGTAATGGCACAGCACCTGCAACAGACAAAGTTGCCCCTGACAGTCCTTCAGATCCTATTAAACTGGCAGGCACATGTGAATATAAGCCACCTCCATATCAAGGCTTTGGTGTGCCTTCTCCATCCCTCTCCTCTGGATCTGAACACTGCAGGGGTACTGTTTGCAAGCATCTCTCCTCTTGGATAGAGAGGGTTTTTTCAGAGTGCATGTTCATTCTTAGGCAAAGCACTGCCTGTGCTAGCAGAATGCACAGAGACAGAAGGCACAGGATGGCAAGGCTAGCAGAAACAGATGGCTCAATGCAGGGCACCCCTTTGGCTTAGCAGAGGTTCTACAGGGAGTGGAAAAAAGGTGCAAGATGCTATATCTGTCCTTCACAGCACACCTTGACTACAGAAATTACAAAGGCTAAAGTACTTTCTGGGTAATGTGGTATGTTGTGTGGGTCAGGAGAATGTAGAGGAGACAGGACCTGAAGCAGGTGTAAAAGCACGATGCTCCAGTAGTGGTGGCTTGCAGCCTCATAAAGATCTTTCTGCAGTAGCTTTAGGATCTGGGACCTATTCCAGGGAAGATGCTGCTTAACTTCTCTTCAGGTGAACAAAATGGCTAGGAGTGTTTTAACCAACCTTCATGGAGATTTTCTCCCCACTCCTTCCCTTGACATAGCAAATTCAGGGGAAGAAGAGTTGGAGATAAAAGAACCCTGGATTATTCTACATTTTCAATGAAATAGCTAGAGAGCAGTTCCTGGTACCTACGCCACCACTCACTGAGAGAAACAGCCTGCCAAACTGAGAAGAGTTGCACTTAACTTAAAATTCTGGAAAGCTTTAAAGAGATCTTTCTCCCCAGTTATGTTTTGTCTCAGGTATTTTCATAAGCAAGTAAGAGTCACATTGCAAGCCATTCCTGGGTAGCTGGCCAGGCATTACAGAATCTATAGTACACAAATTTCCTCACCGTTTTGTTTTTTTTTTGTCCCCTTCCCCCCTCCCCCTTCACATTTCTTGCAGTGCAACATGCGATTTAGCATGGCAAACTTACAAAGCTAAACTTCCTTTAGGAAGCCATCTCTTTGTACAAGTATGTAAATACCCAGTTTCACTAGAGTAAAGAAACTACGTCCCCACTGGACCTTATATCTGACTCACTTATTTACACCATCAGCACCTCCATTTGTGTGAGGGGCAATGGTGTGAAAGACTGCGTACTGCTTGAGGTCCTGAAAATATATGAGGATGTATCTCTTTGTAAGGACATTCCCTTTATAAATCTACTGGTCAACTGAACAGAGGATCTGAAGCCAGAATATGGTAAAAATAAATTATCTGCTCAGAAATAAACAAAAACTGAGACTGCAGCTACTTCTATATCTGATTACAAAGCCGCCTCAGCTTTGACAGGAGTCAGAAATAAGCACAGCAAGTCAGATGTCACTGCATGGTATGTGGAAAAGCTTGTCTTTTGGTAAAATGACGTAGGCTATTTGTTTATCTCAATGTATTGATGAGCATTCTCCTTGCAAATACATGGATGAATCACACCAGACTGTTTGCATCACTGGGTGCTTTTTACAGTGGCAAATATACAACAGTGATTTCCCAAGAGGGATTAATTAAGAGGAAAGAATGTTTGTTTTAAAAGAGGAATGACAATAATTCAAATCTGAACATTCCTGAACTTCAGAAAATCTGTGATCTGGCTCTAAAATGAAAGTTCTAGGTCATCTCTATTTAAAAATAACTGTTCCTTCATAGTTCACTGCCAATCTCTTTCTGAAACACTGTAGAAGAACTACTAATTATTTGGTGCTCAATATTAAATATTCATCAGCACCAACTGATATGCCCATCATATGAATGAAATTTTAACACCTGTGTTAAATGCAAAATCATGTTTAAATCTTGTTAACTGATAGCTATGAAACCTAAATCATTTTCCTAGTCTTGATAAATCCAGAATCATTTAATATGTCTGAATTAGACCCACTTGCAAACACCAATCTTGTATAATGCTTACCTTTCTCCCTGTGAAAGTCATAATGCTTTATCCCACTGGAGCATCTGACTTTACAGGATTTTCAAAGGCTACATAAATCATAAGTAATTTACTTCTGTATGCTTCACTGGGGTTAGAAAACATTATTATCTTATTTGCAGAGGAGGAAATTTAGATGCTTCAGGTGCAATTTACATATTTTTTCTCAGCAGTAAAGCATTCCTAAGATATCCCTGCCAGATACAGCATGCTGTGCCATTACTTACAACAGTACAAACATTTGTGGGCTGAAATCTAAGTTGGATTACCAGAATGGTCTTGGTTTGAACCTTGTTCAAGTCACCATTTATAACATGGATTGCTTCAATCTCCTGCTCCCTGTGAGGAACTGAGTCAGCACAAATGAGATGTGGGTCCACAGCGGTGGATTTAGGAAACAAGTGGCCAGAAAAAACGACTCCAACTCAGACGAACCCCTCAGGAAAAGTGATGTGAAACTATACTCACAGAGATGAACGCTCGCTGTCATAAACCAAATCTTTAGTGCACTCAGAGTTGAGATTAGGAAAACTGTTCAACCTCCAGGCTAAAGAAGCTTTCTGATATACAGCAAATTACTAGACTGGTAAGTTACTGGATCCAAAGCTTTGACATAAACCTGTTTCCAGGCAGGAGAACTCATTCATAAAGACAGAGTACAAAATGACTGTATGTATCTGTGCCCTCTCCCTGGTAATGCCTTTCTGACAACTTCATTAGACCACAATGACTGCAGTATCATCATGAAACAGGAATTATCCCAGTGCTTTCTGTGTAGGTACATTCTCATTAACAGGTTTGTATGGGGCCTATGTCATGACAGAAAAAACACAAAATAAAAAGTGTTCTCGTTTGATTCCAGCAGCAATATGAGCCAGTATTAAACACTCTTGTGATGCTCTCCCCTTCTGGTTGACCCAATCAGTCAACAGTCATAGGCTGCAAAATATGCTTCCAGTCTTCAAGGGCTTTTCTATCACTCTGGAAGTGTAAAGAGATTCATACTTCCAATTACACATATTTTGAAATGACAGGTTTTGATTCTCAGGCGACGATAGCATTAAGTAGCATCAAGGTAAGCCGTCTCCCCACCCCACCCACCACCCCAAGACAAACCTTCCAAGTCAGTGTCTTGCATGAGATGTCAAATTGAATCAGTCAAGAGTAGTAACATGTAGAGTGTAAAATATAACCCTGGGCGTCAGCACATGCATAAAGTACAAGGGTTTTCATGCCAGTACAACCAATGAAGTATGAACTTTCAAAGCAATCCAAACTCTCAACGCTTCTCTGAGACTTTCCAGGGCAGCACCAGCCTGCACTTCTCTCAAGATCAGACTAACTTGCAGTCTCCAGTATTTCAGAGAAATTAGTTCCTCTGAAATCTGAATTAAAGCTAAAATCAAAGGTGTGAAATGTCTGGTATGGCGTTCAAAGATCATTTGTTTCCATGCAGAGGGATATGAATATCAGAACATGACTAACATATACTAGAGACAGGTGGATGTTCCAGCTGGACTCAAATAACCAGGGTGTAATATTTTTATAGCCTGTGAAATTTGGCACATCCACGCCAAAAAAAACTAGGAACTTTTGAGTAGATACCACTATTTCATACCCATGAAAGGAGTTTTGAGCCAAGCTTTGAATCGAGGTTTGGGCTAATTTTAAGAAAAAGGCTGAAGGCCATGATGAGCCTGAACACTACAGGGGATCTCAGCTCTGATTCATGTGGTATAATGCAGGCGTTTTTGTAATGAAAGATCAGATCTTTTACTCTCACTGCAGCAGTTCTGGGGCATTCTGAGGGTTGAAGCTTGAGACCTTATACTTGGTTATTACAACAATACTATGTGATATTTATAGTGCTTACCATCTTTCAAAGGCTTTTACAAACAGCAGCTAATCAAATGTTTACATTTTAGAATGTATAAATAGGTTCTTCTTTACACAGGAATATCACAGGCAGAAATGTAATATAGCTTATCCATGTCTAGCAAGAGGCAACATTATAACTGGGATTACCACTCTGAGGTTACCAATATTTTTGCTTTCAACTAGAAGAGTGGATAGATAGTGTTTTGTGCAACAATCACCTTCATTTATTTAGTGCACAAAATGTAGTATTCCTGTTAGGAAACAGAAATTATAGTAACAATGTTCTCACTGCAAAGATTTTTTAAATACTGTGGGTCAAATTTCCTGTTGGAATAACTCCACTGATCTGAGAACTTGATGATTCTTCATTACTGTTAACCATGTATTAACTTCCAACAGTCCATAGTCGATGGGCTTTCATTATTAAACATCTATGGAATATATAATTATATACTAACTTGCAGAGATGCAAAGTTCTTTGAAGTTGAGGTAATTTAAAATAGTTAATTTCATCTAATATAAGCAATGATAGGAGTAATAAAATAGCAAATCAATAGCTGTTTTTCCTACTAAAAATGTGCAATATATCCTTCCTGAAGATAAATTAATGTGATGTTGGCAAAATCCTTATGAGCTCCTTTTCTTGGAAATGCAAAAGTCTTTGCTTCCTGCTGGATATTGCAAAACCCAGTAATCCCACAGGTGATCAGACTTTTAGACCCTGTTGGAATGGGGAGGGGAAGGAAGAATGAATTTACTCACTGTAAAGATGCATTACTCATGTGCCACCTTACTAACCTGTGGGGGTCCGAGATGTGAACTCTGGATCAAAATGAAAAGTGTCTTCTGGCCGTCCCACTGCGGGCTTGAAAGGCGGCTTGATTTCTTTCCTGTATAGTTTCTACAAGGAGAAGAACAGATCACAGTCAACAATAATCTGTTCACCTTCAGCATCTGCAGATAGGCTCTCACAGTTTCTTTAGGGTATCCCCGCTCAGGTCTGTGCCATACTTGCAGGAATGTCAGAAAAGGATGATGCATCCATAGCTCTGGCTCCTGCTCGACTGGTTGACTTAAAACCTGTGCCCTGGATGGTCCCTGTACTTTTTAGTTACTGCAATCCAGAATAAAAACACAGATGTTTCTGGTAAAAATTTAGCCCGTAGCTGGCACAATATTCCAGCTGAGGCATCTGAAAATTCACAGACCTTAAGGGCAAGACTGGAATGTGCAATGGCAACAGCAGGGAACCGCGTGAGTGAGTTCAGCAGTGCAGCAATGGCAATGAGCACAAAGAACTGCTAGGAAGCAGTGGCTCGTTTAGCATTTATTATTTGTCAAGAACTAGCAATATGTTTGACACTCTGCCAGACTGAGCTGAGCAACAGGACTGGCTGCCTGGTCCTCACAACCTAAACAAGAGACTTGCTCTTTTGGCATATCTGGTAAAAGGGAAAGGGCTCACAACTGAGGATTAGATGAAGTTCTCATCAGAAGATAGGAGGAAGAAAGCACTGCAGATGGGTGGGGAATCACGTTGAGGACCTAAACATGGCTTGAGCAGAGGAGCGAAATCAAAGAAAAACATAAGGAAGAGAGGAAGGTATATAACAGGTAAGCACTGCTAGGTGTGTGAGTTTGTGATGGCAGGTGATCACATAAGTAAGAGATCACTTAAGTATCAGTCACCATAAATGCATGCACTGCCTTTATTAGCAGGGTCTTCGCGGCCTCTTTACTCACGCTTAGTGATCTTTAAGAAATAGCTTCACTGTGCTCATTTGCAAGCATTCATACACACACACAGACACACTCTGGGAGATGAACAAACTGAGATGCAGCATGTCTGGATCTGATCCAAAGCCGACAGAGGTTAATGGAGAGAGTCCTGTTGATTTCAGTGATCTTTGCATCATCTCTGCTTGAAATGCCCCAAACCGAACATCATGCTGATGGCAGCATGGGGAACAGAGCTCCAGTTTGACTCCTTCCCTGCCTCATGTTTCAATCCCTAGACTTCATTCCCTTTCTAGCAATGCTTTTGTTCTCAGGTTTCAAAGGGCTGAATTAGTTGCCGCAGACAGCGCCCAATAATTAACATGTCTGAGCATAAATATAATGTTACATCCAAACTTTGAAGTCATGATAAGAGCTGGAGAGTTCAATTTTATGACTGTTTGTAATATGTATTTTCAGGCTAGCTCTTAAAACAACTTCATAATGAGCTGTTTTTTCAAAATATTTGATGGAGATTAGTACATGCTTGTCCAGCTCTTTGCATTCAGGAAGATTCTTTTTAACTGTGGGTTTTGTGGTGAATTAACTTCTGTAATGTAAAGCATGTGGTCAAACCGAAGCTATGTACACATCAACATAATTTGAACTTGATTTTGCATAGATAAATAAAGGTTCTTAAGGCAGGACATTCTGTAGCATAGTATTAGCATTAGCATAAAGCATATGTTTGTGGCTGAACTACATTTCCTTGGAAAAGTAGAATGGTGAGGCTGGAAATGACTCTGAAATAATTAATAGTCATTTCACCATAAAAATTTCCTGCTTGTATAAAACTCCTCTGTATCTTCTGAGAGAAAAGGAGATGAATAATTGCTGTGAGCCACAATGGAAAGCCAGTCTTCCAAATAATTAAAAGCCAATTGCAATCTTAAGCAGGAAGTGTCACTCATCAACAAAATGGTATCGACCTAGTAATTAACACATATATTTTTCTGTCTGCACAGAACTTTCAAATATAACTCAGCACCTACTGCAGGTTTTTCTGTTGCTAGGATTTCACCTTGTGAAGGCTATTTGCTTCCAGCTTCCCTTATTTGTCTTAATTCACAACTGCAGTCCTTCTACTGCAGAAAGCAATATGGTTACACGCACATGCTTCCTCCTTGAATTAAATGTACCCTTCATCCTGTGAGGTCCAAAAATTGGAAAATGTTTTAGAGTTGTACATCATTCGGGAACTGCAGTCTCTTTTGATTATTGTAACCATATTCTCTCTGGCCTCTTAATTCCTCTCCCCATCTGTAGTTTCTTAAGTGTTGTTGGAGTTACATTTGTATTTTGAATCCCTAACCCACATCCTCCACTACTAGGGAGGGATTTAAGATTCATCATGAATCACATGCCACCTAAAGATGTGTAATCACAAATTCTCTTGCTGGAAGGGGAGGGAAACAAAGAAGTTGCTTGTGCGAGTGAAAGGCACCTCCTCTGAGCACAACCCAGATGACTCTTTTTTCCATTTCCTTTTCCACTTGTGATAAAAATTATTTCTGGTGTTTCTGACTAGACAGTTAGGAACAGCAAAAGGTGCACTGCCTAAAACATTTTTTTTTTTTCCCCCAAGCTCTTGAATTGGGTAACTAAATTAAATCTTTGAGGAACAAGAACAAGCAGAGCAGTGTCATCTAGGGGCTTTCCCATCCCACAGGGGCTCCAGTTCTCCAAGTGAGCCACTACAACCAAAGCCAATTCACTGAAGCACACTAAACCACAAGGCAGCCCAACACAGTTAAGAAGGCTTGCTGCAGGCAGAACACTTCTTCCTTTAAAAACCCGCATCCTGTAGGCTGCAAAACACAACGTGACACCAGCTGACCTAAGAAAACAGTAAGAATCACAGCTGTTGTTTTCTATAGACAGAGGGAACAAATCTCTTGGAGGATTTGAGATCCTTCTAGATTTTCCAAGAATATTTCTAATTTCAGGTGAAATGTATTAACCTATTATCTCTTACCGTGATCCCAAAATTATTTGGGGCTGATGGATCACCTTGATCTCTTCCAGCAGAAACCAACCAGAGTGGCAAATGACATATCAAGCTACATTTCAAATCTTGTCTTTAACCATTTCTATCAGACCATCATGTAACTTCTGGTAAAGTTTAAACAGTTATCTACATCCCAAGTCTTGGTAATCCTGACTCGGTATGCAGAAGTGACTGGGAGTTCCACCACCTATTTTAATGGGAATAGGGTCTCAATTGTCCCAGTTTAAATCCCAGTTTTCATATCAAAATTATTTTGGGGCATCTTATTAGGCATTCAAAAGAGACTTTGGATCTGTTATTGCTAACTGGAGCATTTAAATTTCAGGTTGGATGCTTAAGATCATAATACATGTGTTATTTTGCATGGGTATAAGCTGAAGATTTTTTTTTTCCTTCCACATTGCTTTGACACCTGTAAAGAAGAAATGTATTCCTTAGCCCTTAATGTTTTATTGAGAATGTAATTTCTCTCCCTTTCCCAGTAAAGAATAAACCATTACATCCCACTGCTATTTTTTTAAATTGGCTACAGCATTGATTTATCACAGAAAAAAGTGACTGGCAGGTATCAGGAATCACTAGGCACCACATATGGCTGTTGGATCCAGAGGCTGTGTGGAGGGAGTACATAATCCACAGAATGAGGGGGATGAACTTCAAGGTGTGAAAGTACTGATTTAGATATTCACACCTGGATATATATATATCCATGCGTCTGTCAACTTATCATCAACCCCTCACAGCCTTCTGAGACTTTGATAATCATTACTTTCAGATTAATAAGTACCTATGAATTAACTAGAACACAGTTGTATAGCAGTTTGAGAAACTGAGCTTCTATCAACTTCCTTTCTTTTTTTGGGGTCAAAAACTTTTTTTTTTTTTTTTTTTTTTTCTGAAATAACTGATTTTCCCCCAGGTTCCAATGACCTTTTCTTAATGCATGTTGTCAGATCCCTAATATGAGCTTCATCTGAACACCTCCTGAGCTGAGACTCAAGTAATACACCACAGAGACTATTAACAAAATGCTCCGATATGTGTCCATCTCTTGTTATTTTTAAGCAGTTAATTTTTCATCATCTTTTTAAAAATGCACTCCTAAAAAACCCCAGAGATGTAAATGTCCTGTACATGTGCCTGGCAAATATCAAGACAAATAAAAATGGTTTAATTTAATTAAAAACTATTTAGTCATTTCCTCAACCGAGTTTCTTTGATGAAAAATTGAATGATTCCTTAGACACCTTCCAGAAATAGAAAGATGCTACCCTCCAGAGTGACGCATTTGTAGTGTGAGAATAAACTCCCTTGATACATATACCTGTCATGGAAAATCCAATAAGGAGACAAAAGGATGAACTACCTTCTAAAATGCTTGTCCTCTCCTAGATTAATGACTCAATGTTATTGCCTGCAAATGATAAAAAAGCTAGCAGAATTCAGATCTTGGGATCAATTTTTGATGCTGGTGAAGTCTGCAATTAAATAATTTATGTTTTCAGTTTTTAGTTTGATCCCTGATTAATACTGAAGGAAATGGAACTTGAGTCCACTTTCTTCCCACAGCTGTATTTGACAGTTCATCTTCTAGCGTGTCATTTGCTCTAGTTCCAATTTAGCCTGTCATCTAAACTAAAACTACTGTTTATAGCCCACTCCTCCAACTGCAGTCTGCAAAAAGGGATTTCATTTTTCATTTTCAATGAAAAGCCAGAAATTCTTTATGCATGACCTGGAAAGAAGAGACAGTTAAAAAAAAAAAAAAAATAATATCAGGAACCAGACTTTGCTTTCTCAGAGCCAATGACTGAAATTATCTGAGGTCAAGTCCATTTGGGTCTGTTTGTCTTAGGGAGAAAAGGGGGTGCAAGGGTAGTAAACAGGTAAAACTCATAAGGAGCTGGACACCTAATCTCCTTCCTGTGATTCTCAGCCTTGATCATGAACGACAGTCCATTCTTTTAACAAAAGATCTATTGAATTTGTGTCACAGTGCCTACTAAGTGCCTTAGAGCAGTAAGACTGATATTTGTAGAAACCTTCATCTATTCTTCAACCTGGGAAGTGGGAATTTAGGGTTTTGTTATTGGGTAACAATAGCTGTAAAAATGAGATTCTGACAGAGATTAGCTCATGCCACAGTTTAAGTTTGGGCATAAAACCTCTGCGTCAGATTGTCTACAGTTCATTTAGTGCTACTTATACACCAGAAGTTAAACCTGCGGTGGTTGGAGATTTGTGCTGAAGAGCAACACCCTGGAACATGGGAATGGCATCTGGAAAAAGGCAGGTCATTCTCTGTCCACACTCGTGTTTTCCAGGATGGCACCTATTGCCCCTGTGTGCAGTGGTCATACGCTATCAGCACTGCTGTGCTTGGCAGGAGCATCTGCAGCATTGCAACAGTGGGCTTTTTTACACTGAGTATATTGTTTCCACTGTGTTTTCTGCCCTCATCCAAACCAGACACTATGTCCGGTTGTGTCTGAAGACAGCAAAAGATGGGAAACAAGTTGAAAATAACTACTACAGCAGGTAAGCACTTCAGCAATAGAGACAACAACCAAGCTCCAATCAAAAACCCAAGGGAACAGCTCTGACAGTAGCCTGAAATGAAGGTCCAATTTATACATTTCTGTCTGACATTCTAATGATTCAATCACTGTGGTATCTAAACTTTACACACAACTTGGAAGGACACAGCTAGCTCATTTCTGTTTTGAATCTCTTTTTAAAATTAGATGAAGCAACTTGGTGGTTAGTTCCTGGTTATCACTTCACTCTTGTAGGAAAATCTTGCTTAAAAAGAGACCTGTTTTGCACTGAGTTTCTAGAAGCCACTAACACATTCTGACCCTTCGTGATAAGGGGACTCTTGATGGAGGATCATTTTACTACAGTTGCAGCAGTCCTGTCTATCATAGCTGCTAAGGTAGTACAGAAGCTCTTCAAAAGAGCTTGCCTCTTGCTCTCTGAGGTCTTTATCTTACCAAGGTATACAATAAATCAACATTCATGTCTTGCCTCAACAATATTGTTTGCTGACTGCCTGCAAATTGATGTGAGAGATTCTGTATACGTGATGGGAGAACAAAATGAGGGCATCAGGGACTCTTTTCCTGCAACCGTACAGAGATCAGCAGTAAACATCTGTGCCTGATCCATTTCTGTTCTCTGACTCTGCTCTGTTTCTATCCATGGAGAACACGTTAACAGTTCATTGGACAATCATCACAAGGCAAAGTCCTGGCTTCAGCTCAGGCCCAGGCTGGCTCACACCACTTTGAAATGCATACAGTACTGCTGCTGTGACTAGATAAGACTCCCAAGATCTCCATGAGTGATAGTAAAATTAGGATTAAATGAGGAAATATATTACAAAGATGATAGATGATCTGTGTAATAGTGATCTGTCTGCATCCAAGAGAGTGCAATGAGTGCTAATTATGTTGGATTTAAATGGATCTCTACATCTACATTTTACATCAAAGGGCAATTAAATCCACCTTCCACTCTAGCTCCAACTCATGTTCAAGCTTACCTAGCCTCTTCATGGTAGATATTTCCCTAACCCATCCATAAGAACTTTTTCAAATGATGGAGGACTACACAATTTCCTTAGGACAGGCATGAAATTGTTCCCGAAAGAACTGAGTTTGAAACAATCACCAATCATCATGAAAGAAGGTGGTCTTGAGGAGTCTCACAGTCCAGAACTGAGTTTACTGAATACCCTTTCAACATGCAGAGTCTTGTTTCTCTGTGATAAGTTACTGAGCTGCTCCACTAGCAAACACAGAAGGAGAAACCCTCTCACTGCTCCAGTGCCCCTTATTATGTTAAGATGTACGCACCTAACCCGTATTTTGATTGCAAAGCTGAGGGCTGTGGAGATATCAGAGGAATACAGGAAATAATAATAATAATAAATAACCCAAGTCTTCAGGATTCTCTATTTTTACTTTTCACTTAATGTTTTCATACTTGTAGTCTTTGTACAGAATCTCATGATTAGTAAGAAGCAGAAAAAGAAAGAGAACCTAGACTGCAGAACATACGTAATGGGGTTAAAATTCAGCTGGAGCATAAAGGAAAATCTCAACCTCTACTTTTGTTGATCATCTCTTAACATACTTATGAATCATTCCAACTCTTCAACATTCAATTCAAATTAGATTAATAAGCTTTTCCAAAATAAATAATTCTGTGGGCTTTTCAAAGGCCACCTGGGCACCACAAAATGTGCTTCCACAGAGGAATTAGCTTTACTGGAAAGCCCTGGGCAGAAGTTTGAGAATGGCTCTGTCTTATACATTCATGCTGCTTTACTAGTATAGTGAGATCTGCATCATTGCGACCTGTTACACTTGCATTCATGAGTGAGTTCAGATCAAATATTAAAGAGACATAACAGTACCATAACACAGGGCAGATAAAATTAAACTAGAAAATTCTAGAGGATGTGGCAAATAGGAGCTCTCATGTGCTAGCAAATGTCCTGATAAAGAATGAAAAGTGTTTGCCTCCAGGTTTGTCTAAAAATAACTTGATTTGAACAAACATGATGCTGAAAATGTGAGAAGGTTTAAACTGTTACAAGTCTAAATCAAATACTTAGCTAATCTCTACTGCCAGCTTTATGGGCTGTAGCTGATAGCAATAACATAAATCCTTGTTGACCATTCTGTCAATCATGTCCGATGTGTCTTATTTGAACCATGTTACATTTGATCAAATGTTTGCTGTTCCAGTTTTGGGTACTGATGTTAAATTAATGACTAACCCCAATAAAACATCAACCACTTGTAGGAGGAGTTGCTGTTTGCTGTTCTGGCTGGTTGACTTGTATACTCAGTGATGTAAAATGACTCCTCTGAAAATCCATCTGCATTGTGCTTTTCTGTAGCCCCCATCGCAATATAGTGGAAGGGCCAGATCCTGTCATATGGTCACTTAGGCCAAAAGCGAGAAGAAAGGGTTAACAAAGCTATCCTGGTAGAAGATTTATGATTCTCCCAGCATGAAGTAGCACAAATTGCTGTACGGTCTGCTGTACCAGCTCTACAGATCCCCAGACAGCACCACGCCATGTTTGGGAAAAGGGTGCACCTGGGAGTCTTGGAGCTCCTTGGAGCTACTGTTGGCAGACACGTAAGAGCAGACCTGGGATGCTCTGAACAATTCCAAGAACAAAAACGGTTCCTGGAGGTCTCTGATGTTGGAAAGAATAAAACTAGCATTTAGTCCAGCTTGCCCAGCCCAGTGAGCAGGGACAAGTATTTCAATGTGGAACATAAAAGCAGAAAGATAGAGGGACCTAGAGCATCTGACTGGTTCCTGCTGGAGTATCTCTTTCAAGCCCAGTCCTTTGGCTCTCTTTTCTCTTGCAATTGAAATATTAGAGGAATTATTTAACTTAAAGCTGCTCGTTTTCACTCCAGTCCAGCTCTCACAATCAGTGCGCCATGTTTATTACAGCTGAATGTGGAAATTATTCTGCGGAACACTTCAAATAGCCTCAGGTAATACAGTGATAAGATGGAACATCAGACAAAACAGAAACAGTTAGAAAAAGCTGTCAATACTGAGAGCAGCTTTCTATTTCATTCATTTGTGGGGTATGTGAACAAATGTATATATAGAATCATAGAATCATTTAAGCTGGAAAAGACCTTTAAGATCATTGAGTCCAACTGTAAACCGAACACTGTCAAATCTGTATGTAAGAGACATAGGTACCCACTTAAAAGGCTCTAGGTCCTGGATTCTTGATGTTAGAGTTCACTTCATCTGTTTTTTTCTAAGCGTAGCAGTTTGTTTTCACAAATTTAGCTAAGAAAAATAATAACAATATTAAAAAAAAAATGCTGCTCCACTTACATTCCAGTCTATAGTAACAAAGAAAGGGTGACGTTTAATCTCTTCCACTCCATCGAATCCAGCACCTGACAAGAGAATGAGAGAATCAAAATGAAGTCATGCTTAGATGAATGCTGCATGACATTTCTTCTCCAGCCTTCTTCCCCGTCCCCTCTTTTCTTCTGACAAAGTTGGAGTCAACATATAAACATTTCTTCTAGTCAAAAAACCCTGAACAGTGCAACTGCCGTAACAGTATAAACTGTCATAAATACAGACAAGGGCACTTCGTTAATGAAAAACTGATGGCTGAGGGATTTTTACTTTTCTCTAATTGAGGCTGGTGTCAAGGCTGAATAGCTGCTCTCTTCAGGCTTCAGATGAGACGTAGGATTTCAGCCGCAGCAGACCACACACACAGCGAGACCAGGAGAGGCCCCAAGATGTCCTGATGCTTTGGCAAGGCTACTGCTGCTCCCTGCCACCAGCAGAAGCTCATCTGTCTGCACCAACTTTCAAATCTTGTCTAATTACCCATTCTCCGTGGACAGAGAAAGCTGCACTACAAATAAGTTCAAACTCAAAATAACAAAAGGCTCCAAATGATTTGAAGTAAGCCTGGATATTTCCCCCTTTCAAATACCACCTGAAAATTTGCATGAGTACCAAAATCATCCTTCTCAATGGTATGTTTCCTTCACTGTTAAATTTCTGTTACATTACTATAAGAAAGAGAAACTCTTATGAGATCTGGTAGTGAATCTAATTCCTTCATTACTTTTCCTTTATGTCTTCACTGAAGATTGCCTTTTTTATTCCTTTAAATCAATTTATTTGCTTCAGTGACATTGCAGAAGAAACCAACAGGTGCTCAGTAATAATTAAACAACTGTCAGAGATGATTTAGCATGCCATTTTTGGGGTGGATTTGACTTTATTGATAAGACCTTTCATTTGCCAGTAGGGGAAATAATGTCTGGAAGCAAAAGCTTTGCATTGCAATTTTGGAATCAGTTCCTGAAAGGTACCCAGCACTTCTTTACAAGGATACTGAGCATCCGTGATTCCCAAAAGGACTTGGGATTCATAAGCATCTTGGAAAAGCACCTCAGAGGACTCAGCTTTTTATATGCAGCATTTGTACTTTCTGAAGATCAACATTACAAACAGCTTTAGAAAGGTCTTGTCAGTTTGAGCTTTTGTAAAATGTGACATCTACTCTCCTTTTATACAAGACATTACCGACGTTTGCCAAAATGCACTCATCAGAAATGGCTTCCTGCAGCCTGCTTAACATTCACTGATGAATGGATACAAAAAGCAAACACATTGTGAACAAAACATGCAGGATTGTCTGCCAGGCCTGCTGGATGATAACATGAGAGGAACGGTCTTCTGATTACTCCCTCATCCTGGTATTCTTACAGTATAGACAAATGTGACACACATGAGGATAAACAATCCTACCCCTCCATACAAAATTGTGTGCTCAGAGGTGACCAACCGCACTGAGGAGTGAGGTCTTTGGGTTATGGTAGACAGACAACTCTAGGCAAACACAACATGAAATCAAATATTAAAAAGAGAAAAGAGGACAAAAGGTACAACATCATTACATTGTCACAGTATAAGTCTGTTGTACACCTACAACTTGAGTATGGAATGTAGCTGACACCCTCACCTGTAAAAGGGTATACTGATTAAAGGTAGGAAAAATCAAAGAAAGGCAACAAGGAATGGTATGGAATGACTGAGTAGGCCAGGATTTTTCAATCTGGAAACATATGAATGAGGAGGTTTACAATGGGTCATTAAATGATGCTATCAAAAATCATGTTCAGAACAACCCGGAGATGCTTCCTCAGACAACAGAGAGTTGTGTAATGTGGAATTCCTTGGAAAAGATGATGTGGATACAAACTATCTATATGGGTTCAGAGGGAGGCCAGAAAAGTGTGTTGAAAAGAAATATGCTGAAGATTACTTCATTGACAATCCACAAGAGGTTCAGGAAACCCCTTGCTTGACCTTAAAGCAGATGCAGTCTGGGAGAGAATTTGGGTGAAGTATCACATATGCTTACCCTATCCTTACTCTTCCTTAGGCAGTTGTTTATGGCCTGTGGGTACTGAACAAGAAAATACTAAGACTCAGATAGTAATAAGACTTGTTCTGTGCCTTCCCTAGCATGTTTTTTCAATGCACAGTCTAAATTTCAATGCACTAGATCCCTTTGGCAGATTAATTCTAATTTTAGCAATGCCAACAGAAACATGAAACTAACACAGTTACTCTGAAGAGAATTACATTAAGCAACTCTTCAGAGAATAAATGTCTGTGAAAAATGTTTTGTGTTCAGTGGCGGTGACTGGAAATTTTGTAGTGTGCAGTAGATGTTCTTTGTTACGTAAGGATGAAACCCAAGCACCAAACTGATTTTGAAGGACTGGAATAAATGCTACAGACACTGTAAGATACTGGTAGCATTCTCTAGAATGAGAATAATACCTAATGCATTAAATCTTCTGTTCTCTGTCCCTGTCCTGCTGTTTCCCTTTCCCCTCTCTTGTAGACTTATGGATACATCATTGTGTGATGGGAAGGACCTACCTTTTTCAGAGGACCTATTTGAAAGCCACACTTTTTGCTACTGTTGTTCTTTTTCCGCAAAAGCACAGAAATCAGGACCAAGGAGAAAGCCCACCCATAGCTACTTCTCTTAGTGGAGGACTGCAACATGCAGTAAGGAATGCAGCAAGCAGTTCATAAAGGCATTTTTTTGAAAAACTGGCATTTCCTACTTGGGGCCACCTCAGAGCTCTGGCACAGAAGGAATACATTGTTAGGAGTGCCAGGGCTTGACTCCATCTCTGGTTAGCCTAATATATTGAAGAGATTTAGGATGGTAATAGCCTAATTTTGCAAAGACTGAAGGACTTCCATTTCCCAATAACTGATTTTACACTAGGGAGAAGGTTCAGCACTACCTGCAGTTTTTATTCTCTGATCTTGCCTGCCATGAGACCTGGTGCAGCCCATGGCTCCCTCTTGGGCTGTGTGCTGTGGCTGCAAGCAGCAGCATGTGGCCTGGTCCTCTCCTCCACTGGAGGAGGGAGGTGGCCCAAAGGCGCACTCAGGGACAGCCCTGGAAGCCTGGAGAGGCAACCCTGACCTTGCTCCAGAAGTCCATGGGAGAGATCAGGCACCAGTGCTTATTGTGGAGTCTTTCTGGATTTGCTCAGCATGTTTCAGCCATTCATCTGCCATCTGCAAATCCAAAGGAGTGCTGTAAAGACACGTGCTTTCACAAAGAAAAGAGAAGCACTGGGGAGGTCATAACTGGAAAGCTGTGTTTCATGGGGATGGCATACATTTCTTGGCATAGAGATGGGTATTTAACAAACTGCTGAAGTGCAGCACACAATGGCACACAATGACTGTAAACCTTTCACCTTCCTCTATGTTTCCCGTTGTTGTTTTAACTTCACTTCAATTCAGTAATCAAACCTATCTGTAAAGAATAAACATCACAATCAAACCTACTGCCTGCAAATATTCCTACGTACCATCCAGTCTCACAAGGGTCCAAGAAGACAAATAATGCTTTCAGATCAAATTGCCGGTTTAAACACATTAGAGTGCAAGGATTTATATAAAAGCAGCATCGTGGTAATAAGCGAGAACTTGATTATCTAAGATTGTTTTATGCCTGTAATAAAAGTGTCAGTGAGCAGTAACAGTAGAATGTTTTATTTATAATTGGTTTTGATTGTTGAATCGTTATGGACAATGTGAGCCTTGAAATATATTAAGGGGAAAAAGGGAGACCTATGAAATTTGAAAGTTGATTATTTGGATATTCAAAATGAGCAGAAAGAATTTCCAGATTTGTAGTTTCTGATAATAAAATTTTAGTGCCTCCACAGCTTCAGAATCTTTTTAGTGGGCTAGCTTATTTGAAATGCACTCCTAAGGTTTATGAGAAAGATGTATAGCCACTCTGACAAGGGTGAAACTTGTTTTTTAAAATTCATCATCTTACTAAATTGAAAAACAAAGTTTTATATGTGCCAAAGAAGAATATACCTTCTCTGAGAACATGGGATTAAGGAAATAACTATTTCTTTGGCTTTTACTCTGAATCTACTGGCACATGCTTTAATTCTGTACTTTCTTGGCCAAGCTTCTTAGCTATAAAGACTCTGGAACCTTTATACTGCTCAGCAGTGTAGGGAGTTCCTGAAATGCTCTTTACATTCATTTACCTACCTGAGCAGATCCAGAGCTTAGGGCAAGTAAGAATTAGTCTCTTACCTAAATTCCTGGCAATGTAATGAACTAACACCCTCACTGTACAATTTCCTTTCTCAGATGCTTACTCCTTGTTTTCCTGGATATTCCAATTAGTTTCTTTTAAGAATTTAAAATTATGCTTGTCCATAATCTGAAATTTGTTGTATCTAATCCGAGAGATAGTACCAAAGCAGTGCTATGCAGACTATTTGTACAGCAGAGTGTCTAGGCTCATTAAAGAATAGGCAGTGCCCATAAGAAGGGATGCCAAAGAAAGGAAGTTTCTATTCCTTAAAAAAATTGTTATAAAACATTCATGCGGGCACAAGACTTAAAACTAAAATCAGGTAAACTGCATTACTAAACTGCTTCTCTGCCTTGTCTGAGTATCTCCCTTCAACTCTATTTTTTTTTCCATTAATAATCCAAAGTTTCAAAACAAAATTTCAAAGCAAAATTTTAGAATACATCATCAATCTTTACTTCTATTTGTTAAGATATCACAATGGAATAGCAAAAAGCAGGATAGTAATCAGAATAAAATGATTTTCGAAGCTCAGCATCTTTCACCTTGCCAACAGTAAAAACACTTTGGAAATAAACACACTTTCCAGATTTGCAAACTTCTCAAACAATGGCTGAAAATAAGTGTTTGATCCATAATATGGTTCATTTATTTTAGCATGCTTCATTAATTTTCCAAAGATTTTTCAAAACAGGATGTCTAAGCCTACTTTTCTTTTAACTTCAGACTATTATTCTTTTCCCAGAAAAAGCTAGAATCCACAAAGTTGAAGCAGTCCTTTTATCTACTGACTTCTGTTCAGTATTTAGGCCAACCATTTAAGTATTCCTTCTTTCATTACCAACAAGTCTGTTTTCATTGTCCTTTGTGCTGATTCTCAATCATTTAAAACAGAAAGAGCCTTCAGAAGTTTTACACTGCTATCCCTGAAACATTAAGATCTATTTTTCTGTTACTCTTTTAGATTTTATTTCCTTGGATGTCTGTGTTATAAATAATCTCTTCCTTTCTCCCAGCCTTTCCAGTATTTCAATAAACCTCAGGTTTAAAACCTTGACCTTTAGCAATTCCCCATTATTAAAAGGGAGACAATATGGGCACTAGAATTGTCATGGCTAAAACTAAGCAACTTTGCTTATTTTAGTGAATAGCTTTTCATCTAAGGACACCAGTATCCAGAATCTCCCACTGGCTTCACCAGAGATCCATTTTGGATCGATAGCAGCTTGTGTGAAGCCATAAAACGAGCAGAGCAAAACAAAACCAAGAGACAGCGACAGGGAGGAAACAGCAGAAAGTAACAGAGAAAGGGCATGCGAAAAAGCTTCTATTTGCTGCAGCATTTTATTTTTCTGAGCAAAGATTAAACCTGGAAATCCCAAGACTCTAATTTTCTCTAATGTCAGGCAAATTGCTTGAGAGCAATTGAAACCTGCCGAGAAAATGTGGTTTTCCACTGTCATCTCTACAGCATATCAGACTACAAGAGCTATCATGTAGGTCAAGAGGTAAAACCTATGAAAGGGCATTCCCTGCATGAGCATCCCCCTGGTAGGAGAGGGGCCCCACTGGTAAGTGGCATGCTGAGGGACTGGCTCCTCATTGCCACCCAAGCCCTGCGGGAGGTCGGGTTGTCCCCTGGTCCCTGTGTGGAGCAAGGGCACTTGGCTACCGATCTCCCCAGCAGCTGCAGCAAGAGGCAGCCTGCTCCATACAGTCCTTGTCCTCAGGGGCCAGGCTCTCTTGGGAAACAGCAGAGCCACCGTGTCTGACCTCTGCGTGAGGGAGGGTCTCTGGCTGAGTTGCTGCAGCCAGGCATAAAACATCCATTCACCTAAAAGGTGACAGTCTGATGGTGCTCAGTATAAAGCAGAGGGCTAGAGTAGCCCACACGCTGCCCCACCTGAAGCAAGACACAGAGCTACCAGAGCATGAGAAGATCAAGCAGGAGCTCAAAGGCGCAGAGCAGTGTCCATCTTCCACGCACGTGCATGCACACCCACGTGTGCCTGCTAGAAACTGCAGCAGCCACCTGGTGATGGAAGCAGGCTGTCAAGCATTCCGCGCTCTGTTGCCTGCCTTGGCCGCTGACGCTATGGCTGCTACGCAGGGGACCAAAACCACTGTGCAGCAGGCCTTCAGCAGCACCACCTCCAGCATTCTGAGAAGTGAGCATGGGTACTGCAAGAAGGAAAGGGAGAAACCTCTCTTGCACCTCTTGCTCCTTCCACATCTCAGAACAAGCCATTTCCTAATTTTACGTCTAATTTAACTTTACGTCTCCAATCTGAAATAATCTTACAAGCATAAACAATTGCAAAAGAGAACAGCAAATTGCTCTTCATAAGTCTCAATATTTAGCCACTCCATGTCATTCTCTAAAAAACAAGTAATTTATCTGCTGCCAAAACTCCTATGGCAATGACAGTCAGGCATGTATTTAAGTATGGCCCATCAGCTCTCTTCTTGTGATACAGTTTACAGAGTTGAAGGACTAAATTCCTGCTCATAAAGTCACAAAAAAAACAAGAGGTATGAAGGAAAGGTTTATCCCTTTCTTTTAGAAGCAAATTTTTCCCTTGTTTACCTAAAATGCAGAATATGAGATCTGTGGGGAAAAAAAATCAGCTCCAAAACCTTTCACAGAATTAGACATGATTTTTAAATGAAGAACAATACAGTGCTATTATCTTCTTATCATTCACTTGATATGACCCTTTTATTTTTTCCACATAAAAAATGAAGACTAAACTGGCGACGAAAATCATGCGCCAGGCATTGTCCATGACCTCGCCAAATGCGATGAATTTCTTAATAAAACTCCCAAACTAATGTACAGTTGGTGTAAGAGATGTGATTCAATACACCCCTAGTTTATCACCACATGATAAGGCATAGTGCACACATACCTAATCTGTTGGAGGGGTTCCTTTTGAAGAGGGCTCGCAGCAGGCTCTGGGCTTCTATGCTCAGGAACTGTGGCATTCCCAGCTTGGCTCTGAAAGAACACGACACTTGAAAAGAAAATAGATTTTTCAAAAAGTTTCTCCATCCTAATGTGTGAAAACGTGGAACTGTAGTAGTCAGGACGGGCAGAGACATGGATGTGGTGACCAAAGGCTACCTAAGCATAATGCAATATAGAGTGAGGATCTGATCTTGTTCTGTTGAAGTTAAAGAAGGTTTTACCACTGAGTTCACTAGAGGCAGAGTAGATCTAATGAATGTCATAACACCTCTTACAACCTAAATAGGTAATTTTCCTACAGATTTTTTTTTCACTTTTTTAGCTTGCTGGAATAACTTTGGGAACCAAGAGGAATTTTAACAAACAAGCAAAACTTCATGAAAATAATTACCCTAACCCACATATTGATTAAAGAGAATAAAACTTTTCCCTTGATGATTCCCTGCTATAGAGAAAAAATATGATATAGAGCAAGATAAGCTTCAAAAACTTATGTCTGCACTTAGCATTAAATTAATGGGAAATTTGCAAAGGAAAAGATTTGAAACTTGGCAACAACAAAACAGAAGCTGTCCTGCAGAAATCTGACTGTTCCCACATTTGTGTGGATAATGACATTATTACAGAAAGTCAGATACATTTCTTTTGTAAGGCCCTCTCAGTAATTCACTTCTTCCTATTTATTCTGAAGGCAATTTTAGAGACACATGCAGGCATCAGCAGTTCATGACTGACTAAATTAATGCCTTATATAGTTTTGAAAAATGCATTATGCACAATATTACTCTCCACCCTTCACATACTTAGGACTTATAGGCTGCCTGGAGGGTACAGTTAACTTGTGGTTAAAGGAATGAAAGCCATTTCAGTACTCACTTGAGAATAAGTGCCATTGTCTCCTTTCTGTCTTTTCCCTGGAAGGGTAACGATCCTGTCAACATCTCAAACTGTGGAGTAACAACAAAATGGTAAATCAACTGACCACTGAGTGGTCTGTATAGTTGATAGACACCACACCAACCTTCTATTTCCAACACAGATGAAAACTTGAGGAAAATAAATGGTCCAACAAGCTGTACTTCAGAAAAAAATGACACAGCAAGTCTGGATTATGCAGAATATGAAGGACCAACATGACTGTTTCATTCAGGAGTCTTGTTACAATCTGTTTACACTGATACTTGAGGTCAAGTTTTAGAACGTTTGAGAACAAGTGTCATATATGCTGTTTACTCCAGCACCCATTTTATGGCCAGTGCTGGGGATGAGATATTTGGCTGGAAGGACCCGTAGCCTGAATGAGTATGATTGTTCTTGGGTGCTTGGCATGGACTGTGGTGCAAGGAAAATGGGTTCAACATGCCACTCCCCATCTCTTTAGCTTGAGTCAAACTACCTTTTCAACTGTATAGTCCACTTAGAGACGCCACTGCTGTACTTTGCAGGAGAAACATGCACAAACCCCACGTTCTCAAGGCATTTGAATGTGTATTTTTTTCTTTCTCACTTTGGTTCCCCTGGCTGTATTCAGTGCTGAATTTTGCAGGCATCGCATTTAACTGAACCCAAATCTCAAAGCAAAACTCAGCAATTATCATCAATTAGTTGCCTAACTCACAAATGAAAACATCAATCAGTTATGGTTCCTTTGAAACAGATCAGTGCTTCCAGTAGATTTGACAGGAATTTCACATTTGTAACAAAAGAAATAAAAACCTTGACCCAACAAGATCGCCTAATATGGATTCAATACCAGGTCTTTCATACAGCTCTTGCCACAGTGTTTCATGGGGCTGTGAGTGGCAGCTGGTTCCTCTGACTAAGGGATGATGGAGGTTATGCATCACCAAACACAAAGACACCAAGAACATAATTCAGCCCAGACACAAAGGTGGACAATGTCCACTGAGAGCGAGGAGAACTGTTACTTGCTTATGTGTGTGACTCAGGCTTTATATCTCTTCTACTATAATAAGTACCTACTAATTAATAGTAATTGCTATAATTAAATATGTTAAGGCAGGACAGACTATGCAACCCTTATGTAGTTTTTGTACCTTATCGCACAAGTAGCTTCACTGATCTTAGGAAGCACATTTGTGCAAAAAAGGATCCTTTCATTACCAAAACCCATGTCAGACAGTCCCACAGCCTGACTGTTCCCTTTTCCCACATTAAATATAGCCATACCATTAGAAAAATATAAGAAAACATAGGAAAACTGTAACCGTGAAACTGTTATGCTAGATTTTGGAGGAGGACAGAGGAAATGTTTAGAAGCCAGATAATTAATTGACTAATTGACTATAAGTAACTGAAGGATTAATCTGCATTAGTAACAAACTACCTCAAGAGAATAAAACAGTAGAAACAAGTTAAAAACACTTTTAAAAAGCCTGTATGGCTAGCAAATACAAACAAGATTTGGAAAGCACAAATGTGTTAACTCCTGTTTGGTCTGGGAGAGTCAAGAGAAGAGCTGCCTGGTAGAGCTGGAGGAAAGCAGCTCGTCTTCTAGAAACATGATGGGAGAGAATTTTTAAAACTGCCTAAATGACACTGGAGATCAAGCACCATTTTTGAAGTTATTCTGACCTATTAGAGCCTTAGTCCTAATAAAAGTGTTCAGATATACTGGGGATGAGGGGCAGAGTATATTACTTTCCAGGGCTGCAGCAGAAGTGTTATGTATTGTACCAAACCCTCCTCACAATTTCTAAAGAGTTTACATTCAGGCTAAGTACCTAATGTTCACTTACACTTGCTCATGTTACTTTGTTGTTATAATAAATCTAATTTAACAGCACTAACAATGACTGCTACGGCTCATTTATTTTGGCAGAAATGGGCTTGACACTGATGATGCAGATGATACAGATAGAAGCAACTGCTTGGTCAGTGACTATGCGGGCAGATGACTGTAGTGCCCACCCACCATGGTGTCACAGAAGGATCTGCAAATGCACAGTGCCTGCAAGGGGCCAAAAACCCAAAGGCAAGAAATTCAGCTGCAATATCCAAGAGGAAAGAAAGAAAGGAAAAAAGAAATTTAAGTTGCAGGAGGAAGCAGGGGAAATGACTGTCTTGGAGGCTGCAGGGAATATTTACTGTGCTGCTCTAATGGCTAGCACTTTGTTACCACGTCTCCAATTATGCAGGTCTAATGTTGAGATTAATTCAGATTCAGAGAAATGCACTTAACATCAATACTTAAAGTGAAAGGCAGCTACATGAGCTATATGTACCAGAGCTTTTTATTTCAATGAACTCAACAAAGCAGCAGCTGGAAGAAAGCACTGGTTTCTCAATTGCAGTCCTGATTAAATCTCTTGAAGGTTAAAAATGAAATAATGAGACTGAAAAATAAATATAAATTTAAATATTTCATCCCATCAGTTAAAGTTACCACTTTACTGCACAACAACATGTTTTCCTGCTTATTTTTTCAAAAAATTAAAAATCCTGCTAAATGTAAACATGCAATCAGAAGTGAGCACTTGCTGCTAGCACCCTTGCACATAAACACAGGGTTGTATGGGTCACAGCAGGTTGACAAGGAGCTGAGTCTAGGTGTGAAGAAACTCTGTAGTATTTTTGGCTATTAAAGCAGACCCTATAGTTTTGCTGTGAGACTCAGTTTTCACTCTCCCCACCTCCCCATCTGTATAAACCATCTGTTTGTTCCTTGTCTCCCACTGATTCGCTTTCTGGGTATTCTGGAGGGCCACCTTCTGTTAGCCAGTACTTCAGAAGGCTGTGCCTTCCTCCAACCTTGACTTTTTTTCTGTACCAATATTCAGCAAGAAAGGCAAATACTCCCTGATCCAGTCCAGCTGCCTATTAAGAGAACCACAGAATTAAAGCTTGATGGGAAGAAGCCTCTGTAGTCACCTAATCCAGCCCTTGGTTAGGTCTTGACATACTCTGCAGTGCTTTCTTTCAATAGTTTTCAGGACAATTGACAATTTCAGTAGGTAAAACACCAGCACTGGAGACCCCAGAAAATATACATGTGGGAAGACCTTCAGAAAGAGGGACACATTTCCTGATGGAATACATTCAAGAAGCAATGCTGGTAGGTCACCGAGGAGGATAATGAATGAGAGAAAATCCACAGCCTATGGTAATTGCTAGATGAATCTTCCTAGCAGATGGAAGGATAGCAGATTGTGCAAATTACTTCAGCCCAAGTCTGCTAAAGAATGGTGAGCCTTGGATAAAATTCAAAGAAACTTGATACCACTCAGTTTTGGAGAACATAAAGAGACACTCTTGTCAGAATGTCTAGGTTCCCCTCTCAATGCTTCCAGTCATTTTCCAGGTAGCTGAGAGCTGGTCAACCACTCAGTTTTACCATTTGTAAAATGCATCAGGTATTTTTCATTATTAGCCATGTGTGAAGCATAATGAATTAGTGTTTCGAAAGGGTTTGAACACCTTCACATATATAAACACTCAAAATACTGTTTGTGAAGACCATCTCTTGCAGTGGAAATAAAACAAATGTTATGGTGGGATTTTATAAAAGATCGTATTGCTTTGATGTCTCATGTTGATTTTTTTAATGCCACTGTACTGTTACTACAAAATTATTGCAGAGCCGACTACTTTGTCTGGATACCAAAAGGATATTTTCTTTTCTTGTGAAGCCTTCACTATTTACACATTCATGACATTGCTGACAAATATAAACACATTTTTTTTTATTTGGGACTGCCTACTGAGTCATCAGACCCCTTCTTTCTCTAATTATATTCCTCTCTCTACTCACATGACTCAAATTTGTACAGTGCTTTTTTCTGTACTGAAAAGAGATACAACTTCCATGAGGTCTGTGGCACTGTAAATGAGCTGGTACAATGAACTACAAACCCACTGCTTTGAGAGGCCTTCCAAGAGACTCATTCACATTATATCGTGCAGAACTGTTTATCTGGGCTTCAGAGACATCAGTGTGGGCATCAGGGCTCTTGCAGTGCAGCTGAAACACTATTAGTCATATACACAACTTTTAAACAATTTAAGTCAATTTCTTGTTGATGCAGATCTCTTGATGAAGAGCTTTTACAGAATACGTTCTATCCAAAATCTCCAATGCAATAAGAAAGATGCAGGAAGGCAGAAAACAAAATCTGTCCAGTCATGATAAACCACATAAATTCACCAGCACAAAATTTTAATTGGGTCTCAGCAGTCATCATCACATACTAAATGGGAGGCAGGTCCTGTCCTCTGGAATGCTTGGAAAGTGTTAATTTTGAGATGTGTATAACTCTAGGAGTTGACACATACCAAGTTACCGTCAAACAATTCTGAGCAGAAAACAAACAGAACAGATAACATTTTGGGTTTTGTGGCCTATGTCAAAGACTCAGTTGGTGGTAAATGAAGTTTTACTGTAGTTGATAGTAAAACTCCCACTGAATAATAATTAATAAAATAGTTTGTAACATAATTATTTAATAAGTCAAGACCAGAAGTTCGTCTTTTCCAGATAAATTTCTTTTGAAATTAATAAACACAACATGCCACATTTAACAAGGATCATTAGGTTTGATTCTAGCCTGTGTCCTGGTCAATGCAGGTTGACAGGGAGCTGCTAGCACCACCTGACACTTTATATTGTAGCATTAATCTCTCTTCACAGTACAAAACAAACAAGAGGTTGTTTGGTTGCTCTTCTGATATCTAGGTTACAGGCCATTTTATCACTATCTGCCTAATATGTTCCCTCTTTTGATCAAAATTTTAGGTATGAAAATTACACTATCACATTCAATCTATGAATATTCCACCACCTTTCAATCTATGAATATTCCACCAACTAGTATATTTTCTTCATATATTTTACAACATACTGCAAATTACATAGACAGAAATGCTAATAAGTCATTTGGATACCATTTAATTCTCTTCAGTTTTTCAGACCAGCAGAAAAACAGCATTCCTAATAGAACGTACAAGTGACAGACCAAGGGAAACAAGGAGAAATGAGCAGAGTGAAAGACAGCATCAGAAAATCCTCCTGCACTTTTAGTGTATGAAAATACCCTTTTTCTGCCCCAACCAGTTAATTATATTATAAGATGAAAAAAGACTGAACTGATTAGAGGTCTTTTTCTCTAAGGTGTCTGGTAGCACTCAAAGGCTTAAAGCAGTAGTGTACACTTAAAAGGATTTTGCTCTCTTTAACTCATCTCCTTTTATATGAATTCTTATCTTTTCTAATTCTAATACATTGAATCCCTGGGGGGAGGGGATGAAAAGAGAGATGGAGGGGAAAAAAAAAAAAAAAAGAAAGCCTAGCAAAAAACAGGGGGGGAAGAAGCCAAGTTCATTAGCAAGTGAAAGAAAAACAATCTGTACACCAGATATACCATCATTTAACTGGAGACAGAGTGAGAAGGCACAGCTATCCGCCAAAAGTATATATGTAATACAAAAATGGAAAGGGTTGGATATATTTATAATATGAGGCATAACCTATTGATTTTCCTGAATAAACATATATGGTTCAGAAGTGCTGAGCACCCACAAATGGATTTGCAGTCACAGCAGGTAAGTATGTTCCATTCCCTTTAAATTCAGGTAATAAATCACAATATTTACTTAGATTAACTCCTGTCAACCAGCTGTATCAGTCATGTAGGCCCTTCTCACTCCAAATTTTCACTAGTTTTCACATTGCTTCTATCCTTACTTCCTTTGGTAGCACCAGTTGTCTAGTCAGGGTAAACAAAATTTAAATATACTCTATGGATTGCAGTATGTAGTGTAATATATAGCTACCTAAAACAGCTTCCATACCCCATGAAATGGAGCTGTATTAGAAGAGCAGGTTGCATTATTAATTTATGGTTCTGCCCTAGTTCTGCAGGGAAGCCACGAGAACCACGATGAGGTGCGGCGCGAAGCACAGCCGCAGAGCTGCACTGCGCCACGTTGCCTGCTGGCGGTCGTGCCCTGAGTGCTTGGGTAGACCTGCAGTGTGCCCACTTCAGAAGACAGCAACATCACCCCTGTGAGAGTAATAAATGCATGGTGTCTGGGCACAAGGGACAGTACTGAGCTCGATAAAATGACACTGGGAATAACTGCTTCAAGAAACATATAGCGTTCATATAGCTTTTTAGAAAATCACAGTGTCACAAACCAACTTCTCCTTGATCATCGCTTCGTCCTCCTCGGCAGCAATGGCACCACAGACTGAAGAGGCTGGATGGGTGCAGGAGGGAGCAGGTTAGCACCCGAACACCTAACCTCAGATGGCTGGCTTGGAGAGGATTCAATACCTCTGAAAATCCTTCCTGACACAGCATCCCAGTGCCAAATACTGCAGCACTCAGGAGAATGTTATTGGGTCTTTCTCATAAGCCAAGCAGCTCCACTGCAGTCAGAGATCTCTTGCAGAGCTCTTGGAAAGTGTTTTCCAGGGCTTCACCTCTGAAGCAGCTGGGATCTATCTTCTACTTTCCAGGCTAACTACATTTCATGATGAGTTTATTCATACCTGCTCTTGGGGCGACATTACTCTGCAGCTGAAGTAGCTCCTTTCTCTCTGTGGTGTTTTTCCCTGTGACAGTATTGGTACTATACCATCTTTGGACCATTATCGGACTAGTGTCTTCAATTAATGATTTTCCCCTGCAACACTGTATCAAATACTTTATCATAATGGAGACACGTGATCCACTTTTCATCTTCATTTTCCTTGTTCAGAAGAAGTTGACTATCTCATCAAGTAAAATATCAGATTAATCTAGCATGACTGATTTTTGATAAATTCATGTTGCATTTCAACTAACTTTTCATTGATTTCCATGTATAAAAAATGAATTAGCTCAGTTTCTCATACTGATTCCATTTAAACTACCTCCAGAATAGCTGTCGGGCAACAATGGGAAAATTTGCAACTTTTGTATAGTTAATCCAATACAAAGACACATAAGAAAAAGATGAATTCCTAGCTATTCTTCTGTGGCAATTGATACATTTGTGTCTGCTTCCAGTGATTTCCCCCCTGTGAAGAGCAGTCATTTTAAAACTGTTTCACATATGTCATTTTAAAGTCAGCTTCAGCATGCACTCAGGACAAAGCAAACATCCCAAACTAGTCATAATCAAGACACAGCAAAATGGTACAGAAGAAGAAGGAAGGATGACATTGTGCCTGTCTGTTTTTGTTTTCTTTTTCCACCAGGAAAAAAAGAGAGGTTTTTGAGAGACAGTATCCCACCAGCTAATAAGACGAAAGGACATCCACTGCCAGACCAAAAAAATACCTGAATCTAATTAGTAGAACAAGAGTCAGCAATGCTGATGTGAAGAAGACAGATAAATGGCAGAAGAACCACTGAGGTCCTGTGAAACATTCAGAATGCCCTCCATAATATGTCTTTCTTAACTTATATTTTGCAGAAAAAAAACGAGTAAATTTCTGAGTAAGAGGAAGTCCCTAATACCTGAAAATTGCTGCCTGGGAAATTGTTTCCTAACAGGAACCATGTTAGTAACTAGACAGATGTTTCTTCTGAAATGCTCATGCTCTTCTGAGCTTGTCCTGCCCTGTTTCTGTGCAGCAGAAATATTCATAGCTCATGGTAACCAACCAAGACAGCAAAGGACTGTGAGATGGAAGAGACAGAATCTGCGGCCAAATGCTACCTCATATACTGCCAGGAACAGCTGGTTCGCAATCGCTTATGCAATGAAAATGACCAAGCAATCATGACACATCTACTTTTGTATCAACCCTTAATTGCTGAAAGCAGTACTCTTTATCTGATGGATCTGATCTCTCCTACAGCCACCACTCCAACAAACACACACAACTTCTCCATTACCATGAGTACACCAAAAGACCACCAGTCAGCACTCTGTGTGTGTCCTCGTCGGTTGACCACCTCTGGGGCCATGTACTCTATTGTCCCGCAGAATGAATACGCTCTCTTGTCATGGTCGATGGCTTCTTTACTCAGACCAAAATCTAAATAAATTGAAACAAAAAAGACTTGTCAGGTCTATAAAAATGATTATTTACACTTTTGCTCACTTAATCTGTTCAAACAAAACACACCAACCAGCCAGTGAAGCACCCTTCTGTCTGCATGCAGAAAGGCTACGAGCACATGTGTGCTGAAGTCCTGCCTATGGGGAGTGCCCGGGTGGCATTTGTTAATACATCCTGAAAGCAGGTGTATCATTTTCGCTGTTCAGAATGATGCTCTGGCCCAAAGCAGAAGAGACAGTTTAAATAAGCAGAAATACACAGCTCAGGTTTGGTGAAGACAATGCTGGTAAGAATTCTTGCTTGGATAACCAAAGCATTAGGAAAAATAATCCCAGATGGACACCAATGAAAGGATGGCCAGACAGCACCTCCAGGGTGGAAAAGGGATGTCTTTCCAGGTGTCCTCTGAACCACTATAATTCAGAGAATTTAATCTGAAGTAAGCAGTCATATTGGAGGCCTCCTTCCATCCACAGTGGTAGGCAGCCAAGCCTGCATGCTTCACATCAGTCAAGAGTACAATTTTAGCAAGAAAATGCTACGTTCTCCACGTGCTGTGCAGCACGGGTCCTTGATGAATTGCCAGAGAAGAGAAGCCTAACACTCAAACTCTTCTGGCATCTGAGTTTTTGTAAGTAAACTGTTTCTAAGCAAAGACCAATATGTATGGAACATATTGCAGAAAAAAAAAAAAAAAACAGCTTGTGGACATTAAGCTTTCCGTTCCTCACATACCTGTTATCTTAATGTGGCCCTCTTCGTCAAGAAGAATGCTGTAAAGCAAAAAAGCAAACATTCATTTATTAGGCAGGCACAGAGTGCAGTAATAAACATGAACAAAACATGTTTAAGACAGGCAAGGTGATATGTAAAACTCCAATACATGTATAAACAAAACCTCAGTGTATCATATGCCTCCAGAAAGAAAAATGATCCTGAAAGGTCTGTCTAATCTTGTGTTTGAAGCACACACGGCCTGCAGCAGTTGCATGGGGAGCCTCCTTACTCCATAGCATGCCCACCCTGAGCGTGCAAACTGAGCTCAGAAAGAGCAGGGTATTCAAAGTCAACAACTGCAGAGTATCTGCTTCCAGCAAGAGAAGGAGCTACACGTTTTCTTCTCTTCTTAATAAAAAAGGCAAGCACACAAATGATCAGGACTTGGACTCACTGGACCTAAAATTAACTCCAAAGGTAGGTACATTCATGCTGAATTAATAAAAGTGTTTGTAGAGTACAATGACTAGTCACAGCCTAACCGCATGGATCTCAGCCCTTGATAATTTATTCTGTCCAGAAGCATAAATGAAAATTCAGCCTGGAAGCCAAGTTCAAGTGTTCCCATGTTTGCCACCTGCCAACATATTTTATTCTCACAAAGGCACTCCAACATTTCTGTGAGAAAAATGACCGTAGTTCACAAAAAGCATTTCTAGTTTTTATGGAAACAAGAAGGAACACTGAAACTGAAAAATAATGATTTTTTGTAACATTTCTGCCTACAAATACCTACACAGTAATGCAGGTGGTGTTTCTTCAGTTCTAGTTACATTTAATATATTTATATTTTCAAAATGGTCTAGTAAGGCGTCAGCTATTTTTATATTCCCCTTCTCTTGGAGAGTCACATTAATCCAATTATTCAGGAAGAAAACAAAACAGAAGTGAAATAAACACATTGGGCTATACTTCTGTGAAAGGTTGTCTCTGTACTGAAACATAATTGAAAAGAGATGATCTTTTGTCATTCATTTGTGTGTTTGGAACAGACTGTTACTGTGTAATTCATCAAACAAAGGCCAGCCGCTGAGTCACTACTATGTGTTCAATAATTAATGCTTTTTCTTTTCAATATAAGCATCTTTACCTCTATTCTTTCTCCCCAGATTTCTAGAAGAGGCATAATTTTTAAGTACTAGTCTGTAACAGGTATGTTTAAATGTATTTTTGTGACTGCAATACCTAAACAAGAGGCTTGTGCTTCCTAAAAGAACAGAATAAAACACCTGCCAGTGTGGAAGTGAGCGTGAACATATGAACTCCACAGACCTGGCTCTGGAAAAATGGCAAGGGGGAGCACAGCTCACAGAAATCACCCAATTAGTTGTCCCATATCCAGGAAACTCCCGTGAATAACAGTACGATTGAAAGATTGTGGCATTTTCCCCAGAAACATTGATTTTATATTTCATAGATTTCCTATTGAAAATCCATGCTGCTTTTCTACGTATACAATCTATGGTTTTCATACCTTAGCCCTCATTAAAGGGAAGGAGGCAACACCAACGCAGCTATCAGACTGATAATACTGTCTTGGGTTAAGTGAGCCAGAAGCATACAACAGACTTTCTCACACTGAGTGTTTGCATGAGCAGCCAAATGAATGGATCCTGGTTTCTTATGGATGTGTATCCTACATCCCCTAAAGCTTGATCTATAGTCCCTCCTCTGTCTCATGTTCCCTAATCACCCCTACAGAGTGCCCTCAGCTGCCTGCAGCTTCCCCTGTGGCCCCTGGCAGCATCCTTCAGACAGCTGGGTGTTTCCACATTTGCCACCTGCCAACACGTACAATGCTATGGCTGTGAACTGAAAATTATATTTGATGTAAAAAGAAAATAATGTGCTAACAGTGAGAAAAAAAGATACCTGTTGCACTGAATTAGCTTACAGTGACATTAAGAAGCAATGGACAATGTACCTGCTTCTAAGCATCCAAGTTACAGCAACAGACAAATAGTGTTCCTTTGACTGTAGAAGCAAATATTATCTGATCATACTTTCCGTCTCCTCTTTTTATCTTTATCACTTTACAGTTCCTTTTTATCCCACACTGTCCATGGTAGAAATTCTACTGTGACAATCACAATTGTTTTAGCTCTGGTTTGCAAGATCAGCTAATCCGACATAAGCTAGTATTGCTTTGCAGAAGGGAAAAAAGAACCAGAAGTTGTTAATGTGATTCAGGCTTGAGAAAAATATTTCCTCTAAATCAACATTTGGAAATTATAAAAAACATAAGAAGTAGATTACTTTTAAATGTTAAATTAGGGTATAATCCCATTGAGTGATAACCTTTCACTATGAGATTCTTCCATTTTATTTGTTCAGTTTAAGGTTTGAGTGTGTTTACAGGATATTGTCATTGTCAACCTGTTCTTTATTTCAAAACAATAACAACATTTTAGCCTCAGGATCATCCCACAAACATTCAAACTACTTTCATTGACCTCACTTTAAAAATATGCCTTGGGAAAATAAAGGCTAAAAATCTCCATGTTGGAGGCTGGACAGCTAAGTTAGTAGCAGGGGAATGACCTACTCCAAGTTACAGAAGAAGCTCATAGTATAGCTAGGATTGCAAACTCCATAGCATTTTTTTGTTGCATCTTCAGCACAGGGTTAAAAATCCTTCATTATTAGTTGTTGACATTGTTTTATATCATGTCTTAAATCAAGGCCAAAGCAATTCTCTCCTATTTCTCTCTCTATTTTTGGCTTTGAGTAATTTCTTTTAGGCTTCACTTTGAACTCCAACATACCCAAATCAACATGAAGTTCTGCCAAATCTATTAAAGCTGGAACACTGGGGGTTTTTTGGATGATTTAAGTTTCTTTCCAAGTCAACTCACTTTTGCAGAAAATTCAACCCACACTCTATGCTTTTCAGAAATTGTAGCCAAATTTTCAGGTTGGAAATAAAACCTGAAACTTCATAAAGAGTGTTTAACTTGATTGCAGGTTTTGTTATGAAAGTACCAGGTAAAGTGAAGTATTCAACTGTCTCCCAAAGAGATGATTCTTACAAACTGTCCGCATTTTGTATCATTTTGGTATTTGCATGATCCATACTATCTCATCATGCTAAACAGTCTTACATCAAATTCATCTCTCCTGTAACTTCACTGACACCATGAAGTTCCAAAAAAGGACTGCTTACTTCAATGGAAGATGATGGTTATTCTTCACCATAAGTCTTTGTCCTTTACTGATTCTCAGATCTTCCCTCTCTACACAGGGGAGCTACATTCATGATTGAATTGCCATGGTTTACAACGTGCTGCATTAATCAGTGGTGGTTTGGTTTTTTTTTTTTTTTTTTTTAATACAGTTCAACAATTCAGGAGTTGTTGTATAAGCAGTTATATAAGCTGTCCCTTGTACAGACAGCTAGGGGCATTACAACATAAACTACTCCTCATTAATCAAAGCCCCTACGACAGAACTGTATCAAGGTATATCTGGGTACCTGGAGATAGAAAAGGCAAGGATAAATTTAAAAAGACTATGCATTTTCAGAAGGTTCAGTTACTTCTAAGTCACTCATACCCTTAAACCACAGCATAAGAAATATGTACATATCATATACTACTTTATAATAAGTTCCTATTTTTCTATTTTAGTATATTTACCATATTTAATAGCTTGATCCTGCAGTTCTTAAACAGAAGCATGCCTTACCATGTAAGTATCTCCATAGGTTACAATATGACCAAACAGTACATTGTTCCACAAGGGATGACACTGAAATCACTGACAAATCAAGAAGTTGGCTGCAACAGTTTAAGGGAAGCATCTGCTTGTTCTAAACAAGACTTTATCCAGAAAACTCAATTTCTTGCCCTTTTGAAGTAAGTACAGCTAACTTTATCGCATCTCCCAGAGTATATATTCTGGTTGCACTTTAAATTAATTCATAGCTTTGAATTGTTAATATGGATTTTTGCTCAGGGAATCTTAAAAAAAAATGTTCAACCTTAAATTTTAATGTCCTGAGGGTTCTTTCAAGTGGCCTGAACAATGCTACTTTCTAACTAGTCTTGGACGTAACTCGGATGAACTTCATTTTAGGATACTTACAGAGCTGACTGAAGCGATCTCAAATATATTAACATTTATTTTTGGGAGCTTCTGGAGGATGGCAAAACCACTGAACAATGAAAGAAGGTCAAATGCAGTGCCTATCTTTAACAAAAGGGGAGAGAGAACTGGGGAATTACAAACTAATTATTTTATCTCCAGTTCTGAAAATCTGATAGCATAAACCTTGTGCTCTAATCAGACTGATAATGTTTCTCCTGAAGGTGTGGGTGTAATTCTGCACATTGCACTTCAAAGGAGATACGGATCAAGAGAAACCAAAGGGGAAGAATGAGAATGACTGAACACCTAGAAAGACTGGCTGGTGGAGTTCAGTAGCCGGATTGTTTAGGGTACAGAAGAGGGTCCAAGGACAAGGGTGTGCTCCCAAACACTCGAAGCTGCTGCTGAGAGCAGAATGAGCAGGCTGGGGAGTCTAGGACAGGCCAAGGAGAAAAGGCATGCAACTGCAGAAAAGATATTTCAAATTAGCTACTAGGAGCAATTTTCTAGTTGTACAGCTGGTGGAGCACTGCCAAGAGGCCTCCCCTGGAGACCATGGAGTCTCCACCAGCTATTTTAAGACTAGGATAGCAACACACCTGTAATGACCTTGATGTATTTGACCCTGCCCAGTGGCAAGGGGAGGATGAGAACACCCTGGGATGGCCGTAATTTTCTTTTATCATCTTATTCAGAAAGCTATCCTTTCCCAGATGTAACTTAAAAATATAGCACATTTTTTTTCCCCTTCAGAATAAGAATTTTTTTTCTGCTGTACCTGTTTTCTTTGCTCTAAATCTAAAGTTCCAGTGAAATCATAGGCTCTCATGTTCTGTTGTCCTAGGCATGGCTACACACAGGCTTTATACTTATAGAGCTATTTTTAAAGGATATGGTTTTCAGTCAAACAGATGCCTTGATTTATCCCCAGGTATGAACTTGAGTTATACCAGTCTGTGTTATTCCCTTTCCTGTACAACAATAGTTATATTCATGTAAACTAATTTTATACTGTGACAATTGTATCCAGACTCAACTGTATCACTGGTATCTATTTAACTGTGCATCAAAGACCATAAAACATATATTCAAAGGTTACGAAATACAAGAATGAGGGTTGTCCCCTTAACTTTACACAGTGGTTTCACTGTATAAAGGTCTTTAGTTACATGATGATACTTTTTGTTTTCTTCCAGAGAAATCTTGCCTTAGGTGGCAGAACAAGTAATACTTGGGGATTTTAGCAGAGCAGTGAAGGGGATGGCTGGCTGATCTCAGCTCAGACAAAAATGCACAGAGGACTGGATTCCATCTGTGTCTTTTTGACATGCTTCTGTGTGACAATGGCAAATCAGTGACACCTTCCTTTCTTTGGTGAGCCTTAATTTCTCAATTCACCGATCCCTGATCTGAGGCACTGCAGTTTGGTCTGCAGAAATTTTAAGTGATCTCACTTGCAGCTGAAGTCAGTGAGAGATGTGCTTTCAAACGCAAAGTGACACTTAATGCTGAGAACGCTAAAAAATTAGCTTCTCAGTCTCTTAAATATGATGAATAGTTTTGACGTGGACTTAATTTTCTCCTCAGTTGCTAACTTCTCCTAAAGCAAAAAATTATGGCAGGTACCTATAAATGTAACAGCACTGTGACTTATATTTGAATATACAGGCTCAAATTTGGATACCTTCTAATAGCAGTTTAATATAGCATGTGTTAAATTGAAAAACATCTTTATCTAACACCAGAAAGAAAAGTAGTGTGTGATTCATACTAATGCTCACTAAAAACAAAGTTTAAAACTGAACACCTATAATTGGAGTTATTCTATTATGTACATGTTTATTGATGTTGAATGAATAAAATGGCAATTCAGAATGAAGTTGAAACTGAAGAGCTGTTGGTAAACGATGCAATAGCACATGGTAGTAGCACTTACAGTGTGACCACTGCCTGCCTCCATGTTATATTAGTAACAAACTGGTACCTTTGTCCCTCTGGTTGTTTAATTTGGAGGATGGTTTCCTGTATTTGCTGAAGACTCTGGTTTTCAGTTTTGGTTACATAAACTGGCAAGACTAGAAATTTCAGTCACCTGCAAAAGGGTCTCTAGCCTGAAGGACTGAGACCTCTCATTATATACATCTCTATGAATTCATATATTACTAATATTATTATTTTTGTAACTAAAATATGAAACTGAATGTAAAGTTTAAATCATATAATACTGTATTGTAGATAGTCTCCTCCCCTTCAACTGCTCATCTACGAAGTCCACCTTTCATCACATTTAATCTCTTTCATTTTATCCATAATTGTGAAAGTAATAGCACTCCATTTCAAAGAAAATGCTGCATGTTTTTGAATTTCATGCTCTGTTGAATGTTGAATTTCATGCTGTTATACTTTGGAAATGTAAGAAACATCCAAAGAGACTGCCCTCAGTGGTCATTTTTAAATGATGGTGACTATTACATTAAAAAAGCTGGTAATTTTGAAACATTGCAGCCTGTTTTATTGGAGCCAGCATAGAAGATGCAGGCAAAGCACCAGGCAAGTGGCACAGAATAAAAACCATATCACTTCACTCCTTGTGATAGCACTGAGTATGTCATTTAGTTTACTAATGTACTGCAAAGAAAAAAAAGAGAAAGGAAAATGTTCCATAACACCACATCAGGAATAGAAAATAGCCCCTAATATAAGTGAGAATAATTATTGGGAAAATATTTCAGATCATTAATAAAAGTGTTTTTAAAATCCTGATTATCATGCCTCTTGTGAGCTAATATGCACACTAGTTTTCAGAGATGCTCGTTTACTTTAAGCAATGGCTACAATAAAACTGAATGGTACCATGATATGTTTCATGGGAACTGGAAGTGGAGTTGCTTTGAGCAGTTCATACCACACCAAGGGGAAGGCCACATTAAATACTGCAAATGGAGAACAGTGCTAAAGTCAAAGGCACTGAGATCTGAGTCCTGTGTTGAGATCATTCACTAAACAGATGACCAGACACAGAGGCCCCAACATACTGGAGCACAGTCAAAAAATTTGGCGTCATGTTAAAATGATATGATAGGAAGACCCTACTGCTGATAGTGAGGGTCTCCCATGTAGAGTCTCACATACAAGAGGGAAGGCAGAGCCTCTGACACCTCTGATTTATTAGTGTGACAAGGAGAAGAAACTACCTGAAAGCTCATGTATTTATGTTTTGGTTTGTTCTTTCTCATTAACTTACTTCTCTGGTTTTAGATCCCTGTAAATAATTCCAAGACCATGGAGGTGGTCTAATGCCAAGGCCAGCTCAGCTAAGTAGAACTTGACATCCTCTTCTGTAAACATCACCTAGAGAGAAGGAAGAGAAGAACACATCTATTTACTGGACAGCAGTGGGCTGGCTTGCATTAAACAGACATGGGGAAGGAATGGTCCAACTCAAGAACGCTGGAAGGACCATCATATCAGGTTCAATTTTCCATAATTTGGCTGAGCTCACATTAACAATTCTTACCAGATTCTCCTTATAAAACAAAAAATGGGAATATGTCTTGGTTTGAGCTCAGAAGGCAACAAAGCACCACGCAGTAACTTACTTCCCCCTTGCCCCCCAGCACTGAGAAAGAGAAAATAAAGCTAAAAGGCTTGGTGGTTTGAGCTCAGAGGGCATCTGAGTACCACGCAGCTGCTCACTTCCCTTTCCCCCCCCAGCGCTGAGAAGGAGAAAATAAACAAAATCTTGGGATTTGAGATAGGACAGGGAATGGGCCTGTAGCCCCCTCCCCTGCTACCAAAGAACCCCACCACTCACTCAAATCCAGGACAGGACATCATGTTGGTGACAGAAAACGCCGGGGCACAGTCAAGGCCCGGGGTGGGGGGCTGCCTGGGCGAGCCTCCCGTACAGCCTGCAGGGACCGCTCTGAGGCTGGATGGAGGAGGATGCACGGCCTCAAGCAACGCAGACAGCAGGCTCCAGGAAACAGTTGGAGACGCAGGAAGGTGCTAAACGAACCTAGAAAACCTGCCTCTGCCCCTCTCTACAGGCGTTAGCAAGACTCAAGTTTGGACCGTTCCCTGGCTGCCTTTTTCTCCAGCAGCAGCACCCCTCCATGGGCAGGAGCTGGGGAGGACAGGGGAGGGATGGGAGCCCAGGGAGGTGACGGAAGCAGCAGCCGCCCCCAGGCCGGCAGGAGGAGAGCAAGTGAGGGACATGACAGCCACAACCCAAGCCCCAGGGTGGTGTGTGGCCTCCGCCCTGCTCCCAGCAGCTGCTGAAGGAGACAGCCCTTTCCCCGCTCGCCGGCTGATGCCCGGCTGTCTGCACGCTTGCTGCAGGGGACGGCCCCTGGCCCACGGCCACCTCTTCTTTCTGCTGGCAGTGGCTGTGGTTTTCCAGCAGTTCTCTGCTCATCTCCTGGGCAAAATGTATTGAGGATTGATTTCTCAGACTGTTTCTCATCGCATCCAAGATATATTTTGCAAGCAATGAATCTGGGGCTGTTTTTCTATGGGAATGGCTTAGTAGTGATGCAGTTGCCTACAACAGTGATGATTACATGCTATCTGCTGCATTACCTATGGCATAATTCAACTACAATTATTAAGAACCCACTTAAAGTTGCAGGATGTTACAGCTCTATTGCATATACATAACAGGACTATTCCCAAGGCCATTTTTCATTCCCACCAACTTAATTTGAGTTCTGGAAATCCAGGACAGTCTTTCATTCCTAAATTAAAAATCTATCAGCTTACCTCTTTGGAGAGTCTTGTGAAAAGGTCCCCTCCCCGCAGGAAATCTAGTATTAGATACAACTTTCCCTCTGTTTGAAATGCTGCATTAGAAAAGGATGGAAATATTGGAAGTTTGAATAAAGTCTTCAAATAATGAATCTTGTTGACTAGCAGCATATCATTCATGCCATTAGCTCCCCTGTCATTTCAGCACTTTGAGAACAGAAATATTTAATTTCTGTATAGAACTAAGCAGTTGAGCTTAGACTATGGGACAAAATGGTATCAGCTGAGAGACAACAATGCATTACTAACATATTCCTTTCCATGCGAAGCACCTATGAATTAATATGGCTTTCCACTGCACAAGGTACTAGAAGTCAATGAGGACTAGGCATAGAGCGAAGCTCCCAAGTTTGTGTGAGAGGGGAGCCCGTACCATCTGACATGGCCTCAAAAGACTCTTTACAGTAATAATGGGGCTCCCCAGGGAACTGGTGATGCAGAGTAGGGTAGCTCCAGCAAGATACCACATTTTTATATGCACATATACAAATTTGGACTGGTGCTGATTATTAAAACCAGTTTTTATTTACATTCTCTAGTTTTCTAAATTATACTTGACAGCAGGTGAGGGGGTTGGCAGATGCATACTCACCAGCTACCCCACAAGCACTACCTATCACATCAGATTTTAAGACATATTTTGATGGAGGAATGGCTAAAACCTACTTATAATGAAATTCTCCTCTAGCATAAATGAAGAATTTCACACAGGTGGTCTCTATGACTTTGTTACAGACAGAGTCATAAATAGTCAGGGGGTATCTGTATGAAATTATAACACATCTAGTTACAATTCCCCAACCAATTTAGAACAAACGTGAATTATATTTTATTATAGTTACCATAATGAAGCTTGACTATGAAAGGATGATTCACTTCTGCCAAAATATCTCTCTCCATTTTTGATCGTACCCGATCCCGAACTACAAAGGAAGAACAATAAGAACAGCAAAATATTAAGACGCAGCATGGTCACTGGATACAGTACTGGAATGAGGTTCAGGCAATTTGGATTCTGCTTCTCACTCTGCTGATGGCTTGTGGTGTGACAATTGGCAAATCATGCCACTCTCCAGTATCCTCTTTTTCTGCCTGTCTGGTCTGTGTAGTAAGAGTAAGCCCTTCAGGAAGGCATCATGTCTTCCTCTGTAGAGAACAGCCCTAAATAAAAGGACTAGAGTATTACAATCAACAGGAAGGTGATTATGCTTTGCAGAAGAGAATGTCAATGTGAAAATTAAAATTATATAAAATTAATAACTCTATCTCAGATTAAACAGAATGTACTAGTCCCAGAGTTTGTCAAGTTAACCTTGTGCAAATTAACTTGTTGTACTGTGCTGATAAAGCGTTGATGAGATATCACTTAATAGCAATCTCTGGAAGTGATTTATATAAAATATTTTAAGCTTCCCATAAACCACCCAAACAATTAGTAATAAACAAAAAAGCTGATTAAAAAAGTAAAAAAAAACCCTATTTTTATGTATAGAGATAGATTATTATGTGATAGCAGTGAGAAAAATACTTTTTGTGGTTGAGATTAATAGAGAGTAAGAGAAAAAATAGTTAAAGAGGTGAGCTGGGTTCAAACTAATTGAAACTGATGGTAAAGATTTCATAGCAAACATTTAGCAGAATGTTCGGACACTGAGGAGGATTCAAGTCTCCACATTATTAGCTCTTGATCTTACAGATTAATTTTTCAATCACAATTTTACTAATTCTGAAAGTATTGTAATTTTCTTCTTTCTCTGCATGACGCAATGCCAATATGCTTTTCAGCTGAAAGCATCTACAAGGGATGCTATGAGACTATTTTAGGTGGTAAAGCCTGAGATCTCAGTGAGAGTCTGTCATAGCCTATATGTGCCATGGAGCTGCTGAGAAGCTGAGTACTCTTAATAGGAGTGGAGGGACACTTGGATTCCTTGCTATTTTGATGCTTTTACTTAGGTCAATAACAATGCAAGCTTTACTTGCTCACTCAACCTAAACCACCTTGTGGCTAAAAATCAAAACAAAAGGAATCTCAGAATCTTAATCTTATCTCATGAGCAAAAACTCACACATCATACACTCACAAATGCTTAACCTATGTGAAGGCAGAGCATTTCTCATGCTGTGGATCAGCGATGCTCCCAGGCAGGAATTCTTGTTGGACAGGTGGGCATGGCTGAACACTCTGTGTGGGACATTTCCCATTAAGCTTGGTTAGAGAGTCTAACAAAGTGCCTCTCTGTGCTTGCACTGCACAGGCGTGCAAGCAGGCTGGCAGAATGGCCGTGCACCCTCCTGTCCCCCTCATTTCACCCTCCGAACACGTAAAGGCACAGCTGTGTGACCAGGTGCTTTGCCAAAGCCCCCCCGCGCCTTGCCCTGCTCACTGCTGTGGTGGCTACAGCCTGTGGTGGCTACAGCCTGTGGTGGCTACAGCCTGTGGTGGCTACAGCCTGTGGACCTGTCAGGCTGCCATGTCACCCTCCTCCCCGCACGTATACAGCAGCCACAGCGACACTAAAGAAAAGGCTGTGTCAACCCACCCCATTCTCTGGAGTCATGGCCCCGTAACCGCTCTGAACCTGGTCTCCTCCAAAGCTGTTCTTGTCACCACCTTCACAGTGGCTTCCTGAAAAGGTAACTGGAACCTGTGACCGGGACTACAGCTTGGCACACGAGTTGGTTACCTGCCTGCCCTGTCTTCCAGCATCAAATACTGCCTGGTTTAAATGCTCTGAGGGCAGAACCTATATAGGCTTTGCCACTTATCTGTAAATTATACATCAGACAGAAACAGAGAACACAATTTGGAACAATGAACACAAAGTCATGAAGATTGTTTGTCTGGTCTTGGACAAATTACCTCTCCCTGAAAAAATGCCTGGTGTCACAAGACAGAAGAGACCAGACTGGTGGAGCCTGTAACAGCAGAGGAAGCACCTGCTACCCTGAAATAAAAACAGTTCCCATTTCCAGGTATTAATGTGGATTGAAAGAGAAGTGGAGGCAGCTGAGTCTACATGCAAATAAATAGAGCTTATCCACTTCTGTCTGTCTAGCTCTGAGCATGAAAGAGGAGTATATTACTTCTTACTTTACTTAACACTGAATGCTTAAGGTGAGGGTTTTATTTAAGCCATGTATTTTTACTTCTTGGGCTGTTTTAATTTTAATAACCATGAAGTACAGAAGGGAAAGGGGAAAATGGAAAAGTATATTCAGACCATCTTCCAAGAAGAGGAAAAAAATTTTCTTCTCAATAACAGACTAGCTGTATATTTTCTGAATAAGAAAATAAAATTGAAATCTTGCTTCCCTCTCTGAAGCTCTCATGATATCAACTTTGGTTAATATATATATATTTGGTTAGTATATGTAAATATAAATTAAATTTCAGCCAGTGAACTTCCTGTTCATTCAAAACTAAGAGTCAGTGCAAGCTATGTACACTGTCAAACAATGATGAACTAGGGACATCCCTTGATGTACATGCAATGACATCGCATCAGTTCAGCAGGATGTCAAGCCAACCCAATGAGAACTTTAATTAGTGAAGCCATGGCCTACAGGAACTGTAAAGGGGGAGTTTATAGAAGATACACTAATTTATTTGCTGTAATACTGATTAAAATTTATAGCTAATTCATCACAAGGGGGAAGTAACTTGTCATATATCTAGTGACTGGATAGCTGAGCTGAAGTCACAGCTTCATGAAGTTAAACACTGTTCAGCCACTGCTTTCAGTGGAGCCAGAGTATTGCTTCTGGGATCTCTCTGGCCAAAGAATAACTTCCAAACAATTTTATTTAATAGTACCCCTCTCACGGTTACACTAAGTAATCCTTAGTTCTACTAGAAGAAAATCATCCTGAAGCTATCTTCTAAATTAATGTGTAAAACATTGCTGGTCTTTTCTCTGTCTTCAGACTTACCTGGAGAAGAAGTTGATGTTTCTACTTCAAGAGAAGTAATTTTCAATTTAACTTGCAGTATGGTTTTGGTTTTTGCTTATAGATTTGGTGTTACAAGGCATGAAGGTTTTACCTACAACCTTGCACAAGCTAACACATACATCAAACGTAAATTGGTATTAATTCAATTTTAAAATGTCAAATAAAAATGAAATAGCTTTTCCTTCTGCCATCCTTCCTGGACTGAAACCCCCCTGATGCCATGCATGTGTCCCACACCATGCTTCCCTTGGTGCCAGCTGGATCCTGCAGGACACGGACACTTTAAGTTAGTACTCCTGTGACAGATATAATTTTCCACTTATGGCTTTCTTCTTCAAAAGATTGTTGTAGAGCAAGATCCAGCAAGGGAAAGCATATTACAGACATCTTAGTGCCTTAGCTAAAGGCACTGAGCTACAAATCAGACTTGATAAACAGCAAAATCCTCAATGCAGCCGTCTCAGGATCACCCACGGGAGGAACCGCGACATGGGGCATCAGGGCTAAGGGACAGGAGCCAAGGCATATGTCCAAGAGGAAGGCCAGCGTGGAGCAAGAGGGCATGTCTGCCTCCACCCTGCCCGTTCCAGGGATCAGCAATAGTGCAAGGAGCCAGGCTTTGGTTGTCCATGCAGATGGCGTGGAGGTGTACGCGATATATTTCAACTTCCTCTACAGATGCTGAACTTGGGTGTTGCTCTCACCTCCGTCAGTTGACAGCGCAGGAACCCAGAGCCTCATGGGTGAAATATCCTCTATACGTGTTAGCTGAGGTCCCGCACAATTCTGCTTTGCTCACGACAGCAGTCATTTGTCTGTTCGTGCCCTGTGAACATCTCTGACTTACCGATGCAGTCTTGCAAACGCAAGCAAAGCACTCGGATCCTCCAATACAATTCTAGAAATAATTGACTTCTAGTCCGAGTTCTGTTTTATAAAGAGGTTGGAGATAGATTTTGTGGGCTCTGCAAGGAATCTAAAGCTGAAGACAGTTCTACCACTTTTCAATAGCACTAAAGTGATAAATCTTATTTTTCTTAAGTTGGTGTTAGGTGCACAGATCCTTTTATAACTCTAGTCCCAGTGTGCATAGCTGTTGGCTGTCTTGAAGCACAGGAGCTTTGTCCCTCCCCAGAGTCATCTGGAGGTGGCTCAGGGCAAGAACTGGTGATCTGGTTGCCTCTCTGAGTGGGCCAGTCTCTCTCCACTGATTTTGGAGGCAACCTTCTTGGTGTCATGAGGCTGAAACTGGCATCTGAAAGGTCAATGTGGGTTTTTTTGGAACTAGGAATGCATTGTGAGGCAATGGATTTGGTGCCTCAGTGGCCTGTCTTTATGGCTTTTTGTCTTTTTGGACAACTTTACAAACAAAAGTGCTGCTTAATCCCGTGAGCTGCGACACTAGAGAGAGAAACTTCCCTGAGTGTCTGACACCAGCAACTGTCCCTTACAGAAAGTTCTTCCTGCAGGAAGATATATGCAGAAAATACCGGAATAATGTCAAAGGTTTCACAACCTGCTCAGAGATGTTTGGCAAAAAGCATTATTTGCCTGTCCCTACCTTTCAAAATAAACTTTTGATAAGAAATGTCCCTATTCAGCCGGGAGCAAAGCACTAATTAATTAACAAAGAAAGAACTGGGGGAGTTAGAAACTATTTTAACTTAATTAAATCTCCATTGAAAAATATTGGTAGTAGGAGAAATAAATCAGTGAATAAAGCAATGGATTTAAATTTCATCTATTACCCTCCTCACTTCCTTAAAACTCAATACCGTACCTTGAGTGGAACAAAAGCAAAACATAACTCAGACTCAGGAACATGCAACTCAATTTCAAATTCTTCACATAGCACTGGTACATGCCAGTGATATATAAAATGGAATATATACATAAAACTATGTGCAACATCCTTTTCAATTCTGTTATTTTCATCTGGTTTTAATGCTGGCTGCAGCAGACAAAAGCAGAGAACTAGATTCTGATTTCACATCCACACTGTGTGTGTCTGGAAGACAGAGTACTTGTGTGGTGACTAATTATCTGAGATATGGAGAAATACAGGATTTCTAAAAAAGATCATAATCTGGCTTCAATAGTTCTGCTTGGAAATACCATTTGCATTGTTGTGTTTCTGCTCCACACATTATTATTCTCAAATCTTCTAAAGAGCAGCCTTTCATGTTGTACCTTATCAGAGGAGCATTATTACAACACAAAGGAAAACAGAAGAGTGTCCTGTTGATACCTGAATGTAGAAGTACACCAATAATGTCATGTAGTAATTTTATGTGCATTTCTTTTTATATAAATACATTAAAAACATGTATAAAATATATTTAATTAAAATACAGTTGTAAATATAACTTTGTGAAGGTTATTTTTCTGGAATAAAAATCCTCTGTGCCCTCAAATACGGAACCTTTTAGAGATGGGGAAAGAGCCATTAAAAACAGAGCTTTACCACTCAGCCCCAGTGCTGCTGTGGCAAAAGAGAAAAACAGATTCACAGTGCAGGAGACACTCCTTTGTAGAAGGGCACTCTGAAAAATCAATACGTATGCAGACTGCTTTTTAGGAGTCCAGGGTCTGAAGGAGGTCATTTTATCTCCTTCTCCACTCCTTTTTTTCCCCTTTTACATGAAACAACACATTTTGCTTTAAAGAAATCAAAGACTTTCCTTTGTTTACTTGTTTTTGGTTTTGTTTTTTTAAAGTAGCTTGGATGCTTCAATGTTGAGATTTGGAATGACAGATGTCTCTAAATTAATCCTAAACTTTTAATACCAAACTTCCAGTTATATTATTTATCACCAATTCGTTATTCTCTCTAAATGTTTGGGAAAGTTAATTAAACCTTGCAATCTCCCTCTGAAATATCTCCGCTCAATTTTCCAACAAGTAGAACAGATTGATGAAGTCTAATGCTAGGAGAAAAAATAATCACATGGGACTTGTCAGAAGCAAATGTGGCTTTCTAGGACATACTAACTATGCTGAAAACAAATCCTCAGAGCAGAAACCTGAGCTCTCCCTGCATTTTCCTGCCGCCCTTGCCCAGGGACGGGCAGCCTGCGGAGGCTGCAGCAGGTCTGAGCTCTGCGGGCGCTGCTCGGTGGGCTCCCTCCTGCCCGCTGGGACTCTGGCAGCTGCGACCTCCAGCCGTTTTCCCCACTGGGACACCAACTTGGATCCGTCTCCCCAGACAAAAAAATCCCACAGATGCTGCAGGAGCTTAAATATGTTTTAGATTTTTGGCTGAAATTAGGCAGGGTGTTCAACCCCATCATTAGAGGAGTACTGACCGACAGATCAGCCGGATGATGATATAAACCTCATGTCCTTATGCAGAGGTGAAATTTAAATTTTTGTGTATTTTTAAACAGAAATGGGCCAAATGAATATATACAGATGTGCTTGCTGTGTATAGCTCCCAGGTAAACCGATTCCCCTCGCAAGGTCTGTGAGCTGCAGATGTGCAATGATATCCAAAAGCCAAATATTATGGTCACGTACAACACCAACAAAATCAAAATTACACCCCTTACAATCGCTTAAATAAGTTCTGGCCAACATCATTAGAAAACCCCCTGAATAAATCGCTCAATGAAGAGCAGAGAAAGCTGCCATTTGTTAGAATAGAACTTCCTCCAAAAAGCCAAAACCTACAGCTGGAAATAGATCTGTCCATAACTTGTGCAAAACTGAAAGCCTTCAACACCTCTGCACAGTTGCACCTGGGTCACCTTTTTTTTTTTTTTTTTTTTCTGATGTAAAGCATATGTTTTATTTAAATTTATTTACCTTAGTGAATGAGATATCCTGTCAAATGAGCCATGAAGTGATATATTTGTTTATTGAATTCTACTGTAGCATACTCCTATTTTTTATTAGATTTGTTTCAGCTGAACAGATGTATAATTATTATTATTACTATTACTATTGCAGGCAATAGCAACAATTTCAATATTAAATCTTACTGACAGGCAATAATTACCTATCCTCTAGGAACAGGCATAATTTCAAAGTGACAAATGAATAAGAGGGCTGGCCTTAGAATTCAGAGGTCTCAATAAACACCATGCATCAGTAGCTCTGGAAATTATGATGACCTGAAGGGAGAAACTAGTGGCTGTTTCATGTAGTTTTGCAGTAAAGAAATGTTGCTTAAAACAGTTATGAAACAGTTGGCGTTTTTTCACCTCACAAAATAGATATTGAAAATTTAGTTCCAAACTACACGAATCCAACAGAGAAAAGATATGGAGGTACATACAGTCCTCAGTCCTACTCTTAAATACAGTCCAAAGGGGGATGAATTTTCTCTATCAAACTTCTCTGCTATCTCTTGTCAGACTCTAATTCCCTTGCAGCTACTGCAGCGCTGGCTAACTTGCATGCAGCTGCAAAGGAGAGGCAGCACTGAGCCTCACGTTTCCTACCCATGGGGCATGCCAGTATTAAATGAGCGTTTGCCTTGTGTTTGCTATTGTGATGTTGCTAAGTCAACAGAAGCAATGAAGAAATTGTTTTTCTCGTATCCTGCTTGAGATGGAGATGATTCAGATGTCCAGGAACTGTTAGGTCTCTCAGGGTAACAAGTTTCACCGCTTGCCTTCTAAGCTTGGAGCTCATCAACTGTTGCTGCTCTTTGCTCTCAAAACACACCTGTTTTGTGGGTTTTGCAGGCAGGGCTGAATGAAGTTTGTGGATTGCTTTACTCTGAAAGTGTGAAAACTGTCTGTGCTTTGGTATTCACTACAAATATGTTTTGCAGCGTATCATCAAAGGCAAAAATACAGTTTTTATGATTGAAAAGTATTGGGAGTCCACTAGCTCGGCACTGAAAATGCAAAGACATTTCTTACAATACCAGCCTCCTACAGAAAAAAAAAAATTGTTCCCTTTATTTAGTCTCTCTGGTCCTAAAATGCCAGTTGTACTGAAAGGGAAGTTTCTTCTCCTTCAGGATCTTTGAGCAACTACTAATTCACTTGAAAAGCCTGGCAGAGGTGGAAGGGGGTGAGGGTGGTTCTGTAGCTCCCCAGGGAGCTTTTTGGGTCACTAACTGAGGTCAATATGCCCCTACAAGTGTGGCTTAAAGCCCACCCGAGTCCCTTCTGTTTTGTTATATGAGCATCTACTATTTTGTTTAATGGCACAATATGGAACCTTCTGCTTCATCCAGTTGGGACGTTTATGGACAAGACCAACAACCTTTTATATAATATTAAATGAGAATTCCTGGAAGAAGGGGAAATATTATCCCTCTGTGGAGAATGTATGTACTGGGATGCTGTTATCTGCCACCAGGGCAGTTTTGCTCATAGGCTGAACTAATCCTGGTAAATGTTTTCTGTAGAGCTGCTCAAACCTTGTAATTTTGAACATTTTCAAATACGCTTTTGCTGTGGCTTTTGTTCTGAAATGGAATAAAAAGCCAAAATTACAAAAAATTGTTTTGAGTGCATCAAATCACTGTTTTGTTAAGGGTTTTCATTTATTATTGATCTATTATTAAACAATAATTACAATGTATAACTATAAAATAATTTTTAAAAAGAAATATAATCAAATCAGAGCATTCTCTGAAATGCTTATTACCAATGTTTTTTCACTCAATAGTCCTGTTCCTGTGGACAGATGCTCTACCAGAAACGGTACACTGAATCTTTTCTTTATCAAGCACAATGCACATTCAGAAGATGGAACAATAAAAAAGAGGATTTATAGGTGCTTCAGGAAAAATATGTTCACTGAGCCCACCAAGAATTTTTAAAACAGAACCCACATGTCTTCCAAGTGTAGGGTAAACTGACAAAAGTATGATATAATGGTTTTGTGATTGGCCTAATTGGAGAGCAGTTTGCCAGCTTAGTTCTGATACAGGTAATACAAGGCAGTGACCGGACAGTGAGTGTTATGCTTCTCAGGAGGGAGGGTTTGGATGGATCGGTCACAGAGCACGAGGCAAATGTTAACATTCACCCCAAGCTACGCGGCAGCCGTGGCCATGACTGCACTAGGCTGACTTCTGACTCTAAACACTTCTTCCATTAGGCCGCTTGGATGTGGTAAACACAGGGCAAATCCAATCTGACTTGCTCTAACAAAATGTTTTGGATGAGCATTTTAGTTACTGAGTTCCAAATATTTTGGATTGTGAAGTGAGTAACTAGTATATTTGAGGAATCACTGAAAAAGCTGGAATTGTGGCTTATCATCCGAAACTGAGGACACTCAGTTGATTTAGGGGATATGAAGCCCTGAGACAGCTTCTACTTGCAAACCATGCAATACAAGTTTTATCAGGTTGCCTGAAATCCATCCCTCTGAGCTACTTACACACAAAATAGATGGAAATTTAGAACTCAAATATTTCAAGAAGATTGTAGCATTTAATGTCAACATTCAGTCAAGACAAACCTTTGCCTTGCCCAGGCCCTGATACGCTATGCAGACATGCTTAATATAGCTCCATTGACATGTTTGCCTCATAAAAATAAATAAGCATCTGTGAGATAGCTGTCTGCCACTGAAGAAGGCTCCAGTTCCATCAGCAACTAGGGTGTGAAGTCAAGGCAAGGTCATTTCCTAAATTATAGCATAAGGAAAATCCTTGTCTCATGTCATTACTGACACAGTGACTAAAGCTTTGCAACCAGCAAGCCTTGGCCACACAAACAAGAAAAAAAACCGCTGATCTAGTGTTTTCTCCTGTGAGGACAGAAATGCAGTGCTCAAAAAATCACAAATTATTTTTCAGCCTGGACTCCACTACTGTATAGGGAGTCTTATGGAAGATACGACTAAGTTCAGAGAGTCTCTGGATGAAATCATGGCCCTAAAAGTCAGTAGTAAAACCGTTGTTGACATTAATAGGATCTCACCATCTACATCTCAGTCCCTGTGTACAGTTCTGAAAATATACATAGCTGCTTGAACTCTAAAAGAATACCTAACTGAAGAGGAAATCTTTCTTCCTATGTCACTGGGAAACTGCCAAGACCTAAATATAAATCGTACTAAGCAATGACTAAAGGCAGACAGGAGGAGAGCAGATAAATATTTAAAGAATATAAACATGAAGGACAGAGAAGACTTATTTATCAAAATAAAAGGAAAGAAAGGAATATAAATAGGAGGAGGTAAGTGAAACAGAAAAAGAGGGAGTGTATGCTGTGTCAGGCAAACCATAACCAGAGGAACCTCTGTGGAACAGAGTGAAGGGTTGGATTTGGAGCCTCATTACTTGGCACATTTTAAAACAAAACCAAACAGAAAAAGTTAAATAATGATTTAAGAGGAAACCATCCTGCCCTGTCTGCAGGGGAATGAGATTACATCTTTCATTAGTTGCTACTTTGCTGCAGTGACTGCATCTCAATAAAACATGCTTTTAAAATTTTTTTCTAGATTTCACTGCTATGCACAAGTGTTTGGGAGACTGACTGTAACAGAGCATTTGTACCAGGATTAATGCCTGCAACATTATATTAGAATATTCCAGCAAAGTGAAAAAAAAAAAAAAAAAACAAAACCAAAAAAAACCCAGAAAGTAAAAATTCGTGTTGGGAATGGACTTGAAAACCCTGTGAAAAATAACCATTAGCAGTTTAGCTTTCACACAGTGCTTTTAATTCTGATATCTCAAATAGCCTTATCCAGAGCCTTGGATCACTAGGGCTGTTACCCTGTAGGTGGTAGCTGGGAGTAGTGCAGAGGGGTAAAGCAGCTCCTCTGGTACCACCCGGCACAGTGGCCACCAGCCCTGTGACAGTCCTTCCAGTAATTGCTCAGCAAACCATCCTCCTCACACACAGGGTGCAAACTCTCAGGCTTCCTCAAAGCTTCGCTTCGGAAGTTGCTTGCTTTGTCCTACTGTGAAAAACTTCTCTCAAACCCTCTCATGTGATAAACTCTCTATAGAAAACTAAAGAACAAGTATGTCATAACAGAGAGGCAGGGTTTCTGCATATTTCTAATGAAGATGCATGTAAGGAGTCCCATGACACTGGTAAATCTCATGTAGCGAGGTCAAGTCTTATGAGCACCTCTGTTTTGCTCCCTCGGTCTCACCTATAGCCACCCTTCAAACCCCTTCCATCCCTGCCCCGGCAGCAGGGCTGAACAGCCTCACTCCTGCCGTTCCCCTTCTCTACCAAGGGAGCTGAGCTGCCCTATTCCCTCGCAGCACCCTCTTGGGTCCCAAGCAGAAAGGGGCAGGAGGAGGGGTGATGCTTTGGAGAAGCTAGCAGAAGCTATCACCTGCCTCCCAAAGTTGCAGAGAAGACTAGCTCTGGCCATGCCTCGCTTCCACCACAAAACTCTGTCTTCCCCTAGAAATGACACCTGGAGCACGTGCTGCCCGTGATCCATGGCCCTCCCTCTTCATGGCCCTCCACTCCTCCACTTGCAGTTTTGCCCTTCTTATTGCCTCTCCCTTGGCTCCACACAGCAAATCACATCTCCAAGCCTGCCACTACCCCTGATGCTTGGCTCGGGAGATGGCAGCTTTCCTCTGCCCCAGAAAGCTGCCCTTGGGAATCTGAGGGGCACCAGCTCGCCCGGGGACAGCTGAGGGGCTTCTGAGAAATGGGGATGTCTGGATTTCAGTAGGTAGGAAAGTCAGCTAAGTGAAGGCTTTGCATTTAGTGGGATGGTCTAGGAAGAGCCTCTTGGCTTCGTTGGTACCAAGGTCAAAATGTGCTGCTTAAGAAACCATATTCTGTATAAAAGTCTGCTCCTGAGGGCTCACTGGAGCTGCTGAGCAAAGCCACTGGCTATTTTCCTGAACAAAGCAAGAGAGAAAGGGCACAAGCTGAGGCCCTACCCTTTTCTCTTTATGGGGAAATTTTCCTAGGAGACAGAGATAGGTGGTAAAGGTGATCCAAATGCAAGGAAGACCATGTAAAAACAAAAATACAAAATAGTCCTTCTAAATGTACCTTTGAAAATGTTTCTTTCTTATGACAACATGCAAGGGTCAAGTTAGTATCTGCATCTATTTACATCCTACCTAGCTGTACAACATTAATAGTTTACATTTTATAGCTTATTGTATCTATAATAAAAACAAAATTGAAGTGATCAGCATTGACAAAACCTATACAGCAGTACAATCCCATAAACCTGAATCTTTCTCTGAGCATGAAAGGCAGCTCTGAGTTAACAGTATTGATGATGACAACTGACCACTAAATGGCAATTATGTCATATGGCACGAATGAAATCTGAAAGATGACTAGGGACACAGCACAATTATCTGAGCAGTTCAGGCTTTGCCCAAATTTACAAAAATAATCTACTGGTGCTGAGAAAAATGTCAGTTAAATTACTGTGCCATGGAAACCTCTCGAGTGTTTCAATTGTAGTCGCATGCAGACAGAAAATGCTGTAGACGAAGTAGAAAGGAGAGGCTGTCGTTGACACTGACTGCTTGTCTCTCTTTGAGCATCATCAAAACCTCCAACTTGGAGCAAATGCCGCAGCCACGAGGAAGCCGTAACTGACATGTATAACCCACACGAAGAGTACAGAAACACGGAGAATAATCTTGTTTCCGTTGAAACAAATCCCAGATAGTAGTCTCCCACACTGTGCCATCAAACTTTTATGGAGAGCCAGCTGAGTGCTAGCACACCTCCAGCAGCAGCTGTGAACAGAACGCCTGGCCAGCTGTTTGGTGAAGGCTCCAGCTGCAGTGCTGTGAGGCAAACCGTCGCCAGCGCGGCTGACCCCCTACCCTCTGCTGTCACTCTGACTTAAAACGGCATCAAGTGGCGGTGCTGACCTCTCTGTCAATCTGTCCTTGTGCTTGAAAGGAAATAACATTTTTGTGTTGTGTTATGGGAACCAGTAAAAGCAGGGGGGTGCAACTCCCAAGTGATACATACGAGTTTGGTTTCCAACCAAATATAAATGCACTGCAGTCGCAGGCAGCTGAAAATGGTTAAATGGCAATTATGTTGGATGCTCCAACTGGTGCAACTTATTCAGTGAACAGAACAAACAAATGCTTTTCATATAGATAATGGATTTGTACCACAGCCAAAGACTTTCAGAGTCCATCAGGGAGGTTAAAAATCTCAGGGATATTTAGTTATTGTATTTCCAGTTTAGCTTTCCACTACAGCTACAAATCTATGCAAAAGTACAGTTCATAGCTCTGATTATTTCAAATAGTCAATGCATTATACAGAAGAGACATTTCCTAATAATTTCTTGGTTTGGATTCTATAGCCATTAAATTCCATAATGCAGCAAACCGCACTTATGTGAGGAGGACTGTTAATAACATCTCCATTAATATCTGACTATTACTTTTCATAAGGACATCGAGCACTGTGAAGAGGAAGCTGGCATAATTATGTTAACATTACAGATATGGAGATTGAGAAGAGGAGCAGCAGTAATCATGGCTGGTTTATGTTCATGCAGCGGTCTGGTGGCAGAGATGTGAGCAGAGCCAAAGTCTTGTAACTCCTAAACTGTGGTACCAGCTCCTATATTAAACAAAGCCTGCCGTGGAAGAACAAACTACATGACATAAATTCACAAGAGATGAAGACTAAAAGCATTTGAGCCTGCATTTGCCAAAAGAGCAATTTTTCTCTTCCTGTAACTCATGCAGCCTCGTGGTACCAAAAGAAAGCTCTTGGATGTTGGGCAGGATTAAAAGGCTGCCAGTGGTTCATTCACGTGCTGTGCAGCTGACTCAATGGGTTGCCAGCAATAGCTTCTGTTTTTCAACAGCGGGTTTCTTAAAAATAGAAGCATTACAAGCAAACAGAAAGTTTACAAAGCTTCTTGAAGACAGTGCAAGATAAACGAGACACAAAAAATTGCAAGCCCCAGGACCAAAACAAAAGAAAAACAGAAAAGCAGACCTTCACATAAAGATTCTCATTTGGCCTACAGAAAGGCAGAAGGAAAAGGGCAGCAGGCAAGATAAAACAGTGACCAGTGTTATGTTGTTACTGGTAAATCCTGACTAGCCTGGGTACGTCCTGCCCATGTGAGAGAAGGAGAATGGAGACTGACAGATGCAGACGACCATGAGGAACTGAAACCACCTTCCAGAAATGCTGCTGTCTTGAGCAGCAATACAAGGAAGAGCTGTATTACAAATTCTTCTACCAAAAGGTTGGCTTTTCCTAGGAACTTTCTCTGGGACTCCCCAAAGGAACAAACATTCAACATCTCAACAATATGATCACTCTGCTGTCTTTGCAGCAGGGCATTTTTATCTGTTCAATTAAAAAACCTGAATTTTCAACAATCTGCTTGGTAGAGCAAGGGTACTGCTGCTACTTCTGTCATTCTGACTTACTTAGTGTATAACTAAAGACATCTAGAAACTTAGTGTATAACCCAGACATCTAGAAAAAATGAACCCTGAGGAAGGAAAGGAAGATACAAGATTCTCAGCCTACAGAAGATGGAAGCTAAACATGATAACAATCTTCAAGATGTGGAAGAAAACTGCAGAGGAAACTATTCTCAGCAGAGAGGATGTGAACTAATGGCAAAGCAGACACAGCTTGGGACAGATGTTAGGAAGCATTTTCTAATAGTATGGATAGAGACAGTCTAAAAACCAGTTAGGCAAACATATATCAGAAATGACACAAAAGCATATCTCTGCCACCCTAGGTCAGTGGTGGTCTGCAGGACTTCTTAAGGTGCCTTCCAGCCTACGCTTTAGTAGCAGTGCAAGGCACGGGATGCCCTCCGAGTATCCCACACCAGTGGGTTCACCTGGTGCAGAGCCAAGCAGGGACACAAGTTAGGCTTCCAAAGCAGACCCACTGAGCCTCTGTGGTTGTCCTGGGGATCAGCCAGACCTCACTCCCAGGTGCCTGGTCCAGGCAGAACACTGCACACAGCCAGCAGTGACTGTCTCACTCCGGACTCATTCATTCAGCTAGAGCTTCACATCAGTCTACATAGATCTTTTCCAATTAAACTAAGCTATGCTTTTCTCTCCTCTCTCTGTGCTTTCCAACTATTGCTGGTAAGGGGTATGAGGTCCAACAAGGAACATTGCACCTCCCAGTCCTTCCCTGGTAAAAGTGGGTTTTCTACAGATAAAATGGAATTGCACCACATTTGTCAAACAAGATAAACATTTCACTCTTGGCTTCAGGACAACTGTCTGTGTAGCCTCTCCATTCCTGAAACTACACTAAAGGCAACTAACAGCAATCTGCTACTTGATAATAAAAAACATCAGATGTGGTCTTTTCCATAAAGTGACAGCCAATTTGGGAATAACTGCAAATAGCTGTCATTAGATACGCAGTGCAATGAATATAACAAAAAGAATAATTCAAGGGAAAGAAAGCAGTAGCGAAAGCCCTTGATCAAGTCTACTATGGGCACTGTGAGGTATGAGTTTGGGTCTGAAAGTTTTTTACTGATGGCACCTACAGGAGCTGCAGTTTCAAGTGTCTCCATTGCTACTTATTCACTATGTCAAGCACAGCAGGATCAGGTGAAACTTTAAAGAGATAGATGGCAAATTGACTGAAAATTACAAGGTGATTTGGAAAATTGCTTTTTACTATCAAAAAGAAATTAGTATGATGGACTACTCACTCCTGAATACAACCAGCCACCATTCATTGACTGGCTGGAATAACCAGGGGACATATTCAGATGCAACCTGCAAGAGCTGCTGCTTTTTTAGAAACTTTAAAGAAGTCATTCTTTCCATATTTCATTGACAGAAGAGTGTGACTCAACAAACGTTTAGAACAAACTTGTATAATTTGATCACAGGTGAAGAACATATCCTTTCTGCCAAAGAAATCAGCAGACTTTTCAGTGCTCTCTTCCTCTGACTTCAGATTTGAATCTCCTTTGTGGTCTCTAGGGAATCATCATATGAATACCTGAATAATGCAACACTTTCAGCTGCTGCTAACAGGGCCCATGGAACTGCTCAAGGATTAGAAGCCAAGGGCGTGGGCATGTTAACTTAGCAAAAAGATGTAAAAATTTAAGAGAGCTCTGTGCTACACCTAGTGAAAAACAAAAACAGAAGTGCACTCAATGTCTTCATATCAAAGTCTGAAACTCTGTCTTAAACCTCGCGTAAAGCAAGCAGTGTAGTGAAGCCAGCAATATATGGAAGGCAGCAGTAGGTGCTGGGACCTGCGGTTGCTCCACACGTGACCACACTTTGGTCCCATTGCCTGAATGCCCATGAGAGGCTGGAGGGCACTGGGTGCCCTCCTGGTTTAGTTTCATCGGGAGAGAATTTAGCTTGTGTGCTCTGAAACTTGCTTATGTGCTAGCAAACCAAGGCACAGCAAATGGAGATGACTGGAAGAATTGCTTCAAAAACCTGGCCCAAGACAAAGCACCAATGCTGTTGGATGCTAGGACACCCAACACAGTTTCTGCTACACCACCGAATTTCTCATAAAGAAGGCTGGGGTTTGCTTGTGAGTTCTGTCCTGTGCTCTCTTTGGGGGAAAATTAAATGAAGCTATTTCAGGTAGCAACATACTAAGCTGCTGAAGCTGTGTTCCAAAGGAACATATAACTATGCAGTGAGCTATATTTTGATATTACTGTAATAGCAAATTTGTACTGGGGCAAATGCGTGGACAGGAAAGAACTGGGTAATAATGGTGCATTTACCTACAGCATGTATGACAATTGTACAAGTGTGTGCTCCTATGTGAATCAATCTGTCAGGGAGAAAGATAGGGAGGTTGATTATAAATTTACCAGTATTTAGGCGAAGACTCAGTAATCCTGTTCTCATTAGGACAACGGGAAGAACTTGCTATCTAGCAACCTTTTAACAAGGTGACCTCATACAGAACTCAACAGCCAAAATTTTCATGAAGAGAAAGCTGAATTTTCTTTGGTACCTAGGAAAAGAGGAACAATGGTTTTTTGTGTAAAAGCAAAAGTAGCCAAAATGCTCCTGTGCTACAAAGCAGAGAGCATTTTTATTATCCAGAGTTCATTTCTTGAATCTCTTAACAGTGGGAATTTTGCCTGATAACAGGATCTTCATGATGCACTTGGCATTGTGAAGAGGCTATAATTTAATCAGGACTTCATACAATGAGGAGTCCCACATGGCTCGAATAGAAATAGATGATAAAAATCTCTAAGTGATGCATGTTCAGTTTATATTTATAGGCGAAACTTTTCCCTTCTCATCCAAACCTGAATCCAAACACTGTACAAAATAACTAAAAAGAATTAAGTATCTAACCCAGAAGCTACAATCTTGATGATCACAAATCAATGTTCTTTAGCAAATAATATGAAAATAAACTTCCAGCAATGTTTTTTTGTAATTTTTAACCTGTCCAGTCTGCTGTATCTATAATATTTGCTGACACACAATGAGCTGGCTGCCTAATCACAGTTCATTTCTTGAATGTACTGTATCCTTTTGTACTTCAGAAAGCAAGCTCTAGATAAGGTGACTTTTTAGGGGAGGAAGAAAGAGGTGGCCTGATGTAAGAAGCCTTGCAAAGGCACTATAAAGCCACAACCCAGTAGTGACCTCTAAGTACTGAGAGTTGAGTATCTTCTTGCTTTCATTTTCAAAACTCCCATGGGAAGAAAGAAAATTCTGCTTCCTTAGATGACAGCTACTAATTCCAGATTGCTCCTAAATTGTGATGGGCAAGGTTGGCGCATTCTGCAGCTCAGCACAAACCTGGAGATCTTCCCCTTGACTCTTAGCCCACAAAATGTGCATGTGAATGGGCGAGGACCAGACAGTGTCCCAAGATCATTGCTGTGTGGCTGAGCACATGCTGACTAGGCTGATCTTTACATTTTAGAGTCATTTGTGAAATATACAGAGGAATCAAATGTTACTGTGCTTGTCCACACGGAAGTTGCTATTTCCTTCCCAGATTGAAAATTTAGTGTATGGCTATTTGTGGAGAGGAGTGAGTCTATTTCTCAGCTGGATCTTTAAGGGGACTTCAGGTCCAGCAATGGTTTTTTTGAGCTCAGAGCCCTGACATTTGGAGAGTTACAAATCTCAGAGTAAAGAAGCTGTACATAGGCAGCAGTTCCCAAGGATGAAGAGCATGCAGCCTCCCCTCCAAAGAGCAGGGTCAGGGGACCTCTGCTGTGGGGTTTGGACTCAGAGGAAACTGGATGTGTGGTCAGGACTTTCCTGGTGAACTGTTTACAAGAGGATAATAGGAGGCCCAGGAGGATATAAAAAAGATTGAAGAATAAGAAAATATATTAAACTGAAATTTAAAGGGTAAACATGGGTGAATAACAGGGCCTCTCACCAAATACAGGGGCTGAACAAAATAGGATGAGACACCTTGAAAAGCCTGGCACCAAAGGGTTAGGTTTATCTGAGGCTCTGAGTCCTGCTTTATAAAGTTAAATTGTCCTCAGTTTTTTGTTTGGTTGGATTTTTGATCCCTTCAAACCAGAGGGAAACCACTGGAGTTCAGTAACTTAGATCTAAACACCACAGTCATCACAGGGGAACTGAGTTGCATACAGAGGAAAACTGAATAAGCTACTTCAGTTGGTGTCCAAACAGGGAAGCCACTACCACAGTTTTATCAACGGATAGAAATCACAGTCCATCCGTTGACATCTAAGCTAGTTGTTCAGTTCAGTGTATAACTAATATCATCGACCTAACATCCCTGAGAACACCACAAGCTCTCTGTGAGTCACTAAAGCTGCGCTCACTGCTTGCTGCATCTATAACCATGTCATGCACTCAGCACAACTGCAAACGCATAAGCCTACTGGCTTAGACTGAAGGGATCATGAACTGCAAAGCACTTCAGAGCTTTTGACAAAACAGATTATCATTTCTAAATCGCATAAGCAGAAACAGGTAAACTCTCTCAGTTCTCAGGGTCAAATAGCTTCCAGTTCTGAGATTTATACAGTCCATTACCAACAAGATGGGCAGATGCAAACTACTTCCTCATGACCCATCACATAAGCTTTGCCAGATCATCACCGAAATATTTACAAAGTTCATAAGCATTATGTCAGTGAATTATGGCTTCATGCCACTTTCTCTAAAATTGCATGTCTCCTGGAGTGATGGGTCTTTGATTTTCAAGCTCCAGAGGCAGCCCTTACATTCCAGAACAGCAACTTGTTGGGGATTTATGAGCACTTCACGGGTGTTTCATGAGGCTTACATTGTAAACGATATAAACAGCTATTGTACACAGAATCCTGAAGCACATCCAGTAAAGCTGATAGAGCGTGAGACACCTTGAGAGAAATACTGAGTGAATCAAAATAATCAGCCTGCCCTTTCCCTCTGTCCCAGATTTGCTGGTGAATACAAGGCACACACATACGCAGAATAAGCTGTCCCTGTTTTCTTTCTGTTTCCTCAGTCTCACGGTGCATCCAGGCTGGGCAGCCAAGACACACTGATATATAAATCTATGGTTTTAAACATATAGACCAACTTTATTCTCTTTCTTTTTTTTTTTTTTTTAATCTAAAAATCTGATTTGCAAGGAAAAAAAAGTAGAGTGTAATGAAGACATGAAAGCAACATTTTGAGTTGGTGTTTAATAGTGTTATCTAATGACATTCTGAAAGGCAAAAGTCTCACTCTTGGAAGGTACTTAATGCCTAAGTATCTTTCAGCACCTGGACCCCCCCAAAAGGGTTTATATTTGCAGAGGTAGCTGTTATGGTATTTTAATTTAATAAATAGTGTTTTGAAGTCAGATGAGTTAGTTATACATACATGCAGCCTTGAATCTAATGTATTCACCATCTGGCACCTAATATATGTAACATTCTCAAACATTCTGGACAAGGTTTTCCTAAAATCAATAATTAGAATGAAATGCTTATCTAGTTTCTTCAGGAAGTTCTCTGTTTTAAAAACCAGATACCCACAAGCTCCTGCAAAAGGCAGTGAGGCATGAAGGAAAGAAACTTGTGTGCGATGCTCTCATTTACAGCCGAGAGGAACAGTGGCTTTCTTGCTTTCAAGGATCCATGCTGTTAGAGGTGCTTATCAGATATACTCTACATTTAATATAAATCTTCATGAGGTAAAGATTAAATGCATTTTCACAAAAGTTTGTGTGTACAGCATGTGCTTCTGCAAACTTTTACAATCTAAACTGGAATAGTTTGGAGTCTAATTCTCCCTTCACAGCAGGAGTGGTTCTGCTGTTTAGCATATATTTTCAAGATTAAATCTACACATGCAATTGATCTGAAAAGCCTCTTTTGTATCAAACAACTTTTTGGAGCTGTAAGTGTTTGAAGAGAGCTGCTGTTGATTGCTATACCCTTCTTATACTACCCTTTGCTCTGGGTGAAGTTGGGATCATGCTAACAAGGGACAACTACCCTGGAAAGAGGCAGGAGGCAGTGGAGTCACTGGAGGAAGCACCGTTTTGTACTTCTGTTTCTTGGTAACCATTATCAGCCAGAGTCAGGCTCCTGGAATAGGGAACGCTTTGTTAGGATCCACTATGGTTTGTTCTCCAGAGCAAGCTATAAAGCTAGTTTTAACCCATCACTCCTGAAGGCATTTAACTTCTTCACATTCATATTTATCTGGGTTTTAATACTTCAGACTAATCCAGAAAAGAAAAAACAATTTTGCTATCCCCTCCTCTTTTCTTTCTCATTTCTCCATTTTACAGCTTTTGCAAATTTGTTTCACTAAAGAAAATAACTGCTATGATATTTAGGACTGTGTGGTCCTGTCAATGGGACTGGCAGTGAGAGCTCTGACTTTCTTGCCCCATGTTGTACTGTGCAGAGTGCATCTTAGGAAGCAAAATAATTCAGAAATTTGTCTCATAGCATGCATTTCATCAGTAAACACTGAACACAGTGCTAACAAGTACTTGTGGCTTTGCTCCCATTACTTGACATGGTAATAAATACTTCACATTGGAGTAAATTCCAGACTTCTTGAGCGTAGGTAGGCAGCAACAATTCAGCACTCTCACTTAAAAGATGAAATTAAGCTGTCAGAAATATTATCTCTGTGCCAAAAGTCACATGGAAACTCACAGACAGCAATCTTCATTGCTGCTCATCTCACTTGCCCTGTGCCAATGGGGTTTTGACTTCATTTTTGTACTTCAAGTTAAATAGCTGTCAAGTTTAACTTATTTGTAGGAACTAGTGTTGACAAACTAATTCCTACCAATATGCTAGTTATCTTGAGATTAATAGGAAATCCAGAGCTACTTGTCAGAGTGGTAAGTAGGCTGAATGGGAGAGAAATGCAGTCCAGCAGGATCACAAAGCAGCCTCAACTTTTATATCTTGTGACCCATGCTTAAGAAAACAGTAAATAGCCTGCTGTAATGACCAAGGGAGGAGAGAGGTGGTGGTTCTATGGTACAACAAACTGAGGAACTGCAAACACAGAGGGCATCTGGACATGCCTGTTCTTGATGGAACAGAGATTAAACCACTTCGAGTAATTTAAAATCACCATGTAAGTTTTGAGATTTCCTAAAATATTGCCATAATACAGATTTACTTTTTTTTCCCAGTGGAATCTAACACTACAGATTTAGCTATCAAATATTAAGTAAAAACTGTGTGTTTGGAGATGCAGAAGAAACCCTCTCCCAAAGCTTTTTCTGCTCAACACACCTCAGAGTTATACATAAAAAGAGAGAATACCCATTTTTCATCTTAGGTGAAAAGTTGTGGGCTCTCAAAGGAAACTGAAGAGTCTATGGTACACGCTGACATCAGAAGGATCACACAGCTCTTCCTCAGATGCTGTGCCTGGCAGGAGATGTCTTTCCCTGGTGCGGAAGGCTCTGAGAGTTGTGTCCAGCTCAGTTTGGGCACTTCAGGGTTCTGCTCTTGGTTGAGAAGTCAGAGAATCACTCCATTATACGTACTGTGTACACAGACCTGACCTTTTACTTTTTATGTATTACGCCCAGTACTATTTAAGTGGTTATTTACAACATGCAGTTCTGCCAGAACAAACTTTCCCATCTACATTCCAAACAAAAAGATCATCACGTCAGCACTGCTTCAAACTAAGGTTTCTTTGAAAAGGCTTTCTTAGGGGAAAAAGGCTGTGTAAACACCTGGTTTGCCACTTCCCCATTTCGACTAGTACTCAGAAGAGGTGCTGTGTCTGCCTGCCACCACCTGCTGTAACTCTACCTTGCAATTACTGGTAGCTTCATTCTTCATTCAAAATGATCTCGCTTCACATTAGGGTAGAAATTTAGGCTCTATACTTCATTGTGCAAACCCACATTGTCCAAAAAAGAGCAGAGATCTGCTCTGGGCAAAATGAACACTGTTCACCTTTTCTGCAAAAAGTGTCATGCTTTTGAGAGGAGAAAACAGAATAAAGTGCTAGGTCAGGGAAACAAGAAGATGACTGGATCTTCGTAACTCTATGGAGAAACACACAGTAAGTACTTCAGCTGAGACTAAACTTACTCCGTTTGCTTTTCAGTCCTCTGTTTTACTAAAAATTTCTTTTTGGTCTGAGTGAGTCTGTAGCAGCCAATGGCCCCAGAAGAGGGTGACCAGCTTGAAACATCAGTCATTTGACCCCAGCCTACTGGAAACCATGCGCTGACTGGTCCTGAGCTAGGAAACAGCATGATCTCAACAACCTCAGAATGACTTGTTGCACTTGAAAATATGCTCCCATGAATTTTCAGGCATATAGTGAGAAGCACCAGCTGGAAGGCCTTTCTGCCCAGTAGGAGTTATGTTTTACTTCAACAGTAATTTTAATTTAATTTAATAAAATTATTTAAAAATACTTATTTCAGTTTATTTCAGCAACAAACAGATACTGCCACTGTAATACAAATTAATATAAGCCCAATAAAAGTCATATAAATAACATCAAGAAAGTGAAGAAAGCACACAGCTAGAAAACTCCAAAGCCCTGTTTTCCTGTTCCCACATTGCACACAGGTAATGTTTTTGTGTACACTTTTTTATAACATTCACTACAGTGAGGCAGAATTTGGAGAGCGGCAGAAACATATTTGTGTACTCTTATATATCATAAGACAGCAGCAATACAAAAAAAATGACAAGTAAATGACAAAGTAGCACAGAAATAGAGACTGCAGTCACTGTCCTGATCCTTACCTTTCAGAGTTGCCTTCTTAAGTACCTTCATGGCATAAAGCTGACCCGCATCAGATCCTTTGATCTTCCTCACTAGAAATACCTGTAAAAAGCAGACACCTTGTGTAGGTGAGTACTAAACTTCCAGTTACAAGACTTGCTGCATTTGATAGAACAGATTCAGGGATTCTAATGAAAACTATTAGTTATAAGTATTTTGTATCTATTTCACCTGTAATTGGTTGAACTAGATCTGGAAAGCTCCATTTTTAAGCCTCTACTACCTCACAAAGAGAATATGTTCAACATTATCAGTTACCCTTACACATTCAATTAAAGATGGGTGAGTAGTTATAAACAGCGTGTGCACATCTCTTCATATTCTGACCAGTTTTACATGAATAAAAGGCCTCATTTGTGCTTAGGAATGTGCAGTGTCTTAAAATTACTGCCATCAATTAAATTAAGGAGAAAAAACAATTTGGCTTAATTTATGCTTTAAGTCATGAAGGGTGATTAGCCTAAGATATAACTGAAGCAAAAAGTTCATACAGCTGAAAATCTGGTTCTGCATACTTAACAAAAAGTAGGATTATTTTGATTAACAAATAGGTTATAAAGAGAGTCTTCCCTGTTATAGTTACCTTTGTTACATTTTTTGACAGTGCACATTTGTTATTGAAATAAAAGAAAATTGCAGCTAGAATTCTGATCTTTTTTGTTTTACTCCATGTAACTTTTTTGTATCTGCCCCTGAGTGCATCTGAGCACTAGAGGGGTAGTGAACAAAAGAATCAGTAAGTTAGTTTGTTTTTCAGAAGACTTTCAGTCTTTTAATAATTGAAAATAAAATAAATCATTTAGTTGATTCCCAGGACTCACTCTGCTGAAGTCAGAAATACCAGACAACAGTGTCTCTTTATCTTTTTTTTTTTTTTATTTCAGCACTTGTGTTCCTGGACAGAAGCAGAAGTAAAGACAAATGATGAAATAAATGTAAGTCCACATGCATAGCATATACTTATGAATATATAAATCAACAAAGGCTATATGAAATTATGTAACTAATGAATGTCTGATTGGATTAAAAAAATCTGTAGCAACTATTTTATTCATTGCCTTTTCAGGAGCCACGCAGCTTTGTTAACTGTATCCATCAAAAATATAAAAAGCCAAATAAAGAAAGGAGGAGGTCTGTTTCTAGCACATTATTTGCAAGTTGAAAGACTCTTCCTCCTGAAAAAAAATCTGTGATTTTCTCAAACACCTTTTGAGGAAAGGTTTGTGGGAAGGGAGAACAACTTTCAACAACTAGGTAGAGAAGCTGAAAAAAGAAAACAAAGGGTAAATTTTCCCTGAACACCTTAACCAGGGCTCTTACATTTGACAGCATCACAGCAACACTTCTACAATAAGATCTGACAGGTTTTTGGTGAGACTTTCCTTCTCAAGATGTTTCCTGTGCATATGCGATACGTATAGTTCCTCAGCCAAGCTGCCCTAACTAGCTGAGATTGGGCACATGTTGCTTGTTCCCATCTCCTGTTTCCCAGACTGATGAACATACAAATACCGCCGGTGCTCACAACTGTAGGAACAAACGATGAAATCTGGATGCAACAGGAACACATAAGACTTTCTGAAGTATTTTTCATTAACATTCATGATAAATTAAGCTCAGCTGCTCCAGCATTAATAGGAAGTCAATTCATTTAGAAGTTCAGCTAGACATAGAAATGTTGGGTTATTTTTCTGTCCAGCCCAAGTAAAAGATTTAATTTTTGCATTACATTGAAAGGGAGGAGGAAGTCAAAACTAAACTTGCCCAAACACTAGAGTTTCAGATGTATTATTATTCTGTAAAAATGGTTATGGAATCTTCATCCAAAAACCAAAACCCCAAACCCTTAAGATAATGATTTGAAACAGTACTGCACATAGAACAGCACAGCATGCTGCATCTGCAGAAACGTTAGGATTCAGTTCTAGAATACCTTATCTGCCATGTAATCTTGCAAAGCCTGTAGCACCCATATTGCTGTAAAAACAAAATTATCAATTTACATTACTAGTCATTAGTCAGCTGTTCTCTGTAGCATGGGGTAGGGCACTTGTTTGCATTCCCTCCAAAACAGATGAGTCAAGAACACTGTGTGCTGTTTCAGAGGACATCAAAATAATCATCAAATCAAAAAGGAAACAAAACAAATGAAAATGCATTGTACTGCAAAATGATGTCATCTTCTGATTATTCTTAAAGGTAAAGCTACATTGTTCTTGAAACCACCAAGTGGCCCTAGAATTTACTTGACTGGTTATATTAGCTATACTATACTAGTTTGCCAAAATAGCACAGTCATGTGGCTGATTATGACTTTCAATTTTCTAGTTTGATATGCATGCAAACACCTCAGGTTATTAATACCTGAAATAGTAAAACTCCCCTAGCTGGAGCAATGAGTATATCACCCAAACCCCAACCTAGAAAGCTAAGCAAGTGCTGTAACTTTCAAGAGTGTTGAGAGCACTCCCTCTGACACAAAAGGCATCTTCTCTAATTCTCCAAGAAATTATTTAGACCTCAGGTGAACAACTTGAAAACCAGCTGGTTTGCATGCCCAGAGACTTAGAGATTTGAACCAAATACCAAGGTGATGAAAATTTAGGTGGTTGGAGCCTGCATAAGAAACACAGAGTAGACTTCCCTTCTCTGTGTCTTTGCTGCTCTGGGGAGCTTACTGACCTGTTTCACATAAGATACAGAAAGTAATTTGTAATCACACAGAGTTCAGAACAGGTATGTTGTCCATACTCACACTCTGATTCCCCAGCGAACTGGGTGGAACATGTCCTAGAAGTCAGATCTTTTGGGAAGTGATGGCAGAGACTAAGCATTTTTCTTATAAAATGACTAAATCTAGAAGGCCAACTCAAACAGGTAATAATGAAATACATCAGTACAATCTAATATAGCTAGTGAACGACTTCTAAACTCATTACAGCCTGAATCTGAATTCTGGCCATTCTGCCTCTGTTACTTGTGCAAAAGAGATTTCTTCTCTTTTCTCCTTCTTGTATTGAGTCATAAAGTAAAACTAACTTTGAGTTGTTTGATTTTTCTCATTTCTTTAATATTTAAAGCTTAAATATTCTTACTGAGCTCTCAAGAAATTCTCTAGATCAAAACTTACTAGTGAACGCTAACTTTCCTGATCTCTCTCATCTCAGGGAACTTTTAACAGACTTGCTAATCAATATAATTCTAGAAGAGTCAAGAAGTTGATAAATCTCTCAATATAGCTTCTTTCAGGAATAAAACTAAAGGCCCTGATTCATGGATAGTGTGCTCAGCTTTGTGCTAGATACCTCAGGAACTTTTTGGTATAAATCAGTTCTTCAGGTTTGCCGGAATGATCTACCATTAAATTGAAGGCTGGGAAATATATTTTTTAAACTCCACAAAATAATACACTTAAAATGATAAGGACTTCCATACCTGGTTTAAATTAGGCTCACTGTTCCACAGGTTTCAAAGTCTTATTTATTGAAATCATGGAAAGAGTTTAAGACTGAACTGATGACTCCTTCTTTCTCTCTATCTTTCCTTCCTATTCGCATTTCCAGCTGACACATCCTGGAGAAGAAGTATTGCCTTTGGGATTAAGAAGAGCCTTGGACTTAAGATAAAAATGTTGTTTCTCCACAAATTAGCTTATGGTCATACAGGTAGGATTTTTTTCCTCCATGCTCTTGCCACAGTTGCTCTCTTCAACAAGGATTGACTCCAGGATTCTCTCAGCAAAGTGTATGGGCCTCTGAGTGCGGCCTAAAGAGTAGTCTGGGACTTTAAAATGTGCTTGAGATCCCATTTGTCTTCAGTGGGGACTGGGCAGCTAACTTCTTTAAGCCTTTGAATGTTCATATTTACATCCCCCCAACTATGCAGCAGTGTCCATTCACTTCCCTGGTGGGTAGGTGAGAAAGAGGAGGGGAGTCTAATTTTATAAACAGTGAGGCTCACTAATGCTCACTTGTGCTCATTAGTCCAGGTCCAGAGCCATAAGCACTATTTCCTAAACTCTTTTACATACAGGGATCCAGCTAAGAGACAAAAGTGTTATTAAAATGAAGATAGGTTTGGGCTTGCTTATCTGACTTTACAATATAATTTATAGATGGATAATGTTACCAGTGTAAATGAACTCAGAAAAAGGACGTGACATTTTCAGTGTTACTCTAGGTGATTAGATGGCATTAAAAATTACCTTTCCGTATGAACCTTGTCCTAATACTTTCAGCAGCTCAAACTGAGAAGGATCTGCTTTTTCAAAACCTTCCTTCACATGATGACTGATGTCTATTTCCTTCACGATACCTTCTTCCTGCAAAAACAACAAAAAACAAAATCCCCAAATCAGAGCTGTTATCCTAAGGAAACAGATTGTTTATTAAAATCTCATATTCTGGGATGCTACAATCATGTATAAAATTTTGAAAATAGAAACAAATGCTTGTCCAAATATTCCATGTGCCTGTTACTGGCTGGGGAGGGTAATGTCAGGACATCCAGGCCTGCTGCTTCTGGTTATTGAGCCTCAAGATATGACTAGGTGAAGATAGAATATGTAAGCTGAAACACAAAAACACACTTGAGGACTTGGTGTACCCATCACAGACCTTGCTAGTAGAGTGTCAGGTATTCAGATCTGTACTATAGAGGCTCCAGCACACCTCTCTCCACATACTTTCTCATTCTCCCTCAAAGCATCATTTAAGTCCATTTTAGAAAGCTCCCTTAAACTCAAGCAACAATTCTTCTTATGAGTAGTCAATAAAGAAAAGGCAATGATATTGGTGGTTCTCCCTATTTACCCAAAAGAATAGAAAGTTACTACCAGTAACCTTCTAAATAGAAAACAAATTAATGATTTAGATGTGAAAATGGGGTGGTGGTGGGAGGAAGAATGACACATTTTCTTGCTTGCAGGAATTAGCTTTAATTGCTTTGGGTTTTCCCGGTTCTTTCATTAAAATATTTCCTTTGTCAATAGATGCACATGCCTCAAAGACACCAGTTGAACTAGGACTTTCATCTTGCAAGCTGTGACATATGGCATTTGTTTAATGTTATTTTGGCATGTTCCTCTAAAAAGAGAGTGACTGGGTCATGTGAGACCCAGAGGGACTATATAGCGTTTTCAGCAACCCAGAAAGTCATTGAGCTGAAAACAAACCTGAAAGAAAGGACCTGCTCTTCAAGGACACAGTGGTGAGGAAAGACGGTGTTTACACACCTTTTTATTTCTGTGGTGTTTTGTACACCTGCATTTGGGCTTTTTTTTCTATTCAAACTACTTGTTCTAGCTTCTCTACAACTAAAATGTGGATTGTGAGTACAAAACCTTTTTGTTTAATCTCCAGTGTTGCAGGGAATTATTAATTTATATATAGGTTTGAATATTTCTGCACCCATCAGAAATAACTGGAATCTCATAAATATTATTTTTACATTGAACTTTCCTGCAATTGTCCTTTTCCCTCAAGAAAATATCTTGACAATACCTGGAAATGTAACATTTGTTTCCCATTCTTAAAAATTAATATGTAGAAAATAGAAATAATATTCTAAAATTAAAATACATTCACAAAACATTTGGCCAAAATACATTAGTTTACTAAATAAGAATAGATTTGATTCCCTTCTCCTCCAGAAAAAATGTTATCACTTTCTACCAGCTGTAATTCATCTGATGCATGGCTAACATTACCCAGATTGCTCTTTATACTGCCACTTCATCCCTCCTTTTTCCTACCCTGCCTCTTTACACTCACATGCTTTGGAACGGGGAGTATACGCTCTTCTTGGTTTGGAAAGCTTCCTCTACTTTGTGCATGATACCAGAATCATGGAAAATAATCATCATCTCATAGAAACTCGTTTTTCTGATCCTAATTCCCGTAGTTTAAGGTTTGCCTGAAAGGAAATGCTTGAAACCAATGACTAGTTTTCACAGAGAGATTTAAAGGTTTTCAAAGTGTGTAATTGCCAGGATCTCTCATCTTGTTTTTCTGGCTTGAATTGCTGTGGGAGACAGAGCATCTTCCTGGTATTAAAAATAATATTTTTTTTTCAGTTTTTTCTATGTGAGAGAAACAATAGTAAACTGATACAAATTCAATGTACTGTATTAGCTGTTTCCTAATGAAACCAGGAATTACCTATGCGCTGTTATCAAAGGCTCCACCACATTCTGAAGTGATGAACTTTCTTATTGAGGGACATGCATCTTTAAGTAAACTGCCTGCAGCTGAGAAACTTGCACACTGGTAAGAACATTATTTTGAGCTTATCGCACCCTGCCACACTACAGCTTAGGTGAAGTATCTGGACTGCAGGACTCACCACCCATCGGTTACTCACTAAGGCTAAAAATTACTCCCCATAGAGCCAGGCTGCTGAATCACGTCTACACCAGACCTTGTATGCTTGGGAGCTTGTTCTCCACTGAGTACAGGAGGAGTTTGGGAGGAGGCGCTTCTGCAGGCCAGTCGCTGTGTGTAGACACCCCTCTGACAACCATCATATGATGAACAAACCGCATGACCTTTTCTCAGGTGAGTGTGGCTTAATGGCACGTAGTCACCATTTCATGATTTTGCCCACCTCTTTCACAGCAGCACAGCACAACAAGGACCATCCACTGCAACCAGGTGAAGCAGGATGCGGATCCAAGTTTTGAAAATGTATTCAGGAGACAAAGCTCTGCAAATAAGAAACTAACCCTAATTTTATGTACACCAGATATCTTCCTCAGATTTACCTCTCCTTTGAGCTGACACCTCGATTGCAAAATTGTGGATGAGATCTACTGCAAACAGTGAAACCTTTTTAAGTTCAGTTAGATCATATTTCAGCCTGAACCATGGAGTCACTTCAGCTACATTTGCAAGCTTAAATAATGAGTGAGTTTCAATTTGTTCATTCATATTAGTCATCAAAGTCACAGGCCTACAACCTTAAGCATTTTTCTTACGGTATTAATAAATTTAATATAGCTTCTTTAGGTTCATGAAATGTATTCAGTTACAAGAATATATTGGAAGTATTAAAGTGATGAGAATTCAGCTTGCGGGAAGAATGCTTAAAAAATTCTAGTGTTCCCAGACAATAACACAATTAATTCATAACTTGCAATAAAAACAACACTTTAATTACATGCATCTTTAATTAAAATTTCAGAAAAAGATTATTTTGAAAGAATGGGACCAAATGTAAGTCCTTGCAGTGTTTATCAGAGAAGCACAGATTTTAAAGATGGAAAAAGCCTGTTAGATTACGTGACTTTATAGAAATATAAAAACTTTGGTTATAAGGAGTTTCTGGCGGTCATTTAGTCCAACACTACTGCCCAATATATCAACAACACTTGATCAGACCATATGGTTTTTGTCCACTGTGGTTCTCAGCATCTCAAACAATGAGATTTCTATTTGCCTAGCTCAGAAATGCCCACAGTCATGTCGAGCTGCTTACTCCACGGGTCCTTAGGAGGAAGCAGGATATTTATCTAGGAAGGTAGGATTTCCTGTGGATTTCCTGTGGTCTTCTCACTAGAAAAGGGCAGCAAAGCAGCACTGAAGAAAAGCATGCCAGACAGCTCTTTTTTCACTGACCGTCACTACAGCAGCGTTACTTGTGAGCTGTCCAAGAGGCAGATAGTGTTTTAGCTAGTACGACAAATCAACTTCCCTCTGGAGCAAAAAGCCAAACTATCAGTACTTGAGACTGAAGGTGGACACAGCCCCTTGAAGGAAATACACGCTGGTGTGTTTTGCACACTTGCATGCATTTGACTTGCATGTATTTCTATATGCTTATTACTTATTTTGCTGCATGAATTCTGGAATGACTTCTGTTCCTTTGCTTTACCTTACTAGAAAAAAAAAAGACAACCCACAACAGTTTTACAGTTCCCTTTTCATATTCTTATTTGGGATTTTCCCCTATAATGTATGTATTTTGAAGTCTCCTGATAATAAACTAATATGGAATGTGGCACAGTTTTTCTCAGATGCTGATGATCAGAGTGAAACCCAAACTATCAGAGCACAAGCACTGTGGGCAGATGAGCCAGCTATTCTTGCTCTGAGTTACATTTTAGGGACTTCTCTAACATGGATTTTTTTCACTGGTCCAGCAAGTGCAGCATATCTACATTAGGAATTTGCATTGCAACAACAAAACAGAGGCAAGAAATTCACAATACAGACAAAGCCTGCATGCTGAAGAAGCTGTTTTGATAGAGAGGATTTCACCATGGAAGAAACCATGAGCCAACTTCCAAAATGGTTTTGATCAGTGAAGCTGGTGGAGACAAAAATGAATGTTCCACAGTTTGGTCTTGCAACAGCTGTGCACAGCAACCCAGGCTCTTGCTCCCTGCTGATTTGTCCCGACACTGCATTAGCAGGAATGCTTGACTTGTTGAAGCTTAATCTTTTGTAAACTTCTCTAAATATTTATCTTTGCACAAAAAGCATCATCCTGTGACACAAGTGAGATGGATGTTCTTGGCAGCTTGAAGAAAGCACATGGTCAAGCAGCACAGACTAGGGGAGGGAGGGCAATTAACTGGAATACATGATGAAAGAGGAATGGAGAGTGCTTCTTTGTGCTAGTACAAGAAAGACTTATTCAGGGTCTGATTCTGTATTGCATAATGCACTTAAAGGCTTCCCCCTCAAGCCCCTCAAGTTGGGATAAGAAGTTTTGGATACACAAGTAACCCAGTATTTGAATGGGAAGGCCATTTTGATCTCCTTTCCTTTGGGACATAGGAGAAGTGTGTCTGTGTTCTTGCCCTGTGACTGTGGATTCCACAGACACATCTGTTTTGGTGCTTCCTGGAGGCAGCTGTCTCCTTGTAGCACTGATGTCAGCTCACTTCCAAAATTTCTTCATGCAGACCTTAGAGAAAGGGAGGCACTAATGCTCAGTGGCTGCTGGAGAGCAACCACAGAAAACTTTTCCAACTGCAACAATACTTCCTGACTTACTGTCATGTGTTTGAGTAGGACTGAGAAGTGAAGGGGTATAGACCTCGGAATGGGGTACAAAAAGTCATGCAAAAGGGCAGGCCTTCCTGAAGAGTAGCTCTTTTCTCTTCAGCTGTACAGCCTTTTATCTTGCCTGCTTCCTGGCCTCTCAGCAAACATTATGGAAAGAATAACTCATAGAAAACTGAGACATTTAACACCTCTTGAAGTCTTGTCTGGCTCCTACTCAACAAGCTTCTGAAGGAGTAGAAATAAGGTCATCCTCAAATCCAGAGGCCACCTTAATTGTGCCAAATATATTTCAACTGCATGCAAAAGCTTTCCTTACCGAGACTTCCTGAAATGGTCTGAAACATCTGGAGAGGGATCACTCCAGAATCAGCTACTTCTAGCAATGAACAGTTTTATGTAACTATATCACATGAGAGAAAGTTATGGTGCTAATATAAGGTTACTATTTTTTTGCAAAATCAGTGAGACAGGTTTCTTACTTTTGTTCCTGCCTGGCCATCTCCTTAGTTTGGACAGAATCAAGACTGACATATGCAGGCATGGCTGTAAAGGGTAAGCTTCAGTTTCCAATAAAAATATGTGCAGTTTTCATGTGCAAGTTCTCCAGCCTTCAGATCTGTTGGCTTGCATGCTTTAAGGGGCCTGAGGTCAATGAAGAGATGAATGAAAATGTGGCAGGAGGAAATAATAAATAATGATAACTCTGAAGAGAATTTATTGTTGTTTGAGAGAATCATTATTTGTCTAAAGCACATGCTCAAGATACAGACTTTATTTTGTTTCCAGTCTTGCCATTTAGCATGTTACCACCTGTGTTGGCTTTGTGTGGCAAGGTTGTGGTAGCAGGGGGGCTACAGGGGTGGTTTCTTTGAGAGGCTGCTGGAAGCTTCTTCCCCTATGTCTGATAGAGCCAATGCCAGCCAGCTCCATGATGGATCTGCCACTAGCCAAGGCCATGCCCAACAGTGACAGTGGTAGCACCTCTATGAGAACATATTTAAGAAGGGAAAAAAGTTACTGCGCAAGAGCAACTGCAGTCAGAGAGAGGAGTGGGAATATGTGAGAGAAACAACTCTGTAGGCACCAAGGTCAGTGAGGGAGGAGGAGGAGGAGGTGCTCCAGACAGCTCATGGTGAAGACCATGGTGAGGCACGTTGTCTCCCTGCAGCCCAAGGAGGTCCATGGTGGAGCAGATATCCACTGACAGCCTGTGGAGGACCACATACCAGAGCAGGTGGACACCCCTGAAGCAAGCTGTGACCTCGTGGGAAGCCCACGCTGGAGCAGGCTCCTGGCAGGACCTGTGGACCCATGGAGAAATGAGCCCACGCCAGAGCAGGTTTGCTGGCAGGACTTGTGACCCCATGGAAGGGAGCCACACTGGAGCAGTTCATGAAGAACTGCAGTCCATGGGAAGGACTCATATTGGAGAACTTCATGGAGGACTGTCTCCCCTGAGAGGGACCCCACGCTGAACCAGGGGAAGAGTGTGAGGAGTCCTCCCTCTGAGGAGGAAGGAATGTCAGAGACAACATGTGATGAACTGACCACAACCTCCATCCCCTGTCCCCTACACTCCTGGAGGGGAGGAGGGTAGAGAAAATTGGGAGTAAAGTTAAGTCTGGGAAGAAGGGAGGGTGGGGAGGATGTGTTTTTCAAATCTGGGTTTTATTTTCTCATTATCCTACTCTGATTTGATTGATAATAAATCAGACTAATTTTCCCAAGTCAAATCTGTTTTGCCTGTGACTGCAATTGGTGAATGATCTCCCCCTGACCGTATCTTGGCCCATGAGCCTTTCGTTATACTTTCTCTCCCCTCTCCAGTTGAGGAGGGAGACTGATAGAGTGGCTTTGGTGGTCACCTGGCATCCAGTCAGGGTCAACCCACCACACCACCTAATATAAACCCAAATCACAACTATTTAACTTCCAAGTATCACAGGCAACATAACATTCCAAAATAATATGGTTCATTAGGAAAGCACGCTTAAAACTCTGATATGGGAATAGTCAGGACAGGATATGATTGATAAAGATGAGGCCAGGTTTCCACCTCTGGTTCACATGTTCTAATCTGGCTCAACACACAGCAGAATAATTTTTGTCAAGACATAATAAGACTATTCAAATTTTGCCTAGTGCAGGAAATGAATTGCTGGCCTGTGTTCAGTTCTTTGAGGACAAGTATCAGTGTTAAAAAAGATGTATAGCAACATTTTCATTAGCCTCTTCCCAAGCCAGTCTCCAACAGCTGGAGTAAAATTTGAAAAAGAAATCTTCCATTTTAAATGGTTTGTAATCCAAGTTCTGGCTTCTGTTGTGGTCTGGAAAGATGTAAACTGAGTAATAATACCATAAATGGGTCTGGTTATTTTGTCCTCTACTCTCAAATTAACATTTGCTTTAGCAACAAAGAATTGGACTTACCGAGCCCTTAGAGAAGCATGTGGAACTCACAGTGAATTCACTGGACATTGCGCCAGGTCTGTATTTGGCTTTCAAACATAAGGTCACCTACCTTCTCAAAAGGTCATATAGAGTTAAATAATACACAATAATTTTTAGAGAGATTGGAATTTATTTCCCAGATCTTTCACAAATGTGAACAGAAAGTGTTATCTTGCATATGAAATTCAACCAAGCACGTCAGAACACAGTGGAAAACAATAACCTTAGAGCAATTTCTTGGAGTGCAACACTATCAGTCCCTGTTAAATGCAGCAAAAGTTTTTCTGAAGAGAACACCTATTACACCCTCTTTATCACTTCTCTCTAACTCTAAACCTTTTATCCTACATTCTTTCTTCCTTCTCTCTAATGCATGTCTCTACAGTTGAGGTTCAGCTGAAATCAAACAAACTAAACGTAAAGAGAGAAATCACAGAGAGCAAAGGCAGTGAATACTATCTGCTGGATAGACGGGTGTAGTTCATGAGTTGGAGGTTTGAGTATTCAGGAGATTTGGGTTCAATCTTTTGTGCTACCAGGCTTCCTATGTAACTTTGATGAATCACTTAAGGTTGGATTCAGCTAAATAAATGCAAGGATTTATAGTGCAGTGGACAATGTTTTGAACTGTCTAGCCGTACTTTGCAGTCAACAGAGAGAAGCAGGCGTTTCATGATTAAAAGAGATCAGATGAAGTCATACCCTAGAAGTGCACGTTCCCTTCTGTTGACTGTGAAGAAAACCTGAGATCACTTGCTGCGATGGGGGCTTCTGCCGTTGCATAAGATGAATTCATGTTTACTGTAAAATTTTGAAATACACTTAAATAGAGTAGTATTGTGGCCAGATTTTTAATGGCATTACAAAAGAGAAGATTGCAGATACACGCCATGGGAATTTTAACAGAACTTCTATTGAATTTAAATATTTTTCAAAATAACTTAAATACTTGAAACATCTAGCCACTTAAAAAATACTCTGAGGTGTTGGGAGCAATCCAGTTATCAGTATTTTGCAGGTCTGGTAAATTAGGCATTACTTCTACTTTGTCCCTAACCTGAAAAATAGGAATAGTTGCTTTTTACTATCTCGTGGGAATACTGTGAGAATTAACACAGAAAAGAATATGTGAAATTATCTCATACCGCAGTAATGGATAGCCGAATCATCTGAAATGTATCCAGTAACACATGATATCAGGTGGCCTACAACTGGTTTCTCCTTTAGCTCAGATTGAGACATCTTGGTCTTGAAGACTTGTGCTCTTTATCTGATGACTACAGTGTCTTTAGAGACTCGGTTCCTGACTAGGACAAAGACATACAGCACAATGACTGTGAAGATACATAAGAACCATCGTCCTATTCAAAGTGCAGATACACATGAAGTAGAGGGAGATGCCAATTCTTGTTCTGAACTCAAATCATTAGCCGGGGTAACTTTAATTTTTATGTTAATTATGGTGCAAACTGCAATAGTTTATGTGGAGTTGTAAGTAGAAAGAGCTCATAAAAAAAACAAACAAACAAACAAACAAACTATTGAAGCAAGGGGTTAAAAAAAGCAGAACAAAAGCAAAACCATCTGGTCACAAAAAATGCAAACAGTTGGCCAGCCTTACTCATACAGCAGCACTCTACAAATACTCATATACATTTGTGAACTTTAACAGAAACAGTCTCAAAATGAGTCACACCATTAAAGGACAAAGAACTCAGTTATATTGCTCTAAGCTACAATAAATAAGAGCAGCAACATTTTCATCAACATCCTACTTGGCATGGTTTGCAGGTGTGTCTTTGGCCTTTACATCTCAGAAGGGCTGTAAAGTCCACTACTGATTGTTTCTGCTGGTGATTAGGCAAAAGAAGAACACTTGCTGCTTATTCACCAAGGAACTTACTGCAAGTAAGTCTGGATGCAGTGCCTAGAAGAAATTGTTGTTACACCCAGAAGGATAAGTATTCTTGTTTCCTTAGGATGATGCTATGTCACCACTAAACAGGGTTGTGAAGACTACATGCAATAATAGGGACAGTATACCTCACTGCATTTAAAAAGGAAAAAAAAAAAAAATCACTTTATAGAGAAGACTTTCATATTTTACCCCCCACTACAGCTGAAGTCCTGGCTCCCAGGTCAGTTACGTGCCCTGCGTGCTCTGCTCTGAGCCACTCGCAAACTCTCGGTGAGTGGTGTGGGTGGCTCCCACTGAAGACCCTTCTGGGAGTGCCACCGCCGTCCACCACCGCAGCCTGCTCACCCAAGTTGCCCGGCGGCTGCTGCAGCATGCCAGCCCGCACAGGGAAGCCCTGATGTGACAGTCCTACTGTGGTGGCAACTCATCGTTCATGCACTTCCATGAAAGGGTACCGGTAGTCTCCCAATCCCTGTGTCCCAGCCTTCCGTCTGTAAAACGCAGGTAAGGCCTCCTTCCTTTTTCATGGGGTTACTAGAGTGTAAGGGCACTGGGAAGACTATGAAATGCTCATATACTATGAAATTAGGCTCAGGTAAGAAGGCAGGCAGACAAAAAGGTCTATCTCTTCAGAATACTATTCAAGAAATAGAAATACTTCCTCTAAATGGCACCAGTTCTCTTATTGTTCTGTTCAGCTGCTTCACAGACTAGAAAAAAAAATGCGTCCGATGTTTTACTAGTGCATTTGAGTGTGAAATAAAAACTCCAGCTGCACGAGGAAGATAAACTACTTAAGCAAAACACATTTGCAACCATTTCCTCACCGTTTTTCAAGTGATCCAACTAAAACACTGCTCACCATAGTGTAAATGGCACAGTAAGCAGAAAATACTGTAACAAAGCCCTGGTGCATTTGCATGGTGATTTTAAAGAACTGAATCACCTTTAATATTCATATTAAAGGAAAAAATATCAGATTTCATCTGGAACTGTGAGGTGGAGTTGACAAAAGGCTGCAATAAGAAATAATCCTGTTACTGAAATGTTGGACTGGTCAGTTTAGGAAAAATATGAGTCTGCTGTTTAAAAATGACTTGTAGGTTTTGGTAATTATAATTTTCGCTCGGAGAGGAATACTAGCTTACCAGTGTATTTTGCAGCCTCTCATTAATTAAATTCAGCATCAGCTAAGGGTTCAACCAGCTTGTACTTCACAAACTGGAATACTGTTGCTATTATGTTAGGAAAAAATGTGTTGTAATGAGGTTCATTATCTCAGTGGCGTTTTACAGGCAGAGTATTAATAGGGAAACGGACTAATGTGAGGTCATTATGGAATCAAGGCAAACACAAATTAGTTTTAATGCTACTGTTCACAGCTTGGAGCTTCAGTGAAGGCACCAAAGGAGAGAGAGTGATGGAACTAAATCAGGAAGAGAGAAGATGGCAAAAGCGCAATCCTACAGTGAAAACATGACAAGACTTAGCAACAGCATGGAGAGTGGAATAAGATGTGGAGGGCAGAGAAAAATGGGATATCAAAAAGGACACCGGACTTGCAGGGCAAGGGCAATTGTGGCCTATACTAACAGAGAAGTAAATTGAGAGAAGAATAGGAGAAAATTGTTTTAACTTTGCAAGCTATCGTAACTGTAATATTAAACAACTTGCAATGCAACTTTTCTCCTTTTTATGCAGCAGGTCAATCCTATCTAAATACCTAGTCATCTACCTGGGCTGAGGTGAGAGAGTACAGGCATGCACGTATGTGCTGGAGCGATCTGATGGGGAAGCTGGTGAGCAGCCCTGGCACGCTCAGAACTGCTCCCAAAAGAGTGAGAGCACAATAGGGACCAGGCTTCGCTGTACAACCAGCCCTGGGGTTCGGCCTTACCCAGTGACTCAGCTGGGCTGCCCAAACACAATCAAATGCTGTGAATCCAGGCTCTGCTTATTTATGTAGACTGGCTTCAATTCTTTAATTTATACAAAAGGCGCACAGATAAAATTTTAAAAAAAGTCACGCAAAGTACATGACAATACCTCATCTCATGCTGGGCTCCAGTTCCACAGACAAATATTTATCAAGGGATACTAGAACCGCATATTTATCTCCTTCAGTTGTGTACTTTTATTACGTCTATGGCTGGGACCCAGGTCATTATTTGCAGAACTACGTATTTCAGTGCCTAAGGACTGTTACCATGCACAAGTACCTGTCTAAACAGATTTTCATTAGTGTACTGGAAATCTGGCCCAGGACAAGGCCCATTGCATTTTGTGGTTTTGTGAACTACTAAGAAGCCTCTAGTTTAGCTCACGTCCCTCTAAGATTAACGTGGTGGAACTCAAAGGAATAAACCATTAACTGATTATCACATATCCTCTTTTCTGTGAAGACAAAAATTGTTTACAATGACAATGTTATACAGTACTAAACAGCAGCATGTATTATAAATACACACTGCATTGAAAAGATTTGTATTTTAGGAATGAGAATAAACATAATGCAGAAAATCCTGGAGACAAAGAAACACCTTCACAACATTGTTTGGAAGACTTTCTTATTTCAAAGGGCTCAGACTCCTATACCAATCTTGCCCTTTCGCAGAGATTTCCAATTTATAATGTGTTTTTGTGTAACAAAAGTGCATGTGTGGTAAGTTTGATGGTTCTCAGCTGATTGGGAACTTTATGATCTTATCATTACAGCTTCACAGGTGGAAAAATCAAAAGATTTACATATAACATTGTAAAGCCAAATTCCCAAATCCCACCAGAAATATTTTCAAAATTTTAATTATTATATATGTGTGGAAAAGAACCATTAAATGAATATGCTCAAATACAGAAATGGATCAACAACAGTTCAGCCAAAACTGATCTACAGCCTACCAAAGCCTGGAAGGATTTCTAGAATAGGATTCATCGAAACATATGAGGTAGCTGTCTAAACTTCTGTACAGCTGACAGAGAAATAAGTGCTTTTAGGCTTTGATTTGTATCAGACAAAAGCAGACTTCTAAACCAGAATTTAGTTAAAGTGCCCCTTTCTGCTGACTGTAAAGGAAGGCTATGCTGATGAGTTCAGATACAGATTAGTTCTCTCTTCCCACATCCCTTGATGGCTCCTTTAGCATCAGATGGATCATATGCTCTTTTCGAAAGATGTACGTTGCATTATATTGGATATTTCCAGGCCAGCCTTTCATCAACCCACCTTTTTCAGTATGGATTTTCTACAGTGTCCAAAAGACAATGTGCGATGCTCCGATCATTTCATCTTTCTGACTGGATATGTACTTGTACCAACTATTGCAACATCCTTCTGCAGGGACATTCTTACCTCATCTGGCTACTGCCATGGTCTGCCACCACGAATCAGAGAAATCAAGGCCCCTCTTGGACATGAAACTGGAAGGAAAACCACAGTGCTGTGGCAGACATCATGCCAAACTTTCACACTGGGGGAAGTTTCGATGAATAAGAGAAAACACCATCTTCTTCAGTCTCTTAATTCAAAATACATTTTTCTCTTTAGCACAATCCTTGCAGTATTTGGCCCACTAGATCCCCTGATATCCGCTAGAAGACTCCCAAGATAACTTAAACCAGTCGCAGTGCTCACCACCACGTGCCTGCAGACTGTGAGACATTGCTTTCAGCTGCCCTGCAGCTTTTTGACTCTGTCACAGCCATGTAAAGGGACATTTACATCAAATGCTCTTGGTTCTCATCTTCAGCCACTTTATTCACAAAAGTCCTATTGAAAGCAAAGGTACATAATGACAAAGAAAAGCAGTGGAAAGGAGCTCTTTTTGTTTAATCCATTTCTTTACAGAAGCCTCCAGGGTTTTAAAGTATTGAGGATACCAGTTTTAGAGAAAATTCACTGCTCTAGCCTACATTCTACAAGTACTTTTTAACGTTATGCAAACATGCAGAAGGTCAAACTGAGATTACCAAGTTCCTGACAAGTATTTTTCATTAACCTGTGGCTACTTCAACATTTTCCTGTTCTGGCTGAAAACTGTTATAACAAATTCACATGGCATCTTAACAGGTAGAGGATTTTTTTTTTAAAAATAAAAATTTATCCAGATGGCTTTATGGAAAGTTTTGATTGGCCTAGACTCATACACTTTCTTTTGACAACATATGCACATCTTCAGGGTGAAAGCATGACACAAAGAAATTTACCATGGAACAAAATGGTTCTGTGTTGAAAGTGGCAAACCCAGAGCCCTGATCTGTTCAGGCTTGCCAGCCTTGGCAGATATGTGGGACAGACTCCTTCTGGTCCATGAAGGCGATCCAATCCCAAAGGATAAGAGGACTCTGCAGTACCCTTTGCTGCACACTGTAAATGGACAAGGTGGGGAGAGAAGACCAACCTACTGTCCTACTGAACAGACAGATTTGCTCATACGTGATTACAAAACTACACCTACAAAAAGACCAGAGCACAGATAAAGATCTATATTATTTTTGATCCACCAACAGAGAGGTGCATAAGGCAACTTCATGATTTCTCCCATTAATGTATCCCCAAGAAGATGGAAGAGTTAAAAGCTGCTGTACAGTAAACTGTGCAAGGTTGTTCTTATGCTCAGAGCAGCCACAAAGATGTCTGGGACTCCTGGAAGAAGCTAACCTTCTATTCAGAGAAAATTGAATGGGCACACACTAAGGAATTCTTCCTATTCTAGTTTCAACATTCATTTTAAATATAGATTCAGTTAGTGACCTGAATAAAGACAAATGAACAGCAAAATACAATGTCACACTTCACACATGCATAATATAATTTTTTAATATCAAGCTAATAAAAGAAAAATGTTTTTGATACTCTATATGGTGGATGTTATCACACTAATAGTCAAAATCACCAACTGGCTCCACAGGGCTGCAAAGCCAGTGAAATCTTTAATGCAGCTGACATATAAAATTCTGAAGACGAAACTGATGCAACAGTATAATCACCATGGTTTCTTTTGCCACATAAAAAATTGGAAACCCCACTTGAACTCAGTATTCCTGTATGAAACACAGGACACCAAGCAATAGTTACTCCTGTTCCTTTACAGATAAGGCATTTATTGTGCTACTCAGTGAATCCTAGGCAATTATGGCTGCAGTAGATTATAGCCTTTATACTGAGTCTTATTTTATAAACCTAGCCAACTAACCATATCTGCACCACTTGTTACTATGTTACTGTTTTATAAATAATAGGAGAAAGACAAATGAATGGTGAGTGAAGTAATTCATTCAATCAGTAGCAACAGGAAGCTAAAATTAATATTATGGACAAAGGAAAACTAGACAATACAATCAGAAGATGACAAGTGAAAGCCGAAGAGGAAAGCTGAAACCACACAAAAGTTTTACTTCAAAGAAGTGTTTAATCAAACACACAAGTCCAGTGCTCATTTGTTTTCCCCATTTTCCCTGTCATAAACAATGAGCAATGCCACAGTTTTTCCAAGAAGCTATGGGAGGTAAAGTTTCTGTGATTTAAGCCAACACTGTAAGGAAAAAAATCTTTAATGTAAAACACAGTGAAAAGCTGATTATGAATTTGTCACAAATTTTGCATTGTCTGTATTCTTAAACCAATTTACATTTAAAACTGTTCTTTTTCATTGCTGACTACACAGCAGGGTCCTGCTGTGCCAAAGCAGAGTTCCAGTTTGCTTTGTTAAATGCTCAGTTTTCTCAAAAACATTATTTTTGGACCGTGTTTCTTCTGATTGGTTTTCAATGTTCAAAATGTTTCTTTACCCACAAAGGCTGAGTAAACTGACATCTGCTGTCCTTGAACTTTATCCAGACTTAATAACTGAAACTTTTTGTACCGGGCACTGTCAAAATCTTTAGTCCTCATAAAACTCTTATGCTTGTGAAGATAGACATAGATGTCATCAGTGAGTTTACATCAAGCTGTGTTACTGGATCCATCTGAAAAGTAAAGTAACAAGAATTACAGCCCTACACAGTTGCAATATCTAAACTTCCAGTTATATGAAGCAGTAAGTAGAGCTTGGTGACTTATAACACTGCTGTGTAAATAGTCTTCATTTGGAGGTGAGAGTAAAATGAAGGAAAAATTCACATCAGCTTCTAATTTCTGTAACGACTTTTATGCCAATAAGCTGTAACTATGTTTTAAGGACACTGAAGGTTGATTGGGTGCATTTATAACTAAGATTCCTGGAACTGCAGAGAGCAGAAGAGCAACCTAAACCTTTTTTCTCACAGTTAAGGGCACTGAAAATAGAGCCAGCCAACAGGCTGCAAGTTGACCCAGGGCGACATATACCAAAATGTACATTATTTCCAATTACTAACAAGAAAAACCTCAACAGATATAAGTATACATGTATCTACTGGGTTTTTCCTGAAACAAAATCAAAAGAAAATTTTTTTTTTTAATAAAAGTTCATCTAAAGACCTAAGGAGTCCATCACATACTGAAAAGCACCTATCAGCCAGTTAGCTACTGAACACCTCTCCCTCAGTAGTCACCAATAAAAGGCACATAATCCCTTGCAGTATTTTCTTCACCAACAAGCAAGCAAACCAGGTTCCTCCCCACCCTACCTGAAATCCTCCTGCATTCCGCCTTCCTTCCAGTCATCCCATCTCAAAAATTTGGGTCATAAGCTGAGTCTGGGAGAGTGCCAGGAGGAGGAGCAGGTCTGGGCTGGGGGGGGACTTGGGGTAGGGTGCAGCTGCAGGAGTCCGGGAGCCACATCAGCATCACGAAGGGCACAATGGGGAGATGAGCGGAGCAGCTGCCCCTCGGCCCATCGGCAGCTCCTCAACCCCAGAGAGGCATTGCCTCAAACAGGTCTCCAGTTGCTCTGCACTTGGGAAGCGGCAACCGGTCTCTTACATCCCAATTTGAAACGGAGCCGCAGGCGAGAGAGTTTGCAGCTCACATTATGTATAATACCCTGGAGAAGCAACATTAATGGAAGGAGCCAGGATGTGTTGTAATTGCGGTCAGCCCTGGGAGAGACGTAACGCAAAACACACGGGGCATGTTCCAGCAGCGCAGCCTCGAAGTGATGATGGGAGGGTTCGGGTTGTGAAGAGTCACACTAAACGAAGCTGACATAATCTCCCAGCCCGCCACAGCCACACAACTACTCAACACTGCAGGGTAATCCCTTGGCTATTATAAATGCCACAGAAATCCTGAGCAAAGGCAACAAGCAGGTTTGTAACCCGTGTGAGCACTGCAGACTGGTACCAGGGGAGCTCTCAGACTTGATCTTGCAACCACCTCCCAAGTTCATCCTGGAAGTTGGGGAAAACCAGTGACACTGCTGGTCTAAACTGGAGCCATTCCCCACCTTCTAATACGTGCATGGAAACTGCAAGCTGTAAACCAAGCCTGTTATAATGTCTACCTACTCTAATTATCTAATTATGCAGGATTGGAGACATGCACCAAACCTAAATTATATTATGGATAAAGTCAGGAGCAATAAACCTAATCACAGCATGAAAGATTCGGTTTAGACATCAGGAAAATCCTTCCCTGACAAAGGCAGAGAAACACCAGAACAGATGCCACTTAACATGTAACCAGCTTGTATCCTATCTCCCTTCAACTGCCTCTTTTTTGTTTTATCCTCTGATATTACACTCTTTTTTTTGTGTTTTTCAAGTGCCCACAGTGTGTGTACATGGCTGTAAATACAATAAATACTCTTAACAAATGGTGGCTATTTCAAGATTTATAGCAGATATTCAGGATCCACCTTATGAATAATGGGGTCCAGATCTAAAAAGACCCTCACTTCATTAACAGGCATAATTCTGATTTATGCTTTTTGCTCCATTACCAGCAATGTAAGTAGACATTTGAGAAGAAGCTGCTCTTGTAATAGTTTTGCAGGATCAGGCCCTAAAAACGGAGGATACAGATGGTGAACACAAGATGCACGCTGAGTGAAAACAACTCTCGCTTTCCATGGTGGCAGAATGCCAGTTAGTTAGAGCCTGCTGATGACGGTACAAGAAGAGGAGGAACTGTCAGGCATATGTGCCAAATTTACTCATTTAAAAAGTGAATTGGGCATCACCGTCTGTTGCAGCTAATCAACAAAATGAGTTAAGTGGGGCAACAAATTATGGCCCTTTTAATCAACTAGCACTGTCATCTCCTTTATAAACAGGGAGAGTTTCTAAATTTGCTTTCAGTAAGTTTGAAGCAGTAAAAGAAGATGGAAACATCCTGTTAACAAACTACTGGATTAATTCAAAGACCATCAAAGGACTTTCTATGTACTTTAGATCAGGATCAAAATACATACACAGCATCACTCCATGAAGGAAAGTCAAGGATGAAGAGCAGATTCATCACTTAGGTTTTTAAAAGTTATTTGAGAAAAGAATAGATTATTAGGATCCTGACTGTGGATTTCCAACAGTGTGAGTACACTGTATTGATGAAGTCATAAGGGTTTGAAGAATTAGGCCTTTATTTTACTTGCTGCTTGGCTGCATCAGTCTAGACAACTACCAAATAATGTTGTATTATTTCACTTCTTGTTGTAAAAGGAAGAAGAAGGAAACCCCAGAATTCCACCAGCTTATCTCCCTTCAGAATGCAAGTCTTCTCTGGAAAAGATAAATGCTACCAACTCCTTTTGTATTCAGAAGATGACATGTAAACCACTTAAAACATCCCAGCCAGAACTACAGCATTGTAGCCATTTATATTTTAGCACTCCTCAGTGCAAAAGAGCTCAGTTCCAGAATATAATGCTACAGAAAGAGCAACCGTAAACAAACTGGATTAAAAATAATCTTGGAAGTGGCCTAGGTATTTAAAGAAACCTTTCCTAAGGTGATACAGGTCTGAGCACATGACCAATTAAACAAAAAACCCACAAACCCAGATATATAGAAAATGTCTATTAAACTCTAGGTTTCATCCAGATTTGAAAGCTCCTTGCACAGGATACCAGCAGACATTGCAGTCTCTACAAAAATCTTTCTATGATATAAATCTTTATCAAATCCAGTAATTCAAAACTAATTAAACTGAAAGCCAAATGAGAAGCTGCACAGTTCACCTGGTTTACAAAAGACTCAGAACCTTTAGTAATCCTGTTAAAATGATTTGCCAAACAAAACTACTTGACTACAGAAGGTGAATACACAAACTTTGCTTATAAATGCATAATGTAACCGCCTGAGGAACAGCCCAGCATTGCATTAGTACTGCAATGTCTCTTCATTTTTGCTTTCCCTCTCCGTGAGGGGGAAATTAAATTCTCTTCAGAGTTTCCGCTGCTGCTGAAAAACATTTCAACAATCCAAACACAGGATTTACTCCACTGACCACTAATGCCAAAGGCCCCAAAACCACTTACTCTGAAAGAAGATGAGTTTTGCAATTTGTAACTGCATCTACAAAGCAATGAAAAAATTATGGTTTCTTTTTTACTGCCATAGAAAGGACTGCTTTGTACATATTTTTCCTCGGGAAATACATTGCTATAATTTTCCATTGGAGAGTTTCTGTACTGCTGCATTGCTAAAGTGACTGCAATGCTGACCTAATTTGGGTCATCAAAAGCCTAGGATTAATCACATGTCTAAAAACAAACAAAAAAATTGTTACATAAATTTACTTGCTTGATTATATGTAACTATTTCTATCAAATATTATGCAGCGTTCTTCAAAATGTTAAAATGCACAGGCTGTAACTTCTGCATTTTTTCATCTACAACAAATAAAAAAGAGTAATCTACATTTCATTTTTCCATATTGTTATTATCAACAGCATATGCACTGTGATAATCAGCCATTGCAGGATGTCAAAGTAACAACAGAATCATTAATGTAGTCTCAGAAACCCCTGCAAGTATTAACCTCGGATGCTGTGAGTTTAAGATGCTTGCTTATAGTCACACAGTGAATTTGACAAGATGAGGAGTAAAGCCCAAATTTCCTGATTCCTGAGCCCTATCACAAGACAACACTGATGTAATTATTAAATTTTAATTTAGTGGTCTGTACATTTTGTATGTCTAAATCTCCAGAGTTTGTAACATCAGGTATTAATGTTTTACTTCAGGTTCAAAAGTATGAAGTACACTAGAAGCTGGTTTTAGCTTAATGGAAATGAAACGGCCCATCTCAAAGCACTATGATGTTTAGAGCATGCTAATGCTTACAGAACCGTATGGAAATGTTAGGTATGCAGCTCTTGGGTTTGGTTACTCATGTCACCAGAGCTGGCAATGCAGTGCTCGGATCAGCTCGCGCAGGGTTGCCTGGGACGTTTCCATACAGCTCCTCTTCACGTGAGGCAGGCGTAACCTTGACCCTGCCCTCGCAGCCACGGCTGCCTTGAAACGCCACAATGAGAGCCCAGTCCCATCAGATTTTACAGATCTTCAGCGTATGCTCACTAGGTGGGATGAGTACCCGATGTGTGTGGGCCGGGGGTTACCTATCCTGCACTCAGAGGATATTCTGGTTTCCAAAAGATCAAACAGCCGTTCGTCAGAGGAACCATTATAGGATTCAAGTGCCTGCTCCTCAGCCCCGTTTCTGCTGATACAAATGTGTGCCCAACACGTCTCTCTGGAGGAACCCCAAATTGTCTTTCTTCAGAGATCCCAAGAGCCCCCAAATGTGGAGAGCCAAGACAAGCTGTGGGCACCCAGCCTTTGGAAATTCATCATTTGAACAGGTCACAGAAGCAGCATGGAGAAGCACGCATGCTTCAGACCACCATACAGGTGGACAATCCTTTCTGTGTCCAGAAATTACCACCAGTACTCATCCAAAACCAAAGTCTGCCATTCCAGAATGTTTGGCACATGCAAAATACAATTTCAAAATTTATTTGTAGCTTCATTGTCTTCATTGTGCCTTCATTTCTTTTGCCAACTGACTGTCCCTTCCCCATCTTTTTATTAAAATCTTTTCCCCTGACTTGCATGCTTTATTGGCCTTTCAGATCTTACTGGTCCTAGCGACTTTGTGGATTAAGCAACATCTGCTCAGATAAGTAGAAGAGAAGAGATTAACAAGTCAGAGAACAGTCATTGCCTGCAGACATTCTGAAAATAACCATCTCCACAAAACTAACAGGCAGAGCCATCAATTACAGTCATCCTAAAGGTAGACAGTATTTGCATAGAAAGAGTATTGTAATCTTATAAGTAGAACCCACAATGAAATAGGTTTCTCTATTTCCAAAACTGTCAATTCCAGTATTTCAGGAAATAAACAATGAAATCTCTGCTTGCAGTGTCACTAAATGTAGGTTGTGCCACGCTTCTAGTGATGAACCAATTCCAGAATAAGGGACTACTTAGCATAAGGGAAAGAAAACCAGAAACCTATAGCCAGTAACAGCTTCAGCTCTCACTGACAATCACCTCTTAATGAACTTCTGAGGCTACTTGCATATACAACAGCACACATGTGTTTAATGTCAGAGCCAGAGGCATCCAATTACCCCGGTTACTTCGATAATACTAAAATAAAGACATGTTTTCTTGAAGAACTTCAGCTCAACTGTAATATAAGAACACTTTTTAGCCTTGTTTTGTTTTTCATTCGAGGAATCTACTTATTGGAAAGAATATTGTACTCAACTAAGAATCTGTTGGAAATTTTATTTAACTATCTTGGATTTTGTTAAAAAGTTCATTTGATATATATATATATATATATATATAACTAGAACCAGTTTTTTTTTTTAATCAAGCATGTTTTGAGTACATTTTTTTGAGCTGGGGTTTTATAATAGATCTTTAAAGGATGCTGTAAAAAGTAATTTTCATTCATTTTAAAAAATTATATTTTCATCTTATTTCAAAGGTATATTTAAAAAAACCTGAGATGTTGCTTTTCAAGAACATCCCAAGACAAAAACTGAAAAATTATACACAAAATGCACGATATAGTTTTCAAGCAAAAATTCTGGGGAAGTGTTTATAAAATTAAAGAAACTTTTGAAAACTGTCATAAATGTTATGACTTAGTGACCTAAAAAACCCCAACTAGTTAAATAAAAAAATGTGTGCATGGCTAAGTAAGTGCAATTTAGATTAGATATTCTAGCAGTAAGCATAACCAGAGTATCAGGAGGAGATGTGGGTAAGGCTGAGATGGAAGGCACACACGCACACATATGCACAAAATCTTCCAGCTGTGTTGTTACCTCAAATTACATTACTTCATAGCACCTCTCTCTACACAGGGAACAGCACAGGACAGTCCAATTAATTCCCAAATTAGAAAAATAAGGCTGGACAGGACCACTTGCCCTGCCAGAGACCAGACTGGTCATGCTGCTGGAGATGCTTGAGGTCTCACGGTGTCATCTGGATCGTGCTGGTGACTAAATGCTTGTCCTGGGAAAGAGGCAGTTCATCGTGCTACCCTGTATGCAGCCACCTATCAGCTGAGGAGAACTCTACAGTCAGGGAGACGGGTACCTTGTATGGACTTTAAAAGGGGAAATCTTAAAGACCTCAGTAAATTTCAAATTCTTGGAAAAATCTGTGACAGCAGCCTGGACATGCCAATGCACTTATTTAAAATAAACGAAATACAGTAACCACAATGTGACACAGTTCTTTAAGAGTTGCTGCACTCATAAGGTCGTATACAGGGGTTTTCCCACAGAACTGGTGTGGCGTCAATGGCCGTTACAGAAAGTACAGGCGCTCTCCTTTCTCCCCAGGACTGAACGTGAGAGCTTGGAACAGATTCAGAGCCTCCTTGACCCCAGCTGAAGGAGCTGGTCAGAGCTGAGGAATGACTGCTGGAGATGGTGGGACCATGCCCTGTTCCCCTGTCTTCGGTCACGCCCAGCATCCCTTTCTGAGCTGTCTGCTCCCTCTTGGGCAGGGGGAAAGCCTGCTAGCACAGCAGAGAGGCAGAGCACTGATCAAGAAAAGCTAAGTGAGCTGTAAAGAGCAAACAGGTACAAGGAGTGCCATCTGGCAATAATATAAGGAAAAAAGCTTTAAGTGGCTTATATAAACCAGTGCCATAAACCCCCTGTATAAAGGCAACTAAGGACACCATCTCTCCCAGCCTAAGGTGCTGCTGGCTGAACACTGGAAAAAGAACAAAATTAAGGTTATGCAATGCCTTGCATTAGGCCCAAAGTAAATAAAGTCAGGACTTGCATTTTGACAGCAATGTGAACCAAACAAAGCTTGTGCTGCTGGGTAAAACCCCTGAGCTTCTTTCCATTGTCGTGGCAAAGTGGGATGGATGGGAGATGAGCAGGGGCTGCCTCAGCTGCAGGAGGCACAGGCTGTGCCGGGACACACACGGACCCCCCAGCCTCTGTCCCCTCTTGTCAGGCCTCAAGAGGCAGGTCCTCCACGGTCCATCTTACAGCATGGGCTCACCACAATGAGAAAAGCCCAGAACTGTTGGGGAATTAAGGCCTGAACTGAAGCCAGCTGAAGCCAGTTAATGACTTAATGCATTTTCACTCATACGATTGTAACACACTACGTCTCTGATCACCATCGCCTTTTGGTTCCTCAGCTGGAGGTAAACCTGTACTGTCCCTGACTTTTAAGGACTACTGAAACCAAAGATGAACACATTCATTCATTTCACACAGCCAGTGATTTTCCAAACAATCCTGGAGATTGAGGAGATGGCAAACAGACGTTCTGCTGCTAATGCTCACCACAAAACCCGGTGACCGCAGTTATCCTGTTGACTTTGTAACACAGAGTTGCTCAGCTTCAGTAACAGTGCCACTTACTGCCCTGAGGGCTGTGTGCTACAGGCCATTGAGGAAAGCACCAAAGAAGCTCGGAGATGTGGAGGTGCTTTGAAAAAAAAGGTTTATGCAAAAAGTAATTCACAGTATTCACCAACCCTTGAAATCCACTGAACCAAATTACTTCTAAACATACTTCTTCCATCTTTTTTTTTGCATATTCTTGTTTAATTTTCCCCTTCAAATAAGTTGGCTGGCCATGTGCAGCCTCTGTTAGTGTTACAGCAGTCTGTGCTGGGGAGCTTGTCGTCCAGCCTAGTTTAGTGGCTTGTGGGTGCTTGGTACTACGGCACCTTTCACATCAGCAACCATACCTTCCCTCCTGCTACAATTTGCCATGAAGAAGAGCTTTCAACTGCCAAAGCACTGTCATTCCCCCTATCCCTCAACCCAGGATAACTCCAGTTCCAGATAATTAAGCTGTCAGCAGAGCTGTGAGGGTACTGCCATTTTCAGAAGCAACCGCAATGTCTTTCCCAGGGAAAACTCCCATCTTCCAAAACTGGTGTCAAGGCCGGCACCAAGTGTACCCATGGTACATTGCCCAGTGGAAGTCTTCAACTCCCAGTCACAATCAACGTGCAGTTCAGATCCCTCTAAGAAAAGGGGAAAGTTAGGCAACTTTGTTACAGGAAGGAGCCTGGCACAACACTGGTTTCTCTGCAGTAGAGCTCCTGAAGTATTAATTGAGCTTTTTATTTTTCCTATGAGTAATACAATGTACAGAAAATAATATAGAAGCAGATAGTAGGCCATACCACATGTCTGAAGAATAGTAATTTTCACATTTTATTACAAGTATAGTTATACAAAGTTCACAATATTGTAATACTTTGGTTTTATCTGTTGTAGTCAATCACTAGTAAACTGATCCATCTTGACCCCTAGCAGAATTAAAGATTTTGGTAACTTTTCAGTAAAATAACATTTAAGTAACATAAAAATGCCAATTTCTTATTAGCTTTCTCTACAGGGAATTGAATATAAGACCAAAAAAAAAAAAAAAAGGCTAATTAAAAAACTGCTACTGAGTTTTAAAAGCTCTGTGCATTTACTTCAGATGATTGCTCATAAATTCAGTAAAACCCTAAAGATTACTCACATCTAGTAACATTATCATCAAGGGCAAAGTAACTTTCTTTTTCCTCTTACAGAGAAAATGGACTTATATTATGCTGCTAATTACACCTACACATTAAGTAACCATCCGTGTTAGAAGTTGAAAGCTATGAGCGAGTTTTATTTCTCATTTTTAGAAGATGGTAATCTTTTTGGATCACTCCTCAGACTTTAGAACCAGGGCTATGATTTTCCTAATGGCATCTATTAGTTCAATATCAAGTGCCCTTAGGATCTTGTAAAGTATCTTCTTTATTGAAAATTACACCCAATCTCAAATATGTTTTGAATAAGAATTTCTAATGGAAACAGAAATTTCCAAAATGGAATCTGACATATAAAAACCACAGTGTTATATTTGGGGTTCATTCATATGGGTCACTATAATTTCTAACATGAAATGAAATTCACTGCTGAAAATTTCTACTGCATGTTCCGGAAATATATTAGAAATTAGAGGATCTATGAGATTTGTTATAGCATAAGAATGAAAATGTTAACATCTAAATCTGTAATTTCTATCATGGATAAGATTAAGAGGAAGAGAACTCTTTTCTTTTTAGATCTGTATGATGCCTCTTAACCATTTATAATCCTTGGCCTCATTTTTCACCCACAAATATTAGCATAAACCATTCCACAGGAGGCAGCTACCTTTCCCAGAGGAAATTCCTCAAATATCCCCAAAATTTGTTCTTAATATTTGCTACTGACATTCCTTACATGCTGTTATAAATGCTGGGTGAGCTTCAAAACTTGTTGAGACTGCATGAACATCACTTGCAAAGCAGAACAGTCCTCAAGCCCTTCTGCTACTGTGGCAGCCCTCAACAGCATCACACACAGCCTTAATTTGTTGAGCAATATTCAAGCAAGCCACTGAAGAGAACAGTGTTAGGATGCAGAGGGCTCAAATGAAAACTTTTGCTTCACTACTCTTGACCATGTATCCTTCCTGAGAAAACTATCCACACATGCCAGATGTCCCTTTTTATCAAGGTTTTCATCTTCTTATTCATTTTCTTAAGGTCAAGCATGCACGTTTTCCCCGCATCCTCTCTAATACTTTAATTTTTGTGTCATGTGCATTGCATTGTGGAAAAGTGTCAAGATTTAGTTACTAGGAACTGACACAGAGGATGAATTACTGACAGGATTAACATTTCACTAGTAAAAAATAATGAGTATATCAAACACCTACTTTATGGGGGAAAAAAAAAAAAAAAAAAAAAGAAAGGAAAACAAAACTGTCCCTCATTAGGGTTACTGGCTGCTGAGCACATTGCTTTTTAGTTTGCCCAGTTTTATAATTTCCTTGTACTCCTCTGTCTGCCATTGTGTCTGTCTGTCTTGTTTTCCACCATCTTGCATAGGCCTGATAAGATCCCTGGGCAGGGTTGTCTTCTGTCCCCTGTGGAGTGCCAGAACGGGAGACCATGGCTTCTGGCCAGGGATGCTGTTTGTTTCTGCTATATGTAAAATAAGCAATAACAATGCTGTAAAATTCCATTTGCATTTGATGTAACTAGTGACTATTAGTCTTCTGTGTTTATATTTGTCTTCTGTCCCTAGGCAAAATCCTGCCCAAACTCCACAGTGCTACCCATCAGAGTGCAGCTGAGGGGAGCAGGAAGGGAGAAGGTCCCTGTGAGAAACCTGGGAAGTTGGAGAACTTCTTGCTTATTCTTATCAAACATCCTGGAGAACTCACTGATGTTCTTCTAGGCCCCCAATCATGGGAATTTGACCCCATCACTGTGCTGAATGATTTAGCTTGCTTAGGAGTTCACTGGGAGATGATAATCTATCTATCATGACTGATCTAAAACTGGAAAATGGTCATGCACATTTAAAAAATGGTCTGTTTATCACAACACATATATTGATTATCTTCTGGAAACACTCCAAGAGACATCATTCTGGAAGACAATCTAAAATAAATATGTCCTGAATTTATCCAGAACAGGTTGGAGCAAGTCTTGTTACTAGGCAGCTAGTCTTTTTTTCTTCTTTTTTTTTTTTTTAAATACCAAATCACACAAATTTAAACAATATATAACTGTCTACATACTAATATCACAGTCTTCTGGCAATTATGAATCATTAAACAGAATTTTAATGTGGCTTATTTCACATGTGTGCATTGATATTTTAAAAAGTTCCATTTCCATTCTCCGAGTACTGAAGTGCCTTTCAAAATCCTAGAATTCTATCCCTAAAGTAGCCTGGAATATGCACTGAACTAATCCCAGACATCTACCTGGGACCTGCCAGAAAGACAAACAAATGCTGTCAGGCAGTAATAAACAGACTGCAGAAAGCTGAAGCATAAACAAAAGTATGATTGAAAACACAGTGAAAGAGAAGATGCAGATCTGCAGCCCTACTGCTAATAAAGATCTGTCGCTCAACCTCAGTGTCTGGCAGCAAACCCACTACAGCAAATGCTACCCAACTGAAGCCGGGACATGGAAGATGCAGTTGGCTTTAGAACCAAGTTTCAGATCATTCAGTGCTTGAGAAAGGCTGTCAATCTTTCATTTCCATATAAAGGCAACTGATTGCTAATTACTGTGTAAATTAATTGCTTCCCACGGTTGATTGCTGCCACTATTTACTGCTACAACCTGAAGAAGTCTGGGTCTTCTGTTTAATATTTGAACATACTTACAGCTTCCAAACCCAGAAAGAATAGATTTTATTTTCAGCAGCCTACCTCAATGCCTCTTCCTCACTGGAATGAACTATGGATACTATAGGCAAGTATTTTTTGTGCAAATAGAATTACATTATATACCTGCTTCATTAATTCTGCTCATGAATAAGGATGAAATGTCAGACAGAGAAGGGTGGATACTTTCTGAAAGGAGAAGAAAATATAATTCTGGAATAACCGATTTCTTCAATAAAGAATTTGTAATAAATTATTATAAGACATGCATTTTATGGAACATATAACTAGTTGCATAAGTTGCCATAAGGTATCGAAACTTTAAGATCAAAAAGCTGTTCTCATTTCCCTCTTCCCTGCCCAGGGCTCAACCTCCATACACAACCCAGCTCTTTGGACCTCCCTAAAGGACATTGGAAATGTGGGGTATCGTGATGAGAAAGAGACATGGCTTTGCCTCAATTCTACTTTGACTTCCCTCTTGCCCACAAAAAATGACAGTGTCATCTCCTTTAGACACTAGATTCAGGTAGCAGTACTATGCTGCTGGGAGAGTAGGAGGACATCGCTGTGATGTGAGAAGCCTTAATGCAGCTGTGTTGGCAGGTGCACCTCCATCATCCTTGCACATCGCCTTACAGCTAGAAAATATTCAACCCTTTAAAAATATCTCATAGGTAACAATGTGCTCAGTTCTCCTTTGCCCAAGCTGTACTCTGACACAGCAAGCAGCAGACTCAGAAGCAGAAAGGTTTGTTTGCGGCTTCCTGAGCTATAAGCACAATTTTTGGCAAAAATGAGAGCAACACTGGTGGAGGAGCAATATCCTCTCCTTCTACCACGTGTTCTGCCTCATCTCTTTTATTCCAGGAGGAATATTCTGTAGAAGAGACCACTACATAGATGTGAATGACCCTAATAAGGAAGAGTTTTACATGAGGATTTCCACTTGTCTTCCACATTCACTACACACAATGTTGTATCAAGCAAATAAACTTGCTGGAGCGGAGTATCCAGCTCACTATATTTAAAAAATGTTGGTAAATTGAAAATGGATCATGCCACTTCACTCCTTCCTCCTCCTGTCCCCCCACACACCATGAATATACTGTGGAAGAAAAGACGACACCCACTACTTGAGCAGATTCTAAGTATTTCACAGATTATGCATGTAAGGAGGAAATAATTTATCATTTCAGCAAATCTGCAGTGCTCTATGCAGAAAAACTGCAGGAATTTTAGCAATACAAACACTTGGACAAGAGGTAACCTTCCCCTGTGAAGCAGGGACCAATGGCAATGGCTGAGTCCGGCTGTGAATAATTAATGACATTTTTTCAGTCAGTGGCTTATGCCTGAATTCCTAAAGGAAATAGTCTACTTAAACTGTTTTATTAAAGCTGTATCCCAAGGAAAATCCAAACTTTGCTTAATGAAGCGATCTGACCGATTTGTGATGCATTTTCCCTCTTTAGTTCTTTATGTGCTATTCAAACCCATACAGCACATAATTAAATCATGGATGGCTAAACTGTCTCACTTGCTAAATTACTATACATATGCCTAATTAGCAATTACAACCCACTGTTGTCACAGACATTTGCTGAGTAATATCTCTGTTCTACTGTAGACTTGAGCACAGCTATGGAAAGTAATAACACACAAACCCCACTATAGTTAGATGCTTAACAAGCACTATGGATACATCAAAAAGAGAGTCACAACTTCAAAGGAACTAGAGCTTTAATTTACAGTGAAGAGATAAGCAATATAATTAATGAGAATTATAACAAAATGAAGGAGAGAAATTACTGAAATCGTCTAAACATGCAGTTTGGGGAAAAGAAAACAAATAAACCCCAAACTAAAGGCAAATATTGTCTAAAACACTTTATTGGTGTGCTGTGCTTCTGATCTGTAATCCACCCCCTTCCCTCCCCACTAGCCTCCTGTTAAAAAGACAGATTTCACACCAATTCCACACTTTGGAACAAGATTTCAGGGAGCTTTTACTTTCCTATGATGTAGGGAACAAGCAATGATAGGATCAGATAAAAGCATATAATGAGATTAAGCCTCATTAAGAAACTCCTCTTGTGCTTCAAAGGCACATTAGAGGTAAGGCTGAGAACAATACATAGACCTACAAACACAACACAGCCATGAGTGCAAAAGAAACCCTACGCTACAGAAACTGCATTTCTTGCCTCAAAGCAAACGGTCATATCAAATGACAAAACACTTCTCTGAAATGCATGGATTTTACATGATGAGACAAGACAATATTAGACAGGGTACTTGATGTGCCTTGCATCGAAAGGATTTCTAAACAGCTAAGAGTGAAACATCTCCACATTGAAAGGATGCACGGTGTAAGCAATTGTCTTTTTTTGCAAAGAGCACCTGGTATGGCAGCAGCTCAGGGCACTCACTTGCCACAAACGGTTTCTCTAAAAACTTCCCTCCTGGTGCAGCCACACATTGCAGATACCCGACTTCAGCCTCGGAGGCTGCAGACCCACAGGTGCAGTGCCCACTGCCACGTCCCACAGCCCACCCATCTGCCAAGGCTGACACACCCGACCCCGCGGCTCACAAGTCACAAGTCTTTCACAGGGACTGAAATTTCTGGCTTTCGGACACAGGAACTAAAGGAATGAAATGCCTGACCTTTCAGAGAAGACAGGGAAAACCACCAGCAAAACTTTTGCAGGAAAACCAAATTCAATTCTATCAAATTTGATTTCTAAAAAGAAACAGAAATATAAATTCAGATTATTACAGGAATTACCAGGAATTCAAAGCTTAAGTAGTTGCCTTGAAACAAATCAGGTAAGTATTATTGAAAGCTAGATGCAAGCCTGAATAAAATTTGATTAATATACCTTTAACAGTAGCACGGAAAATTAAGAAACAAATTCAACCAATTCAGTGATATATGGAATGCCCAAATGAATTATATGCAACTTTTGTCAACAAAAAAGTTCTTATTCATTTGCTAAATCTAGTACATCAGTCATACATTTTAAAATATCTTTATAGATAGGTATGAAAGCTATAAAAATAATCACACTTCATATCAACTTGTCAATAATTAATCTTTTTTTTTTTCTTTGTGAATGATATAATTACTGGTTTGCCAGCAAAATTCGTAAATTTCTATGGAAATGCATGATGCATAAAACATAATTTTTGTTTCAAAGTTTGTATTACACAATACTTTAGCTAAAATAATAAATTAATCCTCTCATGAACAATGTTCATCCTAACTCTGTGAAGATGATTGATAAAATTTTTATTAGTAATGAACCCTTAAGTGTTCAGTGCCATCCAGGTCAGATTTAGCTAGAGACTGACCCTAATCCTAAATCAGATTTTCTAGCTAGCCTCTATTCTGCCAGCATAGAAAAGCTACAGATGGCAGAACGGAGGAACGCAACAATATCAAATAGGAGTGTTCATTTTTAAAGAAAACTTAAAAATAAATTTCTCATACAGATTTATGACTAAATTTGCTGTTAGGCAGAATAAATATAAAATAAGACAAAATAAATTGCTGCCTGGAGAGGAATATCGCTGAAAATATAGTGTTTCCATTGAAACCAGCTATGAGGCCAGACAGGGTCACAGTCTGGAACAGAGATGATGTTGAGGGCAGTGCTGTAAGCAAGGGGACTTTCTTCATAAATTCTGCTCTCCCTTTCCCAGTGTCAACTTCTCAACTCCTCTAACTACATTCAATGCCATTTTTGATGGCACTTTGTTTTTTCTCTTGGGAATCTGAGTATAAATGAAAATCATTGTCTACAAGGATGTTTCTACTTCACAGTTAATATTCCATTGTTTCCTTCACGTCACTCTGGAAATGTAAAAAGGTCTTGTAGGAGGAATATATTACATATATTCTCAGTGTGGGTCCCTTCATACTGTAACAACAACAAACACAGGAGTCAAGACCTACCATCTAAACTACACCAACTTCCATACAACAACCTCTCACCTATTGGTAAAAGCATTTTGTTCTTAACATCTATCTTCACAATTTCATATGTTATGTACAGGGTATAGGAGCACAGCATAGAAAACATCACCTCACATCCTAAAATTATCACAATGCTCACATGGATTATGAAACAGTACTTACATCCAGGCAGAGTTTTTTCAGAGCTGTGATGGCAAGCAGCAACCCATGCATTTATCAAAGCCATTATTTTAACAGAAGTTTAATTCACAGTCAATACTTATTTCATGATTCATGTTTATACAGTTAAACTTCATATTTTTATTTCACCTCTGTGAAAAGGTCTGCCACCAAAACTTTCCATAATGACAGAGAAATAGTCTGGATAGAAATACCTTGGTCAGCAGGTGTCACAAGAAGGTGCAGCCAAGCTGTACAGGCAGAGTCCAAAAAGGTCACCAGAACCTTTCTCTACAAAACCCTGGGATACCAATTACCATCCAACACATCAATAAAACTAAATCCTTCTGGCAATCGAACAAAAGACAAAGCCAGTTTCAGTACCACCTTTCTCCAAAATATCCACCCTATCACCCACCCATCCCACGAACAACATGTTGGGGAAACCTCCTGAACCTTTACTGAAGCTCTGACCCCTTTTGAGGGCATGACCCAAAGAGCTGTAATTAGTGAATCTCACCACACTAAAGTGCCACTGTCTGGATGTAAAAGCCTCAGTTACAGAAAATATTTTCAGCATATTTGTAGAGATTGGTAGCAAGGCTTTTACAGCATGACCTGGCCATCAGAATTTACAACTAGGAAAATGTTTGGTCCAACTTCGTGTAATGGCCATTTATTTTAATAGCATAGCATGTAGAAAATGTACAATTAATACTAATGTAATTGCAAATATGCTAGGTTAGCTGCTTCTCAGATTATAATTCACACTACAACATAATGAAAATCTGTTCAGCTATACAAATGAGGCAATAACACATCTCTCATTAGGAACTCGCTCTTCATCTGCTTAGGAAAGCCTCTTTCCCTGACAAAACTTCTGTGAATGGTTTTCCAGTTTCTCTGCCTCGAGGGTTGGAAAGTCAGTCAGATCACCAAAAAATACTCTCAGAACTATATATATATAAATATGCATAGACAGAGATACTATGATTTTCATGACTCAAACAGCCTGACACTGGAGAAGGCAATGCAATCCATTCCTATGCACTGGGAGAGGCAAATTTGTTTCGCCACTGCTGGAGAACGGGAACTGCTTGCAATGAGGCAGTATTTCTTGCCACATCTGGGGGTATTTTCTGCTGAAACCAGCTAAATAGTAAACCCCAGAAAACTAGAGCATTTATAGTCATACACAGAAAAGGCAAACCCTTCTGTGTCTGTGCTGCAGTGATGAACAACTGCTGTTTTCACTATTGGTGTGAAGAACTGCTAGGCAAACTTGGCTCCAAGAGTCCTTTTCTGAAGGGAAAGAAAAAGCTCTACAGTTAGGAAGACTCTCTTCCCTTTAAGACAAGAGGACTCTGTGACCCTTTGTCTGTCCCAGGGCTGGCTTTGCCCAGTGGAAAAGAAGACTAAGTCTGAAGTGGAAGAACTCAGGCTATAAAGAACACCCACAAAGTAGAGCGCCCTACAAGCGACAAAGTTGAGCAACCAACATAACTAGTGGACTAAGATGAGGCATTGTCATGAGGACCAGCATCTTAGGTGCAGGGTCCCAGTATCCAGCAGCAAAACAGAGACAAACTAAACCTGGGACGGCTGTAGAGCCTCAGGAATTGAACCACCCATTCCAGGGTGACAACTAGCCCACCAGACAAGATTCTCTGAGGTGGACAACAAGCAGGGAACAGAACAAATGGAAAGAGAAGAAAACCTCTGAGTCTTCTGCCTTCTGAATTATATAATTTTGGTGGGTGCAGTTCATGCTTGGGCTTTTTACAGCCTCACAGCAAGAGACAAGTTTTCTTCTGAAAGGGAAGCCCATTATGGAAGTGGCCTCAAGAGCATTCACTGTGGGGTCAGGTCTGACATACAGGGCAACAGCAGTGGACATCAAGAAGACAGTAGCAGCAGCAAAGCAGAAGGGTAAGATGGATGTAGGACCTTAGAGACCTAGAGGTGAGGTTGGAAAGGAATGCCAAGAGGAAGCTTGGCATTGGGAAGATGGTGCAGGTAGGCAGGGAACTGGGACTGGGAGAGAAAATAGGGAGTAGGAATATCTGGGAGGTATCTACAACGAATGAGGTTGGCAGTGCGTCTGGCTCAGTTAGAAGGGTATTTGGGGCAAAGTAAGGACTGTGAATTGGTTTGTGCTAGGATGAGTGGGGAACTCCAGGATAGGTAGAAGTGTTGGGATGCTCTGGGGCTGGTGTGGGGACCTCTGAACTGTGTATGGAGGCTGGGTGGGGGGGAGGGAGAGAAAGGGACAATTTGGGAATCTCATCTGAGCTTAACTGCAGCCAGTACCTCCTTCTGCTACTCCAGCTTGTGGGCAAGGGTGCACCCAGGACTATTTTACTTCTCTGCAGAACTGTCTCCTTTGTGTTTTGGTTTTGTGGAGGGCTGATGTAATGGGCTCTGGATCTGTGACCGAGGCTGTCTGGAAGAAGCGAGGAATTTTTTTATTGCAGAGTCCAGGCAGGTGATTCAGGTACCACTATCATGTCCACATCAACACACCCTTCAGCATTACCCTGTAATGAATATAACGCATCTCAGCTGGGGATTGTACAAAGTTGCATGCCTTAAGATTTTATTTCAGAGTCTACAGTCTCTTGCCTACCTGCCCCTAATCCATGGCAGCACAAGTAATGAATAATACCAGGTGCCCACACCAAAACACCTGGGCTTACTTTCTGAGATGCTGAATACTTAAGGATCCTGTTCACTCTGAAAATTGACACCGCTACTTAAGTGCACTCCTAATCGGGGACTTTTGAAAACATTTACTCCACAACAACCTTCCAAAACTGACAGAGGGACTGTGGCCAGAGGTTATCAATCAACCTGAGATAAATTGTGATTAGGGCTATTGTACAATAGAGTAAGATTTAGAGGGAGAAAGCACATTCCTCAGGCATCAGTTAAAAATCCCCAACACTTAAATAATGTGCTTTTCACTTCATGCAACGAAACATAATTCATCCTGCAACCTTAGCAGCTTGTGTTAAACTGAAGCAGTCACAGCTGACCTTCCTCAGCCACTCTGACAAGCCTATATTAGTTTCCCTCATTACATAAAGACAATCAATCAGAAATTGGAGAACAATGGCCTTATAAGGGTTCATAAAAATTGAATGCAAACCCTCTGTGCCACTCAGTCAGGGACAAGTTATTCCCAGAGCTAACAGACATGTCTGTGCCAATGTCAACATAATTTTTTTTTTTTTTCTGAGTAGGGTCTGGGCCCAAGAATGGAGCTTGTTGATTGCCTCAGGAGGGACAACCACCGGAAACCTACTTGTTCCCCTGTTTGGTGTGACTCCTTCATCCACTCTCATTAGTGTAGCATAGAACAGGAAAGGTTTTTATATAAACAGCTGCTATAAATGATTTTTTTTTTTTTTTTTTAGTATTCTGGTATTACTCTGATGTACATGCTCTATGACAAAAAATTAGCTAATTTATACACAAATTCCATTTCAACAAGTTCCTCACTACTAATTGGGCTTATCAAGGAGGGACTCAGAGCAAGGACTGCTCCACTTTCCATCCTCTAGAACCTCCTCCTGCATGACAGGTCAGGCTAGCTCCCCATCACCGATTTCTAGTGCAGAGCATAGAGAGTACCACTGTCACACATGATTGAAACAAGCTAATACCTTCAATTTTCAAGGGAGATATGGAGCAGAAAAACAATTATCAAGGAAGAAATGAGATCCTGGGTGCTTAAGTCATACAGGTCTGCTAGAGGTCACCAGAATTGCAGTTTCTCATATATCTTCAGAAGAAGAAATATGAGGTCTTGTTCAAAATAGTAATGGGTTGCTGCATATCACATTTGGAACTCCAGATGCCTGTTAGAAAAGTCGATAGCTGATAGTCAGGGATCCTGTTTGGTATACATGAAAAGCAGCTGTTCCTAATATACTTAGCTAACCTGACACCATCAAGCTTATTTTCAGTCATTGCTGGGTCAACTACCATTTCTTTCTCCTTGCGCAACCCTACACATCCCCTTCCCAAAATAAAAACCTCATGGTCCAAAACCCAAATGGCCTTCATCAAACTTTACATTACTTCATCAAACTTTACATTACTTAAATACTGATGTACTGTTGCTTTTTGTTTTCTCCAAATCCCACATCCAGACTTAAATCAAGATCCAAACATTGTGTTTGGTCCTGACTTAATGGGACAAAACCTCAATATATGAATAGAAAAGCAGTGTCATCCTGCACTCCCTTTAATGGGATTTTCTCCTCTAGCTATATTTTAAAGGTAAAAGCAGTTTTCAGAGGCTAAAACACCGTGAACTAAAATTTTCCAGTAACTAACAAAACTTAGAATAGTTCTTAATATTCTACTGTTCTTTCTGTTGAGCTGATTTTCAGCTGGAAAACATTAAAAAAGGTAAACCTATTTGGCAATGTTGTCTGCCTTGTCTATACAGATTAACCAAGGTACTTCACTAGGTACTCCCGGAATCCATCTAAACTATTAAAATACCACACGCAAAACACTCCAAACTTTTGACATTGTAAACTCTGTTAGCTTCTAGATCCTCCTCCACAATCGTGTATTTACTTACACATAAGTGCTTCACATTTCTCCAAGGTAATACAGGAGCAAGTGCAATCAGTTGATGAAAAAGTTTTATTTTCACTTCCAAATGGTGATAAAGAAGTAAATACATAAACCATTTTGCATATATAAAAAGGCACCAATATCATATTTGGATCTGAAAGCCAAATAAGCCCTCTGAAATTTAAGAACTATCACCCAAGTAAAGCATTGTATTTCACAGTAAGCAAAAAAATCCCTCACAACTTTGAAGACATTAGAAGTCTCGCCAATGTGTGCTCCTTTCAGCTTCCATGGAAGACAGATGCTGTTGATCTGTTAAATCCTGCCTGAGTCCTCTGTTGTAAATCAATCGCAAAGTATGCAACCAAAACCTCATCTGTATCAGGGGGCTTTACAGAGCTCCTGAATTCAGGAGTTCCAAGTGTTAACACCAACTTGGATCCAGGACTCCACCTTGGACTGGGAAATTATGCCTCATACAATGATGACAGGCAATTTTCATTTACATACTGTAGTTGCAAATATAATATTAATGTAGAGTGAATAAACCACATCGGTCTATAGTATCCACAGACAAATTTCTACAGAGTCAAAGAAAAGACAATAACATTATCCAGACCTAATAGTTACTCGGTAGGGATAGGTATATACTTCCTGACCCATGCTCCTGGAAGCAAAGGTGGGTAGGGTAAGGTCAGCAAGCTAGTTTGAATTACTAGTGAGAGGTATAGATACTTAGAAATTTATTTGGCAAGTCAAAACAAAAAATGACCCAGTATTTCAATGATAAAGACCTCAAATGCTTCATTTTGTGAAGTAGTAGCTTCATCCTCTAAGCAAAATCTTTTCACAGAAATGTCATTCATGTTCGCAGTCTCATAGATAACTTAGCTCACCACTTTTCATGAGAGTGAGGAGGTGGGGAAAGAGGAAGCAATTTATTGTGCAATACAGTACTTGTAGCCAAGCAAATATAAAGTACATTTGACAACTAACTATATGGAGATATTGCTGCTACTGTCAAATCTATCTTTAAGTATGTGCCTAAATAAGGGATTTAGAGTCTGTTTCAAATGCTCACTAAAGTCCATAGGACTCTATTATTACTTGCTAAGAGCACTCAAGCTCATACACAAGAAATAGAGGCCGGTATGTCACATCAAATTGCAACACACCATCATAAACTGGTCCTTAACACATATCTGCTTACTGCCACAGTATTGTCCTCAGGAGAAAGGTAAATCACAGCAAAGCCTCACAGTATGGACAATATACAACCACATTCTCATAGTGTTTTTCAATACATCTAACAGACAGTGTAGTCTAGGGCACAGCTTAATCCTTAAATGTCATGATTTCCACTGTTCAACTGTTTTTACATAACATGTCTTCTGTTATGTTGAAATTACTCATTGTATCTCAAAATGTGGTCAGGTGGAAATCTGCAGCTGGAAAGGTAAAAAAAAAAAAGGGGGGGGGACGACAGGTTTTGGAATTGTAGCTTCAGAAGTGATGCTGAAACTGACTAATATCTAGATTTCTGCTGCACTGAAGATTTTCAGATAGCTGTAGGTACTTTAATCCAGCCAAATTAATGCTGTTTAAAAAAAAAAAAACATATGAAACCATAGCACATACTCTAAATATAGCTGTGCATCTGAGTTCACATAAGACATTTTTTGACAGATGCTACATTTTAGGGAAAGGGGGAAAAGAATAGCAATTATGAGATTTGATATATTTTAAGACTTTTAGTCTTAAAGACTGTAGCCATTTTAATTCAATGTTGGAAAGACAGCCTTTGAAAGTAGTTTCACAGCAGGAATAGAACTATTTTGAATAACAGTAGGTAACTTTAATTAAACTCCACTTGAGCTTTTAAACTTGAAGACAAGCAAAAGGCCAACCCCTGAACTCCAAATCTGCACACTAGGTAGTTTTCTCTAAGCTTTATGCAGCAGCTGGCCATTTGCTTAACTCCCGTCATTTAGTTGACACTAATATCTAATCTCGATTTTCCTTCTCCACAAAGATTTCATGAAAAATAATTTCTGAAAGTATTTCCAAGTAAAGTCAGAATGTGAAAATAAATCTTAAAACTTATACACACTGGTAAACATGTGTTACATTGCATGTACTATGCACTTGAACTGAGTTAGAGCCTATAGCAATTTTTACCCACACCTCCCCTGTCCCAGCCCCTGCTGAAGGATGATAGTTTTCCTCCATTCCAATTTGAACAACTGAACGGTAACTGCATCAACCAAAGGAATGTGAGAGTGCATGGCATATAATTTAGATAGATTTTGGAGAGACAGTACTTTGTTTGCAAGGCTAATTCTGTTTTCTCTGATAACATCCCCTCTGCAAACCAGGGACAAATCTGATTCTTCACCTCCTTGGCTGCCTCCTGGGCTGTGTGCTCTTTTGCACCCATGGGCTGCAGCATTAGGTTCACCTGGGTCACGAGCTCTTTCCTTTGAGAGACTGTAATCGGTATGGAAAGGAATGGAGATACAGCCTTCCTGAAACTGAGCTGTTGTTTCATTTTAACAGCAGGAATACAAACCAACAAGCAGCTTATACATAACACCTTTCTCATCCTGAAGTGTAACACTGGAAAGACATACGAATCTGGTGAATATATAATATGAATATAAGGTGATAGATGAACAGGTTATCAATCACCTGAAGAACTTGAAACACTTAGAGAAGAGTAATAGGTAGAATAGAGTCAAAATTGACATTTTTTGTTAAAAGATTGTGCTCCCACAAGCTTTTTATGAAAACACAGGAAGAGATCAGAAAATGAGGTGGGACAGGAAGAGTTTGTCAAAATATTTTTTTGAAAACTGATAGTCTGAAAAGCTCTTGAAAGATGTAGGGAAGAGGTGTGGATCTGCATGCAATTTTTGTTACTTTTTTCCATTCTGTATGTCCTTTCATGGCCATTTCTGACTGCACAATACACCACCTGCTCAGTGCCCTCCATGGCTGAGCTCCCCTCCAACAGCATAAGGACATGTGTCCTGGCAATGACACCCAAAAGCGGTCTCTGTAGTTGTAACCCTCCTCAGGAAGGCTAGACCATTTTAGCTGCTTCACTGTAAAGCTAATTTTACTGTCCTATGGTCTGCTACAGTCCTCACCAACAGTTTACCAAAAAATAAAAAAAATATCCAGCATCATCTACTCTGATAATTATTGCAAATATTTATTCTTATCTAAGAAGAGCAAAGGCTGAATGGTAAATAGTAGTTTTAAGATGGTATTGTGACACTCACATGTATTAGGACCAAAAAAAAAAAAAAAAAGTTTTTTTATCCTTTTGTTTTCTCCTGTCCCCTGTATAAGAAGAACTCATTCAATGGATATCTGATTTTGGAAATAGTTTTCATTTCTCTAACTTCTCTGCCCTTGTAGGCTTCCTCTTTCCTACTGCTTCTGCTGTCTTCTGAAGTTCATTAGAGTACAGTGGAATTTGGGCATGTTCTTCAGCAGTATTTTGATAAATGCAAATCAGAAACCAGCCCAAGTCCTCTTTCTTTTTTCTGGCCTCATATTCTTCCTTTAGATGGATTGATACTAGAGGTAAATATTGATTCATGTGCCTGCCGCTCTCCTACTGGTTAAATACTTCAATTTTATTTTTTTAAATACTGAAACAGATATTTTTTCTATGTGTGTTTTATCCAGGAGACAGAAGTTTTACTGTGCGCTACAGCCAGCCTCAGCTCTGCTCTCTTCTGTAGACAGGCTTGTTTGTTTACATCTTTCCCCCAACCTAATCCCAGATTGTCATTGTCACCCTGCAGCCCTGTAGGAAAAAATGTATGTGATGTATTGTCTTTGTTGAATTACCAGATTAACTATTTTAAGAAAGATGAGTCACAGAAGACACATTGGTAAAAAAAAAAAAAATCTGATATAGAGTACAATAGCTTATATAAATACAATGGACAGGATTTTCAATAGAGTTAGCTGATTCCTGTGGGTCCTCTGTAAATTCCAGGGTACATGTCTACTTAACATAGCTCATAATTTTACTGCTTCAACTCTGCTGGTTTCCATTATCTTTCATACCTTTGAAAAATGCTTTGTAGAAAAATAAACCATGCTATCAACTTCCTCTGTTGAAAACCTAATAACTAAAACCAAATATATTTTACAAATATTTGCCTGCCTATCAACTGACAAATGAAATTTAGAGAGCATTTTACACATACATATTTGATTTAAACCACCAGAGTAAGTGAACGCCCATAATCACTTCTGATATAAAGGCTTCAACTACATTAATTTCCCCAATTTAATGCAGTATGATGAAAAAACTAGTAGGCTTATTTAATAATATACCTGTTGACCTCTTTCATCCAAGGAATGGCTAATATTTATGACCACTTTTACTGGAAGAAGGTAGTTGATGGAATTAGCTACTTTATGCAATCCTATCTACAAAGCAAGGGCAGACACAGAAACGGAGAAACTGGGCCTTTGATCCCAGGTGCAAGACCCTGGCCAGCAAGTACTCTCTACCAAGACTTTCTCCTGAGACCATGCAGAAAGTGCAATCCAGCTTCTGAGGTGTCTCCTCTGTGGGCCTCCTTGTTGTTCGTATCTTCTCATACACATTTTCATTAAGCTTTATTCATTCCCCTAAGTTTAGGCAAAGCATCCCAGACTGCTTTCTTTGCACGTAGCCTGTTACCGGTCCTTACTGTTTCACCTATGAGCTCTGTGAAGGACCTTCTTTGCTTGCCTTTACCCTAAATGAATGGTAAGTGTTAAATTAGTCTCAACAAGATTTTACCCAAGACTTCACTGAGCACACACTTGAAATCTTCATGATGTGGCTCCACCACCACACAGCATTGGGCACCACTACATTTCCAATTTGCATTTTGAAATATTACGAAAAGTTAAGACCAACTGAAAGCTGACACAAACCCTCAGCCAAACACCGAGCCAAATTTTGCTCACTTACTAAAAATGAATTGAAATTTTCATATTCCTGAGATTATATCAAGTCTCAATGAAAATTTGCTTTTTTTTTTTTTTGTGGTAAATTGGTGTTTGCTTCAGTTAATTAGAGGGGTTAACCCTATGCATTCTGAAACAATAGCTGTAATTCACTTGCCTGTGGAAGGGGCAATGAAATCAGTCTGTCTCACGTTACAGTTGACTAAGCATTTGAGCACTGGAGGTTGGGTCTTCAGGAGACTGAGTCCTCATATGTCCCTAGTTGAGCAGTTTGGTAAGAAGCTATTAAAGCTACTTACACTGTGCTTTACCTCCAATGTGAGCAGAGCAGGAGTTTCACTGTATTGGGTCTGGCTGAGATGGAGTTACTTTTCCCCATAGCAGCCCTCACAGTGCTGTGCTTTGTATTGGTAGATAGAAAGGTGTTGATAACACCCCAGTGTTACGGCCACTGCTGAGCAGTGCTTGCACAGCATCAAGGCTGTTTCTCCAACATTTCCCACTCACCAGGAAGATGGGGTTCGGGCAAGATCTTGGGAGGGGACATAGCCAGGACAGGTGACCCAAAGTGACCAAAGGGATATTCCATACCATATGATGTCGGCTCAGCAGTAACAGGTAAGAGAAGGAAGGAGAGGTGGGCATTCATTATTATGACATTAGTCCTCCATAGCAATTGTAACACATACTGAAGCCCTGCTTCCTGGGAAGTGGCTGGACATTGACTGCTGATGGGAAGTAAAGAATAAATATTTTGTTCGCCTTTGCTTCCACATGCATTCTTTCGTTTTGCTTTATTAAACTGCCTTTATCTTGACCCACAAGGTTTTTTTTAATATATTTTCTCTCCCCTGTCCAGTTGAGGACGGGGAGTGATAGAGTGTCTTTGGTGGGCACCTGGCATCCATCCAGGGTCATCCCACCACATTCACATATTTGAAATGTTCCAAACTGAACATTTTGAAGCTATTTGCAATAATTTTAAGTTCAAGGGGACAACTCATCTGCATAAAGTTTCTTGTGTGTCTGAATTATTTGCAAGTATTGAGGGCTTTTGTCTTACAACTCAGAAAGTATATGTTCTATACCATTCTTACTTGAAATGCATATGAATTCTGACTTTGATTTGACCAGAATTATTTTACTCAAAAATTCTGGTACCTGTGCTACTTATTTAGAACTATACAATGTGTATTGTGTTAAATCTGAACAGATTTTTTCACTATAAGCAGATTTTTCAAGAACCTATAAAGAAAAGGTACTAAAATTTTGTAATATGTGAAGTGTGTTGACAGAACAATGTAAAAGTTCCTCTTCCCTTTAAAAATAGAAACTGAAGCACTATTCAAGTAAACATTTATGCACATGATTAAATATAAGCATGCCTACTCATCTGCTACATCTGCATAAGTGTCTGCAGGATATGGGCCTAATTCCCAGTTTCCTTTCAATTCACTCATATTTCCAATCCATACTTTGGAACAAAAATAAATAACTCCAGTCACTCACAGCACACCACACTTCCAAGTCACTCTATGAACAATTATATGACATTTAGGGACATAAGTATCTCACATAATGTGGAGCTGAACTCCAGTTTGGGACCTAAAAAGCATGAATCATGAGTCATTAATCCTGTCGCTATATAGGATTGTCCAGACTTGTGCTGATGATTTGTAGTGTTTTTGAGACTCCAGCTAGTATAGGAACATGGCAACACACCATGCTTTCTTTTATACATGCCTGAAAATATTTATCACAGTCTTGCAATAAAATGCCTAACTCCCAACTCCTCATCCACAGCTTTAACAGGAGAGTAAAAAATTGTAAAATTTTCATTCTCGTTGCAAGAAAACAAAGCCATTAGATTTAGTAAAAGACTAGTTGAGAGATGCCCTATATTATTTCACCAAAAGCCTTTTTCCTCTTCCAGTGAAGCAAAGATGTGTTATCTTCAAAATGTTACTTTCATGTGCATCCAAGGTAATTTTCCAGCCTCACTGAAGAAAGCAATCAATTGCAAATCAAATGGTGGAAAAGAGTATGATAGTATATTGTCCCATAAAAGTAAATGGTAGGTACAGTCTTGAAGCAAGATTTTAAAATATAAATTTGATGAATGGAAAGAAAGTGTACTGGAGAAACAGTTTCAGAGTTCTGTCTAATTTGGTATACTTGAGAACTAGAAATGTTCAGCACATCAAAAGCTCATGAGGACCAAGTGGGCGAGGCACAGCTCAGCAATTCTGACAAAGAATATCCCTGCATGCTCTAAGTAAACTGCTAAAAATCACTACTAAAACTATCATTTTAAAAAATTAAGTAAATACAATGAGTCAAATTCTGTCATCAGTTCCAAGGGGGCACCTCCCATCCATCCTTCTCATCTATGGAACAGACCAGCAGAGAGCTGAGATACATTTTTTCCATAACCTTTTACTATTTTTCAGTGCCATGAAGCAGATAAAGAATTCCAGTGATGCAAGAGGAAACTGAAAGCACTTCTCTCTCCAGTTTTATGAATATGCTTGTCCAATGGTTCACAGTTGGCTTTTGTTTCATCTTACTTCTCTTGTCTACATGAAAGATCTGTATTTTCCTTTTCTTTTTTTTTTTTTTTTTTTTTTTTTTTTTATTTGGCTCCTGATGCTGAAGATAATCTTATTCATTGTCTGGAATTCTCTTGACTGTTTCATTAAAGAGCCACTAACAAAGGATGAAAAGCAAGTCCAAATTTTGCACTCTGGCTACTGATGCTCTGTGATGGTGAGCAATTGCTGCCGCCTTAGATGCACTGCTAGCAATGCAGTATAAACCTTCAAAGGCCTTATTTCATTTGCAAGCAGAGACAGCAGTCACAAAGTGTTATGACAGAGGTCACCATCAGCATATGACATGCCTTCAAAAGAAGACTGTTAATGAGCTGCTACCAATCATGGACCCTCTGAAATAAAATTGCAATACCTTTGAGCTTTCAGGAAGGTTAAAAAAAAAAAAAAAAAGAAGAAAAAGAAGTAAGAAAACCCCCAGATGCTTATGGGCAGCTGCCTCAAGGTGTGAAACATTCTGTTTGTAGTTTGCACACAGCTTACTATAAGCAGCTGTTTCTTCACCAGACCATGGTGAAGGGGGACAGTAACAACATGCGAGAAGGAAAACAGAAGAAAATGAGAAATTGAGAAAACAACTTTGTAACAGTTTTAGTGCTTGCTAGAGATTTTTTTCTGCTGCAGCTGAAGACTATTTGTGAGGCTTAAAACAAACCCCACCTTTCCAAGCACAGAAATAGTGGCATTTAGAGGAAAAAGCAAGACTGCAACCTGACAAGGTCAAGGCTACAAAATTAACTAGTGAGATATTATTTTTATTATTCACTAAAATGCTGCCAGATTGTAGTTATCAGAAGCAAACTAAGTTGTGTAAATGTCTTTTATACTCTGCAGTGAGTTCCTTGTAAATGTATGTGGTTAAACACTACTACCTCATGCCCATATGACTGGCAGGAATACAACTGTGTATAAAAACTGAATTATCTCGTCTTGCTTCTATTAGGTCTGAAGTGCACTAGTAAAGTAGCAAAGAAATGCTTGATTCTTCTGTTCATAAACAAAAAGACCTGTTAATTTCCAAAGTTGTGAACCCATCAGTTTTCCTCCCCACGCTAAATTCCTACAAGAATTGAAGGAAACGGTCGCTGTTGATAAGGTTTGGGTAAACCTCTGGGAACAGCTGATGTGAGCTAAGGCAACTTGCAGCAGTTGAACATCCTCTTCCTCCTCTGCTGGACACTCGGGTCAATTTGAAATGTCCTGACATTCACCCATCCCTCCCAGAAATGTGGAACAGCTCAAGTGGCCGTTCCATCTCACTGCTGTAGCTGGTATGGTTCTTCAGTGCCCTTTGCATGCCAGACGTTTTGCAGGGCAGAGAAAAATCCCCCAGTGCAAAAAGCCTGTTTTCTGAACTGCACGTACAGCTCTGTATTAGAACAGCTCCTGAACAAGTAACCTACTGACTTGCATGAGCTTTAACAGGCAAGACACAGGCTGCCTCTGCTCCGTTTCTCACTTGGCCATGCTGGTTTTTCTGTTAGCACACAAGATTCAACCTGCTAACCTGGGCACATGCAAGTCAGTTTGCACATTTGTACCAGATCTCCTGTGATCTGGATTCACTGAAGATGCTGCTTTTGTGTGTCCAATAACTGCACACACAGCAACTGTCTGAGGTCACTGTTTCTTGTTTTGTTTTGCCAGACAGATGGCAACTCCAGCTGTAAAAGGCATTACAAAGATGGGAGCCAGAGAATATGCCAAAAAAGGGATGAAGAATGGAAAGGAAATTACAAGAGTAGGAATCTCCTGCACTGTCCAACATATTCTAATAGCTACATTCCCACTCCACTCCTTATAAGAACAATAGGCATGGTCACCTAAAGATTATTATTTCTTTGAAAACCAAAGTTCTTTGATTGTCTGCTCCACAGACAATCTGCTGCCCTTTTCACATTTTCCAAATGTGGTTTTAAAATATGTCATTCTGTCATGGCAGTTTTGGACTGTGCTACTACTCATACGTCTATCGGAACCAAAAAGCTGTGAGGCTGTCAGGTGTGACATGTCACCCAGCAAATTCAATAAAAAATATTTCTTCTTGCTTGCAGTTCTTCAAAAAAATGACAAGAGGAAAAAAGAAAGAAAACACAGCAAAAAAGCATAGGCCTTATTATTGATGAAAAGACTATAAATGCATGTTTGCCAAGCAAATCCTTGTATCCAATGATTCATGACAATTGTTACTGAGAAAGATCTGTTTCTAGTAACACAGGGAAAAAAAGCAGAGACCATTTCAGAACTCAGATGTTCCCAAACATACTTTTAAAGTTAGTGCATCTGATTTTTAATACTTGCAATCACGCATACAACTTTAAGTGGAGATTAATTTCATCTACCAAAGGAACCTGTCAATTAGGAATTACTGTCATTATTTTCATTGCAATTTTTGCCACATGATCTAGGAATTAATTACTTTTCCTGAAGTTGGAAGGCATGAAGTAGACCATGACATGCATTCCTTCCCTGTGATCACCTAAGGGAAACTCCACCATTGCATGTTGATGCAGAGACCACAGCAAAACACATGAGAACTGGGGGTAAAGTATTCCTGGATGAAAAGCCTGAGCTGTAAAAGGCATTGCCAGAGGGGATGAGGTCAAGTGAAATGAGAGCATCTCTAAGGCACACTATAAGACTCTCTCAGAGAGTTTTTTCACCACCATTTGTACCCATTCCCCAGAAATGCCTCTCTACCTAAGGACAGCAGAAGAGTGTAAGGCTTCAGGCACTCTTCATCATGAAGGCATAATTCACCAGCCAAGTGCTTAGAGGCACACTTTTGGCAGATGCTGCAAGAAACCTCCTGAACAACTAAAGAAAGGGGAAAGAAAGAACACTGCAATTGGACATCGACATGTAAATACGTTCTGTCAATCTCACTTTTTTTTAGTTGCTTCCAAAATTTAATCTCGTTTACATTCAGATTACTGTTTTATTGCCAAAATAAACTCTTCAACTCTAGTTTTCTACTATCTTGCCTGAAAATAAATGTCAGGAGGTTTAAGGTCAGCCTTTATGCATACTGGAACCTGGGATGCATTGGTCAAGGAGGGTTCCTGAAATTTCCTGTCATCTCTGGTCCCTCAGTTGCACAACATGACATCAAGCCCTTCAGAGTCATGGCTAGAGATAGGCTTTGGGGGAGAAGGAGACACATAGTGCACTGTATCTCTTCAGCCTCATGACATAAATGAATTTGAGAGTAGAGCTGATGAGGAGATGCTGCTGGCTTGCATCTGTTTGTGTCCCTACAACAACTTCTCAAATATCTTTCCTCCTCCCCTAGCAGACCTTACTGGCAGTCATGGGTATGGATGATTAGAAGCTTGCATGCCACGTAGACAGCTTCCCTGGCTTAACACTGTGTGCCTCCATGTAAGAGGGAGAATGTTTTTGACCTGAGAGACATAGAGAAATCAACAGTGGTGAATGGACAGGGAACCATGCAGAAGGTAACAGAGGAAAGAGACAAAGCAGAGAAGACCACCTGAGGTCAACAAAAGAAAACCTGGGACAAAGTAGTGGGTGGTGGTGAGAAGTAAGAGCTACAGGATGTTCAGGCCAACAATCTTTTTCCTTCTAAGAGTCAGCAAGTGTTATTTAAGAGGAAGCTCATTCGCTTTCCTGAAATAGTAAAAATTTTTGCAGAGCCAATCACAGCTAAAACACACAGTGCTGTATTATTCATAAGCATTTTAGCAGTCTTTGCCTGGACTTGTCTAGTGATTATGATTTGTATGACAAATACAGCAGTGTAACATCTGCATTCTTTTCCTAGTATGCAATAGGCTATACCATTAATACTAAGCATGTAAATAGCACTACAAGCTCACACATTGCTTTTCATAGTAAAATGTATTTCCTATCTCCCACCCACCCACCAGAAAGCATAAATACAGTTCAGATAACACATTCCAACATAGTATATATCAAATTTTATAATGTGATAGGGAAAGAAACTGGTTTGCCTTTCTCTTAAACTGTTGAATAGGAGTTGCATTTGGCCCATGGCCACAGATCCGTACCTTCGCTGACCTGCCTGGACTCCTCAAATCCCTCCAACGGGTCTAGTGGGAACTGCGCTTCAGCCCCCTTGTGCCCCCCAGAGCTGTTTCCCTTGTATATACCTTCATAATGGCCTGTCACAACACATTCTCAGACCTCAAGTGGTGGAAAAGGCCAAAGACCCCAGCTGTAGCCCTTGCTGGGGACACTGGCATAGAGGTTGCGAACCTTAACCATGATCAGTGCAAAAAGTAAAAATACAGCAATTGGAATGAGCATAAATTGCTTCAACAGAGAGTGGCACAGGAAACGTATTTTAGAAGGAAGAATCTCACTCTCAGCCTTGAGGTGAGTACAGATATTAATCTCTACCCCATTCCATTTTATTAGATAAACCTATTTATAAGATAAACTTACTCATACCCATTAAGATTTACAGCCTTTTGATCAGACACCGTAACTGTAAGCAATCTTATTTGTCCCAAGCATAACATGAAAGTCCATCAATTTCTGCATGCTGGATCTCACTTATCCTTCAGGTTTGCTAGATAAATTTCTGAGCTGTGTACAGATTACCATGGAAATTTAAAACAAACTGCTCTGCTCCTCAAGGGGAAAGTATATTTCTACCCTATCTCAACTATTCTCTGAAAACAAAATGAGGAAGAAATTATATTCTAACCTCAGGAGAGATTTTTATTAAGCTGAATCTACTGAAACTAGTGTTGCCTCCTGCTGCTGCTTAGTGTTGACAAATAGTTCAGGGGCAACCCCCTCCACCCCGCCTAAATTGTATCAGTAAGTTTCATTGTTTAGATATCTATAGGCTGGAGGTTATTTTTACTGCATCCTGTCAACAGTGAGAGGACAAAACTGCCAGGAAGAGGATGCATTAGGCTTTTACATTAACCGGTGGTAAAACTAGCGCCCATGATAGCCTAGACCTGGTCATTCACTTGCTGACACATGTGTACTGTGTGTTACTGATTTGTTTTTCCATATTAATGCTTAGTTCACATGACACTATAGATCCCACAATCTTACAGACCTAGAGCTCAACGGAAGACAATCACCATTTGCTAAAAGTACTGGGGAAGGTTTAGAAAAACCCAGCCTGTACTGCTAGGGAGGGTGAGCTCACATGCCAGCAGCCCTGAAACTCTTGTCTGGGCAGCCCAGTGAACAATTGCATCATAACACATAATCCCAACAGAAAATTGATCATCTGTGTACACCTCATATTCATAGAAAATAACTAATTCTTCTGACTTGTAGTTGGAAGTGTAACTCAGTACCACAGTCCAATTTACTATCAGATGATTATTGACTTGCATCCAACTGGAAACGCACACTCATTATAAGCACAGGACTGGTAGCATGCATTTGTAGGTTGCTATTGCTGTTTTATATAGCTTTCAGTACTATCCAGACACAAGAGCAGTAAAAAAGTTCCCTTCAGATGAAAACTTGATCTAAGAGGCCAGCACATTGGTCCAAGCCTCAGTCGAGACCTCAGAATGAATTTATAACAGCTAAACCTAAAGCTTTATCTTTCATTGTCCTCTAAAGTATTACTTTTCTATTCTATGTTAAATGGAGTCTTGTGTCAGCAAGTAACATTGGCTTAGGTCCTGAAAATGTATGTTATAATTTTAAATTCAAAATCTAAATTTTATGTTGAAGACATTGCTTAAACGTATCACTGAATGAAATGATATTAAAATATATTTTTAAAGTCAATAGGACTGGTTTTGAAAGGAACAGCATTACTTTTCAGAGCAGTGCTGGCAATTTTAGTAAATGAACTAATTATTGAAGAGTTAAATAAGGGACCATTTTTTATGTACACGTCTTTAAGGCTTTGTAGAGATAGAGCCACATGAATATTTTCCTCTCTAGTCCCATATACTCTACAGAAATTAACATAGCATTTTTTGAAAAACTGGCATGGGCCATATATTCTCAATAGCTAGTGACCTTGACAAATTAATATTTAAGTCTCTGGGCCCATTTTTTCCAATAAAATTAACACAGTGGAATCTTGACTATAAAGAAAAAAAAAAAACACAAAACAAAAACACAACAAAAATCAGCCAAAATCTGTTGGCTTAGATTCACTGTCCAAGCTTAGGGGAATGCAAAGTACACGAACCATGTAAAAAGTAAATTGCAAGTGAGATTTTTAAGAAGTATTAGCATTTTTGTATTACAGAGTAATAAAAAAGTGATCTAGAAAAAACATATGTATAATAACCTAGTAGCATCATGATAGTGATATTTTCTGGATCATAACTGTGGCCCCATGCACATGCACTGGATGTTGTAAAGGGCAGGTTCTTCTTTTAGAAAAGCACTTAAACAAAATCTTAAGTGGCAGATTGCCAGTGATGCTCTACTGCATGTACCAAAAACCAGCAAAATCTAACTTGGAAAATATGTTACTGAAAATGGGAAATGAAGTTTGCTAGGCTTATGTCAGTAGTGTTTTAGGTTTGATCTACAACATCAAGCTTTTGCTGGCCTAGCTTTGTTACTTGTGAACACGAAAAAGAAATGTTGCCTGGTACACAGATGTAACTTTGACCAGCCACAGTCCTCCTGTTGGGTTTGCTTCCATCTTTCAGGGAGATGTTTTGTTGCATTCTCCTGTAATATTGCAGGTGCAAGCTGCATGTTCTTTGCTGGACTTTGTTATGCTAGAAAAAGCAGGAGCCTGTTAATTATCTATCACTCACAGGATTTCCATCTAAAAACTGAAAACACTAGAGGATATTAGCTTTCCTCAACACAAACTCTGTATCTATAGCAGGAGGAGTTACCAGCTGTGATTCACCACAGTGCATTTCGGGGAGGATGGGGGGACAAGATTTGCAAAGTACTAAACCAGCTGGCAGGAACAGCTGCTGAAACAGTCAAAACAGGGGTTTTTTCCAGACATACAGCACACTATGCTTCTGAGAAGAGTTTCTCAGCCTCGTGTTGATTGTTTGTTCATTCTAACCATCTCCACACCCTTGTTTCTCTACTTTTTACCTCAGTGTGCCTCCTTTCCTCCTCTCTGCCATGTTCCTCTCTCCTCCCTTCTTTTCTCATTTTAGATTTAGTTCTAAGTGAGCCTTCCTCCCTTCTAGAAGCTCCACATCTTCATCAGTCCCAGTTTTGTTAACTTCCTCTCTCTCCTATAGCCTCTGATTGCCAGCCCCTCCATCACATCCCCTACTTACAAAGTCCTCAGGGCATTTTCTGCCTTCACAATCAAAGCACCTAGCACAGCCATGTCCTTTTCTTACTTAGATGGTGTCTCCCAACACGGAATAGCCATAGTCATAGCAATGGCTACTCCACTGAAATGAAATCTCACTGCTCCTCTTGCACATCTGATGTGGCAAAACATCTGAAAAAGAAAAGTATTTGTAATCCCTCATTCCTCTCTTACATCACAGCCTCTTCTCAGGCATGCCCAAGGCTCAGGGCATGGACCAAAGGAGTCAGACTGCAGTAGCGGCTGGTCCCCAGCGGGGGACAGGCTTGAAAGTCCATCAAATGAGCTGCCTGGAGCATGGACAAGGTAAAAGAGGCAGATGTGTGTACACATGTATGAATTGTATGCATGAATTTGTGTGCACACGCCTGTGCGCGTCCAGGGACTGCAGCAAGACTGCTGACGGTGTCGGGAGCAAGAACTGGGGAAAGCAGGCAGGGGCCAAGGAGAATCTGCAGTGCTGTATGTGTGTATGCTGGGTAAACAAACTGAAGGCTTCAACTCATCATTACTTGATTTTCTGTTTGAATTACAATCTCACATAAATATATAACATTTAAAGTTGGATATTATATACTTTTAGAATAAGAGATAGTATGTAGAGATCCAAAAATGCAGATCTCCATTAGCAATACGTAACAATAAGCTTTATTAGGCCTGCAGAAACCAGATTCTTGACCATTTACCTTCCTTTTAATTCATGGTTACTTGTCTAACACAGGTTAGACATATGTAACAAGCACTGCCATTAAAGACTTTCAACATCAGAAATAATGCCCACTAATTCCACATTAGAAAATAATTGAAGTTCTATCTTAGATAACCTCCTTGGTAAAAAACAGAAGTCATGAAGCAATTTGGAGCCTGGAGCAGGCCCCCAGCTCTAAAGGACCAGAAGCATATTTCTATTTGACACTGGATGGGTGGGTGCAGCACTCTGCAGCCTTCCCTGAACTGGTTCTCCTGCCAGGGCACCTTAACGTTACTGGGGGTGGAAGGGGTAAGATTTGTGGTCTTTTATTACTGTGCTCTAATCAGTCTAATCGTTTCAAACAGTAAGGTACCATCTCTGACAGTCTGAAATCAGGAAATATAACCAAAACCTTTCAGGCAAACCCACAGATTTTACCATGGAGGAGAACATGGAGTGGGGCCAGTCTGCAGTATTTTGAAGACTACTGAACAAACGGTGTACATTGCCTTTACTCCTCATCATTTTCTATTGTAATATAAATGCAATCACTGCTTTTTTCCTCAACATTAAGTAGTGTTTCTGGACAGTCAGAACAAAAAAAAATAAACTCAATCCAAAATATCTGACTACACATATCTTTGATTTTAAAGCTTGAGTAATTACAAGCACAAGAGAATGTCTTAGACTACAGGCTATATTAACAGTGATCTTTACAAATGTTTCTGACATCAGAGAAGTTAATTTTACCAACTTCTGTGCCCTTCTGTGTGGATTGCAGCAATGCCAAAATATTCTAAGACTGAAAACTCACAAAATACCCAAACTAATAAGTTCCTTATTCTCACTTCCTGAAAAAAATGAAGCTTGAGGTATTTGGCTGAAGCAGTTAAAAAGTACAAAGATCCTTGCTTGAATCCTGCAAAGACTTGTACATATAAGATATAGTCTCATCAAAGATGACATGCCTTTCCAGAGTCAGATAAATATCAGACTTAGCTCTCCGGTATTGTAAATCCAACAATACTCATACAGATATGCTTGGTTTGTAAAAAATAAATCAACTGTAAAATAATATTCTTCTAAACAAAATGGTGAATTAAAAAAACAAAACAAAACAAAACAAAAACCAACACAAATGCAACAAAATAATAAAAACTGAATTATTCCTCATTTTAGAATTTTATAAAATATTACCTGTGCTACTTGCCAAATGTCCAGAAAACTATGCCTCTTAAAGCTTTTCTACACTGATCTTATTTTTCCTCATGCCTGCTCAAATGAGAAAAAGTTCCCTCAAATGAACATATGTCTCACTTCAAGAATAAAAGATAGGATGAAGAATGTTTCTAAACATTAAATGGAACATAGGATGGCTATTTTCTGTCGCTATTTTTTTTTTTCCAAATGTGTTTCTAAACAAGAAATACAAGTAATTGCAGACTTAAACATAGAAGAGAAAGAAAAACAGTATAAAATTGCTTGATAATATAAAAATCCCCATGTAATCATCACAGTTCCAAAAAAAAAGGTCATCAGCAACTAAGAGTTTAGCCTGTGCAGATCTGTTGGAAGGATGCTGGGGAAAGACCGCGTGCACTTGCACAGAAGCCACCTGAACACAGAAAGAAGCAGGTTTTGAATCCAGACCTAATTTACACAGATCCCTGGACATCTTCCCACGAATGACTTGAGCCTCCAATCATCAGAGTTTGGCAGATTTAGCAATGGCAATCAAAGATGCTTTTGATTCCCACCATTTGCTCCATCTCCCTTGGAGATCCCTGCCCCTCTGTTGGGGGCAGCAGGACAGATAGCACATCTGCCCATCACCACCCGAGGTCACAGCCCGGCACGTTAGGGCCAGCCCTGCTCCATCCACGATTTGAGCTAGCACACCATGCAGGCATCGGCAAGCTGCAGAAGCACGGCCACCCGTTCCTGCCTCCTACCACTGCTGCAAGGCAGGTGACCCACCAGCAACCCACTGCAGGAGCACTTCATCTTCCCAGTTTGCTGAGGCACTCGCAGCATCGCATGCTTCCTGAGAGTTGCAGCAAGAGGTAATTGGGAATAGGGCTGGGAACCTCACAGCCGTGTGTCGCAGTCACATCCTACCTGGCTTGGGCAGGGAGGGCAGGAGCTGAGTAAGGGAAGCAGTGAGGAGGAGGAGTGATGTAAAGCCCCTCTTTTTCCCCTAAGCCAGTCTGTTGACTGGAGTCTGTTAGACTGTTCTAGGTCAGCAACCGGTGTTAATACAGAAGAGAATAAAACTAAAACCAGTAAGACATCAAGGCAGGAAGATGTCTGAAATAGAACCTCACTAAATTTCTCATGGCTTGTCATTCCATTAAATAAAGTTTATGTACTGTTTAATACAAAGACTAACCTCTCCTGCCCTCTGCTCCACCAAAGCACACTGCCCAGGAGGAGGTGGCTGCGCTGAGACTGTTCTGCTGACCAGTTTGGGATCAAGGCAGCAGATACTTGCAAACTAAACAAGATTTAAAGTCTGGTTTGTCCCCTGTTCTGTGGTCATGCTAACTCAGTTCACTACAGGCTGCTCCAGGGAACAGAAGGATGTTCTGTCCATTTATTTTCTCCCACAGACTAGTTACACTGTGGGTAAATTTTTTATTTTTTTTTTTTTTTCCCCATCTTTGTTGTTCATTCTCAAGCCTCTCTCTCTCTCCCTCCAGATTTCCTCTAGGCCCTACACCATCTGTCCAAGCACTCCTTCTCTTTATGCACACTGTTGCATTCTATTCCTTCTCTGTCTGTGATCTATATTTAGTTGTTTTCCTGTTTATATACCCCTCCAGAGAGGGGTATTGTTGAATGTGACTAGTCAGGAAGAGAAACAATGTGGTTAGAGCACAAATCCTTTCAGAAGAGTAATTGGGATGAGAAGCTGTACAGGATTGAGTAGGATAGAAAACTTTTTCCCTAAGATTAATCAGAAACAGAGATCTGAATATAAATCCATAAAACCCCTTACAGCTGCCTGATCAAAGCCAAAGAACACCTAAGGCAGGGGAAGAAACAAAGGCAAGGAAACACATGAAAACTTTTTTCTCTTTTTGACACTGTTTTTTTTCTTTTTCCATAACTAAGATAAAAACAATTTGGCTTTAAAAACCTTATATCTGTGTCTCTGCTCAAACTACCAGGAGCCCCTAAATGTGAATCCAAGAGTGCATACATGATGAAAGCTCTGGAAAATGTGTACTGAAAGACTACTGAAGAGTTCAGTGTTGGTTGGTCCAGAGACACTTAACGTGTCTTTAGCGGAGGAGTAATAAGCATAAAGCTGGTTCTCAAGAAGTTGGCTGCAGCACGACTGAAATCAGGACAGATGAGAATGCATGGGCCTATGTTTCTCATCTTCAAGTTTCTTACAATAGTAAGTAGCTTGTGAACAGACGGGGTGGAGGTAGGGATGGTCTGGAATTCTGCTTTGGAGTTTTACCATTATAATTGTGTAAACAGCTTTGATTACCATACAGAATCAACAACTCAGATAGTCTTTAACATTATGTTAGTAAATGCATTGACAGCTAAGGGGGAGCATTGGGTGCAAGTCATTCATTTCCCTGGTATCACGAACTATAAAACCAAAAGCTGCAGGACTTTGTAAAGCACCAAAGATATTTGAAAAACTCTAAAAGGGTATGAAAAAAGTGATTTCACATTTAATTTTGCTGGGTGAAAACCTGTGTGTGTCACCAGTAGATGGGGCACAGTGTGGGTTAGAAAAATGCCTGCGCTATGGTAAGAACATCTCGCTACTTCAGACAAATATGAATGTGGATCTGCCCTCAGTGACTAGCAGACATTCCCTGGCCAAGGAGGGTCCACAGCCTTTGCTACAACACCAGAAAGGAGGACAAAGGGAAAGAGTGGAAATGAAGGACAACAGAAGGACCACAGGAGTTTCAAGAAAAGGACACTTGCAGCCTGTCATGCTCTGCTGAGCTTGTTTGTCTCAGTCAGTGGCAAGAATGAGTGTTTGTAAGATATTTAAACAATGGGAGGGAAGTGGCTTAGTCTCCAGGATGGGCTTCAGCAGTGGAATAGAAGATGTATCTGAAGATCTGAAGTAACTGAGAAAAAGATTATTTGATTAGCAGCACTTTTCGGGGGCAGGAAGAACCTCTTGAAGACCAAAAGGGAAAAGCCTACACCTGTGGGGACAGGAGATGATCTAGAAAAATGGCTCGATCATGAGAACAAAAAGGAAGGACCAAGGTCAGAAATTGTTCAGTCATGCCCTGAAAATCACTTTAAGAGGAGTGAAGATCCTGAAAGGGAGAAACAATTTTTAACATAAGTTACACAATACCATTTTTGGGGAGAGATTTCCATGACTTAAAAAAAAAAAAAAAAAAAAAGGAAAAGGAATGGAGTTTGTTGTAATTTACAGTCCAAAAGGAATGTCAGCAGCAAAACCCTAAGCTGCTTATCTGTTTGGTGTCCAGCCGAACTAAACAAACCTCCACTCTGAGTCAATGAGAGGTTGCATATGGTATTATGAGATCAAACTCTAATCCTCTTAGTAGCATTTTCCCTGGAAAAACTGTGATACTATATGTATTTACTCTGTTACATGCATTAGTCATATAAATGTTATATACACACACACACACAAAAAGCTGTAACGACAACATATTCCTTATATGTTGTATAATCTGAATCCTGTTCAAAAACTGTCCTAAAAAGGACCAGAATACCACTAGGCATTATTTGCTTATGTTCCCTTTATTTCAAACAGCAGAACAGACTGTCTGACAAAAATGTGTGTATAATCTGGTTAGTGTAAAACATTTGTTATATGTGCCCACATTAAGTCCCCTTCTGTCCTCTATGCATTAATGTCTCATTTGTGATTCAGAGGCAAAGTGTAAGGAGGCTGTACAAAACAGGTCAGTTTTAATTTCAGCTTGTAGGGCACAGGTATATAGCAGGGCTTGACTAAGAAATTTAGCAGTTCCACAGTGTGACCATGCAGAAATCTTGCTGTGCTATTTACATATCCCCCAATCACCAGAAAATGTCAAACTTTTGTATATTGACCCACTTGACTGTTCAGCATGCAAATGTGAGACATCAAACTACCTACATAATTTGATAGTATATAAATATAGTCCTATCTAATGGAATTTTGTAGTAATTATTTTAATCCAGTATTTCAAGGAGAGCACAAATAAAAAACAATATTATTCCCAGACTTGCTTGCTCCAAAGATTCCTGCCTGAGGACTCCTAACTGCATACTGCAAAGCCTCTCTTACTAAACAGTCTAAATATCCACTTTTATCCAGATAAATTAATTATTCATGCCAGCAAAGCCAATATCAGCTAGCAACACAGGATGTTCCAAGCAAACTCTGATGCTCTATTATAATTCTGTAACAAGCTTTCTAAAACGTTGTGAGTTATTGTACTATGATAATTTTTCTGATGAATTCTTACTTTGGCAGCCTATTAACATCTATAAGATTGTTAAAATAATTCTACTGATAATTCAATCATTTGATGTTCAGTTCTGTGAGTTTTTCCTCCATAAATCATAGTACAATGCCTCTTTTTTTCCCCCTCAGTACATCATATAATATGTAGCTCCAAACAACCATATTTATTATACTTCAAGACAAAGATGATCACTGAATTCCAAAGAGAAAAACAGCCGGCATCATACTATGTTGCCTCCCCCTTATCTCAAAAGCATCTTGGTAACCTTGACAAAATACTGCTACTAGTTACTTCTTCTGCCTCACCCATTAGATGAGAAACAGGAATTACTAAAACAAAAAATCTAGTTTATTTCATAGTACGAGAAACTTTAGTAAAAGACCTCACCATTATGATAAATAATCTCATTACAGTGTACTATAGTATTTCAAAGCCCAAATATTTATTCAGGTAAATACTGATCCACTTACTTCTGCAGCAAATCCAAATACACTCCTTACAAAAAAACCCTAGCTTGCTTCCTGGCATTGACCTATAGAAACTGTTCTGTAAACAATGCAGTATTTCTTATCAAGCTGTTCCTCTGTCTCTTGCCATCTCCCTCTGCTTGGCTTCTTTAGTGGCTAAGGAGTATGCTTCAAGCACTCCCCCTGTTCCTTCATTTTGTGGTAGTGGGGTCTCTCTAGCCCCCTATTTTCATGAATCTTACATGAACACATCTTTAAGAACACTATTCTTCTGTCTATCTCTGTTGAATTTGACAAAGTGGGGAAAGGGGAGGGGAATGTATAAAGCCTCATTTCTTTAGGAAACTAGGCTTAAAATGAATATAAATCAACAATTCAGTTTTTCAGTAATTTCCTGTATTCACACACAGATAATCCCCTTCAAATGACTGTGCTACAGACACACAGCACACTGACAGATCACCGTTTTAGAAAAGTAAATGAGAAACAATCTAAGACCCTGACATTTTGGTTTGCATACAAGGGAACGGGCCTCTGGTGGGGTAACAGAACACTTCATCTGTCCACTGCTGGTTGGGAACCTCAGCAGCTTAAAATTTGCTTAGTTGGGTTTTATTTAATGAAAACAGATAGATAGACAGGGAAAAATTTTCCAGGAAAACAACACCTAGTGCACACACATATATCAAAGTGCCTGACACCTACAACTTGACTGTTTATTTCTCCTATGCCTTGAAGATTTTTCAGTTTAGGAGGAAAGAACAAGACACTAAGATCCAGTTAGAATTATAGTGAGAAAAAGGGAGATTCCAGATTTAGCAATCTCAATATAATTTTAGAGGCCAAATGTATTTGTGATTTGTAAATATTGTGATTTCATATCCAGATGTGTTGCCATCCTACACTTTAGCCTTCAGCTCAAGCAAAGTTAGCCTGCCAGGTTCACACGCTTGTCCAGGGGATAGCTCTCCTCTACATGCCCAGTTATGAGGAGACCCGTTTTGTGTTAGCCCAGAAGTTGGCAGTAATTTAAGATGCACTTAAATAGAAGGCAACATTTGTTTGGTGTAGTCCTTGCTGGCAACTTGAGGCCACCAACCAGGAGACAGACAGAAGCCAAGGAGGTTTACCTAGACTAGGTTGTTAATGCATTCTGTTACATCTCGCGCGTTGGCAGGGAGGAAGGAATACTCCTATATCAACAACAGCGCCAGTCTGGTAATGCGCTAAGTGTCACAACAAAAGCAATACAAGTTTTCTCTGGCTTCAAATCTGATTACAATTCCAGGGGAAAAAAGAGCAATTTGATTTGCTTTTCCTTTTGCTTCAGATTTTGTAGGTTTGCATTAGTTCAGGCTTTACAGCCCTGTAAATTTTAAAAGATAAGTAGTCCTTAAATACTTTGGATGGAAGATCTCTTTATCATAGAAGTCTAGATTGATGCAGGCTAGTTTGAATTTTGTCATGTAAATCCCAAGACGAACAACTACACAAGTTTACTCCTTTCAGCAAGTTGAAACGGATGATGACCAAGCAGAAACCATGCAAAGCCATGAGTCTTTGCATGACTTCATGTATCTGAAATGACAACGGACCAAAGTTGCCAACTGATTTTCACTTTGAGGTTTTTTGTTCAAAGTTCAAAAGAAAACCGAGAGGGTGAAAACACAGGCAAAACAGGAACAAAAGTTGCCATGCAAAGCAAAATGGTAACACAGTTATCTTTATTTCACTATTTTCCAAGATATTGTAGAATCCATAGTAACCGTGCTTTAAAAAAAGAGTACGGTGCTGTGAAAATGGTACTATATAGAGCTAAAATCCCAGACAGACGCTTCTGCTCAGTTGGAAGCAGAGTTGAGTCATAGGTATGAAACCCCCAACAATACATTCGGGAGCCTGTGATGCAAGGGGACTCTCTAGGAGTTTTTGCTGCTGCTCTCCCTGAAAGAGAAATGATCACAAGATATTTAAACTATGGAAAGCCAGGATGCAGAGCCATTTGAAGAGAAACAGGCAACAACTATGGTATATAAAGGGGACATTTCTGAGATATGTAGCAAGCTCTGTATTTGGGATTTGCTTTGGAGCTATCTGACCATTGCCCAGCTTCAGACCTGAGTGCCTCCTCCAAGTCAGCACTTCCTCAAACAAAGCTTTGTTTTTGCTGATGACTCCCGAGTTACCCCAGTAAACTGAGAGTGGAAAGTACCAAAACAGAGGCAGTACAAGAAAAGCAAAAACATGTGATTCCCATTGTCCGAGTCAAAAGCATAAATTTTAAAAGCTGAATCAGAAGAATGATAGGGCAAGGGAGAAGGAAAAAGCAGAAATCTTACCTTACAAGGAAAACATCTTAGAAGGCAAAGTGAGAGTTTCAGTAGACACTAGGAGCCAAGAGCCTGGTCTCAAGGGCACAGTCTCCATGTGTGCAGAGCTCAGCATTTCCACGGTCCAGCTGTGGGACTCTACATGCCAGTGCACAGCATGTTCAAATCCTCAACATTTATTTATGAGAGGGAAGAAAAGCCTGAAGACAAGAGTAAAGAATCATATCCCAGGAGGGCAGAACAACTTAATTTTTCCTCCTCAGTAACTGGAAAATGGGGAGCTGATGTGCCTCCCTGAAGAAATGATACAAAATCCCAAACACCGACAGCTCTCTGATCACCAGAAAGATAAATGAGTGCTTGTGGACCATAGTGGTACTCCATGGAGAGAGCTCTATTCTTATTTCTGTCTCAGTCCCATGAATATCACACCAGCAAAGGGATTTAAAAAGCAAGGGGAAAAGGGCAAACTTTCTCTTGGCTGTAGTGTGTACAGTATGTTAAATGTTTTGTAAGCCCCCACATCCCCAGGGATGGGTTCCAATTGCCATGGTTGGGCATGTGGAAAACAACAGGGAGGAACAAACGAGCACAAAAGAAGAGGCAGAGAAGAAGAAATTAAACCAATCAGTGAAAGAACAAGTGGTCAAGAGGGGAAGCAAAGGACTGATCTATTTTTCATAAATAAGTCTCTTCAAAAAGTTCTGGTTTTGAAACTTCCCAGTGTCTGTATTAGAAAATACTACATTTTTAATCCACTCATTTGACATCCATTATGATAAAGATGGAAACATTAAATCAAAAACTTAAGAATTTCCTTGCAAGTCCAAGGAAAAACTTCCATACAGAGAAAGATGTCCAAGAACAACTTTTCCCATAACATCACACATCTGCCTTTTATAGCATTTCTTTCAATACAAACATTACTCAAATGAATTTTATGGCTTCTTTTATAAGCCTGTAACAGAAGGAGAGAACACTTTTAAACCAAGCAGGGAAAGAACAGGTAGTTGGCACCATTCACATAATTACCTTTTCCTAAGCAAACAATATGATTATAGGTAGCTTATACTTTTTCATAGAGGAATACCAAATTTCAAAATTAAATTGGCATGTAAGCTTTATCCTAATGTTTGGAGAAAATTTTTTCAAAAAGACTATTGGGATAAAATGAGTATCTTCTGGCAGATAATCACTATAGGTCATAGTGTATGCTTTGGAAGTGACAGTCCTCAAAACCATTAATGGTATCCCTTCTGATGTCCCATATGGGTTTTCCTGTCTTGGGAAAATGAGAAATTTGTTTGTTAAATGACAAAATCCCTGTTGTTGAGAAGGCTTTTAGAAATTCATTTCATACCATCAGGCAAAAGATGCCATTAGACCTTTTTTTTCAGCACATGGCCTTTCAGAGAAAAGTAAATACAGTTTGACTTTCTCTGCTTTATAAGAAGGGATGTTATAGTATTGATTGCATTAACAGCTGTAGGAAGAGAAGAGAGAACATCTGGATGCTGCCATATTTGCACTGGTGGAACAGAGGGAAGTAGGTGAGTAAATATTATCTACACATATTCTACAGTTGTTGTAAGTTCTGCTGCCCACCATCTTTACCAGCATTGCCGCTCAATATATTATGATGTGACAATAACTTTTTCACAAAAAATGTAGGAAAAAAAAAAAAGTAATGCCAGTGACTTTGAAGTGTGCTTTTAGTAAGGATTCTTCAAGTCTGCAAACACCAAAGAAACAAAATCTCAGTTACAGATCATGGAAAACTGGTTTCTCTCCAGCTCTGGTAACACTGGTGATTGTTTTTTTTCCTATCAGTTTGCAGTTATCATGGTACATGCAACTGTCATCTTTTCCAACCTGAGCTAATGCCTCCAAAGTGCTCATCCTTACGACATGAAGGCTTGAGTCATCCACCAAACTAAGGATAATGTGCATTAAAAGCTTTTAAAGGAGAAAGCAGAGTCTCTCCTCACTAACTTTTAGTCCAGTTTGACCCAACAAATAATGAATATTATTTTCAATAATGAAAATTAAGAAGTTACATTACCTCAGAGTAGCAGGAATCATAAAGTCAGACAACTTTGCAACTCTGGAGAGACTTAGAGGGATTAGCTGATGCATACTTTAGTGAGGGCTTCCCTGCCTTTACACAACAGAGTGCTTTTTCTGTGTGGATTCACATAACACACTTCCATCCACTTCTTGAGTGAGTCTAAACACATGGTCCTCCTTTGGAAGAAGTTAAAGAGAAGTTGACAGAATGAAGAATTAAGAGCCAAGATTAACTAACACACTTTCCTTTCCTTCTTTTGTGCTATTTCACTGGTCACCACATACAAATGAGAAGGTAACTCCCAGGGGTATGAGAATCTGGAAAGCAAGGACAGATACATCGTCTTCTCCAGAGAGGCATATATTCTTTCAAATTAAGGTGCTGCAATGTGTTTGACATCAGCTGTAAATGGCAACACTTTAAAATTCCTTTGTATTGCCGTCACGTGAAAACCATTCACATTTTGAAAATGTCTCAGTTTAGCTATCTTGATAGTACTGATTTAATGAAACATTAAGTAGTTCATTTTGGAAGAAAATTTAGTGATTTTACTTGCCAGAATAAAGCTTCAAGTCTTTTCAACATAATCAAATGTTATTAAAAAACTTTTGAAGTATGTACTACTTAACATCTGCACATATTTATTAATCAAAAATTCAGATTCAGTGACATGAAATTGTATTGAACTGTGTCATCAAAATAATCTAATACAAAGCTTTGCTTTCAGATTATAGTTTAGTAATAATTGCAATGCATAATCATGCAGGAATAAGGTAAATGCTGTGTAGACTAGCAGTGGATCCAGCAGGGTTTAATGTATTTAGAGAGACGACTTTAAAATTAATGCAATTACATCATTTACTTGCTGTCCCAGGCATTTTCTAGTCACAGAGATTGTCTCATACAGGAAAGACTGGCATGGAGATGTGCTGATGCAGAAGTTTAAGGCAAAGATATCTGACAGAGTCATAGGACCTGTCTACTAGTTGCTTTCATTGTGGAAGTGGCAAAACCAAAGTTGAACTGCTTTAGGATTTTCTTTGTTACTCACTAACAAAACAATAGAAATTTCCACTAATAGAAAAAACTCTCTCCACCTGACCAAAAAAACAAATATCTCCCCAAGCTTTTTACTTATTTGTCAGAAAAATTGCTTATACAAGCATATGTTTTGGAGGTTTTCTTTCATACCATTTATCAGTGCTGGCCACTTCACATATAAGTTACATACAATAGTTAATCATCCAAACGTGGGACAAAGTACTGACTTCTGTGTTGGCCAGGCTTAACAAATGCCAAGAACACACCCTATTTCTCCAGAGCATTACCACCCCAAAAAGGCTCAATCCCAAAGCAGGTTCTACAATACAATCAATAAGTTTGAATTTTATAAAACCTTTTTGAGTGTTTTTCAACAGTTCTTACCACCACCTAGTTCATTCACTCTTTATGGCATAGAGAGGCCTGTGCCATACTGCTACCTGAAGGAATTACTGGATCCTTTCTCTCCTAGGGGCATGGTAAAGCTTTGAGTCTGGAACACATCTCTGTTAATTTGTATATGGAGATATCTAAGACTTGGTCTCATAAAAAATGATAGAAAAGATTCACAAATTCAGCACGGAGTTAAGTTTTCTTTGTAGTTTTTAAGGCCAACCTGTAATATTTCTCTGGAGCAGAAATGTCATTTTTTTGTTATGTTAAATATTCTTCCATTATTTGTGGTAGAAACAGCAGCCTGTATTAAATTCTGTAGGTTTTAAACTGAATTTTCATACAAACTTGAAAAAAAGTCTAATCATACCAGTTTTCTCCTTGTTGAGTTCTACAGAACTTAAAAAGAAAAAAAAAAAAAGCACAACATAAAATCCTAGACCTTGAACATATATACATATGCATACAACATATTCCACATGTTTACATGAAACGAGAAGAAATCTCTTTTCCTGCTTACCATCACCCTCAGCTCACCACCACTTTTTACTCTTAACGTATGGCAGGAACTGACACCTCCCAGCCCTCAGATATCCCTAAAGAAGCCCCATGTTTCAGCACTGATCTGACTTTGTCCTGTTGGGCATCACAACAGGGTACTACAAACTTGTTTGGAGGGTGGTACTTCTTCAAACAAGCCAGACTGGGTAGCCTCTGTTGTTTAATAACAGGTAAAGGAAAATTCTATAGATAAAAATCACACAATCGGTTCCCCCCTTGTAAAGCCTTCAGTTTATTCACAATGACTCTTGAAGAGAACCATTTACCGCCTTCTGCCAGTCATGCACAGGTCCAAATTGGGGCCTGTAGGAAAAAGGCACAACGGCTTTTAATTACACTAGGAGTTTATATGACCTCATTTATCTAGGTTTCATAACGTATTTGGCATTTAGCTGATTACTATCATTATCATCTGAAAGCATGCTAGCAGCCTGTATATCCCCTTCTTGCCCATGCACTGCTACACAATTTCTAATAATATCACTGCAATCTGAGAAAAAGACTTCCCTCATTGGAAACATTGAAGTTTTGTCTTCTCCACTCTCAGTGGTTTGCACTTCCAGTATTCTTGAACTCCTGGCACTCAGCTAGAAGAGAGCTCTAGGCTCTCCTGCACCCCACAGTAAAAGCAGCTCTGCTGAAATACTGATGCTGGCAGCACATTTCAAAGTAATGAGAGAGATTTCACAGGATGTCTGCTCCCTTCAAGGTCTTCCAAAGCTATGATGTGGCTGCCCCATCACCATGCACGCACCCACTACAGGAACCTGCATCCCAAACTGTCTGCCTGTGGGAATGCTAGCTGTATTGTGAGGACCCTGAATAGATGTATTGCTTGCTTCTTTACACATCCTCAGTCAGGAAGCTATTTTGAAGGCAGATTCGGTGGCCCAGTCATTCTTTTCCACTTCCTGAGAGTTTGCTCTCCAGGAAGCAAAACTATTATCTGTAAGAGCTGATGGCATTGCACACACAGAGATACAGAGAGAGAATGTCCAAGTGCAGAACTAACTGCTGCTTGTCTGCAGTACTTTCAATCTTTCTTAACAGCAAATATTTCTACAGGATCATTGCAGAACCGGGACTATAAGTCTTGCTAAGTGAACAAAAGGAAATGACTGGCAAATATTTAGAAGAAAAGTATTTCTACTTGGGTAACTGGTAAATAAACATAAGGAGGATTTTTTGTTCTGATTTCTGTCTTTCTTTAGAAATATTTCCAGTTACCTGTGAGGACACAGATGCAAAAAGCACACACAAAATGAGTTGTCTCCTCAGACTAGCAGAAAAATGCATGAATCAAATGCTACTGATAATAAAAATAGGTGCAGGAGAGTTCAGCCCTCTGAGAACAGACTTTTTGTGTCACAGGTTCAGACAGGCCATAATGTTATGAGCTAAAACCTAGACTTAAATTACACATTTTCCACTTGCATAAAACTAAGTTACTCCAAATTACTGTTAGCAGGGGCTCAGCTGCCCACAGGTCCCAACTAGCCCACCAGGTTCAACTCTTGCCCTCCTGAACACCTGCACACAGATGCTCCAGGCTCAGGGAACCAGGGCATTACTTATCCCACAAACACAGTGGAGAGGCATTGGCCTCTCCATTTCATTCATTTCATCATTTGCTCATGATCACGACCAAACATACAGTCACCATACCATTGCATCATGTATGTGCGTGTCCCATCAGCTGATCGGACATCACACAACCACATGAAGACCTCTTCTGTTATATGAGGGTGTTAGGCACCTACTCTGTGCCCGAACATGCATGTATCCTGCCTATATGACCAGAGTCTGTGTTTAATTGTGTGATGCGTGTCAGAATTGATCTGACATCAGAGTCCATGGATAGGGTCCCTCAGCTCTAGACTGGATGGCAGATCAAGGCTCTCAGATCAAGGCATCACGCAGGCATTTAGATGGTGGAAATGGAGCATAAAAATGGCAATTTGAATTGTCATTTGACAGGGTAGGGTCCTTTGAAATAAAAGTGATTTTTACAAGGTACCATTAGCAACCAAAAAAAAAGGAAGAGCTTCTCCCTAACAATGTTGTTATGACTGGCACAGGCTCTTGCTCCTGAAAGTCCCTAACTTTCAGAAAGGAGGAAAGCCAGTTTTCCGATTCTACAGCAAAGACTGGGGAAAGGGGGACCCAAAAAGCTTTCAAATGCATAAAAATCCTCCTGCAAAGGAAACAATGTCTTCTTCACACACACAATTGGCAGGACATGAAGACACAGGCTTAAATTGCCATAAGAAAAAATTGTGTTAGACATTAGAAAAACTCTTAAACGCTAAGGATAATGTTGCAAAATGTAACTCCTGTGGAGGTTATGGACATTTACCTTTGGAAACCTGTAATAAGAGGTTAGAAAAATATCTTTAGTTTGGTGGAATAGTTTAGATATACCTGATGTTGCCTGAGAAGGAAGGAGAGTCCAGATTGAGGTTTTCTAGATCCCTCCCAGACCTGTTTTTCTATGATATTTCTGTGGACAAGTTATCCCTACACCTACCTGCTTAATATTCCCTTTCTGTAGATCAGCAGTTAATTTGAACCTTGTGGGAAGGAGCACCTAGCAGGCCTGAGGTACAAGAGATTATCTGGCATAAAGTCAGAAGTATTTGGAGAGCTGGAGAGTGATTTCTTTATTATGAATGTGTACACGTGTGACTAAGCTCTCTTACCACCAAACCCAATGTAAATAGGTAGAATTCTATCAAAGGAGTTGTATAATAATCATAATTTTCACTTTACAAATGGGGAATGCAGGGCACAGAGGTCTGAACCTTCTGTAATGACACAGCAAGTTATCAAAATGAGCCTGAAAACTGGATTTCCTAGTTCCTCAAGTGACCTATCTGATGGACTACATGCTCCTGCTCTGCCTCCCCTGTCTTGCCTCCCTTCCCCCAGGCAAGCAGTGTAAGACTACAAGAACTGCAGCATTTCCTCATAAAAGTCTTGCCTGCAGCTGGAGGAAGTCAGACTACAATAGTGTTGGTAACTTCTGCTGAAGCAAGAACACACAGCACAAAGATGATCGTTACAAAGGGGAAGAAAAAAAAATGAAGCTGCCTCTGGACTTGCACCTTGCAGAGCTGATCTTGGGCTGTTAATTCCCATCTCCGTTCTTCAATTTGCCTCTTTCTGTCTAACCGCTGACAGAAAGAATATATTCCTTTACCAAATGATTATCTATACAAATAAAAAAGAGAAGACAGAATAAAGGACATACTACTGATAAAGAACAGAATTGTTCTTTATACAAGCACAGAAGAGCTCACAAGGGTTTGCAAGTGAAACCCACCACGCAGAAGGAGCAGTCTAGCTCAGCGTTTGCTGGGCACTTTCCTAAGGCTGCTGTAACTGAAGCCTGTAGGAAATCAGAATCAGAGCCTAAGATTAGAACCAAAAATCTCTCATAACAAAGTATCATAAAGCCAGTGCCAGTCCTGCACTATTCCTTACCAGACTGCATAGGCTTGCTTCCATTTCCTACATGCCAGTGCTGGAACCCAAGGAGGACCCACACTTGAATCACCCACAGGAGGTCCCTGCCTCTCAGAATTGACTATGCTGAGGCACTCCAGGCTCCTAATTAATTTTGAATTAATTTTCAAGAACTCTGCTAGATTCTATTCCCCATACATAGACCAAACAGAATTTGGATTCACCATTACCAGTAAGACAAAACAAGAATTAAAAGAATAACAAATTAAAAATACATCAGGAAAGCAAAAGTCAGAAACATCTCCCAAAAGAATCAAGGGCAAAGTTTTATTTGGTCATTTTCTCAAAAAAAAAAAAAAAAAAAAAAAAAAAAAAAAAGGCTTCTGAGTCACTGGAATAAATATAATCAAATTCTTTGCATGCTTAGGTCTTTCCTAGCTTATTCGAATGGCATATTTAACTTTTGATTTATAAATCGAGGGATATTGCTCACTGCCATAAGATGCATTCCACTGGGGCTCAAAGTCTTTAGCAGATCCACACTGTGTGTACTTTCTCCTGATGGTTTCACATTCATGTTCATCAACACTCAGCAAGAACCATAAACAAAGCCCTTCTCTCAGATGCACACATGCAGTTCCCATTGACTTGCTGGATTTTCAGCTGACTTCAATAACAACTCTGTGTGCATGCAAAAGGGCAAAACTTGGCTCTGCACATTTAATAAAATTACATCACTAGATACCTTATAAATGAAGGGCAATGCAGGCCATACTGAAAAATAATATAAACTGAAAACCAGAAAGTGTAGCCAAATAAATTCAAAATTCAGTCAGGTTTTCCCAGAATAATGAAAAGGGCACACATTTTAGGCAAGAGGAAACAAAGCCCCTGTAATATCTCATTTACCAGAGTATGCTCTGCCTCCTTTAGCAGGACAAAGTGTGAAACCCAGCTATCTACATAAGGCAATGATCTTATTGTCTCAGATATAGCAATGATATTGGCATATGAAATGATTAACTAAAGGTCAAGTTATGGGCTGTGATTTGCTAAGTCATTTTCTGCATCTATATCCCTGTTCTGGAAATTACGAAGCTCATTGCAAGTGAATTTAAAGTGTAACAGAATACCACAGTAGCAAAAGTAATTAATAATATGATATGAATCACTAATATGATATTATTTTGAAGCTACTCTAATAGTGGTATTTTAAATATATCAGATGCTTGAATCCAGGAGTGTCTATCTTAAACCCTTCAACCCTCTTTCCCACCTGGCCAAAAGAACACCACAACAAAAATCCCCCACAACCTAGGAACAGCATTCCCCTTCCAAATTTCAATGATATCTAGCAACACATAACTTCTGCCAGGTACATTAGCTAACATACACTAAGTAAAGCAATGCCACATGTGTTTTCTCCAAATTTCTTCCCTTTATTTTACTTTTACTCATTCCATGATGTAATAACCTGTGCATTTTTACTGCCTCTTTAAAAATACCTACTTATTAGGATGAAGAACAGCCTGACAACAGGCTTCCTTGCACTTTCTGTTTGGCTGACAAGCGCTCATTAGCCTGCAAGTACAAATTCATACACAGAAGTTCTCAGGGACGGAAATCACAGAGGGGTCTTGATGTTCATATTTGTTTTTTTTCCCCCCTAAGCAGGAACATCTCCGATGATTTTCACACTTAAATAGCAGAACAGCTTTTATGAATCATTTTTTCTTCCTGGTTGGAACAACCCCTATTCTCTGTTGCATTATAATACTGAGTCACTTTGCGTAAAGTTGGTCATTACTGCCAAGTCAAGGGAGAGAGGAGGGAAGTGGATGAAATGCTCTGAACTTACATGTGAGATAGGATACATATTAGGCTGTTTATTGAAGCAAATTATTTAAAATCAGAAAAGAAAAAATCATTACAGGATAATTCATGTAAGGGAAAACTATTTCATAGATACTGAAAAACTCCAGTATATCTAATATAATAATGATGATCAAAGACTTTTTTTTTTTTTTTAATGAAGTGAGTCTGGCCTGTTACAACTGCTGAGTTGTTCTGGTCATTCACGCTAGATTACCCAGTAAGTTAAATACTTAGTGTGGTGAAATCTGTTCCTCCCAAACTCTGGCACTGTCAAATGAATAGTTACAAGGTCTGGTGGGTCTCTCTTGTCTCAAAACCACCTCCCCTCTTCGCCCTGACCCTGGCAAACTGCGAAGACACTTGCCTGTCTCTAAACTGCTTCAGGTAACTCCAGGTCTGCCTTCTGTTGGCTCTGGTGGAGCACAAGCTTAGCAGATTTACAGCATGTGACAAGGAACATCTATTTCATCTTAACTTTTGCAATTCAGGGTTCATAACAGGGAAAGGAAAGGTTCCCCTCTGCCCCTCTCCTCTCAGTCCTTGAGGGACAGGAGCTTTAACAACTTCATTTGTTAGTTTGTTTTAAATGTATAGCATGACTATTTGATGAGTGAAATAAAATTAGGTATCTTATATGATAATTTTTCAAGAAAGCTGATTTTAAATAGTTAAGAAAGAAAAAACCCCAGCAAAACAACCAGCCAAAACCTCTGCTTTTCTGCATGCCCTGTTTAAGCAATGACACATGAAGAACTTTATGTTTGAACAATTACCTGGTACTTTAAATAGGACACTAAGGGAATAACATTTTAAAATGCATTCGCACAGCATGAGATTAATCCTCCTCCTGGGAATACTGGTGCAAACCAGAGTAACTCCTCGGAGGTCAGTTGAAGTACATCAGCACAAAACAAATGTGAGGCAGAGGGGAATCAGGCCCCATTTACCTCTATTTTAAATGCAGAGGTTGCAGATCATCTGCAATGATAAAGTATACAACATAAATATAACTGACACCTATTCAATTGATCTCACATCCTGCCAACAATTCACAGCTCCAAATATAGGGCTGAAGAACAATGGTTCAAGGAAGAGAGGCAGAAATCCTGGTTCTAACCCATTCACACATCCCTATCTGCTAATACATGTGACTCGAACTGCCTTCATCTCCCCCCACTGCTAAACCCTTGTAGGTTTAGTTTGACATTGTGTGTCTGCTCCCCCCACTCCCTCACTCCTGAAGAGCAACTTCTTACAACAAAATTAAAACAAAACAAAACAAAGCAGGACATATGGGAGAAAAGACAAATGCAAAAAACTGTGCAAGCACGAGAACCTATGAACAAACAAGCAAGAAAATCCCTATCTAACATACCGTATATACAAAAGGCACAAGCAAATTGATTAATTATTTGGAAATCTGGCACTGAGAAAGAATGGTACATGCGCAGGGGAGGGAGACTAAAATATGAAGCTATTGCAAAGTATGGTGTCATTTGTGTTATTTTTAAGTGGATCTGTAATTCTTTTCTACAACTCCACAATGTCCTGAACTAGCTTCCTCTGCCCCGCCAGGCTGATAAAAGGATCCTTAGCAACTCACCAAATATATTATGCAATGTATTGAGTACTATGGGGGAAAAGCACTGAATTACACTGAAACAAAGAACATCAGGTAGCGAACATCACCACCTCCAGGGAAAGACTACCTTTATTTATCATGTCAGTAAGCGCAGGCATTCTCTGCTATCTCTGTTACCAGCACCTAACAGTATTTGCTACATTTAACAAAGTTAAGGTGAATTTTACCTCAAATCTACTTAGGCTCGAGCTCTTTGACCGAGACTTCTTGCGGAGATAGACCGAGAAGAAGCGACGCACTGTGAACTTCTTCATGTTCATGTCCATTGCCCTGTCCCAGCTGCGGCGCGGAGCACGAAGGAGCTGCGGTGCCGCTGGAGAAAGCTAGCGCATCCCGATTGCCCCTATTTATATCCACAGGCAGGAGATCCTCTGAAGTGGCTGCTTCTGCTCATCGAGCCAGGCACCGCTAGACCTGCGAGGGGTGCTTTGCCAGAGCCATAGGAGCCTGCTGCGGCTTGCCGTTCGGAGCATAAAGGCGTTATACTCCCTTCTCGCTTTCCAGTGTTTACATTTCAGTGCGGCGAGCCGAACTCTCTCTCCGCTCCCTCTCCCCCTCGCCTTAGGTCCCACTACATCCAATCACGCTCTGCTTTGGCTGCGTGCATAATCGGCTCCGGCAGATGACAGCTCCTGCGTCCCAGGCGTAGCAGGTCTGAGATAAATATTAGATGTGTCTATTGCTTTTGCGCTCCCTCTCCTCTCAGTCAGGCTCTTTCAATTTCCTGGTTGCCGAATCACATGGGGAATAGGCACATGCTGCACTTCTGTTTTTAGCTCGGAATTTCAACGCTGCTATAATTACTGAGGGCTATGGTGGTCAGATCTGAGAAGAAATCAGCTCCCGCATGAGAGTCTCTCCTGGGAGAAGGCTGAAAGACGCCATGACCCTGCTGCCAGAGCAGAAGGGTCTGAACCTCCTTTTATTCTGGGGAGTATGCAAAACATTGCTCCCTGACCCCCCAAAATTCAAAAAGCTTAAAATCCTTTTAACAGATTACCCACCCGCTTTACATTAAAAAACCTAATGCTAGCACAGCTCTGAAAATAGAAAGCACAATCTAAATGGTAAGTATTACTATTCTTACAGTACTACAGCAGGGAGCTACAGCCCTTCTAAGAGGTTAAATATGTACATCTATTTACAGGCTGTAATTCTGAGCTGCTCGCTATACTGCAAGCATGCAGACTTACAGCTGCACCCCCACCTCCTCAGCATAATCACATTTTTCAGCTTTTCTTCAAGAACTAATGAATCTCAGTGTGATCCAGAGACCGAAGAGCTTTCTCTGCCTGCCACACACAGCTCGGGCTCCTTGTCCTTGCCAGCCTTTCATTTCTGACTACCAAGGAGCACCCAGGCATGCTTTTCTCCCATAACCTCATACAGAAAGTGAATGACTCTGATGACTTATTAATGACTCAGATAAATAAGCCCAGAGAGAGCTGACACCGCTACTGCCTGAGAATACTCTTAGAGGTTAAATGAGAATACCACTCCAGTCAATCTGCCATAAAAGAGAGGGATGCAGTTTGCTTTAATTGAGTGTCTGGACTCTGCCATGAACTATGTTGGCTGATCATGCCTGTCACCGCCTGTGTCATTCACAGGTTCTCTGTCCCTCTCTTCTGTCTAAAGCTCACCACAGTCTATATGTACCTGGAAAAGAAAAAAAAAAAAAATTGGCATTTATGATTTCATTAAGAAGGAGGTCAGATTGAAGTGGCTACCTTCAGTGTTGGGCTCTATAATCTTCAGTCTTTGACTCTTCCGTGCCTGTACCATTGCTGTCTCCCCCAGCCTATGATAACTGTAGCACAGTGGGAATCTGCTTTATCCCTTTCTCTTCTCAGAGCTTCCTTCTGCTTGCTTCTTTAATTCTCTTGGTTTGCAACAGAAGTGTATATTCCGGGGTTGCTTTCAAGGTGCTGCCCCGGTGTAAGCCATGACAAGCCTAGCAGCCCTTTGCCACTACAGTTGTGTTGGTTCCTGGAAAAAGTTCCTGGAGTGGAGGCAACTGTCCCAGCAAAAACTGAGCTATCTATAGGTACACCAAAACCCTTTTCACGAGCAGGAAAATGAACAGGTAAGAAAGCAATTTGGTTGGTATAACTGTCAAACTGCTTCTTCCTGTGCCCTGCCCTCTGTCCAGCAAAGAGCTGCCCTGGCAGGAGTTAGTCTAGGCTTTATGCTGACAAAGCCTTTTGGCAGCCACACACATTCTTACCTTTGTAAACTACTTGAGCTTTAAACAGCAATCAGACAAGATCAGGCTAACTCCCTGAACCCTCCCCATCACCTATACAACAAAGTCCCACCTAGACACTGACATCTTTATCTATGCAGAGGAGATGGCAATTTCCCTGTGTTGAATACACAGGGTACTATTATGGTCTATGTAGTAAGTGGTATATGACAGGCTGCTACTATTTACACTGTCCCATCCCATTGTGCATGTAGTAGGTTAACATATAAGGACACATAGTCACCGTTGAATGTACCTGCTCTGTAATAAATTTCCAAGAAGATTACACAGGCTATAAATCAATATATAATTTCCAGGTACACTTACTACATTCAGAATTTTGTTCTTTACCACAAAAGAGAGAAAAAAAAAACCAAACAGTTACAATCTACTGGCAATTTATTGTGAATACCAGAGCAAAATCTAGCCTTTGGTGCTAAAGGTTAGACTGTAACACAAACAGCATGCCCAAGCTAGGAGGTAAGTCTCTTCTTGCATCCCTGCCAAGACACAGGTATGGAAATAGGCACGATCTCCTTGCTTTCTTACCCCCCTTTCAACAAGATGGATTAAATACAGAAGCATAACCAACTGCCAGTGCCAGGACATTGCTCTTCAACTACTGGGCAGCAGAGCAACAGAGATCTTACAGAGCATATCTCCCAATAGCAAAAAGCAAAAGCAGCCGTGTTGCAAGAAAGAGAGTATAGATGCAGAAATAAAATAAAATACATAAACATGTTAAATTAAAGCATAAGGACAGATACCTGAAAAGCAAATTCTACTACAGTTGCATTCACATGGTATGCTTCAAGACATGGAACTTAACTTTGCTTCAGAAAAACAAAGGAGAAGAGGCTTCAAAAACATTAACTCAAACTTTCAGCTAGGCAGATAACATCCAGTTTTCCCAATAACTCTAATAAAAAGACACAAGCAAAAAAATAAATCAAATTACATTGAAACATTCATTGTTATAAACATACAACTGTCAGATCAACCTACAACGTGAAAAATTCATTGCATTTAGAAATTCATGTCTGTAAATTATTTATTAGCTCCCCTCTGAGCAATTTTAACTGCTGAAGAACTTGATGGAAAAAGAAATCCACCAAATGTCTCTGCTTAAGACAAGAATAAACAGCAAAACTGGTGGAGGGGGCATATGACTCAGTGGCATCAACCAGTATTACTCTGTATTCTGAAATATACTTTTTAGAACTAGAGTCATATTTGGTGTAACACAAAATAAACAAACACAAGACCATGGCTGCTCCCACTCCCAGTGAAGTTAATAGCAAAATAAAGTTTACTTCAACTGGAAAAAGGCTTAAAAAAAACAAGCAAACAAAAAAAAGCCCCAAACTAGGATTTGAGAAAAACTCTCCAACATAAACCATGTGAAATTAGATATTATACAGCTCAGGTCTCAATTTTCAAAAGATAAATGGAGAATTCCCAATTAATATCCAAAAAAAGACAAAGGCCCTTTCCTCACATGTACAGAGGGACCATACCAAGATTAGTAACAGACTGAAGAACCCAGGCTCAGGAAATTCGTATGGGGCAGTGAAGCAGCTTGCACAGAACCCAAGCGAGAAGGATGCCAGTGGCAGATGCCTGATGAATCATCAATTTCTAAAGAAACAAAGTAACTTGAGCTAATTGTTTGCACAAAAGAATGCAGAAGTCCAAGACTTCTACCACAAAACATGGTCTGGACAATAAAATTACTGAGAAAAATTTTGTATTAGTATATTACATGGCATGATAGGCCCTATTTCCAAAATAGACCTTCTAACTTTTGTGTGTGAATGAACAATTTATGAGCAAACCAGAAAGACTCTGCTACTTGAGCAGATGTAGAGATTTAAATTTAAAAGTAAAAACATACGAGTTGATAGTATCTTCATCATAAATGCAATCAGTACTACCTATCCTTCCTCAATAAGTTCATAAAAAAAACAGAAAAAATACAGAGAGAAGTAAGAAAGCATCAGGGCCACAGACACCATAGACAGAACAAATAAGATTAGCAGAACATGGCATGTAGAGAAAGGGAAAATGAGATTCCCACAATAGAGGCCCAAGACACAATGCTACAGAAAAGGTGAATTACACAATACCATTTGTGCTCTCATTAAAGAAAATCAGGAGCAAGAGCAGATGTTTCCAAGAGACACCAATGAGCAGAATAAGAAACAACGCTTTCCCCCAGGTGATTGGATGGTACATGACTCTTTCAGTGATTGCTATTTCCTGATCTTGAAAGCCAGACAAATTTCCATGTGGCTTTTGTTCCCTCAGTGAACAAGTAAAGGGGTTATTTTTCTTATTGATGTTTCTTTTAAAAAACATGATGAGCTTTGCTCAAATAAATGCCTGGGCTTTGATCTCATTAGATCAGCATACCAGTGTGGGTTCCAGCCGCCGTACCTACGTAACTTGTCCAGTTTAGTATGCCACTTACCTGACTGGAGTTTTCTCTCTCTCAAAAAAACAATATGCTGTCCTGCCAGCACTGTGGAATAATACATGCAGCAGCTTGCCATCTTAAATAGGCTTCTCACCAGCAGTGTTAAGTGATCAGCAATGTTGGCTGGATGGGGATGTGAGGGAATCAGCAGGAAAGAAAGCGCTTATTCTCCCTTCTCTCAGATCCTCCTGCTCCTATTGGTATATCACAAACTTCAGTAATTTTCAACCTTTTCCACGTATGAATTATTAAAATTTTCCAATGGGAAGGTGCAGGCCCCTTCGTCTATTTTGAAAATTAAGATCCCTGCTCAGAAGGAAGAAGAAAACACAATCACACATTTTGTCTGTGTCCAATGAATTGGCAAGATGCAGACTCCTTGGCCACAGTCTTCTTTGCTCCAAGGAGCAACATTAACAGACCTACAGTACATCTGCTTGATCTTGTACTTGTAGTGTCAAGGCCTTGGGAGACTGGGCAAAGACAGAGGGTCTCTTATACCCATATATCTTTAATTCCATAATTGTTAAAAGCATTGCCCAAAACATTAGCAGTTATACAAAAGGTGACAAATACATATGCAAGTGCAACAATCACAGGAGGGAATGACTTGTTTTGAAAAGACCAGTTTTGTTCAATATGGTGATATTCTGATTAGTGGATTCCATTCAACAGCTTCAAATGTTCTTAAAATTGGGCATCAAAAGAAGTTCTTCATAGATTTGAAACCAGTACTTTGCATCTGAACAGGTAGTTTAGATGGAAAGTCTTCTGTACTTTTCTCTGTAATAGACTAATTCAGCAGATGAGATTAAAAAAACTACTTAGTGGCACTGAGAGGGCAAAAAATCTCTGTATGTGTCATGCTGGTGCAGAAGGGGTGTCCTTCCTGCAGTTTCCTCGATCCTTGCTAAACACCCACTAGTCACATGATGATAGTGTTACTTCCAGAGATATGAAACAGGGAGCACTATGAGGACATATGGCTTGTTCTTGTTTGTGCAGGGAAAACTGGGACTGCTGCATAAGTAATAACTCCAAGACAACAAGATTTGATTGAGTTTTCAGCAGATGACAGACGTTTTAACTCTCACAAAGCATCTTGTGTTAATGCTTGAGCATCAGATTGGCAAGTGTCACAACTGCTGTATTGACTGCTCCCATATGTGCTTTGCTACTTATAGATTCACATGAATGTGCAACAGCATCACTGGCCACATACATGTCAGTTGGCTGTGGACGACTACTAGGATGGAGATCAGGTCATCTAGCAATCTGCATTGAAAACAGGCCAGGAAGTGTCAGCTTCAATTTTCTTTTTTTTCTTTTAATTGATATCACTAAGAGTTTTACTTTCTTGGCTGATACTGCATACTGGTCTTGATGGATTTCCATGGTTTAGACAGAAGTATAAGGCAAAGAACCCCAAAACCCAATCTCCTTTATAATATGTAAGCTGCTTCTACAACACCGTTGAAGGAGTTTGCTGAAGATAAAATTCTGCTTTCTTGCTTTTGGATAAGCAGAAAATCATACTGTTGTCCTATAATGGACTAAAAGTTTTCTAGAAAGAAGGATGCTACTTGGTAACTGAAGTATGAACAGTCTTATCACATGAATATTTATGAATAGCCACACTGAATGAACATTATACAATACAAAACTGGATGGAAGAATTTAATTATGCACAACATATGTTTACTGTTTATTCAGACTAGTCATGAACAATACTAAAAAGGAATGCATTCTTTAGAAATCTGCTAATAGACAAAGTTACCTTGATAGACTCTGAAAGATATCATACACCTAACAGGAGAAATGATGTGTGGAATGTTTACTGAAACCCTCATTTTTAATTTTAGTAATCACTGATAGACCAAATTGTCACTGCACTAAGCAGGAAAGCCAGACCACTACACTTGAAGTCCCTAGAGACAAGTGTAGAACAGGACTTGCAAACTTTTATTAAGGAATATATCAATTTCAGGCAAAATTTTTCCTTTCTATTCGTTAACAAAACTACACACCAAGGTACAAAAGCAAACTAGGTAGACAAAAAGCATTGTATTTAGTTGAGCCGAGTGACCTGAATTAATATCCTTCTTCTATATCTGAGACTATTTTGTATGACCTTGAAGAACCTTAAACTCTCCGGCTATGTCTAGCTCCAGGGCATGTACAAAACCCAGACACATCTTGATCCTCTATTAGAATGGGGGCACAGATTGCACTGTTTTTCTCTTATTCTTTCCTACTGGTACTTCATCTCCCCATTGAAGAAAACCCAGGTATTTTTATCCAGAAAGGAGCCAGAGTGCACTCCAGTGAGATTCCTGATTTGGGGTGTGTAAATTCAGCACTCTAAAGGTTTGCACCTGCACTGCAGTTTAGTCAAGTCTCTGTTTCAAATCTCCTTTGACAAAATGGGGCTGTAGCACTCCGTCACTGCATGAGGGTTCTTTCAGAGTAAACACAATGATCATTATTATGTTCTCATAGCCAAAATTTCAGTTTAAGCCTGGCACATATTTGATAGCTTTGTTTACAGAAACAGATTAACTGTGAGTAATGTTAAAAAAGAATAAACCTATGAGACACACAAATTTATCTTGGTAGGCATTCCAACTAGCAGGGCAAATGACATATGGGATAGTTTCAAAATATTACACACGTAACACTCACTGAAAATGAGTTTAAGATTGTATGAACACCTACCCCATGTTAGACACCACAAAAGTGAGATTAATAAATAAATAAATTTTAAAATTAGTAATCATTCTTGAAATCTTGGGCATTGGCTTCTTTCTCTGTTGGACTTGCTTTATTTCTTACTGGACAAATTCTGAAGGACTGTTTTAAATTACTGTAATAACAGTACTTAACTCCAGATTACAGGCAGAGCTCTCTGCCTGTTTTTGAAATAGAACCTGAATAGACAGGCAGAGGAAAAAAAAGGTCTGAAGTGTTATGATACACCCCCTCTTTCTGTCTCCAATACAGCTACATAGGAAGTGTGAAATTGAAAAAAGTCAGACAAAATAATTTTAACCTTCAAAAAAGTTAGTTAGATTCCAACTGATATTTATAAAACCATACAATGATTTCTTAATTCACCTAGAACAATATAGCCCAATGTCCCATTTTACTGCTAACAAACTGAAACCAGTATTAAACTCAGCTTCCATCCATTTTATATAGTAAAGCTAAAGAAAATTACATCAGGATTTCATAACACCAGAAACTAAGAAATACGTGGGAATAGTACGAGTGAAATTACTATGCTACTCTAAGATTTGACGGCATCATGAAGCAATAAACCCCAGGTTTTTAAAGCTACTTTGAAAACATCCACATGCCTTGGGCTCTGATGTATAACCTCACAGCAGCACTCCACTGCAGAAGCGTATGTGCAGGCAGCTCACTTGGGATCAAAGTGGCTTCCATCCAGTAGTTGTCCAAAGGCACCAGGATGGGCAACAGGGCTCCACCCACCACAAGGACTATGTGGGTCCAGAGACAGGCGTTATGGTTCTGTGAAAGCATCTTCAGTAAAGGCAAGAAAGACAAGCCACATGAAATGTCTCCTCCTCTGGTTTAGGACTCATTGTTGTTACAAGGCTGGAGCCTACTATAATTTGGATATTTTCAAAATGTTAGATGATCTTTTCCCTATTGGAATTCAGCTACATAAAGTGTCACTTTCTCTTAACTGTAGTGCCACTTCTCTCACCAAAGCCACCAGGCAGCAGGAAGTACATGATGCTCTTTTTGCATAACTGTTCCTACCCACACTGAAGATGAGTCTTCTTGACTGACGCTTCAAACAAATATCTGGAAGAAATTTCAACATCTTGTGTATGTCTTCCTACTCATCTAAAAAGTGTGTGAAATTAGTTATAAAGAGCACATGAAGAATATACAGCATCCAAATGTTTGATTAAACCAATGACAACCTAGTGGACAAAGAAATGCCAACTCATCGTATTAAGTCAACTAAAGCCTTTGACATCTTGCAGTAAATTTGGTATATCCTTTCAGATCCTGAAATAATCCTATAATTCAACATGAGGTAGAGCTAGAAATAAGCAACACTGGCTACATATAACACAAACACATATGAAACAAGAATCTATTTCCCATATGTGCAATGCCAAATTGGCAGTTTGTTTTGTCTGTGTTTCACCAACTAGAGATTAAAAGGTACAATTAATTCTACCATATAGTGAGCCATAACATTTAATAGAATTTCAAATGCTTATTCAAACCCTTGATATATTGATTAAAATCCTACAGAACTTCTGCTGTCCTCCTTAATATGTTATGTGGCACAATGCACACTTGCAGCCAAGATATTATAGAACTCCTTCCAAGTAAAACTGTCTACCTAAATTACAGTGACTGGTATTCAAAAAAAATTAAACATGCTTTAACACAAAACACAAATCTGAAATGTATTACTTCACCAGCAAACTGATATTTAACATTTTCTGAACCAATGAAAACTCCTATATGAACAACCTTTCTCTCAACAGTAAACTTACGTTAATGTCCCAAAACAGCCATCTCAAATTCATAAATCATGCTCTGTATAGTGTGTGATTCACACCTTATACATTCACTGAAATACGACACCTTTGTCTTAATACATTACTAGGATCTGGTTTTGTATTCAGATACCTCCATTGATATCTCATATGCAATCTTATCACGCAAAATGATGTGGGACAGAACATCTACCCATTAGGAGACCAGAAAAGACTGAGATTGTTCTTTTGCTTCATCTCTCAAAGAAGAAAACAGATGTATACCTCAGGTGTGAGGAAAAAATAATGCTATTACTACACAAACTTGTAACAAGGTTCCCTTCTCCTTCCATTGAATACAGCAGAGACTTTTTACATATTCCACAGAGCTTTTCAAGGGCAACTTGTTCTGGTTGGGCTGCCTAGAAAAAGGACACAAGCAAGGCCATTGAGGTGCATTTAAAAAGGCACAGCAGAGCTTTGCAGATGTACATCGTAGGGACTCAAAACTGCTTTATTTATTACCATGGTAATAAATTTTCTTTTCTCTCTTCCTTCACTCTCTAGTTCTCTCATCTCTTCTCTCACTTCCTATTCCTCATATCTTCTCTGCAAATGTTTCACTCACTTCTTAATCTGCACCCCTCTTATCCTAAATCAAGAAAGCTAAAATAATAATAAAAAATCCCAAAACTTTAGCTCAAATGAAGGAGGGCTGATTTTTAATACTTGATTTTTAGGAACTATTTTATGGCACATCTCTGGAATTCAGGAAGTCCAAAATCACACAAGAAATGTGAGGGAGAATGAATCAGACAAGGACATTTAGAGGGCTATACCTGACATGTAACAACACTTAGGCTGGTAACAGAAAGACTGAGAGAAATTCCTTTTAGCAGCATGACTGATTTTTGCAGTATTTTTGGGCGTTTCTTAGCACACCTGACTTTAAAATCTCTTGACTGCTGGAGTCATGGCAATACACAGAAACATCAGATTTCACTGAAGAAGGAAATACAGCTGGTTGCCCTGGCCCAGTTAACCTGCTGCAAGATGGGTGCAGCTGTAAGAGATGCTGGAAAACAGGAACTGAAACAAGTTCTCCATGGGAAGGAAGTTAATGCCACCTGCTTCTCACAGGGCTAGTGGTGGGTCTGGAGGCTGTGTAGAGGTTTATTGCATTTTAAGACCAAAATATCTTGGCCTCCAAGAGGGATATCATTAGTCCTGGCATAAGCCATCACTTGCAGCCTCACTCTGCCATCTCCAGGCCACCATTTCCTTCTTCCTGTTAGCACAAAGATTCACACAGCTACAGGATGAACCAAACTGGAGAACTGGTCCAAGTTAAAAATGGGCCAAAAACCACCCTGGAAATTCAATTTTAAACTAGTTCGGTTTCTTGATCTGATTCACTACACAAATACCCGTATCTACTCAGTATATTTTCCTGTGGTCAGGGCAGGAATGTGTCCTTGCGAGGTGGCTCTGCCTCCTCCATTGGCAGGGATGGGTTATGCCAACATAAACTACCCTCTTCCCAGATATGAAAGTGGCATGCTACTGCTGCCTGGCCGAGAAGAATTGAAATCACTGAGTAGGCCACATCAAACTACCCTTTAAATCATCGCAAAGGTTAAGATAATAGCTCTGGTATAGAAAGAGCATTTTAAAATGTCCTAAAGTATTTCTTCTCTATTATAAAGCTAACAGAAGTAAACTGGCTAAATACATACAAAACCAGGAATCATGTATTGCCATTATATGCTTTCCAAAAAGTTGAATCTATAAAAGCTTCTCAGCTTGTCTAAACGGAAGAAGATCCCAAAGGGTGAGAGAGAGTAACCTATAGCTGAGCTACAGAAATTCAGGAAGCTACACTGCTGTTTAATTGACTCAAGAGGTGCCAAGTACATCCACTGGAATGCCAGGAACCCTACTGGAATCGACTGGGCTCCCCTTTGGTGCAGAAGCACAACCACCGGGAGTGTAGTGCAGAACTAAGACTGCAACTTACAAGGGTGTTAACTGGCACCACACTAATTGATTTTCTGAATAATATTTTCTGGTATTTGTCTGATCTAATCTTCTGTGGCTGCCAATACATCTCCTGTCAGGCTATTCCATGCTCTGTTACATCTGTATAACTGCATGCACAAACAAGCAGCTCTTACAAACCTCTGTACATAACTAGCATTTATGCTAGTACATGCAGAACTTGAGTACAGGGTAGGTGCTACAGGTCTGAGACATCAGCGTGAATGCAAAAGGCGTGACCTGCGCTCGACAGTTTGGATGTGTTTGATGCACATTGCTCAGTGAATTTGAGAACCACTATCAAATGCACCATGGGTGTAACCACAGGCAGCTAATCAACATACAAATTGACTGAACTCTTATAAACTTGGTTTAATGCCACCACAAAGTCATCATACAGTTAGTTAAGTTTTCAGTACTTGCTGCTCCCCTTGGGAGCCTGTCTAGAAACTCACCTTCCTATTCACTCTAGTACCTACCCTAGATGCACCATAGCCAACTTAAAATCCTTTGCTCCTATGCAGCACCTTTCTTTAACTTAAGCACTTATTTTCCCTACATATAAGCAGATTTTGTTTTTTAAAGGGTAATCATATCTCCTCCCAGTCTTGATTTCACTGTGCTAAATGATGGTGAGCTCTTTTAGCCCCCCCTCACTCAACTATCTCTCCATGTTTGTGTCCCAATAGACAGCCCTGTCCTAGACTTGTTCATGCCTGTATTCATCTTCCTTGAATATGCCATGAAGAGAAGAGGTTTTATTGCAGCCTCAGTAGTAGCATTAACCAGAAGTTCATTACAAAAGTGCTTCAGGGTTCTCCTCACTTTTTCCATTAATATTTCAGAGTTGTGGTTCACTGTTGCCTTGTGACTGATCATGAGACAAAGCCAGTCTTCCTCGGTGGTGGACTCTAACTGGGACTTCTACATTTGTTGTGTATTCAATGGAGAGAGACAGAAAGCTCTCGGATCCCCTCTTTGAGGGATCTTGAATCTTCTGAGGTACACAGGGTAAGAGGGATCATCTATCTTCTGGAATGCCTTTACAGTGACTGCAAAAGGAAGCTAGGCAATTACCTTTATTAGATACCTAACTTTAAGCAGCTAGAGTGAGACAAATTTCTCCCTTCAGTACTTGATTTGGCCCAGTGATTTACTGATGTCATTCTAATTTTAATACTACATAAATGAGCATCAACCTCTTTTCCTATGCAATGATGCAGTTCTCTGTATTGTTGACACTTCCTAATTTTATGCTATCAACAAATTCCACCTTCTTTTTTTTAGCTTTGGTTTTGATACTATTGATAAAAATATTGAACCAGAACAGTCTCAGGATTACTCATTTGGAACCTCTCACAGCAATGCCTTTCTGATGCCAAAGATGTTCCTCTGTGCAGTGTACCTTGTCTTCCCTTTCATTCCACAAAACTTATATTATTTCAGTTGAGGGGGGGATGGATTGCATGCCATACAAGGTAAAGGCTGAAAAGCATTTAAACTCATCCAAAATGTAACTAACTGAATAGTATTTTAAGTGATAGTATGTAACTAATTGAATAGTATTTTAAGAGATAGTCTTAAGGTTTTTGGATATTGACAAAATCTAACATATTTGGAGATAGAAATACCACTGTAACCAAAGTGTTGTTAATTATTTGCTATGTTAATGGCATACATCTAGCTTCTAACTGGACCTAATGCTCCTTCCTTTTCTTCATGCAGGCTGAGAGGAGTTCTGCTGACCTATGAAGACTTTTTACAACTCTAAAGCAACACTTGTTGCTATGAATTACTTCATACATTGGCCTGACTTGGGAACAAGGATGTTTATTTCTCAGGCAACTTTAAGTACACAGTATGAACATACTTCTGCTTTTTTAAATGCTCACTAAACAGGCAAAAGAGTCAAGCAGTAGTTAGAAAACAAGAGGTAGGAGGATGAGCCCAATTTTTGGAAAAAGGATTGATAGAATAAAAGCAAATCAGGCACACATCAACCTTTCTGTCTATAGACCTTTCACATGCTTCTCTCTCTCTCAGTTCCTTTTATTAGAGAGTTCCAAATAATAACCTACATTCTCAGGAACATGGGAGATAAGAAGAAGTTGAGGACAAAGAGAAATTTGCTATGCTGCCAATTTGGAAAGCACATTAAGAAAAATTAGGTTGCTTGGTAATGCTAGTTCTTGTTCTGTGGAGCTGCAGAGTTGCTTGCTGTAACCATACAACATTAGACAATTTTATCTAGCCATGGATAATCCAGAGAGTGGGTTAGAAAGGATTATAAAGGACAGGGAGGAAATTAATTTTAAAAAGAGAGACAGAAACACAGACAGACAGAAAAATAGAAAAATATGAGGGACTCTCAAATAAATTCAGAAATAAAGCAATACAGCAGATAAACCATCTCCCTTTTCCTTCTTCATGGCTCCCTCGGGACAGGAACCGACTTTATAATCCTGCACTGAAGTAATTAGTTATTTGTATTACCACACCAGCAGAGTATTCTGACCTTTTCTTTTTACCTGTATTCTTCTATCAGGTCTTGAATTTTATGAGGCATTAATAAATTATTTTGGTTTTAAATTGGCTTTTTCATATTTTTCTGCCTCTTGGAATCATCAGTGGTCAAAATTCACCTTGGACACATGCCTTAATACTGCATTTCTTCCCTTGATAAATAAGCATTTCTTTTAAGCATACCATTAACTTGGAATGTATTAAAACACTTGTTTTGGTGACAACTTCAACGTCACTGTGATAAATTTCCACCTCTGAACCACTAACGCATAACCTGAATTTACCCTAGCCTTGATGGAGTTTTGTTTGGATACTTCTTGAGGATTTTTATTTGAAAAAGAACAAATCTAAGCAATCATGGGATAAATAATGCCATCTAATATTTGTTAGATAAATGTACAGTTCTTAAATCACTTTTAAAACTTTGAAATTTTAAAGCCTGTATCTCAATAGAGCGCTCTGATTTGGAGATGGTTAATACTCAGTATTTAAAAAAAAATATGCACAACCTAGCAGACAAAAAAGATATTCCCAAAATTTTCTGTGAGGTTTCAGAAAAACTCTAAGAACATTTTTTAAATGGCTTGCTCATTTTTTACTACTGTGGAATATTTTGAATTATTTTATCACAGCAGAATATAATAGAAAAGATGTAAATGTGAGTGGAAGGGAACCCCTGCAGGTCCCTAGCCCCGTTTCTTGCTCAGAGCAGGGCCATTGTCAGCACTAGATCAGGTCAGCTATGACTTTTTCTAGTTGTCTTGGACATCTGCAAATGAACACTCCAAAGTCTTGCTGGGTGACCTATTCCAGTGGTACTCTATCTCGCAGGTGACGTTTTTTCTGATCTCCAAACTGAGCCTCCCTTGCTGGCACTTGCAGCCACTGACCACAACTGTTTGGCCTGGTGTTATCAAGAAGAGTTTGTCACCTTCCTCTTCTGGTCATCCTTCACTTAGGTGTACATTTCTCTTACATCAACACTTAGGGATCATCTTCACTAAGTATGCAAACCCAGTTCCCTCAACTTCACCTTGTAAATAATGTGCTCTAGGACCTAGCCATCTTGGTAGTCATTTCCAGTTTTTCAACAGTCCTCTTGATGTAGGTCTCCCCAAAATGGATAGTATAAGATAAGATACATTGATTAGTAAGAAGCAACCATGACCCACAGTTATTCTTAAATTAAAAAAATACATATTTTCACAACACTAGTCAATAGCAGGGATACATGTCTTGTGACTAGTATCGTGAAATAACAAAATGTCATTATTTATATTTTAATCAGAATTGCTTTAATATATGCAAACTTCAAAAGTTTAAATCATATTTAAATTTAAAATTTCAAATTGAAGTCATTTCACTTTTTTTCTCTGCAAGATCATCAAAATTGAAGTAAAAAAGTGCAGCTTTAAATTAGTTGAGCATTTCTAATTTAAAAGTATATAAACCCATTTATTTTACAATGGCATTTAACTATTTTTAACTATTACTTTCATTTGACTATACATTTTTCACCAGTTTGCTTGATTTTTGTAAAAGTGAAGCAGCCCAAATCTTTCTTATCTCCAAGTACCTCAGCATCAGAACTGAAACATACACTCCTATGACTACTAGGAGTAGCAGCATTGTTTTCTCCATGCAACTTTGCTGTATCAAAACAGAAAGAAAAAAAAAAAAAAAAAGGCAATTATCCCTGAACCAGAAATTATTATTAATCTTTATGCATTCATGATAAACAATACATTGTGAAAACACTACCTGTATTATTTAAAGTAGTCTTTAAGGGTACGTGGGATTTCTTATACTGATCATATTAAAGTTCCTAATAACTCACTAAGAAGTATCTTTCATTGACTAATAATTAATGTTTAAAAAAAACAAGAAACACAATTCACCAAGCCACTGAATAATAGCCACTGCACATGATGACGTGTATTTTTGAAATTTGTGTGCACTCATGTATATCGTGAGGCATTATATATGGGATTACCTTGGTTTTGATAGTACAATTTGAAAACAGTTTTGAAATAAATCACCCTTCCCTCAGTAATTTCTCAACACAATGGGCACTTGCTGCTAACCTCTTCTAACAGCAAGCTCCCTCTGTTTCCTTGGATTGGATCTGAATTTAGTGCCCTTTAATGTGAATTTTCCTACAGTTATGTGATTGTACCAGTGATATGGTAAAATAGTTGTTTCCTGTGTTGTGATTCTGAAGACACTATTGCTCAGGTTGGATAATGTCAATCTCTTAACTAAATCCTGGCTCTACACATTTGCTTTACTCTTTTCTAGACTTATTTCCTCTGTGATTATGTTTTCAGATAATGTACATGGGATATTAGGCACTTCTCATACTACAGGGGCATTACTTGTGCAATTTCTTCATCCTTCTACAATCTCTTCCCAAACATCCTACCTTTTCAGCTGTTGGTGTGCACAGAGCAGATGCAGCCCCTGCATCACTCAGTTTATCTGTTCTTATTCTGAGCACATATCAAACCTCCCACCAGCAAAATGGCATGTGTCAAACTGGTTAACAGGAGAATATGAAATTTATATGATGTTCCTATTTCAGTTTTCCTGTTTGTAAACATTTTTTTTGTTTTGTTTTGTAATACAGAACCATATTGACATTGTTCTTATTATCTTCATAATCCAAAATACATTTCCTAAACTTCCAGCGCTTAGTCTCTCAAATCTCAGTGAAGTAACGCTAGTAACTCCTGCTAATCATATTTCCCTCCCTTTTCAGTGAAAACAAAACTAGCCTCATCTTCACTGTCCTCCCAGCTTGACTTATCTTCTGTAACCATGGGAAGATACCAGCAAAAAAATTATGCCTTTAAGAGACACAAAGAAGTAAAAAGAATAAAAGCTATCTGAAAAATTCACATGTCCCTGGAAAGAGGAAGAAACACTTGTGAACTATAGCATGGAGATTTAGCAAATACAGGCTGGAAAATACAAGAGCAACATACGTACATGTACCTGACACTGTCAGCTACCAAATGGGTCATACTGGGTGCACAGCTGCCCTAAGCCTTCAATGACCAAAGGGTCATTGTCTAACCAGGTCAGACCCTTTATGCTTAGTGGGAAATGCATTCTTCACAAACACTTCCATCGGTGTCCTTTCAACTGTATTATCTCTAAATCAGAAGGCACACAGTATTTTATTTTCATATATATTAAATGCTGACTGTTGAATTAATATCCAGGTGAGTTTGGATTCTTCAAATGTTCTGAGACTGTTGGCTGCTGAAGCTAATGCACACTGGCTATGCAGACAACTTGCTATTAGCAGCTCAAATTTACTATTTACAATTTCTAGGTGTGGAAAATAGATACATACCTATTATCAGACTCAATAACCTGTTTTTTAAGGAGATCATGAAGCCACATTGAATGTCTTCCGGTCATTAGCATGTTGCAAATCTCTGATGATTAGGTCACCTTCATTGTTTTTACTTGCCTCTCAAACCTAGAACATTTTCTGACCATATCTTGGCTGAAAATGAACAGTGGGTCTAAAGCTCATACAGGCAGATTGCACAGAAACTCCATGTGAGCTCTGATTTCCAGATATTTCAGGGAATCTGCATATCCTTCTTGGGGAGCTTGGAGGCAAACTCCATGCCTTTATCTTCCAAAGGCAGTTTTGCTTTTTGGAGTTCTTCAGCAGGCAAAACCCACAAACAGCTCTTCCAGATTATTAAAAATAATTGAGATAATAAAAAGCTAATAGACTTTAGCTTAGAGGGTTGCAAAGAATAGCCTGTCATTGTTCAGACAGCCCTGTAATAGAGCACCTTGTTAATTAGAGATGATTCACAGATGACTTGCAATAGACTCTGGTAGTTCTGAATGATATTTTCATATTGAGCTCTTATCTACTCAGAAGTAATGAAGCTTTAACTTTAATTAAAAGTAAGCTCCTTTTTTCTAAGCCTGTAGGTCCAAGCAACACTGAAGTACAGAAAATTAGCATGTCTTTTATGAATTTTCCATATTTAGAGTTCAGCACTTCATGGTTTTGCTTTCATAATGTTCCCTAAGCCCCTGAATAGCAACTGGAAATGAGAAGGCACTATTATTGTCACTTTAAATGGAGAAACAGGCGGCGAGGTGGGAAACTGTTTGCTCAAGGCCTCTCAGCAGGTCTGTGATAGAGTTAAGAACAGAACCAGGTCCATCTTAAATACAGGATCATGTCCTTACGGCTCAGCTCATGCCTCATCACACAGCACCATCTGCTTCACTTGATAGGCATCCATAGCTTTAGTTCGCGATCATTACGGTGGTACAGTTCGACATTACAGCACCCCATTGCTACTGATAGAAGAGTTCCCATGCTCTGGCACCTTCCCTCTTCCTTTCCCTTAACACTTTCTCTTCCCTTTTGCTAGGGAGCCTGCAGTGGATTGATCCAAGGAACAGAGGTGGTACCTTACACACATAAATTTTCTTCTGGTTCAGTTCCTGAACTGGCCCCTGAGAGGCTGGATGAGCTTCAGTAGTTGAGTGAAGGGAGATTATGGAAGCGTGCAGGAGCAGGAAGGCAGGTCTGCACCCTTCCAGGTCAGCTGGCCATGAGGTGGGCTTAGCTGCAATGCCAAATAGGACCTTACCTGGCACTAAGGCTCCAGACCTTGTGCTGCCTATAGATTTATGTCTTTCACTTTTTTTTTTTTTTTTTTTTTAATATCTATTTCATCACCTGTAGCCAGGTCCCCTCTTTAAACTGAATTGAGAATAATTGCTCTGATCTTGGATGAGGACATAGTGTTTTGGTTTAGATCTGTCAAAGGTCTATCCTGAGCTTTCCATGGGCAAGACAAGCCAGGCTGTGTAGCCAGCAGGGAAGCCATGGGGCCAATGCCATTAGCTTCCAGTGGTTCCGTGGCCCTGATGATCCCAGTGCGGACTTAGAGCAGGAAGGCTGGGGCTACCACAGTGCCTACTGGACCTCAAACCACTTGTATAATTTGCTGGGGGTGTGCTGTGCTTACACAGGGTGGAGGTCCAGAGCAAGGCTTGAATGCACACACAGAGACTAAGACCAACAGCAAGCTCTTTTATCTATTCTGTCACCATGTCTCTTTATCCGTGAGCCTGGGAAACTTCAAAACATTTTTGAACTCCAGAGTTGCCAAGCTTTGAAATGTGACATGAAGTGACTTTAATTACTGCATTCAAATCATTTGATGAGAAGCTATTAATTTACTAATTGATATGGGCAATGACACAATGCCTCCTCCCCTCTTTTTGAAAAGAGGCAATGAAGTAAAGCAACCTGCATCTAGGAATGACATTATAGCTTCTGAACGTTCACCACAGATTTCTTGTTATTGAATAATTTCCAGGATTCACTATTATGAATTATTAAGAAAACAGTAATATTGTAATTGATAAAAACCCCAGAGAAACCTCCAAACGAAATCCCTCAGTCTCCACATCCAGTAGATAGAGTATGGAAAAAAACAAAACAAAACAACCCACTTGCAGAATTATATCTTCAATTAAATTACGCAGAAAGAAAAGAGTGTACACAACACAAATGCAAATATTTAGCCTTCGCATTTCTCATTTAGGACTTATGACAGGTAACTTATACAAGCATGTTTCCATTTAATTCAAGAGGGAAATACACGCAAGCAGTATTTTGGTCAGGAAGGGATTACTCATCTGCAAAATGCTACCTGCATCATTCAGTGTTCTCAGGATCAAGACCTATTTTACAGTCAGCTCTTCAGAGAAGACACATGTTCCTTATATAAGCATTAAGCACATATTAGGTGCTTGACTAATACTAAAATAACAGTGCAAAAATCAATAATTACTGCATCTTAATTTGAGGAACTAAAACATTTTGTAAGATATAGAAACAGATAATCAAAGACAATGCAGAAAAGCACAGATAAAGAAATCAGAACCTTTAATTATTTCAAATACAGGAAACCAGTAACAGATTATTAAAGAAATACATGCTCCAACTATTTGCATTTCATATAGCTGGCTTCACTGTTTATCTAATAATATGATGTTACATATAACTGCATGAACTTATCTTTTTTTTTAACTCACCAGAATAGCTGTTGATTATGTATTCAAATGCTTTTTTGTCTTATTCATTGATCTGAGTTTTACCAGATCCAAAATTAAAGAAAATTTCTCTTTAACATAAGTTTACATCAAGTGACTATAATTCAGGAAAGTCTAAGATAATGAAAGCATGCATATTTGAATGTAAGCTGTATTCAGCCTTCAAGCACACCTGATGATCAATAAACATCAAGATCATCACTGTTTTTCATTTACCAAGGGAAGTTTTTGTTATACTTTCAACTAAAGAGTTTCCTTTTTCAGGGAAAAGTTCAGGTAGTCAAAAAAGAAATCCCAAACCCCAGAAATCACTATGCCTTTATGCTCTGTTCTTCGAAAAGCATTTTTTTCCAATAGATGCTTCCACAGAGAATTTTTTAATACAAAATGAAACTGACAATTCAGCTTCATCACAAACTTTCTTCCAAAAGCACTCAATTTGTTTTACATGCAATAAGCTTGAATGTTAGAAATTAAGTACCGGTAAGCACCCTCACAATATAAGTCTACAAAAATCTTGAGTAAAGTAGAGATGAAGTTCAAAATGTTACTACTACTTCTCCCCAAATCTCTTCATGTGATGAAAAAACAGTGAAAAATAATAACTCTACAAGAAGAGGCTTATTAGACAAAAAAACTTCTATTGCCCAATATGGTACTTAGGATTTCCTATGTCACTACTTCAGTCAGCTCACACAGACCAGTGCATGCTGAAGAGACTCTAATATAAATTGCTACTATAATTATTTTTTGCAGGACTTCTATTTTTCTTGTTTTCTTAGCATATAATGACTTCCTCATATAGCACACACATGCACCTGACCTCCACCTCGAGAAGATGCAGTGTCACTAGCTTACAGGCCAGCCTCATGACATCCCAGCGCACAGCTTGTGACAGATCCTAGGGAGCATTCTTAAAAATGCAGGCCCTAAAGGTTGAGCACTCAGAAGGCTTTGGGTCTGAAAAATCTGACAGACTTTTGGTTTGCTTTCTTTAAGTTATACATAGTATCTTTCACATCTGGAGAATGAGATGGAATGGTAACACTTAATTTTAAAGCTTATATTGATCAGCATTTTATTTAAAATTCCTTTTTGAGAAACCCTATCTTACTTTTATCCATGTTATCCATTCCATAACCTTTCCCAGGTCTAGTTAGGATGACACTCATGCACTTTGTAATGAGTCTTCCCACAGCAATCATAAAACAACAGACATGACACACATCTACAACAACTCACTACTTTCTGTGCTCCTAAACGCAAATTTTCATAACCCATCAGCACGCTCCCAGCCCTGTGCATAATTGTGCTTTTCTAAAGGAAAAGCTGGATTTCAGTGCAGTCTTCATTCTCTATCATGTGAAAGACCTTACTGCTATTGTCTCCACATAAGTCTTTGTTTTGTTGTAAAGGATCCATGATATTAAAGCATTCCTTTAGCAGGAATTTCTAGCCAGTGATATAGATATGGCAGATGCTGATGCTCACATGTGCAGCCACATGTGGTCCAACAGCAACAGCTGAATGTGTAAAATAGATATGGCCAAATTAAACAAGGAGGGAATCAAACAGAGTCCAGAATAAAGAAATGTTACTTTTTAATTTCAGCCCAGATGAATGGTAAGCACATAATTAAAGGAAGATCTACTTGTTAAAATGTGTGTGCATTTGGTGGTTTGTTTTTGTTTTTACACACCTGGTCTGAAAATCTTAATTAGACCAGCATACAGCTGCCACACTTGCTCGTTGGTTGATACTGTTATGTGTTAGCATAATGTCAACAGTTTTTCAAAGATAAATTCCTAACTGCTATTGCTTTCATTTTTCACTAACGCTAATTGGTGCTATAAAGAAATCAGAACGTTACTGAAATCTGTGAGGCTGGATGAATCAAAAGCAAGCATGAGCAGAATTAGCTCTATATTCTGTGCTTCAAGTACACTGTCAGCCGAGCAGTTACGCGAAGTAGTCAACTTTGTGAACAGTCCACTTGAAATCAAAATCAACTCGTACAGAAGGTAATTCCCTGAACAAGAATCAGTAAGCGAGTAAGGGGAGCAGGGGAGAAACAACTTTACTAATTTTGTTTCTGAACAATCAACACATTTATGTTAACTTAATATTATTGCCACTACAAGGAAAGCCATGCACAATACACCTCTTTCCCCCGCAATCTCAAAAGGTCTGCTGCATCCAGAATATGAGTTAAAGCAATGTGACTTCTGTTTCAGGTTTTCATTGTTCTCAAATTAAATCAGACTTTCAGTTAAGGCAATGCTCTGATTCTGTGTCAACAGCAGTCTCCTCTAAAAATACCCTCCACTGGAATGACAATTCCTGTTTGAAATACTTTCTCCTCTCCCCTATAAACCAGAGAAGTTTGACATATGTTAATCACTGGACTTAGCCTTGACAAATGACCATGATGGAAGGCATTAACATGATCCCAGCTCAGAAAACAGGGCATTTGCACAGACAGAAGTGGTACAAGGTAAATTATCCTTCTGTTCAGAAGTAAAACAGTCCTGGAAGCCAATGCAGCCAGCAAGTCCCTGTGCAAAGGCTCTATCTTCCTTGTAGTTTTAAGTATTTCCATGAAAAAAAAACAATCAAAACAGATCACAGAAAGCAAATAGCATAAGGTTTCCCTCCATGATTTACGTACTTCTCATCAACCGGGTAATTATAAGCAATTCAGCCATCCTCAAATATTTGTCAGTCTCATTTGATTAGATTGCTAATCCCAACAAGGATTAGCACCCACTCAGTAGGTCAAACTGATTTCTTCTCAATGCCACAGCTTTCAGGAGCTACCCAGCAGCTCAGTCACTTGAACTTTCTGGTAGAGAAGCATTCAGGAGAGTAGATTTTGTATTAGCCACTGATAAAGAATTGCAGTTTATTATTTTCATTACTGATTTTATTCTCCTATCTTGCTTCAGGCAGCTCAGAGAGGGAACAGAACAATGAAGAGCAGAAAGGGTTGCACAGAGAGGAAGAATTAAGTGGATGTGCATATAACTTGGGGGTTATTCAAATTTACGCCACTGATTTCTGCTCCAGAATGAAACTGCAGTTTTCAATTTTAAGAAATATTATAACAGAAATTAAAGAAAAGTAAGGAGTACAAACACGTTTACACAGAATGTCAGAATATAATACTTTAGCATGTCTTTTTTTAAAACAAAACCTGAGAACTGGTTGCTAAGTATCTTTCTTATCATACTCTTTACTATTGTTCCTGCAATAATTTTCTACTAAGGAAAACAAATACAGATTTTTTTCCTCCAGAGTTACACAGATATCCCTGTAACATTTATGAAAGAGAGAAAAATGCTCCACATAAATCTTTGCAGGACTAAGTCCTGTAACGCTGCAATTCATTTCTAATTCCCTAAACCAGTATGCAGATGACATAGCAGAATCATACACATATCACCCGCAATGACAGCTGATGCTATTATAGAGACATTTGGAATGAAAACAGTGTTAGTACTCAGTTCCCTATCATCAGATCACACAGATTTATGTGCTTGCTTGCTTATAGATTTAGGAGACAATCCTGAATCGCACTTATTCCCCTTTAACTTCGATTTTCATGCAGAAGAAATTTTCATGCAAAGGCAATGAGCTGTGTGATGTTCAGGGAAGTCAGTCGCTAAGTGCCTTCATAAAACTTGCCACATCCACCACGGAGAGCTTTTTAGCACCTCCCAAGTTTAGTCCCTTCACTACTCAAAGCTGCTTTACAAGTATTAGCCATGGTTATTCTTCAAAGAAGGGTAATAGATGACATCACCTAAAGCTGAGCAAATTCACACTCCCATCTGAAGTCTCTCCTCATTAAAATAATGTAGGGCAGAACATTATAATTAATAGAATAATTATCATTTAACTACAACCTCCCTTGACCTGCCCTGTCAGCAGAAGTAGACCTGAAAGTGGATAAAACTATAGTTTGCACCAACTTGTACCTCCTCCTCCATATTACCAGAAGACAGGAAAGGGTCCACAAATGCAAACAGATGTAGTCACAGCACTTACACAGACAAAGATGTTTCTCTTTTCTGCTTGACTCCTGGAAATGGAAACTGACCCATTTATAACATCTGATCAGTTTTCCTGCTACATTATTAATTCCCACAGCTGTGACAGAACATTTGGTCCTGTGTTGGGCCAAGAAAGACTGAACTGCTTAGCTGCCATCTGTGCCTCTGAAAATGCCATGCATTGTCTTTTTCCCAGATACTTTTGTATGTATGCATATCAGCACATTTTGTTTTGAAATGCAACAACTTGTTAATACCAACATCAAGGGGTTACAATTTTAAACAAGAATTTGTCTTTGAAAAATTTCCTAATATCTTCCCTAATTATTCAGAAATCTAGTGGAGCATCATCTCTGAGGAGTGCAAGAGACTGCATAACGTGCTTCTCAAAAGTTTCATCATATCAAAGAAAGGGGAAGTATAAAAAATGCAACAGAACCAAAACCTAATTTATTGATTAATTGCAGATATTTGAAAGAGTAAAGAAATGTGTGGGAACTGTGGGTCAATACATCAAAATCTACAGCAGGCACACCATAAAGGCTGCATTTTGATTTTGAACACAACAGTTCAGAGATATCCCCTATTCAGATGATGAATACTGGTAAAGACTGATAACATCTTTAAAATACTACAGTTGTTTTATATATTCATCCAACGTATGTTTTAAAACCTGTATATATGAATTCATTATGATTTAACTAGCTGACCTTCACCCTTTTTTTTTAAACCCCAGACAACAGTGACATTGAATAAGTTATGTGAAATGAAATTCCCACCACTGAATGAGATTTGTCACTCTGGGCTATGTTCTACATTGTGGCCAGTATCTATCCAAGTTAAAGTGATCTAAAATGAATATAACTTATTTTGCATAATACTAGGTTTTATTCATAGTAGTATGACAACACAATTGTTTTATAGTAATTAAAACTCTTAAAACAAGGAAATAACGTAATACAATTGTATTATAATTTATGTAGGGGATGCATGATCATTTACTCTTAATTTTAAATAATATATTAGTCACAAATGGTGTTAATATGGGCATTTAACGATGCACTTTGTATTCAAATAGGCTCACAGGCAAAACCAAACCAAAGACAGAAAAATAATACTTTTACCAGCTCTGTGACAATTAGACTGTGGTGAGACTTTCCAGAAACAGAGATACGGCCTAAGGCGAAACACAGAAAGCTCTGGCCTCACAAAAACCTTTGGCACAAGGTCAACAGCAACTGTAAGAGAAGTTGGGTGGAACGATGTCTGCGTTTGACTCTGCGCACTCTTGACTGTCTTGTTGAGTTGCAGATGATGAGATGCCAAGGCCAGACCCCAGCAGGGGTACCAAGACGTGGAAGCTGGTTCTCTGTTTTTAAACCCTGCTCACAGCTGCCCAGGCTCCTGACAGACACCCCCCACCCCCTGCCCCAGCTTCCAGATCCCATTTTCCGTGACACTGAACTCTAGCAAATTGTGTTGAAGCAAAGACAGCTCCAGAGCACGTGAAATGGAGAAAAAAAGGCTCGAATGACCCTTCTGCCATTACCACACATCCATGTATTGTCTCAACCTCATCAAAGAGCACATGGCCTAGTCCCCCTTCTGAAGGGCTACAGGGACAGGGAGCAGCAAAAACTGAGAGCAAGGGGAAAGTACCGCAATGGTCACGGTCCCTGTGGAATAATTACTAAAATGACCAAAATACAGTACTGTTCACACATTAAGGAAAGGTATAAAATCAAAAGGCACCTAGGGTAAAATGCAGCTGCAGCTGGCATGTGAAGAATCCACCACATCATCTGCGATTCCTGGGACGATATTGCTTGCAAAGCAACACGGGGAGCGAAGTGGGCTGGAGAGCTCATGGTCTCTCCCTTTGATGGTACAGCAGGTACGGGAACGAGGTGGTACTACAGAACCGATAAGCTGCATACCAGCCACCATGAGCCAGCGTCCTGTCGGGTTTTGATGAAATGCTGTCCTTTGTGGGAACTTTGCTAATTATAATGTCATTATAATACCAAAACACAACCCCAACCCAAAGGCTACCCGCCTCCAAGGTGCACTTTGAGTCTGCACCCTGAGTTTTTGTAATCTATACCTCTAAACGTGAGGCGAGAGAATTTTACACCAATCATAATAAAGGTAATTATGACTAGAGTCACTCAAACTCCACCATGAAGTTAAAAAATAGTATGAAAATAGCCCAGGGAAGAGGGGAAGGTGGGGGGAAGACACCATCGTATGAATTTCTGGGACCAGTCAACGGACTAAGCCTCTCTTTCCCTCCCCATAGGGACACCTCTGGGTAAGAATTAAGAACTCAGCTAAGTCTCTTTTCCAATTTTATAGCCTGGCTGTATTGTTATAACTTTGTTGCGTGCTTTATATATACTCTTATTTGCACATGCTTTTCAGACAGTATCTCTATCACCGGCAATCATAAGGACCTCTATATCTGTCACTTAAATAAACTGTACCATTTAAGTAGCTAGTCATTTTATTTTCTCACTGAACACAACCAAAGAGTGGCCGTGCTAGTTCATGAGCATGACTAGACTGAAGGTGCAGTCCACTATTAGTGTATCCAAATCATAACAGTTTAATATATTGAACCTGATTGGACTGATGGTGGTGAATTGGTTATCTCTCAGATTTTCTGCCTTAACCACTTCACGTGACAGTCCCCCACAGAGCGTCAGGTCCCACGTGATCTCTGCTCCAAGCAGGAGGATCTGCCCCTCCTTGCCCTGAAAATACCACCACACACTGTAATTTGGTACCATATAAGGCCAAAGCAAAATTTAATCCAAGATGATTTTTCTCGCAAAGACAGATACAAATTGATGTTCTCTGACAGCCAGAAATAAATCGCTGGTACTCCAGATATATTTTATTATTTGGAGCCTTGTAATTTAATGACTGAATCAGAGGTAACATAGCTGGGAGAACAGGGAGCTTGCTAGTATCCATCAACATGTGGTATACAATATGCTAACTTAAAATTTGTCATTTGTACCCCAACTCAGTCATGCTCCTTTAGTACTAGTCAGCTAATGAGAAGTACAGCAGTTTCGATATTTTGACAGGAATGAAGCAGTGAATTAAATTGGCAGTGGCAGCAATGCAGAGCCATGAGTGAGGAGGAGGAGGAGGAGAAGAAAGAAAGAGTTTGTGCTGCCTCACACAATAATGATGGATAGAGGTGAAAATAAGTTTGCCCAAATGCCAGCACTGGTTGGAAGCACTCGTGACCTCATGAAGATGACACCAGTGACCCTCTGCAAACCAGCAGGTAGGACCTGAAACTGCATAAACTGCTTCACTTTGCTCACTATTGCTTTTCCTCTTCAATGAAACAAAGAAAATACTGACCTCCTAACTTCAAAACATGAAAGTTTCTGCTGCAAATAAACTGTTATTCCAGAACCTGGATGGCTCAGGCAATATATATGGCCTAATAACTTATACCAGAAATCTTCAGATAGCACCTATTACATTCCTGGCAGAGCTCCAGGAATGTTTTACAGGACAGAAGTGTTGAACTTCTCAGGACTCCACAAAGTCACTCAAGGTAAGACTAGCTACAGTGTGTAACAGGTCCCAGGGAATCGGAGCTTTTGACATTATTTTGGGTCATTTCTTCCAACTGTATGGGATTCATCTTGATCAGCAAACCCAGCACAGCCCTAGTGCTGGCCAGCTGGCCTTACACTGTTATTAGAAATATTTTCAATCTGTACGGAGCAGTTCAAGGGCCATAAACTACAAAGCATGAGTAAACTGTGTAACATATAACTAGGTCCTATACTAAAATGTAGTACGTATTAATGTAATACACAGCCAGGACCCATAATAAAAGCTTTTTAGCTGGTCAAAATGTGAAAAGTATGATACTAACAGACAGCATGTGATATCTTTAAATTTCATTCTGAGACTTAATCAAACCAGCTCCTCTCCAAAGAAAGAAGAAATTAGAGGACAAGCTGCAATTTGACAATTTTAGGCCTGTCCACTCCTTATGGTTTCTAATACAACGAAAATAATAGCATAAACCAAAATTTGCCTCAAGGACTCCGATCTCTTCTTCAAAGAAATCAAACAATGAAGGAAATCACTCTTAGGTCCTATTAAATACGTACTGAAAAAGGATTTTAAAGTCATCTATCTGGAGAGTTTCAAGTGACTTCCATATTGTACATTATGGCACGAAGTGATTTCTCCACGTATTTACTTCCTCTGACACTGAGTCAAACTAAAAACAAACATAAAAATTCTGTCTAGCGGGCTCAGGTTGTGAACAACATTGTGCACTGCCGTCAGAATGAAGCTTTGCTGTTTGGGAAGTGAGAAGAATAATTTTCTATCTGGGTCACGCAGCGGTTCACAGCAATTGCCCTATCCCCAGCAGCCCACGGATGACCACGCAGTGTGCATTAGAACAAGCGCTAATGGAAGCGGCCGACCCAGCTGAGAGTAATGAGAGCTGACTGGTCCAACGCCTTGCAGGTCACTGGCAGAGTCCCAGAAAAATTTATGAAGCTTAGAAGTACGTACAAAGTGTTGTGGTTTGATACTTAATACAAACGAAAAAGTGATGCGTGCTTTACAAATACAGACCTCTCCCACTGTCAGCTACTTTATTCATAGGACTGTAAATGAAGACAGGCACTAATACAGCAAACACACTACTAGATATGCATTATTTATGAAAGTAGTAGCATTCAGAATAAAATTAAGACATATCTTTAAAAATGTGGTTCTAGAGAGCTAAAAAGTACCTTTGACAAGAGCACTTTTAAAATTTTTGCCACTGAACAATGATTGTTTTTTCAGACCAAAAAAGATTAAATATTTTCTGACATTTGCTTTACAATTTTAAGCCATGCAAAATGGATCTCACATAGCTGAGTAATCTGGATGTACACTGGGCTGAAACATACATACATTTTGCTATCATCCCTCTAATCCTGATGCACATACACAAAATCAATTTATAAATCCACTGTGCAAATTAAATACACCATGATTTCAATAATTTATACTCTAAATTGACATACGAGAAGAGGAGTAATCATTTTCAGAACTAAACACTGTAACATTCATAAAGAAAGGACAGGTTATAGAGACAGTCAAGCTCCCATTCTCCAGCTGACTAAGGTTTACAAAACTGGGGGGGTTAGATGTGGAAATTTTGACAATTTTCAGGGAAGAGAGTTTTCTTCAAAGGAAACAAAGATAACAAAAAAAAAAAAAAAATTGCACCCCAAACCAACAAATCTTTATCTACTTGGAGTCCTTCTACCCCACCAAAACATATATTTTCCTACTGGAATATTTACTATTCAGTTACACATCTTTCCACTCAAAAATAATTCTAATAAATAACTCTGGCAAGGCCAATAAGTAAAGCTTCTACTAATTCATTTCAGTACAAAAGATGGCAATTGGAAAGTTATGGAACTGAAAACCAATCAGTCACCTAGATCAATGAAAGACTTTAAAATTATGAACAAGCCATCATTTATTTCAGGTAGAATTTCGCTTGAGTAAATGTGCATTTGTGGATACAAGCTTTATTCCATTAGGTATGTTCAAACTTCATTTATAGACTGTTGTTTGTTTCTGAGCAAAGAAGGAAACCTCTAAGAATGGAAAATGGAAATTCACACACTGCAATTACCAAATTGTTGGACTGTTCTGCCCTTAAACTGACACAGAAGGAAACAGAACTCTCCAGTTGCCCCCTGATTCTCTGCCACATCCTTACAGGCTGGGTCAATGCAAGGTCAAGAGCAGCTCACAGTAGCTGTTGCTACTCTCACTCTTCTCCAGCACAGATGAGCAGGAAAAGGACCAGGACTGGCTGAAACGGAGTAGAAGGCTTGAAGCATTTTCCATACCTTTCACAGAAAGGAATAAACTTTTCTGGGAGCCTATCTACAATGTGCAAAACAGCATGATACACTTCGAATTGAAGTCAAAATTACAAATCCCTTGACTATTTCTGAATGTGTGAGCTGCCTAAATAAACATAACTAAAATGAGAATTTTCTAATCTAACCCCTGGCACACATCTGTTGAGTGCAACATCTGAGAAAGTAAATACAGGCTTCACTCACTCCCTGAGGCTGTGGCCTCCCCCAGCAGACCCTGTGGCATCCTCCTCATGCCTAGGGAAATGTAACAAGAATACACATGATGGAATTCTCCAGACCACCAGGATCCAATCTCTGGACCAACTAGCTCATATATATCATGTCTGGGGGTACTGAGGAAAGTTAAAGAGATGCCCTGGGAAAGAAGCTGAAGACAGTGGACACCCATATAGGTACAAGATAATTTGGATAGAGGAAGGTGGATATTGTTTTCTTGGTGGCTTTCTAAAATCATTAAGACAACTTTTCTTTATGACCACTCTGCAAAAAAACCCCACATAGCGCTATTCATTGATCAGTCTCCCACAATATTTCTGAAACTACGTTCCTAAAAGATGACAGAAGCTGAACCGTCTCCGCCAGTTTGTCTTTCCAAGCTGCTGCTCTTTTCTGCTCATCTTAATTACCTGCTTAAAGCACAGGGCTTAGGTCAGGCGAACCTGTGATGTCACCAGGAATCAGGTGACAGCTGATGTAATTAGGTGAATCCAATCAACACAGGAGGAACTGGGATCTGGGTCACAGTCTTGGCAGATAAATGAATATATGTCCCCATAAGGTCATTTACCAGAAACTGAATCTCAGCATCTCATTGCAATTTTATTGCTGCCCTGATTTGCTCTGGAGCAGGGAAGCAAAAACATGCAATGTTAAGAGTGTAACTGGATGACTCAATTTGCCGATACGTTTGAATATTTATGCTGTTTAATGGACTTCTTGGAAAATTAAACTGATGTTTGAGTCCTATTTGGTAGATTAAGACAGAAATCTAATGCATCTCTAAAGATTTTCTTAGGATATGGCACAATGCCTTTAAAACCCAGCATTCTTCTAAGCAGGTATCCATTATAATTGTTTTCTTATGTCACCATTGGGATAAGATAACATGCCAGTTCATTTTATATTTTTAAATTTTAGAAATAAAATAGAAAATTGTTTTAATTTCTATTTCAGCTTTTGCTATCAACTCTTTGCCTCTTTCACTTTTGCAGGTTAGAAACGTAAATGGCCTGAATAGAAACGTAATAATTTTTCAACTTTATACAGACTATGTTAGCTTGAAAGGTCTAAAAACTGCATTGGTCTATTCAAGGAGTACTGTGTCCTGGGAAAGGAGATCCTGAAAACTACTGGAGAGTCAAGGCTGCCATCAGTGCTGGGGGCATAAGACACAAGAGCACAGAGAGCTGTGATCTGTAGGGATGCAGCAGGAGAAGCTGAATGACAAGAGGTGCAGGAGGGAAAGACCCAAACATAATAGTCTGAAGAGCAGAGACAAAAGCTAAGTGTTTTCAGGCCACACTTCCGAACCAGACTGGCAAGAGAGGCACAGAGATGGTGGCCCAGCTAAGCAGATGGTGTTCTCCCAGCACAGCCTGTGCGGAAAGCTTTCCATCTGCTACCACGTTCAAAACAGACTAAGATAGGAATTACAGGACTTCTATTATGAACAACATTTTTAATACTCTCTGAAAAATATTTATTTGATTCCATGTTAGCATTGATGAACTCAGGCTACTTAGCCCCAGAAATACTCAGGAGGGGCTGAAAGGATTAGCAAGAGCAGCAGATTGCTTCTTTTGGTGTGCAAGGTCACAGCTATCACACAAGCTGCAGAAGGAGTTTCAGCTGTTAACAAGACAAAAATCATTCTGTTGCTGCCCCTTTTCTTTAAAAGACATTCTAGGTACCCTAGACATACATATTTACCAGATATCTAGCTTATATGCATTTTTAAATAGATTGTGGTTCAGGGAGTTTGTTTGTTTGCTTGCTTGTTAATAAAGGGGTGTTCTGCAGTTAAAATTGTACCACAGATAGCTGGTTCTTTACATAGTATTTCCTGATCATTGCTTCCTCGGAAGCAAAACGACTAATGAAGTTTTACACAGGGATGGTGCCACAGACGTAACTAGCAGAGCCTATCACATAGGTTCAGCATGGGACATCTGTAGTGCTTTTTTATTTTTCCTCAACTGCAATTATTATTCTATGCTTATGCTAAGAAAATTGTTTAAAAAAATACCCAAGCCCAAATAAAAAGTACTATTTAGTTCAATACATTTTCTGCAACACTGTTATGATGCACAGAGACAGTAAGATTGTGCAATCTTCTAAGGAAGGCTGGATCATCATCTCTCAAAGAGCAGCTCAAAGTATTACTGGAAACACAGCTGAACGGCCACTAGGCAATATCTGAGAAGAGCACATAACTCCCAAGTCCTTGAAAAACCGTCTCTAATAAAAGCAGGAGCTGCTGCGGGTTGCATTCTCGAGGAGATGCTATGAAACGTCCTCATTTCTGACCACCCTCTGACTGTTTTTACCCACGAAACCTGCCACAGCATTCGAGGCAGCTCAGGGGTTGTCCCGCCGGCCTGGCTGCTGCCAGCAAGCCCCGGGAAAGGCGCAGGCAGCAAATCCGTGCACACACCTTCCCTTCAGGCCAGCTCTATCCAGGAGCGAAGGATGGCACACAGAATCAAATGAGATAAAAGCAATTTTATTCTACTTTTCTATTTATTTGTAGAGAATTAGGAAATAGCTAAGAGAGACTTAAAATTTACAAAAGCAAGGAGAAACTAATTGAGATGGTAATAAAGGAATATTAGGGAGGATCGTGTGTATCAGAACTAGAGACAAAATGACAAAATTAACAGGGAATATTTAGGCTGCGTATCAGAACAAACTTTACAACAGTAAGACTGTGGTAACATCTTTTGAAATTATGTTAATAACATGGGTTTGGAATATTTTACATCAAATTATACCTGCTTGGATCATTAAAACGTTTAGAAAATCCTGCTTTGACAAAGATACCAATTATAAAAATAAAAGGAATTTTTAATTTCCAGTTGCTATATTTTCTTTTTCTGGGTGGGACAGCACTTAATGTTGCTGGAAAACCATTAAGCAACAGTAGTCATTTCCTAAACCACCTGCTTTACACTAACACTGTTTACAAAATAGTATCTTAAGGGACTCCTTAAATTTGCATCTCAGAGTCAATGCAATATTCATGGACTGTAGTATTTGTTCATGACTTCCTGTAGTTAATTCTGTCATTCCACTATCTCCAGTATTCAGGAATGGCAAAACTTAAATCAGAATAAACAAATATGTTGGGGAAAGTCATCCATATTTATACACATGGCTTGTAAGTTGAAGACTTTCTGTAAAAGCTAGAAATATATTTTTGAGTACTTAACCTCATGAATACATTAAATTACAGCTTGAAACAAGTAACAGTTCAACTCTTCCTTGCAAAACATAAGTCTGCAATACATAACGCATGGAAGCAGATGAAACACCTATGATGTAGGGAAAAAGAAAGTTAAAAAATATACTCAACGGTGAGAAAAAGTCACCTGAGGAAGAGCACTGAAACAGCAGTGGTTCTCACTGGTGTCTAGATGTCTGTTTCAACATGAGCAGCAGAGAATTATTTTAACAATAACCCTGGAGAGACAGTTCAGAATTTCACTTAAGCACCTGAAAGCATGGACATCTAAATAATTTTCAGGGCCAGATAACATGACCCTAAAATTGGGCTTAACAACACCTTTAACTACACCCAATTCTACTGAAGCACAGATTATTCTCTGTACAGAGAAGTAGTTAGCAGAAAAGGAGAAACGGGACAGTCAAGGGACAGAGGCTCGTGAAGTCCCTTTTTACAAATCCTCAGACAGGGTTCCTTTTTCCTCACAAACAGAGGGAAATTATCTGCAAGGGGGAAAAATGTGAGTGCAGTGACCCAAAATGTTTCTGCACTTGACTAGTCTTGTTAGTAGCAAATAGCAATGTCTCAGCTGTGGGCTAATAACTACAATGGAGGGAAATGAACACTTCACTCTCAGAGAAAACAAAACAAAACAGCCTAAATCAGTTTTACAGAACAGGTAGTAATTGCCATAAAATGTCAGTAGTCACAAAATGATATCACACAGATTTGTACAAGGGCTCTCATTTTAAGGAATCAGAAATAATTTGGTACCTCAGACTGTACTTGTCAGTGGTGCATAAGTATCAAAGCTGACAAATGACTATGATATAACTATTTGTCTCCCTGTGAAAGCTGAGGAGCTCAGTTTACACTCAATCCAGCATGTACATTACTTTTTTTTCTTTCAAATTCTCTATAGGCTGAGTACTTGGTATCACAGGTAAATGAAAGGAAAGAAAGGCAGTGGAAATCACTGGGGACTATGAAAAATGTTCTGGTGAACAACAGGCATGCACAGTTAAGTATGACAAAGTTTCTGTGAGCTATTGCCAAACACTGAAACATAGTACAGAGCTTGCAGAAGTAACAGCATTGCTCTTTACCACTATATGGCCAGTTCAGAGGGGAAGCTGTTTTCTGATGTAGATTGTGGTAACAGATGGTTTGTTTCAAGAGCCGAGTGATAAAACTGTACAGATGTCCTAACACTCAGGCAACTTTAAATGAATTAGGTTGGGCAATTCCTTCTTCACAGAAAATTATCAAGAACTGTAACTTAGGACTGAGACAATTCTATTTCAAACGAGATTATGGACAGCATATTAATTCCCCTGAACTTTAACCACAAATGTTTGATAGTTTTTGCATAATAAATTAATAGTTAAAAGATGAAGTCATGCCTAAACAAAAGGAAAGTGTTTTAAAACTGGGCAAAGTCTCCCCAGCTGCTGTATTCTCTTCCTTAGCCTCTGGGGACGCATCTGAAAGAGTGTGCCAGCCAGGACAGACAGCAGCCGACACATTCCTTGAGTCATACATCCTTGCTTATACTAGGTCACGCTGAATGCCTCAAGTCAGGGAATGTCCACTACCAACAAGTCATGTAAAATGCACCCAGAAGGTACCATCCAACCTTTGTTTCATATAAATTAACCTGTCCAAAGAAGTGTGAAGAATTACTTTCCTCTTTTGTTCTATATAGTCAACAGTTCCTGCGGAACCAAACTTGCCTGGTGACAGACTGAGTGGTCCCAGTACTACATCTGGCAAAAAAGCTACAGTTAAGGGTCAGTGCTGATACACTCGGGTCTTCTAGAGAAAAGCCTGAAGAATACTGGCACAAGGTGCTAAAGCTTGGAGGTCTTATTAACAGTGACCTGTTTAAGGCAGCTCATCAGTGGAGAAGTGCATAGGTTATCAAAAATGCTGCATGGCACAAAGGAATCTCATTTATTCTCCTCCCCTGTCAGGCACTGGATGTTCCCCATGCACCTTCTACGGTCTTTGCTCTAAATCATGAAATCTGCCTCTGCAGGCAACAAGGACTCAGATGCCAGTATTTTCTTCTCAGTATCATATTTTGTAGCAATAAAGGCCTTGTTTGTACCACTGTGTAGTATTTTAAGTGAATGTAAGATATTGAGTGAAAATTGACCCATCTTACCTAGATGTCAAAGGGCATCTCCTGAGAGACTGAGGATAAACTGCCTGTATCTAAAAAGCTCCAAATGTGAGGAGACAACTCAAAAGTCTTTGTGAAGAGTGAAATGCAGTTTGCCCCCAAAACAGACCACTACCAGCTGCTACTGCTTGGAATAAAAGTTTACCCCTTATAAATACCATAAAAGAAAAAGATCCAGTCCATCAGCATCTAAGGTGCATGAATGAATCAACACAAGACTAGAACAAATTGCAGAAGTAGGGATGTGCCATATGTGTCAACAGCAGAGGAGAACAAAGTGGAGAAATACAACAGCTTTAGACAAAACAGGGGTATAGCTTAATATCCTAGTGAAGCTTAGGTTGGTGTTATAAAAACAAGGTAAAAATAAAAACTGATTTCACATTGACACATTAATCTTTATACTTTCCTAATTTCATATATACACATGCTAATATAGAAAGGCATCTTGCTATGGAGACAGCAAAATCTGCTAAATATTCTGCAACTAAAAATGTCAGAGGCATCATTAATTCCACCAATAGCCCTTGAATACAGCAGACTTGCCATGATGACCATTGCCTGGTATGAAGTGGATCCACATTGCAAGCAGACAAATTACAAGTTTAATGAAGAGCAATGACAAAGTTTTTGGAAGTAAAGGCCCTTTACTATTCTTGTAATTGTACAAACTAAAGCAAATATATGACTTTCTGGAAAAAAAAAAAAAGAAAAGGAAATTAATTAACTGGCAATTAGTAAAAATCTCTGTGGATCCTACTCTTCTCAGGGCTAGGATTACCTGGATGAGAGTGGAATAGTGTCAAAAAAGGCAAAAAAATAATTCAAATTAAATTCTGTGTTTAATAAGCTGTTACTGCAATTCTTTTTTTGTGTATACGATATTTTGAAAATATTCCAACTTCAATGGTTAACTTATAATCTTGTATTTTTGAGCTAAAACATTTTGTTCTTCTTGGTGTTTGTCCTCTGTTGTTTCACCTTGACTTTAACTTGAAAATATGCCCATATTTTCTCTTACATAATAGTAATTGAGCTAATAATACACTGACACATAGAAGCATGTTTCCTCCCTGAAGGTTTCAATATGCACTGTGTATCAAGAGCAAAAATATTTTAATGGATTGCCACACAATTCAAAATGAATGTACTTTTAGATAACGCAGGACAACAACTGAACAACAAAATAGAATGTAGAAGGATGTGAAATTCAACAGGCAGAATACAGTCATCTACTGAAAGTCAAAGGTAAACTTAAACAGACAAGCATGTAATTACCCAGGCTGAAATTTGACCAGGGTAGTGAGTTAACACAGCTTTACTTCTGCAGAAACAAATGGGTCAGATGTTGAGTTAATATTCACACACAAAATAGGGGACTCAGCAGCAATGCAGTGGGTCACTGTTGAAGCACAGATTGGGAAAAGAATAAAGACCAGCACATTATTTTAAGTAATTTTCCATTCCAACTGTACTCTGCCTGATCAGACTTAGAAACACCCTGATCAGAACTGACAGCGTACAAACAGGAAGGAAAGAAAAAAAAGGAACAGTATTACACCACAGTGGAGTTGTAAAGTGTTTACAGTTTTGAGATTGGTTGTAGATGAGTAAGATGGGGAAAGGTATTCCAGGGAAAAGCTCTGTGAAGTTTCCACATAAACGAAAGCAAATATTTTGGGCACGATTCTGTTCTCCTTCCTGCAAATCAGGAGTAACTCCACCAAAGACAACCTTGTAAAATTTGTTCAAGAAGGTCCATTGTGAGCTGAGATGAAAGATCATGAATGCACTAAAGAAATCTGCTATCAGATTACATTTTTACAGCTGTTATGTGCTGTAAAATAACAGCTGTTTTCAGAGAAGTGCTGCAAAATACCAAATCCATTGCTTTAATCAATACCAACGGATTTTAGTGGTAACATCAACTGGATGCAGACAGATGCTTCATGTATTACCTGTCACAAGGAATATGCCATCAGTCTCTAGAGATAACAACCTGAACAGTTGTGCACAGATCATATACTCCCAGTCAGGGCTTTCAGCTGCAGGTACAGTATGTGCCAGTAACTTGACTACATACTGCAGAGCTGTGGAAAATTTGACAGGCCAGAATTAGTGAACTAGAAAAAATCCTCTCTTTCCCTCCTTGATCTGTAAACCCTGCTGTTTTTCTCTTTTGACTAGACTTTCTACCTAGTGCGTGCTTCAAATCTTATGCTATTTCCACAGTGAAAAGGAACAGTAGACAAAATAGTTACCACAGAGTAAACAGTACAGAACAGGCAGATTTACTATTTCAGGGATTTTCTACAGCTGTACTAAGGGGCATGGTTATGAAGATAAACTGCCTAAAATGTGATAACATCCACATGTGGTAAAGCACCGATGCAGGTGTTCACCCAACCGGGCAGAGAACAGAACTGCTGGCTACATGGCACCACTGCCCTACTTCAGCTACCGGAGAGCCTACAGGAACAGGTAGCAGTGTTACTACCCAGTTTACCTTTCTGCTCTTTATTAGGATGCAAACCGTTGAGCAACCCAAACTCCTGGAGACTAGAGTTGGCCGAACGTTCCCTGATGAAGTTCTGTCAAAAAGACATCCATTTGTTGGCGTATAATATGTTCTCAGAAACATCCTAGGTTTGCTAAGCTTTTGCTGCAGCCAAAAATAGAAACCCTCAGTAATCTTCCCTATGATGCCATGCCATGTCCCTAAAAAATGTATAGATCTAGAAATCAATTAGGAGCCTTGGAGAGGTCTGCTACATCTGGAGCAAGGGACACTGAAGATGTAAACAAGGGATATCAGCCTTGGAACAAAGCACACTGGTTCAGACCAAAGGCTCACAGAGACCCATATTTTCTCTCCAACAGCAGCCTTTAGCGGTCGCCCAAAAAGGAAGAGGAGGACATGGCATGAACATACTGATATTTCCTTAACATCCTCCTGGCACTGGGCTGTGGGTCAGGGAACTTCTGAGCCAAAAGTAGACTCTACACTCAGTAGCTACTTACAGTTTCTTCTGCCATTATAGTTTGTCCAGTCCCATTTGAACTCACACTATTAGCATCTGGTAGCATGGAGTTCCACAGCTTAATTACACAGGCCATAAAGCAGCAGCTCATTCAATTGTTTTAAAGAAGGCCCTCACTAGTTTCACATTGTCTTGCATTAGGAGAAGTTGGCCAGCCTCTGCTCACCTTCTCCAAGAACCATGATTCTGTAGGTTTCTATCGTGTTTCCCTCAGCCACTTCATTTTCAAGCTACGTTCTTGGTTATTTAATTGTTCCTTTAGTTGTTCCTCATAGGGAAGCTCCTCCATATCTTTGATTAGCCCAACTGCTCTTCTTTTTACTGTTCTCATTTCAGTACCATCCTTTTCTGAAATGCAGGTGGACCAGAGATGCACACAGTATTCAAGACACAGGTGCACCATACTATTCTACAATAGTATAAAAACACCCATTTTATTCTCTGTTTTTCTCTAATAATTTGTAGCAGTCCATTGTGTTTTACATAGCTACTGAGCACTGTGCTGACATTGTCATGGAACTGTAATAACCCCAGCAATTTTTCCCCACCCTCGCGTAGCAATAGTCAACCCAGGGCCAATCACTGTGTATATAGAACTGGGATTATTTTTTCTCCACATACATTAGTTTACATATATCTGTACTGACTGTCATCATTCTCATTCTTCATAATCAGCCCTTTAACTACACTGAGTGACACAGTACCACTAAACTAACTGTTTCCCTTGTCTCTTCCTTTCCAAGTTATTTATAAACAGCACAGATCCTGGTAGTAACTTCCCTACAGTGAGAACTCTTACCATTTCATTCACTGGTTTTCCTCATTTTCCAAAGATTTCTTCCTCAGTGTGAGGATCCTCCTATTGCTACTATGACTACTTTCTTAGGAGCCTCTGACAGACACACCATATGGGTATCCCAGATTTCAGGCTTTAACAATGAATTCCTAAATCCTAAAAACTGTCTGGGACTCTTCTCTTATCCATACACTAACCCAAATAAGATTCTTCCACTGAAGAACTTCCAGCAAACATAGAATTTTAAACCATTACCCTCTCCAGGGACAACCTCTAGTTATACTGTGTCTGAAGCATTAGAGTGATTTGCAAGTTCTTCACATCATTTATCCCTGAAGGGCTAATTACATTAGCTTTATATCTTAAGTTCATGCTATTAAAGGAGGGAAAAAAAAAAAATCTTGCTAACTGCAGAAAAAAAAAAAAAAAACAAATGGATTTTAGAATCAGTGGTCTATATAATTTCTCAGTTGTTGCCAATATCTTGTTTCATCAGAGGTTTTTCCTCCTTTTAGCCATCAACTAGTCACCAGTTCAACTCGATTAGCATTAACTTCTAGCGTGGAAAGGAAAGCTATTATCTGTACAGTTGGGATTTAACCTTCACTGAAACTGGGATATTCTTAACTGTTTGTATTGCATAGGACCTAGGATTCCTAAACATGGATCAAGATTTTACTATGCTGTCTGCTGCAGAGAACAAGATAACCAGCTTTGCTGATCTCAACTAGGCCAAGAAGAGTTCATCACAGTTCTTCCCAAACTTCACACTGCCTGGAGCTGAGTGTGTGAAATCAGAGCAATAATGACAGCACGCCTGCTTGACTGGCGAAACTGTAAAATGACATTGCGCATGGGGGAGAGGCATCAGAGAGGCAAGCTAAGAAACACTGCCTCTCTGGAAATAAACACTCATAGTCTATACAGTGAGTGCTTTGGCTTGGACAACTCAGCCACAGTACTGTAACATTTGCCATTCCGTTCGCCTAATGTGAAGTGTAGGAAACACTGCAGATAACAATGCTGTTATACCCTTTATTGAATGCAAAACCAGAATTTGTCAACTGGCCGTGGTAGCTGGCACACAGGGTACTCGTAAGGCAGTTTTATAGACAAAGTAAAAATGAAAATCTAGCTCCCTGCTTCTATAATGGACTTTTAGGTAAACCAGGTTTCTGAATCCTGTCACAAACAATTCTAACAACCAGAGAAATTCTTAAGTGACTTTTTTTTATGTGAGCAGACTGAATCTTAACCTTGCTGGATTATAACAATATTCATCCGCAGATAAGGGAAAGCTTTCATGTTGCTTGGCTGCTCCGCTTTGTCTCTGATGGAGGAAATCTTGTAACACAAGTACCAATGGCATCAAGAGGCTTAAAGAACGCCAAAAGGGACATTACTGCTGAGTACGCTGTATTGCCACGGCCATTTGCTAAGCATTCGCGTTCACCACTCTGTGCATGCATACAGAATGGGAAAATACAAAAGTTAAATGGACTAAGGATGAGGTGTTTAGGGTTAGTAATAATAAAACATACAGTAAGACAGTGAATATGCCTGTTTTTCGTTTGGCTTCCTTCTATGTGTGTACTAAATCTGTGCTGTGACCACCTGAGCAATCTGGATAAATAAAATACATACCAAAATGTTTACTATCAAATTTTCTGTTTGTTTTTTATAATTGCTCACAGTGCCAATAAGTAAGCACGTTTTCTGTAAACAGCATGCAAGCACCACAGTGTTGCACCGACATGGATTTTTTCTTGTGAGCAGGATGGAGGAAGGTACAATTTGCTTCTGTACTGAAAAAATCTCTTTCACAGAAAATGCAAGGACAAACATATTTAATGACAGCTTTCTTTGCAAAACTGAAATTATTTTGCCCTCAAGGTAGCTGAAGGGCAAATTTAAAGCCCTCAGTCTTAATTGGATTTTGAGTATTCAGAATTGACCCACATACAGCTTTACCTATACAAAAGCATCCTCACTGCAGCTAACGGCAACTCAGCACTGTATGTATCCAGAGTGTGGGGACCAGCAGTCAAGGCTTGTCAGCTCTGGCAGCTGATTTCAAAAACCAGTGAATTGCTCTGAGCTGGCTTAAGCTGATCTATCAACTACAAGTGGCTGCAGGAACTTGAGGGCTGTGCGCCCTCAGCACCCCACTGTCACCACCACTACAGATGAACTGTGACAGTGGTACAACTTTTGTATAAAAAAATAAGTAAATTAAAAAATTATAAAGCAGGCAAGGCTCAGGTGTGGTGGAGAGGCACGTATAAAAGGGACTAACTACTACATCTTCCAGTAGGGAGACAGTATTCATTTTTACTATTTTTCTCTCAGTCAGTGCACTACGGGGAGCATTGGTAGGTTGGCGAGTTGAGGTGACAGCAGTTAATTTTTTTCCAAAATAGGAGTGTCTCTAAAATAACTAAGCACCCTTGCATGGATATTAATGAGTGCTGGAACATAAGAATGCTCTGACCTTGCCTTGCCACCAAAACAGGGATGTCTATCCTTGCTAATCTCTTGCAGGGAAATTGGATACAGGGTATCAGGGAGGCACAGAAATCAGTTGCCTGAATGTGATATTAAGCATCTTAAACCTTGCCAGGATGTTGCTGTGATGTTGCCAGGAAAAGCAAAGAACTAACTGAATTTTTTAATGACACATGAGAACTGCAGCGTGAACACACACCCTGGCACAATAATTTAAACTAACATTCAGTTACACAGCACGAACAAAATCTTTCCAGCACACCACTGAAGAAACAGATTTTGTCTACAAATGCTTATCAGTGGAATATTTACGGAATTCACTCTACAAACAAGTGAAGTCTATTTACTTCATGATGACAGAGCTGGCACCTCCAAGGTGGTACAGATATTCTAAGTTCAAGCTGCCTTGAATTTGGTTATCAGAATATTTTTTTCTCAGAGAAAACTATGTGATTTCCACAAGGAAAATCCACAAGTCCATCCCTATTTTCCTGCAGGAAAATAGGAAGCAATATTATAATTAATGTACAACTTTATATATAAAATTACTTCATTTGGAGTAAATTTTACTATTCTTCAGCAAATATTTACAGACATAAACAAGAAAATATACGATACACGATGACCTTCATATGGCTAATGTGAAAACCAAAAATGATATTCTTTAAAAATGGCTTGAAAATAACAGTTCATAACTGAAAGCCCAAAAGGTAAAAAAATACCTTGAAGACTTAGGCATCTTGTGATAACTACAATTATTTCACAGCACAGCTAGAAAAGTAGACTTTTCCAAACAGAATTCAATGAAAAAGTAAGGAATAAACATCTGATATTACTTTGGTAGCAGTGAGAAAAAGAAAGAAAAAGATTGGATGTTTTTTTCTCCTAGCTTCTTAACAAGTGACAAAAAGTCTAGGGAGATGTAGATTGAAAGGGGAAAATGGGCCCAAAAGAGACTAAACAGACAATGGATGGTTTTTAAAGCAGTATCAGCACTCCTGCCCAACATACAAGCAGAAATATTCTCAATAAAGAACAAGTACAAAGAAAAAGCAGCATTCAAGACATACCTACATTGTCTTAAAAAAAAAGATGGACAAAATTTGGTGATAAAGATCTTCTGACAGTCTGACATTGATCTAAAAGCCTCAAAGTTTCAAAAATGACAAAAGTGAGTAAATACAAAAAGGGAAAATTGGTTAGAGAGCATCTGTTAAACAAGTGGCAAATACTCCATTAGTCATCTCTCATAAAGAGAATAAGAAAAGTGCAAAAGATGCTAATGCAGCCAAAGAAAGACTCAGAGCAGGTGTTTCAGAAGATGGTAGCATTGTCAGCCTCAATGTCCAGGAAAACCCTGTATTATTCTCAATACCAGGGAGGGGGGGAAATAAAAATCAAGAGCAATTTCCTTCTGCAACCTGTCAAGAAGCAAGTAGTTTCCAGACCGGAAAGCACCAAGCAGACTTTAAACCCTCAGTGTCAAGTGGCTGTTCTCATTTTATAGAACTAACGTAAAGTGACAAGCACCATTCATGAAAAGTACTAGAGATTTCCAAAAAGCTTTTGATAGCAATTGTGCTGTCAGAAAGCCTAGCTGTTTGTAATAATAGAATAAGACCAGAATGTATAATATTCATGTTACTGCTAATACTGGTCATGACTGGGATGCAACAAAATTAGCTGCAGTGAACAACTGAGAATTTTCATGGAGAAATGGTACATTTGGATGACTTTAATTTCATTTCCCAAGTGGAAGAAATGAACCAGTTGTTAGCAGACACAGGAAAACATACTGGTCACTTTATTGACAGAGAAAGCAAAACACAGGGCTATTTATCCCAAACCAACCCAAAGCAGACAGAGGAATGCGAATATATTTTATAGCATTTTTAACTTTTAAAGAAGTGGAATATAGAATGATTAAACTATCCTAGAATTCAAACAATAAAAAACCAAGGCAGGAAGTGGCTTTTGTAAACTTGTAAAAGTTTGGGAAGGGGAATAAAACAGAAGCATGAATCAAAACTGATATTAAATACAAATTTTCAGTCACGTTATTAGGTCTGTTCTCCTTGCCTGGAACAGAGTCACAGAACTCCACAAGAGCGTTTGATAAAAGACATCAACGCATTTAAAAGTCCTCATGGGAGACCTCCAGAATCCCTTTAACAGAAACACAGCGTCAAGTGTCGTAGGCTGAGCATGCAAACATAAAATATTAAAGCCTAACAAGAAGGAAGTGACAGACGTCATTAGCATATGCTTTAAGAATGCTGCTGATATGACTCTAATATCAAGTGATAACCTGACGACTGAAAGAAATCAAAAAGGAGAGCTAGAATAGTAACACAGAATAAGAGACACATGTCCAGTTAATTGTTGTAAAGAGAAAATTATGGGCCATGACATTAGTGAAACTGTTTGGTCCCCTGACTGGCCTGAAGGTGCAGGAGTAGAAACAATTCCCATCCAAAACTTTGAAACATCTCAAATGAAGATGTTGACAAACAGGGCACCAGACAGCTCAGAGTTAGAATAAAAATAAGAGAATAATTTAACTTCCACCGCTGAATATCACTCTACCTGTGGTAGGGGATCTAGGCTTCACTTTAGTGTTTCCAATTACTGAACATCAGAGAGAGCAGTTAAGACGAACAAGGCTTCTTCAGTAACATCTGTCTCTGAATGCCAAAAAAAAGAACTGCCAAAAAGAATAGAAAGGGGCTGCCACAGAAGGAGCCATCTACTATTTCTCTACTGTAGCCAGAGGGCTGCTCCAGCCAAGTCTGGCACAGTGTCACAGGCTGCTTAGGTGAGAGAAACAGAACACATTTTAGGATGATTCACTGGCACCAGGCAACACAGTGGAATTTTCATTAAAAAGACAGGGGCTCTGAAGCCAAGAGAGCTTGCAGTTGAGGACAGCAACTATTTTGTTTTGCAGAATCAATACACAGCACACTGTGACAGAAATGTAACTGCCTCAGTATGCTCGATCCCTCATGCAAATTATGGAGCAAAACTACTCATGGACAACAAAAGCAGGTAAGAGAACAGCTAAACTTTATAGAGAGATTCACCAATTTAAAGTAAGTATTGGACAGCTAAAGCATGATTTCACATGAGTAGGATTATATAATCTACTAATTGCAAAACCAGTAATTACTGCAGGAGCGCCTATCCTCTTATTTTCTAAGGCATGACAGATTATTTGGTTGTATGCAAAGAGTGAGCCTTTAGAAAGGACAAAAACATTTTTTGTGAAGTCATGTTCTGCTCAAAATACTGTAAGGGGTTAATACTGTTTGGAGCTCAGGTTGTTACTGAGCGTGCTGTACACAGTCCCATGCCATTCCGGAGAGAAGCTCTTCATTCAATCCAAGGAACAAATACAGTCAAGGATTTGGGCAGCACAACCTACTCTGCAACGTCTCGCCAATATTCTTCACTGATCTGTCCTGGTGGGTAGAGAACATCTGGAAGGGAACAGCCCGTATCAGAAGTGTCTGGGACCTGTCTGCGGAGAGTGCCAGCAGGCACACAGGCACACACCACGTACTGTGCGGGGAGGAAGCTTGTCATATCCTATGAAAAGCAGATAGGTTGCAGCGTTTCCTAGATCTTCGAGTTCTGTTTTCCCAAAGGAACTGCTGTTAAAGTATGCAGAATCTATTATAAACACAGTGCTAAGGCTTTTCCATGACACTGATTTCAGGAGAAAGAAAAATGGGTAAACACTTGGAGAAATCAAGACACAAATACAGGCCAATGCAAACATCAAGTTTCCCATTGTCTACTTTTCCTATCAGGAGTGACTTTTACCATGTGTTGTAAATCATAACATTAACAAGTTAGTGATTTTAGGAGTCATTTACTAGTGGTAAATATATATTTTTTTTTAAGTTCCTGACTTTCTTGTACAGTTATCCTTAATAGTGCTATGCAAGAAGGAACTCTTCCTCTACAAAACATTAAGGATTTATTTTTCTCTTGTTCTTCATCCAGAGAAACCCCTAACCATTTAAGAATTCTTACAAAAATCTAGACAAGCTTTCTCTGAAACAATCCACAATCTAACCAGTCACAGCCTCACTGGACATCTGAGATGCCATAATTCAAATCCCAGCTCAGGCTAAATCATACCAGGAATGAGTGGATCTCTCACAGTCTAGGTGAATGCACTAATTACCAGCCTCTCCACTATTCTCAGGTGAGCTGCTCTCAATTATTCTACTGGAGTAACCTCATCTTGTATAACTAATTACACATTCACAGGGCTAACAAGGCTGTTTTTCTAAGCCCACTGGTTATAGGACTCATCTCAAGTTGTGAAAGATCCAGATTCAATTAGTATTTTAATTACTTACATAAACCAGAACTGTTTTCACAAGAGATACTGAAATCATAACACCCCCAAAATTGCCTCAAGGTTAAGACATTCATATAGGACACAAGTGACAATTTCAAGCTCTTAACCTGAACTACATTCATAGGACTTAAATATTTGACATTGTCTGTGCGCTCTGCCTGGGTAGGTGCTCACATCTGGATGCCAGAAATTTGCTGTTGAGAACTGATAAATTTTGATGTTGAGAGACTGTCCTAGATGTAGCTGTATCTATAAAAATATACATATATAGGTATATATATGCACACATTTGTATATACATATGAACAGTAACATTCCCTAAATTATTTTTCAGCATAGAATAAAGAGTAAGAAAAATATTCTTTGAAATTGAAAGAATAAAAACAACAAATATCCCAATAGAGTGTCTGTTAATTATTTCAGGCACAAAGGCCTCATCTACAGTGGATATTTTCCAACTGGGACTATGTAGGCAATGAAGACCATTCTTTCTATAAGATATTGGAAGAGGAGTCTGGAACTCCTATTCCTTCAGAACCTTGGTTTCTCAATAAATACTTGGTGTTTGGAGATGTAAATCAAATCTAATACATATGTATATGATGTAAATATATATATATGATGTAAATCTGTAATCTAATATTTATACACATATCTACATAAAGTGTGTGCATGAGTATTAAATTAATATATGCACACTATACATGGTATTCTTAAACTGTTGAAGTCTATTACACTATATGGTTATTCACAGCTTATATAGCTCATTTAGCATATAGTACATACAGATACTTCTAGGGACCCTAGTCTTTCAATCTATGACCAGCCTGTGCCTTATAGATTGCATAACAAACCGAGCAACATTTTATGCTGGAAATTTTCAAAATGTGAGTCTGATTCAATTTGCTCTTAATATTTTGGAATTTTCCCTTAGGAAAATAAGAATCAAACATTTTGTTTCAGGAAGTTTGTACTTCAAAATATTGATATTTTTCTAAAGCATAATATTTCATTTTTAATGTCTTATATGAACATTTCTGGTATCTGCAATGTTCTGGGGACAAAAGCAATTATCGAAGCTTTGGAACTTCCCCAGAGGACAGGAGTTGCATTTGGCAACCACTTCAGTAATTTCTCAAAGGGGAATTGCTCTGGACACCTTGTATTGATTTAATCAGTTCTGTGGAACTCAACGTTTTCAGCCCAAACCTTCAGAAAAAAAAAAAAAAAATGCCACTCAATGGCATGTATAGCTGCCTCTGTTCCTAAGGAATCTATAAATAGAAGTGGCATTGGTACTCATGACTCATATACGTTGGCAGGACTGTGTGGGCAATTCAGCACAGCATGTTCCCACCCCAGGACTGATCTACCTGGCTGGAACCTCTTTTCATTTACCTCCTTTCTCCATAAAATTAATATTTGTGTCCTGACTCTTAACCAAATAAAGACATGAAAGTAACATGATTCAAATAACACAAATTTGATATTAACAGATTATCAACATCTCATCTTTACTGAAGCCATGTAAACATGATAATAAAGAATGTTTCCCTGACTCAGAATCCATGAAGTTTTATGAGTTATCTGGTCTGGTCATGACTTCCCTGGATCTGATAGCCATAACATTCATTCAGAAATTACTTATCTGATCCTTTCAACAGCTCAAAGCTTTGTCCATTCCTCTAATGTTTTTTTAAATACTATTTTAATAAATAAAAATATATATTGTAGAATTTTATGTGCTTTTTTTACTTAGCGTCTGGTTCTCCACTTTACTCTGCTTGATATGTTACTAGAAAAGGAAAACAACTTCATAAAGTTTTTCTATCCCATGTTACCTGTCCCTTATTCAGTGGCAAGTAATCCTGGACAAGTAAGACTCACAGAATTCCTCAGAAAGGAAGATATATGTTTTTAATTGCTTCTATCTGCAATGATTTTTTTATTGTTTGTCTTAGTAGTTCCTCATTTTGCATCTGGAGCTACAGTGGTCCATATTTATCCCAGAGCAAGAAAAAGAAAAAAACAACATTATTTGAGTTCCTGCAATATTGATACCCAGACTTTTACCAGGTTCATGCTTTCTTCCAAGTCCCCTCAGCAGTCATGGAGCAACTCCCATTCCTGCCTCTCCTCCTCTGCTGTCACAGATTTGCTGTCATTTGCAAACCAACTAGTTCTGCTCAGCTCCTCAGCACTCACTCCTACATCACTGTGATGGACCACAAGGCAAACAGCTTTACTTGAGCATCAGCAGAATCTTTGTAAAAGACTCTTCAGGGAAGGGAGCTCTGAAGACCTCTGCAAGGAAAACCCTCAAATACAGTCTGCCAATGAAAACGTCTACTCCCTGGCACACTGACGTAGACAAGTGGGTGAGTACAGAGGTGGGCTCTGAGATTGACTTTTGAACAAGATGAGCAAACACTACCCACCCTGAAGGGCTTGGATTGGGGTGGGCGATGAACAGGAACTCCACACTACTCCAGTTTGGGGTTTTTTTTTGGCTAAAGAATTGCAACATGCTCAAAAAAAGCAACCCAATATAGTCAAAATTTTCTAGATTAAAGATCAATTGATAAGACAAAACCAAAATATGAGCAATACATCAGTATTTTCTGCAGAATAGGACAAGTCTAACAAGAACAGTGAAAAGAACAGAAACCCACACTGTGATACTGAAGATTGCTGAGAAGTCATACCAGAACAAGAGACAAAAATATCTTCCTTGCAGAAGGGATTTTGGCTAAGCATAGTTCCTGGCCTGGAGCCTCCTCTTCTGACAATTTTGTACTCTCTCTTTTCCAAGTAGAGGAAATCCAGGAGATCACAGGGGTAACCTTGGCACTAAGAAAACAGGTGTGGGAATCTTCCCCCAGTTTCCATGCTACTGCATTCTGGTTTTTTTCTCATCTTTCCTCTCCATTGCAACCTCAGTCATTGAATGAACTGGAACACAGGTAATTTGCAATGATTTAAAAACAACCACCCTTCCAGCCCTGGAAAATCCTTACCCAGATACCTATAAACAAGTTGCTAACACAGTCAGATTCCACTAGGAATAGAGATAATGACAAAGAAAGGACAAAAGAAAAAACCCTAAAGAAATGGTAACAAGAAAAATCACCTTTCAGCAGTCACAGGAAATTGAAAAAGAGAGGGGTTGTGGTTTAATTGAGAAGATAGAGCTCTCAGGCATATGGGGCTCTGGAGAAATAAGAGACATCCTACTGAATGAAGTTCCAACTGTTCCAGGAAAGCAAGTTGATACTCATTTCCAACTCTGAAGACCCAGGCCCATCTTCAACCTCAGGGTAGGAAATATGGTGAAATTGAAGTTTACTGAGAGCAAAAGACAGCACCAAATCTAGTAGGCTGCTTGCTCAGTTCACCTCTAGAGAGCCATAGTGTGTGCTGAAAGGAGGCTTTGGTTATCAGGGTAAGTGGTTGAGATAGATAAGCTGGTTAGAAACAGACTAAATGGTATATTCAGAACACTCTGGGTGTGAAGGACTGCCAAAGTTAGTTGATCTTGCTGCTAAATACTTCCCCAGCATTTCCAGCTATCCTGTATCCTCTTGTACTAACAGCTGCTAAACAATGCACTCCCATACTCCTTTCTACATTCTCATCAAATCCACAGGAAGGCTGCATGAAGAAAGAATAAATATTTGTGCCAAAAAGGAATAATGACTATTAACTGGTACCTTCTTTAGAGGAAAAATAGGTTACAAGTAGGAACCAGATTTTCAAGGGGTTTAAAATGCCTTGTCTTTTCATCAATGATTTACAAACATGGTCTGCTACATGCTGATCTACAGCAAAAATTTGCCTTTGCTCTCATACGCACGATGGCTTCCAAGGACAACTTATCTCATGTCTTTTGTTATGCTGAGCCTTTTAGTAAGAGACTGAATAGGAGCAGATGGGGTGAGGGGAAGAGGAAAGGAAGGCAAGAAATATCTTTTAGTCCCAGACTAAACCACAATAAAGATTTCCATCTACATTACAACAATATTTGCATCAAGAAAGCAGTGTATTCAGCTGCTCAGGAAAGAGGCTCAAATACTTTCTGATAATGCATTTTCCTAATGACGCCAATGAGTCAGATGCCGTAGAGCCACTGAATGCTTGAAGAGATTCTGTTGGGGGGGCATGCTCTAATTTTTAGCATTTCTCTATTACTGGCAATCAAAAATAAATACCTAGAAGGAAGTTTCCTCCAGCTCTACAGATTAGTCTGAGGAAAACTAGACTGTTTCTATGAACAGGCCTCTAGCCTATTTCTCAGAAAGCCCAAGTTCAACTCGCTGCTCTGCCACAAGCTCTCTTGTAAACCATCAAGAAGCCACTTGTTCATGTCTATGCAGGCTAATTCCAACAGTTTACACCCTTCTCCCCACAGACCCTAATGAAACAAACCACTGCAAGTCTTTGTAAATCAGGAGAAGATGATCTGCAGTCCTAATGATTCATCCAGCGAGGGCTTGGCTGCAACATTACTGTAAACAGCCCCTATTCTTGTGGAGGGAACTGAAGCATTTATTCTTGAGCTCTGCTGTGCAAACACCTTTGACAATAACACCTCCAGCAACATCTAAAAGTATTCTGGGATATGGGATAACACTGAGATATCTTATTCAGTGCCAACCCTCTTGCATTTCTTGGGAGGGGTTTGTCAGAGTTTAAATGATGAGATCACAACAGATACTGCAAACATCATAGCATAACCATGCAATCAACGTATGTGCCATCTTCATGTTAAAAGCTCAGCAGAGCAGCACAGCATACAACGCTGATCCCTCGCCAGACTCATTGTAAAGATACACTCTTGAAGACAGCCTGAAAGTGTCTCTGCTGTATATTACACAAGTTGACATACATGATTCATGAATCATTTCTGCCATACCTCCATTGTTAAAATTTGGGTTTTTTTCTTAAATACAATTCCTATATTAGCCTAACTTCTCATACAAAATTACAGATAAAATTGTTAGGGAAGAAAATACTGAACAAAATATTGTATATGTTAAAAGTACCAACAAGCAGGTCTGGTGCTGTTAGAAAGCAGGGCTACAGCACTGTTTAATATTAAGAATTTTGCTTCCTTTATGTGAACTGCATATGCATATGCATATTGCTTCCTTTATGTGAACTGCATATGCACATGCAAACACTGCCATGGAACGTTTCCCTGCAAACAGCCCCTTGCCTGCCACAGGACTTTTGTAGGAAAGTGTCAGTTAAAACAGTTCAGATCGTTTGCAATTTTTTTTTCCAGGATACTTTAATTTTCATATCTATGACATAGCTTACCCATCTTCAAGCTGCAAAACAGCCCTATTTATCTCATAAAGGTGTTTTTGCTAAAACACCCCAGATCTAACAACACACAACATGTAAAAGCACCTGAAGGAAATTAACAATGTGGTCTTCAGATCAGGTAACAGTAACATGTAATAAGTTCAACCCTTCAACCATGTGTTGGCAGAGGATGAAAGAAAAGTCAACATACAGTAATTAACTGATTCTGTTCAATGCATGAAGCACTTCAAAAAAAAAAGTGTTTATGTGACTGTTTAATTCAATGCAGCATCAGACCACATAGTCACAAGTACTCAAAAATCACAAGTTTGTCTCTTTAACCGTAGCCTTTTGAATGTTTTGCTTTAGAACAATAAAATTACTTCCTTCTGGTGTATTTTTGTAATTCAAATGGAATTTGACAACATTTTAAATTGTGTTTTATTATCGCTGAGTTCATTTGAAGTTAATCTCACCCTGCAGTTTGAAAGCAGCAGCAGAATATCTTCAGTCTTTTAAGCACAATTTGCTTGGACCTTTTCATTTTGGGGACAATTTTCCCTACCATATTTTTTGTAAAGCGAATTCTTTCAGAATAGGTCAAAGACTATGACTCTTACCTGGACTGTGGGAGAAGCCAGGTTCGTTCTTGATGCTTTCTCTGCATCAAGGGCTTCCCCATCCAAGTGCTTCTGAGGAACATTTCTGTACATCTCTGCCTCTTTCCAGTGTAGGTCAAAACGAAAAATTAAAACCTGCCTGTATGCATGAGCAGAATATTTGCTTTCTGGTGAGACCCACTGCAAAATCCTGCCACTGCCTGCACCCCCAGAGTGCCTCTCTGCACTGCCAGGTGCCCTAGCATAGATGTGGCTATAGGATGCACAAAGCTCTCTTTGCACACTGCAAATTACATCTGCTCAGGGCAGACCTTCAAGTAGCCTTGTTCTCACTAAGTCTCTTAGTGTTGCTTTATCCCTTTATCATTTAATTAAATCACCAATAATTGAATTTCATAGAAGCAGCTGAACAAAAATTACTATGAAAGGCCAAAGTTAAGATACTGAAGACATTTCACAAATGGGCAGTCTGGCAATTAAAATCTCCTAACTCTTCCTTACTACAGCAGAGTTCTGTGAAGAAATATGCTACAAATGGCTCTTGGCTGCCTGCCGAAGCCTCAGTCATTCTGACATGTGTACAACAAGATGACTGCTGACTCAGCGTCGATATAGCATATCCATGATATTTTAAGTCACTCTTAGGCAGCAGTTATTGGCCAGACGGTTCATTTTACCTACTAAAAGTGAAATGAAAACTAACATATATAAGGTAAGTAAGTTCAGGTCAACAAAAACCCTTCAAGAGAAGGGTTCAGTGGGGAAGCTACTCAGTGAGATGAAAACCCTCACCTGCCCTTTTTTCCAGTACTCTTCTCAGCAACCAGAAAACAACCTTCTCCATGACATGAGGGACTTACTTAACGTTCACAAAAAATTGCCATTATCCAGATGAGCTGCACTGGCTGTAACTCAGGTGGTGTACACAGATTCTGCCTGTCTCTATGGCTGGGCACGTGAAACAACATTGAGATCTTATATGACCTTCCCTCACCACAGCTGCTGTACACTTCACATGAATTAACTTTAAGATGCTGGAAACACAATGAAATATTTAATCTCTCACCAATTTACACCCTTAAAAGGAACAAAATATACTAAGATGTTGCAAAAATAATCCATAGAATGTATTTTTACTGAGTATCCTTAATTGAGGATCCTCTTAATTCATATGTAGATTAGTAGCTACCACTCTCAGATAATGGTTAAAGTTCCCAGATCTTAAAGTAAAAAAAAAAAAAAAAAAAAAAAAAATTAAAAAAAAAAATCCATCTTTGTTTTGACCAGATATACTTATCACTCAAAAGGTTGTGATGACACTTGCCAGATTCCTAAAGATGCTGCATAGCTTAATTATGGCTTTTGAAGCTCTTTGTGCCTTTGAAGAAATCACATAATGCATAATTAACATTAGGACAAATACCACTATACAAAAATAGAATAAAAAGCTGGAGACAAGACAAAGCCAATACACTTAAAATCCAGACTACATTACAACTCAGGTTCATTTTAAAGAAATCGTATCAGATCTGTGGGAATTTGTTTTACATGGTGCTAGAAAGATTAAAACAAATTAAAATTTAGGAAGCAACTTAATCCTGAGTGTCAGTCTACCAACTTCAGTGGAATTGCACCAGGGTAAGATTTGTCTCAGAACATTAACTGAAGCATTCAAAGGTTGAGATTGATTAGAAATTTAAAATACATTTGAATGTAGTTCAAATGGAATAAATTTTAAAGTCTTACTCTGTAAGACTTTCTGGGGAGTAGAGAAAACACTATGAGTTTCATTCTGATCCCTCTGAAATAATTTTATTCTGTATTAAATTTCACTGATGTAAACACCACTTTCTTGTTTCTCCTCATGTAAGCAAGATCAGAATCAGGCTCCAAGTTTCTTGCCATCTGGTCTGAGACCCCCTCAAACAGTCAGGTGTTGCTCCCTGAAAAAAACAAAATCAATGCAGTAAAAGGCTATTGGCATGCTAATTTGTAAACTGAAACAGACTGCAATGAGAAACCTGAGCTGAAAAAAAAGATAGTGAATGAGGCATTGTTATCCACATCTTATGTGACTTGACTTCATCAAATACCTGCATACTTGGTACAAATGTTTATTCATGACTTAGAAAACCTTCACTTCCTTCAGCTATCCAAGCTGAGAAACAGCTGAGTATGTTTTTCCAAGATGCCCTAAGTCACACTTCAGCTTGTACAATCACATCAATTAAATATAGTCAGAATGTTGTAAAAGTCCTCACTTAAACCACAAGATATGTATATTTCTGTACTTTTCAATTATTCTCTTACAGTACCTCTGTAATTTGCCATAACCAGAAAAACAGTACAAAATGAAAAATCCCAATATTTTCCCATATATATCTTTTCAATATGACAGCTACATACGTTAAGATAATCTGTGACTGAATTCCTCCAAGATATGATAGGAGATGTAAGATTAATAAATCTTTAAAGACTGCTGCATTCCTCCTCTTCTTACTGGGAAAAGCATTGTATTTCAAGCATTTTCTTCCTAAAAAGCTCGCCAACCAGCTACCTCTCATTCATGGCAATCACAACTGACTTGTACACTCCTCAGTACTGCTTTTCCAGCTGACTGTAGCTATGTCATTTTCTATCCTGCATATCAGAAAGCTGATGTAAATATATTCACTCAGTGTTGTTGGGTGAGTGCCCCTTTATCAGCCCTTAGAAGAGTACAGAGATGGAAAAGAGCTTGAGCTCTCATAAATCAAAATATTATTTTGAATGCTCCATCTTTTACTTGAAAATGGAGTCCGCCTTTTTGTCTTGGTAAATAGTAGTTGTTTAGGATGTCCTCCCCAAGCCAAACAGATTCATTCAGTGACCTCTAGTTTAAGCTACAATTTTACTAGACTTCCTGTGGAAAATGAGAGACATGACACCAACCCCTTCATCCCAACAGAATTACAGGTAAGGATTTTTCAGGCAAGGGGATGTCCTTTCCCTTTACCACTCTATGGCATGTGTGCACCAGGCTAAAGAGCAAGACAGCAGATAACCACCCAGGCTGCTTACCCTTGCCACCATCCACACCCAGCCAGCTGCAGCACCTATCCCTGCCACTCTGCAATTATTACGTATCTTGTAAAAGCACCTCAAAGGCAAGAGGAGCAGAAGTGTCAAAGATATAAATACAAGTATACTGAAGGAAACAAGTTATTCCCCTGAAGGAATTATAAACCTGTATGCATTGGAAAAAAAGTAATTATTTTTCTAAATCCTGTCTTCTCTTTCTGATGTCATATTCATGCTGTGTCATACACAGCACCGTGTACACTGTCAGGACTTAAAAGAAAATGATGAATGGAAGAAACCACATAGCTGACCTGCAGTTTGTTTCCTAGAGTGAGGATCTGTCTTCCCTGTTGCTTGTTTTGAAAAGAAAGATCATGACCTATAGCAGTTTTCTTGGGAGATAATTACGTAAGTTTATAGGTGTCACAGAACTGTCATCAATGTTTACTTTCAAATTTTCTCAGTTTAATTTCATTTGCGTTTTTCTTCTTTACCCTTCCTTGGAAAACCTGAGGTGCATCTCCTTTCCTTCCCATGTGCTAGGAGCTTGACAGGTGTTTTACACTAAGTAACACAAACTTTATCTCTATAATTAGTTATAAAAAGGGTTAAAGGGTTTTAACTAAGGACTAATAAAAGCTTGAAAAAATAATCAGATTTTTATAGCAGTAGGAGGAAAATCACTGCCTAGTATAATGCCTATAAACACATATGGTTAATGCATCAATATTTTAATAACAATACAGCACTGAATAACTATTTATAGCATTCAGGGGTTAATGTATCATTGATAGATTTATAAGTAAGCTGATACATCAAACCATAGCTAATGTTGGGAGCTGGTAGGAAAACTAAAATGGTGTTCAGAGCACATTATTTTCCTACTAATTTCAGTATCACTCAGACTGTGGTATATTTAATGGGCATAATCAATGAAAGAAAAAGCATATTACTTTCTTGGTAAAGAGGTTCCATTAGGTAAAATAAAAAACTGTGAAGAGAACGATTTTGTGTGTAGGTGTTTTATTTCACTCTAGTCCTCATGAATTTAGAGTAACTCTGAAGAGAGGGCACCCCTCTGTTCATGATCACACACACCTCTCAGGAACACAGAACCAATCACTCTGGAAGTTTTCCAGTACAAGCAGTTTGCCTGTGATTCTTCAAAGCATTTTGATCTTTTAAGACAAAGGTTTCGTAGCAATTAGCACAATATACTGTTGTAACAGATGCTCTGGAAGCACCTCAGTCATGTCAATAACCTAACTAAATTCATTTAAATGGAAACATCCGATAATTCCAGCAAAGACATTGTCAAATTTGTTCCTGTTTTGCACAGTTGGCTATATATCCAAATTTCATCCAATGGTAAAATTGTTCCACTTCCTATGCACTATTTAACCACAGTATTGTGAGATCTTCTGATAAATCTTTGACAATCACATTTAAAACCCTATAAAGTTAAAAAACTTTGTACCTGACAAACACATGAAAAAGGAGCTTTTCTCTGCATCTTCCTCCTGAATTATTTCTAATCAATTAGAGACACGGCTCTTTATCCTGAAAAGCACTTTGTTTTTCTCAGCAAGCACAGTTTTCTGCTAAAGGACAACACTATAATGCAGTCCTTGAAGACTGTATCAACAAAAGGACAGCTAGCTATGAAATGTTGGCCATCTTCCCCTGCACCTAACCCACTCAATTCTAGTCCTAAACAGGGGAAGAAATACTCCTAGTCATCCAGTCATTACTGGAAGGGGAGGGGGGAAAAAAAAAAAATATAATCCAATGAGCCTTGTTCTTTTCCTGTGATTCAGCATATGATATTGGTCAAGCTACCTATGGTTTGCTAGCTATGCTATCTTTTAGAAGGTGAAAACGGTGTAATTTTCCAAACCTAGACAGGTAGTAATACAGCATTAACTGCATTTCGCACTCTGGCCTCCAAGTATCATAGCAGCACAATGATGCTTAAATACATTTATACACATAAACCATTCAAAAATTCTTGGTCAACAAGAGCCAGGGAAGTGCCAAGAAGAGCTATTACCAAGGGCAATAAGAACATACTACAAGAATCCACTTCCCTCAGTAAGTAACTGCCTTTATATAGATACACAAGGATAATCCAAAAATCAATGCACAAAAGAGGTCAGGATCTGCTCTTATGAACTTGTAAGTGACTGGACTGATAGGAAGGGGCAGAGCAGCTGCAGCCTTGTTCGCTCCCTGCACCCGAGTCTCATTGTAGTTTGTCCCAGTACGTGGCACACGCCACACACGTGGTACCAGCGTGCAAGGAGGTGCCTCAGGGTGACCCTTCCTAGAGACACGAAAGGCAATACCCAATGCAGAGGGTAATCTTGGCATAAGGAAAGGGAAAAAGTGACAGCCAGAACAAAAAGGGAACTGGGCCAAAGCCTAGACATCTGAATCACCTGCTTGGGTGTCAGTTCCACAGCACAAGCCACAGGCAACGGCACACAGCTCATGCAGAGAGGCTGGCTACAGCCAGACAAGGCTGACTACAAATCCTTACAAATTAAAAAACAACCAAAAAAAAAAACCAAAAACAAAAACAAAAAAAAACCCACCACACAACAACAACAAAAAAAACAGCACCAAACCAAAACAAGCACCACACAAAACCCTCTTACAAAATTTTTTGCTAGAAGGAGAATACGATACAGGAAGTAATTCAGCTCTTTAAGTACCGCCACTCAGTTACCTGGGTATTCTAAGTCTTTGGCCTTGGACAAAACTAAGGAAGCAACTTCCACTCTCAGTCACACAAGCCTGGAATAAATCAGCAGTTTTCAGTGGGGTTATGATTTACACTAGTGTGATTGAAAACAAAATCTAACATTTTGTTAAGACAAAGGTTAAGATCTCTGAACCAATATGGATCTCTGTAGCGGTATCAAGTCCCAAATTTAAGATTTTTTTCACGTGTTTAAATCAAGTATCTGCAAAGATTTTTGTGCTGCTTAAACAAAACCACGCCTGAAGTAGAAGCGACAGGAATTGTCCATGTTGACAAGCTCCAAATTCTTCCAAATCCTCATTCTTTGTTTTCCAACAGCAGATTTATCTCAAATATTCTTAAGGAAAGAATGAAGGAAAAGAGGCTATACAAATATCACCCAACTGCATCCCACATGCCTGGAAAAGACTCAGCTCTGCTCAGCAACAGAAATGCCACCAACAGCCAGGACTCTGAAAGATTTTATAAACTGCCCAGCACTAGAGGAGGACTGAACCCTGATGTTTTCTACCCTTCTGAACTTCATACAAATAGAACGACTCTACCCGGTCTCTCTAGTCCTGGTGGGCTACATTAAATTTGCTGAGGACACTGTCTCCCTACAATGGCAGGAAAAAAGGCATTAGCTCAGGCTTCTAGAGGCCTGGACTCAATTCCCTCCCAGTCACCAACTCCCTGTGCAACACAGAAACCACCATTTGCCTGTGCCTTACTGGTCTGTAAAACTTGAGTTACATCCCATCCTTACCTCAAAAGGGTATATAACTGCCTGAACAACAGGAGATGGGAGTATTTAAAATAATATAAATGTAAATAGCCTATTCCTATGATTATCACAGCCGTTTTATGAAATAATTTTCTGTTTTTTCTAAATACAAAATATTTTTATAAATGTTTGGAGGGGAAGAGGAAAATACCTCAACATGACAGGCAAAATGTTTAATTTTAGCTGAAGCTATTCCCTTAAGCCTTCATGAATTTATTCTTTTGATAAAATTGAAACATATCACAGGTAAAGCTAGAAACTTTACAGTGAATGAAGTGTCTTTTTTTTCCATCTCAAGATCATATCTAAAGTGCCTTCCTAAAAACTACAAAAATGTATCTCTTGGCAAGCTCAGGTACATGATTTTTGCCAGTGAGTCACTTATTGCAAGGACTGTGAAAGACGCAGCATCAAAATTAATCTTATTACAATCTTGTGTCAGAGTTATGACTTGCTCCATAAATTACCAAATTAAAAATGTATGCAAATATGTCTCATTAGAGAATGGATCAGAAAAGCTACAGGGAGCATTGCTCTACACATCTCTAGTTCAGTGCTATTACTCATGCAACACCAAGTACTAAATACTCTGCACAATTCTTATTTTGGCAATCGATTTAAACAGCATATTCTATCCAAAGTCTCCTGCATAATGAGTGGGGTAGATAAATAGCAGCTGTTGTATAAATCATCCAAAAGAAAGACATTACCTAACTGCTGAAACTCCTGCCAGCTTAGCAGCAACAGGTAGCACAAGCAGCCTCTCTGCATTTAGGTTGTACAGAACCGGGGCAGCCAGGGAAGCGTCCGCTGCACACACACCTTCACAAGTTCTCCAGGATGCCAGTGAGAGCCACACAGACCTTAATAGCTCCTTAGCTTTTTTTTTTTTTTTCTAAAGAAAAAGTGTAGATATTAAAATCCGTTCATTCATTCTTTACTTTATCATTTTTCTTTTAATTTTCCAGCTAGAAATTTTGCCTTTTTTCAGAACTCACAAAGGAGTGCTTTCTAAAAGTTGCGATGTCCTGCAGCGGAAGATCCCATTATTCCCAGGGGCAGATTTTCAAAACCAGATGCTCTTTACCAAAAGTGGGTGCACAGAAACACTTTATCAAGAAAACACTGAGCTGTGTTTCCCAGTGACAACTTCAAAAGGGCTATATAGTACCTGAACGCACAGATTCTGTTCCAGTCTTGGGACAAATCAGATCAGGCTGCTTTTTTTTCCTTTCTTTTTTTTTTAACTTTTCCTTCTTAAAAACAATAAACAAGAACAAAACCAAAACACAACTCTAGGCCAGCAATAGCTCTCTGTCCTTTTCCCTTGCCAGACTAGTGTGTGGGGATTACACATTTGAAAGACTTAACCCAGAGCAAGGTGAGAGTTTTATTTCCCATTCACTCTCTGATTCCTGCAGATCTTTGACTGTAAATACCACCTCCCTCTTTCTCTGATAGATTACCCCATCTCTCTGTGGGAAATAAGCATACTTCATAAATCACTTCAGTATGGTATAAAATAATTACCATCCTTCAGAACCCACGCCGTACAAAGATGACACTTCTGTTATACATCCGTGGGACCATGGTCCAGGTCTCTAACCTGTTGCCTGCTGGAAGCCACCAAAGCTCCTAGTTCCTTACACAACTTAAGCCTGTTCAAAGAAATCTCTTGACTGTAATTAACACAGGTGCTAGGTTGCTGGTTAACTCCCCCAGCTCAAGATTCTTCCTTCCGCAGTCATCTTTCTGGACTCCTGTTTGATGCCTAACACAACGCCTCCACAGCTCTGACTGAAGCCTCTGGGCATTGTCACAGTACAAACAAAGTTTTTGTCAGTTAATTTATTTCACTTTAATGACTGCAACATGATATTTGCTTCTCTGGGACATATACTTTCTCCAGGAAACACCTACTGTAGATTATGTTGCAGAGGCAGGGAGCAAGAAAGTTGTCAACTTGTTAATGTAAAGGGCAAATAAAAAATAACTTTTAGAGAAATATTATCCTTTTATTTGATGATAAACAAAAACTCACATCCTAGGCCACATTCTGTGTATCAAGCACTGTGAGCAGATGTCAAGGACCATCATGTTGTGGTAGTTAGTCCTCAATCTGTAAAGTGTTTGCAACCTAGATGGTTTAGAAAAAAGAAAGCCTTAAATGAACTGCAGTGACAGCAAATCCTACCCGTTATGTGTACCTGCCCAAGTACCCTCCTATGCACTTACACTATGATTGCTTCCACATATTTTCCACTTACATGGCCGTGGAAACTCTATCACTGCTATTCATGGACTGGGGTCAAGTTGAGTTGTGATTTATTTAAAAAAATAAAAACTTTATTTAAGAATTAAAGTTTTGCTAGCAGCATTATCATTTATTGTCACTGTTGAAACCAGCAATTCAGATCATTTATACAAAGAACTGCACACATAAGAAAAATAGGGTAGAATATAAACTGCAGTTACTTTGCTGCGAAATACAGTCAGGCACGCCACTGTGTCTAGAAACCATTACAAACATCTGTACTACAGACACTGCTTCTTACCAACATCCACTAGTGGCAACCCAAGACATTCTTCACATAGAAATGATACACTATTAGGCATCATAAACTATTCCCCTAAAATTTGTTAAACAACTCTGAAAACCATGACACATGTAAAGGCCAGTTAGCAAGCCTGTTCTGTGCACAGGGGACTGAAGAAGTCCATTTCACAGGTGTGTATCTTCTATTGCTACAACCTTTTCCCTGCAACTCCCACTCAACACGGCCTTAACTAAACAAGTTCCCCCACCACACACCAGCTCTGCCCCTTGCAACACCCCCCTCGTCCCTCCTGAGCTTCTCGTGCCTCCCAAGTGCCTCCTGGCTCAGCCCCGACTCGAGGGGTCAGGCAATGGCTGCAAGGACACGTACAGCCTTTGCCCCTCTGCCAGGGCCCCTGATCTGGGCGTCACCAGATGCACCTGCTCGGTCACCCTCACCCCCCAGGAACACTTCCTTACCTTGACCTGGGGAAAGTTTTCTTAACAAAACGTTTGCATGAAAAGTTTTAGTTCTGAGAAGTCAACATTTTTCACTGAAACCAGCCAGCCAGAGATGTCCCACTCCCTCCCTGCAACCCTGCAATGAACATGAGGAGTTGGAAATTTGATAACAAACTCAACTCCGCTAAAAATGTTTATTTTAAAACTCAATAATAAAACGTCAAATGTGTTTTAAGCACAGTGACTCATACCTTTTATCAATATTTAATAATCTTTTTTAGGGTTTTTTTGTTGCAAATAATTTTTTCCTTTTTTATTCATTACTTCATAGGTCATTCTTCAAGCAACGAAATAACCCACACAGAACAGCTCAATGTCCAAAGTACAAATAAAGGGAAATAATTATTTCTGTTATTGTCAGAAATAAACATATACAGGAGCAATTCTCATAGGATTTCAAAGACCATTGTCTAAAACATTGCAATACCCTTCTGAAGCACATATGCACATGCTGCTAAGTAAACTGAAGCCTTAAGACAAACAGCCCAGATCCATATGTAAAGTCAGTACTACTCTCACAACCAAAGTCCTATTCCCTTGTTTCCCTGCTGAACATCATTTGCCCACAATGAAGGGCTTTCAGACTTGAAACAAGCAGATTACATTTGATTAGGTATTTAAATAAAAGCTGGGAGTTACTCAGTTTAATATTAAATGTTAATGAAGAACCTTTCAAGGTGCTTAATAATTACTAGATCAAAAAGAAATAAACTCCGGTTACTACAAATACAGGAAACAGTCTGGAAACAAGGAACTCTGGATCTCTGCAGAGTTTAGGAGAAAATTTAGAGAATGGGCAGCACAAAAATCAAGTGGATAGAGGGTACTACGAACAACAGATTATATGAAGACAGTCACTGCTACATAGAAAAAATCATGTGACTAAGAAGATTTAAATGGGAAATTTGGAAATCCATATTCTCGCTCCTGCCACAGTTCTGCAGTGAGAATTTTACCTGGTGTGGTGTCCACATTTCTAAAAGAATGTGGAAAAGTCAGAGAAGTCGCAGAAAATATGAAGCAACAGCTAGAGAACATCCGAAGAGTCATATTCTTTCCCTTTTTGATAAACTCAATAGAATGAGCTCTTTAAGGTGGTGTCATGACTATAAGACAGATCCTCCAAAATACTTTTACCTGAGGAAGATACATCAAGAAACAATAGCAGAGGCCAGAGCCTGCCAATTTCGTATTTCCAGTAATGCAAAAAAGTTTTTGATCAAGAGTTACTAGACACAGGAACAAACTGTTAAATGACACGAGGGATGCATCTGTCTCCTGAAGTCCCTCAGTGAGGCCTGGCTGCCTCCTGGGTACTCTTGTAAGCACAAATTGCGGGCTCTGTGCAGGATAGCCCAGGGATAACCCAATGGCCAGCAGGATACACAGTGCCAGAGTCCACTCCGGCTTATACCCTGTGAACATGTGAAGTAAGAAGCAGCAGAATAAATTAAAGAAAATGGCTAATTAGCAGAATAAGATGAATCACATGAAGTATAATTTGGGATGATTTGCTGAGTGACTCTCACCAAGTGTGAACTGCGGAATTCAGCAGAGTTATATGGGGTTTCTGTTCTTTATTGGTGATGTACTTGCTGCTCGTGGAACTTGATATGGTTTTCAGAGACATTCAGTGGTCAAACAATATACTGCAACTCAATGTTTTTTAAAAAACTGAAAATGTAACCATGTCAGGTACATTTTAACACGGTGAAAGCTATGAAGCATAAACATGACATAAACCAAGGGCTGTGAAAACATTGTCTCTGTTTTCTAACATGAGATTTAGTTTAGCAATACACTTACACGACCAAAAAAAATATTTTAGAAGAGCAAATATCATCTCTCCCACAAGTAAAGATACACATTTGTTCAACTGTCGCAAAATAAGGACTTGTTATCAATAGCTTTGGAGTGGTGTAGACTGCCAGCAGTATCTGAAAACCCCAGTCCTGGACCAATACTCTGTTGTGCCAAAGACCTTGTGATGATGACAGCCACCTTATTTGCAGTAATGCCACTTCATATTACTGAATCAAGCAGAAAAAAAGGTCTCTGTCCTGAAACTACCTCTTCCTAGCGTTCAGCTTGTACGCTTATAATTCCCATTTTTCAATTCAACATCAGGAACTTAAGGGCAGACTGCTTGATAACAAGCTGGCCACCTTTTAGAATTTCTGAGCCGCTTGTATGAATTTTAGTGTTAGGATTCCATTAAGTTTGTAAAGCAGTGCTGCTTATGCCAGCCTTTCAAGCAACATTCATATTGCGTTACCTTATTCATTGCTTCATACTCTCACTAAGTTTCTTTTAAAATCGGGGCAGGGATAGATCCATCATTTGGTTTTGAATTTCGTCAGACCTCCCCTCCTTGCGCTCCGCCGCTTGCGAGGGCTGAGCCGCAGCGACCCGGTGGCGGCTGCCCGGGCTCCGCCGGGGGATGCAGGTGGGGGGGCACAGCCACCAAACCTGGGGGCCACCGCTAGCCTGGGGGCGATTGAGGCACTGCTTCGCTGCTTGCAGCAACAGCTGCACAGGGCCAGGAGAGAGCCCCGTCCAGCCCCAACCAGCCTCCAGCCCGCCCATCGCAAAAGTTCAAAAAGGGGAGGCTCGGCTCCCAGGAAGAATAGCGGGGCTCGCTCAAAAACAACCGGGGCTACTGGAATAGATTAATATTGAGCTCTTTTTATTTGCCTTCCAGCTCTTCAGACTATACCGCACCTGATTCACACTTCCAAGGCTTCTTGGAGAAGGGCAAGTACACATTTTGCCTTAAAAAGATAAATTAAATACATATTTCTAATGGATTAGCACAATTCTAGCAGCTGAGGTTTTAGAGATAATGCTAGAAAACATGACAATGAACAATAAATACTGAGGTAAAGAGCTAAATTCCTCTGTTTCGGAATCAAAATCATAAATCTTTTCCCTCTACCACTGTTACATGCTGAATGGTACAAATAAGTTTGTGAGCTCTGAACGTCTGCCTGGTAAAGCTGGGTAAGAGAAGGTTCAGAACAATGGGCTCCTACCACTAATAAGCAAACATGACTCTGCTCAGATTCACATTATTAACATCATTACTGTTAAACACTTACCTGACAGAACCACTTTAACAAAATAAAGATAACTCACTCATTTCCTAGACAGCTTGTAATGCGAAAGCCACAAACAAAAAGATCAAGGGAAGAAAAAGTAGGGAGAAAATGCACCGATTCACACAACAGATAACAGGCACAAGGTGGTGTGGTTTGGCTTTAAACTCTGTTTGGAGATTTTGGAAGCCCAGATACACCTATTTAGAATCATACTGGCTTCAGTGCGTCCATTATAAGAAGAGCTAGCAACTGCAAAAAATGAACCCATGAGAGCACTGATAGACAAATTAAATGAGACCCATTTCTCCTATTGTACCTTGAGGAGATCTAATTCTGCAGGTATCTAAACTGAGAAAGAACAGATGGGGTTTAATTGTTTGTCAATACAAAATAAACAGTGGCAAATCATATGCTATGTTTCTAAGTTTGCCCGTGGGCATATACAACAGTCTTACTACAGATAGCTTCTGTGTGTGTTCAGGCTCTAGCACTGCACAGAATCATTTCAGGGAGATAAACTGGAAGAAAACTGTTAATTTTACTTTTGCAAAGTTTTTGTTTTGTTTTGTTTTTTCGGTTTAGCATCCTGAATCAGTCCATACAGAGATTTGACAAGTCACAAAACTTGTAGAGTACTAAAACTAGAGACTATGGGAGTAGCCTGGCAGGGCAGTGAGGAATGAGGCACCCTCCATCTCTGGCAGCTACTAAACAGGCTGACTAAAGGGGGAAGAAAAAAAAAAAAAAAAAAAAACAACACACAAAAACTCAGTCTCCTTCCTAAGAAAGCCTGACATTCAAATTACACAGTAGCTCCATGAATTCAAGGAAGATATAGACCGACCCTGAAATGGTCTACACATCTCTCAAGCCCTTCAAGCAATGGGCCAAAACCAGCCTCCTGTTAAGAATTGAAACTTCTCTCTAGTTGTGACTATATCTTCCTCCTTTTCTTACTGTTGCTGTGGTGAGATGAGGCAACAACATGACAAAGTAAATGGGAAAGTTCTGAAAAAGCAGGTGACAAACAGGAATTTTTTCCCATTATTTAAAATTTTAAAAGAACTTTGTTTTCTTTCTCCTACTTCACTGAAAAAAAATAGTTAGAGAAAATATAAAGTCATAATAGCGGTGTTTTAATCAGTAGTTAAAAGGTACCAAGCACCCTGTGGCTGGGTGCCAGATAAGCATGCACATGTTGCAGAAGGGTTATGTTTGTCACTTAAAGGCACAACAGCTTCATAGGAGCAGAAAAGTTACTCTGGAGTTAAACGATTGGGTTACTCTGGAGTTAAACTATTGGGTTGCCAATGGGGCCAAGTCACAAGGACCTAGGTAGCCTGCTCTGGAGACATGCAGAAGATTCTGGAGACATGCTAAATTCAAGTGCCAAGTTGTACCATGAACAAGGCTTGAACCTGATAGTGACAGGTCTGATGCTGCAGAACAGTGGGTTTGTGAATTAAAAGGTAACTTTTGAAAAAGAAACAATATTTCAAACTGGATGTGCATATTAGCTGGAAAATGAAGCTGCATATAAGACAAAGTTTGCATATTCTTGCACACATGCATTTTTACATCTTTAAAGCCTGTAAATTGAGAATAAGCCTTCTTTTTAAAGGAATATGCTCCAGTTCAATCAAAAATGTTTGGTCCTTGCTTAGAATTGCTCACATAAACTCTATAGGCTCAGGTGTATACAGGCAGGCACGAATCTCCGTTTGTTTTGAAAACTTATGAACCATTCTCCTCTGATTATTTCAATTGCTCCGAGTATAGAATTAGCACCTGAGGTTGTAAGCAGTGTATTTAAATATTTACAATATAGTACACTATTGGTTCCAGGTTTTTTTTTTTTGTTTGGGGTTTTTTTTTAAATAGTAAATTCTTGTCAGATCACCCTTCCAATCTCTAGTGAGTTTGTAAAATTGCACCTCTTCCCGTTATGCAAGCAGTGAGCATTGGCATATGTTTACCTAAGAGATGGTTAATGAACACCAGATGCTTAGCTGCCTGTTTCGACACATGTATTATGAGCTTCCAGTCGCCCCATCCCTTCCCACTCCTCAACACTGTCACCGGCTCACAGCGTGGAGACCCTGCTCCTGCTGCTCGCAGCCGGCAATACGCGGACTGCAACGCAATCCAGCCACATGTGAGCCTGCAGAAGTCTGGAAAGATCAGCTCACATTTTTGATTTCCCAGGGAGCCAAACCGATCAGACAGCTGACATGCTTCACTACTGAGCTTTAACAATCTGACAGAAGAATGAGACAGGCCAATTCAATATAGCAGGAAATAATGATGGAGCTCTGTTGTTACTCATTTTCTTTCCTCCAGCCAAAGGTGCTCTGTGTGAGGCTGCCACACTGCCCCTCATACCAACAGGTATGGAAAACAAGGCTGGAGGAAAGGTTAAGCTGATTTAAAAGAAACATGAGCCAGTTTTGCACAACTACAGGCTGAATAGCTCATTCACCAGTTACAGCTCAGCATACAGGTAGAAGCTTCAATGCCCATTGTATAAACAGCTGATATGTGAATTTAAGGTCATCTCAACCCACTCTTCACAAGACCTTCATCCAGAATAAACAGTTCTTGGGCACCTGCAAGGTAGATTTACATAAGATAAACTGCTTCCAAAAGAAGACAGTCCCTTTGACCAGGTCCCAAACATACAGATATCAAAGCTACATCAAATTACAGCGCCTGCAAGCCTCAAACAGTGTCCCCGCGTTATGTCACACCTGCCTCCCTCAGAGATGGATGGCATATTCACCAGGGAAAACACCAGCTGCATGCAGGCAGCCCCACCTCCCTACAGACGTCTCTGAAGAGGGAAGATGATGGCCAGGCAGGCAGCAGCCAGTGCCCCGGCGGCACGGGCCGGGGGCTTCTCGGGGGCACCACTGCAAGGATGAGCGGCTGGAGGGGTGACCTCCACCTGGGCTGAGGGCATGCTGCCTGCCCGAGTGATGGGCTTGCAGGTGATGGTCTGGAATATGCCAGCAGTTCTCTGCAAGCGCTTTGATGGGTGCAGGGAGAGCACAGCCAAGAGGCCTCTCAGAGCAAAAATTTCATCCTGCTGAACGTGTAACTGAACTTACATTTTCAGCCAAAACAGTGAAATGGGAGTGTGACTTCTACTGTCAAACATTGTATGAAATTGCAGCAGTAATAGGGCAGAAAGATTTGGTTTGTTTTCTGAAAGAAACTCCTCATATGTGTTAACAGATTACTTGACTTCACCTAAACAATTCAGATGGTGATACACAAAATGATTTGAAAAATTTCTGGTACAGAATAGCCTATTGACCAACACCATAGGTTCACAATGGTCAAGGAGAACAGTTGATGAAAGCTGACCTTTTTCTTTCTTTCTATGTCATCCTCAGGCACAAATGTTTTTTAAAGTATCTTGCCTGAAATAAAGCATCAAACAACATATGGCGTAAATGTCAATTACTTCTGATTCAAGCTTGCAAATGCTGCCAGTTTTAATATGTGGATCAATGGTCTGAAAGGCAGCTATTACAGAGCAAATGGAAGGATTACAGTAGTAGCAAGAAGGAATTAATTTCTAGTTATCTTACAGAAGATAACTCTAAACCAAAATTCATAATGGATATGATTTTACAACTAATAAAGACTCCTCCTCCTTGAGGACTGTGCGATAGATAGCTATGGTTTCAAACACAGTTGTTGCAGCAAAAATATTAATGTAAAAAAGTCTGCATAACGTTTGCTTTTGAAAATAGGGGATGTAGGCCTCTTGTGTGGGTGCATTTCTGCCACAGAAGCAGAAGTTTCGTACCATTTTGAATCACAACAAAGCCACATCAAGGTGAGGAAAAATGGAGAAAGAACTTTTCTACCCTTCAGGGTAGTCAACTCTGAAGCAACAGATCACTACAGTACACATTGAACAGAAGCTGTGCCTAACAGCAAAGAACTGAAATTGCAACAGCAGTGACCTTAATGAAAAGCTATTCAAAAAGGCTGCATTAGTTATGTCTCCCTCAGGCCTGTATTTGAAACTATCCCAGTGAGTCAGGAGAACCTCACATGATTATCAAACACAACGGAGGCACAAGAGCAAGAGGAAATCCTGGGTCAGACCAACTAGGCTGGCACCTGCCTCAGGCACAAGTACAACGTGCTTGGGGAAGCAGCACAACAAACAGGACAAGTATGTAAAGATTTCTCTCTTTATGCCTTTCTCCCCCCAGCCTCTGCAGAACTTCCCAGCTTCTAATAACAAGTGGTTAATTGATTGCCCAAGCCAGCAGTAGCTCTGGCATACACTAATTTACTGAGGGTACTGCTAAGCATTCTTATAGGTGTACTGGGGTACACTCATTTTGAGGCCGTTCAGAATGTCCCATGTCACAGAATATATACACACAGCTCTTCTGGTGGATAACTTAGTGAAACCTGGAATCTTTTAACACCAGGTGGGCATGTTGATGTCAAGAGCAAGGGGCCTGTAAAGAACACCAATGAGACTAGATGCAACAGTGTCTGAGAGCTGTCAGCCAAGTCACGAACTTCAGTAGGTGTTTGGCAGATGCTGCATCTCCACCTTTGGAGACCTCACATTCCTAAAAAGACCATTTATCATCACAGGTGTGTATCGCTACTGCCACTAATAGTTTAAAAACATGTATCACCGCCAATGGGAAAATGGATATAAAGGTTCAACACTATCAGATTTGCATTTCATAAATTTCAAATAAAAACTGCTAGCAAGTGAGAAATATGTATTACACCAAAATAAATAACCATAACAAAATTTTTAAAGAACATGAGAAGACATACCTCATTATCCTCAACATTTAACATAGACACTCTTTAGCTTGTCAGGGACATGAGCTAATACAAAATTATTGTAGTGGGCATTTGTCATAACTTTTTCATAGTTCTGACTCACAGTTGTGATTTGTAAAGTCTGAGAAAAAAACTCACTAGGAAAAATAGTCAGTTAAACTAGATTTTAAATGGGAAATTTCACATGGAAAAACAAATAACCAAAGATTATCTGCAAACAGGGAAAAAAATTTTCTTTTTATTAATAATGTTTTGTTTTGTTCCACTTCTCTATTTACTTTTCCACAGTGCTATCAGCAGTATAATATCCAGACTTTTCCGTACTTCTAAGATGACATGAAAATAAATGATGGATCACATTCAATTTGAAAGTTACATCAACTCCCTCTGAAAGCTGGATGGTGACATCCATAGCAAAAACTAAAGTTCCCATTGAAACCAAGACCTTTTTTCATATACTGTTCAAATACAGTGAAAGGAAACCAATTTTTAAAAAAAAAATTAATTTATAAGTCACATTTAAGCCTTCTACATAACACAGTACAGGAGGAAAGGGCAAACCCTTTCCCTCCCACTTCATGGCTGTATATGTTTGATGGTTTGGTGGTTGTTTTTTTTTTTAATTTCCATTTGTTTTTAACCATTTCAGCTGTAACTCTTCTGGATGGTACAAAGTGTTCCTGAATAAGGCAGTCCCACTCTTAGTGAAAGCACATGATGCTGAGTAGCAGCGCATATCCGAAGATGAGTATGAACTGAAATATTACCAAGGGGAAATTATCACCGATTCTTGGCATAACCGCTATAAATGACAAAGAAACAAGAAATAAAAAACAGTTTATCCAAAACACCAAAAACTGCTGCTTTTCGGCTAAAAAATACCGCATTCAGGACTTGCATGCCAAAATGATATAAGTGAAACTACACCAGGATACTGTAGCAGTTCCCCAGCATTTGGTTGTAAAGGAAACAATCTGCTTCCCCACCCCACCTGGCACTAGGCTTCCCTATGCTAATGCCGCTCAAATTCCTGTCTTTTTATTTTGATAATTTCTATTCAAAGTCTTATTTGGCCCATAGGAAGCTTATCTGGTCTAAGATTATTACAACCCCTATTTATAGGAGGAACAGCAGAAGAGACATTGGAATAAACCTAAGAAAAAGTCAGCTACTTCAATAGTTGAAGCATGTAAAAGGAACATTTTAATAGCTCACTGTGTAAATTCAAATAGCAATATTCAAACAGACTTGGAATTATAAGACATTAGCTTTGTTCGACAATGTTTTCCTCAAAAAATTTTGAAGTACTTGAATAATTAAAGTGCTCCATTAAATCGCTCAAAAAAGCATTGCCACACAAGTCATCTACCAGGTTAATATTACAATCCTCCATCCTCCAATTGAGTTCCCCCTCTTACAAATTTGCTGATGTGTTCAAGAAACATATGTTCATTATAAAGCACATGATACGGGCAACCTGTATGAAAAAAAAAACAAAACAAAACAAAACAAAAACAAAAACACATTTCGGCATACAGAAATTAAGGATTAGATAAAGGTTTGTGATTAAGAAAGACTGTAGCCAAAATTAAATTCCTCAGAATGGTTATGTATTTAAACATAGAGAGAAAAGTCCTAGTTTATTTATGAAGGAGTAATAAAATGGATGTATTGAGGAACAGAGATGACAAAATTAACAGTGAAATGCTGAGGTGGAAGGAACCTGTTAATTGTTTTAGATATGCTGTTGGTAGGTACCTCAAAAATGTTGTTACATTATGCATAGTCATGGAAGCTTAAAAGACACTCATGCCCAAACAGATATTACACTGTTTCAAGGAAACATCATAAAAAGCAGGGTATCCACACAGTTCATGGTGTTTAAGAAAATTATCTAAGAGGCAAAGAAATCATGACCTTCAAACTGGGGTAAAATTCCAAAGAGAAAAGAGGGGGGTAAACACAACCTGACCGCAATTTTCTGTATTCTTCTTCATGACCTTTTGCTTGTTAATGAAGTAAAAACATAATCCAGTTCTGTGACATTATGCAGTCCCTGTTTTAGCAGCTGTATCACAAAACAATTCTAGGATGACAGAATGTCAATTCTTATTTGCTGGTTTAAATGATTAAAAAAATGTGGAAGAAAAGTTCCGAAAAGGGTGGTGATGGTTAACAAGTCTACTACATTCTGAGCATCTATGGTAATGGAAGAAAGTTAGTTCAAATCAATTCATCCATCCATGAATCAATCAACAACATCTCAGCACTTTTCAATAAAGAACTTTTTCCACTCAGTGAAAAGCTGCTTCTCCTGACAGCTGAACACTTAAGTGAACTGATGCAGAACCTTTCAAAGGAATGAGGTAGAAGAGAATTTCATCGTTTATACTTTGTCTTTTCATACATATTTGAAAGGCTTAGTTATCACACAGTTAGGTTGAAATGTGCAAAGTAAAAGAGGAAATAACAGCAGAAAAAGTCTCTGCATATAGGTATTTGGTTTATTTAAAGAAAGTGTATGGATGTTCATTATTATGCAGGCTTATTCCAGTAGCACAAACCTGAAAAAGAAGAAATGTTTACCTTTTTCCTAGAATATCTCTAGTGTTGGCACTTCAAATCCACTTCCTTTTCTCTTCTCAGCTGAAATACCTATGTTAGCCAAATATCATATTCCTTAATGTTTCCTCAGCACTCTGCTAGCATAGAACTTTAAGGAGATTGTTCCCTAAGAAAACGTATTTTTCAAAATAAATAACAAAAATGCCTCTGCTTTATTCTAGATGCATCCTAAGTAAGGACACCAAAGCTAAATTCCCACTGCATACTTTACTGACAGAAATTGACAAACTCTTGGAAGAAGAGCATAGAAAACAAATATGAAAGTGAGACATGGAAGCTGTCACTTCCCAACAGCAAAGCACCAGGCTCCAAAGCACTTGTTCCTTGTAGACAAAGGGTATAGCAATTCCAGAAATAAGAGGTTGCTCTGCAAATGAAGAAAGCTAGGGTGAAAAAAAGGGAGAATCATGCAAAGCTTTGAGCTAGTACTTAGTCCTATAAAGCTGGCAAGATTAACAGTTCTGGCTAGGACTTCTTCTCATCACCTTTGCAGGGTTTGGCTTTGCTGTGGGAAGTGATATCAAGTCCAGGAAGCTTGGAAATAAAATTAAGCAGCTTATGAAAACCCACAAAATTCAACAGAAAGAAAGATCATCTCAAGAGAGTACATTTTCTTTTATGTTAAAAGGAAAAAAACCACAACTTTCCCTTGTCTGGCTACTAACTCTATTTTTTTCCATAAATAACATAATATATACAACTGAATCTTATAGCACACTTCAATCAAGTTTTATTCATTGCACATTCTTTCTCTGATAGCCTAGATCCAGCTGCAATGTGTCAGTGTCACCTTTTTGATTGGTGCAAACTGAAGATTGTATGCACGTGAACATTTTCACTCCAGCTGCTGCACTGCCATTTCTGCAGTGGAAAATTGTAGTGTTCAGCCATCTCCTGAGCTGCTCAGATCAGTAACTGAAAAAATGCTATATGAAAATGAGTCCATAAAGAGAATTCAGGGAACAAACAAATCAAACCACAACATCATGTGCAGAAAGAATCTAGACTTCAAGCCACATGCCTAACTTTGCACAATACAAATTAGCTTCTAAAAAAAAGAAGACCGAGGTTATACAAGTTATGAGAGAACAGTTCTGCCCAGGTTAGCCTGGGGAAAACAAGCTGCAATCTTATTGCTAAGAAACATAGGGATGCACTAATCACCACATAGCATTCATTCCCTGATATTAGAAACCACAGATTCATCTGCTCCCATCACTATGCCTGCAGTACTGTTTTATTTAAGAGCAGTAATGGGATTATGAAGCAAATCCTCCCATCATGCACACTAATTCATGATGATTTGGATCACCTGGCAATTTTGGTGAATGTATACTGTATTCCTTCAGAGGAAACTAAACTGTAATCTCTTCTCCAGCTATACACAAAACATGTTTCAATACCCAAGGGGAATGTAAGCATTTGAACAAGTGTGGGGCCCTTTGGACCATACTGAAACTACTGATTTCCTGTGATACTTGTCTCTAATTGTATAAAGAGGGACATAAGGCCAAAAGATCTACCACTGCAAAGTTTTGATTACGGTTTCTTTCACAAATATTCAGCTGTAATAATCTAGTAATAACACTAACTGAGAAAGTATCTAGGAATATTTTTTTATCAGGTAGGAGGACAGATGTTAACACCTTACAAAGGTGTCTGACATTAAGCCCAAAACTAAGAGCTGTTAAATAGTGCAAAATCTACAAGAATATTTTTCATGGTCATCCTCTTAAACTAATATGAATTATGCCTTCTTGCACTCATTTTATCTCCTATCTGTAATAACCAATTAGATTCATGGAAGTTTATTCAGCAAAATATTTAAGGTTATAGGTCATCATCAAATAGATCCAACATTTCCATTAACCTTGTACATGAGGTGAGCAACATGCTTGGAAAGCTTATCATCAGCTCTGATCATTAACACCTCAAACCCTAAACAGCTTCTCTATACACCACAAGCCCAGGGTCAGGGAGTTAATAACATGTATTATCAGCATTCTTAACCATGCCATTGAGAGAGAAGAAAAGCACAGTAATGGAAAGTGATGGAAGGAGCTAATGTTCTAATAAATGAAATTAAGTGTGAAGTAAACCATGGGAGAATCACAGAAGATATTTAAATGCATGAGAACTAGCACAGATGAGATCTGTAACAAATATTTTATGTATGTGAACCTTAATAAAACAAAATAGGTAAGTTAGACATATGGGGAAGCGGGCGAAGTAGTAATCTTTCGAGTAGATTGAAAAGGCTGCAATCATACATGTTTGGAGACATACTCTTATCCTCTTATTTTACCAGTGGCTATTACTTAGAACATTAATTTCTAAATTCATAAGAATACCTGGTCATAATTTTTCTGCTTCTGGGGTTCATATCCTACAGTAGTATCTCTGTAGGCTCTCCTGTATTTTTCATATGGCACTGTGTTTGGTCATCCAGTTTTTTACGTCTTCCACTTCACCTCCTCATTTAAGGTGTTAAGAGGTCATGGGAAAGTGGTAGGAATCTTTCCATTAGAAATTTGAAGTTTATTCATTTAATAAAGTAAGAAAAGCCAAATGCTTTCCACTCTCTCTTCCTCCCATATTATGCCACTTGCTTTTGATCATTTTTTTTCACTCTTTGCCATATAGCTATAGGTCCCCAAAAACGGCTTAGTTCAAAATGAATCATGAAACCTGAGTCTTTGGCAAGCAAGGGAAAAAAAAAAAATATGGATTGTCTCCACTATAAAAAAAAGAAAAAAGCAGTTTTGAGACCAGAGAGAAAAATAACCAATACACACATAGGTGCAAGAAGCACATTCACTCTTAGTGTTTGGAAGAATTAAACAATACAGACTTAAAAGCCCCTCTGCATTTGATACTAAATTCTGTAAGTCTGCACAACTTTGTGTCTTGCGTTTGGCTTAGATCAAAACTACTCTATGTAATTCCACATGCTGTAAAAGGCAACAGTGATCAGTTAATAGCAAGAAGATCCTAAATCACTACTTCCACATAAAAAAACGCAAGCAAGCTCTCAGACTACCAGAAGGGGATACTGTGCTACCATTTCTCTCCACACTACTGACCTCCAGTACAAGAAACAAAAAGGAACCAAAACAAAACCCCCCTTCACCACTAACAAAACTTGTAGCAGGACTAGTTTCTTCCCAGGTGAGCAACCACATATAAAAGAGGAAAAATCATGAACTAAGCAAGACTCACCAAATTAGTTTTACTCTTTGGATAAGACTAAATAGACTAATACTTTGGGGTTTAGTTTTTTTCCTTCATCATTTGTATGTTTGATTTAAGCTCTCTTTACCAGTCTAGAAAGGGCAGTGATTAACAGCCATGGCCTTTTCTGATAGATTAGTTGTTACCAGAAACAAAGTGCTTGGGTCGGGTGATTCAGCAACCTGCATGAGTTATTGAAAACTATTCATATATACAAGATCAATGACTTTTTTTTTATTATTATTATTTCTCTTAACTTTCTCAATAAGACATATTACAATTGATATCATATTTAGATAACAATCCCTTCCAATTTAATAAAAGCCTTTAATTATCTTTAAGTACAAGGTTTACTTTCATAGTGTGATATATTAAAGCGCAAACAATAAGAAGTCCAGAATGAGACCATGAGAACCACAGTGAAGTGAAAGAACCACCTAATTAAAAAAAAAAAAAAAAAATCTAGGCAAGAGGTTCAGGAGTTCCCGTTGCCACTTGTCAGGTCTGTTGTGAGCAGTGCCGCACTGAGTTGTTTTAGTATTAATGCTAGAGTTTTTCCCGCCCCTAAAACCAGATAAACCATTCAATGTCTACTCTCACTGTTGATGAGGTAGTCAGGTGGATTTAATAGCACAGCATCTGCCTGAACAAGTTGTGGTGGTAATGCTGCTAAAAGCTTAGAAGGAGCTTTTTGCACAGAAATCAGTGCTGCAAAGAGTAAATAAAAGCTTATGAAGCTAAACTCTAAACAAATCTGATTTTCCAATTAAAATGTATTCCTAATGAAGCCTGTGATATTTCAACTATGAGAACACTTTCCCCATATCTACCCCTTCTTCATGTTCTAGTGCCACAGATTCAAGGCTGCTTTGAAGTACATCTCCATCTTTTGAAAACAAAACTCAATATTAAACCTGGAGATCAGTGAAGCAGGAATAACACATACATGTAACACAAAATAGCAACTTGTTTAGGCATAGCTAAGACATCTTTCCATTCCTTGCTTTAAGCTGAGGGTTTGGATTTTTCAGCTTGTTTCTCTTGAGAAATACTTTTAAGTGGCAGGGGTGGAAAAGGAAAAGAAAGGAATGAGAGGAAACCATGGTAGGTCAAATGGCCCTTTGAGTAGACAGGTCATTATTAATCTTTGGCAATTTGAGTAAAGAACATTAAGGCTGAAATAAATAGCCTCTACATGTGACTTGTAAAGAGAGATAATGTACATGCAGGTGTTAATTTGCTTTTTCCCAGCAAGTCAGGAACTTTCTTGTTTTCAGTGTTTTCATTCTTAACTAAACACAAGCTAAATAAACCCGTGTCTTTAGATCGTTCGGAAAAACATGTTACCACCCAATGTAAACTTCTTGTGGAAATCTACAGCAGAGAACAAGAAGGAAGAGGAAGATGGGAGCACTTCTAAATTTGAAGACACATATTTTGGTCAAAGAGAAGAAAATTATCTGCAATGCAGTTTCTGAAAAGTGCCAGTGAGCTACAAGCAATACTGCAAGGGTGAACATCATGCTTATGACTATACTCCACATAGCAATATTTGTGGATAATCCTTTGTGATGGCACCATCAGATAGATTAGTGAGGGCTTAAGAGGAATTAATGGATTTTATATGTTTTTGTACTCATCCTTCATTCAATTCAGTTAATGTGAAACGTTATCCTATTGCTGACCTCCAACTGTCTACAGCAATAGGTCCCTTTCAGTTTGCATTTTAGTTATTTGTAAAGATGTATAAACTTTAGGTGGTTTTCACTAGTAATGAAAGGTCCAAATCTGTTTCATTTGGAGAGTCTTCTCAAACAGGCAGACTCAGCTATTTTATCTTATCATATATTTAGTTACTATAATACAGTTTACACAAAATAAAACTGATATCAAAATTACGTAGTATTTTGAATTATGCTAGTCTCAATCTAACAGCACCTTGAAGACTATAAACTTCATCACAAGCACTTCTCCAACATCTATAACATCACTTTATCTTGAGTTACAGGACAGACTATCTTTTTTTTTCCATTCACAAGCTTTCACGGAGAACATAAGAGGAAAATTTAAGAAGTCACTAATCTGTAAAAACACTGGTTCTCAAATCGGCTTGTAGGATTCCAGACTAAACGTCTTAATTAAAAATATATGCATATAGATCCTTCTACAGTGACGCAGGTTGGGAGGGCCTGTAAAGCAAGAGCAAGCAAAAGCATTAGCTTCCCTTATTCTCTGCACTCTGCCTGGGCATCTGCCCCTGAAAAAGGAGAGCTCACAGTCAGGCTACATAAATGGCCACCACCTGAGCCAGCTCCTTACAACAAAGATGCTCCCTCCTACCTTCCTTTTCACTTTCCCCAAAATAGACATCCATTGCCTCTTAATCCACCCTGCTTTCTTTTTCCAGCTCAGTCTTCTGAAGGCTGGTGCTGCGATCTCTCCTTCCCACCTTTTCTTTCCACTCTGGTGACTTTTTGAATGGACACTATGTCTCTGATGGCTCTTCTGCCTTGTTCTCATTGTCTTCTCCTACTTTTCTCTGACAGCCTTTAATTTATATAAACTCTAGCTGTTTCCATGAGAGGCAGTGCCACCCAGCTAGTCTGAGTGGGGAGGCTACTCCTTCTCACTCCCTTGGCCAGCATGCAAGAGGGTAATTAGCTAGGTTTGAACAGGCCAGTTTGCTCAGCTGCACCAAGCCTCGGTGCCCCATGCTGCCATTGATATGATGGACAAAACCAAGACTCGGGCATATTTTTTTCATCAAGCTGTTTGCATTTTGCACCTTTTCTGTCCATGAGGCTGGCTGCCAGTGCCACCTTGATAACTTCAAAGCTGTTTGAGGGGAACATCTGTTATGCTCTCTTTCAACCTCTCTCCTAAAGATAGGCACCAAACTACAGAGCAGCTTTCATATTCAGATATATGTAAACACAGAGCACACCGAGCAACTACTATTCATTACTGTTAATACTGAATAAGCAGTTGGATCAGATGTAACAGATAAACAAGAAAATACTTCTTTCTTCAGCATACCAGAGACAGCATGCCGCTTCAGACCCAAGAACTACATCTACTCTGATCAGAAGCAGAAACCAGCATGATGAAGTCTAGTGGGAGAGCTGGTACAATACTCATGACAGGTTGCTGCCGAGTCACATGAAGAGCTTGTACGAAGTTTCCATCAGTGACTATGACTACACATTTACTTTCTTTTCTCCATGGTAGGTCTAAGTTGAGATTTTATTACCATACTGAATCTATGTCCTCCTGCCAAAAGACGTTGACAGTGTAAAAATTGATTGTTTACAACAGTTTTCTGAGAACACTAACATTCAACAACTTTCTGACATCTTTTCTCACTATTTTCCTAGTATCTGATGGAAGTGTCATATGTTTCATGATCATGCAAAATTTTGATTAGTATTGTGAGCAAAAGCTTTACATTTTGAATGCCGAGCATGAAATATTGAAAAGAGTTCACTTCCCATTTCTTCCTAACAATTTTGTGTACATAATGGACTGAGGAAGAGGAAAACAGCAAAATGCTTTACTAATTTAACAATGCTTTTTGTTCAAGGTTCACCAGTACAGACTGGTGTTACTCAGTTCAGGAATCTACTCCCAAGGCAAGCTCTTCGCCAAAGTAGTTTGAAGGAGAGGGGAAAAAGTACTATAAGAGTCCTACTCTCTTTCTTTAATTTCTTTTTAAACTAAGTAACTACATAACCTTAATAACATAGGGTTTTTTCCCCTTTCCTTAACCTCTCCACCTTATATTGTCACCTCTTGCCCTGCAACTTGTCAAAAATTATATTCTAAGCTTTTCAACACAAGACTTGACAAACACCAGCTGCACTTGTACACTGAATAATAAAACCCATTAGCAAACAGTTATTGTTGTCATATTTTTAGTGGAACACTTATATGAGGATTGAGACATGCATCCGTCTTGGATAACCAACTTTATCATCTGCAACAGTTGACTATTTGCCCCGTCAGAAATGTTCAATAATAGGAGGACACTGGCAGCAAATACTCTGTTTAGGAGCTATGGATATTAATAGGTTTTTTTAGCCTGGATTTACTTAAGTGGGCAACAAACGTAGCTGCATAACCTTCTGTAGAGGCAAGGCTTCTCTCCGAATCAAGCTGGTTGCTTTCTGCACTTGAATTTGTCTTTCGACAGTCAGCTACTAAATTGGAGAGTTCAGCTGCAACTTTTAATAGAACAATGTTATTTAAAATGCTCTTTTGATGTAAAATTAGATGTGATAAACCAGAAGGCCATTCAAGGTGAAAAGAGTTAAACCTGCACTCTATTCCAGCATCAAACAGGAAGGCAAAGACAAAAACAAAGAAAACAACTTCCTTAGGTTTGCCACTGTTTCTTCTGCAAATTTTTTTTATTCAACAGGTCTCATACTGACATCTTCAGCTATCTTACAGAGGTTTTGTGTCATTCTATTAATAAATGGAGCCTATTATTACCCCAAAAGCTGAAATATTGAAGTGATGACATTTGTCAAAATCTGAGGCACTAGAAAATTGTTGGCTTCCAGGGAAATTAAAGGACCTTCTAAGGTTTGTTGGGGTTTTTTGTTTTGTTAGAGTTTTTTTTTCTTTATTTTATCCCCCCGTTACTGCTGCTACATGTTTTTTTCATCTATGGAAAAAAAGGCTGTTTTCATAATTGCTAGATATTATCCCCCGTACTTGAGTTGCTAGTTCTCTCTCAAATAAATGAAGATATTTGCAGTTCCACCCTCCAAGGCAATTCAGACAATTCAAAACTAGAGGTTCAAGTCTCAGTGTACAATTCTACCTACTCACAGTATTGCTTATGAATGCATACAGACACAGTTAGTACATAAGGCCATGGTAATCCACAGTTCTTCAATCTGATATGTACTTTTACTTTTTTAATGCTTTCATGAATAATGCATTTTTCCCTGCACAACCATGCACCTTCTATTGTCTTCTGTTAAGCAAAAACAACTGCTCTTCTCTGAAGCAGTACGTGTCAAGAAATTATTTTAGATATTTCTAGTCAGTCTTCCTTATGATTAAAATAGCTGTTAGTCTTTTGTAACTAAGCTTACTGTCTCCCACCAGTCTCAGAAGTGAGACACAGTGGATGCCTTCCCATGTTAACTAGCTGTTCTTTGGGGAAGAGGCAACAAAACGGGCTCCCATCCCTGCAAGAGCTCCTTGATTTTCAGAACTGAACAACACGTTCTGTTAAAGCCTCCTGAGATAATACACTTGAGAAGAAATTTAAGTAAGTATTAATTTTCTTTTTTATTAAAAAGTTTAAGGAAAACCCAGACTGTCTGTAGCAGTTGCCTTGGCCATTTCAGTCTATGTAAATGCATCTTTATTTTCCCAACTTAGAGATTGTTTATAGTTGAGCAAGCAGCTGAGAAGGCTTTTTTTTTTTTTTTTTTAACAGGGCTTTCTTTAATCCTTGAGGGAAAAGGAAAACAGTATTAATATCAAGAAGGCAGAATCGGAAAGGGAGAATGAAAGGGAACGAGATCCTATCAACAAGTGGTCATAAAACAACAGAATTATTTGCTTGCTGCATCAGCCTTCCACAGAAATCCAGTATCAACACCTTGAAGTTAATGTCTAAGAACTACACCATATGAGTAAGCTCATATAAGAGCTTTATTTTGATAATCTAGACTCACTTTCCATTTTTGTGGCTTGAATGACTCACAACAACATGTTTATTTAGTTGCAAAGCAGAGAACTTCCAACAGAATTTTAAACCAGCTTGGGATGAGAATAGTTTTCATACAGGCAGTTTCTTATTTTATGTAAGTCTATCACTTGGCTTGTAGAGGCTCATTTCAAACAACAACAAGCAATGTATTGAGAAGAGCTGAAAAATGATCACTTAGAAAATAAATATATGTTAAGATGTCTGCAGATTTTTTAGCATGGCAGTTTCAGAAGCAAGAAGTGTAGTGCAGCATAATAGGGAGGGGAATAAATAATCTAGTACAGAAGAAAAAACCCACATGAAGGCAAGTCCAAATTCCAAAGAAAGACGTAAGTAAAAAGCAACAATAAATCCCTTTCATTGTCCCTTTGTTATTTAACTAAAACAGTCAGAAAAGTGTGGGGAAAAAATCATATCATAGAATCATACAGATCCTGCTACAGTTTCCATCTCTGAAGGCAGAGCTGAGGAATTCCTGAACCCTAAGAGCTGTGAGCAAAGAAAGAAAGTTCAATATAAAATTTTATGGTAAAGAGAAGAAAGCCAGCCACAGTTCAAGCTAAAGACGTATACTGTATTTCTTTGATAACATTTCCACATGCCTACTGTATTCTAGTATTATAATGTAGAAAAGCACCAGCAACCCATTTTAAGGCTCACTTCCTTGTGAGATGGCTATTAAAGACATATTATTTGCTTTTCCCTCAACACTTCCTACTTCCCTTTAAGTTTTAAAGATTGCATAAACATCCCTGATTTCAACACAATAATGAAAAAATAAAAAGACACACCTGTAACCTTCTGTCCCCTAACCCTAATGGGGACCCCAGCCCACAGACTTTTTGGAGATCTTTTTGAGCATGAAAGGGGCTTCATTGTTTGCTCCGGGAATGGTACCACTCTCACCAACCTGTGAGCAGAGCTGAAGGGAAATAATTTCCTGTGGAAAATAATTCAGTGTGCAATTGGCCAGAAAGCTGGTTTTGTTTTTGTTTGAGTTTTTTTGTTTGTTTGTTTGTTTTTTTAAAAAAGGACATGCCATGGTGGGCTGTCTTCACTCTAGCCAAAGGCTGAAACAATGTAATTAGAACAAACTTATTAGGGGAAGAAAAATCAGATTAAACAAAATAAATGGTCTGTGCTGAAAATCTCATTTAACTATGACCAGGAATTCAGATGAGAAAGGGTGCATCCTGGATAAGAGCTAGTAAAAATCAGTCTTACATTTCTTTTACACTCTCCAGCCCAGCCTTGCCCTTTGGGGACGGTTTGCACTCAGGCCAAAGAACAATCTCACAACTTCTACACAGATCAGCGCTTATCTCAGCCACAACGTATCATTCCTCACCTCTGAGTGCATCTTTTGGAAACTAGTCCAGCCTTATAAATACAGCACACAGTGCTTTCTTAGAAAGTGCTAAATCCTAGTTCATATGCTACGTACAAATGTATCTCAGTCACAGTTTCTAGTGTAACCAGTTAGAGATGAAATACAGACATGCCCATTGGGGAGCTGAAAATGAAGACTTATCTCACTGTCACTTTTTCAGGTTAAAGTAGGCAGTGCTAAACTGATGCAACTGCTAGTAAGAAATGGTAAGGTATCTCTACACCTACACAACTAGTGTGGATTTATTACTCTCAAGAAAACATGGTGTATACACCTGTATTTCCTCCAAGACTCACCTAGTTCAGTAGCCTGCATCAAGCTTAAAACAGGTGAGAAAAGCCCCAAGGAAAGGAAGGGACAGTTATGCCTGTATGTTACCTGGAAATGTACAGGAAGGCACCTTCTTTGCATGACTCATACCTACTTTTATATAGTAGCATCAAAGGTCATTGAGAGCAGATTTGTGCCAAGCTTGCAGGTTTTATTTCCTGAGAGTTTGAAAACTGAATACTTGCATGTTTCTCCCTTTTAAAAATAATTTCTGAAGGTCAGCAGTGACTGCTAGAGGAAGATGCTGCATCACCCTGGAAAACTACAAAAAAGATGAAATGTGTCAGTGTTAATACCTGCTGGACTCAGTATGGCAAGCAAAAAAAATACAGCTGCATGTGCAGAAATATATATATCTGCTATTCCAACACTCAATACCCATAATTCAAGCAGATGCAATTAAAGAAGTGGAAGATGACATGAATTGAAGTGAAAATGCAAAAGGCAGAGATCACAGTGGCAAAAGAGGGAGAAAAATTAACTTGGCCTGAATGACATTCAGAACACTGGAGAGCAGCTACTAGCAGGAAGGGTGACTTATGCCTGCAGCAGAAGGTGCACAGCATGTATGCTTTGCTGTTAGCTACAGTGCTGAATCTTGGATACAGACAAAACAAATGGGAAATCACCTTAAAACAAGGCAAAGAATGCAGGGAAGATGCCAGAAGACAAGAGACAATTTGAGTATTTAGCAAAGAGAGAGGTTAAAGTCATTTAGGTGAAGAAAAAGGAGTTCCATTTTTCAGAACTACATCCTTTGGATATAACTCAAGGAGAAGGTGCAATAGACCTGATGGAAAAATCTCCATGTTCAGCCACTAGCTTTTCCTTAAGGAGAAACACATTAAAAAATTGGTAGTTTAAGATGCCCTAGACTCAGCAGGGGAGTGAAGATTCTCCTTAAAGCCCAGAGAAACAGGTTTTCCAAAATAGTCTACATCTTAATACAAGCAAAAAGGTAGTTAAGGAGTCAAATTTCACCTGTCCATAGAAAAGCTTTAGGACTGAGTTATGGCAAGAGAAAGTTGTTTGGACTTTGACAGAAACATTTTGCCAAAGCAGGAATCCTACAATTTCTGTGTTCACTATATACCAAAAGAGTAACTATTCAGCAACAGCAACACATAGCAAGACTGAAGCTTACAACATTCAGAGGACCTGACTTTGAAAGCATTTTGGAGTATGCTGCTTACATTGAGTTCTCAAATTTCACCTAGGGAAGAGACATGAAAAAGTAAATGGAGTTGAGAATGAGAAAACTTTAAAACAATAAGAACTATCCTTCCACAGTTTTGCCCATACGTCTAATTTCAGACATGTACAACCACCACAAGCTAAAAGTTAGGGATGTTGTGGCACAGGGTGCAGAAACATTTGACCAAAATAAAAGAGCAAAGCTAGCAACAGCATCCACATATTCTCACTTGCAGGCCACCATCCTAATCCCTGCCTCTCATTTGGGTTTCCACAAACCTAATTAAAAAAATAGTTGAACTTAACACTGCTTGATTGTAGGATCATCAATTACTCTACCGCTTGTACATCTCAAAATTTCTGGATAAGCACAAAGGCATCAATGGTATTTAAGGCTCTGAGCCTTCAGGAATGTTGCCAACTACTCTGAGTAGACATAATAACTGTTAAAAATTTCAACAGTACTTACACTGGACTTGCAATCTGGTAGCAGTAGCCATCCTGCTGCACCACAATTACAGCTAGTACTCAGATGCCATTGCATATAATAGGTATAAGGAAACCTGCATGGTGGTTTATTTTTGAATTTCTGTATATTCACATTCTTCTCCTGCAAACTTTATGTAGCTTACATCTCGTAACACATATACTTAAATTTCAAGTGCAGATGTACACGATGACTATGCTTAAATACCATGCAGTAGTTGAAGTTCCTTCTCTTCTTCCCTCTCCAGTTTATCCAACAAGTCCTGAGAATATCAGTATACGTTACAGTACAAATTTAGATCCACTTCTGACGGATGTACAGAACTAGGTATAACCAAAGAGATAGCTAAAGAAATACATGAATATTAAAAATAGAAAGAAAAAAGTTGAAGCCTCTATGAGAACAGTTCTGTGGCTTGTACAGTCAAGTGCAACATTATGAGGCTAAAGTATTGCTCACATATGTCGTATCAAGTATCACAGAATTCACGATGGACTTTCTGGCATCCTATTAAAAGGATCAAGAAAGAATCTGGGCTGTTAACTCATAGCCAGTGACAAGTCAGGTATTTCAGCTCTGAGGCTTTTATGTCATAAAACTCAAAAACTCATTATACACAACCACCACTGAATTAGAAAAGAGACAGTAATCCTGAAGGAAAAAAAAAAAAAAAACAAAAAACAAAAAACTAGCAGAGGAGGCAGCACAAGTAAAAGGGCTCAAAGACACAATTGAGAACATTTATACTGTCCTGGCATTAATAAACCTCTAAGTCTATTGTAATGTGTAAAGAACTGAAGAAATTAATGCCTCAAACATTCATCAACACAGAAAGCCTCAAGAACAAGCTGAGGCCTCTGTGATTAGTCTAAGGAACACTACCTACATTGCGGTTTTATTGCCAAACGACTTAGATAAGCCTCAAAGTGGGGGAAATGTGGGTTGAGGAAAAAAGAAAGGCGGAGGGGCGAGCACAATCACCAACTCAATTGGACAAGGGGGGTTGGTGCACCTCATTCTCCCTCAATGCACATCCAGAATCCGTGCTCCATCTTTTCCTTGTCTCTCATGAAAATAAGTTTGTGGAATACTTGCCTCTCTTGGTCTAGTGGGCTAATCAGCTGATAAAGATCAGCTTAAAAGGCAACAGAAAACTGCTCTGTGTGCATCCACCATCCAAGATTTCTGGACCTGAGACAACTCTGGAACCTGGGGTGGTGAACCACACTCTTTTCCTCTCCTTTTTTTTTTTTTCTCCTTTTCTTTTTTGTAGATTTATCAATAAGAGACCACATTAGTTACTATCCTTTTCCAAGTCTAAGTTATTTCTACCAACAGCAAGTATAACATTTGAACTGGTCATTTGGTGTCATTTCACCTTAATTTAACCCAAGGGGATCATAAAACCTGTATGACTCCCTGGGCTTCCAGTCCAGGTCGTAACATCATGTGAATTCATAATTCACTAAGTTATACTATTAGCAGTTCATTGCTTTCTAAAAGTGAAGAACATTTGCTAAAGAAAGAGAGATTGAGTATAACCGACCAAAGCTTTGAAAGAAATATGTCAGAAAGTCAGCCAGGAAACAGAACAGTAATGAATTAAAGAAATGGAAGGAAAAAAAAAAAAAAAAAAAAGACAAGAGCACATTACTAACTGCTATTCAAAATACCTGCGAAAGAAATGGTGGTGCTGGAAGGAAATTATCTTGCTCACACAAGATACTAATGACTTGTTTCTGAAGCTGATAACTAATTCTCTCCACTATAATACATCATGAGCTTTGCAGTTGGGTAAAGGATAAATAATTTGAATGACAACAGCACATAAAGCACTTACAGGTATATTCCCTGACAGACAGATTTCCATGCAGGGAGAAGTACCTGTTGGGAACCACTAATCATCGAGCCATTTGGAAGAAAGCTCTGATTTTCAGAGCAAGAAACCGATATTTATCATCACAAGGTCTAGCTAAAACAAAGGATCTAGCATACTACCTGTCGAGAAAATAAGAACCGACTAAAGCCAACACTACGAACACAGAGTACTGCCAGAACTCTTGAAGAAATATGACCTCCCTTGAAGACATGAGCACGATTAGGCAAAAAACTGTCTCAAGAAAAATCACTAAATAGATCCAAAGTTTAAAAACACTAAAAAAAAAAAAATCACATCATCTTTGAATAAAAAAAAAAAAAAAAATCTGTATTTCCTTAAAAGTTACAGCTTTAGAGAGGTGATTATACATTTCAAACATCTTTCACATAAATATCACTTTCTGCCTCTGACTCCTCTGCCAGGGCTGCAGATTTCCCAACCATTCAAAGAGGCCTCTTCTCTAAGAATTTCCAAGATGTAATATTTTTTGCTGTTTTGAGAGGTGATACAAATGTAGTGTACACATTAAGCTCTGCTAACAGGCCACAGAAAAAAGCTAAGTGCAGGGTAAGTGGGAAGAATGTACATCAATCATTTCATGCTGGCTTTGTCCCCACAAAGGCTGCTGAGCTACTAACTCTTTGCAGGCAAACTCCACTCCCCTGTGTCACATTTCCTGAACAAGCACAGAAGCCCCACAGAATATGGAGACGACCCCCGTCTGACTCAGTTCTCTGAACACCAAGCCTGGGCATTTCCTGATGCAAAGTTCTGCTCCTTCACCACAGCCCTTTCACCTGTCTTCTCATCACTAGTCCCCACAAACTCTCAGTGAAGCGTTATGGGAGCGGACAGCACGGGGCTGATCAGCAAAGAGAGAATTCGGGAGGCATAAAAAGCTAAGGCATGTACAGCGCACAGCCAGGCTACAGGAACAGCAGCCCTTAACAGCCTGTGCATTGCTACTGCCTCTGGCCTTTGTACCCATGGCAGCTACAGAGGGGGAGGGTAGCCCTTTTTGCTGTAGGGCTATTCTAAAAGTGCTATGACAGGGGCAGAATAAGGCCTAATGCACTGCAGGTAGAGGTATCAGCTATGAGGAATTCCACACAGCATCCTCTGCAACAAATCAGGTCTCCAGTGTTACGTGCCACATTGGCTAGAGTGAGGTGCAAAAGCTGCAATAACTTGACCTGAAGATCACCACAGTTAACAGTCATCAACAGAAACCAAACTAAAAAGATTCTCTTTGCAGAAAGCCACATATCCTCTCACAAGAAAAAAACCCAACAAATTGAGAAAGTAGGCTTGATATGAAAGCAATACCAGCTGTTTTCCAGAGATACATCCAACAACTGCAATACAGTTACACTTGGCAAGTGCACTGTGTTCCAGGCACTAAGAAATCACATTTTCCCATTGTTCTAACATATCAAAACTGAGCAAACATGGGAGAAAAACATTTCTTATGCAATAGTTTCCTGAGCCCAGTACTTTCATCCAATATCACACACAGGTATTTGGAAGATCCTTTCAGAAGACAATTACATGCCCATCACAGACTCAGGGATAACTTCCTCCAATTGTGCAGCTGCGCAGACAGCACATTAGCCCTTTTCAGACTGATAATTCTGCAGTTCTTGCACATTTCTCTTATTTCAGATTCAAAGCATATCCACTGCAGTAAGCTTTGAACAGCATCGATTTTACTTTAAAAAGAAAATACACATCCACATTCCTGCACCTTTGCTAGTAAAAGTTAACTGGTCAGTGCCTTCAGGGGCATGCAGCACAAAGTAGAGTATGGCCAGGAGTCAGCTGCCCAGGGAGCTCCTTTCTGAAACTCAGAAGAGATTTATTATTTAAAGGTTTTGCAGCACTCTAGCATTTGCCCAAACATACACAAAGTACAGGCTCACGTTTGAAGTCCTGAGATATTTCTCAAATGCCAGTGGCAAGACCCTGGAGAACAAAGCACCAGGACTTGCCTCCAGCCAAAAGGAAAAAAGATATTTCAGGTGAGGACTTTCATGAACTAACAGTGGATTAATCATATGATCTCTTTAAGAGACACTTCACAATGTCAAGTGACATGTTAATAAAGGAAAGAAATGTGTCAGAAAAGGAGAAGGGGGAGAGAAAGCTGTGATATTCCATGCCTTTCCCCTGAATTTTAGTTTTTGTTTGACTGAACATTTCAAAAAATCACTGTACAGTACAAAGATCTGCACAATACTAGAAAGCCTCATGTACGAGCAAAGCCTTGCATTTTCTGCACACTCAGCACCAGGCCCTCAGGCAGTAGTTGTTATAGCAACTGGTCTTCAGAGATCTTACTACTGCCCTGGGTTCCAAGGGACATGTCACCCCTCTGCAAAAAGGACCTGGGGAGAACATTTCTTAGTATTCTAACACACATCTACGTAAGACAAAGGTTAGTGCATATAAGTGTGTGACACCACACACAATTGTTGTCTTTGTTTAATCTTACAATGGTGTTTCACATAGTCTTCCTCTTTACCTACCAGTTCTTTAAACAAGATAATAAATTACAAGACATAGTTAATAGACAAACTAGGTTAGCAATAGCAAGGCAATGCACATAAATTTTACAACTGGTTGTAAAACTGTGAATTGTAAAAAAAGGTTAGTGTCAAAATCCCCATTCCTTTCTTCAGCCCCTGTCAGCGCTTCTTCCCATCATGGAACCCCAGCCAGCATTCATCAGTCAGACCCTATTCCACAGCCTTCCCAGCCCTACCGAAACGAGAGCCTCTTGGTGAAACACTGCAGGCACGTAAGCTTCAGGAGGCAGATCAAGCGGTCCTTCGTCCTCAGCCAGGGAGGCGAAAGCGCTGTCCACCGAGAGCGCACCCACGTCCCCGCGCAGCAAGGGCCCGCTCTCCCCGGCATCTCCCCCAGCATGCCCGGGAGGACGATAGTGGGTCATGGCCAGGAGAGATCTCTTGTGGAGTGGGGCAAGGCAGGCGATGAGCTGCACCACGAGCAGAGCAAGGAACGCAGAGTGGTTGCGGCAGGCTGAAAGCAGAGATCTCCTGGTAGCAGTTGCAGTCCCCAGGGTGTTTTCTTGGACAAAACAATACAGCTTTTGTCAAAGCGCTACCAAGGTCTGTCTCACACCTGATCAACAGCTTATTGAAGCGTTAAGACACTATCAGGCTCCAGATAAGCAATTTTATAGGAGATCAACAGGTACATCTAGGAGGTGGGAATCTGATGTCACTTCCACAAGTCCTTCTACACAACTGTCAAGTTTTAAGTTGGCTTTTTTGCTGTTGTTGTTATTGGTTTGATTTTGGGAGTGGGGTGGTGGGTTGTATATGTGTGTTCAGGGTTTTTGCTGTTGTTGGAGGTTTTTTCGGGGGGGGGGGGGGGAATGTGTGTGAGTTATGGTTTGGTTTTTTGTTTGGTTTGGTTTGTTTTTTTTTTTAAACTTGTTTCTCTGTTTTTTAAAGAGAGGAAAGAAGGAAGCCTGGTAGCAAACTGCCAGTAAAGAGCCATGGATCAGCCCATCCAGCATTTGGGCTCAGGAAAATACAATTGCTATTTTACTTCCTTAATTCATATCAGAAATTCAGGGAGTTTTCATATTACATATAAATCTGTTGCACATAACTACTGCTATTCCAACCAAGCCTCTCATTAGGGGCATTGGAACAGTTTAAAAGCAACCCATTTTTCCTCCACTTCAAGTGAAGGAATAAAGTTTCTTGTCCATATGCATCCCTGTTGTTTCTAGACCTTGAAATGACTGTCATATCACGCATAGCAAACAACAGGCCAACATAAGTCCACCCAGGCAGCACTGACGCACATTCACCACATACAATAAATTCTCAGATTAGACTTAATCTTCATTTGCATCACACCTGCAATCCAGTTACACAACCCATACACAGCAGTAGCTATCCCACTGACATAGTAGAGGTGTGCGTAAGCAGATATTTTTGAGTTGTGCTCGTGGAATTGAGCATGACATTGCTCAAGACACTCAAGTTTGGGGGGTGGTGTGGGTGGAGTGTGGGGTTGTGGAGACACAGTCCCCCAACAGCTGAACTGCATTATCCCTCACTATTGTGGCTCCTGCACCACCTCTACGAGCACCCCCTCCTGTTGAATTTACTGACACATCCCCATCACAGAACTCTGCTTCAGTTGCTCCTCTTTCTGCCAAATTGAGTCTATTTAGACTGAAGTTTTCCATGCCAGAAGACTGCCTCAGGCTCAATTCTTTTGCAAACTTTCAAGCCTGACTAGTTCAGCTATTTCTGAGAATAAGGTGAGAAGAAAAATACATATGTTGCTTAGATCAAAAACAAACCCTTCCCCAATTCCCCTAAATAAAACACTCATTTGCAACCCTTACACCAATACAGAGGGCAGAAATATGTATAAGTCTTGTTGCTTGGGGAAAGAACAGAAAAAAAATCTCAAAGATAATTCCTGCACATCATGCAGGCAGGTCCAAGTCTGGTCTTCTGAAACTGCAGTAGGTGAGTCTCTTTAAGTGACCAGGAATGATGAAGAACAAGAGGCCTAGACTGTTCCTGCTTGTGACTTTTCCTTTTAAGCCCAGACAGAAATAATATCCAGTTGTTTCTACTTTCCTCTCCTCAGAAAACCACTGCTTCAACAGTTAGTTTGACAGTGGTTTCTCTGTATGCAACCACTTGCTCAAAGGAGCATGCCTAGCTATTCCTTGTTCTAGACTTTGGGGATCTATATTATAAATAATCACATACTTTCTAGAGTACAATTTTCAGCAAGGTTCCTTGCAAAAGCATCTATGGACTTGCAGTTAATCCCCCCTGCCCAGTCTTGCCTATACTACGGCCCCAGAGAGAGGCAGATGGATGCTGTTGCAAAATGCAAGGTAGTGGTCTCAGGGTTGCAGCTGGCCCCACACACGTAGAAGTGACACACAGGGCCCCCTCCAGCCTGCCCCATCCCTCAAGTCCCCCAGCAGCCACAGCAGTAACACAAGGCCAGCTTTCCAGAGCTCTGCCACTGACCTCGTGTCCCAGCTCCAAGCTGTTCTCCTCCTCTTGCTACATGGGAAAAATGCCTGGTTTGACAAGCCCCAGATCTTTGTACTTTGAGTCACCTGCCATCCTCATACCCCACCAGCAGCTTTGCTGGCTCCAGACCGCAACAGCTCTAAGCAGCTTAACAGTCTGAGGCAGCACAGGCTGGGAATAACAGAAAGACTCCTTTCCCATATCTGGCCTCAAGAGCACCCCTACAACTGCTGAGCTGAAGTAATTTTGTTTCTTTTAATCTTAGTCTTCACAATAGTAAAATGAAGATTCATGAGCATTTACTTATTTACTTTACAAAGCAATGTCAAAGTGGTCATGTGGGGCCAACATCATACACAGAATAAGAGCCCTCGTGAACCAAACACCTAAGGTCTTTGCAAACGGAGACAAGGAGGCTGGCTCCAGCTGACAACTGAGACAACCTGTACCTTCTCTGCACCAGATACAGGAAAATCCCTCCATACACACACACACACACACACCATTAGTCTGTTACTTAGAAAACAGAACACAAGAGAAGCTTTACACACTCATTTAAAACAGGTCCACAAGTGAATTGTCATGCCTTCCACACTCTCCAACATATTCAGAGAGGACTATCCCTGTCTTTGTCTAAGAATGTCCCGGTCATGACAGAAGCAGACTATTTGCCAGATCAGGCACATTCCAATACCTTAACACACAGGCCCTGCAATAGCCACGTAGCAATATACAAGTCAGTTAAACACTAAAGCTCCCCATGCTCCTGAAGGCTGACCCTGTACTGACCAACGTCATCACCAAGGACAGGAACTGTGACACTGAATATCACAGGAAGAGTGTGTGTGTGTGTATGTGGTGATGACTTGAAAATCCTTCTATTCTGAAGGGTTCCAGCTCCCCACCCTAACTGGACAGGCAGCATCACCAAGATGCCCCAACAAGCTGACTAGGTCCCTTAAAACACAACAGACAACAAGCATGCATATGACAAAGCTAATCTTAAAGACCTGTGTATGAAATATATTGTTTTGTATCAAATAGGAAAAAACACCAGAAACAACATAAACATCACAAGATACCTTGCCCATATGTATGGCTCGCATATGCGTGAATGTACAGAAAGACATCTAAGAGGTCTGCACTGTAGATTCCTTTGATGCTGTATATCTTTTCATTCTGCTCTCCTTTGTATCAGTGACTCAATCATATGTTCCCTAAGGACAGAAACGTCTATTGGTGGCAATGGGAAAAGGCAGCGGCATTTATCACAGGCTATAACAGTGCAATATTCTGCCAATACTGCATTCATTACAAAATGATTTTTCACAACACTGAGAAAAAATTAAAGATCCTCCCTTTTAGTGCTACAAAGAACATACACATTTCCATAAATCATACAATCAGCATTTACAGCACCAGATCTCTATAAAAGAGTGCATCAGCTGAAGTCTTAATTTGTTTTGCTTAAGTGCTTTTCTCCTATTAGCAGAGATTACATCTTGCTCCTAAACACTAAAACTCTAAATTACTGGTTTTTAATAAAACCTATTTTTCTCTGCCAGAATGTCATTCAAATCAAAATGTTTTTCACTAGCTTTTTATTTTCCTGCTGACTCAATTACTGAATTATGGTTTACTACATGCAATGATTTTCATATCCATTCCTTAAATCAAGTTACATGATGTTGAATTTTCTACACATACCAATTTCATAAAGCATCCTAATTCAATGGTATTACACTATAGGAGGAACCACTCTCTGCCTTACTGTTTCAGAGAAAGCTTTCAGAAGAAACTGAGTTGCACAGATAAACTTACATGGAAGGACACTCACAGGTGTTAATTGGCTGTCCTTTCTTTGGAAAGACAACAGCTCTTTGAAAGTTCAGTAGGCAAAAAGGTTGTTAAATACACTGTTACCAACTAATTTTTGCTGGTCCTGAAAAAAAGTTCTTTTAATGCCCACCGAGTAATATTAGGAGCTTGAAACACTACATGACAGTTTTCAGTCACTCTCAAGGGCAAAGTCATGTTTTCAACACAGCCATTAAAGGCTTAACTCTGAAACCACCCCTCGTACATAAAAACAATCACTCGTCTCAGAGATGCTGGTGCCTGCACATATAGCAGGCTGAGTAACATCTGCTAAGGTGTTCAACTGCTGCTTTGGTGCATAATATTAAACAGTAAGCTCTGAAGGAGACATTTACTGCAATAATCAAATTTGATGCCATTCTTCAGTAGATACCTTTTCCTGGAAAATACAGGACCATCCTAAAGTCTGATCTACTTACTTATTTTTAAGGAACTTGTCGATTTGCGGCATTCTTTTGTATGCAAAATTACAAGTGTGTTCTTTTAGCTACTTAATTGCACCAACATCTGAACAACATTCAGGTAAACTAGCAATCAGGTAGATTGTTGTAAAGTTATATTCATAAAATAAGGGAGCTGTGAGTCCTCTTCAAAACTTTCTCCATAAAGATATTGCTGTGACTGGCTACATAAGCAGAGGAAGAAATCATTAGCTGAATTCCATATCTGACTATCACGAAAAAAAAAAAAAAATCGTGAAAAAAATGAACAAAAAAACCCAAAACACACAACCAGAAAATATCCATTAATTCTTCCAGGCCCCGACACAAAGATATAATTTGAAGATGAATTGGGTGAACTATTGGAGATTACTTTTTTTAATCACAACACTGCCTTCTCAAATACAACTGTCATTAAGGAGGAAAGGAAACAAAATTGTCAACACTAACTAGCTATAGTATTGATCAGGTAAACTGGGATCACATAGGCTATCGATTCCTGTGACTTAAAGCACAAGACTCATCTCAGTCAAGTTTATCTCCTAGTATGTTCATGTACTCACTCGAGTCCGAGGTATGCGTGTGGTTTGTGGTACATCCCTTTCCTAGCATTTAGAAAAAGGCCTCTACAAACTGAACTGACATATTACTCTTAGAAGGACTGAAGATGTTTTCACCAATTTTGTTCCACACATTACTTCAAATAAAAGTAGTTTGTTGAAAATACTCCATCCACCTCCAGAGAAATAACAAGAACTGTCAACACAGTCAAGTACATGAATCTTATTCAAAATCTCTGTTGTGTGGCATGATACAGATCTATCTTTTTAGGATTGAGCAAGTTGCTATGGGACTCCCAAGACTATCAATGACCTACTGCTATTTGAATGTTAAATTATGTTCATGACCTTCATGGTTGCACCCACCACCACTTTATCACTTCAAACCAGTAGCTCAATTAGATACATTTTCAGCAACTAAACTAAAATCAAATCTAGCATAATGCATCTTTTTCTTGCACTTTAACCCACATTAAGCAATTGGGTGCTTTCAGTCCTATATTCAGAATTATAACAGAAAATCCACAGTTATTATTCTATCCCAGTGGAATTCTAACCATTTGATCAGATAGCCAGCAGTAAGGAGTATATATATACTCTAGCAAAAGGGAAAATTCTTTTCAGTCCATATAATAAACCCCATAAGGACAGTTCGACAGCCTAACTGTGATGTCAATGTTTAAATGCTGGAAATTTACTCCAGAGCAAGAGGTACAACCAACCATCTGCATCTGTGAAGGTGCCAAAAATTGGTGAACTATGTGCCAGGTTCTAACTTGCACAGAAATGTGACTGTCTTCTCTTATACCCCTTTAAAATTGTTTTTGTTGTAATACAATCAAGTTCAATATTTTATTTTGAAGCAGCATATTACAGATATCAGTATGAAATCCCACAGATATAAAATTATACTGCATGGTAAAAATGAAAAACTCCAATTGACTGAGAGCCCTATACTAAAATTGAGATGCTCTACAGCATAAACAGACTGCGCTTCTGATCAACCACTAATAAACTGTGTGTATGAGTCGCCAAGATAAGAAGGAGGGGGAGAGGAAAAAACAGCATATATTTTCATATAACTGTTTACATATTGCCAAACAGGATTCATAGGTAACGCAAATACTCAAGAATGTTATTTCAGACGGCTAATTACCACAGCACTCAGTACCTAGCTAAGTATAGTGCTTAATAGAAAAATATTATCTAGGGGTAGTTTTAAACTAAAACCCAGGTAATTTTAAGAGTTCTACCTGAAAGTATATATGTTTTTTATTAGATGTCTCCATATCTCTACTGAGTTACATGTCTATCTTTGAAAACAGAGTACAAATACGCAGTCCATATGTAAAATATACACACATCATCTTTTAATATCAACTTTTCATTAAACAAGCACCAGTCAATGAGCAGCATTCTCTCCCTCTGACACTGCAAAAAAACTTAAAGCACTAAAATTGCTTGACAGATGCAGAATATATGGTGCCACTGAACCAAGGAACCAGGTTAAAAGGCAGCATAACACGACAGGGTAACAAAACCTGTAAAGTGCAGCTGTAACCAAACTAACCCATGTAGCATGCTGCTTGAGTACAGTTCTGATAATTTTCATCATGTCCCAAACCACAAGCCAAGAATAACATTCAATCGAGAAAACAGTTTGAGGCATCTTGGTGCAAAGAAATCACAAGGCTGACTGCACAAAAACAATGCAATTGTCAAACTTTGTCATCAACCTAATTAAAGCAAGCAAAGCAGCAAGCAAAAAAAGCATTTTACCTTTTTAAGGAAAAATTTCTGTATTTTTTTGTGAGGCAGCTTTATCATCGTTTTTTCAGCATTCAGGATACAGGTCAGACACCGCAAGTACTTGAGCCATTCTGCAGGGGTTTGACACCTTTCGTCTTCTCTGTTAACTCGCTGCAGCCAGCTTAGCTCAACACGTCACCAGACGCCAGCCCAGCCCAGCAGCAGATTAAAAGGCAAGAGCTAGGCTGGATCTCATCTTTAACTCAAATGAGGAAGCTATATACAGACACTCCAGCTCCAGCCAAAGCTTATAGCTGTGTTATCAGCATGGGAAGGAAGAGAACAGGTATGAGGTCTGCGTCTCTTCCTAGAAAACCTGCAAAGTTAAGAAAGGTGCTTATCCAGAGGCAAGAATTTACAGGAGAATGAAAGAGGTACTGGGATGCTCAGTACCTCGCCGAGCCTTTCAAACCCTGTGCTACAGAAGAAACTCATTCAACGTTGAGGACTCTGGAAGCCACCCAGCATTGCCTGCTGATTGCAGTTTGCCATCGTGCACCTGTTAATTGTGCGCATTGTATGTGACTCAGCTGAGCACAGGAAAGAGCCTGTCATTTACGTTTTCTTTAAATCACTTGGAGACTTATTTCCTTTGAATAGTTTTTAGAAAAATCTCTGTGAAGAAAGAGATCGCACACAAAGATGTTATATACTGATACACACAGGGGTATTTATAGACTGTACCAATGCCGAGTTTGATTCAGTGCCATAGGAAACAGATCATGGGACATTGCTGCCTTCCCTTTGGGAACCTGCAAGCAAAGTTCAGCTCCAGATTTGGAAGGGCAGGGCTAAGCAGCACACCAGTGATGCTGCATCTCCTGGACCACTGATGTCCTAAACCAGCAAGGTGCTGTAGGACAACCTGATCTGAAACACAGTGTGCACTCCCAATTATGCCAATGGGATAACCCCTACATTTAAGAATGGTGCACACACTGAAGCAGCTAGTTGAATCAGTTTAAAATCACTTCATGATCAAGCTACCTCCCTGACCAGTACTGCAGTGCTTGAAGAGTCAGTGTGTGTGAGGATACACAAAAATGTATGATGAGGGGAATTTCTTCAAAACACTGTCAGTCTCCCCTGAATCTCCATCTCTTATTTCTGTACTATAAATATTATTTCACACAAGCTGCAGCTGAAAAAAAGGTACCCCTCAAAACTGCAATAGTCCACCTCTACTGTGTTTCTGCCGTTTGCATCATTCTCTTACAACAGATGCTGTTTGTTTCTCTACCTTCTTGCTGTCCTGGTTCTCCAGGAGCTTAAATACTACAAACACTCTCAAGCGTCACTGCAAAGTTCCACTCCTACAGAGGCACACATACTTAATTTTCACTAAATGGCAAGGTCTAGGGCGAGCCAAGGAATTCAGGTTTGAGCTTAAGCCCACTTAGCTGGAGAAGTTTGTATTTAAGGGAGAGGCAAACATGACCACCAAATCACAGCTGTAGCAAAGCGCAGAACCAAACTCTGAGAACTGATGCCACTGTGCATCAATAAGAAAGTCCAACTCCTACCAAAAAGGCATACTGACAACACCACAGAACAGAAGTGCAAGCTGTGTCAAAGTACCAGTCATGAGAAAATTAGAGCCAGGACAGCCACTGAGGTAAACCAACAGCTGAAGATAAGCAGTAGACCTGGTGAAAGCATTTAGAAGATATTCTGGCCATCAGGTGTTCAGCCTGATTATGGAGAATTGCAGTTAAGAGAAGCATCCTACACTGATAGGTATCTAGAGAACACCAAAAAAATTATTCAAAGTCCCATTTCAAGAAACAGTTCCCAAACTGGCAACTAGGGAACCTGAGCAGTGAGACAGGAGCTATTTCTCTGGTGTGTTATATGCTTGAAGCCTTTTGGGGCAATATTGTCAAAAGACAAAAAGAACATTTCTTAGAAAAGTCTCACTGTGCAGGGTGGAAGAAAATCCATGATACCTGTAAAAACAGGATAGTGAAAACACCCTAAAAACCACCTGCACACATACATCAGAAATATAAGTTGCAAGCCTAGTATATTTCTCAACAGTTTCTGCTATAAAAGGGCAAGCTTGGTTTTGAAACTTGGAGCCCTTTGAGTTATACAGTTTAAAAATCCCGCAATTTTGGGGCATGCATTACCAAGAAGCTTATTACTTTTAAATTAAAACTCACAATTTTTACTCCAGTTCACCAGGATTTGCAACATTTCTTAGTATCTCAACTTCTACCTAGGAACTTAGAGTCAAACAGCATTGACTTAGAATTTCAGTTCTTCAGACTGTAATTACTTGGTTCCATTTTTATTTCTGTACTCAAATCCATAAAGGATGGAAAGTTTTCCTCAATACATGCAAATTAAAATACTTTGAAGAGGCTCTTAGATAAATTCAAAAGTCTTCCTTCCTTCGAGATAACATGTTATCATCCCCACACCTCTAGATTCGCCTAGTTCTTTAAAATGTATCTCAAGCTAAACAATTAGATTTAAGATGGAAGTACCATGAAGACATTCTTTTATGCATTCTAATACATAACCACTTTTTGGAAAATAGCTGCATTACAGAAAAGGTAAAGATAGACTTTCAGCTATAATTTCAAATTTCTGGGGTTCTTTTTTTTGTTTGTTTGTTTGTTTTGATTTTTTAATCAAGAGAAACATTGAGGACTGAAGACATACCTTAGCATTATTTTTAGGTGTTTACATGTGTCTGAATACATTTGGAATTCTGTCATGGTTACTATGGTAGATAATTGCTTTTTGTTGAATGTGACAGACCTAGCACATGCAGTCTTTGCTTATTCACAAGCCTTTCAGCTACATGCAACATTTAACAAACAAACAAGTCCTCCAAACACCACATGCATAACATCTTTACATACAGGCACTGCTACTTGCCCTTTTCAAGTCTGTGTGCTCTTTTGTGCTATACAGGCTTTGCTTGAGCAATTTAAATGAAAGATGTTTCGTTCATCAAGGAATGCTTACCTCCTCTTTCTGACCTAACCAATAGAAGAAACACCACATTTTTTAAAAATTAAGTATTTTTATTTTGTTCATGAACTACACAGTTCTTAGCAGGCCCGCTCTCAACTAATACTAACTCTCATGGGAAAGATGGCATCAACATTCCAAGAGAAGCTAGCTAGCCAAGATTAAATAAGTAACAATGCATTCTGTGGTTGTATTTAGTTTTGCATATATAGCATCTATTACAGTATTTTATATTAAAGAAAAATATAATATAACTCAGATTTTTAAGTATAGTGTTACGCTTCACTAGAACCAATATTAAAGAGTTCCATACAAAGGTAGGTGATATCACAGATATCCTTTTCTTCACCTATTTAAGTTACCTTTCTACTTTACTTGGTAACTCAAATCTGAAAAGATAAAACACCTTCCTGCTTTAACTCACACATGTAAAAAAGGAAGTGCAAGAGGAAGCACAACTTGAAAAAATAATGTTAAATTATTCTGTCAGTAATTCTAACCAAATGTCAGTCCCTGTAGCTGACAGTTCTCCATTTTACCTTCTGTTTTGATTTATTAATGCTCAGTTACAAAATGCCAGGAGAATTGCTTAATAAAAGCCAGTTTCTTCCCTGGTTAGCTGACCCCTTGCAAAAATTAGTCAATAATTTTGGAAATATTGGATCAAATCCAGCAGTATTTATCTGCGCTTAAAAATTGGGCCTGAAATAGTTACTCAAGATTAAGTTGGACACCCTAAACAATAAGCATTACCTTAAGAGGAGCAGCTTCTACCACGCAGCTTGTGGTAACCCTAACGTTGCACATCTGTACTAGGAACGTACGCTCAGGCCTCGATTCTCAAAGGGGCTCTGCTGTCACTCACAAGCTTCCCATCTGATGCTCAGAAGCCCAGTTCCTGACACGAGGCCCTTATGAGCAAGGAGAGGAATTTCCCCCAGTATCCAGCCACCAGACTGAGCTGCGACAGCAGCAACAAAGGCCGTGGCTTTAGGACTCAAGTTCCATTTCTTACAGCCCTACCCATAGCAAGGGCAGCACAGCAGCTACCAACACACTGCCATTGGGGTCCAAAGGTCTTTGCGCATGGTGCTGTTGATCTGCATACTCAAAAAGCTAAAACTGAAGTTTTTGTCAAGTCCTCCCCTCAATTATTTGAGGTCAATACACAGCGGAGTGAATTATTTCCTTTACAGTGTAAAAAATTTCTCTTACACTCCAGACAACTGGCTAGTGCAAATCTATTCAAGGTAATGAGGGCTACGCAACAAAGGAACTGATACTGCTCTCTTACAGATCATTAATAACTTAGATCAAGAAAGATTCCAGCATGACTATCTGCTTCAGGCTATTTATGGAACAGGTACTTAAAAAAAACATGCAAACTGAGCATATTTTATCAGGAAGCTTTAATTGCAGAAAAACTTTTTTCTCTTCCCTCCCGCTCCTGAAAAGGCTAGAGGTACAAGACATCTTTTTCTTTTTCCCTTTGTCCTCATACACCAATTCCAGCTTCTCAAGAGCCACCTTGAGGGAGAAATGAGGAAGCAGAATACAAGGGATACTGCCTGTTTTCTGGATAGTACTAAATGTGTGGCAGTAAAACAAAAGTGTTGGCCTTGGAAAACAGAACTCCACTCCCCTTCCAAAATAAACAATGCCAAAATCCACAGCAGTTAGGCCTTGGAAGTGTCCACTACAGGCAGCAGCATTTCCATGTCATTTTTCCCTCCTGTTCTAATCAGCAAACATCACTGCCTGGCAGACCCTGCTCAAGCTCTTAACACAACTGTAAACCACCCTCTCCCCTCATATCTTTCCAAACACCCAACAAAAAGGTGGTTTCCTGGAGGACTGACACCAAGGACTCCTGCAATAAAAGTAAGGAAATAATCTTCTCCACAGAACTTGCTTCATCTCCCTGCTGCCCTAAGGACTCCTGAGTCACCCCTTGAGATGTTCTCAATCAAGAAATGACTACATCACCTTTATACCAGAAACACAGAAAATGACCTGTGCAATTAAAAAGATAAAAAGAAACATGGCTACATCACAGTTGGAAAAGTTCTAGATATAGAAGTACTGCAAAGGGAAATGAGATCAACTTTTTGAGAAAGGCCTGTTTAATTTCTTGAAACTTATTATACCTCAAAGCCTAAGGAGTCTTATAACCAAGGTTTTAAGGGATTCGGTCCATGTTCTGCTGTGAATTTGGGCAGTGTGGTCATGGTTTGATGCAGACTTTTCTTTCCTCTATTACAGAATTTTGTGAGGGTAAAACAGCTCCATGTAGTTTCTCTAAATCTGTATTATAAGTGTAAACCATCTTGAAGTTGATTTTTTTTTTTTATAAACCTTTTTAAGCAACATCAGTACACAGCAGTTATTGAAAAAAGATGCTTAGTTTAGCCATTTGCAAATCTTTCTAACAGCCAAGAACTTTTTCAGATTTCACACAAACTCACAATTTTTTTTTTTCTTTCTTTTTCTCAGAATACAAAAATCAGGTTATCCTCAAGAGGTGCATTATGATTCATGGCCCTGCTGAAATTTTGGCCTGCTCTTAGCTGAACTTGAGTTATTTAGGACTGGTTGTAAAACTCACGTCAGTTAGAACATGAGATCACCCTACCTTATTTCTAATATTGTCAAGGCCTATACTTAGGTTTGGAAGACGACAAAGATGGGCACCTCTGTGCACGTGCCCATGTAGGTGATAGGGTTAAGGAGTGCAGGGAGGCTCAGAGAATACCCATATCCATAACTCCTCCTTCTCCTGTCACATACAGCTCTGTAGCCATTTCTCACAGTCTCCTTATAGGTTCACATACATACTAGAAACATCCCTTGCAGGAGGCAGGGGAAGGAATGGAAGTTATGAACAAAGCAAAAGGGTAACAAAAAGGCTGTAGGCTATAAACATGTCCTTAATACCAGACTTCTCCACATACATGCACAGTTTATCTGATTACCAAAAGCCACACACACATTTGAAGATGATCACAAGGTGATTCCCAATCACATTTTACTCTGTACTTTTTACTGCATTTATTGGTGAAAACAAAATGAAATTACAAACTCTTACAGTACTCTCCATATATTCTAATGCAGTAATTGACTCTTCTTTCTTAAATGCAAGTACGTGTTCTGTAGCAATCTAACACCAATACTGATTAGGTAAGGTTTGTAACACTGTACAACAGGGTGGAAATTACACTTGGAAACCTAATTCACTGCTCTGAATAAATGTTCTCAATTCAAGAGTCCTCTTGTAGGCTAGCTAAAGTCAGAGATTTGTTCCTCTAAATGAAGCTCTAGGCTTTCAAATATGACAAAACCAAAAAAGTTTCATCAAAAACTATGATCCTAGTATAGTTCATGAAGCTCTGGTGTGATTTAGGCAGCAGAACACTGCCAGACATACTGTGGCAGCTCAGTCTTGACTGCACCACGACTTTTCAACCCTGAAACTGAAATCAGGGCTTCTTTGTAAAGATCCAGCACAAGTCATGGAACTATGCTCCAGAGAAAGACCCTCAGGGAAATCATTCATAGACAGGATTCGTATTCCTAACAAACTTAAAGAATTTTGATTTCTGAGAAGTACATACCTTGCAAATACTTGTATTTAGGATCCTGAAATTTAAAGAACTGCCTCTGAACAGAAGAGAAACCCAAAGATGCTGAATCTTCCACAAATAAAATGGAAGCAGCCAACATTCTGAAGGAGCTTCACTCCTCGCCCATGATAAGGAGACTGTAACAAATGTCCAGCTGCCACAGGGGCACCAAAATAAACAGCTGAACTTTCCAGATGAGGCTGTGAACAGATTGCTGAGCTCTGAAGAATCCAGCCAACAATACCCAGACATAAGCTGCTAGATGCAAAGCTCAGATCCACCCTTGATAGACCCGACCCTGCTTTCCTTATGAAACAACTCTGTAACATCACACCACAGCATGGTTCCGCAATTACTGCCTTGTCAAGATCGCAATGATTCATGTCTCCTAGGTAAGTACCAGAACCTGATCAGCAGACTAACTCTTTGCATTGGGAAAAGGCAAATAAATGGTCCTTTAACAAACAAGTTTTGGGTTTGTTTGGGGTTTTTTTTGTGGTTTTGTTTTGTTTTGGTTTGGTTGTTGTTTTGGGGGTTTTTTTTCCTCTCTGAGGTGTTGTTGTTCTTTGGGTTTTTGGGGGGTTATTTTGACTCTCTCATTTTTTAATTTTAACATCAGTATTCAGTATGATATAATATCTCTCTCTAGATAAAAATTATTTGAAAGTAAATGGAATTTACAATTCAGCAACTTCAACAGCAACTACAAGCATTTATTTTTATCCACAGCTATAATATAAAGTTACAATTTGGAGAAACCCAGTAGTCAATTTCCATCATAATCTTACACATAGAGCTAATTTTCCAGCAATAAAAAGAACATTAAATCCAGCATTTTTGCAAGACAGACATGAACCACTATCATTGTGATGGACAGGAAAACATGCCAACAGCACAGGTAACATACCCAGGTAGAGAGCAGTGATGAGTGACATTGCTCAGGGGTCAGTGTGGTTTCTGGCACTGTTTGTTGGAGACATGGACAGTGGGATTGAGTGCACACTCAGCAAGTTTGCTGATGACACCAAGCTCCTGGTGAGGTCAACACGCTGGAGGTAAGGGGTGCCATCCAGAGGGTCCTGGACAGGCTTGAGAGGTGGCCCTGTGCAAACCTCGTGCAAATCAACAAGGCCAAGTGCAAGGTCCTGCACAGCGCAAACACCGGCTAGGCTATGAGTGGGCTGAGAGCAGCCCTGAAGAGAAGGACCTGGGGGTATTGGTGGATGGAAAACTGACTGCGAGCCAGCAATGTGAACCACATCATGGGCTGTATCAAGAGAAGTATGGCCAGCAAGTCGAGGGAGGGGATCCTCCCCCCTCTACTCCACCCTCATGAGCTTCCACCTGCACTGCTGTGTCCAGCTCTGGGGCTCCAGCATAAGGACAGGGACCTGCTCAAGCAGGTCCTGAGGAGGATCATGAAGATGTATGGGGCTGGAGCACCTCCTTTGTGAGGACAGGCTGAGAGAGTTGGGGTTGTTCAGCCTGGAGAAGAGAAGGCTCCAGGGAGATCTTATAGCAGCCTTCCAGTACCTAAAGGGGGCTACAGGAAAGATGGGGAGGGACACTTTATCAGCAGCTGTCATGATGGGATGAGGGGTAATGGTCTTCAACTGAAAGAGGGTAGATTTAGATTAGATGTAAGGAAGAAATTCTTTACTGTGAAGGTGGTGAGGCGCTGGCCCAGGGTGCCCAGAGCAGCTGTGGCTGCCCCCTCCCTGGAAGGGTTCAAGGCCAGGCTGGACGGGGCTTTGAACAACCCGGTCCAGTGGAAGGTGTCCCTGCTTGTGGCAGGGGGGTTGGAACTAGGTGATCTTGAAGGTCCGTTGCAAACCAAACCTTTCTATGATAACATCATATGCTCAAAGTCTGATCACAGAGAAAGCTTTCCATTAACAACACTTGTGAGCAAGGATTACTGAAGCAAATTGATTTCTTTTGACTTGAGCTTTAATCACCATGTACTTTTCTTATGAGCTATTGTTTTCATTGCAATTGCAGCTGACTGCTAGGACTGCCTAGAAAATGAGAACCTAATTTGTAAAATATGATAGAGTTATAACATTTCCTTTTCTTCCACTTAGGGATAGGATACATTTCCCAATTTTTTTTAATAGGAGTAAATAAAAAGACAATAGTTCCAAAACCCAAAGTGAGATCTCTATTTGAAGCACTTGGAAAAAACAATCTCAGAAGTACAAGGTCAAATCACCACCTTCCCATCAGTGTGCTGGTTCTGAACTCATAGATGCAGGTAGAGGTACAGAGATGCAGTGAAAGCAGGGCTCCAAGGAGACACAGTGTTTGGCACAAATGCTTCTGCTTTCAGATTCAAGTTTTAGACATTAATTTTACAGCATCCTGAAGGAATGGGCAGAGGAATACGGGAAGGAAAATAAAAAAGGAATCATTCAAAAGTGCCTTTCTGCACACAGTCACTGCAACAAGAAATAGCAAAACTGATGCAGGAAGAGTAACTGAACATTCAGATCTGTGTGTGACTTGGAATCAGAGGGTTTTCTATGTTTTGGGCTGTTTTTTCATACCTTTATGGTAGATAAGTAATATAGATATATACTGGAACTATGCCATGTCAATAAATCATTGTTGGCCTACAAACTAACACTCCCAACATCTGTGGAAGGTCAGATTTTGAACATAGATTCTTCACTACTTCTGACCTTTTGTCCTGGGTTGAGTGAGTGGTGGAGTTTTTTGGTGGCAGGGGAGGGGGCTATAAGGGCGGCCCCTGTGAGAAGGTTCTCGAAGCTCCCCCAGCTCCATGTCAGCTCCACTTCTGTTTGGGAAATTGAGCCAATCCGCTGCACCTCTGCGATGACGTATTTAAGAAGGGACGTGGTGACAAGGAGTTGCTGCAGCCGCATGAACACCAAGGTCAGTGGAGGAAAGGAGGAAGAAAGGAGGGGGGAGGTGTGCCGGAGCAGAGACCCCCTGTATCCTGTGGTGAGACGGCAGGGCGGCCCCCCCTGCCACCCATGGAGATCTATGGTGGAGCAGACACTGATTTATGGCCTGTGGCTTCTGCCTGGTATAATCAAGGTTCTGAGCCAGAAGAAGGCCGGGGTCTCATGGGAAAAGGCAGCCCCGCTGCTGTAATTCAGTGCTGGGAGGATTGCAGCATGCGGGGGTGTCCCACGCCGGAGCAGCTCGGGAAGGGCTGCAGCCGTGGGAGAGAATCCAGTTGGAGAAAGTTAGTGACCCATGACCGAGCAGTGTGGGGAACACTGTGGCCCATGGGAGGAACTCATGTTGGAGAGAGTTTGTGGAGGACTGTCTCCTGTGAGAGGGGGACCACGATGGAGCAGGAGGAACAAGTTCCAGAAACTCCCCTCACAGAAGATGGAATAAGAGGCAGCGCTGACTGCACCCCCCATTCCCTGGCCCTGCACCACTGGGGGAGGAGGTAGAGCTATCGGGAGCAGAGCTGAGCCCGGGAAGAAGGGAGGGGTGGGGGCGGAACGTGTTCTCAAGATGTGGCAATGCTTCTCACTGTCCTACTCTGTTATGTGTTGTTAGTGTCTGTAATAAATGTATGTTCTTTTTTTCTTCCCCTAACAAGTCTGCCTTTTGCTCATAATCATAAAGGGGGATTCTTTCCCATCCCAGTCCTATCTCAAACCCCAAGCCTGGCTCTCTGTCCCTTCTCATTGCCAGAAGAGAAGGGAGAGAGAGCGGCTGCATGGTGGTTGGCTGCCAACCAGGCCCAAACCACAACACCTTTACAATATGCAAATTAAATCCAAGCGAATAATCCAAGTGGTTAAATTGATGTGAGAATAGATAATGTTTTACACCATATACTGTTATTATTACTATAACCACAGTAAAGATTAATTGGCATTGAGGGTAATTCCTTAGCACAGTGAACCAGAGAAGTCTACCACCTGAAGTGAATGTCTTAGATTCAGACTTATATCTCAGCACATATTCAGAGTGCTCTAACAAGTGTGTCTCTCTTGGGCATCTTTTATTTTGGACAACAATTATTCTAATGTTACAGATGATCTAAAAGCATACATTTTCAGAGTTACAAAAACTATTTATTATATCAGTAACTTTTATACCTTCCTCCTAGCTATACAGGATATAGAAACAGAAGTATTGCATGGCTTCAGCCAGAAACTTCAGAGGAAAAACAGAGAGCCCACAACTGAACACGTCACATCTTTCTTTTAGGACAAAATACATATTTAGTTCTATTCTCTTTGTTTATTAGCATTCATTTGAATTTACCTGTGATTCTTGCACATTTTAGACATACATATAGCAAAGAAAAAAGTTTAAAGTTGCCTATTAAATTGGTTGATCTTCACTTCAACATAAAAATAAGGGATGGTTCCTCTGGTTTGCATGTTTTGTGTGCTTCACCTTTAACTGAAGAGGTTTAATATTCTTCCCCTCTCCTCATATAAATTTCTCTCCATTCCTCTAAGAAATTTCCACCAACTATTTGGTCTCAATAAGCATGGTACCCTACACTTTTTCAAATACTAAGTGACTGGAATTGAACACAGGGTTCCAAATGAGAAAAAACCCCAGCAGAGTGCCACTGCTCTGCTGTTTAACAGCATATTTGCTTCTTCCTGCCTGCAGTACCCAGCATACACTTCACAAGCAGAAAGAGGGTCGATGTTCCAAAGCCTGCATTCCACACCTCCCACAGGTACACACAGCACCACAACAGGTGGCACAATAAGGCTGTACCTGTATACTGTTAAGCATTTTGAAAGATTTTTAGAAATAGCTACACCACTGATTTTTTTTTTAATATTTTCTATTCACCTTCAGAGCTTTTTCATCTGCTGATTAAAGACACCATTATTCTTTTATTGTGACATTATGTGGATGTACCAAAAATGTTAATGCAGGATATAACTTCATAATGACAACATACAAGTCCTCTGCTCATAGATTAAAAAAAACCCGCCCGCCACCTATTTTATCTCATTTCACGTAACATAGTGCAATTATACTCTTTGTTATAATTCTAGTAATTTCATAAGTGGGTCATAACCTACAGTAAAACAAACCCAATCAAATAAACAAAGTCACCTGAAAACAATGCACAAGAGGATTAATGCTTGGAAATTTCACAAGCTGGTATGGCAGAGGATCTGGAATTTTTAAAGCAACAAGACCGCAGAAGCACCATCAATACTGGATCATTCTCAAGTTGTATTTACACCCTACACTTAAACCAAAATCAGAAAGGGAGCAGTAAAGTAAGCTGCAGTTTCATTTAGGCAACTGCAAGATCTGTTTGATTAAGGATTATCTAATGCAGGACTGTATTTGCACTGAACAGCAAAAAAACCCAGTAGCTTTCAGCTAAATTTGATATCATTTCATATATCTGATTGTTTTATACAGAATTTTGCACTGTGTTTACAAGATTTCTATACTGACAAGTACCTGAAGAGCTACCATTACAGAGCAAATTTGCTGAGTCTTAATGTGAGAGACCAGTTCATCTATGGCCATGACTCCACAGAAGAAATTTTGCCTGTCACAAATACATATCTGCAAATTTAAGAACGAATTTGGAAACAGGATTTTGAAATCTATATTGATTATTAGCAAACATACATTAAAGTTGGATAGAGGGAATAAGAGAACCATCTATACATTGTGCAGTTATCAAATTGCAGGATGCTTTACTTGCAAGATGATTAGCAGGAACTATCACAATTTTCACTCTTAAATGGCAGATTCTATGTTTGCACTGAGGTCACTCAACTTCAACAAAACCAAAAAAAAGCTTCCAATACCTCAATGCAACACAGCATCACACCTTAAAGGGAAGTATCATACCAGGACACTATAACCAATAGGTTAAAGAAAGAAAGGTCACGTACTTTAATAGATAATGTCAGAACTAGAAGAGATTCGAGTCTTAAGTAACATGGAAAACCCACGTTGGAGACCTGTGTTTTTTAGGGGTTTGTGAAGCAATTTCTGAACTGTAGAGAGTCCCTCCATTCTTAGACCCAACAGATAATTGGTTCTGAAGAACACTTAAAGCTGATTTGGTTTGAAAGATAAAAAATCTGGCAGAAACTTTGTAATTGTGAGTTATCATTAGAAGAAACAACTATGATCATTCACTCTAATAATTCCTGTCTAACACTAGCCATGAACTTCCATCCACTTGTGCTGATCTGAAACTAATACATGGAGTTTGGCAAAAGCCTATTTTCTGGAAAAGAATTCAGTTCTGACTTGAAAGTTTCAATAGAAGCACAAGCTCACTTCCCAGCTGCGGTTTGTCCCAACGACTAGCCAACCCACACTTCTAAGAATCTGACAGTGGTTTCTAGATTTGTTCTCAGCTACTGGGGCTGGGGTGGGAATACAGGTTTAAGCTTCCAGTTAGGGCTTCTCACACCATCTGTGACACCCAGCATTTCCCAAATACTGGCAAGTGTGATTCATCAAACTGCATACAGTACTTTCCAACCAGATATTATTAGAAAAGTTTCAATTGCTATACGAAGAATCAAAAGGAAAACCCCACCCTAAAACAACTGAAGAGATACTCAAATTCTGCCATAATGATCCATTCTTAACTGATTAAAATCTTTCTTCCAAACAAGACAGACCTCTACTGTTGGACAACAATATTGCAAGCTTAATGAGCTTATTCATTACCTCAGGAAAAATTTTTTATTGCTTTAGTTTTAGGCTATAGTTATGCACTGCAACTCAAGGCTCTTGTTGCAGCATAGTGGCACAATACCTCTGAGGTGGCTTGATAGCAGAGGTAGTCATGCACAAGAAGATGAGGTGAGGAGTCCCTCCCCACTAATGCCAAAGGGGCCATATCACGGAATCCTAGAATGGTTTGGGTTGGAAGGGACCTTCAAGATCACCTAGTTCCAACCCCCCTGCCACAAGCAGGGACACCTTCCACTGGACCAGGTTGTTCAAAGCCCCGTCCAACCTGGCCTTGAACCCTTCCAGGGAGGGGGCAGCCACAGCTGCTCTGGGCACCCTGGGCCAGCGCCTCACCACCTTCACAGTAAAGAATTTCTTCCTTACATCTAATCTAAATCTACCCTCTTTCAGTTGAAGACCATTACCCCTCATCCCATCATGACAGCTGCTGATAAAGAGTCCCTCCCCATCTTTCCTGTAGGTCCCCTTTAGGTACTGGAAGGCTGCTATAAGATCTCCCCGGAGCCTTCTCTTCTCCAGGCTGAGCAACCCCAACGCTATCAGCCCGTCCTCACAAAGGAGGTGCTCCAGCCCCATACATCTTCATGGTCCTCCTCAGGACCTGCTTGAGCAGGTTGGAGCCCCAGAGCTGGACACAGCAGTGCAGGTGGAAGCTCATGAGGGTGGAGTAGAGGGGGGAGAATCCCCTCCCAGGGTATGATGGAAACAAACATGTTCAGAACCTCATGGCGCTCTACCCTTTGTGGCACTGCTGTTGCTGCTTAAAATAAGGTGCTGTAGATCTAGGCAATAGGCTGAAAAGACGGAATAGCTGAAACTAAAAAATTTGAAAAGAGTAAGAAGAATGCATATACTGCAAATATCAAAATGCGTCACGGCAGCCCTGCTTTAAATTAACCTGAACTAAGCTCTGTGACACTGGGACTAATACCTATCACCCAGCCGGGTATAGCATTCCAAACAGCATTCCAACCCTGCCAAATTTAAACAGGGAAATGTACCCAAGTTACCTGGTGCCAGTCTCCCCATCAGATCCCTACGCTGCACCACAGTTACCATCATCTGCAACACTGCTATATCCCTGTGACGATGCTCCCAACACCATGCAAGAGTTGACAGTGTGGTTATTTATTTGGTTAAGAAACAACTAGCACTTCTCTTGCACCTTTCATTCAAATGGCAAACTATGATTTAAGAAACATAGTATGAATCCTTTCTCACTCTTTAAAGCCAGAATGGGGCAAAACAGGCTAAAATCCTGATTCTTGGAATCATTTAGGCTAGAAGAAACCTCTAGAGGTCATCTAGACCAATCCTGTGCTTAAAGCAGAAGCTGCCCTCAAGTTAGATTGGAATCTGTAGCAGAAGTGTGATAATTGTGGGTTGCAGTTTGTTTTGGGGATGGGATTTAGGGTGAGGAGGAGCTGTTTCTTTTAATACTTGGCTGTAGTATGACTGTGCAGAGAATTAAGATAAAGCCTTGCTACAATAATGTAAATAATTATAGCTATGATACTTATTCTCCAAGATGCACCTCAGTGTTCTCTGCAACAGACTTACACCACATCCAATTTGTTAGGGCATAAGGATACAAGACATCACAAAACAACACACAGATATACAAAATGTATCTGAAAGATCTGAAATAGCTTAACCTCAAGACTATAAATACTTAGTTGCCATGGTTAAGTTTCACTCTGCTTTATGGTGTTTGTTTCAACTCTGCAAGACCTGCTCTCTTCCCTTCAAGAAGACACGACACTCAGTAGTATTGCATGCGTGTCAGTAGTACAAGCATAATTACCAATGCCCAAAGTGTGACAGTAACACGAGTGAGGCAGTTCCATCTGTAGAAAATAGGGTGAATGTCTGCCTTACATAATGTGGAAATATGTCTCTGATGGCCTAAACTCAGCCAGCTGGGGAAGGAAGTCACCCCAAGTAGCAAGGGACCACAATTTCCAAAGTATCAGGCTCCCAAGGTTGCACTGCTCACTACAGCAACAGTTCTGCTAGCTGCTAGAAAGATGAGCAAGGCACACAAGTGAGATATCTGACATCTGAAGCGGTAATTTGTTAAATATAAAAAGATTTACAACATCCTAACTTTGAAGTGCAAGAGCTTCAGAAACCAACTGTTCAGTTTTATTGAACCTGCACTAGATGTCAGCATTGCCCGCAGTACAGCGGGGCTCAACGAGGCCAGGCACATACTGAAAACAAGTGTTTCTGAGGCACTTCACACTCTGCTTTCCTCCTAGATAAATAAGGTCCACTTCTGCATAGCGCTTGATTCACAAGAATAAAAACTGCTTTTTGTTCCCACAGACAAAAATTAAGAAACAACATGTTTTGTCTTTTAAATGTGCTGTCTTGAAAAGCTGGGCTAGTCTTGTAAGTTAAAGGTTAAAAAACAGGTCAACGTGTACCTGCAATAAGTGCAATCTGGTTTCTGTAGTAAAACAAGGCAGCTGTCAGACTTCTGTATTATTTTGGGGAACAAAGTTTCTCAGAAAGAAAGGTAAATCAAAGTTGTTCTGCAAGAAGCAGAACTAGCAGAGCCTGTTTCTCAACAAATTTATGGCTATTGTCACTCAGACCCCTTCTTGCCTTTTTGGGCAGGGATATCGCATACAGATTTCCTACCCTGCTTATCTCATTGAATACTACACACTGGCTCGTGGACAAGTACAGTTCTGCCTTTTTTCCTCTATGTAGGGCACTGCTTTGAATCTCCCATCACTGCTTATCTGTCAATTTTCACAAAACCTTTAAGAACAGAGGTCTAAGTGCCTACCCCTCCTTCAAGTCTCATTGAAGCTGGCCATTGTATTCAAAAGCTACTGTTAGGGATGTACTATAAGTGTGAGAAAGTGTTTCTTCTCTAGGAATGAGCTAAAGATCTAATCAAGTCTGTCAACATTGGCACCCTTCAGCAACAAGCTGCTGTGTAATTGCCTGCTTACAAGTCATGCAGTCTTAGGAGTATGGGAGTTTTCAGTAAAAATCCTTAAAATAAGTCTTATCTTTATCCCCATGGCAACAGACTGCAGACATGTCCACACTGCAATCAGAAGATGTGACTGCAGTTTATTTGTTCACTTCAGTCTAGCTAGTTCAAGACATATAACAATACATCCGAAGTAGTATGCGTTAAGGTCTTCAGACACCGAGTACACAATCATTAGCTAAAGCTCATGCTGCCATCCCTTAGCTGCTCCTGGTACTGAACCTTTCTATCCTACAGCTGCAGAAAGACCACAAGCAGCTACAGAGCAGCACATCATGTTATTTCAAATTATTTCAGTGTGCATTTTACGGAAGTAATGTATTCAAATAAAAAACACAAGGTGTACATTGTGTGTCTGCCCTCCCCCTCCCTACCCCCCACACACCCCACCCCCACCCCCAAAAAAAAAAAAAAAAACAACCCAAAACCAAACAAGGTAAGTCAAATGTTTGTGACTAATACAGACACAGGACAGGAGAGGCAACACTTCTCATACCACAGATGGAAGTGCCCAACAGACTTCTTGCTTCAGTTGGCCCTTTTGCATATGGATGTTTCCAGGTATCATGTTATGCTAAAATGATCATTGGCCTGTGTAAGAACATGTCTGAATCCATCTCATCAGGCTAATATTCAAAAACCTAAATTAAATCTCTGCTTTGTTTAAGCAAAAGTCACATCTACCCATCACAGCACAGTCTGGTACCCCTGTGAAGTTCCATGTTGTGCCACAGCAGCATGATGAAAATCATTTTAATTTCTCCCACGAGCACCCAAACCTCTGAGGTTTGGGCTACTTTTATGTTTAACCTACCTCAGCCTTTAACCTACCCAGGCAGAGGGGGATGGGACAAAAACACAACAGAAACAACCAAAAAAAATGGATGCATCAGAACACCTTTGTATACAGCTGGGAGCATCTTCAGTCACTGAATATTTCTACTGATTCACACAGGTTGAACTACCTCGCAGCAGCAATGAGCACTCAGGCCCCTGCAAGACACTTATGTGGGGAGTGAGTTATGCCCATTCTACATCTTCAAGCAGTGGCGAAAGCTGGTCCTGTCTCCCATAACCACATTCTTGTGAGAACTGGAGAAGTCATGTAGGAAGCTCTTTTGCTTCTACTTTAACAGATCTAGTCTACTGTTTATGTTGCCATATATAAAGTCAAAACATTTCAGAAACAATGAAGTTATTAATTTCAGTCTTGAAGATACTATTTTTCTTACAATAACTTGCCATATGAAACGTACAGATAGATTTGGGTGCCCAGCTCATCAGTTATCTGACTCTCCATAAGCAGCATGCCAAACTCCTTAGCCTCATTGGGACAACACTTTTCCCACCAGATAAAAAAAGTTATTTTTCTTCAAATCTACATGTAAAACCTTGGACCCCAAGGCCTCTTCATACAGAGGACAGCAATCTCTTCCCTCCTCCCCCCACCCCCTTCAAGCTGCAACACATTGTTCAGCTATGAGCTTCATCAGAAAATCATCTATTCAGGCCCAGAAACAGTCCCTAGGCCAGAGACTAAAAGGCTGAAGGGTTTTGCTCGATGAGACCATAAGCAAGGGGACCTCTTCTGTACAAAAAGCTATACACTCCCACCCCCCCCACAAGCAAGCCTTCCACTGTTTCACATTTTCTTTAAAGCTCTGGAGACAAGATCAGGCAAAACCCCAGTTTTCATTATATTTTCTGAAAACATTTAACTTTGGCTATGAAAATCCCAACAGGAAAAAAGAAGTGACCAGTATACCATTACATGAACTTATTTTTCCTTTACTTTTACAGATATATGAAAGGCAGTTTTAACAACGCAAGTTAGTGACCCTAAAAATCAAGGGACCAAAAGCAGTCTGTTTGAATATTGTATTATGCCCAAATATAACTGCAGAAGACTTAAGAGCTAAGATAAACAGTGCAATAAGAGCTACCCCGCTTTTTCCAAGATATCTCTGGGTGATCTTTCAGCAAATCAATGGTAGCACAGAATTTCAGAGGGTTTCTCTGTCCACTGTGACAAAGCAATATGAAGCCCAAATTCCCCCTGTCAGATACAGACAAAAATTCAGACATTAATCACCCTGCAGCTCCCACAGAGGAGGCATCCAGCACCTGTATTCTCTGCTGCAACCAATTGAACAGGATTTGCAGGTGCTCCCCATCCTCCAGAAGGTCTTTTATTACTATGAAGGGAACACCCTAATCCAAGTTCCATTTCCTCTTCAAAATGGCACAAGCCATTACATCCAGACAGCTATGGAAAACAGCCCAACACTGCTTCTCCTGCAGTCATCACCTGCCTTATATCATGCTTATAGTGTCATTAAATGCTTCCCCAGCTGGCAGCCAGGGATAGGGAGCTGCTGCATCTCATCGAAGGGAACTCTTCCAATTGTTCACACAGGGTGATTCTACATCAGTTAAAGAATGAAAAAAGGCAGGAAGAGGGAGCTAGGCAAAGCAGTATTTTAATGGTCCATTTCTCTCCCAGGGGCTGGGACTCAGCTGTACAGCTGCGATACTGTATACTCTGATCAGTGGGAAGAGTCAGAAACTGCTCAAATTGGCCTGCATAAGCACACTGGAAACATTTGGACTGCACACAGTTTTCTTGCTAGACAGTCTGACATAAGTATATAGCTGGCTTTCTATCAATAAAGCTGAAGGCTAAGACCTTCTGCAAGGTTAAGGATTACTATGCCAAGAATAAATTATCAAATTTAAGAGGAAGCTCTGTAGGTTGATACAGGGAGACAAGCTGTCTCCCTTAACATCTACAACAAAGTTAACTTGGCTAGTCCAGAACAACATTTACCTCACATCCAAAACTGAGACATAAGCAAATCTAGTTGGAAGGAAGGCTCACAAGTGTTCAGTGATACTCACAATTAAGTCACCAGATAGTAACATTCATTTTGTCCACTTGTCTCTAAGCATGCTTGCAGTGCACTTTTAAAGGTCACCAGGATACTAATGTAAATACAATAAAGTAGGTGTAATGCCTTGAAGGCAAAGACAATTATGTAGGAATATTTAGAGAACAGGTACAACATATAAGCCACTACACAAAATAAAACCACAATAGCATAGAAGAAATATAGAAGGCATTTCTGGCTTTCAAGCCTACTCCAACTCATTCTGCAGTAGTCAGATCCTCAGCTCCAGCCACAGCAGGTGGGAGTTAATGGTCAGCTAATTCCAAAGAAAACATCCTGTGCCCATCCCCTTACACCACCTTGCAAGGACCAGAGTCCCAGTGCCAAACCTGTCAAACTGATGAAGCTGTCATTTCAAACGCATAGCAAGCACTTTCCATATCTCTAGATATTCCTGAAAGTAAACTGTGGTGTAAAGATAAAATATTTATTGGGCAAGGGAAGCAATGGGTTACCATGCCATCCCACTCTGTACCTGTCATCAGACCCCAGTGTACAATTACTTAATTAGCGTTCATACTACTAGCAAAGTTAAAGATTAAAAACTCGAGTCCCTACAATATGTTGCCCGTTGATATGCTTTGGAACTAAGTGCCTATTTCAGGCTTTTCAAATCAACTTGGTCAAGTTCTCTCCCAAAGCTGATGGGGCAAGTTAGACTGCTTTAAGAAAACTGTTAAAAGAAAGACTAGTAGAACCTGGTAAAATCTGTAAGAACAAGAATAAATAATAATTTCCTACTGATCTGATCAGTCACAACAGTGAATCATCAGTCAGTTAAGAAATAAACAGTTATTCTATATGGAAGATCAACTTAATTTATTTTCTCCCAATTCAGATATCCTAGCTAGATTTCCATTTGTTGACACAGTTAGAGCTTAAAATACTCAGGTTCTTAAAGCTACATTCTCAAAAAAGCTTACTGCAAAGCTAAAGAATTAGAGAAGTTGAAGTGAGAATCCAGGTGTCACAATGTTGAGAGACTACTGGCCCATCTCTGGCTTGAGAACTCCTGCTTGCCTGACAAAGGAATTTAACTTCTCCAGTTCTTGTTTCAATTCCAGCAAAGTTGCATCATTCCAGAGACAGGAGCTAGATTCTGACTATCTTAATCAATGGGATTGTATAAGCTTCACCTAGACAAAGCCTCCAGGGTTTTCAAATCCTATGATGAGCATGAAGCACACAAAAGAACACATTTTTTCATTTGCACACTAAAGTATGCACCTATTAGTCTTAAGCCTTTTGAAATTATTCAATACTCTTTTTCCACAGTTACTTCAAGGCTGACAGTATGTACACCAAATATCCTACCCACTCTGCTGCCCAAAGCCAATTATTTATTCAAAGCTGGCTCTGAAAACTAAAAAGGTGTGCAAGTCTGCCAGCTACGCGCAGCATGACAAACCATATTTCAGGAAAATGACTCAGTAAGTTCAAAATGTTTTACACATTTAATTAAGCCTTACACTAACTCCAGTTGGCAAGCAGGAGTATGAATCACGGAAGCTAGATCACAGGAGCAAACTAAGCAACAAAAACTTAACTGCTTGCCCTGGGAGCTGAACAATTACTTACTACAGCAGGAATCCAGGAGGAAACAACCTGCTTACTAGGCAAGTACACTGTGGATAGAAAGCAAAGCAAAAAAAAAAAAAAAACAAAAAAAAAAAAAAAAAAAAAAAAAACAAAAAACAACCACACAACCAAACAACTGCCATAACTTGAAGCACAGATGCTACACCAACCAGTGCTAGCAAAGACACTGCCATCAAGCCCTCTTCTAATCCTCAGTATGTTGTCAACTGACACTGCAACACTTACCTACAGCCCTCCCTTTAGTGACTTCTGCAAAGCTGTCTCCAAGAAAGGATATCACATCAAGGTCAAAGATGACCGGGTAGAGATAATGATCACATCATTAGCATGAAGCTTTGCGTTATCATTGTCCACATCACTGCATTTATTCAGTGGTCACCATACTTACTGTTATTTGTGACCTTCTTTTTTACATACCATAAGACACTGTGGTATCCTAAGCTTCTTAAAATATAATCTTAAGATACAATATTGTGCTAAACTACTAGTAAGAGAGATCAAACTTGCACAACATAGTCCCAGTAGTAAAATAAACATTACGCAAACATGTACAATATCTGGTTGTTCATGGATTGCTCATTCCCAGTGCTTGTGACAATCAGCTGAAATAAATACAGAGAACACAGAGAAGTAAACACAGAGAAGATACCTCTAGCATCTGAGGTCCCACAAGACCACAGAAAAGTGTGCAAAGGATGTTTAGGTTAGAAGGATCCACAGAACATGCATAACATGCAGACCTATAAACCACTGCCCGTGATGCCCTGGAAAATTTCTGAGCAATAACAAATTAAAAGAAACATATACATGCACCACTAGTTGATTGCAAGGGAACAGAAGTACAGTCATTGTCTTTTGTGCTCTCCGTTTAAAATGCCTAAAGTAGTTTGCAAAGAAATAAGTTCCTCCATGTTTGCAGTGCTATTCGTGTACCTTCTTTATCATCACTGTGCTGATCTGCAGGATGACTAGCTTTCCACGTTGACAAGGGGGCCCTGAGTTCAGGGGCACTATCAAACAACAGAAGATGGAAACTGAGGTAAGTCCACACCCTACTTGCATCCACACTCAAGCTACAAGGTTGCCACAGTAAAGGCAATATTCACGCCTGCTGTTACTGTAAAACACTAAAATTTCTCACATTGTTCCTATTTCTTTTCCATTGCACTGTTAGAAAGAATGCTATCAGAGGAAAGGATCAACATGGAAAATTGCAGGTATGCTTCTCCCGTACAAGTCAGAGTTCTCAGATGACACACACTCAGAGAAGGCTCACTGATATAACGAAGATACTACTTTGCATTTTGATTCCTTTGTATCGTCTCCCTTTACAGCAAGGGTGACTCACAACCTTTAGCCTCCTTAAAAAAAAAATAGGAGTAAAGCAAGTTGTGTTAAAAGCTGCTGTAATATATACTGTACAAGAAGCCTCTCTCAAGACTGTTTATCATATTACAAGAGTTTTTATAGAAACATGCAGGATATGTAAATTAAGCATTCATGTTTATTGGCACAGACTGGGAAGCAATTCACCCACTTGAAGATAGTCTCATGTACATGAGCATATTGGCTTTTTTCAACAGTACTGCATTGCCCATTGTTCTGTTTGAATGTTTTTTTTCCAGAAGAGGTGGTGTTAAATATATTACTACTACATTCTCACCACAGCTGCAAAGTGAGAAGTGGACTAAAAAGTTAAAAAGCTTTAGAATAGTAAATTGTGAGAATCCCATAATTCCCGATTGCTAGAGGTGAGAACTGTGGTTGCTACAGTGTACAAGAGGATCACACTATTTATTCAAGTGTCTGAATATGAATAAATACGCTTAAACACCACACTTAAAACTCAGGGTACCACAAATAACACAAGATCTCAATGAAATGGTTACTGTACTTCAATCATCCGTCATACACATGATCGTCAATTAGTACACTCTATGCTTTCCCTACCCTTTTCTTTTTGAAGTTTGGTAACAGGAAGAAGAATCCTAGACCAGACTAGAACAACCTAATAATCGCTCTCATTACTGACTTCACAAAAACATTGTAATTAGAAAGGGGAGGAAACAGCTACAAAATAATGACAAAATTACCAATCAGGAAAACAAGCCCATTTTGGAAGAGACAAATCTAAGTAGGGTCAGAATATGTCATTTACTAAACCCCTCACATCCTGAATAAAAATGTTTGGAAGACTCAAGGTTTTAATTTAATTACAAAGAGGTCATTTGATCATGATACCTTCACTTCTAACAACTCAGATATGCAAGAAATTCTAAATAGATGCTGGATCAAAGTTCTGAACAGCTGGGAACTTGCTGTTAGCTTCACATAGGCAATACTGTACAAATGTCCACCTGCAACTGTAGACATTATATTTTTGTATTCAGCCTCACATTTCCCTGGTGTTGATGCAACCCTTTGTCTTCCATAGAGGTGTTGATACAACATGAATTTCTTGCCCACCTGTCATAAATAACTGGCCAAATGAGACAAAACATCTTCTAGTTTTAAATCATCCAGGTGCTTAAGAAGAGATAACTGGCCTTCCATAACTAGCAAAACACATTTAGAGCAGCAACAAAAAACACACTACATATTGTGCATAGTTGTAAATTGCCACGTCATTTTGTGAAACCGTGAGTGTAACAAACATGCACATGTTATCCTTGACTGTAGGGTCTGCCAAGTGACTTATCTCTCCTGATGACAAAACTGTCTCATAGGCAGCACGCTCTCTCAGGCACCAACTGCTATTATGGAACAAGTTCATTTTCATGAGGGAATGGTTTTCTACAGATGAACTTTCATTTGTCTTAAGTAATAACCTTTGTTCAAAATCAAGCAGCCTAATTCTGTGAAGTGTTTTACATCTTGCACATATTTTGTCAGAACTTTTCTCTATTCCGCACAACATTTGCTCAGTAGTAACTGCTACAGCCCAGCCTACAAAGTTTACTTTAAAAGCTTCTGAACACATACATCAGTATGCATCCGAGTGCCTGCCTAATTAAATAAATCAGAGTTGGCCATTTTGGTGTCTGCTGAGGAAAAAATTTGGTTGGTTAGCTGTTTATTCTGTAGTTAAACACTGCAAACAAAAAAATCCAACACAGAACCAAAAAACCACGCCACCACCACATACAGACATATACCCTGCCAAAATGCATTGTCCTCAAACGCTGTAGGTTGCACCACCCCACGGCATCAATATTTCTTGGAGTATCTGGAGCAGAGACGAAATTGCTGCCACTAAGTCCTGATTCAATATAGGCTCAAGAAGATCACAGCCAACACATGTAAGGGTCACACTGCAGCAGGAGCAAGCATCAGCTGTTACTTCAGGTAAGGAAAGCTCTTCCACTAATTATAATTATCAGCTATCTTCCCAACCAGCTAAAAATCCATCACCTCCTCATCCAGTGTCTCAAGTAGATACTGAACCCAGTTCGTTTTTGGTTCTTAAAGACCAAGGCTTCTGAGAAACTGGATCTGTCACCCTTTGACCACAGAGAGAGAATAGTTTCACTGCAGGTTGCTGCCTGTCACAGACCATCAGTGTCTTAGCAATAGCTGCAGAAAGCTAGACAGGTTGAGAAGCCCTGAACAAGGTTCAGAGAATTTTTCATAAATCTTTCAAAATGTTACTATCCTGTCTTTGGTGCATCTGAGCCACAAAAGCACACTATCTGAAAGAAGAAAGAGTAATTCAAAAAAGTAGCAGATACTGCGCAGTAAAAACAGTGTTAAACTTAGGTTTCTAGCTAACTTAAACATTTTAAGTTTAGTGATAACCCATTCAAATGTCACAATTGTTTTAGTTTGTGTAGTAACTTTTTCTATACACTACTTCGCCCAAAACATCTGAAGTTTCCTATGTCTCTGTATTTGCTGTATGAATTGTATTAGAGGGAAGAGAAGGAAAAGATCAAAGTGTAAAAACAAAACAAAAAAAATCAGACACACCATGACTAGTTTTCTTTTTTTATATGCATATGTTCCCTATGTCTCTCTTGATTCAGTTGAGGACACTGACATCAAGAAATCAATTTATAAAGAATCAGAAGTAACAAAATTCTCTTACAAAGAAGACAGCACAGCTGTTGCCCTGCCAGCTTTCCCTCCAGTGCTGGGATTCTGAACACAGCTCTGGAGTGCAATAGAAGGAGACACTTCATTCATTCAATGATCCCAGCTGTCCCCTCTCACATTTTATTCACAAAGTCAGTGTTGGAATAACCCTTCACCTCCATCCAGGATGCATTTTTATATAACACTATTTTGCATTAAGTTAAACAGAAACAAATATTCTGTTGGTTGCCTGATCGATTTCGTTCCAAAACAAACTGCAGTTACTTCCTTTAAAAAAAAAAAAGCATTAGAAGGTAGGCATTGTGGATGTAATCTCCAAATATACATATATATATATATATATATATATATATATATATATATATATATATATATATATAAAATCAGCTACTAAATTCAATTTACAAATTTATTAACTACCGAATCCTTTGTAAGAGCCAAGTACCTGAGATTTTAATAAGTTCCTTATAATTTACTTAAAGTAAATCAGCTTAAACTATCTACCTAACATGCTCAAAGAAGAACAGTGGAAAGGAGGAAATACCCATAATTACTTTCTTAAATACATCACCAGTGTAATTTAGTAAGGTTATCATTTTCTGGTAATCAGATAAGGGCCTGCACTTGAGCTCATTTAATATCTACTTTTTCAGAAAGAAAAAGGTCATCACAGAGAGACTAGTATGCATCTCTATTTTAGAGAGTTGTGTAGAATAATATCTGGACTCTTATTTATTTGCTGTGATAATTCAGTTTGATGAGAAAATAGTTTCTCATGACTTAGATTTAAAAAAAAAAAAAAAACAACAAAAAACAAACACACACAACAAAAAAAAACATGGTTCCTTAATTCTGAGGGTTTGGGGTTTTTTATAGAGTAAGAAAGGTTGCATGTAAATAAACATATTGTTGTCATCATCTAGCAACCTGAACTAGGCTTTCCTACTCCACAGTTTTTACATCATTATATAATTATATTTCTCTACACTCTGTGCCATACCACTTTTTTGATGATCAGCTTCCTATTTGTTCCTTCCCTGAAGGGACAGGTTGTTCCTATAACCCAAGTTTTTTAACAAGGTATAGTCTTTTTGGTATATGCATAAAAACATATAGGCAGATACAAATAACCAAGAAACTTCAGTCATTCTTAATAACCTCCTGCTCCAAGAAAAGCCTGTGTTCTGTGATCATTGCCAGCAGTCAAAACACACAACTCATGAAGCAGCAGATAATTTTATTTCTTTTGTTTTGTAGACCCTCAAGATGCATACTAACCAGTGACCTCCAAGCTTAATCACAGAGATTCTTTTTTTGCTTTGCTACAAAGTCATTATGATTAATATTAAAAAGTATCCACAACAGTTTTATAATGGATTTAACAGTTGAGACCTTTGATCAATTGGAGACAAAGGAAAGTTCACCAGATGCTACAAAAAAAAATAAACCCAAAAACCCCCAACAACCACCTCTCCAATTTTGCAACAGAAGCAACTCTTTGAATGGCAAGCCAGAATGTTCTGACCTGCCTTAAGTTAGCTGCCTTTTTTTTTTTTTTGTCAGAGAAATGAAGTGATATACCAGCAATTCTAGTACTTGTGTACAGTGGTTAGGCTGTTTTGAGATAATCCTAATGATGATGACAAACAGCCTGGAAACATTCTCCATTGTCTCAGTAGTTGAATGCTACTCTAGCACCTTTGAAAGAGGCTGCTACCAGCAGTTCAGCATTACACCAGCACAGATGAATCTTGATGTTGTGGTAGATACATACTACAGGCAACCTGACCTGGAAGAAGGAGCTGTCTTCTTCAGACAACTGGAAGAAGCCGTATTTGTGCAGGCCCTGATCCTCAAAGGATCAACTTCACCCACCCTGGTATCTTCTGAAAGCACACAAGCAATCCAGGAGATTTCTGCGTTGATGAATGTAGTTCCTGACACAGTTGATCAAGGACCTGAGAAGAGAAGCTGCTCTGCTGCACCTGATCCTTACAAAGAAGGAACAATCAGTCAGGAATAGGACATGCAAGGGCAGTCTTGGTTGCCACTTCCACAAGAAGCAGGAGCTCAAGATTCTGAGAGAAAATAAGCAAAAAGCAGCATTACAACCCTGGACTTCAGTAGTGCACAATTTGTCCTCTTCAGGGACCTGCTTGGATAAATCCCACGAAAGTTGACCCTGGAAGGAAGAAGGGTCCAGGAGAGTTGGTTAAATTTTCAAAGATCACATCCTCCAAGCTCAGGATTTAGTCACCTTGACCAACAAGAAATCATGCAAATCCAGCTGGAGGCCTGCAAGGATGAACAAGGAGCCTCTGACAAACCTCAGACCTAGAAGTGAAGTATATCCGAGAAGGAAGCACAGAACAGTGACCCAGAGGAATACAGAGACTATCCAAGCATGGTATCAGGAAAGCCAAAGCCAATCCGCCATTGAGCTGGTGAGGGGCATGGGGGGCAACAAGAAGGGCTGCTACAAGTAGCAACAAGAATACCACCTTTGGTCCTGTTGCTGAGACAATGACAAAAAACACAAGAAGAGCAAGGCACCCAGTGCCTTCTTTGTTTTGGTCTTCACCAGTAATACCAGGCCTTTGGGAATCCAGAGCAGTGAGTGTTTTTATCTTAAGTAGGGCTTTTGACATTGTCTCCCATAACATTTCAGACAAACTGATTAAGTATCAACTAGAGAAGCAGACAGTGAAATGGATCAAAAACTGAACTGCTCTACTCAAAGTTGCGATCAACACAAAGTCCAGATGGAGGCCTGTCACTAGTGGCACACTCCAGGGGTGAATACTTGGTCCAGTATAGTTTAGCATCTTCATTAATGATTTGCATGATTGGCCAGAGTACACACTCTGCAAATTTGTAGACATTACAAAACAAGGAGTTGTTACAGCAGACTGTTACGCTGCTGTCCAGGGGGACCTTTACTGACTAGAGAAGTTAGCCAACAGGGTTATCCTGAAGTTCAGCAAAGGGAAATGCAAGATCCTACACCTAGGGAAGAATAATCCCATGCACTGCTACAGGCTAGGGCCACATCCAAAGACAGAAGTCATCTTTGCAGAAAAGGACCCGGGGGTCCTTGTGGACAAGTTTCACATAAGCCAACAATGCACCCTTTTGGCAAAGAAAGCTGACACCACTCTGGACTTTATTAGAAAAGGTGTTGCCAGCAGGTCAATGGAGGCGATCCTTCCCTTCTACTCAGCGCTGCTGAGACATCTAGAGTGGTGTCCTATTCTGGGCTTCCCAGGTCACAAGAGACATGAATATAAGAGAGCAAGCCCAGTGAAGGTGGACCACCACAAATATGATTAAAGAATGAGAGGATCTGACCTAAAAGGGAAGTCAGAGAAAGCTGGAGCTGCTCTCCCTGTAGAAGGCGGCAGGGAAGGAATGGAGGGTGGATCTTATTAACATGTATATTTATCTTTCATTCCTCCCTTTAGGTGACAGAGCCAGACTCTTCTCAGTGGTATCCAGTGAAGTGCCGAGAGGCAGTGGTCACAATCCTAAACACAGAAAATTCTATTTAAACATGAGAAAACATTTTTGTTGTAAGGGTGATCAAACATTGGAACAGGCTGCCCAAAGAGATTGTGGAGTCCATTCAAGGCCCAACTGGATGCAGTCCCAAGCACCTCCCTATAGCTGACACTGCTCTGAATGAGGTGGGGAAGGCCAGACTAGGGGATCTCCAGAGGTGCCTCCCAACGTCAGCTTTCTACAATGCTATGAGTATTCATCATTGCCTTGATAACAGTAGCGCTAGAGCAGCGAATGTAAAATTTTTGCTGCTATGGATGTTTTGTTCTTTCCTCACTGTGATCATTCAACATAGTCTTCCTTCAGCTCCTAAATGCTATCCCATTAGCTGTAAGAGCTTGATATTTCATTGAGGATCCAATAAATCCATATCCTGTAAGGACAGTGATAGATCCTGCAATACATGATAGCCATAGGACTACACACAGAGAATCCACCTTTATTCCCTCCAATTTTATTATTTGAATTTGCACAAGAGTACCCAGTATCAGCAGAAGTTACATGTCTTTAGAAAATTTGTACAAGGGTTAACAGTATGTCTAGGTCATGCCATTTTCAGTTTTGCCATGCAGTTTTCATAGAGCAAGACTTAAGAGGATTTACCCAGTTCCACTTCTGGTTGCACATCAGCACTTCCGCTGCATCTCTCTACTTTCCCAGGAGTCCCGTGCAAGCTTTCAATTAGAGCATACAAATTCCCTTGAAAGGGTAAACTGGCTCAAAGCAATGTCTTTGTTAGATTGTAATCTAGCTTCTGAACGTGGCAACTTCAAAGTACTGTGAACCATATTGCACATATGCTCACTATTTTAGAAAAATATAACATTTTTCTGCCAACTGCACCTTCAAGGAGGATTTAGATAGAATGTCAATTCTTAACTTACACCTAGACCATACCACAAGGCGCATCATCCTTGTTTAAGTAGGTTGGGGCCTCTAATGATCACAGGTGGTCAAGTTTATTCTCTATCCAAAAAAAAAAAAAAAAAAAAAAAAGGCCAGTTTGCCAAAAAGAATCACTTTACAGAAAAACTGCATTCCACAAGTCTAAGCAAGGACTGTTAGAGGAGTTTGAAGTTGTCCCAAGGAAATTCCTATCAGCTAACACGCTTGCCTTTGTGGCCGTGACAAACATGGTCCACAGCTTTGCAAGGGAACACTCTGAGGATAGCAAACCCAAGTAATCTAGGCAACACAATTCTAGAGCAGAGGGAACACATACTGCTCTAGGACAAAGATGTACCTTAGAAACACTTGCTGTATCCAACAATCCCATTAATTTATTCCCCAAAGTCATTTAAAGAACTTGTCCATTAACAGCAAGGTCAGATCTCAGAAAAAAACAAGACTTGCAGTTTTCATAATGCATTTTACCACCATCTCATTTGTCTGTACTATACACAGGACAGCAGAAACAGCAGGAGGCCAACATAGCCTAAAGCAGGTAGTTTACAAAAAGATCCTTTGAGTAAATGCAATTTCATTACCTGATTTAAATTCACCCCTTAAGTCACACTGTAATGTTTCCTGAAAAAAATGTACAGCTGTTGGCAAGAAAGTCACCAGAACAGTAGACTGTTCTCTCCTGCAGTACCATTATAGTAAGATGCAAGCTCTGGAGAAATAGAACAGGTTTACAGCCTAAGCCAATAAAGGGCTGAAATAACGACAGAAGCAGAGTAAGGGTGAAAAAACATCCACAGGGTTTTTTTTACTGTATTTTTCTGTAGTACTGTGTAATGAAGGCACATGAAAGAAATTTAACTGAAGAGTGAGTGTACTTCTATATTGGACTGTGATGTTTCACTGTCAGTAATTTGTCAGTGGTTGCTGTGTACAGGTTTTATAATGCACAAGTGTAGTACGTTTTTCAAGCAGACAGAAGCACATCCTCCCAGTTGGCATACAGACACTGCAACTGCCTTGCTGAGCCAGGAGTAGACATGAACAAAATTACAGATATCAAATTGCAAATTGTAATACTTACAGCAGTAAACATATCAGAAAATAAGAGAACAGAGGACTGAGGTTTCTGTAAGTAGTCATTACATGCATTTTTTTTCTGCTAGATTTAGAATTTAAGAATTATAAGATGCATCCCTAATGAAAATTAACTTGATTTAAATTTAGGAAATGAAGGCTATCTTCAAAAAAATAAAAGCCCTCCTTAAACCCAAACCCACAAACCAGAAATTTTATCTTTGAGGATATTACTGAAGATGATGTAATAAGCCCAGTTAGCTGCACTTAATTTCAACCCCAAGCTTTCTGAAGAGTAATTTAGTGCTGTCTTTTTTAAAAAATGAAAAAAAGAGAGAAAAAGTTACATTTGGAAGTTGCATCCATGTCACTTAGCTCCAAACTAAGACTTCTTCCTCCTTTCTACCTTTAGAGAGGTTAAAAATATTACTTTAAAAATCTATTCCTTTAACATAGCAGAAAACAAGAAAAACATACCCTTGCACTGAAAACCAAACATCACAAAGGAAAGTTTGAAATTTTAAATTCTAAGAGATACTAGGAAGCTTAGCGTGTTCAAAAGGTGTCTATTTAGATAAAATAGTGAATATTCTTTTGTTCTCACCTGCTTTGTATCACCTATCTCTTCTACTTGACATTTAAACACTTTGAGGCAAGACTTCTCTTTTTTGTAGATTTGGAGGTGGTCTTTGTGTTTTGGGGGGTTTTTTGGTGTGTGTGGGTTTTTTGTTGTTTTTTGGGTCTTTTTGTTTGTTTGTTTAAATTATCACAATAGTACAATGCTCTAACAACACAAACAATAGATTAACTTGAAGGAAACAGTTAGCTCAGCCTTGATTTGGATGAAGAGCCAGCCCAGTAGACAAACAGGAATGAATTTAGTTCGATAGTATTTGGGGTTAATTCATCAGGCACAATTCGCAAGCATTGTTATGATGACAACTACTTCTTTTGAGGTCGTTATAAAAATCTTCTCTGCAGGAAATCCATATACCTCACGAAGTTGTGTTATTTCTTGGAAAACTATCACAAGGATATCATCTCTAAAATCAAATTCTCTAATTTCTAGTTGAACTAATCTATTTTTTTTTTTTACTTGACCTTGTAATAAGAGACCAAAACGTAGATTGGTTTTGCATCTTCAGGGCTAGAAGCCTGTGAAGTATTACAGACATTTTGCTCCCATGAAGGCAGAAGATTATAATATAACAATTCCCTAATATTTGTGTGATCCATGAATAAATGTATTTACCTCTTTTATGGTTTCTTCATCCAGGGCAGCATCTTCCACCACAGGCTAGTTAACAGAGAGTAGAAAAAGAGGAAAAAAGTCTTGTAAACATGTTATTGAGAAAGACACAATTATAAGACAAGTTCTAGCACAAAATACAGTCACTTTAGTCAGCTAACTGACTCTAAATTTATACTACTGTAGCAAGTATGTTCATTTCTTCACACCTAGCACAGGTAAATTAACTTTTGAATCCTTGAGAACGTGCTTTCTCCAAAACATATAAAATGCCAAGAGATACAGGAGAAAGCAAGAGCATGCTGGTACTATTAAAATTGCTGATGAATAGTCAAAACCACGTTTGTCAAATTTCACAAGAATGAATGAAGAACTAAACAAGATTATTCATAAATAAGTTAGGGAACTGGAATAATATTTCTTTCTGAGAAGAGATAATATATGTATACATAGGACCACATTTTCTAAAGATTCAATTCACATTTAATTATTGTCATTTAATGTGTGCTCGGGTGAAATCTATTAAGTGAGGAACCCTTTAGAAAATAGGCAGAAAGATTTCATAAAGCTTCATCACAGGCCTTCCTCAGGAAAATATTCCCAAGGCTGTAATTCACTACCCCATCCATCCAGCTTCAGGGAGATCGATAACTGCCTACCCACAAAGAAATTCTAGACCCAGCAAATACCCCAATTTTCTTGCTTACTTGTCAGACACAATTAATGACCTCCTGAGTCTACAAATGAAAGGAGCAGGGTTTTGCTCCCATTTTCCTTTATACAAACATAACACAGAACATGCCCTCGATGCACTCTTCCTCATCAAGCAATTGATTTACTATAAATGCTGTCTTTAATATCTGCAAGTCATTCACCTGAGTCATGCATAGGCACTCATAAATACCTCTATTTTTAAAAGGTTTTTTTATCATTAAGGAAATGGAAGAGAAAAAGGTCCATATGCATAAAAGAATGAAACTGTCTCCCTCCTTGTCTACTAACTGTGAAAAGCTTCTGTGAAAAAGAACAACTTGCAGACAATCATGAAAACATTTTATCCCACACAGATTCAGAGCCCACAACAGCTCCCTTGAATCAGTCCCATCACTGGTGTTTAAGCTGCGCTCAGCTCACTAAAGAGTACATGTCATTACTGTTGCAAGACTGGTCTTCATGAACAATAGCCCACAAAAGACAAGATTAATTTCTGTGTATCTTAACTACACTTGAGCAAACAGTACTTTAGGAATTCTATCTACAGCACGATTTAAAAGGATTAGGCTTGAATGTGTTTAGGGATAGCAACAAATAGAGCCAATAAATGGTGCTTTATCTGTTGCTCTCACCTAAACCGTAAAAGTTTATGGCTGTAATTCCTTAACCTTCTGTAAACTTTTTGTAAGTGAAACCTCAGCAAGAGTGATAGGGCAGTGTAGCTCATAGGTACAATATTCTTTAAAGCAGGAAATAAAAAAAAGGAGAAACACAAGATAAAGCACAAAACCAGACATCTGATTAACTAGCATTGTGATGGCTCAGTCACATTTGGTAAGGAAACCCACAGTTTCTTCTGTAAGAAAGGTCTAAATTGTCCCCTACCAACAAAAGAGGTGGCAATAGAAAGCTACTGTCCCAAGCAATGGGCATTGGGGCTTAGCACAGGAGCTTACCCACAATGATCTAGGGAAGTTTTTCCAAGAAGTTGATGGCAGAAAAAGCAATCTGAGCAATGACTGAAGTGTTTTCTGTCTGGGGCAGAAAGAAATACACTCTGCACACAAAGGCACAAAACAGGTTTTAGGAGGAAGGGAATCAAAAAAGAAGAGAACAGGTATGTACATGCAGTTTGAAACTGTGGTCAATTGAAAGGAAGACTTGGGGGGGCTGGGGGGCCATGCACAAAGAAAAGTGTAGTTTCTATGATGTTCAGCAGAAAGCATTTATCTGTAAGTACAGTTACACAAGTCTTCTCACTGGGAAAGCAACTTAAAAGGTGTCAGCTGACTTGTTAAAATGAGGAAGAGTACTCCCCTTTCCAGATACAACCTGTTTGCTACCACCCCAATCCCTTCCATCACACAAAGTGGAGCAAGTGGCAGCACTCAAAAGTGAATTACATGATATAAAGCTCTGCAAGCCCCCCAAACTCGTTCTTAACCTAGGGACCCAGAAGGAGCTATGTTGCTATAATAAATTATAGTATCACTTCTGCCTCATTGTTTAAATACCTGAACTAACACCCTGTATGAAGCCTTTTCCACAGTTCAGCAAGTCCTCTTTTGAGCAGCGTGTTTTGTGTTCCCTGTAACCTGGGTAGCTAAGTTAGTCCCCTCTGTCCCTCTCCCCCAAAACCCTGTTACATCACTCTGAAGTGCTACAAAATAAACACAAAACCTCCACACCTCACAAGTTTCACAGATCTGTATCACCTGTTACAAAATACCTATTCTGCACTGGGAGCCGTTGACCAGAAACACTCGGTTTCTATCTCATTACTCAAGAGCCTCAGAAACCTTCAGGAGTCCGCAGACAGGTGTCACCTTTCTTGACACAAGACAACCTTCAATTGCAGGTAACGAAAACCCTACAAAGCAAATCGTGAGCGTGTATCACGCAGCATCCAGCTCGTCATCACAGCATTGCACTTCCAGTGGGCTCCGGAAAGCACAGGCTTGTGCTTGGAAGTAATGGACAAGGGTACGACTTTAATTTTGTGCTGATGCTAAAACAAACGCAAAAGGTAGCTCCGAAATCAAAGCAGGAGTGAGAACCACGGACCTACCCCGGCCTCAAACTAGACGCCACACGCTCCGTGTTTAAACGAGAGCCTAAGTCCTGCTCAGCCTGCTTCGCAGCTGGTTTACACGCTCCTTCCCTTGCAGCCGTCCCACACCCCCGGAGCTCGGCCCAAACGCGGGGCGGGAGCCCCCACTGACACCCCCCCCCCCCCCCCCCAAGCCACTGCGGGCATGGGGCAACAGGTTTCCCAGCCTCGCCGCCCTCCCCATTCTCCGTAGCGAGGGACCCTCATCACACACACACACACACAATTCACCAGGTTTGGGGCAGCACCGAGGTGGTTCCCCCAGCGGGAAAGCGGGGGGGGGGGGGCGGCAGCACCCCCCCCCCCCCCGCCGCCGCTCACCTCCGTCTCCATGGGCTCCACCTCTATCCCTTTCCATAGCTCCAGTAAGTGGGCGATCGGCATGCTGGGCGACGCCTGCCAGAAGCCGGGATCGAGCGGCAGGGGAGCGCGGCGGCCGCCGAGGGGAGCGCGGGGGCGGAGGGAGGGGGGCGGTGTCTGTCAGGCGGCGGGACCCCCGGAGCAGCCCGGGCCGGGACCCTCCCGCCGCTGGCTCGGCAATATGGCTCCCCGCCTGCCCGCCGCGCCCCGGGGGAGCCCGCGGGCGGGGCGCGGCCGCTCCGCAGGCGCGGAGGCAGGGCAAGGCAACGGCGGCCGCTCCGCAGCCCGCGCAGGGCCGGGCAGGGCCCCCACGCCGCCGCCTCCCGCCGCTCCGCGCCCGCTTCGAAGCGCGGGGGGGGGGGGGAAAGTTGAGCCCGAGGACCCGGCGGCGGCGGCGAGCGCTGCCATGGCAACGGCAGCGCCGCCCCCCCCGCATCCCACCCCACGCCCCCCCCCCCGTCTGTCCGTCCGTCCGTCCGTCCCTCCCGCAGCGCCACCGGGCAGCCCGGGGGAGATGCAAATACTAAACCGGCAATTCCACCCCCCCCCCCCGCTATTCGAAGGGTTGGCACCGTGGGTAGGGAGTGCAGCTGACAGAAGAATATGTAAAGTTTACCAAGCCCGATACTATTCCAGTCTTTAAAATAATTATCTTATTTGTTTTATTACTTTACTATGAAGCCTGTCCTGATGCCTTTTCCTTCTCCTTTAACTCTCACAGCCTGTAACAACCTTACTCTAACAGGCATGACACACTGCACCTGATTCCCCGCCACAGAGACCATGATTTTTGCAGATGTTGATTTGGGTTCTGCTGGGGTTCTCCTCAAACTGAGGTTAACATATGCATATTACCTCGCTGAGGCAACTTTATTACCACGTTCTGAAAGGCATTACCGCTAGGTAAATCACTGTTCTTCAAAAAGCCATTTCAGAATAAATACACAGTGTGCAAAGTGCATTTTTCTTCTGTTCCATGCTCAAAAAGCCACAGTTTATTTCCATAGCAGCAGTGCTGTATAAATTCAGAGCAAGTTTTTGTGAAAAACAAAAACTCTTCTGCCAGTTTACAAAGGAACATTCAAGCACTATTCCTCCTCCAGTCCCATTTCAGCTCCCTCAAATTAAACATGAACAATCTGCCCTGTAAGTCTAAATGTCAAACAGGGTTGTGAAAGAGTCAAATTCACTGACCATAGTAACAGGGGAAAAAAAAAAAAAAAAAAAAGGAAAAAAAAAAATCAGACCTCAAATAGAGCTGTGTGCTCAGATACTGCTGCAAGAACTCAGTCTTTTACTTCTGTGGTGGAATATGAACACTTTCCTTGACATCTGTGCCAACACTGAACTAACTTGTAACACCAATTATGCAGCTTCATCTGCTTTGCAGATTGAGCAATTAAATATCTAGATTATTGGCTTTACTCACAGCTCAAAGAAAAAGTGTAGTGGGAGTCATGTCAATCACGTAACAGACATGTACCTGGAATCAGAAGCTACATTATCTGGCTGTTACACATTCCCTGGCTCTTGTGTTCTGCCCCCAGTCCTTCCCCAGCAACAGGCAGAAGGCAGACATCCTTATTACCTGTGACATGACATACAGGCTCTCCTGAACAGCCTTGTAGCACCAACAGCTGTGAGGCCAGAGCCAAGATCAGGTGCAACAAACTCAGAGCACAAACAACATTTGCATTACAAAACCCAGCTATATTCATCTAACAAATAGGACACACGTTTCCAGAGAAGATAGATGAAGATTGTACACGTGTCCTCTTGATTTTTAAAAAACCCTGTCTAGCTCCAATTTACAGGCTTGCATTTTAGCCTTCGGGACACGGAGCTTGGATGCCCCAGGCTTGGAGCAGTAGCAGAGCAGCTGTAATGGCAGGGATCTGGGGAAGCAGGACATGCCCAGGTAGTCCTAGGGGAGGCAAATCAAGGTAATAAGTTCCAGATCATTGCATTTGCAGTCAAGTTCAAAATACTAGACCTGCATGCATATGTTTTTACATCTTTTCCAAGAACTTCACTTAAGGGATCATGTAAATGCATGCCTCCAGAATTAAGTATTAATCTGTTACAAAACTGGTATATCAAAAAAGCCCAGCATACTTCCAGATCTGTTTGGTCAGTCTAAACATGCATAAGGTAGAAACAAAGAAAAAAACCAAGTGATGAGGTTTTTTCTGCTTTAGCCTATATGCTTCCAGTACAAGCATAATGCATGCATCCCACAGTAGACTCACTGCACTCTTTCAGCACCAAGATATGAATTGGACCTAAATCAAGTGTTTAAGTTTATTGGACTAATCAAAGCATGCATTCTGTACACCATCCTTTATCCCTACCTAAATAAAACCAGAATTTTTCAATCTTGGCTAAAAATAGAATTTAACTAATGTGGTTTTCAGTCATTTCTTTCCCTTTATTTTGCTGCATTTACTCAGTAATGCCACTGAACTGTCTGGAATTATTTTTGACTAGAGATTTTGCAAGAAGAGGGACTATTAATAAGGATACAGATTTTCTTCTTAACAATTTAAGTATTCTGCTAGAATCTTTATTTGTGAGGAAAATCTTGATGTCAACAACTTCAGATTCTTAAGTATTCTGCAAACTAAGGTCTACCATATTAGAAATAGGAATATTTGATGTAATTAAGAGGAATTTGAAAAAAAAAATGTAGTGACACAATTATTTCTAGGACTATGTAAAAGTCACCAGTTATTTTCACTATGGTATCATCTAATGGACAACCATGACTGACATTCTTTAATATGATTATAGTAGCAGAAAAATACATGCTTCTCTTCCCAAATCTCCCTATGATCCACTTACAAAGACACTGGGTCAGAAAAGGGACTGAATATCACAGTACTGGGAATAGTCCTCTTCTAAAAATACCATAATAGGATTGAAGTTAAGAAACAGAAGGGTCAAGAGGAATGGCTTACATGAAACAGAGGCAAAAACACACACAAGGGAACATGATAGAAGTTCAGAGCGATTAGTCTCCAAGGACACACAAGAAATCTCGTCAGACCAAGTAGTAGTTATACCAAGTAGTAGTTATGGATTTTTTTCTAAGGAAGGATTCGTTAGCCACATGTACTGTTTAGCAGAAATAATATTTGCAGATATGCTAACTAGACCAAGAATCACAAAAAGATTAGTTCAACTTCCTTCAAAAGTATAAAAGCATTTTTTCCTCTTGCATAACAAAGCACTGGACTGCTTATATGGTGATTTTTAATCTATTTTTACCCATCTCCTGAGTACTAGCTAATGGCTTCTGCCAGATGCAGAATGGAGGATTATACACATCAATATTCCGCTGTGTTATGATAACTCCTACACTGGCAGGAGATACATAGTTACAGAAGAAAATGTCTTAAGTGCACTGCCTATAAATGGTATTAATATACCTTACACCTCCACTGCTTCATGAAAAAGTACTATTTCTTATTTGATGCACAAAGGGAAGAGACACAGGGAAATATTAATTTCTGTCAGTAGCTCACATGTCTAAATTCATGACTTCTGTGTTAGGTTTAATATAATCACTTCATGCCAAAACTCATGCATTTAATCTGCACACACGCACATCTTCAAAGCTTGAGCTAGATAACCTTTTCTGTCAGGATATCTGTACCTAGAACTTTGTCAAAACATGTACTACTGACATAGAAGCCAGCAAAAAAAATCCTCTTCAAGAGCATCCCCAAGGTCCCCTCCTCTGCATTTAAATGCCTCTTACTGCTTGTCACGATGTAAATATCACCGATTATTAAACTGGCCACACCAAAGTCATCTGCCTAACTTCTGTTTATTCTTTTTCCTTTTTAAAATTTCAATCAAGTCTTCACCCAAGTGAAGCCTCCTTTCCTGCACATAGTTTTTTGGGTCAAGCCTGACACATCACTCTCTATTCAGCAGCAGCATCATGCCAGCAAATCAAACTTCATATTCAGTACCTACCAGGCAGACAACAACTACAGGGAATAATTTTCTTATGGAATGAGTTACCTCAGGTGCCAGCACTGGAAAAAGATCAGGTCTCTTAAGTGTCAACAGCATTGTAGAAGCAGCCGGGGAAGGGGAAAGAAAGAATACTAGGGGCAAAGAAGTAACACTCCCTAGAGAACACGCAGCCATTTGAGTGCATCACCTGTCTGACACCAATTTTGGCTGCCAAAGGGCTCCTGGAACACCTTAAATGCTCAACTGCAAGGGGTCCAACCACTGATCATCCCTTAATCTTCAAAGCAATCAGACCACACAATGAAGTGTGTGCTGAAGTTTCCCCAAAGGTTGCCCAAAGGAGATGAACAAAATAAGAGCAGAACATTAGCAACATTTCCAGCAGTTTACTTCAGTCTCCTGAGGCACAAAAAAAAAAAAGAGGTTTTGGTCCTCCCTAATGATTCCTGCTACATACTGCAACCAAATAGAATGGATGTCCTGGGGCAGGAAGAACTCTGCCCCGCAGCACATACAGATTTCAAGCAAGCAGTCAACTTTCAGCTTCCTTATTCTGTAGGATGTCAGTACCTATGGAATATGCACACATATTGTCCTCTCCAACATACAGGCACATTTGGAAGAAACACAGAAAGACCAAGGCACACTTAAAGAACACTTCAAAATACATTAGTTGACAGTAAATGGTTGGCATAAACTGTAGAAAAACAACATCTGCTGACTGAGACTTTTCAGCTAAAGGACTGGTCAGCCCCTGTGATGAAGGCAGCACTGCTGTCAGTGCACAGTGGCAGAAGGCAACACATACACAGATCATGCACAGGCAGAATCTCAACAGCAAGTGGAAACTTCTTGAGCACATCCCAGCAATCATGTTAAGATTCACACAGCCCACTACCTATCACATGTGGATCCATCAACAGCCTCTCTAGTTTACTATAAAATACAGCCTTCTGGTAAGGAAGTAGAAAGCAGAACCATTGTCCCATGTCAGCCTTAATCTGTCACTACACCATCTCAAGTATAGAATGATGTTGTACATGACTAGTTTCCCATCATCTGTGCAGTCAAGTCTGTATTAGACGGATTAAATCTGTAGTGGATGGGTAAGTGTCAAACGCTAAAAGTAAACTAGTAAAAGTAGGACAGGTTTTAAACTGCATAGGAACCATGCATCAGTTTTTGATGGAGACAAGTCTCAGTTGCCTATGCTTTTTTGGTTTTATACCGAAGTTATCAAAAGCTACTCTTCCTGACTGAAAGCAAGCAAACAAACAAAATCCCCCACACTACTTTTTTTCTGTGAGAACAGATGTTGAAATGCTTTAAGCTCATTACTAAAACAAGATGACTGCATTTCCTCAGCAGAAGCTGTCTTGGTTCAGTGCCTCAGCATTAATTTCAAGTTTAGCACTTGGATGTTCACCATCACTTGTGCAGAACATTGAGAGAAGTACGAAACACCTACACGTTGCTAAGTGTGCAAAGCACAGGGGAAACATTGCTTACTCCAATATAAGAAGTGACCCTAGTGCTGCAAAACCAATTTACTATGTAGTTGTGAAGCACATGTCTGGTCATACCTGAGAAACAAAAGGAAGCAGTAGCAGATGAAATAAGGCATTCAGTATCAAGGCAGTGCATATCTGTCCCCTGTGAAGCTCAGATTAACATTTTCAAATTGAAGTCACATGTGTCTCCTGAAATCCAAAATGCTCAATGCCAGAGAAGGTCAGCTTAGTTCTTACCTTTTGCAATGCTCTGGTTTCCCCATCAGTATTTAATGAGAAGGTCTAGACTGAATATTAAAATCAATTCCTAGAGAGCAACAATGGTAATCAGGCTCCTTCAGCTTAAAGGGTGCAACAGACTGGCATTGCCAACCAACCTGGTGCCACTGCAGAACAGGTATGAAGGCTGCCAGGAGCTGTAGAAAAAGGAACACTTTTCACCTTAATTCTTGTTAATTATCTGGAGTAAGGCTGCAAGTACTTGACACATCCTATGTTAATCAGTATTACTGAAGAATTAAATACTGGAAGAATTACCTTGAAAAAACTGAAAACCTAGGTCAAATATCTGGAGTAGAGCAACCTCTTATGGCCTAAGACATGGCTTAGCTGACATCCCCAGTCGGGCTAACTGGCTAGCCCAGCAGGAGCCCCAGACTTCCTACACGGTGCCATCAGGGTCAGCTGAGGTTTGGCGTTGGGTCTGGCTTCACAGTCTGTGCACCCAGGGGCTTGTGAGCCCCTGCAGAAGACAAAGCAGCACCAAGTGACATCACATGGCACCAGCCAAGGCCTGTCTCAGCTGTACACTCCACTCAGGTGCCACCTACACTAAATCAGGTGGTGACTGGTTTCTCCACAAGCAGTTCAGATATCTGCATCACACTTGCACTGGCGGGTCTGCACAGCTGGAAAGTCTGAGTTGATTTGCTGCCAGTTTGCTCAACATCCAAAGCTCATTAGCCTCCTTGACATGTGAGACATTAACCACTTGCAGAGCCGAGATGCCCATTACACATACACATAACATACCAGTTAAACACATTTAATAAAAATTAGCTGTAGTGAAAGCTTTCCTGCTGCACAAACCTACAGCAGATTTTGTGACTTCATGTTGTCATCTCACAAGCACAGAAAAGACAATGTTCTCCCCAAAACACATTGTATAACACTTCAAGGAGCAGCTCACAGTGCAGTGGGGTAGAGACACCAAGGACACACTCCAATCTCTGCTCAGTTACTACTGCAGCAGTGGCACCTTGGCTGAGCAAAGAGGCTTCTGTTTGCTTGCTGCATGCAGCCACTTCCATAAGAGGTAGGAGACCTGAACACAGCAGTTCAGGTCAGGCTGGATCAAGGCTTCTCAGCAGCTGCAACACAGCTTGAACATTTACTGCACCCAAAATAAGGGGATGGGAAGGGAAAAGGACAGTTGTGCTGCCCTCAATTTGGGGTCAGGAAGACTGATTTGGCAGCAATAATGCCATTCAGGTGGTGGTGGGAGAACATTTGAGCCAGGGGCTCCTTTCACACACCCTGCCTTCCACACTCACTGCGTCTAGAGACCACCACCACCTCCTTACCTCCCCTAGGACCAAGGGAAACCTCAGGCTTCTCCCCTCAATGCCATAGCAGTGGGGCACATTGCAAGGCCCACAGAGCACAAGGGAGAGATACGGTAGTTGCAACTTACCCCTTCCAACTGCTTAAACTCTTCCTTACTGAAAGCAGGAACAGCTTCGCTACCTCAATTGGACCACGCAGAAGGAAGTGAAGATCAGTTTTAGGCAGAAACACCAACAAGATAAGGTAACAAGTTTGCCTCTTGGCAGTGTGGATGTGGCTGCACTGAAACAGGATAAAACCATCCGTCCTACTCCAGCATACACATAGGGAATTGAGCCCAAGAAATGAATTTAGGTCTTTGTTAGCCTTCACTGACAGAAGAGACTATTTTTGCACAGGTCACGTTCTGTCAGTAGTTACATTTGAAAGTACAAGCAAACCAACAACCTAATTACATAATGAAGTTATTTCAGATGTAGAGCAACATTTTTTTGGTGACGGGATGCTCAGGAACCAAGTTTTCCCTATAAACTTTGAAAATTAAAAAAAAAAAAAAAAACACAAAACCATAATGAATTGATGGCTAAACTTACATTACAGAAAGAAAATTGAGGTAGTCTAGGAAACATTGATAGCAGAGAAGGTAAGATGGCCTGGAAATTAAGATTGCCTAGAAATTTATAGATAAATATCAGGACACTGCAAGAAATAATTCTCAGGCATAAATCAAGAAAGGTAACACTCATGTGACAGAAGATTACACACCGAGTCATAGAAATCCACACAGTAATTTATCCAGTGACTGTGACACACACACACTTTAGGTGACTGAGGACAAAGGTATCAGTTCACTTCAGGGCCCACTTTCATTTAGATCCTGCTAAAGATACGCTCTTCTTAAACACATCAAGATAAAATAACTGTAGATTATAGTGTTCCTAAAAGGAGATCCATTTTTCAATCAACATTAGGGAAAGTAACAAAGCGTCAAGGAAAAGGACTTTCTAAATGGAATTCAAATAGAGCATGTCATAGTTGCTAACTTCCCACTTTTCTTTTAGTATGTGTACTCAGACAGAAGAAACTCATCCAACCTTTAACAGACAGAGCAGCTTTTCAGCAACTGCAATGATATTTTCAGGAACAGTTGGAGAAACAAAAAACCCACCCAGTCAAAAAAGTTCATGCAGAAACCTTCTGGCTTTATCAGAGTTGAGGAACCCGCTCCCTTGAGCGGAGGAAAGGACCAGGACATTGGAGGGTGTCCTTCTCAATTTACTTTGGAAGCTTGTATATGGTGCTTAGTTTTCATTCAGTAAATGATGGTCTCACCCACTCATAACAGAAGCAAATGCAGGACCTACTGAAGTCATTGTAACATACTTCAGCTTCATGAATTCCTCTCTGAGGGACCTAACCTACAGTAAGGAAACTAATAAAGTCTATTCAAAGTAAACAGCACCAATCCTCTATTACAGAAGCTTTGCAACACCAAGTCTCCTTAGTTACAAAGGGAATTATTACATCTCAAGCAGAACACATGACATTCAAATCAGTAAAGACTGCAGAAAGCATACACACAAAATAAATAGGAAATCAAGAATTTCTAACACAAAAATGAATATGCAGTACGATTTTTTTCCCTTCCAACCAGTTAGTATTTGTCTAAAATTACTAAGCATTGCAGGTGTTATGTATCTAATTCTGGAAAAAAAAAAAAGTGCATTTCTTCAGTGTTTTGAATTTCAAACACAGAGAACAGAAGTAACAGTTTTTGTAGCTTGCTTTTTTCCTTTTTTTTTTTTTTTTTTTTAACACTCCACATGCTGTATTTTGATTACTTCTTCCAAATTAATACCACAGTAGCTCCTTATTTTTACAGACAAGTATATGAGATGACTGAGGTACAGCCTTAATTACTTGAACTCAAGAAATGAGGTATATTATGGGTGATGATTGAAAGCATTTTAGGTTGCAGCCTAACCTGTATATGTTAACTGTGCAATTCCAGGAAGAATTCCCCATTCATCACTGCCATCACTATTAGCAAAGGCAAGAGCAGTGGTTATTGCTAGGGACAGAAAGCCATAGAACAGAGTAATAATTTTGTCATGCTGTGAGAGTGAACAGAAAGCCAGGCTATGCAGCACAGCTGTATACCACCCCCACATAACTCACATTTCATATTTCATTTTAGAGAAAAAGAAAAAAAAAAAAAAAACAAAAAAAACAAAAACACAAGCCAAAAACCACAAAAACTTGGTTGACAATTTAAAACCACACTGCCCAAGGGACCAACCCCTTTATTGCTTGCACTGCCCACGAGCAGAGAGACACCAGCTGTAATACAGCAACTCTTTCCAAAATAGACATTACAGGTCAAGGAAGTGTTTTCCATGGCAATATCACTAAGCAGTTACATGCCCAAACCAGATTTCCTAACTACTGGCAGGACAGGAACACATGGTGCCGGGACAGAAGTGCCCCCAGGAGCCAGTCGTGTCACACACCCAGCCAGCCTCCTTTCCTGCAGCGTGTCAGCTAGACGACCCAGACAGAAGCAGCAAGCCTGCTCACACAGAGCACACATTTTCCACACAATTCACCACTTACTCAAGATGAATAAGACAGACTGGTAGCACATACCTTCCTACCTCCTAGTGCCTTTCTTCCCCAGCTTGAGAAGCAATAAGGACATGGGACTGCTCAAAGCCATGTTCCCACCTCCACAGGTCAAGACACGTCAGTACAGCAGCTCCAGGAACCCACAGCGATGGCATACCCCAAAACACACCACACAGGCCATGTTGTTGCCCCGGAGCACTGTCACCACACACAAAGGAAACCACAACCAGAGAAACACCCTGGACACTCTCTCTGCACCAATTTATAGCTCCTCATTAGTGTAGCAAGGGCCACCTGGGTGAGGACGACCTGGATGAGAGCCACCTGCTCCTGGGCTCCAGAGGGAAAGGAAAGTATTCGTGGTGTTGGGAGCATTTTCTGTGCTGGAGTTTTCCAGGAACAGAGTTTCTTGAGAAGGTTGGAGTAGTTGCTCCCCTGCTGGATCAGCACTGCTTGTCTTCTCATGGTCCCACTTGCTACGGGTCAGATGCATGTCCTCCCCGTGAGCAAGGGCAGAGAGCATTTGGAGGGGAAGAAACACAGTGTGCAGGCACACATGTAGTCTCAAATCTGGCCCGTGGGGCTGTTAGTCAGATGTGCACTAGCTTACTGCTGCTTTAATTCAGATGAGTGTTAAATTATAGGAATAGTAATTTATAGTGGTGTTTTGTTGCTAACAATAATTATTCACAGAAAGAGGTTATAAGAGAATGAATTCCAGCTAGTAAACAACCTGATGTTCTGAGTTACTGATTTCCTGGGTTTTCTTTTATCATCCATTTACTATCTATAGAGTTTGAAAAGCTCTTGAACAAGCATAGATTAATAAATTTGTTCCAACATTCATCTGATTTTCTGGACTGTAAATAAAATTAAGACTGCAGTAGATTTTTATATTTGACTTACGTTTGATGTCTCCTTATAAATTATGATTTCCATATTCTGCTTCAAGAACCATTATATGTCACTAGCTTGCTTTTGTATTTCTCAAAAAAAAAAAAAAATTCAAAGCACAATTTGTGAAGCAAAGCATGAAAAGCAAAAGCTTGCCAAAGTTGCTATATGAATACTGATCGATAAAGGCTTACTTGTATTTGAAAAGAAACACAAGTCTTTTGCAAGAATAGCAGAATTTATTATAATAAATGACTTCTAAGGCTCCTTCCAAGAAAATTTCAAGGCCTTAGGCACAGGTGACCAAATAAGCCTGATGATCAGCTGGCCAAAGGTTTAACAAAAAGAGACAAAAATTAGACCAGAGTTGTAGCACTTCCATAGCAGTACTCAACCAGAGAATGCAGGGTGATGGTGACCAGAGGTAAACCAAAGGCCTTAGCTTTGTGCAAATGAAGCGTGGTTTTCCTTGCAAAGAGCAGAATTCTGCAAGAGCAGTCATGCTTCTAGACTTCAAAACAAAGCTCCCTTGGCTTCATTAGAGCCATTCAGACACACAGGGTATGTTGCAGGCTCTGAGCTGCTGTTACCCACTAGACCTGTAATTTGCTTTTCAAGCTTTAGCAAGCTTGTGTAAAACCAAGGTCATAGCAGAAAGAATAAAAACAAAAAGTTCAAGTTTAGCTGGATTGCACAGGCTCTCAGTCAATTCAAATATGGAACAGTTTGATGAAAGTCACAGTGTTTCCACCTAGCCTCAATAAGCAATAAAACAAAAGGCAAGGGATAGTTTCTCCCTCATTCCTCAACTTCATTTAACTTATCCACACTCATGTTCATTTGTTCAAAGGTCTAGGATTTCCCTACTCTAGCTTCATTACACCTAGCTGGGTCTCTAGGGTTTAATTGACTCCACAGAATGATTTGTTGAGGCTAAAGTTGGGAATTAACCCTAAATGTTCAGCCATTCAGCTAACCTGGACCATCCATATGAATGCCACTGGCAAGGGCTTTAGGGCCTTTATAAAGCTGACAGAAGCCCTGTGTACCTTATCACGGGAAATCCACGTTCAATCAACACTTTTCCACAGGGAATATCCCCTTGGCCTTCTTCAGCAGCAGGCTGCACCGATTCTTTTTGTATACAGCCTCTGACCAGCGTGAGCTCCTATTTTCTACCCCTACAGGCTGTACATGCTGAGCTTCTGACCTTTGGGCTTCCCAAGTGGCTGCCAGGCATGGGCTGTCTAATATCTCCTGTAACAAGGGCACAATTCCAAGGCCTTAGAGCCTATTACTGTGAAGATTTTCACTGAGATGCGCTGAGTGTCTTTTCATTCTTCCAACTATAAAGCATTTTTAAGTTTTCTGGAGGCAATTATCAAGTTCAGTGAAGGGGAACTAGATTTTAAATTATTTGCATTGCAGAATGACATCCCTTATAAGATTTAAAATCCCAAAAAAGCACAGGAAGACAGAAAAATAATGCCCATCTATAACAAAATAATGAAATAAAGGTATGAAATAATGATTTTCCAGATTAGTTGACATGTATCTCTTACTGTATCTACAATGCTTACTCCCAGCACTTCTTTACCCCATGTCTCATTCTTTTATATGAAAATGTCTTCTAGGAAGCAAACAAAAATAAGTGCATTTCAGGATTTGCCTTTCCTTTTCAGCACTGCAAATCTGCTGGCGTCTCTTTGCCCTGAAGACCCTTTTACCCACACTTCCTATTCACCACACCCTGGTGACTGTCCTTAATTATTATTCCTTGGGTGGAAGAACACCTCAGTCTTGCTGAAAAAGCTGCCTAGACTTTCATAAAACATCTGAAAATTCACTGAGAAGTAGAGAAGAGGCAATTCATGACTGTATTTAGTGTCTCAGACTTTCAGCAGATGGATAGGAGTCATGAGACCCAGTCCCATCAGCAAAGACTGTTGATCTTGTGCAAAGGGAAACAACAATACAAACAGCTGGTGCAATCCAAACCAGGCTGTTCTGCCAGGTGAGGGACTCTCATGAGTGGTGGGAAATGTGGAACCTCTTGGGCTAAAAAGGGAGCTAAAGGAAGGATCCCTACATCCTGAGTGAGTGTTTAGTCCCTTAACTAGAACAAATTGCCACTTTATAGAGAATTTCTTAGTATTTGTGTTGCTTTTTTACATATCACTTCCTTATACCCATCTTTATAAGGGTAATTTTACTTTTCAAAGTCATTGGGATCTTATGCTTTCACTCAGCATTAAATGAAGTATTTTTCCACTTCTCTGCATCAGAGGTATTGTTTTCTCTCGCACATCCTCAGACTTCCTACCAAACTTGTCCTAATTTAAGCCTTTGTTTAACTTTCTTAAGTAGTCTTCAGGCAGCACTATCACATGATATTACTTTATGATAAATGTAGGATTAGATTCTATCTTGGCCTTGAAAATGAGCTTTAAGACCAAGTAAGATCATGAGATCAGAGCATCCTGCAACTAGGTTGCAAAACAAGGTTAACTGCACAGAAGGTAAGCAGGAATTTCTGTCCATTAAAGGACTCTTAAACCCACTGTTCAATGCCAATTGAGTGAAACTGCTGTTGAAGTCATCTTTGTCCAAGCTGAAATCAGTGTCAATGTTCTTAGGATTTGAGTTGGTTTTACATACGTACAACCTTTCCTAGCCCTTTCCTGGTAGCTTTAAGATACAACAAAAGAAAATGATGCTTAGTGATCCTCAAAAGATTTTAAGTTTAATGACCAATCTGAGGACACTACAAATAGGACTTGAAATTGAGGGTCAGAAATTCCTTCATGAGACGCTTTAGCATTTTCAGTGTCAGCCAGAAATACAGCAAGGCAAATGCAGTTAATTTTAATGATTTGCTTGACTTCATACAGACCCTAACATTACCGCAATCAGAAAGCTACTTATAAATATTTTTTTCTATGTAAATAAGTCTATATCTTGCATAGATTCCATGAAAGGCTGCAATATATTAGTATAATTATCTTATATCATTACAGAAAAAAAAATACTAAAATGTTTTTCTACATTCTAGAAGTTTTTAAAATAAGCATAGAGACTTACGTATGTGCTGGAGGGACTGTTCTGATGGATGAAACATTACTTCCAGAAATCCATTTAGGTACAGATTCATATGGTCTTAAGGATCTTTTCTGATAATTAAATTTTGACTTGAAAAAGAAGCATTACTAATTCAATCAGAAACCTATGTTCTACTTCCTTCCTGTTGTACCTGATATTCTGTGCCAACCATTGAAAAAGTAGGAAGTCCTGTGTCCTTGCTGAGATGTTTCAAGACTTACACTTTTGCCAAGATAATCATTAGCTTTTCTGATTAACCTCCTGTAAATGATGGCCTCATGAAGAATACAAGTGACTTCAGGGGTCACCTGTACAGCCTGGACCATCTGAGCTAGACTGACTCCTCACATTTAAAAGTGGAGAAAGAGAAGTCAAAGGTCTCTAGTAAACCAGTCTTCTGTAGTGAACAAAGAATTGCAGCTTTGCAGCTGAACAGATCTGGTCAAACAAATAACCTTTAAGTGTTTTCATGCACTTCTGTAAAACCAAATCTGGAATTGTACTGACAAATACTTCATGCTAGCAACTAATATCTGCTACATGTATCATGTCTAGCCCATAAACCTATAGGAGAAGACAGTATCAGAGGAACCATAATTACTCTGAAGATGGCATAAACCCAATTAGAAAATTACTGGACAGATTTTCTTCAGCTGTAATTGCATAGATACAATAGAGAGTGAAATCTAGCCCTTTCCCTTTTCCAAATAAGGGCACAACCCGTTTTTCAGAAATTGATTTTGTCTCATTTCCCCAGTGTTTCTTAAAAATATTTGAACGGGTTTGGTTTTGTTGTTTTTTTTTGGTTTGGCTTGGTTTTTTGTTTGGGTGGTTTTTTTATTATTTGGGGGTTTTTTGTTTGTTGGTTTGGTTTTTTATTTATTTTGATTTGGGATGGTTTTGGGGGATTTTTTGGGGGGATATAAGTGGATGGAAAATATTCAAAAATGAGAATTAAAAAGAGTTCAATATTGCCCACAGCCACAGAAGTCTCAAACCTACTTTGCTCTGGGTATGCCTCTTTCTATCTCTTCTTCCATTTCCTCCTTTATGATTGCTACTTTGACAATTGACCTACAGTTAATTATATGTGAATGTTATTTTGCAGTGGTTTCCACAACAATTCTGCAATGCATAATATTCAGATACGTGTTCATAGGCACCTTGTTCAATAAAGTTGATATACATGCGGTTATTAAGTATCTCTAATTTATCCTCTGATTTTAACACCATAATGATGGCTGACCTGTGTATTGTGGAAAAAAGTTACATTTGTTGTAGCTACTTTAATAGTGAATTTTCATAATTTCAGCTTTTAAATTGTTTGTAAAAAGTAGGTTTATCTTAGAATTTGCTGTTTTCCAAACCTCTAGTTTCCCACCTCACATTTAAACACAGTGTTTTAAATAATTTCTTTTACTGCTTCTTCTAAAAGTTTTCCTAAACATGTTTTCACTGATTAAATGGCTAAAGTAACCACTGGCTTAAATGTTCTCAAAATAATTATACACCTATCATATCTATAGGTCACCAATAATAAGTTCTGTATGTATCTCTGAGTCTTCGTTCAGCTCAGTTAATTGGGGTTTGGAAAATGTTATTTTCTCCTGTCAGGATACTCTGACTTGAGTAATTACTGGTACAATTTCCACTCTAATATCACCAACCTCATTATAAGCAATAATAAAGCCTCACAATAGCCTGCTGAAATAAAATATTATCTTTGTTGAGTAGCATATGAGACATTATTTTCAAACAATGTCTTAATCACCTGCCTGTTACCACTGGAGAGGCAAAGATTATCCTGAATAGCTATGATATCTCAGTAGCACTAAAACCAGACAAACATTGTTTATGACATCCTAACTCATTTGCAAAACATTTTTAGAAATTTTGCTGAAATTTGTCTTGAGACATTACTGTGACATGGTTGACTAGAACTTTCTTACATAAAGCAATTTAAACCATTTCTGTGACTGTATTATCTTGCAATATAACATGACCAAGTAGCTAAAAGTCATGTGGCAGAAAAAAAAAACCAGGCAAACAGCTGCCCTGACTTAGATATATATCTAATTACTAGACTTCTCAGACAGTGCCCTCCAAATAGTTTTAACAGAGACAATTTTCCTCCTTTGGCTCCTGCTCTGCTTAGTTCCAGCCAGAGAAATCTGTTCCTGATCAAAACAAACTCCACCATAGATCACCAGTGGAGTCAAGTAACCACTTCAGGTTTGGCCCAGCTTTTTCATCACGTTCATGCTTATTTCACAAAATTACCAAGTAGCTATTAAAAAGTTCTTCAGCTTGTTTACTTCTTTCTCTCTGGATCTAATTGACTAGATTAACCCCTTTGAATCTCCTACCTGTTTTCAAACCTCACACTCAAAGACCTGGAATCAGAAGTAAAATATCCACCAGGAAGACCAGCACTTTCTGACCCATCCCTCCCAGTTGCAAAGCACTCTCCTGCCTCACAGCAGCTCTCAAGGTGCAGAGTTTATTTCAAAGAAAACCTCAAATCTCTTGCAAAGCTCTAGGGAAAAAGGCCCACAGGTGTATCAGGCTTTGCAGTGTCTGGGTAGGATCTCAGTTTTTGGGAGAGGCTGATACAAGAGCTTATTCTGCTTGTTAAGAAGGAAAGCTTTTCAATCCTGAATAACCCAAATCAAGCAGAACAGGAATTTGCAGCAGTGTCTCCCGCAGGACAGCACCCTTTGTGAAGTTCAGGAAAGTTTTCTGAGGGGCCAGTGTTCTTAGTTGGTGGGGACTTCATAGAAACACACTCTCTGGCATGACTGAGAGCACGGCTTTCCACCAGCTCCAGTTTACAAGGTTTTCAAGGACAGCGAAAATTCATCTCCACATGGGCAACGCACATTGTCTGGAGGAAATTAAAGTCTTCTTAGAAGTGTTTCAAAATGCATGCTGACTTTCCTTAATGTTATAAATTAGTACATCTTGAACTTACATATGTGGCACTTTATTTTCAGCTCTATTTCTCCTGCAGTCATTTTATTTGTAAACCAGCACCTGTAGGAACAAAACATTATTATTTATAACTCAGCTCTCTGTCAAATAAACCAACCTTCTGTCAAATCCCTTACAATACTATGCAACAAAACAGAGCAACTAATGCTGCAAATCTAATTTTGCCTAATAGACCGAGTGCCAAACGAGTTTCTGGTCATGGCTGGTTTTACTTCTCTGTGTAAGCTGCAGCAAGTCACTTGCTCCTTCGGTTTCTTCCCCTCTTCTGTACAAGCCAAAATAAGAAGGCTATTGCACACAGGGCAGAAGTTCAGATTAGAAGTACAAGTAGTCCTGAAATTTTAGAACTGAATTGTCTGAAATGCGGATGCTTTGATCCAGCTACAGAATAAAGCACAGTTCTGCACTGTGATACTCCTAGAAGTGCAAATATCTTGGCTGCATTAGGAATGCTTTCTAGTGGTTGCCGAAGTCTAGGAAATGCTGATTTGCAGAAAATGGTTGGCTTGGGAAGTCATTCCTCCAAGGCAGAAATGAAAAAGTAGCCAATGATCACAATGTGAGCAGCCAGGATTCAGAAATGTTCTGGATGAGCACTGGACTGAATTGACTGTCCAGCCTGGGCACGGTTGGCATGTCAGTTGGTTTGATGGTCTCCTCTTCTGACCAAATCTCACTTTTCACCTGACAAACTGGAAAGTATTTCTCAAAAGTAGAATGTTCCCCCAAAAATCACAACTAGCAGAATCTGGAACTGCTTATTGTCTCATATAAATGACACCAACTGCACAATTTTCTCTATTTTGTAAACTACCCTGAAATGCTTCTGAAAGCAGGACACATGGTAGTTAATTCCGGTAAATACACAAAGTCCAGAATAAAATTTTGTAGTAAATTGTCTGGCGTAGTCAGGCTGTATCCAGGCAGGCTCACTATCTTGGAGTCTTTATATTTAATTCTCTGTGTAGAATAAAGAAAATGAAGACAAAACTGATTCCTTCTTCCTATGGAAATGCGACTACTTTCTAAAGCAAAACTACTTAAATCAGCATGCTTTTCTCTGCAAACCTTTCTGCTCTATTACTTGAATACAAATTCCAGTTGTCTTGGAATGCTAACGTCTCTTAATGAAACTGAAGTTGACAGTGACATTTCAGGGAATGCTCATGTAGATTTTATTATCACAAAGAGTAAGAACAAAACACAACCTCTCAGCCTAAATATGGATAATGTCAAATAACCTAGAAGAGAAACGTGCTGTTACTGAAAGCAGGGAGTTAAAACAGGAGCTTTACTGTAAGTCATTTATTATGCAGAGGTTATTGATTAGCAGAGTCCAACTGTGATTTGTTCAACCTATAATAAAACTTTACCCTAAAGTAATAGGAGCCCCTTGTGCTATAGCTGGAGCCAATAGCATTGGGCCCCTGTACTGTGAAGAATTTCAGGGAAAAAAAATGTTAAGCGAGTTTCTGAAAAGCAAACTCAGCCTGGTTTTCTTTCTCTAAATCTACTTAATATTTCACTCTGAAATCCTTGGCTAAATGGAAATAATTTTATTCCAGTTCCTCTGCTACAATGTATTAGTATTACCCCAATAGTGGTAATTGGCTTTGGCAGCCTTATTACACCTTAGGCAATCTTGTAAAAAAGACAAAACTCAGAGATGGGTGGAATTGAAATAATTAAAAATTGCAATCATAAAAAATTGGATTTCTGTGTATTTAACTAAGTGTGCTTTTTATTACCTAAGTCACTGAGCTCTAAATTACTGGAAAAATCCCCAAAATTTCCAAGTTAAGCAAACATGACAAACTAAGCATATCAAGTATTACTTCTTATTGCGTTTTTTTTTTTTTCTTTCTTTCTTTTTTTTTTTTTTTTTTTCTGGCCAGAGTACTGGAAGTCACTGACTGCTGAATCAGTTTCTATCACATTATCTAAAGTAAAGCTTTCCCTCATTCTAGTCATCACAAATGCAAAAACTTAAAATAGATTGCTAAGAAATTGCCAGTATAAGATATATTTGTCACACTCACTGTCTAATTTCACAATGACCCACAGTGACGTAGTGCTGTTGGATTACCATAAAACATTAGAAAAAGATCTCATTAGTTCATTATAAAGAAGGGGGAACTTTTAGATAATAACAACAAAGCAGCTTTTTCTTTCAAAATAGTAAAATATTCTTTTGAGAAACTGTTATAAATACCTGCAATTTAAATTCATGTAATTCCTCCCTGATTGACTGTAATGAGTCTCCATTTATCTTGTAAACTGAATATTTAATCAACGTGTTCAAAATGACATCAGATTATTACAGTGTTCTGTAATGTCTAAAACAAAAAGTTATTAACTGGCTGATTTGCAAGCCTGAAGGGACTTCAGACTCTGTATTAAAAAATACATTATTTATATTTCAGGATTATGGAACTGGCTTCATTTGGCTCTCGGTGGCTTATAAAACAAGGTGCTTGTCATTAAAATTTCCACCACTGATCACTGATGGTTTCCAGCAGAATTCAGCTGGAGAAGGTGAAATCCGCAGAAACACAGCTTATCAAATTTTAAGAGATGAATGCAAAAAAGCCTGTGTGCTTCTTGTGAGATTCGGGGGGGATTTGGGCATGCAAATCATAAAATCTGATCCTGGGAAACTCTGGTTCACCTGGCACCTTAGTCCTGCGAGGTACGCACCCTCACCATTCTGTTCTGATGTTCCCCAGGCACTCGGAGATGTGCTGCTGAGGGTGGTCCATGTGGGTGAGGAGGAGGAGGAGTTCAGCACCCAATGCACTCCTGCCTGGTCAGGTTACTCCTTCACCTACCAGTCCTTGGGGCAGCCTCCTAAGAGCCCACATCACTTACACCAACGGGATGACATTGCTCACAAAAGATAACAGCCATCGTGTCTAACACAGAGCTGAGAGTGCCGGTGCTGTTTGTGTGCAGGATCCACTGGCAGGTGAAGTAGTGGTCCCGGCCACAGGAGAGGAGGTCCCCTGTGCTCTCCCCTTGGCAGGGTAAAACAGGGACAAAGACGTCTTCTTCCCCACTGAGCATCCAAACCACCAGACTGGGGGGCTGTTTTGCACAGGGCCTCCGCCAAGTCTCTCCTTGTGAAGGTGTGAAGAAAACTGGCAGTAATTGCTTAAAGCGGGGAGAAACCCTGGGTTCTCATCTTTGCTACAAAACTTGTGTATCTTCTCCAGAGGCCGTCTGTAGCAGCAGAAACCTCTCCTGGGTAACTGGAAGACTGTGAGTGTGCCATATGACCCAGCAATGTGCATTTACACTAACCGGCACTACCTGGGCTCCTGCCGGGAATGCCATAACAGGTTTAACCCAAAAGGCTTAGGAAGGGCTGCCCCAGAGCAGCTGGGCATGCCCCCTTGCCACCATGGGAAGGAGCCGGATTTAAGACTCAGTCTAAAGATTTAGTACTGTTGTGGTTTAGGCTCAGCCCATTGCTTCCCCCTGGTGGGATGGGGAGAAGGAAATATAGCAAAAGGCTTTGGGTCAAGATAAAGACAGGGAGGGATCACTCACCAATTGCTGTCACGGACAAAACAGACTCAACTTGGGAAAATTAGTTTAATTTATTACCAATCAAATCACAGTAGGATAATGAGAAATAAAACCCCCTCCCCCCACTCCTCCCTTCTTCCCAGGCTCAACTTCACTCCCAATTTTCCCTACCTCCTCCCCAGCAGCAGCACAGGGGGGCAGGCGATGGGAGTTGCAGTCAGTTCATCACACACTGTCTCCGCCACTCCTTCCGTCTCAGGGGAGGACTCCTCACACTCTTGCCCTGCTCCAGTGTGGGGTTCCTCCCATGGGAGTCAGTCCTCCACGAACTTCTCCAATGTGAATCCTTCCCATGGGCTGCAGTTCTTCACAAACTGCTCCAACATGGGTCACTCCCACGGGCTGCAGTCCTTCAGGAGCAGACTGCTCCAGCGTGGGTCCCCCACGGGGTCGCAAGTCCTGCCAGCAAACCCGCTCCAGTGTGGGGTCATTTCCCCACGGGTCCTGCCAGGAGCCTGCTCCAGTGTGGGCTTCCCACGGGGTCACAGTCTCCTTCAGGGGTATTTACTTGCTCTTGTGTGGGGTCCTCCCTGGGCTGCAGGTGGGTATCTGTTCCACCACAGACCTCCCTGGGCTGCAGGGGCACAGCCTGCCTCACCGTGGTCTTCACCACGGACTGCAGGGGAATCTCTGCTCCGGCACTTGGAGCACCTCCTCCTCCTCCTGCTTCACTGACCTTGGAGTCTTCAGAGTTGTTGCTCTCACATATTCTCACTCCTCACTCTGCTGCAGGTTACCCAGCAGGTTGTTTTCCCTTCTTAAATATGTTATCCCAGAGGCGCTACAACCACCGGTGACGGGCTCGGCCTTGGCCAGTGATGGGTCCACCTTGGAGCCAGATGGCACTGGCTCCATCAGAGGAAGCTTCCATCCATAGGGGAAGCTTCTGGCAGCTTCTTGCAGGAGCCACCCCTGTAGCCCCACTGCTACCAAAACTTTGCAGTGTTCTATACTTCCCACCATGTAAGTACAATGAGCTCAGCTGCTAAGACAAGGGTTTCAATTCTGCTGTAGGGACCAGATGTTCTAATTGCCTCCAAAAGCCATGATATTTTTAAGTATTTTGACATTAATTACTTGGCCAGGGCTAGGAAGGAAGAAATGCCTATCTCCAGATAGCAAGTGTATGTAAGTCCTACTTAATTTGTGTGGGACTTCAAACTGTCATCAGATTCCAAGTTGAATTTCACTCACAGGGGGATAGTGGCAGAGATAAGTAAAAAACCAGATATTTCAATTTCCCTGTTCTCCCATCTGCCCGGACAGCCCAGGCTATCCACACCATATTTCTGTTTAAGTAATTATGGAGGCCCCAGACTGTTAACTGATTTAATGAATATCCATTATTTTCCATCTTTTTTAATTAATTTTTTGAGACATTGTTCTTGGTCAGGTGTGAGTGTGACAGCAAGCCTGTTAATCAGCCAGACATGCCAAAAAACAGGTGCCAAAGGGATAACAAATAAAGGATTCAAAGCTATCTATCAATGTGACTGCCTTCCTCCAGAGCTTCAGTGATCCTTGCAGTCAGAACCTCTCAAAACAGTAATAGAGGGGGGGAAGAAGGGGAAAAAAATAGGTATTTATTTTGAGTGCATTTTGTCCATGAGATTTAAGATATTCTTCTGTGCTACAATATCCGTGCCTTCATGAATGGTTTGGTTTCTCTGTGAGATCAGAGAGGGTGGTCCGTTCATCCCTCAAGTCACTGAGGACAATTAATGGAATTGAAAATATGAGGCACTAGAAATTAGAGGGTCATTTGTGTCCCAGAGCTATTTTGTTACAGTGATCATCCTGCAGCAGGCTTCAGAAATTACAAGCTGCTCACTGAATCCCACGGGAACCATGAGACTGAAATCTATTCAGATATCCAGGGGCTGGGGGACAAATAAGGCAGAGCCAGCTGTTGTGTATAAAATGACTACCTCAGTAGGATATCGGCACCGTACGCCCCAAACGTCTGAGATCCCTGGAGACAAAAAAGTGTTTCCCACTTCACACATCAGTTAGCCAGCCTCCTGGCTAATAAACCCTTGACAAATGCATGCCCTAGGCATTCGGCAAATACCTGCAAAACGGGGTTTGTGAGGAGGGACAGTCCCTGCACAATATACTTCTGAACACAACCTGCAACACCTGGCACTGGGAACTGATAGCGCCAAGTCATCTGGACACACGTAGCCTTCACGAGCACAACCTAATGTATGAAACCTTGGTAAGGAAGATTGATCTGTGGAAGCCTGATGGGCTAAAATGACAGCACTCAGGAGATGTGACAGCTCTTCCAGCCTCTGCTGAAAGTATGCACAGCTGCTCCACCCTCAGCTGAGCACTTTGGGAAGACAGAAGCCTCTCTCCGAAGCTGACAGTAGCAAGTTTTACTCAACAATACTAAACAGAAGTAAGTGATCTAATGACGGGTACCTGCTGGGATACATCACACTTGTTTATAGAGATTGTAATTATTACAGGGTAACTGCTGTGCTTTTAGTTCTTGCTAGTTTTGTTTTAGCTCATCTTCTCTGATTTCCATGCAGGGCACGGGTCCCTAACGCAAACAGTTGTGTGAATTATAGAAAAACCTCAGATGAACAGTCTGTTTTCTGGTAAGGGAGGCTGTACTCAGAAAAGTATTTCTTACAGACAGCACCATGGTATTCTTCAGCTTGCTTAAGAACTTTCTACCACCTGCTTAAGAATTTTCTTATCAAGTATCGGCATTTTAGCTTCTTTTTTATAAAAAGATTACTGAAACATCAGTCCTTCAAACTGAATACTGTGTCTGAACACCAGTGCTGTGCTTTTCATGATGAATATCTTGATAGGGTCCATACCACCAATCTGTTGGCACAGTTGGGTTTGGCTGCTCTTGACTTCTATCTAATCCTTGTCCAATCTGTGATGCTTCAGTGTACTTTGGGGTAAGGAATAAGGAAGATCACAGCACACAAATATAAAATAAACTGCCCATCTCCCACATCAGGTCTCACTTAGCCTGTATACTAAAGCTCTTATTCTCTAAATCACAAGAAATTGAAATCCCTTCTAAAATGAATTATTTGTATCAACTCTGGGTGATCTACAGCAACTCTGTGGAGCAGGGAATACTTATGCAGAGGAAGGGGAGGTGTGCAGTAAGCCTTGTGAAGGCAGCCGCCTGAGCAGCAAGACAGTGTGAATTTAGTATAAATACAACATTCCTCATCACTGATTGCTCCATTCCTGGGAAAGCAACTTGCAAAGTCCTGCCATTTTCCCTTTGCATCATCAGTACCACCATCAGGTAGCAATAATACTGTTAGCAGTGCCATTATCCTTCTATGGCCTTGGCTTACTGGTGCTCAGAGCCAGACGCAAACAGACCACAGCTGCCTGAAGCCCGACCACACCAAAACTGAGGTGCCCAAATTCACAAAGCCATCCCTGTGAAGATCCCCCTTCCCCCTTGTAAAAGCCAGCACCCGCTGCTCTGCTGCTGTAAGCAACCAGGCTGTCCACATTTGTGGGAGCTGACTCGCAGTGGACTGACGTCACCGCAGCCCTGCTGAAACACTTTTCCTTACGAGGGGCTGCGGCTGGGGCCAGCAGCACAGCCGCTGAGGGTGCAGAGTGGGGACACGAGAGAGACCTGTGCCACCTCCATCTCAGCCCCCAAAGACAGCGCTGCCTAACAGCTGGGCAACGGCAACCCCGTCGCTGCCCCCGCTGCAAACAGGCGCGGTGAGGAGATGTCCCCTCTGCTTCTCCCACCTCCTGCTCCTGGCGGCAGTGGCGTATCAGCTGGCTGCTGGAAGGAAGAGACAGATGTTGCCTTAAGCACAGCGTACTTGTGCATTGATTGCTACCTAAAAAAACAGAGTAGAAGCTGCTTCTTCCAATCTTGTATTTGTCCACCACCATGAACTTGGCTGGAGCTTGGCTCCCGCGCAGCCAAGAAATGCTCAGTGCAGGCCAGGAAGAGAGTGAGAGAACAAGAGAAAGAAAAGAACCTGTCTATAGTCTAGAAAGAGGGGCTGTCCTTGGAAAGGGGACAGACAGCCCCTGCTCTAACCAACACACCAAGCAATGCTTGTGCATTTTGCATGAGAGAGCACATGGACAAAGCGTATAAACAAACTAAGTCTCCTTGTGGAGTTGACTGGTGTTTTAAAGCGCCAAGACTGCACAAACAACCCCCTTGCTGGGATTCAGATAATTTATTTAATGATGCAGAAATGAATATAGCCCCCATCCTTCCCAGGCTGCCCTGTATCTTCAGGGCTGACAGATTTTGTTTTGCTTAAGGAAGTGAGTGACACTTTTCAGAACTGAAGTGAATGTTAAGTCTCCCAATATACCTTTGTTTACCTCATACTTAATTTGTGTTAATCCAGCTCTTGAAATTATATACATTCTGATGGAAAGCAATTGCCAAGGCTGGCAACTGGCTGTGAGCCATTGCTAGAGAGAACACAAAGGGCTGCACATGATCTTTGGTCTGAACAGGTGCTACCATTCGTTCATCATGGTTGCCCACATCCAGACATAGCCCTTAAAGCATCCCTTAAATGTATCACTTAAAACTTTATAGTGTCTTGGCATTTCTCTGCATTAAAAAAAATTAGTCAATAGCTTTCAAAAGACGTTTGTATCTTCCTAGAACCTAGGCAGAGGGGACTGTCAAAAACCAAGCAATGGTAGTCATATACAGTGGTTTATTGCTACGACTTTAGTTTATTTTAATCATAGATACTACTTTAACTAGTCATAGCAAATTAAAATATTTAATGTGCAATAATTTGGCAAAATAAGAATGTGAGTGTGGCTTTGTTAAGGCAAATGCAGTACCTCAGGTATGTCCCTTTAAACAGGACTTCAGAATCTGTGAGGTCATTTTTAGCCAATCTTAATATTTATCAGTCATTTTTTACTCAGTAGCAGCCTGTTGTTTAGCATGCTGCTGGATTTGCCATGTGTCTCCCTTCCTCTCTCTCATTTCAGATTATGCTAGTTTTTTCTTGAAGTTTTATAACTTATCAGCTCCCTCACATTTCTTGCATTTGAAAACAAGGGTGAAAAATGCATGGAAGCCATACTATCTATGGCAGAGGTTGGTTGTTTCTGACTCTGGCCTGTATCTGCTGACTCTCTCTTTGGCAAGAGTCAGCTTTCCCTTTGAGCCTTACACTGTGAAGGCTGATAGTGTCTGCATCACTTTGTTGTAAAGGACATTTGCAGTCGTTGGCTTGCTTAAATTAATGCATTACACTTGAACTGCAGAGAACTCGTACTCTGTATTTTGTCTCCCTAAGCATTATTTGCCATTATAAAAGAAAATATAATTTATACTGCAATTAAAAATAATCAGACTGTTGATCTGAGCTTCCATTAAGCATATGTCTGTGCAAGAACCAATGCTACCACTGCTTCCAAGTTTGAACTTTTCTCCTAACTGTGAAGAGGACCAAGGAATTAAAACAACTGCAGAAAAACAAGCAAAGCCAACAATCACTCATCTGGAAGTACAGTATGTTGCTGTGGATTACAGGGGATTTTTTTTATACTGCACCTGCTCATCCCAGGTGGCAATATTTACAGTGAGATTTTGAGAAGTCTATTGTTCTAATTAAGTACTGTGTTCATAGCCAAACTGGTGACTGAAAAGCACCAAGCAAGATGTTCGTGAGATGGTCTGATGGTAGTTACCAACCCTTGTTTATACTTCCCTTGCTGTTGATTAGCTTAACAGGGCAGGATATGGCACTGCAGTGTAAGAACTTTGAAAGGAAAAGGAGAACAAGGGACTTCATCAAAGGAAAGAAAAATCCAAACCATTAAAAAAAAAAAAAAAAAAAAAATCACAATTTTGAGGTCTTGCTTCTTTAAAAAAAAAAAAAAAAAAATCACCTTCACCTTCTAATGGGAATTCTAAATTAATGTTCATTCTAAGTTTTTTGCACTCTCTGTAGTCTACCCAAAACCTGTGCACCATCCAAATACTATCTGAAAGAGCTGGAGAGAAAGTTTTAAAAAAGTACCCGAGCCTTGGACTGCCCCTTTGCAGAGAAATGCGTTTCTCCCAACAAGTAGTTGTTTTCCTTAGGCTAAGTCAATTTTTGTAATTAGAAGGAAAAAAATATTAGTGATCTCAAAAAGATTCCACAAAATAAAAGTACATTCTAGTATTTTCAAGCATTTCAGTTAGGTCTCCCTGCTTTTTCTTGCTTAGATGAAGACAGCAGAACCAGGGGAATGAAGAACTGTGATTCTTCTGGTCATGTTCAACATGAACTGAACATGCCATGGCTACCGTAAAAACACTAGATCTGATTAACATTAGTATACTAATATAGTATTAGTATACAGAACTATATTCATCCTCTTGGGAAGGAAGACATATTTTAAAAAAGCAGCCCTTGCTCTACTGAAATACAGATATAATAGAGGGCAGATCTAATTTCTTAGCTGTTAAAAAAAATAAATATCTGAGCTTCTAAAGAAAGGACTAAAAAAAACTGACAGCATTCTGGAATGGCAAGGTAACAGAACCTTAAATGAAAGGTGGTAGAGAAACAGGGACAGTCAAAAAGAGAGTAAATGTGAAAGTTTCTAAACTCCAAAAAACGTAACAAATTTGTTCCTAATACTCCATTTCAGATTTTCACAGTAATATTCTTCTAACAGATGGCTCCTTGATCCATAATTGTCTTTCTCTGCAAGACAATTTGAGACACATCAACACAGCACTGTGTAGAGGATGTCATACGAATTCGGTCCCCTTTGGAAACATCCAACTTTGTGGCATGTTATTTATTATTATGAAAGAAAGATGCACTACTGTTAACATTTGTACTTTTCACTGTAAATCCTGTAGTATTTAATGTTTCACATATAAAAAGTTGTGTCTTGGGATAAAGTGATTATGTGACAATCTCATTTTTAAATAATAATGCAGACACTCACTTGTGTGGTTATTCTAAATGTTCAAATACAATGAAAAATTAATAACAACATATTTCTAGGGCCTAAAGTTTTCCTATACTAGCAAGTAAGTTCTAAGATTGGTTGCTCTTCAAGACTTAGGGAGCTACTGCAGCAAAATCAATTGAAGACTACATAAGGCTACAAATATATCCTTCCTGTGGTCCTTTAGGCAGAAGTGCCAAAACCTGGTGAACTCAGTGAATGAAACTACGTTGTTATGCAAAAGTTGTCATTTTTGGTCCACCATGATTGCTGAGTGAGGAAGGGCTTAACAACTTGGAGGACATGGCCTCTGTTCAGCATTTGCAGAGAGCAAATTTACACAAAGCAGTGGGTATTATGTCTGGGAAAGGACCTCCAGACAGGTCTCCAAGCTCTTTTTGTTTAGAATATTTTCTTCTCAAGAAATTGTCATGTCATCTCAGAGAGACAACCATCCTTTCAAAACAAACAATGACTTAATTTCCCTGACTCACTGGCAAAAACCAAAAGTGGCAGACTTAACTGCAAGTGAAACTAAGAATTCACAGTTCTCTTTTAAACATTGATTCAAACTATAAGGAAGCCAAAAAGTCCAGGCAAAGCTCTAAATCAGATTCTGATCCCATCAATATTGGAGCCCAACTCAGTATTTCATCCTATGTAGCTGATACTACAACATGGACCGTTCTCCTTTAATGGGAAAAGCAGCATGTTTTCCAGCAGAAATCTTCACAGCCTGCTTGCGATACGGACAGGGCCTTTTAGTATTGTCAAGTCAAGACTGCTTTCCAAGGTATAAAGTTCAAGGGTTTGGTTTCTGTTGCTGTTTAAGAAGTTTTTCAAACTCTTATGGCTTCATTTGTGATCTTGGACCTGTGAAGGATAATAGGTTGGGAGTGTATCACTGCAGACAGACAACTCCTCAGTTCCAAGCTTCAAGTCAGCCTGCATTGGGTCGGATTCACCACTCAGAGCCGTGCAGTTTCTCAGCTGCAGTTCTTTGGTGAAGCAGAATTCAATCTGACCAATTGTTTGTGCTTTTTCACCCTAGAAACATAAGAGATGAGACCAGCTTGATGGGGAGAATAAATAAATAAATCAATTCTTCAGATATATTGCCTTACCTATAGAATACAGTAGTGTCTACTTGTATATCTGCCACTTGAAAAATGTGAAGGAGACAGGTACCAGAGGCATCCACTCTCAACAGCTTATAGCACATACTTGTCTTTAAGGAGCAAGCAGACAAGGAAATGCATTCCAAGAACATAATTCAGTAACAACTTGGAGAATCTGACTAATTAGTAAGTCTCATTATGAAATGCTGTGACAGAGACTATTTTACCATTTACCAAATCTGCACAGTACACAAAAGCTGTTCACCTTAATGATGAGCTCTGGCTGAAGTTTGTGAATATTGAAGGGTGTGTGTGACCCGAAAGCCACCTTTCACCAACTCTTTTGTAGCAGGATGGGAATTGAGGCAAAGGAAATTCTCCAAAGAGGAGAAAAAAATACAGATGCGAGCTGTCAAAAGTAGTGGAAATGTCATTTCTGGACTACAGAACAGACTAGGAAGAAAAGTATTGACCACAAGTAAGGCAAGCAGGCATGGAAGCCTTTCATGTGGGGAAGAAGATTATGCGAAAATCCCCCAGAATGCTCAGGCATGACAAAATGCATGTGGAAAAAAACTGGTTTTGAAACCACTAAGCAGGACAAAGACAAAAGTAACCGTGGTGGTGGGTTTTTTTGTTATTGTTGGTTTGGGTTTTTTTTTGGTTGTGATTTTTTGGGGGTTTTTTTAGGTTTCTTGTTGTGTTTGTGCAGGGGTTTTTTGGGGGTGGGGGGCTGGGGAGTGGGTGGGGTGCTTTTGTTTTTAAAGAAACCTAAGAATACAGCAGGTGTGTAATATGTTTTAAGAATGGAAGTACCCCTGTAAGGCACTTCAGGCATTGACATGGCTGGAACCTTGAAAAGGGCAACATTTAAGTAACTGGGGTGTACTTTCTCCTTTCCATTACCCATTAGCTTCAGCTGATAAACACAGGAGACTCTAGCTGTAAATTGCTTTCACATAATTTGAGCAGTATCCCAACTGTACTAAAAGCAATGGCAGACCTACAATGAACAGAGCTAGAAACTGAGATTTGTGTTAGCTCTGTATTTCTTCAGAATCAAGCGGTGGGTGAGTGCGCAACCCACATTCAACTCATAGTCCTCTGTTGCTTAAAGTAATGTAAAAATACATTTTAAAAATAATTGTAACCTAGAATTCTTTTTCACATGAAGAAACATCTGAGTATAAAAATCTCAGAGCACTACTAAAGCAAATGAGCTGACAACACACAAGCTATTAAACTCCAACAGTAACAGTATCTTGGCAAGTTTTCATAAAATTGTCGTCTGTGTATGGGCAATAACTCTGTCAAGTGTTTTGTAGTAAGCCACTTTTATCAAGCTGAGATAATAAAGAACCACTTGTAAGTGTGAAAGCTATCTCGTAGGTTTGGTTTTCTGTTTTCTTTTTGAATAAAAGTGGAGTAACCTAGCTCAACAAGGAAAGAAACAGCTATGCAGCCTGCCCATGTAGTTGTCCATATTACTATTTTGCTCCTTCAAAGGCATTTTTGGTTCAAGACACGATAACTTGTATTTTACACTATAACACACTGTTTCTGTGTACCACATTCTCTACTGCATGGTGATTCACAGTACAATCATTGGCAAGGAAAAGCAGAAAGAAATGGAAATTTTAGACACTGTTGGCTCAGAAGGAAAGACTACAATCATCCTGAACCACAGTGAAGCTCAAAATGCCTTTTTATACCTCTTCAGATTTTGAGAGCAACCTCAGAGACAAGCCCCTGAGCTTCTTTATTTCTGAAGGATTCTGTCCACTGAATAACTTCATGCAGAACACACAAGCCATGCCCAGCGAAGGGAAGACTGCTGTTGACAGGCAATACACTTGTCAAGGCCAACAGTCACTGGCTCCATTCAGCTTACTCTTGCTGGGTCTAGTAATTTGCTATATGACAATTAAGCTTTAGCAGAAGGAATGGAAAGTACTCAGCTACAGCAATACCTCTAGTGTGGTGGTTACAGCATTCATGAAACAGATTAAGGTTCAAATCTTTCAGGATAAGGAGACCTTTAAAACCCAGTGCTCCCACTTTCTGGGTAATTATACTAACTGCAAAGTTATTGGGTAAAGAATGGACACTGCCTCCACTAATGGTATTTCTGCATTAAGAAAAGGCTGTGGCAACAGTAACATAAGCTGGACTTGGTGCCAGTGTGTAAGCAATGTTTTTATTAGCTCAACTTCAAGAACTGAGCAACATGTAATCTGCAAAGATCTGGATACGCAAGGAACACCCAGACCTGAGTTTCACCATGCTGAAGATTTTTCACTGTATTTTTGTTTTTTGATAAAAAGTGCTCTTTTGTTTGTTTGTTTTTCAGTTTTGGGGAGTTTGGGAAGTATGTGTTTGTTTGGAGTTTTTACCTCTTCTGGAGGAAGACATTGGATCTTTGGCGTTACACCATAAAATCTCGTAAGGGCTTCCTTTATGGCAGTCATCTGAAAAATTAAAAAGCTTATATAAATTAAGTCACTAGCACATCTTCCAACAGCTCCCACACTTCTTAAGTTCACAAAAACTTTTAGATAAAACACAACCTTAAAGAACTATACAATTAAAAAAAGATCACTTATTCTCTAGAAATTACTTGACTGCTGCTGAAAAGTACATGCACCTGATTTTGTTTTATAAAAGACTGCCTCTTACCTGGTAATATGAACTGCTCGGCTTTATCCCAGCTTTCAGGAGACAACTGAAACAAAGATAAAACATTTTTCCATGGTTCCTGTATGCAAACGTAACTTTATAATCGTTAGCTAAACAGATAATCTTATGAGAACTTGTCAAGCATTACAGCAATGGGGAGCAAGGGAAAATTGTCTTCCATCCTCTACCAGGCCTAGGAAGGCTTCCCCTCTTCTGAAAGGCCTCCTCCCAACTCAACAGGGTGAGAAAAAACTCTTTCCACCACCTTAAGCTGAAGAGCTGGGAGAGCTGAGTCTTCAGACACAGCTAGGGGGAAAGGGCAATATTACTGTTGTTTGTGGGACCTTCAGGATGCTCTACTGAGTGCCAGGTAGGGCATGCAGTTTAATTGCTTCCTTTCCCCTGCCTTGAGCCATACCCCTGCGCTCTGGGCACCAGGAGGGGATGAAGGCAGACTTGTGAGGTGGTTCTAGGCATCCTCATGTTCTAACACAGGGTGGGCTTGCTGGGGTGGAAGGTGCACAGCACACAGAGAGAGACATGGTGTGTGGATCTGGATCAACGTCAGGGCAGACACATTTCCTAACAAATAGGTTTTTGAAGAGGAAAGGTTGTTTGCCTAAAAGAAACTAAGTAAAACTCAAGAACCTCTAGACTATATACCCCTTCCTTTAGATTCAGTCCTTAGAGAAGTCCACACTTCCAAGCTGACAGCAAGATTCAGGACTCAAGAGGTCCCAAGTCTTTTAAGTCCCAGCTTCTTCCATAAGGAGTGGGAATGTTCAGCATCTTGCAGGATTTAATCCATGAGTGTGGATAATGCTCAACCCTTCAAAGGTCAGGTCCTGCACAGGGGACATTTAACCCAGTTGACTAGAGACCTACCTGTTTGTCATTGGCTTTTGACTCTGGATATAAGGAAGCCAATAAAATAGATGATGTTCTGTCTTTCTAACAGGAGCCTGCATAATGTCCTCTTATTAATAATTTCCTTTTGGGAAACAATCTTTTAATCATTAACACTGCTTTTTCTCACTCAAGTATAAATGAAGTACAACGAGAACATTAGCAGTCTTTATCCTTTTCAATAAAGATTAAATTAATTATGTTCATTTTTACAATGGAGAATATGCTCTGAGCAATTAATTTCAGTATGTTTCAGTCTCTATTCTTTTTCAGTGTTACACATGCTGATATAGAGTCACATAATTGGTCACTGTGCCATCTGTAACATATTTTAGTCACACCATCGCAGCTACTCAGGCAATTGACTTATTAGACATTATTAATTTTAACACTACATATGACATGCTCTTAAGCACTGTGTCTAGGAAAACCTGATTCAGTTTTACAAGACACTTACAAAAATAAGAGGTGGGGTGGGAGAAAGACATATTTCCTTTGTGCACATGCAAAGCAAATGAGACTTTGTTAGGAGATTGCTTGGACAAAATACTGAAAGAACATGAACAGGATTTTTTTTTTTTTTTTTAAGATATGTTTCCAGGTAAAGAAGAACTTATTTCCTCTGTCAGATACCTTCACCTTATACAGAGAGACAATTCATGGTCAACAAATCAGAGTCAAACATTCTCCCACCCATACCATACTGATTAAGAAAGGACTCTGGCCTTCTGGCATTCACCTGCAGCCAGAACACGTACATACAGCACTTGGACAAGCCACAACATTCCCATTAAGATTTTGTATCCGGAACGGCCCGTGCTTTGGAACCACGAGCCCCTAGGACAAAGCAAGAGTGTCACAACGGGGTTGTTTCAGAGGACAGCAGAGGGCTGCCTGCAGCAACCACACATGGCCCTTCAAGACACCCTCTCTTGCTGTCACCTCTCAGCCTCTTCCCGGGATGTTCTGAACAATTTTGCCTGCAGCTTGTCCTTTCCTCTGAGCAGAGCACTGTCTTTTCTAAGAACAAGTGTCCGGGCCTCAGTATGACTTAGAAGTTTGGGGGGTTTTGTCACTTGATTTAGAAGTTTACAGGCACCATAGTTTTTGGTAGCGAGATACAGCCAATACAGCTTCTCAAAATTTACTGGCTCATATTGTCTAAAATGATGCTGTGAAGCACACTGTCAGCTTACCAGACTCTGAAGTGACCAGAGACATGCTTCTCAGAGTAGATAACCCTTCTTCTGAACTCCAGTACTAAAATTAATCTACTCTAATACTCATTTCCCTCTGCCATCAGATTTTCAGACTTATTTTTTTAGGTTATGTTGGAAACTTTTAAAAACTGTTTGAAATAAGAAGCAGACCACCAAGTTAATTTACGTACCTGTTAAGATCAACATGCTGGTAGAGTTCTAAGGCTTTACCAAAGTATTTCCTCTGAGAGTTAAGGACCTGAAGCGTGGCTGCACAAGTGCCATGTTTCTCCCACTCATGTTTCCTATAGGAAGATAGAAAAATATAAGTTTTATAAAACATTATTTGCAGATATATGTGCTGCACAAGCTAGCCAATATGTATCTGAAAGGCTACATGCATGAAGTAGGACACTGCATTCAAAAAGTACTGCATGTGTAAAAAACAAAATCAAGAAAGATCACTCCCACCATTTCAATTACAGAAACATCTGTATGTTTTTATTAGAATCATTTACCAATATATTTTGGTCCTAACAGGAGAGTAAGGAAGAAGCCCAACAAGTTCCTCATTATGGCTTGTAACATCAGACTAAGAAAAAACTCTTTCAGACAATAAGTTGCATTAAAAATATATAAATGAGTTGAACAATTGGCATCTGCAAGATAGAGACTTTTCAAGTTAATATAAGAGCTGTAGAAAATAAAGGAGAGGATGATCTAATGGTTTGGATATTATTATGGACCTGGGACATTCAGAATCAGTATTCTGTTTTCCTATAAATTATGTATATGAATTTGTGCGGAAGTCATTTATAGTTCAGCCCTTCAACTGTTATCCCACCAAAGGGATAACACTCTTCTCCTCCCCACTATCAGCTGTCTTTTTAAGACTGGACAGAGCAAAGTGAGGAGATAAGATGGATACTGATGTGGAATAAACCATTACTTCATTTCAAAGCTGAATAAGAGAACTTTGTGTCAAAAGAGCATGAAAAAACCTTATCAAGTCAAAAGCGCTGTTCAGGTGATTCTTTAGATTAAGTTAGCCCAAACAGTTTGGGTGCTTGGTTTTTTCAGCTGTCTCCTTTGAATCAGCTTGTTTTTGAAATAATTAAATGAAGCAATTTATGTAGTAAGTATGTATCATGCTCTTATGATACAAATGTCTCTTGGTGTATTACAGAGAGATGTTTGGAGGTTAGATTGGTAAGAATTTGCCTAGAAAATGAGTATTTCTAAACTTTGTATAAGTTTTAATGGAGTCCTTTATGTTAAATACATTTTCAAAGCACTACAAATATTTCAGAACTAAATAGACTAACCCTTATTTTAGGTGGAACAGTAAAACTACACAAGCTGCTAAGACAAGGCTGTTGCCTCAACTTTTACTTTGGCCTATGGCAGTATTTTCACAGGGCTGCTCTCAAGTCCTGTTTCTATTCCACCATCAAGTCTTCTAATACCATGGAACAGAGTCCAAAAGAAAGCAATTCTTGCAATTTTATGACAAACTGAAATAGGACAAAAAAATGATGCAAAGCTCAAAATATATTTCTATCAATCCTAAAGTCTACTGAAAGACTAAACAGTGTGATCTTTAACAAGGCCACCTGTGGATTTAAGGGGCTGGGGGATGGTTCGTTTTTTTTTTTTTCTTCTTTCTTTTCAAATTTTCATGAGCCACTCGTATTAAGTATGTATCAGTTCAACAGATGTACACAAAAAGTTATCTAATCACAAATTTCTGCCACTACCATAGCATTCTCTGACCTTATGATGCCATAAGAACCTCATGGAAAAGCAGAGAAGCACAATGAGAACTATTATTGACTTAAAATCCTGCATTTGAATTGTCCATGCATATTAAAAACTTCCGATTTTTCTTAAGGAATTAAAACACTTTAAAAGAAGTTATGTTTGCATCTAGAGAAATTCGTACTCTACCTCGGAACAGAGAATGAATGAAGCAACAATGGCATCAAGAGATTTGAAGTGGGGAGTATGTGCATTACTGGAAGGTTTTCACTATACATTACCAAATTTAGCCTTGTAGAGTTCTCATCTCAGCTGTAACACTCTACTCAACTATATGTCAAGTGAATTGTTTACTGCCTGGAGGAATCCTCTTCATGTGAGCCAAAGAGCAGATTTCCCAACAAGGGGTTTGAAATTACTGATAAGAAAAGACACCACAGTTTTAAAGAAAATGGAAGCTCTTTTAGGGATAAATTTAGCAAGAGATACTGAGCAGTTAGCTTGGACCAGAAGAAGACAGAAGTCAAATCCAGAGGGCTACTGGAACAGCAGTGAACTGGTGGCACGGCTTTGCATGTAGCATGAAAATTTTTCTTCAGAGAATATATGCATGCATGTGTGCAAAGCTAACGGTAAAGTGTTGTGCCTGTCTTTTGAAGGCTTTCAGTAGTACTAGTATTTAAGTGTCCTGCTGTTTCTAGAAAGAAGGCAGAAACAGAGGGACAAAGAACTGATGGTGCTCAAGCAGCATATTATTGCTAACACAGAACTGCTATTGGAGTGGTTGGATCCAGTTCACACTGATCACAGGGCCCAGGCAACAGTCGGGGGGATCACAAGTGAAAATACACAGACCTACCCCCAGACAGTGCCCATGCATCATCAGCTGCAGCAAGCCAAGAACATACCAAGCCCAAGTTTTTTAACCAGTCCTGTGAACTTCCAGAATGGAGAGCTCCTCTAGGGTCACCGCAAAGCAATTACTGAAATTTTAAGATGACAACTCTTGACAGTGTTACTTTATTTTACAGCACAGCCACATGGAAAAAAAAAATGCAGATACAGATAATTCTGACCATTCAGCACAGGCATATGAAATGTCACCTTCACTTCTTCCATTTAAATGCAAACTGAAGAAGTAAGGAAATGAAGGAGCTGCAGGTATCTGGCAATAACATAAAACAATGTGTTTAGAAATCAAACAATTAATGTGTCAATGTTATTTACTGAGACACATTTTCCTTCACCTAGATCACAATAAGACAAGGTAATTCTCCTCGATCCTCAGCTCACAGAAGAGTGGCACGTGGATAGAGAATGTAGATGCCTATATTCATGAAAGTCACTCATCCTTCTGTACCTCTCATACCCATGAGCTAGGCAATAGCACACAGCACATATACTAGCTGCCAGAACTTTGCTGAACAGTTTTTCGTCCCTACAGGACACAAGTACTTTGGCAGGCACACAGGAATGGGTCTTACAGCACTAGATTGCATTCCACTATATAACTTGTGATTCTCTACCATTTTCTCTATGGTGCTGCTAAGAATAAATGTTACAATTGCATACCTCAGCAATAAGTCCTACAGATGAAGTATTAGGGGACTGCAGAAATGCAAAGGAATTACATTGGTACAACTCAGCTGTGTGGAAAAAAAGCTGAACGTCAAAGAGATTTTGCTTCGTGTTATATACAACAAAGGACAGAGTTACCCCCAAGCACAAAGTCATGCAGATGTGACAGTCAGGAGCATATCAGGTGCGTCCAAAGATTACAGACTGACTCATTATTAGGGTAGGAACAAAGAAGGTCTGTAAAGCACAACTGCAACTGCTGCCCACAAAATGTAGATTAGGGACACCCAGCTGTACCATAGGCTAAACACTGATTCCTTCTTCTGTATCATATGTATAAACTAATCCTCAAGGGAATTCTCTTGGTCTGGAAATTTTTATTTGGCCCAAAAAATTATTAATGACTATAAAAGGGATTATTTCAGTTAATAAATTTTGAGGTACAAAGCACACATAACCCTTTGTCCTGTAGTAAGGCATTTTATCCTGTCCAATTCAAACTCTTAGGTGGCAGCTGTCACAGTTCATAAGTTAACAAGGTGAACAGTGATGTGCAATTATCTTTACAGAAACAACCACAGCCATCCTAAAATCACCAGGAAGATTCCTTACCTACCTTTTTAAGCCAGGGCTACAGTTAGAGATAAAGCCAGGAAGAAACATATTACACAATTATAGCAGTCTTGGAAAACCCTGATGACATATGCTAAGATATTAAATATGCATTTTGCTTTTCACTGCTCATGCTCTTTACCTAATTAAGATGCCTTTAGTCTGTAACAACGAAAACTGTGAACAGTCAGTCTTACTTTCAGGTTCTTATTTCTGCTGTATTGGGATTTTTACACTACAGAGATTCTTGATTTTTAATTTTTTTTTTTAAATACAGTATTTTAACTGAAAGGAGCTGTACAACAGGATCTTACTAGCTTTCAGCTGGCTTAAGAGCTTGCATTTACAAAATCTGCAGTTAAAGCTGTCAGTTACAGTGCACTTGTCACCTTACTGAAAAGGAGTAAATTACTCTGTCAATCAAAATATGTGTTATAACCTGACTTTTGTATTGCTTTTATGATATTTGTAATTATATATCCAGGTACTGAAGTAAGTGCTATTTGCTAGCCTTGAACTGAAAGGGAAAAGGTTGATTTTATCTGTTCATACCTCCTACCTACCAAAATATCTCTGTTAGTAAATAAGGACTGGTAGGCACCTGTTTTTATGAACAGGTAGTGGGCAGGGCAGGGAGGTGCTAGATTTATGACACATTTTTCTTATTCTAATTCCAGGAACAGTTTAAGGTGTCATAAACTTGTGGTACCACAAAAAGAAGCAGTCATACTCTCCCTGGCACAGTGCAAGAAAAGGAGTGGAGGGAAGAAAAAGTGAGACCACCACTTTTGACAATTACAATTTAGGTTCCCCTCAGACACTTGTGGAGTGTTCAAGACTCTGAGGACCATCCTTATCCAGCGACTGGTCCATCTGTCAAATCCACGTCTCTCCAATTCAGAGACAAGGATGACATGTGGGACAGTGTCAGATGCTCTGCATAAGTCGAGACAGGTGTCACCAGTTGCTCTTCCCTTACCACCAACACTGTAACCCCATTGTAGAAGGCCACCAAATGCATTGAGCACAATTTGCCCTTAGTGAAACCACATTGCCTGTCACCGTTCACCTCCTTGTCTTCCACATGCACTAGCACAGTTTCCAGGCTCCATGATCTTGCTGGGCACAGAGATGTGACTGACTGGCCTGTAGCTCTCCAGCTCTTCTTTTTTCCCCTTTTTTAAAATGGGGGTTATGCTTCCCCTTTTTCAGTGAGGAGGAACTGCCATGACTTCTCAAATATGATGGATAGCAACTTAGCCACTTCATCTGCCAGTTCTCTCAGGACTCATGGATGCATCTCATCAGGTCCCATGGTCCTGTGCATCTCCAGGTTCCTTATATGGTCTTGAGCTTAATCTTCTCCTACAGTGAGTGGTTCTTCATTCTCCCAGTCATTCTGCATCTTGGGCAGTGTGGCTGGAGCCCTTGCTGGTGAAGACTGAGGCAAAAAAGTAACTGAATACCTCAGTCTTCTCCATACCCTGAGCAACGAGATCTCCTGCTTCCTTCTGGAGAGGGCCCACATTTTTCCTAGTCTTCCTTTTATCACCAACGTACCTATAGAAGCTTTTCTTGTTGCCTTTAATGTCCCTGGACAGATTTAACTCTATCAGGGCTTTGACCTTCCTAACCCATTATCCGGCTGCTCAGCTTCTCTGTATTCCTCCCAGGCTACCTCCCTGTCCTTGCTTCCACCCGCCATATGCTTCCTTTTTCTGTTTGAGCTTGTCCTGGAGCTCTTGTTCATCCATGCAGGCCTCCTGGTGTTCTTACCAGACTTCTCCTTTGTCAGGATGCACCACTTCTGAGTTGGGAAGAGGAAATTCTTGAATATCAATCAGCTTTCTCGGGTCCCTCTTCTCTCCAGGGCTTTATTTCATACTACTTGCCAGGCAGACCCCTGAAGAGGCCAAAGTCTGATCTCCTGAAGTTCAGGGTAGACAAGAGGCTAGGATGATCCAATGCATCCTATTTTTCCATTTCCATGTTTGTGAGAAAGCCCAAAAGATAAGGTATCTCAAGGCCAGCCACACAGTGAAGCCAGCTAGGAAGAGAAGCCTGGAAGCTGCTCTTTCAGTTAGCTGTGGCATCCCAGGAGTGCTACTGCTATTCACATTTAATGTGTCAGCAGCAGCTGTTTCTCCTCCATGGGGACAAAGGGAAGAAACACATTCTTTCTCTCTCTCTAAGTTTCATTTCTCCAAAACCTCTGTCATAGCCCTCTCCAACAGCTGCATTTTGCAGGTGCTCTAACAAGAAAAAAGGTTTATTTTGTAAATGAGACTGACAAGACACACTGCTTTCAGTGGCCTCCCAGATACTGCTTTTCATGTACAACATCACACCTGAAGAATTACTAACTCAGATGGATATTTTTATAATATCCAAAATACAATTAGGTTTTATTGTACTCACCAGAACTGGGTGCGATTCAGAGATGAATGAAGCACATCGGGCCAATACTGTCTCATGTCTGATATAAGATCCTAAAAATATCACAATTAGTAAAGGCAGCTACAGTGTTGAAAAGCTATTTCTTACATCATCTACATATATCGATACATTTTCTAGAACTGAAGCTTCATCTTTCAACATCCCCAACCGAAACATTTATTCTCAAAAAAAGAAAAGGTCTTTTTCCCCAATATTCTGAAAGTGCTGTCATTGGAGGTAACAGACAGGTACAACTATCTAAACATCTGAATGTACGAATACAGACACACTGCCTCAAAGTAGGATCTTCCTTCAGCTGTCCCTGAAGAAGTTCTTCAACCATGCAGCTTTTCACATTTGTTGGCTCAAGCCTCCTATTTCAGTTTACAACACATTTGAATGAAATAAAGATTTGTATTTTTTTGATTAAAAAAAAAAAAAAAAGGACTAACAGAAAAAATGTACTCTGAACTCTTATTTTCTGTGTTCTGGCTTTGCAGTAGAAAATGGAAGACAGAATATGGACTGACTGTAATCTCTTTTTCACAGGTACTTTTTGCCACTGCAGATCCACCACCTATGCTCTCTATAATTTTTTAAGGAGGATGTGGCTGAACCACGTGTCTACAAAATTAAGTAGGAACAGCTGCTAATGATCACGAGCACTGCAACTTCAAGTAGTACCAGAAGCACCTAATGAATTTGTGGAGTCCTTAAAAGAAGTCCATAAAAAAAAGTCTCAGCAAACACTAAGAGTGATACATTGTAAGCTACAGATTTTGCATATAGGATGTGCAAAAGCAATTGCACTCAGCTCTGCTCAGTATGACTGGTTTTGTTTTAAATAATTACCTTGATCTCAGTAACATTGAAATGCCATGTCCTATTACACTCTTCAGTTTTGTCAGGCCTAAGGAAGCAAAATAAAAGTGAAAAAAAGATGTCTCCTAACTCACTAATGTTAACTAACAGCATTCTATTCTATATCATTAGCTTGAATTTTAAATATGCAAGATTATAGCTAGAGATTTTATTTAAAAAAGGAAATAAACCATCAGCATCTACCGTGTTTTAGAAGTAAAAATTCAAGACATTAATTATGGCCAAAACATTTCCCAGAAAGAGGCTCTTTCTTAGGCCCTCCAGTCCCTCTCACTCTGTGCAAAAGTCATACAGGTGGAGTAAGTGATACAGAAAGGTCTTGCACAAGATGTCACTAATGACACTGACCTCCTGAACCACTGCACTAAGCAACGATTCTGCAAGTATCACCAGGACACACACTGGTAATCTAGACATAATGCTGTTGACCTTTCCAGGATACCTAGCTTAAGCTCCTGTACTGAATTATTTCCTTGCATTTGTCAGAAAAACCTTTGAATTGCTACCATTGGCATCAATTCCAGTGAGTTGATTCTTTTGAAGCAAATTAGTTTTTCCTGTACTTTTGCAATATTTGTGTTAAGGTACTTAAAGCCACGAGCAGTCATGAGACATTAACAAATTCTGTGTACTCAGGAAGAAAGAAAAAAAAAAAAAAAAAAAAGGGGAAACCATACTTCCCTTTCTGTTTGAGAACATTACTGATCTTACAAGATATATAAATAAACTGCTAATGTGGCAAGAGGATTTCAGAAGATCTGCAAGTCATGAGATACAGAAGTGTATTTCAAGCTTTGTATCAAACCATAAGGTTTTGATTTCCAACAAAATAAAGGCTTTTGTTTCAAGGAAACATAAAACCTGACAGACTAAGCCCTCGAAAAAAAGCACTAAACATCCTGGTACAAACTTGATTTTCCTTTCTAGGCTGAAATAAAAACATTCTCTGATCATACCACAGTCCATGGATTGTCCAGTACTCTGGAGGGTCTTGACAATCATTAGCACTCATCTATGGAAAACAAAAATACAGAATATTTGTTATATGTGTCCAGGGATAATGGCTTAGAGAAAAACTAAAAGCTCATTCACTGGTGGTCCAAGGCTCTAGTGAGACATGAAAACTTCTGCTTGCCCAGATAAGGACCTGGTGAACTCCAGTTACTTGAAGCTGTCATGGATCGTGCCATTTCATAGAGACTAACTGGCATTAAAATTTTGAAACAGATCAAGTGAATATCAAGGGGCACCCTGAACAGACAGTGTAAAAAGACAACAAGGGACAGATTCTGACATAATATAAAGTATCTTGATCCATGATAAACGAATGGAACTAAATCTGCATTTAGCATATTCCAGGTGGCAGTTCTCTGTGTTGTTCTCATCATCAGATCTTTTAAAGGAGTGGAGAACCATTAAAACAAAACCCACAAAATAAACTATAACAACAGACAAGCACGCAACCATCTTTAAACATTCAGTAGTTTTGTTGTTGTATTAAAAGAGAAAAATAGAAAGAAGTGATGACATGTATTGCTTATTCAAAGTAAAATGGTTAGAATATATTTTTTAAATATTTTGACTTGAGGGACAAGGGAATGGAGAGAAGAGGAAAGTCTATATATTCCTACAAAAAAAAGCCCCCAGTCAAAACCTTTGATCATGAAGGAAAAATAGTCTATACATTAATTATTCATTAGAGCAGAGTACATATTCCTGAATAAAACCAAAAAAATCCATGTGCACACATCACAGAATACCATTACAGTATTTCCCCTGATTATTCTGCTTAGTAATTATGGCTCTTTTTACTAAACACTTTTTGCCATTAAATAACAACCTCCTCAGACTTTCTTTCCGCCTAATAGCAGCTTTCCTTTCTGGCTCTGCATCCTGTCTTAATTATGCCACAATGCCTTTTATGTGATGCCAGAGCAAGAGCAGAGTGTAGACAAGAGCAGAGAAAGGCCTGTAATCTCACTAATTGCCTTCCACATGCCACAGGCCAGTGGCAGCAAAACTGCAAACTCTGCAAGACTTTCTTATTCTGTGCCCATTTCCTTCCTCTCCTGTCTTGCCACCAATAATAGAAGCAAATAAACCCAGCAACAGCTTTTTTTCCTGAAAGGAATATTTTCAACACACACTGCAAACACCTAAACAATATTGCTGTTGTGACACAAGCTTTGTGGAGCTGAAAGACCTCAGCTATCTAGATCAAAATACAGCAAATTAACAGCCAGCAGCTAATGGATCATAACCTGAAAACAGCCTGACAGCAAATCGACTTGCTCAACCGAGGGTGTTAACAAGAACAGTGCAATTGTGCTCCTTACCCAATATTTAATTGCAGTTCTCAGATGTGCTAAAGGAAAGCCTGGAGTATTTTAAATTTGGAGTAAGCTCTCGCCTATCACTGCACTAACCTTATTAGCAGTTTCTTCTATGCATTTCATCAGGCTCATGGTGTTACCCTGCGTACTGGCAGAACTGTGAGGCCAATGCAATCTACAACGCATTAGTTCACACTTTGTGTGCTTTGGCCAGCTTCATCCATCCTCCTTTTTAATTCTAGCCATAGCATTTTTCCAATGCTCATTTTAAATCAGTATCATAAAACAAACAAACACTAATCTGAGAAGCTGGGTACCCCTGCTGCTTCTGCAAAAACACTTCTTGTCAGCATTCTTGTTTATCTGAAGGATTAATTCAACCTCGGGCAACTGTTGATTTGAAACAAGAGTTACAAACGTGTATTTTCAAACAGGCGTTGAACTCCAGAAAGCCTTCTATATCTAGATTAATTGGGAAAAGGAACATTGTTTTCTCCTGTTTTAAAGCAATGTGAAAATCAAACCAACCCAAATTAACTTTATGTGATCTGTAACACCGAGAAAAGTGCCACTGAGTCTTTACAGCACCCACCACACTAAGAGGGAATGCTGTAGCAGAGAGATGAGTCTGTTTGTAACAGCAACACATCAGACAAAGAGCGGCTGCCATGAGCGTGGAAGTTCCTTTCACCTCTGAAATGCCAAACTGTCACAGAAGTGTTACCTGTAGAGCTGCCCAAGTTACAAATCCCTTGGTACAGCAGCTTGTACATAGGAGAGGTGTTACCAGATCACATACAGATATCCCAAGTTTAAATAGAAAGCCAGCTTCTGGGAAGTGAAATATTTAATACTGCTCTCCCTTTCAACCACCCTGTTTAAGTAGGCCACCTGTTTAATTAAGATCAATTTTAAGTGTTATTTTGTAATGAAACATCACAACTGCTATGAAAAAATCATTGCTTTTGAAACTGTGGAGAGAGTTCACCTCTTCAATTTCTCTCCCCCAAATACTGTGTAATTATTCACTTTCTTCCCTCCCCCCAGCCCCTGGGGTAAAACCAATCAACGAATTAATGAAATCAATCAGGTTGTTGAAAAAAATTGGGAGAAGGGAAATAAAACAAATTTAGTTCTTGTTGAACACTTTTCATGTGTTTATCCTTGCAGAAGATAAAGACACACAAAAACATCTAAACCAGACTGTATACACAGACAAGTTGGAGGCATAGATTAAGATTTATTTTATGAGTTGCATGGGCATTTAGGAAAATACTTTCTTTTGTTCCAAAATAACATATGTCAAGAGCTAGACTCACCTTGACGCACCTGGCTTAATATACAAAGAAAGAAATAAAGGTATTCCTTCATCTAATGAACTTTTTGATCTAATGCCAGATCACAACAGCATACTCCCCTCACCTCAGTCACTTTAATTCTTTCTATATTATGTAACTACTACTATTTTTACAAAAAAAATAAAAAATATCATTTCTAGTCTTCCTTTAAGCCTTTGCTATAAAATTATTGCCAAAGCCTGAATTCAGCAAACTTTTTATCTCATATAAAAAATAATACATTTCATCAGCTGCTGAACACTACATTCAAACTTGAATTCAGGCTCTTCTGTTCACTGTTCACCAGCCCTATTCTGTTGTCCTGCCTTTGATTCTTTCATTTGATCAGCACATATGTGCAGTAAAAGGCAGATGACAGCAGGGTTTAGCACCTATTTCTGTGTCATCCTTCCCATTCTCAACAGAGGACGAACTAAATAACCTACAAACTTACACCAGATTTTCCCCATTTCATAAGGAAACACCCACAGAAGATTTTATCATTTTACAGTCTCCAAGATGCAAAAGCTGCAATAATATTTCTCTTCTTAAATTCTTGAATTAAAGATTTTCACAACTCCATAATGAGGGAGAGGGGAAAGTCCCTCTTCTTACCCTTGAGTTGTTCCTATTTCCACCTAACAGGATTCACATTAATTTGTGACCAGAAAGTTTAAGTGTGACATGAATTAGACACATGAAGTTCAATTAATTGTACCACAGGCACGATTTTTTAAGGGAACATTAAATTTATAATCACTTGAGGTCTGTGATTTTAGCCTGGATATTTTTGTAGAAGACATAGTCACTTGAGGTCAATTATATGGTACTGGAATTTCTAATCATATGATAAGGAAGAACATCTCTCCTTCCTCCTTCACTCACTGCAGCAGTCAGTAGTTAAGCCCTGGGGTTATCATTGCTTCGATGATACTACTTTATTTTAACAGGTTAGTTTAGAAGATATGATTACAAAACACTTTCTAGTTTCATTGTGCTGATCACACTCAGTATTAAAAAGCACCAGCTGAACACATAGGTTAAAACATAGGAAGAGCTGGAAGATGTATATTCTCAAATTTCTGGCATGCTGAACTATGCCCACTAAATTTTAAAAGAGACCTTTCAGGCCTTCAAAAGCCTGAAAAACTTTTTGAACATGGATATGCAAAACAGGGAGGGATTAAGATGTAGGTCATCCACATACCTATCAAGAACATGGTATGTAGCGAGGTAGTCTGTAATCAGGTTCCTTCATCTATGAAGCATAAACTAATAAGTAGTTGCACAAAGTAGTGCCTTGAAGGTTCTTTACTTAAATTCTCTAATGAGTTTTGCAGTTTCCTTAACCCAACTCTTTTTCCTTTCAACATCATGTCAACAGTTTTAAACTGAAGAATGACATTAAAAATATTTCGTGCCTGAAATAACATAGCAGTCATACATAAATACACTGAACATGCAGAAGAATCTATGTACTTTTAAAAAAGCTCTCAGCTGAATTTCGGAACTTTTCTTACGTTAATGTTAGTGAAAAGAAAGCTGTTATGGAAGTACAGTTGAGATTCTGTTTCTTTATATGACTTAGTGATGTGAAACTGGGCAAAAGGTCACGTAATATGATTTTAATTTCAGTTTTTCTTTACCCTTTTGGAATACCTCTGTCAAACTCTTACTACAGAAGATCATAAGGAATCAACAAAGTGTAAGAAAGCCTACCTTTTCTGATGCTTAATATATTCAATTATTCATTACAATTTCACTGAAAGGTTATTTCTCTATTTACCACTAGCACTACCCTAGAATTAAGAGTAGTAGCCAGCATTAATATACAGTGGGAAAACTAGTTGGTGGGATTTTTTTTGTTTGACTGATTGGTTTGTGGGTTTTTTTGTTTGTTTGTTTGTTTGTTTGTTTGTTTTTTAATTATTTTTTTAACTGTTTGAATCTCATTCACGTAAGCAAGGGTTTACACTGCTACTGACTCTGAACGCCCACTTGTGCTGGGCACTACAGACTCCTGAACACCAATATCACTGCTTGAAGTCAGTAACAGTGATATTTACTCAACAGAACATCAGACATAAATTGCATCAAATCTGCCCTTATTCCCCCCTCAAAAACAGGCAAACAAACAAAACCCAGAACAGTGACTACTCCTTTGTCTCAGTTAATTGTGCAAATCTGAGTTTCATTATTGATACTTCCCCTCCACATTTAACTAATGTAAAGTACATCTACTTTCTCTCAGAATTTTACGCAGTATGTGACTTTTGCTGCTACTCCTTTTATTTGTAATTCCAAAAATAGGAATGAGAAATAAAAAAGTACCTAAAGCACAAAAAGTAAGATTCTAATATTGTAATAAGTAAACCTAAGTCTCCCAGAATTAGGACCTTTTTGGCTGCAGACACATTCTGAAGCTTCTCTATTATCCACAGGGTTCTCTACCCTTGTTTCAGCAAATCTGATCACATCTTCAATTTTGAATTATGAGAAGATGCCTTCGAGTATTTCCAGCACAGGCAAAATGTTCTACTTATCAGATGGTAGCAGGCATTTATTAGCAAAAGGGGCATAAGTAGTACACTTCCTAGCTGTGCTTTTGACAGACGTACCTTGGAAAGTTGGGTTCATTTTTAGTTCCCATCCCTCAAATACAGAAATGCTGAGAGACACCTGCCATAACAGCTTTATAGCTTTTCCTGACTGAATTAATATTTGATGACTTTATTAAAATGCTGGAGAAAACATTACAAAGCTAAAACTTGTGCAGCAGACAATTCAAGTACTAATCTGCCATCTTCAGTTAGACAAGGCAGGCAAGTCTCCTTATAGAGTCTGATCAAAGTCTAGGATTAAGTTTACAGCTAACAAGATATCACAAAATATATAACAAGCAATTAAAGCTTAGTGTACAGTATGTCCTACACTGACTACTATATCTGTAACACACCAGAATCCTGTCTTGTTTACTGCTACTCTGGAGTGCAGAAGAAGTAGCAAAAGTTGCACCAAGATCAGCAAAAGCCTTTATAAAGATATAAGGGCATAAGCAACATTAATGCTTGATGGGCTTTGTTCATTCTGTTTTCAAACATGTATTGTCAAAGGCTATCTTTGTTACGATAGAAGAGAACAAAACACAAAAATCTCACCTTACATACAGTCACTGGCCAATGATGAGCAAGATACAGCTTTTTCCAGGTATGAGGATGGTTGTCACTGGAGAAACACAGACAAATCTATTTTTTCTCAAGCATTTTAAGAAGACCAACACCCTCAGCCAGCAACTTACTAGTACAACACACTGAGTTTAGAGCTGGTTGCTGTTTATAGCTTCTATTGCAATATTTGAGAACTCCAAACACAGCAGGACCAAACAAACAAATCACATAGACGTAACTTATTTAGAAACCTGCTAATACTTCCTCCCCATTGTTACACCAATTCAACTTGCAACATTCTATCTCCATATGCTTTCCATTTCTTAAATATGAAAGAAACATGTTCTTCTGTTCTATATCTAGGAGAGTGCTTACTGGCAAGCTTTTACACAATAATAATAATAATAGTAACAATAACTTTGTTTAGGATGTTAAAAATCTTCCAGGTCTTCTTGATGGGTATATTAGCTGAAAAGAAAGAATACAACATTCTTGGAACTGTAACTACTCTTCCAAAAAAGAAGGATTACAGCCAGCCATAAGCAATATAGTTCACACTGCAGGAGATGCAATTTGATCTTGCAAGTGTCTCCAAGCTTTTAGATTAAAAAAAAAAAAAAAATCAGAATAAAAAGTAAAGTAAAAACCATTGCATTGGGTTTGTGTGGCAAGTTTTGGTAGTGGTGGGCCTACAGGGGTGGCTCCTGCAAGAAGCTGCCGGAAGCTTCCCCTATGTCCAACAGAGCCAGTGCCAGCTGCCTCCAAGACGGACCCACCACTGGCCAAGGCCAAGCCCATCAGCCATGGTGATAGCACCTCTGGGATAACTTATTTAAGGGGAGGAAAAAACTGCACAACTGTAGCCAAAGAGACAAGAATATATGAGCAACAACTCTGTAGACCCCAAAGTCAGTGAAGGAGGAGGGGCAGGAGGTGCTCCAGGTGCCAGAGCAGAGATTCCCCTGCAGTCCGTGGTGAAGACCACGGTGAGGCAGGCTGTGCCCCTGCAGCCCATGGAGGTCTGTGGTGGAACAGATACCCACCTGCAGCCCAGGGAGGACCCCACACAAGAGCAAGTAAATACCCCTGAAGGAGACTGTGACCCCGTGGGAAGCCCACACTGGAGCAGGCTCCTGGCAGGACCTGTGGACCCATGGAGAGATGAGCCCACACTGGAGCAAGTTTTCTGGCAGGACTTGTGAACCCATGGGAGCCACGCCAGAGCAGTTCATGAAGAACTGCAGACCATGGGAAGGACTGACTTCAGAAAAGTTTGAGGAGGACTGTGTCCCATGGGAGGGACCCCATGCTGAAGCAGGGGAAGAGTGTGAGGAGTCAGGAGCGGCAGAGATGTGTGATGACCAGAAGTCCCATTCCCCATCCCCCTCCGCCACTGCTGGGGAGGAGGCAGGGAAAACTGGGAGCAGAGTGAAGCCTCGGAGGAAGGAAGGGGTGGGATGAAGGGGGTTTTATTTCTCATTTTCCTACTCTGATTTGACTGGTAATAAATTAAATTAATTTTTCCAAGTTGAGCCTGTTTTGCCTGTGACAGTAATTAGCAAGTGATCTCTCCCTGTCCTTATCTTGACCCATGAGTCTTTCATTATATTTTCTCTTCCCTGCCCAGTTGAGGAGGGGGAGTGATAGAGTGGCTTTGGTGGGCACCTGGTGTCCAGCCAGGATCAACCGTAAACCTCAAAAATTCTGACTAAAATTTTACAGACATCCAATTCAAACATACATTTTTAAAATGCCTACTATCAATTAAGTAATTTTTAAACATTTAATAAATAAACTGTGACACAGTCTTAAGGTTACCTAAGGAAAAAGTAAAGAAGAAATATCCCGTATTTTACAAAAGCACTTGGTGTTTCAAAGCCTCTTAGAATAAAGAGATCCATAACTCAGAGAGGCATCAGTGCTACCTTATTCCTGTGCAGAGGGGCTTAAAAATTTTGTTCAAAAAGTGTTGGAAGCCTGTATGATGTCTTTGCCATGTCTACAGAGACACTTCCAACAGTTAGGAGCAGACTTGTTCTGGATAAACTAGAAGTAGATAAAAACCCCTCTTGCTTCAGATACTACAGCAGATATATTCAACCACACTAAGTGATTAAATAGAACAGCAAGTGGAAAAACCTAATCAACAAAAACAGAATTGTAAATTGTTCAAACTGACAGCACTATGTGCAGTACTGTCAAAACAAATTTTTGTTTTGTGGAAGCTAAAAGCCACACATCCTTTGTTAGTGCTTGCCAAAGGTTATATGAAAAATATATGAGAAAGCTAATTCTTCTCAACCCGAGGAAGTAGGGATGCTCCCATATTACATCACTTCTCAGTTTCTTCCTCTAGTTTTGCTAATATGCGATGGCCACATTTTCTCAAGTATTCACATGTATCTGTGGTTTTTAAATAATTTAGCAGAATAACTCTGGAACAAATCAAGTACAGGCACAATGAACACTAATAACACTTCTAACTGGTCTTTACTGCTGCTGTGGAAAGCTGAACAGAAGAATTTCCCAATACTGTAGAGCAATTAGTTTCCTTGCTTTAAAAAAAAATACTTGCTTAAAAAAAAAAAAAAAAAAAAAAAGAAAAAGCATCTGTCATCTGTATTCAAAATAGCAGCTGAATTTCTGCAATGACAGTCATTCTAAAACAAGTTCTCCTAAAACACACTTTCTGGCTAAGGATAGGTCAGAAAATTTTGGTTATTAAATAGAGCAAGCTTTAGAAACTTAAGCTCAGAACTGGAATCCAAGGAAAGCCATTTTCAATACCTATGCAGCTTCAGGGATATCTCCCCTTTTTTTGACCCAACTTACCCTGCTCTGTGCCATTCCACACTGAGCCTCTGCAGCTGCCCTGCTGCCAAGATGGCCAAGCCATAGCACAAGTCCTGGGGATTCACAAAACCTCAGCATAGTGTCTAAGCCACCAACCAGCTGCAATGTAGCCACTATATGGAGTTCAGCACTGAACTGAGTACCCTTAACCATTCTCTTGCCAAAACACTGAAATTAAGGAGGAAAGTTTATTTCCTAACATAATGCAATACAAATTTGAGCTTTTACCACAGAAGGGTGTGATTTGGGCCATGAATTCCCCCATGGCCCATAGTTTACAGGCTTAGATTTTGCCAGGTGCAACAACCACCAAGCATAGCACTGATACAGCCTCCAGTTGGGATGCTGTCTGAAAATGAATTTTAAATGATTGGAACAGAGAAAATAGTAAAGAAAAAATAAATTTATATAGATAAAAAACTATGCAGTGTAAAAGTTGGTGCAATTTATGCCATAGGGATGATTGCAATTTTTTATTATAGGTCCCAAAATTATTTCTGATTTTTGTCATTACTACATCACAAGTCTAAGTGATTCATTTAAAGCAAGATTGCAAAGTTTTTAAATGCAATGAATGTAATTTAAGTTTTCCTCTCTTTTCATGATGACACGTTAATAAATGTAAAGCTTTTCTTAGGCATGACCCCCACTCTTTCAGTTAATGCACATGCTACATTTTACCAGTCACCTAAGGGAAGAATTACACATCAAAAATAGTACATAATAAAAAGAAAATTTACATTCACTAGAAGGTAAACTATTCTGCTCTGCACTTACAAAAGAACTGTCAGAGATTTCTTTTTAAAACATAACTTACCTTTGAATGAATTTATCTGAAGTACACCAACAACATAATGCCATAGAAAAACAACCCAGAATCCAACAGTGCAGTTTTTCAGGCTTCATTGTGTTAATTAAATAGCTGTGAAAGTGTTAAAAGAAGAAATCTGTTACTTATCCAATGCACTAAACTGCAAGTGTTAAAATGCAGAAAAACACAACTATCTCAGAAACAGCAAGTAATATCAACTCTGGACTAGATTTACAGCCACAGGTAAATGAGGATCTCTTTCAAGGCTGTGCCTGATTCCCCAGCTTGTATGCTGATTTTCATGAGCTAAGGATGAGATCATGGTTTCTTTTTGTCGTTTTGATTTGTTTTGCTTTGTTTGGGTTTTGTTTTGTTTTTTTTTTTTTTTTAACTTGCACACCATCCCAATAGAGCCACTTTCCTAAATAGGGATACATAAATCTTCTATGCAACCATACTTTATGTAACTTAAGACTCTACTTGTGGTCAGCACAAATGCCCTAAGTGATTCATTAAAGAAACTTTGAACTTAACATTTAATATTCATGTTGGATTGACCAAGGGTAATATTAGAAACTCACTGGAAGTGAAGCATGATATCCAAGGATGAAATTATCTCTAAATGCCAGTTGACTACTAAACTGCTGTTAAAAAAAAATGGTGCTAAAACCAGGTTAGTTTCTGTTCTTGTTACAAACCCAAGACAGTCTCTATGAAACCATGCATGATCTGCCTACTACCTCGTGGACCCTAGAAATCAGGGCAGAAAGAACAACAGATCAGCTTAACTTTCACCAACAGGAGGACTTTCACTTGGCACAGATCAAAACCCCACAGCTGCCTCCTGCATCCGCTAGCCATTTCACATCATTTCAAATGCCACCTCCTAGATGCCAGAAATAGTTACACGCATGTATTTACATGCAATTATTAACGCCTCACCAAACCCACTCTCGAACTTTCTCATTTTGAGAGCCCGAAAAAAGCAGTACAAGACACTGCGTGTAACCTACGTGCCCCTTTTAAGATTGCTCACTACACAAGTAATATCCTTTTTTCTACAAAGGTTTTATAATTAATCCTTTATTTTAACAGTCAAATAAAGCCTGTTTTGACACCAATCAAGACACTGCTGATTCAGCCATTACGGCTAACTTTAGGAAATTCAGTGTAATTCTGAGCCATGGCTCATTAGAAACAAGAGTCCATTTTCCCACCGTTATGGCATGGATCTGCCAGTATCAAACCCTATACCCCGCAGTTCTGCACACGCGGCGGCAGAGCTGACGTACGCAGGAGGCAGCCTCCCAGCTTGCAAAATGTGTCGAGATTTCAAAACTGGCGAGGGCTTTGGGCAACAACTGTAACAGTTAACCAGCTGCATTTATCACAAGGTTTTGCTGAATTGTGAAGAAATGACAGCCTTTAAGATATTAATCTGTTTCATAGGTTAATGTCTCTCTAATTCATAATGGATATATTATTAAGGTAAATGGCTTGGCCTAATAGAAGATTAGATAAATATTAGCTTGCAACTGTTAATTTTCTGATCTAGTTTTTTATAAAAGGCCTGAAGGATTTTCACTCACCAGGCAAGATGACCATAAAAAAAGTCAAACAATTTGGAGCGTGCTACTTGTTTAAAAAAAAGCAACTGATAATGTAGAACTAATTTTTATCAAAAGCTAGCTAAAGAAAGATGTATACCCTGTATTAAAGAAATTGATATATTCACGTAATGTACAACAAAAAAAAATAACAAATAAGTAAGTAACTGCCGGGTATCCAATTTCCCCAAGAGTTCTGCATATAAAGTGATCTCAAGTCTGACCACTTGAACAGTAGGTATTAATGATGTGAAATTCATCCTTATAAACCTGTTTATGATTTCATCTACTGTTATTTTCAACTGACAACCAACCAAGACTTTATTTTTTGCATGATGAACTATCTACTCAAGATAAAACACAGACAGATGTAAGGAGTCTTCATGTAAGATTCTGCCCTACCTATAAAAACACACACTTCTTCAGAGAGCAGAAAGTATCACTTAAAAGACAGTGTCACCCACCATCACCAAAAAAGGCTGCACTGTACAAGGGTGTGGAAAAAAAAAACACCTTAAGAAAGTAGATTATGGAAGAAAAATAAGACAGCAAACATTATGGCATTTCTTTTGCAAACTGGTATGACTTCTGAAGGCAGACACAGAGAAACTTTTTTTTTTTTCCAGTGACTAAATTACAAAAAAGCATAAATGCAGTTATCTCCATTTCTCGTTAGACTCTTAAGTTTGACCAAATAATGACCAGAAACAGAGGGGGGCCTCAAAAAATACTGCTATCAAAGCAATGGAACGTACTAGTTTATTCTTCGTATTGTTCTGCACCCTGGAACTGGAACATAGGGACAATAGACAGTGAGCAGATCTGAAAACTCCTCATGTGTAACTTTTATGTAACAAATTTTTATTTTTCTACTGATAAACAATACGTAAACTCTCTCTAAGGTTTCAGCTTGGAAGCCAATAATGCAGCTATCATGACTGAACGATTTACTTAATCTGACCTTTTACTGTTCTGCAACATTGGTGGGAGGTGCAAAATGCATCAATCTCACCTGAAAAGCACTCAAATGGTGCACAGCTGAGAAAATACACATCCAAATTAAAACTGTGTTAACTAAGACATATGAAGCACATGCAATTTTTACAAAAATTGCTTCTTTTTACTAAAAATTACTCTGGATTACTAATTTCCACAAATACAAGAAAGAATTGGTTAACACGTTTTATACCTATTCTGTTAAGAAGAAACGGGGATTTCACAGTATTAAGTCAGTTATAAAAAAGTCATCATGTTCCAAAAGACTTCATAATGAAGAAAACTTAAAACTTCAAAATGAAACACACGCACATATGTAAAATCATTATTTGGAACAAGGCTGTTGACTCATTTTCACTGTAGATAAAATTCCAAAGAATAACTCTGGGATTACTTTTGGTTTACTAAACTTGGATAGCAATGCACAACACTTGCATGTGGGTTAGTAACCAAGTCAGGACAAGGTCACTTTCTGCTGTGTTATCACCGTTCAATGGTGGTACCAAAATTACCTGTCCAGACTAGGGAGATCTTATAACAGATAGTGATTAAATCTTTCTTTAACACATTTACTATCATTTGAATTCTTATATACGATCTTGAGGTGGCTGCTTACATAGCATATGCTTCTTTTGGACACTAGCTATTAGTTATCTGTATTCTACTCCCTTATTTTCTCTTTTTGCTTTTAACAACTAGTTTGAGTAATAAACCCCATATTTATATAAAATTTCCTGGTTTATACTTTAGTTCAGGCATATAGACTTCGAGAACAGAGAAGAGGCTGCAGAAGAGCACTTAAGCATTAGCGAAAGGACTCCCACAGCTAACAGCACAGCAAGCATGCAGCTAAGTGTCAGCAACAACAGCCAAAAGATAAAAATTAGGGCAGCTAGCCTGGCATCTAAAACCACAAAAATCAACACCCTAGGTTCTGGTACCATCTCAAACAAGGCAGCACACACCACCTGTGCCACAACAAATTAGACAACCAAGTTATGAAATGGTACGCCAGAAACATTAATTCATAACAACGTTCTTAGCTCCAGCAATTTTTACCTCCACAGCCCACTCTGAGCCAACCATTCACCCCAAGCCTGAGAGCTGGCCTAAGCAACCACAAAAAGCGCTTTTAAGATTTTTCAGATGTAATACTCAGGTCCACTAACACAGCAAGCTTTTTAGCAGGACTTTCTCACCACTCCTCTCACAAAGCACAATTCAAAGCAGAACACGATCAGCGGTGGATTTCGGGCGAGCCCAGCGGGAGCTGGGTGCTGTGCTCAGCACTTCCACTGGCTTCCAGGGGAAGTCTCGGGGAAGGTGGCACCTTGCTTTCTTCACACATGAACTAACACAGTGCTCTACTTTTAGTACAGTGTAAGATTTAACTTCCTGACACCATAAAGCGCTTGCTCCAGATAAGAGTCATCACATTTTACTACAAAGGTGTTTTTGTAAATTGCAAAGAGTGCAAACCAGCAGAGAACCCGAAGCGGGATGACTATAAGTGACAGGAGAATGTCAAAGCTAGTGACAAAGTGTACAAAGCAGAACTATAGGCAGCGTTTTCCCAACTCGGGGAAACGCTGGAGTTTCTTTGGCTGACTTTCGATTTGCTTCACGTGGAATTTAAGGCAGAAGAATTGAAACCAGCTACAATTGGAGCCCTTACCGGTCCTGCAAATCCCACCTAACTTCGTGCAAATCGGTAATCTCACCGGAGGCACCAGGCAGAAGACCTTAGGGAGGAACACCCCGGGCAGGCCCAAGGCTGCCCGCCTCCTGCGCGGCTGCTGCCGCCGCAGCGCGGCCACACGCGGGGCAAAGGGCGGGGAGAGGGAGCCGCGGGGACGCCGGAGCAGAGGCTCTCAGGCAGACCCGACCTCCGCTGCCTCGGACCCCACACCTCCCCTCACCTCTGCCCGCCGCTGCCCGGGGCCTACCCGGGGCCCGCCGGCCCGCGTTACCTTCCGCCCGCTCCTCCGGCCCTGCCCCGCCGGGGCTCCCCCGCCGCCCGGGCCTCTCTCCGTGGGCGGATGAGGCAGGGCGCGGGGACGCGCTGCGGGCCGGGCTAACCGCGCACAGCCCCCGCCCCGGCCGAGCTGCCGGTGGCCGGGAGCGGCCGTGGGAGGGAACGAGCAGCGCCGCGGCCCAGCCGCCTCCCACGGCCCCGCGGGGCAGGCCCGCCCACCCCGGGCCCCCGGTACGGCCGCCGGGGGCTGGGCCCTGCCGCCCGCCGGCAGCGGCTGCCCGGTGCCCCCCCGCAGCCTGGCACCCCGGCACCCCTGCCCCGGGGGCTCGGCGGGCCGTGGTGCTCCTCAGTTTCCCCGCGGCCGCGGCAAGGCGTGGCTGGAGCCGGGCGGCCCGCGCAGCGGGAGCATGTGTGCGTGGGCAAGGTGCGGAGGAAACCGTGTGTATCCATGTTTTTGTTCATGCTCGTGTTTTGGTTGGTTCTTCTTTACCCTGTTCTAGGTTTTAATTATTTGGATGTCCTCCTGAAAACGTGTGGAGCACAGAGGTCTTCAGGAGTGCGGTGTGGATGCTCGGTGTTTTTGAAGTTGCCCACTCAAATAGAAAATAGCAGGCTCCTGACTAAAGCAGGCCCAGAGGAACGCTGACACATGCGTCCCTGGCATGCTTCTCCAAAATACTGAGGGAAGTTTGAAATGGTAACACTGGTGTTTGGAAACAACAGGCAGTTTCTGAGGAAGGAACACAAAGGGATGAGTCACAAGTATCCCCGGTGGGACTTCGGTCATTTTCTCAGCGCTACAGTAAACCATGAAACATGACGCCAACCCGTCTTCCTCTGCTGATGTGTGAATCACAAAGTGTGATTATTAATTACTATTGTATAGTTTTGAACTGGGGGGCGGGGATATGCCACATATCCTCTGTGGAGTGGCTGGAAGAAAATAGGCATGTTGTGAGCAATCCAGACCCAGGGGCCTCACAACTGCAGCTGTTGTGAAGGACATACGCAAGGTCGAAAGAGATAATGAAATTGGGGTTTTGAGAAACTGCCTATGTTGCAGAGAGGTAAGGAGGATGGAATGTAAAAAACAAGATAACAAGAGGGAGAAACAGAATGTAGGTACGGAAGAGCAAGGCGTGTGAACAAGCAACTTTAACCTATTAGCAACCAAAACGTAACACGTGGGCTTTGTGCTAGTGTATGAATTGCTGTGTATCCTTTAATAAAGCGGCATTAACTTGATCACACTGATCGTGCATGTTGTGTCCGAGACCTCTGCATCAAGTGGTGCCCGAACAGGGACCCTCTCGTCGATGCTTGCTGGAGCAGAAGAGACGGTACAGAGGGTGCTGAAGCCAGCTGTAGCAGGCACTGCCCCGGTGCCTGGAAGACGCAAGCGCAATCGTTGGAATCTCGCCCTGATCAGGTGAGCAGCTGGGGAGGAGATGGGGTCCACGCTAAGCAAAGAAGAAGCGGCAGTTGTTAAGCTCCTCCAACATACACTCTCTAAGAGAGGATTATCTTATGATGAGGGAAGCCTGAGGAAGTTGGTGTCATGGGCTCGGCAGTGTGGATTAATCCCCTCAGTGACTGTGGCTTCCGAGCTGGCGACTTGGGACAAGAGTGGTGCGGCACTGTGGGAGGACATTAGCTCAGGCTCCAAAGAGAGTGTGAAATTCTCCACATTGTGGAGGCTGATACTAGAAACTCTGAAAGAAATGAAAGCGGAATGGCAGGCCACCACCTCCGCTTTTGCTGCCCTGTCAGCGGAGGCAGAAAGTTCTAAAGAATCCGCCACATCGATGATGTTTGCAGGGCCTATATTTCCAAAAGTAGCCCCAGAAAAAGGGAGTGGGGCTGCTCTGCGTGCAGCGCCAGTGCTGTCACCTTCATCTAGAAGGAAGGATCGGGAGCAGGCATCCGCGGCAGATCCTCCACCCCCCACCCCCCCGAAGCCCCCGATGAATTCACCACCACCCGAGTCCCCGATACCAAGCCCAGGGAACCAGTTGTCATAACGAATTGATCCGCCTCTACCCACGTCTTTGCCACTGTCACCCCGATCGCTGCATGAAGAACACCGTCATGGCTTGGGAGACCCACAGCTGAGAGAATTAATGAAAAAATTGATACAGCTTGAACTGAAAATGCAGGAACTGGCTCAGCCTGTTCCTACGGCACCGCCGCCTCCTCCTCTCCCTACTAATCCCTTTTTCCGAGGCAGTGCCGGGGGGGGGGGGTGGTGGTCAAGCAGAAACATTAGCGATTGAGCCACCGCTGCCGGGGGGGGGCAGTGGGAGGCACGGCTGGTAATAGCAATCCAGCACATCGATGGCGGGGAGTCATTCGGGATGAAATAATTGAGGGGCAATTTAATCACCTTGGGCCAATGCCATTCCCGGTGGTAGCAACTCCACAGGGCAATGCATGGGAGGCCTTAGACTGGAGAATGATAAAGGAAGCAAAATTAGCAGTTACCTGGTATGGTTTGAAGTCGCCGTATACTAATTCTGTGATTCAGCATATCTTTACAGCAAACTTACTAACTCCGTATAACGTGCGCATGATTACACAGACGCTGTTAACAGCATCTCAGCAATTACAGTTTTTTCAGCGTTGGCAAGCGGCCTGTGAAGCTGCGGCGGCTACACCCCGTCAGCAAGGAGATCCCTTACATGGGGTACAGTCCCAGATGTTGCTGGGGTCAGGTCCGTTTGCCAACCCTGATTGGCAAGTAGGTTGTCAACCGGAGGTGTTGCGTTTGGCCCAGGAACTAGCATTGAGAACGATCTTAGCTGTGCATGATGAGAAAACGGCGCCGGCATTTACAGGAGTAAAACAAGGTCCCACAGAATCTTATCCTAAGTTTATTGATAGGTTACATGCTGCTATTAACAGTAATCCGGATTTGAGTGCGGAAATGAAAGTTAAATTTCTTGATATGTTAGCTTATGGTAATGCTAATGAAAAAAACAAAAAAGGCCTTAAGTCTCCTGCCGCTAGGCTCCACCACTGGTCAGCTCCTGGAAGCAGCTGAGCGAATGCTCGACCAGGAAAAGTCTGCCTTTATGGCTGCTGTGGTACAAGCGGCCGTAAAGCCAATTTTGCAAGGGAAAAGCAGTAAAGGAAAACAAGATAAGAAATGTTTTAATTGTGGAAGACTAGGGCATTTTAAAGCACAGTGTTGGAGTCCTTCACACAACGGAGTGGTGTATAAAAAATGGTGTGAGCAATGCCAAAGAAACAACCATAGCACTAGCGAGTGTCGGAAGAGGGGAAACGGGACGTGGAGCGTGCCCCATGCTCGGGCTACGACACAAGCTCAGGGTGCCTGGACCACTGCTCCGCCACCACCTCCAGAAGTGCAGGAGTGGACTTGGCAACAGCAGTAGCTATTACCCCTACAGATACCGCGGTACAACTGGTCGAATCAAATCTTACTAAGTGCCTTATTAATCGGATGCTCTTCAGCATCTAGGAGAGGTATTTTTGTTGTCCCAGGACTTATTGATGCTGACTTTGAGGGAAGAATCACGATAATGGTATATACACTCACTCCCCCCTTAGCTATAATGGAAGGGTCAAAAATTGCTCAGTTAATCCCATTTGAATCAAAAGTACCCAAAACAGAACAAAGAAAGAGGGGGATAAAGGGTTTTGGATCCACTGGACAACCAGATGTTTTGTTAGCCATGGACATTAGTTGAAGGAAGCCAGAGGAGCAGATGGAGATGAAACACCCCAGTGGACAGACGAGCAAGTTATACATGATCATAGATACTGGAGCAGACGTAGCAATCATACCGTTTTATAACTGGCCTAAGCAGTGGCCCCTAGTACCAGTGAGTTACAGGAATTATGGGAGTCGGAGGGACTCAGGTCACATCCATCAGTAGGGATATAATCGCATTTATGTTTTCTGGTGGCAAGGTAGTAACCACACGTCCCTATGTAATGCATTTACCTGTCGCACTAGTAGGGAGAGATCCGCTCAGTCAGGTGGGAGCTCGATTAATCACTTCACCTTTTTAGGTGCGGCCACGGTAGAGCAGCCAATCCTAAAATTAAACTGGAAGACTGATGATGCAGTATGTATTCACTGGTGGCCACTAAAACAGGAGTGGCTGCAAGTTATTGATGATTTGGTACAGGAACAGCTAGATGCTGGACATATCGTGCCTTCGACTAGCTCATGGAACACTCCCATCTTTACAATCCCAAAGAAATCTGGGAAATGGCGTCTGTTACATGATTTGCGAGCAATTAATGCTGTTATGTGTGATATGGGGGCCTTACAACCTGGACTACCCTCCCTGATTATGTTACCCAAGGATTGGGACTTGGTGATTATCAACTTGAAAGACTGTTTCTTTACAATCCCCTTATATCCAGAGGATGCTGGAAGGTTTGCCTTTACAGTACCGTCAGTAAACAAAGCTGAGCCAGCAAAAAGGTATCATTGGGTGGTGCTACCACAAGGGATGAAAAATTCACCCACAATATGTCAGTTATTTGTTGCATGGGCTTTAGAACCCATCTGAAAGCAGCATCCTCACTTACTTATTTATCATTACACGGATGATATTTTGGTAGCAGGAAGACAGCTGGACTCGGAGACAATTTTGGCACAGCTAGAACATACTCTCGGAGAGAGGGGATTAAAGATAGCACCAGAGAAAATGCAGAAGAAGGAACCATGGCTGCATCTGGGCTGGATTATTACAAACGGAATGATTCGACCCCAGAAAGTAAAAATTAACACAGCAATAGAAACAGTGTCTGATGTGCAAAAATTAATGGGTGACATTCAGTGGGTTCGTAATATCTGTGGCATTAGGAACGATGATCTGAAGCCATTGATGCCGCTCCTGGGAACATCTGTAAAAGCTTAGGAGCACCGTCAATTGGATGAGGATCAGCAACAGGCGTTACAGGTGATCACCAATAAAATAGTAACGTCTTATGCTTACAGGCGTCTGGATGACAAGGCCCTTTCCCTTATGCTAGTTAACTCTGGGGGTGAGTGTGAACACCCACTAGGGCTTATTATCCAGTTGAGCAAGAAAAAAACAAACTTACGGATTCTAGAATGAATATTTCTCCCATTCCAGCCCAGAAAAACAATTGTTACATGCCCTGAACTGTTTTCACAGCTCATCATTAAAGGGAGACAGCGAATTTTAGACGTCTCAGGCCTCGAACCTGCAATCATATAGGTGCCTGTATCTCAGTTATATTTGGACTGGCTATTAACTGCTTCAACCGAGTTTCAAATAGCAGTTACTGATTTCATAGGAACTATCACCAACAGTTATCCTTCGGACAAGCTATTATCATTGCTATTCCATCAACACTTTGAAAATATACCTATGTGATCAAAGGTTCCAGTTTTAAAGGGATAACTGTCTTCACTGATGCTGGACGCAAATCTCGGAGAGCTGCAGTCACATGGAAAGCAGGGGAGGCCTGGGAACACAAGATACTCCCCAGGGTATCTGGAGACTCCGTACAGACTTTAGAACTCTGAGCTGTCATCTGGGCATTTCAACACTGGTATCAAGAACCTGTTAATGTAGTATCAGATTCACTGTATGTTGTGGGTACAGTTCAACGTTTAGAACATAGCATGGTGAAACCTGTATGAAATCCTGTATTACATACTCTGTTGTTACAATTACTGACACTTTTGAACAAACGTCAGGAAGAATATTTTATTGTGAATATTCGCAGTCATCAACAATGTGGAGGTCTTGCGTTGGGAAATGCTCGGGCTGATCAACTTATTGCTCCAGCCTGGACAGGCCCTGTCGTGAAAACCTTTGAGCAAGCCAGGTTGTCACATGAGTTTTTACACCAGTCAGCAAAAGTGTTGGCTAAGCAATTTCACATTCCTGTAGCTGATGCTAGAGGAATTGTACAATCCTGTCCTGACTGCCAAAAGGTAGGGATTGGCCTGGGTTTGGGGGTGAACCCTCAAGGACTCCGGCCTCTACAACTTTGGCAGATGGATGTGACGCATATCCCAGAATTTGGCAGGCTTAAATATATGCATGTCTCAATTGATACCTTTTCTCTCGCACTCTGGGCAACGGCACAAATTGGAGAAACAGCGCGACATGTAATTAAACACATGCATGCTGCAATTATGGCACTGGGAGTGCCTGCGCAAATTAAAACCAATCATGGTCCAGCCTATATCTCTAAAAAATTTACTCATTTTTGCCAACTCTGGGGTATATGTCACATTACAGGTATACCACATTCCCCCACAGGACAAGCCATAGTGGAGAGAGCACACCAAACCTTGAAAGCCCTTTTGCAAAAACAGAAAGGGGGAGAGGTCTTGGCTACTGCAGAACGACTTGCAAAAGTGGTATATGTGTTAAATTACTTACGACTCACAGGTGATAGGAATGAACCACCAGTAGTAATAGATATTTTGGGTCTGAAATCTGGTATAAATCAGTGTGGAAACAATATTTTTGTTCAATACAAAGATGTTGCTACGGGGGAATGGAAAGGACCTGCAGAACTAAAAATGACCAGTCGTGGATATGCTTGTGTTGTTACAGATACCAGCATCAGATGGGTTCCGAGTCGATGGGTGCGGCCCTGGAAAAGGGAAGACAGGAAGGATGATGCAGAAAACTAATGAGTTATTAACCTGAGGATGGGATTATGCTTGTGTATTTTTTAATCACTCTTATAACAATACTGCTCTCCGAGGCCAAAGTATTAATGCAACTAGTGTCATTTATTGCAATGCTACTGCATGGTGTAATTACACTGCACATAATTTTTCACGATCCTCTGTTGTTCCTCTTGCACTACCTCCTGGTGTGTTTTTAATCTGCGGAGATCATGCCTGGGGAGGCATTCCATCCAAATTGAAGGGAGGTCCGTGTAGCCTCGGATGCTTCACGTTATTAGATAACATTGAATTTTGGAATACAGGTGAAACCTTTGCAGCCTCCATGTTGGCACCAGGAGTTGGCGTTGCAAATGCTTTAGCTACTTTAAATAAATTAGGATGCTGGCTTAGTAAGCAAACTAATGCTACTCCTTTTGCTTTAAGTGGTCTTTTAACTGATGTTGATAGCGTTAGGCATGCTACGTTGCAGAATAGAACTGCTATTGATTTTTGCTTTTAGCACAAGGATATCGTTGTGATGAGTTTGAAGGGATGTGTTGTATGAATCTATGTGATCATTCAGAGTCCATTTTTAAAAGCATTCAACAGTTAAAGGATGGAGTTAAATGTTTGGCAGAAAGTAATGACCTGGATTGGTTGACGAAAATATTTAAAGGATGGGGACTATCAGGATGGTTAATCTCAGTGATCAAAACTGTAAAGGTGGTTTTCTTGATTGGAATAGTTGTGCTTTTAATGTTGCAATGTCTCATCAGTCTCATGTAAAGGGCCCTGCAGAAGACTGTCAGTGCAACATTCTTAGCACAAACACAAAACGGGGTCTGGATTGCTCAAAAACAGAAAGGGGGATTTGTGGAGTGGCTGGAATAAAATAGGCATGTTGTGAGCAATCCAGACCCAGGGGCCTCACAACTGCAGCTGTTGTGAAGGAGGTATGCAAGGTCGAAAGAGATAATGAAATTGGAGTTTTGAGAAACTGTCTATGTTGCAGAGAGGTAAGGAGGTTTGAATGTAAAAAACAAGATAACAAGAGGTGTAGGAGGGACCTCGTACAGAGGGCAAGACCGGAGTTAAGACCTCACACCTATGCGATGAAAATCATTCTCCATTTATTTACCTGAATAGCGCCAAGATATACAGAGCCAGATGGTCACGTACTCTGTGCTTTACAATCTATTGGCTAAAGGCACTTATCACTCCCCCGGGAGTGCTGTGATAGGTTTGCATTGTTAGTACACATGTATAAACTAAATCTACTTTGTGGTCAGTGTATCTGGGCATTCAAACAGGAAGGAAGCACCAGCTTGACTTCCTCATTCTTGCCCTTCCAGGTGATGTCAAGGGCAGGATTATCACGTGGCAGTTTTCTGCTCAGAGACCCAGCCTGGATTGTCCAAACCCTGTAGGATCAGTGCATGACCCTGATCCCCAAAAAATCCTACCACAAAGAGGGAGAAACAGACTGTAGGTACAGCAGAGCAAGGCGTGTGAACAAGCAGCTTTAACCTATTAGCAACCAAAACGTAATGTGTGCTCTTTGTGCTAGTGTATAAATTGCTGTGTATCCTTTAATAAAGTGGCATTAACTTGATCACATTGATCATGCATGTTGTGTCCAAGACTTCTGCGTCAATCCTCCATTAACGCATTTGAGAAATATGTGGGCAGATCTACGTCCACAAGCAAAACAACATTTGTTTTGAGCAGATTAATTACAGTCTGTGTAATAGGGTCCTTGTTCAAAGTTCCAGTATTATTTACTGGTAAAATTTTTTTAGTTATGTCTACACGTTTGCACAGTAAGAAAGAGGATGAGGCAAAACTAATCTCTTTGCCCGCTTTTCTATGGAAACGTGAAAATGTTGTGCTGGATGGAACGAGTGATCCATCTGCTGTTGTCTCTGACAGTGTCTGAGATGCATCAAAATTTTCAGAAATTTTGTCAGAGTTAAAAATAGTGACACTCTCCAGATCTTTGTATTCAGCGCTGGTCCTCCCCCTCCTGCCGCTGAGGGCGTCACGGCTCCGTCTGGAACTGAAGTCTCTGTCGCTGCCCATGAAGGGTCAGTAGGCACAGATACCGGGCTATTCTCTGAGACTCAGATTTTATCTTTGTCTGCAGACTAGGGATGAAAAGAATGGGCCGTACTGCACTTAGAGCCTAGGTTGCAAGGTCTTGTGCTCCAGTGTTGGTCCTGGTTTGAGGTGCAATAGGGATTTACACTCCGAGGCTGCCAAACTAACACTTTGCAATTTGCGAAAACTAAGCCCAAAGACAAGTTTCTCATTAAGGTGATTTTAGAGTGAGATACAGAACTACTGCAAAGTAATGTAAGCTCTTAAGGTATTAGGACAAGGAAGCCATATTTTTATGTCACGATACCATTACAAAATAGTGCATGTTAATGGAGACTATTATCAAAGAGAAAGTTTTTGAGGAATGTGAAAAAAGATAGATAATGGAGATCTACATTGGATAACTATATCCTTAAGACTTTCCATTTAATATTTATCTATGTGCTAGAAACAAGAAAATTGTTACTAAATCAGTAATTTAAAATAAAACACTCTGTCAGATGCAGATGCTGACACCTATAATGAGAAAGTCAAGGTCTGTTTTCGGTGTTTTCAACCTTTTGATGTTACGATTAGAAAATGTTCCACTCAAATTCATTACTTTAGTAATGTGAACAGCTGTTGTTGCAACCTGTTTGAAGAATAAAACCAATTATAATAAGACTGCTTTCTCAAATAATCATTTGTGAAACAAAAATACATTAATCTTTCATCAATAGTTGGCAGATAGGCCATCTTAATACAACTCAGAGTATTGGGGATTGTTGACAAGAATATGTAAATATCCAGGTTTATATGACGAAAAGTGGTGCCAAGACTTCATTTAATAATTATTGCCTGGAATTTAGTATTTCTTCTATGTCTGACACTGGGTTATATTAAAAGTCAAATTTAGGCACTTTGGTTAGTTTGAGCTGTACTTCATGCAACTGGTAGCCTCCACTGACTTTGCTGGAGTTATGTTCAACGTAAGAGACTGTTCATTAGGAGTAAGGCAGAAAGAATTTACCACGTAAGTCATAACGAAAGGACGAGAAATTATTATGCATTAATATCTGCACAGAGGCCATGGAATCTGTTGGGACCTTTGGCTGTTCCTGAAGTGTGGCAGCAGCCTCACTCAGATGCGAGATCTGCTATAGCCGTTCCCCCAGGGAACAGGCTGGCCATCCAGTCTGAAACTCGGTACCTGACCCATATCCATGTCCTGCATTATGGGGCTGTGGCTCCACAGATTTACACATACTCAAAACCTAGGACACGAGCACATACCAACAAGTTTAGAATACCCTTCTGGACTGGGATAAAACTAAAAAGTACTGAAGTGCTTTCCTGAACTAGGGACTCAGTCATCAACTTAGAGTTAAATTGGATGTTTAGAACTCCATATAATTAATTCTGAGTACAGGTTGGTCTCCTAAGTCTGAGAAGCATTGTAGTGAAAAATAGTAGACCTCATTTGGGGGTTTTCTCATTAAAATTACTATGATCTTTTATTTCAGTACTGACTCTTCTCCTGTTCTCTTCCTAGCACTCATGATGCTATGAATAGAAATTGGTGGAAAACTGAGGAAATGTCAGAACATTTGAAAAGTTCCTTTTAAATTTTTCATGAAAATAACATTTTCCTCAAAAATTTCTGAAAAAACATAGCTGTATCTTAGATTTGTATATGTTTACATGATGATATGTGTTTGACAGAAAAAACAAAAACAAAACCAAAATGAGGTTGGCATGATTGATTTTCTTTAACGATTTTATATGAAACACTTCAGAATACATTTTTCCAGATTCCGGCAGCTTACATTCAGATTGTGATTTAAGAATCAAGATACTTTCAAATTTTGTGTCCCTAACAAAATGTGGTTTTGCTTTGATTATTCCCGTTGCACAAATAGAATAAACAAATCTAGCTAGAGTTTTTTCTTAACTGTGTGTTAATAAGACTCTTACAATACCCTTAGCAGATTTTCGGAATGTATGTATATTCCCATGTTCTAATTTTAAGTCACTGTACTTAGTGAGTGCATGAGTTTGAAAGCTTAAATTTTATTTAAAGTTTGTTAGAGAGACTGTAGCAATGCCACCACAGTGGTTTTGGTTTGTTTTTGTTTGTTTGTTTGTGGGTTTATTTGTCATTTGTTTTGGTTTTGAATAACGCAGTGTTAATTTTATAGAATCCTTTTAAAGCTATGCTGGGCTTCCCATGAAAACTACGTTTTCTTCTTTCAGTGGCAACATGTTAGTCACATTTACATTGCTGTACAAACAGTAAAAATAATTTTGGTTTATCTTTTGCAATGAATTTCTATGATTTTCATAAATGTAAATTTGGGAATTAGATTCAAAATGGGAACATTTCCTTCTAACATGAGACAGTTTGAGATGGTACATTATGCACTGGATAGGAAGTCAGACTATTTGAATGTTTTAATAATACTTACTGAAGTCTCAGAAGGGGATATCTGTAGACTGGATTCAAAATATTCTACATGTATTTGAGAGCAGGAAGGCACTGTTACTGAAATGTTTAAATGATTTTTACAAATTATAAACTATCTTCTAAGTCTACTGTTTGTTTGTTTGTTTTTTCCTTTGCTTTGCAATCTCTATCAAGTATTTTGTCAAGTAGATTTTGCCTTTCGATTAAGTTTGGAGATTTAGTGGGCAAATAAAAATGGTAACTGTAATACCAGACATGTTTCTGCATTATGATTTGTTTCTGACAGGGTTTTGAAAACTCGGAAACTATTTCTCTCACGCTTAAGAACTACAGTGCTGTGGGTTTACTTCAACACAGTTTTGTACTGAAGTGAAAGACTGCTAATGTTTCCAAACTTCAGGACTTCCAAATGCAATGTTATATTCTTGGAGCGGCTATAGAAACGGGCTCAGACACCCAGCAGTACCTCCCTGTCCCCGGCTGACCCGGTCCTCTGGGCATCGCCAGAGAATCAGTGCCACCTACTGCATCTTCGAAAATCAGCTGCCAGCAACGTCTTACTCCGCTCGGGAAGTATCTTTGCTCACTTTGAATATTCGTAGCTTTTGAAATTATTTAATATGTATCAGAGTTTCCTTCCAGTAAAAATAATATAAAGTACAGCATGGAAAGAAAAAAAAAAAGGCCTAAAAGTAACACATAGTGCTGCAAATTAAGCATTACACCTTACAAAGTTTTGTTTTGTTTTGTTTTGCTTTTTAAAGGCACAGTAACATCGGAGCCTCGCATACCTACGACACGGCCCTACGCTTTTAACATAAGGAACATGCTTGCTATAAAAGAAGGGCTCTCTAAACCCTTTCCTACCCTTCGGAGCCGGGTGCCGTGTGCGCAGGAGGGCTCGCCGCCCCCTCAGAGGCCAGGGACCGCTCTCAGCGCTCCTTCACCCCATCTCGGTGCCCTCCTCTCCCGCCGTGGGGCGAGACCGCGAACACGGGGCAGCTGCAGCCGCCGAGCTGCGGGTGGGTTCAGCGTCCGCTGCGTTCGGTCGTAGGCGGGAAGCGCCGGAGGGGCTGAGGGGCGGCCGCGCAGCGCGGCCGTTAACGCCACCCCTCGCTTTAAACTTCCCGCCCGCGGTGCCGGCGGCCGCGCTGCCGGTTCGCCGCCGCAGTTTCCAGGCGCTGCGGTTGGCGGTGAGCGCCGGGCGGCCGCGGCCTCTCCGCCCGCCCCTTTCGGAGCGGTACCGGGGGGTGGCCGCCGCCCCGCTGCGCCGGGATTCCTCGGGCCCGCCGCTGGGTGGGCGCCTCCGCCGGGCGCGGAGGCGAATCTGCCGGGCTCGTCCTACCGGTAGCGCGGTTTGGGCCGGTTGTCAGGGAGAAGCAAGATGGCGGCCGCAGCGACGGAGGAGGACACGGAGCTGCGGGACCTGCTGGTGCAGACGCTGGAGAGCAGCGGGGTGCTCAATAAGATTAAGGTGGGGGGAAGGGGAGCCTCTTGCCCGGCGCGGAGAGGGGAGCGCTGGCTGGCGCCGGCGGCTGCTAACGGCCCCGCGGAGCGCGGAGGGGCTGAGGCTCCGCGGGCTCAGTCCCCGCTGGCTCCCGCAACCAGCCGCGGTCCCCGGCTCGGGCCCGCCCTCTCGGCGTCGCGGCCTCGCGGTGGCGACGGCTCTCCCCGGCCGCTCGGCCCGGGCGGGGCTCCCCGAGGAGCCGGTGTCCAGCGCCTGCCCTGCCCGGTAGGGCTGGTGCGTGCCTGGCGCGGAGGCGAGGGCCCGAGGCCTGGCCGCCGCAGGAGCCTCCCGGCAGGGAGAGGGACGGCAGCTCTCGGCCGCCGCAGGAGCCCGGCGCTCGGCCGGGCGGGTTCGCCCTCGTCGATACCGTGAGGCCGCGAGAGCTCTCTTGCTGCTGCTGAGCCCGCTGGAACCAGTCAGTCGACGGGTGGTGTGGGGCAGGGTGGATAGAGTTTCTGCTTCGATACGAAAAGCCCCTATTGAAAATGTCAAGCAGGTGTTCTTGAGGGTCGCTGTTTAAACATGGTTTTTCTCGAGCGTTAAGTTGCTTGAAGTGTGCTTTGGTAAACCTGGAAACTCTCTAGGGATGCTGCCTGCCTGCCTACAGAGAACAGAAAATATTACGTTAAGAAAATATACTGAAAATGGTGGTGTAGTGGGGCGTACACTACTTTCGAGCCAGTGGTGTAACCTGAGCTTGTGTCAGAAAGAAGATGGAAATTGGTTCCATGGGTTCTTGTTCAAGTTAGAAGCTTCCAGCAATCATTATTGTGTCTAGTAAAGAGATTCGGAAGCATAAGAACTGCTGGATTCCCTTCCAAGCTAAAGGGAGAAGCAAAATTTGGATTTCAGATCAAGGGTGGTGGTGGCATTTATCCACACTGTTGTTTTAAGCCTTCAGGAGGTGGATGATCATTGCTGGTATTTCAGAAACAATTCAACTGAAGTGGTTAATGGAAGTGAGAGCATCTTTGTGTGTGTACTTTGAAGTTCATTGGATTTTGGGCTAGCTGTTGTACTTTTGAACAAAACAGTAGTATTAAAAAATGTGTTCTTGCATTGCGAGTGGCTAATCCTTATCTAAACTCCATAAGTAGATGAAGGTTCTAGTTCATGTAACTGTGTTTTGAGTAGGGAGACCTTTGTCTATGTAAGTGTCAAATAGGCCTTTTGGGCCACCTGTTAACCTTTCACATAGTATTAACCAATAAAAGTATGATGATAATAAAATGATAATTAAAAAAAAAATCACAAGCCAATTAGGTGATATTAAGCATGTGAGCTGTAGTTTCTTAATTTGTGCTTTTGTGTAGTATGAACATTTTTGTACTGCAGTTGCCAGTTAGTTGAGTTTTGTGTAAATATCTTTATTGTGGTCTTCACTGTTCTGTAATGCTGAGAGTGTGTAGTAACCAATGTAGCGTAAACTAGCAATGACTTGGAAAAATGCAAACTGCATCCTACCTTCCAGGTTATGCCTCTTTTTAAGACTAGGACTTACTGTTAAATAATTGGTATGCTTATGATTAAGGCTATTAATTTGAGGAATTCATGGTGTTTTTTCTCAACTGTAAGCCTTAATTAGCATGTGAGTTTGACTGTTGAATGATAGTATTAATGACTTACAGAATTTGTTCTACTAGTACCTGACAAAAAGTCTAGTGTGTTCTAGAAGAACTAAGGTTGAACAAGTCTTCTTAAATCATCAGCTTTTAATTTAAATTAGATTATACCATGTGTTAACAAGCCATCATCCTTTAATTAAAATAAATTAAACAGTTGTGATCAATAGTGTTTCTTCATCCATTGTGTGTCAGTATTTTTATATTATGTGGTAGAACTGAATGAACGTTTACATGTTATCAAAACAGTTGCTTATACTTCATAAGGAGTACTGACCATTTTTTCAAGATGGACAAGGCTAGAAAGGTAACTGTAGTAATGTATCTGAGATCTGTTGAAGTAGATACATTGAAGAGGAAAAATATATGGTCGGTGTATAGCTGAGTTGGTTTGAAGCACCACAGGTAAAGACAGCTCTGGAAGGACTGGAATTCAAGGGGAATTATTTCAGTGGATAGAACATATCAGGCTGTCAACTAATACATTTTGTAACATAATGACTGAGTAATTTTTAGAAACTTATGGTGATGCCTTTATTCTCTAATGGGTTTCAGTTTATTAGTTTTATTCTTATTTTGAGACTAATTTATTGAGTGCATTGGTGTTGATGTAATTATTTAGATAAAAAAAGTTACTTGTATGACACTTTAAATGACACTTTAAAAATCTGTTTGTGATTTTTCTATTTACCCTAGACTTTGAGCACTGGAGTATTTAATAAAGTCATATTGTGAAAACTAGAAGATGTTTAAATATATTTGCCACTTGTGGTTGAGAATTTCCTGTCTTCTCTAAGCTGCAGTGTGTGTGTGTATGTAGTTTGTTAATCATTGGAATTATTTTGATGGATAAGACTGCTTTCTAATTAATTCTGAAAACATACAGACTTTATGTAAACATACAGTACTTTAGTGAAAGTTATCACTGTACTGTGTGATGCATACGTACCAACAAAGATGTTCTGCCTTGAAGAGAATGTGATCTTTCTCCTAGGAAAGCTGACATCATCAGAGCAAGAAGAGCCATTGTGCTTCTTACTGTGTTCCTTTGTTATTTTGTTTTGGTCTGTATCTCTTGTTCTGGAAAAATAAGTTTATGCCACTTGAATGTTGCATCTTCTCTGGAACTTGCTGTTGCTACAAATAGGAGGGAGATGAGCATCAGTAATACTATATGACTAGTAATGGTTTTGGACAGCTGATACTGTTGTGGCTGGTTTCTTAATAATTTGGTTCAAAACCTAGACAGCTGAGGTACTGGCAAATAATGTGGTGTTAGAATAAAAATACTGGGTTTAAAATGTACTGGTAATCCATATGCCAGTTAAAATTGACCTATTTGCCTTTTCATCTTTATTCCATGTATTATAGTGAACAATGCTTTCAAATGTTTTTGAATTATTAATTGCCGTGGTGAGTATGCTGTACACTAGAATGTAATCTCCTGTTTTCTGGAGGTTGTGGTTTTTTTTTTTAAAAAAAGCAGTTTATATTAGAAAGTCAACTAATTTCTTGGAATCAAGGAGAATATTTTTTTTTTTATGTAACATCTATTTCTTTTTATAAATGGTTATATTTTACTTAACTTATAATGATTTCAGCTTAACTGTTACATGTCAGTATGGTTCTCTTAACACCGTGGGTGTATCTTCCTTTTAGGAACATGAGAATGAGAACTGCTTGTGACATGCAGAGTAAGCACATGATAAATGAAGCTGCAGGTATTTAGAGTTTATGGCATTTAGGTTTTTACTACTTCTTTGTGGTATGGATTGCTTCCTATTTCTTTTTCAGTATATTCATCTTTTCACTTGCACTGTCAGCAAGTTTAGGTTTCTTAGCCAATTAAGGCTGCTAAATTGAAGACTCTTCCACTAAAGTGGACAGAAAATGGTCATGCAATCTAGTCCTTCTGAAGGATGAGAACCTCACAGACTTTGCAGATGGAACGGGATGGGGAAGGCACTGAGTAACATTGGTAGTGAAGTTGCTGCTTATGTTATTGCACCAGCTTTGGGTTTGGGATGTGTATAGGCTGGTACAGGCTTTTAGCCTGATGCACACAGAATTTTAGCCTGGGTGATCACCAGTGGTTTGAATGCTTAATGCTCTGCCAGTCTTGTTCTCTATCTACCGAGGTATATGACAGTCATTTTGGAGTCAGGAAGTGGAGATGCTGAAAGCTGTGCAGGAAGGTGCCCATGTGCTACTAAATTTTACACATGCAAGAGATTGCTTATGCTTGTGCATGCACGGAGGTGTTTCATAGTACTGGGGGAGATGGCAGTTTTACATGCCTGTGCTTTGCCTGAAAGATCTGTAAACAGTTTATCTTAGCAGCAATACATTCTTTTATCCTGCAAAATCTTATGCATTACTTTGATAATTTCACTGCTCTAATCATACATTTATCCACACCATCCACTGATGCATGTGTTAGTAACAATTAGTAAATGCAAGCTTGCAGGGGAGTTTTGCACCTCTGTCTGGCTTGTTGCAGGTGAATTGTCAAGTGAACATCTGAAGTGTCCCTTATTGACACTTGCTGAAATTGCCTACCCTTTGTTTCTTAAGGAATACACAAAGTTGCCTGTATGTAGCTTCAAAAACTGCATGTCTTCAGCTACTTAAGTGGGTTGAGAAGGGTGATAGCATGTGCATTTGGCAAGCTGAAACTTGTATTATGCTTTCTTTCTGCTACTGTGTCTTTGACTGGAAAAAAAAAAAAAAAATTCCAGGACTCTTTCTGCAAAGGCTGCAGGATTCTAAGGGTTTGTAGAAATGATGTTGAGAGATACATGAAACAGCAGGGCTTTGTCAATTAGCAGACAGTGTTATACTCAACTTTACTACATGTACAAAGCATTTTATGAAAAAAAAAGTGACCACTTAATCTAGTATTCCGCAGCATATTGAGATCAGTGTCATGAAGCTATTGCTTGTTCATCTAAAATATTGCCTCAGGAGTAGAAAGTATGAATAAAGTTTGATATGGAAAAACTATTTTTGCCACAATCTTTTTGGATGGTGTTGATCAAATCTGGCTATGTAAGCTGCTGTGGATGTCTTTTACAAGTGTACTAAATCAGACTAGTAACCTTGTTAAGGTAGGTGCTTGTTTTCTTACTATTGAGAGCACATTCCCAAATCAGGTTGGCATTTTTGAGATGCTACCTAAAAAATGTGTCTGGGGAGCTTCTGAGATAGTAAGAACTGTTTTCCCTTTTCCTAGGGAACTGCAGACTGAGGGAGCTGTTTTCCTGTACAGTATTTTAGATACACATGAAAGGATCTGTATTTGGGACAGGATAAACTTATCTAGGCTCTGAAGAGCAATGCCACAGCCCAGTGCAGAAAAGATGCTTTAGTGGATTACAAACTTCTGTTTTACAGTACAACAGCAATCAGCAAGAGACAATGTTGTCTGAGCTGCAAATTCCTGTAAGGGGAAATGTACTTTTGTTTCAAAGTACTGACCCGTGCATTTCCCCACTGAGTACAGACAGCGGTTGTCATATACAATGTTAGCCTTACTCATTTCAGATAAGTTCAGTGCAATCAAATTGCTGTCTCATTGGTATGAGTTCTTGCATGATGACACTGCTTAGGGGTAGAAGGGAATGGGCGCCTTCCACAGGATGAGAAAGAAGCCTGTGGGTTTCGTGGATGTAAGAGTGATAGATAGACACTGTCACCTTACTCATCAACATCTGGCTCTATTGGTGTAACCCTGTTCCATTGAAGATGTAGGAGGGATATGGGTGGGGAAGTTGAATATCAAGCTTTGGTCTCCTTTGCTGCTAGACTGTGAATAAAGTCCTTCAAAATGTATTTGGATTAGGTTGAAAACTGCTAGCAGAATGAGACCATGTGAAACGGGGATGGCAAGAGCAGATTGTAACAATGTCTGGAACGCAAATTGTGCTGGTGCCAAAGGGTACTAGGGAAAAAATGCAAACAGTTCACACTTTTTTTTTTTTTTTTAAAAAAAAGGCGGGGGGGAGTGTTTGTGAAAGAACATCACTGTGAAAATGGATTAATCTATGCAGTTATATAAGCCTCCATATCTGCTGGTGGGAGCAAATTGCTGTGACCATACCTGGTGATGATGGTCTCAGTCTCAGGTGTTCAAATTCTCTGTCTTGGACCCTGAAAAGCCTGTATGACATTGTCCATCCTACTGTGCAGCACAAGTTATTTCTTTGTATTAGGCTGATTCTTCAGCTTTGTTGTTGTTACTTTTTACTTTCTTCCTTATAAACTTGAGAATTATTGCTTTAACCTCACACAGTTTCAGGTGTATGGTTCCATGTCTAAATTAATTGAGATGATATTCTGAGAATATCTTGTTACGATCTGAGCATTACCCATCTCAAAGGATGAAGGTCAGTGTATTGAAATGGTGTAAACCTTCCTTGTGGAGATAGTACAGGAGTGCTTAACTTCAGATTTATTGTAATGCTTGCAGGATTGAAGGACCAAGTGGAGGGCTGCTTATCTGTGGAAAGTCTGTAGGGTGGTATTCTAGATAATGCAGGTGAGCCAAACGGAGGTGTAGTAAATACCGGTGGCATTATCTTTTGGTGATGAGCTCCTGACCATAAGGATATTAATTAGGCACTAATGGAAAGAAGGGTGAACCTGCTATTAGCAGGGAATGGCAACATCTGGGAGAAACTGACACTATGTCATTAAACAAATGAGGAAGAAAAGCACCTCAGTCCATATTTAAAAGCCACTGGGTTGGACCTAGAGGAGTGGAGCAGGTGAACAGTTACCTGAAAAGGAGTGACAGTTGTGCTACTGTTCCAAAATCTCAGACAGGTCAGACTGATCAGCTGGTGTCGTGGCAACTACCTTCAGACAACTTCCTTCTACAGTCTCATGATCCCAGACCCTTAAGGGGGTTTACCCCTACTCATGTGTAATGGCTGCTGTCTTTTATTTTGAACAGTTGTCATAGCCGGTTTCTTCCACTAGTGCTTTAAGTACACTTGATGTCAGTGGCATCACTGGAAAAGAAAGTCAGCCATGCAAGCATTTCAAGTTTTTCATAGTGACATGAGGCTAAATAAACAAGTTGTTAGCTGTTGATTTGAAAGTTAGATTTTAACTGATTTTGTAAGAATAATATTTAAATTAATAGTCTGTAAGAGGATTTGCTGATTGAATGCTGTACCTCAACACCTGAAAAAATGTAACTGCAGTGTCAGTATGACCACTGCATACAACTGTAGTATTCTTTTGATGGGAAATATTTTAATTTTTTTTTGCATTTCTTTTTGTCCTTTAGAAAGATGTCCAAAGAGGGTTATGCTTAAAAAGGAAGTGTTCATTATATTTTTCCTATGAAAGGATTTTTTTTTTTTTGTGTGTTAAGGGGGAATAGTTACAGGGTAATCCGTGTTTAGTAACTTTTTTTAATATACATGAGAAAATCTAGACACTCTTCATGTTGTTTTTATTAGTTACGGAAATAAATTTTTGTTTAAAAGCTTGCTTTCTTCTTTGCTCTTAAAGATTGGCAAACTGAGTAACACTGTGTTTTACAGTTTATTACTGCAATGTTACCTACTGGCTACTTCAAAAGGTCAGATTAAAAGTTGATTAAAGTGGCAAACTATTTCATCAACTGTAATGTATGTTGTCCATTTGGTATGTTCAATGAAAAAAATAGAGACACTGTAGAGTTTAAAAAAAAAAAAATTTAAAATGTAGGCAAGGTTTTAAGCTTAAATATTCAAAATAGACCTTAGAAGAATTCTGATCCTTAATATTAAGATATTCAAAATCAGTTAGGTAAAACCTCACTACAGGAATATTTGAATGACTGGAATCATACTCCCTTTTCCGTGAGAAATTCTGTTTCTTTAAGTCTGATCTGAAAAGAAATCACAGGAATTTGTATATCCTAACGTTAGCTTGTGATAATACATTTTTAAAAAGTTATTTGTTCATGTTTCCTAAAGTAATTGTAAATGAAGGGTAGGTGTTTCAAAGCTGCCTGAAAGCTGGATTTTTAACTCTCAGAAGAAACTAATAGGAGATCATGTAGATAATTCGGAACCTTTTTGTGTATGAAGAAACAATTTAGGAAATCTTGTATCAAATTCCACCCCACCTGCCCTCCCCCTCCACCCTGCCCTGTTCTCAGACTGAAAACTCTTCTTTCTCAGCCTTAAGTGACACTACCTGTAATCTTAAGTGTTTTAATTGCACTGGTGTAGATTACAATCGATGCCAAGATGCTTGAGGAGAAACAAATAGCTGTTAAGATCCTTGCTGTCTCTTTGCATTCTATTTGCATAGGGAAAACAGTGCTTGTAGAAATACTGTTTGGTTTTGTTGTTTTGTTTTTTTTTATTTGGCAGGCAGAGTTGCGAGCTGCTGTTTTTTTGGCATTAGAAGAACAAGAGAAAGTAGAGGTAAGAGAACATTAAAAAAATAAATATTAAAAAAAAAAATCACCACCCTGATAGTTCTTCATATAGAATTAAATATAATAGCTTTAGTACTTCCTATTTGTGAAATGTAACAAGAGAAAATTATGTATTACTGCATAAAAGCATAATGCTTAAAGAACACAAAACATGACTATCAGGGAGTTTCCTGATGTTTAGAAATAGGAATTGTTCCACAGCCTTTTGAAACTGTGGCTTTAAGTAACTGTCTCTGCTGGTTTTCTATTGCTGCTGTCTAATTGACCAGAATGACTAATAACTTTTCCATCAAATACTTATTTAAAACAAACACACCCCCAAAAATCCTATTTAATTGATCAAGATTTTGTCAAATTTAAATAACATCTTTTGAAATTTGAAATATCATAGTGGGGTTTGACAAGTGTATTGTGAAAACAAATTAATGCAGTAACTTGCCAAGTATGGCAATGCTTTTGATGTTTCTCATAAGGATGTTGTAGGTTTACTTCAGGGTAATTCGCTTGTATTTAAGGAAGAATTCTGAATTAAGAGATGAACTATGTACTGATACCGTGACAGTGTAATAATATTAAGGGTATATGATACTGGCATGATTAAGTAACAGTACTGCTGTGGTGTGCAGGCTCTAGTTTTGTGACCCCTTCTGCTGCTGGCATTGCCTTGTTTTCTGTGTCTTTCCATTCTACAGAACTAGAGGAGAGGGTGCCGTATGTTGAGGCTATCTCTTTCAAAAGAGAAGAATGGAAAACTAGTATTACTCTACTGGTTAGATGGTTGTGCTCTCTTTGGAAAACTGCAGAACTGAAACAGATATTATTGTGACAGTAAGGAGGGGAAGTAGTTATTCTATGGTATGAGATTCCATATTCCAGAAATCTGGCATAAGATTGCTGAAGAAGACCTAATGGCAGAGTGATATAGCAGAACAGTGCCATCTGTTACGGGAAGCTTCAGCATATTATATTAGAGACTACCCAGAGAACAACCTCACAAACTATTTGGAGATAGGAGATACAGGGCTGGAGAGAGATTTGCTACAGTTGATCCTGGCTCACCCTTTTTTTTTAAAAAGGCTTAAATGTATCATGTTCTTTTAATTTTACACTGTAGAGACACTGGAAATATGTTTACTTGTCACTACTCTAAATTCCTAAATATTAAGCAAGATATATATAATTTTTTTTTTATGCAGCACTTTGTTGTGTGTGTTAGCATTTACAACTATAGTGATAAATACATATAACAGATCTATTACTTTGAGTTAGGTTCTTACCCAGGATATTTTGATAAGTTAGGAATGGCATTTAGAATTGGTTGGAAAAATTTCTGAACAATTTTGACAAACCCAAACATAGCACACTGATTTATCTCTGTTTAACAATCAAGGCTGAAGAGGGCAAATATATCAAGGGAAAATAAACATTTTTATAATTATCTTTGAAGGTCTTAATTAATTGAAGATTAGTATTGATTTATGAACCACTAATTAGCACAGTCCAGGCTTTGTCTAGATGATTTATAAATTCCCATTTCTTAAGAAGTGGCACTGAATTTCCTTAAACAACTTGGCACTGTATTAGAGGAGCAAATTGTGAAGCTAACTGCCTAACTTACCTTTTTAATCATTAAGTAAACAGGAAAAACAGTATGCTATTAAGAATTTTGCTGAAATTCTAGCTCTCTTGCTTTTATAATAGAAATACTGAGACAATTTTAATTTGCCTAAGTAAATGTATGGCTCTGCAGCTTTTACTTGTACATAGTGGAGTTAATGCAAAGGTAGATTTTGAAGAAGTGAATTACATGTGCCAGGTGGCATTGTGGACCAGCATACACCAAAACACCAACTTGCTGTGGTTTTCAATTTCTTGCTAGTATGAGAACGATGTTAATTACTGTTTGATTTTTGCTTTTTGACAGAACAAAGCACCTCTGGTAAATGAAAGCTTGAAAAGTTTTTTAGGTACAAAAGATGGTAAGTTCTTTGTTTAGTATACTTCTCAAAATAATAAAAATAGGAAACAAAGAATTAAATCTTTGAATCTTCTGTTAACAGTACAGTTTTCATGACATAAAGGATGCTTTTGTTCCTGTCAAATGTCATAATTACTAGTAATTCAAAATCGAACTCAGTGTATAATTTTTGAAGTTAATATTGCTCAAGTTGGTTTTTTAACTGAGGTGACTAATGCATTTAAATTAGTATTTCATGGTGAGTTCTGATTATGCTAACTGAGAGCCATTCTAAAGCAATAAAAACAGTAACCAGTGAAAACTGTAGAGGAAGAGTACTCAATGCACACATAGGAGAAATGCCAAAATTATGTCTTCAAAACATCTGAATAGTTTAAAAAAAATCTTACACCTTAATTTGCTAAGCAACTTCTGTGCTCCTGAAGTATTGCTAACTCAAATAATTTTGATACCATGGCTGAGTTAGAAATTAGGGAATTGGTGTACAAACTAGCTATGTGGTAGTAGTTTGAGTGTCTAAATGATGTTTGTAGGAATGCTGATTCAATGTAGATGTTCATACTAAAGCCATGTTAATGATAAGTCATTGAAGTAAGAATTGTTTCCATCTGGTATATTTTTAATCGTCTTGTTTCCTTTTTAGGTCGCTTGGTAGCAGGTCTTGTTGCAGAATTTCTACGTTTTTTCAATCTTGATTTTACATTGGCTGTTTTTCAGCCTGAATCAAGCACAGTAAGATATCTGGTTTTATTTCTATGCTCTGCTGATTGTTTGGAGTGCATGACAATGAACACAGAAGCTATAGTAGATTTGTTTAAGCCATTTGCTTGTGTTTGTTCTAAATAATTTTTTATATTTAGCTTGTAAAAGGTATTTATTGTCATAAAGACACATATGCCAGGAAAGTGTGCTAATATGAGTGAGTACTCCCTTTATATAAAAATTAATGCTTGGTAATATGTTAATATTTTTTGTGAAATCGTATAACAGTAAATACAACAGAATACTCCTGCAATATTTTTTTTGCCAATAATTTTACTGTGTCATGGTATTAAGTTAGTATTGCTACATGAAAATTCAAGTAATATCAGTAATCTACACTGAGAAGAAATTGCAGTGAATCCAAGGACTTTGTGAAGATGTACATGAGTAAAAGTGATTGAATAGATTAGTTCAGTTGGAAGGGACCTACAGTGATCACGTAGCCCAACTGATTGCTTTTAGGCTTTTGATACTGAGTTAGAGGTTTTTCATCATGTTTGTCTCTGTCTCTTTTTATGATATAAAGGTTTTAATAGAAAATTTGGGTTTGAAACAGTTCATTTAACTGAAGAATTTCTCTTTACATCTCAAATGCTCATTTTTATTCCTAATGTCAATTTAAATAGTGAATTTATTAAAAATCCAACTTTGTTAAATCATTTAATTGATTTCTGTTTCTCAGAAGTTTATGTTTCTTTTTAGGGGGTTAATCGAAGAAAATCCCATACAACCTTGTCCCTTGCCAGATATCTTTAGCTGCATTTGTAGCACTATCCTAGATCATGCTAATGATGAATACTTGCATAAAGAACTTTGGATGGTCTGGGATAAGTTCAGGTAGAGATCAGGAGTAAATGATGCTATAAACTATCATTACAGTAGTCCACATGCAACAGGAAATCTTAATCACTGTTTAGTCAAAATATTGCTGTGTTAAATAAGACCCAAAAGCTTTAAGAGTTGTTACATTACAAAATATATATTGTGTTTTCTGATGGTTATTTCTGTGTTGTGATTTTTTTTTTTTTTAATGTTTTTTTATCATCCAGCTAAATGGCCTTGATGGTCGAGAAAACTTAGCTCGAGATTTGGGAATTATAGAAGCTGAAGGTGCTGTGAGTGGTCCCCTGTTGTTAGAGGTTGTTAGAAAATGTCAGCAGAAAAAGACTTCAGGTGGTGAAGTAAGTAGTGTTAACATGCAATTTCTTTCTTTCTTCATAATTCCTTATTCATTTTTATTTCAATTATGAAAATAAACTGAAATTAAGAACAGTTAGCTATTGTAGTATTATATTGTTTCAACTCTTTATTATACTATGTTATGCTTTCAACGTAACTTATCAGAAAACAATGCTGAAATATAAAGACTATGACTATTCTGTTACTTTTAATGCCACCCTAGTACTCTTTATTAATGTTCTGCTACAACTTAGTAACACAGAGTGAACCCAGTTAAATGACACAAAACAGAGTGTCACTTATTTACTAATTTTTAGTGTGGTTTGATAGCACGTTTAGCAGTGCCTGTTTTCTTCTTTGGCATACTTCTAATTTTAATATGACCTGAAAAGCCTGGAATTGGTTTTGTTAAAAGCTTTAAAGCTCTTCTGAAAACATGGATTCAAAACTAAATATATGAAAGTATTGAACTACCTGAAGGCAATGACAGTAATATTTTAATGGAATATGTAATTAATGTGTTAAATAAATGAAATCCAACCAGTAGCATTTGATTAGTCTCTGTTGTGATTGTGGCTCGAAAGAAAATTCTCTGCACCCAAGATGCATTCAGTACCCCAATGAAAGCTTAAATTCAGAGATTGTTATTATAGACTTTCTGACATAGCATCATGGTGTCACAGTTTGCACACTGTGTGAATGAGGATGGCAGCTTGTTTCTTCTTGGATGGTATTACGACAGAAGTCTATATTTTTAACAAGTCTTTTTGTGAAATTTTTTTAGGTGGCTCCAGTTCTAAGTGATAGCCTGTGTCCCACATCAAAATCATCTGATGGAAGATCAAGTACACACCCTATACCAAATAAGGTAAGATTGTTTATATATACTGGAAAAGCTATATAACATACATGAGAAGTGAAAGAGAGAATTCCTGTGAAACTGCAGATACGATGGCATTCACTTAAATGATCTGCAAAGTCCTGTACCTTTCCAGCTGGGCTGGTGACACCTCATGCACAAAGGCCTCTGTGAGAGACAGGCAGGTTGGAGCTAACTTATCTGTTTATGGGGGGCCACTGACTGATTGCTGCTTGGGATTGATAAGGTGTTAGGGTACAACTGTGTTCGTGTCGGAGCCTGTGGCTTGCTTTTCTCTGCTTCCTGTTAGGATAAAATCTATATTAACTAACATCTTCCAGGCCTCTAATACTACTTTTACATTTGACTGGAACTGATCCACAGGTTGAGAATTAGGGGAAAGTGTAGGGCACAGAAAGGAGCATGATCACTTCAGCGTCTTTCCCACAAAAAACCTGCAACCTGCTGCACCCAGCTAAAAACCAAAATGAAACAAACAAACAAAAAAAAAACCCACAAAAAAAAAACCCCAAGAAACCCCCCACCGCAAAAAAAGGCAAAAAAAAAAAAAAAAAAGGCAAAAAAACCCCTAAAGCAAAAAAAACCCTGATTCAAGTACTGAAGTTTGTTCAAATTATTGATGTAATCTGATCACATTAAAAGTTTTAATAGTTTTTTCAAGATTACTGAAAGTAACTTAGAAGCTTTCCAATTCATTAATGAAAGCTGAGAAATATAACACTGCAAGGATTCTGTTGTTAGTTTATTCATTTGAGAGAGGGAGGGATGAGGATAAAAGAAAATAAAATGACAGCTCAGTTTGGATCCACTTCATTTTATTCCAGTTCTTCCAGTTTTTTTGCCATGCGAGACCAGAAAACAGTACAATTTGAAAAGCAATCTTCATTTCAAGATTAAGTTACTCTATTAGTAGCTGTGCTTGTTGATAGTACCTTAAAAGCTAATATTTATGAAACTGACCTTTAAATGGAAATTCTAATAATTTCAGACCTGCTTTAGGAGAAGACAATTCTTATTTGGCACCAGCTTTTAAAATAAAACAAATCCATTAATAAGATCTGGATGCTGGTTAGATATCACTGTAACTAGTACTGTTTCTTCATACCATACTTTTGTTTTAGAGTGGTTCTAGATTAGCTAAGAACTACTACTGGAGATGAGTTAGAAGATTCAAGTATTCCATTCTTTCTTGCATATACCACCTTTCATATTCAAGTTTAAATTACTTTATTTGAAATAAGTAGGTTGCAAAAAGAAAAGCTAAGTGTTTGTTTTTTGGCTTTTTCTCAGGAAAAGGATACCTGTCTAAAGGAGGAAAAATGTAGTTCCAGTAGCTTGTAAACTGGTTTCATATGTGTGTTTTTCTGGATGTGCATGCACCTATTTCAAGGCTGGGCCATCCTCTGGTGTGACTCTTATTCCTTTATGTTTGCTCTTGACAGAGCTTTTGGCAATGCAATTACTCAAGGCTTTTGTTTGGTCTGGAGTGCTTTTTTGTTTGCTTTTTTTTTTTTTAAAAAAAAAAACTTCTACCCTTCTTGCAGTGGTTGAACTTAGCCAGCCAGTCCAAAATACATTATTTGGGGGAAGACAGACACAAGCACAGAGGAGTATAATAAGACTTGTTTCATTATGAAACTAGACTGACAAGAATGAGTTTTAAGTTATGCCTGGAAACTGCTTTAGAGGAAGAGCCATGGAGTAGTAATGATCATTCCTGTTGTTTAAGATTCTAGCAGCAATAAAAGACAGTCTGAGTTCTTTTATCACAATTGTCTGGGCCTTTACAAAATGGGAACTCCTGTACCCAGCTCAAATAGTGTTGTCCAAACTGGGTAGAGAATAAATATAAACTATATCTGAATGCTTTCCAAAGATTAGTGCTGTTTTCCAGAGTGATACTGTATAGACATGTTGTATTCTTCTCTGTGTTGAGGTTTGTCAGAATTCTTCTTCAGGCTGCTATTGGCTATTTAGGTGTACTAGTCCATAGATGCAAAAGCCTCTCCTGTTGACTGACTTCAGTTTAATGGTAGGGTTTGGGACTGGCCCAGTCAATAGTGGCATTTTTTTGATGTGTATATACTTAATCCCCAATAACTATATGGATGCAAGAAAGTGATTCTAAGATTTATTTTAAATCTAAGTTTTAGAGAAACTAGCAGATAGGAGTATTTAATTTTGAGCAAGAAGTATTAAAGTGTGGTAAAAGATCATTCATTGAACCATGTTTCCTTTTTTTAAGGAGAGTTTTGTGCATTGTTAGAACACCACAGTTAAGAGTTGAATACTTGTGGCATGCGATGGCAGCCACGGTGGTGTTAAGAATACTTTAATTTACATATTCTTTCTGATGTGATGAAGTTGCAAGTAGAATGTAATTTCCAACAAGTTGCCATTTATGATCAGGATCTTTATACTCTTTATACCCATCTTCTATAGCAAGCAAATCATAATTCCATTGCAGTGGGAGATAGAGGAATGTGTTCTGGAAATGCTTTTCCTATTATATTATTTTGATCCACAAAAATATATTTATCTCAGAAATGGGAGAAAATTGGTTTTTGTATGGATATTTCCTCATAGAAACAGCTGTTGGTTGGACTACACACTACTCTAAATAGAGAATATCTTAATGGAACTAGAGTTCTTAGATATATTTTTTCCCTTGTGTTCTCTCTCCTTGGCAAAGGCAGGATGGGAGAATATTCTACCTGTGCAACATACTCGGAGTAAAAATAATGCAGAAGGAGGAAATTTTAGCCAGTCCCAGCTGGAGCAAGACAGAAGTTACCTAACAGTCCAGACTTGGTTGAAACTTGAGATTCTCTGGTGTCTTTTCAGCAAATCTGTGAGCTCAACTGCCTCTGACTGTGACTTGGCAACCAATACATGTAACGTAGAAGGGAGCATGCTAGGAGAGACCAAGACCACAGCTCTTGGCAGCAGCAAAGAATTAAATTTGTTTAAGTGCAAGTGTGAAACCACACTCCGACTTATCTTATTAACACCATTAGTCTGAAACCCAACGTAGTCACGTTGCTCTTTGAATCCTTAGCCATGGTTAACCTCTGACTGCAATTTGAAAGTATATAACTTTACAATGTATCAGTTCAAGCAAAACTCTACAATGTATCAGTTCAAACAAAGGCCGACTGTTGTGCTTGTTTCTCAGATCAGACAGCAGCAGCTCATTCCCTCAGGGCTCAGAACAGAACAGTAGCTGTAACTTCCCTTTTACTCCAGTCAGGGTATCACTAAGCTCTTAACAACAATTCTGTTCCTCTGGGTTAGGAAATTGAAATATTATTGTTACTGCCACTTAGAGGTATAAGTACTTTTTCTTTCCCTGGAAGAACTGAGCTGCTGCCAGCAATTGAATGTGGTTCTGTGACCTGAGATAAAATGACCTTGGTAGACCTTTTTCAACTTTCATGGCCTATGGTTTGAAAATTTTACTTCAGCCTTCTCAATGAAAGTTAATGCCTGATAAGCATTTGTGACAGTGCAAACTACATATTAGTTATCTGGATTTAAACAATACTGCTGGTTTTGTTTCAAACGTCACTTTTCTTAGTGTACAAGAAGGAAGTTAATAAATAGATCTTTTAATTGGCTTAATTTTAATAAGTCTAAGGGAAGATAAAAATGTCAGTACTGCTTGCTAGGTAGCAAGATGCTAGTGTATAAAAATAAAACTCCATTTTTTCAGAACAGCTTGATTATCGAAGTAATTTTTGAATATTGTTCTTCAGGCCAAGAAGTTTTGCAAAGGTCTGACTTGAGCTATATTACTTGACCTTAAAGTTAGCATATGGGATAGTCCTTACATGTTTGAGTATCGGTAAGACTGAGCTGTAAGCATGATACAAAGACCGAAAGTTATGTACTTCCAAAGTATCTTGTTTGTCATTTTTAGTATTTGGAGGGAGAAAGTGTCATTAACTGCAGTCTTCTTATGGTTGCTGCTTTAAAACCTAATATTATACTGCAGAGGTTACCATTTAATATGGAAGTTAGAATAATTTGCATGGATTTAAATTGATTTTTTTTTTTTAAGACAATGGCTGTAACTAACAACATTTGTTTATAGGCAAGTTGCAAAATAACACTAATAAAGCATCATGTAACTTCCAAGCTGTAAAACAAACAAACCCTGCTATATCCAAAGCTAAGAGGTAAGAAACAGTCTGTCTAGATTTCTTTATTTGATGACCAACATCTTTTCAAAGTGGTTGCTTTTATAATAGAGGTGCTCTAGATAGCAAAACAAAGCAGAGAATGGAACAAAATGTTTTCAACGGCAACAACAATAAAGAACGCTTCCTTTCTAAAGTGTTAAAACAACCTTTTGCTCCTGTGTGATTCCTGATGATACGAATAAATTCCTGAGAAGTACTAGTAAATTTGAGCTAACTTTTTCAAAAGTGGTGGTAGCTGTATATTATGTGTTGTGTGTTTATATTACAACTTGCAGTATTATGAGACATAAATGCTTCTTTCAATGAGGGCTTTTTTCTTTAATCTTTCAAGGTTGCTGAAACCACTCAAAGTGATACAAGTGTCTCGTCAGGTCAAGGAAGCAAAAGAAGCATTCATTTTCTGCCGAATGAAACAAAACTAGATCCTCAACTAGAAAACAAAGACTTAAATACCAAAGAAAAAAGTGATCCAGTTGTGGATGAAGATGATGTAGAGGGAGATTCTTTTTTTGATGATCCTATACCCAGACCAGAAAGAACTTACGGCTGGTGAGTGACACACATGCTCTACTTAATACAGGTTTATTTTGTCCTCAGTATTCTTACACACCTTTGAGAACTAGCTGATGTTTGATTATTTACATTTGTAAATGTGAGTGTTTAGAGCTGTTCTGTAACGTTTTGTTTCTAAAATGTGCATTTATGTGATTCTTTGATTCTGTTCTTTGAAACTCACAGTGCCATCTGGGATTTCTTGGATGTACCATGAGTTGAGAAAGCTGTATCACTTTCAGGTGCATTAGTTAGACTATACAATGTCCCCAGCCTATTTCTTTGGAATGAACATGTATGAGGCATAGACATCAGTGTTTCTTCTTGCAGCAGAGCTGCAGTGGTGATTAGTACTAAAAGAAGTGGCGAATGGCAGGGATGATGCTTTAGATATCTGTATGGCTTTGTAAGGAGCACAAAAAATCTGTTGAATGTGTTAACTGGCTCTATAAACAGAGAATAAGGAAAGTTTTCTCACAGCTGAGGGTTTCCTCTTCACACTGTAGTACCTTTTGTGTGCAGTTCTATGTTTTCAGTGAAATGTTATTTCTGCATATGCTGATTTTGCAGACACCTCTGAGGGGCGTTTTTTTTTTATTGTTCATCTATGGACATTGATGACTGAAAAATAACATTTGAAACAAGAACTATTGACTGAACTATAGAAAAACCTTGTTATAAAATTGAAAAACCTATCTTTGTGTTATCATGTCGTTACCTTGAAGCTTAGTTTAGATATCTATATTGAGAAATGCTGCACGGTCATTTTATGATTTTTTTTTTTTTTTTTTTTTTTTTTTTTTTTTTCTGTGCTTGAGTAATCAGAGAATTGTTCTAGCCTAATAGAGGTTACCAGAAGAAGTTTCAAAAGCATTTTCAGGTCAGTTTGACAGTAGCTCCCTTCGTGGTTTTTTTTTTTTCCCCCAACTATGTTGATAGTGGGCAGAGGAGCATAAGCTTTTTTGTATTATCACTAGAGTAGATACTTACTCTTGGATCATTCTGGTACAGCACAAATCAATCATGCATGCCAGGTAAACTAGGTTTCTCTTCAGTAAATTAATAGGTTCTTTGAGAAAGTTTAATACAGCTTTCATTGGATGTATTTAGTTGGGGCAGAATTTTTTTCCTCGGAGCAGTGATTTTTCTCTGGAAAATACTCTGTGTTACAAATAACCCTCCTACAGTATTTTTCTCTCACAGGAAATATCAAGTTTAAAACTGTATCTGAGTGCATTTACTCCTCCTTACTCAAGAGCTCATTTAACTAGCCTTTAATCAAAGTCTAGCCATTATAGCAGGTGGTTGTGTTGCCATAAAATAGGTTTAAATAAGTTGGGAAAACTAGAAAGGCTGGCAAAACTTCTAGATAATAATATAATTTATTATTTTCTTATTGTTTGAGAATTTGCATGTGACAAGAAGGGAAATTCTCTTTGAAATTGGGTACACTGGATTTCTTTAAAAAGACTATCTAAAAAATCTCTTAGTTATTCTGTAAAATAAGGATTTTTTTTTTTTTTCCTAGCAGACAAAATCCCTACAGAAAAAGTTATTTACAAATTATGTGTGTCAGTAGTAGAGTCACGGTCCACCAAGTAGTAATTTGTGCATCATAATGTTACTGTGATATAAATATTGTAGTGAAGTTCCATAATAAGGTTTGCTGAATAGGTTAATAATAAATGAGCTAGCAACTAGTTATGACTGAGCTGTCTCTGCTGAGTCTTTTGCTTCTACCCTCCTGGCAACTCCTTTAGCAGGGGGAAAAAAGAATGTGTTCTTTAGGTGAAACCCCTTTGTGGTATGTTGTGCCGGTGTGCCTGAGTCCCAAGGGCTGCGTAAGTAGGAGAGGCACCAGCATCACTTGGTTTGCAAAAGGGTAAATGGGAGCTTTGCCCATTCCAGTAAGGTTGCATTGGAGAGGAAGGGAGCAAGCAGTTACTAAGGACGGAGCAAGAGATAATACAAGCTCTCACTGCCTCTAGGTCTCTGACCCGGAGTTCAAAATTTTGAAATGTTTTAATATGCGATGGTATGTATACATGATATTTTGAGGATACAATATAATGAATGAATCAAATGTTGTCAGTTATTAATAGGAATGATGTCTTTTAGTTGTAAAGCTAATTTAAATATGGATTTCTATCTGAATCTTTGTTCTTTTGGCTGTATTTACATGGGGGGATAACAAAAGGCCCCCTGATAAAAATAGTGATGCTGATGAAGGTGCAGGAGCTCTGTCTGTGAAAGAAGTCAGGCAGAAGTCTTTGCAGAGGTGAGAAAGTGACTTCCTTACTGAATGTCTTGCTTGACGCTTGTGCCAGTAAAGTGCCTGCTGTTTTTAAGACTGCAGAATAAATAGTCCTTTCTCCTTGCTTTTTTTGCTGTAAATATTGCTGTTCTAGTTTCATGACAATTTAGTAAATAGAGTCACTGCCCACATTTTACAGCTCTGTGGAGTACTTACTTTTTTGATTCATTTTAGGAAAACCGAAGCTAATAAAGCAGGAGGTCTGGTATCCCTTTCTGATGCACCGCCTCTAAAAAGTGGGTTAAGCTCCCTGACTGGTGCACCTTCGCCAAAGGAGTCTGATAGTAAGTTTTCACATGTTTTTGTGTTTTGATGAATGTAGGAGATATTTCCAGTAGCGTAATGAATGATCTACACCTTCAGATGCAAACGTGATCAAGTGTGTGGCCCCCCTTCTGTTTGCAATGTGCTTTACAGTAATGCTTTTTTCACTGAGTGATCTCATACTAGTTTTTGATATATTGTGCTACCATTGGGGGATCTGATGCTTTGGAGCATGAAACACTTATCCACTCTCCCTGATTTTTCTGTGTATACAGAGCAGTTTTCAGAAGTACAAAATTTTACTGCTCAGTTTTTAATGGAAATTAACTTATTCCTTTGTGTTGATATCTTACGTTATTTGCACAAGTTCTTTAGGGATATTTGCTTTCATGTTGTAAAGCCTGATCCTGAATACTGGGAGATTGTCCCTGTTTGCTACTGATCTTTTTAATTGTTAGCAGAGTTCAGACCTGAAAACTGGATATAATATTTCCATACTATACTATAAAATTATATAAGGTTATTATAAAAGAACACTTGTTATAAATGGTTGATGGGTATGTTGAAGTGGGATCAACTCAGAGTCACAAGTCAAATTTCTGATGTAAATGCTTGTTTTGTTGCAGATTTGAATAGAAACTCTGTTTTGAAAGACCTGCGGTTGGTGAATGCAAAACTGGGATCACTAGAATTAGGCAAGTAACTGCTAAACATAAGGAAGCTCTGATATTTTTAACTGTAAGTTCTGGCCTGACTTCTTAGAGGAATCTGAGAAACTGAAATACACATATTGAGCTCAAATCTTCAACTTTTACTTCTGTCACTCTGTTTAACATTGTTGTGAAACTTACTGAAGTTGGGAGCAAGATCTGGTCTAAAAAGAAGTACAGAAAAGTGAAAACTGGTGTATTGTATGTATATTAGTATTTTACATATGCAGCAAAAATTTGGTTCAGTCTGTGCATACATTTGCTAATATCAAGTGATAAATTTTGTTGTCTAGGTTTCTAAGAAAAGAGAGGGTTTATATCTGTGGAAAAAGTTAGCCAGACAAGTCCTAATATTTTTCAGTGGCATGTTTATTTGCCCTCCACACCTTTGAAAGTTGCTTTGTAAGCTTTAGGAGCAATATGAAGATGATGTGATATAAGAAGTATCAGCTCTCTTGGGATAGAGCTGCCAAGTATTTAATTTTTGTCTTCAGCAATGTAGTCAACATCCTGCAAATGTATGCATGAGATTAATGACAGACATAGACTCATTTTCTCTTTCTAATCTGCACAAGTAATTCAATCTACTCCCACTCTTGCTGGCCATCAAACCATGTATTTTGGTACAGGAATAGTTTTGTTTTTTTTTCATTTCCTGAAAAACTTGTTTGATTAATACCTTTTAAAAATTACTTAGGAAATGGAGATGACGATGAGTATGCTGATGACTTCAACAGGTAAGAGAAGGATGATACTGAAGTAGCATAGCAATTCATTCACTGTAAGCATATCCACTAGCATATTTGAATTACTAAATATTTCAGCTAGTCATTGTTGCTGGAGTCTGTCAGTATCTCTGAACTTTAAACTTCAGTTTACTATTTTTATACATATAGTTACAAATTAAAAAACAAAAACAAAAACAAAAAAACAAAAAAAAAAAAAAACAAACAAACAAACAAAAAAAAAAAAAAAAACAAAAAAAAAAAAAAAAACCCAACAGGATAAATAAGTTTCTTAAAAACCTGGTGTTAACTTTAAAATGGTAAGTTGTTGCTTTTTTGTGAAAGGTGTTGGGTGTTTTTTTTCCTGGACCATGCACTTAGCAATGTTTTAACCCTTTAATTAATGCTATTAGTGAATATGATGCGTGCTGAAATATTAAACTAAAAAAGCATCATAAGTAGTCAGTAATAAATATTTAACAGCCTCATCCTTCTGATATGAATGTATTGGTGTTGTAAACTGCAGGGTTGAGGCCTAAGTAATTATTGGCATTTATCATGGCTTCATCTAGGTAGACAGCCTTTAGTTGTTCTGGGGTTTTAAGTAAATTCATATTTAACTTGCTAGGAATTGAAATCCTAATGAAATGTCAGGTATAAAGTGAAAGTGAATGTAATACCTGGATGTTTGGAAAGTAAGTCTTATTTCTATGTTCATGGTTCTCTTTCTTTTTAGTACTAGTCACCGCTCAGAAAAAAGTGATATCAGTATTGGTGAAGAAATAGATGAAATTTCTGTGGAAACAGAAGAGTCAAATGCCAGTGATAAAGTATGATTCTTATAAAATTATTCTTCTTGACATTCTTCTGATTTTTGTCTTGACATTTTTTAACCTTCCATGAAGGAATGTGCCATTATCATACGTTACTAGGATACATGTTAAGGTTGTATTATTTGTTATGTTCTGTATTTTTACACCTACTACTCCTGCCAAGTTAGATACTGTTCTGATTAAAAGACAAAACAAAAACCCCACAACAATTGTTCAGTAGCATAATTCACTGTTTCTAGGCATTTAAAATGTATTTGAGACTGATTTAGTATCCAGCATAGGAATGTCTTATCCATACAGGAGATGTTCAGACAGGTCTTAAAAGAGTATGAAATCTCACTGAAAGAGCTTGAGGCCAAAAGGATGGGATGCTATATGAAGGGCTACAAGAAATAATACTTAACGTTTCTACGATTTCTGAGTTTGTAATTTCATTTATTTTCTAGCTTGAAGGCATCACGCAAGACCTTACCATTTCTCAGTTAAGTGATGTTGCAGATTATCTAGAAGACGTGGCATAAAATTGGACAGCAAAAATCTTTTTTGTGCTGGACTAGAAGACTGCTGTGGACTGTTAATTTCAGACAATCACTTGTTGCTGGAATGTCCACTCCCTATTTGTGCCTTGTGTTTCAAAAAGACTGTGGGTAGAGAAGGCTTTTAAATATTCTTAGCAAGAACTAAATGAAATAATGCGTTCCCATTTGAGTCTGAGATCAGAATTATTTTCTTCATTTGGTTCAGCCAAACCTTTTACAGCAGGAGGTGGATTTTCGAAGGAGAATGTCCATTGCTGGCAGTGGGCATAATAAAAAACAATTGATAAGAGAACATCTACAGAGAGGCATGTGGCTTTATAATGAACTTGCGCTGTTATTGTAACAGTCTGAATTTTTTTTTAAAGATAACCAAAGCATGAACCTTCAGAGGTAGTGGTTCAACTCATACTTCTTTTAACACAATTTTGTCAAGTCAGCATGCAGTACGTATTTATGGTAAATCTAGCCACAATACCTAATTGCTCCAGACTTACTTGACACTGCTGTTTTTCAGACTCTTCTGAAAGATGGACTTTATTTTTTTTTTATAGGCATATCAAATTGAGAGTATCTGAACTCTCAAATCTAAGTTGAGCTAAACTTAGGAGCTAAATTTAGCATTAGTCTTAACTCTGAATATTCTTGTTTAAATATGTTTGTCTGACCATTGATGTTAAGACTTAAGCTGTTTTTATATATGATAATTTCATTGGTGTTACCTGTTGTTAAATCACAAAAAGTAACTTTGTAAAGATCCACAAATCATTAATTAAATCTTACTGGGTTTTGTTAAGTTTTCAACAGCGTGGTAATGGTTTGTGGAGCTTTTATCATCGAGGGCTCTTCGTGCTGTAAGCTCACTTCCATTCTTGAAAATCCTTGTTACATAAAAATGAGCGCCAAAAAGTGAAACCACTAACCTTCTGTTTTTCGGATTCTGACTGCTGTACAGAATGAAATCCAAATATTTAAAAATACTGTACCGAAGACATTAGGTCTGTATTATACCTACTGAGGACACTAAGTTCTAGCTAAGAGCAGATTCTTGTATTTTCATTATACTCTTGCAAAACAGGGTCAGTAATGGAAACATTGACAGTTCTTTAAAGATGCTGTTGTACATGGCGCTGCTATAATATGTAGGTCATGGACACCTGTAATAAACAAGACGTAAAATGTGCACTTTCTGAATATTGTGAACACATTTGGAAAATATACATGTAAGTGAATATAAATAACTTAAAATTTTTTTTTAGGCTTTGTAATTTTTTTTCAGTAGCACTGTTGGCCTCTCATCAGTGGTCACTACAGTGGGAGTAGCATGCTAAACTAAAGCCATTGGTTAAGCATATAGAGCTGCTACTAGCATTAGATGCTGACTTAAATCTCTTTTTGCACTGGGCCAGCAGGCATGCAGCAGTGCTGGGAAATTAGACTTGTACAGTACATAAATGATTTGAGAGGGGAAAGGAAAAGTGTGCCTTTTATTTATGTGCACCCCAAAATAGCCAGCAAAAAAAGCATCAGAATATTTAGTCATGGTGTTAACTTCTAACTTTGTGCCATATTGTAGCAGCTGAACACAGAGGAGAATTTTTTTCACCCCAAAAAAATCAATGTGCCATAGACTTCAAATAGCAACAGTGTTGTAACATGATACATCCTGTGTAAAAATTCCTTTAAGTATGGGGAAACCTGTGCCTCAGGATACTCTGTATGAAAAGTTAAGTTTGGGCTTTTCTTTTTTTCTATTTTAGTCTTTAAGAAGAGAACAGCATGTCTGAAGGAAACTAAATTCCTGGGAACAATGGATTTCTGGCATTCATTTTTAAAGTGTATGGAATAATGTAGAGACAGGGCTGATTTTTTTTTTTTTTTTTTTTTTTACATGTCTTGGGAAAACATGTTCCATTACCTGTTAGCTGTAGGATGTGTGTCAGTTTATCATACCAAAAGAACCACAAACTTTATTAAATGATTTCTAATTGCATTTGAAGATGTGGCCTTTTAAATAAATAATTAGATATTTTAGGTGTTAACATGACTTTTGTTAACAGCAAAGTGTTGTTCTCTTACCTCGGGGGTTGACTGGAGACCTTGCGCTTCGGCTGTAATAGAAGGAAATGCCAAAAAGTAAGTGGTAAGTCTCCATGCTGTTCCTCCTGTGGGCTTTTACTGAAGTGTGTATAATAATTCAAATTGCAAAATAAAGCTATTGTGCTGGCTAAGCTGTATTTCTGAGACTTCTTGAACCAAAAATCTTAACATCTAGGAAATTCAGGAAGCCCTGTGGGCTCTGGGGGGTTTCTTGAAAAATGTTTTTTTTTTTCAGAGTTAGTGCAGTCTGCAGTTGAGAATGTGTGCATGCTCAAGTTTGTTGTAAGCTTAAAAGGATCTTGCAGTTCCTGTTGGTAAATCCTAAAGTCTGATTAAGACCAGACCGAGTGAGATTACTGGGTATCAGTCTGAGTTGTCGGATGGTTTATGAGTCAACAGACAAAGGAATATCCAATCTTGATTTGCAAAGTTTTCTCTTGTTTACCATCGTTAGAGTTACTTAAACATGTCTGACAAGCTAAGGTCTCTTGAATGCTTCTTCTGTTTGCTGTACGTTTCAAACCATATTGTTTGGTATTTTACATTAGGCTTCTCCCTAAATGACCTAATGCAGTTGAATACCCAATCTCATCTGTCTGTTAGAATTAACAACTAGAGCCCTATCATAAAAGCTGGGAATGTTCTCACCTAAGTGTTGTTCTTTATTGGTTCTGCCTTTTTGCAGACGTCTCTGCGAACAGAGAAAGAAGTGTCTGAGAGGGTGCTTGCGACTGGTCTCTGCAGTTCTGTACCAGCTAGGTCTGGTTAGAAGCGTGCTTTTTCGTTAAACACTCACACTCTGTAATTTGTTTAACAAATCCTGTGATTTCCAGAAGTAAAAAATTGAGGAATGAGCTATGGCTGGCAGTTCTGTACCATTAATATGGCTGTGGTAATGAGTGTGGATTATAAAAGCAATACCAGTCTCATCTTTTCTGTAGTGAAGTTACTGTATTCCACCCTTTTCTCTATTTTTTTTTTTTAAGCAAAGTGAGAAACTACATCATATCTGATAAAATATTTCCTCATAAGTGAAGTTTTCCCCAGCTGTAATAAAATCACTCTTAGCTTTAGACTGTTTTGACAATATATCTAGCTCTTGTGATAAACACTTCTGTAACTGACAGAGTGATTGGGTGATGATGATAAAGGGGTTTACTGCTTTGTTTGCTTTTTAGCATAGTAATTTTCACTGATGAAATACTTTGTAGAAAACCCCGCTTTCTCTTCAGGAAAGAATGCTTTCATGGATATTTCAGTTCAGTTGTCGTTAAACTAGAAGCTTGTTAGTTTTTAGTGTTGTCCAGGCAGCAGGAATTAGATCTCGGCAAGATCACTCCAGTGCTTCGTGTTCATTTTGGAAAATGCCAGATGCATCTTTTTTTTAGTAGGTCTTTCTGGTTTGATGTTTTGCTTGTAAGATAGAGGCAAGAGACAAGTCAAACTGAATTGTAAGAGATGCAGTTTTAGTAGATTTGTAAGTGATCTCATTCATCTTGAAGCTAAATCCTCTACAGACTAGCTATAATGAGTGCAGTATTGCAAAAACATAACTTGCAACCTATGACTGTCTTGATTTCTCCAAAGAAAAGGATCTGGGCTATTTAAGGTTACTGAGTTACCCAAAGGGTGAACCTCTGCAGTGAACATCAAACAGTGTCAGTTCCTTTGTTTAGATATCATGAACAGTACTAAAAGAAGAAATGAAGTCCAATTACCTCTAGCATACAATTTCTGGTTTCACGTGTCTAGGGTGCTAGAATTTGTTGCTGCTGTGGTTTGTTTGGTCTCTTTAATAATGAATAATAGGATTTTTCCATGCACAGTTTGTCACTTCTTTGGAATATGTCCATAATGTCTTGTAGTCAATCACAGTTCAAAACTTCTTGTGTAACTTCTTCCAAATTGCTTATTCTTTTTAGTATTTCAGAGTGCAAACTACAAGTATATAACTTGCTGTCTGAAGCAGTGCAACAAACTGTTCTCTCCCAGGCCTTGAAATGAATCACCATAGCTAAGTTCATTGTACATTTTGGGGGAAAAACAGCCAATAAATGAATAGCAAGCCTTTAAGTACAGAAAGAGGATGGACAGTCATTCTTTCACTAGTGCAGTCTTCCAGCACTGTCTTAGTACGGTAGTTGAGGAACAATAGAAAGATCACAACAAAGTTGAAATTATTCAATTAAATAATTAAAAGGTCATTTTGCTTTGTTCAATGAACTGAATGCTTGCTTTTAGTGTTGAGGTCTTTTGCCTTAGTGTGTCATTTGACCTAGGTGAACAGAATGCTTTGTAAGCTTCTCAAAAAAGAAAGGGTTTTAAACTTTATAAGCAGAGTGCAGGAGGAAAAAAATGCAGCCCTGATGCTTATGTGCTAAATGAACCGCAGCTGGGACCAAAAAGCAGTATGAGGAGCTGCGCACTGAGCAGGAAATCTGTTGGGGCCGAAGCAGGTGTGTGTCAGGTGTCGGTGTGCTGCTGGGTGCCTGGGGTGTGAGGGCACAGCCTGCCCCGGGGGGGAGCCGGCATGCCTAAGGTGGGAGAGACACAGCTTGGGACTGAGACTGAAGCTGCCTGCTACTTACGAGGGAGCAGAGCAGGCTTGCGTTCATCTTCCTCTTAACACCTAAGGACCACAGCGAGCAGCTTGTGCAAACAGGAAGGAGAATCAGGAAGGGGTTGCTGGAAGAAGGTGAACAATAAGGCCGCAGGTGGTGCTTGAGACTAGTAGAGGGCACGGTGATGATGGTGAGAAGCCACAGTCCTTAGCACTAGCCCGAGCGACTACCACGGCATGCTGGAGACCTCAACCCAGGCACAGCCCTGGGGAGGATGTGGCTGTCCACAGGCAGGCTGCAGGGAGTGCCCGCGGCCCCTCAGAGGCCGGGGCGACAGCAGCCTCCCCTCCAGGAGCCGTGCTCTGCTCAGGACCCTGAGCCGCTGGGTGAAGTGGGCCCCGTGGCATCAGGAATGCCGACAGGAGGGCGGAGGTGCATCGTGGCTGCTGTAAAAGCAAGACTCCCAACCCCCCATTGCAGGGAAGGAGTGGAAGGCCAGAGGCATTGCTTAATCAGGGGAGGGTCGGGATTCCCGGGGAGGACAAAACAAGAAGGCTTTTTTTCCCACTTGCAGATGCTTACTGAGAGAGCTGCAGAGCCCTGACAGCAAGACAGGGAGTGAGTTTTGGTGGGGGATGCAGCTAGCCATGTTCTTAGAGCCACTGAGGCTGAGAGAAAGTGACAGATAACAGCAGCGAGGGACTTTGTTCTGTGAAGGGATGGAGGCACCCCCCAGCCCATCAGACCTGGTTGCTCCTTGCTAGAGCCCACCTCTACTGTGTTGGTGGTGTCATGGGTAGGGCACTGTGTTGGGGTTTTTTATGGCTATGGGACCTTCTCTGAGGAATGAGGTCTGCTAGGAGAGGGCAGGATGCACCTGATGAAGATGATTGTCTTTGCTGACAGGGTTGTGAACCTTGTGAGGAGATTAAACTAGGTTCATTTGCGTGTAGAAACCAAAGCCTGCAGGTGTGTGATAGTTGAAGGGAGCACACACAGGGAAGTCTGAGGGAGGGAGATCCATTGCTGCAAGAAATTGAGGTGACTGGGATCATCTGAGGTTCTTTTCCACAAACAAATGTGCAACAGAATGTACAAGAGAAAGAGGAAGTCTGTGCAGTCACAAAGCTGTGACGCTGCTGGGATAACAGGAACACGGCGGAATAGCTTGCATGGCTGGAATGCTACAATGGATGGACACAAGCTTAACAAGCAGGCAGGGAAGAAAAATGGAGGGTGAGGAGGCCCACAGGGGAGTCTGAATGTGCAGAGCATAAATGGAGAAGAAAAAGCCCTGATGACAGGCCTGTCAAGAGTTTGTTTTCATGGCTAAAGGGGAGGCCAACAAAGGAGATAATGTGGTAGACACTTGCAAGACCACACTCGATCAAGAAAAGAGAATGAAGCCTTCCTTAAACTCTTTGAAAAAGTTTCCTGATTCCATGCAGTAGTTTTCATGGGGCTTTTTAACTACCTCCAATTTGCAGGAAGGGCAACATGGCAGAATACAAACAAGGCAAGATATTTAGAGTGTGTCAGGGGCCATCTTTTACTTGGGTGCTGGACAGGATGGGAGGGGATCGTCTGGAGCTGCTACCCAGGAGTAAGGAAGAAGTGCTCAGATGCAATAGTCAATGGCAACCTTGGCTACAGTGACCACGAGGTGACAGAGTTAAAAGTCCTGAGGGCAGAGAGGAAGGCAAGTAGCAGAGTAATAGTCTTGGACTTCAGGGAAGTGAACTCTTTATCTTGTTCAGGGTTCCATTTGGCAGGAGCCCACGGGAGGCTGCCCTGAGGGGTACGGGGGCCAGAGCTGGTTGCTTTTCAGAAGGATTCCTTCCACTATGCATAGGCATGGTAGGAGGACAGACTGGCTGATTGAGAAACTCCTGGCTGAGCTCAGATTCAAAAAGCTGTATGGAAATTGGAAGTGAAGTGAGGATGGGCTACAAGGGATGACTAGAGAACTGCACAGGCATACGGGAGTGGTACAGAGGACATCAAAGCTTGGCTGGAGCTGAAACTAGCAAGGGGTGTGAAGGCAATGAGAAGGGTTTCCACCAGGGGAACATCAGTAAAAGGAAGATGAAAGAAAATGTGGGCCGCCTGCTGAATGGAGTGGGTGACCTAGTGATGAAAATAAAGAAAAAACTGAGGTACTGTTTCTTCACCTCTGTCTTTACTGGCAAGGTCTGCTCTCAGGCTTATTTGAAAGGTTATGATGATCAAGGGACATTTGTGATGACTTGAAGAAGGAAAATGTTACATCTAGCTCTTAAAAAGGTAAGAAAGAGGATCCAGCAAGCAACAGACAAGTTGGCCTCACCTCAGTCCCTGGGAAATTTGATGCAAGCTCTCATGTCTGCCATTTTGAAGTGCACGAAAGAAAATAAGGTGACCGAGAAGAGCCAACATGGGTTTATGAAGGGCAAATTGTGCCTGACCAATGTGATTACCTACTATCACAGCTCTGGGGGTAACAGTGGATGTCATTTTCTTTGGCTTTAGCCAAATTGTGGACAGATGGGCTGGGCTTTGCAGGAAAGGGCCTGGGGATAGCTGTGAGGAGTGAAGGCCTGGGAGAGAGAGTGTCAGCCTGCTGGAATTCTCCATCACTGGAAATTTTCAAAACTCAAATGGACGAACCTGGAGTAACCTGATCTAGCTTTGAAGTTAGGTTTGCTTTGAGCAGGAGGCTGGACCTTCAGAGCCCTTTCAACCGAAATTATTCCATGATTCTACCAAAATGGACCATTACATGGAAGATCAGTTATTATGGGGATAGACAGACTCCATCTGACTGCCTCTGCATGCAAACTACCTTGTCTGCATGTAGAAAGAGTTTTGCTAGTTTATCGATGCAGATGTTCATGTACATGCAGACCGTTTCCTGAAGAAAGGCCAGCATTTGCAAATATAGTAGCTTAATATCAATTCTATTTATAAGGTTTTAAACCTAATGTCCTTGAAGGAATCTCTCAGTAAATGTGAACTTAGAATATAATTAGGTAGTGCACTGTGTGAGTAACTGCAGCTGATCCTTATGCTTGCATCTACCTATGTTTGAAAACAAGCCATTAGGTTTCTAAAAGTTGTTTTTCAGTTTCTTAGCAGCTTTACTTGGTTTGTTTCAATTGCTCTGTGCTATGGGGAAACCACAACAGATACAAGGTAGTAAAATCAGGTCATTTGCACAGTTCCCCTGTAAAAGTATCACATGCACCTTCATAACAAGAAAGGTGCTTCAGCTTTTTTTTTTTTTTCTCTGAAATGGAAAAACTTCCACCTCATGCTCACAATATGGTCTATTTTGGCTTACAGATGTCCTTCAGGGCATGTTGCAAGGGGCACTTTTGGGAAAGGGAGGGCAGGTGGAAGGGAGAACAGTGTTTCCAGTGTTTCCATTTTTCTCTTAGGTGATCATGGCAGAATCACTTTTAAACTGTTGTTCACGTTATGTTTTAGGCATAGGATTCTGGTGTTTTGTGTTAGGTTACATGGTTAAAAGCTCCTCTCCACAACTGAGGAAGAGGACAGAGGGAGCAGGCGACTCCTCCAGGTCCAGCTGCCACTCCTGGGAGCTGCTGTGATCCTGCAGCTCCCGTCCTGAGGTGCGGGGCTGTGAGGCTCAGCACTCTGCAGCTGCACAGGCCGACAAGCCCCTCGGATGCCTCCTGCTCGGGGAGCACAGCCCACCCAGGAGGGGAGATGTGGCTGGGAAACACTGCATGAGGAGAGGGAAGGGTGAAGACCACCTCCTTCTGGGTAGGTGAATGTTCAGGTTGTGGGATTGTGCTCGCGAGAGTTGAGCCTTAGAGGAGCAAGGGAAGGGGGGAGCTGATTCTGAGCTGGAGCCCCCAGGCTCCCCTGCCCTGTCTCTTCCCTGGGCCGTCCCAGGAGAGGTGCCAGCCCAGGGTCCCCCAGGCAAGGCCCCAGGTCACCTCCTGGGCTGAGGGACCTACAGAGTCAGGGGTGGGATGCCAGGGAGGAGGATGCCGGGGTGGGATGCAGGGAGGACTGTTTGGGGAGTGCGTAAGCCTTGTTATGGGATATTTAGGGCCGTGACCAAAAGGGTGAAAAGAGAGGGATCGCAGTGGTTTGGGGGAACAAGTGTGGGCAAACAGAGGGGAAAAGGGACAAAAGGGGCCAGCTGTGTGCAAACAGGCTGCTGGTCCGCAGCTTGCCCAGCCATGCCTGCCCCTGACCAGTGCCATCTGTCCTGTCCCCCCTGAGCACTCTTTTCAACCCTTTGTTAATATGAATTAAGATTCTTAAAACAGTCTAAATTCTGGCTTGTGGATGAATTATGGATTAATTTATGCAAAATCTTTAAGCATACATTTCCTTGAAATCAATGTGCTATTTGCCTACTTAAGGAATAGTTTACAGAGGCTGGGTTTCACAAAATTATTCTGGCAACCTTTGTAAGAAAAGACACCTTTATAGTGTTAAGTGGCTCAGATGAGTGGCTGACATACTGACTGTTTTCTTCATCTTTGAACTACAAACTATGAGGGCTGTGCTCTGTTCATTAGAAGAAAACTGATAAATTTAAAAGATAAACCGTTTGAAAAATTCCAAGCAAACCAAGAGGGAATTACAAAATATTAGTTCTGGTTTTCAGACACTAAAGCAATACTGGAGAGTAGAATTATGTACGCTTAAACTTCATAGTTTAATACATATTAACGGGAGAAATATGAAATTTTAAATAATTCTTTAAGGAATAAATTGTAGATGTAAGTAACAGACTGCCATTAAAAAAAGCAACACAAACATACCCCAATTGTTAACTATAGCACTGCAAGGTGTGTTCCTCAGTTATACTCAGTCAGTAGACTAATTAAGCATTAGGTGAAATTTTAAATTAGGTACCTGAAGAGAAACTGTTGAACAAAACTATGAGAAAGTCTGAATTTCGAGCAAGTTTTTGCACCACAGGTTTTTGCACCCTTTAAAGTGTGGTTACAGACTCTGCAGGGACGTGCTGATATTAGAAATCAAAAATGTTCCTGGAGAGAAATAAGACAAATTTTCACGTACTTCTTCCATGAAAGAGAGATTAAAATTCATGAATAACTTCTCTTCCACTAGTTTCTGGTTTGAATAAGTGTGTGCTAATTTGATAGTACTTAATTTGAAGGAGTTAAAAGTACCAGTCAAAAAAATTAATGCATTGTGTCGATAGGTCTCATCTAACCTGAGAAGCCAGGGTAGGATAAACAAGTGTGATGTTAATTGCACAGTAGTAGCTCTTCTGCACTGATTCCTTGTATGCATGTTCCTTTTGCATTAAGTCTCAAAATGAATCAAGCTAATGCGTGGAAAGATGTAAAGGAGTCTAGAGATACTAAAAATATGGGCAGAAATGAGTGCCAAGTACCATTTTGAAAGAACCCAAGCTAATCCAGTCTATACAAAGAAATCAAGCACATACATACCCATGAATTGAGAGTAGACCAAAGAACAGTGAAGCTGGGAAAGCAATGGGTGGTAGCAGAGAGCAAGTTATATAACACAGATGGAAACAGTAAGAGTCTGTAGCCAGCACGAGAGCTGCGGCTTGGTGCAGGAAACTCACATTGCGTCGCCGAAGGGACGGCTGAAGCTGCGCTCCTTTCCCCGGGGCAGGTGGCCGTGTTCTTGATAGTGAACCAGATATCAACATGGGCAACGTAGAGCAGGAGCAGCAGATGAGAGGATTAATTCGAGTTAAAAAATTAAAAAGTCTGGAGAAATAACATCAGCACATTAGAGACTGACTGTGAGGAGCACTTTGATTTTGAAGCAGAAAGTCAGTCCTGTTTGTAAACAAAAATTTAGAAGGTGTACTTTTGCTGTAGCCTGGTGTTTTAGGGGATGTGATAGAAAATATATTTGTTGGGAAAAGATTAAGAGTTTCACGCCTGTAGCAGCTAATATAGACTATATGATCTCATAGCTCTGGCCCACCATTTTCTGTGTAACAGAAATACCTTGTAACCCAATAGCTCTAGCAGTGCCTAAAGCAAGCACGACTTACTTGCACTGCAAGCCACACAAAGAGCACAATTTTGCAGTGCGCACCTGTGAAACGCACGATTTTTAGGGGCAGCTCCATCAGCATCATTTACTACCCTCTCCCTTGTTCGTGGTGGGAGCAGAACTGCAGAGGTCCTCTTCCTGCACTTCAGCGTGTTCACCACCAGAGCCAGGCCCACCCCACCTCGGGCTTCGGCCCCACCGAGCTGAGAGCTCAGGTCTGGGTGCAATTCAGAAAGACATGTCTGAGAGAGGAGGCTGTTTGTCTCTTTCTATGTGTCTTCCTTCGTCCCTTTGCTGGAGGGTGGCGTTTAAGGTTCGGTTCAGGCTTAGGGCCGTGTGGAAGTTAGGAAGCATGCAACTTAGAGAGCCATGCGCCTCATGCAAGACTCACTCTGTACCCAGCATTGACCATTCCCACTCCTTCACAGCGCAGGCTTTGTAGCAAAGGATAGACCGCAGTACAGCTACAAACCTAAAAGAAGAATGGGGTCACAAATATAGGCCAATTACCCGTGCATCACGGAACAGGAAATCTTGCAGAACAGCCTTTTTCTTTTTCGTTTGTTAATCTCCCAACGTTGTTTGCTCTTGTGGTCTTTGAATTTGAAAAAAATTATGTATCCTGACTCATGCTGTTGCATAACTGTTCTTACTGATCACCAAGGATCTGCTGGTCACGGGAAGCAAACTGAAGACTATCCAGTTGCGTGGTCTTTTGCAATAAATAGCATTTATACATTTTTCTTGTCACTACTGTGCTTTTTCTCAGGTTGACTGTTTTTTTTTCTGCACAGTAGAGCCAAATTCTGCCACTGAATCATTTTATTGTTACTTGGTTCTCTCTGTGCTGCCTCGAGGGGTTGGGGAAGTGCATTGAAACAAACTTTCAACGGGTAGGAACATAAAAGAGATTATCCGGATCAAGGAAACCTAATCAGCTTGAGTATTTTCTCCCTCCTTGGTTCCAACAGTATAGGAGTCCAGAAGCTGAGCTGCCTTAAGCTGACCACAGAGCTAGACAGACTGCTTTCTTGAGTAGGGCTGCCCCTTCCCTCCCCTGCCTTTTGTTCTTAACCTGAGGGTTTAATCTCAAACTGCAGTAGTCTGTTGTTTGCCACCAGCCTGGGACACGCAGTTATTTGGAAAGATTGTTAGTGAACTGTAGTCATTATTTTAACAAATATGATAGTTCATAGTATTTAATGGTCTATCTCAAAGCTGTGGCAGCGCCAAAAAAATCTCATGTGGTGAAGAATTTGCCCGGGCTTTGGGGAAACCAGAAGTTTTGCCACTCAAGGTATTGCCCACCAGCACGAGGTGCCGAGAGGACAGTCCCCCCTGTGCACGCTGGCTGGGAAGGGGCAGTGTCTGCGCTGTGCACAAGGTTGCACCAGGGGAGGGGAATCTAATAGTGTGATGTTAAACCTACCTAAGTGAATAAGGGCAGGGACACTGACGTCTCTTATGGCCTTGTGCTAACCTCTACCTGCAGAAAACTGCACATTTAGATAAAATTACACAAGCACTTGTATCTAGTCTCAATAAGGCCCAGAAAAGAGGGATGAAGGACAGTGGGGTATCCTCTGCTGTATATTTGGAGCCTGAACAGTCAGTGGTGAGGCAGTGGGGGACCAGTGCTGAAGTCCTGGTGGAGCAGGGTGAGGCACACTTGGGCTGTGTGCTGCAGAGCCTTCCTCACTCTCAGATTTGTACAGTGGTGTTAGCAAGAGGTTATGGTATTCTTCCTTCCCAATTGTTTGATGGGTTGTGAAAAGGTAGAAACTGCTGTTCTCAGAAATGCCCTCTGCATTCATTACTCCTGAGGTCTGTCAGACTGGGAACTTGGCCACACTAAGCACAGCACAGGTAGCCACAAGATGGTGGCTTAAAAAGTCCCTTGACTGGTTGTTTCAAGCTCCTTCCCTTTGTATATGTTCTGATTCCTCTTTGGTGTCCTTTCTGAATTTCCCCACCTCCTTTGTTGCCTTTATTCTCCTGTGTCTCCTACTGGATCCTTCTCCCTCTGTTGTTGTCTGTGCATTCCCCCTCCTCATCCCATCTCCTCCCCATCTCCCAGTTGCACTTGGTTTCTGCAGAGCGACACCACGAACCCAACTGACAGCTGTACTCCCACCAGCCATCTCTGTTCCTAGCACCAGGAGAAATTACTTTTGTGCAAACACGGTCCAAGGAAGGGGCCATCAAGCCCTTATGGCACTGACCTGCATCTCCCAAGGTATGTTCACAGGTCTGCCACAGGCTTCATGGGTGACTCTAACTAAACTGCTTAATGTTTTTGCATACCAAGTCCTCAACTGTAAAATGGGGATGGATGGACCTGCTGTAAACTGACAGTTTGTCAGACCATACAGCTCATGAAGTTTGTTACATCCCTGAGCACCACTAGTGCCCACATGGATTTCCTCCCATGCTGGTCCAGTCACCCTCTTCCTCTCTGACCCAGAACAACGGCCTGTCATTGCAACTCGGTGACTCTCTGCTGAAAGTGAGATGGCTTGCAGCTGTCCCACTGTTTCAGTCTGGGATAGGTCTGAGACAGACTGAGGCACCACTATTGCTCAGAAGAAAACAAAAGCTACCCTGGTGGTGATCCTAGCTTTTAGAGCAATTTAGGGGGGTGAAAAGGAGTCATCAGGCCCTTGATGGGAGTAAAGACAGTTCAACATACTGCATGGGGGTGAGAGGCCTGACTAATATATCTACTGGTCTTCTCAGGGTCCTGGAAGAAAACCTTTGAATTGCCTTCAACTCAAGCAGATTTGTTTTCCCCCGAAGAGCACTACGTAGTTCCTGAGGAGTTCAACAGTGGAGGCCTGCATTTTTGGTGGTACATTAAAGCTGTTGTGGTGTGGGAGGAGATGCAAGAACCGGGCAGACTGAGAGGTTAAACATTCAGGAGAAGGAGAATTGGGCACCCCAGAAATGTGCTTAGAGGTCCTAGTACAGGGGAAGTGCTTCAGATTCTAGTCTGAAGTTCAAAGCATTTGAGTCGGATAGGGACAGAAGAGATCCACTTGAGAGAGCAGTCTGGGAGCTATCCCAGGAAGAATCTGATGCCTACAAGGGCTTCAAAGCCTCAACGTGTGTTGGATGCTAAGGTACTCCAACACAGACTGAAAACCATTCTGGGCCTTTCAGGACAGCAGAAAGAGATGAAAGACTTTTAACTAGGATGTTACCATCTCAGATATAACAAGATAAAGTTGGAGGCAGTGAACAGTCTCTGCATTTATGACTATTAAAAGAAACAAGTCTGATTTTAATCTTTTCCGATTATTAAAATAATGAGATTTCAACTTAATCAAAAAATCATCTGAAGCCCTCTCCAAAACAAAGCATCCTTAGTACATGGCTTAGAGCAAATTGAACTCTCTCAAAGCTTCTTTCTTCTTTATTCAGATAGCAGCTTCTTATTTGACATATGATCAGAATGGAGCTTTTAAGAATAAAATCTTGTGCTGCCCTCAGTGAGGGGGCATCTTCCACAGTAGGAGCTCAAAATAACTTTTAACCACAAATCTCCTGTTGCTTCTAAAAATCTTTCAGTCTAGTGTTCTGTTTTGCCTTTTACAGTCTTTCTTGCACTCAGCTGTGACAGAAAATGAAGATTAATGTAAACAAAAGTTACTCCAAAGTCATAAGAAAACTTCAGGGAGAATTGCAAAAATACTGGCTTTTCCCACACACCTTTTGTTGCAGGCTGGAATGTCCTCACGCTTACTCTCCATTTTGCTTATTCAGACAGGATCTACATGACGTGCTTGAGGGTTTCTCTCCAGTTGTTGGCATGGCCTCCCCCTCCCCCTTCGTGGGCAGGATGGCACATCTGAGCAGAGGACTGGATTCTAAAATTCAGCCTTTCCCTTCCCTTCCACCATCTTGCAGTGAGAAGTGTCTGCCTGAGAACTGAAACTTCACAGATGGTTCAGATGATGAGGAACACACAAGGAGATAAATTACTATGGCAATAACGTACCATAATAAGAATTTGGTTTTTGTGTCATTAATCCTTCCATCAATCCCACTTCTGTAGAGCCAGGGGAACTTCTAATTCAGAGGTGTAGCTTATGTTTATCAGGCCGCAGCATCTCAGTAACACAGGTCACAAATATAGTAATTACAGCATAGCTCCTTTCATAGTTACTCTCCAGTAATACCATTAAGTGAGGCATCACAGTGCAAGCTCTTTTGTTGTATTTGTTTGGATTCATTTTTTTAAGCAGCCCCACATTATCACTTCAGGACTTCCAGGAGCCTTCTGGCTGAGCTCAGCTGGTAGGAGTCCATCCCTTTCTCCAACACAGCTGAGGCATGGTGTTTATTACATAAAATTACTGTGAAAATTGCAGCAAAAATCTTGTATTAGAGGAAGCTGTTTGCCTGTTTTAGCATCACTGAAGTATTAACAGCAAGGATTCCTTGACAAGGGCAAAAGCCAGCCTATGTTAGAGGTGGTGTGGATCAGGGTGGTTGGACAAGTCTGACAGCATCTGAAGGGGAACAAACCCCTCTAATCCTGCTGCCCGCATTTGCTGTGGAGACTGGCATGACATCCTTCTCTTTTTCAGCTGTGTGAGGTGAGACCTAGAAGTTCCCTTCCTGCTGGTGCTTGGAGTGGTGGTAAAAGGGAAACAGATTTTCCTTCCAACCTCACAAAAGACAGTAGGTAAATCTTGCATCATTAATGCCTGTATATGTCAAAATGGAAAAAGGAAAACAACCCTGGACACACCATGGCTGACAGTAGGTTGTTGTATGAACTTGGACATGAGGAACACACCCTGTTGTGGAGCTGGGTGATGATGATAGCCTCAGAGGCCTGGCTTGGCAGTGAATGCCAGTCCTGATGTCAGCGTAATAGAAACCTCTTTCTGCCAGACAGGCAGAAGGGGGCTCCTGAAGGATGGGCTGCATTGTGTGCCATCTGCAGCAGGGTGACCCAGGCATGCAGAACTCATCGTGTCCCACCAGGAAGATGTCATTGTCCTCCAGAACCATGTCAGGGTGAGGTTTAGGGGATCCTTTCCGGACTTCGCGTGTCACTGTGGGTTGGTGTGAACAAACCTCACCCATTTGGGTTAGACCTTCCCTCTTGGTTGCAGGTGGGAATAACAATTCTCACCAAGAAGGACCCTTTTTCCACAAGCAGAAGGAGGGGAGGCAACCTAGACCCAACTGTATTTAGGATCAAGGTCTAGCCTCTTCCCACTGGCTTTCACCGAACACTTGAAGGAGTCAGTTGTTTGCTAAACAAGGGAGAAATTCCTCACTTGAAGAAAAAAATCAAACCAAACCAAACCAAACCAAAAAGAAAAAAAACAAAACAAACAAAAAAAAAAAACAACAATGAAAGACAATGAGCAGTTTTCTGTTGTTTCAGCAAACTAAAGCCCAGGAGAAGGTAGGCAGCTGCTGCCTGTGGCAGCTGATGCACTGACTCAACTCTCTCTTGAAACCTGACTGAAAAGCACCTTTGGGAGTATTCACATATTTAGAAGTAGCAGAGGTCTAAACACCTCGCTGGACTGAGGCCTTCCCTGATTCACAAGGGGCTGAAGAGCTAGTGCTGCAATGTTAAATGAAATGCAGTGATTAGCATTGGGCGTGTTGACCCTGTGCCTTCACTTTACACTAACGTTGAGAAGTCAAGGAGCAGATTACACAAATTTCATGTAACCAGCGTTGCTTTGAGAAACCAATTAAAGTTTTGGATTCTGGTTTTGTATATTTGATATTAAAAGATAATCTGCTAAATGATTCTTGTGATGTGTGCCTTGAGAGCTGGGCACTTAGTCCTGGCACTTGGGACTGAACATGGAGAAGATATACTTGAGATGAACGGACAAAAGGTGCAAGGGAACAGCATCTCTGCTCTGATGACTGCTAGCAGGTAGAAGAAAATGACTGTCTGGCCCAGGTCTCATTTCAGCATTTCAGCTAGCAATGATCAGAAGTATTCTGGGAGAAAGTGAGCTTTGAAATAGGAAACGGAATATTGTGCACATGAAGCAATAAAAGAGCAAGACTGCCGGCCCAAATATTCCCAGCTGAGGTGTGATCCTGACTCCAAACACAGACTAATGAGGTCAGTTGAACATGGGCAGAAAGAATGTGTTGAAGGAGAGTAAAAGAAACGTATCTGTCAGATGGTCCTCTCTGAAGGGAGAGACGATGCTGGGACATATTAAGATCAGTTCCTCCCTGTCTTTCTTTGTAGAGGAAACAGACAGAGCCAAGATTACTTTGCGTGAGGCCACAGAGAGCAACCATGAGAAGTAGCCCAGTGAGGTCTCACTAATCTGAAACTTCAGTGCCTATCCCAGGAATCATCACTTAGACGCTAGCAGGGACGGCCACACCAGGAGCGGCCCCTCACTGGGGATGAGTGATACACCAGTGCAAATTTAGATGTCTGCCAACCCTGGTCAACAAACTGGGAGGAAGCTGCAGTGAAACAGGAAGTGGTTAATATTAGCACACTTTCCCAAATCTCAACAGTGGAGGCAACCAAAACATCCTAGGGAGGAGGGAGCATGGGTAGCTATCAGTTGCCAACTTTCTCAAGTGTGTCCTCACAGATAACCATGCTTTTTCCCTTCAGTAAAGAACATGTCCGTTCTGGACAACACAGTCATAGAATCATAGAATAGTTTGGGTTGGAAGGGACCTTTAAAGGTCATCTAGTCCAACCCTCCCCCTGCAATGATCAGGGACAATAGCATGAACAGATGAGTGAGGTGCCGGGTGGGCATAAAAAAACAATCTAACTTGGAGCAAGATAAATGGATCCTTTGGGGGCTGTGTTACACCTGGCACCTAAGCTATCTAGCATAGCTTTCCACTGGTAAGGAAGATATACTGGGAGACCTGTTAAAAAGGCTTGGACTTGCTGCAGATGGAGTGGTTTCTTTGCCAAAGCCAAGAGCCATAACTACGTTTCTGGTTTTTTTGGCTCTAAGTTCAAAACAATGACAGAATGCCTACATAACCAAATCTGTCCCTTAGTGCTACCCCTGACACCTGGCAGGAGAGTTATACCTGGATATCTGGGCTAATTGTCTACTGTTCTTGACTATCCAGCCTTTTGCCTGATAGTAGATTTAGTTGTGCTGCATGGTTCTCCAACATACCTTCTCCACAGTGTTATCAGGTACATATCTTAATGTGGGTTAGATCATATTTATGGAAACAAACTCACCATCTCTCAGGAATGGGATGTAAGGACATGTTTACATTCTCTGTGCAACACAGAATTAATCAACAGCAGTTGCCAACTTGCTGTTCCTGTGAGGAAACGATCAGTAATGTGCCTCCTGTTACTTCTTTGGTTTCTTTTTTTTTTTTTCTTTTTTCTTTTTTTTTACCGCCTCTATAATCACAGTGGAAAAATCAATTTTATCAAAGCACTAACCACCAGTGACTGCATGCATGAAGACCTAGAGATCAAATGATAGCAGCAGTTGCCCACTCTTAGAAGGGAAGTGAAAGGTGAATTATCTGCTGCAGTATGAATTCAGAGCTGTGTTAGCTGTTCATAGCAGAGGATCCTGTGTCAGCAACTGTCCTCCCTGTCATCTGCTTGGAACAGCACCCCAACATGCATCTACTTTCCCTTCTATTCCACACAGAAGTTAATGGGTATGCTCAAGTCTCTAAAGGGACTGAGGCACTAGTTTCTGTTGACTGAAGTAAGAGTTAAGCACCCAAAACATGTAAAGCTTATTAAAAGCAGAATGATCTAAACATGTCCTTAATCACCTCACTGATCCTCATCTGATCATAGAGAGGATCTATGATTAGGACACAACCTCCTTCCTACACCAGTCTGTACAAGTGGCATCTCAGTGGTGACTGTTTAGGAGCAGAAGACTTGAAATGAGATTTTCCTCCTTGCAGAGAAATCTCTTGTGGCAGTTTTTCTCTGGGTTGCCTCAGATCATTGGTGTGGTTAGTGGTTACAGCCTGCACTATGGTGTAGAAGTAAAATGAGGGAATCATTGTCTCATTGAAGTGGCCAGCCAACCCCTGCAATTTGTCTTTGTGATGGGGAAAATCACAGTCCATGAGCTGAAAAGCACACACTGCATCTTGGTCTGCATAGGAGGAAAGAAATCTTTGAGCTGTATCCAGCCAACACAGGGACTGTATATTGTACAGACACAATTTCAAATTTCATTCTTCCATTTCAGCATTTGTGGTTTTAGGTGGGATCCAGGATCCTAGATGCCTTAAAATTTCCATACTAAACAACCAATTGCATCAATAGGTATATAAGCACCTTTTAAGCCCTATCTTTTAGCCATCACTCAGGCCATGAAGGCCGCTGCTGTGGAAAGAGTTGATTGGGGCATTCCATAGTGTGGGTCTCTTGTAAAAACAGTCATATAAAGAAAGTACGACTCTAAAAAGAAATCAGGTCAATGAATTCAACATACTCAGGTTGAAATGTCAGTGCTTGGGAGTATAGACTGATGACAGGCTGTGAGAAATTACTTTGGTAGTTATTTCAATGAGACACGAAACAGAGAGTCAGAGACAGAGTGAGCGAGAAAAAGAGCGTTACCACAACGGGTATGCTCTGACTACAGCAACAAAAACACAGAAATTATGTCAGCGACTGCATATTTAACTCTGCCTGTCTCTTTGCCTTGTGCTTGCAGCATTTCTGATACAGAAACTCACTCGTCCTCTACAGCCTAGTGTAAATTAATCATACATTGGCAGACGATTCAGAAGAATTTTCTTGCAAGAGACCATTTACTTCAGAAGGCAGAAGTTATTTGGAAATAATTTACAACATATTGTCATCTTTGTACTGATATATTTCATTAAAAGAAAGTTAGATCCACTTCAGCAAGAATCTAGTTTTAAGCTTTTCAGTGTATCTGTTGTGTTAAGCTTGGTCTTATAATGAGATATTGTGTAAATGTTGCAGTAACATGGGCTTGGTTTCACAGATTCACCGACCTAGCTGGCATCAAAGAATGTTGTAATAGGTACTTCTGATATGTAAATCTCCACTGGGCAGGGGAGACACAGGAATGAAGCCACTTTCCCCCTCCATGACCTCGGAAAGGACATTTACAGTGAAAGCAATCTCTTCCCTCTGAGGAAAAGGAAACATCTAGGTGATGCACAGGTGTATGCAAAGTGTTGTGCAGGTGGTGGAGAGTAAGGGACTAGGACTCATGTTATACTTTCTTCCTTGGGATTTCAGGAAGAAACGTATTTTTTCTGGTCTGCATAACAGTTTCTTGTGGGCAAAGAAGGTAGGTAAGTGAGATACGAATGTCTGACGTCTTCATTCAATTAGTCCTTGGTAATACAAGGATTGTATCATTCTGTTCATCACTGTAAAGGTTCATTACTTCTGGCATAACCTTGGGAGACGCTTTCATCAAGAATGGTTCTTAAACCCCTTTAAGATAATCAGCTGAAGGGCAGTAGTAGAAAACAGACCGAATACAAGATAACTCAGGTAAAAGTTCTTAAATTAAAGGAGTATAACTGATAGGAAATTGTCTGCTCAGTTTGTTTCTTAATAGATGAAAGCATGTTTTCAATAAACCAGATATGTCCTTCAGAATGCCTTTAGCTATCCCAGAAACATTTTGATGAAAAATTGAAATGTGTTAATTGGAAAATCCTGCTCTTATGGGAGTTGCTGTTCCTTATGAATTCCAATCCTTTTCCTGTCTAGGCTTCTGTGAGACCTTAGACCATGGAACGACATTACTCATTGCCTACTTTCTCTATCCAAAGCTAGGAAATGTAGTCTGATTGGTAAGCTTTCGCTACAAAAGAGAATAAAAGTATAAACAACTGTATAATAATTCATCTGTGCATCTTGGTGTTTTTTCTAAATTGGCATTTTTGCTACACAAACTTTCATCAAAAATCTAACATTTTTTTGTTTAAAACTCTTGCTTCATCAACATTTTCTCCAAGAAAATAAAAAATATTTCACCAGCTTTTCTGAAGCCAGCAATTATCAATGGGAGGATACACTTACTGCTCTTTACGTTTCTTTCTGGAAGCCAGGCCAGCTAGGAGCTAGGCTGGTTCTAAGAAGTGATGCTGCAGTGAAGCAGAGGAGTGCTCTGAGTATGACTGTGCTCCCCCTTCAGAAATTCCATGTTCAGTCTGAGAAGAAATCACCTCTGATTCTTTACTATTTTCACATGACTAACAAACTGTTTCCCAACAATTGCTTTTTTTAGTCTCCCTCCATTTTCAAATTAAATAGCAAGTGCACTGGTGGAAGAAAACTGATGGGTTGTGAGATTTTTCAAATGCAATTGTATGTCTTGGGCTAGAGGTGAGAGCTAAACACTGATTATGCAGTCCCTCTCCTCCCCTAGTGCTCTGTTTGCAATCTTTACCCATTTAATCTCCTGAGCTCTGTTTGCCTCAGTGGCAAAAACCCTGTAGAAGGCCCTAGGAGGACTCTGTCTTCTCTAACTGGTTTGACAGAGGTGATCAAGTAATTAAAACATTGATGGATATCAGTCAATGTGGGACAGATGTCAGTGCTAGGATCATGTTATTTCAGTCCCTGGCACCTCATAAGGCGTGAGGAGGGCTGCATCTGACAATGAGGTATGTGGAATCAGGTGGGAGTGAGGCTGAAAATGTGAACAAAAAAGATCAAAGGGGAAGCAAGTGCTACACAATGCAATGCAGGAGAGAAATTATGAAGAGAACAGGAGATGGAAAGAAGAGAAATCTAGAAAAGCTGAACAAAGAAAGAGGAAGAAATAAGGAGAACAAAAAACTAAATACAGAAATAGCAATACTGGAAAAAGCATGCTTGACAGGGAGTGAAAAGTCAGAGGCAAAAAAAAGAAGGAGAGTTTGAAAGAATAAGAATGAATGAGAAAAAAATATATTGACAATATAGGATGGTAATGTTAAAAAAAAAAAAAAAAAAAAAGGTAATATAAACAACCTGAATGTAAATATATAGTTTACATTTTGTAGTCTGAAAGAATGATGGAGAGACCAGAACCTCAGCTGATGGCTAGATTTTTGAATCAGATCAGACTGATCTAAATTTAACTGAATGAACATTAAAGCAGGATGCAACAGCGTGGGGGGTGGGTGCTGTATTTCTTTTAGAATTAAGAAAACCCAGTATTCTGAGTCATTCCAGAACATGTGGATCCTGGAATAACTCAGATGGTGTTTTTGTTTTCCTTATCTTTCAATATTTTCTTTCCTTAATTAGTGGTGGCAGAAAACTAACATGTGGTGAGATTTGAGAAACCACAATAACCATATTAGCTAAACGAGAGTAGATTTCCTTTCAGAGCTCTAACAAATGAACAAAAACTAACTACATGTGTGGGAGCTTCATTTGCATAACATGCAGATTTTCAAATAGTTGTGTTAAAAAGAAAAAACCCTTTCCACTTGTCACAGCGTGAAGGTGAAGCACAAAGTGTCTGCAAGGAAAGCTGTCTGGGCTTTGTAACTGGGTCAGAAGAACATGTGCTCCAAAGGTAAGTTGGGCTAGTTACCTTGTATTAACTTTGGCATTCACTTACATGGCGAATTCTTCACCTTCTGAAAGACAGTTATTCAAGCTGAATATTGATTATACTGCAGACTAAAAGCAGAAGATACATTTAAAGTAGAAAACACCTGAATATGGAACAAGATGAGCAATAGATTTTGTAATGGATAAGCTAAAATTCTGATTTATGTTTTAATGATTCTCATTCAGTTAAATAGTGTTGATAACATTCAGCTGCTTCACAGGTTAATCTGTTAGTATTCCAAAAGTAGGTTGTTGTCTGAGCTGCTGGAAGCTGTTATTAGCAGCAGAAGTACTTGTCTGAATATGGACCACAGTCTTCATGGACTTGGTTGGTGATTTGAAGTCACATGCATTTTTGTAGTACAGAGGGAATTTTTACTTCTCTCACTCATTATCTGCTGCTTACATGACTGCCATGGCCTAGGTTTGTCTTTGTGTAATGAAGTTTGCTTTGCAAGATGCAGATCCATCTCCTGAGTCCCAGAGTTATGAGAAAGAAGCACTTAAAAGACCCACAGTGAAATGGCCCACAATGAAATATCAGCAAATTCCTTTACTGACATAGAATGTGCACCTACTCTGGATTTGTTGTTTTTAACAAGATTTTAGTCCATGTTTAAAAATGTGAGACACTGTGAGCAGGAATCAGTGGTTTGCTTCAGACAGCATTTAGACAGAAAGTGAATTCTCCGTAAACAGGATCTGGGCTACTATATATAGCTACGTTACTACAAAAAAATAGATGACCCTCAGTTTATCAAAATTAAATGTACTATTCCTTGCAGCACTTGAGGGACAGGATATTTAAAAAGGAAGCTTGTAATTTCTTTCCAAGAAAGTCCAGAAAATACCTTATGAGCCTCAACTGAAGTCCAAATCAAGTTAATTAGATGATTTCCATTACTACATTTTGACATGCAAATAACATCAAGTTAGCAGAACAGTACAAAAATGTTGTTAAAGTCCCTCTTAGCAAAGGTCAAAAGTATGGCCTGAAAACTTGTGCAGTTTTAATGATAGAAACTGTTATGAATTCTGAACTAAATAATACAGTGAAAAGCACTTCACTATTGTGATTAAGGATGTCTCGAAAGATTCACAAGGTCTGGGCATCTTGCCAATCATCTTAATGTAGAAAACCAAACTGCAGTGCAGTTGTTTAGCGCTTTCCACCACATCGTGGTTCACGCACCCTCCCCACTCACACCCTTGCCTCTGTGCTGACCTCTCACATTGACCAACAGCTCAGCTCTCCTTGCTCATCTTCATAGGCCAATTAAGTCATCCGTGCCCTTCTGCTGTAAGTCACTAAGTCTGAACTGCTTCAGACAGCTAAGATACATTGCTGAGCACGGCAGCTGCTAAGAATGCAAGAACTGTCCCACAGATTAGAGGTCCATTCAGTGTCATGTTCTACTGAAGATTATGAGATGCAGACACTTGGAGAGAAGAACATCTGCCTCATGACTTGTTCTCTGATACCCTTGCAGCTTTCAGGAATCTGTCTTTTCACCATTGCTGGCATTTAAAATGGAAATAATCTTAGTTGTCTGCTAAAATTATTCCTCTTGGCCTTCTATCTTCACTTCTTCTTCTCTGCATTGAAACTCACACATCTTCTTTGTGTAACTTGACCTTAACAAACCATATTTCAAATGCTCAACTACTTTACAGATTTGATTATAACCTTTCCCAGATCTGCAATGACAGGGAATGGTTTAGTCCAAACAACCATAAGGAGGACATATTAATCTTATAGTGAGCCCACTGAAGTTATTTGAGTCACAATCCAGATAGATTTCACAATCAAACAGTGAAGATTGCTCTTCATCAGTAACAATCAAAACATGCATGTATCGTGTCCACATATGCACAGACACGTAGGAAAAAACGAGACTCACATTTCAGGGTTTTTTAGTATCTCTGTGTTGCTCTATGCAAATATGCTGGCATTTTGTCATAGCTGAAGTCAAGGTCTCAGATCTTATAAAAATCAGCCATCGAGAAAATGAACTGTGCCTGCTTAAATGATTATGAACTATTACAACATGATACTTTAAATCTGCCAAGTCACATTTTGACACTATGCATCGTTTTTGTTTCATTCACTGTGTATGGTTAGTGGAAAGCAATGTCATACCAAAGCTGCTAGGGTGCAACTGCTATTGTGATATACTCAGTTTTGAAAAGAAGACAAGTGTGACATCTGTCATCCTGAATTTCTTTAGGTCCAGTGTTCTATTAATTTAATCACATCTTACAAGGCTGCATGTATTAATGCCATCTGGTGTCTCTAATGAGATCATGAGCTGAAACCGAATGTTCACACACACAGTTTCTAAAATAATTAAGAAGCTTGAAGGGTTTTTACTAATTTTTGTTTTTCCTGATAATGCAAACATCAAAGTTGTCATCAGAAACTAAGTTCTGGAAAAGAAATGTTTCTAAATTTTAAAATTCAGGAATCGTAAAATGAAATATTTTTATGTCTAGCTCCAAATAGCTTTAACTCCAGACCTGAAGAGCATGCACACAAACAGCAAATGTTTGTGCCAAACAGATAAATACAATTGTATTTTCTTTTTTTACCTAGGCTTTTGCATATTTTGTCTTAGCAGTTCAGGAAAAACATCTGGATAATGTGCACCTTGACATATACCAGATTATTATTTTTTCCTCAGAAAATAGCTATTATTCAGTTTGGTAATTAGCACTGATCTCAGTTTTGCAGTTCTACTGTAAGTGATGTTCTTGATTTAAATGATTAATGATTAAACTGCTTATCTGTCTGACATTAAGTGCACCCTTTGCAAAAATAGGTCATCATTCAGTAGGTGTTTGAGCACTTTTGATGATTCTAATGCTAGCTTGATATTTTAAAAAATAATATCATTACATAGGTAGCTTAATTAGTAAATGACTTGCCTTCAGTTTGCATGTTTCCAGCACAGATAAGGTTAAATATTTTCCTTTACGTAAAAAAGCAGGTTATTGTGATTGCTTGTGAGGAGGAAGTGGTGATTATTTCAATTTAACTCTGTACCTTTAACTAATGCTGCTATTTCTTGTTTTTCAAATTAAAGTGTATTCCTGTTGAGGCTGATGGTAAATGTGATTGAGGCAGCCACAAAACAGTGTAACAGAATCACACATCCTCTTTCACCTGATCTTCAGACAATTTTCCAATCTGGTAAGTACTAAAATAAAATAGATAATCTATAGTGTATGTATGTGTGATAAATGTATTAAACCAAACATGTAAGTAGGAGTGTAGTTACAATGGTGAACAATGCTTAAAAAATAATTATTGATTCACTCCAAGTACCAAGAATATTTTTCCTTAAAGAAATCTATTTTTTTTCCTGAGGTCTTCCTTTATCCATTCTCTTTTGCAATTGTAGCTTAGTCTTACTTTTAAACACTCACATACTGATTTCATAGCGAAAAGAAATATGATAATCTGGATAAAGTGGAAAAATAGTAAACTAAAAATTGCAAGGCTTATATATTTAACATTCAGAACATAAGTAAGTTTGTGTGCACATGCATAGACATGTGCCCATATGTAGTATATAAACAATGTTGGAACATATACACACTCCCTTAGATACATAGAATTTTTTTTTTATAATTACCTAATACATTGATAAATAAAGCCATAAATATGCAGATTATAAATTATAAAGGTGACTATTGAAAGACTGCTAGAAAGATTTAAATTGAAAAGAAAATCATGTTTATAGTAGTCCTGATTCAACTCCCTTTGCAGCCACTGCATCTTCTTGATAACTCCAGTGAATGCTGTTTCAAAATCAGAAAAGGAAATCAGCTCAAGAAATTTAAATCAGGTCCTAAACCTGATCTCTGCAATTCTGGTTTCAGTCTGAGTCCTTCGCTACTACTCTCATATCAACCACTCTCAATAAGCTTTTGCTGGACAGTGGAAGTCCTTTTCTGAATAAATGTGTGACTGATGATGATGCCTTTGTGAATTCCTATAACATCAGGGAAAGCATGCAGCTCTCCTGTGATGAGTAGCTGTTGTCCCTACAAGCTTTCTGCTAAGGTCTTCTGAGGACTAGAGAGCCCTTCTCCTTCAGTGGTAATCTGAAGAGATCTCCTCTCCTAGCCCTCCTTGCAGGCTGCAGGAGACACCCGTGCTCCTTTTCTTCCAAACGCCTTCACCCTCTATTCTACCTCCTACATGTTAGAGTAATGTCAGGGAGTGGCTTTGGCTAAATGGAATGAAGAGTGACTGGTTTATAGAGAATATATGCTGTCAGACTCCCTTTGTGTATTTTAACCTTGTATATCCTAGAAAGATATATACATGACAGATGCCTAGAAAGGTATTTTTCTTGCAACAATAAAATAACAGTTTCTAAAATAATAACCCAGACAGGTACTGCCTTAGTGCTGTCTAACTGAAGAGTTACTGTAGTTGTGGTCAAGTGCAAAGGGTGACAGAAACACCAAGCAAGGGCATGAGTGTCTGGCTGGCTGGGGTCAGAGGAGGGTAAAGCAACAGATAGCGACTAGAGTTGCTCCAGGATGGGCTAGGGGACCACAGCCCCAGATGAACTGTACAACTTTGCTGCTTGCCTTATACATCTTTGCACTTCTGAGAGAAACTTTAAATTGTTTAAAACTTGTTTCAGAGATGTGCAAGGGCTTTCAGGCTGTCATATTACTACAGCTTCCAAAAACCAGTTTTGAAAGGTCAGCAGAGGAATTTGAAGAGGTGGTTAAAGATTTATTTAAAGGGTAGGAAAGCTAGAGAAGCTGTGGTGCTTAAGCAACGTCATATCATATAGGTCTCTACCCATCTGCAGCCCTCTGTCATGAGCCAGCCTCCCAACATGAGTCATAGAGAGTTTCATCCTCATTATGCTTTTGGAGACAGTTCAGTCCTTTCATTACCCCAACTCTCAGTTATATCTGGACTGCATCTGCCCCACTTTTACAAATTATCTGCCTCTCTTTCTTTCGAAATTCAGGTAATTCCCAAACAGGAAGGATTTTTTATCTAGACTTAAAGTTGACCCATGTGCACTTTCTAATTAGCACCACAACTAACAAAAGGCAGAGAAAATCTGGACAGAACTGTCATTCACAGCCCTAGCAAATGGGACCTCATGTTGTCCACTCCCTGCAATTACTGCATTGCTGGTATGTGCTGTTCTCACGGAGCAGCTAATGGAAAGAAAAGGAGGACTGAACTCATGCAGGGGAACACTGAGGAACTGAATCTCTTGCTCATGGACGCCTGTGTGAGGTTAAACAAGTCGTTTAAGCCCAGCTTTGCGCATGTGGCCACCAATGGCATGTCCCCCATTTTCACAGAATCATAGAATGGTTTGCGTTGGAAGGGACCTTAAAGATCACCCAGTTCCACCCAGTTCCAACCCCCCTGCCATGGGCAGGGAGACCTTCCACTAGATCAGGTTGCTCAAAGCCCCGTCCAACTTGGCCTTCAAAACTTCCAGGGAGGGGGCAGCCACAGCTTCTCCGGGCAACCTGTTCCAGTGTCTCACCATCCTCACAGTAAAGAATTTCTTCCATACATCTAATCTAAACCTACTCTTTTTCAGTTTAAAACTGTTACCCCTCATCACGACACTCCCTGATAAAGAGTCCCTCCCCATCTTTCCTGTAGGCCCCCTTTAAATACTGGAAGGCCACTATATGGCCTCCCCGGACCCTTCTCCAGGCTGAACAACCCCAATTCTCTCAGCCTGTCCACACAAGGGAGGTGCTCCAGCCCCATACATCTTCATGGTCCTCCTCAGGACCTGCTTGAGCAGGTCCATGTCCTTCTTATGTTGGGGCCCCCAGAGCTGGACAAAGCACAGCAGGTGGGATCTCACAGGAGCAGTGACTTTAAACTGTGTGGTCTGATTTGCAGAAGTCTGAGCCTGACTGAAACCAGTGTCAATGGATTTAATCCTTTGTGTAACTGAAGTCCTTCATAATGCTAAGTGTTCTTAAAAGCAAATTTAGGAGGGGACGGGTGTCTCAAACTGAGCATTTCAAGTTGACACTTACTGAAATGACTAAGTGCTCAGTTTCCTCCCCTGTAAATTAATGGTAATAATACCTCCTTGCCACAGGGTGTTGTGCAAATTAATTAATTACCATTTATAAAATACGGAGGTATCACAGTGATAAAGAAAAAATATTTTCATAGAGCGCAGTCTATAACCGAAAGGTCTGTGCGCTGAACAAAGACAAAACAACACTAGTGCTTAGTCTGTTCATATGTTGTGTACTATCCTTTACACCTAAAGAAACAGTTATCCTGGCACTCTTAATTTACCTCACTAGTGTAATAAAAAAAGGCAGGTAATGTGATGTTAAAAGTTCTGAGACGCACTGATAAAATGCCAGAATAAAAAAAAAATGTTGAAGTGTGCTATTGCTGTTATGGAGTATGCTGTGGTAGTGCTGTTCATTTGTTCCATATTTACCTCAATACACTGATGTCCTGTTTGGGGCTGGACTAGAGCTCCCGTGGGTCTGGCAGCGGGAGGAGCTGCAGCCCCCTGAGACCCCAGGGGCTCCCCAGGGCCCAGTGCCCTCACCTGTGTGCGGGGGCGGGGGGAGCACAGCTGGAGGGCTGGGCCCCGATTGGCCGATAGTCCATGTCACGTGACATTGCGCTCACTATATAAAGGCAGGAGAGGCCTGGGAGGGGCTCTCACTTCCGGGGGTGTGGCTGTGGGGCCTTTGTGTTCAGGATTCGCGGGTGGTGAGCAGCTGTATTGTACATTACCCGCTGATACTGCTGTCAGCGTATTGTTCTGTTACTGTTATTGAACTGTTTTTATCTCAACCCGCGAGTCTCCCTTTGTCCCTCTGATTCCCTCCCCATTCCCGAGTGGGGGGAGGGTGGGTGAGCGGCTGCGGGGCGTTTAGCTGCTGAGCAGGCTCAAAGGACAATAACTGATTGCCAGTGTCATACAGAATTTCTGAAAGTAAAATTTAATTTACTCTAATTTCTTACAGTGCAAAGTCAATGTGAAGTAAGACTCACATGTTCTCATATATTGTTTATTAGCTCTATGAATAAACATTCCATATGTAAAATTGTGCTGTTAATGATACTGGTACAAACCATCCAGTTCCTTCAACTGCACGTTGTGCTGCAGAGGTGTGTGATTTGTTGAGATGCTCCTGTGTATTGTCGATATAGTTGAAGTGATGAGTTTCTTCTTTGAATAGATGTTTTATTTCCAAATGTGTTTTTCTGTTTGTTCACATTTCCTGTTCTGGTTTGTCAAATCAATCTACTTTATTTTCTTTTCAGAAATCCTTGGGAAAGTATTTTGAAGTTCTTCTCAACATATTTTTCTTTCTGAGGAATATACTGCCAAAATGAATTTTGTAAGTACTTAACTGATTAACTATATTAGTACATCAATAAAGCAATGAATCTGGACATCCCAGCAATTTGAGGTTGCTGGTCCAAATGCCCTAATCTTGGGAGTGATTAGCTGAAGAGACACTTCTAACAGCAGAGTCCACTGTCAAAGCATTCTGTTTATTTGGCTTGCACTCTCCTAGTGTAACTACAGGTTTGGTGATTGTGGTGCGTGTAACTGCGTCTCAGACTAGCTATCCTGGATTGCCTGTCTAGCGGAGTGGAGAGAAGTAATGATTTCTGGGCTTTATTCAGCCAAGCTACATTAGTATGAAATGTATAACATGCTAGAAAGACCTCTTCCCCTCCCTTGATGGTAAAGGAAGTCTGGATCCCTACTTCAAATTCAGACTTTTACACTGTAGAGTCTCCTGTGACAGCAGACTAATCCTGTCTGCATAATGCATTTGAAGATGGAAACCTTTGGGCCATCCAAAAATACTACCTCTATGTTCGTATTTTAATAAAATTTTAATTAAATTCTTTAGTTCTTACAAATCTCCTCTGCAGTGTTAAATTTGCATTTGTAACTGGGGTGCGTGGTTGGTGGAAACAGGGTAAAACATTTGGCATTGGAGGAGACAACAGTTATGTGGACTATCATGAGATGAGTTTGATAGAAACTTAAAGCTGAGACATGGGAAGAACTGGGCAGAAGTACTACAGTTATTATAAGGGAAATGTCGCTTTCATTTCAAATCAGCAAGTCATATAATACTTGTATACTAATTTTCACAAGATTTCCAGAGTACCTTGTATTTGTATGACTGTATTATCTATCATTTATCTACTGTATAGAAATTAGAGACTGACACCTTTGTGTTAACTGGTGATCTTCTTTTTTTACAGACAGAGCCTCATCCCACAGATTATCCATATTATTCTGACTATGCTTCTTTAATCACACCACCTTGTTCTAAATTGGAAGTCAGGAACTTCACAAAAGCATTTCTTCCAGTTGTATATTCGTTGATTTGTATCATTGGCCTGGTTGGTAACATCTTTGTAGTGATGACCTTTGCTTTATATGAAAGAACCAAGTCCATGACGGATGTGTACCTCTTCAACATGGCCATAGCAGACATACTGTTTGTTCTCACTCTCCCACTGTGGGCAGTGAATTATGCTGCTGACGAATGGATTTTTGGCGATTTCATTTGCAAAATGACCAGAGGTATCTACGCAATCAACTTCAGCTGTGGCATGCTGCTTTTGGCCTTTATCAGCGTGGACCGGTACATTGCTATCGTACAGGCAACAAAGTCATTTAAACTCAGGGCAAGAACGCTTGCATATAGTAAACTCATTTGTTTGGCTGTGTGGGTATCATCAATTTTAATCTCTAGTTCCTCTTTTCTATACAGTGAAAGTTACATCTTCTCCACCAATGAAACCAAAGAGATTTGTGACCACAGATTTGACAGAATGTCTGAAAGCACAATGATGAAATCACTGCTGCTGTGTATGCAAGTTGGATTTGGATTTTTTATACCTTTCATATTCATGATTTTTTGCTATACATTCATTGTCAAATCCTTACAACAAGCTCAGAATTCTAAAAGAAACAAAGCAATCCGTGTGATCGTATTAATTGTAGCTGTTTTCCTAGTTTGCCAGGTACCTTATAACATTGTTCTTCTTGTGACAGCCGTAAATATGGGCAAGATAGACAAATCTTGTGACAATGACAAGATAATGGCCTATGTGAAATACACCACTGAAGCCATAGCATTTTTACACTGTTGTGTGAACCCTGTGCTCTATGCATTTATTGGAGTGAAGTTCAGAAGTTATTTTGTGAAGATAATGAAGGACCTATGGTGCATGAGGTACAAGAAATACAATAAACGTAGTTCAAGGACAAACTCTGATATGTATCATTCGAGACAGACTAGTGAAATTCTGACTGACAATGGATCTTCTTTTACTATATAATACAATTTTAACAACATTATTACTGAAGGACTCTTCTCACCAAGCAACCCAAACCAATGTCACTGTGCCTGTAACAGCAAGACATTTGGGCTTCTCTACACCTCTAAGGGAGCTCCCATGACCTACAGCTCCCTTCATCAAAGAATTAAGATAAAAGAATAACCCTGTTCTGTGGAAAACTGAAATCTTACTCACCTCTTTTAACATTCATGCTATTCTAAAGTGCACTTTTTTAGAATTATCAGGATAGCAAAGTTTACAGGGGAACATTCCTTGATTTCTAAGGAAAAATTACATCTCATCTGTCCAACATCACTGAAATAACCCCAAAGTACTAAGTAAATGAATCAGGTTATGTCCAGGCTCATACTTACATTTATGTTGTTTCTGTTAATTACTTCTACCTGGAAATCCTGTCTAAGTGTAGGTCTCCACTGTTCTTTTGTTGCAGACAGGTCACGCTGTGACAGTACTAACATAAAGAGATGGCATTCTGAGCAAAGCGCAGCAAGGAAAGCAAACTGAGAAATGAAAAAACAGGCTCAAGGCTGCTGACATAGCTGGGCTTACATGTTAGGTCCCCTAAATCTTTGTCCAGTTCTGCAGTCCACTTGCTCATCAGAAGTTGATTACACCAAGGCTGAGGCTGGTCAAAGCCAACAGTGACATGTCTAGTAAAGAGAATATTAGAAAAAAATAAAACTATTAATTAAAGAGAACACTGAAATATTCACAGAAAGGTTTTCTGATCTCTTCTGAGGTTATCTTCTGAACAGAGAATGGAGGTTTGCCCAAGAGATTATTTTCTTCATTTGGCACAGGATTCAGGTGCTGGAATCCATCAAAGCTGACAATCTGGTGAATGTCTCTTTGTGAAAAGTTTTTTCTTTCTAGCTGAAAGTTGCACTCCACTTTTAAAAAGGTGACAATCTGTACAGAACTGCCATTATTCCAACACTTTTTGCTGGAACTTGATCGGTGACAAAACAAGATGCATTTCTTGGTATTTAGCTACCATTAGCAAAGTTTCCTTAGGAACGGATTTACTAGCACAAATATGGTTATATAAAATTTATTTTATTAGCTTTAGAAATTATTAAAGACTATATCTAAAAATATTACCAGAATCTGACATAATTCAGCCAGAATTTTTACAGAGTCAGCATCTAACTCACTGTGAATATAGGAATATTTTTAATAAATGCAATTAGTTTTACCCAGCCATGACTCTTCAGCAAATCCTCAGTGGATCTTCTGCTCATTGAGTTAGCCTCACCACACTGTAGCAGTCATGGTGGGATGGCAAGGCAGATGGGAGCAGAGGCTGGAGAGCAAAGGGGCAGAATGGAGGAGAGGAGCAGCAGCAGCAGCCTGCTGAAGTACTTATAAGCCCTCTGCTGTTCTGCTGCAATGGGAGCATAAGCCATGATGGTGTCTGGATTTGCTGTTGTGTGGGATGTTACACTCCTACAGCTGTGTAAATTAATGCAATTTGCAGCTTGCTGTTTTGGTTGTTTTTTTTTAAGCTTCATGGCTGAAGAGACAGTGGAGCTTGGATCACTAAGTACATCGTTCAGTGGCAATGTGAAGCGCCAAGAAGGACAGTGCCGGAGCTGAAGATCCCTTGAGGAAAAGCATTGATATGGCACGACACGAAACTAGTACTGCCTTGGCTGGTGCAGTCCATCCTTGTTTACAGTGCAGTGTGAGGCTTTTAAATATCAATGCCAGGTGTGATAAAGATCCCATATATTTATCATGACTGAATAGCAATTTAGGCAAGAATATGATACAAAATTATGTAAATGCAGATGCATGCATTTGCTGTATATAGCACCGATGATTTTCTGGAAGAGAATTCAACAAATAAAAAAATCTAAGTGGAAAGGAAAAATCCCCTCAGATCTAAGCTTCTTGCTACATGTATTGCCTTGAAACGTCCTCTTATCCAGTGCAAAATCTCTCCTGTCTGAATGATGTAGCATCTCTCCCTCCGAGGCCGGGTGAGGGAGTGTGCCCTAGGGCGGGAAGCCCGCAGCTGAGGGGCACCGAGTGCTATGATGGCTGTTGGGTAGATCCCCGCCGGGCTTGAAAGCACACCCCCACCCTCCTGCCAGCCCCGCCGCCGGCCTGCACCGGCCTTCAGCCACCGATCAACACAAACGCTGCCCCGATGGCTGCTGGGGTGGGGCTGGGGCGCGAGATGGCGGCCAAGGGACACGGGTTGATCCTGTCACTGTCACCATCCCAACCGGAGGGGGCTCGCTGATAGACCCCGGGGGTGGAGAGGGAGGCCCCCAGGGCAGGGCGAGTGTGCCATAGCCATCATGAAATGGTTCCTGGCTGAAAGGGCATCCTCCCTCGGAGGTGAGGGCGGAGGGGGAAGAGGTTGAAGCTCGGTCCCACAGTACAGGACCTTCCCCAGGGAGAGGGGGCTGCCAGGCTGCCTCGTGGGTCACCAGCCCCTGGTAATCATGAGGGACCCTGGCAAGTTGGAAACGGTGGTGGTGGGACATCTTCTTCATGCGGGAGGCAACACAGCCTCCTGGCTGCTGTCTTGTGGGGGGGAAATGATGTTGAAAAGTAGAAGATGTACCCAGCTGTTCCCTGATTCTCCTGGGTGAGAAGTGTTGCTAAGAGAAGGGGAACGTCGTGCATGTGTGGGATTAAAACAGTGCCTGGGATATGAACTGTGCTTATGCCAAGGCCTTGCTACAAGTCCCACTTGAGGTACAGCTGAAATCTCATTTGCCATGAACCACTGCCCTGTCTCTGGGAAAAACGAGGGTGAACAGTAGGATGGGCTCTCAAGGGGCTGCTGAGCAGGTAGAACCACAGCTCCAACTCATGGGTTGCTGGTTTTCTTACTCAAATTTTGAGGGCAACTACAGAAGTTAAAATTTTAATTTACATGCAATACCTTCTTACCATTTTTTGTGAAATCTACCATAAAGTAAAAGAATAAGACCAGTTCAGAGTGAAAGCAGTGGAGGAGGAGAACCCCACTGCTCAATGTTCAGCAGCAGGTGGCCGTAGTGGCAGGTTGGCCGGTGGACATTGCTGATGGGCTCTCAGATATTCCATCTTTCCTTCAAGGACCATGTCAGCAGAACTGACAGGTGAGCTGGAGTTGGTGTTGAGAGTTTAGTGCATGAAAAGAGCACAGATTTATAGGAACTTGCATGTTACTTTCACTGCTTGATGGAGTAACTTTTCAAAACTTGCTATGGATGCTGCTTCTTATTGTTATTTTCACATTGTGGTAGCTGTGCAGTACTCTGCATAGCAAATACATGGTGAAATTTTCTTTTTTGTTGCATGTATTCTATCTGGGGTTTTTTTTTCTGAAGAAAAACACTTGTTTTTATACAGGTCCTCATTTACTACCATATTTAAAGAGAGAAGGTTACTTACTGTACGACGTCATGTCATGCACACAGAAGATGTGGCTGACAAGCTTCTAGAAGACAATTCATATCTTCCCCCTAGCTGGGGGCTGGGGCTCAGCTGTGGTATTGGCTGCACGTACATGGTCTCTGCTTGTTAGTGGGTTCCATTCCGCTTTGGGTGGCTCCATGGTAGCCCTGCTTCATACTTCTCATTCAAGCAGTTCAGAAGGAGTTAGGTCATCAGTACACAGTGTTAAACAAAGAATAATATCTCAGTGCAGACAGCCTAGAGCTAAATCTGTTTTCTGACATGTACCATCTTGAAAACGGACCTAATTTATTAATTGGCTCCCCATAAAAAGTGGCAAACTTTTTCCCATGGCATTTAAATTTCATGTGCTATCTTTTCTACTTATATATTAATTTTCTCTAGAAGAATGATCACTATAAGCTGGTGAACCTGCAAGAGAGTCACGGTCAACAGAAGAGATCAAAGTCATTTGGGCCTTGCTACTAGCAAGGAAAGGCAGAGGAAAGAAAGTGAAAATTACATGCAAAGATAGATAACAATTGGAGATGATGACTGGAAACTGAAGACAAACAGGAAAAAAACAGTCTAGAAAGGAACATTTTTGTAATGGAATGTTATTGATAATTATTGAGTACATAACAGGTATAACACTGATTTTATTATTTAGATCAAATTCTGCTTTGGATCTTTGTAGGGCAATCTTGTTGACTAGAATAGTGAAAATTTTGTGTGTGTGGGGGGGGGTTTTGCTACAAAAGTAGCAAGAAGATGGTACTTGAAGCTTTCAGAATTTGGACTGAATTAGAAAAAATAGTTTTAGATGGAGTGAAAATGATAATGTTTTCAAAATGTCAAAGATTATCTCATGAAACATCTAAAAGGGTTTGACATCTCTGGTTAGTTTTCAGATACTACAATAAAAGCCAAGGAAATGATTTCACAAAACCACTGAAAGGGGCTCATAATCTGTTTATTTATGCTGCTGCCAGGCAATCAGGGTATTCCCTCCTACCATCCAATGTGGTAGGAGGTACCACCTCCTGCCATCACCTGTGGGTTAGGGGCTCATACACTCTTTGAAATGGTCTGTGCAAAGTACAGCTCCAAAAACAAGAAAAAGGAGGACGTTTCAGCCTTAAATTGTGCTACACCAGTAGTTCTTACTTCTCTTCTGGGTGGTATAGTTGCAGGTCCTTCAGGCTGAAGAGGGAATTAAATGACATCTCCTCAGCTGTGGGTGAATGACATGAGACCTGGTGGTAATGATGTGACCGCCAAGCAAGGAGTTGTTCTCTAGGCTGCTTTGAGCATAGTTAAGTTCCTTTTATGACAAGTTCCTTAAAACAAATTCTCCATTTCTTGGTTGAATGAACTCCATTATATAACCCGAGTTGAAAAGTATCTGGGTTTTATTAGTCAAGAAAACAAAACCTATTCATTACAAGTTATTTTGATGGTGAAAGTTCTTATCCAAGTCAGGATCCCTTTCCCTATAGTCTGAAAAACTTGTTGCTTGTACAATTTTCTAGCCAATATACATGGTCAGTTTTATTTGGATTGATGGTATTATGTAACCCAAGTGTATATCCTGATGCACCCTTCATATTTTTTAATGAAATCATCTTCCATTCATTTTCATTGCCTTTTTATTAGAAATACATACTGAATTACTGCATTAACAATTTGATCTAAATATATAAAGCTGAGCTAAACCAGTCAAATTAATATTCTTTTATCAATACTTTTTAAAGCTCTCTTTCAATTTTAGTATAGCTTTGCAATTTCTAGACATTTACTTTAGGTAATACAAATTAATGTAATAATATGTATTTAATCAGTAGTGACTGGAATTTATTTATAAACTGGTGATTCATCAAGGATTAGGGGAAGCAGGGAACACTTAGCTGCTTTCATAAGAAACAATGACTGAACATTGAAGTAAGAGCTTTTCTTCAAAATAGAAAATATCTGTTATCTTGATTTATGTCAACAGTAGACAGCCCTAATGCTTCAATACAAAAATTATAGTTTTATTTGTAAAGAATTTGTTCTTAGTCCTATCTAGTTGTTAGGAACTATAAAGGAAAAAAAGCTATCTAATTACCAGAAAGCTGGTGATTGTTTTGTTTGTTTCTTAGGCTGGATTGGATCATCCAGCTATGGTTTTGTTGTGATTTCTGGTCCCATTTATGAACAACTTTTAGAGTTTCCTGATTTGGGCTGGAATAGAGTTAATGTTCCTTTTTATTAACTAGAACAGTGCTGTGTTTTGGATTCAGCACTGGGTTTGGTATGAGAAGAATGCTGATAGCACACTGATGTTTTCAGATGCTACTGAGATTTCAAGGACTCTCCAACTCCCCATGTCCTGCCCGTGCACAAGAAGCAGGGAGGGAGAATGGCCAGAGCACCAGACCCACATTGGCCAATGAAATATTCCATATCATGTAACGTCATGCTCACTATATAGAGGAGGGGTGCTCGGGAAGTTGCTCTCTCTCTCTCTCTCTCTCTTGCTTCCAGGATTGTGATTGCCGGATCTTGGTATTTTGGGATTGCTAGCTGGGAACGGGCTGGGTATTGGTCAGCGGGTAGTGAGCAATTGCACTGTGCATTGCCTGTTTATATTTCCTATTGCTGTCATTGTTTTCATTTTATTACCATTATTAAACAGTTTCTATCTCAACCTGCGAGTCTCCATTTACCCCTCCAATTCCCTCCCCCATTCCCAGGTCGGGGCGGGGGAAAGGGTGGGTGACCGGCTGCTGTGTTGTTGGCTGCAGATCAGGCTCAAACCATGACACAGAGTTATGGAGCCATTAAAGTGGTTACAACTGGAACTCTACTTGCTATCTTTGATATTCTTTGCTTATCTTTTGCTAGTATTCAGTTTTTAACTTAGGAATTTCTGGTAGGCATCAGATCAAGTTTTGCTTCTAGTCCACATAATTTGTTATTATTTTTGCTATTATCAAGTACATTTTTTTAAAATCAATTTCTAGGTTCTGTATTCCATTACAAAAATACAGAATGGAAGAGAAAAAGGAATACTAAGATACAAAAAATGTACTGCTTATTAGAATGCATGAACGATGTGTATTTATGGTAGATGGTTTGATTTTTTAAGAGACGCATTTAGGAAAATTAAAATGGATGGATTCATTACAAATATTTCCAATTGATGTTGCTCTCAAAAGTTTTCTTCCCTACCAAGTTTTCTATAAACAATCATTGTTTTGTAATTTGACTTTAATATGTTTTTGAAGAAAGCCATAGACATCATGCTTTTAAGACAGTTTTACTGTTCTTACTATAGGACTAATTTCCTTTTAACATTTTCTGGTCTTTGTATTTATTTCTGTAAGGGTACAAATTATTGCTTCATTATGTCCTGGTTGGGGCTGGCCTAGAGTTCCCGTTGGTCTGGCAGCGGGAGGAGCTGCAGCCCCCTGAGACCCCAGGGGCTCCCCAGGGCCCAGTGCCCTCACCTGTGTGCGGGGGTGGGGGGAGCACAGCTGGAGGGCTGGGCCCCGATTGGCTGATATGCCATGTCATGTGACACTGTGCTCACTATATAAAGGCAGGAGTGGGCTGGGAGGGGCTCTTACTTCCGGGGGTGTGGCTGTGGGGCATTTGTGTTTGGGATCCCTGGCTGGGAGCAGGTGTGTGGTGAGCAGCTGTATTGTACATTACCTGTTGATACTGCTGTCAGTGTATTGTTCTGTTACTGTTATTGAACTGTTTTTATCTCAACCCGCGAGTCTCCCTTTGTCCCTCCGATTCCCTCCCCATTCCCGAGTGGGGGGATGGTGGGTGAGCGGCTGTGTGGCATCTAGCTGCTGAGTAGGCTCAAACCACAACACATTATAATGATATAACACTGCAGAAACATGTTAACTTGAATGAAATTGTTACTAAAAATGCAAAATATTGGGCATAAAACCTCAGTGATAGCTAATTCTAATTGATTTTTGTGTGAAGTACTATCTAAAATGCCTGCTTATTTGAATCTGAATGGCATTTAAAATATTCATGCTCGGATTCTTATCTCTTAAATCTCTATATACTTAAGGCCCAAAGACATGCTTTTAATCACTTAGTGTAGCTTTGTAATATAATAATATGATTGTGTATAATAACTATATAATGAATAACATATGTGCATTATAAACTTTACCTTGTTGCTTTCCTCAAACCTAAGGTTTGTGGCTGAACTGAAATGGCACGTGATTGTTGCCTATTCTCTCCACCAGCACACCCCTTCCTAGAGGGTTGTTGCTGCTTCTTGTCAGTAAAGGAGGAAGAAAGTAAAGAACCTAATTTTCTCTGGAAACAGAGTAGTTTTCCTCCTTTCAATCTTTAAGTGCTTTTATCTGATCTTAATAGGTTCGATAATGGCAAGCTTTAACTTTACCATGAAATGTTCACTGGTACTGGAGGGGCAACAGCTGCTTGTGTGCAGAATCAGGTGCAGCTATGCCTCACTGAGGCCTCAATAATTATGAAGGGCTGTGTGCTTATTGTGCAATTCTAACAAGTATTTTTGCTAGTTTTGCTTACAAAACATGCAAAAATATGTTGCTCTTCTGGATTTTTTTAAAATATGGGATTTCATTATATCACTTTTGTTTTTTTCCATTACAAAGGCATCAAGTTATTTAATCATTTCTACATTCTCTAAGGGCATTTATGGACAAATATTTCCTGGCAAGACCAGTATGTAAGAAACTTTTTTCTCTGAATGTCTTTTTACAAGTCTCATTCTCAGGTAGAACTTTGTACCTTACTCTGAGTTCTGCTAGCACCTTTTAGCAGTGTTTTATTCACATGTATGAGCTGGGCTTTCAGGTTATTGAAAGTTATGACTCATCTGAGGGGCTCCAGTGACCTCCCAAAGGGAAGTAACTTTTTAAGCCTTAGTAAATAGCAAGCCATGCCCCAAAATAATCCCATAAAATGATGTAAAATGTAGGAAAAGAAGAATGTAAACAACTGGAATAAATCCTGAAGTTTCTTCCCAGTTCTGCACCTCCTCTTTAAATTCTGTAGAAACCTAGTTGAATAAGTTTTTTGTTAAATTTTCAAAACTTGGTGGTAGCAATGCATTATTGTTTTGCATCAAGAGGTGCTAGTTGTTGCGATGCCAGTAAGAGAGGCACTTGGACTCTGTAAGGTATCATTTAAAATGCTATTTTATTAGAGCTAACACCGTAAGGAGAAAAGAACATAGGAATAAAATAAGAAACCCCCAGTTGCACAGGCAAACAGATCTTTGAAAAAATATCACTGTATTATTTATTATGAAGGTATCTATTTGATACACTTACAGATGAAAACCGTGTATGACTTAGTCATTTCAAGAGATAATGCAACACATATTATGGCACATATTCATTCCTTCTTTGAGGAGGGGGCTGGACTAGACAGTCTCCAGAGGTCTCAGTGATCAAACTTAACCATCTGTTCTATATTTCTACTGACAGAAATAAGCAAGTTGCTTAGCCATCTTCTGTTTGAAAAACTATGTAATACGGAGAACACTGTCTTTACATTAACTGGGCACCAGATTTTTCTTAGTAAGTCGGATTCTTTTTAAAATAGTGTCTACTTCTAATAGCTGGTGTTGTTTTAGCACCTGAATGTCTTTTGGTTTTACTGTGTGTAACTACACATTTACAAGATTCTTCTCTGCATTATACTAGTTTGTACTGTTATAATTCTGAAAATCTGTATCAAGAGATTGTCATAAGTACTGATTCGCACTTTGTCACTATCTCACTTAGAAGATTACTGAAATCGAAGGGGTTTGTCAACTAAATTCAGTCCCTGCTCAGTCTGTAAAGGTTCATTTCTGGTCTATATCTGTATATTTTAAATTCACAAAGTTATGTGATTTCATGATACAGTGGAGTTCCACATGGAGGGAAAATAAGCATGTGTAGTGCCACATAAACTGCATTTCTCTTGGCTGAAACTTCTCCCTCTGGCTTCCTAATTGATTGCATTATTGGAGAACATTGAAGGGCAATTTCTTATGCATTTCAGAGTCTGGCTGCCAGAGTAATTCGTAATATTCATTAAGTGTGAAAATATTGAAGAGATTTAAGTGAACACCAGGTTTTGATACAGCACAGGTAGAATGAAATTACTGGCAGAGAATATAAAAACATTCTGTATTTTGCTGCTCTGTTATATAATGTGTGATCTCTGATAAGATAATGGTTATTTGGTGGGGAATGCAGTGAATTCAGGTGGGGTTGGTTTTTTTTTTATTTGTTTAGCCTTTAAGTAAAAATATATTTTTGTGTAAAAATTACTCCCAAATACTGCTTCGTTGCAGAAATGTCCACAGCAGTTTTATGTAAATTTTTTTATTAGTTACAAAAAACAAAGTAATTTTTTTTAAGGAAAAAAGGAAGAAAATGTAAAACAAAGTGAAACAAAGGGTCCAATCTGGACTGAAGTATAAAATGCAAGTTAGAGACATTCTTAGAGCTTTGTAAAGGCCCTCACAGCAAATGCCAAACCCAACAGGTCTTCGAAGGATTCTGCCTGGACACTGTGGTTGCAGAGAATCTGTGAGCTTTCTGTCTGATTACTTCAGAGAGTAGGCATAAAATTATTTTAATTGTTACATTTTTAAAAATCATCTGTGTGCGATTTGTTTGCTCACTCAGCATAGTGCAAGATTTCCCTCTAGTGGTTAAAATCCATACAAACTGTCTGAAAGAGTAATGTAGTATCTGTACTATTTTTTTGTAATTTTACATCACAAGGGATGCACAAGAATGTCAGACCTTAAATAGATGTTATGACTTTGTAGATGAAAAAAGCTTCTTTGCAGCCTGAATGAACAGGGACGCATTGTAGAGCACAACGCAGTCATGAAGCTTACTCTTTTCCCGAAGCCAGGTCTTTCTTCACTGTTGAGGCCATGAGTTGTCTTTGTGTAATGGAGAATATGTACCCCCTCACATCAGAACACATTACCAATTACTTGAGCTTGCTCTTCCGGGGTGTTGGGGGGAGTGGGTATTCTCCAGTTAATAGAAATCCTGTTTTGTTTCATAGCAGATACCAGTGTCTGCAGAGAATTAAACTCTGGCCCTTTTTTCACTCTACCTGCAAACTTCTGTTCTTCTAAAACACAACAACAGATAATACAAGGGACAAAGCATCACATGCCCATATCAGAAGTTCAGGCTCACTTGCTGGGAACTATTTAGTGAATTCCTCTTCTGTCTAGGGATTAATTTATAGAAAGGAACAACAGGAGAGGAAGTTTGAAATCCATTCTCAAGCTGCTTTTAATTACTATTTTATTTAAGGGCTCAATTATAGTGAGTTGCCCATGCCTACTTGTTTTGGTTTTCCTGCATTTGTCAATAGGTAAATTGAACCTAGTCCCACCCAGAAAATTCCACATATCCTTCAGTGCCAGGGATTAAACAGAACTATTGAAAAGGGTTGTGCTGACCTTGTGGCAGTCCCTTGCAGAGGAAAATGTCTTTATATGTAGAGCTTTCTCTCCAGATTTAGTTGTATGTGGTTCTGATAGCTTCCTCATAAACTCTATGTAACCAAGAAACATATTTATATAGAATCTGTAGACATGTATTTATATGTGTATTTATATATGTATTTATATATATTTATAAAATTATGTAGTGCTTCCTAGTTTGTGAACTTTTAGGTCTCACTTTCACTCAGATTTTTTCTTCCTTAAATGCTTGCCAGAGGTCTTTGTGTCCTAAGCATTCCTGCTGTTTCATATATGTCTGCTTTGCAAGTCTTTGGGATCATTTCCTCTGCTAGACAGCTCCTGACTAACTGTACAGCAGCGTAGAGTTCATGCAGTTTTGGACTGAGTTTTGCTCTTTTCTTCTTGAATATGAATGGTTTTGGATATGAGAGGACTGTCAACATCTCACCATGTTAGTCCTATGGATGCTGAGGATGTGGCAGCTCAGTCACAGCTCCGCTGTGGGACAGAGGGTTGGTATTGGAGGCTTGGATAAGAAATGGGTGTGAGAGAAATGTAACGTGTAACGAGACATCATGAGAAAAACTGTAGGACACTTTTGCATTTCCAGAGAAAACTTTATTAGGACATGCTGACTGATCTTGTTCAGCTTCATGTAATTTGTGACCTCCTTCCATGTTTGTTTTCAATTCCAGCCTAGTCTTTTTGTTCGGGCAGATGAAAGGCACTGAACTGCAGCTGGCTTTCTTATCAACAGGGAGAAGCTATGTGATGTGTTCATAGGCAATGGGATTTCTCTTTGGCTCAGCTTCTGATGCCTATAGCTGTATTTTTTCAAGTGCTTTTTTCAGTTGACAGAACAAATCAATAGGAAGGGCAATGAACTGCATAGTGCAGATACACTTGAGAAGGAAGGGAAAGAGGCGAGTGTCCTGGGTTGAGTGAGTAGTGGAGTTTTTTGGTGGCAGGGGAGGGGGCTATCGGGGCGGCCCCCTGTGAGAAGCTTCTCGAAGCTCCCCCCAGCTCCACTTCTGTTTGGGAAATTGAGCCAATCGGCTGCCCCTCTGCGATAATGTATTTAAGAAGGGATGTGGTGAGGAGGAGTTGCTGCAGCTGTGTGAACACCAAGGTCAGTGGAGGAATGGAGGAAGAAAGGAGGGGGGAGGTGTGCCGGAGCAGAGACCCCCCTGTATCCTGTGGTGAGACGGCAGGGCGGCCCCCCCCACCACCCATGAAGATCTACGGTGGAGCAGACACTGATTTGTGGCCTGTTGCTCCTGCTCAGATGATCAAGGTTCTGTGCCCGAAGAAGGCCGGAGTCTCATGGGAAAAGGTATCCCCGTTGCTGTAATTCAGCGCTGGGAGGATTGCAGCATGCGGGGGAGTCCCACGCCGGAGCAGCTCAGGAAGGGCTGCAGCCGTGGGAGGGAATCCAGTCAGAGGAAGTTAGTGACCCATGACGGAGCAGTGTGGGGAACGCTGCGGCCCATGGGAGGAATTCATGTCGGAGAAAGTTTGTGGAGGACTGTCTCCTGTGAGAGGGGGACCACGATGGAGCAGGAGGAACAAGTTTTGGACACTCCCCTCACCGAAGATGAAGGAAGTGGCAGCGCTGACTGCACCCCCCGTTCCCTGCCCCTGCACCACTGGGGGAGGAGGTAGAGATATCGGGAGCAGAGCTGAGCCCGGGAAGAAGGGAGGGGTGGGGGGAAGGTGTTCTCAAGATGTGGCAATGCTTCTCACTGTCCTACTCTGTTATGTGTTGTTAGTGTCTGTAATAAATGTATGGGGTTTTTCCTTCCCCTAATGAGTCTGCCTCTTGCTCGTGATAATAAAGGGGAAATTTTTCCCCATCTCAGTCCTATCTCGAACCCCAAGCCTGGCTCTCTGTCCCTTCTCATTGCCGGAGGGGAAGGGAGAGAGAGTTGCTGCGTTGTGGTTGGCTGCCAACCAGGCCCAAACCACAACAGTGAGTACACAGAAAGAAATTCAGAAAAAAAAAAAAAAAAAAAAAGACTGAAATTGAGCAATAAAATTTCCATATTGGAAAGACAGTTCTTTCTGGAACTATGTTGTTTTATTTTGTTATATATGGGATTCTACCTTCAATTACATGAAACAGAAAACACAACCTCATCCCTTCTTCCAAACCTCTTATCTGCCAAAATTTAAGGGAGATTACAGGTTCTAAGTACTATCTGTTCCCCAGTCACAGATCTCTGATATTTTGCCTTTTTTCCTTTAATTTGTTCATTCTTTCCATTCTCTTGTGGTGCTGTTTGTTTCTTATTTTACATTTCTGTAGCGCTACCTGAGTTGGTCTTGCAGTAGACAGAAGAAACCTAGGAATCTGTCATGTAAAGGGAGCTGACAGCTAAGCAGATGTTCATTCTTCTGTGACTTTCACTCTGCTCCAGCAGCGTAGAGCACTCCTGAGCAAGCCAAACAAGGCAGCTGTTTCAGTGCTTCTTTCTTCTCTCATCTGATTTATCTCCCATTCCCTCCTCTTGCCCTAAATTCTCTAGGACAAGAAGCGAGCAGGGAAGCAGGGGGTGCTGCTTTGTCTTGGCTGGAATAGCTGCTGGCCACGTGGCACCCGTGGCCCTTTCTAGTCTGTTCTTTCACATGCAGCCTTGCAGAGCTTCTGCTGTGTAATTCCCATCTGTTTAACACCCCAGGGTATATAAAGAAAAAAGAGGGAGACAAGAATTATTAATACACCTATGAGTTGCATTTTCAGAATGTGGATCACATTTAACTTTAGCAGGTACCTAAACCATCCTACATTTAACAGAGGTCTTTTTCTGTATGGCATGGAGTACAAATGAGAAAGAAAAAAGGTCCAAACCCAAACTGATTAGGAAGTTTTCAGCTATGGCAATAATTCTGCTATAGTGAAACTTGAATGAGCAATATGCAAGACAACAGAAATCTCTCCTGGGGAATCTTTATGGAGGCCAAGATAAATTATACGCGATTCAAGCACCCTGAAGTATCCTAAGTGAGAGTAACTCCTGTCAACTAGATTTTTACACTGAATTGTGGATACTGTTACTAAGTTGCTAGTAGTGTACACTGAAAACAGGTAAACAACTCACACTAGCAAGTTACTGATTCAGGAAGAGCAAGCCCTCAGGCTATGCTATTGCAGCTAGGTCCTGGGGGGAAGTCATGCACTGGGTCTGAAACTGCCTATTAAAAAAAAAAAAAAAAAAAAAAAAAGCAAGTACCAAAAAGCTGAGAACAGAGGTTGCACTGCTGTTGCATGCTTCCACGCTGCAGTGCAGTCTGTTTAGGGCAGGCGGCTGCCCATGCTGCCAGCACCGGAGTGAAAAGGTGAGATTTAAAAAAAAAAATAAAAGGAGAAAAATGAGTCTATGATCTACGTTTTGGCTACTTTTAAAGACTCCAGCTTGCTAGTTACTTGGCTGGCAGCATCTTGCCAGGAGGAGACCTGGCACTCACTTGGAGAAAGAAGGAAAAATTCTAGAAATGTCAATGTTAAGGTATGCAGACTTTGCAGAAAAATATTGCTGTGGCAGGCCAGGGTTTGGCTGAGCTGCTCGCAGCAGGGGTGAGGAGCAGTGCTGCTCCACTGCACAGGAACGGCTTCAGCGCGGCTCCTCTTGACTCCAGTAGCACGAGTGATGTTCCAATAACAAATATTGAGACAACATGTGTGGAACTGGTCATAGATTAGAAATAATTTGCCTTTGTTTGTTGTCAGTGATCACAGCAATGAGTTTTATCAGTCATCAAATAGTAGTGTTCAAATGCACCAACCAGTGTGTTCATATGGAACAAGTAACAACTTAATGCAAATGAATGGCTAAGTTCCACAACTTCAATAAATGTATGCTTTCCTATTACATAATCAAATAATTGCATATTGCATAAGAATAAATCTCAAAGTGTGGTGAAAAATAAGCAAATATAAACATATGACAAACTCATTAATAACTTAAAAAATCATGATCACTCAACACACCTTCTAAATGTAGTTGCCAGCACATCTCTTACAATAAAAGACTTGAAGACTATAATTAAATCCTAAATATCACTAGGAGCTATCTGGAAACTCCATTTTGTTTAGCTTGGTACCAGTCTTGCTTTTCTTTTGAATCACTCTGAGGTGTGAAGAGTTAGATACTGCTCTGATATTATAGATAGCTCTGTTTCCCCCTATTAAATTAATTATGTAGCTAATTATTTTTGGAAATTATTCAGTACTGTAAAAAAAAAAAAAACAACAAAACAACGAAACCCAAAACAAAATACTAATGTATTTTTTATGTTGATGTATGATATTTTTCATTGTATCAATTTAGACATGTCCTGAAGCATACAGAAATTAATGGGAATTAACAGACAAACAATCTTTTTTTTATGTTATTGTTTTTTTTTATTGTATGTTCCTGTTTACAGAAGCCCAATATAACCCATGAAGCAGCTACATACTTATTTGCATAAGCAGAGTATAAGATAAAGTGTCATTTTGGTATGGGGTTGTACCATTCCCAGCAGAGAAGGATCAAGATCTGTGCCTGGGTTTGTTAGGTATCAGAGCAGTGCAGATATAGTTTAATAGAAAATTCATCAGATTTTGGACAATCCGGTGAGTGCAGAGTAAGTCCAGCACTTCCATGCTTGTTGAATATTTTATATTCTGTGCTGCTTAAAGGAAAATTATTACCACTGATTTATGTCTCCTTGTTCTGTTTATCTATATGCATCAAGTTAATGGCTGTTCCTCCACTCTTAATAATATGATTTTAAAAAGCAAAAGGAAAATTTACAAATACTAACTTCTTATTGCCATCTCTAGTAGGGAGACACTTGGGGAACAGCTCCAGAGTTTAGGAAAATTCTTCTCCCAAAAGTCTTTCGGGCAGCGCTGCAGGAAGGGGGCTTCCCTGGCGCGTCCCCGTCACCGACAGCTCTCACAGGGCTGCCAGTCTGGCTCTGAGCCTTCAGCTGAGGTCTGCAGGCCTGAGAGTGTTTGGTTAACTTCCTAATGCTATTTTTGGGTACCTTATTAAAACTGTCAGGGCCTTCAGTTAGATTTCTACTTGTTTTCAGAGGAATTTGTGAGGATTTAGCAGTGTTAAAGATTGGGTCACTTATGCACAGGCATACTGACTTTATGCAAGAAATTAACACATCAAGTACTTCAAAATTACATGGATGGAAGGCTCTGTGAAAGTGCAAAGCATTTTTCTTATTTTGTCTAAGATTTATTAGGACACCACCTGAGATAAAACATGTTAGTCTTTACAGTAGTTTTTAAACGAAAAAAAATCTGCTAAACCAGAGAATCCCCACAAACACTTCACGAGACAATCATCAGCCTGTACTGCAGTTCCTTGTTTGCTCCTGCCTGCTGCCAAGGTGCTCTGTGCAAAGGCGTTTCTGCTCCACAGGGAGTGGTTTTGACTGCTTTGGCCATATTTGCTGAGGGACTACTTGGTTGCCTGGAGAGGGGGAGGCTTTGTCTGGCTTTGGTTGAGTGGTGCAGTCCAGGAAGAACTGCAGGGATCAGGGCTGTGGGAGAGAGCTTCTGATGACTCACTGCTTCCCTGGCAATCCACAACAATGAGAAAGCAAACATTGGAAAGGTTCATGATAGAGCAGGTTTTAGTGTTCGCTTTCTTATCCAAACTAAAGTCAGCTACCAGCCTAGGCAGTGTTAACTTTTATAAACAAATTATTTCTTACCTATGAAACCTCATACATTAAGAATACACCTCCTGCCTTTCTGAGATACAGTATATTAAACTGATGAAGAAGGTCAACTATGATGGACAGTTATTGAAATTTCTTTTTATTTTTAATGGGATAAATGCTGACATTGTCAGATCACACAGAGATGTCCTTATCAGTGCCAAGGCTGGACTATCTTTTCCTTGGTGATGATGTCAGGGAGGTTTTGTCACAAAATCCAGTTCTTCATAATTTCTTACCTGCCGTACAGTGAATGTGGTGCCTAAAGTGAAGTATGTGTTTGTAGAGACTCTTGGCAAATGTTGCCTGTTTTCAGATGCCACCATTCTTAATCTTCAGACTGTATTTCCTTCATTTGTGTTTTGGAGAAAGCATGACCAGGACATAGAGTCTCCTTGCACCTGGTGAAAAACGTGATGTGAGGGGGACAGGCCACCAACAGCCTTTGTATTGCCCTTTATTACTGAGAGTAACCTTCGTGCTGGCAGCTGATAACTGCTCAGCATTTGAACCTTGTACCATATGAATAGCTAAGTGACTTTTGTGGGTATGTGTTATTTCCTAGGTTTAAAAAAAAAGTCAAAAAACACCCCAACAAACTTGCATATAGCATTATACTCAGAAAAATCACTGGCAGGTTGGAACTTTTAGCTCGAGTTCGACTTGAAGTGGGGATCTGTAGGAGAAGCAAATTCTCATATCCTGTGCAATACCAGGGTACAACCAATACTGCTGTTAACTGCAGAGCGATGAGAAGACTCAGGAACTGGGTGTTCCCTCTTAGACTTTGGGTGGAATTGAAATATAGGGTTATGAGCTCTACTCTTTTCTTTAAATGTGATTTTTTTATCCCATCCTTTCTGATCTGCTTCCTTTTATTTTTCACTCCTATTGAAGGTCCGTTCTGTAGGCTTCTTGTTTTTGCTTACAAGCATCTGCCCAGGCAGCCTGGACTTATAAAATGTTTCCAGTGGAACTATAGATTACTCTACAGGGAGTTTAAACCTGCAAACAACATGTCTCCTAGCTACATATGATGGATCTGTCAAAGCAGGTATCAAATCTGGTAGGGTGTGTTTACATCTTACGCAAACCATTTACATAAAAGTAGGAAGAAGACATTAAATAATTTTCTTGCAAGTGCATGACATTCTTGGAGACTCCACAATTCTCAAGGAGTGCAAATAAACTACCTTTGAATCCTCCCACGGCAGACAAGGTGAGGGAGCTCACTAGCTTCAGCTGCTGAAATATATCCCCTCACACTCCAATTTTTTAAGGTAAGTAGCAAGTGCCTGACTCCTGCCTTGGAAGAACTGGAGCCAAGTGCCTAAAGAGGGGAAGCAGAATGTGTTGTGCAGCTGTCTCAGCCATACTGGTCTCAGGGAGAAGGGATGAAAGCTTTAGCAGTGTTATTCTATCTTTTTGAAATAAACATTCTTCTGAGCTACTTAAACATCAGGCAGTTTTCTAGTGATGTTTTTGTTTGTTTGGTTGGGGTTTTTTTTCACATGCCATTTGTTTCCTCCTGTTTCCTCGTTATCTTCATTCCCCATTTTCTGCAGTCATCTTTGGACATTAAGTACTTTCTCTGAATTTAAAGGCTGAAGGTTTAGCTGAAAGACAAAGTCAGGACACTTTGGCAAATGCTTCTAATGGTGAATGGGCTTTGGGTTTTATTGTAATAGTCTTATATCTGGTCCTGTTTGTCTGAGACTTTAGGATTTAATAGTGAGAGAGCAGGCAATATATCTAAGCCATTTTAGCTGGCAGAAATATTGTGATTTCATAGCTTTTTTTATATTGCATGTATCCTAACAATATTTTTTATATATATAATATATGTATATTTATATATACTTGTATATATATAAATATATATATATATGTATGTTTTACAGTTTCTGAAGTCAAAAGATATTCTATATTCAGCCTGGGCTAAAAAAAAGTAATCTCTTGGATGAAAAAAAAAAAAAAAAAGAAGACAAACAACAGGATTTACTACATCAATAAAAAAACCCACATTTGTTCATGGTGGTTTTTAATTGCACATCACTAACGTGGATTTTGGAAAGCAGGGCATGGAAGCAGATGGTTTTAAGGAGGAAGACCATATGTCACAGCAGACTGCTGGTGATCTGGCAAGCGTGGTACCAACTTCCAGTATAATAACTGAGAAGGTCACGCCTTCTTTATCTCCAGGTTGGGTTGACAATATGAGTGAATCTTCCAGCAAGCAATGTCCACTTTTATACAATTCAGAAACCAGCAGTAGAATGAGCAACAGAAATGTCTCAACAGATAACTTGGGCCACAACCAAGCTTTTCATCAAGCAAGGCAGTTATATTATTTGGCTAGCTCTGATTTTTACCTCAGAAGTTGGTTTCCAATGTAACCCAGGATGGAATTCATGATGCAAGTGACACCTTGGAAATGTTCTCTCCTCTGCTCCCTGCCTCAGAGCCTGGGATGAAACATTTTGCTCCCACCTACAAAAACATGGAACAGGTTAGTTTGCTCTAAATAATCACTGAATTTATAACTGCATATTGTATATTTCTGGTAGTTGCAGAGCCTCTTCAGGAAGAAAAGGACAGTAACTTTTGTGTCTATCTATAGGTATGAAGCTTTACTGACAAGCACTGGGAAGTGTATCATAACCCTGTCTGATCTTGTTGCTCCTATGCATCCATGCAATAAAGTGCTTTTCCCAAGAGACAATTAATCAATTTTTCTCTTGTTCAATAATTAGAGCTATCTCCCTGCCTCTAGCAAAAAAGCCTGCATATTCTAGCTCCACATTCTCACTTGTGTAATGGTTGTGGAGCATGTTCATGTTATTATTTCCATGTCTTTCTAGCAGGCCTCTTCTCATGCTCCATCTCCTTTTTTATCTTTTTTCCATTTCTGACTTCTTCCTCTTCTTATTATTTTTGACGAAGTGATGGACAGGACTAACTCCACAGTATCTCTTCCACTGAGTGCTCTATGTGCTTCTCATAAGATAGTAAACAATACAATGCCTTAATTGCATATTTTAAAGACACTCTTATGTTTCCAATACAGTTGAATTTACTGGTAATTTCCATTAATCAGATAGTTCAACAAACAGTTAAATATTTGACCCTATCACATTTTGAAGTTTTACAGTGAAGCCTGACCTGAAGGTATTACCTGTTCTGATGCTGTTCTGACATTTTCTTGTTGCAAAACACAGATCGACATTTCTCTCCCTATTGTGCTTTAGCTACTGTGGGAAGGAAGTCCCAGCATCAGAAGAAACCAGAAGAAAACACTGGCTGATGTGAGGTTGAGTAGCAAAACCTGTTAAGGCATATACTGCCTGCAGAGTGTCAGTGTACCCTTTGAGTTGTAAAATGGCAGAACAGTTTTAAGTACCAATGTCAACACTCTCTGTTAAAATTAATACACACTTTAAGAAATACCTACTCCCAAAGTCCAGCTGTGATGATTCTTTCTGATTAAAAAACATCCAGAAACATAGTTTGATACTATGTCTTCATGATATTTTCAGACTCCAGGGCAGCAGGACCAGGTGATAAGGCAGCAGATGGAGCATCTGCAAAGGCTGGTGGCTGAACAGCAGAAAATCATTGCACTTTACAACTCAGGTACTCGGCGAGTCCCTCCTGACGCTGTGGCACTCTCACCTGCTGATGTTTGCACTCCAGCAGTGAAATGTAACAGTTCCTTAAAGAACGAGAAATCTTGGTAGTTGTTTTCAGTGGCTGGGGGCTCTTCCTCTGGGAGTTGAGCTAAAACATTAATTTCTTTACAAATATTACACACAAGCTGTAACCCTCAGAAAACACTTCTTTCCACTTTTGTACATTAAAACTCCAGGAGAACCGTGAGGAGGAGTCCTTTATGCTTAATAACAGACGTCCTGTACAGACTTCTACTGAAGCATAGATTTGAATGGTACTGCTGAACATTATAGTATAGTGGTGATCATTACAGAAAAGCTGAAATATCCTTTTTTTCTGTACTAATATATTAAATTTACAGCTTTTACATAGAAAAAAAAAAAGAAGAGGAAGAAAGTTGACACACCCTGCTTCTGTTAATAGACTCTTACGTTTAGTAGTGCAGCCTGTTCCTCACAGCATGATACAACTCCTTTAACAGCTTCATTTTACTAGTGGCGTGAGTTGCCCCCTTCAATCCTTCCCACCCTGTCCACAGTAGTAGCACATTTTTCTCAGAGTGTGACCCCATGGTGAAAGAAGAATTCAGGGAAATCATGTAGACTTGTGACAGCATTGGCCCAGCTTTAGCAGGGCTGCTTGTGCATAACATCAGGCAGGGATCACCCATAAGGGCATAGGAAGGCCTTGGATTACTGCTGCTTCTCAGATAACCTGCTGGGGAGGCAGCTTCACCTAATCCACGTGGTTAATGACAAAAATAAAACCACCGAGGATTTATGCTCTCTTGCCTTCCCTCTACCCCTGGCCCGGAAACTCTGGGAGTTGGCACTTGTTAGTTGGCTTTAGGGAAACCTGACCTTACATTATTGTTGCCTAACAGAAATTGGAATTTTAGCAAGTTTCATCTACCTTGCTAATGTATATAATTGCAGCTATTAGCCAACAAAGTAAAGGGTTTAGAAAAGTGGAATAAAACAACATGGGCCAGGAAAATGCTTGCAGGCTTTTAACTTCCACCTACTCCCAGTGTAACAAAAATGGAAGAAAATAAAATAAAAAAAAAAAACAGTCTTTTAAACCTGTGTATATTCATGCATAATTAGATCTGCATAAATATACTAAATGGTCTCTGTTGGTTTAAAATGTCAGTGTCTTTTAAGAATATCTGAGCTCTGGGGCTTTGCTTCATTCCCTCTCAGCCGCATGGGATCAGGGAACCTTCTGTAGGAATGGCAAAAAGTTAGGCTGAACAAACAACAGAAAACCAGATCCATTGCACTGTTGAAGTGCAGCAGATACTGATACTGAATGTGTTAACAGCAACTTGAAAAGCCGTATGGCTGTCAGAGCTGCGGAGCACGTACGCAAGCAGGAGGTGTACATGGGTGTATAGGCACCATGTAGGAAGCAAGGGCCAAACACCTCCCCCACAGTGACTACTAAAATCCTGGCTTTCTGCAGCTTAGGTTGTCTGCTTGTGTTGTGGGGACCTTTTTGAGCTTCCCGATGATGCCAGCAGTGCAGAGCAATGGTGAAGCTGAATGGAACAAGAAACTTGAGAAAGAACACAGTATCACATCTGTTTGAAGGTCTCGTTTTCAAACATGGTGCCGTGTGACAATTAGTTTTTTAGGTTGTGGGGGTAAACAGGATCTCAGTCATTGACCCTGTAGCCAGAAACCAAGCCATACCAGCAGTGATACCAGCAGGCCTGGCTGTCATTGTACTGATTTTCCTGATGGAGCTATGCCACTGCAAAATAGCTGTCAAGAGTCACTGCTGTATACTAGGGAGAGAGCTTGAGAAAGAGACAGAATGAAGACTGTGGCTGAGTAAATTAAATCTTCGTGATCCTGTGCTTTTTGCCTCAGAGAAAAGTCTGGTTGAAATGGCAGGCAAATGCTCAGCAAGCTGTCTGCACCGGCCAGGTTGAACAAATACACAGTCTGTGGCTTCCAAATTTTCTAATCAAAGCAGAACAACCACAGAGCAATTATGTTGCTCATTAATCCATGCCCAAATGCTGCAATTAGCAAGATGCCTGTTGTTACTTCCACTGCTTCACTGTGAGCAGAACAGTTAGGCTGTCCCACCTTCTTCAAGTTCTCAGAAAGGTCTGAACAGTGGGTGAAGCAAAGTGCCCTGGGTCCTGCTACACTTCATCATGCAAACTTCTCTTCCCTCTGCCTCAGTGCTGTAAATCACTTGATGCATTTCTGAAGAAAGCGAGTACAGTTAGTATCATGAACTCAAGACCAAGCTAATACAGTAAGAAATATATCTATAGGATGGTGTTTGGCTGACATTTAGGTAACATATAAAGCTACAGACAAAATGGATACTTGAATGAAAATCTGACCAAAACCTGCACTGAAAGTTCTCATTTGTGAGTGGGGGCAGTGTAGGTTGAGGGTAGCAAAAGACATTGCATAATCTGGTCCATTAAGCTTTAAAGAGGTAAAATATGAAGAACAACTAGGACTATGGTTTATCTTATTATGGTAAAGGTAGTTGCTTTAATATTGCCATGCAGTTAAAGAAATAATACAGTGACCAAGAATAAAATCCAAACCTCACTGAACTACAGGCTGTCATTTTCATGTCTTATAGTAACACAGACAGAAGTGGCTCTGCCCACCTGCTAGCTGTGTGATTAGAGTATCTGTCCAGAAGCAGTGAGGTGGGATTTTTTTTGAGTCTGTGCCAGACAGGATTTGAATCCACAGATCAGACTTCTTCCAAAAAATGCTTTAACTGGGGGGTGAGGCAACTTCAGTTGCGGACACTGTCTATTCTTCTTGTTGAAGTCAGGCCACAGGACAAAAAGGAATTGCGTGGAGAAAGAAAGTAAGAAGAAAGTCTAATTTTGTAACCTTATAAAGGGCTTACTTTCCTGGATGTAGTGAGCCTGGCCTCTGGTGACAATGCAGAACTGCTTACATCTTTTCCACTTGGAAATCTTCTAATAAAATGTGTAACTAGCTATCTAGAGCTAAAAGGAAAACCTTCCTCTCTTTTGCATTGAGGAGTGCCTCAGAGATACTTTGCAATACTTAACTTTTACCTGCTAAGGGACTTAAGGAGTCCTAGGGAAAATGTGTGTTTTACGTGCTCAGGAGTGCTTTGTAAATTCTCTTTAATTCAGCATCCCTATAGCATATGATAATTTTGTTTATGACTGATGGTTGCAGCAAGAATATTTTACAATTTCAAAAAAATAATGAAAGCAGAATTTGATTATTTCACTCTAAACATGTAAACCACCAGGGAACACAAAAGCAACATTGGTTCTGTGCAATACCAGTTTAGCAAGAGATTTCTAGTTTGGTGCAAAATATTTGTCTTAAGCTTCTCTAATTTTCTTTGGTAATTATTTTTAGGCTTTTCTGTTTCTCCTGGGATATCTTCCCACCTAGCAGCCATGATGCCACCCCTTCAGTGCTTTCCAGCCACTTTCATTCCTGTCCAGTTCCCATTAGAAAAGCCTTCCCAAGTTGAGAGCCCAGAGTGCTTACAAAGCTCACCCTTGGCGACGCCTGCTGCTTGGCAAAACAGATCTCCACTGATCATGCCAAATGAGAGCAGTTCAGAAATCTCAGGAGAGCATGTGCAACTTTCAGATTCAGGTGGGTAAAAAGTGCTGGAAATCTGAAGTGAAATCTATTGTGCAAACCCTGTGAATTTTTGCCCTTGCTAATGATTTGTTACTGATTTTATTGAAGGTCAGAGGAAGGTGCCTTGTTTTTACGGTGGCTTGTTATTAAAGCATTTAAAGTATTTTAAACTTGATTTTTTTACTTTTCTGATCAGTCATCCTGTCTCTCCTACTGACAGGGAAATTAGGCCTTGTAGATATAAAGAGAGCAGAAGGTCATTAAATTGGAAAAGCTGAGTTATATGAAGTAAGGAGTGTGTTATATTTAGGGGGAGAAGCAAAAAAAGTAGGAAGTGGATATAGCTTCCAAGGGTGAGATAACATGTTTTTTTAGCTAAGAAGGCCTGATCTTTGTCAGCAATCTTGATGTTTCTCAAACTGACATGGAGTCACATCATTCGGAAGAAAACCAATGTAAGCTGTTACTTGGTGTCTTCTCTTTGCTATACTTTGCCAGCCTTGTCTTCTGTGGGAAGATACCAGAGTGAGAAAGAAGAAAGAGCGATTTGAGAGAAATCAAAAGCTGATTTCAAAATGGGTGGAAGAAGAACAAAAAGAAGTGGAAATGAAACTGTTTAAAGCGGGAGAGGATTTAAATCAGGCTTTCATCCTGGATTCCTTTGAACTTTTATAGCAAGACCTGAATGTGATGCTGTAAGACTGTCCCATAATACAATTGAAATTTTAATTTCATATTCTTCAAGCTAATTCAGGACCAGTACTGTCACTGAAACAGTCTTGTCTCCTTCTTGTGCCTGTCACGATTATTTTCTTGCTGATTTAACCTGAACCAGGGTCAGTTGCCCAGTGAAGTTTATCAGAGGGCTTCAGAAATACTTCTGCCAGCACAACTGGGGAGAGGGCAGTGGATAAGGTCTGTAGGAACCTGAGAGCAAGAACACATTAGGACAGAGGACAGGGAGAGGTATAACTGCTTTTTTTGACAGCAGTGCTGACTTAGACCTTCTTCGTATGTGTAAAACTAAGGCTTGAAGGTGCAGAGACCTTAGTACATCTGGTTAACTCCTAACTGGAAGCTGGTCAGTGCAGTTGCCTTTGAAATACCTTTCAGTTGAACATGTGCGTGGCTGAACTGAGACTTTCCTGACTGTTGTGACAACTGTGGGTTTTTACTGCTGGAAACATAAACATGAGTGTACCAACAGCTCATATAATACTTTGCATTCTTATTTAAAGGGATAAGCACCGACCCACTGCTTCAGTGTACTGAGAGCCCTACAAAAATACTTACCAGACAAGATGCTCAGGAGGAGAACAGAAAAGAAAACAAAGGTGAATTACACAGCTGCTTGGACACATTGTTTTTGCCTTGCACTCGGAAGCACTAGTTGAAAATAACAGTGCTGGGGCATTCTGGAGTTTAGAGCATTCTGGAGACAGCATAGCCTCACACATGAGATGGTGAAGAGGGACACATGGGTTCTGCACTCCTTGCTGCTGTCAACCTACTGTGTCACCTCTGCCTCCTCAGCCATATTCTGGTGCAAGGCAGGTGAGAAGGTTTCAGAAACAGCACTTCTTGTCTGCTGTCACACGGGAGATTTTTGGTGTGTAGCTAGAAAAGGCTGAGGGAAGGTTGTAAAGCCTTTGTATTGCTGTTGTTGGATCAGAAAGTTCAGTGTGTTGCAAAGGACTTCAGTAGCACTGGGTGCGTTAATGGAATTAAGTGAGCTATATAGTTCCTGGCTACAGAAACAGTGTGTAATATGAATGAGCCAGCAAAGGCTCTTTGCTCCAGTTGACAGGCCTAACAAGCTAAGAGGGCAAGTCTCTATTAGCTGACACCTAGAAAAAGAGATTAATTGAAGTGGAAGCGTTCTTGTTGTAATGAATTTAGCCAGTAAGTTTCAATAGAAAGATGTGCAAATTTGCACTATTGTGAAACAAAATAGAAAATGCCCAGTTAGAAAGTCTCATGTGTACAAATACTGCTCGTTAAACTGTTTAATGAACTGACGTGCAGGTCACATGATTACAGACACATGAGTAGTTCAGTACTGGCTAGCAAAGTATCTCCACTGCAATGTTCTGCAGTGAACACATTAACCAAGCATTACAAATCTCTTGAGACAGGGAGTAAAAATCATACTGCTTGCCCTTTCCTTATTTCTAACAACTAGACTTGAGGATCAGCAGCCTCTTTTTATCATGGGTTGCATCCTTCCACCTCCTTAATCAATTGTATTTTATAAAGTGTTTTCAAAAATCAAAATCTTGCAAATGTTCTTGGAAATATAAACCTTTCTAATTTATTTTATGATGTTTATTTTTCATTTATTCATTCTATAGAGGCTTTGTTTTCATTGATCTTTTTCCTGCTGCTTAGATACCAGCCAATTAAAAGAAAGGAGTTTCCCTGAAACTTTTTCTGCTGTCAAAGAAGAACAAAGAGAACAAGTAAAGGAGGAGATTCCTCCACCTCCCTTTGGATTAGAGGGGAAGATGAAGAGTGGAACCATAGAAGATAGGTGAGAAATTATCTTAATCAGTCAAGCTACAAAAGCATGTTTTCCTTGATTGTACAGATACTGTATGTGTTTTATTTGCAATACAAAGGCTCTTCTCTATGCTTGAGAGTGGCAGGTATGCATGGGCAGAGATTGAACAGATTTAGGGCCTGGCAGTTGACCTACATCTATATAATGCGGTGCTGATTTAGTCAATTTAAATGAACTGGTTTTGCTACTATGACCTTCAAAGGATAGAAGTAAGGCAAGAGTTGGCAAGGAGATAACATCTTTTGTTATGCCACTATTTCTTCTGCAGTGGCCGTCAGTTTGTGATGGCAGCATCAGTTTGAGTAGCTCATTCATTCTTAACCTTGCTCTGCCTCTTCAGCTGGGCCAAGACCAAATTTTATGTGCCTATATAGTGAACAGGTCAGCAAAGTAATCCTTGTTAAAATTATCTGGAGAGAGGAAAAACGTAACATTTAACTTGAATTGGTTCTCTGATCTGGTTCATTACTGCACTGCAAAAGGAGTTGTAACAGCACAGAGAGGGTGCTTGTGGCTAGACAAGAATGGGTAGGTTGGCAGTAGTGCTAGAAGAAATGCTTAGAGCTGTTACCTTTCCTCAGCTGATGTAGAAAAAAGCAGCAGCTTTTTGGCACACTGAGCCTTCCATCAAGCACAAAAGAGAAGCAGCAAAATTCTAGGCAAGTACAGACTGAGAGTAATTGTCATGAATGTGTTTCTAGTGCATTAACCGTATGGGAGTTGGGCAGAGAAGGAAGACAGGGATCTCCAGGGCAGAAGCCTGGGAAGAGGTGTCAGGACCATAAGCACCTCTGGGCAAGTGGGCCTGTCCACATATGCCTTTCTGGATCAGCAGTGAGCTTCTGAAGTCTGTCTCCCAGTCACCCCCACTTGTGCTTTGGTTTACATTGTGGTCGTAGCATGAGCTGGATGAAACTAAAGCACAGAATGTATTCCAGCTCTTTATGACATTTTTGCTATGGGACAAGGCTATAGTTAGTTTGAAGCAAACTTCCCTGAAATGCATATTGTCTAATGTTGAGACCCCAGCAACAACAGTTTTGCTCTACAGATCTAATCCTATTAGGCCATGCTGTGTGCCAACAGATAGAGACAAACTGACAAACAAAAAGATTATCTGTGGTACAGTGATGATACATGGAGGTGGGGTATAGAAAGAACAGTAATATGCTGCATAGGCAGTATGTCTATGAAATCCAGAATTTAAAAATATTCAGTAGAAAATATTAATAAGTGACTAAATGAAGGCTCTAGGCACACTTCCAGTGAAATAAGATATGTTCATGCATGCTAATTCAACCCACTCTGACAGAGATAGTGAGCTCTTTGTGAATGTAACCAGCCTTAGTCTGGAGAAAATGTCTGAAATAATTTTTCCTTTTGACTATTTTCTATTTTTAAGGAGAGACTGATACCAGCCAAAAAATGTTACTTGCTAAAACCATAATTAATGTTTAATCTAGACAGGATGTTTTGAAGTGAGACTTAGATGTCACACAACAGTGGGCTTTTTATTAACGCACTTCACATTTAAAAAAAAATGCAGAGAACATTTCAGTTCTAAACTCAACATCAGCTCCATGAGAATTATCAAAAGAAAACTAATTAGAAAACCTTACAAATAAGTACCTTCTTGTTCCTTGCCTAGGCCAATCACACCAGCCATTGGTATTAGACAGAAGACTTCTGAAGAATTTGTTGAAGAAAAACTTAAAGTAGACAATCATCTCATAGAAACACAGCAGAAGGATCAGCAGGTATCCTGCCATTGGTGCATTCACTTCTTTTTGACAAGTTCTTATGGACTTGGGTATTGTGTAGGCTCTGTTTTGGGTCATTGCATGGCAGCATATTTTTCCACTGTTCTTTCATGTGATATTGGAAGTTTTTTTCCAAAAGTAAAGAAACTGTATTACTCTGTCACTGTCACATTCCCCACTGTTTCCCACTGGATTTGTCTTTTTCCACGTACTTTCTGGGTCATAGTTTGTGCCCGAGTCTCAACACACTTAGCTAAATTAGGCCTCAGGGTTGATTCTGTTAGTTTATTTCATACTAAATGGTCCATGCAGTCTCTCATGTGCCACTAATGTGAGAATGGGGGCATTTCCAAATACAGTTTTTTTATAAGGGCCAAGTACAGTAATGCTGTTCTGCTTTTTGCCTTATGTGCGGATTGAGATGAGTTTATGGCTGACACCTCTAGGTGTCAGACTCAGCTTTTTGTTAGGCTTGTTGACTTGGAAGATGCACGTTTCATCACTCAGGAGTTTTCTCTATGTCTCTCCGGCAAAATAACATCTCAAACTGATGCATTTATATTTTTGTGTCACACTGTAAAAACCACTCAAACTTCATTTAAAAACAAAAATAGACAGAACATTTCTCATCTTCTGTCATATAAACACTTATAGCCATCTTAACCATCTGACTCTACTAATGAATTAATGGAGCTGCCACATAGTGACTGCTTCTAAAAGTTCTAGTACTTTCCCTGTACTCTTGGGGCTGTTACTTATATACTCAGTTATCCATAGTCAGTGTTTTGAAAACTTCTGGTGTCTCAGCTTTTTCCATTATCATAAATACCCTTCTTTCTGGAGAATAATTCTCAGATTGTGATTGTCAGGATTTTTGGTGTTTTTTTCAGAGCAAGGCGAAAGTAACACCTCATAAGGCTTTTCTGAAACGAAAAGAAGGTATGGCAAGGCTCAAAAAAAATAAACAGAAGACTTTAGAAGAAGACAACAAGCATTCCAGAAGAGCTGGTTTGGACTGCTGGGGTCATTTCTCCCAGTCTGGTCAAAGGGATTCAGGCATACCGCAGTCAGGAGAACGCTCTCCGTTAAATCTGCAGGTCAGTAGCTCCATGCAGATGGGTACACATGAAAAAAAAGCAGACTGTGCTTTAGCTGCGTGGGAGATAAAGGCTCAGACTGACTGTGAAGCAAAAACAGTTGAGCAAAGTGCAGAAGAAAAAGAAGTGATTGGAAGAGATGAAGATGCAAAGGAAAATCCTGCTGACTCACCACAAAGGAGGTGTCCTGAAATCCTGGAACGATGTCCTGAAACAGTAACAGAAATGAACTTACAAATAGGTGAGGAAAGAGAAACTCGTTATATGAGCTCCCTAGGGCAAGCAGGTAGAACTGATGGAAGATCTGTGGAGAGTACCATGCAAAAAGACCTAGGTAGGGTGGATCAGCCTCTGAAGGGTCACTTCACAGAGGGAGCAAAAGCCCCCTTAGAAGTCCTGCAAAAGCATTCTCCACTTCAGGATTTAGAAACAGATCACATCAAGGAGGCAGGGTGGAGTGCAGGCCCTGCATTCAGAGAGGGTCAGAAGTGGGTTCAGATATACCCACAGGAACTTGTTTCAGGGAGCCAGAGCTCACAAAACAAAAGACACATCCATACTGGGTTTAAGATGGTCAATGATAAGATTGTAAAAATTAGATGTAGCTCACCTGAGGCTGTGGATAAGGGAAGCTCATCCTCAGCCTTGCGGCAGGAGTGGCAAAGGAAGGGGACAGCTGCCTCAACGTGGCAAACTGCATCTTTGTCCTGTGAGTCAAGCTGCTTATCCTCCAGCAGTGATGATGACCCCAAATCTCACCATGCTCAGTACCCCTCCCAGCATGGGCTTCAGAGAATAGATCATACTGACAGACATTTGGAGCTCTCTGATGATGATTATGCTAGTGATGAGCCCAGTGGAACTGAAAAAATGTCTGCTAAAAAGCACAGCAGATCACCCCCAAGGAAACAAGATATTCAAGCGATCTCAAGACAAAGTCTCTCCTGCAGCACAAGCAGCAGCGATTCCAGTACTGGGGCTGCCAGGCTGAAAGGGAGCAAGGCTCGCTCTTCTCTTCAGCCCTCCCTATTTTATCTCACAAGGTTGAAAAGGAGAGAGCAAGAGCTGGAGTCAAAGAACGAGGGTAGGGCCAGGGATGTTAAAAGCCTACATCTGCCATCCTCAACAGTAGCTGGTGAGATTCCTGCTTTCAAGATTAAAGAAACCCCTGCAGTGGAGGAACTACAGAAAAAACTGTTTACACACACATTAGGTAAGCGCTAGCTGAGTTTTGATTTACATTTTTTTTCCATAGGGGAAAATAATTTCTCTTGCATTTATGACTCATTCCGTCTGTGCTCCCTATGCATATGCCCACCTCTGTTAGTATTTCTCAGTCCTAAACTAAAAAAAAAGAGAAGAGGGGAGAGATATATCTGCAAGCCCCTTGTTATGCTTGGCTTTCCATTGTCACTAGCCATTTTTCCTAAGTCTATTGCTTGAACTGCACTTCCAGGAGTAGACTTTTGAGCCAGTGAGATGAGTGAAAATCAGTGAGTCCCTGGAGTCAGTGCTAGAGTTCCCTGTAGCTTAGGTATGTTTCTCCCACTGACCCCTTGAGAATGAGATGTTCACATTTTCTATTTATCCTCCTCAGAGGTAATGTGACTTTAAAAAAGATGGGGAAAATAATTTCTCAGATTTGCATGTTTTGTTCCTAAGACACAGAGAGCTTCAGATCAGTGGAAAATTATTTCCTAAGAACATCTTCACTCAGTTTGTCTTGAGTGAGGTCCCAGTTCTTTGGTCAACCAATCTTTCTAGTTTTTTGGCCCAGTGATCTTACTTATGGCAATGAAATGGTATCCCGCTTGAGCAGGATTTACTCCTTTTTATTAAACTGGTTCTTGACTTTTCTTCTCTCTTAGTTTCCACTGAAGGACTTGACCCACCTTGACTCCTCATCCCAAACACACTGGCTGGCTTTTTGTGTAGGATCAATCAAAATCAGTTGTCTTGTCTGCAGTAATCACTAGGGCAGAAATATTAACTTCTGATGGTTCTCAATTGCTCTGTCACAACACCCTAAGCACACTCTACTCCATGGCAGGCTGCTGTTAAAAAAGGCTTCCTGAGGCTTCTTTGAAAGTTACATTCAAAATGAGGTTGAACTATCATGTGGCATTCACATTTCTGAAAAGTAATTCAGCTACCGACACTGACATAGATATAGTCCCAAATCCGTTTCACTTTTCATGATTTGTAGGGCTTGGATTGCGCTCCTAAGTACTATGCTGGGAACAGAATACTTGCATAATTAGGCAAAGATACATTAATTCTTTTTGATAGATTAAGCAATAAAGCTTATGCACTTATGCAGTCTGTGGTTTTAAATATGTAGAAAGGGTTCATAAATATTCACAGAGTTCTGTGTACTAACATAGATGTCTTTGTAGAAGAAACCCAGAACATCCTTACCAGAGGATTAGAGACTGGTTTATATTTCAGAGGAGCCCCTTCACTGACTAGGGTGGAAGAAGAACAAGAAAAAGCAATGAATTTTCACAGGTAAATCTGTATACACCAGAAATTGATTTGTGTGTGCAGTGAGGCAAATATTTCCTTTAGGATCCTTAAAATCAGGCTGCTAAATTCTTATTTATTAGCTTGCTTCTTTTTGAGGGCATCTATGCTGTCTCAGAACTGAAACACTTATGTAGCTGTCTAGCTTAAGAGTAAAGCACCTAACTGAAAGAGAGTCAAATCTGAAAACTCTGGTGGAGGTTGGCCTTTAAAGCTGAGTAATGCCAAATGTTTTTTATAAATTGATGGACATACTCAGATTACACTGCAATCAGTAAGAATTTTACGGTATCAGGCCCCTCACAGAGTAAAGGATAAAATTCTTGTATCAGATTCACATCAAGGTGGCCTGTATTTCCAAAGTTAACAAAAAGTTTATAGCATACATCAATGCTAACAGCATTGTTATTTCAGGAATACCTGTCTTCAAACTAGACTGAGGATGCATTTGGTACCATATAAATGAAGAACCTGAAAATTGGAGAGAGTTGCTTTGGTAATTTGTAATTATTAAATGCTGAAAATTAGTTTGGTTTGGTTTGAATTTTATATCTCCCCAGAAGAAAAAAGATTCCTTACCACAAAATCCCTGCAAGAACTAAGTTTTGAAACTATGGGGTTTGAAATGGAAGTGCCCTCACAGCTGTAACTAATTACAGGTCATGCAAATACCTCTAATAAAAATTGAGCATGCTTACAATCAAATCAAATGCGTATTTTTAATGTGATGAAAGCTGTTAGCAATTACTAGGTATCATCTACTGTAAAGACAGAAGAGATTCTTTTCCTCTTTGCATTTCAAGTCAAGTTCTTAATTAGTGCCAAATTAGCATAATCTATTGATTTTGATTTTTATTTTAATATATAATACAAAGTGAGAAATTATTTTTCATGTCTGCATGTCCATTACTCTTTATTTCAAAGACCATGGGATTAGTGCCAAAGGATATTTCTGAATAACATTTATCAGTTTGTATCATTTCCTCCTATATCTGTCTTTCAGCAAAATACTTTCAATGTCTTAAACATATTGGAAGATGATCTCCAGCTGACTGTGATAGGTGTTCCAGATGTGAATATTTGTGGGACTTGGCAGTTCATAAACCTACTAATGAAATTAGGTGCTGCTTTTGCTTTTACTGGTGTAAATTTAGGCTGTGGTGTGATGCAGTAGTGCAGAATTACTGCAGTGCTGCACTCATCCAGCACTTCATTCTCTGCCTGCTGACAGTGCTGCCTCACAGATGACATGACTTTGATTTTTTCATGATAGTGCAGGTTTTTAAAAGAGTTTTCCATGGATTTATTGATGTCATTAGCCATGGTAGCCCTTAATATTTCCATATAGAAGTTTATGCCTGCCTAGTATAATCTGTACATCTTTTCACTTACTTTTTCTAACATATGAGCTAAAACTAATTGCGAAAGGAAGCTTATCCTCCTTGATGGTGATGGCCTTGTGATGATTTATGTAATCTGAGGGTGTGCCTTGTATTCTTAAACCAGTAACCTTATTAGCAACACAAGATGGCCACAACATCAATAGCACTTCACTTGTGCCACATTGACAATTTGTGCTCCCTGGAAGCAAAGAAAATCCTTTTGAGAGCAGCACAGCGTGTCTGGACCTGTCTGGTCTATCCATTCTTTTGTTTCCAAGCACTTTGTTTTCAGACCCTTGCAGGCATGAATAATGTAGGCAAGAAGGTGAAAACAGTTGGGATGTAGCATGTTACGTGTATCTGGTGCCTAATGGAGCCTGGACAGTACTCAAGGCAGCAGCCTGTGGCTCCACCCTTGCAGCATTGGGGTAGTCACTGCTGGCTCCTGGCATCAGTCAGAGGATTCAGTGATGGTTATTTCCTTGTTCCTTCAACAAGGATAGCTTTTTTGCCATTTTTAGTATATATATTCCTTGTAGTATTGAATTTGCACTCTTTCTGGACCAACAGCAGTAGCCAAAATGTTGGGGTTTTTTTCCCATCTGTGTTTCACTAAAAGACTTTTTCTTGGAAAAAAGACTTTTGCTTCATGTATGTTTTTGCCCCACAGCCAGCCTGCTGCGATGTGCCTTCTGCAGAGCTGTGCCTCTGATGCATGCAAGAATCTGAGTTAGCACAAAGTGCTTAGCCCTTTTTATGTATTTTACAGCTGTGTTGTGCACTTAGCTCCTATTTGAAATTTATAACTGGGGTATGAACTGATTGTCAGAGGTTCCAAAGAAGTATTGTGTGTGCTTCTCTGCCCTTGGTTATTAAATTTCCGCAGTCCAGGATCTGCTTTCCAGCCTTGAGGCAAAGAGGCACAGCAGAGTACCTCCATACGATTAACCTGTCTTACCCTGCAGACCAAAGTGGCTGCAACTGAGCTGTCTGCTGGACCTGATCCCTGGCCTGCATTAACCTCCAGACCTTGCCTGGCATGGCCTAGGGCAGCGCTGGGTGGCCAGTGCCTAGACCAGAGCTTATGCTAGCAACACGGCGCTCTGGACAATGGCACATTTGGGTTCATGCTCCAGCTCTGATTAGTTTATTTGTACAAATGTAACTCTTGTGCAAGTCTGAAGAGGTTGATATCAACTGAGATACTGGAGGGAGTAGCTACATGGATTTTACTTTACAAGGTGCATGGAAGTTAAGACAGTACTGTTCAGTCTTCAGTGGAAGAAGTTATATATAGCTCTTGTGTCCTGCTTTTGTTCTAGTACATTGTATTTCAGGGCAACTGGTATGGATATAGAGCAGTGGTAGGCTGGACAGGCTTATTTAGGCTAGAAGACAACCAAAAAATAAAAATTAAGTAATGAATTGTAATGAGCAGCAGGATATGGGGAGTTCATTTATCTCTTAGTATATTTGAGAACTTTTATATTTCACGAACTTTCGGCTTTCACAAACTTCCAGCTCGTGTTGCTTTTTGAGTAATAGTGATGGCCAGATGGTGGCTGTAGGCCATGAAGTGAGCCAAAGCAGGAAGCTAACAAATAATTTAATATCATATTAAAAATTAACTAAGCAGCTAGATCATAGTCATACAAATATAGTCCGTTTGAGGATATGTAAAGATTTATACTCTTCCTCTCTTTCTGAGTTAAGTGTACTTCCAGACATCTCATACCTGGAGACATTGAGTTCAAAGGCAAAATCTCTTCCGGGTGCTGAGCTCCCACATTTAACTCTTGAAGTATATTTACCTGTGGAAAATAAAGTACTTTATCCCCTTTCATTCAAGCCCATGGCTGTTCTGATTTGTAGTAATGACTGAGCTGATGGAAATACAGCTCAGACCACAGCCTTGCAAGATAAAATTCTTCATCAGTGCAATGCCAGGGAAAAAGCTGTGCCTTCTTCAGGTCTGTCCTAATTCAGGTATTTCTCTGAACAGAAAATGTGTTTAAAAGCCTCTAAGTTCACAGTCATTACGTTGTCAGAAAATTTCAATGAGAATTGTTTCCATCTGCTCAGTAGAATAAATTTCACAGCTGAGCACATGCATGAGTGTTCCAGGTGATGAAGGACCTCAACTTTGACAAGTACTGATAACTTGTTGCCTCTCCCAGCAGTATCAGCATATATGGGACATGCCTAAGCCCTCCAAAAATCATGCCCAAAGAAGGTACATCTAAAGGTAGTCCATTATAGTCTTTATGACAACTTCATACTCTTTGTTTACCTTATGAACAGAACGCAAATGGACCAGCTCAAGACTGTCAGAAGCCAGGAGGTAACTCACCCTTTGGAATACAATAGAGACCAAATTCACCCACTGCAGAAAGAAAAAATTGACCATAGCAAGTTCAAAGGAACAGCTAGAGTCACTGGAGAAAAAGTGAAATCAGAAGAATTACAAGTAAGCTGTCTTCTGTGGAATAAATATGCAGTTCTCATCAATTAATAGCCTTCCATGCAGGCATATTAAGGTAGTACCTGAATCCCTCCATTTGCCACGGCTGGCCAATTATTCATGCTGCTAGTTGAGGACAGTTGTGTGTACAGTGAAGATGTTTTATGTAAACAGGACATTGCTTTGATTTGTGTTTTAAACGTACATCTCACTTTATATAAGAAAAAAAATTACGTTGTGATTTCTATTTCTTAAGGAAGGTTGTGATGTTCCCATGTTCCTTATACTTCCTTGTACTGCTTTGCCCAGATCTGAGCTCATTCTTGAAAAATTTCCAACTGCTGCCATAGTGGGCCTTACATCTTTTTGATATAAAAAGCTATTGTGCCACAGAGTTATCGGCCATCATCCTCTGTTCTCATCCCTGAGCTGCGAGTTTGTTGATTTTTTTCTTAAACTACCCTGACCTTTGGATCTGATGTATTTTGAGGATATCTAGCTGTGTACCTAACAACCTAACCAGCCTAGTAACATCCCTGAGTCATTTATTGTGTTTTTTTCTATGTTTCTTTAGGGGATTCTATCTGTTTGAATCCTCTATTGCAGCCTCCTTCATGATAAAGTAATCTCTGAATATCTGTGGCTATTGTCCCTATTAAAAAACAGCTAGACATCATATGACTTTAAGTAATTTTCTAGAATCACTGATAGAGAGAAGAAGAAAGAAAAAGAAGAAATGATAAAGGAAATGGGGGCTGCTAAAAGCTGTATTTTTATAGGGTAAAAGAGTAGACAATGGCAATGCTTAGAAATGTCTGGAACAGTATTCTGCTGCAAAAGGATGTCTACACCAAACATGTATTTGACAGCAAACTGACAATTTAAAATATTTTCTTGACCAGAAAAGTTTCAGAAAAAATAAAACTTGCAAGAGAGTACTTTGTTCAAACTTTCTATACTTTCTTTGTTTTTAATTTCTGTATTTTTGAAATACATATTTTTGTACCATGCGTACAGTGAATGTTTGCTCATGTGCCATATTTCTCTAGAGGTAACATTTACAAGAGAAAATGATTAACTGTTTCAGTGACGTTATTTTAGTATTTTGAATAAAAATATTTTGAATGTTCTTTCTGCACAGTATTTTGAAATATCATCTTTCTTTACACCCAGGATTTAAAAAAAAAAATTAGAATTTCTGCCAAAGAATAATTGAGTTTTCTGATTAGATCTAGTCATAGAGATGAAGTTTGATAGAATTGTTTTAATCTTTTGTTCCTGATTGATAACTTAATGAGTGCAGGTTCAAAAATTTAATTTTCTACAAAACAATTACACAACACTTTCTGAGTCATTTATCTGTGTGATTCCCATGTTCAGAAGTCTGATTCTTCATGAAAATGGCCAATGATTTTGCCAAATTCTAACCAGACAGATAACATTAACGAAAGGTGATTACAACACAAATGGGCAGATACACAAGTGAAGGAAAAGTAGGAAAATGTGCATGTGGTGATTGGTTGACTACAGATCAAAGTGCACATATCTAGCTTAACTTCATGAATATTCCATCTGCAGTATCTGGTATTATTTGCCATTAAAATATAACTTGCATTCTCACCTCTTTTGGAAAACATTCACATTTAATGGTGTTTGTTTGCATGATTAGTTTGCATTTCCTGACTTTCCTTCTCACAGCAAGGACTTCCCTCTGCTCACTTTGTAACAAACTGGTTGTTTTAAATATAGGAGTTTGCAAGGTAGTGGGTTTTTGTTAGTTTGGGGTTAGGTTTCTTTTTGTTTGTTTGTTTGTTTTTAAGAAATCATCTCAAATACGTTATTTCTATATTGCAGACGTTTATATTGAAGAACTTTTTATTGTAGACTTTTAAGCAGAACAAAGAGTCCATGCTTCCTTCTGGATGTATAAGGTGGACATGCCTAGTCCAGAGCAGGCAATGACATGGCACACTTTTTTTCTACTGGTAGATATTAAAAGAGCAGATTGCTGGACTGCAGGAGGAGTTCAAGAGAAATGAGTCCTGCTGGCATGCTGCCTACAGCAAGCTGAGAGACCAGGTTGAGGTGCTGACCAGGCAGAACATGGAGCTTCAAGATGAACTCAGAGTTTCAGAACATCAGAGACAGAAAGCAGAAATCCCCACTGAAGCTGTGAATGTCACGGACAGAAAATCAGAGACCCTGGTACTGGAAGATATTATCTGTTGAATACTGCTTGAAAAATTCCGGAGTAGTTTTTCTTTGGAGCTGGCACATGTGAATACTATTCCTCTATTCTTGACATGCTTAGTCTGAAGGGAGGGAAATCAGCTCTGTAGTATGCCATATAAAATAAAAACTTTGTGTGGTACTCTTTTACTTAGCCTTACTTATCCATGAGGTGGGCACCTCTACAAGGTGATTCAGCCAGCCTATCTTAGATGCTTGTATGAGGGCTGATGTCTCCCTCCACTAACTAGGGAGAGACTCTAGATAACTAATTTACATTCAGTGCCTAAGTTATACAACTGAAGTGTCCTGAAGTGAATTCTACTCTTTATGTGTATAATGTCATTCAGTTCTTTTATTAAAACAGGTCTTCAGACAGGTGCAGGCTGGTTTCTGGCAATAGATACAGTGGAACATTTTATTAAACCTAATTTCAGTTCTTATTTTGTGCTGTGAACTTTCTGGGAAGAAAACACTGTCAGTGGCCTGCCTTACAAACACACAAGTTGGACTCCTGAATGGGAATTACACTGGGGTGGAGCAGGAAGGAGAATCAAGGTGGAAAATATATCTGGCTAGTGTAAATGTCTCTGGTGATCTCCTGAAATCAAAATGGTTTAATCGTAGGTTCACAGATTCTCTTGTCACTTCTCATTCAGTATCCCATTTGTTTAATATACTTGTAGGGTTACTTGTTGCCTTACTATATAGCTGAGTAACTTAATGTAAGGGAGGTAAAGGAAGGAGAAGAATGCTGTGTTCCACTTCTTACACAGGAGACAGCAAGTCTTGGTGAAATTAAATGGTTCAGACTAGAATTAAAAGGATGGAAGTCTGGTTTGAGTGGGTCATTTCATCTCCCTGTGTATTCAAGGGAGAAAAATATGTGCCATTAAAGAGGGATCAATTTCATCTTATGTGCATCAAGGCAACCAGAACAAATAATTATCTTCTACAGGGTATAGCCTGGTAAGATGAATCCTACTCTTCCACAGAGTGGCTGAAGCTAGAAGAAAATAAAATCGAGCCATTTACTCCTATATATTTCCCTAATTTGTAAATCTAATTTCTAGACATGTATCTTTAAAAGATGTTAGAACCACCAATTAACCTGTCCTTTGCTTTATGGAGTGAAGAAGGTTTGGTATCTCTTTTTATTTGATTTTAATGTACTTGTTAATGAGATTTTTCACGTAACACTATTAAGTTCTGTTGAAAATGTCATTTCGAGTTACATTTCACTTTATTTTTAATTTTCCCAAATATACCTGTTCATATGACTCATCCTTTTATAGATTGTGAAGGTCAAAAAAAAAGATTAGAGTCACATATACAGAATGAAAAAATATAAAAATTCCAATAAAAGCCAGCATAAGAAAAAGCTAATTGACTTCTGTTGTAGGCCAGATTTCTGTACTATTTCTACTGTTTTGGGACATTTGGTGATGTCAAACTACTGCTCAAGCCACTGAAGATTTTTGTTGTGTGAGCGTAATATTAGGATGCTGTATATAAAGATGCTAGGATGCCATATCCAAAAAGTGTTGTGTCTGATTCTGGGGAGTTTCAGTCCCTAGCAGAACAAGATGGGGTATTTAATTCATTGTGTCTAAATACCATAATTTTTATTAGAACAGAAAACCAGATGGCTTTGAAGTTTGTTTGATTCTACTAGCTGATTCTACTGACTTGAACTTAAAATTATATATTTACAACAAATTCTCCATTAGGTTGCAGAAGCTATTCTGCGAGAGACAGCATCTTCATCCAAACAAGAAGAAAGATCGCGGAGAGATAACCACAAGAGCCACAGCATCTCTCATGTGAGACCAAAGACATCTTTGCAAAACCACTTATTTAGAGATGTGAACAGTAAAGTATGCATTCCTATTGACAGTAGTTACTTTTCCACAGTTTCAAATATTTACTTAAGATAATGTTATTTGAAATCAAAATTTGTGCCAATGACAGTGTCTGTATAAGCATGGTCATGTTTTCTTGCAGTGGGATTGTGCTGTTATTTAGCATAACTTTGCTTGTAGTTTTTCTTCTGGTTTTGCAGTAGCAGAAGACAAAACATATTTCCTCTTCTAGACCTAACTGAATTGCCTGTTGTTTGCAGGTATGCTCTGAATTCATTGTACCTGTTACTTTACAGATTGGTTTTACAGGGAACTGCCATACCTTGCCTCAGCAAACAAAAAATCCAGTATTTTGCCATTTGAGTTTTTACATGCCAATAAGTACTAGTGGTCTTCTGCCTGATAAAGTCAGTGGGAAAATCATATGGCTTTTTACAAGTTGTGACAAGTTAACTCAGTATGTCAAGTGATATTCTTGTTTCTGACTGATATTTCTATGACTGATCCTCCACATCTGGCTTAACAAATTTCTTACACATCTCACTGTTTAGAATATATAGATATCTAAATATCTCATCATACTTTTCTTTCCTTGGCTTTGTATTTCTTGCTTCTTATTATGAGCACCTTGATTATTACAAGTCTCCTTTCTTCCTTTTGCTCACACTTAGCTGAAATCTGTGCTTTGTTCAAGAAAACATTCTTTCTGAAATTCCTCCTACCTACTGGAAACTAATCTCCTGATTCCATTGGCTAAAGCAAAATTTAGCTCAGATCAGCCAACACACTGCTCTCTCTGCCTGTTTAAGGACTGAAATCAAATGTAAAACATGTCACATGAGAAAGGAGGCAACTATTCCACTCTAGTGATCATGACAGTGTGCGTCTCAAAAGTCACTAGACAGGGACTTTAGTGAATCCTGCATGGTGCCAGATATTAAAAGAGATAATGATAAGAACAACTCTAACCTGAGTATGCTTAAAAGAGCAGAATCATTCATGTGTGAAATAGTAGCTTCAAAGAGGATGCAGATATTATGTGCCTGCCTTCAAGACTGGTTATTTTTCTAAGCAGTATATGTTGTTTATAAGTCAGAAGGTGGAGGGTTTAGCTGTAGAAAATGGTTTTCTTTGTTCTACACTGATGTCACACCTCCCCAGTCCTTTCTACAGCTGGTATCTCTCCAGTCCTCTGTGCTGTTATTACTGTCACTGACAGTATTACTAGCCAGACAAGTAATATGCAGTATACGATATGCAGTTGGTGGCCAGTAAAGTCAAAAAGCTATCTTTGGTAGCTTACCTTGGAAATTTTCAAGGTATAAAAGACTTTGTTTCAGCTGAACATCTCAAGCGCTCCTGTGAAATGAGTTAAAAACTGAAACATTTATTCTAAATAGAGACTTCCTAAGGCCCATTGAGTTTATTTTCCTCCTGTGGCACACAGCCATGTACCAAAAAAAAAAAAATGTGGCTTCAGCAACAGTTCTGAGAAGGGGGAAGTTGAGGACAGCAGGCATATTTTGACAGTTTGCCTACTCACTTGTATTTGAAATCATGATTGGATTTGGAGAACTCAGGCATATTCTCAGAATCTGCCTGCACAAAACATCTCCAAATTTAAGATAGAAATCACATTCCTTTAACAATGAATTCTATTAATTTCTGTACCTTTTAGCATCCTTGTCTGAAAGAGCTAATCAGTTACCTATCTCCTGCTCAGAACTGTTCTATGCTTGGAGGAAAAAATTTAGCCTTTTAAAATTCTACAACTTTCTGGTGTTGCAATAGGATTCCTTTCATGGCTCCTTCCTCATAAGCACATCCATTAAATTGTAATGTGATTTATTAATATAAATAAGAGATCACCATCCCCATCAACAACAGCTTCCATAAATTTCATTGACTGAAAGGAGAAAATTTTAGCTGTCAAAAAATGGCCCTAGTGACTCTTGTCAGAGAAGGAATTGTAAAGTCTTCCCATGTTTGTGCTTTGATAGTCCCATGTCCCATGAGCAACAGCTTGTGGACTTGGGCAAATGAAGCTGATGGCAAGTATGTTCTTTCTATGGACTGCTCACACTCACCTTCCCAAGAAGCCACTCTCCGGTGCACAAGACATTTCAAAATCAGAACACTTAGTACCATTTCGGTGGGTATTTTGAATGTTTCTTTGCTTCTGACCATGTGCTCACTCCTAATCATTCACCAGCTCAATGCATTAGCAACTCTTCAGCTATCAGTTCTGACAGATACAGACATCACCCCTTGCCATTTTTGGGATAGCTTCATCAATGTGGGCAGTGAGACTATGCCAGGCATTTCTACGTTAGGTTCAGCACCTTCAAAGTTTTGACTAGGCAAGAGTGCAGCCTTAGTTTTCCTCTCATATCAACATATTGTTTTCTTTGCAGCTGCCAACCCCTGGCAGTCATTGTATAAATCCCATTATCTCATAGCAGTTATGCAGGAATATTGTGTGTTTCCTCTGTGCTCTGATCTAAGGTCTCCAAGAAAAATTGGGGAAATGCTTTTGAGTAACTGTGATCTTTCCAGTCTAAATATCTGCTATAGTTTGTTTGCAGCTGTTCTTATCTCATTTCCCTTCTGTGGCTCACATCTGTATTAGGGTCTTACAAGGCTTGTGTCAGCCTTGATTGATGGAGAGGTATGAGGACAAAATGTAAAAAGGGTGGATGTCTGTCAAGTAATAATGAACTGTCACGCAATATATTTTACTGGGTCAGCTTAGTTGTGGTATCCCAGAGAGGGATATCTTTCCTGCTGTTGGCAGGGGGGTTGGGAATGAGGGATGAGAGCCTGAGAGCAGCTGTCAGCCTCACAGCATGCACCCTGGAATACCCTTGACTTGCACCATTGCTCAAGTAGAGAGAAATGTGGGAAGTAAAATAAGACTCCAAATAGAGAATTATGTATAAAATATGTGTGCCTGTGTCTGTGTGTATGCCCCCATGCACAAATAAACATTTTCCTAAAAGTTTTAAACACTTAATGATATATCTGTCATAGAAGGATTTTTAATGCTATTTGAAGATGTTTATATCAACTTAATACAAATGTATTCAAACCTTTTAGGCAATAAAAAGCTCTGTGCAAAGGGCTGATTCCTTGAGATTGTTGACAAAGGGACATCAAGAAAAGAAAATATCTAACTGCTCCCTTGGCAGAAGCACAACACCAACTGGCAGGATACCTCACCAGGGAAGACTGACACCTTTTGAACCAGAAGTAAGTCAGTAGCAAGGTCTATTTAGACTGCCTTTATTTTCTTTTTCCAGTATTGTTTAGAATCTGGATCAGGATCCTGATCCCCACATAGCTGCTGCTTGGCCTTCCTTTCCTGGCACTGCAAGTTTTTTCCCAGAAATTACCTTAGAGACTGTTTGTACACTGAGCTCTTTGGGCACCCACAGGCCAGACCGTGGGTGAATGCTTTGAAGCCTGCCCCGCTTGCTCTCAGAAAAAGTTCAGGGGTGATCACATGCACCAAGCATTGGGGAAGCACACGGGCCAGCAGGTCCCTGGGGGCCAGGAGCTGGGAACATCAAGGGCTCCCCATGGAGACTGGCAGGACAAAGCCTGCCTCACAGACCCAGCCAGGGAGGAGGGCAGGCTGGGGGTGGAGGTCAAGGTCAAGCCAGAATCCCAGTTGTCAAAGACCACAGTGATGAGACAGGTCTGGGGTCACAGCAGGAAGTCAGCCTGTGGGTCAGGTTTGGGATTTGGATTGATGAGGTGCATGGCCAGGCACAGGCATGGCTGCGATGCAACCCAACATGGACCACGAGCAAGAAGTGCAGCTTCCAAGAGAAGAGACAGGGGATGGGGGGGGATGGCCCTGTCTGAGGCTTCTTCCATCTTTCTTCACAACAGTCCGAACTCAGTTTAGACAGCTAAACTACTAGGAAGGTGAAGTGGACTCTGGTCATATTTCTGGTAGCTCCCACGTTACAGTGAAGCATGACTGTATGTCAGGGCCTTTCCATTTTGCTTCAGGTTGTACATCAACCCTCTCCTACTGGGAGAAGAACAGATGATAGAAAATCACCTGGAGCTGTCTCACATCTGAGTGGTGGTTTTAAGGGGCCTGGCTCATCTTCCTATGTAAAAGGTAAGATCTGTGGGAACTTTCTGCCTGCTTAGGGTGGTCTGCACTTGACTTGGAGACGGTGGTCCCCAACTCTTGGATCACAGGTAATATGTTGTCACTAAAACTCTCCTATGATCCTTAGAAAAATTATGAAACATATTTTACAAGAGAGAGGGAGAGCAGATTGTGCTCTTGCTTGCTTAGTCACTGAGTTTGTTGTCCTGGAAGCCCAGAAGGTGGGAGAATGGATGTAGTCTGCACTTCACTTTGGTCCAGGACAAAGCACCCTTGGGAGGATGCACAAGCTGGTAGCAAACATTATCAGTATAAGAGCAAGGTGTTGCAAGAATCTGAGAGTTAGAATCTTTTAAAAACCTTCTGAGATGGGTATGGAAACATGTGATTCAGCAATTTTCATATGCTTTCAATGGCCCCTTTTACTTTACTTTTTCTTATAGGCAAGTCTTTGCCCATTTCAGGCAGCTCAGAAGACATGCCCCTCTCACATAACCACAGCAACAACACTTGCAGCTTTTCATTCTGCAGTAACAATGAAGAAACAGAGGTATTTCACCATGTAACTCTACAAAATAATTCAGTGAGTCTGTGATCTTGGTTTTCATATATAGCATGCTAGCTCTCATTCATCTGGGAACAATACTTTCCTGGCTTTATTTTCTTGCCTCTACTCATGTTAAGTACACTCTTTAAAATAGTATTGAAATGGCTAACAAATAATATAGGAGATTTCTTTATCAAGATATTCCTGCACAACTGTTGGACATTAATAGATTTATGTTGCTAGTTAACACTTTGATTTTGGCTCAGGAAGAAGAGACTCTTAATCTTAAAAAGACAGAAAAATTGCTAAAACCTCAGAATAAAGTGGCTTTTGTGACCACACACAGGAGAAGTGGCATAAGTGCAAATGACAACAAAATATCTCCAGACAGTTCTGCTTTTCTGGATGCTGAAGCAAAGGTTTGAGCAACTTGAGATTCTGGCTCTTATATGATCAGCAACTGTCTTCTTTCCATTTGTGAACTGAAACAAAACACACCAAGAAAAAAAAATCTTCCATTCCCATTTCCTATGCTATGCAGTGGACACAGAGCTTTACAGATGGATCTGGCAACTTCAAGCACTGTGTTTACAGGTTTTTACTGGAGCATATCATTGCCCTGTAGGGAACAGTACTCTGTTCCTTTGGATCCCACAATTTAAAATACATCACATCTTCAAAATGTAATGAACATTAGTTAGTAACTGTTCTGGATGATATGTGTCAGATGTCAATTAACTTAAGGCTCCTTTATGCTGCCAGATAGTGCAAAGAGTACTCATCATAACAGTAAATTGGATGGGTAACATCCTGAATAGCCCCTAGTTACATAGTTAGCATTACCTGAAGCTAAGAACCAGGTAATTTGTTTTGGAAGAGCAGATCTAATTAATATCAGTACCTTTCTTTGCAAATCAGTAACTCAATACTCAGAGATAGTTTTGTTCTTTGTTCTTGTATTTATTGTCTCCATTTCCTGTAGTGTAGTTTCGCCAGAATGCACTCTTATCCCTTAAATTTTGGACTTTCTCTATGCTATATTTTTCTTTGCAAATTGAAATTAACTGGAGATAATGTGCAACCTTTTTTGTTATGACTAAAAGATCAAAATGCATTACAAATGCAAGGCAATACCAGAAAGAAGGGCAACTTTTCTCTATGTGTGTGAAAGTAAATATGATTTTTGCACAGTTGATTAAAATCAATTAACATTTTTTAAAAACATTTCTGTTTATATAACACTGACTGTGATGTTTTCATAATATAGCCTCCAAAATCAATATTATCTAGAAGGTCAACGTTACATCAAGAAAGAAGGAAAAGTGAGGAAGAGGTTCAGGAAAAAATACAGTATCGTGATGGAAAGGTGAGATAAAACAGGATGCAAACATACTTGAAGAGATCACTAATAGGACTGCAGTAGAAATAGGAACCACTGATTCAAGTAGCCATAAACAATTTTGTCTCAAATTAATTGTTTGTTTCTTAAAGGAGACCTGAACTGTAAAGTTCACACCATCAGTGGTAGGAAATACGTACAGCTGATGGGCTGGAAATCAACCAAATTATTTTCTTATCTCCCACACAGGTTTGCTCTGTGGTTTTCATCAAATCCTTTTTGTTTCAGCTACCTCACATGTGGGCTGGGAGGAATGATATGTTTACTATTAGAAAGGAAAACGTGCTAGTGGGGTAGTGATGGTGTCTGGCAGTGCAAGATTAAAGGCTATTCTTTTCCTCCCTTGGAAGTGAATCTAATGGCAGTGAGCTGTGCCAGCTGGACACCACTTGTGAGAGAGAGAAGTCTTTCATTATACACAGCTGGCTACACTTGGAGTAGCATCAGTGGGGCTGCGCTCGATGCAGCCTGTCCAGTTTGCTCAAGCCACCTGTCAAAATCCCCAGTGATTCCCCAGCTGCACCTAGAGATTGCTCCCAGCTGCCCCCTGTCCTGAGGCCCGTAGCTCAGTTTGGCAGCTGGTTTCATCCCTTTCCTGAAAGTTCATGTCATCCAGGAGGGGATGAATGGGCAATTCTTGCTGGCATCCCATTGTGTCCCTGCACTCCTTGCCACAAAACTGGATAATTTTTCCCAAGAGTGGCCATGTCACCATTCCTGCACAGAACCTCAGGAGTGATCTTGAAAGGCTCATTCTGTAGATGAGTCTATGCTTTGGAAATATGGCACATTGCTGTTGGGAAAGGTTGTCAGCAAGGTGACCAAGTGAGCAGGTGATAGTTTCACTGATGATAGACAAGCATTCATTTCAACACTGTCACTGCTCATCTAGGACAGATGTGAAGTCAGTCCCAGATGTCCCTTCAATTACACTGCTCCAAGAAGGCTTACCAAGTTAAATTATTCCCTTGATATTGACTGAGTTGTCAATTCTGGATAAGGTTTTTGGTTAGGTAAAGTTAAGACAGTAATTCAGTTTCTGTGTCTGCTCAGTTCTGGGCTTCTCTTCTCACCCCGTCAATACAGGCGTTGATTAATGAAACCGTAAGCAGTCATAGAAATTGCTTTTTCAATATAACAGTTGTTCATGGAATACTGGTTTGAGATGCCAATTCTTTTATAGCTAAAGCTGAGATGAGCTCTGTGAAAACTTCTACCAATCACAATTCCCTCTTGTAGAAGGAGCAAACGCATTATCTGTTCTTTTGATGGTCATAAGAAAAATAACTGTAAAAAAAAAGTTTACTCTGACATTTTTACCACTGGATTTTATTAATAAAATTGAGTGGTGGGCTGGACTTTCTTGTGCAACTAGAGAGAGAGGTCAAAATGGGGACTGATGTCTTTAGAAAGACATATGAACTCTCATTTAAACTATATGAACTTCGTACAGCAGTGCCTTTTGTCATAAGTAGGTGTAAGAACATCTTTCCATTACTAACTAGTAATGTTTAAATAAAATAATTTCTGAAAACCAAAATCTTGCCCTCAGGAAAATAGAGGTATTCTGGTTGGGAGGTTTTCCCTTTTTGTGGAGAGTCTGATAAAATTGGAACCATATGGCAGAGCTGTAGTACATCTTCTGGTTGCCTTCTTCTTTGGACTCCATCAAATGAATTATATTATGGGATTACATATATGCTGAACAGAACCAGTTGCCATAGTAATTCCAGGAAAATTGATTAACCAGAGGCTATGCTAGGTATGAAGTCTTCTCTGACCAGTGTATTTTTTGTAGAAGAGCACACTGATGACATTATTGCAAGCTGTTACCAAGAAGTTTTGAGCAATCTTGCATATCTCTGCATGCAGCTACCTTTAATTCTGTAGTATGAATGTCCATGCAGGGTTACGTTACTTGGAATAAAATGATTGTTAACCTGTGTCAGCAGTCTGTGTTAATACATTAAATAAGTTCAATCAATTTGGTTCACATGATCCAGAACCAGGGTCTCTTGAGTGCCGTGTGTGGAAGGTGTACCAGCATATATGAAATGAGTACAAACAGTAACTCCCTGAATTTGCTCATGGAAAAACCTCAGTGGCTTCCCTATTGCCACAGGGCTGTGTGCCTTACATCACTTAACAGAAAAACAAGGTGGTGGGGTGGGAACCTGGGCTGAGTACTAGACATAAATATATTTTGTGAAAAGAAAATTACTTTTGGCCTCTTTTACACACAAATGAGGCAAAAATAATGTACTTGTGCTACAGAGATAGCTTCTGAAATAGAAAGTCATTGTGTGACTTACTTCAAGCTCCAATTTAATTGGAAGGCAGAGCAATATTACTGATTTCCTTTGACTTTGTTTACATTAGACGATCTATGTGTTTGAAGGTAGAAGAGGTGCTTACTGATGGACGTCGAATCATCACGTTCCGCAATGGTACAAAAAAAGAGATCAGTGCTGATAAAAGGATGACAACGATTAGCTTTTTCAATGGAGATGTAAAGAAGATCATGCCAGATCAGAGAGTGGTGTGTAACTTATTTTTTTCTCTAAGGAAAATAAAATGATTAAGTGATTATCCAACAAGGTTCTGTCATTTATCTTGATCTATCAATTCTGGGAGAAATTGATGAGGAAGGGTGCTGGTTAAACAACCCTGAGTGGTGAAACTAGATCATCTATAAGACAAAAATGGAAAGAGATGAAAGTAACAGTCGAAGAAGGAACGAATGGGTAGTTAGCCAATCAGATTAAAGGAGACTGAAAGAAGGTAAAGGGCAGGGGCAGCCGTCTGAAGCAAGGACTGTTTTTTATATAATTGTAGGGTAGGTAGAACAAGGGGTTCTTCCCTCTTGGCATTATGTAAATATAAATAGTTAATAATAATATGAGCTTAATGTGAGCTAGAGTAGAAATAAGCAAGGCCTTGGCAGCAGCGGGACTATTTTAAATGAATAGTGCATGGATGGGAGCCAAAGCAACGTGGTGGGAAGATGACTTTCACGCGTGCACTGCTCTCTTGTATGCTACAGAGATGAAAGTAGCATCATCTAGACACAGCAATGAGGAGAGGGGTGAATGAGAGAAAGGAACAGCAGTGCAAACATAGCTACTTTCTATGGATGACAGAGACAGAAAATGACCTTGAAATTACTTAAGATGGCTTATTTTTAAGCACATTGTTATGGTTGAATCTGCTTATGCAAATATTCCGAACATGCTGCAAACACTTCACTTTCCTTACAGATTTATTATTATGCAGATGCACAGACAACCCACACGGCTTATCCAGATGGCCTGAAGGTGCTGCAGTTCCCTAATAATCAGATAGGTAGGTATGCAAGAGCTCATAAATATGAACTACATGTGCAGGAAGTTTTTGATTATGAAAGTCTGATTCTGACTCCAGCAGATTGGGTATTTTCTTCTCATTTTGCATTGTCTTTGCATTTCACTTCTAATATGTTCTATCACTTTACTGTTCAGTATCTTCCTACAAAGCAAAGATGATAATGGGATGTAAATGCATCTCTTCTAATTTTGTTTATCTGATGATTTGATTCTTTAATTTCTTTAGCAGTATGCTAGATATCATTTCTATCCTTACCACAATGTCCCCCCAAAAAACCCTGATCTAGATCTGTGTAAAGCAACACGAAAGAATACTAGACAGAGTTTTTACATTTTCTTTTCCACAGAAAAACATTATCCTGATGGCACACAAGAAATTGAGTTTCCAGATCACACAGTGAAATGCCTCTATAGTGACGGATTCAAGGAAACATTTTTTCCAGATGGTACAGTAGTAAAAGTAGAAAAGTAAGTCTCGTACTAATGACAGGAACCAGACATTGGAAACAAGGAAAATGATACTGACATTTAAAACTGTGGTTGAATTCTCCATGCTGGGAAATTTCCAGGTGGAATGAGAAAGGATTTGTAAGATAAGGAGAGATTTGCTACAATGAGGCACTGAAAATTGTTCACTTCCACCTTGGATGATAGGTGACCATTTATCACTGGAAAAGTGACTGTGAAATATTCCTCATTTAGTTCCATGTAACTTTACACTGACCAGGGTTACTGGGATCACGGTTGTCTGTGCTAACAACGTGAGTACTAAAGGACTCAGGATGAGGACTCCTGAGATAGGACCTTCTTACACGTCTCTCCTGGGCTTAGGGGGAATTCTGTTGTAAAACAGATTTCTTCCTTGAAAAATGCCTTGAGATCCCTGCATGAAGAAGGTTTGTAAAATGCAGACCTCACCATCCATTAGGTATTATACTATGTTCTGAAGTATCTTTGTATTGAAATCGCACTGAGATCAGATCTCTAGTGCCATCCCATGCAAATTCTGAGGTGAATTATAGCCTGAGAGTTTCCACTTGACATTATTTTCCACCTTCATTGTGGCACATTAGACAGCTCAATGAGATAGGTTCATAACAGACAGTGCCTTCTCATCACTTCATACATTGCTATTTCTTTCAGGAACGGAGATAAAATAGTGGTATTCAGTAATGGCCAAAAGGAGATCCACACTGTGCACTTCAAGAGGCGGGAGTACCCAGATGGCACTGTAAAAACTGTGTACTGCAATGGCAGACAGGAAACCAAGTACTCCACTGGACGAGTTCGAATCAAAGATGAGAAGGGTAACATCATCCTAGATAAGAAGTGATTCCTGCCCTCAATGGGCTGCACTGTAAGTAAGTAGTTCAATCCCTTTTCTTGGCAGGTCAGAACAGTTAGGGAGATTTAAACCTTGTGAAAATGAATGGATGGATGTGTAGGGATGAAATTTACTTTGACTCAGTGACTGGTGCTTAGTTTGGAATAACCTTACCCAAACGAAATGTCTCCTGAGTGAGACTTGAAGGAGGTGCAGTCATGCTCTTTGTGCATATAACATTAAAATAAATGCCTGTAGTACTTCTCATGAAAGAGTTTGTTTCCTGATATTGATCACACTTTTCCTTGGTTTTCTGCTAGTTAGTTACAAAAGTGACTACAATTAAGGAACATGGCATAAGGACCTCAAATCTACAAAGCTTTTTGAATTTCAGTTCAGTGCTGCCTCATGCTGACTAAAACAAATCTATGTTGTTTTTTCTTTCTTTTTTTTTTTCTCAGTTAACCATCACAAAAAGTATGGAAGTGATTAATGTTTTCTGTTTGGTTGGGTTCTTTGGAGCAGAAGGTCCCATCATGTATCAGGCCTTATCATAGATGTACATTAGACCACAACCTGAGCAGGAGTTGAGTGAACAGTCACAGTTCTAGATGTTCCTTACAACCTAAATTATTCAATAATTATATGATCATAATCTAAGAACTCTGTCTTGTGCATTTGAAGACAAAATGCAATGTTTATGCCATCCTGGTCATTTTTCCAGATGAAACAGACCTTTCTTCTTCCCCCAGTACTCATTCCTCAGACCTCCTCTGTGTTGCTTTGTTTTTGAACTAACCTCTCTCACTACTGCCTTTATTCTTCCAGTAGTGCAAAAATATTTCTGGTCAGTGGATCTCTCCAGTTTTAAGGCTCTTTGGATGGCACTTGACACCTAGGGGGATTAATAATTTATCAGATACTGCTTTCAACTACCTTCCCCATAGACTGCCTGTCTATCATCTGTCTTGAATTTTTCCAAAGCACTGAAGGACTTCCCCTGTAGAGCTCAGCTCATTACCTGCCCATTGACTGAGAAGACCAATTACCTCCTTATGCCTTTCAAATTCCTGTAGCAACCAACACACTTTCATAGAATACCGCTTTAACCTTTTCTCACAGCTAAGCGCAAAATAATTGCAAGATTATGGAAATGCTCTTTCTTCTCTTCAGTTTCCAGTGGGTCAGATTATCGACAAATCATCATTCAAATTACAGAGCAACTTTGGAAGAAATAGATTGAGTAGTGCAAGAAGTGTTGCTAATATTGATCATACACACGCTTCAGTTTATGAATTTAATTACAATGCTGTGAACATCGATGCAGTTTGATGTTGGCTAGTATGATAATAAAATTGCACTGTTTTTCCTTTACTCCTGTATAACAAAGGAACAATTTATAAAACTGTGCTTCTCACTACTGAAATATTTAATATATTTCATGTGTTTTGTAAAAGGAAACTAATTAAAAGAAATCCAAGATATCATTCTTTTCCATGTGTTTCACTAAGAATTTCAGTTCAGTGCTGCTTTATGTTGATTTTTATTCTCAATTAAGCATCATGAAGAAAGTGAATGTGTTTACTATTTTCAGTTTGGCTGGGAAACTAGATGTGATACTAATGTTTTCTAAAGAACCACTGATTTTATTCCCAGGAATTCCTTTTAACAAAAGGTCCCTGTTCTCCAGTTAAGTTAATATGCTGACATTCTCTTTGTTTCTATAGTAATACAGAAAACAGGCTTTGTTTGCAGCTTTTAGCCTTAAATCGCTGTTTGCTATTCAGTAACCTGTGTATATAATCCCTTCTAAACACAAATTAAATAAGGAACAAGTTCGTTTATTTGCTGCTTGCTCCTTGCTTCATTACAGACTCTTGACTGTACTTGCAGGAACCATTTTGATTCTGGAATAATTCGACCTATGGTCCTGCACAGGTGTAACACATAGTGGGTATGTGCAAGAGAGTCTCTAGAACTACACATGCAGTGATGCAAACACCTTGCTGATGTATGCATTCACCTTGTTAGCACCTGCTTACAGGGAGGCTGTAATAGTATGTAAGTATGGACCTGGTGCTACTGTCTGGCAAATCAATGGCAAACCTTCATTCGGTGAAATCAAAGGGTGAGACAACTGAGGAATTCCCAGCACTTTTGCCAACCTGTGTCTGGCCACCGTTTTTATCAACACATTTTTCAAGTGGTATTTTATAGTATAATAGAAAAGGGATTATTGAAATAAAGGGCACAGATTTGATTTGAAAAGGAGGAGACAGAAAAACACCAATATAAATGACAAGCTTTGTCAGGTATGTTGCAACTTCTGTGAATCCTCCAGGGAGACGGAGCACAGTTGGGAAACCCCACTTCTTGTCTTTCCACAAGTTTTGTGGCATTAGCAGAAGCATGCTATAGCCAGTATTTGGTCTCAGTTTTGATTCAAATTTAGAATACACTGTGACTTCTGAACAGAATTGCTTCCATTCACACAGCTGGGGGCAGCAAAGATGTGCAAGGGAAGGATAGTATTTTGACCATCACCTCAAATGCTTCAGTTCAGTGCTAGTGTTCTTCCATGCACTGCTGATCACCAGTTTTATTGCAAGCAAAACAAAGCTGCCTACCCATCAGGTGGCTAATGCAGAGAGAGAGATTTGATGCTGTCTTGGGAATGTGATATTTGCAGTTTATATTCTGCCCTCTGATAACAAATTTCTCTGTTACCTTGGGCAGCGTAATTATTTCTTTAAGAGTTTATCTGAAACAAGACACTGGAGCAGTATATAGATTTTTTTAAAATTACTTTCCATAAGAACTTATACAGAAACCTACTGGTCATAAAATGAAAGTCATTTCATACTCTTGTTTCATACAATGCAAAATTAATTTCTGGAAATTAGTGTCAGGAAGCTCACTAGATTCTTCAAAAACATGATAGTTTTGTGTCATTTGTATTACCTGCACCTTTGTAAACTGAGTGCAAGTTGAATGCTTCCCGGTGTAAACTGAACAGTTTTTCAAGTCATAAAGGCTAGGAAAGAAAAAGAAGCAAAGATTGCTGAGAAAAATCAGAAACAAAGACTAGCATTTCTGAGAATGTTTTGAAAAATGCAATTCTCCATTTTTATTCTGGGATTACTTTAATATTGCAAGATTTACTTTAAGAAATTAGTACTTTAATTCTTAAAAATAATCTCTTATGGGAATTGCTAAATTACAATTTTTAAATTGTGTATTGTTTGAAATCTCTTTCTCATACAATTTCAGTGTACATCTACCTCCTTCCAGTTAACGTTGTCAGTTATGATATGTCTATATAACCTAACATCACGAAGTTACACAGAAGTTAAATAGCCTACCCTTTTCTTTGTGTTCTGCTCTTTTGATGGCAACTGTTTGGGCACTAATTTGTTTATTTCCTTTATGATGCTCTTTATATCTGTCCCATCCCTGGAAGCTTGAAGTGCAGCTTCATTGAAAGGAAAAATAAGAACAAAACCTCCTACGCGGGGGATAGGCCTCTGGTCTTTATCGGAGAGGAAATAGGGGCGTGTGGTAAACTTGTACTTGCAGAAGTCAGGTGTAGGTAACCAGCAGCTGAGATCTGCAGACTTGTGTGGAGAATGCCCAGCTCCTGGAAGCTGTTTATTTTTAGTTTTGGCTTCAGCTTGGGAGAGTATTTTTGGCATGTTCATCCTTTCCCGCAACTGGGAAGTCAGTGTTTTTCTCGGATGTGCTCTGGCAGTTTTCTTGGTCAGGGCAGCCACCTTACGAATTGATCCTCTTGCAGCCTGCAGGGCAGGTTGTGCAGAAGAAGCAGAAGGACATTTAGCCACTTTTTGGCAAGTGAGTAAGCCAGGAGTCTCCTCGGTGGCACTCTCACCAGCTGTGCTCCAGGGCACCTGCCTCCTGCCAGCCTGCATCCCAGCCACTTGGTTTTGCCTGAAAGTGTCAATCTGCTTGTAGTTCAGCAGTTCAACAATATCGTGAAGAAGTTTTCTTTTCACAGCGTCATCAATGGAACAGTCTAAACACAAGGCTGGATTGTAGTTGACTTCTAAAAGCCACGGCTTGAATTTGTCATCAATCAGGATGTCAAAGCCAAAGAGCTCAAAGCAATTGGAAGCCACTGGTAAAGGGGTTACAGCAAGGAGGGTGAGAATCACTATGTTATTGATCTTCTGCCAGAGGACCATGTCATCAACTCCAAATATTCTAAGGTAAGAACGAAATTTGCTGAATGTCCATTTGCAGCCACAGCCGATCCCTTCTTTATATTTTTTATATGAAGCTCCATATTTGTTGATGCTAGTGTTTGTTAGGTGGGCGTAGACATTGTCCAGAGAACTGAGATCAAATTTTTCAGTGGCAAACCTCACCAGTCCTTCCTCATAAGTGTAAATGGTGAGGGGGCAAAAACTGGTGACACACACATAAAGGCGCAGATCCAGTTTATACCCTGAAATGAGCAAGGGGTTGCTAATGTACTTCTGCACAATGACTGCACGGTCATATACTAAGTCTTTAATGTCTTGGAAAATTCGTATGCCCCTTCCACGGGAGAGGTCCACAGGCTTGCAAATCCAGTAGCTAGGTCTTCTGCCTACTGACTGTCTCTCCTTGCTATATTCTGATATAAATTTGACATAGTCATTGGGCATGATGAATGCCACTGGACTAAATTCATACAGAGCTGATCCATATGCTCCTTTCATACGTTTCAGATGCCTTGCCAAGTAGTCTTTTCTGGTGATCCGGACAGCTTCTGGGTAGTGGTTGAGTCTCTGCCATGGTTTAATGCTGTGGTGGTCTGTCATGCGGAAAGGTGAGTTCCGCCAGTACAGGTTCCAGTCTGCGTCATCTTGCTCCTTTTCATCAAATTCAGACCAGCCACGTTCCAGCAAAACCTCACGGACTATTGCAGGGACATTCTCATGGAGACGGAACACCAACGGCCTCAAGGTATCTCTTGTGTCATAGTCATCTGCCATCATTTCCATCTTACTATCTGAAAGAATACAGAATCACCAGGAAGGAAACAATTAAATCAATGCCACAGATTGTGCCAGCAGCCATCACCTTCATTGTTTTCTTAATGCCCATCACTCTGAACATATTCTCAAAGCGTGTTGCCTCTGCGTGTTTCTGTGGTCCATGGCTGAGAAGTCAAAGGCTATGGTTAAGCTGAAAGCTACATAAAAGGGTATCGATTCCAGGTAGCTGTTAAATCAGCACAAAGCACTGACTGCTGGGAAGTTATATGCCTCCTCACTTTATTTCTGTTTTCTTTGAGCTAGCTTACTACAGCAGCAGTTGTCCCAAAGATTTTGTAATCCTAGTGTACTTAGACTTTTTTTTTCCACAACTGCCTTCAGCGTAATGGCTGTACCTTTGCCTAGTAGGAGTTACTTTGCACTGCTGCATTACTCGAGACATTCTTCCAACTTAGCATGTTGCCCTGCTCTGAGCAAACTCTCTTGGTTAAGATCATAAAGCCCGATGCAAAACTGACACTAGACAGTAGGAAAATGCCTATTGATTCCAATGCTCTTTTCTTCTTCTGACATACGCTGATTTAACTCATTGATAATCTTCTCCTATTCCTCCAGTGAGCTCCTTCCCAGTTCCTGAAGAGCAGGGCACATCCTTGTCTCATCACTTTCCTCTCAAGAAAATAACGTTCAATAGAAATGTATGTAGATTCTGAATGAAATACCATTTCCCACAATCTATGGTGGAAGTAGATGATGGTGTCCCTCTATTTCTATGGGTAAGAAACATATTTTGAGTTATTCTGGGCATAGCAATTCTCATATAAACAGTTCATGATGCGTGCTCTTTCCTCCCGGATAGTTCCATATATACAAGACTCAAACTAAAACACCAGTCTTACTGCCTGGTGGCATAGTGGACAAAAAAGTCCCATGGACCTGCAGATTTGAGAGTGTTGCTGTTTCTCTCAGCTTTAATTTCCCGAAACCCTAAAGAGCTGCTCCCTGAAGATTAGACTGTGTTTGGAACAGAGGGGGTCTTGGACGAGAGAAAAGTGTTTGTGCTGAGGACCATTCTGACACAGCATTAACATACCCACCTCCACCTCCTCTCAGAAAGTAGCAAGCAAAAGAAATACAAAGTGGGCAGGACATACGCTAGACAAGGCTCCTTCACACCCTATTAACAGAATCACATCCTTGCTCTTTCTTTTCAGGTTGAGTTTTAGACTTCAGAATGAGTAGCCTCTGCCTTCCAAACAACTACAGAAACCAAGGGAATATGTCACACCTGGAAGTACTCAGTGCAATGTGCAGCTGAGTTGGCCAGGGATGTTTCTTTAGTGGAAAATTTACAATTTGTTGAAATGGAAATCTTTTTTCCAGATAACAAAAGTAATCTTTTGCCAGCTTTTTTACTTCATTTGAATTATCATAAAAGACAATGGTTCAGAAAGACTTTTTTAAAATGCTAATTTAGTTTTAAGACTAAAAGCCCAAATGTGAAATGAAATGCTTTATCATTATCAAAATGTATATTCACATAATTCAAAAGTTTTGCAAGTCACTAAACAGTTTAAGATTCTCATTATTTTATTTGAATGTGAAACACGGTTAAAAAATTCTCACAGGATGAAAAAAACCACTTTTCTCTCTCCCCTCTGACACTTGGTGACTCATACGATGTACCTATGTCTTGGCTGTCCAATTTATTCTCCTGCTGCTAACAGGCTCCAAGAGGTAACCACAAATCAGTCACAGAGCTCTTCCACAAGCAGTGTTGTGGAGTCTGTAACAAGGGCGTTATAATGCGGAGAGCAAAGCCCGTAGAGTCTCAACAGGGGCTTGATGGGAGGAGGGTTTTAGGGAAGGGTCCAGGAGACATTTCAGGGAGGCTGGGGAGCAGGGTAGAAGCACATGGCTACTTTACCATAGGATTGTAATATGTAGGTTAAAAATAGCCCTGAACCATCTTATATCCTGTAGTGAGGGAATCATTATACAAAAATGAAGGGATTTGAAGCAAGCTTTGGTCCAGGATGTGAGGCTTCTAGTGGAAACGGACTTTAGGCCTCATTAATCAGCTGAAATTGTGGCCAAATTTTGACTTCTGTACATTATGACTTTCTATATTCCAAAGTAATATGTAGTTCTATATTCCAATAGTAATATGTATATTAATATATTTGGTGGTGCTTTACAGTCAGACTTGCAGTACCCTTCCATCTCAGGTTTAAGCTAGTGCTGGAAGCGGGGACCAAGATCTAAACTGCACTGGGATTACTCCTCTGAATCCCCTTAGAGAACAGAGATTCCCTCCCTGCACAGACTGCAGTTGAATTCTCCTTTGTGAGAGCTTTCCTTGAGTGAGGGGCTTATAGGGGACAGGAGAGAAACGTAAGTAGGCACTGAGGTGCGGTCATGATGTAACTTGATTTACATAAAATACCACAAAGGGAAAAGTAGTCTTGATGTGTCTCTTGCAGTCAGTGCTTCTTTTCAGACCCCAGGATGTTGGGGGCTTGCTGCTGAGCTTGCATACAAACCTAATGTGGTGTTCCCAGAAAGTGTTTATTATCTTTGCTTCCCCTTTCTTTCCTGGAAGTTCTTTTTCCTGTTTGCTTATTAAACAGCAGTATGTCGCATGTTTTAAAAAAAACAAAAAAAAACAAAAAAACCCAACAGCTATACAAAACTAAACAAGTTTTATAGTAACTAGCTCAAGTCCCTGGGCAAAGATTATTAAACTAAGAAAAAAACTATGTAATCGAAAGTAGCCATGCTAAGCATTTGGATGAGTCAACTTATAGACGGCAATTAGGTCTGTCCATTCTGCACTGCTCAACACTGCTACTAGAAGTGTTTCAGTGAAAGGCACTGCTGTACGTGAACCCAGTGTGTGATAAACTGTGCCATCACTGTTTCCGCTAGGTAATCAAAATTAAGCTGCTAGCAATGTCTGAAGAAGGAAGCCTTCTTTGGAGATTCGTTTTTGTCAGTTTGTACTAATGGAACATCTTTCGTACCACTTGCATTCAGGGAGCAGTTTACAGGAAATTGGCTCACCAAACCCAGATATAAAAAATGTCAACTTCAAATTCCCTGGTAATTAAGTGCAAAAAAATAAAACATTTTAACTAATAAGGAACAGCTACCCACTATTAAGGAAGTCATATCAAAATAAGTAGAAGCTCCTGAAGTGCAATTATGAAACAGTAACTCTAGGATTAGGCATCGGTCTGAATTAATGAACACAAATTTCACTGAGCTTACTTTGTATAAATGTGTGCCCATCTATTCACTAGCCCACATTCCCAGAGGGCTCTGTGTTCAGCCCATTCCTTAATAGCTTGGAAACCCACCCACGTGTTTGCAGATGTTTTTCCACAATGCGAAAAACTGCTACATCTGTCTCTCACCATACTGAAGTTCAACACCTACCTGCCACTGTTGCTGACTGGCACCCAGGAGCGGAGACCTTGCCCCCGAGAAGAGCAGGATGTCATCATCTGCAGCCTCATGGCTCCAAGGCTGCACAGTTGTGTTCCCGGGGAAACACTCACTTGAGCCTGGGCTCATGCTAGCCGTGGCTGCTTCCAGTTGCTCAGTTTAACACCTATGGGAGGAAATACAATCCTTAGTGGTTACGCATTAAAAAGTGTGTGCTTGCCGAGTTAATATGGAATGTCCCTGTGTAATTAAACTTGGCAGACCAACCAGCGGTCTTTCCTATCATCTTTAAGCCCTCAGGGTCACAGATTGTTAACGCGGGTCGGGCAGCTGCCCGCCTCGGGATTTAGTTTCAGAAATAACCATCGTAATTGTTTCTTGAGGTGATGGTTTCTGCCTGGTACAGCACCCAGGTTCACCCCGTCTGTCCCAGGCCACACAGCTTCACGCGGTGGCTGTTGCAGAGGACGGGCGCAGGGCTGCTCGCCCGACAAGGACACGCTCAGCGAAGACACAGCCCACCGCCCTGCCTGCTGCCAGCATCCAACAAACGCTCCTGCAGGCACAGGAGCCGGGCTGGGCTGCCGCACGTCGCACTTCTGTATTTATTCGGAGTTAAAGCCGTGGTGGCTGGGGTGGCGGCCCGGCTGAGCTCCCCCCACCCCCGGCCGCGCATCGTACCTGGGCCCGGCCGGCGCCGCCGCGGGCCTGCCCCGCTCTCCGGCCGCGCCGCTGCAGGCCTGCCGCCGGCCCCGGGCCGCCCCCGGCCGCAGGAGCCAGCAGCCGAGGCGGGCGGGAGCGGGGAGCGGCGGGGCCTGGAAGCGGCGGCGGAGGCCGCGGGCCGTTGCTTGGCGATGGGGGAGGGCCCTCCCTTCCCTCCCTCTCTCTCTCCCTCCCTCCCGTCCTCCCTCTCTCCCTCCCGTCCTCCTTCCCTCCCTCCCTGCAGTGGTTGGGGGGCTGTTTGTTGTTTTAACCGCCCACAGTCTTTTTACCCCAGCCTCCCTGGGGAGACGCATGTCCAGGGCACCCAGACGGGAGAACACCCGTCACCAGCAGCTCCCCCTTCCCCTGCATCACTCTTCACCCGCTGCCCTCGCTCAGGGTGCTCTCTTCTCCCTCGAGGGTCAGGGCACGCCGGCTCAGCCCTGCCAGCTGCCCAGGGTGGACCTCCGTCCCCGCAGGCCTCATGGAGGGAGCCTGCCCCACAGGCAGAGACAGGCGTGGGTTGAGCCCCGGCACATCTCCCACCTCCTGTGCGTGCATCCCAGGCCCTCCAGCAGCTTGGAACTTTGGCTCATGCCATAGGACACTACGATATTTTGTGCCTCATGAAAGCAATTACTTAATGTATCAATATTAATTGAACCTGACTATCTTATGTTGCAGATGAATGCCATAATTCATGAACTCCCCAACACCTTTGTCCTCAACAGAGATTGGTGTGTGATCCAGCCTCAGTCCCTGAAGTCTCTGGAAGAAATGGCTCAAGTGTCTTTTCTCAGGGCCTCTCCTGTCTGGCACAGCTGGCCCCTCAACTTGGTGCCCTCGTTACCTGCACTGTCTTATGGTTCTCTTGCATGATGGCTTGATTCTCCTCTTACACCTCTAGGAAACCACAATTTGGGACTGAGGATAACAGGAAACAGAGGGCATTCAGTAGATGAGCATTACTAGGCTTATTACCCATTGCTGGGTTTAGAGCTCTTGAAGCTTTCAAGTGCATAACTGGGGAGGGATTCATCTGGCTACAACTCCAAACCCCAAAGCTAGCATCCACTGAGATGGCTACAGCTGCTCTTGTTAACCTCACACTGTCAGTGTCAGACTGATAAAAGCTGTTGTTGCTGTGTGTGGGAGAAGAGCTTGTGTGGTAGTGAAACATGGGGCGAAGAAGGACGCGTCTGCCTGCACCCTACTGCTGGTTGTGGCCTCAGCACAGACAGACCTCTGCTGCTCACTGCCTGCTACACTGAAGCAGAGCTTGTGGAGTCTTCCTTGGCCATGAGAGGGCAGAGGCCTCATGCCACAGCAACCTCAACCATAATTTTGTTTCTTGCATTTCAGTGAAGAGGTGTTCCTAGCTGAACTTCTGCCTGAAGATTTTTTGATATAGTATGCAGCAAGATCACTATTGCCTTTATAGTAAACAAAACCACACAAATTTTATAACTGTGTAGTTTCCATTCATAATGGTGTCCTGAATGGAAATTTCTGTTTAGATCATGTCCAAGACAGATGGGCACCTTTATCCTCACCCTGTCCCAGGAACAAGAATGTTCACAGCATCACCAGTAGCTGTAGCTGTGGCTTTCATTACCAAGGTAACTGAGTTTTCACTCATGCTACCTGTGGGATGGAAGAATTGTTTTTCCCCTTATTTTGCAATTCGGGAAATAAGTACAGTAAAGTTATGTGACAAAATCAAGACTGGAAAACAGCTCCCCAAACCACAGGCCACAAGGTCCTGTCTCCCGTGCTGACTCTGTGTCAGTGATACTGAGGTTCTCTATGAGGTCAGAGCACCTTTTTCTTCCTCCTTAGTAGCTCCTCACAGTTTCTGCTGAAATCTGTGGTGTGAGGAGCCATTTGCCAGGATGCCATTGCTGAATTTTACTACAGACAAACCCTGGGCATGCAGAGTACAAAACAATTAAGGAGTTGTGCTGGGTTGACCCTGGCCACCAACAAAGCACCCACCTAGTTGCTTACTAACTCCTCCCACCAACGGGATGGGGGAGACAATCAGAAGAGGAAAAGTGATAAAACTCCTGGCTTGAGATAAAGGCAGTTTAATAGGTGAAGCAAAACTGTGTGGGCAGGCAAAGCAAAATAAGAAATTCATTCACTACTTCCCATCAGCAGGCAGGTGTTCAGCCACTTCCTGGAAAGCAGGACCTCAGTGCATGCAGTGGTTGCTTGGGAAGACAAACACCATAACCAGGAACATCCCTACTTCCTCCTCCTCTCCCCTGAGCTTTTATTGCTGAGCACGGCACCACTGGTGTGCAATATCCCTTTGGTCAGTTTGTCTCAGCTGTCCTGGTTGCGTCACCTCTCAAGTCGTTCTTCTACAACCTACTCACTGAGGGGGCAGAGTGAGAAAAAGAGAAAACCTGGATGCTGTGCAAGCACAGCTCAGCAATAGCCAAAACACTAGTGTGTTAGCAATCAACACTGTTTTAGTTACAAAAATCCAAAACACAGCACCATATGGAGTGCTATGAAGAAAATTAACTCCACCCCAGCCAGACCCAGTACAGGAGGAAAGAGGAAAGAGGAAAAAGAGAAACAAACAGAAAAAGCTGTATACTTTCTGAAGGAAGAATCATCTTTTTTTTTTTCTTTTTCCCTGAGGTTGTATAGCATCTCGTGTAGCAAGATCCTGATTTCTATTTTGGGCTGTTACAAATAATAAATGATTACATTCACACAGATAAGATTTTCACTGATGCTGATCTCAAAAATCTTCTTTGCTTCACTTGCCGTTGAACATTGCTGTGTAAAACAGAGTTGGAAGAGGATTTGGAGATGTATTTCACTGTCTGTTATCAAGATGATGTCAAGTTTCTGTATCATGGAAGCAGGGCAGGGTGAGAATCAGCAGCAGCCTAGCAAATCCACCTGAAATCTCTGGGCAGCTGGGAGGCCGTTGGGATTCTGCAGCCACAGTAGTTTTGCCATTTGTATTTCAAATGGAAAGATTAACAGCATGCCTGTGAGCTGACAGGGCAAAGGTGTAATAAAAAGGTGGATATGTGAGGAAGCCCACCTGTCATCTTCTTTTCTGCAGAACATAATGAACCCTGCTTAATTGTATGAGACCTGGAAAAGAAGCTTATAATTTTAAAAGCTATGAATAAACACAGTTGAAGTCTGGAGCAGAGTCAAGATGCTTGGGAACAAGAAGTGTTACAGAGACAGTAAAGTAGCATGAAAGGTACTGTTACTTAAAAGCCTAAAAATGTGGGGATTTTTTCCCACATAAATTGTATTATTGATCTCTGTCATGTTGTCACACCATATGGTGCCTCATCCTCCTGTTATGGCTATAACTGAGAAGAAGCAGTTTCAAATGTTAGCTCCCTGGCATGCAGCAACTTAACTAGCCATGTAGTTTATTTCCAGGGGCAGCACTAATCTTGGCAATGAACAGCACTTGTCTTCAATTCCTTTATGCTGTCTGCCTCACACAGAGGATCTGGTCATAGTAACGATCATGCTAACTGTACAGTGCTTTCTCATCAAGATGTAGGGACACTGACCAGTAATTGCACTGTAACACTCTTATCCTTGCAGTAAAACCACAAAAATCCAAATGTGGAAACAATGTAGTATGGGTAAAACTAAACAGAAGTTGAAATGAGCTGACGGAAATCTTCATCTGACCCACTGCTAGATGCATAGAGGTCTCAAGGAGATATTACAGTGTAGGCCCATCCTTCTTCTTCTCACTCTATGACTTGCACTGTTGTCTATGTCCTTTTCATGACTGGGTTCCCCAAGTAACATGCCCTGACTGCTTATCTTGAAAACAGCTCTGTCTGTGGATGGGGAAGCAGGGAGAGTTCATCATGACTGAAGTATTTGGTCATGTGGAAGGCATCTCTTTTGGGAAAAAGCTGCTGTAAGTGGTGACAAAAAAATTGGAGACAGGAAAACCAAAAGGGAAAGAGTGCTGAGATAGACAGATGACATGGACAGAAACACAGTTGTCTGCTGGCCTGAGACAAGCTGGTGGAATCAGAGGTTAGCAGATTTTGTTGTGTTTGGATATGAACTGTAGATATGGCCAGTTTATAACTTAATGTTAATTTCAGCAAGTGTTAAAGAATGCTGGATAAGAACAATATAAATAATTATAGTTAGTGGTTCTATTAAATGACATCTGTCATCTACAATCAGCTGAGCAACCCCAGTTGCTTTCATCTTCTGATTTCACATGTGGTCTTTTCAGGCTTGGTTGTAAAGCTATGCTACTAGGTCTTATCCACAGATACAAAAACATGAGGATTTTAAGAATCTTGTTTACATTTATTAAGACTTCATTAATTTAAAAAAAGAGGAAACATTTAGTTAGTCATTCGTATGAAAGGGTAAAGTCAGAAAATCTTGCCCTATAAATATAAGATGTCAAAAGAGATTTTTACTCCTAAGACATCTGCATTGTACTGGTCTTGTTTGCTTTGATTCCATCACTTTGACCCTGTTCAATCACATGCGTGTTTCCTGGGTGAGGGGTCCTACGTTCTCCTTCTTTGTATCAGCAGGTATCCCAGGGGAGCTCTTAGCTTCGAGGTATTCAGCCGCTCCATATGTCACCATAGACAACACAAGCACAGACAATAAAATGTACAGCTTGATGTAGACTTGCAATTTGGTGCTATAACCAAAGGCGATGACAAATCCAAGTGATTCCCAGAGACGGTAATTTGCAAAGGCAGCCTCCTTGTGTTTCTCAAAAAAAAGGCCATAGAGTCCTAGAAGGAAGAAGAGACCTTGTTAAGATTAATTCTGCAACCATGTATTTTCTGCAAAGGGAATAAACAGACCACAGTGGGGAAGATAGACCCTCCCGCATGAATGTCAGAGAAAGGAAAGGACAAGCCTTGTCTTAAACTATTATTGTGCTCCTGTGAACTGTTACAAGAGACATAATACATCAGGTGTTACAGAACAGGGAAAGCAGAGAGAAAGGGAAAGAAAATGGGAGGGAGGAAAGAAGAAAGGATGGGCTCTATTGAAATGAGATGGCAAAGAAGATTATTTTTTAAACTATAAGCCACAAAAAGGAAGGCCCTTGCACTGATGAGTGAGTAAGTAAGGAGGAAGAGGAGATGGTCATAAATGGCCTTGTCACTGTAGAGTCTCCACGTATAACTACTGAGAAGAGTATACCATGTCCTTTAGGTGTTTTTGTCTAGGGATGATATGGTCCTTAGGGACCAAGTTGCTCTTTCAGCGTGGGATAGAAAGGATCAAAGAACCACAGGGACCTCCCTGCTGCAACTGGGCTCAGATTTAATGTGCAGAGGAGATTTGCCTCTTTGAGATCAGCAGGTTTTCAAATTTTCAGCTGCTGGATGGGTTGGCAAAAAATGTGTCCTTGATGCATACAGAACCTCTGGGCAGCAACTGGAAAACTCGCTTGACCCAAGGGCTTAGTTAAACTGGTTGTCCCAATGCAGCCGTGTTCACCGGGGAGTTCCTGCTGATTCAGTCAGCTGCATGCCCGCAACTGGGAGAGAGGGAGGGATCCCCAGCCTCCCAGCCTGGCTAGTCGGGCACGCAGGGAAGGGGAGAGAGCTTGCTTTCCTCTGGGTGCTGAGCTAGCATCAGTGGTGATAAAGAAGTGGGCATTTCCACTGACTCAGCTGTGGTGTGCGGGGAGAGAATGGGGGGAAATGTCAGGAACCTTGACTCTTGTCATCCACTTCTCTGTCTAACAACACATCTGTTTGAAATATGCACATTCAGCCAAGAGGCAGAGAGCAGTACAAAGTTCTCTAGAAATCTGGGGAAGCTCAACTAACTCTTCAGTTATGTGAAGAAGGGGGAGACATCATCTGTCTGTAAACACTTACTGCATTCTGATGACTATAAGAGGACATTCACTGAACGTTTCAATTTAGACCTGATGGAAAATCTGGACAAGTGTCTCACAAGATGTACTTAGTTCATCAAACTGTCTGAGTGTAGTGTAGTGTGAATTATCTGGTAACTCCTCCAAGTTTTGCCTAATAAATGAACAAGTACAAGTAGTTCACATGACTTTGCTGCTATGCCCTGTGTTATCTTCTGGAAGGGGATTAGGGAGCAGAGTTTACTATTGGAAGATTTCTGATGCCATGACAATTCTATGTGTAAAGATTCTGGCTTTCAGCTGGTATCTGTTTTCCCTTGCTCGTATGAAGATTTATTTTTCAATCAAAGCAATGGGAGAATTGAGTGAGGGTCTGGTCCAAGGTTCAGCTCTAGGAAGGGCTGACTTGTCAGGAAAGTTCTCGTTGCCAGGATGCACACGTGGTATTAGGTAGCAGTTACATAGGAGCACAACAGTGGTTTTGCCTCAAAACTAAACATTGGTCCCTATCACAAACACTGCCAAGTGCAGAGAGGCGCAAGTTGCCTGGCTGAAGGTTTAGCAGGACCTGCTGGGCTGGCTGAGTGGTGAGGCTCCTAGGTCTCAATTTCTGCAGCACCATTCCACAGAAATTGTCCTCCCTGTTTACCACTGCCCCTTTCCTCACTCCTTCCCCTGGTACTAGTAGGCACGGGCACATAACAGGACAGCTCGAAATTATTTGCGTCCAGGTTCATAACCTTTCCAGGCTGATTCATATCCTTTCTAAGGATGCACGTCAGCCTGGAACGAACTTTATTTTAGTGTAGTCTACCCCATTGCTCTGTGATACACAGTTGTTATGCCCCAAGTGTGGCGATTGCGGGGGGGGGAATGACAGCATCTGTGTTAAGGTTAGATAGGGGAGGGCTCTACACACTTTGAAATGAAGCAGCTTTCATGGGAAATAAGTGAGAGTGTCCACACAGATGCACAAAAAGGTTAGGAAAAGGTGAGAAGATGAAGCGACTCACCTACTGTGAGCCTATATATCCTCCTCTAGGGGGAACTCCAGGATTAACTATCCACAGCAGGCCGAGGTAAACCGTCCTGATTACCGTAGAATGTCTTAAGTATGTGACAATAGTGAGAGCACTGATTTAAAATTGTGCCAAGGGCGCAAGGCTGTGGGCTGGGATGAGAGAAGATGAGGGGGTGCCCCTTGAAGTATGTATTAGCTCTCCTCTAAGGGATGTGAGCTGGAGCTGCTGGAGGAACAGGGAAGAAGTCCGGCTGGTCACTTGCTTGTGTGTAGGGGTGGGGACTTTACATGTGCTTGGAAGGAGATCACTGTCAGTGCCGGGCAAAGGACCGCGGTGATTTCCCCCTGGCTCTCTAGGAGGAACATGATAATTTCTCTAGTGGGTGAAATCATCTAAGCTGCTGAAGCAACCACAGGGACCAGAGGGATGGAAGACAAGACACACAACCTGATGTAGGGCCGGATGAGCTAGTTCTGTCATGTGCATATTCCTATGGCATCTGCCAAATATGACTGTGAGATTGAGGAAAACAATATTCATTAAATCAGAGTCAGAATACGAGAGCAGCTGGGAGAGCATTTAACTGTCTCACTGACACAGGCTATGGCACTGACTTAAAAAGAGTGTGTGACTGACAGTCATGAGCAGACTTGACTTCAAGTCACCACAGACTACAGCTCTTTCCTGCCCTCTCCGGCATTTTAGAGTCTGTTTTTAGTCTCTAGAAGAGAACTTCCTCTCATTGTGGTGGAGGGATAAATTTAAATAATCCCTGACAGAAGTCTGTTTGTATCAGCTCATTATCTGAGCTGTCAGTGCATAATAATTGCACAGTATCACAAAGCAGAAGAACATAAAAGATTGTAAGAACAACTGTAACGCATCAGATAAGTAGTCCAATGCTATACTTCCAGTAACAGACTCCTAGGAGAAGAGTGTAAGAAATGAGGCCAGTATACAGTGCTCTTTCCCTTCCCAGTGCCCTCCTGACTCTGGCAATCAGAGACATTGGGACTTTCTGAGTTGGAGATTTCTTCTGGACCACCAAGCTTTAATAGCCCCCAAGAACATTTTGCCCTGAAGGGATGTAATTCCAGCTTTAAAACATTTACATTTTTGGCCATGAATTCCATACCTTGATTATTCATTGTGTGAAAAAAGCATTCCTTTCGATTTCTGTAAAGCCAGCTGCCCGATAACTTTATTTCTTGCCACTAGCTCTGTTATTAAGGGAAAGTGAACTTCTAATCACTTTCTCCATACTAGTAATGATTTACTGACTGCTTTCCTTATCACTTGTTCAGGCTACAGTGGCCTAGTTAGTTAGTCTTCCTTCAAGTGGAAGTCTCCCATGACCCAGCTCCTTTTTATTGCCTTCTTGTGCCTTATCACATTGGATTATGATTTTTGAAATGGAGAAAATCAGAACTGCTTGGGTTTGCTTGGTTGCAGAATGTTGTTCTCTATAGTTTTCTCCCTCAACTTGTTCCTAATAACTCCGAACAGCCAATTTGCTGCTTCTTTTGTGGCAGTGCTTTGAGTTGATTTTTCATCCAGAGTGCTCTCCTTCATTGCAAAAGACAGACTAAATGTATCCTTCTTCTTCATTTTCTAATTTTCTTTGAAATACTTATGCTCCTGCAGAATATTTGTTCTGAATATCCGTTATCATCTTTTGTAGTGTTTCTCTCTATTCATCTTGGAAAACTTTGTTTAATGAGTATTTAACTTTCCTGTTCCCAACTTATTTCTATTTCCACTACTTTCCAATGAGCTAACTTATTTCTTTCAGATGTTGTCTTAAGCCCATTATCATTTTTATGCACGCCTTGCCTTTATAAATACAAACCTGCAGATTTTATATCTCAAGTGAATAGATTTCATTGTTACCCGGACTTACCATTAGTTTGTGTCTGCCAAATGGCATCAGAGAGGCCCCAGAGGGCGGGGAATATGAAAAACACGGCAAGCTGCTTAGGATGAGGTCTCCACAGCAGTAGTGCGATCATACAGGCGGTGTTTGTAACTGCGGCTGTTGATTTGGAAAGAAGGTAGAGAAATGCAAATGTGGTTACAGAAAGGACTGATAGTGGTAGGTAACATTTTCAAATTCTTCCCCCAAGTTGAGCACAAGGCAATCTTAAAATCTTTCTGGTTCGCTGATATTTGCACTGACTGAGTTGCTATCCCATGAAATACAAGACAATGCAGTCCTTTGACAGTCTTCAATTAATAATTCTGAGCCATGTCCTGAGCTGAGAGATCCTTGGCGCTGATACAGCCGTTAGCCCAAAGGACAAGAACTGCCACTGAGTAGGTGAAGGGGCTGCTGAAAGACCTGCAGTCACTGTGTGAAGCATGTGGGAAGGGGGAGGAAGAGCACTTCTGCTCTCCTTACCTTGTCCTTAAGCACAGGTTTCCTTTCTGGGCCAGAGGAGGCAGTTAAGGATAGCTAAAGGTGAGCTAAAGATAAAGAATCTGGTGATTCTCATATTTCTGTTTCTTTTTAAGATTCAACCCCACCCAGGTCCACCTTCACAGGCTGAGCACAAAGACCGTTAAACAGAACCAAGAGGTTCCGAGGTCTTGCATTGCTAACACTACAGTTTGTATATTATTATTATTGTTGTTGTTGTTGTTGCTGCTGCTGCTGCTGTTGTTGTTGTTGTTGTTGTTGTTGCTGCTGCTGTTGTTGTTGTTGTTGTTATTATTGTTGTTGTTGTTGTTATTATTATTATTATTATTATTATTATTATTATTATTATTATTATTATTATTATTATTATTATTATTATTATTAATTATTGTCTTTTTTAATCATGACTGAATCTCATCAGTTGAGACATACACCTAGGAAAGACACATGCAGAAGAATCTCTGAACCAGTGACTGTTGCACAAAAGACGCTAAATGTCTTCTTCCTTGCCCAGATTTTAAATTTCCTGTGGAGGAAATATCTAGAATGTCAAGATGCACATTAACACAGTCAGTGACATTTCTAATGATACAGGTTACTGTGTAGTGGAAGGGATCAACAGACTTCGGTATGCTTAGTGGAGACAGCGACACAAAATAAATATTTCTTGGTGGTTTTCTGCCTCCATTACTCTGTGACTCATTGGAACAGTGTTCTCTGGACAGGAGATGTTCTTAAATATACAAATCTCTTCTCCTTTTTCTGCAACCTGAAAATTACTGTCCCATACACAAGCCTTCAAGTTACTCTAGCCTGACACACTGGCATATGACTTCCTTTCATTTTTCTTCCTATAGAACAAATAGTGAAAAGGACAGCAGGCCAACCTTGAAAAATTTTCCTGAAATTCCCAGACTGCTTGCTGAAATTTTCAAGTTCACCATCCCCCAAGACTCAAATCAACAGTGTATCTCATGAGGGCCTCAGCTGCTTTCGGTCCATAAAGGTGAGGAGATTTCACCCCAGTGGAGAAGTCGTGCTCTGGTATAGTGTAGGCCACAACATCTGTACTGTAAGGTCATGTATTGTAAGATCATTCATCCCTGGTTACATCAGAGCTAGAAAGCATCAAAACTGTAGGGCACTGTCTGAGTAGATACCATCCGCAAAAGCAGGGTGAACTATACCACCAGCAAAATGATGTAAGGCAATCACCTCAATACGGTGGTTAACTGTGCTGCCTCTCTTCTCATGAATGAAGTTTGCCTCCAGATTGATTATGGTTTAAACTGATAGCTGACAGCAAGCTCTCCCTTTGTAGCACATGTAAAGGGGGGAGCACTGGATTTAATATGTTACATGAGGTCATCAGCCTTCAAGTGATGTTTACATACCTAATGCAAATAGAAGTTTTCTACCCGTGAACTGAGAGATCTTCCCGAAGAACAGAGAGCAGAGGGAATTTACAGCTGAGAAGCAGATCATCACATAACCAACGTAACGTATCCCCAGGGCACAGGTCACATATGTCTGGAAGAGAAGAGGCAGTGGTGCCACATTTTCGTCAGTGAAAATATGCAGCTAAGGTTCAAGGGTCTTAGCCTGAGTGTTTGGTAAATAGCCACCGTGGACAAGATCAAAGGAGCACAGCTACAGAGTTTGCTGACAGGTCCCTGGGGTATTGACATAGCTGGCCTTCAGCAGCAATAGTCCTAACCGAGTTCCCAGTCAGACTGCTGCCATGCAAACAGAGCAGTAACAAGCAGAAGAAATCAGAGCACTGCCTGCTATGCAAATAAAACACCTGGAAGTGGAACAAGGAATTTCCTGCCCTTCCCTTCAGAGCCCCAGAGATGAAAATTGCCAGTCAGCACCATGGTCATGAAAGAGCAGCTCCCAAGAAATGATGAGGACTTGACCTGTAAGAGCATATAACCAACGGAGGTGGCCATGGAGTGCCCCTTTCAATCCATTCCAACACAGCAGCAAGTGTGTTCTACGCTCTGCTTATATGCAAGGTTTGAAGGCTTAGGTGTCAAATAAGCATGTCAGGAAGTTTGCCCCGTTTCTTTGGAGGCTTTCTCAATGAATGTCCAGAGAACACACCTGCCGTGTGTCTGGGTTTGTAGAGAAACTGGAGGATCTGAGCTGGTTTTGATCATTTCAGTCCATCAGGGTTTGGGCCTCTTGCAGTAGTGACGGGTGAGGCCGTTCAGCCAGGCACGTTGAGGGTTGCCCCCCTTACCGTAAAGGTTGTCAAAATAAAATACGTGGTATGTGTGCTGACTTGCACTTATGTGAATGCTAGGGAAACCAGAAGGAAGGAAGACAGAAAAGCTTTGCAGACTTCTGGCTTTTCTCCCAGTTTGTTATTTACAACGGGCTGAAGAGTTTGAACCTGTAGCTCTCTGCTGTGGCCTCCACTGGTGAGTTAAGCTCTCTACCGCGTTCTTTTTGACTCTGTTCCAAGGGACACATTTACTGCTGGCCTCTCCTGATTGACGATGTCACTCAGAGTTCGTTCAAGCAGAAGAAAGCACTGATTTAGCAAGCCACAAATTGCCATTGAAAACACCTTGATTTAAGAAGTAAATGTAGATCAGATGAAATAGTAAGACACAAAGGCACAAAACTCAGATAGAAACAGATTTTCATTGCCATCCACACCTTTGTGTAGTCACCAGAAAGAAAACCCTGTTCAAATCCACTGTACATTGTCAGAGGGATTAGAAGACACTGTCTTTTATCTTTAAGATGTTGCAAAGTTGCTAGGAACGTAGACCAAAAGGATGGTGCCTCTAGTACTTCTTTCTCAGTCTCTGCTTGGTCAGAAGCGATCTGGTCCAGAAATATAACGATCAGCAAGACCGCTAGCACACCACTAGCTGCAAAAACAAAACAAAAAGTTCATGAAGAACTGAGGAATGCTGGAAGAATGATGGGAAGTCGCTTGCTGCTGTTATTGTTCTGACTTAGGGCATAGCTCTCTGTGGGATGTTTTGGCCAATGCCTCCAATTCCGCTTCAGTGTAAAGGCCGTTTCTGTGTAAACAAGAGGCCTGATCAACATTCACGTCCTCTCCGTACAGCTGGGCACCACGCAAATCCCCTCGGTTTAGCTGTGACTGGCCTTTTGTGGCAGCCGCCAGGCCAGCTGCGTGGCTGCAGAAGGTGATCGCTCACCCTTCCAGGGCAAGCCAGGGGTCGCGGGGACGGGGAGCAGCCAGAAACAGCTCCCTCAGGAGCTATCAAAGGGCTTTAAATCAACACGAGGGAGGAATATTCACTTCCAGTGCCAAGGTTTTCATGGCTCGGGGGGATCTTCCTTCAAATACATGGAAAGAAAAATAAAGGGCTAGAAGGACAACTGCTGTCCTGGATCTCAATATATCTCACTTCTTTTTCTTTATATTTTTTGTCAGCTCGGAGCCATGTTTTGAGTACGGAATAGGTGCTATTTTAAAGATGATAGTGAGCAACTCTGGGTGACTTGAAATAGATGGAAGTTACAGCTTTGAACCTATAATCTCCTAGCAGAAGCAACATAATGGGGAATACGCGGGGTAGTTAATCAGAAGATGATCACTTATGCAGTGGTCTAGGTTTGTTGCTTGAAGGGTGAGTCAATATGATTTTTTTCACATTATCAGGAAGATAACTGTGTCTCATGATACACATGAAGCAGCCATAGATTCACTATGGATTGCTCTGCTAGAGGTGCAAGGCATGGTTATGTTTCCTCTCTTACTCAGGCTGACTAGAATTCCATCCATAGAAACAAGTGGAGCTCAGAGTAAGAGGAGAACCGGGCATCACCTCCCATCCACACTGCCTGTTAAATGTGCTCCTACGTTACTGTGTACGGGCATGCTCTTTTCTGGGAACTTTTAATGCCCAAATATATTAGCGGATTTACAGTGAATTGCCTCAATTTCTTTATTGCTTGTTATTTCTCATCTGTGTCTCCTAGAAGGAAATAGCATTCTGCAGTGTCCTGGTTCTCCACTCTGGCTGAGCTTCAAACCCTTCATGACGTAAATCATTGTCGGTTCTGCCAGGGCGTTTGTTAGTGCTTAGGGGCCGATTGCAGGACTTATATGGACGAGAGCAGGACATCCACCTTCACAGGGCAAACATTCTAACAAATATGTCAAATGAATCAAGAGCAGTTTTAGGAGATAAGTAACTGCATGGCTTAATAGGAGTTGGTATGAACATAAATATTCACGGTCCTTGAGAAAACTGAACAACGTAAGACTTACCCATTATTGTCTCCACCCAAGCTGAGCAAAATATGTATTCAGCAACCAAACAGAGGAGACATTTAAAAAATGTCTGTGAATGAAATGTTTAGCTATTTGGTTTCCCTCGAGGTAGGAAAAGACATATCTTTTTATTAAGAGCTTAAAAGAAAAATGTAACCCCAGTGATGCAGGGTCAGCAGACATCAGGGTTGCATTCATTTTGCATGAGCAAAGCCTAAGGGAGTGCTGTATATGTTAGTCATCAAATTTAAATTTGAACTTGTGAGCTAAACCTGCCTTTAGCAGAAAGGCATCAGCTCCAGCACACTCTGGAAGGGAAGTGGGGGGGGATATTCTTTGCATTTTCTCACCAATTACTGGAGTGGAGGTTGGGGAAGGAGGGAGGGCTTGCTGCGGTGCCCTTGTCCGGGGAGGGCTGGCTCTGACCAGATCACATATGCTCTGTGTGATTGTACAACAAGTTACAAGTTGCATGTATCTGTCCCGGCATAGAGAGTACATCTGTGTGCAGCAACCGCAAAGATATTTTAACAGAGCTAAGGTGACACACAGCCTTGCCAGATACTGCCCCTTTATCCAGACAATAACTTGTTTTAAGCCAATCACTTTTTGAACTTTCCTTGCTGAATGAATCTTTGCACTTCTCTTTTTGTCTTTCTAATTTCTGATGCCATCAGTATTCCCTGTCTTTGCCTTGTCCCTGTCATGCCAACTCGCCAAGCGCTTCTCTTTATCTTTGCCTTTCACAGTGAGGTGTTATAATGCAAGCATCACAGCTGAGAATTGACTGAAGTTGTACAATCTCAGCTTCTGAGATCTGGATGGATCCAAAAACCTCCCTCCAAAAGAGTGCATGTTCTGGGAACCATGGTTCAGGTCCACCTCTAATTACAGTACAGCTCTTGAGCTGAAACTGTTTTACACGTGGTAGGACAGCAGCCAGTTCTGGTAGGCATCCCTAGACGACTAGAAGGTGGTGAGTTTGAGTACCACTGGCTGGGCTGCTCTTAGCACCTGGGACCTTTGCGTGCGTCAATAAATCTGCCCAGTGCCGTCAGGAACCAGTTCACTATTGCTGATCCGGAAGGTAGTGAATTTAAAGAGCTCTCTCTCATGCATAGCTGGACAAACTGCTGTAATCCTCTAATTGCAACATGGGCATACTTTTGATTTGAGCCTGCAGAGCAATGCTGACGTTGGGTGTAACAGTGGGGTCACCATACTGGGCTTCAGCTTTATTCCAAGTGAAAAGCATAAAGAATGTCTTGCTCCGGTAGACAGAAATGATACAGCACTGGCGCAAAGCATTTGCAACTCTTTAGGAAGGAGCTGTTTACAGCTCTCACATATCTTATTTCCTTTTAACAAATTGGATTGAAGGAGGAAGTTGGAAACTTAATCTGCAAAGTCATGCTGGCTTTCACAAGTAGTAGGTTCCCCATCAGTGACGCTCACTGAAGCTTGTGTGGATTACTTACCGGTGTAGGTCCCTAGCAGAGTGTAGATTAAGGAGCTGGAGTGTTCTGCTGACCCGGTTGTGTTAGCAGTATCAGTCATGCAGTCATACGCTCCGCAGCACGCCAGGTTTTCTTCTGAGATTTCCACTAAGTCAGTAAGAACCAAAGGAAGAGATCAGGTGAGTGCAGACTATATGTAAGGATGTAAGGAGAAGTTAGTCCAGTGCTTGGCGATTGGTCCCGGTTTCAAATCCTTCCTGATTAGAGATGTTAACTTCACAATCCCAGTTTAATACACAGAACTTTGGGCTAAGAGAAACAGTTGCTCAGGGCAGAACAGTGAATTGAAGGTTACATGGAGACATGGGCTAAATCCAAAGGCTGAAATCTGAAGCTGAACTCAATCTGCAGTATGTAAAGTTCCAGCGTGTATCTGTACCTCTTAATCATAATACCCCACAAGACAGGTCCCCCAGTTTACACCACCACTGAACTGATGGACCTCAGTTCTTGCAGCCAGAGCACACTATCCCTCTCCAGATAATTTTTGTGTGCGTTACAGGAACGGAAACCACCTCAAGACATCTTTTTGTTGTATAAATTCAAATTACGATTACCCTCTAATGCAGTTTTCCAAGAAATGTGCTTTTCCTGGCTTTATTACTTTGTTACTGGCTTTATTACTCTTTGAGAACACACTTGAAACTAGAACAGTTTGGCAGGTTTTGCAGTAAGACCTTTGCTTTGTTCACTCCTGTCAGTGTTGTGCTGGGCATGTGTCAGAGCCACACACACGCGTGTGCTCATGCACCCTGCGTGCCACCACGACACCGTGCCCACTTCCCCCAGTACCCTTTCTGTAAGGAAACACCACTAACGCAAAGTGTGAGCCCGAACGAGCTGTCTGGTGGGGAATGATGGTCAAAAAACCATACCATTCCTTCAGTGCTTTCAGTGCAGAATTTGTCACTGCTCCAAGCACAATAAAGGGCAATACAGTGTACCTTGGCTGATTCGTTGAACAGGACTTGATCTGTAATTTTTCAATTAGGCTTATTGTATAACTACTTTTAGTGTGTTTTCTGCCACTGCTTCCAGTGAAAGCTGCTGCAGTGTGAATCAGCTGTTTCACTAGCTTCATAAACGACTTTAGGTTCAACATCAGATAAAACTGAGTAACATAAAGAAAATCATTGTGTTAATATAGCCAGTGGCTACTGCTACCCAGTTTTGAAGAAACAGACCTTCATCAAAATTACCATATGCAAAAGTGAGTGACACTAGTAAAGTGTGGAAGTGCATAAAACAATTTTTTTGTCTGTTCATGCATCACCTGAAGACGCAGAGGCACGTGCAATTGCTGATATGGAAGCTGCAAGGCAGGGTTTGTTCTGCTCCTTTGGAAACAGGGCTGCAATACTGAGGAGTGAGGAAGGATGACTCTTGTAATTTACACTGATTACTGCCTTCTGTGGTACCTTGTGGAGTAGCTTGCTTTGCTGTGTCTGGATGCAGTGAGGCAGGCAATGTGTGAAGTGTACGTACATGTCTGAATTGCATGCATTTCAATTCTGCAGATACATGCCATATCTTTCCAACTGCTCAGTGAAATGATACATTTTAAGTATATGAACACATGGGTGGACACCTTTGCTGCACTGCCAGAGGAGAGGAAAAGAAGTGAGTGACTGGAGATCCTTACCCGCTCGCTTCCAAGAAGCTCCCTCTAGGTGAGAGCTGGCTGTCACTGAGAGGGCACAGTTGGGAAGCTTTTGGTATGAATGCCCATCACCATTGTGAAGATATGCAAGGCCTTTAGCTTTGAGAGCTGTTCACAGCACACACGCTGCTTTGGTGCTGTTTCACCTATAGTTGCTTGGGTTTCAAGGGAGCATGACTATCCAGAAGTATCACACCTTGTGTCAACTACTTTTCCATAAAGCCATGAGTTCAAAGAGTGAAAACCTGATGCCAGCTCCCTGACCTTTAGTTTTAGCCTAATACCTGTTTGAATACCCTCCAGAGGATGTGCCGCTTAGCCGAGCCTGGGGAGAGCCGTAGCTTTTGGCTATTCACAGTAGTAGTGTAAGCTTGTTCCACGTCCATCCCGTTCAGACTTTGACAGGACAGGGAACACATGGCGGACTGCAATGGGAATACACTGTAGCACTTTGAATCTCTAAGTGGTGATGAAATATTAATTTATCTTCAGAACTGCCCTTTTAAGGCTTACACCAATCACAAGAGTGGGAAATGAGGGCAGCGCTGCTGAGTGATTTCTTCAAGCTACATCGGCATCTGCTGTCTGAGCCTGAAATACAGCAGCGGAGCCTTGGCACGCAGGCTCCTGCCAACAGCTACTTCTATTTCTCCTTGTCAATTCTGTAAAGGACTAATTTTCAGCAACCTCCAGCATCAGCTTGACTAACCTTGAATGTTTAACGTCAAATTAACCCAATACCACAGGCTTTACAAAAAGGCTGCCTCAGTGTTTTGCCTGTTGTTTTAATCCACTTTAAATAGAAGTCAGATGTGAAAGACTGTCACTGCCAGCAGCCTATCTATACTTTACAACACAGGGGCGGAATTCAAAAGGAATTCAATAGACATCTATTTTTGAGCTAGCTGTCTGAACTCTCTTTACGGCTGATGAAGAGTTGATAGAAAATAAACTCTTCCAGAGAGTAAGTTAGACCATCTATTTCAGACATCTACCTTCAGATCAGCTAAGTCGCATCTGAAGTGCCTGTTTCCACTGTCTATGAAGGCAACTGACGGTCACCAGCTCAACTACAGAAATCTACCTTTTAACTATCTAGAACCAGCTGATGTTTAGAGAAAGAAGCATCAAGATTTAAATTATATTTTACCTTTGGTGGACACCTGGCTAAATATCAAGGATGAGATAAGATTTCCCCAGATGCCGGAGGACTGAAATATCAGGAAGAAGACCCCAAAGTATTGGTTGATAATGTCTTTCCCATTTTTTCCCGCTTTCTCAGCATATGAATTGCCAGCAATGGTGAGGTAAGTGCATTTGGCAGACCAGAGTGGTGCTCCTCCTAAGCCCAGGATCACAGAGGTAGGGATTAGTGTGTACCTGTGGAAGAACACTGCATTTAGCATCGTTTTTACCAGTAGCATAATAATAACAAAAATCATCATCATTTTCCCAGTGATCCAGAGGCAAAAGTAGACATCAAAGAAATAGATTTATCCTTGGTGTGATTCAATACATGTGTTACATGGAACCAAGAAAGGGCCAGTCTTAGGAAGTTTAGGATGTACAAGCACTCCCAGCTGTGCCCAGGGGCTAGGCCTGTGCTCATGTACCTTATCCTCTTGTAGCTGAGAATGAAACTGCACCTGCCCTTCAGAAGGTGGATCACAACACCTTTCCTCCGCAGGGTTGCATCCCCCGTCACTGGAGAGCAGTTGTTCATCTGCCTCCGAAAGGGCAAGGCAGGAGCTGGTCCCCTCCTGTGGTTCTCTGCTGCCAGAGCCACTGGCTGGAAGTTAGCCTTCCCTTCACTCTTTTCAGACAGAGTCCTAGAAGTCATTTGGATTTTAAATGAAACTTCTGTGGTTTTGTTGTTGTATCTTTTTTTTTTTTTTTTTTTTTTCTGAAGGGAAGTCTATGCTGCACACATGAGTTAAAGAAGCAGCTTCAGGTGGGTGGATGGATGCATTCATTCTGGCTTTTTGCACATTTGCACCTCTCTGCTTCACCTGCTACTGGATTCATTTGTCCCTGTTTCTTGCAAGTAACACCTTTTGCATCCAACTTCCAACTCTGCAGCACAGAGGTAGAGTAGGAATGGGGAAGAAAAAGAAGGAAGAACTTTACCCTTACTGATTTTCTTCAAACCCAACAGGCAGGGTTAAAGTATTTAAACTGTACCAGCTGGCGTAGAAGTTCCCTAGGGAGAATGCAATGTAGCAGCACATAGAGCCTGCGATGGTCCACTTGCAGCCCAGCTTCTTGATGAGGACTGGAGGGAGGAACATGGACGATAAGATGAGTGCAGCATAGAGAACGCTTAGGGAAGCAACACCCAGGCCGCCTTCTGAGTGGAGACTGCTCTGCATGGACAGAAAGAGAGGACGAGACAAATATTATCGCAGGCACATGTTACGGTGGAGTACAGGGAGTGGCTCAAGGCAGAAAGAGAGAGACAGAGAAGCTGGGTCTGGGTATTACTGTCTCTTTTCTGCAAACAGCCCGGTTATGGATTTATGGTTTTCCTCACAATGGCAGCCCATTTATGAAAATGTGATACAAACCCAGGTGAGGATTCCTCAGGTTCAAAGCCCTGGTAGGTCAGACTTTAGATTAAGTAATGTAATTTGTGCGAGTTTCTCTTTGAAAACAAGCTGAATGAAGGATAAGCTGTTTTCTTGGCCTTCACTGTTTGTCTCAGGCAGGAATGTCCTCAGGTCTGCATCGCCAGGGCTGACTTAGCGAGAGTGGAAGATTCTTTGCTTTAAACTACAGGGGTTTTTTAACTTCTAAATTCTTCAGAGGCCAAGGTCCAAATATCCTACTATGCTCACAGCAGCCCTTTGTAGTTGGAAGGAATTGATTCAGCCACATTTTCACAAGGGAGGAATAACATTTTACTGATCTAACCAGGTTTTACATTATTATGCTCAAAATCCTCTTGTCTCAATACTGTGAAAGTTGCAGTGTGAAGATCAAGATGCTGCTTATTAACATTTTCCTGTTTGTTTCCGTTAAAAGCTGATGCAATCCAGTAGGATTTTGGAAAGGGGCCTGCATGGTGGAGGGGAGCGCTGGAGAGTGCTGGAGGAGAGCAAGGCTGCTCGTAGCTGCACGGAGCACTTCCAAGCCCTGTGTGTCTGCGTGGTCCAGCCATGCAGGATGGGACCGTGGTGGCAGTCGCACAGCACCCTTGGGGAGTAGCGGGCAGCAGGACTGGGAGGTGAGGAGGTTCTCTGTTGAGCAGTGTCAACATATTTGAGAATCAGAATGGTTGTTTTGCGAACAGGAGAAGAGGCTTCCTGATCACAGAGGTCTTGTTTCTGAAACACCACGTGCCTGGTTTTGTCAGCTACAGCTTTCAAAAATTAGAGGCCAGGCCTTCAAAATCATATCATTAGCCTAATTGGTAATGCTTTGGGGTTTTGGGGGGGAGTGCTGGGGGGGAATGTTGAAATAAACAACATTTGTAATGCTTCTCCTGCAAGGCTACAATACCGTAAAATAACTTTCTTTTGATTGTGTCTCAGCAAGTCCTCTTTAACTTGAGAAAAGAGAGAGAGAAGAGGACTACTCTTCTAACTGGAGAGAGAAGAGGACTACTTTGTGATCAGTACCACTGCCTCCTGCAGCATTATGGGAGGCTTTATGTTCCAGCACTTAACCTGAGGGTGGGGCCCACTGGTGACTTCTTGGGTTTATCTTCCCCGGCCTCATTAGTCTGTCCAGCTCATAATATCTCCATCCATTTTTTGGGACTGTTTTTGCAGACCTTCCCTGAACTTGGAGTTTAACAGTGTCAGCAAACAGAAACTGCTCAAGGAGAGAAGAGAGAGATACACAGAGCTGGCAGGGACCTCTTCCTGAAATGAGGTCAACGCCTTGTTATTGAAAACAAGTGCATCGTGTTATGTATCAAGCTCCACCTTTAAAGCATCCAGATTCCCACACCGGTGGGAAAGTCCAACCCAGTTGATCAGGGTCACCTTTAATATCCTGCCTAAAGTTGCTCATGGATGGCTTACGTGCTTGTATTTGTCATTAGAACAGCAGAGTCTTAAAGTCTGAAAAGTTCCTCCTTGTGTGTATCTACCCTGAAGTATTTATAGACAGCAATAGTAGCCCTCAGGTTTTTGTTCTGGCTATGCTAAAGACAAGATCCCTCGTGGTATCCTGAGTGTTCAAGTCATTCTAGAAACCCATTACTGCTACAGTGTTTTAAGATGTTAATGCCAATACAAGCCACAGCTGCCTTTGATTTAAAATAATATTTTTTATTATTATGTTATATCATGATGCCCAGAATTATTGTATTATTTTATACTTTGATTATGTAATGGATTAGGCATGCAGTTTTATTCTTTTATGTTGCTGCATAATAATAATAAAAATATAGCAATTTAGAAATATTCATAACAAACCCTTTCCTGAAATTGAATTTGTTTTCCATTTTGCCATATCTTCTTTTGAGAAAAATTTCAGAGAAAGGTAGTTTTTATTCAAACAACTTTTGTGGACCTACAGAAGTACTTTGGCACAAGTATTAAAACTATTTGAGAAGTACAAGTTTAAAATATTTAGTAAACGCTATGGATCTGTGTGAGGAATACTAACCTGCAGCACATTGATGTCCTAACCTACATCATAAAAAATAGTGGGCATGCTTTCCTCATAGAAACCATGGAAAGACTGATGGGTTTCACACCGCTCTGATGTCCTTCTAGGCCAACAATCCTGCCTACCAGTGGGAGATGCTCCACTTACCTGTAGACTCTGGAGTCCTCCATAAGCAGTGAAGAGAAGTAAAAATCCAAAAGAAATGATCAAAACATTCTTAAGATTCCTTTCCATGTTGATTCATACAAGAATATCAAAAGGTCTGCCAATGAGCAGAGCTGATCCAATTATTCCAGGGGATGCTCTGAATTGGAGAGCAACAGCTTATGTTTTGTTGCAAAAAGTCACTTCTCACTGCATTTGTAGAGGAAAGAGTTGTTAATTATTTGAGGATTTACCAGTGAACTTTACTTTTACTCATACGGAAAAATCCTTGCAGAGTCGTTACTCATTCACCTGTTGTGACTGAGGCAATAAAGAGTGCTCCCAAAGGACACCTATCAGGTTTTATTAGATAGGTCTATAAGTCACTTGCAACGGTTGGACCGATTTCAGTATTGCAGCTGTACATTGTATGGCTCTCTCCAGTCACGAGCACAGAAGAAAAAAATTGCAAGTGGTAAAATGACCGTCTGGCATAAAGATGCACTAATCCATAAAGGGCAAAGATTAAAAGATTGCACTGAAATCTATATTAGGCCTAATGCTTAACTAAGGTTACAAAAGCGGTCTAGGAAATGAGATGGTTTGTAGTACAGGGTCACCTGCGTACACCAGCTCCATGGCTGTGCAGCATAGCCAACCAAGGCTGCTGGCTGTTTGGCAAGCAGGGGAGTCTTCATCTGTGGTGAACCCCGTGGCTTCAGTGTTTCAAATTAACAAGTCATACTCCCGACAATCATTTTCCCCATCTTTCACACTGAGTCAGAAGCCAAGAAGAAACACGGATTGAGCAGAGAAATGAAAAAGCCACTTCTGCTCCCCTCCTCCTGCCCCGGAAAGAAATAACCTCTGTGGGATGTGCTTTGCTTTGCCAGTGCTGCCTGGCTCAAGGATGAGAAGTTTCCCCCTAGCCAGCCAGCCCTGGCATGTTTGTCCCTGCTTCCCCCTCTTCTGAGAGCCTGCCCTTGTGAAGTTGGGCTGTCGCTGTTGGGGACACATTGGCCACCCTGCAGGTGCTGACTGAGCTTTCGAATCTTCCCCTTCCGAGCACGCAGAGCCCTCTCTGCCCCTAAGCCTGGCAGGGCGAGCAGACCCTTCCCACAGCTCTAGCAGAGGAGGGGTTTGAACTTGGGAGCAAAGTGGAATCCACTGACGTCCATGCTGCAGTGTAAACAGGTTCAAGGGGAGGTGGGCTGTAGGGTGCCCGCAGTGCCTAGTGCCTTGGCCCAAATCCCACTAGATGGCACAATTTTGCTTCCCACAGGGACATTCGAGGGTGAGGGGAGGAAGCTTTAATGCATTAATTCATTTAATACATGAAAGAGGTCACAGCTAGTTTCTACTTTGGAGAAAATTCCAGTATGTGCCTTTTCATTTTCTTTCGTCTTATAATCTTCTTGAATGAAATAATGCAGAAAACATAATCTTTTAATTCTCTGTTGTTAACGGTACTTCTATATTGCAAGATAGCAGAATACTGGCTCTTTATTTTATAGACTACCATGGTCAGCATAAAACCCACTTTCAATTAGATCACAATGCTGCTCTTGTTTCGCAGTGTTTGTAATCCTCAGCAAGGCTTATAAACCAAACTAGTGGTACTTTTTGCAATCTTTTCAGGTTTGTGCACCCTTGCAATTTTCAGGTGAAGAAATTACAGAAGAAATTTACACCTGGTGATAACATGCTTATTTCTGTTTTGGATGCCTTAGAAATAGCCTGTAAAATTCTAGGATTTTGAGTTCAGAGGTTTAAAACCACTGGAAAAAAATGAATGAGAAAATGTAAGAATAACGTTTGTCCTAAATAAAAGCGTAATTATCACCTGCTCTGGAAGAGGCAAGAACCAAAGATAGTGTAAAGCGCATTCAATTATAAAAGCCTTTATTTTAGTGCTCTTTCTTGACATTAGCAGTAATAACAACACTGATTTAAAAGAATCAGCATTAAGTGTATGCTATATTTAAAATGCAGTGTTGGATACACTTCTGCTCTGGAGGAATTCTGAAATCCTAACTCAGTCACGTCCTCTCAGCAGTGCAATGTTGGAGAGCATATGGGGGATGGTGGGTTTTTTTCCGGAGTTTTTTTTTCTGTCCTTTCAAATGATCAAAGGCATTTTGGACTGTTCTGCATCTCTTGCCCAGAGCTTTGGGTTATCCAACTGCCTGGTCCTGAGCCCCTCCTTAGGAATGTGCAGAGCCTTTCGCAAGGCGATCTGATAAGGCTGAGGATCTCTTCCTTTGGTACCAGGCAGCGGGTGGCTCTGGCAGGCCTGCTGTGTTTCACCCCTGACACCTCTTCCATTCTTTCTGCCAGTCTAACTAAGATTAAGTGAGCTTCAGGAGCTGCGCAGTGCATTTTGGGTTTAGCTGTTGAATAGGAGACTGCAGCCACCAATCTGAAGTGTCTCGCAGAGCACAATCACAAATATGGGAGATAGAAGAGGCTGGTTAAATTCATGACTTCATCCCACGGCCCATCACATTTATTTTTCTGTGTTTATTTTCTCAGTGTAAATGAGAACAGCCTTTGCTTGAAAGGTTATAGCACCAGATGCTAATCTTTGGGGGATTTTGTGCTTCATAATTATAATTTCCCTATTTACTCTTTTCTAGTTAAATATATTGCTTAGGCAGGTTTTTTTTCAAGAATAATAATAATAATAAAAAAAAAGAAACAACAAACAACCAAACCAACCAACCAACAAACAAACAAAAAACCACAAAGAATACTCACCATAGGATTTTCTGTCTTAGGGATCTCTTAATTGATAAGCTCTTTGAGCCTATCTGTAGAAAGAATGAGTATTTTTATGGGCTAGCTGGCCAATGGCTTGGCCACCCACCTAATATGGGCAAGTGTTGCAAGAGCAGTTCTGAAGAGCTGGCCCTAACTGGCACTGGTCTCTGAGGTGCTGCCAACGAGCAGGAGTTGCACAGGAGAAGTGCTTCCTCATGGATACCTCCAAACACAGGGTTGGGGAGAAGGGAAAGTGGAAACAGAGTCTGCATATTCGTACTTGCAGACGTGAAGCTCACTCCTGTCCTTTTTCCCTGGCGAAGACATTGCAGATGTACTAGAGGGCAACATCACAGCCGAGCCTGTTGTCCTGAGCTGTAGCAGTACTAAAAAGCCCTTAATATACTGGCTTGTGCTGGAGCTCTTAACTGTGACAAGCCAGCAGATTGCATGGTCCTTTTTGGTAAGCTACAGAGAACTACCTGGCTCACACTCCCAGCTGGTTGAGCCCATGCTGCTGCTATTTAATCCATCCTGTTAGACACATGAGCCCTGAATTGTCTTTCCAGAGATTACTGTGGGGTAATCAAGACCCTCATTTGACTAAGACACTGCGACCCCAAATGCTCCTCTTCTTGGGCTGTCACACAGAAGACATTCTTCATGGGCTGTAGCAGTATGAGTGTCCTGAGGAAATAAATTACTTCTCCAGAGCGGCGGGTATCTGTAAAACGTAAGGCTGATGCATGGGGCAACATTAAATGATCTAGATGTTAAAAATCTTTCACAGTTTGCAGATGGCATAGGAAAGCATGGCTGACTCCTATGAGATGCCCAGGCACGTCTAACTGTACTGCAGCTACTCTTTTTTTCCCAAAGTCCCGTTCTCTCAGGAAATTAGCCTGTCCTGACATACCTGCAGTGTTCCCACCTGCCAGACCATTATCTGAGTTCTCCTTTTTTATTAGCCCCTTCAGAAGAAAAGGGGTTAATTAACATTCAGGGCTGCTTGGTCCAGGCTGCTGGCACAGCGTTCCCTTCCTTGCTGTGAAAGCCTGTCCATGTTGCTCTGTTCTTCTGCTCCCCCTTCCCCTCTGTTGGTGCTCTGCTGAATCTGGAGTTGAAGCAGGAATGGCTAAAAGTGACACATGTGCATTGTGAAGACCAACCATTCCTGATAGGGGTCTTGTAACTTACAGGCTGTTACATGTTGAGAGAGGGTCACAACTTGGATGTGAGTTTCATAACACTGAGCTGAACAGATCAAGCAGTAAAAATTGTTTTCTTCTGGGAAGAGGGTTGGAAAGGAGTTGCCAGCCAGTGAACTCATTTTGCCCACAAAGTTTGAGAAAAATAATTTATCTTGTGCCAAAAGCACCAGCAGTGTGAGTTGCTCCTATGTGCCTCTAAAGGTCTAATCATCTCCCCCTCCTGCAGCATTTCAGATCTCATTTCCAAATTTCCTTTATTTCCCTTCTCTCCTTTTAAATACTGCTCCTTTTCTACAATGCAATGCACCCAGAGATACTGTCCTTTCATCTGTTCCACCCAGACCCCTCTACATGCATGGCTGCATAGACATCAGTATGCCACTTCTGTCTGAATCCTACCTGCTGACATCCTCTGTCTTTCTCTGGAGGCATCAAACTGTCTATCTCAATCTTCCTTTATGGCTTGATGTATGCAATCCTACCTTATTGCTTTTCTGTTCCCTAGCCATCACCCGGACTTAATCTCTTTGCTTCTCCCTCCTTGCCTCATCTCCCCCTGACTGCCAAGACTTTTTTCTTCTTAAGGGAGTCACCTGAAAATTGCTGGTTGTATTCCCATTTCACAGGTTGTTACACTACTTTTAGGCTCACTGGCTGTAAGATCCCTCTCCCTGCTCCCTCAACACTGCTCTTAATATCTTATGAGGCCCTTTTACAGCTCCACTACTTATCCCTTAAGGAAGAGGAGGAGAGATGCCTTGTCTTCTGGACTGGGAGTCAGCTCATCATAGAAGGGGGAACAAATTGAAAAAATGCAGAGAGGGTGCAGGCCATAGCCTTGAATGAAGTTGTGACTTTCCTATCAGTAGGACTGTGTAGGAGAATTTCCCCACAAGACACTTGTCTGCTCTGCTCAATGCAGCTGTGCAAATAACCAATATTGCCTCTACAGTAAATCCAGGACTCAATTTAGGATAGGATGATGTGATGCCAGTCCAGGCTCACTCATAAATTTTTATGAGCCAGAGAAACAGTTCCTGTAAGTGTTGGACTTCTTACAGACGTTACTTGCCTCCTGAGATTTGCATCTCTCTTGGCTGGAGTTTTCAATGCATGAACACATCTATGAGAGTGTTCACAGATACTAATTCTAGCCTAGGGAGAGATTCAAGCATTTTGAAGGTAAGCCCCTGCCCTGTGTAGCAGCTGACCTTTCTGCAGAGGACAGCTATGGAGATCAGCCTCTCCAGGCTGACAGCTGCCCATGAACAATCCCTTGTTTCTCCACCAGAGTTGTCTTGCAGTCGTTCTCATGAAGAAGTGCTTTCATCTGGTTCAGACTCAGCCTGTTCACATTTTACCTTCTTAAAACTGTTGCCTGAGCACAGACTTTGTACATGTGCCTTACCCTGAATTTTGGATGTTTTGGAATAGCTGGGATAAATGCATTTCTAATCCTAAAAGAGGGGCTGTGGCTCAGTTGGTAAGACTTAACACCCTGCGAAGATAAACATGCCACTGTTGTGATCTGTGCTTTTATAATGAAAGGGTAGCCAGGCAGATCCTGCATATGAACAATAGTCTTTTGTATGGCAGCAGCTCTGAAGTCTTAAGAGCCATTTACTGCAAACTATTTGACTGCATACTAGTTGTTCATATGAGCATGCATCAGAAATTCCTTGCACATACCCAAGATGTGGACTGGGAGGATGGGACTCTGTGAGCAACCCAGACCGTGTTGTTTCACCTTTCCTTTTTGGTTCAGAGGTGGCTGCTCATGTTATTAATGTCCACTATCAAGCTAGCACAAAAAAAGGGTCTATATTGCTCAGCCAGGAAGCCCCTGCTTTTGAAAGGCTATCACAACGTCTTGTGACCAGTTTATCTCCTTGTGGGAATAAAATGAGGCTTGGTCTCAGAAAGCAGGATTGCTTAAAAGCATGATGATGTAGACATCCTGAAATGTGGAGGTTCTCACTCTCCAATGCCTTCCACTTCTCATTTGTCCCTTGTTTGCACCTGCAGCTGGAGACTGGCATAAGAGGAATATTTACCACCTATTTATTGCTACCAGTGTAAATATCTATGGCAGATAAAAGGAAAATATCTCATGAGACTATTCCTCTGTAATTTTTGCTACCCCCCAGCTTGTGAATACTGTGATTGAACATACTATAACTGCATATAGGAACAGGAGCTCCCAAGCTGCAGAAGTGCAAGCAGGGTCTCTTGAGAGTAAAACATGAAAAAGGACTGTTCTGTACAGGCTGGTGTGCAGTATGACATGAGAGAAAGGATTTGTTATAGGCAAAAAATAAGATCTATTAGAATTAGTCAGAATAGACAATTTTGTTATTGTTTTCTTTCCTGCAGTAAATTTTGACAATAAAACTTCTTCCCTATCCCAGTAGATATCACCAAGTGCCTGGGGCAGGTAATGACCTGTTTTACCAGGCCTTTTATGTGACATAAAATATGGAGAAGCACCATAACCTTCCCCTAGGTTGATTGAGAGTTTCTCCTAGGCTTGAGCAACAGACTCCTTCCCTTGCCCCAGTATCAGTAAATCATGCAGACACCCAGGACACTGTTTCTCTACAAGATGTCCCTGACCCTCTTTCTCCAGTCCACAGCCCTGCCTTCTCCCACACACGACCCTCCAATTGCAGGCTCCCTAGTCTGTGTCTCCTTGTGTTCAATCAAATAAAATTACCTTTCAAGTGGCTTCCTGTACTTTGAAATTATGGAACTGTGATAGACACTGGAAACAGGTAGCAGAGTACAGCTGGGAGTGTCTTGACAGTTGCTGTTCTGAACAAACTTCACATTTTCTGTCCTTTTTGGGGAGATTAGCAAGCCCTCTGTGTATTTCCAATCTTGCACAGATCCTATGGAAACTGTCTCAGTATGCTCATGAGGGTTGTGAAACTCCCATCCTTGTTTAGAAACTCCTCTTCGTTTTGTCAGCAGTTATGTGATACTAGAACCAAGAAGCAAACAGTCTATAGGAACACAAGGCACATAAAACTCCACCTCCTGCTTACTATTTCACTTACATTCTTGCTTTCATATTAATTTCTCATGAACTGTTAATATTCTACCAAAATGTTCCTGTCTCCAGAGGAGTGCTAAGATTGTTAGTCAGAGTCATTCCACCCATTTCACAGAAGGCATTCCATAACTTCAGGATAGTAAGGACTATCAGTACCGCCCACTGTTGTAAAAGGGTAAAAGAGCAAAAATTTAGCAAAAGACAAAAAACAGTGTTTCTCATCTGATCTGCAGCTCAGAATCTAAGTTTTTATTTGGAACCAGGATCACTATTTTTCATGTCCTGCTCAGAAGAGGGAGACAAGTGACTTAAATTCATAAATCCCCAATGGAGTGGACAACAGTGAGACAAGTCTCAAAGTCCACACAACATTTATTAATTTCCCACAATGTACTAATTGGATACATGATAATTTACTAAGTATATAACAAATTATGGCAAGCGGTATGATATGCCTTGAGTTACTTAATGATAACGAGGAAAGGGGTAAAAAGAGATATAAAGAGATAGAAATGGGGATAGAAATAGAGATCACCGGTCCCGGATCCTGCATTTGGTCCAGCCAACGAAGGTTCAAGGTTGGATCTGTCTTCACTTATTTCTTTGCTTCTTTTTCACTCCTTGCCCCTCCCTCAATTTATACACATTTTCCTTGGGTCCCTCCCATAGGTTGACCCACATACCTATGTACCACATGTATGGGGAGGAGTAAAGTGCTTCATGGGATGATGCAACTAGCATGATCTTGTTAATCTTCATTAGCATATGCAGGGGTGTCAACTTTAATATGCATTTCGTGGATAACGAAGCAAAGGTCATTCACCAGAGAAATGGCCCTTGAAACTTTACAAGATGTACTAGAGCAGAATTGTCTTGTCTCTACAGGGCCCCCTCCTCCGGCTGCATCCTGTGCTATCCAGGCAATCTTATCAGCTTCAGCCTCCATGTTATCCACCCAGTGATGATAGTTTCCTTACTTGCGAGTGTTTGAGACATTCCTTGGCTTAGAGGGCTTCCTCCCCACTCCCACTGTTAACTGTGCTTCCCTCAGGCTGTTTCTCTCTGTCCTTGTTTCAAAGAGTTACAGATAAATCTCTTACACTATCACTATAAACAAATTTATTGTTTCTTAATTCTAGAGTAGAACTATTGTATGGTTAAGGATTTATGACCAACAGAATGGTGATCTGAAACAATGCTGTAGAAAGTACCTATTTTTGTGTCCTTTAGGTAAATTTAGCTCATTATAATATGAAACCCACACCTCTATAACTTAAGATACCCACCTCTTCAGGAAGCCCCTTACCCTTTGACCATGAGTACATTAGTAAGTAGATACTGTGAGTTTAAATGAAAATGAGGAATAAAACTAGCCAATAGATAATATTGTGATAAAATACTAACCAATAATTACGTATAGAGGTGTGCATTTGTGTGTTCAGAATGAAATCAATATGGTGTGTGTTTGTAACTCGGTGTGCTGGCCACTTTGGATGCATAGCACCCTTTTCTGAGCAGAACTGTAATAGATACAAATATCTCGACTCTATGTGTTAATTGGCTCTTTGCACACCAGATGAAGAAACCTGCTTTTGGGACAACATTCTGGTGACCCAAATGACACAGACATAAGGCCTTGCTTCAACTTGTCTTGCTGCACCCAACAGTGGAGAATTGGATCAGACAGGACTCCAGTGCACACCGAACTGTTGACTGGGGACTCCCCCAGATCTCCTCCAGTGTTGGGTGGTGAGCAACTCAAAGGTGCAATGATCAAGAGAGATTTGTGCCAGGGCAAAAGTGGGTGGATTCCTGGATTGGTGAGTGTCCTATTTAAATTTACTTCCATGGAAAATCAGTATTTCTCACACGTAGACACCAGCACTAGTAATGGTGCAGGCTATAACCTAGCTGTCTGCTGGGCAGACTCCCCCTGCAAAGACAAAAACCCATCCAGAAAGAGTCATTTGTTTCTTGTTCTTTCCACTGCTACTGGAGAACAAGCAGGGCCTTAAACCCAGGCACTGAAACCATTCAGGGCTTGGTTTTGCAATGAGTGGACCTCAAGCCTGTGTTTTTGGTTGCAAGCATTCTTTTACAAGTCAAGGTCCTGATATGGGCTTTTAATTAATTATACTTTTAAATTTCCCTCCCTTCTATTTAAGTTTTGCATATAGGTGCAGAATTCCAACAGAGATCAGCTTCTGCTAAGACCGAGCAATTTGGTAGCATGAGTAACTCAGACCTCGGAAAAATAAATTAAATATTGCAGCCTAAAGAGTTTTCTGAAATTACAATTCAAAATAGGTAAAAGTCCTTTCATTTCAGATTTTAAACAGAAGTACGGCTCTCTTAAAGATGTAATCTACACGGCATGTCAAAGGTTTTTGACATTTGAAATTATAGCTGCAGTACCAAAGAGAGGCTGTCAATTTGTAGCTTTGTGCTTTTTCTCCCTGTAAATGTGAGTAATTTCTTTTAGACCTCAGTACATCACCAGTATATTGTTGTTTGTGGAGCCGTTTGGATTTAGTAGATGAGAATCAATAAATGAACCATTTACTAACTGTGAAATTGACTTTTATAATTGAGAGACTGCTGAAAATGTATGTATATCTGAGGCAAGCAAAAATCAAACTGCATTATATTGTATGTTTGATGTAGATCTGAAAGAAGTAAGTTGATTCTTTTGGATAAAAGACACAGAATTGTATAAACGTTGGATGGAAGGGACCACTGGCTGTCACCTACTCCAGCCTCCCACTCCAAGCAGCTAGGTCAGATTAGCCATGATTTTGTTTAGATCGGGTCTTGAAAAAATCTCCAAGGATGGAGACTACACTGTCTTTCTGGTAACCTGTTCCTGAGATGTGCTAGCCTCCCAGTGAGGAAAAGTTTTCCTTTGTGTAATGCAAAAGTAACCATTCATGGTTTCTACTTGTTTTCAGTTTTAATATTCTTCTGTTAAGAGAAAAAAAAAAAGTCCTACCTGCACAAACTTCAAAGGAAAAGGAGGGGAAAGCTTCTTTCCAATGTCAGAAATCAGGCATCTCAGCTACTCAACTCAGTTAACCATCTAGGCTTCCTATATGTTCTCTCTGTTAATGGGGAAGCAGTGGCACTCCCAGATGGAAATTCAGAAGGACCACACTAGGTACTGGCCAGAATGAAGCGCCTTCTACTGCCTCAGCACTGAAGGCAGGGGGATTGTTTATGAAATCAGCTGGCACTTAAGGTTATCTAGTCAGAATGTTTTCTGCTCATTGTAATAGACCAAAACATCACTGAAACATAAGAGCAAATGCTGATATGAGGCTTGGAACAACATAACCTGGGCTGAAGTTAATGTTCCTGTACCGAGGATCACTGCAACAGTTCTCTCCAATTAAATAATACCAGACAGTGGGAGTTAGCCCTGGTGCTGAGAGTTTTCCCAGAGACACACGTGAGCAACACATTCAGTCACTAGGTGCCTATGGAGAGAGCTTGTTATTTTACAGACTTCTTGGGTACCTTACACAGCCTTACACATTAAGTAGTACAGAGTGGCCTCATAAAGAAAGAAGTTGCTGGCCTACAGAATGCATTAAGAAATTTATGACAAGTAGATAGTAATATAAGCTCTTGCTAGAAATGACCGGAGTGCAAAATTAGACTAATAGTCGTGAATCTTGCCTTAGTCTTCATTTTGGGTTCATATCTGGAATCTTTTTTGCAGGTAGCGGGCTAGTGGAAATCATTGGGTTTAAATGTCTTGTTCCTTGGAGGACTTATAATTTGCATCTAGATATAGAGTTAGGGCACCTATTGTTAGTTTTTGTGGGGTTTATATACTTTTCCTACAGAGTTGGCACTATGCCCTTTTCTCTCGAGTGGAACATTCCGATGGTCCAAGCACTACAGGATTTTAGGAACTTCCTTTAAGAAATCAGAACCACTGTTTGACTTGCTACTCAGGTTTGATGCAGTCTTTCTGTCTGGTTGAACTCTCTCCATCAGATCAATTCTCAGGTATCGAGCTTATTTGACACCTTGCCCCAGTAACTTCCCTGGACTTGCTCAACATACTAATTTTTCTCAGTGATTCTTCCATATCTGTTCAGAGACTAAGAATCTCACTTATGTCATGGCTGATCTTTCTTTTACCCTGCTTATCATATCATCTTCCTCCCTCCAGTATCTGAGCCATGAGTTGACAAAGAGAGATGAACATAGTAGATATAGTTGACCTGTCAGCTTGAACCTGAAAACTTTCTCCTTCAGCATTTGACTGTTTAACAAAAACTGGACATGGCAAATTTTCAAAGGGAATTCTACCCCCGACTTTCAGCTTTTCCCTAAGAGCTTTCTGTGGAGACCTATTTAGTATCACGAAGCATATAAAGTGAAAAAACCCAAAAAGCTGCTTTCCAAAGGCTCAAAATCTCCCCTTAGAAGTGTGTTGGCAGAGGCTTTGTGAAAATGGAAGCCAGGCATCATGTTAAAAGCTGCAAAGAGGTTTGGGGAGGGAGGGGTAATGTGTAGGTATTGTGTCATGATGACCTTAAAGGTCTTTTCCAACCTAAATGATTTTACAGTCCTATGGCATTCTGTGTTTGTATGCAGTTATTACTTTTGGCAACTAATACAGCAAAACCCTTTATAAACTGGGGCCAGACCAATCAAGTGATCTAACTTTCATATAATTTAGATGAACTATTGAATTTAAAAAACAAGGCAGGAATATGACAATTTGGTAACATGAAATACCACTTTGTTTCTGTGCGGCTGTTAAAATTGCACTGTATTTAGAAATGAGGTAAGCAAATAACATTTTTTTGTATTCTGTTTTTTTCAAGGAGGGAGAATGTGGGCACCAAGGAGAAAAGTTAAAAGAGAAAAGAAATGTGACGTGGTTCATCCATCTGTTCAATGGCAGGATCATCTCTACGTGAGTAATTTCTTAAACATTTGCCTAATTTCTTCCTAAAGATGTCCAAGGAAAGAGGTGTTTGGACCTTCCTTGGCAATCTATTTCAGACATTTCACTCTTATAAATTTTTCTGAATATATAACTTAAGTCATTCTTCCTTCTGTAGGAACCAATTACTGGGGCCTCACAAATGCCAGGCAGAACAGAGAGGTAGCTTTGTGTGTCCTGCAGACATCCCTGCCTATAAAGTCTTGGATGACACTTGTAAAATCATCTTGAATTCTAATCCTGTCTTACTTGTGGTCTCTTCCAGCATCATATCTTCTGCAGATGTAATCAGTTCCTTCTCTATTCAGGCCTCCAGATCATGAGTTAAATCAGTACAAGGGTCTAGATTCAGGATAGATACCTACAAAACCTCTCTCAGTTTCTTTTTCCACTCTGGTCGTGAACCAGAGTGTGTAGTTGCTGAGTGTAGTTCTCTGCGGGTTTGCACCCAACCTGCACTAATTTCATCAGCACTCTAGCTAGCTACAAAGCTTATTACGAATTATACGAAGGAAATTATCTTGGTGTGCCATAATTTTTGTCTTAACAAGTCCATTCTGACTGCTGCTCATTTCCATTTTCTCTTCAAAAAATACTTTGTAGCAAACAAATCTACTCCTTTTTTTTTTTTTTTTTTTCCCAGGGATTGAAATTTTGGTGACGGGCATCTAAATTTTCATTAATCTTTCCATCACTTTTTAAAGACAGAGGTGATCTTTATGCTTTGCCTGTATACAGACCTATTTTTAAAATCTTTCTATATTGGAAAGAGGAATAGAAATATGTGAATTTTAGGACAGCTAACTAAATGCACAGGAGAAAAGCACTGGATTAGTTGAACAAGCCATTTGAAATAAAGTTTGCTGGAAAATCACTTAATATACTTATATATGGAAGAATGAAAAGAAGTGCTAATAGCACTTCTTGTCATGAGGTACCAGTGCTGAATATAGAAGTTATTGTTCTTGATGTTGGTAAACAAAACTTCATCTAGAAAAACAGGATTTAATTTTTCTCTTTAAGCATAATTTCCCTCTCCTTATCAGGAAAACTGAATCTCAGAAAACTGACCAGACCTGTTTAGTACCATGCAGTTTAGTTTGGCTGAGTTTTGAGATGAACCTCTGAAAAGCAGTCTTGTCTGCATTGAAAAGATATGCAGGATCCCCACAACCCAACATTTGACAAGAAGTATATGTTTGCCATAACAGCTAATCCTATTTTCCTCCTTGAGACATCGTAGTTTTCCATTTGTTCCCTTGTTTCCTGCACCATGTAGTCTTTCAGGTGGTACCATGTATTTGCACCACTGCTCCAGGAGAGCTGCAGGGAGTTGGTGCTGAGGAACTCCCCAGACTCAGTACTGTGAAAAGAGCTACAAAACTGCCCTGTTCTGAATCATTGGTTTCCAGGACTGAGGGCCCAGCTCCCCTCTGGAGAGAAGGGCACTTCGGGCCAGAGACGAATCTGACGTGGTCTGAGCCCTGAAGCTGGACAGCAATGGCTTGGCATAGCACCATCAGACCATCAGCAAAACAGCCAGGACACAGGTTATTTGTGATGGGAATCAAAGTAATGCTGTCTCAAATACATTCTCATGCAGACTTCCCATGTATTAGAATACGTAAGGATCTGTGTATCTATTGCACTGGGCAGTTCTGCCTATCTAGGCTGCATTGGACTGTTTTGTAGGAAAATCACCACTGGAACAAGGTGAACATATTTGCTTGTTTTCTCCAAATGGAGAACTTCAGCTGCCAAAGGACTGTTTAATACCCAGTGCTACAGGGAAGTATTTATTTTAGGGCTTCTGCTTATACTTGATTTCCCACAGAACAGTGGTGAATGCTCTAAAAATAATTGCACTCATCCGTAGTCAAGGTCTACTCTACCCAAATTTCCTAGTCAAGCAGACATCTAAGGTTGTTTTATAAGCAAATAAAACACAAATGATATCTTCATCCCGCACACAAATGTATTAAAGCCTTCTGGGAATTACACATTGTAATCTTTCTCTTATGCTTACTCCCCAGTGTGAGTTCTTACTGATTGACTAGAACATCCTTGTGCACAGACCTGCACACACTTTTGGGGTGTTTGTGTTATGCAGCCCGGTAAATCCTGTGAGTTTGAATTAAGTGGATTGAATGTCACTAAATACACAAAGTCAAACTTGGCACTTCTCTGTTCCTCTTAAAAACTAATTGACAGGAATCTGTATTACAGACTGGAGAGCTATTACTGTCTGTGGAGAGGAGGCACTGTTGTCAGACTGAAGTCTTAAAGATTCCAGTAAGTTTGTAATGTGAAGAGAATCTAGGATTGTTTCAGTCTCAAATGTCACATCTGTACTGATGTGAACCAGTGTACCTTCTCTGAAGCCAATGACTCTAGGCTGATTTACAATAGCTGAGAATTGCTGCCTGTATGTAATTAACCTGTAGTGTCTGGGGCTTTTTCTGCCTTATTTGGCATCCATTGAAAGCCAAAGTACATTAATGAGACTGTACGAATTTCTTGTAAAGGCAGGCATATCTTCTCAGAAGCTTCTGCCTTGCTGATGAGTGCATAGGAGTACTGTGTTGCTAGTCAATCTAAGATGATTCTAAGAGTCCTCTCCTTTTATACCTGACAGGGAAACATAGGACAGGAGATACAGCATGTTATGAATCTTTTTTTTATTTCTTGGGAATTAGAAGCAGGTCCACAGAAAAACGTAAGGTTTTGCATCTCTCAATGTGTCATGCTTGGGAGAGGATACCTAGAGCTGGTCCCTGTTTCATATTTTGCTATTTCATATTAACCAGTACATAGCATAAAATATAGGATCTAGTATCCAGTCTGCCTGTTTCCTCTTTCCCCAAAATGTGAATACTTGCATCACTGGATTACAAAATCATTAACATGCTTACTTCTTTTCCCCCATCTAATGCATCTTCTGGTCTTTTTGAGAAGTGGGAGAGGCAGAGGTGGACCATATAGCCCATAAGCTAGCAGGCTGGGCACCCTTCTTGCAGGAGGTGAGAGAAACGGGCTTGAGCCTCTGCAGAAACAGTGAACTGAATTTGTTTCCCACAGCCAGTCCTACAGAGATATATTAGGCACATCTCAACATACTTGGGTAAAGTCCCTCTAAGGAAATAGGCCCCACAGGAAGCATTCCCTAGCCTCTTATTGCTAATTATAGGTGTAATCCACTAAATGCAGCCATCTGGGAAGTGACACTATTTAAAGAAGTTTAAGACTCTCTAACTCTGCAAGGTACTGTGGAAAATCAGGTGCTATCCTGGTTTACATAGACTGTGCTCAAATATCCACAAACTTAATTGGCTGTTGGGTGGGACTTAGGTTTTAAAGATTCCTGGCATCCTTTTATGGTTGGATGGCTTGGAATCTTAATTGATAGCTTCTTCTCTTTTACTTTGCTCAACTACCTCAGATTTAAGTGCTGAGCTATCATATATTTTAGCGTTGTGAGCTGGGATTACTTTTTTCCTTCCTAAAATCCCTAGAACTTCAATGTGCTGTATTAGAAGAATACCGATGTTAACATAGAAAAAAACCCACACCTCTCCTTTGGAGATATCACATGCCATCCCAGTCAACCATGCTGAAGAAAAAGGCAGGATGGGGGGGCAAGGGAGGGAAAGAATGAAGGGAGGGAAAAGCATCTGTTAGATAGGAAGAGACAAAGACAGCAAAACAAAGGATGAGAAACCATGTGCTTGCTATCTACAAATAAACACACAATGGAAGGAGATTTATGTAGGTTAAAGGACAAAGATGATGCAAGAGCAAATAACTTATGAAGTAGCCACAGTTAAATAGAGGCTGCACATAAGCAAGCTGTCAAACCATCAGAGGAAAGACATTCTGAAGTGTCTATCAGACAAAGTGACCTGAGAGAAACCCAGATAATTTAAAAAATAATTGTATCAATTTATGAAAGTGACAAATGGCACCTGTCAGACTGAATTCAGTAACCCAAGATGTCTTGCTCAATCCTGTGTCCTCCACCTGCCTTTCAGTAAAAGGGTTATTTCTTACTAATTTTCTAGGAGCTTTATTTTCTCCTATGATGGAAACGGGTTACAAAATATGCATTCTGATTGTTGTTCAAGATACAAACTAAAATATGCAGGTTCAGCGTATGTTATTCACTCAGGAGTGCAGATTCATGCAGGATGATACTGTTTTAGCAACTGATTAGCCAGAGGAGAGGCTGTCTGAAACGATTTTTCAGTGTCCTCCATTACCTGTGCTCTTGAAATCACAAAGACCAATTCTAAATATTCAAAATTATAATCAGAACCCTTGCTGTACCTGCTAACATCATCATTTTGTCTTCAAGATAGTAAGATTTCAAAAATCAGAAGTAAAGGGTGTGATTTGCCACTTGGTTTTGGAGTTACAAGCTTCGCTTTTTATAGTTATGAGGATAACAGCTCACTGTGTTTTTTAAAATGAGAGCTGAGATCCTTGTACATAATTCTAGAAACTGGGACTTCACAAAAATAACAAATAACATGGGGGTGGGGGTGGGGAGGAAGCCTCTATCAGCATGCCACTTCTTTTTCCAGACAAAAACATAAAACAAACCAACCCCTCCAGAAAATACTCTGGTGACGGGTATTTTTACAACCCATCCTTCCTAGCAATTGGTATGGAGGAAAAAACAGCAACACAGAAGTGCAATGTGAAAGGAGCACTGGTTTGTTGTGGGAGCAGGGATCAGGAAGGGCATAAGGGCAAGAGGCTTTCATGTGCAATCTCCATTCCTGGAGGCACCCAGTCCTGACTTTGCCTGAGCAGGCAGAGGAGGAAGGACTATCCTTGGAGCTAAATAAAGGAAAATTTGGCCCCTGGAACAAGTGGCAGGAAGCAGAAAAGTGTTTTGGAATCACCTATGGCTTTAAATACTTGTTTTTAGTAAATCAGACCCAACCACCACCAATGCAGTCTGGAAACAAAGGCATTTCTACTTGAGAGCAGCCAGGCCACGCTGACACTCCCCAGCTACTTGCAGCACTAAAAGTAGCAGTGTTGGAAACTCACGAGTTCTGGACATCATGTTCCAGTTAACAAAAATCAGCCTGACACTCCTGACCATGTCCAAACAGCTGGGGAGCCTGAACACAAAGTTATGTGGTCAATTAGTCAAACATAACATTGCAAGGCTTCTCGACCTTTCAGAACTGGAATGAATTTGCCAAACAGGAAAGGGTAGGAATGAAGCAGAACAAGTAATTCAGAAACCCTCTGGGTCTAATCTTCCAATGCCTTGCACCTCCAGCCTCATTTCTGGTCTCCTAGCAGAGAAATTCATGAATGTCAGCAGATTTCCAGGGGTGAGAGCAGAATCCTGTGCAACCTGCTCTGCCACTTCTGCTTGTGTGAATTAGAAGAATGTGGTGTTTTATTCCCATTTTACACTGACAGAAATGTGTGTCCCTGTGTACCTCTGGCAAGTGTCTGTCCCGGTTGGGTTATTAACTGAATGTTCATTGCGTGTGACTGATGCACCCTCGGGTCCCTCTGCCCCATGATTTGGTTTCTGACTGTGCTATAGGCAAAGGCACGGGGAGGATGGGGCAAGAGTATGCCACGTCCCTCTCTTCCAATATCTAGTTGTTTTCAGATTCTTTTCTGGAGTTGGACACAGTACTCTTCAGTTATCTTTAGCTGATGTCATCTTCAAGTACTTTACATCTTTTGGCTGCCCAAAAGTATAAAAAAGTAATTTTGGCCCCCAAAACTGTATCAACATAATGATGTTTTCTTTGTGTTTCATTCTCTATCTCTTCACTAATAATTCCTAATACCTGATTTACTTTTGTAACTGTTAACCCCACACTGAGTTCATAAAATATGTATGGAGGAAAACTCATGGCTGGGTAGCACAGCTTTTACGCCAATGTTCTTTGAAGACACTTGGTCCCCCTTCAGGCTTTCCCCTCATGATAAATACTTGACTGAATTAAGGGAGAGATGCAAGGACTGAGGAAGCCACCTGAGAAAAGGGAGAAGCAGCAGTGCCTGTAAGAGGGGAGGCAGCTATGGCCGTGCAAGGTGGAGGGCAGCGCCTGGCTTCCCTTACAGCTGCCTTCCATCTCCCTTCAGCAGATTCCTGAGGAAACTTGGGCAGCAAAACGCAGAGGGTGAGGTACATGAATGGCATCACCCCAGCCCCTTCCTCTGGTGGTTGCTGAGAGCAGGATGGCGTTTCCCAGCACCTGCTGAAAGGTGCTGCCTTTACACCTTACTCTCTGCCTGGCCCCGGCACCCCATCCCGTGCAGTGCTTCCCTGAAGCTGCCAGCAGATCTGCCCCTCAGGAACAGACACAGTCAGTGAAACTGACACCAGTGAGACAGCAGCTGCCTGCAGTTTTTTGTTTTGTTTTGTTTTGTTTTCTTTTGTTTTCTTTTGTTTTGTTTTGTTTTGTTTTTTTCCTTACCGTGATTTGCATGCTCTTCCTTGATAGCTGTTACCTTCATCTCTGGAAACAGCAGTTGCAGTTTGTTTTCCTGTTATACTTTGGGAGTAGTTACAGCGAGGTCTCTGGGGTTGCCTGACCTGTTTCCAGTGCCCCATTCCTCCTTTGCTCCCCTCACCCTCTCCCACACCCCCTTGGCAGCCCCGCTGCTGGGACCTGTGTACACCCCTGAGGTACTCACAGAGAAAAGATAAGAAGGAAAAAAGAACAAGTAGCTCATCAGTAAATGGAGCTGCATCCCCAGTCATCTGACAGTCATGCAACTGCCTTCCCTGGCTTTGGACCAAGCTGCAAATTCTCTTTGCCAGTCTGCCCCTGGGGCAAGGCTGCACAGGAGCCAGCAAGGGCACCCCCGGCACTCAAACTAGTGGGTACACTAATCCCCCATGCCAGATCAGAGCAGTGACTCAGTAGAAAGGGTGCTGTTTGGCGGGTGGTATGAATGTCATCATGATCAGGCAGGGCGTTTCCTAGGGGAACCCTCCTCCCTCACATTGTCAGTGTGTCAGCCCTTCTCTGAATTCCCCAAATTTAGGAAACTTGGCTATGTCATTTGTGGTAGCGGGAGATTACATTTCCACTTTCCCAGGGAAAAATGAAAAATAAAGTTAAAAAGATGTAAAAAAAAAAAAATCGTGCAACACCTGGAGATGGGTTTATATTAAAAAAGCAGGCCTAGTCCCTAATCTGGGAAGATTTGAACCGGGTGCTCAGACTGGCCTTTATCTTAAATGAACGCAATGAACATTAGATCAAAACTCAGTGAAGACTTGAATCTAAATGCAGATGTGAACTCTGTGTCTTGAATTTTTCTCTGCAGGAAATCAGTTTTATTTAAGTAATACAGAAGTCTTCTGCCTGGGCATTCAGTGAAAGTGACAGTAGCAGGATACCCTGGGTATAGTCCTTTTTTAGTTGCCTGGAAATAATATGACTGCTGACGAATCCATTAAAGGACTAGCTTCCCCTTAAGCCTGTTAATGCTCGATGGCATGGGTCCTTCTGTGTATTTACTGACCAAATCTTTGCTGTGAAAGCTCATCATTGGCACTGCATCTTTTGGACTGAGGAGAGCTGCTTACAGGTGGAGCACCCAACACTGTGGTCAGTGGTGTGACTGGAGAACATCCAGCCTTTCTGGAGCTGCTGCCATTCACACGCTGCACTGACACTGTGCTGATCCTAATATTTTGCTGCCCGAGGCAACCACCTGTTACACTTTTTTGTTGCAAAGCCAATCTGCCATGGAAACACTTCCAGCCCATCAGGAACTGCTGTACTGTTACATCATTACAGAGATGCTAAAATGTGGATTGCAGATGTCTGTGTTGGGACCTGAGGCCTGAAGTACTGTATTGCTTTGGGACTAGACTGCTTCGCTCTTGTTCATGCCAGCAGGGTCTGGTGTAAATTTCTCTGTATCACCTGTAACTCTGTTTACGCCACGGCAGGCAGAATTGTGCACCCAAACTCTGACGTTAGTAATTATTGATGTCTTTCACGAAACACAGTACTAAATGTTGCACAAGACAGCAGAATGAGCCCCCCGATGCCACCAGCAGCTGCCCAGAAGCCCAGGGTGAGCGCGCTGCATGAAGGGCTGTCCTCAGGACGGGCAGGAATAGGGAGCGATGTGTACGAGCTGGCACTGCGAGGCGGGCAGTGTCACAGCGCCATTGTTTCATAGAGTCTTGCTCACGAGCAGCAGCGGAAGGATGACAAGGGTTTGTCCCACTGCTTCTGCACACACACAGCTTGTGTGGCCCTTAAAGCCGTCGTGTCTGACCTCAGTGACTCAACACGAGGGACAGAAAGGAAATACCACAGTGCCCCGCGATTGTTTCCAGGAGAGAAGGTTCCTGGTGGAGAGCCAGGCGCTAATACCCTGCCTCACACGGCAGTCGGTGGAGTGGTGTGGGGGCCAGGTGCTGATCGTTGTACGTGTGTCAGAAGCTGGCCTGTCCTCCTGCAAACCGAAGTAGGCTGTACGTCTCTGTGAGCTGAGGTCTGCTATTCCACTTGTGTACAGGATATACAGTACATCTGGAATAATTAATTTCTCAGCCTATTGTTACTTTCTTGTGAATCAGACGTTTGCTGCTTCTGAAGCCTGTTGACTGTATTCAATATCTCTTCCTGTTTAACTTAGTTATTCCGGCCTCCTACTTTTTTTTTTTTTAGGGCCTGCCTTTTCATTTTCCCCTTGAACTAGAGAATTTTCCTGAAGTATGAATGAGTCACAGATACCGTATTTCCTCTTCTCTGAAGCACATTTACATTTTTGAGGAATTACAGCTGACAGCGATCAGCCATACATTCCAAAATATCCTTTCAGGGAGGAGAAAGGAGGAACAGTGATGCTGAAATCAGCCTGAAAGGTAAATGACTGAAAGAGGGAGAGAGAGAGAAGTAAGACACAGAGAATCTTAGAAGAGCAGCCGGATGCAGGCACTCACTGTGCAGCATTTGATGGCGGTGCCCCAACTGATAATGCTCCTATAATCAAAGACACTATGTCATACCTGTCAACAGCCATTCAAGCATATCACAGGCAGCTCTAAATATAAATATCAGAAGCAAAAGGGATAAATATCCAGAAAGTCAATTCATTTCTCCTGGTCCTAGCCCAGCATTTTCTGAAGTGAGGGAAAGTTGCTTTATCATGCAAAAGATGCTGCCAACCCTGCATTACCCCATCAAAGCCATTGTACTAGTTTCAGCTGGGATAGAGTTGATTTTATTCATCATAGCGGGTATGGTGCTATGTTTTGGATTTGTCATGAAAACAGTGTTGATAACACAAGGATGTTTTTGTTACTGCTGAGCAGTGCTCACACAGCAACAAGGCCTTTTCTGCTTCTCACACTGCCCTGCCAGCGAGGAGTCCGGGGGTGCACTAGGAGCTGGGAGGGGGCACAGCGGGGACAGCTGACCCCAGGGACATCTCATGGCACCATATTGTGCCGTGCTCAGAAACAAAACCTAGGGAGAAAAGTTTGCCAGGGATGCTGTTACTCGGGAACCGGCTGGGCACCAGTCAGTAGATGGTGAGCAGTTGTGGCTTTGGTTTTTATTTCTTCACGCGTTTTTTCTTGGTTTTGTTTTTATTTGTTTCCCTTTTTTACCTATGAAACTGTCTTTATCTCAACCCATGAATTTTTTCTAACCTTGCTCTTACAATTCCCCTCCCCATCCTCCTGGAGCCAGGAGGATATGAGTGAGTAGCTGTGTGGTGCTCAGCTGCCTGCTGGGGATAACCCACAGCAGCCACACAGCCCCAGAGGTGTTCCATGTTGGGGTTCTCACCTGAAGGATTGCAGTAATGTATTTTTAAAGCCTTTCATTTTTACTTCAGAGGGCAAATGAAAATGGAGGTTCCCAGCTTGTCTTTTGTCCCAAGCTGTTTCCTAAAGCAGGACCTGTGGTTTTGTTTTTCATGTTTCCATGGGATTTTCTGTTGAAGTTTTTTTCTTGACATAAAGCTGTAGCAATAAAGAAATCTGCTACTGAGGTTATTAAGGGCTAAAGTTTACAGGGCTACCATAGCCTCTGTCTTTTCATCCCAAATAATAAGGCTGCATGCAGTTCAATAATGGAAGTTGTATCTATGAGTATCAGAGTGAAATTCAGACTTCTCATATCCAGGCTAATTTCAACTGTCTCTTTTCATATCTGAGAGTACCTTACATAAAAGCTCATCAAGAGCTCATCTGTAGTAGGGAGTATTTGTGTAACAAACAGTGATGGCACACTGCAGTCGGCTGGAGCCCCAGAAAGGGTCATCATGACCTTCAGTCATGACTAGAAGGAGATAATGTTACAATCTCACTGCACTGAACAAGTTATTCCAGCAAATCTTTTGTAACTTCAGCACAAAGTAGACTCCATAACTGCTCTTTTGAAGAAGCACAGGTAGGAAGGGGTTTTGCATCTGCCTCTGTGAGATTTCACTGCACAGTTTAAGGGTGCAGCTGGGAAGATGCAATGTGTATAACCATCCTGCTTCCTGGCTATCTCCTCATTCCCGCTGTCCTGCCTTGTCTCACTTGACAGTAACCAAAATGTTATCAATTGTTCTTGCTAATTCCAGGCAGTGCACGGGACTTACAGGTCAGGAGAGTGCCAGCACTCAGATGCTGCATTGTGGGAGGCTGGTCCTCTGGAGGTGGTCTTGATGAGATACAATCTGGGGTAGGAAGGACAGGATAGCAGAAAAGAGTGAGGTACTCATTATCCAAAAAAAAAAATATCTCTGTGTACTTGCTTATTTGTCTGAAGATCTGATGATAAATCTCAGAATGTTGAGAAAAACAGTGATGGAGTGGGAAATTGACTATTGTTTTTTCTTTGTATAGTTAGAGACTTATGTCCCAAATCTGTGTTGGGTGAGACATTTCACTCCAGTAAATTATCTGTCCCTTACTTCCTCAAGGACTATCCTCACCTTCTTGCAGTTCTGGGGAAAGCATGACCCTTTCTTCTCTCCACCTGTCTCAAAGACATTCCCATGATGAAAGTCATTAAGGCAATTCTAGGTGGATGGCCTTCCAGCCCTCCACTTATGTGTGAGGATCAAGCTGGTTTAATATGATCACTGCAAAATGGGTAGAATTACCTGAGCACTGTTCAAATGGGGTCTAGCTACCTGTGGACATAAGTGGTCCCCAATCAGACTCAATGAATCTGGTAGCACTCTGCTAACAGCAGATGGTAGGATATGTGAAGAGAGGACAAAGGAATTAATAGATAAGAGATTGAGGCTTCCATACTACTTGCACCAGGAAAAGTATTGCCTGTGAAGTTCCCATGGCCATTTTCTCCAGTGTCATTGGTTACTGTGGAGAAAAATCACAGGTGCTTTGAACACAGCCCTACCTGCTGTGGTTAGTATCTGGAAATGGGTTACATTAGTAAATGACCAGTGATAGCTTCACTGCTGTTGAAATCATTCCCTGACAGTATTTGTAATTTTGCTTAGTTTGCAAAAAGGGATATTATTTACACAGTTATCCAGATTATCCCCATGACTTTAACATGGGTGAGTATGTCAGCCATGTCAAAGCTAATGAAAGATACTGGATCCACAGCCCTAGACACTGAAGAGGTAGAGCTCCAGCAAGACATGTCTTTCCTGATGGTTCCTTGATGAAAATATTGGGAGGGAGGGAAGGGGAGGATATTGTCTGACCCTGTGAATCCCTGCTACTGGGGAAGGCCCTCTGCACTGTGGGCCATCAGTGCTGTTCAGAAGAGTGCTCAAATTCAGAGCTGACTGAGGAACAAAGTAGCTTCTTCTGCTGGGTTTGCCATTTCTTGGACTTGGCTGAGAGCAATGTGTTGTTTTTTACATAATTCACTTCCCAATAGCTTGCCCATACTTAGTTTTGCAGAAAATCTAAAGATTAACATAACAGCATTGACTGTGGTACAGGCCTTTAAGATCAACTCAATGCTTTCAAACTTCAAACAACCAAACATTTGGGTGCCTCACTAAGCATGGATTAGCCAACTCCAACTGTCTCCCTGGACTGTGTATTCTGACAGCTCTTCTTCAATGAAAGTATGAGGAGTCTAACTACTGGAGCTCACTGACCCTACTAATTCACTATACACCCCTGCCTTTTCCTTTCTTCAAAAGATATCGATGACCATTTATGGGTCCCGGTGACAGTGCTGTTTTTTTTTCCCCAGCATTTGGAAACCTACAGTAGAATCCATAACCTCTATTCTAGAGCCAGCAATAGTGAAAGCACATCTGAGTACCAGCTATCAGCCTTTCAACCATCTCTGCCCATACTCTTGCTTAAAGTGGCTTTTGATAGTACAGTAGCAGCCAATGTCTTATCTATGCTACATTTCCTTCTTGACAATGCTGGAGACAAAATATTGGGAAGTTTGAAGAAGACAAATCCAAAGTAGACTAGGGCAATCAGTTTTTCTTCTGGAATTTAAACCAAGAGGACCTATTACTGTCAATTACAGTTGCCATGCCAGAGTAACCTGATATAATTCACTGTGACTGCAGATAGTGCAAACTGTGTGAGAGAGGAAAGAGGCCTAGGACTCTCCAGTTCTCAAAGTCTTTGCCATAACTACTTGTCCATTGACTTTCTTGTCTCACTTGCCTTAGTGCTATGAATACCAATAAAGTACTGGGATATGAAGGAGAGGACTCTGCTTGTCTGAGATGAGAGAATTGGAGCCAGAGCAGAGGCTCATACAATGTCATACAGCAAGACTCAACATAGAGATGCTCACGTCAGCATGACATAGGAATGCCTCCACATAGGTGCTTGACAGGGTTTCCTTAAAGGTACCGAAGAGGCCAAGATAAAAGCAGGTTTCAATGTACCCCATTTCATTGCTGTTCTCAATCTCCTTCATGTTGATGTCTCTGTGACCTGTACCTCTAGTTTCTGCTGCCTTAGTTCCTTGGAGAACATTGTACCTTCTCCAAGAGGACACACCAGGAGGCTTGGCAGCCAGGATAAGCTTTTTTGCCTGAGGTTGTTTTGGATGACATCCTGTCAAGGGACAGCATACACCATTGTGTCTCCTCTGGCCTTGTAAAAACTGCCACCATGATAACAGGTTTTCCTGATTCTGCTGGTACTTCTTGGACCACTGATTGTATTGAGGTGTCAACTTGCAACCCAGTCAGTTCTTGCTTTCACACTAACATTTACCTGTGGTGCAGTGATGTTCTGCAATTGTTGGCCAGATGTCTAATAGGATTCTTTATGAAGTAGCCTCAAGGGATGTCCATTTGGCTCCTTTCGTTAGGCCTGCTGTTTCTCACACTCACTCGTGTGTGTCTGCATGTATATACAATCCTGAATGAGTTCCTGGTGATAATACACATTGAAGGTATACATGGATGCTAGAGGACAGTCTCCAAACAAGACCTCAAATTTTTTGAACAAATTTTGAAATGGTAAATTTTTCTTCTTTTCTGCTTTGGAATACATTCAAAGATTTGAAAAGATAAGGTTTTCTATTCAGGCTGTCTCTCAAGAAATGGCTAGAGACCACCTTAGAGCTTTGAGACCTTCTGTTACAAGCTTCAACAAAATCAATATATCTTGGTGAAACATTTTGGCTTTGACTTAATCAGCATTTTGATGGAATGGCTGAAAACTGAAAATGTTATTAGTTGTGCACATGAATAAAGGTATCTTTATCTTTAAGACACTTGTTTACTTTGTGTCTTTGTTATCAGCCTAAAGATCACAAAGATGGTCAAATGGTTTAACACTCCAGATTGAAAGACTTTTTGAACTTCCTGCTCTGCACAGAATGTATTATTCGTTTTCAAGTAGAAAAATTAAAGCAGTGATTAACAAATGTACGTCTGAAATTGGGTGATCTCCCTACAGACTGCAGAGGTTGCTTTACACAGGAAATGTTGTTTCCAGTAATTGAATATGGTGATATAATTTATAGCTGCTCAGCCACAAGTTTGCACAAATCAGACATAACGCTCCTGATTAATTAGATTTTCTGTTTATCACAACACCACAATCTTCAGGCCAAAGGTGATAGTTGTCCTTTTATTTACAGACTTCCAGGAGGCAAAAGGCTTCTGAGAACTGGAATTGCTTGGCTTCTCACATTACTGCCAGTCAGATGGGCTGCCCTTCACCCTGCAACATTTGTCATGCTTTGCCCAGAATCTTATGTCTCATTGCTGAATTAGCTGTCCTGTGAACCCGAGACACGTGCAGCGTATGCAGGTATACACACATGAGCATGTGCCCACATGTGAGCATGTGCCTGCACACACGTGACAATCATTTGGTGCTGTTCTCTGTTTGAAAGAGATAAAGATAATGTTTGAGGATTTTTAAATGTGAATTAGAAAAGTAGCTCCTAGATTATGAGTGGGACTTTTTGTAGGTGAATCCAGGATTGGTTTGTGGTTTGGTGTTTGGGGTTTTTTTAATTTTTTTTTCCCCAGAATTTAATGTCCTCTGGTAATATAATCCCCATGCAAAATTATATTGCTTGTTCTAAAGCAGGTCTGGTTAACTCCAGTGAAACACTGACATGACAGTCTATTATTGTTACTTTCTATGTTTGAAAGCACTAGCATTGTGCTTATCATTGACTGAAATACAGGAGATAATGGGCAGCCTGTTGACTGTCTCTGAGCTCACTGCTCAGACAGAGTTTGGGATGGGAGAAGGTGACCTGCTCAGCTCCTCACATAACATTGCAGCAGTCTTTGATGATGAGCACTGCAGTTCCATGTACCAAGTCATAGGTACAGATGTCCAGGCCATCCCTGGATTTGTCAAGTCCCTTGGGATTTCACTAGTTGCTGCTGAGTTCAGGCCAGTCCAGCAGCCACCAAAGTAAAAAAAACTATGTCTCTTTGGATGGGTCCACTGTTCTGACAAAACACAGGGGATTAGTGTCACAACTGGAGAAACCTGCTATGACTTCCTAGGACTTCTGAGTAATAAGTATGGAACTGTTTTTGATGAAGTGTTTAGCCATGTAGTGAGTCAAGCAGAATACACCTTCCTCTCACTACACAAGAGGTGAAAAAACAAACACAAGCTTTTAGAATTGCCACGTCCCACTCAGGCAAGGGAGACAAGTGACTTAGATTCGTAAATCCTCAACAGAGTGGACAACGGTGAGACAAGTCTCAAAGTCCCGACACTTATTAATTTCCCACAATATACTAATTGGATACACAATGATTGGCTAAGTATATGATGAATTATGGCAAGTGATATAGTATGTCTTGCATTACTTGATGGTAATAAGGGAAAAGGAGAAAAAGAAAAGATAAATAGAGAGAGAATAGAGAAATAGAGATCACTGGTCCAGGTTCCTGCGTTGGTCCCATTTGAGTTTGTCAGAGTTGCATGTGTCTTCTTCACATCTTCTTTTTTCTTTCTATATTTCTTTCTCTTTGCCCCTGCCTTAACTTATACACACTTTCCTTGGGTCCCTCCCATAGGTTGACCCACATACCTATGTACCACATGTATGGGGAGGAGTAAAGTGCTTCATGGGATGATGCAACTAGCATGATCTTGTTAATCTTCATTAGCATATGCAGGGGTGTCAACCTTAATATGCATTTCATGGATAATGAAGCAAAGGTCATTCACCAGAGAAATGGCCCTTGAAACTTTACAAGATGCACTAGAGCAGAATTGTCCTGTCTCCACAGGGCCCCCTCCTCTGGCTGCATCCTGTGCTATCCAGGCAATCTTATCAGCTTCAGCCTCCATGCTAATCACCCAGTGACTACAGTTTCCTTACTTGTGAGTTTTTGAGACATTCTTCAGCTCAGAGGGACTCTGCTCCCCTCCCCATCCCTTATCTCTTTCTCAGGCTGTTTTTCTCAGTCCATGTTTCTCTCAGGTTGTTTTCCTCAGTCCCTGTTTCAGAGAGTTACAAGTCATCTCTCACAAGGATTAATGCCTGTGCTGTGACTGGGACAGGCTAAGGACAAGAAGGGAAGCATTTGCCTCCAGAGAGCAGAGCCTCAGTTCTCTTAGAAGAAACTCCAGGAAAAGTTGCATGTAGACAAAGGACTGAATTGTTTAAAGGGTATGAGATAGCCTCAGTGAACACCAAAGAAGACTGAGAATTGCATAAAGGTATGCTTATTTTTTAATAACTGTGAGAGCCACCTCTGATCTCAGGAGGGCCACAAGCAAGCTGAGCACAGGTCTCTTCTCCAGGACGTACATCCAGCTAAAGAAGGATGCCAGAAGTGAAGGACAATACTGTTACAGCAGCCTCCACTTGCTCTCACAGGAAGATCAGCATGCAACAGAAGCATGTTGAATGTTCAGCAAGGGATTTCTACAGGGGTGGTCACAGCTCCACTGGGAAGCACGATGTGGGAGTGATGAGTGTGCATTAGGCACAGCGCTCCGGTAATGCAGAGGGGTAGCTGAGTTAAGGAGTAATATTTCTATCAACACTTGAACATCACTGGGTACAGGGTGTGTAGCCAGGCAGGCTTCTCTTTAACTAGCACATATCTTGGCTTGTGAGCCAAAAGGTTGTGGCAGAAAGGGAAAAATTTGAAGATGCCTTTTGTTGTAATATCTATCTCGGAGTTTTAATGTATTTGTCTCTGTACAATCTGAGCACACAATTTCCAACCATGGCCCCATAAATTCTTGTCTGTCACAAAGTGTGGTTGTGTTTTACAAGTAACCTTCCTCTGGCTGGCTGAAATACGAGCCTACAGGATTTAGACCAATCATACTGTACAAGTTGTAGTGTTTTCCTCAGACTCCTGGGTATCGGTTAGCTGCAAAGCTGCCAAAGGACATTCCACAGTCAGAGGAAATTGAGTGTAGGTGGGCAGCCCAGAGCTTAAGTGCATATTTTATAAACTCTCAGTTGTTATACTTATAGGGGTGAGTCACACAATAACCATCATACTATCAAATTCACTGTTGGGTGTGTTGGGGTTTTTTGGGTTGTTTTTTTGTTTTTTTTTTTAATATCTCAAATGTCATGTAAAAGTTGACAATATTTTCCAGAAGTTTAATTTCTGAAAGTGGGAGAAAATGAAGAAAAGCTAGCTAGCTAACACATTTACACATGTGCAAATACTACTTTAGTTGTGCACTGTCGGTTTTTTTTAAGTGGCAAAAATATTTTAAAATATTCTTGTATTATCTAAGGCTGAGGGACTGGCAGAAAAAAGGGTCTTAGACATCTCTATTGTCTGATGTCAACCAGCTATCTTTCACTATTAGACAGGCCTTCACTGCTGGAGAACAAGTGGCTTTCTAACTGGCCAGCATCACCAGATGAGTAAGTAGGCAGTCAGTCACAAGAAACATATATAAAATATTTATATACTGTGCATATAAAAAATATTTTGCCCCCAAGGATTAACCCAGTCTGCTGTAACATAGAAATTGCTGGGGCTTTGTTATGACTAAATCAATTTTTTAAAAGAGAGTCTTTTCCAAGAGACCTTCTAGGTTAGTATCTCATACAACCAACATTGTTTATGAGAAACTCCAAGTGACTGACTTGTGATGACTGCCCCCAGTCTGCATGCTGCTCTACACAACCAGTTGTGGGGTCTGATGGCACTACAAGCGAGTGGGCCTGGGAAGAGCTCCTCAGAGATTGGGAAGGAGCTGTGTGGGCCTTGAGCACTCCCCTCTGCCCAATACTCATGCCAGCCCTTTTCCAGTGCCTGCTATCCATGTTGCACACAAGAAAGCCCCATCCCCTACAGTGAACAGTCCCCAGGAGGGTCTTCTGCCAAGGAATCCTCAGGGTTTCTGTTTCCCCTGGGTTTGTCTCCTGTGGTATTTCAGGCAGGGGAAGGGTGGAGCGATGCCTTCCAGTCCTTTTCCTCTCTTGTGATGGAACAATTTTAATTTGGCCTCTGAGGCCACCAAGGTCTTGCCCAGCCCACTGCAGGTTGATTCCTCATGAGTCATGGGCCAGCACCAGCTGACACATCTCCTCCAGCTGGCAGGAAACAGCTTGTAGTCAGAGAGGCAGAAATAGGATAAAAGGAGTATCAGCAGTGATAGTCCTCTCTTTTCACTTGGTTACTTCTTGGATTAACCTGTTTTAAAATCCATTAATATCCTGACAGCATAAATGAGAAGCCTGTTTCATTTAGATGATGGTAGGAATTTGTTGTTCACTTTGAAGCCATTCTTCCTGCCCTCAGCCTTGTCCTTCAAAGACATTCTGGAAAAGGCAAACCTCTTTACTCACACTGCACAGTCTCCATGTAATCCTGCTTCTTTTTTTCTAAACTACACCTCAAGAGAGCAGAAAAGCTATAAAAATGCTACCTAGCCATGAAACAAACCTCAGCCACGCACCATTCTCCATTCATAGAATTACTGGCCCAGAGGTGACTTGGTAATTTCATTGTTGGAACCAAGTGTCTTGCAGGCAACGCTTTTGCTGAGGAGTGGGGAGCTGATGGCTTTTTTTGCTGAAGATAGAAATAATTTCTGATAAGTGTAGTGCGGTAATTGTTAAGAAGAAGACAATCACTGTCTTTGTATTGTGCACATAAGCAGCACAGCAGGCCTTGACTACACACTGAGAGCTACCAATATTGGCTTGGCAACCCCAAATCCATATCTGGGTACTTCCTAAGCCTGTCTTCCTTTCATTTCCCTCTAGTGCTCAGGGACCATATCAGCAGGCAGGAACAAGTTTCAGAAGAAAATACCCTTTATTTTTTGTGACTCAATATCCCTGCTTCCTAGGGAAGGCGAGGAGCATGCCAGGTGGTGTACTGTACAGGTGCCTTCTGGATGACAGCTTAGGTTTCTGGGGCCTCCCAGTCCTGTGCAGTCACAGAGCATTTCCTGACATTGTTCATGGGAACAGCTATTTGTTTCATCATTTTTTCACCAAAACCACCTTTTCCCACTGCTACTGCAACCTATATTATTCTTGCGGAGGCTGCATTTCAGTGGTTCAGTGACCCATGTATAAACTAGCCTTTGTACCAAAACGTTTAAATTACAGTTTTGCAATTTGAAATGAGCAGTGCTGCAAAAATGCTAAACATTATCGGTTGCTGGTTTTATTTCCTTCCTTTGGAACAGGGATGAATGAAACATTCATTGTTGTGATAAATAAGACTATATTACTTATTCCTTGTACTGCTAACTAATCTGAATCTCAGATGAGTGTTTTTCCCCTGCAGGACAGATATTGCTATCTTTCTGGCTAATTTGCTGCTTGAGTATTGCATTTTATTTGTTCAATCTTATGTGCCATTCTCCTTTGTTTGCCCTGCCACGCCCAGCACAACGTCTTGTCTTACGTGCTGAATCCAGTCAGTGATTTAAGTCATTCCCTTTTGGGTTTGCCTGCCCCACAGTGCCTAGCAAAGCTGAATCAGCTAGGACTCTGTCCATACTACTAAAGCTAATAAAATCTTTTTCATTGACATTAATAGGCATTCAATCTTATTTCGATATGCTGCTGCACATCCTGAATTCCTGCTGAGTTTTAGCAGGACCAAGTGGCAAAAAGCCATTCCAGTGCAGGCCAGTTGTGTGCTCCTAGCTCCCACTGACATGCACTGGAGTGAGACACATGGTAGCTTTTGAAGGTCTTGACCTTAGATTTGTAATGCATTCTAGGAGTTTGGTATGAAAGGTACTGTAGATGCATAGCTCAGTGCTGTAAAAGTAGGAAGATAAATATAGTTGTGGTATTTAGCTGGATCAGTGTCTTCTGTTGTCCAATACAGTGTATCCAAGAGTGACCAAAACAAACCACTTCAAAGAAAGGTACAAAAATCCTTCCATCCCACATTAGGTAGTTATGGGATAATTACTGCTAGTGCTTCTTCCAACCCACCATGTTTTGTAGCTCACTACTGCACTGAAGTTTACAGATGTACATATCTTCTAAAACTCTCACATCGCTTTTGAGAATTAATATTTCTGGTGCTGGATGTTCTTTTTTTCTGTGTCAGTGACTGATCCTTTTGTCTCTTAGATGTTTGTGGGGCCATTAAGTTGTGCCACTGAAACGTATCTCACTAAAAATACACTTGCTGCTGGCGCAAAGCACAAATGTCTTCTTCTGATCTCAAAGTGATCACTACTGGCACAGCCCAAAAAGCAAAGTGAGGGTTGTTGAATACCGAGCAGAGAAGTTTTTACGGAACCATCATTCCATTTCTGTAAAAGTAGTAAAGCGAACAGATATTATTAAGAATTTTGAAAGACCTCTTGTCTGTGTCCTTTTAAATAAATGCAATTTAGTTTGTTTTCACCCCTCATATAATAATCATGGGATAATTCTGCTGTGCTTGCTAAGTATGTTCACTCTTCACCAGATGAAGTTTGCCTATCAGTGCAGCTTGCTCTAGATATTATTCAGTGCAGATGAATCCCAGGTTTTGCTCATTTTGTGGCACACTGCTCATTAGGCAAGGTGAATGATGTTGTCTCTGTGTAGCAGAACAGGGTGTCACTGCTGTCTCATTTTCAGTTCGTATCTCATTACAGACATCCAGTTTCTGTGGTCACTGAGTTTCCCCTTGTTGCTTGTTAGCTTTCCTCTTAGTGTTATCTCCTCATCTTTCAAGGATGCAATAGTCACCTCTTCAGGGCAAAGGATATCAGTAGGTAGATTGTTTTGCTGAGGGAAAAAAAGCACACACATAGTTTAGCATTTAATGAACAGACTCTGAAGAGATGCATTTAAATCTGCACTTAGGGCTGAAGGTCTATGGAGAAAGAAAGATAAAATATTGTCATCGGTGACAAAAGAAGTTATATGAAATAAGGTCTGGAGGATACTATGCTGTAAGCATAGACCAAAATGTTTATATATTCTTGTAGGAAAGATCCAGTTTATGAAATACTAGAAGACCTTTTGCAGAGCTAGTGTTGAGTGCAGGTGCGATAGAGAACTGAGACAAGATATGGCTGTTTCCTCCTCATGTAATGGACATGTGAGGCTGTGCCAGGTGGGGGAGATATATCCCACAGAATAATGGGGTGAAAGAGGCACTGCAGCTACAGCCTCCTTACACCCACACACCGAGCAGCTGATGTGTAGGATTTGAACTTGTTATTTTTCCTTCTCACTGTGATATCTCAGCCTCCCTGCCAATGGCCTCGTGCCACTTCCCTGTTAATAAATGTCCATGGTTCCTTCCCATGCCATCCCCTACCTGCACCCAGCTCTTTAACCCCCTGAAAAACCCATTTCTGGAAGACACACTGCCTATCCTCAAGTTGCATGTTCCTTCTGGCACGACAAGACTCTTTCCTAGATCAAAATTTCTGAGTTTCCTTCTGCATTGAGGCTGTCATAGCCAACACTTCTGTAAGGAGGCAGTCTGGGCAGTAGTGATGCAATTTAGTTTTTTTTATGTGGGAAGGTCAAAAACACCAATGCTGTTGCTTTCCTTTCTAAATGCTGTTGCTTTCCTTTCTAAATGCTGTTGCTTTTCTTTCTTACGCACTCTGGAAAGCAGGTTCTGCTAAGAGGTCTCAAGTGGGTCATCTACAAAGTGATGTACTCTAAATCATCAGGCACATTCTTTGCCCCTTGCTAAACAAACTGACTTCACTGCTTCCCTTCACTCTTCATTTGCTCTCTCACCTGCTTTTGTAGAGTCCTATTCTCCCTCCCTATGTCTTTTCTTGGTCATGCCATCTAGCGTACCATCCTCCCTCCCCTGAGCATTATTTTCTCCTGACAGCTTGTCTACATTTTGACTCCCTTGGCCTGGGTGACTTCGTTCTTATCTCACTGCTTTGCCTAAAAATATTTCTCTTTTTCCTCTAGATGTTCCCTTCTTGGTCGTGACTGGTAGTATACCAACTCTGGTTCCTGCAGGAGTCTTTGTTTCTTCTCTTTATCCCACAGCAGTAACAGTTTTTGCAATTCTGCAAAGTGAAAGTTTTAAATAACTGTAGATATTCCAGGGATAAGAGACTGTGACCCTAAGCTCTTATTTACAATATTGCCCTGTAGGAGGAATCTCTCTTGAACATTCAAAGTTTAACTCTAATATGGGCCCAAATCAACTGTACAGGTGGCACATTTGTGCAGGTTGAGTGATGGTCAACTCCTGAGCTGACCAGGGTGTTGTGCCTAAGTCCATCCCCATCATGAGCTGATCCAGATCTGCTGATTCAGAAGTGTGTAACCACGGGGATACATCAAAATCAGGATCCTATTCTGAATTTTGGAGGCTAGGTGTATCTCTTCTCAAATAGCTGGAAACAAGGAAAATTTCAGGTGATCCAGCTTTGCACTGCACTCTCACTCTTCTCCACTCTTTCTGCATTGTGGAGAAACCAGTTACCCTTCTGGACTCAGGAATAAGGATCAAGTAATGTGATAACCTAACAGGAAGGAAGAGAGAGTAGGCTGTATTCTCCAGTTCTTGCCATCTTTCAGGTGGCTTTTTATAGCCCCGTGTAACTCAGGCTAGAGCATCCTTGAACTAGCAAATGGCTGCCCCTGCAGAGGCAACAGCCATGAAAAGGCAGAGTCTTTTTATATAACAGGGACCCAGGGAGTAGATGGACACATATTTTCACCAATGTGCAGTGATGCTGTTTAGATATCAGTGAACACTTTGAAGAGTATCATCATCGTGGCTCTGCACATCCGTCCTGTTTTTAGTCAAGAGGAGTTAGGGCAAGCTGTCATTGCCAACAGTAATGCTACATTCATGTTGCAAAACAACTGTGGTGGAGATGAGTGAGGAAATCTGTTCAAAATGCCTTTTCTGCTGGGCAGGGAGAAAGGCAAGGGGCAAGGGAGAAAGCCCTGTACAATGAAAGACATATTTTACCAAGCTGACTACAGAATGGAAAGAAGACAGATATTAAAATGCCGACTGTAATGGATGCTTGATTTAAAAAAAAACCAAACCAAACCAAACCAAACCAAACCAAACAAAACCAAACCAAACCAAAACCAAACAAACAACAAAACAAAAACCAAGAAAAGTTCAAAATAATTTTTCAAGGTTAATTGAACAGGAGTGGTTTTTACATTTTTTTCTGTACAAAAGCTTTTCTACCTCTTGTATTTGAATCTTCTCCAAATGTGCTGTACAAAACTAGTGTATCTCCTGCCTTTAAGGAGAAGAGCTATGTGGCTTCACACTTGGGATGGGATTTCTTTAAGTTTGTGTTCACTCCATTCTCTTCACTGGACTTTTATTTGTGTATCTGAGTGCACTGAAGCAAATGTGCTGCGAATAGGCAACATGCTCCCACTTCTCCTTTTGTTTCTTCCTGATCAGACTGGAGCTGAGAGCTGTGTAAAATGGCAGTGGATTTTGATCTGCCACTGCCCTTGACAGGGTGGATTTATACTTGAATAACAGCCATGCTGTGTATCTCTGGTCTCTCATTGTAACTCCTGTTAAGAGAAAGAAAAGGGGCTACTCAGCAATTAAATTGGAAGACATCTCAAAATTAAGTAACATCTCCATGGCTCCCAGCCCCAGAGGCTCCATATGGACTCGCCCAGCTGGGCATCTGTGGAGTTCTGGCTCTCGTTCAAGAGGCACAGCTGCTATTCACACGTGTGTTTCTGGGTCTCCATTTCTGCCCCATCCACACACCCTCCCCTGCCCCCTGACCAAAAACCATCCCAATATCCATGTCCATGGAGTTTTAACACTGGCTTGCTTCAGATGAAAGATGGCCACCAGCCCCAGCAGGTCAATATAATCCCCTAATACAACATCCACTAGTATTGGCAAGAAAGCCCCTAAAGAATATATCTTCTGGAAGACAACAATTAAAAGAGATGGCTGGGGTAATTGCAGCTGATCGAAGGGAGAAACACTCTTTCTAGCAGAAAAACGAGCACTTAAAAATGTTCGGCCAGCCGAGGACAGTTATCCAGCTGGTGATGCTCAAGTACAGAGGGCAGTAAATCCATTTCAAATCACTCTTGCAGTCAGGATTGTGACTGCAGAACGCCACCAGGCTGGCTCTTGCTCTGGGTGCAGTCAGGGGGACTTCGGTGGTGGCTGGGACTAGGCTTGTTGGGTGCAACCCCTCTTTTCCATGCCGTGACTTCTCACCAAGCATATTCAGTTGGTAACAAGGTGTTTCCTTCCTCCTTACAAACCTGCAGAAACAGCCTGGGGCCTAAGCATGAAGAGGGGAATTATTCTTTCTCTCCCAAAGTGTTGCCTGTAATACACAGTCTGCTTCCAAGCTTTAGCTAACAATGCTCTGTCATTTCGGGATCCTGCCCCATATACTGACTGCCTACTGTGATGGCACTGGCCCCAACGGAAGAAGCTGTTCTTCATGTCAAAGAAAATATACAGGCATGACTGAAATGCACACAGAATACATCAGCGGAGGAAAACAAAGCTATTTCTCTTGTCTTTCCCCTCACTCATGTGTTTTAAATACTGAGTTAAAAATTCTTTTTATTTCTTTTTCCATTGGTTGCACTAGGATGATGAAAGGAGAGTGAGGTGGTTTGTGAATGATACAAAAATGGCAGTTTTCTAAATTTACTCAGAAGCCTTCAGAACCAGTCCATCCTGGGATTCATCTGCTGCAGGAACCAAACCACCTGCTTGGATTTCCTTTAACTTGCGTGAGTAAAACACTTCAAACCCACTTACGTGTTACAAAAGAAGGAAGGGAAGAAAAGCTTGAGCACTGGCACGCTTCCCCACCGCCCCCCTTTCCCTGTAACTGTGAAGATCTGAATTCAGATGCTTGTTTGCACCAGCACAACAGAGAGAAGGCTCCCGGTTTTGTCTCATTTAAGGAGAATTACAGACCACTGAAGCTGTGCTGTATAGTATCAGATGCAAGGATTACCTCATCACCACATAGTGTTATTGGCTGAAGATAACTGGAGGTGGGGTGTTGGTGCCTACCCACTCAGTGAATGCTGGATTTTCTCATTATCTCTTTCTCTTTCTTTCAAAACAACTGACCCTTTTAATGGATGTCACCTACAGGGACAGCTCACCTTTGTGGAAGCGTCTTAGAGAACCTGGAAGGAGCAGCACAAACATGATCATAAAGAGATTGAATGAAATCGATAGAAACAATTTTAAAATAAATAAATAACTCTTTAAATGCAATAAACAATTGTGTATTCAATATGGCAGTTTTAACCATGCTTTTAAAATTGCTATTAAATACCACAGAACAGCTCTAAAAGTTATGTAGTCATTAGAATCCATAGGGATTCTTGACTTTTATTTTTTTTTTATTAAGTCTCTGTATGCTCCCTAAGGATAAATCATGTCATTTTTATTCAGGACCACCCTCTGTCATTGGCTTTCAGTAAAGTTATCAGGGATTAGAGTGAGCACAAAAAGGCTGGTGATGACATTACTTACCTATGGTGAGGACCTGGCTTCTCAGACATTGAGAACATATTACCCTGTCAGGAGACACCAGGAAATTAGGATTTCATCTCTAAGGTAAATCCCCAAATACTTTCTGGGGGAGGAAGTTACCTCTGCTTTTACAGACAAGGAGAGCAACAGCAGTTTAAGTCACCTGCTAATGTGATAGCTGCTTAAAAGTGGCAGAATCAAGGCTAGAGGTATTGTGTAAATCCAAGCGATGCTCTTGCCACTGGCCTTGGTTTTCACTTAGATCTCACTTCTGTGAAATTCCTTTCGGCATAGAAGCAATTCAGTGTCAATTAAGCAAGCATCTCAAGGTTTATCTCTTGATGAATAACGTGGCCAGGTGCAGACCTGGTTCCAAGGCCCCCTTCAGCATCTGTGCCATACAAAGCTGTATGCCATGTGTGCTGCGAGTGGCCTTTAATCCTTTATTTCCTTTATGGTGGTTATTAATAGGGGACTGAATTCTCTCTCTCTTTGTCTCTCTGATGTCGTTTCCTTTGTTTCCTTTTAGGAGCAGCACAAGGGGATAGAGAGCAGACAAACTGCATTATCCTGGTAATTAACCATCTTAGCAATATAGTGGCACTGTGGCAGTGGTAACGCTGTGTAACAATTTGCATACATTAATTTTCATGTCCCAGGAAAGCAATTTCAGTAGCATTTAAGAGGAAAATAAGGAGAAAAAAAAGGAGGGAAGATGGGTTGAACTGGGATAAATATATGATTTTAATTCAGAATTGTATTCAAAGAAAGAGAATAAGTGAAGCTGAAAATGCTTGGAGCCTTGTTAATATGGATGCAATTATTCCTGAAGCAGTTAATTGACAGTGCTGATCCAGTTTGGAGATATTCAGCATGTTTAGGAGCCACCGTTTTCAGCCAGCACTGTGGGTGCAGAGTGTCTCAGCTGTAAGAGACATCATGGCCTTGCATATGCAGCATTCTTTATGCAGCATGGGCGCTGCCCCCTTGCTGCATTGCTGCCTGGCCTGTGGATTTCAATTCCTTCAAGGAAAAGAGCTCTGAACAAAAGAGAAGACCCCCCCAAACCTGTCACCATATTGGATTATCATAGACTAGCAGTGTTTGCATCAGAGAGTCAGAAGCTTTGGCAGTGAAAATTTCTCTGTTGCTGCCGAACTTTGCATCCTCAGCTCTTTTATACATCAGGGCTGTTAGAAGAGATGGCAATAGCCTCCCTGGCATTAAGAGGAGATAGGGGCTCTTGGATCTGGGGTACAATGAAGTAATCCATCACAGGGACTAGTCAGAGGTAGGGAAGAGACTCCAGATGAATTTGGCATGCTGCTGCAGCTGCCGAGTTCCTGCTGCCCCTGCGCCCGGGTACAGGCATGAGCTTCAGCAGAAGAAAAAGCAAAACACCTACACAGGCAAAACCGAAAGGCCTATTTTCCTTTGGTCTAAACCACTATGTGGTGGTAGTGATGCCGCTAGTGATGCCACACTATGGTTATCCCAGCACACCTTTGAGCCCAGTTTGGTTGAAACAGTCAGATCTGAAAGAGAGGTCCATGGTCTGGCAGGGCAGTAAGGGAGGGGGTACCCCACGCCGGTTTCAGATCAGTAGGAACCTGCAAGCTTTGTGTTATCTTCACAGCTATTTCTCCAAGCTCATATCCATGTGACCTGGCAGCATGTGGCCCTTAAATTCTTTTCCTGTTCTTTTGGATGATTTACTCTGTGACTTTGGGAAAATTACTTAATATCTGTGTGCCTGAATTTGCCCATCCATAACTTGGGTGTATTAATTAAACAGCTTCCTCAGAGGAACGTTGTGAGGTTTAATGAATTCATGTTTGCAAAGTAATTTAAGATTTCAAATGAAAACTGCTAGAGAAGTGCAAAACACATTATAATTAAAACAGAGATGATACAAAATAATAATAATAATCAAAAGCCCCTGAAGCTGCTGATCACTGTAAAGGGGGAATATTTATACTTGAAGTTACTAATAAAAACATCAAACACTGTGTTACAAAGTAATATTTTTTAGCTACATAGCATTAGTTAATATTATGCTATTTATTATTCCGCTTAGTATTTCCATTGTCTTTTCACAGAAAGCAAAATCTATTAAACTGATTTACTCTGGATTTATATCAAGAGATCAGCATTGTGCCCAAAATATGTCAGAAGAGTGTAAAGCCCTGGCATGCTTGTCCTTATGGATAGCTTCACTCGCTGCAGAAGTCTGTAGGATGACTGAGTGAGTATAGAACCTTTTGTGGAAGCGGGGCCTTGGTGTGCAGGAGCAAGGGAATGAAAAATTGTCCTCTCGCCACAAACAATGAAGTCAACACAGAGTACCAAATCTGTGGAAAAGAAACAGAAATTGTGTAGTACATGCCAAAGCCTTTTCAGCTATCAGAGGTTTCATTATGTAACACAGGAAACACAGGGATTAGTGTGACCTTACGTAGCTCCATAAAATGAAGGTTATTTTTGTGCATGCCCAGCCGAAAGCTGAGGAGAGAAAGGCAGTGCTCTTGTGAGGTATTTCAGATAAAGTTGTTGGAGAAGCAGCAAAGCAAAACCACAGGCAAGAACAGAATTTGCATTTGGTTCATCAAGACACAACCCTTTGGTGTCCTCTAGGACTGGATTTTGTTTTCATGAAGCTGTACTTGATCCCTCCTGAGATGAAATGGGGATTTGTCTTGGTATGGGAGAATCTCAGAAGCTGCCTGTTCTGGCAGCTGGGCATGGCAAGCTGGAAGGGCCTCTGGGTGACCATCAAAGTCCTGGATGACAGCAGCCTCTGAATTTTGAGGCTTTTTGGCCTCAGCTTCCCATTTTGCAGCTGGGGAACTCAAGCAGTGCTGGTCTTGGGACAACAAACATACAGAGACTTGTTCCTGTAAACCAATTCTTAGTTCATCCTCAGACTATGAGCTCTCAGAAAAGCAGATTACACACAGTGTCCGGTTTAGGGAGGACTGTATATGCTGCAAAGCTCTTAACATCCTTGAATGTTGTGTTTTGATGAAGTACGCATTTTAGAGATTTAACAGAGAGTGAGAAAGAAAGGGATAATCCGTCTCTATTGAAAAGACAAAAGGGGAAATGTGGGAAGTATTCCAGCCCTGTGACAGAAAAATACCTTAATGTATTAGTCATCTGAGTGATTGCAATGTGTTCTGACAGTTCTGATGCCAAATCTGTGACTAAAATACAGAGGAAAGCCAGGTGTCAATAGTCTTTCTAGCAATGAGCGACACCCCAAACATATTCTTTGAAAAAGTCCATTTTGTGTTAGATAGCTTGGGGTCCAACTGTTTACAAACCCAAACCTGCACTCTGGGGAGCATTTGTGGGTCTGACAGCAGCTGTGTTTCTGTACTGGTACAGAAAGCCCCCAGCCTTCATGTTGTGAAAGTAAATGTGTGGGTGTCTTCACTCAGAGCAACTTCACAAATTAAGAAGTTTCCTTAGTTCTGTGGACAGATGTGACCCAGCTGTGGAGTTGGGACTGTGATACATGAAGTAGTTCTTGTCTTCATACAACTGGTCTGGTCTGGGTGAATAGAGGAATAATTTTCCTGTTAAATCTGTTCCTGTCTACTGTATTTTGGATATTTAGTACTCAGATTTCTTCTCTTCTTGTGATATGGACAGATACTGAAAAAAAATAGAGGTGTGTGGCAACTAGATATCACCCTTCACTTGAATTTCTCAAAGTATATTGTGAAGGTGAGAAAATGCTCCTTTCTACTGTTCTCACAAATGTAAGGGGTGTAACGGCAGGACAGAGGTGCTGCAGGTGGATGAAGAGAGTGATGGAAGAGGTGGGAATAGGGTCCCTCTGTTTTGGGTGTCCAGGGGTGTTCCAGGCTCAGGAGAGCAGGTGGAGGCTAACAAATGATCTGGAGACAGCGCTGTGTGATCATGGGCTCTCGACTTGCTTCCCTGTTAAGTGTTGGAGTCCTGTTCTGTGCCAAAGGAGGGAACTTTGTAAAGAGGACCAAAGCACATTACATTATGAGGAGAAGTGACCAGAAATATCTCTGTAGTAGAAGACACAGTTCTTGCTTAGGTCCACCTGAATTATCAGAGGGTTTAGTGCTCACTACATTGGATTTTTACTTCCTTTTATGATTTCACATTGTCAATAAAGCACTTAAGTATATACAGATATGCCAACTGTGAGGAACTTTAGGTTTTAAACCAAAAAGGATCATGAAATACCCTGGGTTTGACTTCCTCCACATGAAAGGTCACTAAACTTCATCCAGTTACTTGCATTATGATTTTGGTAACTTCTCCTTGGCTAATGGAAGTTTGATCCTGATTTGAGGTTGTCAGAGATGCAGGAGTTTCCATTTCCTTTGGTAATTTATTCCATGAGTTTGTGTCTCTTATTGAAGGGGCTAGGAATGAGCCTGGAAAGAGGAAAGACTGAAAATAATATTTATTTATACCTAACTGCATAACTTTAATGTTTGGCCATTTACTATAGAGGTTTTCTAGCTGCTTGTTTATCCTAGGAAAATAATTTCTATGTACTTTGTCAAGTAATTTCTTGATGTTTGTCCTTTGTCTTGACTTCCTTATTCTAAGCAAGCTAAACTCCTTCATTCTCCCACTGTAACAAATTTTCTCTGCCTGATTGAAAACTTTTGTGGCTCCTTTTTGCCTCTCTTTCAATTTTGAAGTATCTTTTTTAAAACTTAGATAACAGATTTGTCTACAGTACTCCAGCATTGGTCTTGCCAGTCTCACATACTCTGATAAAATTGTTCTTCTGCTCACTCCTTCCCTGTTCAGATACTCCTCTCTTCTTGTACAGGGTCAAGAACCATGGAAAGTGATAATTCCTTTTTTCTAGTTCCAAACATAGCTAATTGTTTGGAATTACGTGTTGTGGATTTCTCAAAGTAGGAAATGAAAATATACTAGATGATAGGTAAAGGAAACAGGACAAGAGCCTGAAAATAGCCAACTGTTCTAGAAGAGCTCCGAGAATAGCTCGTTTCCCATATCTCTAAACCTATTCTTAGGCTAGTCATTTACTGGATGAACTTTCGGTGTACTTTTCTTGACAGTGTCTCAGTTAAAGAGGTCTAAGTGAAGTCTGGATAAAACACAGTCTGTCCCTGTTGCAGCTCTGTGCTTTCTGTGTCTGCATCTCTGTTGGGATTTATATTTGTGTGCATGTCATTGCACAGCTGCTGGTTGTTCCATTTATCCAATCTTTCGTCTTCTCACTGATCTGTGAAGAACATAGGTGGAGCCTTTCTTTTCACTTGGAGGAGATGTTGAGCCATGAATGTGTCTGAATTGCTAATTTTACAATGACTTCACATAAAACTAAGTACTATCATTTTATCAAACCCGATAGTGATCCACTTATATTACTCTTCTAAGTGTGAATAACAAAGAACTCCAGTTTAGGATTCAAAATAACAGCTACAAGCAAATGTTTGAAGACAAATTTTCAAAAAGTTGGATTCCTTTGGTCTGAAAATAAGGCTGGACAAACTGATCTTGATCAGCCAAATTTCCAGAAGAAATGTCGGAGAACCCTTGAGACTGGCAAATTCTCTGAGGTGCTTAAAGAGAAGCAGAGCTCTTCTGAGTATCTAGTCAATAAATCCCAGAGCTGATGAAGCAGAGGATTTCATAACTTAATTAATAGTGGGGTAAACCAAAGCTGATTTATGAAAAAAACATCAAAAGAAGGCAAAATTCTAGAGTCTGAAATTGAGTACTTACCAAATTATAAATTTTTAAATTTATAACAGGCCAGTGGATTTTTTATAATAGGCTAGTGGACCACCCCTGCTCCCACTGCAGTCAATGCAAAAGACTCCAGGGAAAGGCAGGAGTGGAATATCTTTAATTGCCCATTTTTTAGATGTTGTTGTTTTGGTTTGGTTTGGGTTTTTTAGATGGTTTTCAAGGCTGGGCAAAACACAGTTCCAATAAAAGTCAAATGAATCACAGAGTTCTAGCTATCTTTTCTTGTCCCCCAGTTTCATTGATTCTTTGTGGACTCCCTAGCTCTTATTTCTCTAGAGCAGGAGAATGAGGGCTATGAGCCAAACAAGCTATTATTTATTACAATCTGTAGTGGGAGTGATGGCAGCTGTTGATGGTAGTTTTTCATTAGCAGTTAAGTAAAGCCAATAAATGTTGTAATGCACTGCGCAATGGCAGATGGTGAGCTACAGAAAGAGTTTGTACCTCAACCAGTGCTCCATGTTCATCTCCACTTTGAAATACCATCTAAGCAACAGAGTTTTAAAAAGGACCGCCTGTTCAGCTACCTTATTCCCATATAACTTTTATGTGTCTGGAAATGTAGTCCAAATACAAACTACTAGGATAAAACAGATTGCTTGCCACCAAAAGGAGGAGAAAATATCCCTTTCCACTGACAATTTGGCTCCTACCTACAGTTTCTAGCTTATTTTATGTTCTTTTTCTTTGCAGAATTGAGTGGATGCCTAGCCCAGAATAAAGCACCAACCCATGCTGAATCTCAAACTTTTACAGCTTTCTTTTCCAGAATCAGTAGTGTAGGTTAGAGTAGAAATGTTCTTTCCACACCATTCTTCATGTCCCACTTGGCATTTCTCCTGAAAACCTGCTCATGTTCCTGGTGAGTTAGCTTTATGCTCAGATTATATCACAGACAAGAGGGTGACCTCACACAGAGAAGCCTAAACCTGACTGTTTGAAGTGGAATAATCTGAAGGACAAAAGCAATATTTTGTTCTTGAATTTCAGCGATATTAGTTCTTGCTGGTACAGTACAGGATCTAGAGAGATGTTGTAAATGGTTTCTGAGGCATTTTGTAGTGTCTTGCATATCTAATGATGGTAATGCACTTCTAGCATTGTAATTTTTATACTGAAGACAAAAGAATATAAATAATGGATGGATTGGACCAGGGTACTAAACCTTTAAGTAATTCCCAAATCTGCTAGTAGTCCCTGATGTATTCTGAGTCAGGAACTAGTGAAAACAGCAGTGCATATATAGGCCCTCCCTGCCAGTAAATAGGTTATTTGATGCCTGAAGCATCAGTGCAGTTTCTGTATGTTATTGCTGTTATATTGTGGGAATGAAGCAGCACCATATTTCCAAGAGAATGCATAAACTCCATGAGTCATAGCTATGCTCTGAAGGGAGGGACAGAAACTAATTTTCAGTTTATCCGTACTGCTGTGGCTGGAAAGTTAAAGTAAAACAATCAAAAATATAAAGTCAAAGTCTGGTAAAACAATATGCTGATGCCCATAAGGAAAAGTAACCTCGTGCTAAAAAGTAAATTAGATTACTGTAGTTTAATCCATGTGCTCCAAGAGAGCTGCTACTCCAAGAGTGGCTGGTAACAGCAGGTATATTTCCCATATCCCAGCTGATTCATTGCTATTGTTTGGAGATCATACTGTTTATAGAAAAATCACTATGAACAGCAATCCAACCAAAAGGCATTGCATAGTCTCTCTGCAATACAGTGCACATCTCTCAGCAGGATTGTTAGTGCAAAAGATGCTGTTAGATGTAGGATGCTGCAACTGGCATTCTGCCTTGAGGACTAAACTGGTAATGTTCTGCTTTCCCTCAGTCTCTTGCTGCAGCAGACATGAAAAGCAGCTGCTTGTAATGAAGGCAGTACAAGCTGGAAATATATGGGCCACTACATTGCATGCTGCTTCTCCTTCATTCAGCCACTAGGAAAGAGTATTTGTGAGCTTTGCTCACTTGTACCTCTTTGCAAACACTGTTTTCCATCCTTAAACCATTAAACATGAATTGAGGCGTGCTATATGCCTAAGAAATGCTGGTTTTCCATGGCTGTTAGGAAAATATCAGTACCAAAATGTTCAATGATGACATTTTTAAGACTAACTAGTGAAAACCTATCGGCATTTTTCTTGTTAGGTGAACCTGTGAAGCCTCTTGGGGATACAGCTTGGACCTGCACAATCTACAGAGGACACACTGATACAGTTACGACTCTCTTTTAGATATGGATCTTAAATGTGTGAGAGAAACATGCAGAGATAAAACCTTATTTTTGGACAACACTGTGGCCCATTAGAAAGTGGAAGAACATCAATGTCATGGAAATTTTATTATTGCTCCCAGCTGATGAAATCCTCTGTATCACCAGCAACTTTGATATACTTCTTTTCACAAGAAAAAAAAAAAAAAAAAAAAAAAAAAAAAAAAAAAAGTAAACTGTACTTATTTATTGTTTTCTATAAGGAAAGTAAATGAGAAAAGAGTAGAGGGTTCTCCATGGGAGAGACTGCAATGCATATTTTTCCTCCCAAGTGGTTGCAGCAACACTGAGAGCAAAATCATGCCTGCCTTTGCATGTAATTACAAACAAGATGCCTGCAATCCCAAATCAAAGGGGACCTCACACAGACGCTTAAAACTTCTCTTTGGGAGCTACCTATGTTGCACGCACAAGTGGTTATGAGCATCTGCATTCAAACATCAGGAGATGTGTGAATGCAGCCTGGGACACTGTAGAGGTGTCCCAGATCCACAGCACTCGGACCCAGACTGGGCATCCGCCCCAGGCTGCAGGAGGTCCCTGTCTTCTATTCAGATCTAGACTTCTTGCTCTTTTTAAATTTAAGAAGCACTGACAGTTCTAATAATTTCCAATAGAATTACGTATTCACCTCCTTTCTAAAAAACTCCTTATGATCGACATCAGTGGAATGGATCTTAAGGAACGATTACCCTCCTCTGAGGCAGCATTGCTTCCTTCTCCTGTGAAGCTCGTGGTCGCCTCCCCAGTGGGAACTTCCCAGTTAAATCTGGGAATTTGCACCCTCAGGCCCCCTGCGTGGGTTTAGCAGCTCTTCCCCAGCCTCTGCTGAGGGGGGACACACATCGGAGGAGGTGTGGGGAGCCAGCAGCTGCTCCGGTCTCCGCCAGCGCAGCCACCCGCTCGCTGGGCTGGTCCGAGCCCGGGGCAGAGCTCTCGGCTTTATAAAGCGCCCGGAGCAATCCCTCTTCCGTGGCTTTCGGTTTGGCTTGGAGAGATGGGGGGAAGGGAAAGGGGCTGTCTTGCTTTTTGTTTCCTCAGCTGGGGACCTCCAACGTGTCATTTTCTTCTGCGCATCTTAAGTCTCCAATCAGGGGCAATTATGATAGCACATTATGTAAATATTAAAGACAATTGTGGAGCTTTAATTAAAGCCAACTTTGTTTCTTTTCTCCCTCCCTCCTCCTCTCGATTTAGTCTGGAACACAATAAACTTAATCAGCTGCCCCAAATTATGCATGCATTAGCCCGTGAGATTCAGCAAGGCCAGGCTTCTCAAGGACAAAGAAATATACTGAGCTCCAGCATCTCACTTTGTTTTCTCCAGCCATCTTTTGTGGTGTGTCATGGGAAAAATTCTAATGAGTCTCTGTGTGCTGCTGGAGAAATTCCTGTCAGGCGCAAGCCGGTTGCTCTCCCTCCTCTTTATTTTCCAGATACAAATTTTCTGTTACCCTGTCCTTTTGCAAAGAAGGAAAGTTGCATCAGGATAGACTGGACTGGCACTGGCTGATCATAATCTATAACAGTTTTGCTTTTCTGGAGTTGATTTTCCTCCCTTCTCACACAACTTTAAGCTTTTTGGCACTGCAGCATACTGACGAACACATGTTAATTTGCATCTATAAAATAGTTTCTCTACATCTACTTTAATTGTGCATGGATTTGATTGTGCTTGTCATATAGTATTTTTTTAAAATCTGCTGTAAATCTGAGGATGTGATGTGAAGTCTTCTGCTTCTAGGGAAATTTCTGGCACACTGGAGATGCAGAAGAATTTGTTAACCCTCCCTCCCTCCCTCTAAATCTTCCAGCTAACAGAACTGCTCAAATTAACAAAGCTTCAGGAGGGAGAGACACAATGTCCTTCTGGCTTATCTTTAGGAGCAGAGGTTGCAGGCTGACCCATCTTTTTTTCCTTTTTTTTTTTTTTCCTTATCTCTCTGCTGTGGGTTTAAAGACCAAATTCTTTTCATCTCCAGGTCTGGGTTCTTTCTGCTGTGACCCGTGCAGCTCTGCTTCATGCTCCCTGACCATTTCAAACGCGAGTGTGCTTCAGATCAGCCTGGTTCTGCAGCTCCAGGCAAACGAAGCGTTTCCTGACGCTGGGCTCCTGAATCGGCTGCGTGCCCACATGCGTGCCCACGCAGGGAGGAGGAGAGGGAATAAGGGGGGGACGAGGAGAGGGGGCAGCTGGGGGGACGTGGCCGTGCTGTCACCCTGGGGCAGCAGCTGGCCTGCCCAGGCCACCTGGAAGCACGAGCTGGTGCTTTGGGGTCTGTGCGAGTGTCCCCGAGCCCGGCCATCATTTTGAGCGTGCGCTGCGTGGTAGTGGCAGGAAGCTGCTTCGACCAAATAGTTGTGGGTGTTCTTGTTTGCTCATTGACAGAATAATAACTTGCTGCTCTTTCTGTTAGGAGAAAAAAAACCTGAAAATACAGCCTTCTGGATATACTTGTGCTTATTTATGTCAGCGTGGCAGTCTCAATTTAAGAAGACAAATCAAAGATAGAAATTTCTCCTGGTTTCTGGCTGGCTTGCTCACCAGCATGCCACTGGTAGTTTAACAATAGTCAGGCTCAGTGTGCGCCTGGTGTGAGAAAGCACTGAAAGGAAATGAGGCTGTAATCTGAAGCATGACATCATCCCATCTACTGAGCCAGCACCCATGCTTAATTTCTCTAAATCAAAGATAGATGTTTACGTATCTAAATTGAAGTCGTTTGCCATGATATGAATTAAATCTGTACCATTCACCACCTTTCCTGAGACATTATCAACTATTTTTTAGAAAATAAATACCTTGGGTTTGGTTTGACCTTTGTGTGCTGCTCCTCTAGCACAACCCTCTGCCCGTGGACAAGGAAGGTGGGAATCATCCTCCTCTGAGGTGCAGGGAACCACCCAAGAGCGTGACCCTTATAAGGGACCACGTCAAGAAAGGAGGCCAGCTCTGGAGTGGCTTAAGGGAGAAAGGAAAATAATCTTTGTTTGCCACCTATGAAAATTACCTTATGCCCACCAAGGTGAATTCAGAGGGGCTCCACAGGCAAAGCTGAACATTTGTTATCTTGTTTCTATTGTATCCTACCTAGGTTTTGCTTTCACTTCCAGGAAGCTGTTAATTTTAGGGTGGATTAGCTCACTTTAGTTTCCCAAGGTCAGTTAGGTGTCAGGTGTGTCCCACTAGTTTGGGACACAATGCTTATTCTATTTACCTACCTAACAACAAAATTTACAGGTGCCTAGGCCCTATAGGGATTTTAAGTGACATAGATATGGCTAATTATTTCCTGATAACACTACTCTTTTTTCTAGTGAAGACACAGTCTTAGTTTTTTTACTGCCTCAACCATGCGAGAATATACTACTAATACTTTACTGATAATTACTGACAGCCAGTGGATTTATTCTTTTGTCTTCAATGTAGTGAGTTTTAGCTGTGCCTTAAGTCCCAATTTTCTGAGCCCATAAAATCTGTTCATTTGCATATGTGTTCCCCTTCCTGTGCTATAATATACCAAAGTATATCATACTTCTCAGCAGAAAATGCTGGCAAATGAGAACAAGCAGGGAAGTGAATTTTCAGTCAGAAGGAGGGAACTGAACTATTAAAATTAGTGAGACTAAGATGATTTTAAACATATAGAGTGTAGGAAATTTTGTATTCATTTACCTGATAAGTGACTTTCTTCCTCTTAAGCCTAGAACAAATAAGAATGCAACAGCTACTAACTTTTTGACAATCTCATCTCCATGTTTTAAGGATCTGCCATTCAGCATTTACATTTAATCTTCTATTTCAGAGGAAAGAGAGCTTTTGGTCTGGCAGGCTCTCTTCTTTTTGTGGATCAATCTTCAGAATACAGTTGTAAAGAATAGGAAGAAAGTCTTGCTTAATAATAAAGTTGCAAACATTCTACCTTTTAGATCTTGGCAAAACCTGCTTGCTTGTTTAGTGTATTAAACTGTTACTTGTTTGGGGTTTTAACGCTCAGCTCTCACTAGCAGGACTGACGCAATGAAAGAAATGAAAACCTGAAGGATCTGACTTTGTTGTGATAAGCCAAAGTCTCCTCTGAAGGAGAGGAAATGCATTTCCTGAATCTCTGGGCAAAAGTTACCACAATAGCTTTAGTGCAGTTTTGTTAAAGAGGCTTACTGAAATAAAGCAATGGAGAATTGTCCAGTGTACTGCTGCACAACTAGAGGGCAAAAGTCCTCTGCATGCTGCTCAATAGCCACTATGTTTAGCAGGTCTTCAGTATCCCAGGTGAAGCTAATAAGAAGCAGCTACCTCCTAGGGAGAATGCAATGGCGATGCAGGTGTGAAGGGAGACCAATGGTCTGAGCACTTAGGGCTATAGAGAATGAAAAAAATGTTCTCATGTGCATATGAAAGAAATAAAGAGAATAAGCTGGTGTGTGACAGCTGAATCCCCTAAACCAGTCTGGAGGAAGGACAAAGACAGTTTAGGAAAAAAGCAAAGTGAGTGCCAGGTCTGCCACATATGGTGTTATGCAGAGGGTCACTAAATAATGAATAATGATGCATCAGGTGCAAATACAATAAGGTGTGTGTACAGTTAATGTTAGCTTTGATATACAGTTTATGAAATGAGATAACAATCATATAACATTCTAAGTTGCAGAAAAGCCCTCCAGGGTGGAAGAAATAGGATAGCAGAAGGAGTATAAGAGGTGTGTAACAACATTATTACTCTGATCACAAGGCGTAGGCTAGATGGTGAGAGAAAGAACTGAGGAAAGAGAAAGGAAAAGTACTTGAGGCATTCAGGTAGTTCTTGTTAGGTCCTAACAACAAGCCATTATGAAACTAGGGCAAGATGCCCATTTCTTCATCAAAACACTTCCCCTTGCTGCAACACAGTGATGAGAAAACTGTGCAAAGTTAGTGGCACTGTCAGAGAAACAAGGAATTGTTGTCTTGCTTCTACATTTCTACAGAAATGTTTTGCTTCTGCAAAACAAGGCAGGAGACATACCATTATGAGCTTATCTGGTGTAAGTCCTAGAGTACTATTTCTACTGAGGGAAAAAACAAATTAAAAAGAAGGGCAAAAGAAGAAGAAGAAAAGAATTTTGCTTCAGAAAGGAAATAAGTGTGGATTGGAGGTTATATCAGATGCTGGGCTCTCTGACTTCAAGACAGTAAAAGAGATGGTCTGGCTAGGAGCCAGGTGAGATAACTTGAACAAAAGACACATTTCCACTGAACCCATACATAGTTGGATTTTGCCAAAACTTGTTCAAAACCCAGCTGTCTCTGCAGAACATAATGGTTTTGGAGAATCAGCAAATTTTCACAGCTCCATTTCCCCCATCTCCCATACCACTAGTTGTAGTTAGGTTTTAAACAAAAATCTCTCCCTGAATTATCTGATACCACATCTCAGCTCTTCCCCTCTTGAGACTACTAATACAACTCCATCATCTTCACTTTAAGTTGATAGAATTTCAAGTAGTATGCTACCAGCTATGGTGAAGCACAGCCTGAAGAGCCTCCCTTTTCAGTCAGCATGAACTTGGAGCTTCAGATCCAGTCTGCCTTTAAGTTGAAGACTTTCTGCTCCTTTTGGACTAATCACATATATGGATGGAGAAAATTCCCAGTGACAAGATTCAACTTCTTACTGCTTTCAGGTTTCTCTGTCTCTGAGATATAAAGGCAAACCATAATGGTCTCTTAGATGCATGTGGAGCAGATGTAACACTTACAGGTTTTGAATTAATTTTCTTAAGGTCCTGTTGCAGTTATACATTGTAGGAAGAAAGTTTTAGCTCATGACCTTCCTTCTTAGGCCACAAACTCCCTTTTTTTCTTTCTCTATTCCTTCATATGGCAGTGAGGTAAGCTATAGGACTATAATAAGAGACCTTCGTACCATGTACACTACCTATCTCTGACCTGGTTCTATGATTTCTGTGGATGGGATGCAAAGGTACAAACATATGGATTGTGGTCCACTTGCAGTTGGACCTAAAAGACGAACCTAAGGACAGATGGGTTTCAGGAAATACTCGTAGGAAACAAATAACTGAACATTAAGATTAGATGTCTTGACATTTTGATACCGCTCCCATTGGGGAACTACAGCTACAGGCCTACAAGCTGCAAAGGGTGTCTTTTCTTATTCAGAGTTTCATTGTTGGCTAAGCTTTTCAGGTTTCTGGTTCACATGTAGAGTATATTTATGCTGAGTAACTTAGCTGAACAGTTGGCTCATCAATATTTACATCGGAGACCTTTATAAATAACCCATCAGATTTCCATGCACACGTTTGCTAAACTTACAGTTATGATATCCACCACAAGCCCCAGGAACTTGCCTTTGGAAATGGCTGATGGAGCCAAGTTTGTACACTGCTTGAAAGAATAAAACCTAAATTACTTTTATTGGTGTTTACATCTGTAAAATCTGCCTTCAGAGTTATGCTATTATGTCACTGCTGTGCTACATTGTTTTCAATTGTCATTTGGCTGTTTGGGATAAATGAAAATGAACCAGTCAATGAAAAGGCTACCTGGGTTCTAATGCTGTCAGTAAAAATGAGAAAATCATCTTCCATTATCACAGAATATCCCAAACCAATACATGAGTTGCTTATCATTGCAGAGAATAAATAACATATTGATTTTATTTCATGATTTTACATAAGTTGATAAAGAGTTCTTCTTTTCCAAATGATTTGCAGGCGATTGTGATCTGTTAATATCACTCTTTTCTTTCTCTTAATGGGAATTGTTAATCCAAGGCTGCAATGCTTCCTTTGGAAGAGGGATGCAAAGGGCAGCATGGGTGTAAATCTGGAGTGGTTGATCTGAAGGCAGCAGCAGCATGATACCCGTAACGGAGCCTTGCTTCTTGGAGTCTTTTCCCTGACTCCGAATTGAAACTTGAGTGTGTGGTGTAACATCCTTGTCTTTCTGTCCTGGGGCTGAAACCCATGTGCTAACTCTTGATGATTGCAGTAGCACCTCCTGCTGTATGCAAAGCTGATCCGCCTTGCCTGCCCTTCCTGTGGATTTCTACTGAAAGCCAGCTGAGGAACTCAAACATTTACTGTGGAAATGGGGTGGAGAGAGGGGAAAGAAGGGAAAGCTCCCTAAGAGTGACCCTAACCCAGGGATATCCATTTCGCTAGACTCTCTCTCCGCTGATGGAGAGAAGGGGGCCTTTCTTCTGAAGACTCCTCTGAAAACCTAATTTCAGGCACTGAGGAACATGTCCTTAGGGAGGCTGTTGGAAGAACAGTGTGTCTGGTGGAGTTACAGCGACTTGATGAGCACTCGTCTCAACTGACTGAACTTTCACATTGACCGTGTTGCAGGTTGGTTTTTGTAAGCATCACAGCAATATGAGGTTTTAAAGAGGGATTAAAACTCTGTAGATACCCATAAGAAACTCCTCATAGGAAGCAAACTGAAAAGGAAAGAAAAATGCTATCTCTGGATATCTGCTTCCTCCCATTACATCCCCATGGCTTGCAGAATGGAGGCACATTACCTGTCATGTGAAGCAGAGGCTGCCTTGCACCCTGCCATGGGAAAGGGGCCTGTGGTTTGTGATATAAAGGAATTGAGCCTCCTGACGGGCAGGATCCTCGGGAAGGGGTGAACATCACTGTGATTTGTCTCAATGAGATCTTTGATGATGTGAGAATAATGATAACTCTGACATTTTAAGGAACTTTTCTTACCTCTGGCAGCATTTCTGCTGGCAGGAGAACCACTTCTCAGAGCAGGTATTGTAAACAACAAACATGGTTAGCTTTTTCGGTGCCCTGTGTCTCACTGAAGACTCATCCCTTTGCAGGAAAAGTTCATACACAGCTGGTGCACACCAAGGCAAATAATACTCAGTATCATAGGCAAAAAATGAACTTTCAGCTGAGGTAGCTTTGATCATTGCTGATTTCTGTGATGTTAAATGTTGCTTGCCCTAGATCGGGAACAGCCAACCTTTGAGAGCCTGACAGGCAAGAAAATAAAATGTGTAAAGCCTGAGAAGCACAGGTTTTATAAACTACTCGATTTAGCATTTGGCAGGTATTTTTAGCATAAAAACTAATACAGATATATTATGCAGAATCAAATATATCTGACATTCTTTCACTTGAATAAATTTCCAAGCACACATTTTAGTTTATTTGCTTGTCTTAGTAGCATAGTTATGGCTTATTATTAAAAATAGTTATAACAATAATTACAAAGTTTTGCACAGTAGCAGGCCAGTTCTGGTCTCAGTGGCTGTATATCTACCAACAAATAAACCAGACCAAGGCTCCTTCTCCATCCCTGACAGCAAGTGTCACAGCTTGCAATCATATAGGTGAGCTGTCTTCCTCCCTAAATGAAGTAACCTCATCAATACTGCCTATTGTGAAAAATCCCCAGCACCAAAACATGCTACATTTCCCTGGCATTGCCTGGGAAAGTTGGCACAGGCCAAAACTGTGCCAATAAACACACCAACAGCTAAACAGTGCAGTCACTCAGGTGCCAGTCATTGGATCCATGCCCTGGACCATTTCAGTTTGCTACTGCAGTTGTAGCTGCTGTGATATACAGTGCTGTTTATGTTCTGTGGTGATTTTCCAGAGAGTTGGCTCGTGTGCTGCTGTGCACACATGCAGCACCTTTTAGTGGTGGGCCCATGAAAAATAAAAGACCCCACAGGAAAGTTATACTCCCTTGGCTAGCCATGGAAAAACAGAACCATCTCCACTCTTGCCTTTGCCAGCTGGTCCTCTGTCCCTGCAGAGGGCCAGGTACCATCCGTTCCGTCCTTAGCTGGTTGGCAGGTCTCTTCACAGCCCAGTAACTGGCAGTCCCTGCTTTTCATCCTCTGCCTCACAGAGCCCATGTGCAATTTTTGAGAGACACAGCAGCTCCCTGGTGCTTCAGTGGCTCCATCCCCCTTGCAAGGCTTCCCCGGCCGCCGTGCGGTCCACGCTACATGCCAGCAATGTGCAGGGGATGGGTTGCTGCTGCGCTGCACAGCCCGGTCACCCCAGCAGCTGGTCCCAGCATGGGCTGGTGGGTCGGACAGGCAGACACAGTAAAGGATGCCTGATATACCAGAGACCCACAGGCAGCTTGGGAGATGTATTTTAGCCAGATGCTGTTTTAGCTTGTTTTAGCATCTACTCTTTGAATACCATAGAATATGAATTGGAGTGTGGAAAGCCAAAAAGCAGCAAGCTCTCTGCCTGTGGAGGACTTTCTCTTGATGTGTTTATCTAACCTGACCATTGCCTCCATTCAAATTACTTTTTTCATGTTTTATAGGAACTGGCTAGTAAGGTCTAAGGAGCATCTCTGGGATTTTCTAAGGGATTGATTAGGCACGATTCATGTCAGGTTTCAGCAGGCTTAGCTGTTCACTCCAGCCGTGCCCATTGCAGGGGGCGAGACCCCTTGGCAGGCATGTCTGGGTAGCATTGCAGCAAAAGCTGTCTGAGTGCCTCCCATCGCAAAGGCATCTAAGAGGCTGAAGGATGAATTTAGCAACTTCTGAAAAACAAACTGATTTTATAGAAGCCGCAGTCTGACTCTGCAGCTTAGAGCTACTGATGAGGATGTGATTTAGAGGGTTGTTTGAGCAGGTACAGAGTGGATTCTCTGCCAGTTCAAATCTGTATCCCTCTAATGGGTTGGGGAGAAAAGGCACTTCTGCTTTCGATCAAGTTAATGAACTCTCATACTGACTGGAGCAGACTATGGGATACAGATATAGACTTGTGTCTGTCTTTTCTGTGTGTTATACAAATATTGCAGCACATTGTATGAGAAACGTGCAACTCTGAGACCAATATACAGGATTTGTCATTTCATTTCTTTTCAAAGGACTATTAATAGTAAATCAAACATCAATTTAACATAAACAGAGTGTGGGTGCCAGCTCTCCCTTTATAGCACAGCATATGAACATCCTCAGTCAGCTTAATTACTGCAGTGGTAGCACTGAAGCTGGAAGGAAAGCCTCCACCAGCATTTTGAAGGTGGAAAATCCTGTAAAACCTTGATTTTTGCTGAGTTGTTTGGAGTTCACAAAAAACTTAAATTCAGTGGAAAACCAAAAACCTTTCTGTTGTCTGCTGAGACTTGATTGTTTGATTGCAAAAGCAAGCCTCGTAAAGGACCAGGAAAGTAAGAAATCCCAGTTAAAGAGCTTAGGCCTGTCTGTGGCTTTTTTTTCCTTTTCCAAGAAACAAAAGACCATGTCCTTGTCAGACAACATCAATACATCTTGCTCAGGGCTTATTAGAAGTTTGTTGTGTGAAACCCCAGCTAAATTACAGAACAAAGTCTTGCATGTGTTCCTACTAGACTTCTCCTAACTTGCTGACACCTCTTACTCCTGTACTGAACCACTGCTCCACACAGCCATTAAAAATACTACTGACACGTGACTTCAAGCTGAAGGGATGAAAGCTTGGTGGGTGAAGAAATGTCAAAACAGGGGAGGAAGCAAAAGTTCTTCCAATAAGATGTTGGATTTCATGTTTTTGGCACTCTCATAGGCTGTTGATTGCCAAGAATGGTCATGGTTTTGGATGACTTCTCCTTTTTGACTAGCTGAAGATGTAATGTTGCAAGGTCTTAAGCTTCACAGAAGAATGACCTCTTCTTCCTTGGACCTTCAAGGAAGATCAGCACTGTTTAACTACTTACAAAACTGGATGCTTTCTTTCAGAAATGATGGTGGTCTGTTTTTTAAGACATTTATTTTTGTTCTACTTGGATCTTATACAGGGAGTTGTATTTAAGCTATTAAACCTTCAGTTTTTCCCTTCCTTTGAAAACAACAGTGGTTATGGAGAAAAGACTCTTGACTGTTTTTAAAGCACCTTATTTTAATGATAACTTTTGAAATGGCAGTAGCAGGAGGCAAGGAAATAGGGTCTAATACCAAAACAATGTTGTTATCTTGGAAAGCTTGCAAACCTACATTTTTCCATCTACAAACTATTTACTCTAGTAAGGAGAAAATATGTGAGGGAAGAAAAAAAAATCTATGTGAGAGTGTGTGTGTGTGCATGTGTGTGTGTGTGTGTGTGTGTGTGTGTGTGTGTGAAACTACATGTAAGACAAGCTTAGAAAATCCCTCTGGGTAAAATTTTCAAAATAATTTTTGTTCCTATTTCGATACAGGAAGGCATACAGCAACTTCTTGCAATTTACACTTAGACATTGACACTTTCACCTCCCTAGACTGAATTGGAGATGAGCTTTGTGAGTGGGTCCTGGTGTAGGTAACAGTAACACGGGTTGGTTTACACACTGTAATTATGGATGTGGGAATCACAAGTTAAAATGTGTGACTCCTGAAAAGAGGATGCCTGTCTTTCCTGACCTTTAGGCTAAGGAAGAGGATGTCTATTACTGGGGCTGATCTTTCTTTCTTGAGCAGCCACCAGTGGGGACAAAATCACAAATTCCTGCTAATGTCCTACTCCACCTTGCTGAGTGAAGCTGTGCATACACAGCACACATTATATTTACACAACACTGCATTATTGATCACAAGATATGTCCGTTTAACACTGCAGTTAAAAACTGGAAATCTCTTGTCTTTGGTGATGCTAAATATGTCCTGGCACCTGAAGAGGGCTGGAAGTTGTAGAAGAAAGATCAAGCATGATACCACTAGAGAGGATGAGCAGTTGGTGGGAGGCAATGCCCAAAACTAAAGAAGGGACTAGTTCAGTGGTTGCAAGGAAAAATAAAAAGGAAAATAATTTTGACTAGAAGAAAATGTTGGTTGTCATTTTGGGGATATTTGGTGTATTTTCACAGTATACTTCACAGTATTTTTATTTCTAAATTCACATCAGCATCACCAGAGATGCCTGTTGAGGCTTGTGGAGGCATCAAAGGGAGACAATAATAGAAAACGCTTCTCTAGCCATTTTTGATAGAGAAAAGGAAAAGGACAGATAACTAAGGGTAAATACAGAAGAGGGTAGAAGAAGAAGAGAAACCACATGCAGTAGGGAAGGGAACAGAATGGGCTTCCAGAAAGATCTGACCTATGCTTACAGACTAGCTCAGAGTGATGAGAGGACTAGAGCAGGCGTCAGCATTAGGATGCATTGTTGTTCCAGTCTGAGCCTTGTTTACTACAGTATCACCTAAAGTGCAGTGAATTTGTCTTAGAGACCTTTGCAAAGGCTGTGTGTGATGTGTTTCCACTTAATATGTGAGCTTTGAAGAGATAATTAAAAATGGTTTCCCTGTCTCATAGAGCTTGGCTGCTCCCTTCTGCACATCCATTCCCTGAGGATGTGCAGCACAACTGTTTGTGTGGCCACCTGGAGAGCAAATCCACCTAAAGACCAATCTGAGGAGAAAAATTTTCAGCCTGATCCATTTCTCAGTCTTTCAGTGGGTGAGTTGGCTTGTGACAATTGAGAGCACTCAGCATTGTGCATGTAATGTGACGGTTATACTCAACACAGCCAGCAAGGCAGGGAAACCTGATTGGTGAGGATGCGTCTGCTGCTGGGGTGGGATGTGCAGCAGAAGTGGTGGGCAGACAGCTGGAGGTGGTGTTGTCTCAAACTTTTCTGCCAAGATTTGCCATAGGATGTTTTAAGGAGCCCTGATATATAGTGTACAATATAAGATACAACCAAAGAAGCATTTAAAAATGTGAAAAATAGTAGAATGACAAGTGGAAAAATGTTAGCAAGGACTCATATTCACATGATTTTTTGAGTAACTCCTTTATCCTTTGAGATTTAGTCTAAAAGCTGTGGTTTTCCTCTCTGCACTGGGGATAGTGTTGCTTTTATTTCATATTATGAATGATATATTTTTCCTGTTCAGATCAAGCTGAATACAGCCCTTTTCCCTAGAACAATGTGGTTTTCTCCTTGCTAGATGGATTGTTATTTTGGTTCCATTCAGCTAGCATTATATATACTTCACAGGATTTTGTTCTCCTTTAAAATTTGTGGGACTGAGATTGGTTTGTTATTTGCATATAATATAAACTGACATGAGCTGTAATACAGGAGTGTGATTACACAGAATAATTCATAATTTTTTTCTTCTAGGCAAACAGATGCAGTTGGAAACTATGTCTGTTTTGCAAGGTTGTCTGTCTTTTTTCAGTGTATAGCAAGCCTGAACCATTAAGCAGTTTTAGGGTGTAGAGGGTTCAGGCAGCTGCTCTGGTCATTTTCAGGTTCCAGATGTACAGTTGAAAAGTCACTTTTCTTCCTGATTAATATATTCAGAATAATACACTGTTAGAGGGGAGAGCCACATGCTACAAATAGGAAAATATTACTTAAAGGAATGAACAAAGGACGGGGATGCTGGCTTTAAACCCTGGCTTTGTGGTCTTCTTTTCTTTCTCACTCTGAAACCAAGGATAAAAATATCTGTATTCTCAGATGGGATTGGAAGCATAAAATATTTTAGAAAGCTTAGTCAAAATTAGTCTAGGCATAAAAACCCTACAAATGCAAACCAAGAACCAGAAAAATAAATTTAGTTTTTTGAACAGAAAAATGGACAGATTCAGTGTGATATTAAAACATGTTAAATGATGATGGTCATTTTAGGGGAAGTGGAGGAAGACGGAGACTTTTAAAGTTAAGTCTAAATACTTATTTTTGCCTGTTCTCAAAATTGTCCTACTTTCCATTTTGAAATGGTGCTTTGTTCTGAAGTGTACCTAATCTTAATTTTTCTAAGAGGTAAAATGAATGACTTTTTCTTTATGTCTAACCAGTCATCTGAAAAAAACAGTTATATTCATAGCTCTGTTTGAAATGATGAAATGCAGATGTGTTCTTCCCTGTAAGGGCTGTGTGTTCAGGATCTTTCCATAGAGGATCTTCCATAGAGCTTTTCTTGCATCAGTGAAAAAATCACCTGTTTAGGCACAGGGAAAACCCTTCCAGTGGTGAAAATGAATGTTGAAGATGTGGACATGCTGAAGAGGGTCCAAAGGAGGGCCACAAAGATGATCAAAGGACTGAGAAGCTTGCCATACAAGGAAAACTGAGAGAATTGGGTTTGTTCAGCCTTGAGAAAGGAAGGCTTAGGGGACACATGTTATCAACATGTTCCAGTATTTAAAGGGTGACTACACAGAAGATGGAGGCTCCCTTTTTACAAGAAGTCACATGGAAAAGTTGAGGGGTAATAGGCACAAGTTACTCTTGGGGAGATTCCAACTGGACACAAGATGGAAATTTTTCACAATGAGAACAGTCAGACATTGGAATAATCTACCCAGGGAAGTGGTGGATTCCCCAGCATTGGACATTTTTAAGATTCAGCTGGACAGGGTGCTAGGCCGCCTTGTCTAGATCATGCTTTTGCCAAGAAAGGTTGGACCAGATGATTCTTGAGGTCCCTTCCAACATGGGATTCTATGATTTTATGATTCTATGGTTATGAACACTGGGGGAATGATGGAACTTGCTTGTTATGTTCGGTACAAGGGCGCTGTCTACAGAAATTAAATAGGGATTTCCCGTATCAGTGTTGTGGGTGCATTTATTCACAATCTAACTTGAAAATTCTCCAGTGCCTTGATAACTATTTTTGTCTACTCGGTGACCTCATCTTCTCATTGCTGCCAAATGAAAACCAAAACGTGTCTGAACTTTGCTTGTAAAAAACGGGGATGATGAGTTTTCCATCTAGGCTTTGTAGATGCTCATTCCCTCCTGAACTGTCACTTCAGCATCTTGTAGTTATTGCTGAAAAGGAAATTTGTGGAGCACTTTTTAAATGTCCTTGTCAGTTATGTTTCACTTTTCTTTTAAATGGTGTCTCCACATATTTCTTTTAGCTAGGCTCAGGTTTGTGTGAGGCACTTGAGACTGAAATACCTCTATGCATTTGGATAGACTCTGATATAGGTCCTCTTGGGTTTTTCAAAGGGTACAACAATCCAGAAAATTCTTTTCTTTTTCTTTTTTATTCCCCTCCCCCCCCCCCCCCCCCAAAAAAAAAGGTGCTGATGACATGCCTCCTTTATATCATTTGAGACTAGAGAAGAAGATGCAGTCGTTTAGTGTGTGCACATCGCCTTGAATTTCCCCAGCTAATAAATCCTGCAAAGCACTAAGAACACTTGGAGATGCTCCTCAGGGGAGAGGGATGGGAGAAAGGGAGGAAGGGAGAGAGGGAGGGAAAGAGAAAGGAGGAGGAAGATTGATCTCCTTGGACAGGGTCAAAGACACTCTGCTGCCAAACAGTCCTTACCACTGCCATGGATTGCCTTCCTCTCAGGGTGCAACACCCACACCTGGACTGTGGCTCTTGGTTTCCCTCTTCAGAGGTGTCTGCATAGGAAGAAAGATCCCCTTAAGAAAAGTGATCTGAAGGGGACTGGGAAAGGGGAGCTACCTGATGGACCACTAGAAAGGAAGCCCCAGTCATGACATGAGATGGTAATGGAGGCTTCATATCAGGAAGGCCTACATGTTAGCTGTATTATGATGCTTATCCCAATCACTGGTGTTTGTTCATATAATTAACTTCTGCAAATCCAGGAATATGACTGAAAGAAAAATACATACGATGAAGCCTCAGCTAGGGATTAAATGAAGGTTCAGTGAACTGCTTAGCAATGAATGCTATGGCACCTCATTGGGAGCAAAATATGGGTGGAACAGGGCTGGGCTCTGCACATTATCATTTATGACATTAGGTTAATTGCATTGCTGATACTCTGCAAACTGCTGACAGAACAGGAGTGACTTCTTGCTGGACTCTGCCCTTGTTGATGCCAGAGGGGAAAGTCTGTTTCCCACCTCTTTAAAAGCCTCCTTGAATGAAGGAGATCACTGGCCAATGATTGTGAAAATATGCAGGAGAGACTTCAGGTGCATATGGGGGGAGATTCTTCATTAAATGAATGGTAGAGATAGTGCTGGGAGTTAATCAAGATATTCAAGAGCATGGGTGAAAGGGAAGGAAATCACTGCTATGCAGGGAAGCATCCTTCACATGCACATGCACTAATATGGGGCTCAACTGTAACACCATCTTCATCACGATGCACTAAGAATTACAGCGATTCCTATTTTGCTGGGTTTACCCTTTCATTCAGCTCTCGGGGTGACCACCTACAGAGGCTGCCAAGCATAAGCTAAGGGAGGTGCATGTCAAAACTATGAATTAGGTAGGGCATTTGTAAGGCTACTAATGAGAATGTGGTACCTTAATTCTTCATCAAGACAACTCAGTCTGCTCTCTGAAAATCAGTCGTCAGGTATTTTCAGGGTAGTGAAGCCTCTACAGAGCTAAAGAGAGGTTTTTACCCCATCTTGTCAGACACCCAGAGAATCATAAGGCAGCTTTGCTTTCCCTGCTGCTCAGCCATGGATTGGCATAATTTCATTTCAAATAATACTGCCTGGTTTTGTTACCATGCCAAGTAACTGAAATATGAACACCTCTGGGCAGTTCCAACGTGGATCTAAGCTAAGCAGCTCAAGCCCTTTTCTGACAAAGAGATCTATTTTGCATGCCATATAAAATCACGTTCAGCTGATTTAGTGTCTACGAATACAGTTCTCCTTCAAAGCATGCTTTTATGGAGTTAGTTTTATGGGCTGATGTATATGGAAATCACGTTATAAAATATACATATAGAAATGTCCCATAGGGTATTAAAGTTTTGTTCTACAGGCATTTTAATGATGTCAAGGATTAGATCTGTTTCCAGCTCTGCCAAACACAGAAGTGAAACCTGTTTATAGTCAGAGGGGCAAAGTGTTTAGGCACAAGGGTCTTCCAGAGATCACCTGAGACCAGATATTAAGTTGTACATGATAGCCCCACAAGTGAAAACAGTATATCCTCCCTCTCTCCTTAAAAAGCAGAATTAATTACTTGTTTTAAAACACATACCCATACACACACACACACACACACATGTAGAGAAACAATGCATCCTTTGCAAACAAGAAAAGAAACAATTTGAGCTGTCAATTTGAGCTTTTGCATTCCTTTCCAGTTTTAAATCATAGGTTGTATTTAAAGCAAATTCCCATGTTCTTCTCTATCTGAAAGTAACTCGTTGAAAAGTAGAAAATAAGAAGGCTGGCACTATTTATCCAGCTAATTGTGTACTAATTTGGTAGAGTACAGCAAGCTTATAGTTTTGGAAGGAGAAGAGGAAGTCTAGAAAAGGGGTAAGATCCACCCTGGATAATGTCCTGATGAAATATACAGATAGGCATTGAATAATATTTCTTTTTTTTTCTTTTATATTTGAACATGTGAGGAAATTGAGTCATGGAAGAACTGAAGTTAGCATGACATTTTGCATGTAAGCATTTGAACCTGAACGAGATCAAAACATCATTGTGTCCATATACTAGGTCCTGAATAGCCTTTATTCAGTGCCTTGAAGTGCCACTGATAACAGTTCAAAATTAGTATGAAGTACTACTGAGGTAGTGATCTGGCCTCCAAAGGGGTCCCTGTAAAAGGTGGCAAGCACTGCAAAGTAAGGCCTGGGGATACTAAGTAGCTTGTCACACAGCTGTCACTAATACACTGGGAACAGAATCTACAATGACAGAACGCTGTGTTTTAGCTACAAAAAGGATTTCTTTAACATCTTCCCAAGTTGAGGAAGGTGGGGAGAACAGAGAGGGAGAGGGCTGGTTTCCAGCGCAGGGGGCTGCGTGTGTGAGTGCCTGTGGAGTCTGGTGACGCTGCAGGGGATCTGGCTTTCTAGCTACACTGAGATGCAGAGGCAATAAAACTAGGTTTATTAATTTGGCAGGGGCCAGAAAGATCATTATGGACTCCAATGTTCACAGGGTCTGTGTAGGGATTTGAGGTGGTTCAGATGCAGGCATCTTGCTTAGTGTAAAGGAGCACTTTAACTCAGAAAGCTGAATCCTACTGACCAAATTTTGATTAATTTGTGGGTTTAATCTGCTTTTATTTTTCACACCCTTCCTCTTGAAAACCACTGCTTGTATATACATGTTGAAACAAAGCACTTGTTTGATTGTGATGATTTTCCTCTCCAACAACTATTTATTGATTTACCTTGAATTACAGACTAGGAAAACAGCTGACTGTGAGGCCATGGGAGTAAATATTGCATTGCACAATAAAGTGAAAAGTAACTGGAATTAAAAAATCCCACCCTGAGCATTTGCTGAGTGGTGCTCAGGAACAAGCGTTTGTTTTTGTACAGTGCAGTTGGTGTTTGACATGTCGTGTGGAAGGTCAGTGTGCACTTTCAGTTAATGTACAGGTGCTACATTTTCCTTTTCTTGACCTTTCTTGGGTTTCCAGTCTGGCTTAATCCTTCCCTCAAAAGAGTAGTATAGCATCAATAATCACTTAATTTATGCCCACCCACAAGTGACCACAGGGGAAGTACACAAGAAAAACTTTCTATTGCTTTCATTGGGGAATAGGATAAAATAATATGTTAGACAAGAAAAGAAAAGGAGAGAATGGGAAAAAAACCCTGCATATGTTTTTTCCATATTGGGGTGGGTGTATCCTCCAGGCAATTATTTCAATAACCAAGGGTATTTGGGTATGTATGGCTGACAGGGGAAAACAGAGACTTCGCTATCTTCACTGTATAGAAGAAAAAAAGTTTGTCTCACATTTCTAAAGCCTGGTATTTGACATTTGAAATGCATCTTGCACATGGTTTGTACCAACTGCAGTCAGAAACAACAAAGTTTCACCTGAAAAATCTCTTTTCCAGATTTTTGGCCCATTTGCTTTGCTTCTCTTTGCTCCAACCTGTAAAACCTCCAAAGGGCATTTTCTGAAAACAAATTTTTTCCTCTTGAACCCTTTGGCAGAATGAAATCTTCCAGATATCTCTAAAAGCATTCACCAGCATACTGCATTACTCATCTAATGGGTTGCTGTATAAGTAGAAAGATATTCTAAAATACTGGTCATTTCTTATTTTACATAGATACTACTCACTGTATTTCCCAACTGTTGGTTTCTTTTTCCTTTTTTTTTTTTTTTTTTTTTTTTTTCCATTCTTAATAATAGCTGCTTTTAAAATGATATTTCAGATTTTTTTTTTTTTCTATTGGAGTCTTCCTCTGGCAAAACCAATTTGGAAAGTAACTGCAGCCTAAAAAGCAATCATTTGCAATGACACTGGGACATACTGAGAATTTTAAAATGTGTCCTTAGCAGAGATTACCACATCAAAAAAAAAAAAAAAAAAAAACAAAAAAACCCACAACAAAACAGTAGAAAAAAAAAACATTGAAGCAAAGAGTCACTTACCTTTTAAAGTTTCACAACAAATGTGTCCTTGACAAACGGGTGGAGGGTAGCTACAAAAGAAAAAGTTACCAAGTTACCTTAGCACAGGAAGAACTAAGCTGCTAGAAACAAGAGATGCAGCCACTGCACTGCAAGGTCTTGCAAGGGAAATGGGGGAATGTCCTTTAGGACCAGCTGTTTCCATCGGCAACTTGTCCTTGAGGTCCCCCATGGAGTTAGGAACTTAAAAGAAGTGGAAAGGCAACTGGGAAGATTTGTTAGCCCAGTAACCATGTCTGGGGCAAAAGCCTGATCACTGTTCCCTGCCAGAGCAGGCTTTTGGAGCTGGAGTTGCCAGGACCTGAGAGCCCTTATGAGGTTTCATGTGTGAATATGACGTTTTGCAAAGGTACGTCTTGCCTGCAGATAATTTCCTAAGGAGAGATCATGTTTGGGAAGACCTATTTCATGCGATGTCATGTTGAATGATCGCCCCACTGGTGGTGGTGGAGGACATGGAATGGGGAGGAGCAGAAAGGAAGAAGGACAAGCTGTGTCCTGCTCCTCTCGCCTAGAAGAAAGCTGGAAGGGAATCTCTTGGGTAATCCTCCTTCATGGGGTCAGGAGCAGGACTGTCATCCATACCTTTTTTACCAGGCAAACTAGCTAGATTATTCTTCTCTACCTCCAAATATTTTGTTTTATTTTGAGACTTACCAGGGAGCAGATGAAAGTCACAGACCACAAAGAAGGGTATCTGAGATTTCTCAGTCCAGCCCCTTTGCTTTCCTTCTCTCAAGTGTTGCATATTCCTATTTTATTTTAGAGTAAGGTTCACAGAGTTGGCTCAAGATGGCAATCAGCTAGCATAGCACAGCATGAAAACTATCCCAAAGGTCCTCCAAGGGCCAACTTTGCATCCAGGAAAGTGTCAAAAAGCCTTGGAACAATGGCCATAAGCAGCTGCAGTGGATTTCTGCCACCTCAATGTTTCTCTGTTGATGAAGAGAAGCTGAAAAAGGAGTAACTATTACTGTGACCTTGCTTATGGCTCAGATGTCATGGAATCCTAATTTTTATTTAAAGAGGCCAATTTCATTCCGATTTTAATTGGAAGAGACTGTGATGCAATGGAGCAGAAATTAACCCACAGAATGCATAATTTATCTCATCTCCAAAGGTTTTTATTGCTTGTCCCTTAGGCCCTAAGCACACCCCAGTCTGTGTTTGGGATAAGAAATACCTGATTTCTCTTGTCTCTCATCAAATTAGACTAGCACAGCCAGTACTTAGAGGATTGCCATTCCCCAGAAAACTCCATGTGTGGTCCTGGTTTCAGCTCAGCAAAAAATTCAGATATTCTCAGTCAAAAATACATAGGGTTATCTTAGTCCCAGGCTCATATTCCCCCATTTTCTTAAGGTAGAACTTTTCCACCCACCTTGTTATGCAGCTGGAAGTATAAAAAGCTGTATAAAAATATATTCTCACTGACCATCCATACATGTCCCACATAACCTAGGAGAGAATTATATATTACTTCTGGAATGAGCTAGCATTTTCTATCTTTCCTCCCAAGCTATGTCACACGAGTGTTTTCTCCAAGGGTGTCTTTCCAAGACTGACACCTTTTTTTGTGGACCTGTTATCAGCATGAAAAGGTGTGCTGGTGTGCAGGATGCAAGTCTTTCCTTGCCTCTGCCTTGCTGTTATGTGAGTAAAACAGCAGGCTTGTCCAAGAGGGCACGAGTGAGCTGAGAGCTCCCCGTTCTTCAGTCCTCAGGGTGTTCATTCTCATCATCCTTGTTTTCTTCCAGTTCTTTAAAATCATGTTTATAAAGTGGCTTTATCCAAGCCTGGTGATGCATCCACCCTGCTCCACTCTTTTCTTGATTCAGAGCGGAACTTACTGTGCTGATACTTCCCTCCTTAGCATGGAGGCTGAGATGCCAGAGCAGGCTGTCCCTGCTCCCATAGTGCCACAGCCCTTTCTGGTATGACCTTGGTGGCCCATGTAATCTGTCTGTGTCTGCTATCCACCTATAAAATGGCAGTAACAATCCTTGACTCACAGGTAGAATAAACTACCCTGTACGTTTAAGGCCATGTAGACACAAACTTTGTTTGTAATGCTCCAGCTGTAGCAGCAAAATAGCTGAAACCTCCGATACTGCAGGACACGAAGGACAGCAGAGTGAATGCAAAATGCTTGGCTCTTGGCATTCAGTGCAGAGGATTTCTCATGACATCCTGGAGGCCCTAATGGTGGGAGGGAAATCTTTCCAGGAGAATTTTGGATAACAAAATATGTTGACACATCAGCATTGTAGGTCATGGGTGGAATATCTCAGGCAAAACCCCACTGCCCATTGCAGCAACATTTCTGCTGCTGTGTGAGGCTGGAGTCCACAAGCATGGAGAGAACATCTGGGCTTTTCAAAGAAAGATTTGATTCTGCATACTGGGATGCAGCCTGCTCTTATTTTCCCAAGCTCAGTTTGAAATATAGAGTCAAACCTCTAAAGCTGAAAAAGGGGTAAAGCTGAAAGAGAAGTCAAACCTCTAATAAGCAGTCCAGCAGCCTGCCAGAGTAACAACCTGGCCGTGCATCTTCCTATTTGAGCCATGTCTCTCTAGCAGCAGAGCTCTTGCACGCAATCAGTTCAGCCTAAGTCATCCCATAATTGTTTTCTTCCTGGACTCACTCTCTCAATGTTTCTTCTCAGCTCTTCTTTCATCTGTGTGGATCAGTCAAATAGATGTTCAGCAAAGCTACCCACAATTCATTTGACTTCACAGTCTTATATGCAGTACTCTGGCTTGTAAAAAATGTTAACCAGTCCAAGCTGATGTTTAAGACAGACAGTAAACATGTCCTCGCTGGTGACTGATGAGAGGTTTTTTCTGCACACACTAATGAATGCATATATTGAGATAGATGCATTTTATCACATCAGGCTTTACACCACTTCCTCTGGGATGAATTTTATAGACACAGTAAGATTTTTACAGCATCTGAAAAGACTCAGGTACTGAAAGGTAGATTTATATGCCCTCTCATTTTACAAATATAGTGTGCAATCAGTGGTCAGTGGAGTTAAAAACGACCTCTTTAATGGATTTTGCCCTTTTAACTGCAGAAATATAAGTTAAGTCCTGAAGAGTGCAGAAATAAAGTACACAACACAGTAAGAATTTAAAGTGGAAGAATTTAGGTATTTTGTAGTTGGTTGCTCATTCTATAAACTTAATTCAGCTCTTTATTCAAAAGAGGTCTGTAGATGTAATCAAAGCTCGTAGGTCATAGTTGTAATTCATTTCATATCCCTTGTATTATGTGGCATTATTTTCATAGTGAACACAGATAGTTGACTATTAACTTAAATCACTAGTGTAATTTCATATTTTGCAGTTATTCCTAGGTTTCTCAAATGTGTTCTTTTGTTGATCTCTAAATAAGGTGAATTTCTTGAGCCTGATCTATTTGCCTTCCAAAAAGTACAGATTCCTAGATGGATTACCACTTGAGCCATGGCCACCTAAATTACGTAGAAGTATAATTAATGACCAGCTTTAATGACCTTTGTACTGTCAGGGCAATGAAAAATTAGCTTTTCTAGAATTAAACCAGCCAAATTCTGCTCTACGTTTCCTGCTCATAGGAGCTGACGTACATGGGAGGTAAATTTCTCAAAGTGATAAAAAAATGTAGTCCAAGATGTGAGTAATCACTGCTTTATCCAGGAGAAGCTCAGCAGGCTATTGATGGTTGAAGGTCTGATTTGCCTTTTGTGCTAGTATAATGTTTTGCCTTTGATGGATTCATTTCTGATTTATACTGCTGTAACCAAGAGGAAAGTCTATTTCCAAGGCAGAAGGGAAGTTTGTTATTACAAATAACAAGTGAGGTTTACAAAACTCTCTAAACAATTAATTAACCCACAACTTCAAAACAGAAATATTCCCCGCACTGTTTTCTAGGACTTCCTTCAATATTATTTTAAAGGTCTCAGAGAGCCTTTGCCTGTTCCTGTGAGCAACTTGTTCTGACATCTTAAAGATGGCATTGCCTGCAAGATACCCTGGCTGCTTCCTTTAAAATGTTTCTTCTCCCAATCTCATCATGTTTGGAGGTGCAGTGGAAAAGGGGTGATGCCCCAGCTGTCATCCACAGCTGGGGTGGGAGGTGGTGGGTGTGGGCTGTCCTGGGTGTCACACCCCCAGGCTGCCTGGCTGCAGCAGCCTGCCGCAGTGCCACACAGAGGGCTCTCCAGCTGGCCCTGCTGCCCCTGGGTGTCTTTGGACGGGAAAATGGATTTTGGAAGCCCTAGCCAGAACAGCAGAAGTGGCTTGGAAAGACAAGTCAGACCCCTTGAAAGTCAGGAAGAAAAAGAACCCATTGCTAAAGCTCTAGGAAGGAAACCGTGGGGCACAAGCCAGCCGTGAACTGGGAACACACACAGCAGGTTTTTGCCTGGGATGAGGCAGAACTGAGTGCTCCAGGACCCAGGAGCAGGCATCATGAGCTGCTATGCACAGAAACAAAGTGTCCTGTGTCCTCTGACTGGTGGCTTCTTGTGTAGCTGAGAGGCAACATCTCTCAATTTCTACATCCCACTTAACCTTTCCTTTGGGAAAGAAATGTAACTGTTGGGTGAGCACCCATGGAAATTTCCTGCCTCTGGCACATATGACAGGCTGACAGCATTAGTCCTTCTACTAATGTTTTGCCAGAAGACTGGCACTAATGTATGCTTCAAGTACAACATGTCTGATAGCCCCTAGAGTAAATGCTATTTGACTGAGATGCTTCCACACTTTTGCACCAAATTCTGCTCTCATTTACACAACCTCTCCTCTGCATCTCTGATATTAATGTTGCTCCTACAGCAGCTTTAAAAGTCTGCCTTTCATCTGTCTATTTAGCGCAGGCAAACCCTCACTTGCTGTTTGAGTTAAGAGCTTTCTGAGGCATCCTCAGGTGTGCGTCACCACCCTTTGTGAGGAGTTTTGCCCTTCATGAACTATTGCTCTTGGATGTCCCCAAGTAGCAGAGTCTAGGGAAAGAAGAAGACCCCTTGCAGGAGTTACCCACATTTTACATTTATATGCCATTAAGAGACTTGTCCGTCCTGTTGAGTTTTAATGGCTGTAGCTATTCTTTCTATAGACCTCCATACCAAGACAGAGCACTTCGAACAATGCAGAAGCCTTTGGTCATGTTTAGTCTATTTCTACAAATGTATGCAGGATAAAAGATCCTCAGCTAAAACTATTTGAGTGCTTCAGACAGTCCAGCCACTTCATCCACACAGATGTGCTTTTCATCCCACTCCTGAAAACCCTCCTCCATCAGGGCTGAAATTCTAGTCCTGTAAGAGCCAGTTAAGCACTTTGCTGTTGACTTCAGTAGGGGCCAGATCTCTGCCCAGATGTTCCTTCTTTGCTTTAACATCTTCCTGCACTCCTGGGCTCCTAGTACCACTGTTCCACTCCCTGTCACACACTTCACTCCTTTTTTTCTCCCCGATTGACAAACAACTATTTCTGGCAAGCAGCGGAAGTGGCAGAGGATGCTCACTAATATCCTTGCCAGATGATGTTTTCATACAAGTGGGTCAGTGTCGTGACTAGTGCAATCATTCTGGGGGATACTGTGCCCTCATTCATGACAACAATCGGGCTCTCAAAATCCCTCACATAAAATAGCTGGCAAGAGCATCCTGTTATCTCTCTTATTTGACTGTGTTAGCTGGTATAGGCTACTCTGCCTCATACACTGTCTGCACTGGATACAGCTATGTGAAGATTTCAATTTAGTTCTTCTATTGCTTTTTCTGCTGGGTCTAATCTAATTGCTGTCATGATGCATAGATGGTGCTTCAAGTGGTAATGGGTAGACCTAGGAAATGCTTTTGAGCTTTAAAATCTCCTTAGGACAGCTTCCCCCTGCCCCGTACAGAAAATTTGCTCAGCTTCTAAAACTTGTACAAATAATTGGTCGATATGTGAGAGAACTTAGACTGTAATACTAATGTACTAAAATTCACACACACCGTGGCATCACTTCAATAGATACAGCTTAGTAAGCGTTAGATTTACAGCCATGTTTTTGCCAGTTTGGTCTGCGGAGTTAAATTCTTCAGCAGTCCTCAGGACTTTGCTGGATTATTCTCATCCAGACAGACCTCATCTGCCTCCCATTCCAATCCTAATGGCCTCCCACACATGGTGGTCCCCTTCTCTGCCTGTCTGTCTGTTTTTGCTTCCTTTGACATTTGGATCTTTGCCCTTCTTTTCATTTTCCCTGAAAGTTTTGGCTTGACCACTGCTTGAAAGACAGAGGGTAAGAAACAATTTTCAGGGAATTGTCCTGAAAATCTACTTGTGGTATTTTAGAAAACTTAACCTAATAGTTAATTCAAGCCCAAACAGCGCAGAGGTGGGAGTGGTTTCTGAGGACCGACAACTCCTGATTAACATCTCCCAAAAGTGCTACTTCTCAAAATATAGGGGATAATAGGGCTGTCTGTTACTTGACATGTTTGATTTTTTGGTGTCTCCAAACACTTTGTCTGCTGACTCTGGTTCAGTCTCTGTTCCTTGTTTTGGCAGGACTGGCAGTATATTATAGGGCAAACTACAGAGTAGGTAGGACTTAGATTACTGTTGTCATTCCCAGTTTGTTCTTCTTTTCTGGGTCGGAATGGCAAGTTAATCTATTTAGGTATAAAGAGCAATTATAGAGATATTGTGAGCTCCTAGTTGGACCATTTCAGTGTTTCCTTGGGACCAGCTATAACTGTTTCAAGCAATTTGAGTGTGTAATGACTATAATTAAACATACAACTTTTAGCAGTTAATTTCTATACCTGACAGATATTTGAACTGTGCCAGTTTAGGAGGCACAATACGTACTGTAACTCTTGCAGGAGTTAGCAATAAATCTCCAAGGAAAACCCCTGGACACATAGTGTGTAAAAATCTCAGTCTGGTCATGGACTGTCAACATGCTCAAAGGTACGATGCCAGTGCAATGACCTTGAGTTGAGACCTGATGTGATGAAATCAAGAATGTGCAATTTGAAAGGAATATAGCAATTTCCAATATGTAAACATGGAAAGGGTGCCTTAAAAAGTGATTAATGTGGCATCCCATTAGCTTTAAGTACTACAGAACATCTGGCATATTTCTCCCTTGACTGCAAATTTCTGAGCACTGGTGTTATGTCATTTTACAGTATTCATTTTCTCCCTGTCTCTATAAATCATCTCAGCAATTGTTGTTCATATGAAAGTAATTATATAAATGCACTTGATTAAATTAGCTTTCATCTAATACTTTTTTTTTATATATATATGAGCATTTCCTTTCCAAAAATAACTCAGAGGAACTGATGCATTAGGTTTGTGCCATGGGATGGAGATTAGAGCCCCTCAGCACTGCTAAGCCAGTACATTTCAGCACACCTAGGGCCCAAATGCTGTACCTGGAGTCAATCCACTGGGCTCCTCTCACATAGGTACCTGGGCGAAATTTTGTTCATGGAGGCAGCCAACTTACTGAAATTTTAACAAAATTCTGGAACGTGGTGTTACTCGTTCAGGTTTTGCTGGTTTGTATTGCCCTTGGAGGTTTCATCTTTGCAAAAGTCACTCAGAGAATGATAAAGACCAGACTGCACAGCACAGTGACCTTGGGCTCTCTTCTGTTACCACATCTTGGATACTTTAACACTGAGCAGATTGGGTCCAAGTATAAGAGGATAAAGTCGGAGTGATTAGGGATTTGTCCCATGACTTCAGCATTGTTGGATCCTCTTGAATGACTTAAAAGCTTTCATGAATTATGGATGTAACTATGCATGCCAACGCACACTTTTGAAATGTTAATTTTTTCAATGTCTCACAGTTGATTAAACAAAACAAAATAACCCACCACCTCAAGGAAGGTAGCAATATGAGTTAGGCTCTTTATGTCTTTCCCCAGCCCCTGTCCTTTAAGTGTAGAGCAGAACTGTACCTGGTGGCAGCCACAATGGGGGCAAGGGGTGGCTCCCAGTCCTCACACCCCTTTTCTGACCATGCTCAGCACCCAGTCCCGGGTGTTGCGCTATGGTCATTCATTATGGAGCATTACAGAATAAACTTATTGAAAATATCCACCATTTAAAGCATGGCCCTCTTTCTCCCTCCACCTGTATTTTAAAGAGCACAAGAAGGACATGTCTTTTATACAGGGCTGATCACGCATCGTTCCTAAACATCCACTCTCCTTTCTTCAGCATCAGCTGTTTTGCTGTGGCAGGCTAACCTGACTTCATTTGAGTGCTAGACAAGTCTCAGCATGCAAGAGTTTAGATTCAAGCAACTTGCCCGAGGGAATATGAGGTGGGAGGAGGAGAGGAGATGAATATATCAAACCTAGGATACAATACTACCAGTCCCTCACTGCTGCACACACTAAAGCAAGAGTGACAGAAGCCAGGAGCATGGGGAAGGGAGAGGTGGTCCTTCTCTCTGCAGGCACTTTAACTAGTGCTCTGCTGTGTTTGACCATCTCATGCCAAGTGTGATTCTAAATAGAAACTGCTCCTGGAGTGCATGAGTTGCAGGTTGTTCACCCTGCCTGGGCTTACTCTGAATCTCAGCTTCACATCCAAAAACTGGGGAGAATGGTACTGCGCCGTCTTCCAGTTGTGCTGTAAGGATGTGTGCATTTCAACTCTGTCTCATGCTCTGGGTGCCAGTTAAGTATATACATCAATGTTCACCCAGGCACAGAGACTCATGGTTTCTTTCTTTTCTTTTTCCTACAGCTGGAGTCCATGGAAATAATACCCTGATTTCTGTTATCTGTGTATCATGCTACTTTAAATAACAGATGCAAACTTTGGTATCCCCCAAATTCCAATAGGCCCTATAAAAATGCTTTTCTCTGCCAAACAGATTCTTGGCTCCAGAGAAGGAAGCATCCTCCAGGTCTTGAGAGGGGTTTTCTTATTCTTAAGTCATTTTATACAAATGAAGATCTACTATCAACAGTGTAATTAAGCCCTGTGAAGTTAGGGGAGTTAAAGGTTGAGATGAATTACATGTTTGGAGTCATCTATTAATCTTTTGATCCCTAGGTAATCCAGAACAGGTCACCCACATCCAAGTAAAATACGGCACCAACATCCCCAAAACTCATCAGAAATGCTTCTAATAGGATACAAGATTGATAGTTGGGAGCAAACAGCATAAGAGGTTTGGCTTGGATAGAATGCACAAGGTTGGCTGCTTATCTGAAATGTATCCAAATAACTGTAGCCTACAAACCTTATAAGAATGGTCTTTTTTGTAAGGTGACTTGCACTAGCTTTTTGGTTTAGTTGGTCAAAAAGGGAAAAATGGGAAATAATTCCATATTGGGAAAAGGCCCAATGAAGAAATGGAATAGAATTTTGGACAATCACCTCAGATTTGTCCTACATCCATTTATTTTTTTAAAGTAACTTATTTAGAAGAGATAGTGTGCTATAACAGAGCTGGTTAAGCCTGGGATCTTCACTGACTCTGCACCACATTTGGTGCACACAAACCGCTTCTATTAAAATACATTTCCGAGGCTGCAAAGTCACACACTTGTATTAGGAAATGCCCGGGTTAAAATCAACCGCACAGCATCAGTTGACCCCGTTCAGAGGCTCCGTAGCTCCCCGGTGCCGTGCAGCCCGTGTTGCGCTCACCCCGCCTCAGCCCCTGGGCGCGATGGACGGCGCTCACCTTGGCAGCAGCCGTGCCACACATCGCTGCCCCAGTGCTGTTCGGTGTGTGGTCCCACACCTTATTTACCACGCACCACCGCAGGAAGAATCACTTATTTCTTCATGAGCCTTCCTCAGGACTTTACAATCACCAGTGAGTTGCTTCACAGGTGTTTAGAAACACCCTCTCACAATAACTCTTAAAAATGGAAAGCAATTTTGGCCCTTTCTACACATGAGGGATATGAGGCAAAAATAGATGGAGGTGAAAGCACGTTTCCTACGGGCTACAATCGCAGTTTTAAATGTTCAGCACTTCTGCCAGTGAGACTGAAGGGTTTTCAGGCAGAAATCAGAAAATGGGAAGTAAACAATCCCTAACGCTGTCAGAGTATGGGGTTTGGGGCATATGAGAGGATGTCTACTCCATTTTTCTCCGTGAACAACACAGATTTGAAACAGCAACATTTTTTGCATAGTGCTTTCTGTGCTGTTGATTTTGAATGTGAAAATAATTTTTTTGCTATTTTTATTATCTTCAAGGGTTATTTTTTATTTCAGCCTGAAGTCTTGCTTTAAATTTATTAAAAAATATTAAGTAAATGTTAAACTTAAATGAAAGCAAATTTCATTAGCCTCTATGCCTGTTGACAACCATGTGTGAGAAGTCTGGTTGAAGGGACTAACTTAGCATCACACCAAGGTCCCAGACTTGGGGGGCGGTGGGGCTGGAATTTCTCCACAGCATTCCTCAGCTGCCTTCACCTTGTACTTCTCCTGGTCCCCTGCCTCACAGGGACCAGCTTTTCCACCTTTCTCAGCCAGTGAGGACATTCAACGAGGGCAATGAGCATGCTGCTGGCTCACCCAGGATCCTGCTCATCCAGATCAGGGTGGATGAATTCTCCTGAAAGCTATGGTCTCCTGCTGGCCCTCAGCCTAGGTTTTAGTTCCCTGTAAAAGAAAGCAGGTGAAGAGTAGGTACAGGTGCAGAGCAGCATCTCACCAAGCTTCTGCACTGTGTTAAGGCTAAAGCATGCCCTGCCCCAGAAGCACACCCAGATCCCCTCATTCAGGTGGGCATCTGCTGCCTCTAATATAAAAAGGGGCAAATTACGTGTTCCTCCAGGCCATAAATTGTGTGAGTTCAGTGCAGGTGTGAGGAGGGGGGGGGTGACTGTTCCCCCCCTTCTCTGTCAATATGCCAGTTATGGCATTTGCCCAAGCAGAGATTCTGCTTGCACAAAACTGGGCTGTTAAACTTTGAAATCAGTTCAGGAGTGTTGGGCAGAGCTTTGTTACTCTCTACAGTAGAGGGCATGTTTGTTTGCAAGACTCTGTCTCCATACAAGTATTTCACGCGGCAAATGTTGAGGTTAGAAAATAAATATGGGAAACAAAGGGAAAGTTATTTTCTTGAGAAGTTGAAAGCTGGGTTTATACATTTCAGAGTGCTTTGTCCCTTTGTTCCCAGACAAGAAAAATTCCAGGAGAAGGATGGTTATTCTTCCTTTGACAAACCTTCCTTCTTTCCAGAACAGTCTTTCTGCAGAGGCCCCATTTCTGTTAAAATAGGTGAAGTATGTTGGCACTTACTGCAGGAGGTTAATATTTGAAAACAAAACCAGGCAGACTTTGTTCCCAGGAATCAGTGCAGTTGGCAACATGCATGCTCATTCAAGGCAGCTGCAAAACAAATCCTGTTCCTGGTAGCTGTTGTTACTATGAGAATGTAAAAGCTGCTCATCCACCACAGACAGGAGCTGGTACTGGAAGACTTGTGTTAAAAACCAGCATGTACCCACTGTGGCACCATTAGTAGCCCTGCCTTCACAGGCTACTCCTAAATATAGTTTAGTCTTTTTCAGGATGAGCTCTGATTTATTACATGAACATAAAGCTCCACAGATAATAATTAAAACACATCAAATCAAAACATCATGCTACTTAAAAGATGCTACGTGTTTTACTGCTTCACAGAGAGGAGTGTTCTAAGTCAGGGAGCTCTGCGACGCTGTGAAGGTGTGACGAGCTCCAGCCGCGCACTGAGCTGCATCACAGCGTAACTGCGAGGAAAACGCCGCACGTCCACTCCCCGTGCCACTTTGTTGTCTGACTGGCAACATTCCTGGGATGAACTTGCCCTAATGAGTTTAAACAGACTCCTGATCGTGAGGCAGAATAGGAATGGATGCAGGGAGGCTCCCAGACTGAGCACATTGCTATCCTGGAAACCACCATAGTACAACATGGTATTGTCCTTCTGGGCAATTTCCCAGTACTGCACCTTAAAGAGAAGAATCAGCAACATAAAGTATGTTTGCTTCCATATGCAAGTAACTGAATATTGCCTTTCCTTGGCATATATACAGAGGATGTAATGCAGGGCAATACAGCATGGTATTATGCAAGATAATTTACACTTAGGAAATGCTGTAACTATGTTTTCTCTTTCCTGTATGATTTTGCATTGGGTCATTTCACCGCACACGATTGTACAGATCTGCAAGCCGAGCAGGCAGGGAAAGCAGAAAAGCAAACATACATTAATAATGCTGGTAATGCCCCCATTAATGTCTGTCGCTGCCAACCTCTGACTCAGTGCAATCATCAAACATCTGATGGGATGAGCGATAGCCCGGTGCCATGCCGCGTGCAGCCAGAAGCCTTCCTTTCAAAAGCAGTGAGGCAAACCCAGCACATCTGAAGGGAATTAACAGCAAATTGATGGCAGCCAGGCAATATTGAAGCAGCAGCCGGAACAGCTGTTGCTGATGTTCTCCTGTTTGAATCCGTTCTGTCATCCTGCGGAAGCCACGCAGAGGCTGCCAATGCATCCTGCACAGGCAGAAAAACTGACCACTTTGCCTTGGCTGGCTTATTTGTGGTGGATTCTTTGTCTTGAGCCATCGCTTTCATTTTTCAAGGCTTGCTTTGATTAAGCTGGCAGTTGGCTTTAATATCAGCCTTCTCCCCCTATTATCCTCTCTTTTGTCTACTCATTTCAAGGTACAGTAAAAGCTATACATAATCCTTTGCCACAACAGAGTTTAATTTTGCCCATCTCTGTTTCACGCCTCTAAATCAATACTGAAACAGGAAGGGAAGAGCAAGGCTTAGCCCAGACATGCCAAAACTTTCTGCCCCTCACCCCATGGCAAGACGTTTCTTGGGGAAGGATACAGGTGTCTGATTGTAGCAGCAGAGCTACACTTAATGATCCATAGAAAAATTGAAAAAAAAAATTTAAGAGGATATTAAAACATTTAATGAGTTACATGGGGACAATGTTTTATCAGGAGAGGAGAGGCAAGGGGCAGCTCCAGCCATCCCCCCACATGTTCCTTCATGCTTTCTCTATCCAGCGAATTATGTGGTTGTGCAGAAATAGCTTTCATGAGATCAGTGTGTTCACTGGACTGAAAGGAATTGCCCTCCTCACCACTTTCCTCAAAAGAGCAGGCCTAGTGCTTTTCTCTCACGCTCAGGCTTTGTAAATCTAAAATTACTCTACAGAAGGTAATTGAGCACTATGGGTATAAGGAAATAGGTAAAGTAGCTCAACACTGATGATCACATCATTCTGGAATTTGATTCAGGAGCAAGACTGACTACAGAAATCTAATTGCTAAAGTGCAATGCATATGATGATGTACAACAGATATGAAAATATCAGTGGCTTAAAGTACAATAGCCATTTTGGTAGCAGAACACGGATTTTTGCATCCCACTGAAACCTCAGCTGACATATAGGAAGCTTCATGACCGGGCTTAGCAGGAATTTTATAGAGAGTTTAAAGTAGATTTTAGTTCCCTGTAAAGCAGTGCCCTGATTTTGGAGGTTAACCTAATTGTCTAGGGCTCCACATGTGTTCATACAGCAACATAATATCATACTGTATATCTTAGTTATACTCATAACACAAAAACTTTTCTATTACATTTGTGATTACTGTTTGTGTTCTGATGCTCCTAGAGAGCCCAAGGCTAGGCCAGGGTCCCACTGTCTCAGGCACTATGGAAATGTGTACTAAATTACCAACCTTGCTCTCAGGATCTTTCATATCTGAAATTATACTGCATTTTCCATTTATATTTCATGACAAAGTATTGATCTATTACTTTTCATCTCAAAGACTCAGTAAGCACATCTCATTACATGATGTAGTCACGGTGAAGGGTAGAAGAGTGCAAGTGCTAAATATTTACTATGCAACACAGCAGTGAAGAGATTTTAGCTCAAGAGAGATGAGTAAATGTTTTACTTAGGGCAAATGCTAAGGGAAGATGAGTGTCCATACAATCCAAACAAGAGCAGAGTGTTTAATGTTTTGCTTGAAAGATTCATGGGTAATAAACTACACAGTTTCTGGCTTCACCCTACAAATATGGAAATGATCCTGCTTGGGTATGAACATTAGCTGCTGTAGTCATGCATCTGCTTGGCAGCATAGCCCAGGAGCATCCCATTCATCCATTTCTTCCTGCCTCTGCCCAGCTACATCACTTCCCTGCTAGCACTGCTTAAGTTAAACAACTCTCAGCATTACTCTCCAAATCCCTGCTCAGTGGTTTACGTAACTGTACTTGCAAAAATTGGTTGAAAATGCTTTGTAAGCTGAACCTTTCAAGGTCTGTTACGTAGCTTGCTGGTAGCATTCTGTATTACAGTGAAACAGCTCTCTTTGCAATAGAAGCTGGCAGGGTTTTGTTGTTCTTATTCCTTCTGTCTTGAAAATTGGAATGAAAAAGCCCCAAACAATCATTGTAGGCACCACACAAAACTGCTATGAAAAAGCAGCACTGCTGACACTAATGGCATCATTTTCTCAGTTGAGAAGAAAGCATGGGCACTGAGCTGAAATGCATTTGGGCTGAGTAGATTGTTTTGTTAGTAGCGATGTTGCCCATGGAACCTGCAGTATTGCTCACAATGACCTTCAGCAGAAGATGGAGATTGGCTCTCATGTTCTGTTTCTCCCAGTGTGGAGCATGAAAAAAAATCTGCATTCAGTGTTTCCTTGGAATGTTTCTGGATGACAGATAGGTACAGTTTAGGCTCACACTGCTTCTGGAGCTGGTGTGAGGCATCCTACTTCAGGATTTAAGCGTTTGATGCTTATAATAAATGTGAAGATATGTGGCAATGTGCATTAATATTTTCACAACCCCTGCTCCCTTCTGTCTCCTGCCCATCTCTGCTGATCACATCATTTTCTCTAGCAGAAATGCTGATAATGTTAATCTCATCCAAATACATGTAAAATGGTTATAAAAGGTCCATGAATTTGCAAGTGCAAAGGACACGTATGGTGAAGCAGCCATCACCGACCTGACATTTACTATGTCCACATATGAATTAAATGTCAATGAAATTTCTGTAGGGTCATCAGAGGGAAGTGAGTATGCCTTAAAAGCAATGCTTCCCCTCTCCTCACCCTGCCATCTTAAACAGGTGTGTACAATGGATTCCTCTGAGCTTCCCTTATAGAATCAGAAAATTTGATATCAACATAAGAGCTCCATGAGGATGAGCACATGTTACGGTCCAGGCCAGCAACTGACTTTGAACATGAAACCCCCATATCAAGGTCAGAAAAAACTCCCTGTTTGGTTGACTCGCAGTCCTTCAATGGAAATAAGGAGTCTGAATTACAATAATTGTACAGCCTAAGAGGAACAGTGCATTCTCAAATATCCATAACATCTCACTCTCTGTTCATTTGCCTTATCGTCTCTGGGGGGGAAAAAAAAGCATGTCAGATTTCTCATGCTGCTTTTTTATATAACAATATAATGTATTGCACTTTAAACATTTAATTTTCTTATTCACCATCAACACCATGTAGTGTTCTATATGACATGGCAAATGACAGCTGGTTTTCAAAGAATTTAAAGAGTTAATGGTAGAGGTAGAGCAAACAAGGTGAAAAAACTTGATAAATCAGTAGTTGTACTTAGTTTAAACATAATTTTGTGGGGTTTTTGCCTTCCCTTGATACATTGGGCATATGCTGTTGTGACTGAAGTGTGGTTTTGACTGACCTGGAATAGCTCTGGTGGCCTTCTGATGGAATAAAGTATCAGGAGGGGCCAGAAGTTGTGGTCTGTGTGCAGAGCTACGAGAGCTACCAAAGCAGCAGGCTCATATTTCCCAGTCATCCTGCATAAGGGTCAAGATCATGGAGAAGGAGGTCTAACAACGTGGCTGGGAGGAGGAACAGGAGGAGAAGGGTGTGCTAAAGCATGATCTGACAGTGCAAGGCAGATAACCCCACTTCTTTTCATCTCCAGTCTTTCCTTCTCCCTCTGCCCTGTTTCCTAATGATGATCTTTCCATTCTCTTTCTTGATCTTGTTGCTGCAACAACAATTAGATGCAATTCATGATTCCTGCCTGTTTGTTTGCCATGTGGATCAGCTCTTCATTCAGGGCCTGTGCAAGTGTGTGACCCCAGGATTTCACTTACAGCACTGGGATTTTGAAACCATGATGGTGATCACACATCATTTGGGCTCCAGCTGGCATCACCTCTGTCTTCCAACAGAAAAACCGGGTCATACCATGCTCCCAAGGCACCTGGGTGAGAAATGGTTTCCCTCTCCCACAGCAAATCTTAAAAATCTGCATTTTTCTCCTGCTGTGTGTCAGACCAAAATTTATAATTTCTGATTAAAAACATCCTCCTTCCTTGGCATCTCCAAGTCTGAAGCATTCATCTGGGATGGTGAGACTCCAGGTTCATAGCCCCTCTGTGTTTGATATATGTTGTGCTGATTACAACTAAAACTTGGGTTTGGGTCTGTCCTAAACCAGGTGCTATGCTACTGACTACTCCTGGCTGAGAATGCCTTGACTTACTTCCCTAATGAAAATATCAGAAACAGCGAAATTCTGCAGCAATGAACACTGGGGTCAGTGAGCTGGCTAAGTATAAAAAAAATTTAATCAGAAAATTTCTTGAAAACAAGAAGCATCACATTCTTTGGCATTTAGAATATTAAAAGATTCTAAATGTTAATATTGCAGGTAATATTTTCCCCAAAAAAGCTCTATTTTGAACAGATGAGCTTGGCTCTGCTCTTACAGTGATGTAATTCAAGTAAAATGCCTTATTGTACCAGCAGCCACTGGAATTAGACTATGCCATTTTCTTCATCAGATCTGGGCCAGATAGACTGAAATAATATCCATTCTACATGTGGCAAATGTTTTCCATGCAAAAGGCAGGCCCACGTACTCTTCTAACCTAGCCTGCTCCCCCTATACTGCCAGTTCAGTCCTGATCTCATCCCACATGCCTGCATTTCCAGCTCTTTACAAAAACCTTGAGCTAAGCCTTTCCTCCTTTAAAGGAGTAATTAGCTTCCAATAGGGAGGAAGTCCATCCTGCAATACACTGTTGGGGTTTTCTTATTTTTTTAGCAGGTACAGCTGTTTTTCAGTCTGATTGAAATGCTGTAAATGGCCCTTCACTCAAGCGTCAGAGAACTTTCTCAGCAGGAGGTAAGGCAGCCAAAGGCTGGACCGTTTGCTTTATAAAAACCCTTTAAATCCTTTTGCCTGACTCTGCTTAATTGTTTTGGAGTCCTTGGCAATTGTCTTTGTTGCTATGTAATTTACAGTTAATGTTGACCCAGCAGCTTCCGAGTTAGCCTCATTGCCCAACACCAAGGAAACCCAGCAGACTGGTGAGAGGAGCTCCAGGGATGCCCCTACCAAAAGAGCAGCTCATTGTGGCTTTCAGTCAAATAGTCAGAGTTTGGACTCCATTTTGTTATTTTTCTTTCTGACAACTGGCTTGAATTCAATCCATAGAGAGCCTGAGTAAAAATCACTAGCATCTGAGGGCTTCTAAGTGGCCTGTGAGGTTGTAGGATCTTGCCCTGCTGCTGATAAATAGATATCCTTGTTTTTAAAACTGCTGCCATAATTTCCACCCTTTGTTGATAAATTCAGCAGAAAGGCCAATGCTGAATGGATGTGAAGACCAAACTGACTCCAGTGGATCACAGTGAATGGATGCTGGAACAGTGCCAGGGTCCTTCTCATGCACTTTTGGTGTTGGAGCTGTATCCTCAGTAAATGGAAGTCTGCTGAATTCATCTCCCACAACGCTTGAATTCATGTCAGTTATTTAACTGAGATGTTTAACGTGCAGTAGAGATGAAGGAACAATTTTCCTTTAGCCTTTCTCCATCAAGGACGAAAATGCAAGGAGAGGGAGTTCATGGTTCAGACCTGAAAATCTCTCCCTGTGTGGGGCAAGACCCTCCCCAAAGACACCAGTCAAGAGGGAATGAACTGGAACAGAAAGCAGGACACCATCCTGTCTGCTGCACAGACACAGCTGTTAGACAGAACTGTTCATGTTTCCTTTTCAATTCACTTTTTCATTAAGATTTAATAGGCATTGTCAGGCCTAAGATAAAAAATACAGATGCTTTGGGTGTTTGTCAAGAACCATGGAGGTCTTTCTAGTCCTGTCCCAGCTACAAAAAGGGAAAACCATGCCTTACACTGTGTAAGCAATGTGTGTGCCTCCCAGGATGGGTATTTAAAAGGGTTTTCATTTGGTCCTCAGGGTCACAGTGGAGTTGTGGCAGTTCCAGAAATTTCTATACACTGGCCTGTTTGTACATTCTTTGCCTGCTCCAAATGGGAGTCAGAGCAATTTAACTTGAATATCTCTCTGCAATTACCGTAGCTCAGGTGATTTTGCCACTTTATAAGTTGCTGCACTTTGTCTCAGCCCTCAAGAGTGGTAAAACTGCATCGAATACTTTTATGATCCCCTGTGAAGAGTTTATGGCTTCATTATATATAGCAAAAATACCTAGGTATTATTGGGGGCTTCAAGGTAGAGTTTTATGCAGAGAGGTAGATGAGGCATCAGGGCAAAATTCCCCTTCGATCTATCATTAGCAGTGGCAGAAGCCAAGTATATCCATTCAGGGATAAATAGCCTCTATGCAAGATAGAACTGGCTTTTTGTGTGTCCCTGGCAATAAGGACTCCTGTAAATGATGTTAAATCCATTGAATTATAGGAGAGGATTAAAAACTCAATTGTTATCGGTCTGTTGCCACAAGAAATTACTTGAGAAAGATGGCTAAAAGGATGCTTTTTCACACTGTAATGCAAAGTGTATCTATAAAGTATTATATCCTGTTATGATCTAGCTGATGCTCTTGCCTCTAAAAGTTGGTAATGAAACCAATGAAATTACAGACTTCCATACTGTTTAGCACTTAGCTTACACTGAGACATCCAACTTACTGATTAGACCACTCCACACTATACTTTGTTAATTATCTTTCATTTCTTTCCCTCTGCGCTGGGATTGTAGGAGCAAGGACAGTATACAGTTTATTACTTATTATCACTAGTTGTATTATACTTCCTGAAATTATCTTTCCTTCAGTTATACATGAAAACCATTCACCAAATAGAATTGCAAACTGAAGCACTAAAGGGCTATAGCTGAGACATTTAAGCCCCAGCTTTCATTTTTAAGGGCTTTTACAAATCCTGAAGTAGCTACTAATAACTTTACAGGCAGTCTCAGTGCCACAGTGGTAAAAGCACCAGTAATTGGACTTTTTGACTTGCTGACACCAGCAGGATTCTCTAAACCCCCCAGTGTACCATATTTCCATGCATGAAGCCTGCACACACTTAATGATGGCACCCTCGTGCGTGGAGCTCCAGACTGCAGGGCATGGTGGGGTTTGTGCAAATATAAGGCCTGTACTGTTATTTATGAAAGAAAACCAGGAGAAGGAGGAAAAGAGGCTGCTCCATAAGCAAATACACCACATGCATGCCCAGCTCCTCCAGATTCACAGCCCATGGAGGCCACGCTTTTGTCTACCCCCACCTCCCCCCCAGGAGGCCCAAATGCTCCTGGGATATGCTCCTGCACAACGACTGCGACTGTCTTTGGAGCAAGGGGCTAGAAGCAGGGGTCTCAGGTTTTATTCCTGTGCGATAGACCCTGCTGGGCAAGCGTTTCATGTTCAGCGGGGGTATCTGTAGGAAACCCTTGGGAAAGAAGATGAGATGGCAGTGTCTCTTTTATCCCCAGAATGAGCACAATAGGGGCAGCAGCGATGCACGACTTCCCTTGCAGAGGCTTTGTGATTCAGCCACCTGAAGACATGAGAGGTCAGAGCTGGTTCCACACCGCTTGCTCAGCAGCCCCATGAAAAGCCCACTGGAGTTTAGCAGGAAAAGGCAACCTTTGCCACAACTTTTCAAAACTTCCAAAGTGTTTTCTTCTGCAGGGCTATTCTAAGTTTCCCAGAGGGACTCACTTAAAGCTCTTGATACCTACTCCCTGACAAAAATAATGCCAAATGGTGGTGGCAAGGTTTGTGTGCCAGACTCTGTTCAGGAGAAGCTTGGCAACTGGCTTAGTTTTGCTCACATGCCTGTCACATGCAATGGGCACCAAAAAAAGCCAACACTGACTCTGCTGAAAGAGGCTAACAACCCCAGTCCAGTCCTGCTCACAGTGAAGTTGGTCACATAGACACTGTGAACAGAACTGGTAGAAGAAACTAGCCTGGACCCTGATATGTGCCATCATTTTGCCACAGAAAGCAGCCTTCATGTAAAAGAATTTCAAGCCATCTGAATGCAACGGCAAATCAGAGTGGAAAAGAGGAAGGAGGTCTGCTCTGGACATTAGAACCTGCAAAACCCATCTCTTTTTTCAGGCTGGTGATGTCAGAGAAATGCTCATGTGACTTGGGGACTAAATAAAATGTCACCAGGCTTCCAAATCCAGCAAAGCAAGCCAGTAAAAACTGAGTGTTTTCTGAAAACATGTCTTCATGTAATTGAATGCATTTTCTCCAAACACTTTTCATAGCAAATCATCATTGACATATAAGGCAGCTATTACATTAATAAATCAAAAAAGCTTACCGGATCGTGTCTATATATATAAATTTATCTTGTCTGATAGGATTAGATAAGTGAGGAGTAAATCTAAAAAGTGAAGTGCTGAAACAGATTGGTTTTAAAACGACTCCTATTCACTGATTTTGAAAATTACTCCTGCTATACTCTTCCTGCATTAGAAAAAGTGAGGGGTCAAGTCTGAATTGCTCTGTTCATTCTATTGGCATTAGCTAGCATGACTTACAGCATGGATCTAAGTTCATATATTTATAATACAACATTTAGACACTACAATTTCAAATTATGCTTATAATCATATTCAGAACTTCAGAATGCTTTTCAGTGAAACATGAATGTGTTACGTAAGTTGAATTCCTGAAGTTATAATACTAAGCATCACAAACACCAGTGGAGAAAAAAAAAAAATCCCCCAAATGTGTTTAAAAAAGTGCACTGTATTCTGGAAACCAAATTTTAATTCTGGATAGGTGCCAATCCCAGAGCTGTCAGCCTGTCTGTGAGCACTGAATTTGCAGTGAGGTGTTTATGTGATGACATTTTTAAACTGATATGTACTGAAATACTGTCTTGATGTTATTAATATGAGTGAAATGGCTTGGACGTGGATCAAACTTAGTCTTGCCTTTGAATGTGCTTAATTTAGGCCTGTCTGTGGGTACTTTTCATGATCTAATGCAACAGAGAAATAAAGTCTTGAGCAAATAAGGCAGCTGTGGTCCAGAGCAGCACTTGCAGGACGCAGGCGCTGGGCACCCGCAGCAGTAATGGAGAGACAGTGACCTGTGTTCTCACTGTCTGGCCAAAGGGAATCCCTACATCCCTCTCTTCTGCTAGAGGCAGGAGATGCTGAGCATTTCATATTTTGTGTGTACAGAGAGCTGTTTTCAAAAGCAAAGGGAATTCATTAGGCCTGTTTTCAAAACCTATTTGAATGTGGTCCCACAGTCAGACTTGGTAAGCCATGAGAGCCTTGTTACCTTCATGACACTGCCAGAAAGGCAAGCTCCTGCAAAGGAATAGTGAGAAAATGCAGCTAGCGGAAAAATAATTTCCAAGTAGCTGTGAAAGCGAAGCAAAGAAAGAAGGAAAAAACAAATGGAAGTGCATGTACAGCCCCTGTAGTGCCAAGAGCATCTGCCTGCCTAAACTGAGAGCTAATGATGTTCTACTCCAATGCATAGCATCGTACTCTCCTTAAGTCAAAGCATATTTTGATTAACCTCACCCTAAAGGAGAATGCGTGGGTTTAAATTACAAGATGGAAACAGGTTCATGAACTCAGGCAGGTTTTACAAAGAGGCCACAAGGTTAACAAAACTCCATGGGGCTCAACTATCCCTTATACAAATATTAGCTAATTGACAGTGACATGTTTCTCTCACTTCTTATCCAGAGTGGGACTGTCAGGGCTTAGAGCAAGATGCCTTCCCCTGTCAGCTCAGCTGCTTGGGGGGGCGTCACCTCTTCCACTGACTAATGCCAGGGGTTGGCTGGCCATGGAAAGGTGATATTATAGTGAAAGGCATTGAGCAGAAACAGAGAGGTGATGAAAAGTTCACTCCTATGGGACTATTAGGGCTACGCTTTTGGTGGGCATAAGACATCTCAACCCACAATCAGGTAGAGAGGGGCAGTTTTGCAAGGGAGTAGGGCATAGGTACTGTTCTGGTGTCACCCAGACCTGAAGTAGCCCCCAAAACTGATTTTGTCCCATGGAATTTGCTCATCAGCCCTTCTGAGGGGCTCACCGAGCCTCCTCCCTGCCCTGCTCTTGGTGCCCTCCCCGGTTTGTCTTGACCTGCTCATGTCAGGGAAAGGCAGCAGGCACTAAAATAGCCCACATGCTCATTTAGAAACGCTTAGGCATTTGGTCTCAAAGATAACATCAGACCTCATTAAGCCCCAACTCCGAGCAAATGTTTTTCTTCATCCCACTTGTCAGTTTTAGGATGACAGAAGCGCATCTTTCAAGTTTCTCGGTAATCCCAGTGAGATAACATGTGCTGGAGTAGAGGTGGCAAGGGATTTGCAACCCAATGCCAGCATGCTTGCTGCTCTTTGAAGAGTGAGATGTTTTGCTGAGGTGTTTAAAAAATGAGAAACACATCCCTGCAACTAGCGACAACCTCTGACACTGTCAGGCTCCCAAGTCAGCCAACTTTCTCTTTTCCAAATGTTACATGGATAGCTTGATCCCACAGACACGCATCCACTGCTTCTGGATCCATGCTTCCCCAATTCTAATGGAGCTGGAAAGCACCATGCTGTGCAGCTGGTTAATTTGGTTAAACATTTAACAAACTCTCTCTTCATGATTGCAGCTATTTCTTGCTGGTCAAATCCCGTAGGCCTTTTGCAGGCAATGCATTCACAGTTTTCACTCAGTACTCAGTCTGCACTGGAAATACAGGATTCAACCCTTTATTTACAGGCAAGCTTCTAAGTGTCCAGTAACCTGTGGCAAAGACAGATGCCATCTGACCTTTACTGACTCACTGATGTGAGCAAAAAGTATCAATCAGACAAACATGAGAATTTTCTCCTCTCATCATTTTCTTTTTCTTTCCCCCAAAACAATATTTTTAAAGACCCTGGAAGTGAAATGCAGAAGCATGTCTTCTCTGCAGAAGACCCCATGAGGCTATAATGTGGCTTTTTCAAAATGTCTAAGCTGCCCAGGGTGCTACTGGAAGTACTTCAAAGAAAGCCTGACCTGCAGAATTTCTCACCAAACTGCCCTTTGAAAAAATAGACCTCCTGAAAGTACTCTGCCTGGGTCACACACACAGCGAATCCAAAGCCTCTGTTTGCTCTTGGCTTACAAAAATTGAAAGTCAACAAATTATTGATCCTCAGCCTATATTTTCACTTTTTCCATTTCCTCCTGTACTCCTAATTGAGGCCTCAAGTATCACAATCAATATTTCTAAATCAGAATTCATTGCCTGTAGAGTTTTATATGATTCATTTAAGGAACATGTAGCTGATCTAGAAGTACTTTTTCTTATTATTCTTCTATTTATACTTCATTTAGGGCACACACAGCTGAGTTATACATATTCATTTGTATTATTTTATTCCCATGAGTGCTTTGGTTTAGTAAAATAACAAACACCTGCTTAACATTAGGCAGTCCAGTATATTATTCAAAAGCAATAGGACTCCTGAGCTTAAGTGCCCTGCTAATCAGTGCATCAATAGCCACTTCCAGCCCCAAATCTTCCTATCCTGGTTTTGCTAGAAATTTTTCCAGTCAGTATTGTGCTTTTCTTTTCTCCAGGAACTCAGTGCAGGGAATGCCAGGGGCAGTCACACAGCAAAGACAGCATCCCTTGCAAGAGACCTGAGGCTTTCACTAACATGACTGAAATCACAATGGTGTTTTCTGCAGACTTTCAGCTTGTAAACTTGCAAATAACAGAATACAATTCAGGATTTCCTATAGGTTGCTTTAGCATTATTGCTGCTTATATTTCTCTCAGGCACTGAGAGTGCTTTATTTTTCCCCTGATAAATTAATACAATAAAACAACAGTTGTGACTTGAATGCAATAATGTGTTGTCCAGAAACAGATAGGAGAAATGTGTATGGTAAACTAGCAAGTAATGTGTGTCAATGGTGTCATAAACTGGAGAAACATGAAGAATAAAGGCATGAATAAAATGAACTTGCATTGATAAAGTCATTTGGAGAAAGAAGAGCAGAAAGAGCTTTGTAGGTTAGTCTTCCACATCAGATCTCTAAGCTCTGGGTTGGAATATGAATAGAAATCTCTGCACTATTAAAGCGAGATCTATTAACCATGCATAGCACCATAATAGAAATGTTATCTTTCCAGCTACAGACTGCAGAGCTAATCATTTGAAGTCCAGCTATTCCTAGAACGACAGCCAAAAACTTTCATCAGCAAAAATGTAATCGGGAAAAAATTATGGCATTTTGTATGTAGCTTTGATAACTGGTGAAGATACTGCAGACAAGCTTCTCTTATAAAATAACTGTGGTGGAACTAGTTACAATATATTCATTAAATTGAAGAGGAATTAAAACATGTTGAGATACTTTTTATCCAGTACAAACCCTGAGAAATGTGTGAGAATGAATTAGCAAAGCCAAGTGGCCTGGACAGCTCAGGGACTTAAATGAAAAAGTTTCTTGTTTTCTTAAACAAGCACCTCAAAACCTTTAATAATTTGCAGCCTCAGAAAAACAAACACTTGGAAAGAGGTCTGAACTTAACTGTACTAATGACTCCTTAAAAGAGAGTGTTAGGAATTAGACATGACTGTGCAAAGAGTAGAAAAACAGATGTAAGCAGTTCCTCTCTGAATTTACAATTCTTCTGTAGAAGTGGATTGGTCTGATCTTATATTTTCATGGACAATATTGGTTCAAAATTAATTGATACAAAACAGAGAAAGTACTGATGAAATTTGCAGGTGACCCAAAACTAAGGGCATTGCAAGTATAATGGAGGATCCAGATATCACACAGAGAGGTGTAGTTGCCTTTCAGAATAATAATAACAAAAGAGGCTGAAATTCACTTGTACAAAGGACTGGAGCTCAGTAACAAGATTTTTTATCCTGACACAAAGGTTCATCACTTGGGAATGATAACAGAAGCCTGCATAAAAAAAAGGTAAAAAAGTGAAATTTCATCTTACGTGTCTCCAAGTAAGATATTTACAATAGATTTAGGAAAATAGGAATGCCAGACTGTAAGATGCTGATAGTGCCTTACCTGGAATATCTGCAGTATTGTGGAAGCTGGCACTGAGGGGCCACAGGTTCAAGCAGAAGCATGTGCAGAAAAGGGTTACTAGGATGAGCAGGTAAGTGAAAGTTCCATTTTACAGAAAGAGAACTAGAAGAACTTTGCTTGTTTGCTTTGCTAAATTAAGCCTGAAAGTGATATGATTGCTTTCCATAAGCAAGTAAACAGAAGGGAAAAGAGCTGGGAGCTGAACAATACTGGCACAAGAACAAATGTGTACAAATTATCCATGAATAAATTGAGGAGGAAAACCAGAAGATTTCTATTCATCAGAAGAGTGAGGTTCTGCATCTGTCTTCTGGTAGGAATAATTAGAACAAAGAATCTCAACAGCTTTCAAACATCATGAATGGGAATATAGTGTTGGTCATCCTATCACCAGAATAAAGTCAGTAGCCAAAAAGCCCCTCTACAGTTTGATGTTCTAACTTCTGCACACATAGCAGGGAGCAGAGGTGCTCTTGGGATATTTTCAAAACATTATTATAGATAAGGAACCAAATATGAAGGAATGCTAAGGTGAAAATTAAATTCAAGCCTCTTTGCCTGTGTTGGCTATTACTCCCATGCAAAGAAAGTTACAGACTCCCTTGAATATGTTTGTCTTGTTCCATTTTGCTCTCTGGGAGCAATCTTTGCCACAGACATCAGAGGATAGTGGGCAGGCAGCCTTGCTCCATCACAACATTTCAGTACCACGAAGGCAGTATAACCCAGGTCGCTTGCTCTGCAATTGCAGACCATGAACAGAGCTGTCCCAGTTTCAAACTTGCACCGACGGGGCCCCTTAAGATAAGTCATTTAATGTTTCTTAGCACCAGATATTGGAGTTGTATGCAGGAACAAGAGATGATATTTTGTGTTGTCGCTCAGCCATTTGTGTCTGGGCACTCTCCACTGGGCTTTTTTACCCTGGTCCTCACTGCAGACTTTCCAGGAGTTTGGCTGTCCCCCAGGGCTCTGGGTGCTGGATGTCCCTGACGGTCTCGGCACCTCCATGAAGAAGCCAGCCTGAGCGAGGAGAAAGACAGAGTTGTCTCCAAGAGAGAGGTGAGAATTGCCTCTCTGCAAGGGAGATTGCTTTGCTTAGGAAATGAATATTTCTCCCAGGTAGAAATGTGTGGAAGACTGATAAGTCTTTTCTTCACCAGCAATCCTTTTTTTCTTTTTTTTTTTCTCTTTTAGTGAAAAAAAAACAAGTTATTTGCCCTTTAATAGTCACTGAATTGAAGAGGAAAAAACAGTTTGATACACATTATAGGCTTCATTTAGGAAATCCTTGGGTATTTTCTACAATGAAAGAAACTGGAAAATAAAAAACTGCCTTTCCAGGGGACATCAGTCATGAGTGAGAGTGGAGCAGTAAGGTAGAATTGGCAGAAAGAGTATTTGAACAGAATTCTCCCAGTCTGTAGTCTTGGATACAAATCTCCGGTATCCCATCCGAGCTCTTTGAGCTCTGGGCATAGGCACAGGAGTGAGCTTCTCATTTATAAACAGTTATAGTCTGCAAAACTGCTAAATACAAATTAGAAAAAATAAAATATTGAGTGATTTGATAGCCCGATGGCTCAACCATTAGGAATAGCCGGACACTAGTCTTTGCTCCAAGTAGTGTTTACCTACATGCACAAATAAAATATTTTTACCAGGAGATGCTGAAAAGGTGTTTTTGTTAGACCTCTGTATGGCTTAGCTGCTAGGGAGGGCACTTTCCTGAAAAATAGGGGTCGAGAAACCCGAGTTCAGCTTCTGTCTACCTCCTGGCAGAAAATGGCTTTGAACCATGCAGGTAGTCTTCACTCTTGCAGGTTTGCTGACACCCAAGCAGCCAGAGGAAAGCTGTCCTTGCCTTGTCAGTTTTGCAAATCCATCCTTGAACCTAGCTTCAAAATTGAAGCAGCTCCTTCCAGACGTGCCAAAGCAAGCCAGTTTGCATCTCAGCCTCTTCCTTATTTTGATCCAAACTACTGAACGCAAACTGAATTCACAGATATTTTCAACTGTTCCATTTGCTGGTGTGAGGGATTTTGTTTTGATCACATAACACATTTATCACAAATGTTTGCCAAGCTCCAGCCTCAGGGTTATTTAGACAAAAAGTCCCTTCCCAGTCAGTCCTGTCCTTGTTCCAAGCTCGATCCCCCCTTCTCCATTGCTCTGTCTTACGTGGGCTGCCTTTGCTTTCACAGAGCCTTTTGTTTGTTATCTGCCTGTGGATCCGGAGCTGATGTTCTTTTTCTTTCCATCTCAAAAGCCTGTTGTGCAAAGACAGCACTGTGCTGACAAATTAACAGTGGAAAATAGCATTATTTAAGCACAAACATCTCAAACTTTTGTCATGGTGCTCTATAAATACAACACAACAGCATACAGTGTCTGCTCGGATCAAATGTTTGCGATGAAAGGATGTCTGCGAATCTATTTAAAGGGGATTAAGATTTTAGCTGGCTAAATTCTGGGTCATTGGTTTAACATCTATATTATTCAGTACTGTAGTATCTGTCTGCTAGACAGATTGCTTTAACATCTATCCTACGGCATACTCTGCTAATTATGCTTCTCATCCTCTGCAAGGCATTTTCAGATCTGGGCTTGAAAAGTGCTGTATGAGTGGCTGTTCTGCCTATAACACTTTGTTAGCTGCCTGGATCTCCCCTCCCATACTCCTCAGCCCCCCGACTGACATGCACACATCCACATACTGTGCTCCTTTGTGAAGTCCTTGTAGGTGCATCCTCTAACAAGCCATGGTTTTGCTTGCCATGCTAAACTGTCAGAGGGCACAGTAGCACAAATATACCTAGAACTGGCCCGATAATTTTATTTTTGTTTTAAGGGCCATTGGGAAAAATCAATGGGGAGAGGATGGTGTAGGAAAGCGAATCATTTTGTATTAGAACATTTCAATCAACCAAGTATTTCTTCACCTGAAAATACGTTTCTTTTGCGTGTTCAGATTATTTATTTCCTGTTTTGTCTTTTCAGCTGTGGGTTGATTTAAAGGAAAAAAAAAAAAACAAAAAAACCAAAAAAACCCAAAAAAAACATAAAAAGAAGCCAGCCAGTTTAGCACAGAGAACACCAGAACAAATTTCTTTGTCTGGTGGTGGCTGCCCTCCTCCCTGGAGGTGGGGGGGGGCAAATCTGCGTTTGTCAAATGCAAACTGGATTTCCCACTAAGGCAACGCCCCCCCGCCCCACACAAGCACACTGTGGAAGGGTTCATTTTCCAGCAAAATTACTGCTCACCGAAAACACCTTCTTTTACATTTCCCAGCCCTGTTGTGTGAAGATTAGAGGCAGATGTGCCTACAACCAGCGTCCAGGAGCTTTGTCTGCTGCTGCAGAAACACCCCCCCCCTTGCTCCTGCCCTCCATGAGATTTCCCGGTCAGAAAGGCATGCTCTGTTGTCCTCAAAGCACGGGAACAGCAGACCTGTGATGACAGAAGTGTGATAAATAGAGAATAATGTCCTGCTAGACAGAATAATGAGATTACATATGAGCTGCCATATCATATCAATTAAACCATTGGCCCTTTTAGTCTGGCAAATCCATCCTGCCACAGTGATCAGTGCTTTGAGGAGAGGGGAGGGGGGGGGGGGGGGGCAGGACTGACATAACCTGCTTAGGATAACCCAGAGGATCCCGCTGCTGCTCACCCAGGCAGGATGGGTCTGGGTCCAGCACAGGGCGGGGGGGGGGGGGGGGGTGCCCACCGGGGCAGCCCAGCAGCGGGGAAGGCTTCCAGCTGCACCAGGGCCCTCAGCACTGCCGGCTTTGGGGTCTTTGCCCCAAAAAGAGAGTGGAAGGGGGTAGATGGCCCCAACCAGCTGCTTTTGTGGGTTGCAGAGATCCTGGAGCCGTACGTGCCAGCAGCCCGGGCAGCACAGTCTTGTCCTTCTGCCTGCGTCTCCTGGCTCCAGCTCTTTGGAGCTTTCGTCCCTCCTGGGTGACAGGTGACAACGTCCCCGAGCGCTCACGAGGTCTGCTCTCGCTGTGACAACTGAAGTGCGTGCAACATGTGCTCGCCTGGCCCGCTCTCCACCGCGAGAGCACCGAGCTCTTTGCTGCGGAAGACACAGCGCCTGCCTTGGGCAAACCTGACACAGGAGGACCCGAGAGGCAGAGGGAAGCATTCGGTACAAAATGTCCCAACCCCTCACCCTGCCTCCCTGCCGGAGCTCTGCTGACACCTTCTCGGGCAGCAGCCCCAGCTGCTAACGCAAGGAGAGGAGTACCCTGCTGTATGGGGCGACTGCGACCTCAGAGATGTGTTCTCACAGAGGCACTGTGGGTTTAATTAGAAGTGCTTTGGCTATTCACTCAAGTAGCTGAGTAATGTACTGCCTTCCAGTCACTGTTGTCATGAGCTGGCCATGTACGTGGTCTGGGGAAGGGTTTAAATATAGACCACTGAAATTAATTTTGTTTATAGGGCATTATAAATCTCCATGAAATCAAGACCAATCATTCTCCATCTGACCAGTGTTGGATGAGTGTGACCCAACGGCATTGGATGACCCCCAGGTGCTTACCCCAGCAATCAGATGGGATATCAGACCTTCCTGCCCTTTCTCAGCTGCTTTCAGCACATCTCTTGTTTAGAAAGGTTTGGAAGATTGTTCCAAAAGCATTAAAAAAAAAATCAAAGCCTGTTACCCTATCCTTTTCAGTCTTATGGATAGATTAACTGATATCTAAGAAGACACAAGCTCCACATGATGCTTTCCCTAGGGTTCAAGTGCTCTTAGTGTCTCTTTCCTAAGCAAGTCCACTGGTGACTCTGGGGTAAGTTGCCACACCAAATCTCTCCACAAAACTCACCTTCTTGTCCCACCTGCTGTGAAACTCGACCAGCTAAAAGTCCTGGGAAGAAGTAAGCAAAGGAAAAAAAAACAGTGGTGCCAGAAGAACTGGTCAAAACCTCCAGCAGATTTTGTGGGGTGTCTCCAGACAAGCCATGTGAGACCGACCCCTACATCGCACCTGGACTCCCTGCACTATGATGTGTAGTTCTCCACGCTTTGGCCGTAGAGCAAGTGCCTGTGACTGGATTCTCCACTGTGATCATAGATACACTGGCCTTCACGGTCCCCTTCCCAAGTGAGACATGGGGCCTGGACTCTGTGCCCACATTTTAGGGCAGAAGTGGGTGTCCAGCATTTAGAGGCAGAGGAGCAGAAAGCAGAGGGGAGTGAGGAATATGCAGAAGATTAAGCAGCAGAAAAAGAGTTGGAGCATAAACTGATTGGAAGCAACCTGCCGCAAAGGGCAAGAGTAGAAAGATAAAGGGAATCAAAGATAATTCCTAAAGGAAACAGAAGATGAAAAGATCAGCTCTTCCAAAGAGAGAAAAGCATTCTGGTCACGTACAGCATCATTTCTCGAGTGGGCTGCTGGTGCCAGGGACAAAACTCTCACTCCCTGATGCAAGGTGTAACTGGGCAAAGGTTACAGCTAAACAGCAAAGATGCAGAAATGACATTGGTTTCTAAATCAAGGTTTTTTTCTACCTGAAATGGCAGTATTACTTTAAAAATTCAGTAATTTCCATGTTGTTTTTTAAACACAATTTATACAGAGTTTTAAAGGTAACCACAGAGTTACAATGAATTATCTTTTACCTAGTGAGGAATGGTGCAATGGAGGAAATTAAAAAATGCAGTGATTGCTGCCTGGAGGGCAGCAATGCCTGATGGTTTTAGCCGTAGCACTTTGTGGAAAGATACCCCATTAACATCAGAAGGTAAGAAAGGCTGTTGGGGTTAGATCAAAAGTTTGTCTGCTTACCCTGCCTCTAACAGCAGCCCACAGCAATGCTGTGGGAAACTGTGTCAGAGTGGGGCCAGCAAGCAGGGCTCATTCCCTGTCATGCCTCTTCAGCAAATAAACATACTTCTGATGGGGCAGCTTGTAATATCATTGTCATATAACTCAAGGAAAGCGGAGCCAGGGGCTGTGGAGTGGTGAGGACTTATGACCATGCTTCAAGGGAGCCTGGGAGTGGGGGCTTGGGAAGTCCCTGGCTCTCCCACACCTGGGCCAGAGGTTCAGCCCCTCCAAAGGGCACCTTGGAGCATCATCCCTGCAGATAACTGACTTCTGAGAAGTGATATTAGTGTAGAGAAATCTGTTTTTTCCAGCACATCTCATATGGTGGGGAAAAATGTGGTTTAGGTTAGGAGTTTGCTGGTGTAGGAAAAGGCTGTATCTTAAAAGTGGTCTGTATCTGGAGGAGAGGTAGAGCTGGTGAGCAGTGGTGATGGCTGTCAGATGTGAGCTCCTGGGCAGTGCAGCATCAAGGACAGGGGGCCTCCTCAAGACTCAAACAAGCTAACGAATGTTTTTCTCCCCCTTCGGCAACCAGAAGGACTCTGCAATATTTAAGTGCTCATCAGACGTGCAAATGAAGGGCTGAGTCACGCTCTGGGCCCTGTGCACAGGGATCAGAGGCTTCAGAGAAGATGCATTCAGTGCACCTTGCAACAGCCTCCCACTGATGAACCTTCAAAAGGATTCAGCTCCCCTCAAGCTTGTAATGCCTGCACAACTTCAAAACAGACCACCTGTAAGGTAATGAAGGGAGCCAGTGGAAAAATACTGGCAAGAGATAACAGATTCATCTGCAAAGCCATGCCCCCTCAAGAAAAAAAGTGTTTAGGAGTGGGGAAGAAAAGGTCTACGGTTGATTCAGTGTTGTGCATCAAGTCAAAAATGCCTATGACATTTTGGAAATGCCGACAGCTTGGGGAAATGAAGCAACTTGCCATGATCTCAGAGTCCTGCTTGTCCCAGCAGGGATCGAAACAAAGGCCCATAACGTTGCTGGAATCGCTAATACCTCTGCTCTGCAATGGAATGAGTGTGCTGGGCTGCAGCGTGCGCCAAGGCACTGGCTGTCTGGGAGGACTGGGCTTGGAGGCACATGCATGAAGATCCCCCATATGGTGAAAGCTCACATCCCAGCAGTATTCCATCTCAGAAGGGGAACTGGAAGGACTGCTATTGCACCACGGCCAGCCGTGGGTGCTGGTACCTGGCTGCTCTGCCCAGAGAAAGAGCTGACATTGAACAAGAGGCTGAGAAACGTGTTTACTTTTGCTCCGGGTCTAAGGCTTATTGCCCAGGGGACAAGATGTGAACTGTTCTTTTACAAAATGATTGTGTGGATGAATGTGTCTGCATCAGTACTCTGCCTTGCTTCACTCTGAGTCACACTGCAGGGGGGGCTGACTAAAGATGAGCCCAGACAACATTGTTCAGATGCAAATCTGAGTGGATTTATAGCTATTTGAACCATTTGAGGAGAGAACAATTTTTTCAGCTCAAGGCTTTGGTCCCAGGGAAAGATTCATGGCTCTTCACTGTGAATCATCTTGCCTTGAGGTTAGCAAGTAATACAGGTTTTCATGGAGAGACTTGTAAGAGCAGAGATGGGGGCAGATCTGCGCTCAGTCTGGCAGCAGAGAAGCTGGGTCCTGTGCCTGAGAGGGACCCAGCCCAGACCCCATTGCATGGGGCTGGTAACTCCATGGTCAGTGAGTCGTGGTGTTTGAAGGGCACCGCTTGCAGTGCAGGAGCATCCTGTGAGTCCCAGCTGGCCTGGGCATTTGCCCAGAGTGAGAGTGCTCAGCTGGGGTGGGACAGTCACAGCTTCAAGCTCATCACCCACCTGGTGAAGGTCTGGGACCTGGGTCTGTTACACTGCAGCAAGTCTATCTTTCATTTGTCTGATCCGGTCTACAGTGAGGATTGACTTCAAAAGCAGGTTTTCTAATGAAAAAAAGTCTATCAGAAGATACCTGCAACCAGGTATTCAGCTGGCTCATCCAGGAGAGGACAGGACACCCTCCTCACCCCAGCTGGCTCTGCAGCTTTTATTGTAATAAACAAGCCACTTAACCCAGCCTTTCTTTTGCTTTACCCTTTTGACAGATCTGCGTGCTCTGCGGGCCAAGGCAGGCTGGCAGAGACTGGGGGTATTCCCACCCCACGGAGCCAGGAGGCAGCGCCAGTGGCCACGGGCTGCGCAAAGCCAGCATCTGAAGCTGGAGCCCTCTGGGAAAGGGGAAGCTGCAGTTGACAGGGCTGGTTTATTCTGGGGGAGGTTTTCTGCGTGGGGAGCCAGAGACAGACAGTAACAGTGCTTTGAATGATGCATAATAATGGCATTGCAGCCATCGGGGCAAATTCCTTCCTCGTTGTAAGAAAGGAGTTGTGAAATCTTGCTTCTAAATTTAGGGGAAAATTTCTACGTCAGCTAAAGTTTCTCGATGAGCACGTCATAAATGACTGCCCAAGCTGTGAGCAGAATAAGCAGTGACATTACAAAAGTCAAATGACTGCTGTGTGCTATTTGTCCCTACCTGACCTCCTTAAAATCTCTCAGAGAAATACAAAGAGTTGTGGAACGCATCCAGGCCTTCAACGAAATGATGTGCAAATGAAACTGAATGGAGACACCACCTCTGTCCCGGGCCCCTGCGACACCCAGCCGTCTCCTCTCTTTTGGGATGCATCCCAGTTCGAGACACGGCTGTGGCCCTGTTAGCTGTACAGGGTTGATGCCACTCGACAGGACACATACCTGGAGAAGTGCCCTTGGCTCCCGCTGCGGCTGCTGGGTGCTGGTGAGGATGCTCAGGATGTCTGTGACAGCACCGAGACTCAGCCAGCGGGACCCTCTACCTTGCTTTACTGGGGGAAACACCCACTGGTACCTGCGTGACCCCAGAGGAGCTGCCCAAACCTGGGAGACAGCCTTCACCAAGGCAGCACCTTCAGTGACAGCTGCTGCAAAGGGGCTGGGAATTAGTCTGCTGTACAAAGTTGTTTAAATATCTGTTATTTTTATTTGCTCATGTGATTTGATGGTGCAGTCAAGATGGGCTGGGTCACACCCATAAGCCGCAGGCAGTTTACATTAACAGTGTGAGATGACAGATTACACATTAATAACTTCTTTGCAATTTGATAGTTCTGAAGTTCTTTTATTTTTTTTTTCTTTTGAATAATAATTTTTATAACACTGGAGTTAAAAACAGCTTGGAGTAAAACTGTTAATTTCTAAGATCATGAATTACCTAGCAGTAATTTTTTATAATATGTGTATTTATAGAAGCCTGCTATGTTTCCCATTTGGAGTAGTTAGGCTTTTAATATCATTAGCCTAATATTTAGTTAGAATATATATTTTATGATCCTAATAAAAACTAATTACATTGAGGCACTCACCTCATAAGTGACGATGTGTTGGTCCTCCAAAGCATTACATATACTATTACTGGGCTTGAGGAAAACTAGACACAATAAGATGCAGCACCACATCAAACCACAGAATAGGTAAAAAACTGAACCTCATGCCCAAATGAGAGATATTTCGATGACTGGTCCTTTGGTGTTGAAGCTTTTGCATATATTGGGAAGAGTATGCTATACAGTCCACATATTTATATTCCTTTGTGCTTAGGGACCAATTTAAATTTGTTCTGGGAGGAAACTAGATTTTGACTGCTTGACCTCTGTTCCCCACCTCTTCTCCCCTCACACCGTGTCTCTGGTACCCTGCTGCCATCCCCTTCCCAGCCCAAAACGCCGGCCACCTTCTCTGACCCAGGGGGGAGGATTTCCAGCTTGATGGGTTCCATAGGGGGGTCAGCCTCGCCCTGCATACTGCTGCCTCAGAGAAGGAGAGGCTGTCACACATTCTAACACAGGGCTTTTCTCTAGATTTTATTGTGACTGCATTATAAGACAACAGAACCAGTAATTACTTTTCATCCCAGAAGTAGATGGCCTCAGAAATTACCCCAAAAGGCCTTGAATCTGTAAACAGCAATTACATGAGTTCTGTCTGAGGGAGAGGGTGATGTCATGGTTATTCTGAATAAATAAAAGCACTTGAAAATGATAAGAGCCCGAGCAATTTTACACTGTCATCCTTTCAGATTTGACTATTCATATGTTGTGTTTCAGCCCATTAAAGCCATTTCACAGACGGCTGGCTAAAGATTTGTGTCTTCTGCCTCGTCCCTGCCCCCCGGGCTGTTAGGGCCAATCCTCCATGTGTGCCCCAGCCTTCCTCCCACGCATCTTGCTTGGCCTTCACCCTCTGCCTGCTTGAACCCAATTCTCAGTCTTTGTCTTTTCCGGCAGGCTTCCCTCATCAAGCAGTCAGCTGCCCCAGCACAGCTGATGTCTGCCCCATGGATGGTGGATGCCCTTTTGGGTTGCCACTCGGACCTCCTCTGTGTGCCTCCTCTGTCGTTCCCCCCTGCCTATGCCTCTCACTCTGCCCACAGTGTTCCCACACCCCACAGCACAACCCCTGGGTTTCCCTCATCTCAGAGCATCCTGACCCCCACAGACAACTAATCCATATGTTCACCTAGGCGATCACTCCCCATTTCCCTAAACCCCTTCCGCTCTCCACCAAAACTGCCCATCTTTCTCCTCCTCATATCTGTCTTCTGCTAAAAGGGACACGTCAACATGGGGCTTTTCGGCAATTCGTCTCTCCACGACCATAGCTCTAGCCATTGACCAAGGCAGTTAAATTTCTTGGTTGCTCATAGATTATGTAGTTGGATGTGATTGCTGTGACCATCTGGCCCGATCTCCACTACAATTTAAGCCACAGGTCTTTTCTGAATTATTTCCTGCTGTATTTTCTATAAATAGACATTCAAAAAATGACAACTCTTAGCTCATTCTTTCTGATGATGGAACAGCCACCACAAGTGTTAGCTGTTTGTTGCTCTGTTTGCTGCTTGCTATTAAAAATACATGCTTTATTTGGAGCCTGAGTTTGTCAGCTTCAACTTCCAGCTGTTAGATCCAGTTACATCTTTATCTGAAGAGTCCTCTTTCCCATTTCTGTTCCTCAAATAGATGCTATGATTAATTCATCTCTTAAACTTTGCTTTGTTAAGATTAACCATCTGAGCTCCTGTGATTTTCTGCTGTGTTTTCCAGTCTATGTCTTGCTCTGAAGTACCTTTAACAGATTCATATTATTCTCACACTGAGTGCACCACAGAAGGGTACAGTAATATAACTGTCTAGTCCTAATTGATATTCTCTATATTGAAAGATAATGTTTACTCTTCTGCACCACAGAAATGGCTGGGGAAAGATGTTCCCCCTTCTCAGGGAATATGTGCTACAGTATTTAAGAGTCATCCAGCAACAACAGAGAAAAAACTTTTTATCTTTGCCTTTGTAAGATGTAAATCACCTTGAAGACTTAAGATACATATCAATGATGTATCCTGCTTCCCTTCTTGTTCCTGTGTTATTACCTAAACTACAGATGAAAAGGTTTTCGATGCTATTTTCTACAACCATTCAATACGTCATTGTATACCAAACTTATTTTTAAATAAACTGTTATTCTGTAAATATGACCTGTGCTCTTTTCCCCCAAAGTGTAGGATATTACAACTGGTAATGTTTTGGCAGATACTTTTCACCTGCATCCAGCTTACAACTGATCCAAATCAGTCTCTAGTTATCACAATTCCAATCTTTTTACTGTCTCATAAACTTCATGAGGGATTATTCTACATTTTCTTCCAGATCAGTGGCAATTATCTGGAATAGCATAAGTACAAAAACTAAGCTTCATGGAACATCTGTAAAATCTGGTCTTTTCATAAATGATTTCCCAATTACAATTATATTTTCAAATCTCCAAGTTAACCAGTTTCTAGTCTCTCGCACCTACTATGAGGATTTTGTGTCTTTTTAGTGTATTACTCAAAATGTCACGAGGTACCAACCCAAACATCTTTCAGAAGACTGTTATTTCAACTCTCTTCTGTATCAGTCAAGCTTGTAATTTAACTGATTTTTAAGGAATAGAATCACATTCTTGTAATATAATTTTATTTTGTCAAAACTTGTGCGAGTTTGTACTAATAGTACCTTTCTTCTTTCTTTCTTCCTTTAGGAAATTAACTTCTGTATCAGCTATTTGATTATTCTACAGAAGATCAGTTCAGTTTCACAGGGCTGGTACCATGGGATCATCTTATTTATCTTTTTTAATATTGCCATCTTACTGGCTTCCTGCCAATGCCCCAGAACTTCCCCGGTGTTTCAAGATGCATTGAAAATGAACATTACTGATGCAGAGTGCCATTCATCAGCTCTTCTAAAGCTGTTGATTACAAGTTTGCCGGATTTTTAGTAGCCTAGCGAGAGTAGCTGCTGTTTAGCATTATCCTTGGTTACTTTTGTAATAGAAGGTATTCTACACAGCTTAGAAAATCAGTGTGGTGTCTGCCTTTTACCAAACACAGAACAGATACATCTACTGAACATCATTTTTTGCATCCCTTGTAGTGCTGGGCAAGGACAGTGGTTAAGATTCCTTAAAATCCCTGCCTCGTTGTTATTGTTACCCTCTTTCTGAATGGGTCAAAGCTGCAGAAATAGTGGAATTATTTGGCTAGAAATCTGGCAGGTACATGGTTGCCCATGGGGGACAGTGGTATATGTATCTCATTCTAATGAACTCACTGGTCAGCTTTGCTCTAAAGTTCAGATAATTCCAATCTGAATCAAGAAACCTCCACAGATTTTGATGCACCTATTAATTTTTTTGAAAGGAATTTCAGGTGGCAAATAAAAAAGTAATGGAGCAAAAATAACATTTTTTTTCCAAAGGAATTTTTCTGAAATGGTCCTTTTTGTTGAAAACTGTGTTGCTGGCCTGCTGATATACCTTCATTCATCTATGTTGCATGTTCTGCACGTGTATACAGTACAATGGTGGCAAGTATTAAATATTCATCTTTTCTCCAAAGGAAAGCTGTCTGAAAAGACTTTGCTTAAATCTTTGTTCTGCTTAAAGCTTACACTGGCTCAAAACAAAAAGTGAAGTTAAGACCAATATAGCATGTAGCACCACTGTCATCCTCAGATACTAAAGGCAAAAAATTACAACTCTCTCTTTTAAGTGGTTTCTGAATCATCCTGAAGTATTGCAGCATATGTTCCCATTAGGAGCAGCATAAGTCGCAGAACAGTCTTTGCTTATGGAAGGTTCACATGTAAATTGCTGGGCCATTTGGATTAAATTTCATTTAGCTGCTTAGCAGAGCCAATGAATGTGCTAAGGGAGTTGCTAAAATTCTTTACTGCAGTAGGAGTATGCTCCACTCCGTGTTTAAATCACTAACATCAAAATTCTCACACCACTCATGGAAACATTCCTGGTTAAAAGGAGCTATGGATAATGGACTTAATGAACAACTACTCCAACTGCAAACAGCTATTTGGTTGCCTAATAGCCGTCACACATTTGTTAAACTAGACCTGTGACCCACAAGGAGTTTCATCTCTGTGATGAGTAGTAGGAATCACAGTATAGCGATATTGTTGGGAAAAAACAAACAAACAAACAAACAAACAAACAAACGCCTCCTGATTTTTTTATAAGGGTGAAGAGGTTTTACTCAACTTTTCAAAAATAATATTCATGGTAAGACATGAAATGGAGCTGGAAATTTCATAAGCTGAGAGGCAGTGTCAAAAGAGCAGATTGTAATGGAAAACCTGTGCAGCCTGACACGCAGTTCTAATGATAGCTAGAACACCTGTAAGTGTGGCAGAAGTGTGTGTCTGCACACCTATTCTCTATTAGCATTTTATTTTTATTCTGTTTTCATGTTGAAGCTCCACATAGAAACCCCAGCTGCACCCAGTCTGTATGCTGTGTGCACACATGCGCAACTGGAGAGAACATGATGCTCATTGAACTAAACAGACAACAGAGGGGTGAGGAGATGCCTCGTTACAAAGGAGAGGAGAGAAGCCGCCCCGTTTGGCTCACCTCCCCAGGCAGAATCAGGAGTTGAGCTGCACAGACAGACAATGCTGGATGCTGAGTGCCGATGAATGAAACAGATCATTACCAGACTGCTAGAGTTTCTTGGGAAAAGAGCTTTCAGGATACAAAGAGAAAATCTGACTGAACAGGACAGATTTTCTCCTTTTTATTTAAGAGGTGTCCAGCACAGTGAGTCTCCCCTCTGTGGTTTTTGTGCCGTGTGACGATATAAATGTTTACCACTGTCGCTGATCGTAATAATTCTAGCCAACACAGTTTGCAGCAATAAAAACCACACACCTGCCTCTCCATAAAGCAATCTGAGTTTTACAGTGTTTTTGGTGTGTCTGCCTTTAACGGGAACGTGAAATGATGCACCTCAGTGGCTTTACGAGAGGTCTAGACTGAAGGAAGTTGTTCATCCTGCACTGACAGGCAGTGGCCTGAGATCAAGAAATAAATTCAAATTGAACAGAAAGGTGTCTTTCAGAGAGCAAAGGCTTAGCCTAGGCGTCCTCCTGGGTGCTGGGGCTCCCTTTGGACATTATGCTGCGGAACTGTATTTGATAAGAGGAGACCCAGGTACACATGGCAATGGAGAAAATGGAGGCATCGAGCTTGCAGACTTAAACTTGGAGCAGTGCCCTTGATGGTGCAGAGATCATCTCTGTCATAGCAGTGAAATTAGCACAGACCTCCCAGAGCCAGGACCAGGCCGGAGCAGTCCCAGAGCACACACTCTTTGAGTGTGAGATCTAGAGGTATAAGGTCACTGAGGTACCAAATGACATAGAAGTGCAAGATGAGAGACATAAAAATGTGTGGTGAGAGAGGATGCATCAAAGTTAACAGCAGCTTAGGGGCATGATGATTTCTGTGAATTAAGTTTTCATTCACTTGCAATGATGGTGAAGAAGTTTCACAAATAAATCATCAGCCTCAAAGCCAAATGGTAATTTCTCCATGTTGGAGAATTAGAGGCCTTCATGAAGTCTTGTTCTTCAACCACCAGGATCATCCTTTTCAGGCTACCCTTGTTTATGGAATGAGTGCTGCTCTCCAGGCATCCCGGTCCTCTTCCTGCAGTCTGGCAGTGCCCCCTTGACTTTCCACTGAGTGTTTCTTAAGGCAGCATTTTCTCATATAAACCTAAGTACTCAATCACCAACTTTGTACTGATCTGTTGTCACATCCTACTCAGACGAGGGAGACAATGACTTAGATTCGTAAATCCCCAATGGAGTGGATTTTTAGACTTGTCTCACCATTGTACCCTCTGTTGGGATCTGTGAATCTAAGTCACTTGTCTCTGTCCTCTGAGCAGGACATGACATCTGTATATACTCACTTGGAAAATGTTGGCCTTTGGGCTTCACGTTTACTCTTAAGAGTGAAATACTATTTAATCTGTCATACTATTGTGGGGATGAATATCTGCAAACATCCGCAATATTTGAAAACCTGCAGTTTAAAATATTGCAAAACTTGCAACATCTGCAAATACCCCACATGTTGAAGAGCTGAGATGGTTATATTGTTATTTAGAAAGTTGAAGCACATAGGGCTGTACAGGCTCCTACAGCTTGATTCGAAAGCCTCAATGATCTGTATCCCAGATTTGCTGCAAATTAAATGTGAAGGGCTATGAATGTGAGTGGGTTAAGCCATCATGTAGCACTGCTGTGGAGATAGCTGCTATTTATCATTGCCTCCCACTGTGAGGTTGGAATAGGCAGCATGAGTGTCACATATACTGTATTTATAATGGTGTTTTAAGGCCATCTCCATGTGCAGATGCTCCAGACAGAGAAATTGATAAGTATAGATGTGTCTGTTGCAAGGCACTAAATAGACTGGAGATTATTATTTTATAAAATATGTATTTCAGTCAGAAACACTGCTGCAGTCACTCCATCCCTGGCAACCTTCCAGTCACCAACAGCTGGCAATTAACACTTACACAAAGATGCCCAAACTTTGTCCAGCCAAAGGCTTCAGTGGCCACTTGCCAGGAGCTTTAGGGCTGCACCTATTTTACATAAAATGGAGCAGATTGTGGCTGATTTAATCTTTCCCATGGAGCTATGGCCCACAAAGGCTTTTGCTTCTGGCTTGCTTTGCTGTACCCTGATCAAACCACTGCCCCATTGTGGAATTCAATGGGCCACATTTAGCCTCAAGGTTGTATTCTAGTTTTCCGTGAATTATGTTAACTACTGACAAAGCCCACAAAGCCATTCAATCTAAGTGTGGAAAGGCAGCAGTTAATCACATCTCTTTGTACATGAAAAGGGGAAGAGAGTTTGCCAAAATATAATACATGTTCTGATGATATAATTTTAACAGTAACTATGAACAGACTGCTCGTCATTTGTGCTGAGCATTATGCAAGAGAGAAAGTTTCTGACCTGAAAATGTGCAGACTCATTATAAGGCAAGCAAATAGAAATTAAACCTATAAAACTCCTTCAGAAGAAGAAGCCTAAGGAGGACAAGATGCTGGCCAACATGGAAGACAGATGGCAGTTTCAGACCCCACCTGGAAGGGATGATCCTTTCTCTGACTGCCCCCGAACTTGGTGATCACAGGGCCGGGTTCACCCTCTCAGGCTGGAGAAGGATTGAACCTACGGCTGCTGCTGGCTGCATGAGTGGTGTACTGCTCTTCCCCTGCATGAAGTGAGCTGTGGGCGCTCTGCCCCAGCCATATTTTTGCAGAAAAGACTGGCACTCCTCCTCCCTCCCCCAGCTGTCCTGTTGGAAGGGATGCTTAACTATCTAACACAAAAGAGAATTACAGGCTGCGAATCCTGGTCTGACAGATTGATTTCCCTGCAGCCTGGAAATCGATGACTGAGCTCCTAAGAGGGGTACGATTTAAGAAGCAGCCTTTTCCTTTTCCTCAGTGTGTTAAGTTAGCTATTCCAGACACCACCTGGTCAGTGTGCAGGCTGCTGGGGGACACCTCTGTCCCCGCTGGCTTAGCACAGGAGACCTAATTCCCAAAGGCTAAGGACTCCATGCAGGGAAGGAGTCTGAGCTTGACAACCCCAGGCGCTCTTTGTGGGGTTACAAAATCTGGCACCAGGCACAAGGGTATGCCCAGACTCATAGCTATGAAGTTTAGGACAGGCTGGATGTTTAGAGAATCTCACCTAACTTTTGCTTAGTGTGGCTGATAATGCCATCATCTGCCTGTGCTTCTACACACAGTCATTTCTATTTTCCTTCTTGCTTTGCATTGCTGAAATATATATGGGCACAATATTCAGTGCTGATAAATGTAAACTAGTGCATAAGGGAGAGCATACAAACCTAATTCTGTGTGCCTTACAACTGACTTCAGACTATTTTTACCTTTCAGGATTGAGAACTTGAGGACAGAAGAGTGAGTTGTTCTGAAATGGCAGTTCAATATTTGGAGACGTCAAGGAAGCAAATAGAGCATAAGGAACTAGGAGAAAAAGAAAAAGATAAAATATCATAGTCCATTATTATTATCCTGAACAAATCCAAGGTATACTTGCATTCTTTAAACTGTGCAGATCTGCTGGCCCTACAAGTCTCTAAACCACAGCAGAACAAGAAAGAGTGCAGTAAGGGAAGCTGTGATGATCTGGTATATGGAAGGGATGGACGCCCGAAGAGATGTTAAATACAGGAGGACTCTTTGCCTAGAAAAGTGATGGCTGCAGGAGGAATGTTACAGAAGTCTGCAAAATCATCAGAAGTGCAGAAAAGGTAAAGGGGCAATGTTGCTCACCGCAACCTGCGATAGAAGGGCTAGGGGGGTTGTCAGGCAGAATCATCTGCTGGTAGCTCAGATCACCAAATGAGTCGTCCGTGGAACTCATCACTTCATGATGCCCTTGATGACAAAACTTTCATGTCAGGTTAAAAAAAACCTTAGACAAAGTCATGGAAGGTGAATACATTATGGGTTACTAAATACAAGGATGCCACTTGTCACTCCTGAAGTCTTGAAGGTACAGGTCACTGGAGTTGAGGACAACAAATCAAGGCTCTAGTTCTCCATGCCTGCCCTGTTCATGTTCTTTCTCTGAGCATCCCTTGCTAGGAGTTGTGATACTAACTGCAACAGACACAGAGCCGAGCCCAATTTATAACAAGTCTCCAATTCTCCTTTTGCCTTTCCTGGAAAGGCTTCAAAGTGGGGAAAAAAAAAAAAAAAAAAAAAAAAAAAGAAAAAGTATCAGCCCAGACAGCTGCTTGTATCTGTTCCTGTATAATAGATTATTCTTCACACATGTTCACTTCATCTCGAATGCGTTGGCCTTGTGCATTATTTTCTAAGGCAGATACTTTGTGAAACTCTTTTTACATACAAGCATTTCATGTGATTTTCTTTCTCCCCCCTTTTTATTCCTTACAACAGTTAAATATTTACATGCACCTTGCAAAAGATCCCACACAAGCTTACCAAAACCAGAACTGGTCCCCTCCCCTGCCGTGCTCTGAGCAGTGGGAGTTTAGGATGGGGAGATAAACTGTGTGACAGAGTCGAGTCCTTGACCAAGATTAGGCACAGGACCTCCAGCAGAAGAGGGACCTCCAGCAATCCCAAGAGCCAGGGCTCGGTACTGAGTGCCACTGCTGCCTCTTCCCACCCACCACGTGCAACCCACTTGTCTCCCACCTCTCCGGTGAAAGCAGACAGCCATTTATTTTATTGCCAAATGTGAGCTTACGTCAGTGCCTCAGCCGAGTCCTTGACACAGTGCAGGTGATGCCTGCATGACAGCTCCCTCCGTGGGCCTGGACCCATACCCTGCTGAGAGGAGCGCTCCCCAGTGCCACTGTGCCCAGGGCACCCCTCCCAGCACGGGGCTGAAAGCTCACCGCTGAGCACTGACAGCTGTAGGCATTGAGGCCTCGACCCCCTGCTCTCAGCAGGACACCCAAAATACCTCTGCAGCAGGAAGGGGCATGAGCCTTTTGTGATCAGTGCTAATTTGACTCTCCAAGATGAAGGAAAACTCACACAGTCAAGTAGAAGGAGATTTTTATCTCTGGTGAATCAGTGTGTTAGTGAAAGGAAAAGGAATATTTTAATCAATTATTCACTACTCCTCTCCCCTCTGGAATGGGCTAAGGAGTGGAGATAGGCTTCCTGCTGAACAGGTCGAAAAGAACGCTGTTTTTCTGAAGGACTGAGCCACCTTTCTGCTGAGCACAGGTAATTCAATGCCGAGACGTGCATTAAGAAGGTAGTGGTAAAAGGTGGAAGAGGAAAGTTAGTTGCTTGCAGTGCACGTCTTAAAGAAAAATAGCAACCAGATGATGATGAAGTAGAGAAAAAAGTGTGGATAGAAATCCTCACAGCTTCACCTGCTGTGATTATTTCATCGATAGCTGGATGAAAATGCATCACCTTGCCCTGATGGAGGGCAAAAAACCTTCCAAGTAGTCCATTCTTCTAGGAGAACTGATTTTCCCAGTCTATAACAGAGTCCTGCTTGCACCACAACTGCTTGGGGACAAGCTGAGGGAGGCAGTGGCTGCGCCGCAGAGTGGGAAGAGCATCACAGGGGGGACTCAGGAGGTTGAATTCCCAGAGCAGAGACAGACTGCACAGGCTCAACCTCTTGTACTGAACTGTCACAGTGATCTAATTACTGGAAGTGAAGTGTGTGACATCTGGAGAAGTGCCCGAGCTTCAAAGTGGCTGGGGCGGCCAGTGAACCGTGCCCCGCACCAGCTCACGACTGCTGCGCACACCGACCCTCCCGTCAGCACCCAGGGAGGAGGAGCTGAGCATCCACCGAGCACCTTAACAGCTGCAAACACCGGTTTGGTCACCAGCCGGCAGGCTGGATGCTGCTTTCGGCATCACATTTGTAATGAAAAACAACATCTCCTGCAGGATTTTCCCATGTGCTCCAGTGGGGAGGTGTGAATTAACGAAGGGCACACGCTTTGGTGTGATGCGGCCACTGACACATTCTGTGCATCCAGGAGCAAGATGATATTAGGCTTTCTTAAAGTTACAGATGATAATTTCCACCCTTCTCAGAAAAGGTATTGCACTCACTGTGAGGTAGCCCTCTTCTGGATCTCATTAGGATGGGTGAAGATGAATTAATCGCTTGCCTGGAAGCACCGGTTGCCTAGGGATCAGCGATCATGACCCGATTGCAGTCATGGTGACCAGACAAAAGATGGTCGCAGTTTGGTTCTTCAAAAGGGCTAATTTCCCAAAGTTAAAGAAAATTACCAGTGAAATTAATTGGGAGGAAAGGTGTAAAGAGAGAAATGGGAGTCCTTTAAGAGAACTAATTAGCTGTCTGGAAAGCCACAGTTTCATGCTCCAGAGATAGGAAAGCTCTGGCTAACAGACCTTCTTGGCTCATCTGCAAAATGAAAGCAATTAAAAATAACAAAGCAATATATCACACACAGAAAATAGATAGCAAGGGTTACAAACAAGTAGCTATTTAAAGCACAAGTCAAAGAACAATAGGAAGAACAAGAAATGCATTAGAAACAAACACAAGCACAGAGTAGATTTAGGCAAGTTGCTAGATAGGGATGGTAATAGTGTTAGTAATAATGTGGAAAACACAAAAAGGGCAATAAACAGTCTGCAGGGAAAAAGGCAGAGAATGGATACATATTACATGAAGCTGAGTCATGTAACAGAGTTGTCAGGTGTTGTGTCAACATTTTTTGGCAGATATAGTATTAAAACTTCAGAGACTGTGAAAAAAGGAGCCACAGAAATTCTCTGAAGGCTTAGCTACCAGGGCTATTGGATTACAAAATATTTTCTCCTTTTGCAGGCATTAAAATGATATTTATTCTGGCAGAGAACATTAAAATATGAACCAATGGCTGGAAGCTGAGTCCAAAGTGTCTATTTTAACAGTGAGAGCAATTAACCATTGAGTGAACTACAGAAAATCAGTACCCCTCTGGAAGGCATGTTTTGGCCACAGCCATATTTGCTAATTCAGTGTCTGGGCAATACTCGCTGGTGATTTAATGCAAATAAAGGTTGTTTTGGGGCTGGTGGGTGATGGGAGCATGCCAGGTTCCAGCAAATTATCACAGGGGAAATAGCTTTCTCCAGCAGCAGAGGGAGGGTGGGTCATGGTGCTCGGGTGTGTGGGATGACCTAAGGCTCTCCCTGTGCCCAGAGCAGAGCTCCCAAAACTACAAGGCCTGTGAGAGCAAAGAGAAACAACATCTTTCCCTGAGAAACACAGGAGCTCAAAGCTGGAGGTAAATTGGAAAGGAATGAATACTTACTTTAAAAAGTGCATGTTTCTTTCACTAGCACCTAGTGTACTCCACACTGAGAAGGGAAATATTCATTTAAGGAGAGGAAAAAAAAAAAAAAAAAAAAGTCTTGGCTGTGATTTAGCTAATTTTGAAACACAGCAGGGATCTGGCTGGGGTCAGGTCAGGGCCAGAGCTCGCCTTGCACACTCTGAAACCTCAGCCTTACCCATCAAAGACTTGACAATACCAATATCTTTCTGGGTGTTCCTAGCTGGTTGTAGCCAGATCTTAAAGATTTGGGCTTGGTTGATACCCAGTCTGGTTCTGCACAAAAAGCATGCCTACTCCTACTGCTAAACCAACTAGGCATTAAAAACATTTCCTCCTTCTTGATGAGGAAACAGGGCACAAATGAACTCCAGTCTTTAAATATTTCTTGTCATCTCCAATGAACATAATGTATTGAACAGGCACATTATATGCTTATCCCAATACATTATAAAATGTGGGGGTTTATACCCCAGACATATGAGCAGGCTATGACTACGGATCATAGTCCTGCTCATGAGTTGGCTGGGGACAGCAGCAGCTTTGCTCTGGGCAGTAGTGTCAGCAACCTGCACCATCTGCACAATCCATAGGCCATGTCTTAGAACAGCCACAAAAAAATTAGGAAACAAAGACACCAACTATTTACATTTTAGGGGAAGAGGAGGAGAAAGAGTCTCATCTAAATGACATTGATGTTACTGTGAGCTTTTCTAGTCAATTAAGTTGGAAGCGGATAAGGCACAAGAACAAACAGAGAATGCAAAATAAGAAGTTTTCAGCTGAATGAAAGGGGAAACCTGATAAGGAAAGGCAGAGGCTGAAGCATATTAAGTACTCTGCAGTGAGAAAAGAATAGTCTACTAGTTAGCTACGGGGAGCATGAGAACTTTTTGTTTTGTAATGGTATATTGTCATTTTATATTGAAGTGTATTTTCACGTGAAAGAAGCATTATATAACAGTGTAAAAATACGTAAGAAATTAAGTGTGTGCCACTTCTAAAACAGGAACCCAGCCTAGCAAGGCTAACTCACAAATGACCCAGGAGCAGGACTAACAACTGCTGGTGTTTAGAGTGGATCCACTCTGACTGGGGGTCTTGGACACAGAAATGTGGAAGCATTCCATTAGAAAATGTGCAGAATGGAATGATAGCCTTTCCTCTCCTACTCTCTGTAATGCTTATGGATGGGAGATGAAAACCTGTCATCAGTTCTGCATGCTTACAAATACAGGCTTCTACTCAGGGTATTATTTGCTACAGCTTCTAGCTCTGATTTCTAGAGCAGAAAAATTCTAGTGCCCTAACATTGGAAGTGTTTCACAGGTCACAGCACAGCAGTGGATTAGAACACTGCATAGCTTCAAAATGTAAAATGTGATGACAGTTTGTAATATTTTCCTAGATGAACTTCAACCAAAGAGTGCTTTGCAAACCTATATGGCCTAATTATTATTAGAAAATTATTAGAGACCCTGCTTTACATATGGGTTACTGCCTCCTAGGAAGAGGAAGACCACATGTACAGAAACTGATAATCTGATGGTCACTTGCAGTCCTTTGTTCTAATTGGTGGATCCTGATTCCTACTGATGGGCACAGTACGGTGGTACGATGCAGTCAATGGCCCTGTAATTAGGAAGGCGTGCAATATCCTGGAAAATAGCCACACCTTGTCTGAAGACATTTCTCTCAAGGGTGTCACTGAATTTAGTTCACATAATCTCAAATCACCCTGAGCCCAGCCTGAATTTGAGCTCATGGATACCTTCATCTGCAGAGGTTTGGCAGTTACTCTCATCAGTCACTGAAGTAGGAGTTATGTCCACACAAGGATGTCAGCACTTGGCTTGTGATAAAATGCATCAAGGAAGTAAAATGAGGTGCAGTTATTGGCTGATAATAGGGCTCTTGACAATACATAACTGTGGTGTGACCAAATGAAATATGTTCTGTGAGAATGGGCTACTGTCCAGCACTTAATGTAAATGTTTTTGAAGTGCTGGTAGATATGCTTTATAAAATACTCAAAGCCTGTCCAAGGAACGCTAATCCATACTGGCCTTCAGGAGGAAAAAAGAAGTTTAAAGAAGATTAGGAGCATTTTATGAATGCGGGAGGAAAAACTGGTTTTCACCAATATTGTCTCCTAGATTGAGAGTAGTCTGTGCTACCTCCACAGTTTTCTTCAAACTTTCAGACTCGACTGCTCCTTCTCAACACTGAAGCTGTTATCTCAGGTCAATCCAACATCCACCTTATCACACTGAGCCCCATTTAAAAGGGCTCATCAGGGTGTGCTGATGAATAATTTTCTTGTGCAGTGTATGCACAGAATATGCACAGAATAATTTCGCCTGCAGTAACCTTCCCCTGTTTTGTCAGTGTGACTACTACAATGCATGCCTCCTGACACACACTAATAATGGTCCATGTTTAAACAAGTCACACTGGACTCCTAAAAAGAGTGTGTAGCTGCATATTCTTCATCAAGTTAAGACCATATGGAACCAGAGATCACAGAGGCCATGAACTGCATGAAAATAAATGTATTTGCTGTGGCGGGAGAGGGCTTTTCCTTGAGGACCAACGATTACATCCAAGAGTGAGAAGATTTTGTTTCTTCCAGCCCCTTCCAAATAAATTAATAAATTTGAAGTCAGGCTAGACAATATTGCTAATACATTCAGACAAATGCTTCCTCTGGAGTGGGAACACCATGAATAGAAAGAAGCCAAGGGAAGTTCTGGGTTTAGAATGCAAGATTTTGTTTCATAAAAAAGAATTGAAAAATGCAAAATTATTCCAACTATTGCAATTATGCTGGAAAACCTGTGTTTCTAAAAATGCATAGAATCTGCAATATTGTCAGTAACATGAAGCTGGGTAAACCGAGAGAGTTGAAGTGCTAGTCTCTTCTGTATCTGTTACGCTGGCATAGCTTCATTGACTGCAGCAATTATTCCTGATTGACATCTAAATGAATTAGAAACGTGTGCTGCACATCTTAACTGCACATGAATTATTGCACTGTGCTAAGCAACAAACTTGGAAAGCCCTTTTTTTTACCCCATGTACCTTTTTGGTGTTTGTTGAATGGCTTTGGACCATAAGCTGAATTCATAAAATCCTATACACGATGTCACATTAGCCATTGTGTTGTACCATGTAATTAGCTCTATTTCATCAAAACATCACATCTTATTTTTCAAGAAAGTGTCATCCAAGTGGATTTTGGCCATTTTTTAAGTTTTATTTTACTTTCTGGAGGCCGGTGCCCTGGACAAAACATGGGAACCCTACACATGGCAGCCATGGTGTGACTGTAGTCTCCAGCACCACCAGGTCTGGGCTGCAGAGCAGAGAGGTGGTCTGAGGTCTGAGGGGAGGAATCAGCTCTCCTACAGTGCAGAGTTAACTCAACATTAGCTGTAATGGTGGTCCTCTCTGGACTCCATCCCCACACACAGGATTCCCCTCTTGGGCTGGGAGGGGGCTTCGAGCTTAAGTCAACTGGCTGCTGGAGCCCCACCCTCTGGCAGTCATCCCAGCATCCCGCCATGGGACACTAATCCCTTCCTCTAGCCTGGATGATAACACTTCCCGTCATCCCATGCTTTTTTATGGCTAAACACAAGGTTAACCATACAGGACAGACCTTGAGCCATCCTGGAAACTCCTGCACCCAGGAAGCTTGGCAGGGGGAGAAGGTCTCATTGCTGAGCTGTGACAAGAGACCGTGAGCTGTGGTGGCATCTGTCCTACCACAGGTACAGCACCAGGTGGTGCCAAGCTCCTTCTGCCATCCCCACCACCACCCATCTGGTGCTGCACTTCTCTTCTGAGCACCTTTGGGTGGCCTTGCTAGCCCCCAGGTCCCTCAGGTTCTGTCTGCTGTCATCTCACGTGCCAAGGTCCTTCTCAGCAGCTAGACTGCTTGGCTAGGATCTGAGCTTTGCCCCTGTATGGGATATCTTCCATATTTCTCTTCTTGGTGAAATAAAGGGTATTGGTTGTGTTGCTGTTTTCTACCTGACCCATAATTTATGATCGACCATAGGCAGTTTGGCTGTGCCCTTAGGCCTCTGAAACCTTTATGGTAAAGAAAATAAATCAAACATACCAGACTGCCCAGTGAGGACACTAAAAATTAGCTACAGTGATTTGAAGAAACGTATTAAATAACAGAAGAAAATTTACCATATAAGACTTTCTTTTTTTCTTTTTTTTTTTTTAACATACATTCACCAAAAACTTTTTTTAAGTATTGTGAATTTGAGGCAAAAAAATCATTTTCTTTTTAAATAGAGAATTAGAAAAAAAAGTTGATGCATTTCTTTCTGGTATTTTTAAATTACAGAGTCTGATGTCCATTCTGAAATACAGCTTTAACTTTAAAACTGATCCCATTTTTAAGGGATCAAGTCAAACAAGGATTAAATAGGCCAAAATTAAGCTTCTACCCCAAAACAAAAGTAAACAACACATTTCCAGAATAAATAAAGTAATTTTTAAAATTTGACTTGACAAAAATCCCTGAACTTTTTCTATATGCTATCAGATGAATTAATTTCCTCCTCTTCCTTTTTGTTTTTTCAATGATGAAACTGAAAAATCATCTATGTGCTGAGCTGTGCTGAACAGGGATATGCATACATTGGGTTTTTTTCACACATGTACCTAGCAGAAAATCATGGATTAAACACAGGCCCTTTCTCTAATTTCACTTAATCCTCACTCATGCACAATCTCCCTTGTTTCTATAGGAAGTTAGTCTGGATTAGAAAAGTAGGAGTCTGCACATCAAGACCAATGGTTGAAAGAAGCTTTTGAAATTTAAAATGTTGACAGTGTTCTGGACCGTTTTCAGACCTTCTTTCACAATGTGTCTGTAGATCCATCATCTCACAAAGAGGTTTTTGTGGTTTATACCTAGAGGTGCCACTCGAATCAGTGATGCTACCCAGGGAGAAGTTGAGATGTTTTTAAAATCACATAGACGTGTATTTTAATATGACCTATATATAAAAGAGGAACTAAATGATAGAAGTGGCATGCTGACAGGTCTTCTTTGAATCGAGTTTTCTCTCTTTCTGGAGAAACATTTAAGGTTTTTACTTCTTTAAGATTTTATGATAGGGATTTCAGTTTGGGGAAACATGCCAACCAACTTCGGTTTCTAAATCAAGTTTCAGTCCTTGTGACTTCAGCTCCACAGATCTATGTCTGAATAACAGGCCCCAACACACTGCAGAACCCAAATGGAAATATATTCAAAACTGACAGTTCCTGCTAGTTTACAGCCACAGGCTTGTCAGATTGAACTTGAAATCTGACCCGAGCATACTCAAAACTCATCCCATGTTCTCCTAACGCTGCCTGATGAATTTTGCCTGGCAGCAGGTTTTATTGCAAGGGGATTTCTTAAAGTATGAGAAGTAGCTCCAAGCCATCTCAATAACAGTAATTATTTCAATGTTTCCTGGTTGCTAGATAGAACCCAGACCCTTGGAACTGTGCAAAAAAAATTAGCAATTTGGTGTCAAGTCAGCATGAAAATGCTTTGAATTTCTCACAGAAAGGAGCTTTGTGTAAAATACGTTTAAGGCTCAATGAAACACTTTGTTCAGTCCAAAACAAAATGTTTTGTTTCATGAGGGGGAGTTTGAAATCTTGCAAAACAAATGTGGGTCACTCCTATTTAGCAAATCTTGTTTCAAAAGATGACAGAATATCTTCCCTTACTTTCCCAAACCTTATCATGGGAGGGGAAGGTGGGAGGTGTGTGTGAAACTTCAACAAATTTGACTTAATTTGTAAATACTTTCCTTTCATCTCAAACTGTTTATTTTTTGACATGAATAAACATTTCTACCAAACTATTTCAATCAGCTCTATTTGGAGTCAATATGAGGTGTAAGCATTCATCATTCTTCCAATTGCAGTGAAGCCCTGTGACTGGTGGCTCTAAGTGGAAGGCAACCTGGGCTATCGATGATGTGTATGTGGCAGACATGCTGGAGGACTGCTAATTGCTTGACTAAAGCTGTATTCCCGAGTTTTGGGTTGAAGTGAATGAGCAGCTCTGAAAGGCTGGTGGTGTAAGGAAAGAAGAGCAAGTTCTCTTAGGGCTTCTTCATACCCATCTCATGGACTCATTCCTACAGAGGCTGATAGGGGAATGAGTATCTAAGGAATGAAGGACAACTTCAGGCTCTGCTATTTTTGTTTTGCTTACAATGGACTAGATGAGGAGCAGACTGGGTCAAGGTCAGAAGTAAACAACAACAAGAGATATCTCTGTCAAGTTTATAAAGTACCAGTGGCATTTCTTGGATGTTATTTAAACAGCTAGCTACCTTGTTAGCAGACTAATTTAGCAAGGCACCTCCCACGTGGCAGAACTGCAGAAGAAAATACAAATCTGCCCTCCTTTCAAGTTGAAGGGGCTTTTCAAACAAATTTAGGTCAAGCAGCTGCACTTTGGTGGGGAATGAGGACAGGGTGTTGTTGACCACACCTCTCCTTGGGGCAGGACGGCTGGAGGCAGCTGACCCAGAGTCAGCTCACAGCCAGTGAGCAAGTTCCCACCAAAGCCACACAATGTAAAAAAGTCCCTACTTTCAGACATATCACTGAGGATCTTCAATTTCACCCCATCGCATCGAGATGAGCTAAGCTAGGCAGCTGGTGCAAAGCAACACATGTTCGGCTTTATTTTCTGATTTTGCCAACCTGCACCTCAACAAATTTATTTACATGTAAAAACAATACTGATGCTCAAAAGAATCATTTAAAACTCTCTCAAATGGTTCATAGTAAACAACATTTTTACCTTTTTTTTTCTCAAATGACTCATTAAGCACTGTTTCTGTAGCTTTTTAAGCATCCTTGAAGTCTCTGAGGTTGACAACAGAAAGGGCTGAAAACCAATTCTACCAGAATCTATTCTTGTCTTCCTCTAATGGCTTATAGATCTTGCTATTTCCATAAATGCTCTTTGAAGGGAAACTATGTGGGATTTTAATGGCTTTTTGAGTTCATGTGGGTGTCACTTTCTTTGATGTATGCCAGATACAAAGCAACAGTATAACTGAAAGCAACAATCAATGGAGTATAAGGTGAATGGTAAGCACCGTGTTCAGGAATACACCTATCTTAGGGTTATTGCACCCTGAACACAGCAGTAGCATTGAGCTACCACTCTTTTGTGTCTAAGGAAAAGTCTCTTTATTGCATTTTAGTGGGCATACTAAAGATGCATTATGCTTTTATAAGCAAGATATTTTTGCCCATTGGTGACATATTACTTATTACCTCAAGCTTAAAAGGAGTGCTTGGGGACAGTGACTGTACTCAAATCTAACTTACAGCCAGATTTTCACAAGCCTTTTGACAGGAAAAAATCATCTGGAGTTATCTGGCTAAGGGGCAGGAAAGATCTAGCAAAGTGTTTTACTGTTGCAATATTCAAGATAAACCTGAGTTGTAACACATGTGGGAAACGCTCTAAGGCAAAATCATATTGGGAATGATTCTTGAAGAATATTCTGTGAGGACATAATTAGGTTTCTCCTTCAGTCTGCTTTCTGGTGGTGAGGGATTTCAGCTCTTATTTGCAGCCCGTACCTTTGCAGTATGTCACCAGTGATGGCAGCCTACCCCCGGCCCAGCCCTACCCACCGCCCCACTGAGCACCACTGCACCTTATACACTCTTCTTCCAGCCTAGATCTGCCCATGTGCGTTCACATCCCTGCACAAAACGCATCTGTTATTTAAATCTAGGCTTCATTTTTGATATTGCAGTTGCGGGCCAGGACTTTGAGGACTGTGCAAAAAAGCAGTGCAAAACCAGCCGGTGCCTACGGTCTACAGAGAGCTGGATGTTTCAGCTCCCTGACACAGAAGGTGAAACTTTGGGAAAAATTCTATCTTGCTAAAGTTACTATTTTTGTCGAAACATATCCTCCCCTATTAGGTTTCCATGTATCAGGAACATCCAGACGGGTTGACAGCCTCAGTACTTTCAAAGCATCCTGCAGCGGTTTTGTCTTTATCAAGGGGTTAGATGTAACTAGATCAGGGGATATATATCCCTAATAGGACAAACAGAACAAATGGGAGTGAGAGGGAGAGGAGTGTATGGGTTTCGGCCAAATGTGCATAGCCAGGCTGGGCTTTGAAGGTGGGCACAAGTAGCCGCAGAGAAAGCAGCTGTTGTATACACAAGCAGCAAATTTTCAAGTCCATTATTGAGATTACCTAATAAACATAATTCCTTTACAAATGTAACCAATGGAAGAACCTATACAGACCTATACACAGAAGTGTAAAATGCCAACTCAGATCAAATCACTGAGCCAAAAGGAGGTTTTGCTATTCTTGTTGGAAGAGAAATGTGCCTTATTGTTCTTGGATAGGAATGAAGTAATGCTTTTTTACATGAGGTTTCTGGCTGTAAGGGGTATACTGGAAAGAGCAATATTTGTAATTGGTTTGGGGCTAGCTACAGAGACATTCTTGAAGTTCACTTTGACTAGCAAATTATTTGAGTACTTAATCTTCATGAACCCTTGCTAAAAAGAGAACACTGATCTTTTTGTATAGAGGAGAAAAAGTATTTTGACTCATTTTGTGCAGGTGACTCAGCTGTTACTGTGTCCATTGGAGAATGGAAAAATGTTGTTAACTGGGAGTATTAAGTACATTTGGGCTGTGATTTATGACTTCTGACAATGGTACTAAACAAAGCTGACATGGCATATGACCAAACTGAACTGATTGATCTGTTAGTAACCCAGAACTCTCAACCCCTGGAAAAGTGTTGATTACATGGAGACTAAAAGGTAGCCCAGTGATTACATCAGCACTGACATCCTTTCCAGCAGATCCTGAGAAGAAGTGAACTTTGTCATCTTTACTTGATAGCTTTTTATGCAGGTAGCACCCAATGCATCCTCCTCCTGGTCACCTATTATAATAGATTCCTGCTGTATCATGTATTCTCATGAGGCTCTGTACTGCCTGCTTGAATTTCAGTTGCTGAAATGATTACTGGTCCTTGCTCTCTGGCAGAGCTGAGAATTGAATACTGCCAGGAAAAATCAGCTGCATATTTCATTTCCATTTCTTTTAATATCACTTGATTCAGCCCATTCATAGTTTGATCATGCCACAGTGCTACAGGTGTGAGGGGAAGAGAGGAGCAAAGAGCAGCCTGGTTGTGAGCAGGTGATGGGCAGAAGACCCTTACAGGAAAAAAATGTCCTGCTTTTTGTCTGTAATTTGTGACAGCTGTGTTGATTCTGAGCTTGGAATACACAGGCTGCTTTTTCCATGCACACAACAGTGTATGTCTGAAGGTTCTGCAGGTGCTGGGCTCTGGGCGAGCTGCCCCCGTGGCCCGGCTCGCTGGAGCTCTGGAGGAAAGCTGCAGGGTGAGGCCAGGCACGACAAGGCCTGTTCTCATGTGGTATGACACAAATTCATTGCACAGGCCCAAACCTGTGTGGCTCTGACATCCAACTTCGGCTGGGACACAGCTGAAGTCCTGTGAAGAGGCATGAGAAAAAAAGGAGTAAGTGTTGGTCTGCCCTGTTCAGGAGAAGAGCATTGATGTGCCACCAGAAGTGTTCCCCACTTACCAAAGGAAAGTTCTGGGACTGTGATGGGCTGGGACAGAGTTTGGAAAGAGAGAGACCAGTTGCTGTGTTGAGAAGGGATGCCTGCAGAGAGCACTTGTCTCTGAAAAGTGCCATTTACACGGGCAGCCCAGGACAGCAGTCGCTGAGCTGGAGCTGGCAAGCCAACATTGTACCAAATAACTCCAGGTGACTCTCGTGCCTGGATCCTCACACCTGCAGGGAATAAGGGAATTGAAGCCTCTGTCCTCCTTCCTCAACATCTTCACTACCCACTTGAGGATGACACCCAAGCTGGGACAGGGCAGAGCAAAGCTGAACAGCTCCTGGGGAGACCACATTACATTTCCCATCAGCAGGTACACCTGCGAGAAGTACATTGGCTTGGACAATATCATTACCGAGAGAGAGTGGGTTTTGGTCCTTACTTATACCTTGCCCATAAGCAGCAGTTTCCACCTTTTAATTTTCATGGAGTCCCACCCATACTTGGGAACTTGCAAAGAGACTCTTGGGTGAATGGTGCAGATGGCCAGAAGGACCCGTATCTGAGATGGAAGGTGCTGGTCGAGCCTTACTGCCAGTTGTCCTGCCTCCAGCTGTCTCTGCAGCAGGACCCGGCTGCAGCAGCAAGACGTACACATGTGCTCTTCCACCACAAACATATCCATTTTGTACCAGAGACAAAACATCCATTGGAGCATAACAGCATGTTGTCACTGTTGGCCACTGCAGCAAAGTTTAACTGATGGGCCAAAAGGGGAAAGGCCCCATCTTCTGCGCTTGCAGGTGGGCTTAGATGGTTAGGTCTGTGTTAGCTGCTGCAACGGTACTTCACGTTGCCACAGCTCTGAAGAAACTGTGATAAAGATCCTGCAGATTAACTGCTCCTCTGCAGGTGTTTGCTGCCACCAACCCATGTGCAGCATCAATCCCAGGTGGCAGCCACCATATGAAAATGCAGATTTGTGAGACAATTTCTGGTGGATGGAGTCAATATGAATTATTGACATGCTTTGCAAAATGATGCAGACATGGATGGCATTTATTAGAAGCTCTATAATAGAGACCAAAGTGATTCCCTAATACAGAAGTTTCACCACCCTTAGTTTAGGCAGGCCTCAGCAATTCTGCAGTCACCTCCTCTTGTTCACTGCTCTACTCCCCTCTCCTGGAGTCACCCTACAGTCCCCAAAGCCCTGCATCGGGGTGTGGTGGAGGGATCATCAGATGGGGCATCACCCACCCAGCAACACTGCGCCTATTGCTTCCTTGCTCTTATTCCCACATCCCACAGCACTGTTTGTGCCTCTCAGAACTCCTCCTTTAATGAGAGGCAGCGCTCTGAGCCCAGGCTCGAGGAATAGGAAATTGAGACAAATTCTCCCCTCAGTGTGAGGTGTGGAGGAGACACAGCAGTACTGCTGCCAGGGGTGAGGGGTTTCCCCAGCCACATCCAGCAGGGATCCCCATCACCTCGGTACTCCCTATCCAGGGGAGGAGAGCAGGCTTTCAGGGTGCTCTGAGATGAGAGGAAAGCAGACAATCACACAGGATGGTGCTGCAACTAGTGATTTGATATCAAATAAATGAAATGCTGGAAGTGATCCATGCTCACATGCTCATCTCACAATGCAGATTATTATGGTTTTTGGATGTTCTTTTTATTACTGTGGGGATTAGGAGCCCTGATCATGGCCTGGCCTTGCATTGTGCTATTTGTGGTACAGAACTGGAATGAAGGCAGTCCCTGACACGAAGAGTCATCTGAAACTGGGGCAGGAGCACTTGGTTCAAACATTTCAGGGATGGTCCTGTTGCTTCTGTGGTGGTGCTGCTGAGGACCAGTGGGTCGGCTGGCAAGACCTGGAGCTGGGGCTGTTCAGAGGGACAGAGAACGGGGCTTTGCTGCGGGAGGTGGCCTTGTTCCTGCCCAGGGGTAGACTCTCACCAGTGCTTCATTCTTTCCTTCCTCTCTCATTGCCAAAGGCAGACACCAAGCTCTTCTGGGGAGCTGTAAATGAGTATAATTCAATACAGGGCCCTGAGTGAGCAGCTATCCCCATCAGGCCCAGTGGCAGGCATCTGGGATCAGTGGATGGATGATCTGGTCATGTGTGGAAATCTCATTGTGCCCCAGCCACAGTGCTCTGCTTCGCTGTATTAAAAAGTAATTTGATCAAATATTTTTGCACATTATTCTTCTGTTAGAATAATTATTTGGTGTGTGTCAGCCGCAGGAGTCCTTGCACCTCTCCTTCTCCAGCAGCTGGGACTGGCTTCTCACACTCTTCTGCTTCTGGATACTGGAGAGGCTCCTGCACTAGCAACTGCTGTGTTTATACAACAGGTAATAGAGAAGAGAAACATTCTCTTCTTTTTTCAAGGTGCACATGCATTAACTTATGTTCAAAACTTAAAACAGAGCATATGCAAATAAAAGAAACCTGAAAATGGTTCTCCCACATGTTCTTGTTCACTCTGGGGTACAGAATTCCCTCCTCTCATTTTAAACTCTGGGATAAATTAAACACAAGCAAACTAACAAGTGAAGCGTAGCTACCTAACCATACTCTTCCCCAACGGTTTCATGAGGAGAAGAAAAAACTATGCCTGACTTAAAATCACCATAAACACTTGTAATATTGCAGTTGGATCTATTTTTTCTAAATTAATAATACACTACAATGCATCCATTTTGTGAAGGTGCGGAGTTTGGGCTTGCGGTAGAATGCTTCTTAAATTAAGGTTTAGGTTTTTGCCGGAAGCCTTTCCTCCACCCACCCAAAGGGAGCGCACTCCCAAAAAAGGGTGGCCTATGGTGCAGAGTGATTGTTCCTAATTGCATGTTGATAGGCAAGGAGCACAAAATATACCACGACCCTGCTCCTGCAGCTGATTTCTACACAACAAAAAGCTCAAGTTGCTTATTATATCTCAGAGAAGTTTGCTCTTTTTCCCAGAGAGAAAATAATTTATGGTCTAACTGGTCTGAGCACTAAATCCGAGTAATGAGGATCCATCCAGAGATTCCTATTAAAGGCTTAGTATCCATCATAATTGGCTGATGGGGTGTTTTGAAATGCCATTAATCACAGTGCTGGCAGCAAGCAAATTAGAAACTCTGTGTTCTGCCGCTGACTTCCCATTTCAGGGAGTGAGTTAAATACAAAGCATGTGTTACTGGCATCAGCAATTTCAAAAGTGGGTGTTTCTCTGAATGTAAATGGTACTTAATAATGTTCCACCTTTGACTGAAACTAGGGCACGCCCTGCCATGAGGTTCTCATCATCTAATTACACTTACTCAATCTGAACTCAGCGGTATCATGCAACTCGGGCTGGGTCTACCTGACAGATTAACTCTTTGGCTTGTTTTGGCAGAAAAGCCATACCCCAGGAGAGCAGAGCTGCCTGGCAGGGCGCTGGGACGGGACAGGAGGGGCTGAGCTGGCCATGCTGCCAGACCTGTGGCTGCTGCCCTCTCAGCCATGCCTCTCTGCTGTCCCACCCGTTTCAGTTTTTGTGCAGAAGGGGTGAGCCGAGTCACTTGCAGGAGCCCTGTGTTTCATGAAGACCTCGTGGGAGCAGTGCCATGGGGCCAATGCACGCTTGTCTCCAGTTGCTGCAGTGACAGCCCTTGAGCACGGTATCTTGGGTTTATCCACAGAAACAAAAGCAAAATGAGGTAAAAGCCTCTTGCCAGCTCTAGCAGCACATGTTGTATAGATAAGAGACAGGTCTGTGCTCCAGGCCTGCTCTGGCCGCAGCCTCTGTGCTCAGGCCCTCAGCAGCTCTTTATAGAAATAAATAGTACTCCCCAGAGACCATTTTCGGACTCTGAGGCCAAGTGAGGTATCACAGTTTGTTGCCTGCACCGCTAAATTTTCTCAGCCCCCAAAACACAGTAGATCATGTCTGGCTTATGCTGTCCCCAACTGTTGCCTGGTGGGGGACTAGCTGTCGTGGGCCAAAATCATGCCGGTCAGCATGCTCAAAATGTGATGGTATGAACAGTCAGAGGCCAGAGCCAGTGCTCATGCCCTGACCCTGCTTTGTTTCCTAGTGCAGATGCAGCCAGCAGTGCCAGATGTGTCTGGGCTCTTCAGCAGCCTGGGTACTCGCACAGCTGTGCTGACATTTCCTCAGGGATGGGTGCGCAAAGGAGGTGGGTGCAGAGGCAGTGCCCCCTCCCGTGGTGCGAGATAAGACTCTGGTACTCAGCTTCACTTCATCTTGCTTTTGTAACCATAACCTAAAATCTCTCCAGGGTGGAGGTATGGAGAGGTACAGACATAGCTCCTCTCAGCTCCACCCCCAAATATTCAAGAGGTGCCTTGGGCACACTGCTCTGAGCTGCATGCCTGCCGGAAGACAAGAGAAAAAATGCTCCTAATCCACCTGCTCTCACACACACTGCTAATAGTCCTTCGAGAAAGTCCTGCTCTTGCTCTCAAGGCTTTTTTTTTGCAACAGGTTGAGATGCTGGAGAGGAGAGAAAATCCCAAAGGAGAACAGTGTGTGTCTCATGACCATGGATGACATTTTAACTGATAAGGCTCTCTGCTCTGGTCTTCATCTTGTATTTCAGCTGTTATTTATGAAGCCGATGAAAACTGCGGTTCATGCAGTGAGCAGGCAGGTTCTCCGGAGATTTCCTTCCCTCTTAATGGTTCTTAGTGAGTAAATGCCTTGTTACTGAGAGCCCCCGTGTCCTGGCACACAGGAGGAGAGTGTCCCACCTGCCGTGCGCGGTGCTGCTGCTGTCCACGTACAAAATAAGGCAAAATCCAGCAACCCCCCCCCACACACACACACACATCTCTGTTCCTAGCCCCTAGGGAGGAAAAGATCTTGACAGAAAGGTGAGAGGCTGAAGAGCTGTCCCACTTGGATCATTTCAGTTTTAGCCACATAATCACCATCATAATGCTTCGTAATTACATCTTGCATCTTTCATCTCTATATTTCAGCTGAAGTTATGAATGTTTAATTACACAAGTCTCATAAATACCTTCTGAGGCAGGTCGGCATTCAGATGATACCAGTTTTCATGAGGTGTTTGCAGAGACATATATAATCGCAGGGAAATCAGCCCTGCAGAGAGGTGCAGGAGTAGCCCCAGCTAAGCCAAGGCGATCTGGTCTGTGCACAGCCTCAGCTGCCCTGCAGAGCCTGGACCGGTGTAACTGCATGCCCAGTGCAGGGGGTAGCCTGCATCTCTCAAAGTGCCACCCCTCAAAGTAGGGGCCAAACTCTGCTTCCCTCATGATACAAGTCGGCTGCCACCTTGGCATGCACCAAATGCTGTCTGGTGCTGGTGGGATTCCCAGCTGTGTAGGGAGAGGAGCGTCAGGGACTGCAATGCCATGCAAGTGATCTGCCAAGCCCGCTGTGTCTCTGAGGCTCATTGCAGTGTGTTGGCCAAGTGTAACACTGAAGGAGCCTCTCCTGCAGGATTAAGTCCCCCATATTAAATGGCAAACCATCTATCATCCTTTTTTCGTGTTGCACACTTGTTTGCAGCAATTTTCAGGCCCTTATGACAAAGGACTGTCACTGCTGTCACTTCTGTCTCTCTCTTGTTTTACACCTCTCAGCTGAGAAAGAGTTGTTGCTATCCACATTTCCACTGCCTGGGAAGGCACCAAAACTTTGCACAAGAAAAAACCTTTGCTTGGCATACACTGTATCCACACTGGAGCAGGGCAGAGCATCAGACAACAAGTCTGTATTAGGATAGCTATGCAAGATAGACAGGCCTAATTTGTATCCTCTGGAGAGAGAAAGATCCTGTGTTGGTTTTTGGTTTATTTTTCCTGCAAGTTCATATGCATTACAAGAAAGGAGACTCCATGTCATGTAAGGGGCTCGAGGAGATGGCAGGGCTGCCTTGCCTTTTTGGGCACAAGCAGAACCTTATTGGTGTGTACCACAGAAGTGCCCAGGGCTTTATTTAAATCAGGAATGTACCACATCCTTTCCAGCAAAGGCCCAGCTGCAGCAGGTAGGCACTGGACCAAAGAAGACGCTTTTATTACCATATGATGAAAGTTAAGTTCTGATGCCTCTTGACCCATAGCCATGGGCTGGCAACCGTGACACTTGGAGAAACCTGCTGCAAAGAAACTGGGAACTTGCAGTGGCAGAGAAGGATTTTACTTATACGGGTAAACATGTAATGCAATGATCACAGAGCAATGAAACAGAGCTAATGGCATGCAGAAATCATGAACAACAGTGACACATAATTCATTAATTGTGCAATTATGTGGATAATGAGCAAGAAAGAGAAAACATTCATTTTCAAAACTGAAGATTTATGATAAGGGATGTGCATAGGTGGGCAGCCTATTAGGAAAGAAACCTATCAGACAAAACTCAAGTTTCAAGAGAGATCTCGGGACATCTGCAAGTGGAATTTTCAGCATGGATGGACACCCATTCCCACAGCCCCAGGGTGAGCCAGAGCCCTCCCTATAATCTTCTTTCTTCCTATCTCATCATTAATACAAAATTATTTTAATCTATCTTGGAAGTTCTGCTGCTTTTAATTTCAAATAATCTACAGCTACAGAGGTCATCAGTATTACTGTTCATATTAAATAACTTTGAACTATACAATGTTATATTATCCTGTATGTAGCAATAAATTTATCTACACACCATTTGTGACAAAGCAATCTTTCTAAGCAGTGCCCACGGAAAACCTGGGGTTTACTTCTTAATCTTCTCACCTCCAACGTTTTTTGGTCACCCATCTTATTTCCTCTGTCATAACTAAAGCTAAGGCGGGAAAATATTGTCTATATATTTATTCCAGTCTTGCTAAACCACAGTTTACATACAACTTCTAAAGCCATCTTTAATTATCTTTAGTAAACAAGTATCTTAACAGGCTTAATCGGTCTTGTGCATTTAATAAACTATAGCCTACTGCAACAGTTAAGATCAAATTATGTTTGTACGCAGCAACAGAAAATATTTCCTTGCTCGAGTCAAAACCACCAGTAGGAGATAAGTCAGAGCTGGACTCCTGGCAGCAACGCCATTTTACAGACTAACTCAGAGGTACTGGCTGTGCTCTGAAAAAGCAATCTCAAGCAGCCGTGCCCCACCTCCAGCTGCATCTTAAACAACAGGAGGCCTTGCAAGCAGCTGGCTGATTGCCTGGGGGGACATGCCTGAAGGTGCCCTGCTCCCATGTCCAGGGTCCCTCCGGCTCCCAAGGGCCTCCTGCAGTGCCCAAGACGACATTTTTACCACTGTACTGGCAGTTTTGAGATCTGCTACCACACCCAGTGCTTTGTTCTTTCCAAATCTACCTCTGAACCTGCATTTTTCACACAAACACACAGTAATAATCAAGCCCAGGAAATGCAGCGGAAAGCATTTGTGCTGACATCTTGCTCTCTTTTTTTGCATTTTAACAATACATGAAAATGGCATTTTTGACATTTGTCCTTATAGTTTGAACCAAGATTATGCTGGGCAATGGCAGGGGTCTCTAGTCATGACAGCGATACTGATACTTGTTTCCTTCTCTTTCAGTACAAATATGCACATTTTAAGAAGGAAGGTAAACCCCGTACAACGTGCTTTGTACTTAATGTTTTTTCAGGTACTCCTATGCTATAGAGAGTCTACATCATGCTTCTGTTAGATGGTAGTGCAGGGCAATGAGTGAATCCGCTGGCCTGAACCACTGGTGCTGAGGATCCAGTGATCTTGTTAGACATCCTGATGCCTTTACGTTAGATTAGGCGGAGGCCTGTAGACATTGACAGCAGGAGTGCATCTTACTGCTTTGGTTCATCTGAAAGAGGTCTCGTGCACCCTGAGACCTCTCTGCAATGTAAACCAAACAGCAGGCAGTGGCCACGATCAGGAGATTTGCTTCAAAAGCCCATGCCTGACCTGGATTAAAATATTTGGAAGGATGCATCTGTACATTTATGCTAAAGCTAACCTGGAAACCAGGTCTGGATTTAAACCTGGACTTGGGCCCACCTCCCATTTTAGTGTTGAGAGGCCTGGATCAAGAAGGCGGCATCAGAAACTGTCTGACTAGTGTTTTTAGAGTACTTATGAAATTTACTGAAATATACTGAGAAATGTTTTTCAGGACCTTTTCAATAATTTTAGCAAAAAAATACCAGCTCTATCCTCATTTGTGGACTTACTGGATAGGCTTGCTACCTTTTCCCTTCAGTATGAATAGCTGGGCTCTGAGTTCAGTTCAGTCACTTCATGGAGCTAGCCCAGACCTGAGTTTAGTGGGCAGAGATGTTCAGTCAGAGCTCCTTGTATGACTATCATGTGTACTCTTACAGCTTCTTTGCTTTCCACCAGAACACGGGGTAAGGACAGATTCTGTGGATCCCCAGTATTCCTGTTACTGCCCTTTTAATGAATTCCAGCCATTAATTTGAAATTGAATCTGCCTCATCTTAACTCTACTCCTATACATTTTAAGCATACTTCAAAGTTCATTAATGAGCTTCAGTAGCCTTAATAAACCCAGGCTGTGCCATAATTACAAATGTCTAAATCACTCACTCTGAGTAGTTCAGGTCTTTGCATTCAAGTGCAGATACTCAAAGGCATACTGCTGCGTATAGATGCAACCACACACGTTTATACTCATTTCTAGGGCTGCTCTCACAGTACTTATGGACAGGATGAACTCTGAGCCATGAAGTTGTTTTAGTGGAAACACAGATGAAATCATCTTTCACCTCCAGGTCACCAGTGTGATTCCATCAGAAAACAGCTCTGCTGACTGAAAGTTTTCAGTTGGACACTGAGAGCTTAAGAAACCCCATGATCTCAGCACAGCTGTTAATAGAAAGCAAACCTAGCACTAACTCCTGTCACTTTTGGCAGCCACAGCAGAAAGGCCAAACTCCCAAATCAGCATGGGGGCTGCACGGCTCTTTTAGCCCAGAGGTGGCTCCACAGTGGATAGTGCATTATCCTGGCAGGGTGGAGATTGGAAAAACTTGTATGGCAACCCTTTGGACTATCCCTGTCCCTGGGTTAAGAGGAGGTCACTTTTCATCTCATTCTGTAGGGTCCCTATTTATAAAAAAGGAAAAACACAGGCAAAATTAGCCAAAAGAGCCACTTGCAACTTTTATTGCATGTATTAGAACAAGACGAATTCTGAAGTAAGGGTTTGAACTTCGTAGGCCTGGATCTGAAACTTATTAGTTTAATTCAGAGTTCAGGTAGAAATTCCCAGTGACCTGACTAGGAACTGTGTCTCTGCGTGAGCTAAGAACTTACAAAAGTCTTCAGAGTTTGGACCCTTCACAGCAAAGTTTGCTTTCACATTTTGCTGATAAGGTGCCTGAGGCACCTTCTCTCATTCAGTCTGCTCATGTGCAAAAAAATATTCCTCTTCTTTGGACTACCCCATCCACATTCTTTTTCTTGAAAATCAGGGCAAAAATTAAATTACTATTCCTCCGCTTACCAGTGTTGTGCCAAAAGAGAAGAGAGATTGACTGCTACTGCTGGTCACAGAAGTATAAAGATGTAAAGCTACCAATTTGTAAAGATGATGCAGGAACAAGGAGCATGAATTTGTAATTCCAGCCTCTCCGAGAGTCTGCGCAAGGTGTAGGTGCCAGCAGTTTTCTTCAGCTGGCTGAATGGAAAGGTGGAAACAAATGTGACAACCTTTTCCTGCCAAGGGAGGAAAGGTAAGGGCTAGAGAGATGCATTATTCAACAGGGAGCTTATTTTCATGCCACATTCAGATCCAGGCACCTAGTTATCACAAAGTTGACAAAACAAAGGGCACTGGAACATGGAAGAAAGGAGCCTGCAAGGAAGTCAGTGAGAAGGACTGGAAGAGCTGAATCTACAGAGTGAGGGAGTAGGATGAGAGTCAAGGTCTATAAGAACTCAAACAAGAATTTTTTGAGCACCAGAATGAGGAAGGAATGATCTCTTACAGATGTGTAGCTCAAGGCTGGCGATACCCTTGGGTAGCTAACATGCAAGCCACTGAATAGCTATGTTTCCATAACATCTGAAAGAAATTTTTCAACACTTATAAGGGCCCTTTCTAAAGTGTAGTCACTGATAGCTAATAGGGAGTGATCTCATGCCGCAGCTTTAACTCAGGACTCTTGTCTTTTTCTCAGATGTCAGTTTCCATAAAACCCATGAAAACTTAATATTTTAATCTGTTAAATATGGTTGAAACTCTCCAATCAGTTTAAAAGTCTGTAGGGGTACACACATACATACACACAAAACAAGGCACAGCCTAAGCCTTGTTTCCAAATAAAATGAGGTTAAAATAACTTCAGGATGTGATAATGAAAATTCTAAGTCATGAAGCACCAAGGTCTTCACTCTCCCTGTTGGGACATAAGATTTGAGACATCTTGGCCATGCCCTGAGACACACCAGCTTTTTGGTTGCTTCATTCCTCAGCTCAGCACAGTCCTCACTCGAGCAGCAGTTTCCGTCATGTGGCTAATAATGTGCAGCTGAGTTTATTTAGGCTTCATACCTTAAAGGAAGGTCTTTTATATCTTAAGAGAAGGAGAGTTTTTCTGTGTGTGAAGCTAGGAGAGTGAAGAGGTTGCTTTAATGGATAACCTATTTGATCAATGTGAGTTGTATCATGAGCACATTGTTTGGGGAACTCTTGTGGAGGGAATGCTGCAAACAACTTCTAAAAGACTGAGCTTTAATGTGGGTTAAACCCTCTGTAAGAGGGAGGGGTTGGTATTCATGGGTGAGCCCGTAATGAATGTGCTTGCCTGATGCTGGCCTTATTGAAGGCCAATTCAGAAGATGAATAACTTTTGTTAAAGTGAATGGCAATGTAATTGCTTCCTGAGGAAAAGTGTTTGTGTGGGTGGTGGGAAGGGTGGAGGTGATGATCTCAAATAGGACAACTAAAGGGTAGCTCTGCTCTGTTGTCCAAGCCAGTAGGCTTGCAATGAAGTTAAGAAAAGGAGTGATTGGGCTGGCTCCCATTCTGAAGCTTCCTAACAGTTAGAGACAGTATATTAAAGTAAGCAAGCAGTCTTCAAATGTGGTGGTTAGTCTCCATTGCTCAGGCCCCCTGCAGCTGCAGAAAGGCTGGGAGGTGGCAGGTGGAGGGGAAGAAGTACATAACCTCTTAGGGCAGCAGATTTAGTAGGGCTCATGCAGCTTTGCCAGTTCATCAACCCAACAGGTACTGAGTGTTCATTGACTCATCTGAGAGAAGCGTTAGCAATATGTGTCAGGCAAAGCAGTAACACCATGCTGCAGTTGGGTGCCTTTTTGTCTGTGTAGTTCCCCTGGTGAAGTCAGGCAGCAGGAACAAGTCACTAGTATGCTATTTTTACTGGGTTTTGGCATTGACTCAGACTGGAGGAGTTTGAGTCATAGTAGCAGCTTCATACTTAAATGTGCCTTCATTTCTTATTAGTATATATATAAATGGGGCACAAGAACCATAGAATTATTCTTAGCTGCTTCTCTCAACAAACGGGGTCTTCCAATCCAATGTTACTTCTTCCTGCACCTCCTTCTCTCTATTCTTTGCTTTTCTACTGATGCCGAGAATTCAGTCTTCCCTCTTCACTACCTCATCTAGATCATTTTAAAGCCATATTCAAGCCCCGCTAAGGTACAGGAAAGGTGTTCAAGTGACTATCCGTGGGAAGGGTGCTGCACTTTATGGGAGAGTTACCTTATGCAATACTGCATTTGGGGTGGGTTTTTTTAGCCTCCCCCATGGATGACTATGAAGGGCGAATGGAAGATACTTTCCCTGCAATTAGATGTTCCTCTGATCCACCATCCTGAGTGGGTTTTTTCATCTCCTTTGCTGTCAGTTACTTCTGGGCTTGGGTGCTCCTTGCTGCATGCCAGGAAATCAATCCTCCAAATACTGTAACACAGATGTTGATGATGCATAAACTGCTTCTTAAAAACCTGGAGAGGGGGAAACTCACACAGGGAAAAAAAAAAAAAAAACTAAAAAAAAAAGGTAGTAACTGGGTCTTTACTGGGGTCTTCTCTCACCTACAGTTGAAGAAATTGGATCTGAACATGTGATCTTTGTCTAGCAATTCAGGAGAAGCTGAAAGTGAATCCAAGGCCTCTGTATGCTTTGCTGGTGGCTCTCATATAAATCACTTGACCAACCTCTATAAAAGCATTATGCTTGCCTCTGCCTTCTGTAGATATCATGCCTTAGGGCTGCAGTGCTGGAAGAACATGCACCTTCCTCGTGCAAGCAATGTTCTGGCCTTAACTCCCACAGACACATATGGATATATATTGTGTTTTCAGACAGGGAAACACATTCCTGGCCTCAGGCACCCAGGGGTACCAAATTTCTGACGAGCTGACTCAGCCCGCAAGATACTTGATCAGAAAGCCCAGCTGGGCCTAGTGCATATGATAAAGTGTGCAAGATTCCTGCCTGTCACAGCAGTATTTCTTTTGGACTGTTTTCTTCACTGTCATTTTTGGGGAAAAATGCTAAGTAAATAGGCCCTAAGCAGAGTCCAGCTCATGCAAGGGCTGGCAGCTCTGATAACCATGCTCACTCTCACAACTCATACGCAGAAAGCCTGCCTCTACATGTTGTACAGTGATTTCCACTGCAGCCATCAGAGAATAAGGTCTCTGCCACATTAGCCTGCTGGTGTTTGATAGGCACCTTGCACTGAAGTATATGTTGGGCATGTGATTGCAAGGGCAATGCTAGGTGATAGGATTAAGAAAGTTGGAAGACATTTTGAGGACATCCCATGGGAAATAAGAAGGTACAGGTGTTGCTGCAGCTCCTGGGAATGCACTGGAATGGAAAGCTCCTCTCTGGTGCAGGGATGAGCGTAGAGCAGGCTGGGGAGGGCAGGGAAGGAAGGTATGTCTGCACCACGCACTGCTGCGCCAGAGCTGCAAGCAGCAGAGCCATCCATGGCGATGATTCACCCATGCTGCTGAGGTCTGTGGAGCAAGCAGCCCTTGTGTGGCTGCATTGCTCCCAACACCCAGGCTGCTGTCTGCATCCAGCACTTCCCAGTCCTGCTGCAGGCATGCTCTGGAAAAGGAAATATCAAGAAGGCTCTCTCAGCTCTGGTATCCTCAGAAGCCTCAACTCATCACAATGAAAACAAAAGATGGTGGAGTGTTCACCTGTTCATCCTCTTATCTCCAGTGATATATGCAAATATGCATGAAGCTCCAGGCTGCTGGCTAAACCCATCCATTCTTTCCTTCACTCCTCTCTAGACTTTAACTATGCCCATGTCTGAGATTATTCTAGGTGAATACCCTGTGACAATGATGCCCTGGCAGCTTGTTAACCAGTGAAAGCCTGCAGTAGCTCACAGTGTAGTGGTGTTTGGAGAGGGGTGGAAGCATGGATGGCAAAAATGTCCTGAGGTAGTCTCCACCAACAAGATGTTTGGGGGGGATCAGAAGATACAAGAGAGTCTGCTTCATACGGGGCCCTGGAAAAGTGCATAACACTGCCACATGTTGTAAACCTTTAGCATCTGGTACATGAGTCCAAAAAACAAATGGAGAAGCATATGGGAAAGGGATGATGGGGGGAACCCAAATACAAAGAAATTACTTTGGGTTCTGAAAATCCCAGAGTCCCAAACTAAGTTTGAGAGAACATGCACAGAAAGTATCTCTGCTTGTCTTGTTCCTATCTAGGTATCTGCAATTGCTGTGTAAGATACTGGCTGGCTGGACATTTGGCAAATCTTGTGTTATGTTTTTATATAAATACAGCTGCCTTTGAATGGCAGAATCCACAAAAAGAAGGTGGCAGCCTAAATACAGTGGGTTGTTTCTATTTTCCTAAGGTATTGAGAATTTGAGCCAGAGGAGGGAGAAAAGCTGAGCTTTCCCTTGCCCTGCATATGTAATTGCTGGGTATAGTAACCTAATGAAAAGAACCAGTGCAGGAGTTTAAAAGGATTAGCAACCTTAAATGCCACTTACAGTGAACCACAAAATGCTGAAAACTGCACAATCTCACCAGAACAGCACCCTCTGACCTTTCTGGAGGAAACCTTCTGTCCTGTCTGAGAGCAAATCCTGAAAATTCCTGTGTGCTTAACAAACAGGTCTTCTCACAACATGCCATCCTGCTTGTTCAGAGGGTGTTGGAGATAGGGAGTGGTAGATACTGAAGTCACTGGGGTGAAATAACATACCAGGCATTCACGGGGGGCTGATGCTGCAGCCAGTCCCCCTTCCCCACGCATCCAGGCAAGGGGCAAGCCGTGGTTCAGCCCAGATGCACTGTGCAAGTGGTCTGGCAGCCTGTGTTGGTGGACTTTTGTGACCCTGACGAGGACATGGCTGGGCTGCCAGGCTCACACCGAAGGACCAGGAAGGCCACCATCACATGGCTGAGGGAGTCTTGGACCCTCCTCTCATAAATACCATAGCAGCATGTGTAGAGAGATTGAGACATGCGTGGTCTATGCTACGTACTAAGCTTCAAATTGGCCTTAGTTTAATGGAAGTTTGAGACATGAGAGGAAGGGTCAAATCCAGAAAAGTATGTTTAGAAATGTAACTGCACCATTTTTTTCAAAATTGTAATCTGCTAATTTCCTAGTGGAGCCATGCCTGAAGATATTCAGTTTTCTGAATTGAGGCTGGGCATATAGTTTTAGGCTGATACCTCCTTCCCCATCTGTTGCACTCTCTGCTGCCTTTGAGGGGTGGATAGGGAAATGGGCAGAAGTCCTCCAAGCTGAAAGAAAGAAGAGTTTAAAATGAAGGCACAGAGCAAGAAGTTGCTTTATTTGTGCCGTGTTTGTAATCTCTAGGTAATCCCATGACTGCTTGCACAAAAGCAGCAGGCTGACATGCTGTATTACCACTGTAGAGGTGTGGGAGCTGCAGCATCAGCTGTCACAGCAGAATTATTTTGTGGTTTCTCTGAGACCACAGGCTCTTCAGTGCTCCCTCTGGTTGTTTCTGGGGCCTGAATAAGTAGTCCTAATACATCCTCCTGTGAAGTGAGAAGATGGAGAAAAGTGGGTGACATGATGAGAAGATCAAAGATCAAAACTAGCCCTAAAACTTGGCCCCTGCCTCAAAGAGAAGACCAGCTATCCAAGCTGAGTGAGGGCATGTCCTCAGGAGCCTGGAGATGAGGTCACAGCAGTTCACAGCTGAAGCCTGAGTCATTTCAGAAGCAATTCCTTCATCTGTTAGTTTCATTATCTGTAAATGAGTTATCTCGTACAAGGCTTGTACAACACACTGGGGTTTATGGTAATCAGCTATGGGGCACATCTCATGCTGCATTAAGTGACTAATTTTAACAATAATGTATCTCATTAAAGAAGTTGGCATATTCTGTGTGTTTGTAGGACGTGTTTGCTGCCGTACAGCTATTTATCAGAAGGGAGTATAATGTTTGTGTAACTTTTCTTCTACCCTGTAGCACTGTTCCTGACACTTAGTGCCTAAATCCTTTTTGTATTCATCAAAATTCTCCGTGCTTAATTTCTCTGCAACCCATAGAGGAGCCAGGACATAAAGCACCAGGTGGTGGAGGCTGCTAAAATGGAGCTGTATGAGAAGAGCTCTTGTAGTGAGGTTCCTTTGGGGCTTTTACTTGAACATCACAACTAGAGGTGTTGATTGCTTTGCTTGTGGTCTCCAGACTAGGTGTTCTGAAGTCTAGTCCCATCTCATGGGGCTGCTTGAAGACCAGCTTCTTAATCATTGGAAGAAGATTTATAAAAATGTTAAGAAATTTTAACTAAGGGCCCTGGAGGTATAAGGTATTATTATGATGCTATGTAGTCATAGAGATTTAATTGAAGGTATTTAACTGCAGTGGCTGTAAAACAATTGAAATTATACTTGACCTTCTCTTTGGAGCAATGCTTTTAGACAGATTAATAAGGCAGGTAATGCTTAAATCCTTTCTGTCTTTTCTGAGGTTTTCTCCAATACACTTAATGGGGTTTCCACAATACAGCCAGATTGGCAGGTATAAGGAATTCTAGTAATTATGCCCCCTAAATTCCTTGTACTTCTTTCCAGCTGAGTATCTCTAGGATCAAAGTAAACATGATAAAAACTGTCTGTAAATGACATTCTCTGGAACGATGTACAGAGAATCTGGCCTGAAAATAAAATCAAAGAATAAGTGGTTTTCCCAGTATATCATGGCCAAGACAGAGTCCAAATAGACTCATACTGGCAAACTCCTGCATGTGCATGTTTACAGGTTACTTATTCAGTCACAGGTGCAGAAATTCATGTGGTCTCCCAATTTAAGAATTAATAATGGGCCAACCAAAGAGGCTTGTTAATTTAGTCTAGATGCTAATCTGAACTTCGGTTGAACCTCTTTGCTCAAGTAATTTACCCATCAATCTCCAGGAGAAGAGACTTTTTCTCATGTAGAGCCAGCCTAACAAAAATGTAAACTAACCTCTAACTGAGATGGTTATGGAGAAGATTTCCCTGTGGGCAATTTGTGTGGTATGTGCGGAGGAGCAAGCAGGCACCTAAACAGTCTCTTTATTAGGGGAGTTCATTGTCTTGTCCCCTGTGTCATGGGATGGGCAGCTGGAAGATCCCAGTCACAAGCATGTCCCACAGCAAATGGGGATGCCAGGATGCTCCTGCTTGTGGTTTTTTGGGTTAGAGAGTAACTGAGTGGGGATTTATGGTTAGACCATCTGTGCCTTGCTCAATCTCACTGAGGTACTGTTTAATGGATCTGACTTAGTTCCCCAAAGTGATCCAGAGACACCTCCCCGCCCAAGGACAAATTGCACTAGATGGAAGTTCTGGGGTGGCCAAGGTCAGGAGCTAGTCCTTGTGCCCAAAACCTTCCTTCCCTGCCAGTTGCAGTGCTCCTCCTCGAGCAACAGGTAAAGCTGGGAAGTGTTTCTGGGGCTTGCCCAGTGTCATGCAGATGTGTCCAAATCCCTGTGTCAGACCACACTCCTAGCCCTACGTGTCTCCCACGGGAACATTATTCCTTTACTATACAAATAATAAACCAAACTCTTGCACTGTAGTCCTGCAGGTTACAGGCGAAACTCCCATGGATGTCTACAAGACTCAGAGGGCAGTGTCAGAACCACCTACTTGACTTTGAGAATTGGTCACAGATGATATGACAGGTGTCACCCCTCCCTGGTGTTAAGGGTGTTGGAGTAATTTGCTGATGCATTCTTGGAATAGTTTTGATGAATTTTGCAAAGACCTGTTTAAATAAAACATTTGATACACTTTTCCTTAAGGTTTGCAGAGGGGTCATGGTTATTTTTACTCTCAGTTATAAGTCTAAGAATAATTCTTTACTCCGTCATCCTTGGCAGGAAGGGAAGCAATATACTGGCTTCAGAGGCTAGAGAGTTACCTGTTTATTTTGAAATAAATGTTTATCTGTGCTATTCCTGACAGAGCATCAGCTTTCCTGTTCCACCCTTACCATTTAATGTAGGAGGGTCATGCACTTTTGTCCTAGTTAACTCCTGCAACCATGTAAGTTTGTGATATTTTCTTTCTTTTTTTTTTTTTTTTAGGTCAGACCAGTGTCATGTGATTGTTTCAGTAAATATGCAGTTGACTGAAAGCCACTCATCTTCATGTACAACAGGCATGTGATGCAATGGGAGTTGTTCAGTTGTTTGCCCAGTATTTCTTGTGAAGTCATTATTGCTTTTCTTCCACTGTCCACACTCAGGGCCAAACATTGCCTTGTTCCTGACTTGCAAAACAAAAGGAAACAGAGGACAGTATGGGCAGGGGAATGAGTCTTTCCTCATTCCTCTGGCACAGAGCCACAGCACAGGCTTTCTGCTGTATCACGGTTATGCACAAGGAAGATGGGAATCAGCTCTATTCCTGGCCCTGTCACTGGCTCTGGGGACCTATCTCCCAGCTGTCTGGAAGCTCACTGTCACCTTTTTTCTAGTGGAGGTAGCAATGGTAACATCCCGGGGTGCCATTTCACTGCACGCGCCCCGTGAGCGATGTTCCCACGAAACGGAGGCACCAGCTCCCCTTTCTGGCACCACGCGCTCCCGCAGAGCGGCTTGCAGGCAGCATCGCTGTGTTTACGGCCTCTTGCACTGCCCAGCTTCCAAGTCTGATGGTATTTTTCTGTGTCCTCTGTTGGAAAGGACTTTGACTATGTGATAAAACTATGGACAGAGCCTGCACAAATACGTGTACTTTAAAGGTACATGCCTGAGTGAATGGCAAACAGTCAGGGAAGGAGAAACTACTTGGTTAGATTCAATTTGATGACTTGTAAATTTTGCTCCCCTTACAATAGTTAACAGGAATGGTCTAAATGTTCCTTTCTTCCTCCACCTCTTCCTGCCTGAGGTTTTTTCTCCCTCCACTCTAGCAACTCACCACTGAACTCGATGCCACTTTCCAGGCAGAAAGCAGTCAGTGAGCATTTCTCCAGCACAGTAGTGTTTCTGCCTCGCTTCTGCCCTGCTTCTGCATCTGCTTGCTGGCACCTCAACATGTGAGCAACACTCATATGCTCCCATCTGCTGAGAGAGTGGTAGTAAGCTGCTCTGGGGGACTCTGCCCAAGCACAGGGCTGTGCCCAACATCATTTCACACCATGCGAGAGCCAGGTGAGAAACACGTCCTGCTTCTGGCAAAAGAGCGAGTGTTCAGAAATGTTCCCTGCTTCTGCTTGGGATGAAATGAAAAGCTCTCCGGGTGTCTTCCCTTCCTGGAACGAGGCAGGAGTCTGCTGGATGAACATCAGCTGGGGACGTGGGAGACACATGCACAAATCATCTGCGTATGTGATTCAGTCACAGGCTGGAGCTTGGCTTTCCCACATCTAAGGCAAGTGCCCTAAACGCTGAATCTTTTCTACAGTAGCTGAATTTTGCTTTGACCTTCTTGCATCCTTGTTGAATATGGCCGCATTGGAGATCTCTCATTTCCATGACTCCTATTAAACAAACCTTAATGATTTTCCTGATCAGTGCTTCATGCTCTCTCTCATCTTTGCACCAAATACATTTGCCCAGCTGGGTAGTTTCATCCCATTACCGGCATGTATGTGGCCACCTCGGGCATCGCTATTTGCCAGGCTCTTCACGGTGCTTTGCTCTTGACCAGTGTGCCACATTGAGAAGCTTTCATCATCCAATCCTCCTCTCTGCTGGTAATGGCCAGGCAGCATGCCCCATGCAGCTGTCTTTGCTTTCAACATGATATTGCACCACCCAAAGCCTAAGACATTCAGGTAAGGTTCAGGCATTTGAATTCCATGTCACTAATCTTTTCAGTAGGCTTTCAGGCTAGCCCCTGCACGGCAGTTAGCCCCTGACTGTGGTTTAGCTGCCCGGAGCTGGCTCTCATCTGGCCCACAAGCGATGGGGATTGGCAGCCCCGTGACAGCCCATGGTCTGTCATCTACCACATCTTCTGTCGTCTTTGCTCTTCAGCCGTCTTGAGTAACAGGCAACATGAGATAGCCTCTTTCTCAAAAATTGTAGTATATAAAGCAATAAGAATCACCAAGCCTGCTGGTGTTTAACTAGTCAGGGAGCATAGGTTTTTTGGGGGGTTTGGTTTTGTTTTTTTTTTTTTTTTTTTGTTAATAAAAAGAACTTTAACAAATCTCTGCTCCAGCTGTGACTGAATTTCAAGTGTATGCAGTAGGTCAATGGCTTTTTTAGAAACAATTACCCATATCAGTTAGCATCTGCACTAGCTTTAACCGAATTGCCTGAAATAGCCCTCCCATCATCTAAACTTAGACTTTAAAATACAACTAAAGAATGCTTGATGACCTGATGAATAGCTAGCCAGTCCTCCTACAGGATCCTGTCTCTGAAAAGTAAATTGCATGTGAGCACTAATACCACATCTCAAAAACTCATTCGACTGCAAGCTTGGTCAGCTTTAATCTGGCTCAAATTGGCTTTAGGTGTTTTGTTTCCCTGGTATATTTGTCTCTGAGGCCTTTTTTATACTGTAAAATATAACAAGATATTTTGTTGTGAAGTGATTTTTAGCTTTGGCTTAGGTAATGACAGCTATACATCCTGAGAGATGAGAGTATTATGTAAAAAATGAGCATATAAATTATATTACAAAGAAAAAAAAAATTTAACCATCTTTCTGTCTCTTCCTTCCCAACTTTAATTCTCATACTTGTCCTCCATATAAATTCCTTTTCAACAATAAAGAACCAGCTACAGGAAAGAGAGGCATATGTTAATATATACAGTAAGATTTATTTCTTTCCCTGATAATTGTGGGAATACACTTAAGCACAGAGTAGAAATCAGAGGCGTATATTGGAAGCAACGTGACACTCACCTCTGCAGCAATTCAACAGCTAAAACCAAAATGAAAGGCAATAGACCTACCACTTGATTAGATTGAGTAGTTTCATTCCTTATGTGTTCTTCAGTAAGTTTCCAAAGAAGCGTGGGCTTGGATTTCTGCAGGAGCTTGGAAAAGAAGGAAGGATGAAAATCAGAGTTCACCCACAAAATAACTCTCCTTCCCCCCACACACACAGCACAGCAACATGAGGTATCAGTGACAGAAGGTCATGCAGATAATTGCAACAATATTATATTTGCTGTGTCCCAGGAATTTGGCTTCTCTCAGAGGAAGAGTGATAAATTAGACCTTGTCAAAATTCCATTAATGGAAAACTCCAACTTTGCTAAATCTGGAACCAGGGCAGTAAACTCCAGAATTTCCTAGGGAAACAAAGTTCTGGATTTTAAGTTTTTCCAACGTGAAATGCTTCTCCCTGTCTAAATTCTGCATGTTGATTGTTTGGGGTTTTTTTCCCCCCTAAAAAGTCAACCTGAACAATAACTTGTGCCCAGTCCCTGCAAGCCTGGGAAACTGAAACTCTCAAATCCCTGGCCTGAGCTGGGCTCTGCAGGTTTCCAGCTCCCTGAAGTGCAGCTGTGAGCCTGAAATTCCTGAGTGAGACATTTCTGTGGTGCAGTTGCCATGAAACCAGGTCCTCTGGAAGCATGGCTTCTCCATCAGCCTGCCCCATGGACTAGCAGGAAAACTAACTGAGCAGCATTTTGTCAACAGAACTTCCTCAAGATTGAGCAACTACTACAAAACCTTTTTGGGTTTGATTAGTCAGATTGTAAAATTCCTGACCAGATGTAGTTTAGATCTTTCTGTGACTTCTGCTCAACCCATTGAGTTCAATTCACGTGGCCAGCATGTGGATGTCTTTTGGGTTCTTGATGTCCTTCTTAGTGGTTTTTGCCTCTTTCATGTATTAAGTCCTACTTCACTTCTATGCTAGAAATGTGGATTTACAGCATGGATCACTTCTTTTTGTCAGGCTTTGGCTGCCAATGTCTAGATAACAATGGTGGAGTTCAAAGCAATGGTGCTTGGTACCTGCAGTCACAGCCCACTGAGCCAAATGGCCTCCCTCATTTGTCTCTTGAGTGTTTGCAGTACATAGTGTTCAGGCAGCCTGGGCTGCACTGTTCCTGCCGGGTCATGCTGGAAAGTTCAGTCTGCAATCTGTAGCACAACAGTTAAGACATCATGGACCCAGGGGTAAAAGTTTATTCCTTGCTCGAGAATCTCTCTGCAGACTGTTCCCAGTTAGTAATAGCTAGTGACTTTGAGGCAGACAGGCATGGTGTTAGCAGCCTCAATCCTCTATAGAATTTTGTGGTCTAGAAAAGAAAAAAAGTCAGCCTTGGTGGATTAGCAACTATGGCATGTCTTAAAATAATATTTGTTTGTTTTGAATTAAAGTTCTCTGTTTCACTAAATGGGGGCACTTCCTAGTCTAGGCATATCCTGTGGAACTAGAGATGTGGAGGTTTGCCTATTAGAGGAGGACAAACTGTGTACCTATTCCTCAGACAAATGAATGCAGGTTTTCAGTGGTAAAAAAACAGACAAACACATTTATCATGAAACCATGAGTCTGGAAATGCAGAGGAGTTCCTTGCTGGGATACAGATTCTCCTATTGGGCATTACCTGAGAAATTGAGGCTTGGGGTGTGTACGAGAGAGGGATAACATGGTTATTTCAGTGGATGGCTCAGTGGGGCTTAAAACCCATTAGTTCCTTTTATTAGCTGAAGTGTAAATGTCAGTAGCACTGGCAATTCCTGCTTCTACCAAGAAGTCAGCTGTTCCTTCTCCATTCACTCTCAGTATCTACACCAAGCACTGTCCAATGTTACAGTGCTCCAGAGTACTGTGTTTTAACATGTTCATCTGGAAATGCCAGTAAACTGACGAATAGTATTTGTGTTAATTGGTCTTTTTTTTTATTATTTTTTTTTCCCCTAAATCAACCAGCAAGGTATCACCATAATAGAAAAATGATACAGCACTTCTTGGACTAGAGCCCAGATGTTTTCTGTGATGGTAAATCAATTGAAATGCATCAGTGCTGAAATTACAGTGGGAAACATCTCTAAATTCTTTGTGTGATACTGAAGTATATTCCCGTAAATTAGCCCCATTGGCAGTCATTTTGCCAATACAGTTTCAAAGGTCAGAATCAAAACGTTGCACTAGATGGTGATGTTTGGAAGGCGGGATCTCTGAAAGCAGGTTTTTCAGACGTATTCAACAAATAGATAGGCAAAGGTTTCTAGATCCATATTAAAAGAGGGGCCTTTTATTGTAAGAAACCATTCCTGTTTAAGTGATGACATGAAACGCAGTGAGTTACATTAGTTGTCCCAGCCAGCTCTCATTAACATTTAACATCTACATTTAACTTCTGTCCATATGAAATAGAGCTTTACACTAGTAGCACCTCCGCAAGCCACTCAGAAGTTTGCTTAAAACCCTGTGACATTCAGACAGACGTAGGCCGGGTCCTGGCATGAAGAGAGGCGGTGGTTTGAGTACAGCAGAGGTGCCCAGCCCCGCGGGCGAGCCCCGGGAGCACGGGTGGGGGGAGAGGGCTGGTGCTGGGTCCTGCAGCACCGGGGTGGAGAGCAGCGTACGGGCAGCCGGGGGGGACACGGCGGTGGCCCCGTCCCTTGGCAGGTGATGGGGTGCTCGTGTGCCGCCCCTCTGCAGAAGGTGTGAGCGGTTCAGTTTGGGGCTGGTCCCCTCGGGCCCTGCGTCTGCCCGGCCACGGCAAAATCCCCGGGAGCGCTCGCACTCCCCTCCTGGTCACTGCAGCTTTGCACGGTCAGCCCTCACCCTTATCCTTCAACAAAAGGCTGTGTTTACCCCTGCCGCTCCCATCTGGCCTCCAGCAATTAATCTCTATGCCTCTAACTGCAGCACATTGTGCGATAATTTGTTATGTTAATCCCGTGTGTCAGCGAGCCACTTAGAGGCTTCCCGGAACACAGTTCCCTGCTTCTCTTTTGGAATAAAACCTGGGTTTTACAAAGATGTATATAAAGAAACAACCACATTCCCTGAATTTCAGATAAACAAGGCTTAAGTCTGGTTGCTCCTGTGCCTATAACACTGTATTCTTACCTAGTTTAAAATTCTGGAATAGTAGAATTAAGAGGACCTAACTGTGCATTTTAATCTGCAAGCTCCCCTTCCTCTTTTAAATGCAAATCTCCAGGGCAGAAGCAATAAGGAATTAAACATATTTACACTATTACAAGCTACTCTGCGAGCAGCAGAGCTAATGAAGCCTGGTTTTGTCCTGTCTGCACCCAGCTGCTGATTCTGATGAATCTTTCAGGAACACCTTTGAGACCACTGATGCCTTCGGGGGTGTTTAAGATCATCCAGCAGGCTAAAATGTTGCTGGGGGATGGGATGGATGACAGACAGACAGAAGGGGAGGCAGTGAAATCAGTGACGCATCCTTTTCTCGTGAAAGCAAGCTGGGACCCCTCTCACTAGGGGCGGCAAATTCAGTCACCCTGCGTTATCAAACCTGGATTCAGCTCCTGTGCCCACTTAACGGGGTTGTAGTGAGGGTGGGAGCAGTTTATGAAATGGTCTGTCCTGCTTGTGGGCGTCAGAGAGACTGAGGGCAGATAAACCATTACGGTCTGAAATAGGACTGTGTTTTCCTGGCACTGATGGGAAGAGCTTGTTGCTGCTCTTGGCACTCTTCCCACACAGGCAACGCCTGGGTCTCCTGCCGAGGCGCAGCGGATGAAAAGAGCGTGGTGGTGCTGACCAACCTTTCGGGTTTAAAGAAGGAGGGGAGGGAGGGGGTCCTGACTTTGTATAGAGAACAGTTTGTGCTCGGTCCCTCCAGCCAGTGACTCCAGGCTGGAGATACACAGACTGAGAGGGAAGCAGCTTGAGCTGCTGCAGATTCTGGTGTCCTACAGCCACCGAGGACTGCTGGAGATCCTGGGGCACTTTTCCCAAGCACTCAGTCCCTCAGAAACTCTGAAGCTGGGCTTCAACAGCCCTCATCTGCCTGGGTACCACTGAGTATCCAGAGTGAGACACACACAGCACCTCTCCCAGAGCTCAGACAGGCTCTCCAGAAGCCTGCACCAAGTCATGGATGTCCTTCAGCTGGGTCATGGCAGCTTTTGGTCGCAACTGACAGTGGTTTTCTTTTGTTTTTTCTGGGTAGCTGAATGCCCCCTGCCTTGGGTCTGTGACCGAATGACAAAAATTGGAGGAAAATTATGAAGCTAATCCAGGCTATTTTATTTCTGGTTTTTAGGTGTTTTTCCCTCTCTGCTTTCAAAATTTCAACTTAGCTACAATTCATTTTAAAATAAATTGGGAGCATCTGAATGCTGAAACAATGATTCAATTTTTCTCCTTTTCTTTCCAACTAGATTAGTTGGGCCATGTTCTGCCTGAACTGACAAATGCTTTCAAATGTCCCAAACTTGCTCTTTTTCTTCTTTTTAACTGAATTAAATAGTTCTCTGGCATAGCGTTATCTGAATCCAGCTAAGCAATAGAACAGCATGTTTCACTTGCTTCAGCTAGCCATTGGCATAAAGACACAGTTAAGGATCTCTGTGCAACCGTCTCTGTGTTTTTGTTTTTAAATTAAGGTTTTCTCCTTAGGGCTATTGCAGAATTGGTATTCTTCAGACAGCGAATAACTGCATGAAAACCTGAGAAATTGCAGGAGCCATGGGCTGAATCATATGAACCGAATATGCTCCATAATATCATAAGGGTAGCACATTTCCAACTCAGAATGAGGAATGGGTTTTGCAAAAGCACTAGGCTTGGGCCTGAAAGCTGTACTCCAGATAAAATTAAAATAACAAGGCTTCGAGCTTTCCTGCAATCAGCCAGCAATTTCAACTCTTGCTGCTTTAGCTTAATGTCAAGCTTCCCTACCAAGTGTTTACATGTGACTCTGCTAATCAGGCAAACACAGATCCTGCAAATGAAAGAGCAGCATCCCTGCTATCAGTGTCTAGCACAATAAATCCGGTCTGTCCACTTCAAATGGCTCTAGGCCTGCTTTCCCAGCCTTCCTCCTTGCCTCCTCCCTTCGGCTTCTCAATCTTAATGCAAAAGCAATAACGGCCTATTCCTTAAGGCATGCTTCCTTAGCATATTGTCCCTCCCAACCAAAGCTCTGCTTCCCTGGCTTTGTTTTTAAACCAGCAATAATTGAGGCAACAGCAGGGCTCCTTAATCCCGGGGAGAGGCTGTGTGCCCATCAGGGTCACAGAAAGCTCTGTGGCTGCCCTGCCAGCCTGGACAGAGGCTTCAAAGTCCAAGAGTCCACTGACAGAAGCAGGGGTCCCTCTGTGCCCTGGCGTCAGCTGGAAACGTTGCTTGAAGGCCTTGACTGCTGAGAGGGCTCAGCTGCCTGTGAAAGCAGATGGGGAAAGGACTGGAGAGAGAAGCTTGCTCAGGGCTACGGAGGCACGAGCTGCAAGCAGGCTTCATGAAACACCATGCTCCCTATGAGCTCTTCCATGTTAAAGTGAGGACGCTGATGAAGGGGAAGGGGTAGACAAGGGGGACCGAGAGCACTTACCCCTGCTTCCCTGAGCATGTCTAGATGCTCAGGTAAGCACAGCTTTGAGTCCAGTCCTGTCTGAGGCTCCTCCCACCACCCTCTGGGGTGGCACCAGGGCTGGCACTGGTGCCAGTGCTCGGCTGGGTACTCCTCAGGGTCTCCCAGAGGGAACCAGCAGGGACAGGGCTCAACCTGCTTTCACCAAGGCCCCGAGCACCCATCCATCCTAAGCCCAGGTTTTGCACCTCTGTTCTGAAAGTCTGTGGTGGCGTGCAACCTTGCTGCAAGAGCAGTGCTGATTTCTGCCAAAGGGCAGCAATGCCCAATGCAGACCATCAGCACTATGCTCACATCTGGGCCTGACCCAGGTGGCAGGCATGGGCAGAGAAATATTGGTTAGTTAGGCTTAATAATTGTTAATGAAAGCCGTGGTCTTGGTGATGAGCTGAAAAGAGAGTTTTCTTATGTTTTTTGCAGGAAACAGAAATCACCAAGACATTTCAGTACATGTTGTAAAAACTGGTACAAGCCCACTGTGGGTTCCTTGGTGTCCAGCATTTGTAAACACTGCTGACGGTGCATTATCTAATTTATGAAGAAAACCAAGATCAGATGTTTTTGGCATTCTGAATGCTATCTAGACTTTTCTGGCTTTCATGCATGAGAAATCGAAGGCTTGGATCACAGCTTCAAGAGTTCGGCAAAAAGCCATAAACCTACACACATCAATAGATGGGAATGAAGTCATAACTTGTAATGATGCTGAGTATTGCAAGATCTTCTAATCAACAGCGAAAAGAGCATGCTGGAAGGAAGAGATGGTACGGGGATGAATCCTGAGATGGGAACATGAACAAAAATCTGATTTCTAGGAGCATGAAAATGTTTGCCTGCAGAGGCCTCAGTCCTGACTGAAATTTCTTGTTTGCTTTTTCTCCCATATCATGATTGTATTGCTTTTATGGAGCAGATTTCAGAGGAGCCTGACACTGCCTCATTGGGAAAGCAGGAAGATTTATACTGAGCTTATTGCAGGCAGCAGTTATGATTTCATTATAGAACACTAAGATTGTAATTTCATGTGCTTACACAGAATGTTTAATGCACACATTAAGCTAGATGCGTTTTATTTCAGTTTGTATAGCAGCCTAAATGGCATAACAGTATGATACGCTTGTTTATTTGGCATTAAAGCTTGGATTCAGTGCTTGAGCATCTTGCTGAATTGGGGGGGCCATGCTGTGATTTAATGCTTCAAATAAGAGCCATGTTAGTGATCAAAACTCGGGGATCTGTAAACTCAGAAGATTTTCAGACTGGTGGGAAATAATACTGTACCAGCTTGGTAACCTTGCTGACCTTTGCAACTCAAAAGACAGTAACTTTAATGAGGTCTGTAGATACTATCACAGTTTTCACATGTCAGGTCAGTCTACAGACTGATAATGTGAAGGTTATAGAGTGAATTTTACAATTTTGAGGGTGGAGTTTACTGTCACAAACAAAAAAATGCTTCAGAAAACTTAGATTTCTCCTACTTTTTCCGTGTACATTTAATTTTTTTCCCCCTTCATATTACTTTAAGATGTATTCTTCCCCATTTAAAAATTATTTACTGCAAAAGTAGATATTGAAACTGGGTTATTTAATTCCAAAGCTTACTAAGATATCTGAGCTGATGTGGGTCTGGAAATAGTAGGGCTGTATTGCTCTAGTTATTAATAACACAGCTACTATTTGGGCTCAGGAAATACAGCTGTTTAAGCACACAGAAAAGATTCAGATTTTCATAGCCTGTATTTTCATAACCCATTAGTGTGAGATGTGATGTGGTATATTTTGTAATCTTGAGTTTGTATCTAAAAAAGATCCTTGCATTAGGAAGACTTCAGTTTTAAGAAAATGAGTTAATTTAGTATTATGGGGAAAAGCATATAGCAGGCAAAGTAGATTCTTGCCTTGCACTGGCTGTGTTCAAACACCAAGGTTACTGAAATCCCCCAGCTGAAGGCTCAGCTCTGTTCCCTTCCCCCTAGCTATGCAGTGGTAAAGGACAGTACTGACTGCAATAAATTAAAATTAAAAAAGGCTGGACAAGGGATCTCTCTACCCTTTCTCCTTCAGACTGGCTGCCCTCAAGGATCAGCAGAAAATTCAGCATCTGAAGACTACATAAATTTAACTATTTAATGGAAAGAACTATTTTAATTTGATGACCCCACCAGGATCAAATTGATTTAGCAGGGAAAAAAAAAATAGTTTTAGCAATATCCAAGTTTTCTTCTTCCCCTGTGTCAGTTGTATTGCAAACAATTGTTCACAACTGGTTCTCCCTGAAGAATGTACCTCAGGACATAATGGAGGTGCCTCTTCTAGCTTCGAGGCCCACGGTTTAGCTAACATTTAACTGTTCTTTCAGCTGCTTCAGAAAGTCGTGTTTCCTTATTTAAATAACAAGGTTGGTGTTATTCAAATATCTTGCATGTATATTTTTCCCTTGCTTACCCTTAGGCCGATTTCACCATCACTGAAAATCTTGCTGTGAGTAATGCTCAACAGCCACCTGCAAGATGCAGAGAGTTACCCACTTACCAGCTATTTTGTGATTTGGTTTAAAATCTAGTCACCGGTGGTTTAGGCTGTGAGACACTTCCAGACCTGTAAAACCTTACCAGGTAGTTCTTTGTAGACTGTTCACTCTTCTTGTCCAATCTATGCTCACCTTGCAGGACAGCTTTGTGTCTGCCAAGGGCTGTTGTTGGCACAGTTGCTTCTGCCCTGCTGTGACCTATGGCACTCCCATCCAGCCCGAATTTTTTGGTGGCCTGAAACTTGAATGAATGGTTACATATCACCCTCAGCAGAAGTAAGGCTGCTGAGAAAATACTCAGGATCCCCAAAGCATTCTTCCCTATTCAGTCCTGTTCTGCATGGGGGGGGAGGAGAGGTGCAACCCGTTCTGCAGGACGTTCCTACTCCGCTGTCAGGAGATGCCTGCCGGCTTTTCCTCTCTGGACGAGATCAGGCCAGAATGATTTAGATGACGTTACTGATTTGACAATGAGTTTTCTTACTTCCCCACCACCTTCTCCCCCCTTTTGCACGGATAGTGGTGTTCAGCCCGGCTGACATTACTTAGCAGTCTCATTCCCAGGGCAAACACCTCGCAGTGGGGCTTGTCGCCTTATTAGAGTACAGGCTGGTTATAACAGGACAGACTTCCAGCCTACCCATCCCCACTGCTTCACTTGCCACTTTCTGCTCAGCTGGCCAGCTCAGGAAACAGGGTCTGTGCATACCCAGATGATAGATGGTACCTAAGGGCATGCCCATCATGCAGTTTAAGGAGGATGTCAGGATGTCATCTGTGCCCAGAGCTCAGCTTCCCCACCTGCTCCTGAGCCTGGACCATGACAGCAACGTGGGTTTTCTCCTGTGGTTCAAACTATGACTTACGGCTTCTCAGTGGTTTCATCTCCCTAAGCTCCTATTATATTATGCAGCATATATGGCTCTTACCTTAATGTGATGAAGTTACTAGGTAACTATTTATTTTTGTGATTAGCTTTTACACCCGCTCACAAGCTTTTAATTACTGAATTCCCCACATAATTCTTTAATTCAATTTGTTTTGACCTTTCACTTAGCAGGGAAATAAAAGAAAGGTGAAATCTGTGCTATGCCACTATATTGTGGCATTTAAAGCTGTGGAAGAGGCCTTGGCAGCAGTGAGCCAGGGCACATGAGCTAAGCTGGGAGAGTGCGGCAGGATAAGAGCATTGGTCTCCATGAAGAAGACAGAGTATTTTACCTTCTCAGAGGAGAAGGCTTTGACACCCCTGCTGCCCACCCAGTGAAATATATCTCTTAGCCCTAGAGACCCTTTGTTTGCATTTTTTTACCAGAAAGCAGAGGACTGACACTGAAGTTTTTGCCATCCCTCCCGTTCCATTGCCACCACAGGAAGCTCTAGCTGTGCTCTAACTGCGAACACGTGCCACATAAGCACGGCCCAGTGCAAACCTGCCATACCAGTCAGAGCTGTGGGGCAAGAGACCACGGAAAAAAATAGGCCCCTGAGACATGGAGAACAAGGAGAGGTTGCTGTTTGGGGAGCTAATGGTTGGCTTCTCCTGGACAACAGCCGATGTGCTGGTCCAGCAATGTCTGTGCCAGTCCAGCAATACCTGTGCCGGTGGATGTTTGGGATTCCACAAGGAATATTTGATCCTTGTCCAGCCAACCCAGATGGCTATGTGTCTGTTTGGACTATTTGCACTGCAAGGTGCTGGACTAATGATTAGAGAGATTAAAATCTACAGGTGCCGTCTGGGTTGTGCCAATGAAATCTTCACCTGACTCTGCCAGCAGACCTGAACATGACTCCAAAGGGCCACATATAAGGCTCGAGCTGCTGGTTGGTCTGTAGGTTTGTTCAGTGCTAGGCTCTTCTGCTGAGATTACCAACAAGATGACATTCAGTGCAGGCTGGGTGGCTGACCTTGGGATCTGCCCTAAACTGGACTGGTTATGCCAATTTAACTCTCATAGATTCTTGATATAGGGTGCCAGAAAAATCCCCGGGAGGACACCAGCAGCAGCAAGAGGAGAGTTTGGCTTTTTGTGCAAGTCCTTCATGTGAAAACAAAACCAGCCAAACAGCTTCATTAATCTTGGTTTTATTATATGAAGATTTTTGAAGCTTTGGCAGGGGCAGATGGACAGAGGACAGGCTAAGGGTAATTGCCCCCTAAGGGTAAGCTAGAAGACACGGCTTGAGCACTGTCACAACCTTTGGCGACAAAGGTGGGGAACTGGATATATAGTCAGTCATGACTACTCAGTGAGGTGAGGATCATTTGCTGGCTGGTTTTGCTGGGATCTTGTTTGCTTTGCACTGGTGATTCACCAGAAAGCAACTGCAATGAGTCTGATAATGAGGCCAGTGGGTGCTGATAGGAGCAGAAGAGCTATTATCATGATTCCTAGGGACATTTTCTGGAATTAGTCATTTAAACAGGAATGGGCAGCATTCACATGGGTACGCTTCATTTCACGTCAATAGGGACTGACATGAATTCCTCCCTTGTCATATGAGGACCCCCTATTATTAACAAGCTTTTGTGTGTTATTTCTTTCCTAAGAAATTCAAACCCAGTAAGTTGCTTTAAATGGGTTTGGGTCTGATGATGTCAGATCCATTTAAAATAAATGGGTCTAGACCATAAAGTTTCAGTAAAAATCTGACTTTAAGCATGAATCATTTTGTTTTCCAGACTGCACTATCAGGGTCTAAACTAATTTCAGTTCTTCCTTAGTATTCTTATGAATTCTAAACATCTGAAATAGTTCCAGTATATAATACAACTTATTTCTTTTTTTTTATACAGACATAAAATGTATGAATAATGAATTGAAAGAATTGGAAAGAAAGATTCTTAAAATTAATATTAACTTTGGTTTCTCAAATATTGTCCTAAGTCCTCCCCTAAGGAACAGAGAAAATATTCCAACTCCACATGACGGAAAAGCTTTAATGCAGAGAACTCTCCACAGGACTGTTTTCATTTTGTAGTGTATTTTAAACATATGGACAGGGCAGACTGTTAATTATTTCTTCTCCTTTTGGCTCAGTTCCACGTACAACTCAGCAAAAGCAGAGCTCTACAGACTATTCAAGGGACAATAAATGGCTCTGCATTTGCTGAGTGCTGACTAAAAATGATGAAAGGGTGTTGTGACAAGCTCTCGAGGCATTTGTTGGTCCACAAAAAACATCCTTGCCCCTTCATCCCCCAGCTGCTGCATCTTGCTCCTTCCATGTGGTTCGGAGGGGAAACACTTTGAGAAGAGACAGTTTAACAATCCTAGACATGATGTCGGAAAAGGTTATTCAATAGGACAAGGGGGAAGTCTCTGCGACTAGCGGGACCATGTCCTTAAATGCTGCTGGATGCAATTAGAGTGCAACATGATGTGACCAGGAGGGCATCTGTGGCTTCTGAGCGACACATGTAGGAAGATGTAACTGCAAGAGTGTGAGAGGTTGCAGCCCACGGCTGTGTGCAGGGCTCTCTGCTGTGCGCTGTCGGCTCTCGAGCAGTGGCATCAGCAGAGCCCCTGCGCCGCTGCCGCCGCCGGCTCCCCAGTTCTTCGGCACTGGCCTCGACTGGGAGGCTGCAGAAGGGGCACGGATATCCATCTGCTGCCTGAATTAGGCTACTCTGCACCCTGTCTGCAGTGGATGAGCGGTAATACCAAACAATAATATCTGTAGTGGAAGGGGTGGTAATGTCAAAAAACCACCAAAGGTGAGCTCAACCGGCGTAGCCTTGGGGATGCCCTTGCCCATGGGTCAGTTGCCTCCCACAAAGGAACAGAGTTTGTGCTGGTCTTTCCCAGCTTGTCCTCCCTACGGTGTCTCTCTGGCAATCACTTTTACACCCTCTGTTTCTAATCACCCATGGTGTGTGCTGCAGCAGGCTGGCGCTTATCTTTGTGTCTGGGGACCAACTAATGCATCTACTCTTACCGCTGGGTCCCAAAATTCAATGAATACTTAATTACTACAGTGTTTGTTCTGTTAGCAACACTTATTCTGTTGCAAACATTTTTCAGATATAGTGGGAATAAGGTCTCTGCCTGGTATCATTTGTAGTCTGAACATGCAGCCATAACCTGAAGAAAAATAATGAACAGAAATAAAGTGTTAGAGTGATGGTTTTAAGATGATATAAAGAAACGCTTGGGAGTTTTTGTGTTTGTGATTGAGATGAGAACACATCAAGAAGGAGGGGAGAGCCGCAGATTATGGAGCTATTACTCATTATTAATTATATATATTCCACCATTAAAGCCACTCTGAGATCTAAACGTACCTTGCAACCAATAACAAATTAAGCTGCATGACAGCCCATTGATGTTAATCACGGAAGACCGAGGATTATGCACCCCTGGCCAGGATAGACTTTGTTTTGCTTTCAAAGAAGTGTGGAGAAGGTTAACAACAAGTTTAACATAATTGTCCAAATTAGGTGCATTAGCGGGATGGTGATATGCATGAGTCACAGTGCTTAGATCTGCCTCATGGATACCATCCCTTCTCTCTTCTGTGTTTCAAAACAGAAAGAGGTGGTAGCCATGTCAGCTTCAAATCTTTCAGGGTATCCAGGGCTCCAAAAAATATTCTCTGTGGGTTTCCTTGCCAAGAAACTAAATGCAACCCTAAATAAAGCAGATGGAAGCCCTTCCCTTGTCTTCCTTTCAGATGCTCTAGTAATTTTTTCTGGACTGAGCCCCTGCTCATGTCCCTGTACCCACTGCTGCTGCCTGCCAGGTACCCTGGCACACTGATAGCAGGCTTCCAAGGATCATCTCCCTGTGCCTGGGGAGGCAGGACTATTTCCAATAGCCATGGTCACCCCAAGACCCCCTTGCCGCCTCCGCAGACCTCACTGGCCATGATGAGATGGCATCATGACCCACCAGGAGCAAAGGGCCAAGCCCCAGGACGATCCCAACCCTGCAGAGAGGGAAAAGCCACTTCTCTGGAGCGGCGTCAGTCCCAGCCCTGGGGCCCTCTCTTGGTGCAGTTTACCGGCTGCTGACTAAATGGCATGAGAAAAACAGTGAAAAAATTATTTAAAGTGCAAAGGCCTCAGTCCTGCAGCCATGTAGAAGAGTCTCCTGCACCCCACCTTGGCAGCAGCCGGTTCACCTCAGTGGGGCAATGGACAAGTATCTATCTATCTCACTCATACCTGCAAATGCCCAGCATTTCCATGTCTAACTAACTGAAAAGCTTCTGCAATGGCAGCTTTGGCAAAGGTTCATGTTTTTGCCTTCAAATCAGACACAGCTCCTGGATGCAGGAGAGGGTGGATCGCATTCAGTCCCCAGGGCGTGCTCAGGCTGTTCCCCACCACCACCACCACTGAGCAGAAGGATCAGGCTGGCTTCAGCCGTGCTGAATCACCCGCTTTTGCTTTAGAAACAAATCCCTCACTTTGCCCAGGGATCTTGGAGGCCACACAAAGTATTTCCCAACCGGGATTGTGGCGATGCTAATGGGATTTACTGAACACGTCGATCTTCCCTCTCCTTCCTTTTCCTGCAGTATTTCAGTGTGAAGCAGCAAAAGAGTGGGGTTTAGGATGGGGTTCGACTTCCCCTCCCTGGCAGGGCTGGCTGCAAGGCGGGCTGTGGCCTCCCTGCGCCGGCTAGGTCACGGCTCGGCACCCCACGGCACCGCAGGGCACAGCTGGGGTGCCTGCCAGAGAGGGACGCAGATGGGGAGGCATTTGCAGCATCATGCCCTCAAATCATTACCTCCAGACAGGCTGGTGATTTGCAGTCTGGTTCTCCACTGCGCCTTAGAGTCTCACCCCTCGTGAGATTTCAAAAGAAAATAAAAATCTGAAGCCGAGTGCTGGCAAGCGGAGCTGGCAGTGCTGAGCAGCTGCCCGGCAGTCTGCAGCGCTGTCCCTTCCCCCAGCCTCCACGAGCTGATGTGCCGTTCTCATTTTGATGTAGCCTGTGTTCTGATTTCGCCTTTATTTTCCCCCCCTGTTTTTTACCCCGAGGCAAAATTCAGCTCTCACACCCACATGGCGCTTTGCTCCCCCCACTCCCGGCGCCCAGAGCTCCCCACTGAGAGGGTGCAGCCGTCAGCCCTGGGACAGCTGTCACCATCCCTGCAGAGGGACGAGGAGCAAAGTGACTTCCAGATATGCAGAGCAAGAGATTTGGATCAGCAACAAAAATGTATAAATGAAAGACTGCGCAATATGAGTTTAGAATACTGATTAGATCCAGAAATAAAGGGATAGAGTAGCCAAATATTTTGGGAAGCCATCATTTTGTATCATTTATTATTCCCCGGATAGCTTGAGTTGGAATAGGAGCTGTCTAAATGCTTGAGTATCACATTGTCATATACTGGTACTGTTTGTGTCAGAGGTTTTGGCTTAGGATCTACACTTGATCTGGCAAGCAACCTGGCTGGCTAAATCTGAACTTTTTCTAAATCAGGGGCTGGGGAGTGCCACTAACGGGATCACAGTATGTATATGGGGAAGCTGTTCCTGCTTGTCTACAGTGCTTCAGCTACACAACCCTGAAATTTTGTTTAACGATATTTCTACAGTTGTTAAAGCCTGACCGGTGCAAAGCATCAGTGAAAAAGGAGCATTGAGAGACCTCCTCAAAAGGATTCTTTTGTTTAAGATGGGGAGACTTAAGCAAAAGACTTCAGTTCAGCAAAGGGGGGATACTCTGGCAGGGGACCCCCCCATTCAGGGTACACCCCACAAACTCGCTGGAAGGGAGAAATCACTGGATGGAGAGGCAGTGTGCCTGACACAGAGCAGTGGGAAAGGGCTCCAGGGGCAGAGAGAGGGGCTGGAGGTGGAGGAGAGCTGTAACAGTGCCAACTGCAAGGAAAGACCCCCCCCACTCCTTCCCTGTGGGACTCTGAACTCCAAATGCTCATCTGCCAGTATAACACTGAGTCAGGAAAAGAGGTGGAAGTCTACAGAGGAAGTTTTCTGTGGGAAGATTTCTCTGCTGTGTAATGCACATGTAAAAGTAATGCCTGAAAAGGCCTGGTCCTGATGAAAGACTGCTGCATGGTTGACCTCTCCCTGGGCTTTGCTTTTCCTCTCCCTTCTCACACAGCTCCCTGCACACGCTCCATTGCTCGCTGAGTGTTTCTGAGGGTTATCTTATATCTGCTTCTCCACTAGCTTCTGCAAAGCCCACTCAGAGCAAGGCTGGCATGTCAGTTATTATTATCACCCATTAGAAGTAAGGGGTGTGGGGGACTTTGCTATATATATCCAGAGTTCCTCGCTCTGGAAACAGCTTTCTCACCTCTCATAAAAGTGTCATTGGATGAACACCAGTTTCTCAGTGACACTGGGACATCTCAGCATGCCAGTTGCAAACTCTCAGAATGTCCTGATGAGAAAAAAAAGTGATTGCAATGGAGCTGTATGTGGTTCGTGGTTCTATGGTGTAAGACACTGGAGACAAAACTACCCTTAGTGTTGTTTTTAATTTATTTTCTCTAAAAAAGTAAAGATGGTGAACAGCAAGAGCAAGCTGTTCACAGATTAAAAGAAGGTGATGCCATCTGTATAATGTAATGGGATGAAATTATTTATGTGATATTAACTTGAGTGGTTTCTGTCCTCTGTAAGACCCAGTTTCCAGTTAATTGCAAGAAAATCCATCAAAGTCCATCCAAATAAATTAGTGTGTTTGTGTGTTATGATGTATGTGCACTGCAGTACGCCTATGGGGACCAGCATCCCAGTCTGTATTTCACTAGACACTCACATAACTAAACCATCACCTTTACTCCAGAAGTTTCAGATGTAATGTCCCAGCCTTGCAAAATTCAAGACGGTCATTTTCCAGTCAAGGTTGAGGAGGGCAGGGGGGCCTGTCAGAAGTCCATCCTGAGCACAGTTGTTACACTGTGAGAGTTAAACCACACCACTAGCTTCCCATCCCGCTGCCTCTGACTTCTCCAGATCAGAGGAAAAGCTGTTGGATAGAGCAAACTGAGGGAGATACCTGAGTAAGAGGGGAAGATGGCAGGGAAAGGAAGCAGCAGAGCCCCTGGCCTTGTGTGATGATAAGGCAAGAAATTAATTTTGCAGCCTGTACTATGGTCATTATAACAGCACATGCATTTTGTTTACTGTATTTAGAACAGTTTCATGTTTTACTCTGATCCAGTTGGCTTTAACATTATAGTACCGACGCATAAAACAGGCCAGAATAGTGCAGTGAAAATGAAAAGGAATGTTTCTCCTGGCATCCTTGACAAATACAGGTCTTAGCAGAGAAGTGAGAGTGCCACAGAGGAGATTCTAGCATTATTATCTAACTAAAGTCTTCCAGTAGCACATTAAAGTGGTTTCATTGATCTTTAGGTTATGTCAATATGGTACCAATATTTATCATCACAGATTATGAATTCCATTCTTCATAGAAGATTTGCTTGTGACAGTACACATTAGATAAAAGGCTGCAAAATCAATCTTAAGAAGAGATTTTTATCAGTATATTCTTAATGATACAGAATACACTTAATGATAAACTTGTGGACTAGATGTTTAAAACGGCATGTGCAGGCATCTTGCATTACAAAACTCTGGAAGAGGGAGTGGGATGCATAGACTTATCTTCTTCAGATTCCTTTTCCAGGCAGCTGGACCGGCCTAGAACAGGACTTTCAAACTCTGCAATCATCTCTACATCTTTCATTCCTACAGAAGGCTGATGGATTAAGGGATGCGATATAGACTCTTCTGTCATAATAGAAAAGAGCTTATATGAGTTTTGCAATGCAGATATGATAAAGCTTCAAGAGGGTTGTACAATTTTATGCTAATCCTTGGCAAGCAGATCAATATCAAGGTAAAAGTCATAATATTTTTGCAAAAGGAGGGATCAGCATGGATGTACTCAGGTGAGAGGCAAAGTTGCAATAAAGTTACCAGGTGATGTTTGTAGTACAAAATCGAATAAGGTAAGTTTTCTTTTTGCAGACACGTTAAACTTCTTTCTGTTCTTCAGGAACCATAAATGTTTAAGCTGGAACAGCCACATTTGATCATCTGACCTATCTGAATTGTTTAGCACATCAGGTCTCCTAGTAGCTTATTGCTCAGTGTTGCTACATGGAAATTTATATTCCCCGAAGAACACTTATATACACTTATGGACATCATTAAAAAATTAAATAGTATTTAATCACATATCTCATTCAGAATTCATCAGTAACAGTGGATATTTCACTGAGTAGGTTTTCCCCTGCTGTAAATCAGTACGCAGCAGTAGAATAAAATATAAGATGAGAATGAGTATTTAATTTGGAGGGAGCACAGCAACTGAAAATGATGGTTTCTTGACTAAAAACAATTGGATTTTGCAGACATGCCCAGAATCTGTTATATATTTGTGTCCTAGAAAAATATATTGATGGGATTACTGAGTAGTCACATCTTGTAAATTAAAAATATTTCTGATCTATTTCACAGGGAAAAGGAAGGAGCAGAAAGGGAGCCTACAGGTAGGATGTGGTGCAGTGGAGGCACTCCATGTGTTGTGTGATTGCGTAGCCTAGCTCAACGAACACAGCGACAAGGAGAACAGGGACATAGTTTAATATTGGCCTTGGCACAACAGATTAATTTTGCAGACACGGCAGATTATTTTTCTGTAGCCCTGAGCTACTCCTCTCCCTCCCTCCAAGAAGTCCTGCCCCGGCTGCCTGCAGTCACCGACCTGCAGGCAAGAAATTGCCAAGAGAAATGCAGGGAGCGGAGGGCACAGAGCAGCCAGTCAGGCTGGGAGGAGGAGGAGGAGGAGGAGGAGTGGGGTGAGTGGGTGCACTGGGTGTGGGAAGGCAGCAGCAGGATTTGGGAGCTGGGCCTTGGGCAGGAGGGAAGGGGAGCTGTGGCCACCTTTGCCCCTGGGGTACTGCAGGGCTGCGTGCTCACTGCCTGCCCCACTTTCCCACACCAGCTCTGCTCGCTTGACGAGTCAAAATCTCCCCTGACTGTCACAGCCCTTGCAAACTCTGCAAGGTCGCTGAATGTGGAGCAGGTAATACAGCTATCTCCATCACTGTCAGGGCTGAGACAAGTCTGAAGTGCTGTTTTTCTCAAGTTGGCCCTGCAGAGCCACGCCAGCCAAAGGGGAGTGGGCTGGGTGCTGCTCCTTTTGTTCCTGAGCAAACACTTCCAAGATCCCGTCAGATACACATCTGCAAACACAATCACACATCCATCACCAGCAACTTAATTTGAAGAGAGCAGCACAGGTGTGTGGGAGAAGCACCTGTAGCCTGCATAGTATTTTTTTACTAGCTTCAGCAAATACACTTCTCCATTTTCCGTGGGAGCTGCTGGGTCGAGTACTAAAATGTCTTCCCACCCATACAACCACTTTCAGGAGAGTGAAATACTTTGAATTTAGGGCCCAATAAGATTGGGTTTATGTGCACGTGCTGTCTTTTTCAGCATACAAATTTTGTTCAAATAAGGGAAAAAAAAAAAAAAAAAGGAATTTGGACTTTTTCCAGATTTTGCAGATGTCAAATAAATTTTGTCTCATCAGACAGCTTCACACTGACTCCAGAGTCATTGTGCACATACACACACACACACACATACACTCTTACACCAACTACTCACAAGGCAGACCTTCTGTGGCCGTGCTGCCCAACCGACCGCTTCCTTAGGAAGTCCCATGTTTTGCGGACACCTCTGATTTACCACGATTAGCTTTACAGCACACATACTATAGGCTCAGTTTGTCCCAAACTCTGCAGAAATATTATATATTGGTGCAGAGGTCTGAGATACCTAACAGACCCTGCACATGTACTTTGTACCCTCTTCTGCATCCAGGACTCCCCTACCTGGAGATACAGGGGTCACTAGTGAATAGCCTGCCTAAATGACAAGTATGACTGACACACTGCACACATCCCGTTCAATGCAGCCCCGGTTTAGCCAGGGGCAAGCGCTGGTGGCCATGGAGCCCTACAGCCTCTGCCAGCTCCCACAGCCCCCAGCCTGGGGGGGGGGGGGTGTCACTGCAGGGGACCCCGGGCAGACCTGCAGCTCGCGCTGCTGGTTATTGCCCAGCACTCGCATTTCCTGAGATCTGCAAACTGGAGATGGTAACTGCTAATAAAAGGAGTGCTTACTTAATTTCCTCCACCCTTTTAGTTAAAAAGAAAAGGCAAGAGCGAAACAAACAGTGCTAAGTGTATTATGATGGGGTTAGCTGATTGAGCTCTTTGGCAATTTCAGAGGTACGCAACAACACAGCCTTGGTGGTGGCATGTGATCGCATATTTGCACAATGGCGTGAGGCAGCAGAAAGCTACCCAGATAGGAATTTGGCTACAGGTCTCATTCTGTCAGTGAGAAACTTGTTTGGTAATCCCTCATAACTCCAGGATTTAAATAACGTCTTCCAAACTCATTCTTCTTTCCAGGGACGTCTGTTTCTGATACCACCAGTGTGCTTTTCAGGGAGACTTTGCCCCCAAAAGTCCTTGGACAGTTGCTGCATTCACAGCCAAACAATCCGGGATGCATTGTGCCTGCTGCTCAGTAATGGCTGGACTAAATTAGGCCCTGGGTCAGTAACTGCCCCAGCACAGCCAGACCCCTGAGGCTCTGTAAGGACTGCAACATGCATCTTGCCCCACAGAATCATTGGCATGAGTGGGGCTTCCAAATCAAACAACTCACCAACTAGTCTTATAAAAAAAAAAATAAATCCGCTGATAAAAGAAAAATGTGCTTTGCATGTTCCTTATTCTAACGACTCAGAAAGCAGTTGAATTAAGTTCTTGTAAAGAAGTTATTCCACAGACCTGCCCTGCGGGCTGCAAATTTCCACGCTTAGCTTTTAGGAGGAGGACATATTTTACCCCAGAGAGTAATGGGTGAGCAAAATCGAGATGCTTATGAGAAAGTGCACACTGCTGTTTTAAATATAAGGGCTAACGCTGGGAAAGGTATCGACTGGATTTACAACAGAAACAAAGTTTTTGCAGACAATAGATGACAATTTCTGGTACTTGACAATGAAAAACTCTTACTTTAGGGGGATCCAGTGTCCCCCCTAGTGAAGCTCTGTTCAAAATCTGAGGTATCCCTTGATCTCATCTTTGAAAGTGGCTGCTATTAGCATTGCTGGCTGAAGAATGTGGACCTGAACAACACTGAACACCGGAGAGTCCAAATGTCAGAACTAATACCAAGATTTCTGCTAGCCTGAAATCTTAATGTGTCATGTTCTCAAGCTCCTTGAGCAGCCTGAGAATTGCCATGGCCTCGTTGATCTTTCACTGTTGACTCTTTTGGGAAAACAACAGTAATAGCTGGGTTTCAGAACCACTTTTCCCCTAAGTATCCAATCTGCCTTTGCCCTTCACATAGCGTGTATATGGCACAAGTTGTTTTATTATTGTTATTACCAAATTAGATCTTGTAGCTGTGTCTCCTGCCTTTTGTAAATGGGAGTGTTACGTTTTTCAGCTGAGCAGCTATCTAGATTTTAGGATTTTTTTCTGGTTGTTCATGCCCATGGCATCTCAGCCTGAGCACAAGCCTCAGCCAGAGAGAATGAACTACCCTCTCTTCATTCCTCCCACAGTGCCTCCAGCAGGTCTGAATATCGTGAGAAATGGTAAATGTAGGATGGATATGTGGGGAATGAAAAAAACTGGAACTGAGGAGCAGAAACTAACTTAGAAGATAAAGGAGAACAGGCTCAGAAAAGGCCACACTCACTTTTGAGGCTGCGAGGGACTGGGTTTTTTTGTCCATCTCTGGCCCCTGAAAGATAAATGGCTTTTCATCAGCGTGGGCAGGATCCCCCACGAGGAGATCCCATCCCGGCTGCTCTCTGGGGAGGCTGCTGCTCTCCTGGGCAGGACCGGAGAGACGAGGTCCCAGCACGCCTTGTGACTCTCAGCCTGCTGCCATCCATCTGGGAGGGACTCGCTCGGCGAGTTCGGCAGCTCCTACCGCTTCCCATAAGATACTAGATAATTGCTGCTGGATTGTTGTGTGATGAGTAGGTTAGATAGCAGGACTATTAAGCACTGTTTCATCACCACCCCCAAACCAGTATACCAGATACTTCCTCTAAAAATACTGTTTCATCCCAAATCTAATAAACGTATCTATTTTAAAGTCCATCTGCTGTTACAGTGTTTAATTAATGGGAAAAACGGTCAGTGTTAGAGTTGATAGCTCTTGTGTAAGTTATCATGTAGTAGGATCTGCTAATTACCTGAAAAAAAATTAAAAAGTAAACACTTTCTTCATATTTTCAGTCTGGTCATATACAGTCATTATTCTTCCAAGCCTACCAGCCAATTTCCTTAATGTTTTCCCCGTAATGCATTAAGACTCCCATCCAGCAAGAAACATAAACACATGCCTAATTCTAGTGGAACAATTGGCAGCTGCTTGTATTAACCGTAAGATTAATACTTCGCTGAAAGAGGCCCTGTGAGACCTAGGAGCAGGGGTGCTCGGTAGACTCGTCCTGGCAAGGGGGAGCAGTGGCAGGTCCCTCCTCGCAGCGTGCTGCTTTGGCCTGCAGGTGAAATCCCACCCGCCGAGATTGGTGGGCAGCTTTAGGGGTGATAGCTGTGTGGTCACGAGGGTCTGCTCCCCACCCTGCAGCTCCGCTGCATCCCTGCCATAAGCCCTCTGGCACTGAGGGTAACAGGAGCATGGAAATCGCCAGTTTTCAGATACAATCCCCAGTACCCTTCTGTGGCTTTTGGAAGGTCAAACCATATCCTGCCTCGGAGGAAACAAGAGGGAGACACAGGGGATCAGCTCCGGGATCTCCCGGCCACTCGCCCCGGCCTGGGGCCAGCGGCTCAGGGCCAGCAGCTCCATGATTCCCCTTGCTCTGCCACCATGCAGCATCCAGAGCAGGACTTATCGGGAGTCATCATGAGGGTGCAGCCCTCCCATGCCACAAAAAGGTCTCGTACAGGGTGGGGGCTCATGCTAGGCAATGCAGAAAAGGCTGTGCTGCTTCGTGGTACCCACCTTGCCATGGCAACTGTACCCGTGTGCAATACCTGGGCACAAGGAGAATGTTGGCAGCAGATTCTGCCACTATCTGTTGTCTTCTGAATTGCTGGCAAGGTGACGAAGGGATTATTGTGGGTTTAGATAAAATACATAGGCCACTGAGATCATTGTCTTTGATTAGACCATACGCTCTGCCAAAAACATCCTCATAGCACAGCTAGTCAAAAGACTGGAAAGCCATAGTTTCATTTGTGGAAAACCTTCAGAAACATCTGGGACCTGGTCCATCTTTGAGTTTTGCCAGCAGTGCAAACTGCTGCAGCTCTGTTAGCTGATGCCCTGTGGCACTTTGCTAAGGGGAAAGTGTTTTTGTTGGTACGGTTCACTTCATTTCAGGACTTGCAAGAGAGCTTTTTTGCTACATGTCCCTAGGTTAGACTGTGCAAAAAATCCAGTGTCCACCTTTCAAGGACAAAACTGATTCCATGAGACATTTTAATCTCAGTATAGGTCTGCTGGATTATTATCACTTATAATTAGTTCTCTACATGCTGCGACATTCCCTGCTGGCGACATCTTTTTCATCTGTAAAAATACTGAAGAGTTGTAAGAAGCAGGAGGGCTTGCCAAGACATCTGTATCAAGGTTGCTAGTGTAGACAAGGAATATGTGTCCCACCTGGGAGGTTTGCTGTGTTTAAGCCAGACACATTCTATCTGCATTCTATCCTCTCCAGGGTTATGCCTATGGCAGTAGTATGGTGTTCTGTTTCAGCACGAGCGTTAACTCTTTATTTTTTGTACGATGATATATATTTTGTACCCCAATGCATTTTTCACTGTGAGTTGGTGAAAAAATTAACTACCAGGAAAAAAACTGCCCCCTTTTAATTACACTTATGCAGAAAAGCACACTTTTCAATGGCAGAGTGAATTCTCCAAGGCATTTAATGTCAAGGCATGTCAGTCAAATATTAGCTCTAATTGCCACTCTAACTGCTCTTATATTCCTTACCTGCATCTCCTTTCTTGCCTGAGATGATATACATACTAAAAAACTCATCACATCAGTTCACTGAGTAGCATAAGGGGGTACATTCATCAGCAGCAGTAATTTATGGTTTTGGAGTGCAGAGTTTGACTCGGGTATCGTTCACCGAGTCTGTGATTCAACATTCATTAATACCAGCTCTGTATCTACCAGATCATCTGGCAGTACAAGTTTAATCCAGATCAGAAGCAAGCCCTCAACTGCATTTCTATCAGGTTAGTAATTGTGTACTTTAGGGAACCTGTGCCAGCTTGCGCCACGATCATGACCTGTCAGCCCTGATGTTGCATTTGCCCATTTTTTTCAGTTGCCTTTGCATGACTGAGCAACTTTGTCCCAGTTGCATTGAGGGGATGTTTGGAAGTGGCACCCCAAGGGACCAGCCTTCTTATTTTAAGGACAGCTCATGTGTGTTTCCAATGGGATCTTCCAGAAGGTGTTCAGGGGAAGATCAGCACTATGTCCAGCAAAATATTTCGAAATCACATTAAGTAGCAGGATTAATCCACACCTAGCTGCAGTCCTTACACCTGGGAGAGCTGATTCACTTAGAGCCTGTTGCCTGTTGATGAATAGGGCCAGCCTAAGTATTAAGGAAAGAGTTATCCACCACACACTGCCACTCTGCTTTGGTGCAGAAACTGAACAACCAGCAAAATAACTTTGGAGCTGATTTACGCTACCCAGTAGAGTCTCTGTTCACACTGTCTGCAGGGGATGAGCATGGATAGATGGTGTGGCAGGGTTTGCTTAAATGGGTGTCTCCAGTGTTGGGATCCTTGAGAAGAGGACGATACCTACCCTGTGCCTCTCTCTGTCCTTCTCTGTTCTGTGTCAGGACTTTGTGGATCACCATGGATGGCAATTGCTAGTTTGCTCTGCTGGCCTGGCAAGCTGCATGACACCTTGGTTTCCACAACTCTGGCCTGGCTAAAGCATGCAAAACCAGCAGGTGTGCTCCTGTTAGAGAGAGCAGTGAGGTAAACGGAGACAGTGTATTGTTGGTCTTTCACGAGCTTGCCTCCCCTTCCTTTTCAGAAGACATCAACTGCCTCTAAACAAATGGGGTAAGAGATGTTCCCACAAAGCATCATTGTCATATTCAGGGGCTGTGCATATGTCCCAACTTGTAATGCAGTCCTTTGCCCCAAGAGTAGCAAAACACTTAGTACCACACATTATTGCTGTTGGCTTTTTGTAGGGCCATCTGAAGGAGTTGATCCAAAAGGGCCTAAACAAGATGCTGAAATAATCATGTGGGATGGTATGACAGACTGTACTATTCCATAGATTTCCAGTGACAGCCAGGTACATGGACATGTCTCTTGACGTGTCCATGCCAGTACCTGTACTTGAGTCCAGTTATGATCCAGTTAGGACATGTGGAAGGTGGATTCTGCCTCTGCAGATGTAGACCGAACAGTGGAGCCACACCGCTTATGCTGTGCATGAGTGAGTCCAGGCACTAACATGACTGGGAACTGAAGCATGTTGGCAGCAGGCAAGGAGAAGTATGAGCACAGTGTGCAAATAGGAGGAAGCCCCTGGGTCCAAATCTGCTTGCAGAGCAGTGCAGCAATAGCCAGAGACCTCGACCTTGCCATGTAAATGGCAAGAAAAGACTATGGAAGGCCCAGTCAAAGGCCTACAGACCTTGCAGATCTGCTGGGAAAATGTTATCAAACATTAGCACATCTGAATCAGTAGTCTCTTCAGACTGATAAATGAATTAATGTCCTGTGGCTGTCATGTTTTTGACACCATGCCAGGTGCCCAAAATGTCATTTCTGGACTCGTGGAACCATGGCTCAGGGTGAATCCATAATAACTGTTTTGGACCCTTTGCATATATGTAAACTTGTTTTACAAGCAGAGATCAGACACCCCACGCTCCCAAAAATCCCAAACATAAGCAAAATTCAGTAATATAAATGTTAACTGTGAAAGAGATAATTAATCTAAATTCTATGAGTAGGGGATTAAATATTAATACCAAACATTAGAAAAGTATAGGAGATAAAAAGTTGCTACAGCTGATTAGTAGGAAGAACCAAGTCTCACCATTTTATTTTGGGTGTTTTTCAGAAATAACTCATCAGATCATGTATTTAAATGTCAGAAGGCGGCTTCACATCATTCCTCCCACCTCACAAAAAGGAAGAAAATGGACAAGGAAGGGAGATACTAGTGGGATTTGCAAGTTCATCCCTGAGCTGCCGCAGTATAGTTTCGCCATTGTGCTGATTACTGAAGGCTGAATCACTGATAAGTAAATGTCCCTTGCCAAGAACTGCAAATGTTCCAGCCACTGTGAGAACAGAAGTATGCAACAAAAGCTCACATCCAACTCTTTGGGTAATGGCATGCCTTGAATGGGGGAAAAGGGGCTTAAGGAATGATTCCTCTTCCGTGGAATTTCCACTGAGGACTATTAAATACAAATGCACCTCCTCTTTCTCATGGAAACCCAGAGACAGCAATCACCGGAAGCTGGGAAAGTATTCCAAGAAAATATCACTGTATGCAAGCCCTGTTCTTGCACTCTCCCTAGGCACCTGCCACTGACTCCTGTCCAAGGCAACTCATCAGGCTGTGGTGACCCCTGGTCTGATCCACTGTGGCTGCTTTTCTCTTTCTGAAACAAGGGATTACAGTTAATTTCATTTTGATGCATTTTTCATTACCTTTATCCTATTAGGGAGTCTGGGTCTCATTTATTGTCTCTGAAACAACCAAGACACTTTGTATTTCAGCCTTGTATGTAGCCCAAAGCCTGGCAGAAATCAAAAACATTTGGGCTAGCCAGCAACATGTGGGATTTTCCACCTCAGTCCAGATTTTCCAACTCAGTCTCTGTGGGACTTCACGTTGACATTCACCCATACATTTCTGGGTATTCTTTGCTGGCTTGTTTATCCTCAAAAATTTAAGTGATCTTTACTTGGCAATGAACCTTTCATTGACCATCACCATTCCATTTGACTCTGCTCGTTGCACACTTGCACAAAAGATGGAGTTGGGCTGCTGCTGTGAGGCTGCCATCTTCCCAGCTGCAGAAAGTTTTAGGAACAGAAAATCAACCGGCATGGACTTATCAGGATCTTCTGCAGTACTAAATAAAACAGATGGAGTAGAAATGTGTGCTTAAAAAAACACCAACCAAACAAAAAAACCCCAAACCACTAAGCAAACTTGGCAATCTGGTATTGAATAATAAAAACAAGCCATCCTCAAAAAAACCCAAATGTTCAGAAACCCAAGTGATTACTCCATTCAGGGAATGAGGACATTGAAGTGATGAAACCAGTTAGCCTGCAAGTTAATAAAACAGAGATAGAAAAGAATTCAAAAAGAAAAAATGGAAAGAAAGGAAGAACAAGGACAGATTGTCAGCATCCAGTTAGGCCAGCCTGTTTTACCAGCTATCTGGAAAACTTTGTCGGGGCACCTAGAGTCAAAAGACTGGTATTTGCCATTTGGAGAGGTGGAATTTGACAGTCTTGGTCTACATACACCAAATGGACATTTGTTGGATATATACACACACTTCTCAGCTCGTTCTCGAAGGAAGCTCTTCTCCAGCTACCTTGTACCTTCACTATCAATGCTGTAATCAGCACTCAGATCATTCTTGCCCTGCCTACCTTAGTACATTTAAACTAGACAGGTGTTAACACACGAGGTCTTTGTAATCATCTCCATTTTTTCCAACAGTTGTAAAAGGTACATCTCAACCAAGTCAACAAAAAATGGCATCCTGTAGATCAAACCATGAGCAAGACATAATATGCCAAGAACATTAGGGTTTAAAACCTAGAAAAGGGACATTTCAAAACTGATGCCCTCTCTTTAAAATGCCATAGGTGGATTCATGCCTGGAGTCTTTCAAGATTATTCCCTGGGATGGGATGTGCCAGCTAGGATTTTTACAGGGAAAAATGATATTTTTGGAGAAGTTGTAAGATATAAAACTGGCCTAAGAACTTACTTTAATTTCAGAGCAGCTCCTGCTACTCTGTAACATTTTGGCTATTTATCTTAGAGAAAGCAATAAAGCAGCTGAGGGAAGCAAACAGCAAAGCAAGTTATAGTCAAGTGACAAGTTATAGTCACTTTCTTTTGCAAATTTTATCCTCCTCTTTTCTTCTGTATCCATCTGTCCAACAGTTAATTCTGAAATCCCTGTTTTTTTTTTTTGTTTTTTTTTTTTGTTTTTTTTGGTTTTTTTTTTTTTTTTAATTCCCACAATTACCTAAGAAATACTTATTTCAGAAGATGTCTTAGTGGCCAGCTCAACTGTACTATAATGTCCCCCGGAATGTATTTCAAGTTTCTATGCAAATCTTGGTTTTGAAGTAACTTTATATATATATATATATATATATATATATATATATATATATATATATATAAATACTAGTATATATATAAAGCTAAATATAAAAAAATATATTATAATATATAAAATATTATTTATATTATGTGTGTATGTATAAATATATATTCAAAAAAGAGTTATATTTCAGCACCCTTTGTTCTACCTACAAAATTTCACCACTGACAAATTTTGCAGCATGGTTCTGCCTCCTGGTTCTACAAAGCTTGTGCCTGTTCAGAGGAAAGAGCTAAGAGAATTAAAAAATGTAGAATGTCCTCAGGGGCTCACTCCCGGCTGTAATTCATGCAGTTTGCTGCAAGTAGAGATGTGAGTAGCATTTCCCATCTTGGCTTCAACCCAAAGAGTAATGACTTTCAGTTTTCATTCTGTCCTGACCTAGGTTTTGGACACCAGGAGAGCTGAGAGGAAGGTTTCATTTAACTAGTTCCCAACTTATGTAATGATTTTGGAAAACAGTCTCTTCACCAAAAATTATGTTTTTTCTAAGCTGGCTAGCCCAAACTTGGGTACAACACTAAGTCTGAGTCATTTCACATCTTTTCTGAGAGCATGTATTTTCTGTCTTTGTTTAACAACTTACACAGTTAAATATTCTGAGGAGGAGTAGATCACACTGCCACTTTTCTGTGCATTTACATGTGTGTATATACACATATACGTGCACTATGTGTATATATATGTGTGTGTGTGTGTGCGCATATATATACACACACATATAAACCCCTAAGATAAATAATAAGTGTGGCAATATACATGAGAGCATATAAACCCCGTGCTCTTATATTGGAAACAAAACACAACAAAGCCAAGTTTGCACAGTTATTTATATCAAAGAGTGCAATTAAAAATCATATTTGTTTCTTATCACCTATAAGAGACTTCTGTTACTAAGAATAATTACAAAATAGTATTTCACTACCCACACTTGCATCTTGATATATTTGTTAGCCATAAGATAATACTGGAAAAACAAAACAAACCAGAAGACATATCTTCTGAAGAAGACTCAAAGGTGAACACAATTCTGCAGCCAAGCAAAATTGCCAGTGCAGGCTTCCCCATCATTCTCAAAATAAGTGAGGTGTCAGTAAAATTCCAGTTCACGCAAGGTCATAATGATTTCTCCCTCCACAAATTACACCATGATTTTAAAAGAGGGAAAATAATCCACACCCTCCTCTTGACTGTGCCTGCAGAAGGCAGAGGGTGCTGTGGGTGATGGTCTCCCAGAACACAGATCACTGCAGGCGGTAAGCAGGTTTTCCCTGGCTCATTCAAACAGTCAGAGTTCATACCACAGAAAGTCAAACCGAGGATTATGTGAAGACCTAAGGAAAATAACTGGCTAGCTCGTCTAAAATTGATCCCGTGGACTGGATAATTGTAGTGCTATAATAAATAGGCTGCTTTGTTTTCTCATCTAGACTTTGTGTCCACTGCAAGCTTTGTTGAGCTTTCCGCTATTACAAGCTTACAAGATTTGCTATCCCACTGGCCCCCATTTGCTTCATTCCTTTGTATGCAGCAAACTGCCTGTAAAATATCAATACACTGACTGTAGAAAATGTGCAAAATCCAAATAGGTGCAGGTGAGACCGCTTTGATAATTGCATAACATAGTAAAGACCCAGTATAATTTAATTTAATGTGATAAGCACGTAAGTCCCAATTTTCCTGACAATTGCTTATCCAGTATTTCAATTTTCTTTTTCTTCTTTTAATATTCTTTTAGGTAAAAAAGTTATTTCTGTCAGATCCACAGTGGGTGGATAAAATCAATAAAATATACATATCATTCACAAAAGTGCCAGGCTTTACTTTTATTGAAAAATGTAGTAGTGATGTGTAATAAAAATCTTTCCCTTTGTGGAGGTGGAGAACAGCTAGTAATGTTCCTGAAGGCCTCCTTTTTATGTACTCCTCCTGCGTTTTAAAAAGAGATCACATCCATTCTCACTTGCTCTTCAGTTTTGATTGAAGCCAACAGACACAGGCCAAAAATTAAACCTGCATAAATCTGACTCTGCATTGCACAGTCTGTGTATGTCTTCGGCTTCTCACTAAGGTACAGGAGCTGTCCCTGAATACAAAGTTGGTGTCCTAAGTAGTCGCTGTCAATATAGCTGCTTTGCACACATTAATTATGTCTTACTTACTGGATCCTCTTTATTGTGATTGTTTGGGGTTATTTAAAACGCTATAAAATAGGGTAGTTGTACAGCATTGTCAAATAAACATTTCCAAAATTATCTTGCCTTTTGGAAGCTCCCAGTCCTGCAGTGCTGGCCCCATTACCTTAGCACTATTTTTTTTCACCAACCTTTTCCATTTTAACTAAACCATCAGTGGCTCTATCTGCTCCTGGAACCCACCTCTCTGAGGTCTCTCCGCACCGGGCGGCTCACGGAGGCACAGGTTTCCATACCCAGTAACCTGCAGCTAACTATGAACCTGCTCCGCGCGCTAACGAGGACTCATCCCTACCCGCCCCTGCAGCGCGGGAGCTTGTTGGGGTGGCGCGGTGACGTTTGATTTCCAGCGCATCCCGCCCAGCTGTGCTCAGGTTGCGCTCGCAGAGCTCAGGGCCCCTCTCCCTGCAGTTCCCGGGGCCCTCTGCAACCACTCCCGACCAAATGTCTCTTATTTGGCAGGCTTCTTAAAGGCGCGTCCAGGAAACATTATCTTTAAGCCAAAAAGCACTGATAAAACAAAGGCATTAAGGAGACGAGAGCGTGAAATGAATGGCCTGTCAGTACAACCACTCTTGGCCCCTGCCCTTTCCTAGTGTCAGCACAGGCAAGCCTGTCCATTTTATTTGCATAGACGGTGAAAAGTGCTTCTGTGCCAGGGGTCAGCACAAAGCCTATAGATCGTTTAAGACCTTGGACTGGCCTTCTGGGCAGGGGTGAAGTTTGCTCAGCCAACATCTTTATTGTCTTGAAGCAATCTCCAACCTTTTGGGTTCGGTGCCATGTGGAAAAATACCTCTGCTGGGAGAAAGAACCCTCCCTGTTGATTTGAAAGGTCTAGACTGGATGGAATTTTCTTTTTCCCTAAAATTATCCAGATGATACATGTTGCATTGTAATTTTGATCTATGTCTGTTAAGGTTATACTTCTGCTCCCACCAGAGTCTGTGGCTAACATTCCTTTGATTGTAGGGAAAGCAAGCCCTCAATCCGAAGAGAGTTAGTTTTCCTCCATGGAAAGAAAAGCAATTATAAGAAAATTCTAACTTCAGATCTATAGTAATAAAAGAGAACAGATCGGATAAAGAATGAATTAAAGGAATGTGAAAGCTTCAGGTTCATAGGCATTTTATGGAGAATTAATATGTTGTCTGTTTAACACTCTCTGTCTTAAATGTTAGACTAGGAAATCAGAGTTTGATCCAACAGTAAACCAGCCGGTTAGCACAAAATCTAATGCATTTAAAATCCAGCTTCATAAAAATGTCATTCATTGATGCAGTATAGAGGGACTGCCTGGTCTGTCAAACACCTTCAAGTAGGTCATCTTCTAGGGATTAATCTAAGTTGCTATCATCTGTTGACATTTCACATGTGACATCATAAGCTTCTTAAAATGAATTAAATTCTATTTCTTTCTTTTTTCTTTTTTTCTTTTTTTTTTTTTTTTTAAGGCAAATGATATCTGAAATCTTGCAAGGCATAAAGATTTGCAAACCTGGCTAGTGATTTTGGCTGCCTTGTATTTGGAATATCCACTTTAACAGAATCTAAAAAGCCTGCTTGTCAGGAAGTGAGTGCTTATTTTTTTCTGAAAATTGAGCCTTCTTTCTCAAACTGGAACTCAAAGCATGAAACACTGTAGTAATGAATAGCATACTCTGAAAATCCCTAGCCATTATCTTTCAGTTGTTGCTCTAAGACAGAAGACGACCCGTTAGGAAGATGGGTATGAGTTTGATCCTCTAACTTGCGGTATGAGTTCTGCTAGCGATTTTTTGTTTGCCCTTGAGCAAGTCACCTTCTGCTAGGCTTCTCAGAGGTGCTCATTGCTGGCCTCATCCCTTGGGCATTACAGTCCACTTTGAAATGATCCGTTGTTCTGGGTTGAGTGAGTGGTGGAGTTTTTTGGTGGCAGGGGAGGGGGCTATCGGGGCGGCCCCCTGTGAGAAGCTTCTCGAAGCTCCCCCAGCTCCACGTCAGCTCCACTTCTGTTTGGGAAATTGAGCCAATCGGCTGCGCCTCTGCGATAACGTATTTAAGAAGGGACGTGGTGACGAGCAGTGGGACTTGTGAGGAGGAGTTGCTGCAGCTGCGTGAACACCAAGGTCAGTGGAGGAACGGAGGAAGAAAGGAGGGGGGAGGTGTGCCAGAGCAGAGACCCCCCTGTATCCTGTGGTGAGACGGCAGGGCGGCCCCCCCTGCCACCCATGAAGATCTACGGTGGAGCAGACACTGATTTATGGACTGTGCTTTTTGCCTGATTGATCAAGGTGCTGTGCCCGAAGAAGGCCGGGGTCTCATGGGAAAAGGTAGCCCCGCTGCTGTAATTCAGCACTGGGAGGATTGCAGCATGCGGGGGAGTCCCACGCCGGAGCAGCTCGGGAAGGGCTGCAGCCGTGGGAGGGAATCCAGTCGGAGGAAGTTAGTGACCCATGACGGAGCAGTGTGGGGAACGCTGTGGCCCATGGGAGGAATTCAAGTCAGAGAAAGTTTGTGGAGGACTGTCTCCTGTGAGAGGGGGACCACGATGGAGCAGGGGGTAACAAGTTTTGGACACTCCCCTCACCGAAGATGAAGGAAGTGGCAGCGCTGACTGCACCCCCCATTCCCTGCCCGTGCGCCACTGGGGGAGGAGGTAGAGATATCGGGAGCAGAGCTGAGCCCGGGAAGAAGGGAGGGGTGGGGGGAAGGTGTTCTCAAGATGTGGCAATGCTTCTCACTGTCCTACACTGTTATGTGCTGTTAGTGTCTGTAATAAATGTATGTTCTTTTTTTCTTCCCCTAACGAGTCTGCCTTTTGCTCGTGACCATAAAGGGGAATTTTCTCCCCATCCCAGTCCTATCTTGATCCCCAAGCCTGGCTCTCTGTCCCTTCTCACTGCCGGAGGGGAAGGGAGAGAGAGCTGCTGCATTGTGGTTGGCTGCCAACCAGGCCCAAACCACGACATCCGTGAAGCTTCCTGTGCCTCAGTGTTACTGTCTGCACAACCGAGGCTCCCATTGCAGAGGAGCCCTGTGCGCACAGTGACTGGGAGCACGGCACCACCCACACGTAAAACAGACCAGTGGGACCTACACAGCAGGACTACAGGGCATTATAATATACAGATATTTCTTTTCCAGATTATTTTTCAATAACCGGACAAAATAAAAGCAATGTCTCTGAGGTGGGATTCCTAATGAAGTGGCTGAAAAGCACAGAGGGGCTGCAGCTTCTTGCGGATGCTCCCTTCCTGTTTGCCTCCGCAGTAACCACGGGCTCTGGTATTGGGGACAGTGAGAGAAGCAGAACTACAATGGGAACTGAGATTGCTCCCTGCTATTAGTAAGAGGAAAACAGGACAAATTATTCATTTATCATGAATGAGACTAATAACTCATCTGAATGCATTAAATTAAAATGAGAGACATTATACGAGAATGTTTATTTTCACTGTAGCGAAGCAGCATCATTTTATTGTGCATTCTAACTACTTAATGCCATTGTGTTGGCCATCTTGAATACACTTAAGGAAAATAACCTCTTGGAATGACATTCTTTTAAACATTAAGTGGAGAAGAAAGCTAGTATCAGTAACAGTACACTAAGTGTACTATTTATAAATGTCATTTATTTATACATCCTTTGTATATTTGTGCATTCATTGAGACCTTAATTTCTCAAGAAACTTATCTCTGTATCTTATTTACTTGTCTGGAGTGGCTTCCCCTTTCGTACCAGTAAACTAAGCATATAATTGTTTAGAAAATCTACAGACTTGCCAAAATATGAACTCATGCGCATGGAAGGGGGCAGAAGTTCAGATTTTAATCTGGCCATGTAGGGCGGCACGTGCTGTCCTAAACTGCTCTAGTGAAGTTGTTCATCTTAGTTGCTCTCCAGAGGCTCTTTTATTGGGAGAGAAAAAAGATCTGACTGCCAAGAAGAAGGACGATGCTGTCTGTGGAGATGTATCAAGGCTCTAATAGGGAAAACAGAATAATTCTTTGCTTATTCTTTCTCCCCCTGTTCTGAGGGACTCTGGAAGAGAATATAATCCAAAAAAAAAGTAAACCTCTGCAGGGCCGTATTTTCCACTCCAGGCCATGCTCCAGCCTTTCAACTAACTGTGCTGGGCCACCGACTGCCCCTTTTTATTTTCTCTTTCTGCCAGTGTAAAGGAGCCCCGAATTCCTGGGTCACAGCCTTCTCCTTTTCTTCTGTGCTCCTGCAGGCTCTCATCCACCAAGCAGCTGTAACTGTAATTGCAGTCTGCTTCACTGACACATAAGTATTTTCTTGCACCCGAGACATAATTCATGAGCAATATGCCATCATACAGCTCCATAGTGGAACAGGACACAAAACCTCACTTCTTTTTCCTTGGGCACACATTCAAAAGGCTAGTCACCAACAGAAAAAAAACCTACGGATTCAAGGAGAAATGAAGTTTTTCACCTTTCTCCAAAAGCAAGAAAAATGTTTCCTATCAGCTGTATGGAAACACTAAAAAAAGATCTGCTCCTTTTGGTTTTGATTACTCACAGACCATGTGAAATACAAACGACTAGAGGGCATCCTCTAGCTCCCCTGTGCTGTTCAGGGCTTGGAAGAACCAGAGTTTCAGCAGCCTGGGAGGACCTTGAAGTGAAGATCACATTTTCTCCCTTTCTGACACAAATTCTAGGGTTATTCTCTTAGAGCACTGAATGGTACCCATGCTGTGAGCTTCCTGGTTTGCCATGTAACATGGGACCAATGTCCCTTCAGGTGCACTTAGCCCTGTGGTGTACTGGCAAATAAAAAGGTGTCTGCATTTTTCCTGCCAGGTAGACCTTCAATCATCCCAGTTGGAACTTGTGGTTAGCAGCAGCTATGCTGCCAACTCACACAGCACTGTTTCAGGCTTTCTGTTTTGATCACGTTGCTCAGTGTAAAATGCCAAAGCACGCTGCTGACCCAGAGTCAGCCAGAGAGGTGGCGAAGCAGAAATGCTGCGACTCCTGCCATCCAGGGTCTTGAGAAGCTGCTCAGCAGCAGCTGTTTTGTGCAGTTTCAAGGGCATGTCACAATAAAGAGCATTACAGAATCGTAGAGCCTGACAGTGCAGCTTCTTTATCACAGACAGCTCAGCATTCAGGCAGTATTTCTCAGCACTTCTGAAGTCAACAAACTACAGACAAGCACTCTTGTGAGCATGCACAAGATGCAAAGGAGCCATGGAATGTGAATGGCACACAAGGAAAAGCTTAAGCTCGCCTTCACTCACCCCATCATTTGGATGGCCTGGAATAGGTCATCGCAAGGAAACCACGCTGTGAGGAGACTGCTGCTGCTCCTTTCTGCAGAGGTTTGCTCTTCCCCAGGACACGGCCATGTGTTACGGCTCATATGGCAAGTTGCTCATCAGATTGAGTTTTCTTCCCCTTCTTGGATAATATATCCCATCCTTTCTTCATTTGTTATGGGGCACAGGACATCTGGCAAGGCTCAGGGCGCAGAGGGGTGGGAGGAGGTGGGTGCTGTGCTCAGGTGCCTGCCTCTGGGCCGGCACACTCGTGACGGCAGCAGGCAAACCCCACAGCATGAAAGCGCTGGCTGGGAGGACAGGATGGCATAGGGTGTAGGGTTGCTATTGGCATGTTCTATAAAATCTGTGTCTTTTTGACACATTTTGGGAGATAGCACAAAAGACACACATATGCCACCTAGCACACTTCTGGGAGCATGGCAGGAATCCAGCAGAGTTACAGATTAAAGCTAAAATGGGATAGGATGTCATCGCTCATTTCAAAGATGTGTATCAGGCACTCGGGTCAGGCCCTCTGGGTAAGATTTGTGACTAAAAAAAATTCCTGCAGACAATCTTGTAATTTTTCTAGTATTAATGATGACCTGTATTTTATCTTGATCAGCAGATATTTAATCTCAGACTAATTATGTCTTCCCTGTGCACTACAAAGGACTCCTAGATCCAAACTCAGAAAGTCCTGGAGGAAGCATGCCAGCACTTTTAGAAAAGAGGTGGGGGGATAATACAGTTACAGGGAAATCTAGGCCATGCTTTCTTGGCCAGTGTCAGTTTGATTTTATATGGAAGATCTGAACATTCTTTTGTGGGCAAGAGTAGAAAAAAAGGTAGTTGCAATTCTTTGCAGATGTAGTGGATGGTGGAGGAAAGTCTCTAAATTCCAGCCACAATCCAGACAGTTATCAGAACTACCCCTTTGCTACAAAGCGCTCCAGCCTCTCACCTGCCGATATCTTCCAGAGGGAAAAAACTGTATGGGCAGCTCTGTCATCCTCCTCAAGGCGTGGCACAAATTCAAAGCACATCTGAAATCTGGTGGAGAATCTCTATAAGGATGCTAACAGCCGTTCCAGTTTTACACTTCTTTGATGTGCAGAAGTACTCCATCAGCATGCTGCCTCTCCTCATGCATCCATGACTTCCACACACATGCAGGTCTACGGTTCTTCTAGGAGCATCCCACCAAGAGGGCAATGTATGTGTCACCCATCTGCTATTAGTATTATTCCCCATCTTCCAATTCTGCATTGCTATTGATTGATTGTGTGCTGGCTGGCTGACTCTAACAGATAGCTCGTTCACTGCCTTTAATTGATTGCAAGTTCATCATCCTTTGCCCAGTACCCTGAGCAGATTGCTATTAATTGACATTTACTTATTTTACAACACTCTTTATGGCTATCTTCCTTTTCATCAGCTTTTCTCTTTCCCTCTCCTGTCCTTTTTGCCCCTTCTTTGACCCTACTTCCCCATCCCTCTGCGTGCCACTGTCTCTCTCTTTTTCCTCCTGTTACCCCCCTGCTCTCCTACATCATGAACTTGGTTTTCGCCATGGTCTCGGTGAAACCTGTGCCTGCCACAACCTCTCTTCTCACTGCCATCTGTCATTGCCCCCTCTGTCCTCGGTTCTGGGGGGGCCTCTCCTCACCCCCCGCCCCTCCTGCCCTCAGCATCTCCCAGGAGGAGCAGATGGGCTGGCATCAAAGCACAGCCCAGGGCACCACAAGGACCTGAGCCCACACCCGAGCAACATGCAGTCCTGAGCCCTTCCTCGGGAGCTGCTCAAGAGATGTGCAAGTCACAGTGCTCCAGATGAAGGAGATGAGAGTGACAAAAGGCAAGAGCTAGAAACAGGCTTTCCTTCAGTACAAGGAATAAGACAGCCAGTGTCTGTGCTTTGGAGTGGGAGTGTTTTCAACAACCCCTTTGCTGATTTGCACTGAGGCTATCAGTGTAAGGGCACAAGCCACAGTGAACGTTTCTCGTAGGGAAAATTACAACTGAGCAGATGTCTTGTGTGTCGGGTAGTGACCTTCTTGTTGGTGTGTGTGAACAGAGTCTCCTACGTGGCAGTGGTGCACGTGTGACCTCAGCAGGTGACAGCCAGTGGGACCGTGGGCAGCAGCATGCTGGTGGACACCCCCTCCACCCGCTGAGACCTGCATGCCTTCAGTATGTCCTGCTGCACTTGACACAAATCCATCCAGAATGCAGCTCGAAAACAGGCATATCTGTCTTCAGCACTGCTCATCAGCAGGAGGGAAGAGGTACCTCCGCACAGCAGGGTATGGCTATCGAGAGCTGAAGCCTGAGAGAGGGACACTGGGGACAGCGTATTGAAATATCACCCAGACACTTATGCATTTCATGGATCATCACCAGAGAGGTTTTTGGGCCTCCTTGCCTGCCCTCCCTCCCCCTCCCAGGCGTGCTCAGTAGCCAGAGTGAGTCCCAGTCCCAGCCGGTGGCTGGCGTTGCAGCAATGCGTTGTACAGATGTTATTTCACAGGCAGGAGGAAAAGGCTCAAGCAACTGGCCCTCAGTGCTCCCCTTTGGCTCCTGCCCAGGCCTAGTGACTTTACAGACATCAAAGGAAGGCTACCAGGGACACTCAGAATGCTCAACCAAAATCAGAAAAAAAAGGCTCATTTTAATAGCTCCAAGCCTCGCGTTCCTGTATGTCTTAGAAGGAGCTCTATTGCTCTCCAATCTGAATCTTTAAAAATAGTCTATGTTTTGAAATCATCATAGTGCAGATCATCCTTTACTGGAGGGTTGATAGCAAGGTGTGAAAAAAAAGAGCAGACAAGGATCTGGAATCAAAGGCAGGGAAGTACTTTGAGACGTGTCAATAAGAAGTGCTATATAGATGCCACATTAAAAGGATTGGCAGATTTCTATCTAAGCTGTTCCTCCTCCTGGGTGCATTAATCTCTCAGCGCAGCACTTCTTCATCCATACCATCCCTGTGACTGTGATGACGCTTTTCCAGAAGACCATGTTTTGACCAGAGGTACGCAGATCTAGCCACCTTCCCTGTTTATATGCCTTTATCTGAAGCCAGCAAAGTCAAGTCTTTGGTCCCTGACATGTGCAGTGTGGTGATGGTGCAGACGATATGTAGAATGCCCCTCGCTCAAGCCCACACACGTTTCACTCCTCCTTTTGACCTGTGATGAAAGCAGACTAGGTTGAGATTCCCTTCTCTTGCAGAAGCCTCGAGATATCAGTTCCAGGTGAGGCAACAAATTCACAGGCCTCAAGCAAATATCTGCAGGTGACCAACAAGACAGCCGAGAGCTTTCTTCTGGCTGTGGGTGCTGCACGTGCTAACACGCAGCTGCAAGACAATGATTCGGTCGTATTTTTAGATGAAAAAATTGAAGCTGTTCCTCCCACTCAGCACATGCCAGAAAAAAACCACAAATGAACAGTGCTACTTCCAGTTCATTTGCTGGACAAATTACATCTAATGAAGAAATGGCATAGGGTGGAGGAGGCGGGGGGGGGGGGGGGTGTTGTTGAAATGAAGGGGCTGCAAAAGGAAAAACTGCGAGAGACCCCAGGGCAGGTGCTGAGGTGATCTGTGAGCGTCAGGGGAAGAGCAAAGCCTCCCTGCACTAATCCCCGCATCTCCCCGGAGCATGGGGGCTCCCGGCACTGGAGGGGACGGTGTGGTGCCCGAAGGGGGCTGCTCGGGCCGGGCAAATACGGCTGGTTCGAGTGGAGGGGCCGATGTGGGTGGCTGCTGGCTGGGGACTCGCTGGCACTGCCGGGCGGACCCAGCGGGCCCCAGTGCGTCACTGCTGAATTTGGCAGTTGTCTCTCTGTGAGCGGCAGGCAAAGGGTAGTAAGGGAACCGAAACCTCATCTTTTAAACTGATCTCAGAAGATACGGTGACAGAAATTTCAGACTCTCAGTTCTGACAAATTAAACTTGATCAAAAAATGGTTCCTTGTTCTTATTGTTTAACATTAGGGGGGAGATGCAAATTTCTCCAGAGAGAAAAGACATGTGGCCAAGTTCAGCTGTCATACAAAGGTGCTTTAAATTACCCTTCCTTTATCTTAATTTTTATCTTCTTTTAACTGCAAAAGATAATTTTTTTTTTTTTTTAATCAAACTGGTAGAATTTAGGCTTTGAGCAGGAGGGAAGATACGTCCACCATAAACAAAAGATGGTTTGAGGATGTTTGTGTTTGACAGCTGTCTTCCAACCGGTAATCAGATGAAAAAAATGTTGTGTCAGCTACTCACTAAAAGAGAGTTAACAATTACATACAGGAACATGTGACACAGTTGGTTTTAATGGTTTCCCCTGTGGTTTTTACTTCTGCTTTTGGTGAAAGCGATGCAACTGTGATTTCTCTCTTTTCCACCCTCTTCAGAATATGTGAAAGTATCCTGTCTGTGGTTTTTTATTTTTTTTTTCAGTTGGCATCTTCATTTTGTGTCAATTCAGAAGCAAATTCAGTTGTTCAAATGGATTAAGGCTAAAATGAAACATAGCTGGAAACCAGCATTTCTCTCAACCAGTGTTTTACACATAAAATCACCGAGTCAGAATCACGAAGCAGCTGAGGCTGGAAGGAACTTCTGGGAACCTCTTAGCCCCCTTGCTGCTTGAAGCAGCTGACATATGGGTGACCAAAAAATAGGAGTGTGCTCTGCCTGTCATTTCAGTGAAACGTATGCAACAATTTCGGTAAAATACTAACACTTTTTTAGTGCCTCTAATGAACAGTCCTTGTTTAGATATTTTGGAATACAGATGGTATTCAGAATTCATGAAGTGGGCCAGAAGCACTCCCTTAGTCTTCACCCCAGAAATTAGCAACAAGTATACAAAATCAAATGAGTACTTGTATACTCATGCCCCAAATTACAAGTTTTTGACATAATAGCATGTCAATGCAAAAGTACTGAGCAATTTTCCTTTAATCAGAAAGCGGTGCATTGCTTTTGTGCTTGCAAGGCCCTGACTGTATGAAGACTTCTGCCTTTTCAGTCTCCTTAACCACTAATTTATTATACACATAGGAGACAAATATCTTCATCAATGTTTACATATAAGGAGCAAGCAGTTTTTGAAAGAATGCACGAAGGCAGCTGCATCCAATGTTTCTCTATGAGGATACTGGGCAGCAGCACACTGGTGTTGGGCACCATGTCATTCAGTGTGTGGTCGGTCTGCATCCTATTCTGAGTCACTGACCTGCTTCCATGCTCTCTCTAGGCAACCAAACCCCTCAGCTTCAGTTTTTGTGCAAGGAAACGTGCAACGCCCTGTTTTCAGCCACCTGAACTCTGTTGGATCTAGCTCTTCATATCTAGTCCTGCACTACATCACACTGTAGGAGCTGAGGCAACCAAATACACATGTGCTTGTGCTCACATACAGCCCTGACTGAGTGAGCAAGGGGGAAGCTGTCCAAGCTCATTCACTTTAGGGGACAGGTGGTCTGCAGCAAGGCTCCCCTTCCATACAGGGTCTTTCTCGTTTAATCCAGCAGCTGCAGGTTTACCTGCAGACTCTTCTTCAAGTTAAGATTCATTGAGGTCTTTTGTTCATGTTCACCTCACAGTTCACTGGGAATGTTTCTTACCCTCTGTTTCTTTCCACCTCTCTGCCAGACATCACCATTCCCACAGCGGAGTCAGGACAAGGGACCTCGGCCTCTGGTTTATGGGTGGACTGTCCTGGGGAACGATGCCCGAAACAATGATGCTCTAAATGTCTTCCCCATGCCCGCTGTACCTGGCCCTGTGCTACTCATGAATCAGGTCTGAGCCTCTGTGATTTCCCATTAAGCAGTGGAAATCAAACCCTCACCGATTTTGGTTTGCCCCAGACGACCCACTGTGAATGGCGGCAGCGGAGGGACTGTTGCTCCAGCTTCTCAGGTATCTGCATGGCAAACAAGACAGCAGAGGCAGTGAGGAAGAAACTGTGAGTCACGCCAGGGTAAGCAGCTAAGCCAACCCCACCCATCCATACTGGTCCCCAGTGATTTCACTGCCACGTCAATGGACACATGAATGGGCAGCTGGGATGCTCCCTTCAACCACTGGTGGGCTTGGCACCTCTTGTCTGTCCACAGCTTAGGCTCAGTTTCAGTCTGTTCCTGAGTGCTTTGGGCAAATTTCAGCTTAATGCAGGAGATGTTAAATTCAAATACTTTAAATCAGAGTTTTTTTGCTGCTCTTAATCAGCTTTAAAACAATAGCTGAGTTCAACTAGCACAACTCAGTAGGTGGGAAAGTCCTAGGAGATTTGGATGAGGATCAGGAAAGATGGTCAGGTGTTCAGGTTGACCAGATGACAGCCACACAAGTCCTGAGTGTGGCAAGAAATTAAACTCAGTTTCTATGCTATTCATTAATTCAAACACTTAAACGAATGATAAAGTCAAATATTGACATCTGACTAACTTAGTTAACTTAGAATTAATTACAACTGTCATACCAAAGTCAGATGAGTTTCACTATAATACAGGAATTTAGCCAAATTACTTCAAAAATAATCAGTCCTTATTCATTTTAAAAAGAATCTAAGAAGAGTCATGTCCTCTGTTTAGAAAGTACAGCTGAAGAATTTTACCAAAACCTGTCAAGTTGTGATTGAAAAAGTTAACCTTCTTTGTGCTGAAATAAAACTACCATCTGGCAATCTGATTGTCTCGGGGATGATTATTAAAGCTTTCTTCTTAGAATTATGTCGCTGAATGTTTGAGTACTTAGACAGAGAGACTGCTCTGGTGCTTCTGAAAATCATATTGGCTACCTTGAAAACCTAGTTGTTACCTTTCCCTGCTTTTACTCTCAGAGATGTTTATCAATGTAATAAGTTTGAAAACTTTATTTACCAACATTGGTAGACAATTGATTATTTTCAGACTTTTAAATGTAGAATACATGTTAAAAACCAATTTTATAAAATAATATTTGAACAGTAAAGTCTCCTCTACATTGACTCTACATGTGCTCATATGCATGCATTTGATATGCCTGCTTTCATGCGTAAGATTAAGGAACATAAAAAGATCATGTAATTTTACAGCATTGAAGAATAGAGGAAAAAAAGAAAAAATTTCTGAAGATAGGTGGAATCTGAAACATATCAGCTCTTTCAGGCTTCTGAATTTATACAAAGTAAAACCTAGGATTGCAGCCAATAAGCCAGATGGTGATCTGCTGGACATCACATATCTTGAACAGACTTTTTCTCCATTCAAGATGACTAGTCACATGTTGGTAGGGGGTACTTTTTAGTTGTGACTTTTCTCTGTCCAAGGTGGATGGTCACAGAGATTTTAGAACATTAATTTTCCTTATCCTTTTTGGGGCTCTTTCTTTTTGCTTTCTGGAGCATCTGTCCAAAGTCTTTGGACAAATCTGGTATAAGGCCTACCTTGAAGTTATGCAAGTTACCAAAAACTTTCGGGTAAACTTCCAAACTAACATCAATTTTTAATTCTACTTTTAAAAGTAATTTAAATACAGCCTGTTTTGCTTCCCATAGTGCCTCCCTACCCTAATTATATACAAAATCCATAGACAGAAGGCCATTTTTTGAGAAAACTGGCATGGTCTTATCTGGCTGAAAGGTCTTGAGATAACATTGTGTCACAAATTTAGAGAAAGTTCAGCATAAAAATAGAAGTCACTACTTAAAAAGGAACCACGATAAACTTTAATCACAAATATTTGCCCATCAGTGATATTTTGCATGGTTATTCCAAAAAATAAGTTTCACGATGGTGAGTTTTTTCTCAAAACCAGCTGACATACAGTACCTTCCTAGCACACAAATGGGCTCCAATTCAAGCTGTTTGTCAACTGAAAATTTCATCTTGCAAGGGAAAAGCTATTTTAAAGCCATTCAGGAGTGAAATTCATGTAAAGCGCTAAACTGTATATATCAGATTTGCATTCCTTGAACTGCTCTTCCCGTGCTGGAAATCTGGGCTTCAAAGCTCCCCGTTGTTGATAGCAGAGAATGGTTGAAATTTATAGCAAATGCTGTAGAATTTTCTTCCGTTGTGTTATTTCCACTGGGAGCTGCATTCATGGGAGTGTTACCACCTCCCAATACCACCAGCAGTAGCAAGTACTGTTTACATGAATCCACGTAGACATTTACATCATTTACTCCTAGGATACAGCCTTTGCATGACATAGCAAGCCACCTTTTGTCTGAAGTCAGAGCCAACAGAAGAAAACAAACACTGTGTCGGTGAAGATGATTAACAAGACATAAAACATTATACCTGTGATGACTCTTAGAAGGGAACAGAAGCATAAATGCCAACTAACTCTTTGTATGTCCTGAAAAATAGAGCTAATTCATGCGGCTGGCAGTACTACTGTGCCACAGGTACTCTTATAGGGAAATTGTTCCCATGACCGACTCTCTACAGCACAGATTTTGTCATTTATCCACAAGCAGAAGAGAAGCGCAAACAGGAAAATCTGCTCGCAAACTGCCAATGCTGAGAAGGACCAATTCTGCAGGCTGCAGGGGTAGATTATCAGAGAGGCACCACTGAGAGCTACAACTCAGAGACAGTTTCAAAGCTGCAGTACCTGGATTTGGGTGGAACCTTCCCCTACAATTGTTTAGAAGCCATTTTTCTCTCTTTGGTCTCCGCCCTGACACAGTTTTATTGTCATCTCTATCTCCGCCCATGCCTCTCTGGTTTACATGCTTTACATTGCATCTCTTGCCTGCGCTAATTCTTGTCCTACTGTCCTTCACTTTTAATTATTTACTCTTTACATTTATGCTTCTTTTTCCTCTCATCTTTTGCAGCTCCAGTCACCCTGCCCATTCTCCTGCACACCAGAATGCTTGGGGATGGGGTATATGATACTCCAGGGGTCTGGTACCCCAGGAGGCTCTGGTAAGGGCTGTTACCATGGTCACAATGGAGGAAAGCTTGGGCTGATGGACAACTGATGGAGCTGGTGGTCATATCTATGTGAGCTTCTGTACCTGGATGAGCTACAATTCCTGTAGCAATACAGAGGGAACATGAGTATTGTGTAAGGACCCACCTTTACCTGCAGATGCAGTGGCACCAGGAGTGGCACGTGTAAAGACTGCATGGACTCTGGGTCACTCAGTTGTATTCCCTTACATCAATCCCATGACAAACACTGAGGAGTAAAATGTGTATTCACAAATTTTTAGTTACATAGCCACATACATACGTGTTACAGCCAAATATTAAAATTCTCATGTATCCATGATTTCACACTGACTTTGCACTGTATTTATATCACTACAAAAGAGGCTTTACAAAATTCACCAGATTTTCAGCAAGTGTGAATCAGTTTAGCTCCACTGCAGTGCATTGGCTTGACTTTGGTGTGAATGTAATTCAGACCTGAATCACTGAAGGTGCACTGACTTGTGCCAGCTATAAATCTGAATTAAAAAACCTCATAAAACAACTAACATATTTATCTCCTTGTATCAAAACAAGCTTGGGTGAAAGCAAGCCAATGAGTCTATCTGTATATATACTACTTTCCATGGGAGTGCTGAAAATGTTTGTTTAGGAGATGTGACTGACAGATGAAATTCTCCATGGGAATCAAACACAGAACTGTTAAAATTGCTTCTCTGCTGCTAATGACTTCTTCCAGTTCTCATCCATATGACTAAGGTTTTGCTTATCGGATAGCTAGAGTCAGGGTACTATTACATATTGGTGAAGTAATTATTTTTATTGAACTTAGTAATAAAATAACTGGCTGATTTCTTCCTATCTAAAGGACAGTCTGATTTGTATTGAGTTTGCATTGTTTTCCTTTAAAGCTCTTTAAGAAAATGCATTCATTTTTTAGGGAGCTATGAAGTGGATTTAAGCTGATTCGCACTGCCACTATGTAGAAGGCAAATTGCCAGCACTGCTGTCATACATGAGTATATAATCTGAGTAACCCTTAAAGCTCCAAGGCCTGCAATCTATTCTTACTGGCACCTTGGCACTGTGGACTTTGCTACCAGCTCCTCTTACAGACACCTATCAGCACTCATCCCTCAGGCATAGCCTGAACTTCTAGGATCTCATCTGTCCTTGTTGCCTAAATCAGAGATTTTTTTCATTTCATTGTAACTGAGTAAGTCACAACATAGAGGTGGAGTCCTGCCTTTGAACAGTTGATCTGAGAAGGGTGTGAGTGGAGCCTCTGCTGCTGAGATTCAAAGATACTCTTGTCGAACCTCCCTCTACAACAAAACTCTTCACCTGTGAGTAGTACACCTCAGGAATGGATTGGGAGTGGGGAGATCCTCATGCACAGTCCTTTTTGGGAGAACCTGACGACAGACAGTCAGGTGGCACGCTCAGGCTGCGGTAGAAAATGCGCTTGCACCTCCCCTCCACCCTCTCCACAGTCCCCAAGTCATGGGAGCCACTTGGACCAGCACTTCCCTAGGTCCCTGGACACATCTAGGGTATTTGACAGGTACTCAGCCCGGGGTGGCATCCATGGGCTCTGCCCAGGCACAACTAAGAATGTAGGCAAACTGTGTTTACTAACAGCTCTCACAAATGACAACCAGGAGCAGCGTGATAGATACCTATGGGAGGTGAAGTGGGTGAGCAGGCAGGGAGGAGTCAGGAGCCTGCCTCCTTTTTCTGCTTCATTGATTCACTCGGCATCTGCTTCCTCCTCTGTAAAATGGGAGTTTCTAAGTTCACTCCCAGTTTTGATAGCTGGATGAAAAGAGGTGATGCACATTATGATTAATTTTCATACTCTAATTTTCATAAGCAGCTATTAGGCTTGCTCATGATTTTGAAAAGCTCTGTCAAAGAGAAAGTCAGACTGAGATCATGATCTGACACCTTCCCCAGCTCCAGAAAGACTCAGTACTCAGTGGATACTGAACCTTCTCATACAGCAGGTTTATACTCCACTCTGAGGTATAGCAATTTCAAAAACATAGGCAAACTCACTGGTTGGGCATGTCAGAGGAGAGGGGTATTCCCACAAGGGAACTTGTCTGCCTAACTTGGATATTCAAATTTTGTCAGACAGGATCTCCCTCTGCAGTAGGTGAATTTCCTTCTGCCCTTTCTAAGGAGCAGAGCAGGCATTTGTTCAGGAACACGGTGTCATTAGGTACTTGAGTGCAGGAACAAGGTGGGTGCTAAAAAAGGGCAGAGCCGTAAAAACACCAAGGGATGGAGGATCCACCACAGCGCAACATGAGTCTCCAGTACACACAGCTCTGCCTTCTCCCCTTTCTCATTGCTTACGTTTGTGTGTGCTGTGCTTATCTTAAAAGAAAACACAGTACAGTAAGTGTGATGGACTTGTCAACCTCAGCTTTTACCCAGCGCTCTCTCCTCAGGAAGGGCCACTGAAGGGATGTTTGCTGCGGGTGACATTAGTCTGAGGGAGCGGGTGTCCCTCAGCTCCCGGGGCCGCAGCGGCAGTGAGCCTGACGCGCATTACCTGCCCCCCTGCCCTGCACCGGGCTCCTCTGCCCGCTCCCACCGGCCAGCCCCGGGGGGGCAGAGGCAGGCGCTGCACGAACAGCAGGAACGGTGACCGAAGCCCCTCTCTCCAGGGCTGGCACGGGAGTTTCCACGCACAGGGCACGGGGTCTGGCATTCGATGAGCCATGAGGCACGTGGTATGGAGAGGATTTCCTATCATTAATCCAAAATTAAGGAAGAGAAACATTTCCAGGGGTTGATTCAGAATAGTGAGGTAAGGATCCTGTCCTGAAGTGCCCTCCGTGAGAGCTTCTTTTTAACGGCAGAGAAGGCGCAGTGAGTGTGGCTTTCCTGTGGTAAAGGCAGCCTCTGAGAGCATCTTGTTATCAGCTGGAAAAAGCCTCGGAGATCCTAATTAAGGCCTGACTTTACCTAAATATCTGTAGTCAGGAAAGATACGTAAGCATATGCATAACTTATCATGAGCTGAGTTATATTCCTAGTAAAGAGGAACTCAGCAAATATATAACTGCCTTCTAGAATGGGCAAGGCAAGGCAAATAAAAGCAAAAAGAAAGGAAATGAAAGAAAAGGAAAGGAAGAAGAAAGGAATGAGGAAAACAGAACAAGAAAAGCGGAAAAGGTAGAGTGGGAAGGAGGACTTTCTTCTAAAATGAACAGCCTTTTATTTTATTCTACTCTTGTCCCTTCCCTGTGTATCTATTACAAGTTCAGCGTTGCTTTTGTTTTATCACTGTGCATTGTGTGCCAAATCCCTTTGCAAGAAGTCTTGAACCGCAAATGAGCCTCAGTTTTGTTTTTGCTACAGTCAACAGCAAATCCATTTACACCAGTGGCTAAGGATAATGGCTTTGCTTGAAAAACAGTAAATCAGTAGTGAGAAGGTCATTTTAATGTGTTAGGCTGCATTCTTAACTACTTAATTCAGTTTGGGTCTGGTGTAACTTTATTTTTCCAGCACCGGTGCAAAACCTGGAATAATCCTTTTAAATATCCTGTACGGTTAATCCAAAAGGCTGCTGTACAGATATCCCAGGAAGGCTGGGCAGTTGCAGTCTCTTTAAGGTGTTCCTTAAGAAAAATAACTATATTTAAAAGGAATAATAATTTCTGAAGGCTTTTTTTTTTTCTCTGCTCAATCTAATGGAGCCCTTTGAGCTCAAAACTTTATGTATGACAGTATTCAATTAATATTTTCTTTAAATCTGTTTCAATTTCTTACCCTTGCTGAAAGGCTGAGGGCTGTTACACTGGTGTATCTTCTTTTCAGGGACAAATGCAAGTAACTGGGCCTTTGGAAATCTTATAAATATTTCTGAAAGCACATTTCAACCCCAAAACTGGCCGTTGAGCAAAGCTATGGATTACAGGGATTTTTACCAATGAGAGTCCTCTCTGACCTGCAGTAATGCTCCTACTGTGCTTAAAAGTAATAGAACAGTCTACAGTACTTAACAAAAGAGTTATCATATATATGCACAGTCTTCAGAGCCATTGCAAGCAATCTGTGATTCACTGAAAACAACCACCACGCATCCTTAAGGATATCTTAGAATTTTCTTTATAAGCGACCCATCAGATCATTAGGACTGAGCTTTAGACCACCCCTGACATAACTTAACACATCGTTTCTTGGCCTAAAAGTATCATGTGGGAAAAAATAAGTAGTATTGACTATATATATTTATTTATATTTAGAGAGATGTGTAATAGTTTAGAAGCTCCTTTGCAGTTCCAGACACCAAAAAGCCTGGTATTAAGGAATGAAATTAGTTGTACTACTGTGGATAGAATTTAAATAGTTCCTCCTTAAAATATTTTGCATTTGTTAAAAAGATGCATGGCTAGAAAGAATGCTACTGTGCACATGAAGGATTGTTGTCTTAATACACACTCTTTTTTTAATAATCTGGTAATGTTCTATACTCTCAATTGAAACAATACAATACAGCCCAAAGATTCAGGAAGAACTTGATACGAGAAGTACGGCCTGATTTATGCAGAGCTAACCTTCGTGCCAGGAGGCCCCAAAGGACTCGGTGAGTGCTCCAACTCCTACGGCCAGAAAAACGAATTGTTGTTTTGATGGATGCCAGTATCCCCTTTCAGAAAAGCCAAGATATGCTCGCAAGTGCAGAGAACAGCCTTAGTGCTTACTTCCAAGCTAGAAAAAGTATGTTACAGTGAGAGAGAGGGTTATCTGTTTAGCTAGTTAAAAAGAAGATAAAGTGGTATCTTTATAAACCAGCAGGTAAGAGATGAGTGTTTTAAAAGGGAGAAAATATTAAGTACCAAAGGGCTATTGAGCAAAACAGAGAAGCATGACAAGAGCTAGTGTCTGGAAGTTGAATTTGGACACACTGAATAAGATGCACCTTTTAGCAGTGGGAATGATTAACGGCTGGAACAAACCCCGTGAGCTTCTTTATCCTCTGTCTCCTGCCATCTTCAGTTCAAGTCTTTATGAAAGATAGGACTTCACCAAATGTGAACCGCTGAATTAATTCAAAGACCAGCTGAATTAAATTCTACAGTTTGTATTAAACAAACCGGAACAGATCTGCTGCTCATTCTGCCTCACCATCTACTAGAATATAGATGAGTCTTTCCATTGCTCCCTCTGCACGGGGGCACCTGTGTCACAGCTCATGCCTGCAGCAGGGCATTTTATATTATGTCTCCTCAGCGGATGATGTTTTTTTAGCTCACTGTCAATCAAAAGTTACAGGGAGAAGGAGCTGTAATCTCACCACACGGCCTTCTCACATGATGGTAATTCTGATAGTCAGATTAGGGTCAACAACTGCAAGGAAATCCAGCACAGGCTGGGGATTTCAAAACACCCTACTCAAACTGAAGCGCCTGTGTCTTGGGATGACCACCCTGCCTTAGCTTTAAAACGCTGCTGGCAGCAGAGAGGCCCCCCAGACCGACCCCCCTGCCCCAGCAGCACGCTGGGTGGGGGGTTTGCGGAGCTCCCTGCCACCACAACGTCCTCGCCAGCGATCCCCAAAGTGGCCAGTGCAGCCCCACGTCACAAATACGCTGCAGCGAGCGCAACGCAGGTGGGCCCAGCGTGGCCGGCCGCCGCCGTGCTCCGGGGCCAGGGCTGAGCAGGCAGAGCCCCGGGCAGGGAAACCCGCAGCCTGGCAGCGCGCCCCAGCTTCAGAGCAGCACCTCCAGACGCCGGTGATTTGTGACATGGAGCAGTTTACATCCATCTGCCGTAACCACGTTGGGTGAAGGTTTTTTGCGGAGACTTTCTTTTGAATTCCCATCTATGGAGAGGTGCTAGTGGAAGGCAAAGGGCATTTATTTCATGCCTCGTGGTCTAAATTTGTAAGTGAAGATTCAAAGGTGCCTCTGATGGCTGGAAATTTACAGCAGTTTGGAAAAGAGGTCATTAATCTAGGTGCCTATTTCTGTGTATGTGCTTCTAACTGTAGTCAGAAAGGGTAAAAGCAGTGATCTTCCCATTTTGAAGCATAGAAGTAACATGATTCAGGAGATCCTTCACCCAGAGAGCTGTACTCCTCCATAATCTTTGTCCACAATGATCTTTCAATTCTTGGTTTCTCATTTGATTGGCCTGCAGTGCTGGATCTGGATAACTTTCCTTTGGATAGATGCCTCGGAAACTGTACCTTGTTTATGTCAGATCTAGTCCCAAACTGTCTGTGGTTTGGCTTTTTGTTTGGTAACATCTGAATGCACTTTTACAATGTGAAAACAATGTAAGGACAAATTTTGCACCTAGAAAAACTGCGTATGGGAAAGTTTGTCGGGGAGATTTTGACCCTAAAGGTGCTTACAAAATAGAGTATGTCATCTTTAGGATTTGCTTAAACAGATTCCACAGTGCCTTGCTAGGTAACATTAAGGACACTCATTACACATTTCTTAAATTACCTATCAGGCTGTATGCTGTGCATGACAGGGTCATTAACAACCAAGCTCTCGCTGCCATTGTGTCAGCCTGCCCATACTGCCAGGAGATGGTCTGGTTCTTCTATTCCCTGCTGTTGTGCAAAATTGCACTCATGGGAGAAGGAGCCAAGGATACAAAATGCTCATGATTATTGTACTAGGGTCTGGTGGGCACACTAGCTTTCCAGTGAGCTTTAATATTTATCATGTGGTGATGCATCTTGCCCCTACCGTTCTGAGCTGTGCTAACTGATGCACACATACACAAGAAGCTGGTCCCTGCCCTAAATATGCAAATCCCAGCACATACTGAAACACAGTAAGGAGGAAAGGAATATACTGACCAGACAGAAAAGGGAATGATGCAGAAAACACAGTAACATGTAAGGCTCATGACTAGCATAACAAGCAGAGGTCAGAGTACACCAAACGCCTTATCCATAGGTTAGTAGTTCACAAGCTTCATGACTGTAGTGAATTCAGAAGGATATGAAGGAAGTACCTTTGTGATTTTGGCTAGGTGTCTTCCCGCAATCAAGGAGTGGCATGGGATGAAAGGTGAGGGTGTTTGAGGAAAAAATACACAACCTGGTATTAAAGGTTGGTCTTGCAGAGAAGAGTCAGGGCTCAGTTATTTCTAAGTGTAATTATTGAGTATTCCTGTGCTGACAGATGCAGTGTTGAGCACAGACATCCCAGCTAGCTCTCCAAATGATGAGGCAGGAGAGAATTTCACATGGACAAGTTTAGCCAGCTGAAAAGGAGGCTCTTTTAAACGTAGCCCATGTATCTCTATTTCATGTTCTGCAATGTAAGTATACTCCCTAATATACCCCCCCTGAAGCTATTCCCTTCTTTACCCAGTTGGGCAGGACTGAGCTGTGACACCCATAAACTGAAAAACAGGTCCTTCATTGAGTTTGATGCATGTGGTTTAAGGCAGGTAAAGGGACTCCTTGTCTTTGCATAAATGAGATGACCAATACAGCTCCATCACTCCTGATACAAAAATGGCATAATTGGCTGAAGCAATAATGGGCTTGGAAGTGAAGCCTATGACACAACCAAAAGACTGAAGCTTTGAAGAAGCTGTGGGATGGCAGCATTACTCTCAAGGAAGAATTCATCTCACTTCTCCATAGCCATCTAAAAGTTAGGGTTGAATCCTCCCACAAGATAGGTGTCAACTGTGTTCTGGAAACGGCTGCTTCTCCCCACTATCTATAGAAGGAGTCTACACTCATCCTCTTGGTCTAACTTTCTGACAATTCAGGTTAGATAAAAGAAAACCCACTGCAGGTTTCTATAGAGTTCCCTGGTGCTTTCAGTTGCTTTACATTTGTACATACAAACTCCACTTCTATTCCACACTTGTTCTGGACAAAGACCTCAAGAATGCAGAAGCATTAGTAAGGAAAAATTGTTGAGGGAAGGATTGGCCTTTTTTTGCTGAGCAGGCACTTTCATTTCACAGGTTTATACCAATGTTTCCACTTACAAGCTTCCCGAAGTATTTGTTTTTGAGGCTAAAACTCTCCACACACAGCACTAACGCATGTTATATGATTTAAAAGAACAGCAACTGTTGGAGCAAATAATTGAATATCCATTACGTTCTTAGCTCAGTGGTAAGATATTTTTAAGTGAAAGTCCTTTCAGTACTTTTGGATTGGTTCTAAAAACGTGAAATAAAACCAAAAAGCCAATGGCATGCTGACCCAGTTTGCTTCCAAATCAAACTTTTCTAAGAAAAACTGCTCAGATGCAGCCAAACAACTTCTGCTCATCTGAAATGTATGTACAAGTTATAGTCATTGTGTGAGTGTGAAAACAGATGAAAATGAATGCCCTTTTCATTTTCTATACAATGTATGCTTTGAATGGTGTTATTTTTTTAGTCAAGTAATTACAGGGTGGAGAGAATGTGTGGCCAATGGCAGTAGGTTAATTACAAGACCAAACACCCACTACATCTTGCTCAAAGAGCCTTGAAATGATTACACATTGTTGTAGCTAATAGCCTAGTTTGGACCACTGATTGGAAAGCTACACTCAGCTTAAAAGAAATAGATAACTTTTATGCAAGCATCTTTACCATTTTCACAAATAACACTGTATATGACAAAGAGGTTTCTGGAGACAGGTGATGTCAGTTTATTTACACTGTCCACCTGACAAGTTTACATTGACTTCATTTCTTTCTTTCCCTGCTTATGTTCGGCCAATTTCTCATCTTCTTTCATAACACAGCAGTTTGGGAGAAAATACCTTAGAGATCTGTGATTAAAAATAAAAACCATCAGAAAGCTTTTGCGGTACATGCAGCAGCTCTGAACTTTGTTTTAACTGATTGCATTTTAAATTATATGGGATAAGGCCAGGAGAGATCATCTGATAATCTAATGTATATCGCAGCCATTAAATTTCTCCTCAATACCTCTACAATGAGAACAGCATTCCCTGGATGAGAAGCGTTTTCCAGAAAAGCACTCAGTATTCATCTGAGGACGAATCCAGCAGGATTCCAGTATTAAGCTGACACTGACTGCAAACCTCTCACTGGGACGTGACCCTCTTCCCATGTGCTTCTGATTTCCAGGAGCTGTTCACCTGAAAACAAATACACATCTTGCTGAAGTCAACACAAATACTCACATGTCGCAGGACAGTCAAACTCTCATCCACCTTGTTGAACGTGGATCAAAGAGCACAATTCAGTAAAGACAGGAAGGAGGCTGCGTGTGCTCTGAACCTACAAACGCAGGTATGCCTGAGCACCCTGACCGGGCAGAGGACCCTACCTTGAAGCCAGCTGTGCAAAAAGAGCTTCCAGGCTCCTTCTCCACTGCTAAACGGTCCACTGGACCATTTCAGCATCCAGATCCACTCCTTTGTGTCCAACCATCTGTGAGGTAAATTGTTAGCGTGGTCTGGCTATGAACTGGATAGCTCACAGACAACTCCTGGGCACAGACTAGGAGTCAGCATGTGCCAGCGGCCATTCCAGCAGGCAACCTGCATTCAGCCACCCCGTTTTAGAGATAAAACAATTTAAAACCATAGAGGTGGCCAGGCTAGGTCAGTCGGCTGGAAGGCTAGAGAAAGTTCCTTACACTGTTTTATTAGTACAAATATAACTCAAGGGGTCCTTACCCAACAAACTTTTACCAATAAATTACTTGGAAAGACCTTCTATACATAATAAAAATTAAGCAACTTCCTCACGGGAAATTTCTTGACAGTTTTTGCAATTCATCCATATAGAAACTAAAAGATACATTTATTGAGAGCGCTACCATTTATACAGCTTTGTGCTTCCCTCTCCCTAAAAACAGAGCAAGGATAATTGAAATGAAAACCTTAAGATTTCTAAAAACCAATTACATAACTCGACACACTTGCCCTGTTTTCTGTCCTACTCCTCCCCCCCCCACCTTTTATTTTAAAGAGGTCAAGGTTATTAAATTTAAACTCCTATATTCATACAGTAAGAGAAGTGGGATATAAAGATACAGTAAAGATTTTTCATGCAGCATGAATTTGCGATGTAGCCTCTATATACTATGTTTACCAATTAGGCTATGAAATTGATACTTTGATGTACACGGCGTGTGCAATTCATGCGGGTAAGATAATGGTGCAATGAAAAATTACTTTTCCCTCCCTGACTCATGTGTGTTTATAGTGTCCAAAGCTGCAATCCTTATTTTGTCTAATTTATCTACCTCAGTGGGTGTGTCCATGTAAGGACTGCAGTTTGATGACCCAGGTTTGCAAAGTTAATGTTGCTCTACATAAGCTTTTGCATTGCGTTATGCAAAATTACAGCTCCGATACTCCTGCTCTAGAAACACGTGCACACTGGGGAAGCCATGAGAAGGGTTACTTTATTAATAAATTTCAGCCTTATCTATGAATTTATAACTTCCAACAGCATGCTGATTTATACAGCATGGCACTATACATCAGATGCATGCTGCCTCAGAAAATTATTGCTGCATTCTGGCAACCATATGGGCAGCTGGCGAGCGGCCAGGAGACCAGCAGAGCACAACCCTAACTTCACGCAAACCTTCTCTGCACAAGAGGACTATTTGCATGAACTGCACTAACCAAGGAGCAGAAATAAAGGGATCCTGTATGCTGTTGTTGCTTATAACCATCAGATCCCCCAGGGACAGATGTACGCCAGTATGATTAACGAGAGAAGCTGCACAGCCACGACCCCCTTGCAGCAGGTAACCACATGGGCACCGCAATTCTTGACGTCCTGGGGAATGGGGAGGATGGCAAAGGCCTCCATGTATATCTGTTTCTTCTTTATGGATCTCTCTTCCAGTTGTTGCTCTCACCTGTGACAAAATCTAGCTTGCAAGCTCTACGGGGAAGGGCATTTATCTTATTTGTTCTGCAAAATGCATATTATACTTTGAGTGCTGAACAAACAATCACAATAATGGCGTATGGTAGCTTAGTTATCTTAAGCACCTTAAAAAAAAAAAAAAAAAAAAGAACATTCTTCAGTAAGGAGAGAAGTAAAAAACATGTTTCATTATCACTTGCAAGGAAGGCAGTTTTTGAGTTTTTGTTCCCCGTTCTTTTTCTTCTTTTACCCTATTATTTCTTATCAAGTATGGGATCATTTATAGAGTTAAATCTAACTCTGCCACTGGCTTCAGTGGGACTACAGGAATGCTGGGCTGAATTGGGAACTCCTCATATAGGATTCTGCCTTCTCACTATGCAAATGATAAAAATCTCAGAAAGAATATGGGGGAAAATTTAACTTAATGGTTTCAAATAATGTTACGCAATACCTTAAACGGCAGATGCCTTGATGATAGCTCAAACACACAATCCTGTTGATAATGTATTTTATGTATATAATGCTTTCCATTCATAAATGTATCTGAATTTTTTTTTTTTTTACAACTGTTTACAGGAATCATGTCATTTGCTAGGTTTCACAGCAGCTGTTTTACTTCTCATTGCAATAGCCCTATGAAAAAAAAACAGGGCTTGAAAGTGAAGCAGCACACACTTTCCACTGTAAACTAGATGGTACACTGTAACTTCATGCTTTAGCTCTCTGCACACCAACCTGTCCAAGGAGATCAGGGCTTATGCTTTATCTCCCACAGTACTATCTCCATACGGACACTGTCCAGCTGGTTCACTCAGACAGCTAAATTCTCGTCTACATTACGATTTTTCTTAAACCCTGATGCTGTACTAAAGCTGCTGCCATTTGCTTGTTGATGACAACTTGTTCTGCAGGTACAAGCGGGCCTGGTTTCTTTCAACACTCCTTCAGCACTGTCCAGCTCAGAGCAGAGCTAATCAGCAGCACGGTTGCTGCTGGTATCTGACCATCAGTAGCACTTCCATTGCTCCTGCCACTGCAGAAATACATGGTAGTGACTTGGGATTTCTGAGAAATGACATCTAAACATTATTAGCCAGCTAACAATTCTGCTCGGTTTGAAGGATTTGTTTGTATCCAGGCCAGAGTCTAGCTATGGTTTAGAAATGCAGACTAGCTGCAGTTAAAATAGAATAAAATAAATTCACAGATGATTATACACACCACATGGGTCCAGCACGGTGATAATTTTATTCCTGGTGCTCCTTGGCATTTGAAAACCTAGACATGCCAGCAATACTAAATCAACTACTTTCAGTTGCCAGTTTTCCCAGAGCAACTGCCTCTTTTCCCCAGGAAAAACAATTTTATCTACGTAACTTGTAATACCAAAATGGTGATCTATGCACACCCTGTACCTAAATGTCTCCATCCTGATCCTGAAGTAATACTGCCAGTGTTTCTCATCCTGTGTGTTGAACAATCCCATTTCACCAATATCCAGATCAGCACACCACTCTGCAAATGTCATTTGTCACAGAGCAGGCAGATACCTGCTTGGGTTGCGGACTACCGCAGCACAGATTTTACACTGTTTCTTGATCTTTGCAGGCACTGTCAGAACATCCAAAGTTATCTGGTAGCACACCCTTTCTGGATATGGAAAAAAAAAAATCCATGATAATTTTTTTTTGTTCCTTTTATGTGAGAAGAGTTGCATTTGTTTGTCTGTTCCTCCTTCTTCTAAAAGGAATATAGTATAGTTTTATGATGATAGTATTACAAGAACTTGAGGCTTTGTCCCCCCTCCAAGTTCTCCAAGGGCTCTCAATACCTCTCAGAGTTTGGGACCTGAGAAATAGTATCTATTCCGTCCTAGGAACTGTAAAACTCTAATATGGCACAGTTACAGATGTAGGGCAAAAGTATAACTGACCTCCACCTGTAAAACCAGAACTTCTGGTACTTATACAGGAGCTATACTGTTGGATAAAAACAATAATTTAATTGCTTAATGTAGACAAGGCCTCTGAGGAATCTCCTTCTTCAAATAACCCAGCCAAGCAAAACTTCATCAGCAAAACCCACTCACCGGAACTCTCTCAGCAAAGAGGAACGTGAAACACTTTGCCAGGTACTGTAAAAAGAAACAGTATTTCCCCCTTTTTAACCACCTGGAGAAAACAAAAAAAAAGACACACACTCGGGCAACTGAGTTCAGGTACGATTGTTCAAGGAATAAATTTCAGAGGATGCCCAATGCAAAACAAATATGACTGCTGGGGTATCAGGATGCATTACTTACATCAGTGGGTTAAAAAACAAAGCCAAATCCCCGGAGCTGTACTGGATTCCAGAGCCTACACAATGGGCGATGCCTCTTACAGACAACTGACACACACAAATTATATATCCAAAACCCATTAAAACGTATCAGATGCTTTAACCTCCCCTCAGGTTCATCTCGAGCCGCGCACGTTTCTGTCAGTACAGTCTTTTTGGACAATTCCTTCCACAGAGCGCCTCACAAACACCCCACCAACGTTACGCGGCGGGGGGGGGGGGAGCAGCGGCGCGTTCCCGCCCTCCCCGCGCGGGGCAAAGCCGCGGCCCGGGAAGGCCGGGCGAGGGGCCGGAGGCCGCAGGGCGCCCGCCGGGCCCCGACCTCTGCCCGCGGGCGGGCCGGGAAGCGGGGACGCGCCCGCCGCGGCGCGGAGAGGCCACGCCGGGGCCGCGCCAGCCTCCGCCGCAGGGTCTTTGTTCCCGCGGCGGCCCGGGCCCTTTGTTGCCTGCGAGCGCCCGACCGCGGGCCCCGCGCTGCGGCCGGGGCTGTCGGTAACATCCCCCCCCCCCCCCCCCTTTTCCGTGCCCGCCTCCCGCCGCGCCACCGGCCGCCGCCCCTCCCCCCGCACCTGGCCGCGCCCCGGCCCCCTCCCCGCGGCGGGGGGAGGCGCGCGGCCGCTGCCGGCGGGAGCGCGCGTTGGCGCGCGCGCGCCGCGAGAGAAGGCGGGCGGACGGGGGCGCGCACGGGACGGTGTGTGAGGGAGCGAGCGAGCGAGGGGAGGGCGATACCGGGGCGGAGAAAGGCGGCAGCGGCGGCTCCGCTCGGGGCGGGCGAGCGCGGACAGACGCTGCCGAGCCGGGAGACACGGCGGCCGCCGCCGACTCGGGGCATCCTTCTTCCTCCTCCTCCTCCTCCTCCTTCTCCCCGCCCCTCCCTCCTTCTCTTTCTCTCCTTCCCCGCTGTCCTCCGGGGCCGATCGCTATCGGCGGCGCGATCCCGGGGCGTTTCCGCAGCGCCCGTGCCGGCAGCGGCCGAAGGGAGAGCCGGCCCCTCCCCTCCCCAGCCGGGACTGAGGGACCCCCCGCTCCGTCCCCGCCTCCGCCCCTCGCCGGGGCTCGGCGGAGAGGGCCCGGCCCCGGCCCCGGCTCGGCTCGGCTCCCCGGCGGCGGCTTCGGCGAGGATGTCGGGCGGCGGCGGCAGCCGGGAGGAGGAGCGGCGCAAACTCGCCGACATAATCAACCACTGGAACGCGAACCGGCTGGACCTGTTCGAGATCAGCGACCCCACCGAGGTGAGCGACCCCGCCGCTGCCCGCCTCTCCCCACCCCCTCCATGCCGGCCGCGGCCCGGCCCGCCCCGCCACCCCCCCGGCCCGCCCGGGAGGTGAGACACCGCTCCCGGGCCAGGCCGCGCCCGGCTCCGCCTCGCGGCCCGCGGTCAGCCGAGCTCCCCCCGCCGCCCCCCGGCCCGGGGACCCGGGCGCAGCCCTCCCCCCCCCCCCCGCCGCTCTCCGTTAACTCGTGGCCTCAGCTCGGGCAGGAGGCTCCGCTCCTCGGCGGGGAGGGCCGGGCAGCGAGCGCCGGGCCCCCTCGCCGTGCCCGGAGCGGCTCGGGCGAAGGCAGGTTGCAGCCGCTGGGGACAGAAAGGGAGCGCAGGACCGGAGCCCTCCCCTCCGCCCTCCCCTCCCGCAGGCACATGCCGGCCCGACCCTGCGGGACAGGCGGCTCCGGGGCAGGAAACCTCCTGGGAGCTGGAGGTGGCGAAAGGGGGCGGGCAGGGGCGGTAATACAGAGGCTAACCCCCCCGACCCCGGCACGGTCTACCTCTGCGGGCTGCTTTTTTTTTTTTTTTTTTTTTTTTTTTGTTTGCCTGTGACTTCAACACAGCCGACAGGCTGCTGGTGGGAGAGGTGGACTGAAAAGCCTGCTGGTGGGCTTTTTGTTGTTGTTGCTTGCCCTTTTTTTTTTGTTTTTTTTTTTGTTTTTTTTGTTCCTTTAAATATTCAGCTTTGTGCGGAAGGCGTCTCTCACCGGGCAGCCTGCGGTAGCTCGGCGGCTGCCCGGGCCGCCGGTCGGTGCGGGCTCCGGGGCAGCTTCCCGCGGCGTGGCGGGCGGGCGGCGCTTCGGCTCGCCGCGGGTGACGGCTGCCAGCCCTCGGTGTAGTCAGAACCAGGAGAAGGTTCCTAATCCTGAGTTCACATGTTGTACCGGAAAAACACAGCGGGTAATTTCTTCCTAATGAAATGGTTGTTTCTGACGGCCAAGAGAGGCTGGGTTTTACTTTTTTTTTTTTTTTTTTTTTTAATAATAGTCAAACCACACCCTGCCACTACCCCTCGTCATGTTCCCTTTGGCTGGTTAGTGCTGTGCATCTGGTTTGAAAGCAGCGGGGGGGGGGGACTGGGGAGGCAGGTTACAGCCCTGTTTGTGTGTGACAGCGAGCTCCCCGCTCCGAGGGTGGAGGCCGATTATGTGCGTGTTCCCGGGGAAAAGGAGGAAATTCACACTTGCTCTTGGCCTGGCCCTCGTCCTGGCTGTTTATTAACAGAAGCCTCTGAGAAATCACGTTGGCTTGGTCTTGGGAGCTTGCTCCAGTTTCTGCACCCAAGTGCTGGCTGCTAGCGTAGCCGCAAAAAAGTCTTAAAAGCATTTCTAAAATTATGAAGTCTGTGATAGCTTGAAAAGAATTGCGTTGGGTATTTTCAGTTCTGCTCGTTGCAAACTGTTTCTTGAACAGCAAGAGGAGAGCTTTCAGTGATTATTTCCTACATCTTGCAGTATTTACCATAATTAGAGCTCCTTGCTCGTATTGCTTAGGTTTTAACAATACCACTGTTGGTTGACAGTTGCTTGTTCAAAGAAGTGGGCTGATGCTGGCATGAAGGAGCCTTTGCGATTGTGTCCGACAATGTAGCACAGTCTTTCTGGAATTGCATGTTGACTGCTAACTGTCTGTGGTTTATTTTCTGTCTGATTAATGCATTTGTCAATTCCCAATACATTCTAACTGCTACTCGTTTTCTTTGTGTTTATGGCAGATTATGTTTCTGTAGTTTTGTTAGTAGTTTAAAAAATTGTACTACTTTTTAGATCAGCTTTACCTGTTTATCATAATTAACTAGACTTTCCACATAAGCTGTCAGCTTCATTATAGTTATTAGGAAAAGAAATAATAATTTTACTTGGGTTAGCTCCACATTTCTTCAGTTAAGCCTCTGAACCTGTATAGGAGCATACTTACCACTGTCAATGATATCATTTATTTCAGTTGAAGTATTGATAGTGAAAATCAAGTACATACATATCTCTTTGGCTAAGATTTTTAGACAACTAGTTCTAAAAATGTTTGATAAGACTGCAGGTGCATTTAAAACAAACTGGCAGTAGGTAACAGTTTTATAGGTAAAGCTCAATGTCCTTCCAGGTAATTACAAATACAGATGTTTGCATTTTTTTCACCGTTACCCTAAGATGACCTAAATTTGGCGGTATTTTCAACGGAGATGATGGTGTGATTCACATGGGTGCTATTTATCATTAAATGAAAGCCCTTTTACTAGGCAGAGAGCTGACAATCCTCTGTTGTTTTCCCCGCTTTTCCAGGCACAGCTTGACTGTAAGGCATGTCTTGCTTATTGTAGGGGCTGCAGCGAGCGTGGCGACTCTGAAGATGCAGTAACCTGGCTATGACTTCTGGTTGGGTGTGCCTGAGCTGGGTCAGACTGGATCTTTTTAAACTATTTGCACACCGTTATGGGCCTTCTGGGTTACCTTTGCAGTTAGCACGTGCCCATGGTGCAAACTGTCACCCAGGAGCTTCTGGTACTATAGATCATGTTTAGAATATTGAGACTTGATGCCTTATGGTGGCACTCCAAGCGTTTATTTCTTCAGTGTAAACAATCTGGTTTAAGTGACTTGTCTTGTAAGTTTCCTGTAAAGCGAGAGTGAGATTTTCCCGAGGAGCCAATCATTTCCTTAATAGTAGGGTTTCAGGGAGATTCATATATTCAGAAAATAAAAGGAAGAGTGAAATCTAGTGTAAACTGACTAGAATTTTGACAGGATAGCTTAGGCAGTGACAGTGAAAGGTGTTTGTATGTGACTTCGTGTTGGCTTGAAAGGTCTCATTCTTTGGAGAGACACAATTGCTATAAGTCCATTGAGTTCTCATCACTTTAATGTAATGGGCAGTGTAAAATGTGACTTGGTTTTGAATGTATTTAGTAGGATTTTGAAAGCAGTTTAAATGTGTGGGTTTTTTTCAGAGAATTGCTTCATGAAATGTATCTATTTGAATTCCTGTTAGTACTTTATGGTGTAGAGTGGTCCTAAGGGATTAGAGATCCACATGTCTACCTGCCTCTTTCGAGTGTTAGGCACAAATTATTTCTTAGAGTATGTTGCTTGTAAGATACTGAAAAGCAAGAGCCTTGAGTAGAGTATATTATAGAGTTCTGTTACTTTTTCCTAACTTGTTCTGTTATGAACAGTTAACTAAGCCATCCAGTGTGACTTTCCCCCAGCAGAACAAAGATGAAAGGAACTTTCTGTTCCATGATCAAAGTTGGGTATTCCTCTGTCTATATTCCATGTGAAGAAGATTGAAGACTTCTTGGGAGTGAAAGTTACTACTTACTCTTTCACTTGTGGGCTTGTGCTTGAGAGGAAGGTGGTAATTTTAACTTTGTTAGGTATTACCTATTTTAACACTGGTTGCTATTATGAGAAATCTGTTAAGTTTGCATTATTTTAATTTTGAAGATTTTTATTTTTTAAATTTTATTCAGTAAATAGCTGAGAGAAGCTCTGTGGCTTGAGAAGCTTATAAATGAACAAACCCAAACCTGTTTTTTAAAGTTTTATTTAATACTAGTTAGACTGTAATGGTGTTAGGAGTGGCTCTAGGTACAGACCCTTGCTAAATAACTCTGTAATGCTTGTACTAATTTATTACTGTATCTACTTCAAATGATGAGGCAGGTACTCACTTTGGCAAGTCTAAAGAAGATACAGAACATTTTGGGGAAATGTGGGTTGAATCATATTTTTGTTTGTAGATAAATCAACAGTGAGATTCAAAATTAAACAGTATATTAACCCTTTAAATCTGTTTCCCCTTTCTGTTCCACTTTCTCCCTGCCTTTCTTCCATGTATTACCAGGTTTTTGGATGCTTTAATATCTGGCTTGCTCTTGATTTTTTTTTTTTTTTCCCCCCCTCCTTTTTTTGACCAAGAACAGAAATATGATAAAAAGACTTAAGACGTTTTGCAGTAGGAAAAAAAATTGTGTTTTGATCTTGATTTAAATCTTGGGTGATTATAGTACCCAAGTTTTCAGAAAGGAATTAATGATTTGGTAACAAGTACGTGGAGTTGTTCAGAAGCTTGTAGATAAGAAATTATTTGCATTTATACACTTTCACATTGCTCCCTCTCCCAAGTGCTTACTGGAATGAAGTGATTGATTATATAAAATAACTGCATATGGATGTTTTGGAGGAGAGCAAAGATTGTAAAAGCACTGTAGGCCAGTGCACTTACTACTGTTGGATAGAATAAATATAAATTCTCCTGAAAGCATTTAAGATTTGCTGCTTTAAGATGCCATAGGTGAACTAGGTGTTATAATTATTGTTCATCTTGATGGCAAAATAAGGTTTCATTTTTAATGTAGGCTTTGGTAATTGTATATGACAGGAAGAGAAGCGCTGTGTTTTTCTGAACATGGTTTGTGGGCTAGGAATGTGCATTACATTTAATTTTTTGAGAAAGACACTTTTTAGAACAGGTGGGGGTTTTTTGGTAGTTGCACAAGCGCTCTGGGATTGTTGTTGGAAACATCTGTTTTAGTTTTGTTTTCTGATGAGAAAGCTGTTCTAAACTGATCTAATATACCTATGTGGTGACAAAAGTAGAAAGGTCTAGTCAAAAAGCTTGGAGAAATGGCATGCTTTGTGTTAAGAATAACTAGTAATAGAGTATTTAACTTTTAAATGGCCATAGCTTAAAAAAAAAAAAAAAGAGGAATTTGGAAGTCTTGATGTCTATTTGAAGATTTTTAATTTTTTTTTTTTTTGTCCAAAAGTCACTTTTGTAGGCTTTGCAGCAAGGTAGTAGGAATTACTTCAGAACAAGGGTGTGTTTTTTTTTTTTGTTTTTTTTTTTTTTTTGTTGGTTTTGTATATTGGCTTCTACCTGTTCTGATATTACATATATTTGGTGTAGTCAGTATGCTTTAAATTCTTTTCACTGGCTTTAAATACAAATAATCAATCTGTTAATGGAAAATGTTACACAATACACTGGATGACGAGCTGTTTTAAAGTTGATGCAATTTTTGTCTTTATTCTTTGGGTTCAGATCTGATTCTGGTTCATTAAGGATCACAGCGAAGACTGATACATGACATAAGTTTATTGTATTTTCCAAGTAGTTCTGCAAGTTCATTATTTACATCTAGTTAGAGCAGTAAGAATTAGGAATCTTTTGGTACTCTACATTGGGTTTCAAACCTATCTGAACAGTTGCTCACTTAGAGGCTTTTAAAAATCTGGCTCTGAGACTTTAAAAGAACCCGTGTTTTAAGATGGGGACTATCAGTGACTGCCTGTTGCACTACAGGTGAAGCTTCTAGTGGAAGTACAAGTCTAGAGATAGGGAAACATCATATAAATGGTGTAAATGCTCATGCTTTCTTCACACATTGGCGTCTACATCTTTCACTAGTTTTAACTAGTGCAGCTCCACAAACCATATAGATATCAAGAAACTGATGAAATATCTGAAAATAGTCTTTTTAAGCGTTCCAAACCCATGATAGCGAAAATAAATTCTCCTTGCAACAAATGTTTAAGCCAATATTTAGACAGTCTGGAAAGGTGTCTTGTAATCTTCAAGGTCTGGTGCCTGCACTTCTTAGTGAGTAGAATATTTTCCAATAATTACTAGCACCAAACAGGCACAGTTGAAGAGGAGGTAAAAACACTGAGTCTGAGTTCTAGTTCTGCATTGAAATGGCTGGAGAAAAGAAGTCACGGACACAGGTCTGCTCATTTGCATCAAAAGGACTATTTGGAGACCAGTTTTCCTTTAACTGAATAAAAGTGAATAGTCTGTCTTTACAAATGAAATGTAATCGCTATTACCTAGAGAGCGATAAAAACTTTGTAGATTGTGGTCAGAATCTCAATTCAGACAATGTAATGGTGTGAAAATATTTTTAGGAAGAAGCTTTATGCTGTGCTTTTAATATTCTTTATGTAAATTAATTCTTGAGTTAGTGGCTAATTAGGTCCATACAATTCACACATACTGGCTTTAAGAATTCCCTCCTGATGCGTGAATCTGTTCCCTGCCTAAAATGCCATTGACAAGCATTATTTTTCAGCTGAAAAAAACCCTAGTCCTCTGGACATGTTAGCGATTTGCTTTGTTTTCACAAGCGTGTTTTTTTCTGACAAAACTATTTCTCTTTCAAAAAGGTTTAAAGAAACAGATTTTTATTATTTTTGAGGAAAAGCTTGCTTTATAATTAATAAAATTTTGCTTCTGTCCATAAGAAATAGTCATTTAAACAGGGTAAGAAAAATTAAAACTTAGCTGAAAGTGTTAAAAATTTAGAAGAGTTATTGTTTGTGATAAGGTTGTAGAACATAAGAAACCACTCTGAGTTTATCTTTGTGTCAATGTGTGTTTGAAAAGTTGCTTTGTTACAAATGGAGGGAAATAGATAGTGGCTAGACAAAATTCAGTGTTGCATAAAGAATAAGTTCTGGTTTTGACCAGTGGTTCTGATGAAGGTGGAATTGAAAATCACAGTGTGAAGGAATACACCAAATGTTAGGATAAACTTAACTGAAGTTTAAATTTAGCACATATTCCAGGTAAGTGATGGAGTATTTCCTCTGTCTTTCAAAATGAACTTCATGCTAATGGAAGCCTCTTCTGAAGTATATATGAGTAGAGGGCTACTTAGGTAATTATTGATGTTTTGAAGATTTTTGTCTAGGAAAAATATTTGCATATAAAATATATTTTGAGGTGGAGCTCATTTCAGTAAGTAGAGATGTATCGGATTTTGCTTTTAGCAAAATGAAAAAAGAAATTGAGTGAAAAATTGAAAAAATGGAAAAAATTCTAGCAAAATGAAAAGACTAGAGCCTGTTAATTTCTGCCATTCAGGTTTTGTTGATTTTGGAGATCTTTTCTCCTTGCAACATTATTTTTTACCTTAAAAAAATCAGCTGCTAGCAGTTAAATGCAATAACATTTTAGAAGCATAGTTGTTTTTTGGTTGTTTTTTTTTTTTTTATTTAAACTGGATATAAAATCCTGACATATGAATGATTTCAGTAACTGTTAAGCAATGTATTCACATTAATTATGTTTTAAGTAGTTGAGATGAAGATAAGTGGGCAACATATTGCATTAGATCTAGCTCTTAGCAGAGTTAAGAACTGCCATATAAACAACCAGTGTGGGATTTCTGCAAGCTAGTTTTCTACATCAAGATTGGAAATAAATAATGTTGAACACACATCTCCCTGGAAATTTTTTAAGATTTGTGTAAAAATACAGTGCATTTCTCTTTCTGGCTGAAATCAAGATCATTAAAAGTGAAAATGCTCCAGGACCATTGTGTTTTTCTAATTCGTTGGGTTTTCTTTGCTCTCTTTTCTCTCTGCTTGTTCATTTCCTTACCTGCTTTGATGCTTCTCTCTTGGTTTCAGGGAAGGAAATGCAAACATTACTGATTTTCATTGAGATGTTTCTTTCATTTTTATTATTTGCTAAGCAGTCAGGAATGTGAAAATTGAGGCTAAAATTTACAGTAGCAACAGTATTTTTTAGGACTTCAGTACTAAATTCAATTCAGTGGGGTCTGTAAAGCAGATGTTTATATCTTTTATTTCCCAAATTGTTGCTCAGTGTTTTCTCTGGTCAAGGTATGCATTAGAGCCAGCTTTTTCTGTCTTGGTTTATCTTTACGACTAAATGGCTTAGAAATATTCTTTAGTTATTTTTTTTTTATTTCTTTCAATTAATGTTTCTAGGATAAACCAAACTAGGTATTAGATAGTTCTTCTGGATTCATACATGACTTAGCACATAATTCTAGTTAAACACTGCAGAGTCCTCCTTCCCACCCTTAGTCTTTAATTGCAGGTAAAAATTACTTACTGCTTTTCTCTAATTCTCCCTGTCTAGAAGTTTGATAATCCAAGACAAAAACAGGAGACAACAGAGATAAAACTCTGTTGATGAGAAGTACTTCAGGTCTAGCAGTAACATTCAAGCTATCCTGCTGGACCATATTGTACCTTGTGAGCTTCTGCTTAATGAACAACTGTGTATAGTAGTAACATAACTTTTTGCAGTGGGAGGGTAAGTTTTCCATGTGATTGGTTGCCTTGAATCACCAAACTGCAATTCTGCCTTTCATTCTTGTCTAGTTTGGTTCTATATAACACTAAAAAAATCTGCTTTGACGTAAGTCCAGTGTTCATTGAGTCTTTTTTCTCAGTACTCACCTGTTTTGCTGATACCTTCTTATTCTAGGTGACTTTTTCTTTTTCCCTGTTAGGTGTGTATAACTTGGTAAAACCACTTTGTGTGATACTTCAGGATATTGGTCATCTACTTCTGTTACAGGCTTTAGCCTCAAGGTTATCAACTGGTTAGCGTTGTCATATGTTACATTACATTTTTTACGTTATATATGTTTTCATTACATTTTCTAGAGCTGCTTTCTTTCCTTGGGTGCTCACCTGTAAGTTAGATGTTTTGCTCAGCAACTCTTCAGATGATCTTTTAGCTCAGGTCTTCTTACCCAGGAATTGTTCCCCTGATACCACCTACGTTCTCATCTCCTTATGAATAAGCCCTCTGTCTAGATACTGCTTTCTTCATTTCTCTTCATACGGAGCAGGACAGGGCTCTTCATTGCCTTGGTCTGTCTTGAATAATTTTAGTGTAGATTACTAATTATTTCTGGAAATATATTTGGAGTTTTAATCCTGAAAGAACTGGAAAAAAGTTCTAGGACTAGGGTTGTCATGTAAAAGATTACAATATGTGGTGATAGTTGTGCAAATGGAACACTAGGAAATGTAAATAATACTCAGATACACGTATTTCTAATCTGTCTTTGAATTTTATTATCTAAATAGAAGACTCTGTTAATAGAGTTTGTGATTGTGTCGATGAAATTGTGCATTCTCTTCTCTAAGTTTGGCCATGTCATCTGTTCCAATCAAGAGCAGAAATTGCACATTGTCAACTTTGCAAGTTTTAAGTTTGGTTGGTATAAACAATTATCAGTGGATTTCTAATTTGACTCAAGTATTCCAAGAGGATAAGATACACTAGACTTTAAAAAATAGTTAAGAGTTACTATAGTGGTTCTTTTCAAGGACATTAGAAAACCTGTTGGTATGTGACGTAATTGGAAGATGGGTATATGTTTGCATATGACTCCTAATGTCAGGTCAACTCCCGAGTAAATATTCTAGAATAGGTTTTGGGTAATACGGCACTAGTAGCTATAGAGTGGTGGCAGACTGAAACAAAAGTGATGTATATTAAACAGTCCAGGGTGGGTTTTTTTGTTTTATTTGTTCATTGTTTTTATTGCTATTTTGATACATTGTATATGAAAGCTCTCACAATAGCTTACTACCTAGTACTAGATGACAGTTTCTTGATGAACTTTTTTAAGGCTTGCCCTTGGTGAATTGTGTTCCAGGGCATGGTCAAATTTCTGGTCTATTCTGTAGTGAAAGCACCTTTATAGTGGAGCAAAAATGAAAGAATGAGTTGTCTGGCAACAATATTTATTTGGCCAACAAAGTATGTTGCCCATGGCAGTATCTATGAACTAAAGTTTCAGTTCCTAGATTTTTTTTTTTTTTTTAAGCACCCTGTGAGCTGTTTATTACTTTGTCAGATGAGTCTTGTCAGTCCACACTTGAGTATTTTCTTACAGGCAGATGCACAACTTAATTGCAGTGTCATGCTTTTACACATGTATTGTATTGCTCACAAAACCCAGTGGAAGATCAGAATCCCCCTTCTTAATGAAGATTAGCGGCTGTTGCATAGCCTATGGTTGGGCAAAAGAGTTCAAACAACAAAGAAACCCTCCCCCAGCGATGACAAGAAAAGGACTCTTTCCCTCTGCTCTCCCAGAAGGTGCTCTACTTTGAGCAATACATCATCTTGAAATTAAAAAGGACCCTTTAACCATTTTGTTGTTGTTCTCAATTTTAGTAAAAAAAAATTATTCCATGCTCTTAATTTAAAAAATATGAGGACAATGCTGACTGTGATGCAGTGTCCTCCTGGACAGGAAGAAGTTTATGTACCAAATTGTAACAGGTTGTGTTTTAGAAAGCTTTGCATTGAAAAAATGGTCTTTATAATATAGTTTCTCTTATGTTGAGAAATCTGGCTTGTATTCACCTTTCAGATATAGTTCAATAATATTTACTGTGTTTGGATCATATCCAAGCATTGCATACTTCTTGTAGAATGCTGGGCGTTTCATTAGGAAACATGTAAGTTATTACCTTTTAAAGTGATAACCTTACTGAACATGAATATTACTTGTTTTCAATGTAGACAGAATGGATGTTTTCAGAGTTCTTTAACACTATATTTATGCTGTCTGTTGAAAGACCGGGATGGATTGGTTTCATATCTGGAAAAGGAAAACAACTTGAAAATTGTGATGGAAAGGCAGTGTTTACTAATGAAAACATTGCTCAATCCTTCTAATCAGTTTTGGTGGATTGCCTATTATGTCTAGTGTTTGCTATGTAGTGAGGAAACTCAAAAGTGACATTACTTAAGATTACTGCATTTTGCGATCTAATTCTTTAGCTTTGTTGAAGCCTTTAAAATAAAAGGGCCAAACAACTGTTTCCTACTTCAAAAATTGGTGAAATGCTTTAACAAAGCCCTTCTTTGTTTTGTGTAAAGAGATGCATTGGAATACTTTCAATGAAGTCTCCAGAAATACTAAAATTGTATCTAGTATTACAAGACTGTTGCCATAGTGCAACAGGGATTATTTCAATAAATTCAGCTATTATGCCTGTAACAAACTGGTTTTAGGCAGATAAGGACTGATACGTAAAGAAAAAATAATTGTAAGAGAACAATGATGTAATTTTATGCATTGACTGTTGGCATAGACATTGAAGCCATTTACAAGCATCTAAAGACCTAACCATCCCAAAGTGGTGAAATTATTACAGTCCCAAGAAGTGCTCAAAACATGAGCTAGGTTTGCAGTCTGTCTCAGGTGTTCTGGACATTTAATAGGAAAAATGTGAAAGAAGAGAGGCATTGTGTCTATCCCAGAGCCTTTGTCAGGATTTACAGTGAAAAATCTGTTTTTCTGTTACCTTCTGATTTCTGACTTGTCTGTGTAGCTTTTGACTAAAGTTGGCCTGTAAGGTAGGATCTGTGATGACCTTACAGTGTTCAAATTTTATAGTGTTGAAAATCCTAGTAGAATTTTCTGAAGTAGTAATCAAGAAAATCTCTTAACAATCTGATACTGACTCAGTATCTTGAGTATTAGTAGTTCTGAAGGAGTTACTAATTCTTGTTGCTGAAAATAGTTTACAGTCTACTAGAAGCTATGGAATACTTTTGTTTCACGCTTTGCTTTCTTGCCCTGCATTAAGATGAAGCTTGAGCTCAGAAAATCAGTGCATCAAATTTGAGAGATTAGTCAAATTTAAAAACTTTGCCTTCTCAAAGTAATCTTCATTCATCTTGAATGATAAGTGTCAAGTGGCAGCACAAAACTTGGATAGCATTGTACCAATGTGGAACAGTCATGTACTGAAGCAAAGTATTATACAACACTCTGGGAGCAGTAGTCTGAAGTTTGTAAAAATTTATTGAAACTTGGCACTTACCTTAAGTGTCTGTCTTATTTTCAGTATTCTACATTTGTCTCCAGGTCTTTGAGTATCTTTGTGTGCATTGATGCTCAAAAATATCCTTGTGTGTAATGATAAATGCACTGCTCTAGCTCTCTCAATAAACCTGCCTATATAGAATCCTTCTCTTCCACATTTCATCTGCACACACTCTGCCCTAAAAACCTCAAATCCACAGCTCTAAACTGGTGAAAAATGCCAATTACAACAGCCTTCAGATATGTTCATCCTGCTACACAGGCTTCAGAAAGACCCTGGGAGCATGACTTTATGATTATCCAACTTTGTCAGTAGCTTCCCATGAGGTTACTGATCAGCCAGTCCTCTAGCACATGCCAAGTGGAGTTTGGAACAGCTGGATTGTTGCAGTTAGGCCTCTTTATAAATAGCTAGTCCCTGTGCTGATGGTGGCTATGACAGTGGGGTTTTCTTCTAAGGGAGTGGGGAGAAAAGGTGTTTATTTCTTGCTTGCTGTATTATTATAGCCATAGATACATTTTCCTTATTTTGGAGAGGAATTCATCTAATATGCTTTCAGCTTGAGTGCCATCTATTCTGGGTACCTGCTAGGTAGAGAATCAGTTTTCTGGATTAACCTTGCACTGAATTCCTCAGTAGCTGAAAAGGGAATCTTGCACCAAGGGGAAAAATTCCTTCCTAACCACCTCAGAGGTAATTAGGATGGTACTCACAGCAGGTAGAGCTAAATTTAGTGAAATCCTGAGGATAAAGAGTGTTTCTTTATGGTGCAAAATGGCCAAGGCAATTGCTCTGATCCTTGATACACATGCCTTTTTCCTAGTTCCAACTCCCTTCCTTCCAAGGTAATATCGTGACATTCAGTGATAGTAGAAGTCTGCAAGCGAAGTGAGATACCAGCATATTTCTGAAGTAAAATATTGAAGAGCACTGTTCTTTGGCATGGCTGATAGATTCTTAAGTAATCTGAAGCCTTTTCCACCTCAACAGCTGTAAAAGAGGATGAATAGTTTCATGTGTACGTACATACTCTGTTCTGCAGCCACTTTCTTTCACTCACCTCTCAGCACTTCTGAGACACAGAAAGAAAGCTGGTAGTGTTGACCCTCTTCCTCTCATCACCTCCATCCGATTGCCATCATGGTGGTTGTCTTCTGCAATGTGGAACTGTCTGTGATTGTCTTCCAGCTCTCTGGTGTTGATGATAGGGAAAGGCAGTGATGGGTTTTTCTGCTGCTAACGTTTAGCAGTTGCTTTGAGCTGGTCCTTACCACTTTTACAAGATCCAGAAGTACTGAATAATAGCGGTTAAATCTGTATGTTGATAGTTACTATGGCTTTCAGAAACTTTAGCCAGCCCTTTCTCTGCCTTATCCTCCACCCTCAATGTCCATCTGCCTTAAATGTCATTAAATGTTGACAATGCTTTAATTGGTGCTTAGTTAATTTCAAAAATTTATTTCTGTATTTACATGTGTGAACTATGTCAAATGAAGAAACATTTTTAGAAATTTAGGTTTTGCTAAAGCTTACTGCATTTGGAAAAGTTGCTAACTTGCTATACACAAGTGGACATTTTTCTGTGTGTGTTACTGAGCTTTCTTGTTTATGTATGCCAGTACAAAATAACATGGTAGTCTGAATTTTCCCTTACATTGACTCTAGATCTAAACCAGTTTTGTTGGTAGAACATACCATATATGTTTTTTATGTAATGAGCAATTTTGAGTCTAATTCTTGAAAGTAGGCAATGCCTAATCAGAAATGTCTGGAAACCAACAATATTGCTAGATTATATTTTTTCTCCTTTTTGCCTAGAGTGCTTCTGCAAGGTGGTACTAAGTATGGTTTAAATAATATCATCTTGTTTAACTCGTGTGTGGTTGTAGTCTCTTCTTAAACTGTCTGTTGTTTGTATAAAACACATCTAGCATTCTCACTTTGTTATAATGTCTCCAGGACAGTGGGATGGGAAAACAGAGAGGCAGATCCACCAGGTAGTGTGTTAAAAACTGTGTTGTAAACTTGGTTACTACACAGCCAGAAAGAGAAGCCCGATATTTATGCATATATGCAGCGTGCTGTTTGCTGGGTCATGCTAACTTAAGATTTCACCTTATAAAATTTAGGGCAGGGGGTGGAGTTATGCTTAGGATGTCATACGTCACCACCCCCAGTTTAAATTTTAAGCTGTCTTGTATGGTATAGCAGAGAATGCCCCTTTTCTCTGTTTGTTACGTGCACACAGTGAGAACTAGGTTATGTATCTTCATAGAAAACTTGAATAATTTTAATACTCGTTTTTTATTTTTTTTGTTGTTTCAAAAGTACTTAAATATCAAATCAACATGAGACTGTCTCATTGCAGTAAATAGGTAACTTAAGTTTTGAATTTGATGAATAATTTCTCTTTTCCACGTGTGTAACTTTTTCTGGTATTCAAACTGCCGGGAAGCTTATAGACTGTTAGTTAAGATGAATATATATGTTTTATTAACATTCTTAAAGTGAATAGTGCATACAGAAGAAATTCAGAATCCCCAAATGCTTTGCAATAGTACTTAAAAAAAAATAATCTTGAATGAGTAACTTAAAGTACTTAATCCAAAGAGAGCTTGCTTCTAATTGTGAATAATAATAAAAAAATACACAGCACAGATAGTATGGTGTTAAGTAAGAATATATGAAACGTGCATGTATTTTTGTTTTGTTTTGTTTGTTTTTATTTCTGCACAAATAAAATATTTTTGTTCAAATAAGCCTAGAAAAGTTTACTGTCCTCTGTAGTAGAGAAACAAAACAGTAGACAGCATGGACGTCACACTGGGAGAGATTATTGGTTGTTAATTAAAGAAGAGGAAAAGAGGCTAGAAACTACTGATATTTTTAAATCCCTTTCCACTTCTGTATACTGCAATCTTTGCTTCTTGACAGATTGATTTTTTTTCTCTTTGGGTTCTCTTTTCCTATTTTTATGATGTACTCCATCACTAATGAGAGGATATGTCTTTTGATGTAACTCTTCAACTACGTTAATCTTGATTTGCTGCGAAGATTCTTTTGGTAATATCACCAGTTGAAGCCTAAATTGTTTCACAGTGAGTCAGAATATACTTGAAATCTTGCATGGTAGTATCATTTATGCCTTCATTAACTATGTTTTAATATCTGAGTAAGCCAAACCAAGTTACTAAATGCTTTTGTAATCTGAGCCTGTTTAAACTTGAAATACTCCTGTTCATGGTTAATCATCTGCATTAATGTTTGTATTGTAACTTGTCCTTGGTCCATGTGCCACTGTAATGATAAGAATAAAATTAAGCTTATTTGATAGAAGTGCATTTTAGAGCAAGACAGTGCTTGAAAATAAGCCAAGAAAGCATTTTCTGGTAGTTTTTTGCCATGTAATGATGAAAAATGAAAGGTGGGAATTTTTTAGGTGGTGTTAACTAAACATACAAGCCATGTCACTGGCCCCACTAGGCAGAAGTGCAGCACTTGTTGAGAATAAGGATTCATGCACAGCACACTGGCAAACACTTTCTTCTGGTGACTCCTGAGTAATGCAGCTGCAGAGACCAGTTTTGTTAACCAGTTATATGATAAAAAAAATGCAATTTGTTGTCTTCTAGAAGTAATCCTTAAAATAGAGCTGGTAATGCTTTTAAAAACATATCTCCTTTGGTAATGAAGTGTGCCATTTGAAGGGTGAAATAAGCACATTCATGGGTGGATTCCCCAGTGCAAATTTACTTTCCTGACTTTGTTATTCTACATTTTAATAAAAATCAATTATATATTTTCTGTGTATCTGGGACAGATTATAGAAAACATCTATTTTGCAATTTGCAGCATTTAATTTACTTCAATATATTGAAAGGCTTAGGTTGTATTTTCAGACTGAAAAGCATTTTTTTCCTTAAAGCTGAAGTGTATTCCAGAGGATTGGAAGTTTTAAAGTAATGAACAAAGTTTAATAAAAAAAAAAATTTTTCTTTGTTTTAATAAAAACATATCTGTTCTGGGCTTGATTGTTGTCAAAATCTGTTCCTTGAGATCACTTTCAACAAGTATGAAAGTTGTCATTGCTTAGTTGTGTAAATCTTACTGATGAGGAGGAGTGGGTAGCCAGTGGCACAGGGAAGATTTGAGAGTGTAAATTCAGTAGTTCTTGATCACTGTTTAAAAATGAATGGATTCTGGAATTAGCATTTTTGACTCTGATGTTGCAGATTAGTCCATCTCACTTTATTAATATGGGTCTGTCCAAACAGAACAGCTTGCAAAATGGAGAACTATATCCTTATAGAGGAAATTATACTTGTTCCTTTTTGTTGTTCAGCAGAACCTCTGAAAGATTTGGCTTTGGGAAAAAGATGTTTTATCTCTGTTTACCTTTAGCAGTTTGAGACGTTATATAGCTTAAAGTTTTAGGCTGAAGGACCTTGTGGAGGTGACATCACTGGAATTTAGCATCTTGAGAGGGAAGAATGTTTATATTTGCTCAAGACTTTGATGTAGTTTGGTCACATATCTCAATTTGTAAAGGCCCAAATGTGTTTGTTACTGTATGGCAGTTTGATTTCAGGACAAAAGACGAAAAAATGTAATTCCTGCCTTCTACAATTAATCAAACTAATTAGTCGATTTAATTGTTCATAATTTCTACTGTAAAAAAAAATAGTAATTTGCTAGATTATAACTTGGCGGCTGAAATGAGTGCTGTCTCTTGGATATGCATTTGAAAGGTATGAATCGGAAAGTCAAAAACGACTGTTCTCTGCTTGACATCAGAAAACTCAAAGCTAGTTTTCCTAGTTCTTCAGTGCTCAGGTAGCTCATTTAACACTAAGAAAATGCTTATTTAATTATTGCATTAAATAGTTTGAAAAGAAACTGATACAAATTGCTTTGATAGTTGCCCATATGCCTTCTGTATTGAGAATTTCCGAACTTCTGACAATGAGGACCATGTTTTTATAGTGCTAAAATGGAGAGACTCATCCATGCGATTTTTGTGGACATATATCTGAAAGATATTTAGGGATTACCTAACAACAACTGCTAAATATCAGGTTGCTCCTAAAAGATGACAGGGTGATCCACATGTTAAAAGTAGTGTCAGTGACACGATTGTACCCTGCTCTCCATGGAGGAGCAGTCCTATTGACTGCTCTGGGTATCCACGTTACAGTTTGGAAACAACTCATTACTGGCAGATACAGGCCATGTAGGTTTTACAATGAATTATTGTTAGTCTAGTACTCTCAGCAGGGGTGAATATTTACTTGAGAGTTTATGACCATGAAATTATTGACAGTGATTAGGAAAAAAATCTTCATTTTTAGTGTAGTTGGTTTCTAGAGCCAGCACTGTGACAAATTCACATGATTCTGGTTCTAGACCTGTATCATGTAAACAGTATCTCTATTGTCATACAGCTATAATTACACAGTGGCATGTAGAAAATAAGACCTTGACATTTTTCTATTGTTACATACAACTTAGTAGCTACATACTGATGTGCCAGCTAAATTAAGTTCAGAAAATAAGATCTCTCATCTACAAATTGAAATGAAGGAGAGATTTGAAGTTGAATTGGGTGTCTTAAGTATTCAGAGATTGGTAAGTGAGGCACGAGTGCATTTTTTTCTCCATAAAATAAGACTATTACCTTCTTTCTTAATTTTTTTTTCTGTTGTTAAAGTGTGTAGGAGGAAGGCTGATCCTCTGTTTTATGGATTTGGGGCTTTTTATCTCATTTTGGTTTTTTTGTTCATGAGAACATTGAAACAAAGAGGCTTATCTTAAGTGTCTAAAATTCAGATACTGTTTGGGCCTCCTTCCCTCCTCCTGCCCCCCCCCCGTGTATACTTGCATGAAGTGAACGACTGAGAAGCTTGAAACAAGATTGTTAATGTGTTTAGACCAGTGTTTCTTCATTCTTCTCTTGATCTCTCTTTGTCTTGGTCTACCCCACTTTCTTTTCGTTCCTGCTTTCTGAGTTTGTTTTCTTCTGATGTTCTGTTGCTTTGTGGCGTTCTCCTCAAAATCAAGTTGTGCTACTGTGGTTAGTATGTGATTATTAATAATAATATTTCCACCCACTCCTGCCCTGCTGTGCCCCACATACCCTGTAGCAACTAAAGGATAGCAACAAATTGGTATTGATGGTGGTGAATCACTTTCCCTGTTGCACTCAGATGCTTGTCTGGAAATTCAGAACTGAACTGTGTTCAAAAGTAACATATGCAGTTTAAGGAAATCTCACCAGTCTGAGGATATAGGGAGGGCAGGGAATATTTAATTTCTTTCTCTCTCATTTTTTTTTCTTTTTTTTTTTTTTTTCCTCTAAAAAAGGCACATCTTTTGAGTCCTTGCCTTAAATTTCTCTGTTTGTTTTGCTTTTCCCGATCTTTCTTTGCTTTTCAGTTGTATAATCTTGAAGAATGAACAGGACTTACATATTAAAAGAATTGTCCTGAAAATTCCTGATGACCTATTTATGTTATAAAATATCATTTTGTATTCTTAAAGAAAAAATGAGTTAGAGGCTCGTCTTGGTATATTGCTCTGGTGAACAGAGTAAGCAAGCTTATTTTACAGCCTCTATATAGTGATAATATATATAGATATGCCTGATAATATTTGAAAAAATGTTTTCAGGCTTACAGTTCACTTTATCCATATTAAAAGTGAAATCATTATGCAGTTCACTACCTACAAATGTGTTCTGCAAAATAAAACTTTTCAGATGACGGTGAATAGTCAAGTAGTGGAACAGGTTGCTCAGGGAGGTGGTGCAGTTTCTGTCCATGGAGGTTTTTAAGACCAGACTGGATAAAGCTGCAAACAGCCTGATCTGACCTCAGAGATGACCCTTTTTTCAGCAGGACATTGGATTGGAAACTCCTGACTTTCCTTCCTCCCTGAATTATTCCATGATCCTAGATAGATCAATGGTGTGTGTGCCCATTACAGTTTATTTCCATCTGGGAAGGATTGCATTGCATTAGCTGGAGAAATGACTCTTGATATGTGTAGTAGAACCACTCATATGAGTTGTACTGTCTCTAATATCTACCAGTTGGACTCATACCTGAAGAGAAATTTGTGAATCTTATGCTGCTACTTGAACTGCTTTACTACTTTTGCCATGGCTCTTCTTGTGACCTACATGTTGGGACAGCTCAGTATCAGACCGCTTCTGTTGGTCTTGTCCTCTATTATTCTGTGCTTGGAAGTCAACTTGTGTAAACTAGCAATATCTGCCTGCCTGGCTGGTGTAATAATTAGTGTATTGTTCAGGAAGATAACCTTGGAAAATCAGTTAGCCTGTCATCCATAGATTTTTAAGTAAGATCCTAGGATATTTTGGTTTGGAAGAGATTGCAAGAGGTTTCTAGTCCAACTTCTTGCTCAAAGCAAGGTCAGCCCTGAGGGCCCTTGGGGCTTTACCTAGTAAGGTCTTGAAAACCCCTAAGGACCAGATATCAACCTCTCTCTCTGCTGCCTGACTGTTCTAATGGTGAAAAAGCTTTTTCTTATATCCAGTTTAAAGGCCTCTTATTTCAGTTTACATCCGTTGTCTCTTGCCATCCCACTGTGCACTGCTGTGAAGATCCTCACTGCATCTTCTTGATGGCCTCCTTGTAGATATTGTGGGCTGCTTTGTAGGTTTACCCAAAGCCATCTCTCCTTCAGGAGGATCAAACGCAATTCCTTTTGTTTCGGTTCTCCAGGCTCCTGACTGTCTTGTGGCCCCCAGCTGAACTTCAGTTTGCCTCTGTCCTTCCTGTACTAGCAGCCCAAAACTGGACTCATGGGTAGAGGATGGTAATCATTTTCCTTGATCTAAAGCCTATATTCGTCTGGTTAATACAGCTCAACATGCTGTTGACCTTTGCTGCCACAACATGCTTCTGAATCATCTTCAGCTTGCTGTCCACCAAGATCCCCAGGTCCCTTTTAGCAGAGCTGCTCCCTAGCCAGTCATTCTTGAGCCTGTGTTGTTACAAGTCATTATTCCTTTTTGGGCAGGACTTTGCATTTGTCCTTACTGAATTCAATGGAATTAAAAAAACACAGAAAAACCCAAACAAAAAACAAATCAAAAAAACCCAGCCTCAAACAAAAACCCAAGTCCCCACCTGGTAGAACTTCCTCTGGCAAAACATTTAGGCATGTGCTTGAGTGCTTTGAGGATGTTGAGCACAGCATTCTTCCACCCCTGTTTTACCCACCTTTTATGACTGAAAGTACCTTAACATTTCAAGATCACTGTATGTATCCTTTGATTTAGGCATACATTGAAGGAACATACTTTGCTTATGTGATAGGCTTTGGGGGGAGATAGGATGAGAGTCAAATCTGCAGGACAAGAAGTGATTGTAAGTTGTCTAAATTCCACTATTTTGTTCCCGTTTTCTGCTCCTTGTGTTTCTTCCTTCTCTGGATCACACACCTGTATCAGTTACTGGAATAGATACTTGCAGTGAATAACGTATGCTGGATTATTTTTGTTGATACGTATTTATTGTGAATAATACTTGCTTTCACTCCTGATTATTGTTAGCTTTATAGTATTGTATTTTGTGCAGTACAGTGTGTTGACTAGCTAAATTTTTCGTGCTGAACCTCATGTTCTCTCTGTTTTGATTTCTGCCATTGTGATATGGGTCTCTCTGATGCCTAAAAAAATGTCTAAAAAAAGAGCACACATTGCTTGGGGCTAGTGGTAGCCACTGGAAGTATCTTGCATTTGTGATGTTTAGAAACAAAAAGTTTTATCTATGAAATGTTACTTTTAACCACAGAAAGGTCTTTTTTCATGGTATCAGAACTTTAAAACATCTGTTATAGTTGATTAGATATGGAGATTATGTCAGTTGCATGGAAATACAGCTGTGCTGATAGGGTAACATTTTTGGTGGAACAAATGCTGAATTACTAGTTTGAAAAAGACTATAATCTCATCTAGCCACAGGTGTTTAATATTACTGTTAGCTGCTTCAGTGGGACATTTTTACCATTAAAATTTAAATTATGACTTTGAAATTTGGGTAGTATTAATCTGTTCATTCTGTAAATGTTCCAAGGCCAGTATTAAGGTAGCAGAATTTAAAAACTGAAATAAACCAAACAAACAAAACCCCAAAACCTCAACATTAAATTTTATATGTTGATATTAAATTTAAACAAAGCTTTAAATCTCCTTTCCTGCATGTTATGTTGGAGTCTATTTCAATGCAAACTTGCTACCCATTCTTAAGTAGCTAAATTATCATTTAGGTTGATAATCCCCTGGGTCCAGGTGCTTGGTTTTGGATTTCCACCTAAAAAACACAGTTGAAAAGGTTTATTGCACACTCTGGGAAGTTGGTAGGTCAGAACTGGTTTGTCCCAGCACTTCAGAGATCACAAACTGCAGTTCCTCAGGAAAAATATGCTTTCAGAAGTCTTCTTTCATAAATGGAATCTGTTCAGCTAAAGACAGCTGCAGCAGTGTGCAGTGCGGAGAGACTACCTATGTTATGTATGGCAATATGAAGCCTTAACATTGAATGAACAAACTCTTGAAGGAGCTATTGAGTTGTACTCTGTAAGATCTGTAACCATCTGCTCTCGGTTCTAGGAGTGAAACTGCCACCTAGTCTAAGCAATGTACAAATACAGAAATACATTAAGTGCATTATTCCAGACCAGGGGTGGACAGGAAAGGTGAGGAAGAAAGCAGTAATGTGAAGGATGCTTATGTGATGATTAAGCATTCAGCTTTTAAGTTGTCTTTCTGTTGTTCTTATCTCTTCTCCACGCCACACACCCAGTCTTGTAACTGGTGATCTGACAGACCTGCCCTCTGAAACTTCCTCACTCTTCTGTAGCAGCTGGTGGCAATCCTTTGTGAAATAAGGAGCAAACTGCTACCAAACAGCAGGGCAGTATTGGTTTAGTTGCTGAGCTGTTGGAGTAGATTTGTTCAGATACTTAAATGAGATGTGAGCAAGTGACTATGACTACTTAAAATTTTGAGCACTTAATCAACTGAATCAGTCCCATACTTATCTTTCAACCCCTCATCATGACTAAAATTGAAGCCAGATTCTTACCTTACCTGGTATTTCAATAAAATGATAATGCAAGATGCTTTATATAATTTAAAAATAGTAATGAAACGTCAGTGTTTATGAGGAGAAAAGAGCTGCCTTGCTACTGTTTGGAAATAGATATTTTTAGTAATACATGAGTAGTCTTGAACAGAACACTTATTCCAATTAGAGACTCAACCCCAAAATATTTGAGAGGGTAGGATCAACAATTACCAAATAGTAAATCAACAAACTTATTTTTTTTTTTTAACTTGGGCATGTATCTCAGCTCCGTTGTTTGAAAAATTAATAGTGATTTCTGACCAAATGCCTTTTGACAAGAAGTCGCTAAAGTTGATCTTTATGCTTGTACCACATGATGCCTTTTTCTAGTTTATTTATGCCGTTATGAAGAGACCTGCAAAGGAAATGAGGAGCTTCCGATGTAATCAAGTGGTCAACTGCTGTTTCCTCTATCGGGAATAGCGTTGGCGATTACTCAGTCGCTGCATTTGTATTGTTGTCCTGAGCATGGAATAAGAGACTCTGAAGCAGTAGGAAGGAAAGAGAAAACACAGTGGGCATGGCTGAAATACTGCAATTATAGAAAGAGAGTAGCTTTTTACTCCCGATATTCATGAGGTGCTTTCAAGTGCTTCTTTGTTTTAATGACTATTTGGTGACACAATTAAATGTTACATTTAGCAGGTTTAATTGAGCTTTTTTTTAAAAAAAAGACATTTAACCTGTCCCGTGTCTGGACTGACTTTCTTAATTATGACTGCTTCCTTAAATCTCATTTTCTTTTAATAATTTTGCTTACTTTCTTCTTCTGACCTGTTTTGTTGAAATTATGCTACTGTGATCTCTGCAGGACATTGGAGACTCTCAGGACTGTAAAACTCTGTCAGTGTTTGTGTGTGGACAACATCTGATGTAATGTTTTGCAGAATGCCTCTGAGCATGCAGAAGGTCACTGCATCACTGAGTAATTCCTCCACCATTTGTGTCATTCCTACTGTAACTGAATCCTTGTCAGTATTGTCTTCTTATGCCCAGGACATGAAAAATATTTCAGAGGATAGTATTAGCAGTCAGTGATTGTAGCTCTAACATACTCTGGATTCAGTTACTCCTGACATTTTGGGGAAAACATAATTTCCAGTAGAAAATAACATCACCTTGGTATTTGATAACTTCAGTTATTATTTAGTTACTTTTAGTTGAAATAATAGAAAGCTGTATTTATTTTTATGCAATGCTACTTTGAGACATTAGATGCTGTGTCCTCTAGTATTATAAACAAAAATATGGCTTCTGTTCTCCACAGTTAAATGATTTCCTAATTGATATGTAGCCTTTCTTAGGTCTTTTATACTGAGTTTCAAATACTGTATTTTTTTTTCATAATGTTTTGTTTGCTGAGCCTTAGATGAGTGAAATAAGTGTTTAGACAGGGATGATGATATACCTGAATTCCCATAGATAACGAGTTCATTACCATTAGATGCTGTTAAAGCTAGCCTCTAACACACTCCTGGTTGGTTGGGGTTCTGGATCTGCAGAGGCCTTCCTTGCTTCTGTAAACTATTGTTCTTGGTTTTACTTTGAGTGCCAATAGCTACACAAGGGAAAAGTATGAGGATGAGATTTCATATTTACAGCTTAAGCTGGTAAAATGGCTTTCGCGCAGCAAGGGAGTGCTCCCCTCACCCCTTCTTCAGTTGAGTGGGTTTTTTTTAATCCCTCCATTATGCTGACTTTGGGTTTTACGTGACTCCATGGTGAAGTTCTTAAGAAAGCTGGGGGACTAGGATTAATTCTCCTTGGACTTTTCTCTCTGAATTAGCTCATTAGAGTTCACCTAAATGCTTACATTGAATCAGTTGAAATGAGGAAGAGAAAAGTAAAGCCCCTTCAAATGTAACTGCTAGTTGCCATTGGTTTATCTTAATGTCATACTCTCCCTCACTGCCATGGACAAACAGGACACATGGAATAATTTTTCTTCTGATGTAACCTTCCCGTAATTGACAATTAGGGACTTGGTGGAATTTATTTCTAAGGCTATGTCAATAGTACATTCCATGTTCTATTATAATAATAATAATGTGGACGATACATAAAAGAAGAAAGTATTGAGGTATAGAGATTTTCTTGTTAAATGAACCTGTTTAGAGCAAGACCTTTCAGCCAGTGAACTTGCTTCCAGTCTGGCAAAATAGAAACTATTGTAGGTGGGAGCAAGTTTGGAACCCCCTAGGAGAAAAGGAAACTAGTAAGTAACTGGAAGGTGAAATGCTTCTTCAGGAGAAGGGTGCCAGCTCAAGTACAAAGCTCTAAAGTGTATTGTTATGTTGATAGCTACACGGTATATTTTGTTTCAAATCTAAAAGTAAATGGAGTAGTGAGGGAGTAAAATCTGAACCAAAGCAATGTTTTGGTTGTGCAAGTACCTTAGTAAGAAATCTGTTTATATGTTTAGGATTAGTTTGAAATAGCTTTTGTGTTAGAATGGAGGAATTTGTTTGTAGTATGAGAATAGTCAAAGCTTCAAAATACAGTGAGTGTGACATCACTAACAGTCTGAAGATGCTGTAGATGGTGTTACTGCAGAGAAAGCCCTTTTTTAACTTGTCAGCAGTTGTTTTTAAATGCAGTTAACTGAAGCTGGATGTCATTCACCAAGCACAGTGCTTGATGAAATTGTTGCCAAAGATTATACAACAGTATTAAGTAGGATTTGCAGAGAAGGCTATCAACAGATAATTTTTACTAAAGTATTCCAACTAGTGTAAAGATTTTTTTTCCAAGCTATCTGTGCCCTTGATAGTCCTGTCAACCAACATTAAGATAACTAACAGCATTAATAAGCTGCTTCGTAGGTTTTAAGAAATGACATCATTCCTTTAAATAAAAAATATAAGTAAATCAGAATTGTAATTCCTGGAGGTTTTGGGTGAGAGAATTTAAAAAAAAAAACAAAACAAAACACTTTTTTGGACTCTCTCTTCTGTTTTGAAGATTCAAAGTGGACTCAGTATTTCATTTACATGTTCAGAAAGGTTGCAAGCAATGCTTCTAATAGTGTCTAAAACTGTGTAGCATTTTCATGTGTAAATTTGGCTACCTGTTTGGTTGTATCTGTAGTGAATGAATATCCTTTTTCTGGATGTATGGTAGAAGTAACTAAAAGGATGTCTTATCTTTTTGTGTGTGCTAAAGATGAAGCTGCATCTAAGCACTGTGACTGTGTATCTTTGGCTATGACACAGCTATCTCACAAAATTTCATTCAACAGTACAGATTTTGCATTTGGATTTTTTTTTTTTGTTCAGAACTAATATTATAGATGTTGATGATTATAGCCTGAACTATGGTTGGTTAGTTCTTAAAAAAGGAAGGGGGAAAATAGGTATTTCAGGTAGAGAGGAAAACCAGTAACAGTTGAAGAAGACATCCTTCCCTCTATTTCCATAGTATTTGATACAATAAAATAGCATTTTAGGCTACACTTTGAAATTGTACTGTTCCTTCAAACCTGCTTGACTAACTTAATTTCCTTGGAAAAGTAACTTTCTGAAATCTAGTCAAATGTTGGATTTGAATCAATATGATCTGGAATATATGAATTTAACAGTTGTAGACTGAATTCCAAGACAGTGCCACAATAATTGTGCAACTGGAACGAATTTAAATGTTGCACATTAGTGTCTCTAGAGGTGGTTAAACGGGTAATAAGGTTAATGAAGCTGGCAACAGTCTGGTGCAATTCCTGTGCTATCACATTGCTTTTTGGCAAGATCTTGACCTGCTATAAAACCTTTAGCAATGTCAGTTTGGCAGTGAGCTCTTAACAGTGCCATAAACAAGAGAACACAGATTGAGAGTTGTTTTTGCATTTGGGCCCCCTTTCTTCCCAAATTTAGGTGCACAACAATTCCCTGCTTATTTTGCAGTTTGCCAGATAACATCGTCTTAGTCTTTATTTGGCTGTATGGTTCATCGTATCCATAGCTACCCTAAGGTCTCCCAGAAAAGAAATAAATACTCATTTTAAAATGTTTCTGAAGTGGGTCTGCCCATCTTAAAGGACAGAGCGGGACATTTGGGACCTGGGTCTAATCAAGAATAGAATTTGTGTTAAGGTAAGGGTTTAAGTGTGTTTTGGTTGTATGCATTTTTGATTTTTCTTCTTTTGATGTGTGGTTTTGAGGGTTGTTGGGTCTTTTTTTGTTTGTTCAGTGGGGTTTGTTTGTTTGTTTGGGTGTTTTGTTTTGTTTTTAAAGTATTCGGTTTTTTCCAAGTACATTTCCTGCCACAGTTTGTCTACTTCAGGAGAATCAGGTGCTTGTTTCCTATTAGGCTTGTTAGCATTCCTACTTTAAACTCCTGGCTAATTAGCCTGGTTGCCAGAGCACTTGTATGCAGAGTATCAGATAGCGCCTGCCTTTTTCTAGTTCAGTCAGTGTAGCTGGGTGTCTTAACCCTGTATGGTGCAGATTCCAGCCCATCCCACAGGAGTGAGAAACGAATGTAACACAATCAAATTTATAATCTCAGAGTAGAAGTTGGATCAGTCTTTCCTGGATGTGTCATCAGAAAAATATGACATGACCTGTGGTTGCATTATGTTAAAATGAGCCTATTTTTATGGTTTCTTTTGTTATCTTGTCACATTATACTAAAGCCTGATACTAAAATACAGTGATAGTTATAAGAAATTAATCCAAACAGCTGTTAGTTTAAAGAATTGTTGCTACCACATATTTTTTGTCATGCAGTGAGGGTGTATGTCCTGTATTTCCAGTATACAGGTTATACCAAAAGCAAATAAAAATTAATACTTTGTCAAGTGAATGGCAGGTGGTTGAAGTGAGGGTGGTTTCAGAGCTGCTCTGTGTATTGGTTGGTGTCAGCCTAGGGTGGGTCAAATTTGATTTTTAATTGATCTTTTGGTTGTTAGATTGAACTGTCGGCCCATGTCAGGAGCGTGAAGTTGCCGCAGTGAGTGGTCAGATAGAAACAATACATTAGATTTAGTTCCCACTATGTAGTCTGTGTACTTCTGGGCACTAGTGAATCCACATAGAAGGGAGATGTTGGGAATAGTTTGATTGGTGCCACCTGTAATAAAACTGTGATCACCTTTGGGAAGGATAGCCACAAGAAATTAGGCTTCCTGAGTTTGCTGGTGGAAACGGTTGTTTCAAAAATGCAGCTTTCTGTTGTAAGTAGATCAGCATTTCTGTTAGAGATATCTCTTGCTTCTTGAGTGAAAATTATCTTTCCAGTTTTTAGTAGTTTCACTGATTAATTTGAACACTAGTTGTACTGTAATTTTTTATGGATTTAAGATGATTCCTAGTAAGTTCCTCTACTGAAGTTTTATTATAAAGGAAACGATTTCTTCAAACTGTAGAGAAATTGTAACTCCAGTGTCCAACAACTCTTGTGGGATGCCTGATATGGAAAAGCCCTTAAGACTACAGTATTCTAAACTGTAGTTTGTGACTGTAAAAAAGTTGTTTATTTATCTAAATGTCATGTGTTTATGGAGTGAGTCTTTAAAATACTTGAGAGATTTGCCGTTCCTGTAGCAGGCCACAATTTCCACTTAGCTCATCAGGACTGTCAGTCTCTTCTAGGACACAGTTCCACCCTATTATCAGTGTCAGCATCCTCAAGGGAACTTTCTTGGTGATGCCACTGTATAGATGAGCTAGAACTACTTTTCCCTTGAAAAAATGGCTATTCAGATCTTCACTTTTTACATGCAACATTAAAAATGTATCTTTGAAAACCTGCTTGCCTCTACCTTTAAAATTCCAATTTGAAAGTGGGATTACCACTGTAATAGGAACAGTTTATTGTGCTGTTATACTAGTAACTGTTTGTTCAGAAATGTATAAACACTGCACGAGAAAACAAAAACAATTGAGAGTTGGCTGGCTGCTGTCAAGTCAACCAGACGCACTGATGGTGGTGATACCATGCAGGTGTGAAAGCGAGAGCAGACAGATTAGGTTGGATAGATGAGCTGCTGGCTGCTACTTTTCGGCTGCCTTCTGTGGTCTGGTGCTTGTCTGACCTGTGCAAAGTCTTCACAGCCTGCCAAGCCAGCATAGCCTGAAACAAAAAAAAAGTACCTGCTGGTTTATAATGCTGTCAGTGTCTCTGCAGGGTCCGGCATGTGCTGCTGCTAGTGCAGAATGGGGAATTAAGTGTCTAGCTGAGCAGAGGTTGCTGTTGCATGGTTCCTTCAAGTTAATACAAGGTGTCAGCAGAAGGACAGTTTCCTCCACATTGAGTGGAGGGGGAAAAAAACGCGAAAATCCCTTCTGAGTGAGTTAACCTGAATCATGTTGCTGTACAGCTGCAGGATGATGGTGCCTAGCATAAGTGAGGAGGTGGGAATAAGCGTCATGGTATGAGGAAGGGCTTTCTGCAGCATCTAGAGTTTCTTTTGCTTTCAAGTGACGGTGTGCTTACGCTTTTAATGTTAAAGTGAGTAAGGGCAGTCTTTTTTGTGGCCTGATTGATGCCTGAAGATGCTTAAATACAGGGATTGCAATGCCAATGAAAAATCAGACTTCCAGTGCCTGAACTTTCATATTTCCCCTTACAATTTTCCTGTTATGTTTTGGTTTGAGGTGGATGTAATAACATATTCCTTCAAATCAGACTGTTTAAAAGGAGCAGTCTTTAACACAGTAAATAATATGGAGAACTCTGATTTATTTCAAGATTTTTTTTTTTTAAGGCACCCCTGAAACATGCTGTAATGAATTGTCTGTACTTTAATTCTTCTCTCCTAAGCTTTTCTGGAGTTGCTCATAAGTATTTGGCTTAGTTCCACAACAGTGACAGGTTGTTGTTAAATAGTAGAAAGCCAAGCAATGTATTCTTGAGGCCTATTACGATTTGTTATTTTTGCTCTCTCTTTTAAATACATCATGATTAATTTAAAGGATGCTATGTTTTGGTCTTGACTGGCTTTTTAGTGGTTTCAAATGTGATTGAACTCTGCCTGTGCCTCTGTTTTTTTGTTGGAGACTGTTTCAGAGTATTTTGATACACCAGATGTGTGTCAATTACTTTTCCTTGTTTTTTTCTGTCATGTCACCTCCTTCAAACAACTTTCCTAAAAATAATAATGATAATAATATTTCTAAACTTTCTGGGTATATTTTCAAAGTATCTATTGACAGTGACTACCAGATCCTTAGTATTATGGTATTGGGAGAGTCACTGCATGATACAAGCATCAATGCAGTTTATAAAGGGTAGTATGATTTAACCTGGGGGTATGATTTAATCTCCTGTAGCTTTATTTGTTGCATTTTGAATTTAATCAGTTGAGTTTAACAAATTATTAAATGGTTACAGAACAGTTGGTAGTGCTTATTGCTGAAAATACTTTTGTTTCAATGTTTTTCAGTTAACTGTAGTAGATTTCATTTTGTAAGAAGAACAATCTACATTTTCTCTTCTTAATTGTGAAAGGTTGAATGATGCTGTCCACCACAGCTGAACAAAATATTTCCTGCAGGTGGCAGACAGTAGCTGTGTGTTGCAAGTGCTGTTAAGATTTTGCCAATCACTTACTGTAGGTTTGAAAATCAGAATTTAAAAGCCTGTAATGCTTTTGGGGACTACCCTTTACAGATTTTTGTTTATTTGTAATGGTAGCTGCTTCTGGAGTCATAAATGGTGCTTGAGGACACTTCATGTTGTGTGTGTAGTAATGTCTTTTGTAGAAGGTTATGAAAACTTAAGTGTTTTCATAATGAAGCATGGTTGATGGTTGCATACCATGTCTAGTGGCTTTGGCAAAAAGCAATTCTGAATTTTTTTTGTTTGTTTTGAAGTAGGTAGGAAATATTCTGATTTATCTACCTCATGTGGATGAGTCTGTTCTGCAGTTCAATTTTTTGAACTGTGAGGGGTAACTCACCAGGAAAATATTCAAGACAACAGTAATGTTTGTTTCCTCCCAAGAGTTATATTAGTTTTGCTATGTGGGCAGATAGGTAACGGGAGGTGGGGAGAATGCATATAAAGTATATGGTAGAATATTTACATCAGTGATAGCTGTGTTTATGAAAGTAAATCCTTTTTTAGGGTGTGTGACTATATTTATAGATATTAATTTGGTCTTAGTTTAAGGTTTTATTCGTGTAGCATATACCATATACTGCAGTGGGGTTTGAATTGACTTAATTGCATTACATTTATATTATGAAAATGTTTGTAGTACCTCTTATGGTTTTTTTTTTGGTTGGTGTTTTTTTTTTTTTTTTTTTTTTTTTTTTAATCTTGAGGCTGTGTTTCATATTGTAATGTGTCTGGTTCCTAAGATGTAGTTTTCTTCAGGAAAAGAAAGAGGGGATTTCGTCATTAATCTTCAAGCTGTGCTTTTTGAAGGTGTTTGAAAAAACTGTAGCTGAGCAAGAACATTGCTTTTCTCCATTACATGGAAAACAGTTTATAACAGCTAACAGAATTTTTTTCTTAAAGAATCTTTGGAATTCCTTTTTAATAGCTGGCTTTAGAGTCTGTATATGAAAATATTGTCTACCTTTCAGTTTCAAATTGAGAATTAACTGCTGGGACTGTATGCTAGAAACCTGACCCTTGTGTAATTTCAGTGCTTACTGTCTTAGTAATTTAATATGCTTGGGATTTAAAATCTTCTAGGAATTTTTTTTTAATTCATATATTTGTTAGATTTACACAGATTTGTTGTGTACTAACAGCTTTTGGAGAGGCGCAGGAAGCCATTCCATTTTACCCTGTAGCCTGACAAGGGGTCGGGTACAAAGGCGTTACGTGAATGTTTCAGAATATCCTGCAGTGATAATACTGTTGTTATGTTGACCTGTTATATCAATATTGTGACCTGAATTAATTTGAAAGCAACTTGTATTTGCTTTACTTCTAATTGTTGCGCTATGGATTGGTTTTATTGTGCTTTATATTTTATTAGCAAAACTCCTGAATGTGTACCTGAATAATAATTGCAGCTTAGTTAGGAATTAGTCTTCTGTAACTTTTGCCCATAGAATTTGAATGGGACAGGAAGGAAGATGTGATGTTCTTAATGCTGGATTTTGGTATTTTCTAGATGCAGTCATGCAGATTTCTGCTTTCAGGGCAGTGTTATAGATGTAGCTAAAAGAGATCAAAGATAGGCTCTTGGGGGGCTTACAGATGAGGATTTCTGAAGGGAAACTTGTATTTTCTCTACTGCTTAGGAGATTGAGAAGTTTATGGAATGGATAGTGTGTAATATGCTTAAGTACTGAAGTATGTGTTGCTTTGTGATAGGGATGGGTGGGATTGTAGTTTAAAAGCCTACCAGTATTTTTTGCTGGGCTTGTGGAATGGTGATCTTGATCTCATTCATTGCTGTGCCCTGCGTGTTGGGATAATCCTCACTCATTACCTCCTCTGACACTTTAAAGGAGGGGTTTCCTCTCTCATATGTGAGCATGGCTATGGATTGCTGCTCCTGGATATTGCTGCTTTGTTGGCAGAAGCCTCCCTGATTGGTCAGGAAGTCCAGGTTTCCCTGTGACAAATCCCATTGTGTCCCACTGCAGGCTTTTTCCAAACCTCACTCACAGCACAGTCTTTTTATCTTTCTACTTGTTTTTCATATTCCTTCTTGACTATGTTCTTGTGCTAAAAGAATGGGATGACTGGAAGAAAGAGAGCTGGTTTTCTGTGAGGATTTTCTAAATACCCTTGTCTTCTGTAACGGTTTTTGTACGTGTGTGTAACCAGCCTCCATAACTGGAAATGGAAGCTTGAGACCCTTTTCTCTGCCTCTTTTACTTATTTGCCTTTCTGTGTAACATAACTTCAAATGAGTTACTATCGTGATTATTACTGATTACTGCTTTAAAGCAGAAATACTTACTTGATAGTAAGTAACTGGGAGATAGATTTAAAGATCAAGCCATCTTGAGAAATAGGAATCTCTTTGCTTGAGGGTTCATGGAAAACTTTGATGATGATTGATGTGAAAACTGGTATGTCACATTTTCAGTTTTAAATGTGACTTAAGTAATCTGTGTGACTCTGTTATGTATTAAAGTTTGTTTGCTTCCTGCTTTTGTAGTGCTGTTTTTCAGTTGATGATAGTCTGAGGTCATCAAGGAGGATGTCAGAAGAGGGGCGTAGCACTGAGAACACAGATGTTTTCTAAGAATGTTTCATCAAAGCTTTTCACAAGATTCTGTAGAATTTTGAGGTCTTCATGTTGTGGAAGTGTTGTTTCAAGTGTGTCATTCTGATGCTTTTGTGTGGTTTTATTTTCTTTTTCTAAAGAAACACTTTTGGAACATTCAACCTGTGAGTTTTGAAGCAGTTACTGCCTGTCATTGACTTTATGCAAAAAGTCATAACCAAGTAGTTAAAGCACTGTTATCACCTATTTTTTGTGCCTAATGCAGAGGTGATACAACTTTATCTTTGTAAAACCAGGAAACAATGGTTAACTGGCAATTTTTTATTATGTAAGGTGGAACCTTCATTTGAGTAGGATACACTTTTGGAAAGTACTCTTAAGTTGTTCGGGTAGTGATAAAAAAGAACAATTAGGCTTTGTATTTAAGGAAAATGGCCTTTATAATTTGAAAGACTTAAAAAGAGCTGACTTTTGCTAGGTGCTCTTTAAAATATATTTTGCAGTCTAGGTGATCAGACTTAAAGCTTTATGAAAATTGACTGTACTTATGTAGCTGAAGGCTGTTCTGTATTCTCACATTGCTACATAAGGAGCCATGGACTTGCACAGGAGATATATAAAATATCTAAAATGTGATTAGATGGGAAAGCTAAAATTGCTTATGATGTATATAAAGTTCAGCATTCATAAACGTATGTAATTAGTCACTTCTGAAACCCACAAAACATTTTAACTTTCTTTTGATAATTTACAAATGTCAGCTCCTAACTTTAGAGAAAGATGGTTTTAAGAGATTTGTAGAGGTTTTGGGGAGATTTCTCCACTTATGAGTATAGGTTAGGCAGTAACAAATATTTGTGTATGTGTTTGGTTTAGGACACATGATTTTTACTCGCTAGCCTCTTTTCTTGACACAAGTCCATGTTATAAATTGCAGTGAACCTACCTGGCAGTCTTGATGGAGAAGTTCAGGAGTTGAGTGAGTTTGAGGATGAAATGAACCTCTGAAAAATAAACACTTTAATGCAGAGTTAGAGTGGAGAGTAGAAATTTAAGTGTGTTGTCTTAGTATGAGTGGTGGCACTAGTCTCTCTGTTATTGATCTGCTAATCGTGGCCAGAAAGTTAAATGTGTATTGAACTGGAGATATACATGCACACACGTGATATAGAACAATAATAATAATAATGAAGACTAGAGGAGTTTTTTCTTGTTGCTTTTTTCTTTTTCTAGTCTGCTTTCCTAATTTTTTGAAATGTGAAACCAGTTACTTCCGTATCACCAAACGCTTTTTATTTAAATGCTGTAATACTCTAGCAATGCCCAAAGGAACAGTTAAAATAACTAGAGCTTTATAATGGGAAGTGGTAAAGCATTGTGATGCAGTTGTGCAGTCTTTTTTTTTAATGGAAAACTTTGGAAAATTGAGGGGTCAGTGACCGGGAAGGCATGGACTATGGGGACACAGCTTGAGAAGCCTCCATAGAAGAGGATGGGGGGAAATGGACAGTCAGTGATCAATGCATTCAGTCGTTTTCATATCCATATCGTCAAAGCAATGAAAAACAAAACTCAAGTGATGATTCTTCAGAGAAGTACATTATTTCTTTTCTAAAAGGAAAACAAAACTTGCTTTATATTAACATCGTATCTTGAGTATTCCGAATGCAATTTTGTAACCTTTCTGCTTGTTTAGTGTCTGGAAGTAGAAATAAGTTTTAGCAATAAAATTTTAAATAATAAACTCATGGTAGTTTAGAGAGTTTCTTTAATTGTTTTCTGTATCTTCTCTGAATGGGTCTATGTTGTACTCCCTTGCTCTTGAATCTTTACTGTGTTTTAGAGAATTAAAATACAGGATTAAAAGCATGGCTAATGGACAGTGGAATGTGTCCTATTCTCCCTTAAAAAAAAAAAAAAATCTGCTGGAGCCTTACCTGTGTATAGGAATTCACACAATACGTAAAGTCTGATGAAAAAGTAGATTAGCAGTTTGCTCTTTTTCTCCCTTAATTCTTGCTTCAGCACTGTCTTGAGGTGGTGGTGGTGAAAACCTTGTGTTAAAGGGAAGTAAATGGGATATGATTATGCTTCATGACACATTTGCAGAAAGTTCATGTGTTGTCACCTTTGCTTTGTATCTGTGTTCATTGTTAAAAATCTTGGAAAGGTTGCCCTGCCAAGAACATTTTATAGGTAACTCATCAAAGGAACTCCCAAATCGGTGTTTGTTAAGAGTTTAGAGAACAAATGGACAAAGCAAGTTGTGAGAACCAGACAATGTTCATCCAATAACTTTATAGAAAGTGAGTGATGAAGTAATTTTATTAAGTGGTACATGGCTCCTTTAGCTAGACACCTTTAGGTTGTTGGATATAAATGCAGTGTGAGGCCAAGATTAAACGGACGTTTACTCAGGATGTTGTCTTTGCTGATTAGAAACTACACTAATGTACAGAATTCATGGATATGTGGTAATTATAATAGCTTGTGGAAAGATCAACATAGCTTTGTGAAAAGTTGTGCCTCAAGCCTTTTGAAGCTTGCTGAAGGAGTTAGCAAGAATACATGTAAGGAAGTTCCAATTTGCTATGGTAGGTAGGATTTCCAGAAGTCACTTGGCAGCCTTTTGCATGACAGGGGTAAGTTCTTGTATGGATAGTTAGTTAATTGGAGATAGGTAATTAGAGACAAGAAATGAAGTGGATAGGATGCGTTTCAGAGGTGAGTAGTAGCTGTTACAAAAATACTTGGGGTAGAAGAATGAGACCCACCCCACCTTTGAGTAATCGCAGTTAAGTCCAGAGTAGATGAGGAGGTGGCAGTTAGGCTGAAACAAGGCATGTGGAACCTGTAACTGCTTGCAGGAAGGAACAATAGTTTTGGCATTACAATAGGTAGTTCTGTGGGTACACCAATTTAGGCTCAGAAAGATTAATTCTGTAATTGTTAGAAGAACAACAGAAAATAAAATCAGCATTGTCTGGGTCCATGGTGCATTTGCATTTGACTGCTGTGCTGGCATTGGGAAGGACAGTGCTTCTGTGTATATCTAGGTGACTGAGATGTTTGTCTTAGTGTAGGTTATAACACTTTTTTTTTTTTTGTGAAAGTTTTCTGAATGATAGAGTACCTTCAATAAATATCTCTGGTTCTTTGTTGTTCAAAGAGATGTTGTGATGTGTTTCATGTAATCATGCATAGTGTTGGAAAGGGCTGTCCTTAGCATGAAATCTACTACTACCCTCAACACCTGAAGATATATTTGTTTCAAAGCTTCTGGAAAGTGAAGATAGGAGCAGTGATGATTAAACTGTAGAGTAAATTTGGTAATGTCAACTAGGGCACTTGAATCTTCTTGATTCGCCAAGAGTGCTGTAATTTATGCAAGGGGCAAGAGTTGGCCAGGTAGAGACTTCTGGAGAACTGATACTTGAATTTGGAGTCAGTGTTCAGACCAGTAATGGAGTTGCATGAGCAGCCAATGTCCTCCTGCAGTTTGATAGGCTGGAGTGGAAGACAGGACTCTGATAGCTACGGAAAGTTATTTGAGGATGTGAATTTACAATAGTTTGAACAGATTGATGTTGCAGCAGTGGTGTAGCCACCTGGTTGGCAGTTGCAGTCCCTTTCTTCCCTCCCTTTCACCTTGTGTTGGTACTGGAGCTTTCTTTCCCTCCCAGGGTGTTTAGGGAGCTGTACCAAAGACTAACCTTTCTGAAAATACAAACGATAAAACTAACTAATCAACTGATTTAGCTTTCTGAACAGGCTGTTTTGAGGACAAACAGATGCTAACATAAGACAGGAGCACATGAAGTGGGGGTAAAGAGAAGAAAAAAAATGATACGTAGGACTGCTGTGACAGAACGCAGTTCTCTGAGACACGTTGCTGTTTCTTCAGCATATTTAGGCTACAGTCTTAAAGGCATGGGATACAGGGGACTGCTCTGGGTAACAAAATACATTGAAACCAGTCTCAGGACATACTTCTGGGTTTAAAAAAAAAAAAAAAAAGTTTTTATTAATTCTTCTTCAGGTGAACCTGACAATAGCTGTACATTTGAATACTTAAAGATTCAAGTTTTAAATATTTCCAGTAATATAGATTATTTAATATATTTTTACAGAATATCCTTGTTTTTTCAGGCTTATGGTGTCCTAGTTAGTAAATTCTACTGTCCTCAAAGTTTTGAAAACCAGTGTGATATGTGAATGTCTTATGTTTTAATAATATCTGTGTATCTGATAAATAAATGAACTCTGAACCTTATAACTGTTAGCCAGCACTCAGATTTTTATTTTTATTTCTTTACAGGATCTGGAGTTTCATGGAGTAATGAGATTCTACTTTCAAGACAAAGCAGCTGGAAATTTTGCAACAAAATGTATCCGTGTCTCTAGTACTGCCACAACTCAAGATGTGATAGAAACTCTTGCAGAGAAGTTTCGACCAGACATGCGCATGTTGTCATCCCCTAAATACTCGCTTTATGAGGTGCATGTCAGTGGAGGTTAGTATTTATTCACAGTGTCTTCCCTGCATCCACACCACCTTCCTATCTACCACCAGCCAATCTTTAGGTTTGCCCCCAGCTTCTGAACTACACAGGACTTGGGAGTTTTGTTCCTAAGTACACTGATAGTAATTGTTACTTGGGGGAGCAGTATTTCAAAATGTTAAGTGTGCATACCAGGCCTGTAGTTTATGTGAGTTTTAATTATGATCTATTAAATGCTGTAGTTGACATCCTGTTAATTGGTTGACATTTGTGAGAGAGCTGCTATTTTTAGGACTAGTAGATAAAGACTAAATTTATAGTGGGAGGAGTGTTAAATTGGAGCACTTAAGAGTACATTCTCAGTTCTTTGATGTTGTGGGCCTTTGATAGGTAGCCTTACAATGCCTGTTCCTTTACTGCTAGATTGGGGGAAGTTCAACACAGTATTGTTTGAAGCCATGGTGTTTCTTAAACAGATCCTTTCTTGTAACCTGTGAAGAATTTAGATATCTAAATAGCAATTTGATACGGCTAGCATTTGTGTCTCCCCACCCCACTAGAAAGCTTCAGGTCATTAGGTGGTACTGTGTGCGTGGTGGTTGACAGGAATAGGAAAAACTAGCTTTTTGTTGTGCTTTTTTGTACTTTGGAAGTTTACACAAGTGATTTAACTATCTTAAATTATGCTTTTGAAGGACTGAAAATAACTTAAATTGAGATAGAAAATGGAAATTTATTAGGACAGGCGTCACTTTTCATGGGAATGATGACTTGATGTGAATTCTGTGAGATTAGGGAAAAGTGCATGTGTCATCATGAATTTAAGCAATTAATAGCATGTGTTTTTTCTGCTTTAGGTTTCTTTAAAAATGTTAGCACTGTACCTGTAGTAAAAATGAAATTGTTTCCTTTGCAGAGCAAGTTCCTCAATAAAACATGACATGAGAGCCACCTAATTTAATAGGAGTGTTTCTCATTAAATAAAGTGTAACTGCAAAGACATCGTTGTCTCACTGTGCATGTGTATTGTGTCTTCTGGAAGAGATCAAATGGCAAAACTGGTTGAATTTTTTTAACCACTCAGATTGTTCTCATAGTTGTAAAATAGTTATAATACACTAAATAATTTTTTTTTCTAGTATATGTGCATAATGGATTTTTTTTGTTGTTATTTTTGTAGGGTTATTTGTTGGGTTTTTTGTTTGTTTTGTTTTGTTTTTTAATTTCATGATCTGGTTTATATTTGTGCAGTCTTTCCAGAATAGTAGCTCTTGGGCCACAGACTGGTTAGATTTAAAATAAGGAAAATGAGTATTTGAAAGTGTCATGAAATTATAAAGTTTGAGACATTATAACTGTAGGTGTAACTTCTCCTGAGTCATAATCTTGTGTTCCCAGACTTAGTTCTGACAAAAGAGGTATGTAAGATGACTTTATATGGACCTTTAGCTTATATAGATAGAGGGAATACACTTAGGCTGGTTTCTGGAAAGGAGACACATATTTCTACCTCCCCAAGCTTTCTGTCCCTATATTAACAGGGAAACATGAACTGATGTGTACTGTTCATTGACCTTTTGTTTTTTTAAGAGCATAACTTGTTTCTAAATGTCTTTGGTCTTGAGATGCCAAGTAACTGTTACTGCTTTTAATTTTTCTGAAGAAGAAAGAAGATTAGATGTAGATGAAAAGCCTCTTGTTGTACAATTAAACTGGAACAAAGATGATCGAGAGGGAAGATTTGTTCTCAAGAATGAAAATGATACGGTTCCTCCAAAGGTGGGTCTTTAAAGAGTATACTAGTGGTAACAGCAGTTTCAGAATGTGTGGGACTTGCTCATAGAGCAAAATACAATTTTCACTTTTCTAATTCCTGAAAACAGCTGCTGCTGATGATCTTTGATATCTGGAGGAAGTATTTTTAAATACTTAAAATGCATATTCGCAACACAGCATTTTTGTGATCTTTCAGATGGCTTTTGATACTTTGATCCATGTAGCTCCCTAGTACTGGTGCACGAGAACTTAGAGCATGCTTTGTTGTAATATGAGGAATTAAAATTTTCCTCAAGCATTAGATGATGCCAAACACCTGGGAGGTAATCCTGCCTCTTGCAGAGCCTTTCAAAGGGGATGCCAGAGGGAGTGAAGTAACTGAAAATTGTTACCCCCCTAGGAAACAATCTGTTTCTTAACAAAACTGATGGGAGACTCTTTCCTGTTGGGGTGGGGTTTTTTTCCTTCCAAATACAAAATGAGGGACAGGTGAACATGAGCCATACAAAAGCTTTTTTTATATTAGTCGTTTAAACATTAAATTAGATCAGACTTTGGCTCCTGAAGTCATGTAATTATATCTATTATATCTAACTTGGATGCTTATAGCTATGGAAAACATACTGTTCAGTGTGCGCTATCTTCAGACAGGTTTTTCGTCTTGATCTGAGCACTGACTTTCATTTGCTCTTAGAATTAGAGCTTCTTAATTTTAAATATGCTTTCGGTATAGGTACATGAGCTATTCTTACACTATGATTTTGACTACAGGATATATCCGTGTTAGAGGTGGGGAGAGAAGATTATTGATGCCTTGCACTACATCTGCCAGATTTGCTATTCCTATTCATTGAATTAAATAATCTTCATTCTTCCTTCTCTGTTCTTCACTTCCTGATAGAAGCAAAAAAACTTGCATCATCTTTCTCTCATCTTCTGTTATTTTCTCTACAGAAGGCAAATGAGCCTATGATTATAGGTATCTTGTGTATGCAAGAAGCAGGGATTGGAGAACACTGGAAGGACAACTCAGAAAAATACACCATAGGGGAAATGTCCTTTATTGTGTTTTTCCTTCTGCATTTTATTCTTACCTGATGCTCCAACACAGTTGTCTTGAAAACAGATTAAGTGCAGTGTTCTTTTACGAAGTGTTGTTACTGGGAGGCAGAAATTTGTTTTGCAACCTTCAGTTAATTTTGAGGCCAAGCAGATAGTAAGCATTCAAGTAAAATTCTCTTCTTTCTTCACTTTCTTGAGTACAAGGTGCTTAACTGGTTCATACCTGCTTTGGCATATGATACTATTTTTGCCTCTGATATTCTGGAGAGTATTAGTCCCATCCCTGTGTAGTAGAGTATTGTTGCCTGGGGTATTGTTTTGTGGTTGTGATACTGTCTTAACTTTCTGGACAAATCTGATTAAAGCCAATACTAACTTTTCATTGGACTAAAAATGATGGAAGTTGTTTTAAACTCATTTATTTCAGAAGGCTCAGAGTAATGGCCCTGAAAAACAAGAAAAAGAGGGAGTGATTCAGAATTTCAAACGAACTCTCTCAAAAAAAGAAAAAAAAGAAAAAAAGAGGCGTGAAAAAGAGGCATTGCGACAAGCATCAGATAAAGATGATAGACTTCTTCATGGGGATGATATGTAAGTGTTTTAAACTTTGATCAATTCATATAACCTACATCTTATTTTAAAGGATTCCCTATCTTTACCAAATAAGTTGTTGTTTCTTGCAAAAGTAAAATAGTTGAGATGGGTGCAATATCATCATAAACTGAAATGTGTGATGGCAATTTTTGTTGCTTATGTGGATGTTTCTCTGAGGTTTGTTTTTAAACCATGAAATAAGCTGTTTTTTCCACCTCTTGGTACAGAAATTGACACATACTTGGTGACATGGAATTTCCTCAGCATGTTTATTTTTGAGCATTTATTCTAGAGTAGATTTTTTTCCTCTCCCTATGTTTGATTGTTCTGGTTTTTGCCTGAAAAATTAGTATGTGTAGGTGTTTGTATTTGACTTAGCACCTGACTATCAGTTTGTTTTTCTGAGGTGTATTTTGGTAGCCAGTCTTCTAGCTTCTTCAACTCTTGCTCCTAAATCTGCTGCACCATAATTATTGAGACAGGACAGGACGTACATCAATCCTTGTATAGAAATCTGGAGCACAAGAATCAAGTGCGAATGACTGTATGTACAAGTAGAAAGCTGAGAAAGGTCTACATTACATTCACCTTTGTACCAAATTCTGTAGATTTCATATATAAGACACCAGAAGAAAAAACAAATAGTGGTAGATTTTTAACATACCCAGAAAGAAAATGAATGGTGAAAACTTGTAACAAATTCTCAGAGATAAAAGAAATTAGTTGACTCTAGTTGACATATAATAGAGGATTTAGCTTCTCAGCTGGATTTTTTTTTTTATATTTGTGATTTTTTTAGTTCACAACTGTTTTTCGTATGTGTAGTACTGCTCTGCATGGATATGTTTGCAATGTTCTTCAGATATCAGCATGATCTTTCCAGTATTCTGTACCATTACTTATCTTGATCTTAATTTTTTAAAAATTAAAATATAATTGTATTTAAGTGTATTAGCAAAATAAAAATCATGAACTGCAAACATACACTAATACTGCTTCCATGTGATTTGCAACATTGTAAATCAGAATAAAATCAGGGTTATAATGTAAAGTCTCCTTAATGCCTTCCCCTTTGAAAACTAAGAACCATCAATACTTAAATTGGTGGTTGTCTGTTTCAGGTGAGCATGGTTTCATGAACAGTGCTAATTCTAGCAAAATTGAAGTTCATGTAGAAACGATTTTTACAATAACTTAACTGATCTCCTATATATATAGATTCTACTTGCTTTTTATCCTTTATAAAGTCAGGAGGATATATGTATTTTAAGCTATTAGTGACAGTTTTTTCTTTTCATTTAAACTAACTTGGCAGTGAGAATTCTCGCCTTGCAGCTGAGGTTTACAAAGATATGCCTGAGACCAGCTTCACTCGCACAATATCCAATCCTGAGGTGGTTATGAAACGACGGCGACAGCAAAAACTAGAGAAGAGAATGCAGGAATTTCGCAGTTCTGATGGCAGACCAGACTCAGGTACTTAGATTTCTTCTGGTTAAGTTGTAAAGAGTAAACTGTTCACTGAGAGAATATTTTTAAGGCCAGCAACTCCTGTAAATTCAACTTAATTTCCGTTTTTTTCCAGCGTTTTTTTTGTACTTCATGGCTAATTTATCTGTGGTGTAACTGAATTAAGGATTTGAGAAGTAAGATTCCACAGGAGTGTGTTCTGTGACAAGTGCGAGTCAAAGCTTGCAGTGATGGCCACATTGATGGGAGAGAATATGCTCACTAATCTCTCTAATAGTGCTAAACTGGGGAAAAAGGAAGGATGGAATTAGATTTATTAAACTGACAAACGGAGGAAGTCTTCTGAAATTGATGTCATGCATTTTACTAAGAACAAGCTGAATGACCTGAATGTAAAAATGCAGTCAGTAGCACAAATACAAGATGGCAAGGAGTGATTGTTCAAGTCTGCACAGAGAGTTCTGGTAGATCTTGTGAATATCAGTGATCAAGGATTTCACATTCTTGGGAGCAGGCAGACAACCACTGTTATTGTATAAACATCAGCATTAAATGAACTAACGAAGCAATGTTAGTACTGATAAAACCTCAAACGATGTATTCTGTCTGTGGGAGAGTAGTGAAGGAGTAGTTAGAGGTGTGGAAAACGTCACCTGTGAGGGAAATCTTAAATGGGTTTTTTAAAGAGAGGGGAGATTGTTGAAGGTCAGCACAAACTTGCTGTCAAGACTGGAAAGGTCAGTTCTTCATCCAGTAGTTGTCACTGTTTCATTTTAACTTCAGGTAATACTAAGAATGGTGAAGCACTGGGGAAAAGACTTGCATAGAGAAATTAGGAAAACGTCACTGGAGATTTTTACCAGCGGTGGAGACAAAATTTATTTCAGGGATGTTATGTAAATTTTCTTGTATTAATGGATTGACTAAATGATTTCTGAAGGTGTTTATTCACCTTAAATTCTGTTAGAAATATAATAAAATGACTATGTCTGTCTTTTTATTCTCTGGTTGCATTGTTAATCAAATTTTCTTTCCAAGGTGGGACACTGAGAATTTATGCAGATAGTTTAAAACCAAATATACCGTACAAGACAATCCTGCTGTCCACTACGGATACTGCAGACTTTGCAGTTATTGAAGCACTGGAAAAATATGGTCTGGAGAAGGAAAATCCCAAGGATTATTGTATTGCTCGTGTAAGTAAAGTTACTGTGTCACAATCTTCTTATGCTTTCATATTTGATTTGTTCCTTGCAGTAGCTTTAAAACTAAATGGAAAGACTCTGGTAGGTCTGTGACTTTTTTTTTTTTGTCCTTAATCTAACAGCTTCAGGACTTCTGAAGTGATTTGTCAGGTTTTTTGTTTTTAAAACCTAAATCTTGCCATCTTACTAAATTATTACTTGCTACATAGATAAACATTAATAAGGAAAGTAACATATTTCTGTATTTGGCACTGTGGTTTTATTCCACTAAGCATGCTTATGGTTTGCAGTTGTATAAACTAATAGTTAATCCTGTGGATGCTTAACGTCATCTGTTTGTGCACAAAACTATTCTGAACTAAGAGCAGCTGCTCAGAGGCAGAAGTGCTGAGGTGAATTCCATTATAAAAAGTGTACGTTGTATGCTGTTGCCTTATACCTTTCAGTGGTAGCTTACACAACAGGAAAGATTAAATGTCTAAGTGAAATTTACTCTTATTCTCAGAATTTAATTATTTTAGGAGTTCTAAGTTAATTGTATAGAATTGCCAAATTGCTGTTTCTTAGAGGTGTGGCTTTATCAAAAAGTGCCATAGGCAGTACTCATTAAAGGTGTCAAACTTCTGCCCATAGCATCTTCTGAAGGAGGATAGTGAGATTTGAAAACATCTGGTCCTTGTTTGAGTCCAATCTTTGATTAAATGTCTACCTATTACTTGTCTAATAAGCTTGGATTTACTGTTCCTTAAAGTGCTGAAAGTGAAGAATGTTTTGTCTCATCATACTGTGCTTTCTGCCCCCTGCCCCTTCTCCAGTGCTTTAAGTGCCACTGGAAAACAACAAGGAGGCTTCCCCCCACCTTCTAGCTGCTCTAAAGTATGTGGGTATATTTTTGGCCTTAAAGTTGCTTTCTGATTTGTTTTTTATGATATCTTTAAGTAACCTTGGTGTCTACTTTTGTGGTGTTTACAGCCTCTAGTAGTATAATTAGCTGGGAATTGACGTGTTGCTCCGATGTTGTTTAATTATTAATAGGGAAACCATATGGTGGTAGTGCTTTTGTAGTTTCCTGACAGCAAACTAACCTTAGTTTTAATTGTTTCTATAGTTTTGTCTTAGTTCTAGACATATTTTTAATGAAGTTTTATTCTTGTCTTTGTTAACCTGTAATTGGAGTTCCAACTGTGAAAGTTAATTTTACTTCAGTAAAATTTTATATAGATTTTTATTATAGAGGGGAGTAATTTTATAAGTAATAGTTTGGGGTTTTTTATGACACAGCATATTAAAAATTGATTCTCAGTTTTGGCTGCAAAATATTTTCTATGTGTAGTTTTAATTATGACAATTATCTTCATATTGTGTGTTCTATAAATGAAATTAATGATTTTTAGTCATTGATCTTATTAAATAGGCTGCTGACTTGACACTTGTTTTTCTGCTGGTTTGAGAGAGTTGTGGGCTACAGCAGAGACATTGTGACTGAACTTGGAAGATAGTTTTGCATCAGTCTGTTTAGTTCGGAGTTAGAAGGTATTATAATGTAAATATACTTTATGGAATTCATTGAACTGATTGCACACTTACCAGGGAAACTATTGCAAGACACTGTTGTGGTGGTGATGGTGTTCTTCCCCCTCCACCTGTTCCCTGATCTTGTGTGGGGATGTTTAATGTAGAAAATAGTCTGAGGAGTGTTGCTTTGATCTTGGGGAAGATTAACAAAGTCTTTGCTGTGTAGCAAATTAATTTAAATTAGTTTTCTGGAAAGCACTTGTGGAAAATATTTTGTCTTTCTGAGCAACATATCTTCTTGATATAGCAAGTTTCTATGCTGACATAAGTTGTATGCTTATGTTTACATTTGAAATATGAGTGGTCTTCATTAGTTAATCTAGTTAGATCTTTTTTATGACTTTAAGTGTAGAAGACCTTACTGTTTTGCTCACTATAAGTCATTGCAGTTGGCTGAAATTTACTTGGCTTTCCTCAGTGCCTCTGCTGATGCAGTATTTGTTTTAAATATGATAAACCTTCCCTTTTTTAAAAAAGGTTGAGCATTTTAAACCTAACTTTAAAATCTGCTTTTTGCCAAATATTTTATGAAGTCACATTCCTTGCCTGAAACATCAAAATGTCCTAGCTTTAGCTCGATGTGTCTTTCATCACTGTTTTCTTTTTTGAAAACTCACAAATGCAGTGCTAAATAGGTGCCATTGATACTCCTTTACACATTAGTCTCATAGCTGTTCTTTACCCTGGTGGGGTTTTTGTCTCTGTTCTTCTGACACTTGACAGTATTCTGTGTAAGAGCAATCTATCATGTGCTGCATGTTCCTATTACTTTTTGTTGTGTTTAAAACAGTGTACAGTGGAATGTATAGCTTAAGTTTCTTACTGGTTGAGATTTTTAAATGTTTTATTCTCTTTGGGTGGCAGGTGAAGTTTCTTCAGTGAAGACTTAAGCAGTTGACATTTACTTAACTATTAAGATGGATTTTAAGTTATATGACAAGACCTTTGTAAGGCTGCATAAGTACCTGTAGTAAAGTTCACTTGCTTCTGAAGTTTCAGTTGAAAGATGAGCATTGCAAGAACTTTTCTCAACACTTCCCATTGACAACTTTTATTGTGACTAGCAGTTTCCTGTGAGTGGCTTGCTTTTGTACCCTGGTTTGTGGTGCATCAGAGTGTACCTTTATGCCCACTTCTAAAGTGCTTTTCTGTGCAATGAAGTAAATGCAAGCTTGTTCCAATATATGTTTTGTTTGTTTCAGTTTGCTTGGTTTGAGTTTCCCTGAATAATACAGGGTTCACTGAACATCTCTCTCAAGATGTCAAGTTAGTTAGACATTCTTTCAGGATACCTGTGCATATTCACTTCGGGCATAAGACTCGAGGCATGCAGCAAACCAGTTAACTCCTAAAAGTAGAATCTTGATTTAACTTTTGTTTTAGCATGCTATTACTTTTTACTCAAGGATAAAGCATAAATAACTTTTTGTAATGTCAAGCAGAAACAAGCAGTTCACAGTGATTAGTTTCTGGTTTTGTTGGTGTTTTTTTTTAAGAAACAGATATTACAGACACAAGGCATTAAATATTTTTAGCAAGTTTCATTGTCTTTTTCAGGGGCATCTGCAGACCCCATATTCCCAACTTGTAAGGACAATTGAGGATTAATTCATTTGAATAAGCAGATATATTAAAACATACAGTAGATACAGGTTTTTAATTTAAAAACATTAAAATGACAAAGGAGCTTACTGAAAACCTGTTTATAGCATGGGTTTTTATGTGTGAAACTTCTGCTAAGGATAGATCTGATAACTTGATCTGTAGCTACTACTTACCACAGGGGGCTTAAGTATTTGAGTATTATCCTCTCTTGTTTATCCCAGCAAATGCCTTGGAAGTTAAGTCCTAAGTTGTTATGGACTTCATTTAAATTTCTTAGCTTGTATTTTCTGCATGTTTCACTGCATTTTAAGTTAATAAATACAGATTGGAATGACTTTATGATAATTTATATATTCTCATGGATGCAATTATGAGTAAGCAGAGTATATTCTTCCTAATTATCTGTTATGAATTTGTTTCAATTTGTAGGTTGTCAGCTGACAACCTGCTTTCAAGACTTGTGATCTTAAGCTGGTTTTACCCATCTCCATTTCCTATGCTGTTGCAGAAATGAGGGAGATGTCTGTGCCTGATCTCAGAAGTCTGTGTGGATTCAAATTCATGAAAGGATATTAACTGCATCTTTTATTTTTTAAAATGAAAGCAAATCTCTACCCATGAGCCAAAACCCAATCATAATATAAACTTGTTCCCATGTTTTCCTGTTACTCTAAAACACAGGAATTTCAGCTTTGTGGGTAACACTGGGGCAGCATTCGCCTAAAACGTAGAGATGTTTTCTAAATTGGCTTCATCACGCTTAGAAGCCTTCTGGCCCGCATAAGCTCAGATGTGGTGTTTTGTATCTTTCAGCAGGTTAGGTCACAGAATTCTTGAGTAAGGTATATCTGAGTTTCTGGCTCACTCTTCCTGAGAGACGGAAGGAACAGTAACTGGCTGGGAAGACAAAAGTATTATTGCTTTTGTGACCCCTCTTCTCTGACTTGTCTAGTTTACCATTGCTGCTGTTAAGCCCAACACCAAGTACAGATGCTCGTCCAAGTTCCAAGGTGGAAGTAATATCAGGGTCAAGTAGTAGCACCTATGTACTTCTTTCTCATCTGTTCTTTAGCTTCACTGCATTTGGGTTTTCTTTGGTTTGCTCTCCAGTCCAGTATTGGTCAGTCCCTTGTATACCTGCTGTAGCATGTAGTTCCTGTGTTGTAACTAGTTACCTTCTGTATTGAGGACTTTGGAATTTAAAAATTGTTGCTTGAGTAGAGCTTGAGACACAGTGTTACTTTAATTAGATAATCAAAATTATCCTGTAGGTATAATTGATTTTAAAAACCTGAGATGCGAAATAGAAAAGAGTGGTTTGGCAAGATAAGATTTGAGTGTGGATGTGCGTCTGTTTCCCTTCAGTTTATACATTTTAATGTTTTCCTCATTTTTATAATGTCTATTTGAAAAGCTAATTAAAAGTAATTTAATTAGACCTATTTTTATCCAAGTTTTGCATAGAAAATGTTTTAGGGAAGGGCCAATGACTTGATTACATACTTTTGATCTTAAATGTGCTTGTTTCCTGCTTGGAAGAAGATGAAAGGATGTTTGAGGTAGATCTGTGAGAACTTAGTTAAGACTGAAATGGGTGTGGAGGGCGGCAGCATAGTAGGATGGAGTAGCCAATAGCTGCATTATTTCGAAGGTGTTACCTGGGTCATAGTTCAGAGATTACAATTTTGAGTAGTTTGTTTAAAATAGAGCTGTCTATGAATTTAAATAACTTTGTTAGGATCACAAATGAGGGAGTAAAATGTATTTTATTTTATTTCTTTATTCAGCTTTGAAAGATATGTCTTTAACTTAGAAGGTACTCATGCACTGTAATACTGCCTGTCATTGTTTTTTATGCTTGATCGCTGCAGGGAGCAGTAATGCAAATGTGCATGAAATCACAGGCTGTGTCATCTTTTAGAGTTAGAACTCATAAATCAAGGATTCCCCCTTCCTCTACCTTGTAAGGACATAGCTGTAATGAGTATGAACAGTCTGTGGTTCTGTTCCCAAGGTATACTTAGTTTTGGTTCTTCCTTAAAGCTAGACAGCATGAAGCAATTGTGCAAAATGTTCCAGTTGTGCCCTTAGTCTCTGTGTAGACCAGGTAAAGGTTGGATAAGACAAGGATGCAGGAGGTGTCACAGCATTCTCTTTGCCATTTCTAGAAGGTCTTGCTGTTTCTGAAGATGCTTGCATGTTGCATTAGTGGAATGGCATTACCAAAATGAAAGGCTGATTCCAATGTGTGAGATGATAAAGGAAACTACAGTTTTATTTTTGTAACTATCACCTCCACAGATTCCCCACCCCATGGCTGTTGAGAAATTGGAATAATTTTGTTTACTAGAAGATGGTCTTGTCTACCTTAAGTGTAACTTGCTTTCCTTTCCTTTTTTGAATATATTTGATGTTCTGGGAAGTGTGATTTAACTGTAGCAAGGCAAGAGAGTGAGTTAGAAGTCTTGGAAAGCAAAATGCATTTCAAGTTACTGAATTCTTGTGCTTTGCGTCTTGTTATAAACAAACAAATCAGAAGATATACCCGCGGAATCCTCTGTTCTAATTGTCCACTAACAGCTCTGAACACTGATAATGGTTCTTTTCTAGGTCATGCTGCCTCCTGGTGCTCAGCACTCTGATGATAAAGGTGCTAAAGAAACTATTCTTGATGATGATGAGTGTCCACTGCAGATATTCAGGGAGTGGCCTAGTGATAAAGGTATGTCCATAAAGCTTTAAGAGCATTTTGTGCCTTGGTGGTGGTGTAAACTATGGTGTGGACCCTCTGTAAAGTAAGAAATTGGAACATGTATTTTTAAAGTGTTTTTTTTTTTTTTTCAGGTACTTTTAATACTAAATGATTTTTAGAGTTACTTACTATTTCATTCAGCACTGTTTATGGTAATGTATCTTTAGACAGTAGAAGTGTTTTGTGTTTCCCCCTAAAGTTTCTAAATTACCCACTTTGGACAAGTATGCTTATTAATCTTTTATATTGTTTTAACTTAAAGAAAACTACATAAAGAAGTGTCAGGACCTTAGTAAGCTGAAAGTAATCCTATGGAATGCTTTTGCAAATTAATAGATGTTGGATGTGCGCTTGTTCACTGATAGTGAGACTCAAAGGATGTGTAATACTGTGTTTTAGGAATACTAGTCTTTCAGTTGAAAAGGCGACCTCCTGATTATGTCCCAAAGAAATCTAAGAAAATAACTGATGGAAAGCCATTAAAGGGGAAGGAAAGAGTTGACGGGTCTGGCTATGGCTCTTGCCTTCCTCCTGAGAAACTACCATACTTGGTAGAATTAAGCCCAGGTAAGAATTTTGGTTGTCTAATAATCTAAATTACATTATTTCATAGTCATGTAGATTTTCCAAAAATAGGATCTGAATTGGAAGCACAAGGAAGTCTGTTGGCAGTGTAAGTGAATGGCACATCATTTGTTCTTCTGATGTCACGTTCTGAATTGGAGTTATCTAGACATAGAGCTGCATACTGCTATAATGTTGACATTTTTAGAGCAAATGTCTGGAGTAAAAAAAAGGGGGAGAAGTGATTGACTAAGACTTTGTCTCTGTTAGCATGGTTTCAAGAATGAAGTTTTAAGTGTTTCAAAAACAAAAAAAAATTCAACTTTCTCTAGATTTTGGTGTTTAAAACTTGATAATAAGTAAAATAGTTTAACATGTTGTCTTGTGATTTGGGGGAGAACCAGAAAAGCACTCCTTATATCTGGTTTGTTTTACATTCAGACGTATACCATAGCATGCCTTGTAAGATATATTTGATAGTGCCATACATATACATGAAAAATACATTTCTAGAAGAACAAGAACATGAATTTTTAAATCAAGCTTATTTGCTAAACGTTGGTTTGGTTTGGTTTGGTTTTTTTTTATCCTGAATGGAAGCTTCAAATCACTAGCAAGACTGGGTTTTATTTTGACATCACTACAACTCTCTGGGCTGCACTGTAATTTATAACTAATTTTATGATCTAGAAACAGCTAGGGGAGCTTGGCTGTTTGTGTCACAATAACTGTTAAAACACATACAATTTCTAATCTTAATTTCTGTTGTTTTAACATTTAATGTTTGGATATAGACTTTCATTTTTGGTGATTTAGTTATCTGCAGCTCTTTTTCCTGTTATGTGTAACTTGGGTACACTCAGGTATTCAAACAAGTGATTTACAATTTGAAGGCTGGTTGTTTACCTTTTGGGAAGCAAGGTTGGAAGCTGGTGCTGAAAACTTTGATCAGAACTGCAAACATGTTAAATTAATAGTCAAATAGTGTGGGTTGGTTTGTCTGTTTATTTGCTTGTTTAAAAAAAGGGCCAGATGAAATTAGCAGCACACAGAATATATTAAGTGTATTTTATATTGTGTACTATATGCTTTTGTGTTCTTTTACTAGTACTTTCAATTTCTTATGCTCTAAACTCTTACACTTCATGGAGTGTAGTTGCTTTAGAATTAAAACGTGCTTGAGCAGTGGAGCAGGACAGCCATTAACTTGGAGAGGAAAACCAATCTGAAATGTCACAGGTGGCAACGCTGTGTACTAAGCCTTTGCACAGTTGCCTGTGGGACTGACCTATTGTTCATGTTTTTCTTCTAACAGCTTGTTGTCGTTTTTCTAAACAATGAGTATCGTTTCATTCAGTAGCTTTGTAGTACTGATGACTTTATACTCTGCAGTTTCTAAAGTTGAAAGAGTTTAATGCACTTCATCCTTATAAATTGAATAAGAGTTGTGTGGCTACAGTTTCACCCTTTCCTGTCTTTTCTTTTCCTGCCCTCTTCCGCATGTTCTGCATGGTATCTGTCCTGCTGGTGCTGCCTTCACCTGGGTCCTCTGCATGTGTTTCTAACCCCAGGGAGAAGGAATCACTTTGCCTACTACAACTATCACGCTTACGAAGGTAACGCTATATTTAATACTGTTCTCTCATTAGTCACTAAAAACATCGCTGGCAGTAAATCCTGTTTCTTTTTGACAAATGAAAGGCTGTCTTGCTTATCTTAGTTTTTTCCCAAGGGACTGCTTCTGTGACGTAGTTATCTGACTTGTCAGCTGCCATTTAATTATTCTATCTGTGAACAAACATCAAATAGATCATGAATGTGCTACCATCCAAAGAGTTCAATCTTTCAGCTAAGGTTAACTACTAAATTCACAGGGTGGTTTACAAGCAGTGTTGTGGTAGAAAGAAAAATGTTCTTTGATGCTTGCAGAATTCATAATTAAAAAGTGAATTGGGTAAATGGCATGGAACCTAACCTCCCTTCAGTGTTTGACCACACTGATGCAATGGATGAAATCTGTGATGCTTTTATGTGAAACAGTGTTTGGACCACTGGTAAAGTGACCTCGCTTTCTGCTGTGTGGTGTTCCATAGCATCTTGTGGTATTTCTGCTGCCTGGTTTGTGGTGTTGTCTAAGATGAACAGTGTACATCAAAGAGATTTAGCCACATTAGACAGTAGAGTCTTGTTCAGTTTTATCTATAGCACTTGAAATTGATAACCTAGCCTACAAATCATTATGGATCTTTGATTCTCCACAGAGTTCAGTGTGCAGATATGCCCTGGCTTGGCCAAAAGGACAAGAATACAAAGCCACTTTGTTCTTCATCATGAAACATCTACCAAAATACCTTTTCCTTTTCTTAGTTTTTTAGCATCTGTTTCCTCATTTTATTTTCAAGACTGCTATAAAAGTACTATATGTCTGTTGTTGTTGCTCAATCTTTCATGGCTGTGGAGTACAATATAGGGGTTTGAAGAACCCTGTTCAAACTTATGCCTCAACTCAACTCCTTGATGACTTCCATTTCATTAACGTCATTATTCCAGAGAACAGAAAAGTTCTGTAGAGTGTGCTGAACTAATAAGCACAGACGAGCTCTGCAGCAACACCTGACCATTGAGTGGAAAGCTTGAAATTTCATTGTATCTCACTGGAAAAAAAATTCCTTTAATCTTTATCTCGGGTCTTAGTACTCTAGAGTCCCTTCTGTCTCTTTGGAACAATACATTTCAGGATACTAATTTTTACTATAGAAATAACTTCTGTAGAAGTGTCCTTCTGTTAAAACATTGGCTGTTTACAATCTTGCAGAAAAACTGGGCAGGCTTCGGTTTCATGCCGTGTGCAATTGCACAGATTCAGTAAATTCGCTATGGCAAGCATGTCCGGTTTTTCTGCTTCTCCACAGCTGCTGACGTTGCTGGTTGTAATGGCTGTTTTATAGACTGAAGATCAGGTTCTGTACAGTATGGTAGAGGATACACTTCAGTAGCTTGTGGTTGTAAATGTGGCAATCAGCAGTAGTCTCTGTCTTCCAAGTCATGTAAATGAACCAATAAACTGAGATGAATCTGATAGTAATAGAAATAGACTGAATAGACTGAAGTGAGATATGTCAGCGCTTTGAATAGCTGATGCTGTCTATGTTATCTGTGAATATGGCTGCTGGTGAGTTCAGGCATGTTATTAACTTCAGTTTGTCAATAATAATATTTAAAGTCTGAGAAGAATGACAGAGTGCCATTTTTTAGGATATTTTTAGGCCTCTGATATTTATCCAGCAGGCCTGAAATAAAAATTATAAAGCATTTAAAAAAGAAAACAAAAAAGGGAAAACCTTGAGGCTTTTCTCCCTGCCTTATCACATAAAAGCAGCCCGGAGCTCTAGAGTTCACAGAAGTGGGGGATGCTGCGAACATGCAGGTATAGCAAACTGGAAAGAAGAATTACAGGGGGTTGGAGAAGCTTGAAAGCCTTGGCCACGGCAGTTTCCCTGGCCAAACTTCCTTCTGAGAACAGAACTGCAGTATGGTATGTGGTAACACTTTTACCCTTTAGTTTGAAGGAACTCTGTTGTCTGTCACATTCCTCACTGAATCTTCCTTTACCAAAAATGTTTACTATTGGCTCCTTCTGCTGGAAGTGTGCATCTTCTCTGAAATTTAATAGCAGAATTGTCTCCTGAATCTGATGTGGTATTTCAAATCTGCCCAACCAATCTCTTAAACTTCTTACTGTCTAAACTCTTAACACTCATGAATTTGTGCAGGAAATTTGCTCCTTTTCAAATGAGGATTTAGCTAATTTTCAAGTCAATAGGTGCAGTCTCTTGTATGGGCATTGAACTTTGGGCTCACTTGTTTTCTGTGATCTGACCTTCCAGAACTTGGTTTAGTCTGGTTTTAAGTCAATGCTATTTCCCAGCATTGTTTCAAGCACTGGATTAGCAAAATCAGTTGAAATTATCTTCTCCAAAATGGTATACAATTCACCTTTTAGTGGTGAAGTAATGCATTTAAAATATGTATCCATGAAGGGAGGTATGTCTTGTCTTTTTCTGTTGATCAAAAATGTACATTTGTATTATGAATCACCAAGTTGATGTGCTTACAGTGACTGTTCACTTCTGTTCGCTACACAGGGGGTTTTTTAAAAGACTGATGTTTGAAGTGTGAATGTGGACTCGTAACTGCATAAACCCAGTCATGAAATCTGTTTGTATTGCATCCTTAGCATTGAAAGTGACAGAAAGCCACAGGTTTTACAGAAACGATTTCACTAGTGACTATAGGTGAACAGTAATATACTGTGTATCTTTTTACTCTACACTGTATGTTTTATAGCAGTTTTTACTGTACATTTACATGCTTTAGTGTTTTTGAAAAAAAACTTTTTTTTCTAAATCAGTCTCCTGTTTGGTCTTTGGTGGTAAGGTCTGTTTTCTGATTTCTCTTGAAATACAAGTTTTCGATCAGCAATAGGCAGTGTACAGAGATGTGTATATCTCTTTGTCTGTGTACTTCTGTCATGGGGGAAAATGACTTGTGAAAATTACTTCAAATGCAAACCCATACCAAGTTTATTTGAACACTCATGTGATGTCACTGGGAAAAGCTTTGTCAGATAGATAATTAAGTTTAATGTATGCAGTAGTGGCTGACTTGGTCTCTTGAATCATAGTTCTTGTTGCTTCTGCTCGTGTCTTGGAGGCACATCCCAATTCAATTTTCTAAGCTTAAAACTCAGAAACTAGATGTTTTCTGCACGTGTATTATCTGGGTTAATGTTATTCAGTCATAGGTGCTGTGAATAGAATACAGGCCACCTTTATTCCATCCCACATGTTTACTTACGCACACACATAAAATGAACAAGTTCGTATAGCATTCATACATTTTCCTTATGCCTGTTGCTGCTGTGTCTGTATCATTTATTAACACCCACCTTTCTGAGTACTTTGACCTTCCAAATTTCTTAATTAAAAGAAAATTATTCTTGTCACATAACAACCCCAGATGTATTATTCCTCCCCCCCCCCCCGTTACAAATTCTGGACCTTAAGTCCCATGACTTAGACTGTATATATTGCCCTTCTGAACCACCAGAATTTAGTGTTTGGTCCTTAGAGGCTGAGAACAGCCTTCTTGGACTGTCGTGGTTTGGGGAGCAGGGGCTTTGCTGTAGGTTTGACAAAATCTGTATCCTGCTGGAGTACAGTGAGGAATATGTTCCAGACAGCATTGAGGTGACCTTCCAGCTGTTGAAAAACAGGAAATACAAGACTTTACACTGTAGTATAATGCAACCTTCCTTCCCTCCTGCATCCCTCCCCTAGAACAAGAAGGCCTTTCATCCTTCTCAGAATTTGTAGTAATTCTCTTCAAGATTAAGATACTTTTTACTGTAGAAATTGATTTTTACTGATGGATGTTTACAGGTGTGCTCCAAATAACTTTCAGTAACCCCTTGAATCTTTCTAATTTTCCTGGGGGGGGTGGGGGGAAGTATGCCTGTATCTAGTGCTGTGATTTTTAGAGGGTTTGTTTCTTGTTATATGGGACATTCCAGAGAAACAAAACAGTCTTAATTTGCCTCAGCAGAAATATTGTGATACTTAAAATATGTTTTTCACCTGAAAGCATATTTTACATGACATGCATATATATTGAGGATATACAGTGGTGTGAGGTAAACATTCATCAGCAGAAACTTGGTATTGGTTGATTATTCACAAGTACTGAACTCAGGAATGAGATCCAGAAGTTATCTTAAACAAACACTTGAACAACATAATATTTTATAATATATTTTACAGAATATTTTAGAAATATTTAGGAATATTTTAAAGTGGGGTTTTGTTTTGTTTTGTTTTTTTTTCCTCTTTAAGATGTCAAAAATGAAAAAGTCCAGGGGGGAAGTATACTTAGTGTAGGGGTGAAATGACTAGACTGTAAATAAAACCTATTCTCTAATCTGTATCTGTTAGGTTTAGGAGAAAGTGCCATAAGAAATTAAGAACAAAAAGCCCAAAATAACTAGCCCTTACTTCCTTGCCACTGGCTTTTGAAATTCCAGTATTTTTGCATGTTGAATAAGGGTCATTGGTTCCAAACTGAATCTTATATCTTTTTGGGTGCCCGTTTTACCAAACTGGGATGTGGGTAGGAGGAGGAAATGTTTGACTTCTGGATTCATAAATAAATAAATGGAGGAGCTACTTTAGGATTTGATGTGTAAGTCGTGGGGAAACGTAACAGTAATTAAGAGAATTGGGGGTAAGCAGCCAAATGTATTCAGTATTGTATTACATGTCTGCATTTGGTGACATTGAAAGTGCAGCCATATAATTTCTGATCAGCATTAAGTATTAAAAACTGCACACAATTTAAATTGCTGAAAATAATGTATTAGCGTTACCATTTTTTAGTGTACAGTGATGTTAGATGTATGTATCTAGAGGGTTAAATACTGGGATTTAATAAAAGGCTTATCCCTATACCTGAAAAATGTTTAGAAGACTGAGTGCTCTTTTATGTTCAATACTACTTTTGTGATGGACATACTACTATTACAATAGTGATTCTAAATATGTTCAATAATGGGGATAGTACAATAGTATCATCACTTAACTTTGGTATTTATAGTACTAGTCTGTGGTCTGTCTCTGCCTGATGTCTTAATGTCTTAAGTAAAATGACAACACTCCCATGAGAAGCACCCTTTATGCCTTTCCTCCTGTCAAAATCATGTAAAACTCTGTTGGTATCATTCTTCATTGATAACCAGCTTCTTTCCCCAAACCCCCCCCCAGCCCCTTCATTCACTTTGTATTTTCTGTTCTTTTGTATTATTGCCTTATTTTCTTTGTATCTTTGGCTTTTTGTCAGTCTGTAGTTCTTAACAGTTAAGTTTTCTCTATGCTATTGACTTTTAGTTCCTTTAAATACTGTTCATTGAAGAACTGATAGAGGACTTCATAGACTAAGTGAAATTTTATGGTTAAATGGCTTGCATTCTGATTTTAATAAACAGATCCTGGTAGTACTGCTGGGAGTTTACAATTAGATTTACAGAGGTTCTGTTTATATTGGCTTTCATTTAAATTTTGAAGATGACTAGTGTCCTGCTGAAGATAGTATCACTGTATGTGCCATGGCTTTAGTAGTATTCTCTAATGCTTTTTGGAGGTGACTTGAAGTCATTGCTCATGTCCACAGGTAAGACATTCTTTGTCTTGCAGCCTCCCTTTTGTGCATCTTCCATTTGGAGGAGAAATTGGAGAAGAGTCAGAAGTGGCAGTACTAGTTCAGTATCTGATAATATTTAAAGCTGTTGTATTTTCTGGGAAGCAGGGAGGATTTATATGTATGCCAAAACCCACCTGTGTTAGCTTGTGAAGGCAGCAGCTAAATCTGGTGCAGCATCCAGCATATCTTGCAAAATTTGATTCTGTTTGGACAGTATGCTCTTCTGGGGGGAGGAAGAAGTTGAACTTTATCTTTGACATAATTTTCTGAGGGATGAAAATATAAGTCAGTGTAACTATACAGGTAAGGCAAGAAGTGCTACAGTCCTGTATTTCAAGACTAAATCTGTCATAGGTAAACATTTTGTAAGATTCCCTTTTAATATTGCCCTATTTTAGTATCTGATGAATAGGAAACAGTTTGGCATGTTTGCCACCTGACAGTAGATATTGCTGATAATCTACTTTTGGTAAGATCAATATATATACTACTATTATAGAGATCTGCAGATATCTTGCTTTCTAGATCTTTTAAACCCATATTGGTATACACGTATAAAAGCTTAGAGATTAATAAAAACTATATTGCTTAAACTACTAAGGAAATAGATAAAGGTTTTCAACATATGTTCAGAATAGTAGCTCCTGATTACTTTGTTCTTTGTACTTGTAGAAAACAGCCACTCTGAGTGGGGTCTGTCTACTTTCAGTGTTATTACGCTACGATGAACACCTAAGTTTCCAACAAATCTTGAAAGAATTTTCATGCAGTTATTTTTTTGGTGAACATTGCTACTCTGAACTAAATTGAAATAATGTAGAAATACAGTGTATTTGAACTTTAACGTGCAAATTGGTATTTGTCACTTGCTGTACAGATGGTTCTGACTCCAGAGATAAGCCAAAGCTCTATCGTCTACAATTAAGTGTCACAGAAGTTGGAACCGAAAAATTTGATGACAATTCCATTCAGGTATGAAAAAAAAGCACACTCAGATGACAGAACTGATTCAGTCTCTGGCCAGTTATGTGTAATTGTGAAAACTAGTAAAATATTCCGTGAGTACCCTGCAAAGCTGGAACGGTAAAAAACTGGTGCACTGTCATGTTAATGGTCGTGATTTCTTTTCTCTCTTTTTAAGAGAAAATAAGGGCTTTGTTATTTAAAAAGGGGTATTCTTTTTCATCAGTGGATCAAGTGGTATGTGTCAGTGTTATTGTAACTGCTTAATGGCTTTCAAGTCCTAGTCTCAACCCCTTTGAGTGAGGTAGGATTTCTTAAATGTATAAAACAAACACAGTTGTATGAAGTTCGTGCCTGGGAATCTCTTACAGCACCCTAGGTCCACGTCAGTGCAGTTAGTTGACTTGTAAGTACTTGAATTGTGAGATTTCACATCGAAACAGCAAGTGAAGAAACCGGTTCTGAACAGCATATGACCAAAAAGTGAAAAACTTTTCATTACAGGATTTCTGCTGCACGTTAGTTAAATGTGTGTTTTATTACCTCTGCGAGGAAAATTGAAGTGAAACTCAACTGATTTTAGTACCACTCATCTGTGTTAAATTCATAAGCAAGCAAAGTTAAGTTACTAGTTTGTAAATAGGATAAGCTACAGCTCAGTCTTTTTGTTTTAATTTCTGCTGATGTGTAATTTAGTTTATTCCATGTTAGTTAAATTTATTTCCAGTTATTTGGTCCAGGAATTCAGCCTCATCATTGTGACCTCACTAATATGGATGGAGTTGTTACTGTAACCCCGAGAAGCATTGATGCTGAAACCTACGTGGAGGGTCAGCGTATTTCAGAAACCACTATGCTGCAAAGTGGAATGAAGGTTCAGTTTGGATCATCTCATGTATTTAAGTTCGTGGATCCCACTCAGGACCATATAATTCCTAAAAGACCTATCGATGCAAGTCTTATGGTCAAAGGTCCAAGACACAAAACTGGGTGAGTAAAATTTATTTTATTCCCGCAGAAGTGAAGGCGGGAGCTTTGGAAAAAATAGACAATGTGACTAGAGGATGACTTTAAATGAGTTCTGATAGCTGCTTCTAAGTGTTAAATGTATAATAACTATTTTAATACTTGAGCTCCACCTTGTGATTTTTTTTAGTATTAGCAAGTGTCCTTTTCATTATGAAGTATTCAAACAAGTTTTCCTGATGGTCACTTCTGTATTAAAAACAGTGGAATGCCTTATTTTTTAATGTATTCCAAAGTTCATCCAACCTCCAGGAAGAGTATTTGCTGAATGTTTTCAGAAAACCTGTTTTGTTTTGTTCTGTTTTTTTCTTGGATACTAACTTTGAAAATTCCACTAGAAGGATTTGGAAATTAAGTACGGCAGTTGTGAAATGAGACTGTCAAGGTAGGGAACTAAATGTCTCAATATAGCAACCACTGTTGTGTGATAACCTGTCTTCCAGTTTCTGTGTTGCAAGGAGTAACAGTCCAGAACTCCATCCTGTTGTATCTCTGTATATTTATATTTTTGATAGGTGCATAATAAAAATACTGATTATAGATTTAATGACTTGCGAGGGCTCAGATATTCTGTTCAGTGGCTGCAGAAATAGGAAGAACAATCTTAAAATCAGACTATATAGCATGGAAAAAAAATAACATCATATCTTCCATCCTCTCTGAGTCCCATTGAGGCTGCTGTTGTAGTATACTGTGGTTTAGAAGAGAAACAAATTGGCTTGGAGATGAATGAGAGAAAGATACCTAGGAAAAGAAGCTCTTCTGGCTAATCTGAGTTAATATAGATGTATACTTAAACCATTATTATTTTTGTTCTCCACATTATTTTAATGTAGAAGTACACTGTGTGCTTGTTGTAGCACAGGATCTGCCTGCAGGAAAACCTCCAGGCATTTAGCTGTCATGTACTATTTCTGTTTAAATCTTGAGTTAATTCTTCGTCTAGGCTGCAAAACAATTAAACAAATGCTCTCACATGTTTACATAGTCAACTGCAAAGCACTGTATTTCTGCAGAGCTTTGCCTGGATATCAAAATCTCTGGCAAAGAGTTATTGCAGCTTGAACAATCAGATATTTTTTTAAGGAGAAAATAAAATGCGTTACTATGATTTACATTATCAAGTTTATAATAAGTTTAATACCGAAGAGCTGAGCAAAAAATTGTAGCAGGTCTACTATAGTGAATACAACCTCTTGAATATATTTTCAATATTTTAATACTATTTATGTTTATATGTATTTTCTCACTTGACTGGGAAAAAAATGTAACTAAGAGTCTGTTTTTTCGAAGGAAGTTATCTGTATAAATATTTGTAGTGTTATTATACAAAGAATTGATACAATGTTTCGTAAAGTGAATATTAACTGGACTCGTGGTGTGCCTCTTCAATTTTAATTTACTAATTTTAGCTACTCCGTTCCTTATTTATTAAACACTTAACAATATAATTTCTAAAAAAGTACTTGAAATGTTATCTTGCTTTTAGAGCTGTTCAGGAAACCACATTTGATCTGGAGGGAGATGTTCACAGTGGAACAGCCTTACCAGCAAGCAAGGTATTCTGTTATGACTAAATTTGCAATAGATAATAAAAGATCATGTGTAAGTTAGATCAAAGTTACAACATCCATAGTATTTGGTAAAGTGTGGCCAGTTCATTCTCCCCAGGTATTTCCTGCTGTGGGTGGATTTGGGTATTGTGCAGCATTTTTTTTTTTTTTTCCCCTTCGCCCCCTTCCTAACAAAACTGTTCTGTTTAAGCTTGTACTAGCATTTGACATGCATTTCATGCCAAGAACAATAATATTTTTTTTTTTTTTTCGGAAGGGAAAATTCCTCAAGCCTGGAATATTTTTTCCCCAAACTGACCTGTTGAAGGCAGATTACGTGCAGATAGAGAGTCATATTAGAAATGATAAATCATTGTCATGTATGTAGCATATGACTATTGTCATCTTCAATAGAGTAAATAAATGTTTTATATAAAATGTGAAAGGGTGTTCAATTTTATTTTAACTAGGCTTTTAAAATTTAATGGATGTGACTTTGGCTTCAATAGGGCTTCTGTACACACATTGACTAAACAAACTGTCTCTGCAGTCATAGTTATAAACATTTTATGAGGTTATAATATTTTCTTACTTTCTTTCTGCACTGTCTTTCTGTTAATAAATTCTGTGTCAGAGATGCATTTTCCAAGAGCAAACAGAGTAGAATGACACAATGTTTAATGCCTTTCTTGGTGCTATGATCACGCTCCTCAGATGAAATGAGAAAATTCATTATTTCAGCAGTATGAAATGTAGTAGTCCTCCCAGAAATACATTTCCTTTCATGTTTTATTACTCCTATTACCAGATTGAAATATGTGTAAAGAAATTTCGTGATGTTGGTATGGCAGTGTAGGTATTAATAACACTCTGATAGCTTTTGAATATATTTGTTAGTCTTTTTTTCTTGCTACAGACTTCGATTCAGTTTTTCTTCTTTCTTCATAGTTTGCTTTGTGACAATGCTTTCTTTTATCTGGATTCATTCTTTACCTCTGATAAGAATTTATTTAGTGACATTTTGAAAGAGTGGAGGAGAGGGGGAAGAAGAAAACTTTACAAACTATTAAAATGCTTCAAAATTGCTCAGAATTTGAATTTCTGATACTATTATATAGCATACATAATATTCTTTTCAGACTCATTATAAAAATGCTTTTAGTGGACCTAGGGAATCTTGGGGAGAATTTAAATTTTTAGAGTTGTACTGTTAAAGAACGTGTATGACATTTTCTTAAATCACTGGTGAGTCACTTGTTTTGCAAAAGTTGCTCCTATGAGTTGGTTTTCTGTTTGGAAAAGGGGTAATGATAACTTTCAATTAAAGTTCTCTGAGACCTGGTGATGAAAAGTGATTCTGTATGTCAGTACTGAAAAAACCTCTGTTCAAACTCTTGCTTTGAGATGCATTTTTTTGTAGGTTTTCTTGTGTCAAAGCAAATTATTTAGTCCTATAAATTTCTTAGGAAATGTGGAAACAATCTGTGTTTTACTGATGTTTTGATTTCAACTGTTTATACTGAAAAACAATTGCTACATATTTTGCTGCTTAAAGCAGCATTTTTTTTTACCCCTTCCTGATAGGGTTTGATGTAATTGGAAATCATAAATTAAAAGCTTCCTACTAAGGAGCTTGTGACACTGAAAGAAGACAAACAAAATTGTATATAAAAAATAGCATAGTTTGAATTGCCACTTCTTGTCTTGGAAGACTACATACTGTCTAGCAGATCAGACTTCCCTTAAGAACAGGATAAATGATGGCATGGATTCAATAATGTAAGGACTTGGAGCTATTGGAGAAGCAGGGTTGGGGAGCATAGTCACTTTTAAATCTGTTAATATCTTTAACTTTGTGTCTTAGCTAAAGTTTTCATTAATAATTCGTTCTTACTTTGTATTGAGAACTATGCAACATCTAAATAAAGGTGTTTGAAATTTTCATTATATCATCTTGCAATGCATTAACAAATAGCTGCTCCTAGCTGGCCATTGTCATCTTCTGAATTGCAAGTGTGCTCTTCCACGCTTTGTTGTGGTGAAAACACCTGCTGAGCTGCTGCATCCTGTGCTGTACTCTTCTGTTTTCTCATCTCTTCTCAAGCCTCAAATTGACACTTCATTTTAATAGTGCCAAGCACAGATACTGGCTAATCCAATGTTGCATGCTAAGCACCTGTCCTGCTGTTTTGAATTAGAGCACCAGCAGGCTTGATGGTGACAGGACGTCGTCAGCATCCAGCACAGCCGAACGAGGAATGGTGAAGCCGATGATTAGGATAGAGCAGCAGCAGGATTACCGCAGACAGGAAAGCAGGTAGGAAATGTGTAGTCCATTGCTTCTCATAATGGAAAAAAAACTGGATATGTTTTTCTGATAGATCAAGCGGTGTGTTAAAATATTTTAAACTACCTGATTTTCCCTATGGAAAATGATATTTCACTCCAAATAAAACCCAGGATTAACAATCAAAGCAAAAAATTTTGGAATATTAAAAAACCTATATATTCCTTTGCTTCAATATTCTGTTATTTGTAGTTCTCTTTTTTGTAAAGCCGTGCTGATAGTCATGTCACACCAGTGCTGATTTGTGGTTAGGCATGTTGTATGACATTTTCTAATAACAAAAGTAAAATTATTTGGAATTTTCATTTGTCAGTGGCAAGATGGTGTGTTTTACTCTGGAAAGGGAAATAACCAAGTCATTCGTATTTCTACAGCAGTGTTGTTGGCAAGTCTTGTGAGCAAGAATTTTAGCTACCTCTGAATGTTTGTCTTGTACATGATCTCTAGAGGTCCCTTTCAACTTAGGCTTCTGTGCGTTTGGTTTTTCTCTGGAGTCCAGTGTCTTTGTCAGTTCTCATAAAAACCCCCCATATTTATGAAGAGAATGACTGAGTACCTAGAGTTGGAATTACATAGCCTTGATAAGAGACAGCCTGGGGTTACCAATGTGTGTAAATACCTGATGGGAGAAACTTCTTCGCTGTGAGAGTGACTGAACACTGGAACAGATTGCCCAGAGAGGGTGTGGAGTCTCCGTCCTTGAAGGTACTCAAAACCTGACTAGACAAGGTCATGAGCAACTTGCTCTAGTTGACCCTGTTTTGATCAGGGATATTGGACTAGGTGATCTCCAGAAGTCCCTTCACACCGCCGCAGTTCTGTGATTCTGTGGAAATAATTTCTTTCAAATCTTAAGAAAAATGTATTGCTATCTACATAAATCAGCTTTTAAATTTAGATGAACTGCTATGATAAATGGATAAAAGTTAATGTAAATGTGCTGCAAGGTTAAAAAGTGCAGTGATTCAAGTTGTAAAGCTTCTGGTATGGAGCTTCTAGTACCTTTGGTAGATTTATTATTCACTAGACAGAAAACAGACTTCAGAGATGTGACTGGTAGAAAAAAAAGAAGAAAAAGAGCAGAAAGTTATGCTTCCACCTGAGCTGAATTCCTGATGGTCTAGTGTTTGGTGGCAGGGACAACTTTTAAAATGCTTTCAGTGAAGTTACAGTAGAATACAACTTGGTTCTATGGTTCTACTCTGCACTCTTGTCAGAGTGCCTGGGCATCTTGAGTGTCTTTCAGAACTGTTTTTATTAAGGTTGCTGAAGACTTACCTCCTTGTTGAATTACTAATGTTTTAACTGTAATTTTCATCTCTCATAAAAGATCAGCAAAACTTCTTTGTTAACTTTCTATAGCCTGTCAGAAGTTCTTGAGGCTTCTACTGTTAATATTTATTGAGTTCCAGCTGTGTATTTGTATGCGTGTGAAGATCATTAAATTTCTGTACTTTTGCCTTTCAGCAAGAGCGCTTGCTGTAAAGATTATCATCTTGTGCTATAGTTGTATATTTCAAAAATACAGAGCCATCTGTGAGCTGCATCTTGGCTTTATTTTGTTTTTTTAAACTTTGAAAAGCCCGTCTGAAGAGAATACACATATTAGTCTTACTGTTACTATACAAAGGGTTTTCTTTACCTTGGTACCTGTGTGCACAAAATGTTTTTAAAGAGGCATCCAGATTACACTTAGATTTGTGATAGCTACAAGTGCAGAGATCTTCATCACCAGTATTGACATATTTTATTTCTGTATATATCTTATATGTATACAGGAAGTGTTGTGAAATTACACTGAGAGTTATTTATCCAAGTACAGCATTTCTATCACATGCTCTTTTGCAAATAGATCTTAACTGTGCTAAGATTAACAAATTGGCAGTCAGGCTGCCAAATTGGGAGGTCCAGGCAATGCGCTGCTCGGGTAAATGTAATTCTTCCCCTTCGTGTGGGTGTATTTTGTGAATCTTCAGTTAGGCTTTCTGTAGGATACTCTGGTCTCATTTTGTGAACCTAAGGACGGTAATCATGGAGTGAAGTAACTGTTACGTTTGAAAAACCAAAAAATCTTCACTGAGCATTTCCAGGTTCTTGTTATTGTACTAGTCCAGTCTGTGTCTGTTCTTTCTGTGCATGTTCATCACTGCTGTTCAGAGGTGAATAATAAGGCAAATCAGGCTTTCTTTAAAAAGGCTGAATGTGTTGAAGACCAAAGTTTAGAACATGGCTGCCTTATTTTTTCATCTCTAGTCTCTAGAAAAAAAAATGAAATCTGAGAGCATAACTCCAATTTACTTACTGAGTATGGTTGTTCTGATTGAAATGTGATTCTGTGGGAAAAAAAAAAAAAAAAAAAGATAAGGATTATGCTCACACATCCTCGTCAGAAACTGACTTCAATTAGCATGAGCAAGCATATAATAAAAAAGAAAAAACCCCAAAATTTTGTCTTGGATATCCTTCAGTTCTTAAAAATGTGTTTGGTTGGAAATAAGAATAGTATGTAAGTGGTATTAATGGCATGCAGACACTTACCTGAATCCTAATTTTAACATGCCTTAGAAAATATATACATAGCTACTGTTCTGGCTAATACAACCACACAAGGATAGAAAATATTTTGGGGTTTTTATGCAGCTCATCATAGGCAGTTAAGCTAGGAGAATGCAGAAATATCTGGAGAATGTACTATTGTTTTTAACGCAGTTTTGAAGTGTAATATTACCTGACACTATACTTAGGCAACCCCTAATCAATATCAATATCTTATGGCCTTGCTAGACATTATATAACTAGATTTTCAGACTGGTTTAGCTGAGAGAATTTAATCACCACAGAGAGGATTTTTCTATAAAAATAAGAGCACAAAGTCAATATATACTTAATGTATACGGTAATAAAGCATGTTGGCTAGCTGCTATCCTATCAGAAGCACTGAGAGTTATTTTACCTTAAATTTCCCATTTTCAAAGCTTAATTAGAGAGTATTTCTTTTTTGTGTGATTAGAGAAGGCAGAAAATGATACATTAATTGAAGGAAACTCATATTAAGAACTAAAATAATTTACTTACTTCATTTGTTCCTAGAGAACTAATTACAGGTAAAACTAAAATAACATTTTTTAAAGAAGTCTTTCCTCTTCCTACTTCATACTGATTTATCTGTTAAAGCTACTTTTGAAGTTTACATAAGCAACCTTGCACTAATACATATAAATTCTCATCTCTCCATGCAGCTTTCTCTCCCGTTGGAGGGAAGACTGATAATTTTGTTCCTTCCTTTTTGCTGAAAGGGATCGCTACCTTTTTGTTCTAAAGAAAATGAAATAAATCATGGACTGAAATCTGTCATTGGTTTACCAGCCAGTTCGTTGAAATATTTTTTTGTCTTACTACCATTCCCATAATGACCGATCAAAAGTTTCTCTGGACTTGTCACTATAGTTCTATTTTGATAGTGCTTTGTGAGTATTAGTTATTCTTCTATGGAAGTAATTAAGTTGTCAGTGAAGATGGTGCACTTTTGACAGTGTGGTGGTAGTAAGAAGTTAGTTAATCTTAAATTTATAGCAATAAAACCAGAGGAATTTACACACCAGATGAGTGCTCTACATAAAGGGAGCATGCTGTCATGTTTGAAGTGTAGCTGAACTGGCAGAAATCTGTGTACATATTGCCCTGCTGTGCCTGCTGTTCCTTAACTTTCAACTCCCCCGAACTTTATTTTGCTGAGCACTTTATATAATAAAGCATCTAGATGGCACAACTGAGTTGTCTGTTGGTTTAAGTTTTTGCAAGTTTAAGAAAACAAAAAAATGCACTAACACCCAAAGGTACACTTAGTTTTTTTTGTTGGAGTATGATAGAATTTAATTTTTGATCTTTGACATCAGTCTTCAAAGTTTTCTTGTGGGTTTTTACTACAGGAGATAGCTGAATAAAGGCCTTCAGTGTCATATCTCTGCTTTGTGGCATAACTAATATTTCTCAGGAGTATGAGGCTTATATAATCATATTACATTCCTTTGTCAAAATTTCTGAGGAAATTAGAAAGCTACCTGTAGTGTTACAATGTGGTTAAAAATGGCTATTGTATGCAGATGATGTTAAGCTTTTACATTATTTCCTAAAAATAGGTGCCCATCTACAGCGAACATCTCAGTTAATGTTTTTGCTTAAGGGAGGAATGAAATAATATGCTTAACGTTTTGTAGACACCAGAAAAATCAATTTTCTGTTCATTCTTTCTCCTCTGTGAATTCTCCGATAGGTACTGATAAGAAAGAGCGCTGCAGTCAGGTTAGGTGAGGATGTAGTTCTGGGATTTACAGAATGACTGCTGTTAGCATAACATAGCATAGCAACAGCCAGGTGAGGGTGGGGGATAGATTTTAGAAGAAGGGGCAAATAAGTTCACTAAGTTCTCATCAGTTTTGAGGGCATTAAAGATATCAAAGTACACTACTTGTAACCGAGCTGATGTTTCAGGTGAAGCTTCATTCACTTTCTTTTGTGTGTCCATGAATAATTTGTTACTTGAATCCTGTTGATGTCAGATGGCTAACTGATCCTAGCAGTCTGCCATACAGCACAGAAGATGATGTTCATTAGTATCACAGACTCCACAATTCAAGTCTGTATTTTTATCTGTCGTGTTGCAGGCAAATACAGCTTGAATGATAATAGAAGAAAGGTAAAAAAAAATGATCATTCTGGGGAAGGATGTTGTGTCAGCATAATTTGGAACCAGTGTATTTGGAGAAATTTGTCATTTAAAGTGGAATTATTATCACCTGTGTGGACTGTTCGTTTCAATTTTTCTCTTCTTTCTTTAGACCTCAGGATACCCATGGACCAGAATTGATACTACCTGCCAGTATTGAATTCAGGGAAAGCTGTGAGTAATTTTGTGAAATTATAAAACTAACCTGCTGACATGTTTTTATGTAGTGTAATATTTCAGTCAGTTTGAAAACCTAAGGTAATGTAAGTAAACATTGTAAAGGATAATGACTGAACAGATGATAACTAATCCAGTAATAGAATTTATTTTGTCGTGGAGGGTGAACAGACACTTCAGGTATTGAGGCAGGTTAATTTTATTTAAAATCTGATTCAATTTTAGTTTTCATTTAGAATATAATTGTTTGTTGTCTTGGTCCTCAGGTTCTTAAGGTCTCAGATCTGCTAGAAAAATACCATGCCAGAGATTGTCCAGACTTCTAAAATTTGAAACCAGATAGGTTTGTGAACAAGCAAAGACAGATTTTTATTAGTATAAAATTCCCTGTAATAAGGAGACTTTGTAGGAATAGAACAGACAAGAGGAACCTTACATTTTCCTGTTTCCTTGAAGATGCAAATTTTCAGCAGAGATAGGAAATAGTACAGAAATGTTTCCTGATGATCACATTTTCTAGCTTTATACAGAGGTGTGCTGTTAATGTGCGTAACTGTAGTGCATACTAGACAGTTTAGAGTTCCAATTCCTGTAAGTTGCTCCCCTTCACACCCCCACGCCCCAACTTCCTCCCCAAAGAAATCCTCTATGCCCCAAGTTATGAAATTGTTCTATTTCATTTTCTTTCTGTTTTCGACTTTATGATATGTTGGGGTTTTTTCCCTCTTTCTCTGCAGCTGAAGATGCCTTCTTATCTGCCATTATAAATTACACAAATAGCTCAACAGTACATTTTAAGCTGTCACCTACGTATGTTTTGTACATGACATGTCGGTATGTATTGTCAAGCCAGTACAGACCTGACATCACTCCTGCTGAGCGTACTCACAAAGTCATTGCAATAGTCAACAAGATGGTGAACATGATGGAAGGAGTGATACAGGTGAGTTTCTCTGCAAAAACCTGTCAGGGCAATTAAATACATATCGTAGATTATCTAGGAACCTTCTTAGTCTTTTTCTTAGTGTTTAACTAACTGTTGTTAAGGGTCAGACTAATACTTGTATTGACTGCCCATATGAAGGTTTGCTTTTGTGTGCATGTGTAATGTCAGTGGTAAGAGACTCTCTCCTGAGCAGTGTGGGGAGGCTAGGGAGGGGCTGTTGCTCTGAAGATACGTTCTCTGACGAGAAATTACTCTTCTGTTCTGTAGAAGGTAAGATCTTTGCTGTGAGCTCTTGTAAAACAAGTTGGATGTGCTTATTAAAAAATATCATATAGATAGCAGTTGTTTGCACTGACTGATGGTTGAAGTGAACGTAATAAAAAGAAATGTTTTGATTTTGATCCTGTTGCTATTACAACTTCTGTAACCACAAAAATGGTAATAAAACTGGACTTTCTGAACCAAGCTGACACAATTGCTTTGTAAAGAGAAATACAAGTTCTCAAATGTTCCAACATCTTGTGTGTAGTCTGATGTTACTGCTATTACATGTATAAGACTTATGTAGAAGCACAGCAGGAGTTCTGTTTTGTGTAGAAGTGCAGGATAAGATCCACTGGGTTTTCTGTGAAATTCTGTGATGCCTCGCATTACATAACTGTTGCTAAAATGTAATGATCATTTCCTGAAAAAAAGGAGTGGTAGTTCAGGTATCCTCACTTACTAATGCATTACTATAACTTTGTCTGTAGGTTTTTCTCAGAGGAAAAAAAAAAAACAAAAAACAAAAAACAAAACATTTCTGTATTTATTAAAACACATATGTTTGTTGCAGAAAGTACTGCTGTAGTAGCCCATATAGAGCAAGGACCCTGCTGTGCTAGGCACTAAGCAAGCAAAATAAATGCCTCAGTCCTGGTTTAGAGAATTTATTATGCGCTACACAATAGGTTGATTAAGAGATAAGAGAAGAGTAAACAGTGACGTGAAAGTCACAGCAAACCAAAATTGTTCAGCTTTTGTTCAAGTGTTGGAAAGATTTAGTGGAGTTTTCGTCAGGGTCTGTAAACAGTTACAACAGGCTCCCACCTTTCACAAGAAAGAATGGGAGAAAATGCCAGTGTTGAAGACACTTCAGAGTAAGAAAACAAAGACTAGCTTTTCATGTGCATTCTGAGGCTGATGAGAAGTTGAAAGGTGGTTTGAATCTGGAAGTGAAGAACTAATACATTGCTTTGAGCCTTGATGCCATGGTAAATCATTATTTTGATAAAATTGAAACGGTATCAGAAGTTAATTATGCAGCTTCTGCTGTAAAAGAAAAAAAAAAAATCCCACAACAGAACTCGCTGTGGAAGAGTGATTTTCTTAAAGTCAGCGGGAAGACTGTGGCAGTAGTGGAGAACATGGAATGTAAAGAGCCTGAACATAAGCAATTTAGTTGGGAGAATGGAAAATAAACAATGAGAGGGAAGGCTTCAGATATATTTTGGAAGTTACAGGGCTGAATCAAAGGTCACTCGGTTTATGTAACTGATGTAAACTAGTAACAATGACCCCAGAAAAACCTGGAGTGGCAGAGATGGGTACAGTGGGAAAGCAAAAAGTTCTTAATAATTTGTGTTGAACTGAAATGGATAACCATGTGGCTTCTAGAAGATATTAGAGAGGTGGGTTCAAACATCGGTTTGATTTGAAAACAAATCAAAGCTAGACAGTAGATTATCCTCTGAAACATTAATTTACGGCACTGAGAAAGGCTTCCCAAATCAAGTCCAGCCTTGTGATTGTTGCAAGCAAGTTTATTTTGTATAATCCTGCTGATAGTATTAGAAAACTGAAAATCAAGTATGTTTGGACTGTCCTTTGTGAAAGGCCGTTTCTACAGCCTTGCAACTCCCCATAGTTGCAATCTAATCTCCAACCTAAAATTGAAGGAAGACATCAACAAGGAAGTGGTAGCTGCATTTGTGGTTTTTGAAAGATGTTACCTAGTTGTAAGAAATAAACTGAAGAGAGTTGGAGGTTGAAGAAAACTGGGAGGAGGTTCTTTCAAATGGCATGCTGAAGAAGCTAGAGGAAAAGGGGAGAATTACAAATGTGATGAAAGAGTAGAACTTCAGTAAGTTTGAAGGTTAATGGTCTGGAGACAAATGCAGTGATCCTAAAGCTTGACCAGGAAAATGTCATTAACTTGGACCTGTCTTAGTGGAGTATAAACAGTACTAGCTAAGCTAAATCAAATTACTTCATCTAAGCTGTAGAGTGAGTGGTTATATTGATGGCTGTCACAGTTAAATTACCGTGTAATAAGCTGCTGTATCACAATAGCTTTTTGTGTGTGTCTCAACTGTAAAGCATGCCTGTACTGAGCGTGTGAAAGACAGAAAAGGCAGACGGGAGGCAAGGGGAGAGAGACACCCAAAACAGAAGTAGTGGGAAGGTGCACAAACTCTCGTGCTGTACTGTGGGAGTAAAATAAATTATTTAGATCCTCATCTTGCCTGCCTAGATTGTAAGGAGATTTGATAGCTTTCTGAAGTTACTCAAGAAGTACTTGATAACAAATTCAGTCTGTAACTTTCTATAATCTGCATTAGTGTATGCAAATATTATAGAAGACTTCGTATGAGATAGGGATACAGTTGGAGGGATCTATGAGAAGGCTCAGTGCTTTCAATAAAAATCTAGGAATAGAGATCTATTTCATATAAAAAAGGCAAATTTTTGTATCCTGTTTTTTTTTTCTTTTCAACTAATTCTGTGGCATTTCTGATCTTCTGCAAATTTTAACATTTGTTTGTAGGAGTATGTCCTTTTGTTCTGTGCTAGCACATCTTCAGTCAGTTCAAAGTGCCTTGGTTGGAAAGGGAGGAAGAGACAAAAAATCGGTGGCAATTTGTTTTTTCTTTTGAGCTCTAACTCAAATTATAATAGTAGCAGCAAATGACACCTCAGAGCTTTGCATCTAAGCTCACTGTTGCAAGTGGGGGAGAGTGGTCTGAATAGAAAGCCAAAAAGAATTAAGATCTCAGTTTTAAATAATCAGATAAACATACCTGCTGAGGTTTGTTGGGGGGGGGCTTGTTGTTTTTGTGGGTATTTTTTGTTTGTTTGTTTTGTTTTGCCTAACTCAGTAGAGCTTATATGTGCCAGCATTTAAGAAGCTTAGTGTAATATTTCATTTGATGCTCTTTTGTTGTTTAAAACAGTTTATTTGTTCTTTAATTGAAAACCCATGTATTAAATCTGTCCCAGGTGTTTTATGTTTTTTGTTTGTTTGTTTGTTTGGCTTTTGTTTGTTGGGGGTTTTTTATTTGTTTGTTTGTTTTTTTCTGGTGGGGATTTTCTGTCCCCCTTTGTGTTTTTCTGTGTATTGTCTTCATTGCAGCAGTGTGGGCAAATAGCTCCCTGATGTGTTATTTGGATGGCTGGTTACCCCGTTGCCAGCAGAAAGTTCTGCGGGGTTTCTGTGGTGCACTGAGCATGGAATAACCGACTAGTCTGGGATGTCAACTAGTATAGAGCATTCCTTGAATTAATTGTGACATGTGGGCACTTCAGTTCTTAGCTGTTGTGCTACTAGTCCTATTAAAATAATACCTTTTTTAAAAGGGGCTCAGTTGCATCGTAGCTACTGATTAATGCATCTGTCTATAACTGTGAACATAAGTGTTGTACCTTCATATTTAGTGTTTAATTTCTAAAGCTATCATGATTGTTCACAAGTTTTTCTTCTATTCTGTTTGATTTCCTTCGTCCGTTTTTCTCCAGGAGGTAGACCAGGTTGATCAGGTAGGATATGTTGCTGGGAACTGATCCTAGCTATGTTGGCTTAGCTCAGTTTCTCATTCTGCTTCCATATCAAAATACAATACTCAAACAGCTGGACTTGAACAGTTCATAACACTCATTCAGCAACTGGAACATGCAGTACTAAAATCCTTTTTTGACTTTGCAACTTTTACGGCATTCCATAATTTCTGCTTAACGCACTTCAATGTGGATATGAAATGACCAAAGTTCTTTTTCTTCCCTTTATTTTCTTTTTTTGTTGTTTGTGGTTCCTATTCTTTGGATTTCATCTGAGGTTGCCTGGCCTGGCATTTGTGGTCGGGAGATGGTGAGATAGATCAGTACTTGATACTGAATCACCTGGCATTGAAGCCAGTGAGAGCAGTATCAGAGTGGCAGTGGGCAGTAGTGAATATGCGCTTAAAAGTGCACAGATTACCAGATACTGCATTCCATTAAGCTCTTAGCACTGTATAACTAGATGCTTATGCCGTGGCTTTATTGATATGGCTATTGGCAATTTAACAGAATTTTGTATGTTTAGTGAACGTGTTAAAATTGAACTTGCCACTTACAGTAATTACAATATTACATATAAATATTTTGCAAATATCTGGTATCTGAGATGTGTTTGGTGAAATGGGAAAAGGTACTGGTCTATCTTTTGGAGACTTTTTAAGCTGCCGTGTTTTGTCAGGAAGCTATTTCCCTATATTATTCCTTGCTTCTTTCTCCTTACAGAAACAGAAGAATATTGCTGGGGCACTTGCCTTTTGGATGGCAAATGCATCTGAATTACTGAATTTCATAAAGCAAGACAGAGATCTTAGCCGAATTACTGTGGATGCACAAGATGTTCTGGCACACTTGGTTCAAATGGCATTCAAGTAAGACTATCAAACTTCTGTTCCACTTAACATGTTCTATGTTTCTGTGGTTTTTAGAATAAATACACATTTTTGCCAAATTTTAGGTATAGCAATAATGTCTTTTGTGTATTATCAAATATCTGAAAAGAGGACTTACAAGAGAGGCTAGACTGACTTCTTTAGACAGATACTTTGTTTTATGAATATGGACCACTGGGGTATGCAAGGAGTTTTATCTGTTAGCTGTTCTTGGGGTAGTTGAGGCTGCCAATTAAAATTTTAGGGAAAGGTTATTTAAATTTAGTTTGTGTTTATTGCTTTCTCTTAATTTACGGTTGTTATGGAGATGTGAGGAAAGGTTATTTTTGTTGTTAATATATAGATACATAGGCTTAAATATTTATGGGTCTCAGAAGTAACGAACCTAGTGCTCTTTAAGGGCTTCTAATTATAATCTACTTTTATAATTCACATAAATAGCAATTTGCACAGTGTTTTTTTTTTTTTGTTTTTTGTTTTGCACAATTTTTTCTTAAAAATGTAAAGACACGTTTTGGTTTGGGGTAAAATCAACCTATGCTCGTCAGCTCAGGCAATTACAATACTGATTAAAAGAAAATTTGAATTAAATATCCCCATGGGAAGGGAAGTCCTCTGAGGAAAGGGTTCTTGAACAAACATAACAACACTGAGTGAACACAGTTTGTAATCAACAAGAAAGAACTAATTTCTGTTCATATCTAAACTTTTATTTTTTTCCCTGACCTACTGTTGAACAAGTATTTCTCATCAAATTTGTGTCTCTGAAACTAATGTTTAGAGAAGTCGCAGTGTACCTTGAGTGACTCATACCCAGCCTTCCCCCACTTACAGGATGTCTATTTTAAATATAGTCTTTTTATACTTCTGTAATAGCACAGAATATAATCTTTCTTCTTTTTATACCATGAGGGGATTGGGAGGTCTATCCATTGTTGAACTGTTTAGCTTTAAAGGGGGCTGTATTGTTCTAAAGAGCAATATGTAGTATGTGAAACCTTATCACTGCTTTCTGAACTTTCGAAAGAGATGCAGCAAACCACTTTGTATGTACTTCTACAGATTTTTTTTTTTAATTATTTTTCTTCTTGTAGGTGAATTATGGGCAAATAGGGTATAGCAAGTAGCTATTCTGACAGTCTTCCAGTTTTTATAGTACCTCTAAATTACTAACTGTTAATGAAGCTATGCCTTTTTACCACAGGTCAGTGTTTTGGATTGGTGTCTTGAAAAAAACTCTTTACTACTTCAATTTGCTAGACAGTCAATGAAAAAAGAATATTGCTGTGGCTAGGAAGGAATGGCACTGTGTTTTTCCTTGTACATGATGAGCAGGCTGGATGCAAAAGGGTATTTCTGAATTTTAGCTGTGTGTGAATTCTCCCCTAAGTAGACTGTAACACGGCAGGTTCTAAATGGATGTATTAAACTTTTGGACAACTGTGGCATATATGTTTAGAAGGCAAATAAAAAGGCACAACAGAAGCATGAAGAGAAAGAAATCTCCTGTGAAAATGTTTGATGGGTAACAACTGGCATACACCAGAATTGGTTGAAATTGCCATGGTTTTTGTTTTCTAGCAATTGAGGGTATTTCACTAAAAATATTACCAGTGAAACAGAAAGGAGAGTTGCAGAAAGCGATGAAATATTTTTTTTAATATATATATATATATGTGATTACAATTTGATTCCCTTTTAGCTTCAGTTCTTAACAGAAAATGTGTAAATGAACTATCAAAAACTGTTAAAGAAAATATTTAATTCTTAGAAGAGAAAGAATACTAAAACTGGCTTTTCATTTCACTGTAGTTAAAGGTAAGAGAGATACAAGAATAAAGTAATTGTTTAGACAAAACACTAGGGCCATTTCAGGATCTTGTGCATCAGCTCAGAATAGGAAAATTATTTAAAAAAAAATACAACTCTTGGTAGATTTTAAAACAGCGAAAAGTATATTTCTGCTTGGAGAAAATAGTTTTTGCAATCTTACAGATCCAGAATTTGGCCTCACAGCATCTCTTTATGTAGCATCTGACCTTTGCTTACAAGTGTGATAGCGATATTGCGTTTAAGTAGCTGTGTTTGTCCTCTGACAACCTCATTCTTTTTCCAGCATTTCTGGGAAAGTCACGGGAGAAGTGGTCTCTCTGGCCTTTGAAAAAATATTATTTGGTTCCCTATCATTACATACATAAGACTGCAATTTCAGGAATCTTGTAATTTGATAGATCTCTTTTCTTCAGAAGCATTAATAATGAACAGCATTTTAAAATTTCTTTCTTTTTTTCCCCTCCCTTCCAGGTACCTGGTTCATTGTCTGCAATCAGAACTTAATAACTACATGCCAGCGTTCCTTGATGATCCAGAGGAAAATAATCCCCAGAGGCCTAAAATAGGTTAGACTACTTGATCTTTTCTTGTATCTTCTAAACCATCCAATTAATTAGTAATAAATATAATTTTTCTTATCAGTGATAGGACATTTACAAGTTGTCCTAACCCCTGAGAATTGTTCGGATCAATTTTGTATGAGTGACAAGAAAGGACAATAGTGACATTTGAATGATCTGTATTGGATTTAAAAAGCATGGAATACTTTAGTTTGGAGGGGAACCTCTGGATGTCATGTAATCAATCCAGTGTTTTGCTCAAAGCAGGTGCAACAGCATCAGATTGTTCAGGGTATTGCCCAGCTGAGTTTAGAGTCTCCACTGAGGGATGGAGGTGGCACAACATCTCCGAGTAACTTGTTACAGTGTTTGACCACCCTCATGGTGAAAATACTTTCCCTATATCTGTGAAATTTCCCATGTTGCAATTTTTGTGTTGGTTTTTGTGTTGTATGCTATCACTGTGCATCTTTGAGAGGGATCTTGTTCTGAAGTCTGCCATTAGGTAGATGAAAACAGCAATAAGCTGTGCCCTTAGCCTTCTCTTTCCCGAGGATGACCCAAGTCCACTTCTCTGTCCTTTTCTGCAGCCCCCATATCATCTTGGTGATTGACTCTCTGCTGAATTTGCTCTGTTAGATCGGTGTCCTGCTTGTGCTGGGGAGTCTAAAACTGGGTGCTGTGCTCCAGATGAAGTCTCACAGATGCTAAATGCATAGGAAGGATTACTTCCCACCCTTCTGCTTGTCGCACTGCTGCTAACTTAACAGCTTAGTATGCAACTGGCTATCTTTCAAGCAAGGACACGGTGCTTAATCACATTCAACCTGGTGCTTACCAGGATCTCTGCATCATTTTCAGCAGGGCTCCTTTCTATCCAGATGGCACCTAGCCTGTACTGTTGCACAGACTTAGTCATTCCCAGATGCAGGACTTGGCAGTTGCCTTTGAACATCATGAAGTCCCTGTCAGCCCATTTCTCCAACCTACTGAGGCCCTTCTGAAAAATACTGCTGCCCTTCAGTGTATCAGTATTTCCCCCCAGCTTGGTGTCATCTGTGAATTTGCTCTCTAGGAAATCTAATGGAGAATGCACTCCAGCCAATTGCTCAGGTTATTAATGAAGTCATTAAACAGTGTCACTCCCAGCCTCAGTCCATGATGGAAGCCACTAATAGCTGACTGCCAACTGGACTTTGTGTCCACTAATCCACCAAGCTCAGTGGTCCAGCCGGTTCTCTACCTGCATTATCATCTGTTTATTCAGTCCTTTATCTCAGCAATTTCACTATAAGGTTGCTGTGGGAGAATCTAACAGAGTACCTCCAGGTACTACAGTTAAGCTGACTGGCCTTGTAGATTCCTGCCAAGTATCCCTGATATGATACTTTACATATGATAGTGCTTTGCAGCAGTGTCAGCCTTCCTGAGCCGTTCTGTCCACGACAGCATTCTGGTCATGTGTGCTATCCCACTGTGTCTGTAATCCCAGCTCAGTGATTGTGCTCAGACTTCGAATGCCTCTTGTTTTTCCATGCTGAACACATTCATGCACAGGCCCCAGAAATAGGACCCCCTGTTGTGCTTCCATGGGGAAAGCGTGAGAGCCTCCTACATTATGTAGCCTGATGACTAAAGAAGAAAATGGAAAATATAAAAAATATTAAACTTTGAAGGAATTAACTGGGGATAAAAGGTTAGAAAGAGCTAAGAAGATAGTAGCATTCTGAATAATTGAATGCCCATAGTTTCTGCTGAAATTTTTGAATACAGTTTGATATTTAACTGCAAGGAGCTATGAAATAATTGCAGTATGCATTTGAAACAATAGAATATAAAGTTTTTAACTTGCTATTAAAATAACAGAAAAATTATTTTACTCAAGTGAGGACATGATTTAAGTGTCAGATATAACCAATGATATACTTGAATACTAAATATTTCCCCCAAATATTATATTTTCATTTCAGGAGTTAGAAACCGTATCTCAGCTATCAGCTTAATATTGCTTCATCTTGAAAACCGTAAGGCAGTGAATTTATTTCTGAAAGTATGTGCAACTTTAGTACATGTAGGTTCTACCTAGCATTCACCATCCTGGGTTAGGTATCTCTGTGTTATTGTTTATGGCCCAAGCCAGTTGTACATTACAATATGTGAATGTGATACTTACATTTTGTTTTATCTCTGTAGATGATGTGCTGCATACGTTGACTGGAGCTATGTCCCTGTTGCGACGATGCAGAGTGAATGCTGCTCTGACTATACAGCTCTTCTCCCAGCTGTTTCATTTTATCAACATGTGGCTTTTTAACCGATTAGTTACCGCTCCAGATTCAGGGTTATGTTCACATTATTGGGGAGCTATTGTTCGTCAACAGCTGGGCCATATTGAAGCCTGGGCAGAAAAACAGGGTTTAGAATTGGCTGCTGATTGCCACCTGAGCAGAATAGTGCAGGTGAGTGCATGTATTTTTGATTAACACTTCTCCAGTAATTATATATTCAAAATCAGTATTTGTATATGCTCTGTTCCTGAAGAATGGCATGTGGACAAGTGTAGTTTATGTGAATCAATCCTAGGGCACTGAGGTAGCATGCAAAACCACAAAATATGCTTTCAACATCATTAATATTTAAGCTACAAGTGAAATTAATAATGATTTCAGTCAACACACTGTTCAATTTCTGTTTATAAGACCTGAGCCATAACTATGCTGAACAGGGACAAGAAGAGTAGCTGAAAAATTGATATGCCTAATTTATGATAGGTTAATATTAATTCATCTTGTAGGTACAGGAGATATATTTAGTGGTTGTTTTGGGGATATTTATGTTGCTTCTGTAACAAATCTGGCTTCTTGCTTTGTCTTTTCCTCTCATCTAAAGAAAACTCAGAAGCAAGGCTTAAGGTTTCATTCTCATTTGGATTTGTCTCCAGTGACCCATTTTTTTTCTCTCATAGGCAACCACATTGCTTACCATGGACAAATATTCACATGCAGATGTTCCAAATATTAACAGTACTTGCTTTAAGCTGAATTCTCTGCAGCTACAAGCTTTGTTGCAGAATTATCACTGTGCTCCAGATGAACCACTCATCCCAACAGTAAGTCTTCTATCACTTACTGAGCTGTTTGACATACCTGAGGAATATAGACTTAAAGTAAAAACACTACCTGAAAACAGCTGTCTTGTTGATTGGTTTGGAATTATTACAAGAAGAGTCAGAGTGGTCAATCTGCTCTCCATACTGTAAGAAGAATTGGTGGTATCAAGCTGCTTCTGGCCACCAGCTTGGGTGTGCTTCATTGGAACTTTACTGCAGCTTGAGCAGGGTATTACCAAAAATCTCTCTCACACCTAGTTAGAACGTGAGGTAACACTGCATGTTGAGCATACTTGGAGAGGTGTCACTGCACCTTACACCATTTGTGGGTGAAATCCAGTAAGGTGGTAGAGGAGGGGGTGCACAGAGCACTCCCAAAAGCTAGTTCTACATATAATCACAGGAACAAAGATTGAAATTTTGACTAAATAAAAATCAAATGAAAGAAGCAGGAATGCTAAGCTTTTCTACATGTGGGATGTAAAAATGTATGAATCTTGAATCACTTCATACAAGCAGCAGACAGGTTATGCTTTTGATATTGATACATGAAGCATGTATGTAAAGAGAGATGTTGTTTCAGAACTGGTTTTTATCTTGATATTTGAGACATAAATGACTATTCTAAGTTTTATCCATGGGAAACATCTTTTTGGCAAAAGTCAAAAGAGGTTTTGTGGTCCTTGAAGAATTGTAGTCATCTGTGAGTGAAAATTCATAAGGTAAACCCTGATTACAGGATAGTCAACTGATCTCAAAAATCTTAAAAGGTGAAGATAATCTAATATATATATATATATATATATATAACTGAATGTATTGTCTACAAAATCTATTTTTTAATAACTTTGGATACATCTTGTTTACTAAATCAGAGGTAGTAATACAATGGTTCTAAAGGCCTTCAGGGGGGCTTGTAGCTTGGGTATATATTTATCTATCAACTACCAAACCAAAAAAGTCTTTTGGTGAAGAACGTATCTTGTATTTCCTGTGTACACATAAGTAGAATTCTACAGTTTATTATTACTGTTCTTTAGGGATCTCCAAAGAAATACAGTGCTAGATTTGCCAGATCATCTTTATGTCAGAGGGAGGGTTACAATATGGCTAGTTTGTCCTGTTGTAAAGTGGTATTTGGGACTTCTTTGTTCCTTGCTATGAAAAAGACTTGTATGCTGAAATCCTGACTTATTGCTGCCAAATCTGAAAAATTTGGAAGCCTGGAATTTGTGCAAAGGAATATAAGTGTATTTTCTTCTACATATTCTAGTTTGATGTAATGCTTTTACAAGTTAACACCTTTTATGGTTAAAAGGTCCTTCTCAAAGAACACTTCTTAAGTCAGGCTGGATTTACCTGACTTCCCCTGGAAATTTGCTGAAACTAAACATTCAGATGAGAACACTTACATGATTTTGTCTCAACCGTGTTCTCGTTGTGTTCCAGTAATGGAATTGTTGTATCAGGCTTACACTAATGTGCGACACAGAATCTGTAACTGGGGTGAAATTAAGACCAAACTGTTAAACTGGTCTTGGGAGCCAAGTAGGAGCTGTGGAAAGAGACTGGAAATCACATCTGAATCTTTGATAAAGCAAATACTTGTAGTAAAGGAATCTACATGTAATATTTACAGCAGCTTCAGGTAAATTAATCGTAGTAATTCTGTCTTGAAGTCAGCCAAATGACTCATCTCTGGGGTGAGTTGTCTTCCACAAAGAATGCTGGTTAACTAGGTGTAAAGTTCCTTTAAAGTATTGATGCTGCCTGCTTGTTCGAATGTATTAATAAGTCAAACCTCATGTGATTTCTTGGTTTCTAAGGCAGAGCATGCAACTTGGAAGACTGAATGCTCAGAGAGTTTCTACTTCCATCTTTTTAAAAGTTGCCTGTAACTTTTATTTCACTTAGCATGAAAGTATTCAGTTGTTAAAACTTAGGCCAGCCCAAAAGATACAAGGTAACAGAAAAATGGAGGAACTGCTTGAGGGGAGAGAAGAGCCTTTTCATTGTGTACTCCTTTGAGTAATTTGTAGGAACACAAAGTGCTGCTTGGACCACTACTTTCTACGAAGTTATTAGGAATTTTATTTTTGTTAACTTCTGAAGTAATTTTCCTCAGTTCTTACAATCTAGTAACAGATATCCTACTGAAATTTTACAGAACTCTTGAAAATGTAGAAGGAAGACTACTATCTGTTACGTGCAACCACAGTAGCTACATTGTGAAAAGTACACTGCTTTCGTAAAGCTTGTTGTGATATTATGCAGAACAGTTGTGCATCAAATGTAAAACTTAAAAGTTCCCTGCTGCACCTTGAGTGATCCTGCACGTGTCTTTTTTGCTTCTACAGTGTTATTTCAAAAATAGATATCCACCCTAAGGGATCCTTCATATTATAATGAGCTCCCAGGAAATGTAGAATTAAATTAGTTCTATAGAACTTCCAAACTAGGGAACTGTATTATGCCATTGGTCCTCTGTGGATTTATGTGTCCCGATGGAGCTGAAAATCCTGGTTGTCTGTTTTCCATTCATTTAGTCTTACGGAAGTATATATATATTCAACAAAGTGTTAAAATGCTGCCTGTGATTCCACCTCTGCACATGCATGTTCTCTGCTATATATTTTTTTAATACACCTCTCATATCAAGTAAAACATGCACCACAAGTGTTGAAAATACTGAAGTAAAAATAAATGCTTCTGTTGTATATTCTAACTACATTATCTATGGGATTTAATCAAATAAAGCAGTGTAGCGTACTGACTGTACATAGCAGAGCTGAAGAAGTTTTATATCTGATAATTTATTTTCCAAATTCCTTTTTCTTGAAGTCTTAATATTTTGTTAATATTAGGGTTTTTTCCTTAATGGGAATTGTTTCTTGATAGTAACAATGTCTTTCTGCCTTTTGTACAGGAATTGATAGAGAATGTAGTAACTGTTGCAGAAAATACAGCTGATGAACTTGCTCGCAGCGATGGCCGAGAAGTCCAACTGGAAGAGGATCCTGACTTACAGCTACCTTTTCTTTTACCAGAAGATGGCTATTCCTGCGATGTTGTCAGAAACGTTCCAAGTGGTTTACAAGAATTTTTAGATCCACTCTGTCAGAGAGGTTTGTTTTCTGTTGTTCTACAATGAGCTTCTATTTTTTGCTGTAATGAACACAGAATGCAAAATACATTTTAATTAAATGTAAACCACTTTATATATATTTCAATCTTTTAATACTGTGTTCTTTGTTTACTTTTGCACCCCATAAAAAGTATGTGTGATTTTTTTAATCCTTAACCTTTCTCCCTGTCTCTTTCATTCACTTTCAAGGTTTTGAATAAGCAGTGCTGAGTTATTCGTGTCTACTGAAATTTTTTACCTTTGCTCCAGAGCTTTTCTGGATTTTGGTGCTAGAGAGCAAATATTTACCTAAATACAAATTTTGTAATAATTCAACAATTTCACAGTCAACTTTTAAAGCTAATGTGAATTAATTATTTAAGTTGCTTTTTTTTACTCATTAGCTGCTTCCATGTAACATTAAAAAAACATGAGCTTAAAATAGTTCTTTTAATGTTCAGCAACGTAAGAATGTATGGTTTGGGCATTTCTAGTCCGGCAAAATTTCAGGTGAAGTGTAGATTGCTCTTGTGGTTGGATGAAAGTGACCTAAACTTGAGAAAGTAAAGCAGGAGGTCTGCCTGGGTATTTACAGTGAATGAGAAAGTTGTGGTCCTTACCTTGTGCTACTCAGTTTTATTAGAAGCTTTTTTTGTTACATAATTTCTTGAAAATTTTCTGCTTAAAAAAGCAGTTGTTTAAAAAATTCCATGGGAATGACGTGGTAGCAAAGGCAGCTATCAACAAAGCAGACTTATTCTATCCTACAGTGAAGTTTGCAGTTGTTGGTTCCAATTTAGTTTATAGAAAAGCCATATTCTTGCATTTAAAAAAAAAAAGTGTGAAACTGACTGTTTTGAAAGTACAGTGAGTTACATAGGATGGACTCTTGAGATTAAAGGAGACTAGTAGAATAAATAGTACGTATAATTCATTTGCCAAAAAAAGTCTGTATACAAGTAAGGCCTTTTTAATACCTAAAAAGTAAAATTTTGAATGTATGTATGTGATTTGTAATTTGACTGTAATGTGGATTCTCACTGTCCCTGATTTAGGAGACAATGTTGGATACCTCTCCACTGCTATTGCTCCTTTCTTCAAAATTCTAGGAATTGCTCAATTAACAAAAATCAAACAAAACCCCACTTCTAATTACATAGTTGCATTAAAAACATAATGAGTCCAGGCGAAGCTTCACCTCTGCTGAATCTCTGCTGAATCTCTGCTGAGACTGGTTAGGTAGACTCTGCAAATCAGAAGATTTCTGTGGTGCTCTCTTATTCAGAGTTCTGTTGGTTTGTATTCTAAAAGTTGACTTGGTGTTTCATGTCTCTTGAGTCTGGTTGGTTTTGCAGCCCAAGAGTTTTCTGTGAGCTTGTAATGTTTTTTAAATACATACGTTTCTCAGAAGCAGCAGCTATAGAACTGTAGGATTTTGTAGATACCATAAAATTGCAGTGAAGCACATAAGGGCATCTAAGATGCAAGCTTCAACATCCTAGTGAATATAAGAAGTTAAATATTGCTATTTGGTATTTCCTTGTGGCAGGCTATTTGATTTTAATTAACCTGTTGAGAAATTATCATGACTATGCTGATGTTGCTTTCTCTTTTAGGTTACTGTAGACTAACGCCTCATCCACGATCACCGGGCACATGGACGATATACTTTGAAGGTGCAGACTATGAAAGTCACCTGTCACATGAAAACGCTGAGCTAGTAAGTATCGATTCAGTGAATAATTATCAAAACTGATGTCTTGTCAAGCCACTGTGTTTTATGTGATGAGTTTTAATCCTTACTAGGAATAACAGGCTTCATCATTAAACAGGTAGCTCATCAGTGATTGGTGAATTTAAGGAAGTATTTGCAGATTTTTGTAAGTCAGTGTTTTTCTAGACTGTGGCATGATACAATTCTCATGTATTCAGACTTCATTGTGTTCCCCCACCCTGTGGTTAGACAGTGAAGAAATTGCTTTTAAACACAGGCAAAAATATATATGGATATTCATCTATAAATAACTTGTAAGTGAATGAATGGAGCTCTAGGCTGCTTTTCTTTATAAACAGGCAGTTACAACTAAACGTTTAGTATTAAGTTGTAATCTCATACTTTTGTTTTTTCTGCTAAGTTTTCAGGAAAAATTCTTTAGCTTTCCTTTTCATTATTAAAGAGGGCTTTCACGTCAGTGTGAGGTGGCTGGTTTTTTTGTTTATTTGTGTATTGTTTTTTTGTGATGGGTTGATTGGGTTTTAGGGGGGAGGGGTTGTCTTTTCAGTATGTGATAATCAAGAATATAAAAGTTACAGAACAACTTGGTTTTGGAAAGATGGTGGCTTTATGTGAAATAATGTTTAGAGCAACTAAACAGAAATAGCTTCATATTTATAGTTAGTATTGCAGTAAAATCAGGAAGGCCAACATGAAACTAGATTTATGTTCCTAAAGCCTTATATGAAAAATACTTGCCCCTCACTATTCAGAGGGACTTGAAAGCTTCATTTACGCTGTTCAGAACCCAACATTTGTCAGATGACATTATGCCATCTTGCTGCAGTGGCCTGAAGAATGTGTTTACTTGACAGAAGAGAGCATCTCCTAAATCTCTGACTGATACAGCAGAGCCCAGTCTTGAACTGATAAGCCAGGCTCTGCAGGCTTGGTGTATCTTACTAAATGGGCATTTGACTGAGGAAAATATATCAGAGACATTCTTTAGACGTGCTCTTCTTCACCCCTTTGTTGCTCAGAGGAAATGCAATTTTTAGAACTAGTGGAAACAAAAATCATCTGAAGTTATACTAGCTACTTGCTGTTCCTCATACTAAGAAAAAGCTAGAGTTCTGGCCAGTCTTCCTTAAAAGGGCTTGATAAAGAAATGCAGGATGAGTGGATGCTACTATTTCATTCATCCGTGGAAATGAATACCATGTAACACCGTTCAAATAACCTGATCAAATTATTCTTTTCTCTGGTGCATTTATGTTAATTGAATGTGCCTGAGAGTTCTAAAAGTTTTAAGTCTTGGTGTCTGAGCAGTGCTCTAAATGCCAGGTCACGAATCACCTCTTGGTGCAACATGTCTACATAATCTAAATATTAGATAAATGTTCCATTTTATAGCTGTGAGGTCTTTTTGTTTGTTTGTTTTGTTTGTTTTTCTTTGGTTGATTGGTTGGTTTGGTGTTTTTTTTTTTTTTTTTTTTGTTTTCTTCCCCAAGACAAAACTGTTCTCACAATTCTGCTTCTGTTGGTAGTCTGGGGAGCTGCCCAGTCTGGGCAGTCCTCCTCAGATTTTCACTGAAGAATTTCTCTTGTTCTTAGACCAAGAGAGAAATTCGGTGTAGACTAATGGCACAGTTATGTTCCCAGTGGCTTACCTTTTCCAGTGTGTATGGTTTTTGTTGAATAAGCTTAATAATGTTTCTATTTAAATTAACGGGAAAAAAATCTTGCAGTTAGGTTTTAGTATGAATACAAACTAGGCTGCTTTAACTTACATGCTTCACCTGATGGAGATTGTGATGGCAACTGTTTGAACAGAGGGCACGGGCAATGTTGCAAAGATACAAAAAAATTACTGAACGTATTTAGGAGCTCAGGCTGTATTCAAGTTGCAAAGTTTTCAGAAGTGAAATTTTCTGGAACTTTCGAGGCTTTAATTCTGCCTTTGAAATTATTTGATCTCTTAATATCTTGTCAGAATTATTATATTCTAGATGTGCACTGAAAACTGAGCTCCACGCAGATCACACTTTTCTAATAGTGGCCTACTGAGTCTGAACTTTAGTTTTCATTGAAAGTTACTACAGTTCTGTAGACGTGTTACATTTCCAGTCGTGAATAATTAATAATATCTTTACTGAATTAGAACAGGGGAAACAAAGGGTAGACTTCAAAGCTTCATCAGTGTTCATAAGGTGTAGTTCTTGATAATGTGAATCCATATTAATCAAATGTTAGAGAATCTACCTTTAAAATGGAGTACCACACATATTATTTAGGATGTGAGATTTTCTGCTGCACTAACTACTTAGTTTTGTTTGTAGACGAACTATTTTCTGCAATAATTTTCCTAGCCTGGTGATGAATATGAACTCTTGTCTTTTTTCTTCTTTCCTCTTCCCTGTTTGATAGGCTCAGCCTTTGAGGAAAGAACCTGAAATTATCACTGTAACACTAAAAAAACAAAATGGAATGGGCCTGAGCATTGTTGCTGCCAAGGTATGGAAGTCAGTTTGTTTAAGTGTTATTGAAAAAAGCTTTGTTTTATCAGCCTATTGTGGAAAATGTTAATGGAAAAATCTATTTCCTTTCAGTTTGCTGTGCACATTGTGTTGATCGTACTTTTATTCTGGCTGGGGAATGTTTCTGTAGAATACACAGATGTGAACAATACAAGAGGAAACATAATACAGATGTAGTTACTATGACAGTTAAGTTTAAACCTCTACTATAGGTTTATTCATTTTTCAGAGCCAAAAACTGGTAGTGCTATTAAATGGAATTAATGAACAGGCTTATATAGCACTTCTGCCAAAAATGTAACAGAAATATCTAGGAAAGAAAAGCAGTAAATATAAAGAATAAAATGTGTGTAATTTTTTTTAATGTGATAAGATAATTCAAATATATACTACATTAAAGTTTGTATACTTTCTGTTATTAAGACAACACCTTATCTTTTGCACAGTGTACAGATGCATGTAGGACTTCAGTTTTGCTTCTTTATAGTGGAGAGCTACATATGTTAAGTAGCTTGGTGAAGGAGAGTACTACTTGCCCTGACTTGCTGAAATTGTGGCTATATGCTGTTGTTAGTAGCAGTAGGTAGGAATGTACAGAATGCACATACAACTCCAGCCACCAGATGGAGGACTCCACTAGTTGGTTGGTTTTACTTTATTAACTGGGTCACATAGCAGACATAATCTTCGAGTTTTAAGCTTGTTATAAGTTATGGAACCGTGATATCCAGAAGTCTGTGTTGTAATTATGTGGTGTAAAACAGAGAACAAGCCTTTCCTAATGTCTCTTCACTGAGCTGGACTTGAGACTTCAGAATGCTGTAGTCCCCCTTGGCACTTAGTGCATGGGCTGAAAACATGATTGTTTTACTGCTTTTAGGTTAGCTAATTGTGTCTAAACAGCACTAATTTTTTTTCTACAACTTTGTTCATTTCATAGTCTGTTCTTGAAATGGTAATCTTGCATGGTATCAGCTTTGAAGATTTATTTCTGACATCTGTAAAGAAATACCTGGTGTCAGGTGTATATATTAACAATCAGCAGTAATTGAGGAAACTATTCAGGATCTGAAAAATGTAACTCAATATTCTGCTCTTGCCATGGTGGAGTGAGTTAATAATTTCAGAAGCAGATACTAGATCTTGAGATACACCAGATTAAATATGTATCAGACTTTTGACTGCCATCTGCATTTCTGTTGAATGTTTCAAAATATGCAGTGGAAATTTTTTTTTTTTTTTCCACTTCAAACTGTGAAATCTGATTTCTCATGTAGAGCAAATCAGGATATAACAGGGAGAAATTTTCCTTTTCACTGGAACTGGCTGGCTTCTATACATTGTTTTAACAACTGATACTCAGAACTCCCGTTAGCAGTATGTAACAGTGCTACTGGCCAGTGTGTAAGCTTGATTTGAAAGCTTTTTACAAGTTATTTAACTGATTTCATGATTTAACACGATCAGTGATGGAAGCAGTAGTCTTCATCTCGGCACAGTTGCAGAAGTACTCACTGGTTCAGGCAGTGATTGCATTTCATCTTGCTGCTGCGTGCCTACTGCAGTATTGGAATTCTGATTTTAAAATGGTGATGTCTTAAATATTGATCTGAAATAAGCAGGAGGCAGCTTCTTAGTTTTAGTTTCAGTATACACAGAATAGAAACATTTGCTTAACTTAAGTTAGTAGGATGTTCATTGCATAGAAATAATCGTCATGCATTGTGTTGAAACATGTTGCTGTAGTAGTTAAATATGATTATATTCAAGTCGCTATTTCAAGGGGTTCAAAGTTGCTTATTGTAAGTAATTAATAGCATGTTTTTCCTATAATAGGCGTTGTAAAACAGCAGAGTAAGGAAGAACACAGAGGCATTAATTTTCTCAATCTGACCAGAGTAGAACAGATTAGAGAATTGAGTGAGTGTGACTGAGAAGCTAGCAGTAGTGGGTGGATTTTTTTTCTTTCTATTCCTATCTTGTCGACTTTTACTAATAATTTTTCTGACATGCCTCATGTCATGTATGCTGTTTTTTCCCTTTGGCTGAGGGAAATGGAGGGAGAAGTCCAGTAGACTATTTGTGAAAATCTTCTAAATTATAACTAGATAGGGAGAGAGAGAAGTATGAGAATAGATACAGGTTTTTCTAACTTTTTTAAATAGTAGAAGGTTGGCTATCAAATAAATGCTCATATGAAAATACCTTATAGTTGAAGAAATGAAAGCTCATGTTCGGTTTCAGAAATTCAAGGTTACTGCTGCCATGCACAGGATCCCAGTTAGATTGCTGACCCAATTACGTGTATTGAACTATTGGTTTCTAGAGTGGTTCAGAAATGCTATAATAAAAGAAAATGCAGTGGTGGGTCAACAGGTGGCTGTGCTCCAACCAGTGAGAGACAATCCTGAATCTGTTCAGTTTTGGTTAGGAAAACAGTTGTGTTTTTCCTGCGATGTGACAAAAGAGTTGCTCTCAGTAACATGCTGTGAGAGTGCCTTTGCAGGTCAGTGCTGGCCTGCCTTTCTTATTAAGTCTTAATGGGCTTCTCAAACTTGTCACTGGCTTTGGTTTAAGTTTGGTAAAATGTAAGTTGGAGGTATTCTAGAGATGGATGAAATGAGTAGATTCTCAGAGATTGTAAAGAAAAATAGTTGCTACTGACTGCTTTTCTTCTTTGTTCCCATGGCAAAAAATCAGCACTTTCCTAGTAATCTGTGCTCATCTCTGAGGAAATATCTAGCAAATTTATCATCTGATAATTCTTTGAGTTTCTTTTAGTTTGCAGGGGTTTAGTAGATAAATAAACTCTGTCCCAATTAAGAGTTTTTAATGGAGAAATTAGATACAATGCCTTACCCCTTCCACACCAAATGTTATTAATTACTAAGTGATTGCTGTGCCTTCTCTGCTGCAATCAAAAAGGTGATTGGAGTTGAAGCTAAGGTTATACAAGCAGAGAAGTGATGCAACTTGCATTGAAATTCTGTGCACCTGCTTATTCTTGTGATAGACAAGAATTTGTCATACTAGGTGATTGCAAACACGGTGACATTAATGTAAAACCAAACCCAAGGAGGTAAGTCAAGGAGTATATGAAAGTGTTAGGTCCCTGGGGAACCCTGTATTTGATCATGTTTTGACCTAATGACAGGTAAAATGTTTAAATGCAATACTTCTAATTAAATAAAATATGAGTAGCTGTGAAATAGAAGTTTTACAGGCCTGTTGGGAGTGCCAGGAAGAGCAGAAATGCTGCACATCACCTAGTTCACCTTTCTTTGCTGTAGGGGTGTTTTCTGAGGCAGGACAGCCCCTTTGAACAACCATGTAGTAAGCATGTACGCTACATGCATACATACCAGAGAAAACAAGTTTAGTTATGAAACAAGTGTTAGCTGCCCAGAACACTTTAGTGTTGTGTTTGTTTGGGTTTCTTCAATTGGGAAAATACCTAACAGCATTTCTTAAACTGAATACTTTACACAGATGCTTATTTTTAATTACAATTAAAATGTATAGCTTCAGATGGGATCCAAAAAGGTAACTTGTTGTTCTACCCTGTTGTAGGTGTTGCATGCTTTCTTATGGTAATATTCCTGTAGCTTTATTAGCAGTAGCTTTTGTAATAGCTATATGGAAATGTAGTTGGTAGGAGTGGTCGGGCATCGGGAACAGTATTGCTATTTGAGGTTGTGTGCAGACTTTGGTTGCTGTAACCCTGAAAGATGTTTTGATGTTAAAAGCTGCCTGACTCCCAACCACATTGCGGTTAAGTTTTTATGAAATCCAGATGATTTGGAAGCAGTGTGTGCATGCAGTTTACTTTAAAAATATATCGCTTTTTGGGGGCTTTCACATGTGACTTCTCAGCCATCTGTGGGCCAGCACATTACTTCCTGTTTAATTTGGAGGTTTTTTGTCTTTTGTACAAAAGGGCTCCCTTTTTGTTTTTTTTTGTTTTTTTTTTTTTTTTTCCCCAGCAGTTTTCAAAGTTTAATAAAGCCTCTAAAGTAAATGGAAGTCAGAACAGCATAACTGATTACGTAAGAGTCTGAATATTGTATTGGTTATAGCTGGTGTTGATAAATGCTACACTGTGTCATAGCATCCAGCTCCGAGTTATCTGGATGGGTATCTTGGAAAATCCAGCAGACTAGAGCGGTGGTTGCTGTTGAGGGCTGAAAGAGAAGTGGAGAATTGTTTTTTTTCTTTCAAGGATCTGTAGTCCCGGAGATCAAAATGTGGTTTTCTGTTGTTGGAAGAACAGAATCCATGGTAAGTCTGTTCAGGTTTCTGTTGGGACTGTTTTTCTCTGAAGTTTTAAATTACTATCCCTGTACTTTTCCTGCTCTCTTGCTTGTTTAAACCTGCCAGTAGTTACTTGTTCATGTAGCGACAATGTAATACAGCATGCAGTTAAATATAGTCAGATGTTAGTAGCTAACTTTCTAAAATCTGGGAAGAAAAAAACTAATTTTTTAGCTTATTCTTCATATGCTCTTCTCAAATTTGCGGAGGTGACTATTAATACTGAAAGTTTCAGGTGTGATAACTACTGTTTTACTGTGGCAGAGCATGAATAGCATGACCTGTGATCTGTTTACTTGTCATATTAGTTGGCTTCAATCCAGGTTCCTCTAAAAGTCTCTTTTCCCCCTTGTAAAGCCTTAAGTAGAATTGGCATCCCAAACAGTATATACAAGATTTTTAATAATCTGTAGACCCTCCTGAAAAGACGAGAACACGCAAATAAATACATTGCAGTTAGGATATCTTACGTTCAACACATTCACAGAGTAGAGGCATTTAAATCCCGTTTAGATTGCTACTGCACAAAAGAAGGGATTCCTGTGTTCTGCAAGAATGATAGAGCAGGTTTTGTTGATTAATCTTTGCATACTGGTTGTAGTCATTAGTTATAGTACAATTTAGTTCCTTAAAGTGTGGCACACTTCTATTTCTTGCTCAGTCATCTTTTATTAGTATAACAGAAAAAATTACCTTCAAATGTATACAAGCACCTTAAAATACATATGTATATGCCCCTATTGGCATATAAATCAGAGTGTGTTTTCTAGGATTTTTTAACAGATGGTCAGATTAAATATTCTCATAGGGCTTGCTAAAATAGGATGAGATGGTGATAAGGTGTTTCTTTTTTAATAGAAGCATTTCAAACACTGAATGTGAAAGTTCATCAATAAATATTCTGTGGAGGGGGGCTTACTTTTCTAAAAACAACTGTGTGTGTCATCTTAACCGTAGATAATTTGTATTCTTTGGCGAGCTTGTTTGTCCTTAAGGTTTAATTAGATCGTTCTAAGTCTCTTTATTTTCTAAACTGTTGCTTGTTATTTTATATTTAACAGTAAATTTAAGGTGTTAAATTTAAGGAGGGTTGGTGACTACCAGGTATATAAATTTCAATGTGAAATTTTTCCAAAAGTTCATTCTACAAATATCTTGTAGGTGATTTGTGTAGAAGGAACAGGCTTAAACATTCTTTTTTTTTTTTTTTTTTTTTTTTTTCAAAATTGAAAATCAGGTTTATAGTTAATAATACCTGTAACATAATACATAAATTTGATTCTCTCTACTCTGTATTTGCAAATGTAGACAGTTAATGGGATTTTTTCTTTTTTTAAGCTGTTTGTTAGCTCTTTACTTGTGTTCCAGGTCTTGAGATTTCAGATACCTCAGTATCTGAAGTTGTCTTGTGTCTGTGATTTCTAAGTATTTAAGAAAAACTTTTGCTCTTTCCTCCCATCATGAATTCTATTAAATGTTTGAGTTAAGAAGATTCAGAAGTTGTTTGGTTTGGGGTTTTTTTTAATGTTTGATACAAATTCACAGCAGCAGTCTGTGTGTTAGCAATTTGCCTGTTTCTTTTTGATTCATAACTTCCAGCAGTATTTTTGGTTAAATTTTGGTACCTTGTAGATGTTCTGTAAAATTCTGCTTATGCTTTCATATGCTGTGTAAAAGCTAAAGCTTAAGCCAGCACAGCACAATTTTTAGTCTGAGTAGTTTCAGACTGCAGCTCTGCACCAGCAGTGGTTTTTTGTCTTATTTATTTACATGTATTTAGATTAATACTGCAAATGGATCACCCAGACATTTTATTTAATGCCTTCCGGAACAAAGCAGGTTATAAAATTCATGTGCCAGTTCTTCCTTGCACTAATACCTTCTGTATGCAGGCACTTGCTAGCAAGCCTGCAAAAGTTACAGTGCACATATGCTTTAGCTAGAATTCCTCTACCAGACTTCATTCAATTCTGGCATTCAAGTAACTTCCAAAATTCTGTTTAGATACGTGTTAATAATACAGCATCTTAATTTTAAGGTTTTTTTACTCCTCGTAATGAAAAAGACTTTTAGAAGTTAACAAAGTCTATGTAGACTTTTTCCTTTATAGATAGTACTCTCAACTGGAGATGAAATTTAGGTGCTTAATAGTATGTCATAGTGTACACACTGATCCTGGGTTAAGTTGTATCCATCTGAAACTGCAGAAGAGCATTATGTGGAAGATTGTGCTGTGGGGTCTTTTTGGGTTGTAATTTGTCCTTAGCTATAGAGCCCAGTGCCATTTCTTCAAAAAAGTGCAGTTACTATGTTTTTTTTATCCAAAATAGGCTACGCCTACGTCTTGCCTGTGAAGTCCTATCCACAGACCTAATTAAGCTGAGGCCTTAGTTCAGAGTTGCCTTAACAGGGAAGAATGTCACAGAATCTGCAGTACAATTTGTAGATTGGTACATAACTCTGAGTTGCCCTTAGCATGTCACCACTCAGAGAGTATTTATAGCAAACACACATTAAGAAGTTAACCCTTGTTTGGGGAAATAGAGGTCAAACAATGTATTTTCCTTGAGCACAATGACAGATTTTTCCTTTGAAACAAAAGAGAAATGGAATCAAACAGGCTCGTGTATTTATTTTCTTTTGTTAAAAACTAAGCGTGCTTTTATGCATTTGTAGAATATCATATAACGATTAATGTGCAGCATTTAAAATAATAGCAGAGGCTTCCTTTTCAGAAAGGTTAAGATAGACTAATGAATAGAACTTGCTTAGTCCTTTACAAATGTCATATATGAAGCATTTTCCCTTTACTTGCCACTTTTCCTATTTCATGAGAGCAAAATACAGTTAGGTAAGAACTGTTGCATACTTGATTCTGGTCTCAGAATTGAGACTTTAGGCCAATTGCTTTAGATAGTTTGTTTGATTTCTTTGGTTTTCATTAAAGCAGGTATGGTTTAGAAGCACTCAATTTCCAGAGTGTGAGGGAAATCACATTGTAACAAACTGATACACTTCTGTCTGGCACACAAGAAGCCACAGCTGTTTGTGTCAACATGCCTGCTTTCAGTGGTTATCTAATTGACTTCTTAAGGTTTCCGAATACCATAATATAAACTTTTTTTTTTTTTTTTAAAGACAACTACATAGGCACAAAACTACAGTACTACATATGTAATTAATAGCATTTCAGGAAGTTCGTTACAGAACATCCTGGGTTTTTTGGTCTTTTATCTCCTGGAAGAAGCACGCTTTAGGAAGATAGAGTGTATGTTCACTTGCTTGCTCTGTGTGCCAGTCAATCTTGATTGCAAACATTCTTTTATAAAAAAGTAACATGTAACCCTTATTCTATTAAAGAGAACAACAGAAGTCTTCGGTCCTTTTTCTTTACTCTTTTTGAGGCTATTTGTAAATAGAGCTTCTGGATACACTGGATATAAAGTTTGTAGGTTGTTGTATGCTTGAGAGTCCTGTGACACTGTACTACTTGCAGTCTAGTGGTTGTTTTTCTCGGAATAGTAAGACACTTATTTTTCATCTGTTTTCCCACCCAGTGCAACTTAAAGCTGCAACAGAATTCTTCATAGCTGTTGAAGGCTTGATTTTTTCTTGGGCTGTGAATAATGTTGATTGCAACCAAAATTCGAATCTCCACTGCCTGTTTTGTTCAATTGGAAAAGTTTTGCCCACTTGTGACTGTAGTTTGTCCAACTCCAAAAATGTTTGGTTTTTTCCCTCCACCACGGAGGAGAATTTGAGAGGGAAAAGCAGAAGTTTACATATGTGGAGCATGGGTCAGTTTTAAAAATCTTTTTAAGTCAGGGTATGACATGACTCAAGAGCAGCAGCTGTAGCCACAACTAACAGACCAGCTTTACATACAGTAGGCTGGTTCACCTCAATTATATTTGGAAATTATATAGAGCATGCTATGAAGTATTCTGTCTGACAGTGACAGATTTCCAGAGTCTCTACATTGGTCTTGAGGCAGCCAAGGCTTTTGCTTCCTCTGACAAAGTGGTTTTCTGTGATCTTCAAGGCCAGAGAAGTTTGCCCTCGCTGGAGGCAGGACCCGTAGCTACAGTGTTGGCCTTTCTCATTCCTCTGAGCTGACAGCATATAGTTCAGTGAGTTTTAGACATACTAAGTTCAGTACATAAATTAGATAAAAACGTACTCACCCAGATACAACCTATGAAGTGCATGCAGCTTTAGGGACTGAGTGTTCGGGTGATCGGAAGCCTTTGCTTTTGCCTCCTAGAGAGTACATTTATAAACTGCCTGCATAGTTTAGTAAACTGGTATTCTTTAAAATGCTTACAAGCTTGTGTTATTTAAATGCTTCTAGACTAATTACCAGGGAAGTCAGACTGAGACTTGATTTTGTTGCATAAACCTGCCTTTAAGGATGTTTATAAAAACTTACTGAGTTTTTCTATGTAAACTTAAGAGTCTGGAATCAGAATTAGCCTGGATAAAAATGAGTAAAATCTACTCAGGGCGTAGGCAGATAAAAGATTTCAGGCCTGATGGCTGGTATCAGGCTTGATAGGTACATTTCTGTCCAGCTTTGTTTAAAGAGGTTTTAGTTGCAGGGATTCATTCTGGTTTCTAACTGTTTCATTTTTATAAAATAAAACAGAAGCTTAACAAAAAAGGCTGACTTGGGGAAACAGTGTTATCCTTGGAATGTTATGAGATACACCAGGTCCTAATATTTCAGCAAGGTATATCTGTGTATGTATATACATATATGTGATATTTACATTATTAAAATTAAATATTTTTAAATGTTTGCATAATTATGAAAAATGAGAAAAAGTATTGAAAATTTTTTATTTTTCAAAAATCTCTAATCAGTATCTGAAGCCACTTGAATTGAAATACTACTTTGAAAAGATTGGTAACTGTATGGCACTTTTTTATGGATTAAGCCAAACTATAATTGCAAAGTGAAGATACCTTAACTTCAGGACTACTTTTTCTTCTTACTATTTATGTGAAACTTGAAAGCATTTAAATATTCTTCTGTCTAAGACAGAAATCTTCAAATTGATAATGAAAAGTCATTAGGAAGACTTTGTATTTTATGTAAATAAAAGTAGTTTTTAATACATGTAACGTATTTAAAAAAAACTTGTTACTGAAGTGTATTCTTTTTCTTTAATCAAACATGATTCTGCCAGTCTTTGCTGGAATCTGTTCATCGCTCTGGTTTTATTGGAGTGATAAACAAAATACATGAAACCAAACAGGTATGGACAAATGATGGCTTAGAACAAGTAATGACAAGACCTTGCTGTTAATTGTCTGGAGCATTACCGGTTTGGTTAGGTGCAGGTATGTTTTGCAGATGCATAGTTTTTTCCTTAATTACTTAATACTACAATTTTGCTGTCATCCCTAACAACTGGAAAAGAGTTTTTGTAATAGTTTTCATAGTTTTAATTCTAATGATAGGTAATGAAATAACTAGGTCACCCTACAGATGTCCTAAAGCTGCAAGAATATTACTAACTTCACAGAAAGTACAGCCAGTTTGTGGTCCACCTAAGCTAGTTGTGGGGCATGATGTATGAGGATGGGAATAGCTTAGGTGTTAAAGAGGTTACCACCTCGTCAGTAGAGGGACCTTCATTCCCACTCCGATACCTTCAGATCTGGGCACTGGTGGGGCAGCGTGGTATCCCGGCACCTCCAGCCCATCGTGCTGCTGGTGGCAGGTCCCCACGTGGTGTGACGTGGCATGGGTGGCTCGCCTGGGCACCCAGCTGCATGTTGACGCTCATCAGGAGGAGCTGCTTGTTGTTTCCACCACGCTGTTACAGCTTCTTGTCCTGGCAAATACCAGATGGGAAGAAGGAGCGGGCGGGATTTCTTCTGTCTGCTTCCAGTGCTTCTGTGGTGACTGAGTCACCAGCTCGTGAGCTAGCTCTGATGCTGCCATGAGGTAGACTATATCTGATGTTCCTGTTACTCAAGCTTTGTATACAGTTGTGCTATATGGCATGTTACGATTTCAGGGCTGATGTAATGTATGTGAGCCAAAGTTTCCCGTGCTTGTTACCAACAAGGAAATCTTGTAAAACTCCTCTTGAGACACAGCAACACTACCAACAGAATCTGTTCTCCTTAAATACTTTCTTTAATTCCGTCATTTTTATTAATTCATTATTCATTTTATTAATTCATAGCAATACAGTCAGCAATTTCAGTTTCTTATTCTAACAGATCAGAGGTTTTTGCTTTGAAAGTAATTGATTTAGGACGTTTCGTAAGTATAAGATATTCAATTTACATACAAGGGGGGCACATCAACCACCTTCTGATCAGTTTATAGTGTTTTGGAGTAGATTACGATATTTATGTATTCTACAGTGTTTGAGAGTTGAATTGCAAGATTTACTACATGTATAGACTTCAGATACAGAAGATTCAGTGTCAGTTCGCATGTAGGGTCTTCTCAGGTATTTGAGAAGGTCACTTGTCAATTCAACTACAAACCACCAGAAAAATAAGTATCTCTTCATTATAATTAAGTTTTCTTTATTTGCATTAGACAGATTGTTCAACAGTGTTCGGCTACATTCCAATGCTTACACTGAACTAGGGCCTAATTAGTACCACTTCAATTATTTGACATTTCAATTTAATTTCAAATTAAGAGTTAGGTTTGCATGGACTATCCAACCTGTGACTTATGAACAGTACTAATGTGAAACTCCCAACCATCATCATCATCATCATCCAAACATATAATAAACTTAACAAACCTCTCTGTGTTTTATTTCCTTGCTATTATTTATATCCTCAGGTTGTAATTTTAGACTCTACCTTGTAAGATTTTTCTAAACATGTTTTTGTTCTGTGATAAGAACTATTTGAAACTAGACTGCTATGACGAAAATAAAGCTAGTCCTCTTTTCTAAAAGCTTACCTGTCTTTCTTCTGTCCCACTTTAAATATTGTTACACAGTGTCTGTGGGCCCCACAGATGCCATAAGGCCAGATCTAAAGGTAATAGAACTGCTGGTAAATTTTAATTGCTGGATTTATTGATAGTGTTTCATACCTCAGTTTTTTGCTTATCCTCTTGACTTGTAGCTCCTTTAATTCTTGCTCTCAATGAGGAGGACTCATTGTTTATTTACTTTTTACAAGGTAGTCTGGCCCCTTAAACATTTTCCCATACATTCTTTTCTTCATTTAGATGTAGGATAAAGACCTGGCTTACCATTCTAAGCAGACTTCTGTATGCAGAAATGTCCTGTGTTTGCCTTTACCTCCCAAGTAGGATTAGAAGATCTTTTAAAATTCCATCTAAATGCAGAAGTTCCCTGCTGTTATAGAATTCCTGCAGGAACCTGTAAGTCACAGCAAATTTAAGATGAATTATTCTCATACTTTGACTAAACTCAGGTGCATGCCAAACTTGCAAGTGTAGTATGTTAACATCTTTCAACTGTTTTAAAGCATTAAATTACTCCTTAAGATAAGTGTTAGATTATAAGAAAAGCTTTATACGGGTATTGAGTGTCATGCAAATGTGTGGCTTCATTCTGGGTGCTGGACTTACTGTTTTCCTCAGTTTCCCACGTGTGTTGGTTATGTACATCCGTCTTAAAGATGAATAAGCCCAGGCATGGAGAAGGTTATTTTCAAGGATGTTTTCAGTTTTTACTCAGAGACCTAATTAAACTTCCTGGACAAAAAGGACATTTTTATCCCATCATGTAATTACATCAGTAAAGGTGTGTTGGTTTATTAGTGGGATGTTAGTTTTAGATGTGCTAATCAACTTCATCCCTTGCTTAAGGTTGGGATGATTCGTATTTTCCACAAATCATTTTTAGAAGGAGAGTGGGTAGGCCTTGGCAAAGTTGGGAAGTGTCTTTTGGATGCACTTGCCAATGTAGGCTATCAAAGTTTAAAGCAAAGGTATCTTTCTGCTCTATAGTTTGCATCTCTGTGTGGGAATCTGCATGTGTGTGTCTTTTTTGGGGTTTTGCAATTGTTTTGGGACTCGGCTTCCACTAGAATACTTCTGCTCTGCAGACGCTTCTCAGACCTGCTTGACAAGTCAATAGGTGACATATAGTAGGATTTAGGAATTCAAACCAGTTTAAATTTGTTGGGTTAAAAATGTCATTATTCACCAAATAGTGGAGTCTAAGGCTGCAGCATAGAAACGCTGATTATTTTACGTCATTCTGTTTTAACCCATTTGGAAATTACTTGGGCAGTGTTTAAACTGAAATACTCTCTGTTAGGTCAAACTCCATGGCATTTTTTTGTATTGCTTATTAAAAAGAAGACTTCGCTAGTAGAAGTTCGCAGATGTGCCCTAAACATGGGTGAATGTTCATACATTTAAAAAGTGAACAATTCCTGGCTCTTACTTTCCTTCTCAAAGAAGGCTTTTGGGTTTCTAGCAGTGAAAAGCCCAGTTTGGGGTCTGACGTGAAAAGCCTACCTGATATTTGCCCTATATGTTCACAGCCCCCAATGATAACACATTTGTTAGCACAGGTACACAGTTGCTGTAGCCTGATAAAAGTTAGCACAATAGCTTAAGAATAATGTCGCCCCCCCTTATTGATCCAGGCCCCTCCTAGCAACCCCCTCTCTTGTACAGTTACAGACAGTCATGCTGTGCTGTAAACAATTTGAGGAAGCTGATTTGGTTGAAAACAAAGCTTTTGTTTGGGATGGGGGTCAGCTTAGCCTTCAGCCAGGTCTGTCGTGGGACCTGCCACGATGCAGTGGTGCCTGCGTGGGTCTGTGGGCGAGACAGTGTGGGAGCAGGCCGGTGAGTGGTTTCTTTCTGACACTCTGCATGAGTGCACAGCTAGTGTCATTGTAATTAATTTAATATAATTTTTTTTTTTTTAAAATACTGAGATGTGTCAATAGTGCTCCACTGCTGGTTTCCAAATTTAGTTCTCTGTGCTTTACGCAGTTTTTATGATCTGGGTTGTTCTTTTGTACTGATTGTTTAACTGTATTGTTAAAGCACAGAATGGAGGTGTGTTCTCATTCTGAAGCTTAGGTCTAATGTACTTGAAATATCAGAGTTTTTAAATATTATGTTCTCTTTCTTCAGTGCATAATTCACCATTCATCTAATTCTGATCAGCTAATACCTTCCTTATAAAACTTTTTTCCCTATGGTTCCCTGCTTTGGCTATGCATTGTAGCAATGGATACCATTTAGAGGTAAACAAAGGAGGGCTTTGGAGTAGGGTTATGCTCATGCAGTTCAGTTCAAGAATATTGTCAGCTGGATGAACTGAAGCAGCAGTAGTACGTCTGTGGGCTTTTTTCCAGTTATACACCTTGAAATTTTTCCTTTAATTATTACTTAAAGGGAAATTTTTCCTCAAAAGGGTACTATAACTTCACTTTCTGCAAGGATTGTGGGAAAAAATTGTCTCAAGTGTGAAAGAAAACCAGTAGATTGGTGGCACTAGAAGTTTACTACTATGGATTAGCCGTTTTTTTTTTCTTCTTCTTCTTTTATTTTTCCCCATCTAGCTTTTACTGCTTTAATTTTTGAAAAATACTTGTAAAGGTTTTTGGGGTTTTGTATTTGAGTATGTATAGTTGAGAAAATGCATGCTAGGTTCCGGTATGTTAATCTTGGGTGGGGAAGCAATGGTTATAAGCCATCTTTTTTATGCTTGCTACCTTTTTTCTTTCCACAGTCATCTAACCTCTCTAGAGTTGTGTTCTTCTGTTAGGACTAACAGCTTTACAGATACACGTGCTTTTGGTATTTGGGATTGGAGAAAATAAATTAAACTGAAAAGAATGTTTACTGTATTACTGTTACTGATGCACACATTTCATTGGTCTCTTTTGCTTGTGGGGGAATAGTTTTAGTTACGTTGACCTTCACATTCCTGTGAAAGAAAAGCATGTTAAGCAGTATACAAAGAAACCTGTTTTATTGTAATGTCAGTAAATGATAGGAGAAAAATCCATGTGGTGTGTATAAGAATTTTGCTCACTTTAGAGTTTAGTATGTATGTCTAACTACATATTAACATCCCTTTTGTGTCTTTAATTAATAACTGTGTATTTCCTAATGCAGTCTCCTGGAAGGTGGAACTGAAGCAAAATTAATTCTGTTTCAATGGAAATTAAGAATTTTGATAGAAATTACTGTAAAGCTTAGGGTAGAAGTTGAAGGAAGATGATGAGTTAAATTTGAGGATGCTTAGTGAGAAGTCTTTACAAGCATAAATGAGAGCACAGGCATATTGTTAGAAACATATTAAATGGCATATGAATTAGGCAGAGAAGGAACTCATTTGTCTTAATAATATGTGAGTAGATGTGGTAACTGATAAAGATTTTTTTTTAATGTAATCTGAATGGAGATTTATTTTAAAATAAATCTTTATGCTTTCAAAATTCATCGATTTTGTATTAAGTGAGATGACTTGGAGCTAACACATCTGCTTGTAACTTCTCTTAAAAGACCAGAAGAGGAATTGGCTAACTGTACAGGCTTCATAAAAACATTAAAATAGAAGGAACAAGGAGTAAAATGTCAGCTCCTTCAAATAATAATGAAGAATTACTGTAAGGCTTAGAGTATAGGAACAGTTTGAACAAAGATCCATCTGATCCAGTATCCTCCAGCTGTGGAGTATTTAGCCAAAGAAAGTAACAAAACAAGTCTAAGATGGTTCCTCCTGGTTTCTGGCTTTCTGTAATTTCATAATTTCTTTCAGAATGCATTATATATCTGTTTGGTTTTTTGTTTTGTTTTGTTTTCTGAAAGTCCTTGAAGGGCCATACCATGAATATGTGATCTTTTTTGTATGTGTTTACACTTATGCATCTACCTCAGTCTTGTTCCTGGCAGTTTCCCAATTTAATTATGAAATGCTATGAAAGACGTTTGGGGTTTGGTTTTCATCTGTTGTGTTTTGTTTGGTTTTGGTTTTTACTTTTTGAAATACGCTAGCTGTGATAGCATGAGTAAGAAAGCTTTCTCTCTGTTGGCTGATTAGAGGGATGATAAATAATCCAGACTGTGTCACTCATAATCCCATAGAATACCTTCGCTTCCTTGATTGTTGCTAAACTCAGGAGTCCATGTCTGTTTAGCTGGTTCTGGAGAGAAAGCTATTCCATGTTTCTGATCACCCTTGTTATCCTCTGAGCCTCGTGGTTCTGCTGGTGTCATTTTGTAAGGGAGTAATCAGAATTATGAACGGTTTTCAAAATGTGAATCTTTTAGATTTTTAGTGACCGTGATGGTTTCTGTTTTGTTTGTTCTTTTCTGTTAGTTCTGTTGGCTTCCAGATATTGGAGCTGATATGTGAACATGGTTCTGAAAACAGCAACTAAAAAGATCTTTCCTGAGGAGTTAAAGCCAGTTTAGAAACTATTATATGGATACTTGTGAAATTACAAAAGTTTATGTCATCACTATCTGCAAACCTCAGTGCATGTATCATGGGCTTAAACAGAAAGTTTAAACGTCATTTAGTGTCCACTAACAATCATAATCAAGCATAAGAAAGGTGATGTGTATGGATATAGTATCTAATGTAAAGTCACAATCCCAGAATTGCTTGATTAATATGTGCACTGTTTCAAGTGGCAACGTCCTTCCAAAGGCTTGCTGTTTTTACCTCATCTTTGACTGTGTTAGGTAGATCTTTGTCTGAATTACTGAGCTCAAGGCGGTGAGATTCATGCGAGCGTCCTTTGAAGTTAGGACTGAATAAAGCAGTGTCAACCCCAGGTGGCTTCAGAGGCTTCTGGTTAGTCTTGGCTAGTCTCATCTCCAAGAAGAGCTGGCCTTTTGTCCCTGCAATTACATATAACTACATGATGCATGAGGCTGTAACTACAATGTGGATGAGTGAGTTGCTGTTGACTTTCCTGCCCTTTGGAACTAAAGGAGCTTGCCTCTAGGTATATTTAGTTGTTGGAGGCAGAGGAAGGAGCATATAAACCAAATCATCTTCATTTTCTGTTCCCAACGAGGGAACGTGGTAACTGGTTCTGCCACCACTGCCCTCATAGGGACTGGTCCCTTATAAGGTTGGGGCATTACTTCCCATTTGGACCAGTATACATTCTCCCCCCATTATTGCTCCAGTGTTCAGCATCATGTGATCCTTTTCCAACTCTTGGTTTTTACTTACTTGATAAATCTTTTTATAGAGTAAGTTTAGTTACATTATTGTTTTCCCTTTTTCTGGAACACTTATGAGCATGGTGAATGGCACATTCCCTTAGGCCTTCTTTGAAAACTTCCATTCTTTGTGAAACCTAAGAAATTCCTATCCATTGTTGAACCAGTTATTAGCATACAAGGACAAGTTCCTTCTTATCCCATGTCACCTTAAAGTCTTGAAGAACTCCTGGTAAGAGATCTTGCAACATCTGTCTTAGAAGTCTAGGTGTTCTGTCAACAAGTTCATCTTTCCCTGTGTGCTTCATGGTTGGTTGGGGGGAAGAAAAGAGATTTGTGAAGCTTGATTTCATTTTTCTTATATTTATTTATCTGTCTTTTGACTTGTGTTTCTCATAACTTCAACCTATTTTTCTGGTATAAAGTTAAAAATACTCTGCAGTTAGAGCCCTTTAAACTAAACAAATAAGTAACTACTTTTTTTTTTTTTTTAACTGCTTTTATATTCTTTCTGAACAAAGAAAGCGGCCTTACTTCAGTTATTTATTGCAATTTTCCCCCCTTTTTTCTGTAAGTATGGCTTAAGCAATTATTATGAAAAATTTGGACATGTAGAATGTTAATCTGGAATCATGGGACTTACATTAATTCTTTTCCTGTGGCTTTTGAGTAAACATTTGGGATTAACTCAAGATTTAATGAATAAAAATAGGTCTTTCACTTGCTCAGAAAACCATGTATAATACTATCTTTTGAATAATCTTCACCTTGATTTTTATTTTACTTTATTCCAACAGTGGAGTCAATGAATGTTTTTGTGGCCAAAAGAGTTAGAAAAGCGTGGCAGAGGGGAAAGAGGAGGAAGTTGCATATTCAATATCAAACCAACTTGGGGGGTGTTTTAGAAAATGATGTTACATTAAAAACTGTACTCCGGTGAAAAGTTACTTAGCACTCTTCTTCCAAGTAACTTGCAGAGTAAAATGGCACCATTTGCTATAGTACATAATGAAATCATAAGTGATTGTCTTACATTAGAAGTGACCATTTAAAGGTTTGTGATACTAACATGTAGACTGATCTGTGTGGTGTCGTGTAAATTGGAGCATGTGGATGATGCAACAGCATGGCTTGAGTAGGTGCTTATGTTCTCTTGTCTTGGATCTGCTGGTTGTCTCGCAATAAGTTCACTGTTAACAGTCCTTTCAGAAGTTAGCGGTTTGAGGCAGATGTTTTATGAACAAAGTCGCATGGTTTTGCAATAGACTTAAATATTGGCTCTGTCAACTCTAAAAGACTTATTAATTATAATGTCTACTTGTTTAATTTAAAACTAGAGGCACTGTTTGTTCCTTTACACTAGCTTCTTTACAGTCCTAATGAATGTAAAAAGCATTTCTATTCCTGTTTCTTGTAATCCGCAATTTACCTTGTTTCATTTGGATATTGGCAAGGGAAACAGTGCAGTCTTTCGGAATATAATACATAGAGGTATAAGAAATAATAACATGCATGTAAAAGTGCAAATAAGTATTTCTTATTAGAAGGGGATTAGAACAACTTTCTAAAGTATAAGTTTTAGTTAATGTATTTTCTTTCTTATCCAAGCTTGCATTAAGACCCAATATTCTTTGCTTCTAACAATGCCTGCAGGTTCAATAGGCCTAATATTTAAATTTTCTTTTGACTTTAAATGAATGTAACCCTTTTCAGTATAATTGTGTTTTTTTCCAGTTCTGGAATATCTAAAAGTAATGAGAACTTAGAGGTTTACCTAGCCATGTAAAACTCTGATTAACACTTGTGAAACGCTTAAGAGATCAAATATAAATGTAATAAATTAATGCCTCTTTCTCTGTAGGGTGCTGGTCAAGACAAACTTGGAATATATGTCAAGTCTGTTGTGAAAGGAGGTGCTGCCGATGTGGTTAGTAATATTCTTAAGCATCAGAAGTCCAAAGGTAGAAAGATCCTTTGGAAATGCTTTTAAATCCTTCCTTTACTAGTATGTGTGAATAATTGTTTTAATTTAGACCATGTTAGCACTGTTACGTGAATTTTCTTCTCTCTTGACTATGTATTTAGGATGGTCGTCTGGCTGCAGGGGATCAGTTGCTCAGTGTGGATGGTCGAAGTTTGGTGGGCCTGTCCCAGGAGAGGTATGGAATGCTTTCCTTGGGTATCTTCACATGAAGAAAAAATCACCATTCCTGAAAAGGGCTGAAGTTCATTTTTTTTACATGTTAGGCTTTTTATAACTGTCTGTGAATAACCTTAGTAACAAGGTCAACTGTTCATGTAGTATTTTCTGTATGTGATATGGGTTATCCATGTAGAAGAGATTGTATCACACTTTTGGGCTTTAGTTTTGAGCAAGCTTTATTTAGCTCTAATATGAAATGTTGTGGCTACTGACCTTTAACTGTATAAAGTGGACATAGTACTTGCCTGTAGAGCATCCTCTAGTCATTATCATTTAACTTTTTTCAAAACTATTTTAAGTATTAATCAGGAAAATAGCGTTTTGTCAAATGAAAGACTGCTAGAATAAATGTGAGAAATCATGACATACTAACTGATAATAAGGAGAACTAAGGGATACGGTGCCTAACTTTGTTTTGGTTTGTTTGCTTTGGCTCCTATTGCAGGGCAGCAGAACTTATGACTAGGACAGGTTCTGTAGTAACACTAGAAGTAGCAAAACAAGGAGCAATTTACCATGGTCTGGCAACCCTGCTTAATCAGCCATCCCCAATGATGCAAAGAGGTAAGAATGCTAATATTATTTATGTCAGTAGCAGCTTTAGAAGTCTTACAAAGCAGAAAATAAAACAATTCACAGTAGCTTGCCAAATATTACCAAAATGTTAAATCAGAAAAGAAACATAATTGCACAGAAAATAAGCATTTCCTTTCTTCTCAAAAGTTCATCTGTTTTTAAATACTGTTTGAAATTATGCTAGTCTAATCATTAATAAATGCTTTGCATATGTGCCTTTTAAAAAAATTAATTGATGCATTTAAACACAGTTCTGGTTTGAAGCAATTTTTATTTTAACAAAGGGAATATAATGAATACAAAGGGCACTAAGTAAACTTCAATGGCTTTTTTGCCCCTTTCATAAAAGCTTCTCCTCTTGGAATATGACTTCCTTGTAACCAGAGTGCAATATAATTACTAAGAGACAAAGAAATAGAAACAGAAGCCCCTGGAACATGTTTTTCCATTGCATTTTTTATTTATTTTTTTTTAAACTATAAATATTGAAATATATTTTCTTAAGTTTCTGTGCCTGATTGTAAGAAGTTCTTGGATGTTTCTCCAGTGTTAATATATCGTCCTACTTAAGTGAATTAACAAAAGACGTATTTAAGTCTTAGGTAAAATAATGTTGTAAAGGAAGACCTTTTCTACATATAGGATAGTATTACAGTATAGAAAATAGTGGGTTAAAAGCATAAATCCTTATAATCACAGTTTACAGCACCATCCAAGATGCCATATGCCTCTGAGGGTCAGCAAGAGACTTTTCAGTAAAGTGCATTTGTCTTTTCCAAATATTGTGGTATCTTTTCAAAAGCTCTTTTGAAGCATACGAATCCAAGGAATCCTGTATAGTTGATTCAAGAGTGGGTTTGTGTATCTGAAGAAGTAAAGATTTTAAAATCTAGCATTAGCTTTACTGGGAACTCATTTTTAATTATAAATGCAAGGTAGCTCTGGTTTGAAAAAGAACATGCTAGAGAGTAGTTAATATAAGTGAAAGGGAGAAAATACATATCCAACTGTTACAGTTTCTGACCGCCGTGGCTCAGGTAAACCCCGACCAAAGAGTGAAGGATTTGAGCTGTATAACAACTCCACTCAGAATGGGTCACCCGAGAGCCCTCAGCTGCCGTGGACGGAGTACAGTGAACCAAAGAAGCTGCCAGGGGATGATAGATTAATGAAGAACAGAGCCGATCATCGCTCCAGTCCCAATGTAGCAAGTAAGAAAGATTATCCTTCTTTTAGGGGCACATGCCTCCTCCACTGGTTCTAGAGGCTGTTGTATTCAAAAAGGGGATGACTGTTTTTAAAAATGGATTAAGTCTAAAATGCCAACATAGTAGTAACATTTGGAGCAAGAATCTTGTTAGAACTATTCAAAGGAAAAATCATAGTTATTTTGTGAGTACTATTATTTTATTAAGCTATGTAAATTATTATTAACAGTCATGTAAATGCTTACTTTAACTTTCCAACAGATCAGCCTCCAAGCCCCGGGGGAAAGAATGCATATGCATCTGGAACTACCACCAAAATAACCTCAGTCTCTACTGGAAATCTTTGCACAGAGGTCAGAAGTGGCAGGGAAAATGCTGGCTATTAAACTTGTGTGCTTGAATCAAACCAGTGTCTTACTTCACCATTTGAGCATAATGTTGGTGCTAGTGACTGGGTGGGGGTTTTGCTTATTAGAGCTAATGAAAGATCGAGACAGCCTTGAGTGATTTTATTAAATTTTGTTCATGAAGTTGTCCTTAGGTTTGTACAATATTATGTACTTGCTTTCAGACCATAAAAACATGAGTCATAACCACAGTTATATTTGATACTAGACGACCTCTTTATCTCCTGTTCCAGACAAATAATGCTTTTACGAGCCAAAAGAAAACATTTGGAAAATGCATGTTTAGAATAATATTCTGTACAGATCTGTGTGACTGGAAAATTCTACCTTACATTCTTTCTACCTTTTTCAGGAGCAGACTCTGCCACCACGACCTGAAGCTTATCCCATCCCAACGCAGACCTATACTAGAGAATATTTCACGTTCCCAGCTTCAAAGTCCCAGGATCGAATGGGTCCAGGTCAGAGTCAGTGGCCAAATTATGAAGAGAAACCGCAGGTCCAAGCAGAAAGTAATCATTCGATCAATACTACAATGCAGGTGAGAAGTAATTTCTTTCAATATAAGAACACAAACAAACAAAAGACCAAACAAAACCAACAACAACAACAAAAAAAAAAAAAAAAAGAAAAACAGAAAGAAACTGCTTGTTTTCCACTGCCAGACTGCTGGAGACATTTTTGCAGAACCACGGGACGGGGAACAATGCTACTTTTGCCAAGACTGGCTTGGGTTCAGAAGCCCTTTTTTTCCCTTCTTCTCCTTCTACTCCCATTAGAATTTGTGTTATGTTCTGCAGACCTGTTATCTGGGATGTTTTAATCCCCTGTTAGAGTCAATGGGATGTAGATGGTAGTTGGGTTTGTCTTGTAAAATGTTTTGTGGCTTTCTGAAAAGCAAACTAAATCTTTCGCTCTTCCAAGAAGGTTTATGTCAGAAAATCTCTGCCTGTGGGGTGCATTGTTTAAGTGACAAAGAAAAGTATTAAAAATGAAATAAAACAATACTTTGAGACCTATCCAAGGTCTTCACTGAAACATATTACCTGCTCTCAGATAAAAAAATAAATAAATAAATCGAAGTTGCATCTATTATCAAAGTACAGCTGCTTCTTGACCTGAAATGAATTTACCCCCACTGTACCTTTATAAATTCAAAAAATAATGTTGTTCTGGTCTTTGTAAATGAGGACTTTACTCAAATCCATACAGGAAATTAAATCTAGATCTACTAAATCCAATCACTGGATCATCTTTTTCTCTAATCCACCAGAGACTTAAAAATATAAAGAGAAAACTTTTTTTTGCTACTGCTTAATTTGTGATAAAAGCAGAGCCTTACACCAGACTCAGAATGTTTTACTTTTGGAAAATCAATGTCATGTAAATTATCTTGAGATTATATCATAGAAGCAGAGTAAGGATTGATTATTGATTACTCACAGATATACTGGAAAGTGAATTCAGTAAAAACTCAACTGAATAAAAGCTTAGTGTTTTGTTTTGGTTTGGGTTTTTTCAATATTATCGCTATCACATTGTAATTATTTCAGCTGTTAAGAAAATAAATGTTATACCCAAAGCAGGATGGTAATTTTGAAGGAGAATGCTGCAAGTTAAATGACTGTGGCAAATAGCTATGGAAATATTTTGCTGAATTTCAGTGCTTAGCTCTTAACTGCCTGGACATGCATCTCCCCTTCTTAAGACAAGCTTAAGTGAGTAACTTAGATGAGGTGGTTAAAACTGGTGAGATGAACCCCATCTGTTGAAGTTGTTGACAGCGAATTTGAGCTATGGTCTTAACACTGAGTACAGTGCAGAAAAACATTTTCATAGAGCAAGCGACTAGAGGCTTTAGCTCCTTACAAGCATTAAAAGTGTACGCAGTTTTTCCCCACCGTACAATAGTTCTTTTAAGTTGAAAAATGGAGGAAAATAGACTTTTTAAAAAAATAAAACATACATCCCTTTAATCTTTACAGTGAGAACGGGCTTGTAAAAAAAGCTGCCATAAGCTACTGACTGATGTGAAATGTGTGTTTTCTGTTCTGAAGGCATTAGCAAACTTGTCTAGGTGCATCTTTACAGCAAATGTAACACAAATAGCTGTGTGTTCTATTAGTCTGCTGGACTAATAGAGCATAAAAAAATACACTTGTTAATCTCAAAGAAGGCATTATTTAGAGGTCATGGTTAAGGTCATTGATGGAGGAAAAAGAAAATGAGTTTGCTTTGTTAGTCTTCTCTCAGTTGTTGATAATTGGGTACATTATGTGTTCAGTTCTTGGTAGTTGCTAACATTTGAAGTGTGAATATTTGCTTCAAGAAAAGCATTAACAGATCTGACAAGCCCTTTCAGGAGGTTGTACAGTGCAGTGAGAACCTGAGCTTGTATAAAAAAAAAGGCTTGGTGTTTGACATGCTAAAAAAAGCGACAGAAGCACAGACCAATACACCCACACCCCCAGAGCAGGTAGAATTAGCCCTGACTGCCTGGATTCCATACCCGTGAGTGGCACTACAGTAACGTGTGCCCATTAGTGGAGGAGGGTGGGCAGAGGCTCCCTTGTCTCTTCCTCAGCAGCCTTTCTGTTTGCCTTCCCAATAGGAAGAATGTTCAGTCGAGCCAGCCGAAGCCTGAATGGCAGAGCTGGTATGCCTGAGCTGCTGCTCTGAGCTGCCAGGACTCTAGTTGTGCTCTCATGTGGGGGAGGGGATGTCACAGATAGTCCTGAGAAATTATGCAAGCTGGGGAAGTTTTCAGCTTAAACTCCCATTTTGTGTTCGTACTTCCTCCCAGTCCAGGTTTCCAGGAACTTGAGATGTTGCAAAGTCTTCCATCACTCAAATGAGTTAAAAAGACTGAGAAGGATAATTTATTGTTGGTTTTGGGAAACTTACTGGGCACAGAAATGCTGAAATTCACTAAAAGTAATTATCTTCAGTAATAAGAATGTGGTTTGTGGACCATTTTCAAATATGTTTTAGTGTAGATGGACTAAGAAATACATGCCTTATTTAATTTTTTCCAGCGTGTAGCTCGTTCCCAGGAAGAACTCAGAGATCAAGTTTTCCAGCCAGAAAGGAATCGTTTGGAAGTTGTTATACGGAAGGATGTAGAGTACATTGACCGGAAGCCAGACAGCGATCAGTGGATGAATTCATCTGTGGATTCTAGCACATCTAGCCAAGAACACCTGAACCATTCATCCAAACCGGTCTCGCCTGGTTCTTGTTTAACTAAAAGTGGACCTGGTCGTTGGAAAACTCCAGCTACTAGCCAGCCAACTCCAGTGGCCATTTCCCAGCCCATCAGAACAGATCTTCCCCCTCCACCACCGCCTCCTCCAGTGCATTATGCAGCTGAATTTGATGAACTACAAATGGATTTGCCTCTGCCTCCCCCTCCTCCTCCAAATCAGATAGGCGCACAGGCATCCTCCCAGGTAGCTGCTGCTGAGCGTAAAAAAAGAGAAGAGCATCAGAGGTGGTATGAAAAGGAAAAGGCACGTTTGGAAGAAGAACGAGAAAGGAAACGGCGTGAGCAGGAGAGAAAACTGGGCCAAATGCGTTCTCAGCCACTAATTCCTACTCAGCCTGTTGTTCCTCCTGTCTCCCTTCAACAAGTGAAATCAGAAAAACCTTCAACTTTGCAGAGGCCTCAAGAAACAGTCATTCGAGAGTTGCAGCCCCAACAGCAGCCTCGGACTATTGAGCGAAGAGATCTGCAGTACATTACTATCAGCAAGGAAGAACTGTCCTCCAGTGACAGCCTCTCCCCAGATCCCTGGAAACGGGATGCTAAGGAGAAACTGGAGAAGCAGCAACAGATGCACATTGTGGACATGCTGAGTAAAGAGATTCAGGAACTTCAGAACAAGCCTGATCGTACAGCGGAAGAAAATGACCGCCTCCGCAAACTCATGCTTGAGTGGCAGTTCCAGAAGCGACTTCAGGAATCAAAGCAAAAGGATGAAGATGATGATGAAGAGGAGGATGATGATGTGGATACTATGCTCATCATGCAGCGACTGGAGGCAGAAAGAAGAGCAAGGGTAAAAAGGGATAATCCTTTTTAGACAACGGTATTGTAAATATATACCTTGGTGGAGCCTCTGGCTCTTTGTTCAAGTACTTTGATGTTCTTACAGGGTAAAGGAGGATGAAGCTTTCCTAAATACATTGAATTTTATAATTGCTAACGTACTGTGGCTTCACCAGTTAAGTGATATATTATGAAAGTATTATAGTTACCTGTTACAGAATCCAAGTTAGTAGTCAAATTCATTTTTCTGATTGTGGGGAAAGAAATTCTGTCTAGATAAAGGGATTTTGCCATGTACCTGGAGTAGGATTTAAAGGTTAAATATGGCATGAATTTGCTTACAGGAAGGTAAGCAAAAACATTTAAATTCTGAAAGTCTCTAGGAGAATTAGGAAGAAAAAAAAAAATTTTTTTCCCTTCTACACCTCCCCCCCCCCCCTTCCCTCAAACACATTTCCCTCCAAGAGTTCTTATATATAGTCTTGGACCTGAAGACAGACATTGAATGCATGCTGTTTCCAGGGAACAGTGAACTGAACCAAGATTCCACCTTGCTGGTCTGTTCCAAGTAAAGGCTGGGGTGTAAGGCAACTGCTACCTCTACCTTTGCCACCACCTCAGTGGTGACCCCAGCAGCACTGGGGGAAGCATTAGGTTGAGCCATCTGGTTTTGGGTGTTGTAATACACCCTCTCTAGGGCTCCAGCTCATACATACCTGGATTTTGCATGGTGTCCAGTTTAATCAGTATCTGACAAGATTTGCGTACCTTAGCTTCAGTACTGTAAAAGCTCATAATATATATAGTAAGATAATACAACTTGAATAGTATGATGAAGTTTTTATCACTCCAGTGGCTGTTGTCTCTCAGAATCTGTTAAATGTATTGTTACTGAGAAACAATTTCTATAGGAAAATTCATTTTTCTTTTCTGAATAATAGCACAGATACCAAAGTTACATACCAATAGCTATGCTTGGACAGGCTTAAAAACTAGCTCTGTAATATGCTGAGTGTCTTCTGTTTGTTTATGTTGAAAAGTTGACTTAATTCTGTGATAAGTGATTTTTAATTCTTGAGAAATGTTTGGACATGCTAATTTTGACATTCAGAAATAGCTATTGGCTTGAGTAGCGTTTGAATTCAGGACTGTTTTGGCAGCTTGGTTTCCTAAACTTGCTCTTCTTATATTCACTACAGTCTGCATTGCTTTCCTTTTTTTCTTGTGGCAAACTTTATTACTGTGTAAAACAATAGATACCTCAAACTTGGAAACTGAAGAAAGGAAAAGCTAAATATATCTTGGCAAACAGGTTGCGTTAAAGCCCAGCATTGCTAACATGTAATTTGTAGCACACAGGCAGTTACCTATGGGCATAAAAAATCCCTGTAAAACTGCCATTTTAACAAACAGTGTCTTTAAAATTTTACTGTAGCAAGGCTAAAAAAGCCATGTGTCATTAACAGAAAGCCAGTTGTATTGCATAACATTATATCAGTCTTCTCTGCAACTGCTGGATTTAAAATACTACTTATGCATAAAGTTCTTAAAGCATTTTGGGAACACTTTGAAACTAAAAATAACAGTTGTCTTGAACTGAAGTAATGTTTGCATTTTGGTTACATTTCACTTGTCCATAGGACTAGAGATGCAGTAAAGTAGCATCTCTGGAGAAATACTGAGGTTTTTGAATGAATCAAACCAATACTGATAAAAATTTCAGATTATTTGGTTGTTTTCATTTCTGTATTTCAGGATTATGTCATTTCAGTTCCTCATTCTAAAGCAGCTGACTTAACAAATAAAAATGCTTTTGAAATAGCACAAGTCTAACCTATCTTTATTTTCACTGTGCATCTTTCTTTTTTTTCCCCTTCTTACTACCTGCAGCAGACTGCTGTGCCAGCAATCTCTGTTCTAGATTTGGTATGTTTGTTTCTTTCTCTTCAATATCTTTCCCTTTTCAATTCCTGATATTGATAACCACCCTATGTGCTTCGGGTGATGATTTGGCATTTTTCCGTCTTCAAAAATCATTGTGATTCTGTAAGCAGTAAGTTAACCGTAAGCATGCATTTGAATGTTTCCAGATGTGGCAACTCCTTTCCCTATGTTTCCTTCTTTTTAAATCTTGCGTTCTGCTTGCAGGTTTGATTTGTTTGTTGTAGCAGTGGTCTGATATATAAAACAGTGTATTTGTTTTGTGCAACTGTGTTTATAAAATCTTACTAATAACTTTGAATGAGCAGGCTGTGAGGTAAGACTTCCTCCATTCCCCACCCCTGCAGGTTTTAGAAGAGCTCTAGCAACACCATTCCCTTCCAATTTGAAGTGAAATTCTCCTGAGAGCCTAATAATACAGCACGCTGTTTCAGTATGTGCTGAAACCCTGTTGTTTACAGGTGTTACAATTTTCTCATTAAGGTAAAAATGGATTGTAAATGCAGAAATTACTTACAAACTAGTATTTCCAAGTAGGTCACATGAACATGCAATTATTAAGTTACCATATAATTTCAGTTTCAATTTGTTGATACCATTCTCTTGCATCTAAAACATGACAGGCTTTCAGATTGGAGCAGTAATTGCCATGACTCTAGCTAATTTTGTATTTTAGTGCTCTCATTGGAAAATACATGGAAAAAGAGTTCTGTAGTCTTACAGAGAAGAGATACATCCTCTACAAAATGTATTTCTATATAATTAGTATACCAATTTGAAAGAAAGGTAATGCTTGCAATTCCTCTTAATATAATTACTTTGTGCTGCTGGAAATAACTGTAAGCATGTCTGTTCAAAATACAGATTTGGGTATTTGGCACTGCTGTATTTTAAAAAAAAACAACCACCACGTTTTAAAATGCATGCTTCACATCACTTGGTATATCTAAAGTGTTCAGTTTTGTATCTCTGTGGTACATGAGCATTAAGCAGTTGACAGCAGTGAAACAGGTGAAGCGTGTCAGCTTTCTGAAATAACGGACAGGCCAGGAGTCATGGATTGTTCAGACTTGGTATCTATCAGTATTTTTTCTTATTACTACTCTTGTATTTTTTTTTGCTTAAGCCTTGATCCCCGGAGCTGGAACTGGATAGATAAATTACTTTGCCAAGCAGGATGTAAACTTCTGGATCTTTCTGCAACAGGAGGTAGTGAAGGCAGACAGTATCATCGTTTTAAAAATGAATTAGCCAGATTTCATAGACATCATACCTGTAAGCAGCTACTCAAAGGATTACACAAGGCTGTACCAACTGACAGCTCTAGTACCAAGCTGAATGTTGGGGAAATTCTAGAAGAAATGGCCAGGCTCATCGACAGCTCTTCCTGCCATGGTCAGAGACAAATGCTGTGCTAGATGGATCCATTGCCTGAATCAGCTGAGGATTTATTATGTTCATAAATTTAGCTTTAAAAAAAGAAACCAAGCTAATTCTGAAATAGATGATGTTGAATGCTGTACCCAGCAAATACCTCTTTTTCCTAATTTCATCATTTTCATACTGATCAGATGACTTTCTGAGTATAGTTGCATCTATCCTGTGCCGCTTCACGTACCCAAGTAATTACTACTTCTTTGTTTCCAAAAAAAAAGTACACTTTTGAATGCTCCATGCTTTTTATGTATGTCTAATGTGAGCATTGGTGATAGCTGTTCTGCTAATTACCAGGCTGATAAAAGGTGAATAGTTAATGCATGACTTGTCAGCTTGGTTAGTGTTTGTCTTTTTAAATTCCTTGGGCCACTGACAGGTTTGACCCAGCTTTAGCTGTTGTAAATAAATAGGTATAAGTTTAAAGTTCTTCTGGAACTTCTTTTCAAGTGTGCTAAGCAGTGCTTGGAGAAAATAATTTTGTCTGGAATCTGAGACTTCCTGGATGCCTGCCAGTCTCATGAATACCTTAACATTTCTGATACAAATCAGCCCATCGGCTCCTTTATGAGAAGCAGTCGCTCAAAGGAAGGTGACTTTTTTTGCCCTGCTAGGTAGGAATAGCACAGCAAGAGTATGTTGGCAATAGAGGGACAGAGTTGCGCAGCTAAGTGAACTGTTGGCAATTTGCAGCAGAGCTGGGACAAAGCAGGGAGAAAGAATTAGTGCTTTGTGCTTAGCTGCTTCACTGGGAAGTGCTTTGTACTTAGCTGGGAGAATGCTCTTCTCTGCCACTCTGGCTGTATGGCTCAGTTGTTTCTACCCATTACAATATAAACACGTGTCGCTTTGGAGAAACCCTGGAAGTACCGTAAATCACATGAAAACGTAACTTTTAAACTAGATTAAAACTAAGTGGGATAGAGAAGTGTTAAATAAAAATACTCGACCTGGGAATCTGATAGCTCTCTTACTAGAAATGGGATGTGAAGCTGATTCTCCTTAGCATCTGGAAAGTTTGGGATGAAGTTTGAGTTGGGTACTGTTGTGCCCATTCACAAACACAAATGCCTGGAAGCGCTCTGGCATGCCCTGCATCCCACCACTCCCTGCCTTGGTCTGGGAATGCGCCGCAGTTACTAATCACAAAGAAATGAAATGTTACTCTCTTAATAGTTGCTGTATTCCCACTTGTGCCTGACATATAATTTTTGGCCTTTTTACTAGGTAGTGTGTTTACAGTAGCCTCTGACCTGGATACAGTTGTCTTCACAATTATTATGGTTCAGATGTTGACAACAGTTCCCGGGCGGGCATCCTGCCCAGTTTTCCCTTCTTTCTTTAGTTAAGGTCACAAGAAAATACAACAAATCAGTCCTACTTCCCCTTTAATTTAGTTTGAAATATTTTCTTGTTTAAGCACATCTGAATAGGAATATTTGCTACTAAGCCAAAAAGTGTCCATGCTGTAACCTGGGATCAGTAACTGCTATGTTGAGTTCTTCTCTAAACGCAATTGGGACAGCTGAGGAGTTTTCCTGTAATTTTTCACTGTGCAGTTTTTGCCTTATTTTTGGGTTTGCTTTTTCTTTTTTGTAAGAGGAAATTACTTCTCTTTTATAAACTCTTTTGAATAACTAGCTGTCTTTCCTTTTGACAGCAATATTATCTCCTTTGCTAAAATAATGTCTTTTCAATAACCAAGATAAGAAGAGGTCTTAATTCAAGCAGGGAGTTGGTTAACTGTTTTATTCCCTGCTCTACCGTGTATACTGAGCTTGATCTCTGTGTTGATTTCAGTTAGGAATTACAAAAATTTTATCCCTAAATAAGGGAAATTGACTTGGAGATAGCATCATCTGGTATATATCTGCCAAATTACTGCCTAAATGAAATGCATTAATTTTGTTCTTCAGCTTTCATGCCCAAAAATGGTGGGTTTAACATTTCAGATGAGGTGTTTTCACTGCAATTAGTCTGTATAGCTGATTGAAGATGTAGAAGGCAAATGCTTTCAAAATTACCTGTTGTACTGGGTCATAAGATACCCATAACATAGATGCTACATGAACAGTGGGGGGAGGTAGTTACCAGAAAATTAGTCAAAAAAATAAGTTTGTTTTTAGAATTGATTGAAAAATTGATTAGAAAAATCTAAACTGCTTTAAAGCACATTTCCTGTTAACTGGGGGGAGCGATACCTGCATGAAGGTTGTCCTTACAAAGTCTGTTAAAACTAAATTTCTCTTGCTCTATCATTTTTGCTTTGTGTCTTAAGGGCATTTCTCTGGAATTTAAATTGTATTGTAAAAACAAATCCACGAGTAAAGTATCTGTGTTAATGGAGCTTATAGCAAGATCCAGTGATTTACTGATTTATACCACTCAGTATAAAGATCGTGGGGGTGTGGGGTGGTATGATCACTTTAAAACAAACATATGCTGCCGTAAGAAATAACACAGCATGTATTCCAGTTAATTTCTACTTGTGAATATTATTGTGCCAGTGAATATTCCCATCCATCAAGGGCTTAGATACTGTTACCTTTACAGTCACGCAAATTTTGCATTGTTGCTTGGTTTTCTAATCTGTACATTGTTTATCATAAGCATATACAAAATAGTATTGTCTGTTGGACATCAGTTGTTCATGTGAGCTGTTTAATCTCAGTAGTCAAAGATTTCTTTGCCTCTCTGCTTTTCTGCTTTTTCCAAAACACATCTGCTGCAGATACAGTGGGAGATTTTATTTATCTCCCGAGACTATTTGCAGACATGCTGATTGAGCCTGTTACTTTAAATGGATTGACCCTTTGACTAATGAGTCATGATTTTCCGGTGCTTAAATACTAATCCAAAATGAAAAAACAATTGGCTGCTGGAGCTGTCGGCTGTTGGTTCCAAGTATTTAATTTCACTTTACTGTACCTGTGAGACTATGGTTGCTGAAGCTGTCTGAAACATGAGTCACTTCAAGTCTTCTGCTAGGGATTCATGTATGTCTGCTAAAAATGTCTCCCGGTATGTTTTGTGCTTTTATGTATGTAGTTCTGTCCATACCCTTTTTTTTTTTTTTTTTTTAATGGATTTTAGGGAAACCAGTGTATCAAAGCATACTCTTAACAGCTGGAAATTATAATGATTTATCTGAAGTGTAGCATTTTCTACTGAATGGGTTATTTTCGGATGCAAATACCTGGGTTACATTTTTTTGACCCATCTTACCCACGAGTGACAAAACAATGCAAGATGTGTCTCTGTTAGTTACAGGATGAAGAACGCAGACGGCAGCAGCAACTGGAAGAAATGCGCAAGCGAGAAGCAGAAGACAGGGCCAGGCAGGAAGAAGAGCGCCGACAGCAAGAGGAGGAGCGGACCAGGAGAGAGGCAGAAGAAAAGGTTGTGCTCTTCTGAGTGCTGCAGGGCTTCTTACAGGCCTCTCCTCTGGAGCCCGGGCAGTAACAGCTCAGTGTTGGGTCAGCAGGGGTTAAACACACTAGCCTTAGTGATAAGGGTCATGGCCCAAGGCTTCAGTTTATCCAAAATAAAACAAGAAGTAATTGAACAAATGGCCCATTGTGGTGGCTGGAGGTGACTGGTATTGCAGAAGTAGTACCGTAGGTTTGCCAGCTGAAGGGTTTTGGCAGTGGCAAGGGCTTGCCTTCAGAGCCGTTTCGGCAGAAATCAGTTACCAGTTACCTCCTGGTTTCCATCAGCCCCCACATAACCTGCCTACCTCCTCTGTTCTGATGGCTGAGTTAGCGGTGTTGGGTTTTGCTGTGTCTCAGAGACAGCACTTCAGTATTTTTGCAATAATTGTTTTACACAGATAGAGAGAGAGTATGAAATACAGTGAAGTGGAGATGAGTACTCCGTAGTGTTTTTTATGTCTGGACTATGGGAGGAAATGGAACTGGTTTCTAGAAAGGAAGTAAATAATTTCAGCAGTTAAGTTACTGCGCAACCGAACATTCTAAAAATTCAGGCTTCTAGGTTCCTTCAGAACATTATACATTAATTTGAGAAGCTTTATTGTTCAAAACTGGAAGACAAAGCACCTCATTTGACTCTTAGCATGTTTGTTAAGGCACTCACCTTCCTAGAGAAAAAACAGTTACTTTTACTCAGATTGAAAACTTGCCTATTAGTAACACTGACTTCAGCATAAAGAGGGCTAGCTTTTAAAGTTGAGAGAAATTTCATTTTGGAAGATTGAGCAAATATGTTTTTTTAAAAAAAAAACATTAGATATATTTACTTTGTTGGTGTTTTTTGTTTGGGTTTTGTTGTTTTTTTGTTTGTTTGTTTGGATTTGGGGTTTTTTCCTTTTGCTAAATTGTTTTCAAGCTTTGTAAGACTTCCATAAGCAGCATGGGCTGATAAGTAGAAGAAAGCTAAACTAGGGTTGTTGATAGGTGAGAATTGAGGAAAGTGTGGTGTATCTGAACTGAGGAAAGTATTTTAAAATACACTGTAAGAAGTTGTTTGGTTTTTGTTTTGTTTTGTTTTTAAATTATTATTTAAAAAAGAAAAGCCAACCAAAAGAACCAACAAAGGCTTTCTTAATTTCCGATAATGACGCAGTCAAATGGCATTTGGATCACGCACTTGGAAGGGTTTTCACTGACAGATCTTGAAAAAGACACTCACACAACTACCAACTCGGAGCTCAGTACCATCTGACCACTGCACTGGTTTTAGAGTAGTACAAGATGAGCTTCGTGTCTTTTGCTTTAGATGAACAAGATCAGACTTATTTAATTATTTATTTATTTTAAAATAACTGAATCATGGTGTTGAGCAGATAAGATGGAGATTTTTAAACATACGGATTAAAACCAGAAAGAGTGGTTGTTCAAAACGTTCCCAGCAGAAGTTATACTGTGCTTAGACAAAAGGGTTTTTGTAACATACATTTATGGAAGTCTTCATATGTTATCAAACAAACTACTGAATAGACCGTTGTATTAATTTACAATGTGGCTTAGACAAGAGCTAAACAGAATGAAATGCTATTTAGTTTAAAAACAGTAAAAATCTTTTAAACTGGAAAAATACATAGAAGATATTTCGTGGTCTTTTAAATGGTCAGTGGCCTCATATAAATATCATTAGCATCGGGGTTTTTTAATTTGTTTTTTTTATAAATGTTTTTTAAAAACAGTTATGTCTACTTTAGAAAAGTTCTTTGTAATTTGATTTCTATGTGAAAGTAGTTTTCCTGGTAGTTATACTAGACGCTTTGTTAGGAGTCATCTATTCCGAGGCTCTGTTGATTAATTTACATTGTATAAGCATGCAGCAAAATTACAAAGTTCCTTTTTTAAGCTGGTAGTTAATTTTAGTTATTTTCCTCTCCCACAGATTCTTTACAGCTTTAGTAAATCTACCCCTTATTAACTGTAATTACATTTTGAGTAATAAATGCTGGAATCACCCTTAGTGCACACAGGCAGTTGCCTTAGTTACCACAGGCAGTGGTAAATCTGGAAATAACAGCAACTGCCATTTTTTTCATAGTAGTAAATATTCTTTGTATGAGCCCACATACATGCCCTGCTTATTGCCAGAAAAGGAGACAAAAAAAGATGCTAGTAGCTTGGTGAGGGACAACTTAAATTTCTCTTAGATTGCAATGTCTGCCTTTCTGACCACTGTGTTTCTGTTTCCTCTGGGCTTACAGAGGCGACAGGAAGAGGAGTATTACAGTCGCTTAGAGGCTGAAAGGCGCAGGCAGCACGATGAAGCAGAACGAAGATTACTGGAACCTGATGAGCCTGGTCTGTACAGACCTCCGCTTCCACGGGAATATGAACTCCCATCCCCAACCCCTTCATCTAACGCTCCTCCTCCCCCACCTCAGCGAAACACCTCTTACCTCAAAACACAGGTCCTCTCCCCTGACACGATTTATACTGCCAAGTTTGTTGCATACAATGATGATGATGAGGAGGAGGAGGATTCCAATCTAGCAGGTCAGGATAAGTACTCCAGCACAAGAAAATCTTATGGTGACTTTCCTCCTGCCACCCTTAAGCCACAGCAGCCCTCCCGCCAGCCTCGCCCAGTTTCAGATGGCCTCTTTCTTTCCAACTCATTCCAGTCATCTCCAGTCAATGCCAACAGTACTGCTGCCAAAAAAAGCCAGCCCCCGCCCCCACCAAACAAACCAAGTTTCATCCATGCCAGCAGCTCTAAAGGTAGACACCATGATATCAGTCATCTCTACAGAACTATCCTCAAGTTTTCAACTCTGGTGCTGCAGATTGAATCGCTTCCTTTTGATTTATTTTCTTCCCACTTAATCACTATTTTCACTGTGGTGATCTAACTTCAATCCTGATATTAATATGAATCCTCCAATTTTTAATTGTTTTGATCTCTCAAATTTCTTTGTTCCTTACCCAAACTCTTCAAATGCAAAAATTCCATCTTTCACACAATGACTCAGAAATTACTTTGTTACTCAACCAATTCAAAGTACTGTTGGTTTTGGCTTTCACTCTGTATCTTTCAGTGATTTGTTTTGTATGACTGACCACTGGTGACTCAGGGCATCTGGAAGTGCACCTTTCTTGAATGCAGGAAAGCTTTTCTAATGGGTTCATGGACATAGCTTCTCTTCTGCTTTTGTTATTGGTACCAGGGTTCTCTCTCAATAGTGTGTGCAAATGGCTTTAAACATGATCTTGGTAGATGTAGTTCTTAAATATATAAGCACCAAGAGACACATAGGACATGCAGTTAGTTTTGTGTATTAGGCACCATCCCTGTACTTCCAGTTTGTACACTGCAGTTTTCTTGCAAAGAGAGACAAAGGTCTAAATTTCATCTTGGTGCTTTGTGCCTTACTCTTCCCCTCCCCTTCTACACCCCTGTATTTCTTTTTCTCCTCACCTTGTTTCTTCTCTAACTCCAAGTGGGCAAGTATAATGGAGTTTAATTTCAAGTAGAGCTCTTAACTTCAGCACTATATTTTATCTGCAGAGTGCTAGTTCAGCTATACTCATGAATTCAAAGCTAATGCAGTCCAAAGTTCTGTGCTACATTTTTTTAAACTGCTGCTGTATAGGAGGAATCTTATATACTTTACTCTTTGAGTATGTGTCTGTGTAGATCTCACTCTAATAAATTTGCAGTTTATTAATATTTTTGACTTTGAATATCAGCATCTGCCAGCACTTCCGCTACATCTGTTTTCTTCTTCTATATTCTTCTGAATGGTGGCCATGACATTCCCCTAGTTGGTTCTTTTTACTTACGCTGGAAGTCACCAAGTGCCTGGCAACCAACTCCGGCTGATGAAATCATCCTTCTAAAATGCAAAGGGTAGTAAGTCACCTGAGATAGCAAGGGAAAGTGTTTATGCTGGCTTCTAGCCAAGCAGCTAACTTGTTTACTGGATTCAAGCCTCAGTGACAAATGTGGAAGCCTACAATATGGTATATCCCTGATCCCCTTTTCGGCCACCTAATGTATTATGAAAATCACTTACTTTCTTTAATCAGAGGTGTGGTGTACCCTGGTCATAGGGAACATATGAGCCTCAGAGTAGGTTCCATCTATCAGAAGCACTTCTAATCCAGCTGTAGTAACATGTGAATCTGATTTAGGATAGATATGTGAGGCCATACAGATAGGTGATACTATGAGCTTCCTGTCTGCATCTTTTTCAGTTGAGGTTCAAGCCACTGTTGCCCAGCCAGGCATTCTTTCCTTTGCAAATTAACTTCTGCTATGGTTGGACTGCTGCCGGTGCTGAAGAGAAGGGGGCAGTAGTTTAGCTCAGTTATAATTATTGTCCAACTAATACAGTTGATGCTTAGCAGTTTCACTGTCTGGGGTCAGTACAGCACCCAAACTGCATAAATACTAGTTTAAAGGAATTGAAAAAAAGAAAAAAAAAAAAAAAACACACAACCCAAATTATTTATTTACCCTGGTATTGCCTGTGAGATCTCGTGATGTAGTAGTCCCTATGGATCCTGCAAGCCCATCTGTCACTCCTGTCTGGCTCTGTCACAGAATCCAAATCTTAAAAGGAAGGTGAGGGAAGGTTTTAGCTTTTCAGTGTGTTGTTATTAGACTGGAGTGTAAGTAGACACACTGTACACTACCTGCTGTGTGCTACCATTACAATGCAAGTAATTCCATTGTGCCTACATGTATGTGAGCCCACTGCTAAACCCACAACCAGTGAACCCAAATCATGGTTTTGTATTGTAAGGGCTCTACCTTTTGAGCACCTCAGCACACAGAACTACTGAATCAAAATAAGATTAAGGAAAGACAGGAAATGTGTGGATAAGATTCTCTTTAAACACTGTGACTATCTGTGTTGTCAGCTTGCTTTTACAAATATTCTGAAACAGCAGGCTTCTGATGTGAAACTTCTCTATTACGTCTGTCCTGTATTTTTTTTCTTTCAAAGGACTTTCTTTTTCAAGAAATTCTTATTTGAAACTGACTATAATAGAGCATAAAATGTGCCTTCCATCACAACATGTAGGCTTCTAAAGGCCCTTGCTTCCCTTCTTTATTTGGCACTCTGAAGGCTGTAAATGTAGTGAATTAAGTAACTCTAGAACCATCAGTGAGTAGTTGTCACCACCACTCTTCCTGCCTCCCATCATCCACAACACAGAATACCATTTCATATGTAATTGCATTTCCCAATCCTGTTTTCTGTTAATTCTAATGGAAAAATGAATCTTAGGAAAGTGACATGTTCAGTGATATTTTTTGTGTGTGCGCGTTTGTTTTTCCTGGAAAACAATCAGGACAATCTACAAAGATTTGGTCAGGGTTTTGGTAACAATTAAGGAATATTGTAGTATGATGCTTCGCCTTTAATAACCTAGTTCATAAATCATACAACTAATTCTGAATACTCTTATCTCATAATTTTTAAACTAGCCATGAGAACAGGTTAACTTCACCTGATTGCTCAAGCTTCTATGAAGACTGCCTGCGTAACGTACAAAGCCGTTTGCACAAAATGCAGAATTCACTGTGCAGTTTACCATCTCCCATCTCGCTGACTCTGTTACATTACTGTCCTTTACAGCTCTCTTCTCTTCTGAATGTTAACTCTAGTAAACCACGCTTCTGCAAATTTTGCTCTCGTACCTTCTTCCACTGGGTCTCTTAAGACCACTGAGTCTATCAACTAACCAAGAACAAAATCAAACACCCAAATCGAAACTACTGTCCTAAAGCAGGTGGAAGTGTGAACCACAGCCTGTGGATCCAGACTTTGCAGAGTAGGGAAGGTGGTACTTACATGCATGTAAGATTCATGTCTGAAAGGAAAAAAATCTTCGTATGCCTAGCATACCTACTACGATTTGATCTGCTACAAATTTTTGGTGGAAAAAATTTAGCCTGCAACATGGTAGCTAAATTTGCTTGTGTGTTCCAGCCCTCTATGTCCCTCTTATTGAATATTTATGAGAAGTTGCATATACCAGTGGAAGAAGCAAACATTTCCTTCTGTACCAAAGAAGGTTCACAAGACATAACACGTACAATATTGAGATCAGAAATGTCTGAAGGCAAATCTGAGTATTGTGCTGACACTTATTTTTACTCTTTTCCTGACAGTTATTAAGAGAATATGGTCTTAAATATCGCTTAAATTATTAAACTTCTTGATTGGAAAGACAAGGTTTTGTCTTGTGGCCTTTAGAAAGAATTAATACAATGTGTAAAACCTGTGTGTTATATCAACTTAAACTAAAGGTGCAGTGCTGCAAGATACTTGCTTGAAGTTTAAATGTGAGGGGTGGGGGGAAAGGGGACGTTTTCTGAGTGATAGAGTTGACTTAATCAGAATAAACAGACAAGAATTCTGACTCTGCTGAATTGCAAAGATGGTATACACTAATCTTAGCTTACTTATAGCCTCATAAAGAGAGCAGCTGCAGCTAACTTATTTCCTGTGGAGCTTGTTACAGGATAATCAAGTGTGTTGCTCTTTCTGTCAGCCTCCTTGAACAACTTCTAATATCTGTCTTGCAGTAAACCATAATAAGATAAAGACCATGATTTGATATGTGTTGGATATTCTAATCAAAATGCGTTGTGAATCAAAATCAGGAATAAAATAATCATAGCTGCTTGAGGGGGTTGGAATTTAGCAGTACTGGTTTTAAATTTTCTAGAGGTCAGATGACCCTCTAAGTTTATTTCTGGTTATAGTTTGAGACTATTTCTTGAAAGAAGCACTGCACCTTTCTGAAGAAAAACAATATAAAACTTTTGTGTTGTAACTGCAGTCCTTCAACTTACTTTTTCTTTTGCATAAGGAATAAACTCATACACTGGATCTGCAGGAGCAGCCGTTGGGGCCCATGAAGTTTATCGGGATCCAAGAGACAAAAGATCGAAAAGGTGACATGCAGGAGTCAGTTAACTTCTATACGCCTGACTTGGCTAACCTCTGCAATTTTTTCTGTTGTTGTATCTGGGCTATTGCAAAGTTCTGCCGTTGGCTCTGGACTATCTTTGGTTCCTATAAAATACAGCTAAGTTCTCCCCAAGTCTTACGATGATCTGAAGTCATACTTCACAGCAGCAAATTTCAGTGCTACAACTGAGTAAACTGAGCGATCATTGTAAATTAACAACTTCAGCTGTTTTAATTGTATTTGTAATTCTGAACCGTACCTCTCAAGTGGGATTCTTACCAAATTTGTAATAAGCATAAATAATACAGGCTGTCTTATATGTGAGTGGCAGGCTTTACTGTATAGTGCACTGAAGATGTGACTGGGCTTGGCTAGGATTCTGTAGGAGCTGTTAGCCCAATTCTTGTATTTTAAAATGTAGTTAATGTTTCAGTACAGCATGCAGAGCAGAGACCTCTTAGAACTAAACATGAAACCTCTTCTGATCAAGAATTATATATTAAAGCTTTTTTTATTGGAGGGTTAATCACCTATGTAAAGTATTCTTACAGCTACAACTAAGAATGTTTGGATCTTAACTGCAGTGGTCAGAAACACGCATTACAAAAATTGGTTTGCTACAAGGGTAAGAGATAAATGCAGGAGCTTAGGCAGTGATTGCAGTTGGAAGCTTTGCCAGTATAGAATGAAATGCAGAGGTGTTGCAGCTGCTACAGCATACCTCAGACCTCAGTACTAGTTGCTTTGTTTGACAAGACAGAAAAGCTTTGTATTCCAGTGCTTTTTCCTAGTCACGTGCCACCACAGAAAGGCTTGCAGATTTAGCCATAACATCAATGCTGTGCTAATACAGACAGAGCCTTAGTTTACACTTGCACTTCACTTTGAAAATTGGCAGTTTTATTCACGTTTATGTGCCAGAGGTGGTCACAAGCCGTTAAGATACCTAAGTGATAGCACAATGTCACATTAAAGGTATGTGTGGGGAGCAAAACCTTGCAGAACACTAAAGGGAGAATCCTTTGCTGTAGTCAAAACAGCTATCAGTGAATACATGTCCCTAAGAATTACTATATGTAAGGCTATTGTAGATGACAGTTATAACAAAGACTTTTTTTCCCTTTCCAGTCAAGATACAGATTTACCTGGAGCACCAGAAAACTTGACGTTCAGGGAACGCCAACGACTTTTTTCACAGGGTCAGGATGTATCCAATAAAGTAAAAGCTTCTAGGAAATTAATGGAACTGGAAAATGAGTTGAACACAAAATAAGTTTAAAGCACCTTACCTGATGTAACTGAAGATCTCTAATTTGAGGGATGGAGATGGGGGGCACACTACTAATGAACAGAAAATGAATGTTTTCCAAAAAGAGTGACTTTGTTTCCTCTATATCTAAGACTGTTAATTAAGATTTAGAGATGTTGCAATAGCAGGAAAACTGATTACTTTGCCAGGAGCTTGTGGTTTATACAATGAAAGCACTGTAAAATTTTAAAGATACAAATCACGTGAAGGTAACTTTTTTTCCTTTCTGTTTTGGGGGTTAAGTTCTTGTGCACCAGACCAAGTAGCACTTGTCAAAGTTCTGTTTTCTGGTGTTTTACACACTTACTTTTGTTTTAGCTGCTGAGCAGAGAGAGTGAAAATAGCTTGAACTGCCTAAACTGTGCACTAGAAATTAGTATATTAGGTTGTTTGATGAGAAGCCAGTATCTGGGCCACCTTAAATAAGACTTTATATGCAAGTTTTGAAATACTGTATGGTGTTCGTAGAATGGTCAGCATATCAATACAGATCTTGCCATTACTTAATACTGGAATAACACACATTATGTAGGTAGAACTTTGGAATAAAAACATTTCTAGTCCTACATATTTGTTGGGTCTAAAGTGGTTGCCTAAGAACTTACACGTTATGGGAAAGTCTGTATGTTGATGCATCCCCACTCTGTGTGCTTCAGACTTTCAAAAATTTGAAGATAAAACCTTTGGATAATTGTTACATTAAAAATTACATAAGCAATAGATAGTAGGCTACTCTAGTGGCCCTTCATCAGCTAGGACCAAAATGTTAGTGATGTGTTGGAGGTGAGGAGTAATGATTCCAGTTCCAAGGAAGTTACTAGGTAATTAGGCATGGAAGAGTATTGATAAGTCTGCTATTATCAGTTCAGCAATATCTTTTTTTTTTTTTTCTGTGGAGGGGTGAACTGGCACATTAGAGAAAAAGACTGAGGTGTGAAGCATCAGATACAATACTGCTGGCTGGGAGTGGGAATGTTAGTAAGGTCTTTAAGGGACCCGGTGTGCTGGCAGCCAACCCTCTCTGCTCACACTGAGGAAGCAGTGCTAGGGAGCTCAGCGTTAGTCTGGCTGGCTTTACTGACAGCCTGTCACTGTTGTACTGAAAATCTTTTTGGCAGTTCAAGCTATTTTTTCACACTGTAATAGCCTTATTTAATTTTAAATTGTTAATCTTTTTCCTCCCACTGTTTCTTCAGCTATGCGTATGTGGCTGATGATGTTGGGAATAAGGACCTCATCAGAGTTTTTCTCATTGTGTGATGTTAAGACAATATATATTGTGATTCCAAACAAATTTTCTATTTGACAAAGCCCTTTACTGGCTTTAGATGATTTTTTTTTCCTGTATCATATTGTTCTCTTATAAATATATATTTAGGGAATTGTGCACACTTCCAAATACAAAGGGGTAGACTTTCACTGCCTTAGGAAAAAAATCACTTTTAATAAGAGTTGTATGATAAATAAATGCAAGTTAATGAAAATTGGAGTGTAAATATTTTTTACGTATTTCAGGTTTCTTATTTGAAAGTGTGCTTTTACCGTTTCACCTGTTAAATATGAAGTAGAAGATTAAACTGGTTCAAAGTGTTAATGAAGGATCTGCATGCTTGCTATGTCTGTTAATCAGGAAAAGCAAGCCTCTCCCAATTTATCTTGAGAACACTAGCAGCCTTACAGTGACAAATTTTTCTTAAGGAAAAAAAAAAACCTTATGCTGTGGCTGAATTACTGTTGCTGCTAGAATCTGAAAAAGGCTTAGCAAAAAAATACCTATAACCTTCAGTCGAGTGGATTTGGCCGCTATTGGGCATTCGGGTCAAGTGTGAATATGTGTAAAAGTGCTTTTCATATTTGTCTGTGCATTATTATGAAAAACATCAAAACTGCTGTAGTTTCCCATTTCTACTGTATTTCACTTGCAACCTATTTTTAATAAAGTTTGTATTGTATTTAACTTTGCATTAAATGTTTTTTGTACCGTTTATTGATTCTGCATTCATAACAGCGTTATAAACCAAAGGTGCTTGTTAATATATTTTGCCTTACCTGTCCTTTTAAGATACACTGACTTTGCTTGCAAATATATCTCACTATGAATAGATGAAAACCTCAAATGAATTTTACGTGGAATATTGGCCAGAGAGACTGAATCTCATTGATCAGAGATGATAAGTTCTTGTCCTAACATTGTTCAGTATTTGTAGCAGTGACTTGAAAGAATTGATTTCTACAGCTTAATCAGCAACTTACAAAGCAGTAAATACTGGTGGGGTCACTTGCAGAGGCTAGTAGTACTGCATGTGTATCCTCCTCCAGTGCAGAGTTGTATTTCTAACAGCAAAGAGGAACCTGGAATGCAGCTTCTTTTGGAGAAGTAAATAGTATTTCAACCAGAGTCTCCGTTGTGATTGCTGTGATTAAAAAGCCATTTTATCTCTTTATTTTGAACACAAAGACAGGATAACTTTTTGTCAAATCTCTGGGGAAAAAAATCAGTTTGGCTGACCTGGAAGTTTGAAGGAGTTGACTCAAATTTAGTGTGTAGTGTTGAATGAAGATTGAGTTAAAGGACTTAAGAATGGTGGTGCTCTTCTTCTATCATTGGATTGGTAAGGGTAGGTGACTTGACTCTTGGTAGGAGAGAACAGTTTAACCGCTGCGTGGGGAGGAAGCCAGGCCGCAGTGAAGTGCTGTAGCTGAACCTCCACTGGAGCCAGGATTGAGCCACCTGCATCTCCTTCCAGGTGTGTACCTTAATTTCTTGAGTTGTGGGGTCTACACTCGAATTTTCAGAATCAATAATGATGACATGCTGGATCTTAGTATAAGAGATGTGTGAATAAAGGCAGGGAAGAAGCAAAAAGAACCACAGAATTCCAGAAGTGCTGTTCAGCATGTTGCGGGGAAATGACTGCCAGGAGCTCAAGGCGGCTGCGGGCAATCTTTTACCCATGTTTTGAGTCTGTAGCTTTTGATTGTGAGAATAGTCTACAGAAAAAGAACAGTTAATTTTGAATATAGAATGTGCAGTCTAGAAGAAAAATGAAATAATCCATTGTCCTCCTGTATGGTAGTCCCTCCGTCTAAGCAAGAGCAAAGAACCAGTACAAGCAAAACATGATTTATTTAATGAGACTATAGTTGCTGCAGCTGTGAACTGTCGTAGAAACATTTATTTCCAGACTAAAGTAGTCCAGAGGTTGTGGGGGAGAAGCTGTGACATACACAACAGGGGTAACACATTTTCAGTGAGAAAACAAGTTTTGAGCTGTGCCTTGCACGGTCCAGGTCAGGTTTGCTGAGTGAGCACGCTAATGTGATGTAGCCGAACAGTGCAGCATCTGCTTTGCTTTAGGGACATGAGTTGTCATCCCTAGTAGCACAGTTCCTGATATTTTAATTCATCATGACCCTTACGGTGGTGACGGTGAAATTACATTTGCACATGCAGCCAGGTCTGCTGTTCCCAACAGACTATTTTAAACCTCTGTTAAATTCTTCCTTCTGCATCTATCATCCATATATACTGCTTTTCAACTGCTTTTATGTACTGTTTTGTACTACTGTCTTGCTGGGAATTGGGGGGAGGGAAAAGAAGAAAATGACAAAGTCCATAGTATATGTCCTGTTTACTGAAATAATAAACCATGTACTTGACCATGGAGATTGTTGTTTGTAGGTCTAGCAATGAGTATAAAAGCAGCAGAACAAACAAGACTGTTCTTTACCTCCAAATTCAGTTAGATTCAGAGAAATCATAACAAAAATAGAGTAAAAAATTAACTTCACCAAGAATAGTCTTGAAACACAGGTAGTAACTCACGTTAATTGGTAATAAGAATGGGAAGATACTTGGTTCTTCCTGCTGTTTCATCAAATGGTACTGCTGTCTCAAATGGTTACTTAGTGGCTGTGTGGCCCAGATGGCAAAGCCTCACAGATTAAAAATTCGGAGTCAGACAACTCCTTTCCCAGCTGTAATGGCAGGTAAAGTTAAGGAGATACAAGTGCAATACACCTGCTCAGAGAATCTCCATTTATTCTTAGTCATAGATGGATGTTCAGAACTGACCTACAGTTACCGAAATAAATGTTTTGCTGAAAATGCGGAATTAAATATTTGCAGCTTCACTGCATAGTGTTTTAGGAGGTTCAGATAGGCTGTGTGCAGTACAGCAGTCTCGAGATACTGTCTGCTGAGTGTGGTGAATGTGATCTTGTACAGGCAGCAGAAAATCCAAAGGCGTACAGCAGTGAATCTCTCCATGTTTGGCACAAGAGGGATAGCAATCTTCTCTCTTGGTAATTTTCCCAAGTGCTTTTCTACCCATTTTGTTTCTTGTCAGTGCATTTGGGAATGCTGTAATGGACAGCTCGTATCAGAATGCTGAAGCTGGGACATCATTACTCCTGGTGGTTCCACTACTGGGGTTAACGTGAAATGCATCAGAAGTATTCAAGACAATGCTTACTTAGTATCTTAAGAGTTATAATCCACTACGGTATGTCACTGATGCTAAAATTAATAGAGTAAAATGGAGATTTAGGCAATTTAATTAAATTTCTGGCCCCCCAGTTCCCCAGAAGGGTCTGTAATAAGGCAGCCTTCTGTATTTGCAGAGGGAAGACAGGATCAAGTTGGTACAAGTGTGGGGGAAAAAGATTCTTCAAAGCAGAGAATCAGTGTAGAGAGGCATGCTGGAATACAGCCTTGCAGAATTTCTGGAAGGTGGCTGGATTTTGTATTTGTTTCTTGCCCAGATCACATAGACGCTCTTCTGTTCCCTGCCCATCAAGCAACTTCCTCTGAGATTTGGAAATAGAAGGAAGATCCCAAAAGAGAATTGCTGCTGTTATGGTGAGTCACAGATCATACTGTGATTTTTTTTGTTTGTTTGGTTGGTTGTTTTTTTTTAAATTTTAAATGCAGATGGGACTGAGTTTTCAGTACTATCCAACTTTCAGGTGCACATAGAGAAGTGACTAAATAGGAGTGGTGCAGGGGTGCTCAGTTTTTAGGTTACTGAACTAATAACCTAAAAGTCAGAGTGATAGTAAATTGTCTTCTCTGTTACAGCTACAGAAACCAGATTCTTAAACTCATTCATAGTGGGTAAAACCCACAGTAAGGGAGCGATCAACCATTACACTTCAGAGATTATCTTTCTGAGGTGAAGTGGAGTTTTGTTGGAAAATAACATTGTTCTGACTTGATTGCTGCTGCAGGATAAGCATTACATATAAAAATCACAGCTCAGTGTCAAGAACTGTGACTCACACTCCCCCAAGCTACTATTCTCCCCAAAATAGCTGCTGTTGATAAAATCCTGTCTACCTGCCTTAGTGCCAATGTCTTAATGCCAACATCCACAGTGTGCAATACTTTGGAACTCTTTTTTTTTTTTTTTTAGCCTAAATTCGTCAGATTTTGTTTTTCTACCAGTGCAGAACTGGCTGCAAGGACAAGCTGCTGAGGGGCTTCCAGTCAGTTTGTTTTTTTTTTTTTTAAATTAGGCTACAGTTTATGGGAGGAAGTTGCAGTATCACAGAAGACAGTTGATAGAGCTGCACAGGGATGTTTGTTTTGGTCTGTGAGAGATGGGCTGCGTCTGGGTTCCTGTGTAAAGGATTGCCATCCCTTTTGTGCCAAACATGGCTAGATTCACTGCTGTATGCCTTTGGATTTTCTACCACCCACATGAGAGCACATTTGCAAGGTTCAGTACACAGTAACTTGAGACTGCTGTTTTGCAGAACTGGATTCCTCCGTAATTACGATGGTGGCTTCAGGTTGTTTGTTTGTTTTGGTTTTGGTTTTTTTTTTTTTTTATTAAAAAAAAAAAAAGCAACCAACCAACTGTGGTGCAAAAGTAGTGTTATTTCCCACTTCCAAGTATCTGGCATACTTTCACATTTAATAGTCAAATAGTATTCCGATGGCTTTCAGGATAACATTCATCTTTCAGTGTACTACAGTGGAGCACAACGTAGAATTATTAATGTATGTCACATACTGGCCTTGGAAACCTCAGTATGAGACTCCCTGCCACAGCCTGAATGAATGGCTCCTGCCTTGGGCAGTCTCAGGCCTCCCACACCAGCTGGACCTGCAGGCTTTGTCCATCTCCTAGGACTAGCCCTAGACACTGACTTTGTTCACAGATACTGGATAGTTGACATTGGAAGGGACCTCTAGATAGCACCGAGCCCAGGGTCAAAGCAAGGTCAACTACAGCCAGTTGCCCAGGGCTGTGCTGTAGTTGGGTTTTGAGCATCTCCAAGGATGGAGAGTCCACAGCCACTCTGGGCAACCTGTGCCTTTGACTACCCTTACAGTAAAAAAAAAAAAAAAAAAAAAAAAAGTTTTGTTGTTTGGGTTTGGTTTTTTTTTTTTTAGGTTTAGAGGGAGTTTCATGTGTCTCAATTTTGTGCCTATTGCCTCTTGTTCTGTCCCAGAGGAGAGACTGGCCCTGCTCTTTTTGTACTCTCCCACCAAGTATTTATACGTACTGATCAGATCCCCTCAGCCGCCTTTCCTCCAGCCAGAACAACCCCCAGCTCCCTCTGTGTAACAGATGTTCCCATCCCTTAATCTTCTTTGTAGCCTTTTCAGCCTTAGCTCCTAGCACACATCACCAGCCCCTCAGGAGAAATGCTGTAGCCAATACACTAGCTCTAGGCTCTGTCCTCCTCCCGCCCTTTGTGCTGGGTTTAACACTTTTTTCAAAAGCCTGTGCCCCTGGTCCTGGGAACTCGTGTTGGGAGGAGAAATCTTTCCGTAGCCTTCCGTCGGCCACGCCAGCTCCAGGCTTCTCCTCAGTCCCTGCGCTCCCCGCCCCTAAGCCGTGGCCTCGGCCTCTGAGGTCGCTTATCCCCAGAGCCGCTGAGGCGGAGGGGCCCCCCCCGCCCTGCTTACCGCCCGCTCCTTAATGGCGCCGCTGAACGTGGTGTGGGGCGGGGGGAGCGGTGCCACCGCCCGCCTGAGGGCGGGGCAGTTGGCAGGCCCCGCCCCCATCCCCCTTCCACTGCACGAGGATTGGTGGGCCTCCCTGCCGCTCAGGGGCGCGGCGGGGCGGCTGTCAATCGCTGCCTGGGCCCCGCTCGCGGTCGGAGGCGGCGCGCCAGCCGCGCGTGGGGCGCTCGCCGGCGGGAGGCGGGTCCTGTCACCATGGCAGCCAGGCAGACGCCCCAGCCGCTTTCCTCCTCGGCCGGTTTAAACCCCACGAGGGACGGGCTGCGGGGGGGCGGGGGGGGCCCGGGCCTGCCTGGGCGCGGGGAAGGGCGATGCGGCCGCGGAGCGGGCTCGGCCTGGGCTCCGCGTGGGCGCAGCGGCTCCGGCAGCTGGAGCAGCGGTTGCGAGTGAGCTCCGAGGCGTGGGGCGGGCGGGGGGCGAGAGCTGGCCCGGGGCGACGGCGGGGCCCGTGGGGCGCGGCACGTGGCGGCGCTGAGGGCGGTGGCGCGCCCGCCCCGCCCTCCCCCTTTCCCGCTCTTTTCTGCGAGTATATTTCTAGGCGAGAATCCGAAATTACAGCAGGCTGAGGGAGAGGCTGGTCCCCCCTGGGGTGTCAGCGCTGTGAGCGGCCCCCCCGGCCCCGCGGCCGTGTCGGGGGGCAGCGGCTGGGCCCGCGGCACCGTCGGAGGTCCCTGACAGCCCGGCCTGGGGGGGGAGAGGGGTGTGGTTATTTGTAGATAAGCAGAATCGCACTTCTCGAAGGACCACAGGTCTGGGATGTGCCAGGGGACGGTTTTGTAAAGCAAAAGCAGTTAAAACTTTCTGCGTATGCGTTTCCGCACAAACAGGCAAAATGACGGGAGGTATAGGAAGTAAGGGAATATCAAGAGTTTATCCTAGTTTTTATGTGCTTGTAGACAAATACTGTGCTGAGGCATTCGGGGGTACGTAGTCTTTGATTTTGGAAGGTTGAGAATCAGGAATATAATAAAACTATCATAATGTAATAACATTCATGAGATTCATATTTATTTCATTTTTGCTTTTGTGGGCTTGGGTGGGTTTTATTCCTTAGGCTAAAGAAGAGCGAATAGTTGTCCTGGAAACTGAAAACGCTGCTCTTCATCTAAAACTTGCAGAGGTAACAATTGTTTATTTTTCCAGAAAGAGTTCTTATGAAAATAGGAAAAAAAAAAAAAAAAAGGCACAGAAATCTGTCTTCCTCTTTTCAGGTTTTGTACTCTTTAATTGTTGGGGAAACCCATCAGAGTTGCTTTGTTTTTTTGTTTTTTTTTTTTTTAAATCATAAATGGTAGCAGTAACAATAGATTGATTAAGTACCTAGAAATTGGCATACATTTAAATATTTGTCATTGGTTTAAATCTGTAAAAGTGAACTGAGTGTATGACTCCACAAGCATTAAATATGGGATATTGCTTTTTGCTTGCAGGGAAAATGTTTGTCTAAAAGATAAGGGTAGGTTTTGGACATAATTAGGATGATCCTTTAAAAAGGACTGTCCATAGAGAGTAGGAAAGACGTTTTATTATAAACAGAATTACCAGAGATGCCCTATTGTGTGTCTTCATAGCACTAGTGTTACCCTTGTCTCGAAGAGGCACAAGTCAGTCACAGAGCGTTTAGCAACAACTGGATGCCCTCATTTCCTTATATCCTTCTACAGAAGCATATGTTGTTTCTAGACCGTTATTGAAACAAGGAGCAGCCTGTGGTAATGTTTAGGGTCTTCAAAGGTAGGATTTCAGAGATTTAGAGAATTTTGAATATCAACCTACACTGCTAGAGCAGAGCCAGCTGTGAGTATTAGTTGTGATACAGACTGTTGGCCAAGAGTTTCTAACCTGGGCTGAAACATTAAATGGTTGCGTGACCTCAGGAAAGCCATTTGCCTTCCCTGTTGGTTTGTTAACACCTGTGGATAAAAGTGGGTTTAACATTTTTCAAAGCCTGACTGGAAGCAGATGATGGTATATCCGAGGTGAATTTTGCTAGGCATACAGAAGAGTACTGCAATTTATTCTGAAAAATCTTTCTTTTTTTTTTTATTCTGCTTTATAAAATTTATCAAAAACCTAGAGTATTTCAGCTATTTTCTGTTGGGCTTTTTTTGTTTGTTTTTTGTTTGTTTGTTTGTTTGGGTTTTTTTGTTTTTTGTTTTGTTTTTTTTTCACTTTCATTAGCACAAGAAATAAATTATTCTAGTCGGGAAAGTGCATCAGATATAGGAAGAAGTTATCTAAGTATTAGATAATGAATTCTTGTTTTCCAAATACAGCACTCTTTATTGCCAGATGTGCTGGAAGATATGAGCACCGACAGACACAGGAGGACCATGGCAGTGTTACCACCTTCAGTCAGAAACAACATCAAATGATTTGTGGAAATACTTTGCAATTAACCTTGCACTGATGTTTCTATTCAGGCAGTTTTTTAAATACAGAGAAAAGACTTTCACTTCTCCGTCATTAATTTGTCCCAGCAATCTGAAAATGTGAGCTAAACTGGCATCTATGAAATAATTTTACCTTAATTGAATAGTCTCTATTAAAAAGTACTAATTTTAATTAGATGAATGTAAGGTTGTGCAATGTTGCACCGTATTTCACTAACTATGCTGATGAAAAGAGCCAGTGCCCTCAGCTATCAGTCACTGACCCTTCAGATCTGCTGGTGGAGCTGCCTGAATGGCTGAGCTGTAACAAGTTCACTCACAGTGACCAGGGTTAACAGAGGTCTCGTTCTTAACTTGTAAAAACAAATTGGATTCGTTTTGGCTGAAGTGAGTTAGGGAGCTTTGGAGACAAATTTATGAGGATAGCCATAAATTAGGTTTTGCAGTGTAAAATGCTTGTCTATACGTTGCATCAGTCTAAGAAAAATGTTATCTTTTGCTATAGACCTCCCCTTGCTTATATCCTTAAGACAAACACGAATGTCAGCACTGCCACTGTTTCTGCAGCCCAGTATATTTTTATCCTAGGAACATATTGTAAAGGTTGTTATTGAACATAAGAAGTCAAATTCTTTCTCTGTAGACTTGCTTTTGCCTGTTTGGAAATGTGTCTTGCATGCCCCTTGCTTTTATTAGCAGTCTGTGAGGTGCTGATCCTGCAGCTTTCCATAGGTAAAGCTGAGTCTGCCAGAATGGGTTCGATTGCAGAACTGGGATTTCAGTTTGGAGAACACTATTAAGTACTTCAGTTTCACTTCTGTTTATAATAAAGCTAACCATAAAAGGTTTTATAGTAATTTTTTATACTTCTCATGTATGGGCACAGATTTGCAGGTTCTGGACTACGAACAACTCTGAATGCTGAAACTATTTTAATGGAGAAAACCTCAAAACCAAGGCAGAATTTGCAGTAAAGATAAACTTGATAGTGGAAGTCATGAGAGTTGAACTGCAGTGACAGTAGAATCAACCATTCTGCTTTTATTGCTCATGTTGAGAAAAATGGGAGGTCAAGGGGAAACTCTGCAGATGGTAGAAAATTTATTAGATGATAAAAGTAGGTTTTAACTAGCTTAAGCTTATTTAACAGTAACTCTTGAGTACTGCAATTGCTCATATGCTTAACTTTTCACATGTAATTAGAGGTACTAATTCTGGTGTGCTACTTGTATGCATTTTTGTCAAGCATGTTTGTAAATACCACATCTGAGCAACAAGAGTTTCGAAAGCCCTTAGAGTAAAAGAACATATGAACACTGTATATGATGTGTCTCAATTTCTGGGAGCTTAAAGCCTGTAATAAAAAAAAAAAAAAAAATGTTTTTTTTAAATAGTCTTCCTGCTATTTCTTTTCCATGTAAGAACTTTTCATATTAGTGCTAAGGTGGTGTATAGTTGTGCAGGACCTCTGGATGCATTTGTAAATAGAAGATGCATGCTTCGTGAAGGTGAAAAAGCCACATGAAAAGGTTGGTTTAGATCGGTGAAGTACTTTTCTTGGAAAATATAATCTTTCTTTATTCTAACAGTTCCAAGACATTGTATTGCTGTTTTTTGCAGATGTCATCTGTAGTTAAACTGCAATTAAATGTTTACTTTTTTACCTATCATGATCAGATGATAGGAATTAAGTCAAACCCTTTACATGAATAAATTTAGTTATTCCATGTCATTGTACTCTTCTATGCTTTGTTAATTTAAATAACAGGGAACCGCAGTCACAGAATTTATGGCCTGAATAAAGTAGGAAATAAGTCTGTGCGAGAGATAAATGTATTCTAAAAATAAAGGAAGAGGCTATCAGTACAGATTGAGGAATGATAGATGTCAACAGGTGGCAGGGGAAAGTAGATGAAGAAGTTGCAGCTCATTTTAAGCACCAGGACTGTCAGTAAATGGCAAAAATGCAGTTTTTAATATAATACAGATTCTGTCATATTGCAGAATTTCACAAGTACTCTGCAGAGATTTCTATTTTGTGCTCTTGCCTGTAAATATTGAAAGTTGCACTATTTCTGTTTTCCCTTTGATTTCAACATCTCAAAATTTGGCCATAAAAATTGCTTTTGCATAATAGATAATTTTAGATTATTACAAAAGCATTCTTCTCCACATCCTTTAAAAATTGCTTTGGTTGCTTTGATCTCTGGAGACCCAGCCTAGTGCTTTATTGGTACAGTTTTGCACCACTGCAACTCAGCTGACTGTAATGGAGTCAGTGTTGGCAGGAAGTGAGAGCGATGAACACTAAATTGAGGGCTGCGTATTACCAGCTCCTTCAGGACTTCAGCAGTAAACACATGTCTATGTGCGTCCTCGTTCTGTTTCATGTCCTTTCAGAGAGCATTCTGCATTAAATGTAGTTCATGGAATCTTAGAGCAGTTTGGGTTGGAAGGGACCTTAAAAGTCATCCAGTCCAAACCCCCTGCCATGGGCAGGGATGTCTTCAACTGGATCAGAGCCCCGTCCAATCTGGCCTTGAACACTTCCAGGGATGGGTCATCTACCACCTCTCTGGGTAACCTGTTCCACTGTTTCACCACCCTCATTGTAAAAAATATTTTCCTTATATCTAGTCTAAAAGTTAGCCTAAACGTTACCTTACATCTAGTCACCAGAAGACATTTAAACCAGCTATGTAACCAGTCTTTTTTCCCTAAGTAAGGCACAGTTTTAAGGATTTAGATCCATCTCAAGCATAAGTGAAGGGTTTTAAGTACTGCAAAAGCATTTTAGTAATCTGATGCTGTGGTTTACCACCCTAACGAAGTCAAATATTCTGATACTAGCTAGTTACCTCAGGGTGATGCTTCATGTGACTCAAAAAAGGTAAAAGCAAGGATATTATGTATTTACAACATCACAGGTAATCAAATAGTTGAGTTACAAATGTTTACAGGGACAAAGGGGACAATGCAACAGAAAGCGTCAGTGCTTTGAATTGATTCTTCTTTTATTTCTTTTTTTAACAGTATCAAGGGTTGGCTGGAAGAAGCACTAATGAAGTACTGCAGCTGTACTCTGCTCATGGCCAGCAGCAGAAATTTCAGAGGAGTTCTGTTGCAACCCAGCTGCATGGAGCAATAAAGGTAAAAACATTTCGTAATAATGTAGGCATAATCTGTGCCCTAAACATCTACATGCTTATAAAATACAGTAAAACCCAGAAAACGGTCAGATATGAACCAGATCTATGGCTTTATTGTATTCATAGCACTGCTTGCAGTGAAGTGTAGCAGTGCCTGAGTTAGCTTAAAATTTATAGTGCTTTTGCTGTAATAGGCTGCAAAGTCACCTGAGCAGCTGGTAAAGCTGGCTGCCACTGAGCTCCAGAATCTTACGTATAGGCTGCTATCAGTGCCAGAGCTGGGTATTTTGTAATCAAAACCTTGCAATCCCTGATTTGACTATCATATAGACATCCCCTAAAATACAATAATTGTGATATACTTTAACCAGATAGGTAAATCCTTTAGAAAAGCATTGGAGAGTTCTATTGATTTCTGCTCTGGCGGACCTCACAAGGAGTAGTTTGTTGTAGGCTCACTTAGGTTGTCTTTATTTTGCATCAGAGAGACTGGAACTGTTCTCCCAGTGCCAGTACCATAATATTTTCCTTTGTTGAAGTACTTATTCCTTAAGTTACTCCATGGAATAGTGAGTTCCTTTTAGGGTCACTAACAAATGTCAGCTTTTTTCAGGGTAGCACTGAATGCCTGCATAAAATGACTGAAAAGTATCTCAGGAAAGAAATCTGATTCTTAACAGGCAGAAGGATGTAGCTTAATTGTAGCACAGTTGGACTGGATGATCATTGTAGGTCCCTTCCAACTGAATTATTCTGTTCTATTCTAATTACAGTGATTCTGCTCACTAAATTTTGCAGCTAGCTAGAATGGCAGAACTGCTTGTGATGCAATACCAGTGGATTGAGATGGTTTACTATCAGAGATTAATGAATGTTAGGAGAGAGCAAAGATCTCCAAATAAAAATCTAGATTAATGGTTACCCTACACCTATAATAAAAAAAAAAAACAAACCTTCCTCCCAGTTACATTCTGTGGCTTTCGTGAGTGAGAAATGCTGTGATTTTATTCCTTTGGTTTAGATAGTTCTTTTATCATTTAAACTGGTTGATTAATTCAAGGTCAGTACTACAGTTAGAAAAATAAAATCTCACAGAATATGTGACACATTGTATCAGGCTGACTAATGAAACATCACTGTGCTTCTGTGAAATAAGATATTGTTAAATTCATCTTATATATGTCTTTGATGACTAAGAGACTTGGCTATACCTGAAGCTGTGTTTTGGTCAAAGTATGTACCATAAGATGGTAAGGATCCATAAAATCTGGCTGAAGTCTTTAGAAAATGACATTGCTAAATATCTTGCAGGATCCTTCTCTAAACATGTTGAAAGATATACTCCTGAATACCTCCTTTCAAGTAAAGGTTTCTTCCTGACTCTTATATCTCACCATAATGATTTGTAGTATTGTTATATAGATTCTTCCTTAACTGCTGTTTTTGTGTCTTTATAACATACTTTTTCTTTTTTGCTGAGAAGAGGCTTAAGCAAGACCTGAAGAGCCTCCATTCATTTGCTCTTGAGCTTTCAAAAGACTTTCAGCGTCAAAGCAGGTCTTATCTTTGCCAAATTTTGACAGCAGTCCAAGGGATACAGCTGCAAAATGAAGCAATGAAAAGTAAGGCTCATTGCACTTACATTTCAAACATGTAACATCAATAATGTCATTGTTAAATGTTACTAACATTAAAAGGTTGAGTTTGATTTTTGAGAAATGTGTCACTGAAGTTGTAGCACTTGTTTTTTGTTTGCCATTAGATCATCGAGGAGTTCTGAAGCGTTAGAAAGAGTACAAATAACTCTTCAGAGGTTATGACTGATAATTTGGATTTAGCTTTTGTGTTGATTGCAGCTGCTATCAGATTGCTGCTGAGTTGGCTCAGCTGTAACATTTTTAATCTGAAGTTCTCAGGCTTGTTATCTTGACTATGTTAGAATAGCTGAATAAAGAATGTGTTGCTTTAGCTGAAATTTGTCTGCTTTTGACTGTACTGGAAAAGGGCTCAGGTGATTTCGGAGATTTTTAAAAATACTGTCTGAAATTAGGATGGACTGGATTTCAACTATTTCTCTGTATTCAGGGAGAAAATTTTACTTCCAAATCACAGCCAGTTCCACTTGCTAGACTGTAGGTAATAACACCACATGAACTGCTGATTTGGAATTCAGGTCCTTCCTTGTTCATGTGTACATATAAAGCAGACTCTGAGGACTAATTGTGTGGGTCCTACACCTGGGTCTCTTGGCATGGATCTCTGCCCCAGCTTTCGGTATCCTTGAATCTGGTGGAGCTCCTGCCAGGCCTAAGGAGTACATGATATGTACGGAGCTTAAATTGTTTGAAGCTTTGCAGCCTGATGAACTAACAACAAATACACAAATTTATAATCAGAGTCCCTGGGTGATGCTCTGGTATCTTTGTGTTGCCATTTAAAAGGTACATTTTTCTCCTGCTTGGCAAAGTGTCGGGTACTAAGGAGCAAAATCTGCCCAAGTGAATACGTGACAGAGGAGTTGCTGCAGGTTACTGACAAATCTTGTGAAAGCTGCTGCAGCCCAATGACTTAAATATCCTTTGAGATCCCAGGACACTTTCTCTCTGGGATGGAGAACCCGAGGGAACTATGGGGACAGCTGTACATCCACACCTGAGCTAGACTGCTGTGCCTGTCCTAGGTTATGCTGCTCCTGTCCCTGTCATGGTCCTTTCCGTTTCACTGGCATAACTGTTTGTGTGATCACAAGCAAAGCAGATCAGGGAGCTGATCCAGGACACAAATTACTCAGAAAGAAGGATTGCTTTTAAACCTCCATGTGACCATGGAAGCAGTTGTGGAAGCACAGCAGAGGGTCTGGTGCATCACTGAATAGGAGGGAATGAAAAGCCCCTTAGCCAGGACTGTCAATTAAAGAAGCATTACAATCCTGAACATATTTGCAAGCCATCACTCTTCTACAACTGTCAGTCTGATTATTGATGGATGAAAATGTAACTCCTGAACAGCTTGCAGCTGGTGCCAAGCAGAAAACTAAGAAGATGTTAAATAAGTATATATATTTTTAACTATATAGCTCCACTTTCAGAAAAATTTAAAGTTCAGAAATAATTTATGCATTAGGAAACTTGCTCTGTGGAGCTTCTATTCAATGCATGTTTCTGTGCTTCACATAAGGCTTTACAGAAGATGGACATTAAAACTAATGGCTCACTCTTACACTTATCAAAATATCACCTGCTAAATGCAACAACTGAACTCATTTTCTACAGATTGCAGTCCTTCACCTGTCTGCTCAAAAGCTCTGGTGTCAAATTAGGAAGCGCCAAGGTTGATTTCTATTTTCACAGTCATCTTCACCATAGGACAGCTAAGTAAGGAAAAAAAAAAATTAGAGAATAGGGCCTAAGTTAACTGAAACTGGATCTATAGTGTCCAGTAGGCTTCTCACAGTCCTCATGAAGAGACCACTTAAATACTGAAACAAATTAGTAATTTTTTTTTTCTTTCAAGACTGGAAGAATGGAAGAGTACCCTTAGCACCTACTGCTTAACTTTATTGTTTATTCAGGAGACTTCAAGACCTGAAAGCGTGTGTGCACAAATTTATAAAGTAAGATACTTATTTAAGATACTTATTATGGAGATTACTTAAATGGATTCCCTCCTCATGTTTTGAAAAACACTGTATGACTAGGGGCCATTAAATGTAAGAGTCACTTTTGACAATTTATTGTAACATATGTGCATGTGATTCTCCAAACCAAGGCATACTAGTGTTATTCCACATGCAGCATGCAAGAAAAGGATTTGTCTTAGTGAAAGTCCTAGTGTTTGGTTCCCCAACTATTAACATCATGTTTCCCTTGCATGCATGCACTTGTGGAGGAACATTATGGGCTGGAGGTGAACAGTGTGGGTATTACAAAAATAAGATCTGACAAATCTGTAGTATAGACAAATGTCCCTTGAAATTATCTGTTTTTTAGTCTATACTAAAAAAAATCACGTGTGACATACTGAGACTTTAAGTCTGTTCCTTTCTTTCTAAGGTTGCACATACTGAGGCTGGTGGCCACCCTGCTAACTCAGCTCTCAGACTGTGGTTTTGACTGCTTGCTACTCTACATCTTCAAACTTCTCACTAATTGCTGGGAAGGTTGCTTTCCCACTGGGGTTCCTAAAAGCTTGGTTTTTACACAAGTTTACAGTCACATTATGTGCCTTCTGAGCTGTATGTTTTAGGGCTCCTCAGTGTTCATGTAATTGGGTTGAGATAAAACCAATGTGAAATTAGAAGGCTTTTACAATGACCCATATTACTCACCTCAGTTTTGTGAAGATGACTCCCTGAGGTTCTTTTTTTATTAAATCCTACCCATAAAGTGAATGTACCTATCTTAAAAGGGAACCTTGTAACTATTTTACAGGATTAGCAGCACTGTAAATAAAGCTGAGGATAAATAATAGGTTGACTTCTTGTAAAGTTAGCTGGTTTGAGTCAAATAATCTGCAGAAAAGGCATGAGCCTGGCAAGTGACAGCCCTATCCAGAGGCAGGTTGCTTCAAGTTTGGGTTTCAGGCTTCACTGACAGATAACATTAACTAAACTGACATGTTTGAACTGCCTTTAAATATCTTCTATTCTTGATTGTTTTTCAAGATTTCACATCTATACCTGCAGTAATTATCTGTAACCTTGCATAGCTATTTCATAGCAAGAAGTATGATGGGACTTTTCAGATGTATCTAATAAATCAGGAACTACCCTTCCTAATTTAAGTTTGGTAGAAGTTAAATAAGTTTATGCTTGTATTTCATGAGGTGCTACTGGAAAATTCATTTTGTGAAGTCACAGAATTTAGTTCTTTGAAACAGCTTTCTTCCTCCAGTTTTTCAGATAAAAGCTTTTGATCTTGAGCAGTCTCTACAAGAGGTGACAGAGAGATATGAGAAAGAAAAGCAAAAGAGGAGAGCTTTGCATAACAGCTTAGTTGTAAGTATCTTTAATGACAGATCACTTCCTTATTTTATTGTAATTATGCCCGTGATTTTCTCACCAATAAAACTAATGAATATACTTTTTATGGACATATCACTTCCCCCAGCTGTCTATATATGATGCATTTTTTTGTGAAGGCATGTTTGTCTTACAATAATCCTTAGCCCCTTTGTTTTTGTATAAGCATCTTCTGAATGCACTCCTGGAGCCTGTTGCACTAAGGAGCATCATCCATTTTGAATAATGAACAAAGCTTGAGTTTCTTTACCCTCTTCTCTAAATTTTCAGATTCTGAAATTGTTTTCGAACTCTTAAAATTAATAACTTGAAATTACAAAGTGGTCTTCTTTTATTTTTCCAAATATACCTAGCTGTATCCTGTTCAGTCATTAGTGATGGTTCATTCAGGATTAATTTTTTCCTATTTGTACTTTAACTTTACTCTTCCTCCTCACCCCCCCAGATTGCCTAGTTTTGGGTTGCCTTATTCAGGGCCTGATTTTTAGAAACACAAGCCACTTTCAAACAAAATTCTTTTAAGTTTTTCTACCTGGGACAATGAAGCTTTTTGTTAAAAAGTACTTACCTGCTAAACTCTGCCTTGTGTTGCAGTTTACTGAAAGGATATTCTCCAAGGCAGTGGGCAGTTAATGACAGTGGTCACTAGTCATCCCAGGCAAGCTGTTTTCATGAATACAAAATGAGAAGAACTGATCACCAATAAAAAGGAAGGAAAAACACCGGGTTAGATAAACTGAAGTCTGAAACAATCTGCAGAGAAAAATCAGTTACTGGCTTTTTAGTCATGTACGAACACATTGTGAAAAGGAAAAGGTACAAAACGTTTTATTTTCCACATCTTCCTCAGGGCTGGTGGAAGAGAAGTGGAGTGTGTAATCTTGTCTGTTGAGTTACTATAGGTGTCTGAAGAAGCTCAAGAGGAAGGAGTCTGAAGAGGGGAAAATATCTCAGTTGAAAGCCTTTTCTTTTTTTTTTTTTTTTTTTTTTCCATATAGACTGGAGAGAGCTACACCATTCCAGAGCTCTGAAGAGCTCATACTTCCTCAAGTACTTTCTCCTAACTTCTTAAGGCAGATGATATTGATGCTATTTTTCTCTCCATACAATCTAAGGCTGTGATATTGTAAACACCTGCTTTCTTAAAAATGTTCATGTCTGCTTCACAAATTCCAGTGTATTTGTCCTCTCCAGTAGTTTGTGTTAAATTCGTCTTAATATTCTAACCCTAGGAACTGAGAGGAAATATCAGAGTCCACTGCAGGATCCGACCATTACTACCTTTTGATACTGCTGCTGGACATTTGATATCACAGGATAGGTAATGTATTTTGGCTGTATTAGATCTTAGCTGACTCATAATTAATACAGAGAAAACAATAGGTATAAGTATGTGAGAACAACTGTGTTCTTGATTTTTTTTTTCCCTGTTTTTATGTGTATGGTAAGACAATGATGGTCTTATAGAAAGTAATTCCTGTTTCCTTTCCTTTCTCCTGCTAACTTGGCTTTAGCCAATCTAATTGCCTTGTCTAAAAGTATGTCCATCTGAATAGAAAGCCACAGCTGTTCTGCCAAGCCAGGATTATCTCTGGCTTGGCAGAAGTAACACAGCTGCAATCAGTTTAGAGTATATTCACTATCCTATACAAATTCTGGGATACAGTAATGTAATAACTGTCAGAAGTCGTGGGTAGAGAAACACACTTATTACAGTTGTTTTGTAATGCTATAGAACAGATCTGCTGTCAGCACAAACACTGGTAATTCTATTTCAGTATAATTTGGCTCTGCATCCCTAATTTATAACACACTTACTGTAAACTGAAATGGCAAAACATTCCAAGATCCAAAAGGAAAAGAGGGATTAGATGCAAGTATGTGCTACAACAAGCTGAATTCTCCTTGGATGACTAACATGAAAGAAGGTAGGGGTTGAAACATACACAAAGAAAGAAAGAAGGGGAACACTGGGTGGGTGGCGGGCAAGCAGTAACAGTATCATTTGCTCTATCGGTAAATAACTGATTCGGGGCTTTATTTTACTTTTGGTGGCTGGTAATTCTAAAAGAGTACATTTGTTTTTTTAAAGTTTATTAATTTTTGGCAAATCTTTAAAAAAATATAGAATTGTTTTAATTAAAACAACATCAAAAATATCAGACAAGAAATTTCAAGGAGCCTGAAGGGGAAAGTTGCATTAACCTCTGCTTGATATACCTGGGAAGAATCCCACTCACTGTTTCTGTTGCTGTATGGAATAGTGCAATCAGGTGCTGAACTGTAGAGTAAAACAGGATGGTCTGGGCCAAACAATTGTTAAGACTAACTTTTCTTAATATATCAAAAAGTAATTTAAATAAAACTTAGTTGTAAAGCTAAGGACTGATTCTCAAAGCACTTACACACATGAATGAATTTATACAGTTTAGCAATCCCAGTCAGTTTTTGGACTAGTAATGGATGCAACATCAGGAACAAATACCTAAAATAAGGGTGTTTTTCACTTTAATGTTCTAAAGTGAAAGCCTCTTGTTACAAGCTCATGTTACAATCTCAAAATAATAGAATGGTTCACATGTGAATTTGTCTTAATTGAGTTTGTTCTAAATTCATTTTTAAAGCAGATTATTTTGCTTGATTGCACTTTAATTTATTCTTTATTCACAATTAACTGCAGTGCTAGTACGTACATGGTGTGCAACAAAATGGAAATTCTGAAAGGTACTCTTCAGACAATATATAGTTCACAGACCTTTTGAGCATTGACTTTCCTGAGTTAAATGGTTTGAAAGGTACCTTTTTTTATCCCTATTGGCTTTTCTTTTTTTCCCCCCTTACAGGCAAAGAAACTTTTCAGAAAAAACGGCATATGCAGCTGATGATGTGAGTATTTGATGCTGAAATTCAAAAGCACATTCACAGATACTAGGAAGGATAAGCAAGAGGGACATGTGAACAATGTTTTGTTTTGTTTTTTTTTTTAAATGAGGTAGTTCCATGTCAATCAGTGCCCAGCTTTGATCACCCATGAGTGCAATGGCAGGTGATTTATGCTATTTTCATCCTGACTGTTTGTAGTAGTAATAGCTTGGAGCTTCTGCTGGTGCAGTCATCCATACACTGGAGGTTGTGTTTACAGTAGTCAAACTGCTTCAGACTTTCTGCAGCAGTCCCTTTGAGTATTTACTGCAACTATTTCTAAAATTATGTTAGGCTTTTGTCATTTGGTTGTTGCAACACAACTAATGTATTAGGAGAGAAATACGATATCTAATGAACTGCAGCAGCCTACGTGGTACTGCAGTCAAGCATGTTAAAGTGTCCTGGCTTAGATCCATCAGAGGAAGGAGAATGAGCATTGAGGTTGCAAATCCAGATGACATCCCAGCATTAAATGAGGACATTACCAAGATATAAAATTTAAAAAGTCACAGTAGTGTGAGCTAAGGTCAAAGTATTAACTGGGGTGTTAATTTTCTTAGCTGCCATAGTTCTTAGTTGGCTGCTCACTGTTACTGACATGGTGATTAGCCAAATTCGCTTGTACAGTATAGTGCTTAAAATATTGCTGAAGTGAGCTATAGTATGTTATGCATTTAAATCTCCCGAATTATAGCTTCATTAGGCAGATCTCAGTTGCATAAAGTGTATATTTATATGTGTGTATATATGCATATATGTGTATATATACGTATATATGTATATATGCAATTAGAAAACTAATGGAGCACATGAAGAGTCAGCCAAGAAAGGGTCAGTATGTCAGGAGAGAAAAAACAGGGATCTGTAACAGTAGATGTGGTGTTCTGGATTTCATGACCCATTTCTTGTACTATAAAATTCTACAACCGTTTCTGACCTGTTAAATTTTATTGCATGAAGATGAAATTAGATAATATTTAGGTTTTGGATTATTTCAGAGAGATATCTGGTATATTACAGTATCTATATGTTTACAGGCAAAGCACTGTCTGCTTGCTTATGCCAATTGATGAGTCTTAGTTTGTATAAAACAGTAACTTGGTAACCTTCAATATACTAATCTGTTCTCATGTTTAAAAGTCCTTATGAAATATTCCAGGAAAATAAATGTATGCATGGACTTGATTGTAAAATGAAGTTTGCAAGATACTAACTTCCTGGTTTTGGAAAACACAACATTGACTTCAAAAGTTTTATTGGTTTGCCTTGACATTTATTTGGTTAAAATGCTTTCTAGTTTTGATCAAGCACTTTTAAGTCTTGTGTTAGTTTCTTAATATGATTTTTTTAAGAAAAAAAAAAAATTGTTTACAGTATCCCAGTTCATGAGGGAGGATAAAAGTAAAACTGACTTTTTACAAAAAGCAGTCAATTTGGATTAATCTAACAGAAGTAAAGTAAAACAATGTTTATTGTCTGCTTATTTTGCTTTTAATAACTGAAGGTGCTATGCTTGTGGCTAGGATAAGTATGCAATTTTCAGATAAAATTATGGGTCTTCATTTGTTATTGAGCTTTTAGTTGCAACATAGTCAAAGCTCATATTTCTGGAAACAAGTTAACCATTTTCCAGACAAGCATTTATGATTTAAAGGAAATTTTAGATCAAGGTGAAGGAAGACTGTCTGTGATAGAGGTGCTGAGTTTATTAGTTTTACTTTTTAGACCATAGCTGTCTTTCCAGATTTTTCCCTGAAAATGTTTTATATGTGTAACGTAACCAGGCGGTTACCTGCCATGATGATTTAGAGCTAATGTGCATTAGAAAGCAGAGCTGCATTTGAGAACCAGGGTCATAATGCAGTCCAGTGTGCATATTGGAAATGATGGTTGGATCTTCTGGACAAGCGTCAGCTTGACATTGTTCCTGGATTGGACTGGAGCTCTAGTAATACACTGATCTGTCTCATCTATGCTACAACTCTGTCATGTTATTAAATAGAATAGGGAAAACATCTGTCTCGTGGTGAAAGTCCACAACAGGAATTGCTGTACAAAGTAGCTTTGCTTCTCTTCTGCCAGGAGCTGTGATAAGAACTTCTTTCAAACTGTCTAGATAGGCAGAACTGACACTTGGGCAGAATGGTTGTGTATCTTTTTGTGAGACTGAGACTACATGAATTCCATTTAGTCCTTGAGTGTTTTTCCTTTTGTTTATTTAAAAAGTCATATCATTCTTCAAAAGACACCTAATCTTTTCTATAATCTTGCTGATCTTGTCCAGAGAATCATACTGATTCTAAGTCTAAAAAAGGCTTAGGATTTTACTGGATGTACCAAAGAATATTTCATTTTAGGTTTTGATGTACTTTAAGATTTTTGAACTTTTCTTTTTGCTTTCCTGTGTATGCCCAGCTCCTCAGCGTAACAGTAACAGCTGTCTGAGCCTTTCTTCTCAAGTTTGTTGTGCAATAATGGTGCAGTGTGAGTACACACTACGCATCAGGTTGAACTAGTCCACATAGATTAGCACACCGAGCAGCACCAGTATTGTCACTACCTGAGAAAATGAGTAGATGAATGCTCAGACTCTTCTTGGTGGTTACAGGGCAGGGAGAAATGCCTGCAAATTGGAATACAGGAAATTCCGTTTAAACAGGAGAAGCAGCTGTGAGGGTAGTCAAACACTGGAGCAGCTTGCCCAGAGAGGGTGTGGACTTTTCATCTTTGGAGATGCTCAAAACCTGACTGGACACAGTCCTGGGCAACCTGCTGTAGCTGGCCCTGCTCTGAGCAGGGGGTTGGCCTCGACAGTCTCTGTAGGTCCCTTCCCAGCTTAACCGTTCTGTGATTCCGGTCCAGGATCCCACCTCCTGCTTTTCTGTGATTTCGTCCATCTCTGGCCAGGTGTGCTGTGTGTCCTGGTGAGTACAGGTGTCATGTTTGAATGAGCAGCTGTGTTTTTGCCTGGATTCACTGTATCAAATGTAGGTACTTAAATGAGGTGCCAAATCCCTCCAGACTCCCCTTGTGGTCGCTGAAGAGTAGCCACCTTGAGAGGGAAAGTCATTCACATAAGATCTGAATTAAACTTCAAATGTGTGTGTCTCCACAACTACATAGGCACCTGAGGCACCTGCCCTAGCCTAATACCTGAAGTGATGTTTGAATCTAACTTTCTTTGGCACAGAGAAAAGAAACTGGCTGCCTCAATGTGATTAATTCCTTTCAAATCATTTGGAGAAGGCTTTCACTTGTGAGAAGTTGAGAAAAATGAGATGGCAAAGAGGCTGCTCTGAGTATCAGGGAAGGTGCAATATTACGTGGTTTCTTCGAGATAACATTGAGAAGACATGAATTAACACAGCCATGACCCTCCTTTTCTTTGGAGATATTTTTGTAATAAATCAGATGGATGTAGCTATAGCAGTTGAAGATGTTATTGCTCCCCAGTTGCTTATCACCATCCCCAGATAGAGATTTCTTCCCCTGGTGCTTACCCAGTGCGGGGAATCCTTTAAGCTGTCTGTGTCAGCCTCAGTGCTATGTCAGCCAGTTGCACTGAAGCTGACAGTGAAACATGAGGAGTGGTCACGGTCTCCCTTACATTGGCTCTGCTGTAGAGCAGTAGTCTTGGGAAAGGGGGCATAGCCTTCAGCAGATACACACTAACAACTGATAAGAAGTTATAATTACTGCAGCTGGATTCTGTGATCATGTCCATATCCACTATTCCACGTAACTCATTTAAAATTATTTCTCCGCCTTACTGAATTTTGCTTACTGAACTACTCCCTGAGCTTGGGGAGTCAGGCTTGGGTGTCAGGACAGATTGTGAATATTTATGAAGTATCCTTTTGTCATTTCCATGATTCATATTGCCCCGAAAGAACTCAGACTGGGAGTATTCTGTGACACTGGGGTGAAAAAAAGGTTCTTCACTGTTCATATGAGACAGCTGTATGGATTTCATAAGCACTATTGACAGGGAAATCTGATGAGATTCTGTAGGCCAGCAGGGTGGTGGATATGTTGGACCATACCGCTCTCCTGAGAAAGGAAGGTCATTACAAATGCTTCCATGACACTTCTGCCTATTAACAATTCTTTTGTTTCTATGTTATGCAAATAGAGGTTTTTATGTCCCATTTATCACCTTAGGGAAAGCTGGTCTGCAAGTGAATTTGATATCTGAATCAGAAATGAGTTCCATAACTCTATATCCTTTTTTTTTTTTGTCTTCCCCTAAAAGCCGGTTGGTTACTGATTCTATTAGAATTTCTGTGTCAGGCCATTTTGTACCAATGTATTGTACTCACATCTGTACTGCTGCTAGATTTGCCAGTACTGGGATGAGTAACACAGCTCATTCTGTAGAGTGAGTGTTGTCATCATTAGGTTGATAATGACACATTGGTCTTCTCCAAAGAAGAATAGTTGTAAACTCAAAACAATAAATTTGATTTTTATTAGCCATTTTCATGCTGGACATACTGTTATGCAATCGTTACTTGCTCAGCTCTTTATGACTTCAGTCTGTGGCAATACTCATTTGAAGGCCATTAGTTGAGCACTCCAAGCTACTTGTCTGAAGCACAGTAGGAATTTCAGCACTCCCATCAAATGCAGTAATGTGACCGCAGGTTAGTAAGCTAGGAAACCTCCTTAATTAGATGAAGTATTTTGTGTGCTAATGAGCTTTCACCCAAATTGTGGTAAACTCCCACTTTTTTTTTCCCTTTACTTTTCTCTGCAATTGAGCAACATACGCCATGGGGAGTGGAGGGGCACAGAAGTTGCTACATAAAGCATGCCAGACTGCTGTGATTACACTGTGGTAGTAGCTTAAAGAGCTGCTTACATATCTGTCAGACTTACAAAACTACTATATAATCCATCTGGAAAGTGGATTCCACTAAAAACCCGTGGAATTCTAGCAACTGTGCTAGTGCAGATCTTTCTCACAGTTGTGGACTAGCATGTTACTCTATTAAATGAGAATCTTCTGATCAGTTCTAGGCAGAAATCAATCTGCAAAGGCACTGTGAAAACTGGCCCGATGATAAAAAAGGGTGCGCTCTGCCATTTTTTTCTACCTGTGGTGGCAGTTAGGAAGGTTGGGTTAACTTGCTTGTGGCCTTCTAGGCACATAAGAAGTTTGGGTAAGGATTTAAATCTTTCTCATGAACTTAAGCGCACATAGTTTATGTTGGTTGTTCTTCAATAATCTGAATGTGTTTTGAGATCCTTTCTGATGGTCTTGCTAGTTCACTGCAGTATACAGTCTCTAAAGCCTCACATGTTGGTGACTGCTGGAGGAGGGCCTTGTACTTCATGATCCTTAATTACTGCTGTCACTTGGAACGTTAGAAATTATAAATATTTCTCTGTGTGTGTGTGTGTGCCTATGATATTAACTGTAAGTATTTTGGTTTTCATTTAGGAAACTGTCCTTGTAAAGTGTAGCCGTCCTGGTCATGCATCAGTAACCAAGACTTTTCAGTTTGAGAGGTGGGTAGTCCTGTGTAGCAATCTGGATTGCTGGAAGATTTGTATAGTGAAGGCTGATTTTTTTAGTAGACCTTGGTTAGAAAGTAATGTTCATATTGGCCTGAACCTCTGAAAATAAGAATGAAGAGTTAAATTAGTACGAATGAGATTTCTGTAAACCAAGGAATGCAACATCTTGCCCCATACCTTTCTTCTAATGCAAACTTTGCATCTATACATTGCAGTAACTCACACAGGTAGGCTCTCTACCCTGAACCATGCTTCAAAATCCTCTGGAAACAGAACACGAGGACAATTCCGTGCTTCCTTGCTTGAAGGCAAAACTTCCTTTCAAGTCAGATGTATCCAGCATGAATTATCTGTCCTGGTTTCAACTTAAGTTCTGAGCCTGTTCAGTCTGAACTGCTGCAGGTTTGCTAAACATTGCCAATCATTCACCCTTTCCTTGAGGCATCCTTCTAAAATGCTGCCTTTTTCTACTCACAAAGACTGGGGACTGCTGCTTTGTAGGCCATCAAACAACTGAAAATTCCTGAGATAATGCAAATCTTGGGGAAGCTTTATTGACTCCATAAGTTTATAGGACTCCCTTGATACAAGGCATACGAAATCTTTCAAGGTACATGGCCACCTCGCATGTTTCTAAGCTACTCAAAGTAATTCTTTTCACCCTCCTGCTATACCTAACACAGCCATACCACTTAAAGTAAATGCAGAATAATCTGGAATTGAACTCTGTAGAGCAACACAGTTAATGGTATTGACACGGGACTCCAGAGGTGCTGTAACTCTCGACATGTGGTGTAGATCCTGATAATCAGGAAAAGGGTTAAAAAAATGTAAATCCCCCAAAAAATGCAGTTCTTGGGGAATGTTTTTTCAGTGTCCCAGCACAGCTCTTTTTTATAAACAGAAGAGCATATGGTTCTTATGAACTCAAAAATGTTTATTTTTTTAGCAACGTTTTATGGAACTAATAAATGTCAAAATATTTGATTTCAGCTCAGGAAGAAAATTCCAGCTTTCAGCATGTTATGCTTTTATAATTTTATTGGCAAATCAGTTAACAAAATAAAAAAGAAGCTCAGAATTTTCAAGGTGAAATTAACATTAATCACTACACAGGGACAAATCTGTCATCATTCTGGTAAAAATACACATAGATTATAGAAAGAGGGCTTATAGAAAGAGATTCTCTGGATTTGTTGCATCTTTCATGGTCTCACATAACTAGTTAAGTGGGTGTCCATGCTTCAGTCAGTGCTGTGATTACAGTGTAGCATAAACCAGTCCAAGACAACTTCAAACTACTTTGTTTGGGTACTGGTAGCATTTGAACCACAGCAGCTAAGTAGTGGCAGTAAAACCCCTTTAGGAAGTTGAGTAAATATTTGGAGTAGTTACTGTAATATGGAGCCCCATGCCTTTCCTCTAAATGGCTACCAGAGCCCGGACCTGACATAGTTAGCTGTGGCTGTACTACTTAGTAGTGCAAACAGACCACTAAAACCGGTTGATTCTAGCTCTGGCCAGTAGCAATCTCTTTGCTTTACTAAACAGCAAACCCCATCAACAGCAAGTGAGGACAGTATGCATGTTCTCATCTCTAAAAGACCTTTTTGTTTGCTTGGGGGATTTTTATGTAGTAGCTCTGAGATGCTTTGATGCATTAAAGAAAAAAAATATAGTTTCAACACATACTGAGTTAGAGACTTAGTTGGTTAAGATGCAGAGCTCGGTGCTAATGAATATTTCATCAACTGCAGATGATAAATGAAGGAGAGAAAGTGTTTGGAAGTGCTTTTGCTCTGACCTTGCAGGTGTGACGTGCAAGGTTCACTGAAGCACATGTATGCCTGCAAAGCAAGGATGGAATGTTGCTATTCAGTGTCTGTGTCCTCCCAGTACAAACTGTGCCACATCTCTGCATATTTGTTGGTTTCTCAGTGTAGTATGACAGCACATCAGTGGAATGGCAAGACAAGCAGTATTTGTCCATCAAGCCAGACAAGTGCTCCTTTCCTGATTAAAGAGAGTACATTTTCATGCAACTTACAATTAGACTGTGGAACACATTGCCACAGGATGTTACTCAGGGCCAAGAATTCAGCAAGATGAAAAAAGAAACTGAATACTAATTCTAATAATATTTTTTTTGAAACAGAGATTCAATTCATATCTCAGTTTGGAGGCCAGTTTACAGCTTTTAAGGATTAGGATGAGACGCAGAGATGAATTATTGGGTCTCCAGCCACCACTGTTTCTTGCTCCTTCCTCTGGCTATTGTCAGGAACAAAATGCTGAACTAAGTGGGTTGGCTCTAATTCTGTGTCTGTTTTTCAGTGATCCCTCTGTACAGTCTTATTTATGGGGAACATTAATACAAAATCTACATTTCTGCAGGCCGTAGACCATAGTTGTCAGATCCTGGTCAAATATACAAAGAAGCTTAGTAAATCCTAAAGAGCACACTATGTCTTCATTCAGTTAAACTTGTAGTATCATATACAAGCTGTGGGGTGCTGCCAAGTGAAGTGTACTAGTATACTATATACACAGGGAAGTAACTATGCTTTGTAATGTTTGCTGGTAGCAAAATTCCTGTTTCTAATTAGTCATTTTGCTATAAGCTATGAAGTACATCCATCACTCATTGGAAAAGAGAGATAAACAAACAAACAGAAAGAATCACAACAGAAAGATATCGGAAAAGGAAACTTTTTCCAAAAATAAACATGCATAGCTCAGATCCTTAAGTGTGGCTAATGACATTCATGTTTTAGATTTTGTTCATCTTGTATAAACAGTATTTACTGTGGGCTGTTATGTGGGGGAAGGTAAGTATTTGGTGTGCTAGGGAAGAAATTAATGAGTTAGGGTGTCCACATTTTGGGATCGGAATTTCTTCCCTTTGATTTCCTATTTTCAGGTCTTGATTTTTATGTTGTACAGACTTTACAGTTGAAGGGCTTGGAGGAAAAATTTCTCTGAAGAGCCCTGTGTTAACTTTTTTTTTTTCCTTGAATTTGAAAAAACATATGCGGTTGTTTCAGACATCATTGTTTTGGGCCAAGGACTGTACTGTCAGTGCTCTGTTCTAAGAGGTGGATTAACTCATTCAATTTAATTGTCCTTCATTCTGATTAAAAATTAGTCTGAAATCCACATCACAATGTAAAAGAAAGTCCTTCCTTCCAGTGAGAAGTGTTTATTTCAGACTAGATAGTTCAGAAGGGATGGGGATAGAAATACCTTAGGCTGGTGCTGCCCATAAAGACAGTGTATCCTTAAACATGACCCTCAGGGGCCTTCTGATTTCTGCTCTGCCACTGACTTCTCTCAGACAAGTCCCAAGGCAAGTTTGCAGCCTCTGTACCTCTTTTTTTCCCAGTCCTTCTCCACATCTAAAGGGAAACACAACTTGACCCCTCCCTCCCTTAGTGTGACACAAAGGAGACACAGGCAGCAGGGACATTTCAGTCTGATAGTTGGGAAAAAGTAACAGGGATCCAGAACAGCCTGAAAGAAGATTCTGTGTGCCAGAGAAGCAGACAGAAGGATTAGGATGAGCTCAGAGAGTCCCAGGGGAACACCTGCGGGTCGTTCCCTCCAGCACATACAACAGCTGCTGCCAAAAAGCAGGTGAGAACCTTGGAGTTCTAATTTTCAGTCCCCTGACAGAAATGTCAGCAGGTCGCAAGTTTTATGTCACCAGCCTACATTTTCCCTAGTTAGTATTCTTCTATTGTGACAGCATATTTATATTTTTTCGTCAGTTAATCATTGCACTTTGCTCCTCAGAGTTTACAATGCTTCAGAGTCTCAAGACACAGTATTTGCAGATGTGGCCCCTTTGCTAACATCTCTCCTGGATGGGTAAGTTAAAAGGTGGGAGTAAGAAAGCTAAAGGGCAACAATCTACTGAAATTCATCAATTAAAAAAAAAAAAAAAAAGTTGTAGTAGTAGTGGTCCTGTCCAGTTTTGTGGCTTTGCAGTTGCATCTTCCTGTTTCCTTTCTGCTCAACACCAAGTGAATGTTGTTTCCCCATATAAACAGTGAAAACACCGTTTACAAAATTTAGCAGAGCAGACAAATTTGGGGGTAAAAAAAAAAACAGGTTTTTTTTCTCTGGTCTCTTTCTGGCAAATTTAAGCTTTGCTTCTAATGGAAGATACTATCTTTTTTTTTTGTTTTGGCAAGTTATGTTTTATAACTGGTTTTCAGTTGTAGACACACTATGATGCATCTTTTCCACCAGTGTACTCATACATGAAAGGCCTGCCAGGGCACTCTCTGATCATCTGTCCTGTTTTTCTGTACAGCAAAGGCCATAGGAGGTTGTATACTCAATTCCTGGTTGAACCAGACCTGAGCTTCCTCACTCATGGTTCTAACACTCCTTCAGGCACTGGGTTTAAAACAGAATTCTGGTTTGAATACAAAACTGATTAGTAACAACCACTAACAAATATATGTAATTACTTCTAGCCACTAAATGGTTCATGAAGTGTGACTCTTCATTTATACTAGAGCCAATTTAAGCTACTCTTGCAAAGAAACCGTGTTATAATCCTTGAGGCTTGAACTGAGATTTATGCAGAATTTCCCTCCTGATCCTTTCTCACCCCTACTCTAATTCCACTCAATTATAGATGGTTGTTGTAGAGCTGTCAGGGACCGTTCCCTCCCTGTAGAGGGAAAGCCAGTCCCTTTCCATCCACAGTGGCATAGCTGAAGAGTGGTAATCCGTTCCCAGCGGTCTGCACACTTTCCTTAAAGTCTCCTTTCCTTAAAAGCAGCCTAGAAGAGTCATATCAGGATGTTGTGCATATTGGGAAATCCCAGCCATCCCTTTACTCGTGCCTCAGAGGGGCCCAAAAGGGCTACCTGGGCTAAGGGGAATCCTGTGTGGCCCAGATGGCATTATTCTGGTTTACTAAAGCTGGGTAACCACAGTTTCCATAGCTGAGCAACCTAGGGACCACTAGGTTGGAGGAGTTTGAAGAAGTCCTTATAACCACTGTTTTCTCTCTCTGCTTTTCCTTCTGCAATGAACATGTTTGCTTTGGCTCAATATGCTGCCCGTGTATCTTCAGACATATCTGATCTGTACCTTGATCTGCTGGACTTCCTGCTTTCTAATTTCCACATTGAGAGAATCCTGTCCTAAAAGCTGGGATTTTTATATTCAGTTAGGAAATGTTCTGTTATTGAGAACAAAAGAGTTGTCTTGTTCTTCCAGAAGAGCCATTTAAACAGAAGCAGATTTTCAGGGAAGGCGAGGCTGTGTGTATGAGCCATGCTTCTCAGCAGCCTTCCCATTGTAAATGGGAAACAGACATACTTAGTCTGAACCTTGAACCTTTTTGCTGCTCCTGATTGTTTTAGTCTGGGCTCCAAAGTGGTCTGTAACAACTTTTAGCTTAAGTAGAAAGGAGTGTTCCACTCCTTTATTTTTTCTTTATTTTTCTTTGTTAATGAATTGTTTCATTTTTCAGTATAAATATACAGGACAAAAAGATTGTTCCCTATGCAAAACAAAGTACAGCAGGCTTCAAAGTTTGCAGCTAGCCATACAGGGCCAGCAAGGGAGTAAGATAATATATCTTTTCCTTACAGCATTGAAGAATCAAAGTTGTTTGTTTATTTTAAAGAATACATTTCTCCTCCTTCGGTTTCCTTTAACAGTGTTCTTTCCTAGTGGTAACTTTGCTGTACTAGACACCCACATTCTTTTCAGGAGGGAAATATTACAAGACTAATAGTATTCTAGCTTGACAGTAAGAACTTTTCTAAACAAGAATGTAACTAATGAAGCAGAATGGAGAAGGAGAAATGTCAGGGCACGGAGGTGAATCACAGTCTGAAATTTTCAGATTGCTCTATTTGAAACCTTTGCCTTGGAACCAGAACACCAACAAAGTAACCTAGGTAAATATAAACTTGTCTGCTGCTGCTGCTTGTCTTCTTGTTCAACCGCCCAACAATTACATTTCTCTCCTGTGCCTACTTAGATACAATACTTCTTCGGATAGTGTTAGCTCATTTGTGCTTATTGAATGAAATACTGGTTTGGCTTTGGCAGAGAAGTTACCACTGATTGATACGTGATTTGCATCTCTGTTTTCAGTGTTACAAGCACCTGTCTACTTAGCTTCTAATCATGTCATCTGTATCTTGTCAGAACTATTTTGTCCATGATGCTTACTTTCTAACAAGTAGCAATTAAAGAAAAGTTGAATAGCTGGACTATATGAAAGTTTGAGAGACTTCTAAAAAGACTTCCATTCTGGTTTTCCTGTGGAAGACTACTGCTTGCAAACTTCTGGCTCCCTTTTGGTTCCAAAGATCTCTCTGATTTTTAAGTGGGACTAGAAGTCTCAATAAGCTACGGGCTGGCGAGGCAGTGTGCATTAGGGGTGGAATTGTGAAAATTGCTCATTGTTAACATAGCTGAAAACTACCAGAATTAGTGGGAGTTTTTCCACTGACATAAATGCAAGTAGAGTTATGTCAGCAGTGAATACTTAGAGAAATCCCATGTTTCAGATTTACAGCCCTAATTTCTGGCACATTTCATTTTGCTGTAGTGTTCTTTCTTGTCAGTTACAGTTATCTCCTTTACTTCCTCAAATCTGTGACTAGACTTCTGCTTTATACCCTGCATCCTGAAATGTGGAGGGACCTTACCATAGGTTCGCTGACTGCAACTTTGACTTTGCATTCCCAAAGGGGTACCCAGGTATTTGCTGTGTTGCTTATCAGCCCACATTTCTTTCTAATAAGAGAAAGCTTTCTAAATCATATTCCAAAAATGATTGCTTCTAGGCATGTTTAATATGCAAAAAAATCACTGCAAATATATTTCTCTGCAGTGGCCATGTAAGTATTTCATGACTTGAAATCATAAATTTAAAACAATTAGATGAGAGGTGTTCATTGAAATTTGCCGGCATGTGCTTGAAACAACATTTTTGATATGAAGAAAAGCATCGGATAACCGAAAGCAGCTGTTCAGGTCTGCCCACAGAGGGAGGTAGCTTAGGCAGTGAAATTTTACTCCCTGGCAAACAGGAGCAAGCCCGTTCTTGCAACTCTCTAGTAGAGCAGAAATTTCTCCATACTGCAAAGCACTCCTCTTGTGTGAAGATTTTGCTAATGTTGTATCTCTGAACAAAACAAGATTCTCCAGGGAGGGAGCAGTCCTGTCAGCATAACTGCATGTCTTCCAAGAGTTTTTGCTGGCACGGTTCTGTGGTCAACACCAAGGTGCTGGCAGGTGCCGCAGAGCAGACGCAGGCGAGCAGGGACTAACCTTCAGCTGCACAGCACGGTGTTCCTCCTCCGTACGAAGTAGTACCGTGGCCGGATACAGCTGTATCCGCCTACTTGTTTTTCTTAAGATGTTGACTTTGATCTGACTGTGTTAGAAACACACTTTCTGGATAGGTTTCATACACTGAATTTCTGATCTCTGCAGCACAGACATCCACAACAGAGCTCACAGCTGTGGACTTTTTTATTATTATTATTTTCGATGCAGAGAAACAGTCATTTTCAGAGTTCTGTTCATTAGATGTATTTTACACGTCTACTTCAGAAAATTATGAGTTGTGTTTCACAGGTGCCTGTACCTCTGTGGTGGTATATGGTACATCGTCACCGTCTACACGTCTGTATCAGAGCAGTTCCTACCTCCTTTATTCCAGAGTCATCTTTGTGTGCATGCTTATACTGAAGTAAGGTATTACTTGGTTTAAAATTTGTACCGTTTACTATTAGGGCTGTCTTATCTTTTCCAGTGACTGAGGGCTATGACTGATGAGCCTGCCTGAAAAAGACTCCAAGAGCTGCAGAGTTTACTGTTCCCAGATGTTAAGATATTAGTGCTGTGGTTCGCAGCATAGCACTGTAAGACAAATGAAACCCAGCAATGGTTTACTTTAAAATGCTGTACTGTAAACTGCAGTGGTTCCAGGAGCTGATTAACAAGCAGCTCAGTAGTGCGTGAACTGGAAGTTGGGCAGACAGGAGGTCTAACCTCATCAGTCATTCCAAGCTAAGCATCCCTCTTTGGTCAGTTCCCTGCCCTTCAACTCTGCTTAAAAAATAAAAATCTGTTTAGGCAATGTTATGAGCAGTACTTTAGTTTCTGTTAGATTTTGAGATCTCCAGAAAGAAATCTGCAGGGCAGTGTGTGTATTTGTTTGTTTGTGCTCCCAAATTGTCTGGGGTTTGGCTTGCCATCTAACGAACACATTTGGTAATGGTGAAATAAATGAAGGCCCTATTAATTTTCAGGTACAATGTGTGTATCATGGCTTATGGGCAGACTGGAAGTGGGAAGACATACACAATGTTGGGATCACAGATGGAGGAGAACTTTGCATTCTCCACAGAAGATGAATCAGAACTTGGAATTATTCCTCGAGCTACCCAAGAAGTGTTCAGGTAACAACTAAGTAAAGACTCGTGGCAGTGGCAGTCACCTTAAACTTTATAGAAAGGATGAAATAATATTTGTAATGTATTTATCATTACAGATTTCAGCTTCGCAGTGATTAATATTTATAGCTTCCCTGACTGCCATTCGATATGTGAGTTGTGATGTAGATTTCTAGTCTCTCCCCTGCTCAGACTGATTTTCTAAGAAAATAAGATTATGTAATCTTGATGTGTGTTATTGGTCTATCTGTCTTTCAGACTCCTAATTAACTTTGGAATATGTTTCAACCATAGTTGTTGGAGTCCAAAACATAATTAAGTAGTTCTTACAAATTTTGTAAAAATTGATTTGAATAATTGAAGAACATCCAGACTAGAACCCAGTCCCAAAGAAGAATGATAGATTTTTTAACCACAATCTGTTCTTGCTTTGAGGATTCTTAGATTTTTTTTTTTTTTTTAGTTGAACCTAATGAATTATTTGAACTCATATGCTACTATGTTATAATAGAAGAGCCATTAGAGGTTTTTCTAGATGAGCCTATTTCTTTTGGAGAAGGGTGTAAACTGAATCAAAAAGATCCAATTTTGTACCAGAATAACTGTGTCTAACTGTTAATACTCTCCTGAACAGACAAGCCCTTAATTTATGAATTTTCTGAGGCTGTGGACAGATAATCTCTTAGAGGTCTAGCTGGGCAGTTTACTATCTCTGTTTGTTGCTTGCACTCTGCCAGAGTTTATCATACCTTGAACTCTGAATCCAATAATGTCCAGCAGAGAAATGGCATAAAAAAATCTTGAGGAGGGAGGTTAGTGGAGAAAAACAATTTCAGCTGGCACAGCTGTTTGGAAAATTAAGTTTTATTTACTGCTTCACCTATAATTTGACTGTATATTCTGATTCTTCAACTTAACATGAGCATGTGGATGAGGCAAAGCCACTACTGTGGGTATTTAATAAGCACTTTTATCAGATTGTAATTAGATTACAATTACAGAATAGATCTTTATGTACAGATTGCTCACTTGGAGTTTGACTTCTACATTTTTGGGCTTTTTTTTTTTTTTTTTTTTTCTCCTCTATTTTTATTCTCCAGGCTTATTTCAGAAAAGCCACCAGGCAGTTGCTGGGTTGAGGTTTCTGTTGTAGAAGTGTATAATAATGAAATTTTCGATCTTTTGGCCAAAGACAGTTGTGGAAAAGTATTTGGTGTTAAACGTGATGTTGTCACAACCAGAGAAGGAAAGAGTGAAGTTCCATTGCTAACGTATGAGTAAGTACATGACTTGATCCTTATCATCCAATCATGATCTGGTGTCAATGCAATGCACAGCTGTCACAAAATTACACTATAGTCACCAGTTATCACTTCTAAACAATGAGTCCTTGTCATATGCAAAAGAAAAAATGGGATGGTTCTCACTGTTTCCATTAGCTCAGTGTATTAGACTTCAGTTGGCTGCAAATGTCAAAATACTTTCTGAAGTAACAGTACAATTAGTTTTGGTTGTAATCTTGTGTTAAGCGCCTTCCACTCAGCATGCGTGATGATAGCAGTGTATTTTGTTGTCCCGGATCTTGTCAGCTGTAGAAAAAGAAGGGGTAACCCACTCAAAGCACTTTCCCTTTACTCTTACTAAACTGTAAAATTTACACATAATAGAAATGTATGTATTTCTTGTAGATCTTTAAGCAGATGTAGAGTGTTAGCTTTCCCTACACACACTGGAGTTAAAAAAAAAATTACTTTAGAAAGAATAAGATTTTAAGTGATCTTTTAATATAAATGACTGCCTGCTATTCTGTTTTCTTAACTGGAGACATTAAAGTAGGAATTGATATGCTGACATTTGAACCTGTAGTTCTTGAAAATCCAGGTTCTTCAAACTAAAAGCTGAGTAGCAGCTAAGCTTCTACTCACTCTGTTTTAAGAGGCATACCTTCCCACCATCAGTATATGGTAAGTTTGATTCTTATTTACACATATTGGCAGTGTAGGGAGACCTAAGGTAGGTAAGGCCACAGCTGTACTTATTTTAATGCCTTCTTGTACTTCCTAAGAATTACAAAGGCTTGTTCTAGTAAACATGGGAATGCTTCTTGGTGTTACGTATGTGTAGTATATAAAGAAAATGTGTAATACTTTCTTGTTATATACGAAACACTCAGCTAATTGTATGGTAAAAATCACATGCTTATAACAATTCACACATTAGCAAGAGTGAATCTGCTTCAGATGCATCATTTTAGTAACAGGTGTGGTATTCATGCTAGTATTAGGTCTACAGTAACAAAACCAAATTATGACAAGCAGTACTAGTGGCACCAGAGGAGTGATGCTACCCAGTGGAATTAAGCTACTGGACATTTACCTGTGAGCGCCCAGCATGTGAGCAGATTCCAGAAGGGAATTATTTCTGCTTGTGCACTACAGAGAGGTCTAGCAACTTAGAAAAAAATGTTCTGTTCTTTGGGCAAATAATGTTTGTGAAAAGAAACATCTTGCCCTATTGAAATGTTTAGCACAGTATTATAGTGGTTTACATTTCTGGAGGAAACATGTTGTTTTGCTTCACTTCTCTGTAATAATGCTTGTCATGGTCTGATCTCTACTTTTCCAGGAGGAATTAGAAGTCAGATATGAAAAGCATTCCCTCCATCCCCATTAAAATAAAATGCACCCTCAGTGTAAATAATTGAAGGCAGTATTTCTGTCTTGTGGGACTTAGTCACATAAGCAGACTAGTAATTGTTTGTTTCTGTGGGTTTATGCTGTCGCCAGAAAGCCTTGATGACAATACAAGAATGTACTGGAGAACCCAGCGCAAGCATACTTTGATTCTACCTAGTTATACACATTTATTGACTTGTATTTCTAGCCATTGAACAACTCATAGGAAATTGGATCCCAGAGAAATTGTAAATTGGTTTTCTTCACCATGGGGGCTATATAACTCTCCTTTCTTTCTATGAAATAATAATCACTGCAATATTCTAGGAAGGATTAACATTTGTATCTGGGGTATGCCTGCTCTTCAATATTGAGGTTAAATATGATTTCCAGATAAATTCTGCATCTTTGTTTGCAATCTGCATGCTCCATAAGAGCATGAAATGAATGAAAAATGACCAAAGCTTGATGAATCCTTTTGCCCTCTCTGTCTCTAGTATACTGACTGGTGGGTTTCTCTTAGTCTCTGTTCTTAGATTTCCCCAGCTGTGACTACTCCAACTTTTAGCATGTGGTTAAGACTCTTCTGTCAAGGAAAGGAAAAAATCTTTCAGAAGAGGTCGGGAGTGGAGCTTAATGTGTGTGTGTACTGAATCTTTCTTGAAGGAGCTAATCTCTTTCCTTTGACTAGAGCAGAAAGGAACTGTATGACTTAGAAACTGAAAATGGGAGCATATAGTGTGGGTATGATGGGAGTTGAATTTTTCCTGCTTCATCAGAACCTCCAAGTAGTTTTTAATTATGGCATTTCAATAACCAACATGCTGGCCTGGTTTCATTCTTGAAAAAGTCCTACTCCCCTTCGCAAGGGATCTTTGCATAGTTAGTGGGTGACCCATCTCTTTTCCCAGGCTTTCAGGAAGGGAGAGGTGAGATAGAGCTGGGCTTGTGCCATAGAGGCAGGAACTAGAAGTTGCTGTAAGGTTTCATTTGTCCTTCTAGTTCATAAAATGGCTGTTCTGTTTATTTCTGTAAACTTTAATTTATGGTGAAGGAACCTGGTGCCTTGGTGCCTTGAACTAAGCACCTCTTAAAAACCACTTATCTCGATCAATTGATAAATTCTAATGCAAATATAAATAAGAATATGGACTTATATCTCAATTACAATGCAAACAGTGAAAAAAGTCCAATTCATAAACAGGTTATATTAATAATTACACAGAAAGGTTAATAAGAAAAAGCAAACCCAAACAAAGTAAGGGAACCATTGAATGAGGCCACCCAGCTGCCTGAAATCTAAAGGAAACAGCTGATGCTTTGAATAAAAACACATCCTCATTTGTGATAATATTTCATCTAGAATATATTGGCCTGCTGAGCCTCACTGGCTTCTCCATATACCCATTAAAGTACAGTAGTCTCTTTCCTGCTAACATGTACATCCTACTGAATCACGAAAACCCCAGTCTTTTTCTTCTTTGATGGCTTGGTTGACTTTGGAGGACGTTCAGCATCAAATTTTTAACCTAACCACAACAGGGCTTCTCTTTGTAGAATCTGGTCCTGGAACGTGCAGTACATACAGCATGATAAAGTTGTAGAGGTTATACTGAAAAATTATTACTGTCAGCCCTGCTGAGAAGCTACTGGGCTAAGCTTGCAGCACTGGGCTGGGGATGCTGTTTACCTCCAGTCAACTGCAGCTTCCCAGGAGGTGACCAGCACTGAGAGCATACACTGAGGCCTATCCCCTTCTGCTAACGCTAGTTAGAATAGAGCAGCTTGTAGCACTGGCCCCTGGCCAGTGCACAGCAGCAGCTGGCAGCAGCCGATTGCCAGTTGCTACATCCTAGTGAAGGCTGCTGACCTCTCGGGCTGTCCAGTCCTGCCTGACCAGCTATTAGAAGATGCAGTTCAAAACTCGGGAAGGCAACATCTGCCTCCTTGGACTTGAGGCAACGGTCAGGTCACCCCAGTGTGAGGCTCTGCCTTCTCTGACAGGAGGAACTAGAGCCGCTGCTTCCCTGCTGCTGCCAGGTCAAACAACCAGGGAGACATTACCCAAGGATGCAGAGAGGCAGAGAGATTACAGGGGAGGCCAGCACGTGCAGCTCGGGATTCACAGGTGAAGTCTATAGCGATCATTTAGCTCCTGCAGCGCTGGTTACACAGGGAACTGCTTTTAGGTGGCTGTTTCTCTTAAGTGTCCATAAGCATGGTGTGGCTAAGCATTTTTCTGTTCTTCAAATGCTTAATTTTTGGAGGAAATTGATTTCAATGGGTATACCTCTTTTGTCTCTCAACTCTCCAAGTGCAGCTCTTCTTAGCCTAAAATAAATTTGTGCCCAGCATGACTTTCACTGACATCGGCCAAATCCAAGTCATGGAGGCCTTGCCTTTCATTGCATGCTTGGTTTTTCGGAGTGCAGCGATGTGGAACCAAGCCTGTAGCCTGTCAGGAGAGTTATTAATGGTTCTGGTGTTATAGGGCATTCAGTTACCAAGCTGTGATGTGCAGTCATAGTAATTTAGACTCCCAACTTGAAACTAATGTTTAGGTGATGTAACTTGAGTGATTATTTCAGAAGGCAGTGCAGTGAAAGGAAAGGGTAGGCAATCTTACCTCATTTGTTTTAAACATTGCAAACCTGGAGGAAATCGTAGTGAGTTTCTTCTTTACCTCATCAGTTTATTTCACTTTCTGTGTTAGGTTTTTGCCCTTTGATTGGTCGTATTTGCAGTATTTCCTTTAACTAGAAAAGAAAGCAGCTAGTACAAGATAAAACGGTCTATAGACACTTTTGTCTGTCTATTCTGACACTGCGCTTGAGTCCCTGCTCATGGAACAGTGGAATTAAACTTTTTTTTCTAAGGATTCTGGATTTAATTCCAAATGTGAAATATGATTTCAATGGGCCCAGAGAAATTTCATTTTTTTTCCCCCTAATTCTGTACCTTCAAAGAATGGGAGCTACCTTAACATAAACTGGACAACTCCACTTCTGTAAGACCAGAGATTCCAGGAAAGTCTAAATCTGTGTCTTTTCTTCCAAAGTGCAGAGGTGTAGGAACTTCAGTCACATCTAGAGCTGAGCTACAGTACCTATAGACTTGCAACGCTGGCAGGCCACTTCTTCAGCACTTTCAGTATTACCTCATAGCTTTTGTTTTGAATTTTCATCCTGGACTATATCTCGCCTGAAAAAGGCTATATACAGTTGTTTGTGCAGCTCAAAACTGAGATTGGTGTAAGGCTGTAGAAGAACGGGGAAAAAGAAATACTCAGATTCACATCCAAGTTGTCAGCTTTCTCACGTGATTTTTGCTGTGAGTCAGTTAAATCTTCTGCTTGTCTCTTTACTTCCTAGGACTGTTGAAAATGCATCTGAATTTTTGCATCTAGTCAACAAAGGCCTACAGCTGAGAGTCAGGCACCCAACACTGGTGCATGCTCATTCCTCTCGTTCTCATCTGGTAGTTACATTGACCATAACCACAATTGTCTCTGGAGATAACTTCGGTAAGTAGGATGTTACTAAACTACATCTAGAGCCAGTTGTTTTTTGAAAAACAGTCAGCGGACTGAGAGATATTCATACCGTTTTTCCCCCCTTTTTCCAATGTTTAATACATTCCCTCAGTTCTTTCCCATTGTTTAACCTCGACATACCTTCTTAAATAACAGACCAGTTTGATGTTTGAATGCTACTGAAACTTTCACTCTCATAAAAACTTTTCACTTTTCTTTACATGTTTTGATTAGAGTTCTTGAAGTCTTATAGCATGAAACAACTAATGAGATAAATTTTACCAATAAGTCATAAGATAAGGTATAAGATAGACAAGGTATCAGTAAGATAGATACTCACGTTCCACGGTTAAATCACTTCATATCACATCTCATATAATTAGTCATGCTAAGTTTGCGGTAAAGCTAACCATGCATTTTAGGGATCATCATATGCTTTTGAGTGAGAAAGAATTATTTTTTTTTTTCTACCCACTGCCTTGCAAAAATGTCCATTAAATTCAGAGTCTCTTGAACTGTAAATAATAGGCCACTGTAGGAGCAGACAACATAGATGTCTTATTTACTATGGCAAAACCTATGTTTCTACTTTTCATTACCACACCAAGACTTACCAGTTTATTGCTTTAGGAATAATTTTGGTTTTGGAGGGGCTAAGTTTGTTTTCTTTTGCTCATGTTGCAATTAGGCTCTCTGCTTCCAGTGCTGTGGTCCATCTCCTTCATGCTCTGCAACAACAACTTGGTTTTAGAAAGTGAAAAATATTTAACATTTTTTCCCTTAGATTGCTATCAGAAATTAAACTGTCAATATTAGCGAAGCAGAACAAACAGTGCCCTTGCTTACCTGTGGACCTTGCCAAAAGACACAGTTACTTCACAAGTTGCAGCTCCAGCATTCCAGATGTTAGCTCTAGCCAGTTCCAGATTCTTGTCAATCAGACAGATGTTACTTTTCAAAGCAGTTTCTGCTCCATTAGCTCGCCAGCCATTTTCTCTAGTACAGACTTTACTTTGCCACTTCCAGTTGCAGTCACTCTACTATGCCATATTGCCTGGCAGCAAAACTCTACAGAATTGTCAAATTTATGTTGAATGCAGAGTCAGGCTTTCAGCTCATTGTGCATGAAGATGTGCAATATGGGGGGGGTAGAGCAGCACTGCAAATGGGACCTCGCTATCCAGTGTGACAGCACACTGTCTTGTTTAAAAGGAGAAATTCCTGAGTTAAAAGCTATGTGCAGTTGTCAAATATCTCAACACTGGAGATCTAAGTCACTAAATAAAAAGTTATGGTCTATGATGAGTTCTGCACCTAGAGCCAGGGTTGACAAGGCAGCACTTTTTCAGGTTTGATTAATGACTTTTAGCATTTTGTTTCAGTGTTATCTGTTGTTTGAGGAGAGCAGTTACTTAGTTTCCTCATCTCAAACTGAAGAGGAGTGAGAACACTTATTTTTACACTGGCAGGTCTGAAGCCATTTATTCTGTGTAAACCAACACAGCTGCTCCTTCTACACAGCAAAAAGCTAGCTTGGGTTTTAGCAGCAGCCTAGCTGGAGAGGTACAGAGCTCTGCAACCCAATTCAACCTGTTCCTTACTCACATTTTGCAGCTCAGAACTTTGTACTATTGCAACTAGACTCTTAAAGTCTCCAGGAGTCTGTTGTCGAAAACCAAAACACTGAAGGAAAGAAGCCAAACTGCTTTGGGAAAGCCCTTTTGCATATACTTCTGCTAAGCTAATGTCAAAGCAGCTTTCCCAAAGAATCTGTCTTCCTCTTCCTTCCCTGCAGAGAGTGAAGGCCAGATGCTGAGGAAGAGGAAGGATATGAAGCAATCTAGTGCAGCTACAGAACTACCAGGAGTAGTAGGTAACCAACCTGAACAAGTGGGAATAATGCTATTGAGGCTAATAGCTCATCATGGGGTGGTGCAGCAGTGGGATATGAGGGCTGAAGAAAGTCTAGAGGGAACAGCAGCGAAGGACAAAATAGAAGAGGCAAGATGAACTTTTTTTTTTTTTGCTAGGGCACTAGCAGGCGATGTTTCAAATACATAGAAACAGACTTCAGAGCTTAGTGCTCTCAAACATCCAAAAGCTCACTTTGGTTGCAGTCAATCTAAAACATGAAAAAATGCCTCATTTAAAGTCCTTGCTGGACTCCTGCTTCCTGTTGTCCACACAGCAGTGTGAACAAGGGGGATATGAGCTACAACACAACCTACACCGAGTCTTGTTACCAACTGGTGCAATCGGTTTGACAAACAAAACTTTAAATAAGAGAGAAAAAGTCATTCAGCCTGCCCATGCCATTGATTCTGACTTGTATATTGCTTCTGTTAGAATAGCCTCAAACAGCAGATATTGTACTTCCCCTATTGATGCCCCATTTTTCCCCATCTGAATTTCCAGTGTCATTGAGAAGCTCTCCTTGTTTGTTTTTTCAATTAAGCAGGTACTTCGTGGGAAGATGAACAAACCAGTCAGAAACTAAATAAAGAGGTTTCCTGCACCTTTCCACAAAAAATGAGAGACAATAGGTCCACCTCTTCTTCTAGAGCCTCTTCACCAGCACAACTTGAAGAAACTGAGAAAATTAAGCAAGTCAAAACTAGATTGCAACTGGTGGACCTGGCTGGTAGCGAGTGTGTTGGTGAGGAAACGGGTCTGTTTACAGGCATGCATCCTCCCAGATGGAGGTTACAAAAGTTGTCTTTACCTCCTCATGTAGAGATACCGGCTACCCTGCTTTCACACAGGGTGGTTTAAACCCATGGATCCTGGCATAAACAAAGTTTTGGAGGCTGATTGTTCCAGTTTTACACTGATACGGTTTAACTGAAGATCTGACTGCATAAGCTTGAAATAAGCCCAGGGCGGTTACCCCTATCATAGGTGTATTATTTGTTCAGACTGGTTTTATTAGGCCTGTTTTTCTACTCTGAAAATTAGCATGTCTTTGTACAGAAATGTTTAAAGTGCATAAATTATTCAAATACTAGAAATATCTGTAATAATTGATATCATCATGTGTGGGTTTTTCTGCCTTATTGCGGAAAAAGTCTTGGAGGAAGTTAGTGTTGAAAAGATAATATTGTTTTCATTGTTCCTTCAAAGCATTTTCTTCCTCCTGCCTCCTCTATGCACACAATAATTTCAAAAACTTGATTATTTCCTAAAGGACAAGCTTTCTTACCAAGAAAAGCCATCCAGCCAAATGTACCATTCCAGAAATAATGTTTTGAAAACTGAACCAGTATTATGAAAGAGTCTTTTACTTTACTGCCAAGAATTCTTGCTGTTGCTCACTGTTAAACTTTTGTTCTACAGAGAAACCTAATATAATACATTATTTTTTTCATTTGCTCTGAGTGCTGGAAACTGTTTGGTAAACATGTAATTGAGCAACAGTGTGTGTATTTGTTCTCTCAGTTCAACCAGGACAAACATTTACTTGGTTTGGGGCTCGGTGGGCCAGATCCCCCAGTGCCGCCAGAAGAGCTGGGCTCACTTTCATCAGCGTTAGGTGTGGCGCAGCACACGCAGCAGACCAACCTCTGCCATCAGCTACTCTGATAAAAGTGAGGGCGGCTGTTAACTCATAACTGTTTTAAAATGTGGACAAATCAGAGTGAGCAGCAGTACACAGCGCCCTGCCTGGTTAGCTCTACAGCTGTCCTGGATCGCTTACAGTGTTTACAAGCAAAGCGGTCCCTTTGTAGCAAACCAGGTTTTGGTTTGAAAACTCGGCTCAATGCTTTGTGGAAGTTCATCTAACCAAATGTAGATTCAGTTTATGTAATCAGCAGTTTAAACGTGTAGCCCCTCACCTATTTGCAGTCTTCTGCATTAGGGTGATAAACGTTGTCTCAGGTCTCCCCCTTCACTTGCTATAAAAGAAGCCTGGGAATGGCTGTATACACAATGACACCAATAAAATGAGTCTGAGATACATCCTATCTCAGATTATTGTCCACCCTGCAGCAGGGTCTTCCAAACTGTTTTGTTCTGTACCTCTCTGCCAAGAGACTCTAACACTCCAGCCTTCACTGTCCAGACTTCTGGGGTTTTTGCTATTACTGTGCCTTTCCACATTTGCCACTTGAACACCTCTGTTGTTCTCCCCATTTGGAAAATGCTGGCCTAGAGGGAAAACAAGATCCCTAGCCTCTCTCTGTACCTCTCTAGAGGTGGGACAGTAGGCGGCTGAGGAAACTGTTAACCTCATCTGATCCTCCTGCTAGCATGGCTCATGTGCTCTGGGTAGTGAGATGTGACTGCAGACACATCCATACCTCATCCACTATCCTGAAGAAAGGCTGAATTTGAATAATGTAATGCTAATTGCTAACAGCAAGTTTATCTTCCCCAACGAGCAGAGGTAAGGACAAGAGGACTTAATTATTCTTAACTGCACACTCATCCAGACTGATCAGAGTTGAGCAGGCAGCACCTCCTTAAATTGCTGCAACGTGATGTGTACACCAAACCTTTCCAGTGTTGCTCAAAGGCAGCGCAGCTACATACCACCATGCTTGGTGGATGGTAGAAGGGCATAATTTCCCTTTATCCATTTCCTTACAGCATATGATACCACGAAACAGCACCTCACAGACTTCGGTGAACATAAACCCCTCGCACTTATGGCTACTGTACAGGTTTGTTTCTGTAGCTTATGCCATCAGTGTCACACTTCTTTTTCCTAAGGGATACAAACAGGACAGTTAACTGTTACAAAAAATGATGGAACACAACAGGCTTCTCTTGGGGGACACTGTGAACTGGTGTTTTCAAAGGCAGCACCATCTTGTCTGATCTTACGTTGTTCCTACTTTCTCAGTTCCCTGTTCTTAATACATTTGGAACCAAGATGCATTGTACAGCTGAAGAGATCAACTTTAACATGAGGTGCTTCAGACCATCTGCAGGCACTGAACCTTCTTTAACCTTCCTTCAAAAGAGCAGAAGTACTGCACAAGTATTGGCAGTCCAGAGTGAAAAACCACTGCATCTTGCTTTTGGCATGGGTGGACTAGAAACCATGGTTCAGAATCCGTGTTTAAAATGTTGCGTCAAAAGTAGATGATACAGCAACAGTATTTTTCACACATTACAGTGGAAGCAGCTTTGCTTAGTCTTACCATTGCCTTTTTCTACTCCATACCAGGTATGTCTGGAGTGACGGGAGCAGCACTGAGAGAGACATCATTTATTAACCGCAGCTTGTCTGCCCTAGCAGATGTTCTTGGAGCAATAGCAGAACAGCGATCTCACGTACCATATAGAAACAGCAAACTTACACATCTGCTTCAGGACTCCCTAGGTGAGAGGTTATTCTGACTTTTGTTTAACAGTAGAGATTATTTTTTCCCTTCCTTTGTTCTATAAAACTAGAGGATGATCCTGTATTCTTCCCTTGTATGTGGGCCTCTATTCAAAGACTTTGGCTTTGGAGCAGTGTGAGTACGCAGTGAGAGTTCTGAACTCCTCCTGAATTTGGCTAAATCTTGCTCTTTTCATGGTTCAGTTTAAGAATACACTTGTAAAAATCACAACACGTCTAATGGGATTATGCAAAGGATAATAATTGCATTTCATTGGTGTTTCATGTCAGGTATGGTTTACAAGTTAAGCTTCAATCTTTATCACTACAGGGTGTAGCCACATGTTTGCACGTTCTTTAACATTGTGCCCTGTAGCAGTAAGACAAAGGAGGAAGACAGAACATACTCATAGTACTGTGCTACAAATTCCTTTTGTGTTTGGGTCACCTCCTCATCTATGCAGAAACAGTTTTAAAGTAACTGTAATTCCTGCAGTAATGTCTGATTTGTGTCCATCCATATAGTACATCAGTCCATTTTTCATCAGCCAGAAAGCGTCAGCCCTGATGCTTTTAGTCTCCAGTTCAAGGCATTGACAGTGACTGAGGTAACGGTTCTTCAGAGCTTCTGAGAGACTATTAGTTTTTGCTTGAACTTTGAGCTTCACCTAGTGCTGGAGTCCCTGCTGTGGGACAGGAAAGCCAAAGAAAGAAGTGGGTTAAGGAGCTGTGTTGTATGGGCACTGAGCCTGGTTTTGACCATGCCTGGTGTATGACTTTGGGTGACAATGTTTAGGTGAAGTGTTGAAAGTGGCAATTTCCTTATTTGTTTAATCATTCTCTGTGAACTTCTAAGTCTGTTTTGCTTAATTGTCACACAAGTAAGCCATTGTGCCATTACTCACCTCAAATTTACAAACATCTAACAAAGCTTAATGAAGTGCCCAGACCCATAACATAAAGGCTGACTAACTGATGAAGCTACAAGGGGGAAAAAAAAAAAAAAACAAACCCACTACATTAAAAACTGTGGGACACTTATTCTACTGGGGCAAATATCATATTGCTAGATATAGACTTCCCTTGAAGGAGCTGTCTGTTTTCAACAGTCATCTGCCTCATAAAACCAATGGCAGCCTATGCTCATTGCTGTGTAGATCAGTATATTACCAGTACATAGCTTACTGAAAATAATGCAGTAAATAAGCAAGTTTTGTCTTTTTTTCTGCTTTTAGGAGGTGATGCTAAACTGTTGGTGATGCTGTGCATTTCTCCTGACCAGAAGTGCTTAACAGAATCAATGCAGTCTCTGGGATTTGGAACTCGTGTTAGGCAAGTTCAGAGAGGACAAGTCAAGAAAAAGAGTTTCCCGGTGCCGAGTAAAGCAAAATAAAGCCTAAGACTCCTGTGGATTAAAGTATTATTAATGAGTTCCTCAGACTGAAATGTATATCGTTGTCCTAAAGCCATTCTTTTAGATATCTAACTGCCAGATAAAATAAACAATCCTCAACACTGCATTAGTAAGCCATAAACCTGCTGATAATGTTCTTGCTTCAAAGATAATAGCAAGTATTGACAACAGCTACCAACTGTGGTGGCATGGCACAGAAATAAATCAGGCTTTTTTGGGAAAGCTACTTCAAGACATGGTCTTGGTGATGTGTTTCCTTGGGGCAAGTAGAACTAAGTCACCAGGGCCCTGATTGAGGATGGCTCGCTTCTGAAAGGCCAAGGGTGCATTCTGTTTTCTCAGTAGAAGACAGGAGCCTAAATATCATTCCAGTGCTTTAAAGCAACAACTGAAATACTTCCTCCCAGCTTGGATTAAAATGTGACACATCATCATGGCTTGCTCTTCTGTCCAGCTCAGCTGGGGTCATTCCTAAGGCACTGTCAACAGGTAGGCGTGTAAAGGAACCCACCAGCTGTGTTGAATGGAGTCCTGGTCTCTGGTTTTAGGTAGGAAATAACAGCACCAGTGAGATGGAGAAAAAGGAGTAAGGCTACATCTGTTGTTCCTCTGGAATGTAATTTAGGAAGCAAATAAGGGATTATACAAATTTTTTAAAAAACACTCAGATGACATGGTTGGAGTGAATCCCAACCCTGCTGAGTTCACCAAGACTACAGCTTTGCCTCTTTTGGGGTTTTTTCTTTTGCTCTAGGAGTGCCAAAAGGCCCTGAACTACAGATCCTAATGGGACCTAACTTGTCCAACTCTTTCAGTAGTAGTCTGGCTTTTTGTTTCACTTGCATTTCTAAAGCAAATTAACCACATCACACCCTTCAATATGTGCCTGCACGTTAGAAAGGGATAACTACACTCTTCCCATCCATCACGTGAATAAAACACCAAAACCCCATCTTGCGATACGATGTTTGGAATCTTCAAGAGACAACACCACGCAGGGTTTGTGAATGAAGTTACACTGGGAGAAGTTTAAAGGCAATCTAAGCAATGTAAGAAATGAGAAGCAGTTCTGAGATAGGTAGTTGGATTCAAGTAACACCTGACATGTTTTACTCACCCTGTTACTGCTCAGCAGAGGCCTCAGGATCCACTCTGAATTTTTACCTCCAGCAATCACTCTGCTTCTAGATCGGGAGAGGTCAGTGGTAGGTCACTGCAAGAAGGCTTAAATTGCAGTGGCCTGCCCAAAAGGCTGGCCTTCATAGTATTCCAAGTCACTTAACCTTCACAAGCATAAATATTTATCTAGAGATTATATAGCATACCATTACTGAAATTTCACCCTTGAATATATAACAGCTGCTGTGTTGCATGCAGTGCTCTGGTGCTCAGAACATTAGCATCGCAACCAGAGCTGCAATAATACTTGTTTTCCTAAATAATGTCACGAGGGTAAAATTGCCTTAACTTTACCTGATTCCAGCAGTAACAGAGGGGTAGGAGAAGAATCTGGACACAGGACCTTACGAAGCTGACTGGTCATTAAAGTGATCTCAGGTGAGAAAGCGTCAGTGAGGGACGTTAGCCTGCTAAAAGAAACACAGGGGCAGACAGCTTCAAAAGCAGCCTGGATTAAAGCTCTAAAAGAGGTTGTGGCAGGGGAGGGCTAGCTGATTCCACCAGCATCTTTAAGTTCCTCAAATATTTTTAAGGATTTGGCATTTCCTAAGTGTTACATAGAAATGTAACTTGTCATGAATTGTGCTTTCTTTTCTGGAGCTGCTCTTCAAACCTTGGCATTTATTTACAATCTGTGTGGCAGGGGAAAAGCAGCAATACTTATTGTTAAAGCTGTGAAATAAACGGCTCAAATATCAGCAAATACCAAAAGTTTAAGTTTCTACATTAACATTAACTCTGCCAAATTGTACATATGCAGCATTCCCTATTTCTGTTTTCCTTGTCAGCGTAGCATATCACTCACCGTTTGACCTGCACAATGAAATGTTAACTTTGCTGCCCTGTATATCCTGTACATTGTGCTCTAAGAACTTTCAGTTTTGGAATTTCCTGGGTTATAGAGACATGATTGCTCAGTCCTAGTGTCAGAGGTGATGCAGTGAAGGAAAGAAGGGTAAGAGTTGTAAGGGTGAAATGGCTTTATTCCAGCATCTAAGGTCAATTGTCTTCTGCCCGAAGATTCACTTGGCCCTGCTAAAAAAGAGGCAAAGATCTTCAGACATGTAATTGAGGTCCTGAGGAGCAAGGAAAATGGCATATGCAAGGCCCGATGCTTCTCCACATATTTTTTTGTTTGTTTTCAGATCTTTCAAGCTTTGAAATGACAACTATGTTAGAAGAACAGGTGTGACACATATTCATGGAGTTGACTTTAACGTCTCCTTTGTTGACCAAAACCTATCCTGATTAACCAGTCCTCATCATCTTGACACTAAAGCTGAAACACACGTACCAACAGTGGGAAAAAGGAAGTGGTATTTGAGTGTTCTAAAAAATTGAGGCAGAAGGTCATAAGCACCAGGAAAAAAGTGGTTGTTTTTAATAGTGCCCATGTAGTCTATTTGCTAATACAGCTTTGCTCTCTGCAAGGTCAAGGGCACAAGTGAGAGTAAAAATTATATAAATCTGGAGAAGTTCCTTTCAGTGAGGCCCATGAGTGCATCATCCAGAGCTCAGCTGGACTCCTTGTGCACTGAAGCAAGAGCACACTCGCCCCTGCTCTACCTCCTGCCTGTTCCACCAGGTCACTGGGAGGGATGGAGTGCTGCTCAGTACCGGGCCGTCCTCTCTCCTAGCCACGCTCAGCACGCTTTGGCTGCAGTCAACATGTTAACCTTTCGCTGCTGGGCTCTCATTCTCCCCCACGGGGCCCCCACTCTCTCCCGTGACAGCCAGTGCTCAGCTACCTCGCACCGTCCCCTGGCTAGCCATCAGAAAGAGGCATTCCTTCCACACAGCAATGCGAGGCGGCACCACAAACCCCAGCTACCCCTTGGACTGGCCTTCAGATGTCCCTCCTGAATTTATTCAACCTTCTTCCTTGCCCTGTAGATGAGCTGAGCAAACTGCTTTAGCAACAGTAGCTAGGAACCTCCACCTCCTCCTCAAAAAACCTACCCATTATTGAAACCACAGCAAACACAAGAGAATTTGGTCTGGTGAATACTTCAGCATCCTAATGGTTTAGTGTCAAGTTGGCCAAGGAGTTGATGGCGTGAAGCCCGAGCAGCACGGCAGCTGCCTGGGAGGCCCAGGGTCTGGTATTCATGCCAAAGTACCCCAAGCACCTTACGTAAAGGTGGAAGCTGCGTACACACTGCAAGCTCCCCTCACCCCCTGGCACCCCTACTCGCACATCCCCTAACCTGTGGGCCAAGCACCCTCTCAGAAAGCAGAAACTTTGGATCCAGTTCAAAGACAAAGGATTTGAGCTTGTGTCGCTCCCTGCACAAGCGAACACTCTGGCTTGTAGAACACCCAGCAGACCTGGAGCTGAGGCAGCAAAAATGGGACAGAGCAATCCCAAAGTCCTAATAGCAGCAAGTGCTCATCAAGGGTAAAATACACAGATACACATACACATAGACCTACACAAAGTTAGTGGGAGAAGTCTAGACCTATCCAGAATCAGACAATAGCCTTCAAAGTACATTTCAAAATTTGGCCCAGAAGGACAGCTCGGTGCCCACATTGCTCTGTGGATTTATCATTACAGATGGAATTTATCAACTCCAATTGTTGGTTCCCCTTGCAGCCAAGGGAAAGGGATTAACAGGCTAGATCTGCTTTCAGCAAGCACCTCTGCCTCCCTAGCCTGATGAGGGAATCCAAGCAAAGGGTTTAGAGCCCCACCTCTCATTTTGCCATGGCCAGGGAAACTGATTGCTCAAGGACCTGATTTTGAGGGACATACAACTGCTGCAGAGGTTTTTCACTTATTTTTTTCAACCTTGATCCCTACCCCACCTACCCGCCTCTAGCATCAAGCCCTGCAGCGCTGGTCCAACACACCCTTCTTCCACCCTTTGCAAATCTGTCCCCCGTTCGCTTGCAGCACCCGGCTTTCCGTGCAGAGCAAGGTGCAGGGCACAGGAGCTGCTCCCCATCAGTGCCCTGAGGGGGGATGTTGTTTTCAATGCCCGCAGGGAATGCCTTTGTGCAGGGCAGCTGACTGCGCCCCAGAGCTGCCCCAGGCCCAGCACGTGGCTGTTCATAGCGCGCTGCAGCCTCCGCAGCCAAGCCGTTAGTCTTCCTCACCACCTAGGAGTACTCTTACCAGCAAAGCCCGAGGAAGCAGTGCGATCCACAATTGCTCGACAGTGCTGCACCTCATCACAGGGTTAAAAAAAAGCAGTAATTAAACCAGCCAGAGCCTTTGGCCCACTCTTAAACAAAACCTTGACCTATGCTGACATTTGAAAATTATATATTTAATTTCCATGTGTGGCTTCATGCCTTGGCAGCAGCCACACCACAAAGCGAGGCTGCTCTTGGTTTTAGCCAGGCTAGGAAAACCATAATTAGCATTGGAAGGGTCACAAAAATGTTTAATTTGTTATTAAATTGCGATTCCATTTTATGAAGCACTTTTCCAAACCTCTGCAGAATGCAAAGCACAGGCAGAATGAAGCGGTTACTGGGAAAGGCTTTCAGCTCCTGCTGTGGACAAGTAGTTGCAAGCTGATGGGCTTTCAAGCCCCTTCCAACCAGAGGAAGAGGCAGCAGCGTCTGCTCATGGAGGAGCAGATGGGCCTGGAGTGCAGGAACACCAAAGGTACTGTGGCCATTCACAAAAGCAACTTGGTGTTTGAGCAATGACATTAACCATGGCCCCAGACAGACAAAAATGCAAGCCACGGATTAAAAAAAAAAGAGATGATCCCTATTTCACATACCCAAGAGTTTGGGATTGATCAGACAAAGCATTTGGAAGAGGAGTGCCAAACTCAGTACTTGAATAACATGATGCAACGCTCCAAATTCACCTCTTGCTTGTTCAGTACATGTCTCTAATGACTTGGAGATCAGCCTCAGAAAACCTGCTGGAATGCTTAAATGGTCAATTGACCAGACATTCAGATGTCAGTAGTAACAGTTCAAACACCAGGGCCTAAGTTTAACAACAAAAGAAGAGAATTGCAGTGCTCCAGCTGTCAGGAACAAGTATTTAGCGTCAGCTTTGATGATAGAAACAATGGGGGAAAATATCCCCAGATATCAAACTCCAGGAACATGAGATTTGCACATCTTATCTACAAACCTGCAGGCTTGAAGTTGCACCTCTGCTCATTACCCTGGGGAACCACAGTTAAGCTGAGTTATCACCCCCATGTACTTCCATATCCATGCTTCCAAGTATCTCATCCAACACGTGTCCCCTCTTGCCCTTTTTCTGTTCCATGAAATTACTATCCTGGCTGGGATGAGTCACTGCCCAGCAGTTCACTTAAAGGCACCAGAAAGATTAGTTTTCCCTCTCATTTTCCTCTGGACTTTACTAACCAGTTCCTTCTCTCTTCTAAACAAAAATAACAACAAAACAACAAAAAATCCAACCCACCATTATGAAAAAACTTTGGAGACCACACCAGAAGCTTTGAAGATCCGGGAGACAGAAGATGATACCTCCTCCCTCACTTCAGATGTTTGGGTTTTTAGCAGCATGAGCCTCCTCCACCTCTTTCTGAGCACACACACACACACACAGACAGACGCTGCCCACTACATGCTCTGAGCTGGCATTTGGGATAACACAAGCTTCAGGTTAAACCCACAACCAGCTGCAGAAACACGGGCGTTTTGCTGGGCAGCCACTGCAGCAGCAAGCAGTCCTGCTTTACGCTGCAGCCGCAGGCCTCCGCTACTTCCAGCCCTGTGCGCTCCGACATTCCCGGCACTTCTTCCCAAGTCCGCATTCCTCCTCTCCCTCCCCAGGGTAGGTGGCTCAGCGCAGGCGGATGCCAGCGCTCATCCACGCGCTACTTATTTAGAAAGGAGCTGGAGGAGGAGCCCACGCTGCTCCGGCTGCGTCTGCTGCCAAGGCTGAATCCACAGAGAACGGCTAGCCGGTGCTTAACGCGCCGATGCTCCCCGTGCTTCGCAACGCGACCGAGCTCAGGCAGCCAGATCTGACAAATTATTTCATGGTGTCTGACTTGTGGGAAGCGCCTCCCAACAGAGACGGGACAGAGTTTGCAAGAGGCTATTCAGTATTGCCGCGTCCAAACAGGGGCACCTCATGGAGATGGCACAGGGGTCAATCCAGAGGGTGCTGGGGAGGTACCAGGCAGTGCAAGAGCTGCTGCCCGGGCTGCCTCCAGGGACCATAGAGGGCATCGTGCCTCTGGACATCCCCCACTGGCGCTGTCTTACGGAGAGACACGTTCCACCTGCTGCCCTCCCAGTCTCCCATCCAGAAGAAAGGCTTTATCAGGCCTTGCTGTGGAAAGCTGCTGTAGATTCATGTAGATTCACTGTGGACATGTACCAGCTGGAAGTTACAGCAGATTCTTTCGCTACTGCTCACCTTTTGCTACCTATTGCCATCAGAGTGGAGGAACACCTCTTGGCAGCCAGCCCCTTAGATCAGCCAGGACACTGCAGTTGCACTCTACCTCTCTTCTTACCGTGGCTCATGAAGACTCTGAAACCACCCAGACCAGCTGCCAGAGCAGCGGCTGTGATGTGGGTAACATGCAACGGGCAATTCAAAGGGAGGAAAAAGAGGTCCACAGTCAGACCCGAGCCTGACTTCTGATTTCCTTACCAGAATCTGGTTTACCTGCTAAATTTGGCGTAGCATTTGCAACGGCAAGAGGCAGGATGAGACTGTGATGCCTGAACACAAGAAGCTGTACCTGCACGTTCACCAGCATAATCTCCACATGGAGAGAGGACTTATGATGGACACACTAATGGAGACACTGCATAACTGCAGGCAACTCACAACAGCCACTTTTGGGACATGGGGTGCAAGCGCTAGGCCCACAGTTTTTCAGCATGAACAGGTTTGTGTTAACCCCTTCTACCTCAGTCCCATAAATCCTGGCACATCGAAATATCACAACCTTTGCAATCCCAGCTGCAAATCATGAGCTCAGCTCCAAGGTATAGAGGGAAAAGGCACAAAAATTGAGGAATAACGAAGATGTAAAAATGTGCAGTTGCATGGGGACACGGGGCAGAGGAAGAGAAGCGAGCTACCCACAAAGACACCATGCAGGTCCTGGGAGGGCTCCTGCTGCTCCCTGCCCAAAGGTTTGCTCCACCTGCATCTCTTTGAAAGTGAGGCGGTTCCTCTGCAGAACCAACCTAAACCAAGCCCAAGGAAGGGGAGGTGCCACTGGGGTCACCTCTGCCCATTTGCGGGCAAGCCTGGTGTTGCACAAGGCAACACCAAACTGCCTTCAGCCAGGACACCTTTTTGGAAAGCCAGTCACAGCATATGGTGAACCCTGAATGCTCTGTAAGAGCTGGAGAGGGTCCCGCAGCACGGGTCGGGCCCTGCCAGGGCTGCCACGCACACGGCCAGGCACGGAGGGCACACATGGGATGCTCACAGCCAGCTGCGCCCTGGGTCACACGATGCCACCACCTCAGGGTGGTGTGGTGACAGCAAGCCTGAAGGCAAGGAGATGCCTCATCACAGGCATGAGAAAGCAAAAGTATCTGGCCTCCAAGAAGGCCAGTGACCTTTGGATACCACCTACCTCCCATAAAGAGTGGAAAGGGCAGAGGGGAAAAGGCGTGGAGTCCTAAGGGAGCTTCAATAAAGTTCTGGCCAGCATGAGATACTGGAGACACGGTGATGCTGGCTCGTACGACATTAACTCACTGAAGTCCTGGAAACAAACCTGGCCTGGCCATTCAGATTTTGTTGGCACTTTGCACCAGGCAGCTGAGGTTTTGCCTGACCTTGGCCAGAGTCGCAGTTTAGGCACCTGTTTTTAACAAGGCAGGCCCGAGAGTCCCTGGAAAAGACCCCTCTGTCTCTCACCCACCAGCACCAAGTGGCACTATCACCAGGCCAGTCGCTGCAGGTCTCCCACTGCCACATCCCGAGCTGCCACCTTCACCCGGCTGCTCACGCTGGGGTGCATCTGGGGTGCACAGCCAGACAGGGCTGCTCCCAGGGCCCCAGACTCGGCAGCCACAGCACACATGCCCTGGGAGAGGACACTCAGCAAGGTTCTGCCGAGTTCCTGCTGCCCCTGCCCCTGCCACTGCTGCCTCCAGCCCTTGCAAGTTATTCCTTATGCCAGCACGTCCCAGGGAAGAGTCAGAAGCTTCACCACTAGGACATGCCAGACAGAGGGAAGGAAGAAGTGGCTTCCAGGCCACATCCCAGCAACTGTTTAGGACTTCCACAATGAACAACATTTGAGAAGACTGAGAAGCGAGCAAGCCCCACCCCAGCAGGGTTCTCCTTACCTCTCTCCTGGGCAGCTCATCCACAGGACCACAACACTGGAGCACGTTGGTAACTTCTCCTGGAGGGTCTGCAGACACCTTCTCCTTTCCCTGTCTCTTCTCCTTGGGAGAGAGCCGATTTCCTGTGCCTTGACTGCCCTCCCCTGTAGCACCCTCCACCAGGACCTGCTACAGCTGCAGCAAGGTCAATACTTGAGCCACCAGGAACCCTTTCTGGCCCCTGCCCTCGGCCAGAGGAGAGCACCTTAGGGACACCAGAAACCACCTCATGCTCCTCCACACCTGGAATGTCATTGCTGAAACAGCTGTCCCTGCTGCTCCTGTGCTTCGCAGGGCTCTGTGTTGTATCCATGCATCCTCTACATAGGGAGAATTTGTACTTGAAGCTTTGTGGGCACCTGCCTGGAGTTAGAGAGGCAGCTCTGAGCCTGCAGGACAGCGTCAATGAAGCAGGACCAGAGTGGTGGCAGCAGGGTCTGGGGCAGCAGCTTTGGGAAGTCTTTAAAGTTCATTAACCGTAAAGATGCTGGCTTGTCTGAAAGCTCAGCTGATGCTCTGGCAACGTCCTTGGAAAGGGCAGCCTTCAATTGCTCCTACCCTGCTCTGTTCACTCTGAAATCAGGATAAAACCAGCATCATGGCTGTAGAGCTCTCCCTTAGCATGATAGGCCTACATTTTCATCAATAATTCTGCTTTGAATCTCAAAGCGGTTTGTGTTGAAGCAGATTGGAAGGCAATGGTTTGTGCCCTCTATTATTTGCAGTACAAACGTTAAGCAAAATTGTACCCAGCTGCTCCCACAGCAAACCCTGCCACTCATCCCCTGCTGCGGGATGTGGCTAGCTGAACGCCAGCACTGGCAGCAGGGCTGGGCTGGGACTGGCCACGCCAGAGGAAGGCCCCATGCCTGCACCCCCAGCCTCAAGGCATTGTGAGTTTGGATCTAGATGTTCAAAACCACACCCATATTTGGGGCTCTCGTTATTGCCCTGCTGGCATAAGCTCTTCAAGCAGTCCTAATGCCAAATTTTCCTTTCAGCCAGGTAGGCTGGGAAGGGTTCCTTGTTTGCCTTATTACAAGCCGTGAGCCTTATGCAAAAGCATGACTCAGGGAGCTGGGGTTTTAAAAAGAAAACGTAGCCTACTGCAACACTTGCAAGAAATGCAATCAAAGCTGGCAATACTAACCCACCTAGCCCCAGGTGTCTCACCTGCCCTAACGCACCCACTCCAGTGACTGGCATGTCCTTCTTGACCATCCCAAGAATGGAAGGTCCCAAAAATACATCCTGTTAACAATTTAACAGAGCAATTATAGGAGCCCTCTGTTCATGTCTGACTAGAAAGACCATGGCCAGAAAGTCTGCACTAGCCACAGAAAGATCATACGGGCAGAAAACCCTCTCTGCGTGGGCCAGAGGAGAGGGCAGGGGCATTGCCACTGTCGCCGGTCCTGCAAACGCAGAGAGCTCAGGATCCATTTGAGCAGATGCTACAACCAAAAGCTGGGCTGGCTTCCCAAGCTTCCTCCATACACACAGCAAGCAATTTAACCCTAAATATAGGAGTGCAGCCCACAAGCCAGACAAGAAAGATTTCAATACCACCGCCAGGAACAACAGCAAACTGCGCCACAGACCTTATTTCCAGCAGTGGGCAAGCATGCATGCCTCAGAAGGGGGTAAGCCTCCTCGCTCTCATCCCCCAAAATTACGCATCAAGGAAATTACCTAGCTTCCTACAGTGCATGTTTTTGAGCAGAGATCTCCATATCAGTAGCTGGAGCTCTTTTGAAGGCACTTGGGTCTGAGACAGTGCGGAGGGGAGGGTAACCCCAAAACCTGCACCCAGCAGAAGAGCAGAGAGGGGCTGCCTCAATGCAGCCCTTCCAGTCTGAATCCTCTCGGCTAGAGAGCGAGCCCCATTCAAAGCCACATTTTCAAAGAGGGTGGGGAATGTGGCTGTGGGAATCAGTCAGTCAAACAGCTCAGGCTATTTGTCAGCTGGCCATAAGAAAAAGGCTGAGTGCTTTCTGCAGCTAATAGAAACTAATTTTTCCTACACTTGAACGCTCTGCTGTCACTGAAGTATTTAATGGTAATTTCCACATGGTGGCTTGAGACTCAAGGCTTCTAGCACATGCCACATCCAATTATCTCGTTACATATTGAGAACAGCAGTGATTGGAGAAAGAAAAATAAAGGCTGGTATAAATGTATTTATGAGATTTAAAATTAAAAAAATGTAAGGCTGATATTTCCAGGAATAAAAATAAAGCAGAATTTTAAAATACCACAGCTATGTTTTTCAATAGCCCATATTCAGCTGCCTCTACAATATACCAGAAAGGATAAATACAATTTTTGCTCATTACATCTCTGCGGTAGAACAACAGACTTCCAGTGCAAGAGTTGCTATCCAGATCTTACTCTAACAACTACAATCTCCTCTTTGCAGAGCCAAATTCAGGGTTCAGAAGGACAGAGGCAGCCGGTATCTGGCTGACCAGCAGTGTGAAAATGCAGGATGGCCCCGGGTTGGAGCGTGCCCCCCAAAAACAAGCTGTGGGGACATAATACGTGCCAGAAAAGAAGGGGTGGGAACTGCTTCGCAGTGGGCTTACCTTATAAAATGTTGCTTGGCTGCGAGCAGTGAAATAATCTGTGGGGAAACAAAATCCTTCCCGTCCATTTCTCCACGGTCCCATCGCCTCCTGCAGCCCGTCCCTGCTGACCGAGGGCACCCTGCCAGCACCAGGGTCACCTTTCCCTCTGCTCCCCTCCGTGACGAGCTGCAGCGGGGTGGACGGGCCCCACGCGTGAACAGGCAGCAGCCCACCGCTGACATTCAGCTACCCAAGCGGGGTCGTGGAGGGTTTTTTTTTTTTTGAACTAGTATCAGTATTTCACACCTGGAGCTCTCTGTGCCAAGGATTCCCAGAGGTGAAGGAGCAGCAGCTTTGTCCCCTGTGTAGTTTGGGTGTACCACCCTCCGTGCAGGAACCAGACACGCTGCCCTCAGGCCCGAGAGATGCCGTCTCCACCACCTGAGACCATTTAACGCACTTTTTCGTACAGGATTCAGCGAGCAGCTGACGGCCACAGCCAGCCTGGGGGGGTCTGCTCGTTCAACGACCGGCTTCCCGGCGCTCCGGCCTGCGTGGGCCTCCCGGGCTCCCCCCGTTTCGCGGCCGGCCGTGTCCGTGCCCCGGGGGCAGCGGGGAGCCTGCTCTCCGGCAGCGCTTGACAGAAGCCGCCCGAAGTGCCCCCCCCCGCCCCGGGGGACGCGGCCCCGGGCTCTGCCTGGGCTCCCCCCGGCAGCTCCGCGTCAGCCCGCCCGGCCCAGCCGGAGGAGCCCCAGCCCCGGCCTAGGCCCCGGCCCCGCCGCGCTCCTCGGGCGCCGCCCCGCGCCCCGGCCCGGAACTGCCGCCCCACGGCCCGGCCCCGGCCCCCACGGGCCCCGCTGCCCCTCGGCCGTCCCCAGGCTTCCCTCAGCTCAGCCCCTGCCGCCAAGGGCCTGGGAGCGGCCGCGGGGGGGACAGGTTTGGTCCCTTCCTCCTCCTCCTCCCCCCCCAGCAGCTGGTGGGCCTCCGGGGGAGACGCGGGCGTCGGCCCTTGGGCACGGCCCGCCCGGGGAGGCGCCCACGGAAGGGGCAGGCTACGGCGCGGGGGCTCCGAGGTAGGAGCGGAGGGAGCTGTAGGGGCAGGGATGAGGAAGGAGAACTGACAGGAGGAGCCTGGGCAAACGGACCAGGAGGCACCATACCCCGGCAGGGTGAGCACCACTGGTGGTGGGCGAGGAGCTACAGCGGGGAGCTTGCCCACCACTGCGGCTCTGTGACCAGTTCTTGCTCAGAAGCATTCCGGCTGTTAGAACACCGTGCCAGCCTTCAGTGTCTCGGACCTTGCTGCCAAGAGCTCCACCGAGGAACCGTTCTCACTTCACTCAAAATACCTGGGGTGTTTTAGCCATCTGCTTTAGCACACACCTTCAGACCTTACCGCCATGCAGCTCCCACACTTGGCATGCCTCAACACAGATCTGGTGCAGTAACATTTCCCCCATCCCACGCTGCGTCCCTTTACCGAAGCCACGTAGGTTTCGCTGGTACCATAAGAAGTCCCGTCTTCAGACAGACTCATCCCATCCTGGTCAGCAGCAGTCCACCCTGGCAGGCAAGAAGGTGCTATTACTTGCTAAGCAAAGAAACAAAGAGAAGTAACAAAGCCCTGCAGAGTTAGGTGGCTTAGTATTTGCCTATTTTATTTGACCTTCATAGAAAGCACCATGCATAACTAAACCACCTTCTGGCATCCCCCAAATGGATGAATCTCTGAAGTTCTTGAAAATTTGTGTACCGGAAACACAGCAGGTACAAGGCAGAAATACTGAGTACAAGAGCAGAAGTCATAAGAATAGGGGCAAGACTGTAATATTAAAGTACATAAATTTTTTACTTTTTGTTTTCGAATGCTGGCTTTAGTGGTCCATAACGTATCGAGAGGAGGAAAAAAAAAAACAAAACAAAACAAAACACCACATTTACAAAGCAGCCCCAATCAGTAAGCTTCTTCAAGAGGAGATGTGAACAGTTACACTATGTCACTCTTTCATAGATTTATGTCCCAAGAAAAGCCAAACTTCCCTTTATGCAGGCCGGACTCGAGGGCAGCAGGTTAGGTGACTCAGGGCAGAGTGCTCTTCAGCAGCACTTTGCCCCACGTGGGCTGGTGTGCCTGTCTGCGGATGCAGCCCCCGGGAGGATGCTGACGGGATCTCTCTACACCCTTGGGAGTTCGCACGCTCGATTTTCTTGACTAACCACCACAAGCAGCTTAACTTGTCTCTTCGGTTAGATTCAGCTCCCATTAGTGACTGTTCCGCTGACTCCAACCTGCTCGACTGGGTCCTCAATGCCTGACAGAGGGCCCCTTTGGTATCATGCTACTGAGAGTGGCCGTGAAGAAAAGGGGTTTTTCCAGTGGCTACAGTGCCTCTGGGTTTGCCATCACGAGCCAAGTTCATACGGGTTACAATCTGGCAGACAATCCATTTCTGCAACCTACCTACCTCAAATGGAAGATGTCACTGGCATGCTCCTCTTTGAGGAAAAAAAATTATAAAGACACACAATTACCTTTTCTATCCATACTTTATTGCAGGTATACGTATAATTATTTATATTTTTTTTAAACAAGAAATTCCTTTCATGGAAAGGAGAAACTTTTGCCATTAAAATAGAGTGATTATACCATGAATATTTTACAAATATGTACAAATATTGGCATCTAGTTTCTAACATCAGTTGATAAATGCTTACACGTTACCCTCTACCAAACTAATCAAAACCAAAAATAATAAGAGACCTTCCAAATCCAAAGACAAACAAAAAATCTATTACTAGCAGGAACAGTTTCTATCCTATGAATACAAAAACTTGCATAATAGATATTCACAGTGCTTGTAAAATATTAATTCACTCTCAGTCTGTACAAAAAGTATCCAGTCTCCTCTTCATATGCATATGTAACTTACAGTACTGGAGAGAGTTGCGTAGACCACTGAGAAGACTGTCAGACCTGGAGAGTTTGCCTTCCCCACCAGCCATGAATAAATACAAGAAACCCCAATGTACACACAAGGCAGTGGATGCTCATGCAAGAGCCAATTACACTGTTTTCAGGCATTGGTGTATTTTGTAACCAGTGACAGCAGGATTACAGCATTTCACCAAATCCACTGAATGCCTGGTAACTGCGAAAAGAAAATACCAAGCTGGTTGGTGGCAATAAACACTTCAGCAAGGTGGTTAGGCTGAAGCAGGTACGAATGTGATTGTCTCTGAGACCAGTGTGCATGCATGTGAACACGTGGCACACACGTGTGTTTTATGACACTTTTCCAAACAATTATACCCACTGAATTTTGAGCTTCTTTTCCCGTTAACAACCGTTGCCAGCACCGTGAGTCTGTCTGCACAGGTGGGACAGGAACAGGTGAGCAGGGCCATCGCTCCAGACCCCCCCCTGCACCTTTACCTCAGACAGACAGGCATTGCTGCAGAGCCACCCCTCCCACTCCGCGCAGCTGCAAGAACAACGCCGCTCCCCGCAGCGAGGCCACCGGCCTCCTGCATCCCAGCCCTGCCCCTCTCCCACGGCTGGCGGCCAAACAGGCCCCAGGTAACGGGGAGCGACCAACTGCGGGGAGCTTGACTGGACTGTTCGCAAGCAGCTTGATGTCTTTACTCATTTAGATCCACTTAGGAGAGTTTATTTTGGATGCAGTAAACACACCTCAAGTGCTCTGCAAAGGCATTTTGGCTTTGCTTGGAAGAAAGGAAAAGAGGCTACGGTGAACACACGGCTCCTAATTGTTCATTACAAGAAGGAAGAACAGTGTGATCAGAGGGCACGGTCAGCTAAGTCATGGCTACAGTGAGCTTGTGCCTATCATTCCCTCTGCAAGCACCCAGTGAGGGTTTGGTGCTGGATTCATCTCAGAGGATGGACAGCCAGCCACTGACGCCACTGCAGTAAACGCAGAGTCAGAGTGTGCAGGTGCATCTACACCACACTCACCTGCACAGAAATAGCGAGATGACAGACTTTATGGATTTGCTATTTTAACATTTTATGGGAACACAGTTTATCAGAAAACTACTAAGCCTGAAAGCCCACCTTCAGAACAGCAGCTCAAACGCTCCTTGTCATGGTCCGGCTTCCCTCCTTTCCTGAATTCGGCTATCTTCAGCTTTTGAGTGATCAACACTGCACAACACACACTTCCTCAACCAGCAGAATAGCATCAGTCTGCTTCTATAGTTTGCCAAAAAATGATTAGCTTCCACCTGCAAGGTTGTCAAAATCTGGGCACAGGTTACACATGCCTGTAAGTACAAGCTTCCCAAATGGTGGGAATTGATGAGGGGAGGAGTTACTGAGAGAAGATAGGGAAAGAAATCAAACATACATTTATTTGTATGTAACAAGGTAGCAGGATGCTTTCCACACCAAATGCTTGAATCAAACAGCATAGCTATAATTATTTTCCTGGTGAGAGCCAGCACAGCCAGCTCCACCACTCAAAATCACCAAATAAGTACCACACAAGTTTGGCATAGACACCCTACGCTTCCACCATCACCAGCCCTGCAGCACCACACACTCACATTTGCATTACCTATCCATGACTAAGCTGAACAGAGTCACTGTCTTTTCCAAGTGACTTTCTCCAGTCCATACTTGCCTCCTAAGCAGAGAAAAAAAAATCTAAGGAACATATTTATTAAAAACAAAGAAAAGAACAACATAAAAGTATGATTCAAAGTAAGGGGTGATCATGCCTGGACACATTCTCCAGTCACACTCCTGCCTTCAAGAGCCAGTCAATTAACGCTCTTGTCTTCTGTACTCTCAGAAGCAGTCATTTGTTTTATCCCCTCCCCCATCTCCCCAAGGATATAAGCATTTATTTACCAATCTGCACCATGGCAGTAGTAGATAGCTGAGAGAAAGCTCCACTTGTTGCATTAAAGAAAAAAAAAAAGAACACACATTATATTTGGCTGCATGCTTACAACAAAACAAAACAACAACAAGAAAAAAAAAGAGAAATAAACTCCTGGCAGAGCAGATCTTGCTCCCAGTAAAGGAAATAGGCAACTTGTGTTTATTACAACAGGAACAGGCCAGACACTTCCATACACAGCCCTCCAAATGTGCTCAGAGTATATCCTGGCCTGACAGCTGTTGGCAGTGTTGCGGCAAGCACAAACTCAAGACAACCAAACTATCTGTACACTAGCATTGACATAAATGGACCACAAGAGAAAGGCAGGAGGATAAACTGCCACGGACTTTAAATTTCTTTCCGATAAATCCATTTAGACACAGTGTTTACTTTACTAGCTCAGCATCCGTTTGGTCCACTGCTTTTGGTTTTTGTGTTGGTCGTGTCACTGCTAATGGCGCAGGCCACTTCCATTTTCTGCTCAGACAGGCACTTCAAATGCCAGCTTTAAGTGCTACGCTCCAGTTGATTTGCCCTGTAGTCAGGTCTGCAGAAGTGGTGCCACTTACTGACTATGGAGCTGAATAACAAAGCTGCTCACAATCTCCGGCAAGAGCCAGAGTGACATCACACGTGTTAATGAGGTATATATTTCCATGATGAGCCATTTCCTGGTATGGAAGAGCTCCAATCTCATTACACCACAAACTCCTCCGGGAGCTGGTCCTCTCCCAGAAGATCCAAGGAGAGGCAGTTCATGGATCGCTTCCCATAAAGGGCAGACTTGGTTTTGCAGTCCGCGGTGGAATAAACGCAGCCATAGACAGACAGTTTATCCTCCAGGCTGCAGCCAAACGTGTAGCTGTGGGACGTGTCTGTAGACAGCGTGGCACTTAGTGGCGGGTGCCGGTGCTTGTAAAGGCGGATGTCATCCAAACTCTGGCTGTGCTGCTCTGTGCAGCTCCTGCTTTTGGGCGATCTGACCTGCCAGTTCAGTAAGACACACATGAATAAAAACAATGAGCTCAGACACAGCCTAAGGATGCTGGCTATGCATGCTACAAGTTTTCCAAAACTGTTCTTCCACCCCTTCAAAACAGCCCCGCCAGCCTTCTGAAGTACACTGGTTTAATGAAGAAGCTGTGAACCAGTAAGAAATTACAAGTGCGTTAAGCTGCCCTTCCATGTTGAGCCAGATCCTGATCTGTCTGCACTGTGTCCTCAGTGTCCAGTACAAGGGACAAAACACTTGACATTCAGGTATTGACACCTGAGTGACCTGACACTTCTTGGCAGATCCGTGCAGTCATCCTCAAATGGACAGAGTGCATGGAACAAAAAATTACCCCAACTGCTTGAACACAGAGTTAGTGAAAGTCTAATGAGCTAAAGGGAGGTTCAGAGAGCAACCATGCAAACCAGTGGGTTAAGGTATCCAAAGTTCACTAAGCGCAGCATACAGTTTTAGGTACATAACATTGCTCAGCAATGAAGAAAACAGGAGTGACAAACCAGCAGTAATTCCCAGAGGCAGCATCTTGCTACACAAATTGTAGTGACTCAGCGTCTGTGGAGGAATTATTGGAGAAATTTCCAATTTCCCCACCTTTTTTTTTTCTTGTTCCATCTCTTCATAATCAGCTGGTAAATGCTAATATTAAGGCTGATTTCAGGAATATCACTTTTAAACCAAGATACTTCTGTTGGCAACACAGAAAGCTTCCTCCCACTATCACTTCTCTCACCAACACAGGATGGGAATTAAATAACTACCCTGTGGAAACCCTGCACTGGCTCAGCTGTGCTATGGTCCAGTCAACACTAAGGAAACTCAGTCCTGCAGCGTTTAGTTACATGGCTGTGTAAGGAAGGTTGTGGTTTTTTAAATATGCACCAAATATTTGATGCATAGAAGTGGCAGCTAGGCCTTTGCAATTGCTTACAGTCCTCTGCTGATCAGAAACATTCTTACAAAACAGATGCCTCTTGATCAATTAATAGCATAAGCATGTGTTGGTAAAAGCATTAGCATTAAAAACGTTACTTTAAGCAAGATGCCCTCTCCCTGCCTTGCATTTTTAAGTCGTTTCACTCAAACATAGGAATAAGTTCATTATGTACTGCATGGTCTTCAGCTTTGGAAAGCATAACGAGGATTTTATTTAATTCTATAGAACTTGACAGACTATTTTTCTGATAAGTGAAAATTTCTTATCACTTTTGACTGGAAGAAGCATGAAAAGAGAAAAAAAAAAAGTCTTAAGTAGTGATTGAAGTCCTTGTTCAGAAAAGTTCAGTGAGTAAGGGGGAAAACGATAAAGAGATTTTTAAAATTCTTTTAGCAGATAAGGCTAATTTGGATTCAGAGAAAGAAGGAATAGTGGAGGCATGTGTCTTTTTTTTTTCTTTAAAAAAAGACACACAACTTTTCTACCCCAGTGGATACAGCTATAGTTTCCAAAGGAGATATTGTTTAGCCTTAAAAAGACATTTTAATAAGTGCTTTCCAAGCACAACTTATGATATGACATATTTTACCATATATAGTTGCCTTTTCTCAAGGGCTTGATGAAAAGGAAACATTGACAACAAAGACTTCAGCACATACACAGTGTAATCACACAAATTATAGTAATTAGAGCTTGTGCATCTGGTTTTGTTCTGATGTGAGCTCCTTCTGGCCTCAGGAAAAGGAAGATGATCAAGTTTGCAACCCACATCCAAACTGCATGGATGGTCTTAGCTCTATCTCTATATTGCACTGAAAATTTGGAAGTGGTTTATTTTCCATTTCCCATCTGTAAGCCTATGGCAGATGATAGCTGGTTTGCAAGATTTCCCCACTGATCGCTCCAAACCCCTCTATACTATTCTGGACCCAAACACTGCTCTGATCCTATTCCTGATAGCAGTAGCTGGCCAACAGCTGGTTTTGGTTGCATCATCTAAAAATCAGTCAAATTCAGACCAATCAAGTTCATCTGACTTACAGCTGTCTCCATTACACTAGACCTTGGTTCAATACTCACACACAGACACTCCTGCCAAGCACCCCCCCTTACCCGGTGAAGGGATTCCACGCTTTGGCCTCTCATTTTTATTAACGTGACTTGCACCACAGACAGTGATTCCTGATTCATAGCTGCAAAGGAGAAGGAGGAAGTGAAAAACACTGCAGGTTTGAGGTTTTGTGGGCTGTAGCAAACGGAAGTTGTTCTCACAGGCCACATTCAAGCAGTGCTATCCTATAAATATACATCAGTAAATGCCCTCAGTGCTCTGGGATTTTTGCTCACAAGTACTCCTTTCTGCCTTTAAGGATCAATGTTTAGAAAGCGTCAAGGAAACAGCTTCTCACCAACTTGTCCCATATTCACCCATCTTGCTTTGCTATAAAGGCTATATGTCTTAAGGCCAGACAGCTCCTGTGTGACCCCATTGTCTAACATTCCCTGTATCACACTCCACAAAACTCTACCTATTAATTCCTGTGACTAGCCCATTAATCTGTGGTTGAACCCCTTGGCTATTTCGTGGTATACAAGATTTTAAAGCAAATTCCTTCACTACAAATGGTTTACCTCAGTTATCTTTTTGTCATTAATCAACCTGGCAAATTTGGAGGAGACCTTGAAGAGCACAGAGGAGAGCAGCACTACAATATCAGGTGCTGGCCTTTAACCTCTAGGCGAGCTGACTTCAAATCCTGTTGCAGTAGGACAGTGAGTAGCACTGGCAGTTGTTTGGAAGAAAACACAGCTTGCTTGGATCCCTCAGATTACGCCTGTTGTTAGAGCCTAAAGAGAAGCACTGAGCAGTAGCATAAAGACATCTCACCTTGGCGGCTAGCAGCATCTAGAGGAAGAGATACAACAGATTCTCCCACAGTGGTCTCCTCTACCTGATCTCGCGCTAAAGGCTCATCTACAGGCACCTCCTCTGGCTCATCTACTGCCAGCTCAAGCTCTAGGAGGAAAAGAGCAGCAGGAGAAGGATTAGCATTACATTTCTGCTCCAAGCTGCTTCACGTTCTCTTATTGCCCCCATTCTCCTGCAGGAGAAGGCAAGAGCAGGCTTAGAAATTGCTCTGCATCTCCAAATTCTTTACCATCGTCCTGAGAGTCATCTTCAGCCCGCTCTTTGCTGCCGCTGTCAATGCCAGAGCTACCGTAGCTGATGGTTGAACTGCAGGATTTCTCTTTCCTGTGCACCCGGTCAATGCTGAAGGGCTCATCCACTGACATTTCCACCGACACCCGATGCCTGGAGTCAGCCTCGATGCCCGACGTGTGAGAGCTGCCGTGACTCCCCGTGGACTGGCGCGAGAGACGGTTATCCCTCCGGCTGCCCCCGCTGCTCCCGCTGCCACGCGAATTCTTGTCGCATGGGTCCAGGTCCATGTCTAGTGTGTCACTGATATAGGACTCCCGGTAGCGCTTCTTCTCTGAGGAATAAAGACAAGAGGAACCAGTGAGACCTTTAAGCAAGACTGAAGGAAGGGTAGCAAAAATAATCAGTAAGTTCTGGGACTGGCATATCCTGCCAATTAAGAAACGACTGCTGCAGCTACCGAACAAATATAGGAACAGTTTGGTACTTTGTTTGTTCTACAGATACTGGGATGCCCAGCTGGTTGTAGAAAAATTAGTCACACTTGCAGTAAACCCCAGCATCACCTGTATTAGAACAGGCAGGTAGAGGCAGTTAGGATACAGAAGGTAGTAGCTTCCAGAATGAAGGTAAAAAACAAAACAAAACACCCAAATGGAATTACTTAACTAACCCAAGTGCTCAGTCTTTAGAAACAGTGTGCACTGACTGTTGCTTGAAACAGTGTCACCAACATGTGGAGACAGCTAAGAACATGATCCCCATGGCTGGCATTTACTAATGATTTATTATTTCTCCCATGGCTTGTATCTGTTACCTGAAGAGAGGTGTGCTGAGGGTGGTCAAGAAATCCACAAGACACTAGTAGACACAACACAACCTAGGGTCTTTTGTCCACACACACTTGATTAATGAGCCGTTCTACAGCTGACTGGCACATGCCACTGGTTGCACCCGCACTGCTCAAGGCCACTTGTGTATCCCCACTGAAGGGAAAGTCAGAAATAGCCAAACTAGATGAGACAAAGGGCTGCCTTGCCCTGTACACTGATCCCACACAACCAGAGATCACCACTTCAGAGATGGTTGTTAGCTCCCTAGAGTTAGTTTAGATGGGCAATAACCAGAAACAAGTTTCTTCCTGACTTCTCCCTGGAAGGAGTCAGCCTACATCCTCAGACAAGAGGACCAACTACTGCTGGCTCACTTCTGACCTTGAAGGTAATGATACAAGGCTTACAAACCCCAGGGAAGACAGAGAAAGTGTGAGTGGAGAATGCAGGGAACAGCAGTCAGGAAAAAAGTTGGGGGAAAAAAAAAGGATTCAGAAGGCCAGAGGGAAGGGGACACAGTCCTCTGCAAGAAGACCTATACAATGCATTAAAAACAACCACTGGGGAGAGGTAAGCTGAGAAGTTGTAGGAGATACAGCCTGCAGAGCTGGAAAATGGAAAGGGGCAAGCCAAGAGGTGATGAAATGACTGGCCTGTAAGGATACCAGGGACTGTCAGAGTTCAAATCACTGTTCCTGCAGAGAAGGGACCCCATCAGAAAAGATAAATTCTGGGAGTCCTGCTCTGCTCTCAGAGTGTTTCTGGCACCTGCAACTCCTACCTCTTAACTGTTGGACACTGTAGACTAACTTGTGTTCAGTGTTTAGTAAAGGGCACTAAAAAATTAAGGCACAGGCTCACACTTTGTACTGCTGCTTGAACACAAGAAGATCTTATCCCAATGGAAGGCTTTTTATTCAGAATTACTTCCACTCAGAAGCATGTGTCAAACACGCACCAATTGGGAGCACAGAGAGCAAGGATCTCCTCTTACTTAAAGGGAGATATTCCCCCCCTTACTGCTCTCACACACACATCTTCTGATCACAGTCTAGCAATGTGGGAGCCATAAATGCTTCCCAGTAATGGACTTGAAACATACCTAAAGACCTCTATTTCTCTCAACGGCTTCCTGATAAGGCAGAAACACCATTAATTAGATAGAGAGCAGCCACTATGAAGCAACAGTAGAGCCTAACACGATGTACTCTTCCCCTTACCAAAGTCACCTGCTCTCCTATCACGTACCTTCAGCCTCCTCCAGTTTGTGGATTTGCTTCAACACCGGCTGGATGTTCAGAAAGAGGCGGTGGCTGTTGCTGAGGAGCTGCAGCAAGTGCCGAGATCTGAAGGGGCAACCGGTGTAGTAAACCAGTTTCCGTGCAGAGGGCAAACCATCTGGCTGGATCTCAAATTTCTTCCCCTGCATAAAGAGGGGAGATGCCAGTGAAATGAGCAGGAGCATGTTTTCAGCCACACAGCCACCAGAGATAGCTGTGGTCTTGCGCGTACGAGCGCCAGGACTTGACACGGCAGTGCGGGCAGGCCAACAGCTTTGCCAGGTCCCAGGCTGACGGCCTGCTGCCAGATGGCCTCCGTGCCGTCATACTCACCAGAAAGGCCAGCTTCCCGATGTGCGACCAGGGAAAGTCGTAGAGGAGCTGGCGAACGTGATTCACCTCCTGCAACACATTAAACTCGGAGTGACACAGGGACTGGCAGGTACAGGGTGGAGTCAGCCATGTGCAAAGAATTTGCAAACAACCGAGAATTTGAGATACGCGAAGCCTGGCACTCACAGGGGAGGCAGAGGAGCTGCGGTGGGGGGGAGGACAAGGGAGCTGGGCAGAGTTAATGCTACACCAGAAGGCTTTCACAGCAGTCTGTTACCTGATAGATGTGCATTCCTCTCAGGGTCAGGCCTAGGATAACAGTCGGGCGATCCTCCTTCTTATCCTGAAAGAACAGAAGAGCCCGGAGTCAAAGGTTAATCTACAAAGACCACACTCTTGTTCTGGCACCTACTGCAGGAGAGGTAGCAGGACTGCTCATCAGGCAGATGCCATCAGCTCATTTGGTTTTTATTGTGTTTGTAAAGTGCACCTTGCCTTGTTGACCTCTGAAATATCTAAACCTAAAATCCCCTCATGCTGGGCGACTCAAGCATTTCACCAGCAAACACCCTAGTTGCCCCGGACAGGGAATCCTGCAGCTTTAGTGATTTGAGGGCACAGACGATTACTGCTTTCAGAGGTCCCTTGTAACCTCTCACACTGTCACGTGCGGTCTCTGCTGTCCCCATGAACATGCACCACTCTGGCTCTCCAGGTGACAGAGAGCCCAAACCAGAAGAGATGCCTGGCCCCTTCTCCTTGCCATGGCACTGCTGTTCCCATCCAGGAACTTGCTGGACCTTAGGTGTCTCTTGGCCAGGAGGAAACTAATCAATGCACAGAGTTACAGGGACTTCCTTCTAACCTTTTGATCTCGGTGTTGGGAGCAGGTGGTTTTAAATGTTTGTGGCTGGGTTGGAATACTGCCTTGTTTTTCCTCATGCTGGATCTTGGTATGACATACTTGGTCTCTAATGAGATTCCTTTGCTTGAAGAACCAAAAAAATATCATAAACTAGTTCTTTCGGTCTCTCCTGGCATGGCAGAGTTAGGGAGGGAACACATACTTTTCTCGCTAGGAGAAGCAGGAAGAAGGAAATTTTGGGGTAAAAATTTTTGGGCTTACAGAGCTCAAACTTTACATCAAAACTTTCTCTCTTCATTTGGCTTGCCAAGATGCAAGCCTTAGGCCATCACATTACCTAACCCTTTGCCCCTGGTACCACCCAGGTCTCCAGTTTAAAGTCACTAAGAAATGCTTTCTGCTTTCTAAGGGCAAAGAGCTTCATAAATCAGTACTGGTTAGGAGGAGAGATACAGGGCTCAGTGCTGTGGTTTCTTTCAGTGTTCCCAACCTCAGCAGCATCCATCAAGAGGGTGTAAGACAAACGTGGCTGGCTGCTTTTGACATCTCGGGGCAGCCAGCACACTGACTCTTTCACCTGGCACCCCTGTGCACTTGGATCAGGAGCTTTGTGACCCAGGTGTCACTTAGGAGGAGGATCTCATCACGAGATGAGATAACCATGTCACACAGCAGGAAGAAGAGCACATTGTGTATCAAACAACACATGAAGGAGTCAGCAATGCATAAGTACAAATCAGACAGGAATTTGGATACTAAGAGCAACCAATTTCACAGCCCTGGTGCTTCTGGATATAAATCATATCGTGTCCTGCCAGCTGGATTTCTTACATACACATTCAAGTGTAACCAGCCCTCTTACGATTGCATCATTAACAGCATTAGAATCAAAACAGAGGACAGAGTAGAGGTAGGGGGAGCATCTATCGTCTGCAAGGAACTGAAACCAAGCCTGGACTACACACCAAACAGGAACATATTTCCTCCAGAAAATGCATGTTTCTCCAGTAACTAGAACTGCTAATCTGGTCAAAGGACAGAGATACCCCCCAGACATAATTCCTACTAAGCACAAACAACCAAGAAGTTTAATTATGTAGAGTATATCTCCATCTGAAAAAAAGGTCCAAGCCATTTCTAATTACATGAGCGGGTTTCACTCACCTAAGTGGAACAGAAACCTCCTTTTTAGTCCTGTTTCTAGACCTAAACTCTCTTAGCATGTAAAAATGAAGTGCATTCTGTTTAAGCAGCCTTATGTAAGGAGTCTAAGACTCAGGGACAAGCAACAATCCAGGAATCCAAAAAACTGACATACAGCTGAAAAAACACCAGCTACTCTGATAGGAGTAAGAAAGTCAGGATGATTTAATGTCACCTTCAGTTATTACATGGCATTTGTGTGAACGCTGGCTGACCTCATCACCATTTCAATGGACTGCAACAGGAAAAAAAAATAAGAAAGGCTTCCCAGTGATTTCCCTGGTGCGAGTTTAGTGACAGTCAGGGACACAAATTAAGTTTCACCATTCCTCTGGCCAGTTTCTTGGCCGAAGGACAAAACTAGATCCCAGGTATACCTGCATATTGGCAAGCAGATTTGTTTGTGGGAACAGGCCTCATTGTCTGAACATTTTAGACTTGTTTGGCTCCTCAGAATCAGAGGCAACCGTCCCTCAGATAAACAGCAAGTGAAAAATACAATGCTGCACCCAATTAATGATGGGAGAGAAGTTCAAAATAAGCAGCTCTTTGTTTAACCTTCTGCAGCCTGTAGAAGTGGACGGGCACATCTTCCAGCAGGCAGGACTCCTTAATGAACTTCAGCACTGCTTCCTTAGCGCTCAGCCCTTGCTGTTCTCGGTGCATCTCTGGGGCATGCTTCAAGATGTAGTCGCTCCCCCTCTTCGCAATTATCTAAACCACAAGGAAAACAAACAGGTCAGCAACTCTTCAGCAATCCCCACAGGAGGTAGCTGTGATCAACAGCAAAGCAGAGACAGGAGGTGGAGGAGGTTCATAGGGTCCCTCAAGATGTTAGTCTACATTCACCTCTACCTCCCTGGAGGATTAGCATTTAAAGCAGCCCAGAAGATACCGATGTCTCCAAACAGATCCCAGATGGCAAAAATCATAACAGACCAAGACTACAGAGGTTGCGTCAGCTCTTTTCATTTTTAAGTACTGGAATTAGTTTTCCTAACTCTTGGCATCCATAAATGCATATGGGCAGATAACAAATTCTGCTCTGCATGCCAACACAATCAACAGCGACATCTCTAAACACTGCAGAAATGCTAGGTGGTCCTTTTAAGACCAAAAACTACACATTAGGCTTATTTAGCTTTTCCAAGCTCAAAGGAGTGGATAACACTATCTCAAGGTATTTTTTTATCTGTCAGGAGCGGTTGGCAGGCACGCGGCTTTGCTAAGCAGTAGAAAAACTTGGACTGGGCCTTTTGCTCTTGCCCTGCGAGTGCCCAGTTCCCATGCTTGCCCCCATGCCCTCTTTGTACAAGGCAATAAGGTGGCCGGGCCACCTCCTGGCAGCTTCCAGGCTGCGAATGGTAGTGACAGATAAGAGGAGTGCTGGCTGAATTCATTCCACAAAATCCCCCAGCACTGAGGGTGTTTAAAACTAGATCCCACCCGGTACTGAAGAACATCCTGCCAGGAACAACCTGCCCTGGCTCAAAACAACCAGGCCCCATCCTCACCCAGCTCCTGCTTCCACTTTATATTAAGCCTTGTGTTTACTCTGTTCGGTAACACCTCTGCTCTTCTCTGCATGCCTTGCCAGATCAGTTGCCCTCCCACGAGGAAAGCTGGGCTCGGTGGAGGACAACATCGATGCCATCAGCCGTGCAACATCAGCAGAAAGAGGCACGCCAGCTCCACAGTTCAAAGCTGGGTTGATCCCCCCAGGGCAGCAGCACCTCTCCTCGCTAGCACTGGGCTTGGGGCAGCTCTTGGCCAAATGATCTCAAGCACGTGTTGGAGGAAGAGATTGCCGTTGGAAGAGGAGATCACTCAGTATCTCCCCACAGGACCCCGGGGGCAGGGAGAGAAGCGTCCCCATGCCTGCCAGATTTTGCTCTTTGTAATGATGTAATAAATTACCCACATACTTGCTTGGGGTTGTGGCTCGGCACAGGTGAGCCAGGCTTTGCCTTGGCTTTTGCAATGTTTGCCAGATGAGCAACAGTTTGCGATAAGAGTTTTAACTGCCCCAGAAATGGCATGCAGGAGACCCACCTTTTCCAGCCCTTTGTTAGCTATCTCCCACCAGGCACCCTGTAGCAAGGAACAGCATGGAATGAAGGCCTGTTGTCTGCAAGAAAGGTGCATTTCTGCACAGCAAGACAGGCAGGCTGGGAATCATGTAAAAAGGAGATACTACCAGCCTTGCCTCCCTGACACAACCCCTGTCACTGCTCTGAATCTTCTCCCCAAAGCAGGGGATAGTGTTACCTTTCAGGGGAGATGCAAATTGCCTGGGGACAAGCAGCCAACTACCAGAGGCATCTGGGCTTTACAACAGCTATCTCAAGGTGCGAGCTGGGCTAAAATCCACTGTCACAGTGGAGAAGGGGGCTCCAGAGCTAAACCAGGTTACAGAGGAGGGTCTGTCCAGATCCCAGGGAACATCCTGCTCCAGCAGATGTCATCAGATGTTACAGTGATGTGTCTGTGGCAAAGCTAGCTTCCCTTTATATTTTTATAGACAATAAAGTGTTTATCAATAGTTTTCTTGACCTCTCACCACAAGAGAACTCTCTGCTGGTAACCAGGCCTGTCAGAGGCCTAGCTAATTTACCTTCATTTGACAACTAAACCAACTCTTAGCTTTCTAAGGTCTTTGTAAATATTGAAGGGCACAAGCTGATGTGCATATGCTTATAAACAAACATGCAAACCCATTTCCAGGCCCTTCCATTTTCTCTTACTGCAGTTGAGCCAGAGATTATTAACAAAGCAAGCACCAGAGGCACTGCACAGCAGTACTACCCTTTAGGGTTTGGGTCTATCCATCCCAGAGGTAAGTATTACAGAGACAGGAACAAGGGCAATGACTTGGCTTTGCAGCCCTGAGGTTTTCTGTAGAGCTTAGGTTGTGCAGATCTTGCTGACATACCACTGCAAATACACAACCCTTTAAGCCACAGAAGAATTAAAGACAGCCGCACTGTCGGAGTTATTAATTTGACACAAACACATTCCTTCACCAAGCAAGGGTACGCACCACCCACCTCACTGATGAGTGAGCCCCAGAGGAACAGGCACCTACATCTGGTGGAAAGAGAGGAGATACGCCCTGAGGGAAATTCAGGGTGATGCTGTCCACCACTCTGCCTGCAGTTGGAATTGGGGAAGTTGCATGGCTGCAGTTAGGTACTGCCTTGACATAGCTCCTGCTGCACGCACAATCTGTTGACAGAAAGATCCCCCAAAACTTACCCATTGCGGGAAATAAGCCTGAGGTTCAAAATATCTGCCAGTATGGACCTTCTCCCTGTAGTTGCCCAAGTCTGCCTGTAAGCTGTAGGCAGCCAGCAAGAAGTAGATTTCTTCTTTGTGGTTGCATCGAGACATAAGTACTTGCTCTTTGAGATGGCAGTAGTAGAGCTGCCGTGCCACCTTATCACTGCAAGACACAAAGACAAATTTACTTGAAGAAGAAAAGAAAGTTCAGGCTCAGATAAGGCCCCTCAAACACATCTTCCTTCTGAGAGAAGGGATTGAACTTTGACATCCCTGCTGTGTGCCAATGCCACCCTGATAGTTACGTGTGTGTGGGGAGCATCAAGCCAAGATCAAGGTCTTTTCCTACTAAGTGTTGTACAAACATGGCAAATGGTAACTTCTATCTTGAGGAGCATGAGATCTAAGAAGTTAAGGCAGAAAGTAGATGAAAGGAAAATCATGTCACACCTGTTTTGGAGACTGACTACATCAAGTACTTCTGTTTCTCTGGAAAGCCTGTAGCAGTCAGGAAAGTCAACTCCCCTGAATCCCAGTCCTGTTTCTTGTACACCTGTCCTCCTTTCCCCTCTAAACCTGGCACTGCTTTTTCATTTCACCTTGCCTTAGGCTCAAGGTACTTTTCCACAGCTAATTCCCTGCAAGATAGATCAAAAGACACAGGAGCCTTGGGCTTGTTTTTGCCTTCTTCCTCAAGCTGCTAAACAGGGATATTCTGACAAGGCGTAACTATCCCGTAGCACTGATATCCCACACACCCTTTGCTGTAAGAGCTCACGGGAAGCAGGCTGCTGACATGTACATATAGATGAGGTGCTGGACACTACAATCTGCTTGTAAAAGTGTGCATCTGTGTATAGTTTGAAGGGGTCATGTAACTACCTCTGCATGGCTCCACAGACCTCCAATTAAATTACTAGTGCAAGAGAAAGTTGCTTGTGGCACTAAAGGATATATACATTGGGGGTGGTAGGACGATATGCATTTGTACCTAAAAGCAAAACTAAGTAAGAAACACTTAGCAGCCAAACAGACTCCAGAAGAAAGACTCCCCTGTATCCAAAATTAAAGACTACAGAGAGAGAAAAACACAACACCACTAAACTTTGTTCAAGACAAGAACAAATGCCAAAAAATCAGTAAAGATTTTAATCCACCAAAATGATCCCAGCTCTTGGCTTGCCCCAGGGTCACAGCCACACCAGAAGTCCTGATGCAAATTAACTCTGTCAGTTGTTCATTTTTAACTACCTCATCCTTTGTTCTGTACTGTGGGTGAGGGTGGTGGTGTTTTGAGTGCAGCCCATATTCCATGTGAATGGATTACAAATGCAAAATTCTAACTTATGAAGTAATTTCTTTTGTCCATTTACAAAAGTCCATTTCCAGGAGTAGACTGCACAGAGCATTGCTCAGATACAAAAGCCAGATCCAAAATTACTAGCATGTGCTGTGGAGTATAAATAGCTATTTTGGTATATTCATCTGATACTTTTCATACAACCAACAGATGCAAACAAAAGAGCGTTAATCATATTTTGATACTGTCATCTTTCAACCTGCTCTCTAAACACAGGTGGAAAAGCAGTCACAGTATTCCTAAGGAAAAGGAGTATGATTCAGGGGGAAAACATTCACAGCTGGGTGAAGAAGTCTGTGAAGGTTTTTAAAAAAAAAAAAAAAATATCAAACAAGCGGATTTTTTTAAGCTTATTTCTGTGAGTTCACAGAGAAGATCTTAAGAAAGAAATATTAATACATTAGTTTTCTTGCCTTTTAAGAACACAGTGAATAATTCAAAACACAGTAACTATCACAGAAGGAAACTTACCTTATTACTCTTCCATTTTCTACATAGTATTGTACTCTAAAGAATGCAACAAAAGGAGGGCTGAATTTCTCTGTTCCCTAGAGCAGAGACAGAAGACAAGTTAAATAACATTCAGCATCCAAGAGTCCTGTTACCCTGTCTGGTAATGTCGTCTTTTCCCAAGCTTGCTCTCCATACTGCTTTTCATTTTCTGCTCTTGGCAAGTTTTAGGGGGGATCTGACTGTCTTGGAAGCTCACAGCAATGAGCCATCATAAAACGTTTAGACAGGCTGAATGGCAAGACATCCTAGGAAAGGCAGAAGACTTTGGATGGGGGGGGATTATCGGGTATAAAAGCATCCCAGCGTAGCCTGGGGATGCCCAGCCTGGCCCAGAGTTACCTGGCTCAGCACCTGGCAGCGCCGCGGACGCGTTAGCGCTGATCGCAGCAAGTTTAGCAGAGCCGCCCTGGAAGCAGCGGGCAGGGCGGCGGGGCAGCGTGCCACCCTGGCACGGCTGCGGCGTCTCCGGGGCACACCCAGGAGTAACCAGCCACAGCCACGCCGTGCCAGCACACCCAGGAGTAACCAGCCACAGCCTCGCCGTGCCAGCACACCCAGGAGTAACCAGCCCCAGCCACGCCGCATCACATCACCACGTCCCTCCGCAGGGACACACGCTGCTGCGTTCAGCATTTACTGCCCGAGGCTGGGGCGCACCAGCCTGTTATTAACTCCTCGCCTCGTTTGGCAGGGCTGCCGGTTCGTTATTCACACCTTCCTGCAGCCACAGACCAAAAGGAGACAGTGATGTCTGCTTCGCGCTGGAAATGTCTGTTAGAAGAAAGCCAGCCAGAGTTCTGTTGTTTTAACTACAGCCTACCTTTCAGACTTACAGGCTTGTTTAAACAGAAGAAAAAAGAAAACCAAAAAGGAACATCTTATCTTCCTATCTCATTCTCCCATCCTTCCTACTTTGCCACCTGCTGCTTTAATATTCATACATCTAACTTTGCTGACACGGGCAGTTCCAGGGCTTTGCTGGTCAGACCCACTGATATAAGGTAGATGGCATGCCATGCACATCTGATGCATCCAGCAACTTCTCGATCACCATGCAAATATTTACATTTTATCTCTGGAACTTGTTGCTAGTCACCCTTTTTTATCAGCTGGACTGGACTTTCCACCTGAAACCTCTTCATAGGAATGAAATCCCTGTCTGCTAACCCAGTCCCGATAGCCTAACTCCTCTCAGACTTCAGAGAGAGAATGGCAACTCATTCAGCCTTTTATGATTCACCTCACCCCAGAGGTTTGACACTTATCCTAACTTAAAAAGTGGTGCAAGTATCCAGCCTCAAAGCAACCACAAAGCGTACCCCATCCCCAGGTGACCAGAAACACCTGCCTCAGGAAACCCTCACTGGCTGGACACAGTCCTCCGCACAACTGGCAGTTGCCTTTGAAGTAACCCTCACTTGTTTGGGAGAAGCAGTACGGGATAAAAGAGATCCCCAAACAACCTCACTAGTCATCTGCAAATTTCTCTAAGCAGCAGAAATGGCAAGCATGCCTACACTGCAAAAGAAAACCCTTAAGGAAGGTGGAAAAAGTCATAATGAGCTAATTAAGATATCTGAATGCAATTGCATACTACACTTTGTTCTAGACTGCTGCTCCTCTAATGACACACACAAACAGGAATTATCATGTCTGAATGACCAGCACTAACCAATTACATAGACTTGTCTCTATTTCACAGCTTCTTTCTCCCTTGACAGGGCTGGCTAGCCTTAAAGAACTAAGTCTCTTCTGGAACAAAATATCCTTCCTCCCATTCCACTGTCCTTCTGCATGTACTCTGGAAGAGTCACAGTTCCTCTCCCTCACATCAGGTTCAAGTCACAAATGGTCATTTTAGGCTGTTCTGCTTAAGGATAACGACGAAGTCTCCAGACTCTTCATAGGCTCATCTAAGTTCAAAAGGAAGACTGACCAACTGACCTTCTCCACTCCTGTAGCAGCTAAGCAGCGACCACATGGCTACATGACTCGGGTAAAGTTGTATAAGGGGCTGTTTTAGCTCTTTTAATTCATGGTACAGATATGCACAAGTCACTGCATCTTGCTACTGAACAGCATTCTGAAGACCACCTTCAAAAAATGCTTTATAGATCTTAGTTTATGAGCTTTCATTTCACTGTGTAGTCTAATGCCAAAACAGTAGCATCCAAAATTAAACATCTGTCTTACTTTGGTGGTATCTTTCTTCCATTCCTTTGAAAAGTATTTGCTAAGCTTCTGCTCCAAGTCTATAAAAACATATTCATTATCTGAAAGACAAAAGGAAAAAAAATTAAAGAATTAGAAATTATTACTCATTAAATAGTTAGATGACTATACCAGTTGTTTCCAAGCAATACACTTAAAAACAAAGCTGACCAGGGAGAAGACAAGGCAGGGAAAGACAGCGCCAAGTCTCTTAAGTACGTGTGCTACTCCAGGCAGTATGATGAGGAAGGTCAGATGTGCCTTGATGCAAGAGATGCTGAGCTGAAGTTATAAGCAAGAAGCCACTTACAGAACGAAAACATCACCTTACCAAGCTAATTGTACGGTCAGTTTAACAGATTCAGGTTTTTTATTATTATTAAAGAAGCAAGCCCTACCCAAACTTCCACTCCACCATCATGTAGCACCATGGGCCAATGTGACATAAGCAAGTGACCAGAGTCAGGTATTTGACAGGTTTCACCCTCTACATATGAATGAGACCCTCTGAAATGGTGAGGAGGAGAAGGACCAAACCTAGATGCCCTCCTCAGAAGGTCTGGCATTGTCTTCTGCTCATACCCAACTTCTTCCATAGAGCAGAAAGATGAATGAAAGGGAGGGAAACCTGGCTTGCCTCAGAGGACCAGGACTTGCTCTCCACACAGCTGAGGGTGAGCAAGAGACAGCCTGGACAGCACATCGTCTTGAAAGAGTTTTATGCTACTTTCAAAGCCAGTGTTTTGTAGAGCTGCTTCCCAATTATCAAATCCAAACAACTCAGCCAGTGGAAGGTTTTTCCCTGAGCCTTTTCAAGTCCCTTAGAAAGACCTGACAGGTGTTTCAGGCTTCAGGGGCAAGGCCAGCTTAGCGCATTCACCTGATCAGTCCCTATACTCTTTGGTCTTGCCCAGGAAAGTCTTTTGACAGGTGACATAAGTGCCAAGTTGAAGAGCTTGTTCCTTGGACATGAAAGGAGAAAGAAAAAAAGAGGGAGGAGAAAAAAAAAAAAAAAAAAAAGAACCCTTCACAGAACAACTTTCAGCCCTTGAAGACCAGCCCAGATTTCCATGCTCTGGCATTTGCTTTCTGATGTTAAAAAACAAAAAAGGAAGAGGAGAATAGAGGTGAATTTTTTTTCCAATGGAGATTACAACCAAATGAGTGCCTGCACTCGTGTCTGCACAGTAGAGGAAGGACTGGCAGAGGCCAGTGTTACAGCAGGTATTCAAGGGGGCTGTGAGCTACCTCACAGCCATCCTCCCAGATCATTCCAGTTCCTTACAGGGGCAGATACAGCAAATATTTCCTTTACAAGCTTTTAAAAAACAAGCAAGTAAAACAACTCCCTATTGCCACCTCCTTCAGCTCCTACCTCAAGTGAGAGAAATCACACCTGGTCCTAACCAGAATTGGTCCCCACACCACACTAACAGGAAGCCACAGGTATAAAATACCAGTAGCACTGGACACAAATAAAGAGGACAATCCCCAAAAAGTCCTGTTTCTATCTCTATGATAGTCTTTCCTGCACTGTACTGATAACTCCTGTAATTTTAATATACTACTATTTACCACTTTGCTTGACATGTCACATGTATATACACAACACAGTATTTAACAGCACTGTTGAAATTGCTGTAGAGAAATTCTGCGAATTTTAGTGGTGGGAATAAATGTGCTGCAGCACACAAGGTGATACAGAAGTTGCTTTGCTGATTTGACAAGGAGAGGAAGAGGTTTTAGCATCACAGAGACTGCATCTTGTACTTGTCTCTTCACGTATGCCTGCAAGGTAGGGCAGCTGGGGGGCTATGCTGGCCCCAACCCAGCCCTTGCTTCTCTTATGTCCATTAAGATCAGATAATGCTGCCTTGAAAAGGTTGATAGAAGTCCTAGTCAGTGAGAGAGATGGCTTGGGCTTGGTTCATCTCTTGGACTTGTCTGTCCCTTGTCAGCTGCCAAGCTGATAAGCGTCTCCCTGTAAAGCTTTACTCAAAAAGTAAATAAAAACTCATTTAGGAAGCAATTGCACAGCAATCGTCAGGAGCAGGATAACATGAGCACGGCACCCAGTCCCCCACAGGTTTGGCAGTCCCGGCGTTTCGCTGCCGTCTTGTAAAGAGGGTAGGGAACCTGCACGGCAGTAACAAGCTGTGGGGTCAGTTTTCCCTTCTCGCTCAGGAATGATCCTGTGCCCAAAGGTGTTTAAGGAAATACGTGCATTATTCCTCAGCCACGAGGGAAAGATGCAACAGCAAGCACATTGATACACCCTAAGCCATCCCATTGCATGCAGATACTGGGACAGAAAGGGGAAAAGGATGACAGAGCAGTTCCACTGTAGTAAAGCCATTTGTTACCTATTTATCTCTGTTGTGTGAATTAGGTTAGAGAGATGATTCTGGGAGGGCCCAGATGCTGAGCCTGAGGACTCCAGGTCACTGTCATGCCTACTGAGAGGGTCACATAAACCCCAAGAATAAGCCAGGTGGAAGGAAGACACCCCAATGTACCAGCTGTCCCTGGGGGTTCTGCTCCTCCCTTCCCCAGCCCAGCATCCTCCCCATCCTCCCTCCCGTGCAAGAATGCAACACTGCATTCCTGCCTTAATGAAGTTAATATTCCTGGAATGTCAACCTGCATCTACAAAAACAAAGAGGTATTTCCCTCCCCAGCTCTACATGGGTTGAGGGTTGATTTTTTTTTTTTTTTTTCCCTTAAACTGGATTAATGGTGAAACTCCAAGATCTTTTGCCAGACGCTAAAACTGCCCCTGGTTTGAAAACAAGCACCTGTAACAGAGATGAGGGCACTCAATTACAGCACCTCAAAGAGGTACTGTAAAGGACAGTACAGAAACACACAAATGGCTGCCTTCCCAGGGAAGAACGTGTCCAATCTGTGGATCCAAGCAGGCCTGAATACTCAGCAGGTACAAATTGTCACTGCTTCACTGGCCTCAGCTGAAGGACAACAACTGAAAAGTACCAAGAATCTGGCTTAGAAGCACGCATGCATGCAAGCACCCACACATGCACCAGCAACTACTGGCACTGTGTTCATGAGTCTTGTCTCAGCACTGTCAGTGAGCTTAAAAATATATCATATCAGCTTCTCAAAAGGTTCCTTTATGTATGTGCATACAGATATCAGACCTGACAACACACCAGGGCACTGCAATCCCAGGAAACATATCTGGACAGCCAGTTAGTTTGCAGTAATGCAATTTACACATTTCTCCCAATTTCAGCTTTTAAGAGCCCTTAAATGAAATGGAAGGTTTGTGCAGTAAAAGTCTCACTTCAAATTAAGCAGCCACCAGAAATGCAAACATTCAAGTGTTCCTACTCTGCAAAATTAACTTAACACACTTACATATTTAAGCAAATATGGGACACGCATTGCTGGGAAAAAAAAAAAGGCCAGGTCTCCAGTCAGAAAAAAAATGACACAGTTCCACTGAGTGATGCAGATTTACAATAGGCACTGTTTACACTGATTTACACTGCAGGGAAAATTGGAATAGAAAATTATGACTGTAATACAGGTTCAAATCAGTTCTGAGTCATTGTTACTCTAAAAGCCATTATTTTGCATTAACCAGTGCCTCCCCATTCCATTTTTTATCGACGGTAAATTCACTGCAGAAAAGGTAAGTAATGGAGAAGGCCAATAATCTGTTTTCCTCCTGTGCCTGGTTTGGGCTAGGAGCACCGAGAAATTCCAGAGGCAAATCCTGCCCCACCAAAAAGCAGAGCTCAGGCCCCGTTGGCAGCCAGGAATATCCCATTAGCTCCTTTGGTCAAATCAAGTATATTTTAATATAATATCTATTTAGTCAGTCCAGAAGATTAGTATTCAAATAAAATATTAATTAATGCAAAGCCAAACTTCCATGTAGCAAGCATTTTCTGCCTTAAAGAGAAGGGAAAAAAATTATCCTTGGTTATAGCGCTTAACTTCTCCCAGATGCTGCAAGAAGCCTCACAGCAACACCACTATTTCCCTTGAGAGGCAACAGAAAAGCGACTGGAAGCAGAACAGAGGGGTGCTGGGGTTAGGGGAGAGTTAAAGCTTTAAAAAAACAGCACTCATAAATACCTCGCAACACATGCTGTAGACCTCACATAACCTGTTTAGCTTCCCTGAATACCAGCATTTTTTTTTTGTTTGTTTATTGAAGAAGAGCCAGCTACACACTCCTCTTGCATGTGGAGCTCCCCACGCTTGCAAGCGCTGGTGGCCTGGGAACATCACTATCCACATGGCATCTCCACCCACCACCTCTACATAATTTCTCAATGCTCCTGGTGTCACCCCTTTCAAGTCAAAAGGAACCTTGTCCACTTTTCAATACCTGGTTAATTAGTTTACTAAAGGGTCTAAAAGAACTTCGTTTAGGATAACCTTGTGATTTTAGCTTTAGCTGGAAAGTACATGTGTCCCAAGAGAAGAAGGAAAGAACCACAACAGAGGCTGGGAGTAAAGCAAGGGAGGTCCTGGCTGAGGTCACTTTACCTGGGATGGACAGAAGGTATATGGAGGGAACAATGAAAAGAAGAGATATCAAGAAGCTCAAGGTCATGGGGCTGTTAGGAACTGTTGAGGTCTGAAGATGGAGATAAAGGCTCAGTCATTCCTGACGATGGATAGGTACTGCAGGAATATTACACTGGCATCTTACAGTTAGCAACAAGGCATGCCCAGGCAAAGATCTCTGGACTTCTGGCAGTCTCACGGGGGATTCTTCTGCACAAGAGCAGCTGCAAAACCATTTCCAGCACTTCTCAGCCAGGAGCAAACAAACCTCTTGCAATTTCCAGGTAGGAGAGCACTTGGCTGGATATTGTACTGATGCTGAAGGAGAAACAACTGACAGCAGGTACAGGCAAAGAAGTCCTTTCCTAGAAAGAGGCCATGCAAGTACTTCCAAGGAGTACTATATATTTTTTAAACACCTGAACCCCTGCAATGCCCTTAAGGTGGGACATTTCTGTACATGTTTTTCTTATATTGCATTTAACTCTTTTGGGCTACTAAAGTCATTATAATAGAGCTGCATCTTAGGTTAGATTGTAGAAGAAATTCCTAAGGGAGATACAACTATCCAAGCAGATTTACAGGAGGAGAGGCAGAAGCTGAGGAAGGCAGATAATGGGGAAGGACTGGAGTGTAGAAATTGTCAGAGGGTATTTTGGAGAACTTCTGTTGTCACTTGTCTTCTTAAGAGACCCTTTGTTTTAATAGATACCCACATAATATAAGATAATACGGATTCCATTCATGAACTTCAGTACTGGAGAATACACAGATGCAGAAGAGTGAACTGGAGACGGAGCAGTCTTGGCAGAGTTAGCCACCAAGCTCCTTGCTAAGCATGTGCTGAGAGGCATGGGTCTGGCAAGGTGAACAGTCACAGCTGTAAAAACTGAAGGATTATTCTCGAGGCAGGGGAGCTGAAGCAAAGGGATTTGGTTTTGTTGGGAAGCCAGCCCGAGAAACTGCCAAGAGGACACAGAGAGACAATGGCAGGGTGTAGGAGCTGCAGGCTTGCTCCTTCCCAGTCAAAGGCTTCCATCTGCTTGGGTCAAGCAAGGTTTGCTCCTAGAAAGCAGAATCCCAAAATTCAGGATTGAAGGTATCTGGGTTATAACAACAAAGGAGGCCTGGCTGTTCTTTGTCTGCTGACAATCAGTTTTGTTTTAGAAGACTGAATTGTGTCACTGCATACACTTTCTGATAAAGAGAGGGAAGCCTCCCACAGGGCACTAGATAAGGTTGACCCTGCAGGAGGAGCTGCAATGCAAGACCCAGCTGCTGAAGCCTATGGAGTCAGCTTGAACCCGGCAGGGTTGCAGGGTCTTTCACTGAGCAAACTACAACGAAAAAAACAAAACAAAACCCACACTTCAGCAGCAGCAGGAACATGCATGATATAGCCTGCTTGATGATCTGTGACAAAAATAGAAGAGCAGCATGTCCCAGGCTTTGTGCCACTACGGCCTCCCATTAATATACACTCCTGAACTCAATTTTCAAAGTGATCAACTTCTTACAGACTCAAGCTTTTTTCACCCCCAAATACAGTTGGTTAAAATAGTTTTCATCTTAAGAATTAAAAAAGCTCAAGAGTAGGAGTGAAAAATTCTGCCCTGCCACCATTACTATTACCTTAAATCCTGAAGCTTACTCTCAGCATCTGTAGGTCAGAAGTGAAGGCAATGAATTTAGGCAATAAATGCTGAAAGACACACTCCAAAACCTACAGCTTAGATCTCACAGCACTCACGCTTGCAGGTTGCATGGTCCTTTGTGGTGTTCTCATTTTTGCCACACTTAAGGGTTAAACTTCTGTTTATGATTAACCTCTCCCCTCCTCACACACATACTATGAGACCAGCAGAGCATTAGTGTATATGTACAACGTCTGCAGGTCAAATGGGCTCCTAATCCAGATAATCCACCCAGTGTGATTGGTTACAGTTCTGTAGAAATCCTTTAATTTTCATTCTCTTGCCAAGGCTGACAGTCAGAGCTTTGTTGACAAATTAGCAGCAAGGTAACGGATGCAGGTAGATTAGAATACCTTGGACTGCATGTGGCCGCATCAGACTGCCAAAAATAAACACACAATAAGAAACCGGGAAATACACCCTAATCAAAACAGGGCAGTTGATTCTTAAAAAATGACATCTTAGAGCTGTAACACAGAAGTGAAACCATGATGCAGAAGAGGAATACTTTGGTGTGAAACAGAGGCTTCCTTCCAGTTTTTGGACATCTAACCCACCATCGCGCTGCAGACCAGCCCCATAACTTCCCTTTGCAGCCTCTACCGCACATACACTGACTTGCTGCCTGGCCAAGAAGGTTGATTTAAGTACCCACATGACAGCCCTGGGCAATGCAAAACTTACCGGGCCTCCCCACAACCTGACCTGACTGCTTCCCTTTCTTGAGCTGATAGCTCACTGTGAAATCACAAATCCCTGAAAAGCAGGCAATGCCTTAAAGGCTACTTCCAAATGCCAGAGATGGAGAGTGCTACTTTTGCAATAGAAGCAGGAGCTCACTGTCAGCAAGGGGGATGATCATCAGTCTGCTGACCAAAACAAGGTGGGGAGAAGATCAAGTTGGGGAACAGAAAACAAAATATTTCCCTTGCTACAGCTATGCAGTAATAAACCTGGTGCTATTTTAAAAACAAAATAGAGAAAACCCTAAAACCCACACCACAAGGCTCAGGTCAGCAGCTTAATGGACTTTCACAGACTAAAGGTAGGGACCAGGGGAAGCAATAACAAACAGACCAGGTTTGCTCTCTCTCTCAAGGCTGCAGCCTTCCTGGTGGCGATGGCCATTCAGGCTGAGAAACTCACTGCTGACACTTTTTCACAGCGAGCGGGAGTGAGGAATAGTCAGGAAAACAAAACAAAAAAAGAGAAGTTAATTCAGTCTACCAGGCTCCTGCAATTCTTTTCCTTGACATTTTTCCTCAGAGATTCATGAAGAATTAGCTGCTCTGAAAAGGAAGAACACTTGTGAATTGAAAAGATTATTTATGTTTAGAGCTATGGGCAATATACTTTAAGGTCTAGTCAGCACAGCTTTATTATGCTTTTTGGGTTGGGATAGTTACACTGCATTTCCAACAGGCTGAAGGGCATCTGCAACAATATGGTATCTTGAAGCCAGAGCCCCTGTGCTTGACAGGGTGAAGGAAACTTTTCCACAGAAAAGGTGGAAGGGAAGGAAAAAGCAGGGTACAGAAAGTATGGAACAAGATAGATATGAAGGGCAAAAAAAGTGAAAGAAACACGAGGTGAACAGGAGAAGAGCACCTAATTCAAAGAAAATGGGATTGAAATTGCCCTATCTTGCCAGGGAGAACTGGAGCTCCAGTTGCACCTAAGATGTCCTGCAAGTGGAAAAAGCAAAAACTGGTGTTATAAAAAGGTGGTGATGCTGGGGAATCACAGAAACACAGTCGATTTGTGAAAAATGTTAAGAGCATTCAGGTCTTCCTCACGTTAAAAAAAAAAAAGACTGCACTGGTTTAAATGCACAGATATATTTGTTAGCTACTGGTTTAGTTACAGTGGTGGAATCTCTTGGAAACTACAAACCTTATGGAGATTAACAGCTTATGCTGGTCTTAGTTTGAGTGCTGTGCTCAAAAAAAGCAAAAGTTCTTAGACAATGAAAGCGGAAAGGAAAGGAGACAAGTAAACTTAAAAGAAACTATTTTATCCCACATACTCATAAGGAAGCAAAAGAAACCTTATTTAGAAGGACTCAAAAGACTATTCTCATTTCAATGAAACAGTATGTAGAGTTGCAGTAGTAAATAATAACACACTTGAGAAAAGTTCTGAAGGGAAGATAAATTCTTTCCATGCTTTTGGAAATGTGGGAAAGCAGGATAAGGAGGACAACAGATCCATTTCTAATTAATAAGAGCTGGGGGGGGATGGGGGGGAAAGGGTGCCGATGCACACACCACCCTAGAAATGTAATATCTCATATCAGTTTGCTCCTTTAAGGCATCTTCTTACAGTGTTCCCTGGTCAATACTGAGCCATAGAACCAAGCAGTCTGGACTTCAACCCATGGACTAATAAATTTTGTATTTCCCATGTGGTATTTCAAAACCCAGTGTCCCCCATGCATGCATTCAGTCCCCTCAAACCACTTGAGTTTTTTTCCCCCTGGTGCCACAATCTTTGCATGTGACTTCAGAAGATAAGTAACACTTCCAGCCCCAAAGTCCTTTTAAAATTCACCTCCTGTTCAACTGCGGATGGTTTTGAATTCAGTGACAAATATGTTGGCTAGCAACTCAGCTAGAGGAGAGAAAGAAAACCCCACAAAGAGGTGGAACATTAGAACAAAGGAGCAGAACAAAAGCCCCCCCCTCTCCCAATTTGTCTGCCCACATACCAAAGATCAAAAGAGCTCCGAGAAGCCTGTGCATAATCTACATACTTTGTGACCTTATTACAATCAAATTCCCCGCGGGCACGGCCACTGTGTATATATGCACACACTGTAAATACACAAGCAGGTCTGTGGACGTTTGCCAAGTCATTTGCTCCATGCATTGAGTTTGCTTACTTTTAACAATGCTGAGGCCAAAGAAGTGAGGCTCTTTAATCTTCGCTAAATCACAGACTTGCTGAAAGAGCTCCTGTCCAGTGGCTTTGACCTGAAAGAAACAACCAATCCAGCGTTACAAATGGTTCACACACCTGGAAGGAGCAATCCCCCTTCTTTACACTGACCAATATATTTTTGAGTACCATAGGAAAAAAAAACAAACAAACAAACAAAAAAACCCACACAAACAAAAAAGGACCCAAAGAAACAAACAACAAACCCCAAACCCTCAAAGAACAAGCTTTGTTTTCAATATTATTGCTATGATCACAGAATCAATGTGTCATTCTCCTTCCTTTACAGTGCAAAGTGGCTCAGCTCAGTAAGACATGAATTCAAAGTTTCCTATTTATTGGCATCTTTGTATAAGATTTTGGAAGGCTGCTGGAGCCCTAGTTTTATGCAGTACCGAGCAAGCTATTTATAGATGTTCTTACAAAAAGTGTGTTTGTAATTACAGAAATGAAAATAGTACTCTCTTACAGATATTTTTTTTTTTTTGAAATATTAAGAGAAAAAAAAAAAAACACAAAAAAGAAAACTTTCATTCAAGAGAACTAAAACCAGAAGTACACAAAGAAACCCAAGACTGCACGGTTTGAGCAGAATTCACTTGTGGGTTAGAGATGAAGGAAGCTGCTCCGTACCGCACACAGAGGAGCTTGCTCTGTCCCCTGCTGACTTCTGCTCGCACAGCAATTAACATCTTCATCTTCTGAAGCTGTCACCAAAGGCCTATAAGCTCCTGCCCATCTCCATGCCGCTCCGAGACCTCCCAGTACCCTCTCCCCGTAACGCCGTGCGCGCACCGCGGCGGCACCAGGGCGGCAGAGCTGCCGGCACGCGCTCCCGCAGGGACCGGCGGCGGGGCCGTGTTTGGGAGCCCGGCACGGGGTGGGAGCACGCCGTGGCACTGGGCACAGCTACCGAACGGGCTGTTCTAGCGGGGCTGCTCGGGCTCCTCCAGCAAGAGCGTGATTCTGCCTCCCTGCACCTGCAGACCTGGATGTGTGCTATGAGTGGAAAATGTCCTCGCTCAATATCCTCCCACCCCAAGCCTCATTTCCCCCTGCCCCATTGCAGGAGCACAGACAGACAGACAACCACAGGTACAAACCAACACCACCCCCCCCCACCCCCACCCCCAAACCCTCAGAGGCATAGGGGAAGGAGTTTTGGGCATGAGCAGGTAGGCAGAGCAGAACACCACTAACACAGACAAGCTCAGATCAGCCCTGGGTGCTACCAGCTGCAGCTGTGAAATGGGCCAGAACCTCTGAATTTGGTCATGCCACTGCTGGATGATGAAGATTAGTGGCAGCAGGAGCAGCCTTCCTGGGAAGGACTGTGCCATACTACCTTCACAGCAGCAAAGGTGACTTGGCAGAAGTCGACTACTGAGCTCTCCTACAAACTAATCACCACCATCAAACTAATTGCCACCATAATTCTTCAAACCCTTTTAGTGCAGGCATGCCACACTCCCCAGAAACCAGCTGCGCTCCCCTCCCTACCCCAGGATGTAGCATGTCACTAGACATGGACAATGGGAAACTGGAGGTCATTTAAGTACTCATTTTCTTCTACTTGACAAGGCATCACTAGCCAACCACTCACTAGTGCTTTATCAGAAGCTTTGAAACCTGCCCTACACCAATACACACATGTGTGCATATATGTGCTTTGGGAGAAGGTAGTACACCGTTCTAATAAAACCCAAAACCACATCTGGGTCTTATTATGGGTCTCCGTGTGAGACTGTACCCTTACAGTCTCACACCCAAATGCAGTATTTGCTCAGCTGCCAAGAACACACAGTTCGAAGGGAAAGATGAGCACGGATCTGCCTCCTTCCTCAAGGAAGCAAGCTCTGAGCATATTCTCCTATCTGGGAAAAGCTCACTAAGGAAGAGGTGACCTACCCCTAGCCAGAATGGTTACATGCATACAAGAGTCACTGGGAGCACAGGACTCTATGTAAAAGCTATATGATTAGATCAGTTTAAGTGGCACGCTTTCAAGCCTAAGGGAAGAAAAACCTGCTTTAAGATGCTTCGATCTAGGGAACTGAGCACTTTAACGTTTTGTGACACTCAGCTCTAAAGCACTGACTTTCAGATTTCTTGCACAGCAGGTATGCAAGCTACCACCTTGTCCATTCTCCTTTTGGCACTTCCCCTCTGTATCAAGTTTTACTCCCAGCCTTCAAGGCTACGCAATATTGATTACACTTGCAATTGTTGTTCCCTCCTCCTGCCTTCCCTTCTGCTCAAAGCAACCAACAATTCCCTTTGCATTTTTCATCTGTGCGCTTCTCTTTGGCCTTTTCTCCCTTTGCGTGTGGTTCCTGTGCCAAGCTCTATCCCAGACACGCCATGAGTCATTCCTTCCCCTGATACTCAGCTTTGCCCCATGTCAGACTCAGGGCTTCTTTGCACATGAAATTTAGTCCAAAGTGAAGTCGAGGGCAAGTTTACAGAGGTAACTGCTACTCCAGGGTCATTCTGTGTGCAAATATTCACACGTATTGGTTACCTATCTCTTATTTTTCTTGGTCCGTACACTTTAAAACATCAGCTCTCCTGCTCACAGAACAACTGAATGACTTCAGACCTACGCTTGCCATTCACCAACACACAGGACCTCACCAAATTTCCTCCCCTCCAAAAGTTTCTGCTCTTGCTCCCACCCTTCCTCCAGTACCTTGTCAAGGAGCAACACCTGCTGTAGCTGCTTCTGAACTACCCAAGTGCAGGTAGGGTGGCTGCCTGCCCTGCTCCCCTCTTTGGCAGCCAGAGCTTTGCTAGCATAGATGTCTCCTTTATTCAGCTGCTGCCACCCCAGAAAATTTTCAGAAACCTAATCATAAAAACTAGTTGATATTGATCAACATGTTCAAAACTACTACAGAGACAAGCCACAATGCTGGCAGGTAAACAAAACTGAACAAACTGGATACCACTCCAAGATCTTTGGTACAACTGATAGAACTTTTAGTTGCACCATTCTCACTCACAGCCAGCTTAAGCTCCCCAGTGCTCATAGTCCATCTCCCCACCGGGGCTGCCTGAAGCAAGGCAGACTGCTTTGCTCTGTGCTCTGATGTCCTTTCTCCCCAGCAGAAACCTCCCAATTTGCCTCACCATCCTTGGGGCGGCTGGTGAGCTGCAGCACCCACTAGTTCTCCTCACAGCTCTGATTCTCCTCCTGAGCAGTTGGTCCCAGGAAGACAGTTTTCCTCCTCACCATCCCCTCAAATTCATCTAATCATCCAGAAAGGTGGACACCAAAAGTTAATTAAGCAATACCCAATTATGGGTGAAAAGACTTTAAAATGGCTACTGGTCTTCTCTTCAACAGCACTATCTGTGAAGGGCATAAGACAAATCCATTTTAAAGAGCAGGCTTCAATCTACATGCAACCACATAAAACACTTATAGGTAAACTCTTATCTGGAAGGGTAGAATTTATATGGGAGGGGGGAGAAAGCAATTACCTGCATAAACACTGTGCTTATCACAGGAAGGATCTATAATTTATTCTGCTGGAAGGATAACCATTCCTACCTACCTCACCGAGCTGCAAGCTTGTTTAGTATTTGCGTTCCACACTGAAGAGGTTAAAAGGCTTTGGAAATCTTAAGTAGTGGCATTATTATTCTAATAAATGCGCAAAGTATCATATGTGGTTGTGCTAATTAAATTTGGGTTCTACCAACATCACTAGAAAATTGCCTTGATGTTCCTTTAAAAAAAAAAGTCTTTGCAGATGCAAAAATCTTAATTTTTGTTGTTGTTTTGAAGGGGTGTTGTGGTAAAGACAGAAGCCAAATGAAAAGCTGGTCTTGGTGACTTGCCCAGCTGTAACAGGTCATGTTTCACTCTCTATGCAATTAGGACACAACTGTGCATCGAGGGCTCATGTTTTGCCCAGGCAGCTATTCCCTTTCACACACAAGCATCTCCACATATGTATTTTCCCAACTTCCCAGCCACCAAAGCAAGAGGCAACAAAAATGAGGAGAGAAAAGGTCTTCAAAAAGGGCTGCCAAGGGGTGCTGTTGCACTGACCCCTCTGCAGGACAAGGCAGCAATGCTCAAGGCACCCCGACTTTTCTGAGTGGCAGCAGGCAGGAATTGGGGGTACACAGTGTTTTCCCTCCATCCCTGCCAGCGCTCCGTGCAAAAGACCATTTCTTATGCTTACCAAGTACCTTGGACGTATTTAAAGGACACACAGATGTGGCAGTTAAGGACATGGTTCAGTGGTGAACTCGGCAGTGTTTGGTTTATGGTTAGACTCGATCATCTTAAGGGTCTTTTCCAACCTAAATGATTGCATGATTTTATGATAAACTGCAGGTATCCAGGATTTGCCTTACGGTCTGAGCACTGCCAAAACTTAATATGGTGGAACGTGACCCGGCAGTGGAGGAAGAGCCGTGTGCCCAGCTCAGGGACGGGCGCAGCGAGGAGCGGTGACGGCACCAGCCCCGCGGGCACACTGCCCTCCTGCTTCCCCGCGGCGGGGCGGGCGCCGCTATCTCGGGTCTTTAGTCTCCCAGATACAAACTGTAAGAAGGTGAGATTTAGGGTCAGATCATTACCCAGGGCCGTGCACCTGCTGCCAAGAACTTAATTAAATCATTGTTTTGTGGCTTGCACAAAACCCTTCTGGGTCAGTAGACGGGCTGCGTTTGAACCCGTAACCTAGAAGCAGAGCACCCCAGATTTTGCTATTAAAGTCTTCTTCCATCCAGCCCTTGTGGTTGCTTCAGTTAACGATGCCACACTTAAGCACAGCAGGTAGGAAAATTCCTACATGGATTTTGAAGATTAGCATGCATAGTTTCAAAAGCCACCGTTTCAATCAAGTGCTTAAAACAACAGTTCACCTCAACTGTCTTCTCCCCCTCCCCATCCCAGAGGGGTAAAAAAAAAAAAAAAAAAAAAAAATCAAAACAAAGCAAAACCTCTCCAGCCCACATATGAGTGCAGGCACACACTCACAAGAGAGCACTTATCTTTGAGGCTAGCTTGTTGTCTGAACGTGAAGTGCCTCCGTCAGTTCAGTTCCTCAGAAGTTCAAGGAGCAGCCGGCGTTGCACAAAGAGGCACCGCACCATGGTGGACACCGTGCCACACTGGGCTGCCAGCTGACCTGGCTCTGCTGTCACTTGCTCACACACACTTGGGTATTTGAAGTGGTGATCAAAGAAATGAAGTGACTTACCTCTGTTTTTTGTGTGTACAAGTACTCAGAGGGAAAAAACCCCCACCCTCAATGGCTGTTTACTCTGCCTTAGAGTCTTTGAAGAGATCTGCAGGCTATCAAAACCAGAAATAGCTAAAATGCCAGAGCAAATGGGCATGCTTGCTAAGTCATCAAGGCATTTCAGGTTCAATTTTTTTTAAAATTGCTAGATTATTATCAGTGGCAAAAACACTCAGAGAGAATAAAAAATAAATAACAACAGAAAAAGAGCAGAGGGGACCCCCTGTCCAAAAACACAACCGGTACTTGTAAGAAACTCTGCAAATGAGTTGAAGCTGCCCGATTAGAAAATGGACCACCAGTTACCCTAAACTGGCTAACAGCCTTTCGGTCAGCAGACTGGCACCAGGCTTTTGGGAGAACAACGGGGGCTAAGAAACCGAACTCTGGCTGCGACTCACGGAAGCTCCAGGCCTCCCTCCCGGCCACTCACCCCGACGACCAGGCTGAGCTGCTCCCGGGTGGGCAGGAAGACGCAGACACTCCGGCTCTCTGGCTGCATCCTGCCTGCCAGCAGTGCCCTGCTCATGGTGGGCAGCTCCGCGGGGGCCAGGGTCTCCTTTCCGGGTGGGTGTCAGGCTCCCTTCATCCCACGCACCTGTCGAGAAGGTGAGAGCATCAGTGCCTCGCTCATGCCGGTGTTGAGAGCGGCCCATGGCACACCTTTAAATAGCTCGGGAGTCCCAGGAGAGCACCATAAAGCAATCAGGACTCCCTAGAATAACAAACTAGGCTCAAGGTTTTGAGACACACATACAGTGATAAGGCAGATGACACCACAGATCACTTCCCAAAAATGCCCAGCAGAGAGGGGGAGGCACCCCATCCTTCAACCAGGTACCTCGCTCTTGCCCAAAGCAGAGATTTCAGTGAGCCATCAAGCAGGCACACGTCAGTGCAGAGGACTTAATCTGAGCAGTCTTCCCCCTCAGCCCACCCCTAGTCCCTGGGAAACCTCTGCCCCAAATGCTCTGTACCTCAACTCAAAAGAACAGGTGGAAACACATAAACTCACAAGGCTGAGACATTGTATGATACTTTTTGTGAGATGAGCCCTGCCAGTCTCCTCCCAAGGGCTAAGCCCAACCTGCACAAGCATCTTAGAGCTGAAGTTATGATAGTAACAGAAACAAGAGACAGTAATTCCGTTCACACCCAAAAGCACAGTAGTCAACATCATCATCACCTTATAGCTAGGTTAGACACAGTTTCCTCAGCAACTTGTGACATTTTATTTACAGCCCTCTCTGCTCTGATGCTCTCCAGGGCAAGGACGCATCCTGTGGCACTTGACAAAATCTGGCAGGAAGGGGAGACACTCCTCGAGGGCAAGTTAGGGATGAACACCGGCAGAGACCTGATCCAGCAAGATACCGACCAGCTACCGGGTCTGCTCCATCCCCATACAAGATGATGCAAGCCAAACCCCTGCTTCCCCAAAGTCGCCCCGGCATGACACCCATCCCCCAGCAACACCTGAACACCCATCACCAGCACAGCAACAGAGGTGCTGCTGGCCAACGCCTGCCCGCAAAGCCCCCCCACGCCCCTGGGGCCAGGCACGTACCCCAGCAAGGGCAGCCAAACCCAACGCCAGCCAAACGCACCGGCTCTGGCAGCTCTACCCTCGCCCACCGCACAGCACACCTCCGGGGGACAAGCGGTGAAGGGATGCACGGGCTTCTTCACCCTCCAAAATGAACTCAAGGATGAGGGATCATAAGCAGCAAGGAAGCAGGTCATGCTACGCTAACACATGTGCATGTGTACATTAGGTACAAGTTTTAAAAGCATCCGGTATTTAAAGTCACGTTTGCCCTGTTTCTGGGTAAAATATTGCAGAATAAAACTTGTGTGGGAGATGGGAGAAGCAAGCCATCATGGGAAAACAAAGTACATTACAGAAAAAGGAACTTGGATTTACCCCTCTCCCTTCATTTCCATGCTCAAACATTAATATTTTTTTTAAATCAAATACAAGAAAAAGATCTGTAAGTGTCCTTTTGCAAGTACAAAAAGCTGTTCCATGCACCTCCTTCCCTGAGCTGGCATACACAGTGCTTCTCAATAAAGCATTTTCCGCTACAGGTTCTTTATGTAGAGCATCTCTTATGAGACTGAAGTACATAAAAATTGCATTTATATTGTATTAAACAGGGGGTTATTAAAAGCTATCATTATTTTTTTTCAAAATCAGAATTTAATCAAACAAGAACTAGGAATTTTTAAAAAGGAGATTGCTCTAAATTATAAGCAAGCAGGAAAAACACATTTGACTTCTTGGGACAGGTGAAAGCTTATATTAAAGGAAATATTAAGATAAAAACTTTGATTTATCCTCTCTTATCGATATAATTATACTGATGAGCTCTCTTAGGCTCCAGGCTACACACTACTAACAGCTGTATATAAATTACAGATGTCTACAGAATGACTCGAGGGCAACAGGTCGCCATTATTATTACCAGCTGATGTCATATGCACCGTAAGCTTTATCAACAGCATAAAGACCTGAGTATGAGCTCAAGCTTTCCAACATAAGGAGGTTTGTCTTAATTGTCAAACTGCTGCACTAGCCAGTACACATTCCCACTTGCAAGGGGAGATCACATCCAGCAAAGATGTTCATGTGGCTCATAACAGAACTGGAAATAGGACAAAGAAGCAACCATGAAATCCACAGAAAATTGTGTGCACATTTAACTGAAGAAACTGAATCCCACTTCCCCATAGCCTCTATAAAACACAGCTTCTGGAAAGCTTTTCCTCTGGTTTCACACCTGCTTTGTTCATCTGAATTTTTAAGAGAACTGTGGATCCCAAGAGCAAGTAAGTGAAAAAGGAAGGGGAGAAGGTGTTTTTCTTATGTTTTAAAGCAACTGAGCTGGTGGAGTCCATCACAGCAGGTAAGAGGTTAAAGAAGCAATATCCTTAATCTGAAGGGGGAGGTTAAACACCAGGCTTCTCTTCTTCAGAGGTATGTTAGGATGTGATAAAACATAATGAATCATTAACTTGCTAGCACTGCATGTTTACATCTTTTTAAAAAAAAAAAAAAGTTGTGAGGCAAGAGTAACTGCCCTATGAAAACAAGTGGCCAGAAGGAATGCTCTTACTTAAAGATACACAATTTCAGACTGCCCATATGCCATTCTTTTGTTTACCACAGATTCCAACCTCTTAACCTCAATTAAACCCTAAAAGCTCTAGCAAATGCACTGCAGATGAATTAATAAAAGCTGAAGTCAATCATCGGCCTCTGGGACACCCTACAGGTTGTTTTTTTGTTGTGTGGGTTGGTTTTTGTGGGGGTTTTTTTGTTTGGTTTATTTTTTGTTGTTGTTGTTGGTTTTTGTTTTGTTTTGTTTTTTAAATAACATCACTTCATGTTTTAGCTCCTGGAGAAGTGCATTTTGAGATGTAATTGCTTGGTCAAAGGCCCAGCGGCCTATCAATGAAGCAGTCAAAGGCACTATTTATTTGTATTCTTCTGGTATCAGTCAGGAGGCTTATTAGTGCCCAGAGTGGTGGCACAGCTTATTTAGCACTGTTTATTTTACCTAAACACATGTGCAGTAGAGCTTTGGAAAACACATCTGTCATTAATTTCAAGACTCCTCTGATTAAACAGCTTGAACATGGCCATAAAAAGCTCATTAAGAAAAACTCTAACTTCCCCTCCTCTTCCCACAGCCCCTCGAGCTGCCTCCCAACACCGGACTAGAACCTTAGCACTTTCTAGGTTGAAGCAGGGAATGGCTGAGATTTGCCCCAGCAAGAGGGGTAAGAGCAGCAAAGCCCTTCAAGGGAGGAGGAGGAAGAGGAAAGAGACTGCTCATTTCGGGTATCAGCAGGACAGCTAGCTAAACCACCTCACACCTTTATACTCAATGGCACAGGGATGACCTGCCACCACTGAATCTGGGGCCACGCCACAGCCAGCCTGTCTGGAAGCAGGTCTCATCCAAACAGCACGTGGGTTCTCGTAGCCATATGATCGCAGCTGTAATTTTACACATCAGTTCGTGGGACCACAGCAAATTGGGTCCTAATCCTGATTTCAGCCTCTAGGTACTTCCACAACCACATCTCAAAGGGATAAAGCAAACAGATGAATGAGCAATCACCTACCAACTCAAAGCGGCAAAACAGAACAAAGTCCTCCTCTAATGAGAAAAAAAGCACAGGTAATTCTGTGCTTCTCTCAAAAACACCTGGAAACATGCTTTGTAAGGTTTATTATAGTAAAACTTCTTAGGAAAGTTGGTTTTGCTAGAGCTGACAGAAAATGATCATTGAACATCTTAATGATGAAACCTTACCAGAGTGGCCCTACAGAGTCCCATCAAAAACTGTCTCCATCCAGAAACATTAAGACTCTTAACATTTTCCAGGCATTATGCAGATATGTCTTAGGCCTCTAAGACAACTAGACTCTTAGGCTGCAATTTCACAATCAACTTAAGCAGCTTTAATCAAGGCAGTCCTGCAGCAAGACAGACAGACAACTGCCTGTATATAAATCTGCCTCTGGCAGCAACCCACACTTGGGCTGCCTTCTACTCATGATGAAACACAGCCTTAAAAACTGAGAACCCCCCGCACCTTCCAGGTATTTTGTCCCCTCAGAGGCATACTGTAGGGCATCAGTACTATCTTCAAAACAGAGTAAAAAAGAGCCTGAGAGAGTAAAAGATGTAATGGTGGCATATTAGCCTTTCCCACCTTTAAGACCCCACCTCCCTCCTTTGACTATCCCCAGAGATGATGAAAATTTCTCTGGAAAGATACATCAATCAGGAGGGAGGGGAGAAAAAAAATGCTTGTCAGGGCAGAAAACAAGCCTGAAGTTAAATAGCTTTATGTCACGGCTGCAGATGATGTGAGAAGTGCCACCTGCAACCAACAGCCAGGACAACTAGGTCATGTCCTGCAGCAAATTCCCAGAAATATGTTGACTTCACAAATGTATCTGCCTTGGCATCACTCCAGCTCTAGCACAACACATGCAAGGGCGAGGATGCCACAAGGAGGTAAGGTACTGAATTTGGTGTCCACACACTACTTTGGGGTAGAACACACACCTGCCTTCAAACACTGAGCACTACTTAGTAGGGAGCCCCTAGGCAAAGCCACTGAATGAGGAATACCAAGAGACCTCCCAGTCACTTGGGTCCTCTGAAGGACCAGATCCCAGAACCAATGCAGCTTGGCTACGGGACGGATGCAACACTGGCAGCAGCGAAGTCAACTGGCTTTCAGTCCACAGATGTAGGAGGTGCGACTGCAGCAGGCCTTCTGCATCTGCGAGCAACACCTGTCAGATCCGAGCGCCGACCTCTTGCACGGACGAGACATGGGCCTGACTCCCCCACCTTTCCATTAGGATTTTCAAAAGGTACAATAGGAGATACCTCCAAAAACTCCAGGGCTGTGGAGCCCTAGCAGACTTAACCATCACCCTATACCTTTTGGGACAGATGGGGAAATCGCTGAGCGCTGGTCTTAGATACCAACCAACATCCTTTTTACTTTATTAGCAGCACTCCCTGGTGTTGCTGAGCTTTAATATAGAGGGAAATGCTTTCTCATTAGTCTTCATTGCAGGATTAGACACAGCTCTTAGGCATGACTGCCCACACTCCACCTTTGCTCTGCAAAGTTCTCCTGCCTCACATCAAGCAGCACTAGTGAGTGCTAGAACATGAAACTTGCTCTTGAGCTTGTAACTCTTCTGCTCTGCACCCCCCACAATGTGACCGGTGTGCTCAGGAAGAAGGGATCTCCCAAAATTCCCATTCCTAACCTGGGACCACGCTGCTATGCTACTCTGTCTGTAGGCTGCCCTAGTCCTTAGGCTCAAAGATGGGGGTCAACTCTTCTACCCAGGGATGGCAGGGTTCTCCAGTAGCCAAGTGACTCGTGTTTTTGCGCACACATCAGACCTTACTGCTGCTAACTAGTCCTCAAGGAGAGGAAAAAGGCTTAGCTGCAGAGAGAGCACCGAAGGAGGTGCTGATGGAAGTGCAATGGCAGGGCAGCAATGGCAGGACTATGATGCAGGGTGGCTACCACATGCCCATCCAGCTCTCCCATGGGATGAAAAAAACTCCTCAGCAGTTTGCTCCATGTGAGGGCAGCCCAGGATTAATCACCCAGGCTTAGTCTTTCCCCAGAACCAAAACTGAATTCAGGAGCCTTTTGCAAGAATACGTACACAAAAACATACAGCCTTTTAAAATACATTATTTTATCAGAAGCATGTGCAAAACTTAACAATGTACATGCTTTAAACAATACTGAAACTGTAAAGTCTGCAGCTAGAGCATGCGATTCTGTTCTGGCATGCCTTTTTCCTGAGGTGACAGTCTCTTGCCAACATGGAAAGAGCAATGGATCAACTGATCCTGCCTTTCCATTGATCAGCAAAAGTAGCAGTACATACTCTATCACGTCTGACTACCAACATGAAGTTTCTCTTGACAATGGATTTGTTTACTTCTGCATAACCTATTAATGGACTTGTTTATTGATTACCACTTGCTTATAGGGCTTCCTCATATGTCATAAATCAAGCACATGAAGGTTTTTGAGTAAGTAGCAACTGAAGGCATCAACTGGCCTATGTAAATGCAGAAGACAGACCAGCAAAATATGGGACAAGGCGTGAGTCAGCCTCAGTGTCCATTACACCTCGCATAAAGCAGTTGCAAAGGAAGCCTGGTCAGAAGTGCAAAGCTGTTTTCTCAGCTGGACGACCAAGACAGCGTTGCATGAAATCTCGCAAAGGTTAAGGGAAGTGAGTTGCTTGAACAGCCATTCAGTAACAGCAAACTTGCCTCCACTCAAACACATGGGCGTACCTCTTTCGAGATGGACCCTTTCAGAAAGCCTATTCATGGGCATACATACGCAGAGCCAGGAGTGCAGTAAAGAAACCACCACAGCCTGGTACCTCTGTGTGGAGGACAGCAACAGAAGATATCTATCTCAGTTTGGCACCCCACTGCTCGCCCTGTGCGCTTTTGCCAAGCAGGGCAATCTTCACTAAAGACTGCTCATTCTTTGTATCTATGGGAAACAGGAGAGGCAAAGTACAGACGGAGAACTGCAGCAATGTCTTAAAATAAGGGAGAGTGAGGCTTCTTTCCCAGGCACTGCAACTGTCAGGAAGCTTAGGAAATGCAGGGAGAACAGCAGCAAGACCTGGTCTCTCTACTAGCAACTCAGGAGAGAAGCATCATTATAGCGTGCAAATTGCAAATGTCCAAAGCCTCATGACCCAAAAGCCTATTGGTTAATTCTCCAACTGGAAACATATTCCTTTTCTTAAATCTACCAAGGCTATAAACACGATTTCTCCCAAGCAGAACTATTATACTCTTGCCTTAAGCACAACAGCCGAGAGACACTCTTCTAGCAAGACTATCTTTGCAGAAGTTATTCCACAATGATGGTATTTTTGAGTTGGGCTGGACTGAATTGGAACAGATCACCAAGCCTTCTGAAATATTTTGCAGATCTGTCAGAAAAAATGTGAATAAACTCTTCCTTCGTTTTCTATTCTCACCAAGATCTTGTTACAGTTCTAGAAGTAAGCAGACTATGAAACCCTTATTAAAAAAAAAAATAAATAAATAAAAAGCATCATTATGACTTCACAAGCAATACCTGGAGTTGCAGGACAAATAAGAACAGACACACTTTTACCAATATATCATGTAAAGAATTCTTCTGATGAGGAACAGCTTCTCTACCAGTAATAACTAGGTTAAAAAAAATTGGCTTACTTCCCCAGAAGAAGGAGAAAGTCTGCTGCTGATCTCACAGCATTTGAATCACTGTCTAAATATTCAGACCAACTAGGCAGGTTCTGAATCACTTTGCTTCTAACTTTTTCCCCCTAAAGTGTAGAGCTGGTCTTGAACATATTCAGAGCAGAAAGGAATATTGATTTATGTAAAGTGTATAGACTTCCAGAAAGAATAGATGAAACTCCACCTGGAACACAGCTTGACTCTATTTCAAGTGTGAAAATGCCAATCTGCCAATACCTTGACAAAATTAACACAAACAGCAGGGTCTTTACGATTAGATGCTCCTTCAGAGACTGCACACTGTACCACCAGACATCAATTCCAACAAGGCAAGGGGGAAACTGGAAGACACGGTCCAAAAAAGAAAGAGAACAGAAAAGCAAGTTTACAGAGAACTTTACATTTTTGATGTGATGACGAATTTTGCAAAAAGAGGAAATAGAGAAATTTAAAAAAAAAGCATAAGAAATGTTTTAACATGAAGCAAATTACTTCCTCCTGGATTCTCCAAGGAACAGCTCCTCCTTGTCAGAGGACTTCTTTTGGGCTGAGGCCACCATTTGTCCATGCTCAGCTCCTAACTGCAGGCTACAAATTAAGGTACCACTGCTAAACACCACCAAGATAATCAAGGAGCAGTGCAGTAGCACAGGACTTTCTCCAAGAAAAGAAGTGTAACCCTGGAGCACAGTAAGCATGCAAGTAATTTACATTGTCTTGCACTGGATGAACAGTAGGGCAATGCCTTTACTACAAAAGCTAACTGATGCAGAGTTAACCACTGGATTCATACAGTTTTTACCTGCAGTCTTGGGAATTGAAAAGTGTGAGGTAGCTTTAAAGCACTATCAGCTTTGCTTTTTTAAACAACAACAAAAAAAAATTACGTGGCCCTTACCTTCTATCAAAAAACTTCTATCAAAAAAAGACTTAAATCAGAAAAACACAGAAAAACAGTAAATACAAAATTTGGTTTAGAAATTTTTGTTTCAGGAAAAAAAGCAACACAAATCTATTTGCCACTGGTGTTTATCCAAGTTTATCACAGTCATATAAAAATGTATTTAACCAGAACAAAGATCCCTAGGGGAAAAAAAAAAAAACTGTCCAAAGAGCACAGACAGTATTTTTTGCTAAACCACTGAAAAGAATCGCTACAACTCATGCTCTTTTGCTTATACTTGTCTTACCCTTTTTTGTTGTTCTCCCCTCCTTTTTTTTTTTTTTTTCTTTAAGGTGATCACTGCAAGAAATTTTTTTTTCCCTTTCGGATTCTATTTTCTTCTGATTTGGCATTCCTCATCTGAAGCCAAAACACTGGCTACTACACTGACTCTCAATATTGCCAGTGCTGAAAACGGAACACTTTGATTAAGAGTGCACAACAATTAAATGGGAGGAATAAACAACAGAATAAGGCCAAGACATTTTGTTGTCATTCCAAGTTTTCCAGGAACAAAATAAGAAAAAAAAAAAAAAAGGAAAAAAAGATAGAAGCTAAACAAATGAATGGGAAACAAATGTCCAAAAAGTTGGAGTTTGTTTTGGTTTTGGGGTTTTTTTTTTTTTGGTTTGTTTTGTTTTTTAAAACAAAACAAAATACTACCCCAGAGATCATCAGTGCTAGAAATACAGCCTTGTTATTTTCCCTGAGAAAGTGCCCTGTGCTTCTGAAGTATTTATTGTCAGTGCCTGGTCATCACAGCAGTTCTCTGAAGATGGGACAAGGTTCAGACAGCACGTTACACAGTTTCCTGGTGTGGTGGAAAAAAAACAATGTGCATTTTTAAATGCCAAGGGGGAGTTATTAACCTGAGAGCCCGTCACTGCCGAGCAGCAGCAGAAACATCTCTCCATGCAGAGGATGACGATTTCTCAGCACAGGAAACCCAGGGCCTTTCCCTGTAAATCATTACCAAGAAAGAATTCAAGAGGTGGAGAAACAACGAAGTACGGAGCCACTCTCCTTTCTGACACCCGCCCCTTCTCCCGTGCACATGTACCTGCCGGGACACTCGTCCCGGTCCCGGTCCCATCCCGTGCCGGTGGGTGAGAGCCCCTCACCGTGGGCAGACCACCCGGACCAGCCCCACGGGATGCCTCCAGCCCCTCGCCCCCGAGGAGCTCCAGGCGCCGCTGCCCCACGCGGCTCACCCTGCCCGAGGTGCCACACCACAGCACGCGTGGACCCGCGCCCCGCCGGGCAACGCCGGCCCCGAGGCCGTCCCACGCCGCCCGGCCACGGCCACGGCCACGTCCCTCTCGCCGGCACCGGCAGGGCAGGCGGTTGCCAACCGGGCGGCCCCAGGGCAACGCCCGGGGCTCGGAGCCGCCTCACGCCGCACGGGACGCGCCCCGGCATCGCCCCATCTGGCATCTCTGGCGAGACCCACCGGTGGCGGAGGGTAAACAGCGAGGGACGCGGGAGTTCGCCACGACCCCAAACCTCCTCCACAGCCCCATTCCTTCCCCGTTTGCAGCCGGTGCCTGCCCACCCTCGCTGACCTCCGGCAGCTGCAGACGCAGCCACCGCCTCAGCCCCGCCGCTCGCCGCTGCTCCGGCCGGCAAAACTCCCCGATCACGTAACAAAACCAGAAAAACAAAACAAAACAAAAACGCCGAATCCCAGCCCTCCCTTTACCGGCAAAGTTGTAGATCTACTTTCGCGGCCAATACCGTGCGGTCGGACCGACCCCGAGCGCCCCGCGGCGCACAGGGCCGGGCCGGGCCCCGCCGGGCTGGGACGGGGCGGGCGCTTCGCGGCTCTCCCCGTGCAACGCGCCGCCGGCAGCCGCACCGGATCCCCACAGCCTCCCACGGCAGGTGCCGGTGCCGGTGCCTCTCCCGCCCCGCACTCGGGACCCGTCCCACAGCCCTTTGTCCCCCGGCAGCTCACCGGGGCCGCGCCCGCCCCAACCCCGCTGCCAGAGAAGCCCCAAAGGGTCGCGGGGAGCCCCGGGAACCTCCCGACGGCGGAGCGCGGGCGCCGCCCGCACACTTACCGCGGGGTGACCCCGGTGGCGGGGCTCCGCCGTCCTGCCTGTGCGCGGCGGCACCCGGCGCCCGGCGACAGCCGAGCGAGGCGGCGGGGCGGGCGCTCGCTGCCGCCCGGGGGGAGGACCGGCGGTGGTGGGCGGGGCCGGGCGGGGCGGGATACGCCCCCCCCCCGGACCCGCCCCTCCCTTCCCCACGCCGACGGCCGCGGCTCCCTCCTGGCCCCCCGCCGCCTCAGCGGATTGGCAGAGCCGGGCGGGGCGGGCCCGCAGCGTGGCCTCAGGTTGGTGAGCGCGGCCGTCAATCCGCGCCGCGGCCGGCGGGACGGTCGGTCGCTGCCGGCCCTCCCGGGCGGTACCGGCCGCTGAGGGGAACGAGGGGGCGGTGGGGCAGGGGGTGGGCGTCGGGGGGGAGCTCGCAGGTGACGAGGGGCTGCCTTCGCGGGGGTTTTGTCCCCGTCTGGGGGGCGATTTTGTTCTCGGCAGGGCGCTCCGTGATCCGCACTGGCAGCAGCGAAGCCTGCGTAGGTGAAATTTTAATTAAGAGTGATCGCAGCAAGGCTCGAGAATTCAGTCCGGGGCGCTGTGCCGTAACCAGGTTGGCCGGGCCGTGCTGGCGGGACGGGAAGAGTCGCAACGTGTCAAAAGAGGTGGTGGAAGAGCCGGGGTCAGATCTGAAAACTGGGAGCCCGTGTGTTCGGAGAGGGAACACTTGGGAGGGAGCTGCTGTGCTGCATGCATGGTACAAACCTGCTTGCCTCCCTCCCACCTCTACGTTACAATTTGCTTTTTAATGTAGTAGCTTTCCAAAAGAAGGCCGACATCCTCTCAAGGTCTGTAGTGTTGCTCCCTCTCCCCCACAAGTAGGCTGTTGCTTAATTTCCCCACCTACCCCCTTGTATTTGAGGGTGGGAACTGGGATGGCAGCAAGCTGTAAGGGGAGCAGGTGGGAAGGCTTTTGTACAGCATTGCACTACTCTGCAGGAAAACAGTTGAAATTTCCCCAGGAGGGACCACAGGAGGGAGCCTGATTTGCTGGTGTGACATGACCTCCTGATAAGGCGAGGGAAGCAGAGCACCAGGTCGTCTGTCCTTGCTCCCAGGTTTTTCGGTGGGACATGAGACTGGATAAAATCTCAGCCTCGCCAGCATGGATGACGACTTACCTCTGCCTCTTCCTGGATGGATTGTGGGGCTGCTCTGTGAGTGCGGGAAACATCTCAGCACCAACCCTTTCTCTTCCCACAACGGTCTTGTGAGAGAAAATATTGGCGTCTTACTCGTTATCTGAGCAAATGGGTAGGCGTCTCATTTCAGGAATGGTTCCAGAGCTGTGGTTCCTAGATGAACAGAGGTGACCCTCAGTGACCAAGGTTCTGTCCTTCATGTCTTGTCCTTTTGTTGAGCCTGGGCTGATTTATACAGTTCCCCTCTCAGCATGCCAGCTGTTTCTAAGGATGTTCTCAGGTGCCTAACGTGTGGTTTCACAGGCAGCTGAGCTGGCATGACAGCTCCCCTCTGCCCACAGAAAGATGTCTCACTGTCCTTTTTACTCCTCATCTTCAGTCTTCTGTCTCCTTCACTGCCTCCGTTTGTGGCTGTAGCACCTTCCTTGTGCTAGTGCTGGAGCACTTCAGACTGCTAAGCTGGTCAAATTAGCTAAAGGGAGAAAAAATTCCAGCTATTTTTTTTTGCTGGAACAGTGGTCTGACATGTTGGTGAATTAGATTATCTCACGAAGTGGTCCAGCCAATGCCAGAGTCAGCATCTTGTAATATCATCACCTATGTCTCCTTACTTTCCAGCATGACTTGCAGGATTGAATGCAAGGGTAGGGGAATCTGATGCCCAAATATAGGCTCTGTTGTTGAACTTGTTCTTATTTAACCTGCCCAATCCCATGCATAAAGCCTGCAGCAGAGCCAGCACAGTGCTCTGGTCACAATAGGACTTTCTGTCATGCCCTGACAGCTAGTGGAGAACTTGAAATATTAACAAACAGCTCTGAACAGACGTTGCATGCTTCTGGGTTTTGATCACTTGAAAATGTTACAGTTGCTTACAAATTCATAGCTCGGCTTTTTGTGACAGGGTCCTTTAGCTACCACGGGAGCAAAGGACAGTGTCTGGGCTGTTGAGACAGGGGTGTGTTTCATGGCACACCATGCTAACCTGCTGTCCTCATCCTTCCCACCAGAAACCTTGGGGCTCTCACCTTAGGGCTGCGTTTCCTTCCCACAGAACCTGAGTAGAAGAGTAAGAAAAGCGTGGGTCATGTGCAGCTGATGCTCTCAGTCTAGCCACAGCCAGAATGGAATATAGTACTGTATGTCAGGTATGATTACCTTAATTAGAAGTATAATAATTATCCTGCTTGTCTCCCAGGATTGGCAGATCTTGTGTGTCACCCTAGAGAGAACAAGCTGCATCGTGAGAAACATCAGAACTGCAGGAAAATGGAGATAGTGTTAGCCTGTTTGTTATTGAAGGAGACATCAAAGTGTTGGAGACTGAAGATATCTGTCTTTCAAGGAAATACCACCGCATGCTTTCAAAGCGTCAACTCCAGCTCTCCTTCTTGCAGTACAGATAAGCAATTTCATCCAGCTTGCTCTGTGAAATGGAAGCTGGAGAGGGGGGATTTGTGGAAGGTTTCTTATAAGCCAGTGTCTCGATTCAGAAAATTCAGAAAATAGAGCCCCTTTTGTAAACCTGTGTCTTGTGCAGAGTCATGCTGAAGTCAGAGGCACCCCATGCAAAAGTAAACGTGTGCATAATCAGATGTCTTTCCTCGTGGTCTTGTCTGCATTGCATGTAGACAAAAAGATTTCCCAGTGCAAAAGGAAAAGCTGGAGTTTGCCTTCACAATCATGGAAAAGTATCCCTTTCCTTTTCTCACAATAATTTTATCAATGCATATAGGAGATAACTTTGTTTCTACTATTTATTATCTAGTTCACAAGGGGCACCTAAGCTTGGAGAGAAATGGGTTGTTTGTGGAGTCTAGAAACAAAAGTTTTCACTAATGATCTCCGGGAGTTGAAGCTGGCTTCAAGCTGTTCAAGTCATCAGAGGATGACTCAGAAGTCAGAAATTTGAGGCATTCTTATGTCTAGCGTTTAATCAACAGGCAAAGCTTTGGGAGGTAAGCAGAGGAAATCAATGGCAAATCAAAGAAGAATAGGTCAGCTATTCATTAGAGAAAGGATTGATCTCGGGGATATTAACAGAAAGGAGGGCATGAAATGAATCCTAAAGAAAGTTTGAACTAGCTGTGGCTGCAGTGAGCTGACAGTCAAGGAGCCTTGAAAAAAAATTACTTGACTGTCTTGCATGAAAGGTAGTTTGCAGAACTCTGCGTTCTCCATCTAAATCAGTCAGATTTAACCAGCTGCACGTTATGGAGGCTTTCCAACAATAATGCAGCTCTTGCATGAGTAATAATTATTTGTGTGCATTTGTCATTGTGTGTACAGTCATCATAGGTATTACGCATGAAATGTTAATAATCTGCTTTCTGTTAGCACACATGCTGAAGCAAAATCTTGTTTTGTGATGTTTTCAGTGCATGTTAGAGCTTGATTTTGCTGGCTCTCACCTTATTCCTAGAAAATCATCAATAGCTTCAGTGGGACTATTTATCGTACCAGGGCTTTCATGATTAGCATGTTGCAAAATCAGGTTTAATTTTGAGCTCTGGGACAGGGATTTTCTTCTTTTTTTTTTTTTTCACCTGTAAAATATCAAATTTATCTACAATAGCGTGCAAGCAATAAAAAAATACTTACAGAGATGCAGGGTGGCTTAAACAGTAATAACAGTATTAGTTACACTTATTAGTAATAACTAGCCATTATTATACCAAAAGCTGTGTACAAAGTATAGATACAATTGGTGAGGTTTGAGACACTAGTTTACATCAAATAAAAATCAAGTGCTTGTTGCGATCATTGTCGACCACACTGTGCTGCCAGGGAGGCCAAGGTGCAGGTCTGGAGCCATAAACTGCTTGTGGGCAATCGCGGCGTGGCTGCTGTGCCGGGGGTGAGCCATCTGACTGCGAGGGCACAGGAGACATGGCTTTATACCTCACGGTGCCTTATATGCACTGTGTGTTTTATTTCTTCCATCCCAGAGGATCCTGATGTGCTTCCTCAGTAAGTTTTTTTCATTTGCCATCAAAACAGAGACACCTTCAGGTAATGAGGAAACAGCTGCGTGACGCTGCTCCATCAACAACCTTTGGAAAACAGGTGGGGAATCTGGGCAGGGAGAATGGAATCATAAATCAAATTTGGCCCTAGAGCACAGAAGCTGTAACTCTTACCCTTGGCAGAATCTCCGTGGGACTGCATTCACTAAAATGGTCACAAGCTTCATTTTTACTTCTAAAGCGAAACAGAGTCTTTCCGTGACACTAAAGCGTTTAGCATCATTACAGGCTCACAACTTTATTCTAACTCTGACCAAGTTTCCAGGGCCCGTCGTTTCAAGATTTCCTAACCGAAGCTCTAATCAAGCCCAAACCTGTGTTCATTACACAGCCTCCTGAGATCACAGCTAGTGGTGGCATGGCCGCTGGCCATGAGGAGTTTAAATCCTGTTCTCTCTGATAGGGCCTGTTTGACGTCTATTTGCCTCTGCAGGTGCCCTGGCAAGTTGATATCAGTAGCTAAATACAAAGTGCATAAGCTGCTGGTCTGAGCCCCTTTCTGCAGTCTCAGTAATGCCACTTCCATGTACTTCTTCAAATAAAATGTATTAGATCTATAACAGCTCCTCCCCAGTGGGGTTTGTTGGTGTTTAATACCGTGATGACATGGGAGTTGTCTTCTTATTTAACCATACGCTGCAGTTTGAACTGTGAAGTTTTGGTTGCTTTCAGACGACTTTGAAATCATGCCAGAGCTGTGAAATCCCTGCCTGGGGTTTCTCAGTGCTTATCATGTCAGTGCTGGGCTTTGGTCACAACGCTAAAATAATTATATGTCCTCTGCATGACAAACATATACACACATTGTCATTCACTGCCTAATAATCCTTTTCTGCTGTCTGTTCCCTGCAAGTTTTCCTTTCTCAGCCCCTAAGGAGAAAAACTCCTGGCAAAGCCATACCTCCCAGAGTAAATGGCTTCTGCTGTCTCTGAAGATAGGTTTCACAAGGGCTTTTCTCTTGATTTTATTTTCTTTCAGGTACGTGTTTATTTTTGCTCTGATTAAAATTACTTTCTGTAATATTGTTTTCCTATTTTTTTCCTTTTTCTCTCTAGCTGACTTAAATATTTGTAGTCCAAAAGGAAGAATAACACCACTAGATGATGGAGAAGGCTAGGTTTTGGTCACAAAAACTAATCGAATTTTCAGATATTTGGAACAATATTCCCTGGTTAAGCTTTTTTTGATATCAAATGCAGAATTTATTTTTCATCTGACTTTCTGTGTTTCCCTTTTTCATATTTTTCATCTGCATTTCTGTATTCTTCCCTAAATCAAACAATGGAAGTGTCTGCAATTACAAATTGTTAGAGTATTATTAAAGAGGCAGTTGAATCAGGAAGGATTCTTCTGCAAAATCACTGATTTTTTTTTTTTTCATGCCAAAAGCGTTGTCCTTTCCTGTTTCTTTGAAAATTCTGTATGTGTTCCCTCTGATCCGCCCCCCCAGCAAACTGGGATGTAGAAGAAATGTAATGTTGGCTGCTGGGATCCTGCCTGCAGCCTCCTGCCTGGGAGCACCTTGCACCTTCCCACAAAGGCGAGCTGGTGTTGCTGGTGGGGGAATGGGGAGGGGGCCGGGGCTGCATGGGGAGGGAAACGTGCCTGGGAGCAGCTCCACAAGCTCCAAAATCCTACGTGCAGGAAACAATTGGCTGAACAGAGGCCACGGCTTGCAAATGCCCCGGCCCTTTCTCTACCTCCTGCTACCAGGCAGAGCTGCAGATTCCCCCACCTTGGGAAATCTTGTGCCTGCATGAGAAAACACCGGAAAAGTGGAGAGAAAGCCAAATATGAGGACACAATACTGCAAGTTTAAGGGAAGAGAATAAATACCCTTATGTGCTGTGTCATCCCGCTTCTTAAATGAGAAATGAGGGATGAAAAGAAAAAAAAAAAAAAAAAAAAGGCCACATTTAGGCTGGCTGAACATTTCCATGAAGTAATGTCACTAAGACGATTTGAATTACCCAGAGGATTAATTTAATTTAGCCTGAAGTGTAAAATCTATTTCTACCATTATCACTGCTAACCTAAGACTATTCACATATAATTACAGTCAAGTGCTTACCCTGCTTTTGCTCCTCTGTTTTTCCCTCCTGCCCATTTAGTAAATGCACCAGTTATGTGTTAACACTAGTATGCTGTGTCAAAGCAGCAAAAGCTTTTCAATCAGGCAGCAGGAGTGGAATATAAGATGGCAGGAAAGAACCAGTGAAATCTATAAACAAAGGGTTGTAAAAGATTATAATTAGAAGTCGGTTACTTTCTAGCAAATTAAGATCTTAGACTGAAATAATTTGAATTTGCAACAGTGTCAATGCAAATGGAGGTCAAATGTAATAACTTTGGCTAAAGCATGTTCCTGATTTTTGCATTGCTTGGGGCAAAACAGTTCCAAACATGAAGAAAAGGCATTGCCCGTACCTGACTTAAAAAGCTATTGAAATTCACAAAAAGTTACCTTCTGCTGTGCTGTGTGTGTCTCCTGCACAGATAGGTTCTATAAATATTATTCTTCCCTCCAGCATGTTCTGGATAAAGTTACTAATGCATAGGTCCCATCTGCTTCCTTCCTCATCACACTACCTGGGCACTGAGCAGGGATTTTGGATGAATTCCCAGCTCCTGTGCAAAGCTGAGAGAGATTGCTGTGAAGAGTGCTGATACCTGTCCATAAAAGAGGTGACATTAGGAAAAGTGACTGAAATACAGGGTTAATTCCATCCAGAGAGCGTATTTTGAAGTAAATGAATAAAGGAAGCAACTAGGTCACCCCTCATTGCTGGTAAATGCTTTCTGAGCAGTCGGGTGGAGCTAATCAGGTTTTGCACCCGCCTCTGAAAATGGGGGTCAGGATTAAAGGTGCTCCGCAAGCTCCACACAGGTAGAGCTCTGCCCCTACCCATCACGGGTAGCTCCGCTCCCGTCAGAGGCTCCGTTGCCTCTAGTAATAGCTCCTGCCTGTTTGTGTGTTTGCCTTGGCTCTGGAGGGGATGGTGAATCTTTTAGTGCCCAAACAAAACAATTTCTTCAGGATTGAATGTTTCAACCTGTCATTCTTTGCGAAGAAAATATGACGTGTTCCTGAAAAAAATCAGAGCTGATTTGAAAGCTTATATCAAGAAATATAATCACTTTTCACCAAATGGCAATAGTTTTAGAGTCTGCCTGGAGGTGTTAAAATGTCTGCTGTAACTCTCCTCGTTAAAGTATTTCTGAATTGAAAGCTATTTCATCACATTATAAACATTTCATCAAGTTATAAAAACAACCGAAGTATCTTGTAAGTATAAAAAGTCCTGAGCACTGAAAACCCCTTGTAAATAAAGAATGTGGCTGTGAAATATAATCCTTGGTGGGATTGGTTTCTGTCCTTTAGAAAGGACATTACTTCGAGACAGCCAAAGACAAAGTAAAAGCTGGAGATGAAGGGTGGGAAGTGGAGAAAAGACTAAAGTAATAAAAAATGTACACACAGGGGTTACTAATCTGCAATGACTGCAAGCATGTCTCACTGTCTTCAGTTTTGAATAAATCATGCTATCTGTACCAAGGTTATCTCTTTTTGTCATCATACATCAAGTAAAGATGAGAAACACAAGTCAGCCTGGTTCACTTAAAGTTGCTTCCAAATTGTATTTTAAAAGTTTAAAAGGTAAAAAATGTTCTCTAATTCTTCATATATACCAGTTATGTCCCATAAAAGCTGTTACTGCTATGGATTATTTTTAATCTTCTAGTTCAAAGTTGAGGATGGAGTTTTGGTTGTTGGGTTGTTTTGTTGTTTGATGTTTTTTTGTTTGTTTTTTTTTGTTTGTTTGTTTTGGTTTGGTTTGTTTGTTTGTTTTTTATTGGGGAAAGATGTGCACAGCCTCATGGAAACAATCCCATATAGAACCGTGTCCTAATATTTAAAAATAGCTGGTTCCTTCCATTAAAATGGCAAATACTTGTCTCATATCAGTGAAAGCAATTTTTGGAGTTATCCCTTGCCATCTCCAGTGATAAAGGTGAGCTCTAGCAAAGGGAAGCCCTGCTAGCATGGAAGAGAGTTCCTTGGGGGGGGATCTTGTTCTCTGGGGATGCGTTGGGCTCTGGGCACTACCCCAGACACAGCGCTTGGTCAGGTAGATACGAGCAAGTAAGCAAGCTGCTTCAAGAGGTTGTTCCAGCAAAGGTCAAGGCATGTTCAACCAGGTGTCTCAGGCTTCAGGCTCTCCTTTTTCAGGCCACTGAGAAGTAAGGTACATCATACATTGTAATGCCCACACTATTTTTTTTTTTTTCAGTTGTTTCACTTGCTTTTAGATGACAAATACTTCTTTTCCATCAATTTTTGTATTGAAAAGAATTATAAGAAAAGTAGAAATAGGCATTAGTTTTCAATTATCATGCATATGCCTGTTGTGCACATCTGTGTTCATTAGGTTTTTGATTTACTGTATTATGAATCTGCAGGGGTAAAAAGTATTTGGGTAAGTACTTTTAAGTAAACAGAGGTACCTTTGTCACCCCCTCAATCGTATGTCAGGTGTAGAAAGACAGTCCAGAATCCCTGCACTAGCAGATATAAAGTACTTGCAGATACCTACAGCATCTTTGCTATCCAGCTATTTAGCTCTTTCTCTGGAACCTTACCTCTGAAACAGAAAATAGTATTTCCAAAATAATTTAGTCTTGATCACCTCGTGTTGCTTCATGCATAAATACCTATGTGTATGCATCCAGGCGTGTCCTGCATCTCAAAGGAAGAGGGGGGCATCACTGCCACCGATGTACCGGGGGTGCCCATGGTAAAAGTTGCTCTTCTGCGTTGCCCACACATGACCTGAAGGCAGGGGTGTCATGAGCTGCTGCGTTGCTGCCCTGTGGCCTGAGCGTTGCTCCTGGGTGGCAAGGGGGCAAATTCCTGATATCTGTGTTTAAGGCACCTAATTTATGGTATGGTTTCAGGTTACGGCTGAGCTGGTCCAGCCAAAAGGAATGCCCTGCTCCGCTTCTCTCTGCCGTACGCTTCTGCTGCTTCTTTGGTGTGCAGCTCAGGGATCGTACAGTTGCAGGGTGAATCGGTCCACTTGGCTAACCCCAGAAGACTGATCTTGTGGGAAATTGTACTGTTTTTATCACTCTGAGCCAGCTGAATTGAAGCACCTTGCTGCCATAGGATATGGGAGCGATGGCAGGGACACTGCAGTTGGAAACATTGCAGTGGCAAACCACCTTTTCAACAGAAACCCACTGTTTTAATCAGGTTTACTAAAACATCAAGTTGCAACTAACCCACAGAAGGAAAAGGATTAAATCTCTGGGCAGTTGCATGCTTACTAGAGCTGACGTGAAGCAGGAGAGTGGGAGTGGACAGCTGGAGTAAATGCAGTTGGGAGGTTAGTCTGTGTTCCTGACAGAGTCTACAGGGATGCTGCTTAGCAGAGGGGATTCTCAAACTGTTCACACCGTGCCTCTTCTCTTTTTGAAGAGTTTTGGGGCTCTGTATATATGCACCTGTCCCAGTGTACATTCTCTTTCCCCCTCCCTTGGGTGAGGCGCATCAGCCAGTTTGAGAAGGAAGCCAAAACCCCTACCTCTGACTGGCCCTGGGAGGCCTCACCTAAAATTAGGCAGCATAAATAGGTCTTAATAGTCCAGGTCTGCATTACTGGGTATGCACCTGACTTCAGTCATCTGAATTAATTTGGACATGTAAGTAAGACCTCAGTGTTTCTAGATCTGGACCTTAAGTATTTGGCCTGCATTGCTGACAAGGAAAATTTGGAGTTTCTTCGTTAATTGTAGGTGAGATGAGAGAGATGTTTGGGTATGAAACCCTGGCCATGACATCTTCAAGTTCCTGACAGGAATATGGAGGACAAAAAGAAGTTTGCCTGAGTCCAAATAAATACTCTAAGCTACATATACATTTGGATAGACTTGGGGCTGTAGATAGCACTTGCAGATGATTGCAAGGACTAAGGTTAGAGATTTCACTCTTGAGCCTGAATACTTTGATTTATAGAATTCCCCCTGCGTGGGGCACAAGTCTTCATGAGGACAGGTAGATCCATTGCTGAAATTGTCGGTAACTGGTTGCTCATGCTAATTTGCTAAAGGTAAATATTGCACCGTCACTGTAGGTGCTCAAGCAAAGTGCAACCTCTTCTTTGTTGGGACATAAGCTAAATGGTATCCATCCTGTATTAACCTACCCTTAGTCTTACATGAGGATAAACTGATGAATGAAGCCAAATATGATGAGATAGTGAAAAAAAACAATGTCAAGATTTATTTGCGTTTAGTCAGTAGCCCAGGAATGAGAGCTGTGGTGGTTGTGGTGATGAGCTGGAGGAATGCTGCTGGCATTGAGAGCCCTTTGCTGTGTCACACATTCCTGTATTTTTTGTAGTCACATTAGGATCTGAAGGAATTAGCCTCAGGAAAGCTCAGAGTTTATTTCAGGTGGGTAAACTCTGTTTTCTGGTCTTTTGGACAGTGGTGGGAAACATTCATAGTGATTGAAGAAAAGATCAGTGGGCTAGATAAGAATTTGTTATCTTCCAGATGGCAGGTTATGAAAGCAGAGAAGAAGGCTGCGTCTGTCAGGTGTAGGCTAGGAATGACAAAGAAATTTAACTCCGTTCCAAAAATGTTAACCATATTGTTCACGCTCAGCGGTAAGGAGGCCTGTGGCTGCTGTGAGATTAACCTTGTGACCCCGACAAGAGTTTAGACCAGCCTGTCAAAAGCATTATGCTTGAAGGCAGTAATCGTTCTTTATTAGAAGAACAGTAACTTTGACTGGTTTCTGCTGCCCACCTATGGATTGCATTTTGGCTGCAGCACCACCTTTAGGAAATGGTGCATAGTTTAATCATTAACAACAGCAGATTCCTAAAGGCTGTGCGTAGCCTCTTCAGTGGTGTTTAATTCGCCCTTAAAAAGTAGCCCGATGTAAAAATGTACTCATCTGGTATAACAGTGATTTTCCACAGGGCTGTTACGGAGATGGTATGAGTCTGTAAATTATTTCAGAGCACGTAAATATTTTTATTAAAGGAATTTGGGAAAGTTTGAGCTTGTATTTTCAAGCAGACTTAAGAGCTAAGATTTTAGAATGGCTGTGCTTCTATTTATGGCCATAAACTTCGGATCGTGCTGTTGATACATCCTGTGAAAGACACTGGATCAAAGAGTTGCAGCATTGAAAACGTTGCAGCCTCGGTGGTCCAGAGAAGTTCTATTAGAGGGCTCTAACAGCTCATGCAGCTGTAAAACTTGAGCGAGCTTTTGGGCCCAGAGGTTCTTCAATGTTTGCAGAGTCATCAGCTGCTCCCAAGCACTCGGCTTCCATAGCTTCGTGAAGCTGTGGCTGCTCTGCCAAGTCTCCCAACAAAAGTTACAATTGTAACTGTTTCCCAGAGTTGTGGGTTTTTCATATTCTCTATCGAGAAATTCTCTGTAAGATAAAGTGTGAAGTGATTTAGTATCTCATTCATTAGCCTGGTTCACTACAGTATTTCTCTGTAGTGGTTCAAATATTCTCTCATGACTGTATCACAGCATGTATTTGTAATGAATATGCACTGAACACTTGCAATTGTATGTTAATTTGTCATGACTGTGCAGTGAACAAGAAAATAGCTAGGCAATAGGATATATGCATTGTGGTCATGAAAAACCAAAATCAAAATAGATTACAAGTGTTTTTTTAAATGAGAAACACTCCTTTAATAATATTATTTCGCATGGAAACCCCTGCAGAAACCTTGTAGCCACAGCAGACTACTCACACAGTTTCCTGCAAACATCTGCATCCTTACTGCATCCACTTGTCTAACTTCTAGTCTTCCTGTCCCCACATGCTGAGTGGATGCTGAGAGCGACATTTGGGAACATCATGATGGAACACACCTCATGCTTCTTTTTTTTTTATAATGTAAAGGAGAAAGACAAAGGATGTAATTTCTACTTCTCAGGACCACTGTGGCTGTTCATACTAGTAAAGCCGTCTGGAAGTACAGAGTCCTACTGTTGCTGACTCCTTATGCCCCTAGGAGAAGCTAGAACAGTGGTATGCATACCTCAAAGTTCCCCTTTCCCAGTTTCCATGCCAGCCACTTCAAGGTGCTTGATTTATCCCCCTGTTGATTTTGTTGGGGATGTTGTCACCTGCTTTTTGCAATCAATAGATGCTGCCAGCATGATCGTAATAGGGCACGTTCGGCTGCAATATCCCTTGGGACTGGTGAGGATCTCTCTCCGAGCCTTTCAGGATAAAAAGCTGCAGCAAAGCCATTCATCTCAGGGCACAGGCATTACACCACAGGGGGAGGTGCGGAGTTTTTAATGCATGAAGTCACTGCCATTCATAGTGAACTAATGAAAACACTGTCTTTAGCTATGTTTAAAATCCCTTGGATGCCTGTGTGTGTGCGTGCACACTGAGGGACAGATGAATGATACTGTGAGGTCTTTGATACCTTTTTGAATGAGGCTAATTGTCTCTGCATAATTTTTGGACGAGCCTGCAGTAATGATGTTTGGTTGCTGCACGGGATTAGCATGTTTAGCAATAGGAGAAGCAGAAAAAGGGAGAGATGGCATCCAGTACCTAGGTGATGGGCCCAGCTCAGTGACATGCATCTGAATGAGACATGCCTATTTAACCCTAGAATCATTTTTCTAGCTAATCATGGAATGTGCATGACATTTGTTATTACTGACATTATAATGCATCTATTCACACTACTAAAACTGCTAAGCTGTTCCCACTGAAAGTAATGGGAGCTTTGTGTAAACTGGAGAGAAGCAGAGTTGGGTCTCACTGGAGCAGGTCAGGAAGTTCCTTTACTCAGCTTCATTTTTAGGGATCTGGATAACTCAAGCAGAAGCCCTCCTGCTGCAGTTTTGGTAGGGGCGCGTGGTCAGATTTAAGCTTATATGCTTTATCTTTATCTCTATTTCCACATTATAAGGTTGTTTTAAGAGTATCTTTGAATTTCTTGGCTTTCAAGCATATATTTATGTGTTGTTTTATTTGATTTTGCTTTATCTTTACTAGAGAGAACACTGTAATTCAGTTTTAATTCCCATCAGAAGCGCTGTGTGACCATGAAATCACATTCCCGCATGGCAGGTGATCTGGGAGGCTGAGGGAGCAGCCTTGGCCCTGGCCCTCCCGAAGGCAAGAGGAGTTTTTCCATCTGTGTCCATTAGCTTCTTGCCCCAGTTTTGTCACTGACACTGACCAAAATGATAGGCAGTTTACTTACTGACTTTGCACTGGGTAAAAACATCACTGCTGCACTTGACTTGCCTGCCTCTCAGAAGTGATACAGGAAATGTCTGAGATCATTTGACAAGATCCCGGTTCTGAAAGACACAAATAGAAAGAAGCATGGCCCTGAACATTAGACACTTAACTGACTGATGCATATATGCATCTTCTGGCACCCAATATATTTTTGAAAAACTGAGCCAAAATGTACTAGGACAAGATGTCAGTACTGAAGCATTCTGCGGTCTACAAATAGGTGTGGAACTGGGATGCCTTTAGTTCCTCAGTCCTAGTTGGAGTTCTATGTTGTTTTGCTGTTGCACAACCAAAGAGTACTGTAAAGATTGTTTTGAACATTGCATATTTTCCTCTTGCCTTTTTTTTAAAATATCCTCTGAAATACCTCTACAAATTTCTTGTTAACAGAAACTAGGCTCACAGAACAAGCATGTTTCGGTTATTTCTCAAGCAGTCTGGCCTGTGAGTGGTCTGATGCTGAGATTTTCATTGAACTGCTACAGAATTAAACTTGTTAAGGAATTGATTAGTCCTTGCAATGCCCTGATGTGTTCCATTTCTGCATTTTATGTAACTGAATTTAGACAGCCACCTAATAAATTAATTTTAACTGTAACAATAGCATTGCTCTCTCTTCTTTAAAACGGTGGCAAACCTCCAATTCCCCTCTCGGTATTCATTACCTGTAGAACACAGCACAGTATCAGGGACAAGAATAGTGTTTTTTCTAACATTTACCAGGCGTTAGGTCTACATCAAGTCATGGCTCCCTGGAGCCTAAGCCTCTGATCAATATGAAACTGTATCTCACAAGGATACAGTGCTGTGGAATTATTGAAGAGAGTGGGTAAGAATTTAGCTGTGTCCGTAGCTGGGATATGGATCTGAGAAGCCAATGCTTCCTTCTTACTGTGCAGCGCTCTTTTCAGTCCTGTACTCAAACATGAAGAATAAAAACTATTCAAAAAACAAAACAAAACAAAACAAAAGGCCTCCTGACTCTATCCTAGAAGTCCAGGTGGGCACGGGTGGGTGAGCAAGTTAGGCTGGTTTACTGGTAGGAACACCCACGCTCTGCCCACGGCGGAGCTCCGAGCCCTGCCCAACCCTGCCCAGCTCCGAGCCCTGCTCCGCCGCGGATCTCCGAGCTCCGGGCGCTGCCCACGGCGGAGCTCCGAGCCCTGCCCAGCTCCGAGCCCTGCTCCGCCGCGGAGCTCCGAGCTCCGAGCCCTGCCCACGGCGGAGCTCCGAGCCCTGCCCAGCTCCGAGCCCTGCTCCGCCGCGGAGCTCCGAGCTCCGGGCGCTGCCCACGGCGGGGCTCCTGGCAGGGCGATGCCGGGGCGGCAGCGGCGGGGCGGGAGGGCGGGTGAGAGGCGGCTCCGGCCAGAGCCGGGCAGCCTTAGTGGGAGTCAGGCAGCCCGCCCTTTGAAGTCGGGGAACAGTTTCCAAGTGCCATTTGTGGCCCCGGCTTAGTTTGCATACACGGCATTACATCACCCAACAAAGCGGCCTTCAGGCGAAGCCCGCACAATGGCGGGGGGCTGGCTGTGCTCGGTGGGGGGTTAATAGTTGCCCTGGGAACGCCACATTCCAGCATCAGCTGCTAATGTGCAAAGCATGCTGCTGGGGGCTGGCCCGGGCCGGCCATGGGAACATTCTTGCATACTTCATGAGGCAGAAACAAACCGACTTTCAACAGAACAACAGCCAGGCATAATCCCCCCCCTCCCAACCCCTCGCCCCACCGCTTTCGCCCACCCCTCTGAAACCAAAATGCTCCGGACCTTTGTGTGAGGGCTGGGAGGTTCATACTCCGGGGTATTTTGCCAATAAAACGAACTAAAGATGTGTTCTGATCCAAGAGCGATTTTTCCACATCTCGGGAGATGAATGGCCTTAGTGAATGTCTTAAATGTAATTTCATACAGTCTTTTAGGCCAGAGCATCCTGGCAGTCTTGGCCAGGCCCTCCCGTGGAAGGTTAACACCTGGGACAAGCGGAGCACCAGCTGAACCAACATCATGAAACAACCCTCTGCCTTTCTCAAGCCTTCTTGCTCTCTTTTTCTGCACTGGCAGCTTACCACTGGGAATAATAGCACCAGAACATTACTCTGTTGCCCCCAGAGCCCCTGTTCATACTGAAGCAGCCTGCTTATTTGCCACAGGGTGGTAGTTCTGGACACCACCTCAAGGCTTCTGTGGGAAAAAGATGAGACCAAGGAAGGCAAAATGGAACTGTGGACAACTTCCCACTGCAGGGTTTAGTAAGTGGGAGTACACCGTCAATATGTGCATGTGTGGGGTTCTCACCTTACCCCCCTGTTATGAGCAGAGCTGGCTTCAGCAGAGGAAAAACTGGATCACCTTTGATTAAGAAGAGGATAAACAGTAAATTTATTAAGTAACTCAAGACACAAACTCCATGTCTCTCTAGTGCATTAATCAGTGGAGTGGAGATCCTGTTAGCAGGATGCACTAGTGAGCCCAGTTTTAATACTGTTCCTGCTCCTCTAATTATACAAGATGTCCACTAGCAGCACAGTTACTTGTGTTTTTTTCCTCTGTGCACAGAAAACATACAGCCTCACCTGTTTAAGGCAAGCTGAAATTGCACAAGGCAGCTCACATCCTTTTGCAGATGCTTTTAGCAAGTAGACCACTGAAGTACTCCAAACCCTCACTGTGTTTTCTTCAGAAAGCATCTTTAGAAGAAATGATGGGCAGGGTTTGTGTAGCTGGTTTGCAGTTGTTGGCCATTGGGGCTGTACATCCAGTCTGCCACTGACAGTTGTTCTCAGATACTGCAACTCCATGCCCCTTGGTGCGACTGCTGGAAATAAATTTGGTGACAGACCGTTGCCTGCCGGCAATCCAGTAAATAGTGTTTGTTCCTAAACAAGGATATTAAGAGATGGCTAATGCTGCAGCAGCACATAGCAAACTCTTTAAAGAAACTTCAGTTTCAAGTCTTTCCATCTCATCTGTGCTGTGCTAGTGCTAATAGCTGCATGCTGTACACAAGGCTCTTTTAACTAAAGATTTGAGATAACGTTTGCTTTTGTCTCCCCAGTTTGTTTACTTTGTAAACATGATGTTATGCATTGTCAGTTTGGCTATTTTCCCCCCTGCAGTCTTGTTCTGGAAATTCTTTATATCTTGCTTTCACACAGGGTCTGAGGAGAGAAATTACTCTGCCATATGCTTGTGAAACTGTTACAGTTAATAAGTGGGCAGGATAGTAGATACAGCACTTACTGCTACTTTAAACTTTTTTTTTTTTTTTTTTCTTTTAAACTCCTGCAGCATGAGGATGCAGCATTTTTGATCTAATGAGAGCCCTATAGCTGGATTTACAACATCATCGAGCTATGGCCTGGATTCTTCTTGGGGCCCTAAATAACCCGGGACACATTTCTAGTAAATCCCTTCCATCTCTAGTTCAGTGCTTTCAAACCATGTGGGTCATGACTGAATACTGCCATTGTTCCTTGCCTTCTGACACATCTCTTCATCCAGTTGCTCCACAGTTGAGTGGTTGCACATGTCTTTGCAGGCTGCCTTCCCCACGATGGGAGGATTCCTGAGCTGTGAGAAGCCAAGGCTGGCCATTTGCAGCAGTACACAGATGTTCTACAAGAAGTCTGGAAGCAGTCCAACGATGTTTACACTGTGCTGAATTTGAGTTACCAGTTTCACATGTCTCTGCATCATGTTCCCCATCACGTCTGATTCTGTTCCCACGGGTGAAGGCAGACCCAAAGTGTATCTTGCAGTGTTCACAGCACTCCCCAGAGGAAAAGACCAAGTGGCATGCAAGGTGAGCCTGTCCTCCAGGACCGTCTGCCCCCAGGCACCTGCAACCTCAAGGATTTATCCTGTTCAGAGTACAGGCAGAGAGCAAAGTCTCCAGCTGCCAGTCCCACTGCCTGTTCCTTAAGATGTCTCCATATCACCACCTCAGCCACAATCAGCAAAAACATGGTGTCTTTCAAAGAATCAGCATATGTTTTGCATTAAGCAAAAGGACTGCCTAGAGACATCTGCCTGAGTGTTACCATCAGGCAAAATCTGCTCCTAAGCCGAAGAAGAGGGGAACATACCAAAGAATGCATTTTCTCCACAAAACACCTTTCTGATGACCACCCTTCCCCAGCGAGTGTGAAAGCATGCTGAGATTTTCAGCTGGAGGTCCTTCTCTTCACCACAGCCTTTTTGGCTGTCAATTACTGCAAGAACAGCTACTGCTATTCAGAGCTGAGCATACAGTGCAGTCCACCCCAGGGCTGGAGCTGCTGGCTGCGGCAGCTGTTGCATTTGTGAAGTCCAGCTTTGGCTGCAGTGCTGCAGGGAGTGGAGACAGACAGCCCAGAGAAAGCCCACCAACGTTTAGAAGCAAAAATTAAAAGCTACTTTGCTTAACCATGTAAATGAGCTGCTCCAGTTCCAGCATTTCTCTGCATGGAGAGATTGGGCTGAGCCATTGCTGAGCTGTTTGCTTTGTGGGAAAGTTATTACTAAGGGACGCGGCACTGGGCTGAAGGGCTGAGTAAAGGAAGCAATCCCACCAGTTCTGGGAGAAATACCACTCCACTCCATCAGTGAGGGCAAATGCACTATTGCTGTGAACATTGCACAAGCACATCCACTCTTGGCAAGTAAAAGTCCATCTTTATCACGTTCTCTGGAATTTTGTAGTATTTAAGTCTCCAGTTCACGTGGCAGGGTCTCTGATATTCCTGAGCCGCTGACTAAAGTAAATCCAAAACAGATTTTGTTTGGCTTTCCCATGCCTCAGTAGTCCCCAAAAGGTGTTTTTATTATTTTAAGTATTAGGCATGTGCATGGGAAAGAATTTTGTTAGTTCAGCTCGACCGCTCCCTAGGAGTTTTCTTGGCTCTCTCAGTGTCTCTTTACCCTCAGGCTGCTCATATCTTTCAGCAGATCTCCCTACTGGACTCAGCAGCTCTCCTCTTCTTTCCCTGCCTTTCAGGGCAGATCCTGGCAGGGCTGGGCACCCACACCCTCACCAGGCAGGGAGAACCTGTGGCCTTTCACAGGGAAGGGTCCACTCTTTTCAAGGGCAGAGGCTGTAAGGGTGAAACTCTTGGTTGAGTGTAAAAGACTGTACAAAGTTGATACACTACTTAGATCCCCAACAGATTTCAGACGCGATCTCAACCAGTATGTAATTAATATATAAGACTTGTGATGACCTTCTGCACACTAGTGAAATCCATTGCTTGCCCTTTATTCAGATACACTGCTTCTTGCTTGTTCTGTCTCTTGTCTGAATAACATCAGTGCAGTGTAGTGCTTTTCTCTGCCTAAACAGCAAGGAGACCACACTGCATTTTACACTATGTGAATTTTTGCCCCCAGTTTCTGAATGCTGAATGGTAGGTGAGCTGTGATGGAAGGGGCAAGCAGATAAATTTGAGTGGGAAATAAAGACCATGCCTGAACATTCAAGCACATTCAGGGTAAAGCTATCAAATACTTTCGGAGCAGAAGGGCCAAAATGTTGTTCAATAGTTTCTTAAGGTCGGCACTAGTCTAATCTACTGAAATTGTCTGTGAATAATGCAAGAAGAGATGCCATAGGCAAACAGAATACGGCAAACCAGTTCCTTCCTATTTGTACTTAATACTGTTTGTATTACTTGAATGATACGCCTCAGTTCAGCAGAAAGCACCATGCTGAGTTTTCTCCAGGGCTCCATTAGATTGTCAGTCACCAAATAGGAAGCCACAAGTTCTCTCGGTCGTGCTGTTCTTTGTCGGAGCTGGTCAGGTTCACAACATGGGCACAAAGATGAGGCAACCCTCTTTAGTTGAGCATGTCCAGGTGCTCTTTGCTCACCAGACTCCTGCTGTGACTTTATCTTTTGTTAGCTGGAAGCCTGGGCTCTCACAAGGCTGAGCTGATCAGGTCAGGCAGAACAAAGAATAAATGTGGGTGAAGTGATAAGACGCAAGAGAGGGTAGAAAAGCTGATGGGTCTGTTGAAACACTGTTCCTCTGGTGTTACCAAGGCAGTGTCTGGAAGAGTATTTGCAAAGGGTGCAAGGAGGCAAAGAAAGAAAATACCAAACTGATGTGGTGTTCCTAGCAAAACAGTCTCTGCTCAGGGAGTTTTTACTTACTTTAGTTTATTGCCAATTAACACAACCTTCTAATCACTGATTTGGATATTGAAAAAAAGAAAACACAAACAATTAAACAAACACTTGAGTAATCAGCTTTTTTTACTCTTCCCCAGGCACAGCTTCAGTTAAATACCTCCATCCTTTCTAGTCTCACTTCTCTGTATTTTTGCCGTGGGTTACACTGAGTTACCCCAGAGGTTTGGGCCGTGTACATAATGGTTTTGGTCTGCTGCTCTTCCATGCTTCTTACTGGGGTTCCTTTGATCATCTGACATTCTTACTGCTTTTTCTCACTCCTTTGTGCTTCTTACTGGTTTTTCTGATGGACACAGTCCCTCAGGGTTGTCCCTGCCCTAGAATTGGTCACCCACAGCCACAGTGCACAGGGATATCCCTCCCCAGTGTGGGTCGCCCATGGGACACAGGGTGTCCCCTTTTGACATCGAGCTTCTCCTTCCAAGCGTGCATCTCTAGCTCCACATCTCCACAGCTGTCTTTCCCTTTGCCTGTCTCCCTAAGAGTGTCCCCTGCATGTCTTATGCCCACAGTGGCTGTGGGTCTTCCTGAAATATGTCTGAGCCGGTGTGCTGTGGGATCTTCTGCCTGGCTGCAGCTTCTGGTGCGTGATGGTCACCCACACTGGTTTCAGAATTGGCTCTGTCCAGCTGTGACAGGCACACAGTAGCTCATGGCTTCCTTCCACACAAGTCCCCACCACAGCCCCCGCTGCTGAAACCCAGCCCTGTGTGCCCGACGCATGGGGAAACATATCTGCAGTGAGACTGAGAGATAAGGAAACTATTTTTTTTCAGGGAGCAGGCAGACAGAGGAAAAGAGATGCAGCATGCAAGGAAGTCATACAAGGAATGAAGATATAACTGAAATCCGTCTCTCCTTGTGCAGATAAATCTTTACTTCTCCTTGTGTAATACAAGGAATATTCAGTGAGATGAAAAAGCAGCACTTTGAAAAGGTGACCCCAAAACTCCTGCTGTAAAGACTTATGTGATATTAGGGAACAATAAAGAGGAGGAAGTAGATATCTTCCTCCCAGTGATGGTCCATCTTCTCCTGACAAATTTTATTTTCCATACATTTAGTATACTGATGTGACCACCAAGGATCCTACTGCAAATGATCCTACTGCCGTATCCCATTTATGTTTGACTCCTGTAGGGGATAAAAAGGCAAAGAGCCCCTTGGCCCTGCTGCAGGAATCCCAGGCATCCCTGCCCCTGTTTTGTAGAGAGATGGCTAAGGGTCCTCATGGCCCTGAGGGGAAGGACAGGGAGGATCCATCGCAAGCTTGATCGGGACTTTTAGTTCCTCACCTGAGTGAACAGACATGACTTGTCCTCATAGCAAATGTCTGACATGAATGGTAGGTAAGGCCACGGTCCCCAGTGGAGTTGTAATGTGCTGAGATTTCTCACGTGTGACAGACATCACCAAGAGAAGTTCTAGACTAGCAATACTTCCTGTGGTTGAGATGTAAATGAAGGGTCAGGCACATGTGAAGAGCTACAAAAACAAACCAAAAAAAAAAACCCCAAATTAAAATGCTTTGAGATCTGTCACACAGAGAAATAGGACTGCAGGTGTGAAAAGAGGGAGAGGGGAGAGTAAGTTTTGTTGCTATGGCCAAAGTCCTGATTTTACAGTGCAGAATTGCTCTCCAGGACTGCAGGACCATCAGGGAAGTCTGGCACAGGATCAATACCTTCCTGGGGTAGGAGCATTTGACAACATTCTTCAAAATAGCTCTAGAAAGTGATTTTGTTCTTACATATCTTCATCCATGCATAAAAGGTGTCTGTAATCAAAAGCAGAGCATTGACAATTAAGTGGCTACAGCCATCCCAGCAAGTATGGTAGAGGGTTGTTGCAATAAGACTTCCATCAATCCCTGTCTTGCTCCCACTATTTTACCACTCCCATGTCAGCTTCTGATAAATAGTCCATGCCAGCCTTTCCTACATCATGGAGTTGCTTTTCCTGTTTTTTTTTTTTTTTTTTTGAATTATGAATAATGTAAGAAGTTGTCTATGTATGCCATAAAAATAATGGATTGAGAGAAAGATGATACCTAGGCTATAAATAATCCTGGGGATCCTGATATAATCACCGACCTCTCAGACTCCCCTTCCAGGGTCTATGATACAATCAGAGGGCCTGGACTTGCTCAGTCTCCCCCCCCCCCCCCCCCCCCCCCCCGCCCCGCCTGGTACAACCTAGCTATGACTGGTTGTGATTTGTTTGATATAACACCAACCCACCACTGTACAAAGCTGCAAACTGTGGACCCAAGCGACCATTGCATTCTGTGGTGGAAACAGAGAACACGAAGGCCCAGAGAGCCTGGCAGAGCCCTGGGATGGGTTTTCAATAAGCTCTGCTCTCTGCAGGCGCCTCTGATGCAAAGATCAGAAATGCCCACAGAGGCTGGATGCTTAGCGTGGGCTGTAAATGACATTGCAAGCTGAGCCTTTAGCAAATGTACCCATGGAAGATGAGGCTGCTCCTTCTTCATTCTCAGATCAGGAAGCATAACATCAAACAAATTTATCTTTGTAATTTATCCTTTTTTATACCTCATAGATTTAGTCTCACCCTCTTTATAGGATTCTTTTCTACCTCTTCCCTCAGGTAACAAAATATGTGATCAGGGATAAGATTTACCTAGCTTTTGCTCTCTAAAAGTTAAGCACTCAGTCTGTGCTACTTGTCTGCCTTACTTTTTAATCAATGAAGACAAAAGCCTCCTCCAGAGGGCAACTGAACCTTTGCTAAAGTAGATGATAAACGTATGTGGGAAGAACTTTCCTTTTGAGACGCCTTTAACTCCATCTCCATTGACTGTAGATGAAGCTCAGATAACTAGATTAACACCAAATTTTAGATGGCTAAGGAACTGGTGCCTGGAGAAAAGCAGACACTGCTTTTCATAATCTGAGGAAGCAACAAGACCATCCATCAGCCTTTTTGTACATGCCACCTTCATGGGCTTTTGTGAGGATGGAAGGAAAGTCCCAGTGGAGGTGAAGGATGTTGCCAGAGCCTGGCCAGTACTGCAGGCAGTGCTGGGCATCTTCAGGCTGAATTGATGGCTGGGTCTCTTAGGAAACTGAAAAGGGTGGTACAAAAGTATGGGCATCTCATTGCATGCCACTCTGAAAGGTTGAATGAATTTGAAAAATGAGGTGCAAGGTGATGACAACCAGCTTGCAGCTGGGTCCTGCTCTACATGCAGTTTGGCCAGAGATGCTGCTATTCTGTAGTCCAGAAAGCAAACACATGGAGTGTAAGATGTGTAGAACAATCATTACTGGCCAGGAGCTGAAGGGTGCTTAGGGATAAGGTAGCACTTTAAAACAAGCATTTCACCTTATAAGAAGCATTTTTTTTTTAGTATTTATCAAAACTTTTATCAGTTTATGAAGTTTGAAAAACCAGTGTGACTCAGTTCTTTTTAAAAGATTTTTGTCTAAAGTCTAGATTTTGCAGAGGTGGAAGAAAATATTTGGGTTTTTTTTATAGTTGCAGACCTCAAAGACAGCCAGGTGGGTTTTTCTTGCTGCTTCATTATGATTCATACTTTATCAGTGGAGCTAAAGAGAGTCACATCTGTTGCTGGTTGTGCTGGAGAGAATAACTGTTGAGCAAAGCCCGGAGTATGATCTGTATATTATTTATGTATTCACACACTTCACTAGAGTTGTAGATAAGTTCTAATGAATTAAAAAAAACAGCTGTGGTCTGACCACTGGGAATGCAGTGAATGTCCATACACAACACTCCCCTCCCTACCACTCTGCGTTCAACATACAAGTCAACCTCTTCTTGCTTCACACCGAGAAATAAATATTAAGCTACGGATCATGTTTAATGGCGAAGTTTCAAGATTTTCTGTTCCCCTGGTCTTTTGTTTGCTGTTCAAAGCCTGAGATGAAAGCCTCCATCACAAGTTGCCTGCTGTGCTCGGCCCCGGTACCTGTTTAGTGCGGTCAGGGCTACGTGCGGCCAGGAGCAGCACGGCTGGCACTGACATCCCACCAGCAGAAAATAGATGTGTCCCAAGCGAGCTGAGCATGAGAGCCTTTGGCATGGCTGTGGGATGACCCCTGGGTGAAACCCTGCCTCGCTCAGCATGTGGAAAATCTTGCTGATGGCAGAGGGGCCAGAAGGAGTCCAGTGAAGCCCAGTGAAGACTTGAGGGCCATAGCTGTTCTTGCAAATTAAAGATGCCCAGAGCTGTCTTCTGCCCCTGGACCTGACTGGCACAGTCTGGAGACACCCAAGCTGCTCGACTCCTTGCATCCTGACCAGAGTGCTCTCAAATCTGCCTCAGAAGTTGCTTGGGAGAGTGTTCATGAGCCTTGGCTGGGCTCAGCTTGCGGGCAGCTGAGGGTGAGCAGTGCAGGCAGCTGAGCTGCAGCACCGAGCTCTGCACCTGTGTCGGTGTAGCCTGACTGAAGCTGAAATTTTAAAATAATAACAAAGCAGGCAACAAGACACGTAATAAAAACACCCCAGAAACCTCCAGATTTTCTTTGGAGATGATCAAATAATAGACCAGATGACTAATTTGGGATATTGAAGCTTTGGTTGCCTTAACCTAGAATTGAGATCCTTTGTTACCTGTGATGCTTCGGAACAGTCTACATACTGTGTTGAAGCACACAACTTTCAAACCTCTGAGCATTTAAATGGTAAATCTTTGGGGCCTCACTGACTTAATGGATTTGTTAAAATGATGGTTATTTGGACTGGGGTTATTTGAGCTGCTTGTCACCCAGGAGGTGTGAAACCTTGACACTCCTGTTATTCACATTATGATAGTTTTTCAGATGCCCATCGGTATGAAATTAATGAGGCTGGAGTCAGAACAGTTTCTGAACAAGTTATGTTCAAGGGCTGTTGCACAACGTGCTGTGAATCCAGTTCTGAGATGGTGTAGATGCTCACTTGGGAGCAGGAGGAGGATGAGAGCAGAGTCTGAATGTGCTTGTCAGGAGGAGCCAAGTGGGATGTGAAACTTGGCTTTGAGCTTTAATTGTCCTGTTATATCTGGGGATGGGCTGAGCCCATGGCTGGGCAGGGCAGGGCTGAGGGGAACTGGAGACCAGCATCGTTGATCCGTAAGTGGGGGGGGGCGGGCATGGGGGGCTGAAGTGAGGTCTGACTGGGACTGTGCCCCAGCTCTACATCCCTGAAAGCAGCACCCCCTCAGTCCCTCTTGCCAGAGATTCTGAAGGTAACACTGAAAAGCCATTGCAATGGCCACTGCAGGTGCTCCAGGTTACACCTTATAGCTGCTCCTCATCATATACAGTTCCCCCACCTGTGTATGTTGTACAGGGGGCCTCTACCCCCCTATAAAATCTGTCCTTGGTTACACATGGCCTCTTCCCAGATGCAGCTGCAGGAACATAACTGAAATAAAAGTAACTTTAAAATATAATGTTTAAAGATGTTAGGAAAGTCACACAATTTAGCAACCAGAGATAGGGCTCTCTTTAAACTTTGGCTGCAGAGGCAACTGCACTATTCAATCCCCCTGGGAGTCTTACAGGTGTAAGACATGGTCAACCATGGAGTTCAGCTCAGCCTAAGGGGCTCAGAAAGATGTGCAAAGGAAGCTCAGACCTGAATTTTGTCATAATTATAGTCTTTCTTTGTTTACAGCACAGGTAAAGATACAAATATTTTTCCAGTGCCTTCAATGAAGGGTTTTCTGTTCAGCTCCTCTCCATAGCTCTCTGCAATTTGTGCCTGGCACAGAGCTGAACATGTTTCACACTGAACCACGCTCTCAGGGGCTGCAGTGGAAGGGGAAGAGAGAAAGAAGTAGCGTCTGTGGAATGAGGAGAGATTGCTGACAGCTGGTGAAATCCGTGTGAGTGAGGACTGGGCTTTGCAAGCCGTGAGCCAGCAAGCCACCCTGATGCAAGCGGGTGGCTCCGCACGTGTGCCTGCGCATGCTGTCGAGGATGTACAGACTCAGAAGCACACCCCATCTTTGGTGCCCTCCCAGTTTCTCACACAGGCCTCCCCTGTCTCCATTCCCACAGATGCCTACCCAGGACAGGCACAAATGCTTCCTCTTCCTGCAAAGGTTCACAGGGAGAAGCAGGGGAGCTGAATATCCCACTTGCCTCCCGTGCCAATTCCCAGGCCTGCTGTAGGAGTTAACAGCATCATGCCAGGAGCAACCCCACGCTCTGGTGGCACTGCATTGGGGTGACAGCCCCCCAGGCAGTCCTGGTAAATTCACTCACAAGACCAGTATCTGAAACCACTACTACACATCCAGGTTTGTCAGAAACTCTGTGGTTAAAATCAGAGAGAGAAAGTGTAGCAGATTTGGTGATATAGCCATGCCCACATAGGAGCTCTTGGCCAGCATGGTTGTGTCTGTCAGGGAACACTGTTCTTCACACCTTTGACAGATGTAACTTTGCCAAGCAGAAGTCTGTGCTGTAGACCTGGCCTCTCTCTGCCCTTCATGTCTGAAATGTGCTCTGAGAACCACAGGTATTTTTCACACAAGATAAGAAAGCAGAGGAGGAGGCTGAAACAATGGCCAGTTGTTTTCCACTCAGGACAGTATTGTTCAGCGGGTTTATCTTATTTGTATTTTTATCACATCACTTCTCAAATGTATCTGTACTACCTGCAATATCTCAGAAAAAAAGGGAAGAGGAGAACTTGGAAAAAGGAAGGTTTGGAGTCACTTAACCTGTGCAACTATGGGTCCAGACAGCTCAGCTTCTGCACTGGCAGCCCTCTTCTCACCAAGAAACTTCCCAGCTGGAATGAGCAATGGGCAGACGAGCCATGCTGCAGTGCAGAGCATCCCGCAGCTGCACTCCAGCCTTGGCAATGGTCCATGCACAGCTGGTGTCTGTGAGGATGAACACTGGAACAAACATACCTCTCACTGGCACCGTGAACACTGCTCCATGTTTAAATAACTGGCGAACTGACAAGAGGAGATAGAAATCCCAATTAGTGTGCATGGCCTTTGCTGTCTGTGCTGTGTACCTAATATGCATTTCAGCTGTTGGAGGTGGAGGGAAGGAAAAAGATAATAAGGAATAAAGAAGCGTAATAAAACTCCGAACAGGCACATTACTGAAAGAGAATGGGGAAAGCATAGCTGTCTTGGGTACAATAAATCTTATCTTTAAATACTTTGAGCAGCTTTCTCACAATGATGGATCCCTTGGAGAGACTTAAGCAAGAATAGTTAGTTAGGGAGCTAAAGTCCTCATTTGAAATCAGCTCTCAAAAGCAGACCTAAAGCCCTGTCTGTATTAAGATTCAGGCTGAACTTGGCTAGGCAGTAACATGTGTCTCCAGGGTGACTTTGTAGCTATATATTTCCAACAATACTATAAACAGCAGAAGATTAGAATGGAGGAGACTCTGATGGTGTTAGCGTGCCATCACGGATAGAGTTATAGGCAATCTGAGGATAACACTTGTCAGCCTTTGAGAGCAAAACATGCATATATACCAAAAGACAAAAAAAAAGTACAGAAAGGAAACATTTAATAGACACAGTCCCATACTTCCCTGCAACGAATTCTGATACAGAATACATTCTCTAGTTTACATATGCACACCCATAATGCTCAAATCATGCTTGTGTCTGATTAGAAGTCGTGACCTTTCCTATTCCAGTAGCAAACTTAAAGAAAAACAAAGGAGAAGATTAGACAGGAGAGCCAGCACACTGCTGTGCCAGGAGAAACAATCTCTGCTGCAGTCATGTAGGGCTAATAGTTCCCTCTGTGAGATCTGGGCTGAGTCTGACCTTGGCAGCCCAAATTCACTGCTCCCATCAGCACTAGCAATGGCACCCGATGAGGCTGTTCCTAGCTCTAGCTGTCTGCTCCCACTTTTGCCAGGGACCATCCCTCCCTCCAGCGCAGTGGCAGGACAGATGCTGTGCTTGCTCCTCAGCTGACATTGCTCAGTCTATTTTAATAATGATTGACTGAATTAGTGTGTTAAATTAATGTTTTGAGTCGTGAACGGGGCAGTTCAGCAGAGGACAGGCTACCTGTTCTGCCAGCTCTGCTCCTGTGGGAACAGCGATCTCTGAGAGATTGGGAAAGGCACTGGCAGCTTGTATCGTCATACCTGACAGCAGCTCTCTGAATCAGAGCACTGGGATCAAGCCACTATGGACAGCATTGGTCTTCACATGTGATCACAGCAGTGGGACAGGGAAACAACTACAGGTGGCTACAGCTTTATCTGACAGTGACTACAGATCAGAGCTGTAAGTCCCACTACAGGCAATGCATATTTTGCCATAGGCTTTAACTGAGAAATGGGTAAGACTCAAGAGGGGTGACTTTTAAATGTTTTGAAAGACTTTCCTTCTCAAAATATCCAAAAAAAGAAAATCCTATGTGCTCAGCAGGTATTTTTTCCAGGAATGACTAAAGCTCTCTATGAGAACTGCATCAGGTGTCACAGGTGCTGGCTTGCTTGGGGGCTTTCAAAGACATATAGTTCTCTTTTATAGCTGTATAAGAAGTTTGTAAAACTTCTATTCGTGGCTCAGGAGGAGCTATTGCCACAATGTGGGATGTCATAAGATCATGGTACTAATTACCTTTCCACCAGTCCTCCCCTCACACCTGTGTAGGCATTGCCAGTACGTCTGAAGAACTGCTCTATCCCCAGCATCTGTGAGGAAATTCTCCCCTTCAAATGTAATGGTTTCAGAGCTTAATGAACTACAGCAGCACATGCTGTAAGGCACAGAACAACTGCTGAAAGACTACCTGCGCTCATGTCTCTAATTCACCTACCCGATGAACATCATAGAAAGACTGGTTTATTCCATGCACAAATAGACATCTTTGTTCAATTTTTGTACAACCTGTCTACATGGCACATATGTGTTCAGCTACTGTGTGAGCACATTGTGCAAATGAAATGGCTGACTTGGTAAAATAAGCACAACAGCTCTTTTCTATATCTTAGTGTAGTTATATTTTACTAATATTATTTATGTCTTAACAAAGACATCTCTGAATGATTATGGAGTAGAGTTGACCAGGAATCTTAAAACATTTCCTCCCACCCCCACAATAAGTCCGTTGAACGAGTCTGAATGACTAAAATTAGATGTGTTGAAAGAGAAATCCTGAAAATTTTGTGGGAGATGGGGAGAGTTGTTACTGACCTCCAGAAACCAAAAGAAAATTATCTGCTTTTTGTTTCAATGGTAATATCTATACGGTGTGCCTTCCAGTGCTGTGTGGCTACTACCCAAAGGGCTATGCTCATGGGTTGTAGCTGCCTGGTGTGAAAGTAGCTCACCTCGACTTAAAACCAGATTTGTTCAAAGATTACAACTTTGCATGCAGAAAGGTGTGAGGCTTTTTTCTCAAAGAGAGCTGGAACTCAAAAATTTGGAGCAGTAACTTGTGAGGGCGGCTTGATTCAAGTGTGTTTGATCAGTGTTTTGCCCTTTTTTAGGCAAGATGAGTTAGTTCAGCAGCAAACTTCATTATTATTACAAGTTGGCAGCCAAATGTGCTAGAGGTACACTTATTTGTTAAATAAATATAGGAACTATGCTTTACTGATTCACCACACCCACACAAAGCTCTGAATAATTACAGGCTTGTTGCCAGACAAGCTAGGATTGTTGTTTTGTTTTGTTTTGGGTAAACAGAAGTCTTATTCATAAGTCATAAATGGCTTTGGTGAAGAAGATAAGTTCTCACAGAAATTCTAGATGACTGTTCTGAGTGGACTTTTGCAATCAGAAGAGGGGGTTGTAGTTGGTTACTGTCACTGCTAAACCTCAAAAGGTAAGTTTTATACCAGATACAAACCAGACTGAAAAAGCAGAGCATTACGTAGAGCATTATGCTATCTCCAACCACCACTGCATGTTAAGAAAATTTGGCTTCAGTAATTTTAAAATGCCCATTATAGGTGTCAAACTTACATACACTTCAGTGTGACTAGCTCCTGTCTAAGAAACACTCAGAATTATGTCTTGGAGAGCACATTTTGCTATCTAGGAATGTATCAGTCCAAAATGGTGGAGTTCTGGCTCCGGGTATCGTCATGTTCTGATGGCTGTCAGTAGTCAGTGACCTGTCTTGCTCTCTTGCCCCATTTTCTGGGGTCCTTGAAGGGCAGTGTGAATACAGCGCTGTGATGCTGACTGCATCTGTTCCATATGAAGGCCAAAGTGGATGAGTGTGAGTCACTGCATCTTAGCCCTGGTCACATCTGGAATAGGGAGAGAATTGTATGGGGAGTCAGATCTCCACAGCTTTCCAGCTGGCACCTTCCACCACGTTTACACAAAAACTAAAAGAGAGGGAATAATTGCTTCCTTTAAATATCCTTTCCTGGTTAATGTTTTTAGTCACATCTTAAGCTGTTCATATTGTGTGGTCAGTAGTAAGAGCCTCAACTACTAGCAGAGCTCCAAACATCATGTGGCTGTGCTGCTGTGGAAATCACAACACAGCTAGTGGCCAACACACTGCTTAAAGGGTGTTGTATACGTCTAGTGGACACCTTCAGCTTGCTTACCTCCTATTTCTAACAAATCCACAGGAATGAGGCCTTGTGGCAAGAATGTGAGAAAGAATGTGTTGTACACTGCTTGGGAGGACAGATGGTGGGCATTCATTGCTGATCAGGTAGCTTCTGTGCTGTGGGACTGCAACTGAGAACCGCAGCCATTTCCACCCAGTTCTACTCCTATGCTCCCTTTTTACATTTCATTGCTCTTGTTTAGAATTTAGCCAAATAACAGAGTCTTGGCAGTTCTCTATCAATGCAATTTGGTCTGTGCAGGTCTGCCACAATATTGGTAGTGATGGTGGGAATAACAAAGGTTAACAGGTCTTGACTATAAAAGCAGATGATCAACAGAGTATTTCTCTCTCAGATTTTTCTCCCCATGACAGATGGCCTCTTTGGGAATCAGAGGTGTCATTTACTATCTCTTTATCCTTTTTCCTCTTCCATACCATTTTTGCTTGTTGTCCTATTCATCTTTTTTCCCCACTTTGATAAAAAAGGCACATAAAATATGTCACAACATTTCAAAGTATTAATACATTTTCTGCACAAATTGTCGTTTTTTCCTACAACTCTGCTAAGGATGAATGTACCATGCAGTGAGTCTGAGTCTCATAAACATTCACTTCTGCCTCCGTGTCTGGATTCTCTTGTTTTAGAAGCTCTTCAGGCTTTTTGATTGGGATTTATTTCTCCTGTAGTTTCATTATTCTCAGTCTACTCTCTCTGAAATTTCATTATAGTAAGTAAGAAAAGGCTGTCACTACTGTACAACAACTATAGTTTCAAGCACCCTTTATCTCTAGCTGATTTATATTTCTAAAAGTTGGTGCAAGGAAGAATGGCTGCAACAATGTGTGAGGAACAATGGCATCCCCTGTCTTACTGAGAGAGAACAGTTCACAGTCAAGAGACTTGGAGGTAAGCCACTCAGTAGATTAGAGTTGCAAAGTCTACAGTAGGTTGAATAGGAGAGGTGGAGGGGAAGCTGTGAAGAAATCTTTTTCAAAACCTTTAATGTTTGGCATTTTTGTGGCTTTCCCTCTCCAGGAACTGATATTGCTAATCCCTTTCTAAATGGTGTTTGAACACCCCTGTCCTCAGGGGTCCACCCGTCTCCCAGCTCCACCTCCTTATTCCCTGCTCCTTTGTTAATGCATCCTGGTCTAAATCCTTATGGGATTGATAAGGAAAATAACTGCCTTGGCATTGCACACTGTGGCACCAGAATGGTTGCCGAAGTTGATTAACACTGGTCAAAGAATATTTTAGGTTGACTAATTACTTGCCAGTCTCTGGAAGTTAGGGAGAGGAAGCTTGCACAAGAAATGAAGGTATTCCTTTTTATTCTCTTGAGAAACAGGTCCAGGGAATTTTTTCAGAGGGTGACACTGGAAAACACTGGAAAATACGGTGCTTGCCATAGAAATGTTGTTAACTGCTCCCAGATTAGTGAGGGACCTTCTTTTTGGAGGAATGGCTGAGGAAGACTGATCACAATCCATGGTGATATCTCTCTGTTGGAGATGAGAGATTTGCAGGCTGATATAATGATTCTGCTGCTGTAAGTGACCTTCTCCCAAGGGGACATGTGTTCCTCCTTACATATGGGCTCATACAACTTTGCTCAAGTTAGTGGAGCAGCTGAAGATGTGGCTTAATGGCTGTAGTCTCAAAATCTAACTTGATATTTTTTCTTGTTGTTTTTTATTTCCTAGCGGAAATTCAATCCTCAGTAGGGCCTAAACACTGTGTTAATAGAAATAACTCTGAAATTTCAACAGGATGTGATGTTCCCCTTCTCTTTCTTGTAAACAGTTCTATTGTACAGCCTAGTTTATTGTAGATCGGTTTAGTAGCATTTTGTGAAGGTGTCAACATGTCTTAAGTGCAAACAGGTTATTTCTGATCCTTCTTTTAATACATTTGAGAGATCATTAACCAAATACACGTTGTCTACCTCCAGCAGAGAATAATCATAAATAAATAAATGGATTACTAATTATATGATTTTTATCATCATTTTGCTACTCTTTACAAGTTCTGTTTACTAATTGGAAACATGTTAAGTATGCTAAAATTAAGAAGACACAGCAGCATGATGGAAATTAGACAAGGCAGATAATAAATACGTTTGCTTTGTGATATCCAGTGGAAGCATATTGTGTAGGTGAGAGGAGTGCTCTTCAAAACAGGATATGGGCATCTCCATAGATTTACCGAAGATGTGGCCAGGTGCTGGACCACTCTTCTTAGCTGTAAATATTGTTAAAAGCATACATTCATTATATTTGCCTTTTATTTTATAGCCTCCCTCAACCAAGTGATAAGACAACAAATAGCACAGTGTGCATTCATCTCATTGGCAAACAACATGGGGTAAAGTCAGTCAATAAAGCTAATTGTACCTGGACAATCCAGTTAAAAGCATCATTAGCTAGTTGTCAGGACGACTTCTGCTTCAGTCAACAGACATAGCCACTAGATACTGGGCATTTCTGAAGTTTAGGATTAGGCCTGGCCCTTCAAACCAAAACTGTAGACATCTTTCAAACAAACAAAAGCAGGCTGGCTTTCGCTGTTCGTAGATGTGTGCTCTGCAGGGTTAGGCACCCTCATTTAAACTGACGACAGTAACAAAAGTAACCTTAATAATCATAGTACTAACATATTGAAATGTGAAATAACAGACCTCTAAGCAAACAGTTACTGTAGGCAGATAAGTTTGTACTGGATGTGGGTTTATTTGCAATGGGGAGCCAGGTCCAGACATTGCTAACCACTTTTGGAATAGTCCTCACTGTAGGCAAGCTGCTATTTTTGTCTCATTAAGGCCTGTGTAAAAATTGAGGGGCTTATCATGGAAAATAAGAGTATTGAGCGTTTATTGATAATGAGTGTTTTGGAAGAGATATGGCAAAAGAGATGTATCTGCTTCAGGGGCTGCCAGTTTTCAGCCAGAGGATGGATGGGGAAGAGAAGGCAGCATGTCTGCCTACGGAGGTCTTGCACGAGCTCCTTTGGGACGGCCTCTTCCAGGTCCTCTCTGAGGCGCCGCTGAGCGCTGCATCTGCAGCCTGACTTAGTCAGTCCGTCCCCGTGTACCTGTACTCTATTACTAGTAAATTGCGGGAGCTGTTTCCTTCAGGCTTGGCTTTGACCCCATGATCTGTTTAGAGAGTTGAAGTGGAGGGATGACACAGAGAAGTAGAGCGGCATTCAGCTTGAGATGCTATCTACAGCACCAGAGAAAGTCATCTCCTGCTCTGGGAGGCAGCACAGCTGCATAGCTTCAGACTCAGGCTGGTCTGGGGGCTGGCTGCTACCCCCTTTCTTTCCCTCACAGGCAAATCCTGGCCCTTTTCCCTTCCGAGGTCTACCAGAGAGCTCAGGGACAATCCAGCTGTGCGAATGCATAGCCAGGGCTGCTGCCCTGGCCATCACAGCTCTCACGGCTGGGGACATGGGAGTGGAACATGGTCTGATGGCGTTCAGCCAGGCGGCTGGGGCTGCCACGCGTTCTGCCTCGGAGGCTGGAGGAAACTTTAAATAAATATTCTGTTCAGGAGGGCAAATGCCGAGGCTCGAACTTAATGGAAATATTAATCCCAGAGGGAAGTGTGCCTCATGTGGGGCTCTCACAGTGAAGATGTCTCTTAATGACATTATTTATGTTTATTTTTCAGTGCTGTGGTAGCTCCCAGGAGCTATGACCCAAGTGCCTCTTAACCTTGGGACTCTATAAACACAGGCTACAAGGGTGATCCTGCTCTGGAAAGCTTTCTCTCTTTGTCAGGCTGACATCTGAGCTGATACTGTTTTACTTAAATCGAGCTAGTAAAATATACAGTGAGTGCCTGTTTTTCCAGCTGGATTCTTACCTGTCTCACTCTGTCTCTGTGCTTTGTTTGGCCACATTTCTTTCACCTTTATGCACTGGGGCATTCCTTGTGTAGCTTCTTCATTTCCATTTTCAGTTGTGTTCTCTGATTCAGTCATGCCCGATAGTCACTTGGGATAGTGAAAATAATAAAAAAAAAAAAAAAAAAAAAAGGAAAAATCATGTTTTTTTTTCCCGTTTTCCTGACTTTATTTCATCATGTTAGGAGCTTTCTGATAGGGAGAATGATGGTCTGTGAAGGAAGCTATGAAACATAACTCTGAGCACTGCTCAGCACAGTCCCTGTCCTGACTTGAAATGGGGCAAAAATGAGGAGCTTATAGATCATCTTATTCTGGCTGGACACATCTTGCTTTGTATGATGGGCATCTGGCAGGTTCTAGTCTGCTTTCCACATTGTTTAGCACTCATTTTCCCTGCTACACAGATATAAACACAATTAGGAGGCAACTTCTGCTTTGGTCAAAATCACATTCAATTATAATTTAATATTCTTTAGGGAAACAAAAAGCCACACAATTTTGATTAAATTAGGTTCCTTGTCTGTATAAATTATGTCCAAACTATTTTTTCTGGTGGCTGGAAGCATCGTTGTCACTAATAGTGACAGCTAGTGGAAAAAAGGTATTTACTTTCTCCCAGTTTATTATGTACAGAATTGCTATAGTCTAGTTTGGCTTGTTAAAGTTAACCTGGAATTAGTGATCTAGATGCTAGGCTCTAAATTAGTGGTTTAACAGCTGTTCCATGAGTGTCTGAGCGTGCTTGTGGCCCAGCTGGTGCTTTTGAAAGCAGGAGCTGGGGCTGAATGATAAAGGCAGGAACTGTTTCCGCAGCTCCAGCAAGGCAAACCCTCCTGGCAGTATGAGGGAAGGGACTCCCAGCAGCAGGGCTGTGGGGACCACTGTGGTCCTGCCCTCCCCCTGCCACCTACCTCTGCGCATCCCTGCGCTCCCCACTGGTGCTTCTCTTGGCGGGTTAGCCTGGAAACCTGAACAGGCTAAAAAATAACCCCACAAATAAAAGCAAATAGTCTGAAGTTGGTTGAGGTCCCTGAGCAGATGACAACAGACAGTGTGGCCTCATGATGAGGGAACAGCAAAAGTGACAGTGACAGAGAGGGGGATTACATCAGGGCAGATTTGCATCAGCCACAGGTGCTGTGGAACAGCACCCGTAAGGGACCCCAGGGCAGGGATGAGAAATATGGAGAAGAAAGGCTGTATTGCGCCCAGCACAAGTTGGAAATGTGAATCCTAATTTAACTACCTGTCAAATGGGAATTCACCTGAGTGTTGTCAACACTAACTCAGTAACACTTGTGATGCATTCAACTCTTCATGAATCTCTTGGGCTGGTAAAAAAAGGTGACCAAGAAGGAAATACAAGAAAACCATAAAGCACCATGAGTAGTATGGAAAAGAGAACAATTACTTACCTACTAAATATGTTGGGCACTAAGAGGAACCCAGTGAAATGATCAGGTAGCAAATTAAAAGGAAATGGAGGGAAATAATTTTTCTCACTGTGCAGAACTAAACTGGTGTGGGGTGACCATGGAACTCAGATGTTCAGAGTTGCAGAAGGTTGCTGCATATACTAAGCTACACTGGTCAAGCCTGGAGGACACCCACCAGCAAAAAATGAGAATTATGAAATGCTGCTCTTTAATTATGTAGTCTCACTTTATTGCACATACAGAGGAAAACATATGCCCTAGGGCAAATATTATAATAAAAATATTTATAGATCATAGCATATTTTGGCTTGGAGAGGGTCTCAGAAGTCATCTGGTCCAAGTCCTGCCCAAAGCAGGGCCAACTGTGATGCTAGGTTGCATTGTTATGTGATCAGGTAATTTCAGTGTGCAGGTAGTATTCAGAAAGAAGTTGGTTTAGGTGTGCATGGACTACTTTTGTTCTCACTTTTCCTAACTTTTGAGTGCTAGACTTGTTAACAATGTTCTTGCCATGCACTAGAGGAGTATTTCCTGGTGCTAGCCTTGCAGAGGCAGTTGAGTGGTTTGCTGCGTAAGAGTTGCAACTTGTCCTAGCAATTATAAACCCCACCTGCAATTATTTTTAGGCGTAAAAGGGTAAGCTAGCTTTAAAAAGCATGTCTTAAGAGCTGTATGAATATAGAAAAATTGCAACATTGCCATAAAGAAATGTGCTGAGGCATGTGAGCCTTTGGCAGATTTAGTCTGCTGACAGGCTGAGTCTTGAGTGGCACCATCTTAGTGAACCAATTAAATAACGGGCGCTAGTTTCCTAAGGCTATGACCCAAGGGACTTTTGCGTTGTTCAGCTGAAAGTTGGAATTAGTGAGTCAAAGTCTTCCCTGAACTACACTAGCTAAACAGTGACCTCAACTTTGTTACGCCAGATTTCCATTCAATAAACATGGGGTCTTATGCTGAAAATGTACAGTACAAGGCCTTAACTTTCCATGCAGTTTTGGAATGCAATCTTTCTCATTTTCTACAAAATGAAGTAGCTGCAGTGTGTTTCAATAATATGATGAGAAAAAAAGCTTGTTTTAATTGGGAAAAAAAAAGGGAAAATGAGTGGAGAGGATAGCCTGTATGAAGGAATGCTTCATTCAGGTCATGGATTCATGAACAAGCAGGAAGGTAAAATAAGATGCAAACTTACAGTTCAGTCTCTGATGTAGGTTCAGATTTACAGGGCAAGGGATGGGGATGCGTGTGAAAGGCTACACCCCACATGTCAGAAGCACTGACTGAAATGGTGGGTGACACCTTCACAGGAGTATGACAGGTAGCCTGCATTCAGCTGGGAGATCTGAAAGCTCCAGAGATCTTCTGCACTGATGTCTGTGCATGCACTGAGACCCTGAGGTGTTTGGAAGGCAGTCTACTGCAGCAGAAAAAAAAGGAAAGCTTGGGGAAGGACTGCAATGAGCACAGCCTAGTAGTGCAGAACAAAAAAATGGGATCAAACTAGAGGAACTGGGAGGCAGAAGAGAAATATGTTCAATGCAGTCTGACTGTGGAAAACAATGCTTGTATCTACAGTATATAAGCTGTGCAAATCAGTGCAGTAATGAAGCGCAAACAGCAAAATGAAACTTTCCGGCTTCATACAGCCTGGAATAAACCAGTGCTGTCTTAATGGCAAGAACGGCATGGTCATAGTTCATCTCTAGGAAGGGGATTCTCTGGTGGGCACCCACTGAGCAGCTGTGATCAGGAAGCAGGTCTGCTTTGTAGTATCTGAGAGAATTTATGTGCTACGTTGAGGCCACAAACCACCTATGAATTCATATGATTCAACAGTAAAACACATGGAGGAAAGATTCTTCCCCATGAGGACTCAGAAAGCAATGACAATATCAAATCAGACAAAGAAGGATTTCACAGCAAAAGCAAAACTAGGATATTTTCCTGCCAGTGTTCCTCCACTGCTGTTGGCTATTTGTAATCTACTATGTCCTTGTAATGTGCTAGGCTTTGATGAGCTGTGTGGCCAAGATGAGTTTGCCTGCTGCAGCATTCAGGGAATGACATCCCACAGGACACAGAAACCAAGAGACCACCAATCCCTGGGGGGGGGGGGGCAGTAAAGGGAGCCACAGAATGGAACTTGCAGACCTGTGAAGAGGTCAGAGTCCCACTGGCTAACAGCCCAGTAAGGCAAAAACAAAGGCAGGAGCCCCTGTGAAACACAGGTCATGGAAGATAGCAAGGGACTGGGAACAATGGTGACAAAAAGAGCAGTAATGCAGTGGTGTCTACTAGCTAGAAACTTGAAAAAGGTCCAGAATATAAAGAATTTCAAGTCACTTGCTGGTGGAGAAGAGCCACGAGTAAGGTAGATGGGTAACCAAAAGGGACAGCCAGACCCTGCCAAGCAGAAGGAAAGCAGCTTGAAGACAAAACTGCAAAGAATGAAGGAGGCTCTGTGGGCATCCCAGGGTTGTGAGGCCCATCTTTCTGCAGTGGGAGTTCACTGAAAGACATGTCCTTGGGAAGAGTTACATATCAGGAAAATCCTGCCCACCATGAGTCAGAAAATTCTTGAGCAGTACACAGAAAATAAGACTTGGAGAAAGTCCTCCAAAGGCTGGAGAAGGAAGAATTTGGATGCAGCATCACAATGCTCATTTCTGCCCATCAGGGCGCAGGCTACAAGGATAAAATGTGTGTAGGGAGACACTGAGGCACTCGGGTTTCACTGCGTGGAAGCCTTTCACGTTGATGGCTGCCATCCAGCATATGAAACAGCAGCACCCTGCTCCTGTGGCTGGAGTTGGCTTCGGAGCCGGTGCTGGCCCCAGCCCTGCCCCGCCGGGATCCCGTTTTGTCACAGATGGGAAAAATGCTGATAACCAGCCAAAAATTATTCACCTGAGGCTTTTTTGTTTTTTTACCTCTGTGCCTCTGCTGGGTTAAAAAAAAAAATAAAAATAAAAAAAAAGGCACTAGAAAGCGTTTGTTACCGTTTTACAACGGGGTTCATTAGGTTTGACGCCCGCCCGCAGGAAAAGGACAGCCCCTGTGCTCTGCGCCTCGGGGGAGGGTTCCACAGGCTGCCCGGGGACTTCAGAACGCGTCGGGGTGATCTTCCGATTTCACGGGAAAGCGGTTTTTTTGGGGTGGCCGCGGACCCGCGCACTGGGAGCGGGGCCGGGCGCCGGCGCCCACCCGCGGAGCCACAGTGCCATCTCCTGGCGTGGGCTTGCTTCGCCGCCGTGGGGGATCGCGAGCTGTGCAGGGGTTTCTCATGCTCCCTTACATCGTTAAACGTGACGGGCAAAAATCCCCCCCAGAGACAGTGCATCCTGGTAAATATTTGATTACGGGACTGCCTGAAAGTTTTGCTGCGTGTCTGTAGTGATACCGTCAATTACTTTTTTTTTTTTTTTTTTTTTTTTCTTGAAACGCTGTTGATACTTTACTTTCACTAGCACATCTCTTTGGAGGAAATGCATTTTGATTTCTCTGATAGAGTTCACAGAAATACTGTGTGAACTTAGTTTGTAGATTAAGAGAGGACAGGGTGTGTGATGAATTTCTCCAAGGTCTACCCTTTTTGTTTGCAGAATTTCATTCAGCTGTGGCAGTTCCCTGTTAACCCCAGATTTGGACGTAGCTGCTTTTCTAACTTTCAGGTCCAATGAGACCCTAGTAAGAGAGAAGGAAGGTCCCTCACCCATAAATTAAATCATAATAATTCAGAGTGCTTCACAAATTATGTTAATGTGCTGGAGCTGGATTTTATTTTATTTTATTTTTTTTTTAAATATCCTGCTTTGAGTAATTCTCTCATTTCTATCATTATTTAAGATGTAGACATCAGTCCACCTGGGAAAGATCTCCAGGACACTACCCCATTCTCTGCTCGGACACATTCATTCCAGCCTTGCTTGTCACTGGGATGGGCCTTGTGTGGTTACAGGTCTGATCTCCTGCAACCGCAGGCAGCTGTGACCATGTAACTGCTTTCCTTTGCCCATGTGGTCAGAGAGGTCTGGAAAATCAGTGGTTAGGGTAAATGCCCCTGAGAAAGCAGTATTTCAAAGCCGAGTAAACTGATGAACTGGGGAATTTATTTGCCCAGGTTTGTGCATTTTGATTGATTTGCCTCTACTGAACATCACTGAATGATTGTTGTCAAATCATTTCAAGAGTGCTGGATAGTTGTTGAACAAAATACACACACATACCCCCCCTCCCAACTGGTTTGAAAAATACATGAATTGAAGTCTTATCCATCCTCGGGGCTTGTTCTGCATTGTTTAGGTATTTCCACACAAGATGATATGGAGAGCTTCATTATTTAGGATCATGGATTTATATGCTATAAATTGCTGTAAATTGACACATCCTCACCTCCCTTTCGTTTAAAGTGTATCTTAAGTGGAAGAGTACTGGGTACTAGTACTGGGCATTGATTTCTCTCATCACTGGATCTTTCTAGGAAGTACAAGCTGGATCTTTTGGGACTCCGGTGTGATTGCTACCTGTGTTCATGTGTGTGGCAATGCCTGCTGCAGGATGCTTTGAGCTCTGTCCTCAACTAAGCTGAGACTTCAAACCCCAAATCTTTCATGTGTTTCTGGATAAAATCTTCTAAAAGTGAGGTGTTTCATATTGAATCAGTATAGGCCATTTCTCCCTGGAATAACTCGGACTTTGAACTAGGTTTTCAGACATCTGACTTCCTGCAAGTCTCTTGAGGGGACCTGAGCCAGACTTTTCATTTTCCTGACTGCAAGTTTTAGGAGATAATATCTTTTTAATGTCTCTTTTATACATACTATAATGGCCTTGCCATAGACCACTTTTACTGAAACCAAATAAAAAGAAAATTCCAAGTGCTACGTGGAGTTCAAATTCTGAATTCTTCACAGAAATGTTGACAATTTCTACTCGCTTTTCCTGCAGCTGCCCATACAAAATCACCTTCTATGTCATTGCTGGTGTTTCTAGCAATTATAATCAGAACACCTGAAAATTATTTTAACACAAGAGCTATACCCATGTGTATAAAAAATATATGTATATGTACGTGTACGTATGTACACACACACACGTGTATTTACCAGTCAGGAGGAGTGAACAAGTGGTATATGATTTTGAGGCCAGCTTTTCTGATGATCTGAATCTCACCATGTCAGCATTTCAAATCTATAAAAGACAGTCTCAGTGGAATTTCCACGCACTGCATTTTCCAACCCATATGTCAGAGTTTGACTCATAGAAATATTTTGATTAAAGGTCTAATTGCTAAAATAAACCCAAAATGCTTAGATAGGTAAAAGCCCAAGCCTTAGTACAGTTTTACCAAGAGATAGGAGATATATGACAAGAATTTTATTAGCAGGGATTAATTAATTATCATGGGATTTTTTTGTGTGCAGGAACATGAGTGAGTTCTGGCCAATTTCACTTTTATACTCACCTCCTTCTCCCAGGTTTATAGCCAGTACATATGTAGGGATCCTATATACTTCTGCATCCTTTATAGCTAGACAACTGTGATTTTTTTTCCTGGTTAAGGATTGCAATATCACTATAAATCATGTTTAGCAAACTAACATATAACTGTGTCCAAACTCTATTTGTGTGTGTGGTGGGGTGTGGGTGGGTGTGCAAGGGAAAGCTGGATCACTTTGGTTGTGTACGTATAGTTAGATAAACATCATCAATTGAAACTGTTTCCAGTCAGGCCTGCCAAAATGGTGCATTCAGATTCCATAAAATGTGCAAATAGGAAACAAAAGTCAGTATTTTGACAGAAATTTGCCATGCTTCTTGCTGCTTTTGTTAGATAAATGGTCCTAGTAGTTGCTTAATGTGTTAGGCTGTCCCAGTCTGTGTTCTGCAAGGTGGAGGAAGAGCTTGGACATCTGCTGACATCTCCTTCCCATGGTGGTTGTGGGTAGTGGGATGAAGATCTTAGTCTTCCCTGTAGCTAGAGTTTCCAAAAATTAGCATCTCTATGAGGATTTTTTGATGAAGTCCCTGTTCAATGACTGGACTTGGTGCTTTATTTGCTGGAGCATGTTATTCTTTGAGAACCTCACTCTGGGTTCTACTAGGTGCTGGAGATGGTTGTTGATAAAGGGGATTTAAAAAATGGATCATAGAATCATAGCATGGTTTGGGTTGGAAGGGACCTTAAAGATCACCTAGTTCCAACCCCCCTGCCATGGGAAGGGACACCTTCCACTAGACCAGGTTGCTAAAGCCCTGTCCAACCTGGACTTGAAAGTTTCCAGGGTGGAGGCGTTCACAACTTCTCTGGGCAACCTGTCCCACTGTTAATGATAATAAGCCATCTCAAACACTGTAAGTGTAGTAGTGTACTTTCTGCCACTTCAGGCATCAGTGCATATAGGTCAAACAAGACAAGTGGTGATGAAGGGTATGCATTTTATTGGTGTTCATACATAATGACTCATGTTGCTCAGCTGAGATTTCTGTGCTTGTGAGTCATGCAGACCTTTGGAGCAATTATTTCTAAAGCTTTGACACTTCATAGTGATATTGTTAATCCTTGGATGACCCTGAACAATGGATTGGAGAAACAGAAAGAATGGCTTAGCGAAAAAAAAGGGGAAAGAATAGATCCAGAGAAATTAAAAAGAAGGGGTAAGGTGGGAAGGCTTTGGTGGAGGTTGGGGGAAATGTAAGAAGCAATATTTGTTTTGAGATAAATAATGAAATGGAGCTAGGAAGCTCTTAGCAAATGGTTGATGTTGATTTAATCCAGTGTGACACATTGATGAGTGTAATAATGTAGCAGTTTTACTAAAACAAAAACTACCCCTAGAGTTTAAATGCTGTGCTTTTGGTAATGAGGTGCTCTATCATATGACTCATTTAGGCAAACACACTAAAGTTCTTTTATTGCCAATTTTATAAAGTCAGTTAACTGGCTACACTGAGGACTTCTAAACTGTAATTGCTTGGCTGAGCTGACCACTCGAAACCTATAAAGCTTAGAGTGGTGATGAGCACTAATCTCAATCATGGCTTGAAGTTGCCATCAGTCATCCACATCATCCAGGTTCCTTCGGGTCATTTGCCTTAGACTCACACACATCATATGGCATGCACATTTGTATGCAGCAGAGCAGATTTATCAAGGGTCCTGCAGGAAAAGGGAGCAGAAATCATCCTGCGTTTGCAGGTCTTCCATCTTTGCTCAGAATCAAACGTAGTCCTTCCTGTCAAGTTTTACCTTTGGCTTGGAGTCAATTCCTCAGGCATTTCCTGGGGAAATGTTGCCATGTGAAGCATGGATAGGAGTGTCGGCTGAGCCTCCACAAACAGAAGGCAGCTGACATAGCATGTGGTTATCCCTGCTCAAATGACACACTGGATAGAAGTTAAATTTTCTGTCTAGTTAAGTCTTTTCCAAATTTATCTTGCAGAAGGGCAGCAGAAGATGCTAGAAAGATGTAAAGGCAGAAGGAATTTTCCTCCCACATAGCCAACCTACAATACTACTTCTTAATTTAGAAATGCTTTCAGGTGCAGATAGAGCTGAGAAGATGCTAATGAATTACTTTAATGCTCAGTGCTGGGGACAGACATTCATGCAAATCTCGTGGAAGTCAAAAGAATCTTCACAGGCTGAATGGAGGCCACAGCTGTTCTGTTGTGTATTAAGCCACCAATCTTTTGCTATGTATGTACCTCATCACAGATGGAACGAAGATGTCAAGCAACTCTATCACATGGGCATGACCATAGTAGATAAGAAGCATCAACAGAATGGAAAATAGATGTTCCAGTTCACCCATTTGAAGAGATTTCTGATCTGCCTTTTGGCACTCTCAGGGATTGAACTGGTTCAACAGGCAGGATTTCATCTGAGTTCAGAGAATCTCATTAAAGAAGTCATACCTGTCAAGGCCTCTTTTTTCCCCGAAAGGCTGCTCTGAATCAATACACGGGAGATAACAGCCTTAACAAGGCTAGCTGGAGTGAGGCTTGTTTTGATAGTTATGAACTCAATACTCAGGCTCATGAACTTCTCTCTCAGCAGCAAAACGTCTCTTTGACATAAAGCTGAAATATTCTTGATGACTGGAACAACAGATCGCAGAAATGGGGAGGAAGTGGGTCACGAGGGGAGGCAGGGAGCAGACGAAAGGCCACAGGTCACAGCAGGTAGTACACAATGCCACCAGGATTAAATTTCCCTAGACCTGTTGTAGCCACTTTCCTTGATCCTGTGTGAGCCTTTGTGGATCACAGAGCAGAGCACAGATGTTATTTTTCACTATGGCCAAGCAAACCCCAACTGTCTGTCCCTACCAGAATGGGCCACTGCATTGTTTTTTCAGCTGTTCTTGTCTTCCTTTCATGTGTGTTACAGGCTGGGGAGAGCTACTGAGAACACCACTGAGTAAAAGTACAAAAAAGTCATCAGAAGAGGAGTGTGATTATTTTCTAAATGTGGTAAGCGGAGGATGAAATTGACTTAAAATAGCACATCTTGACTAGATCTTCCTTGTGAATTATCAACCTTGTTACTCAGGAAACTGGACTATTTCTAACTAAGAAATATTTCAGTATGAAGACAACTACAGATGACATATGCATAACAGATTGTCAAGACCTCAGGGTCTGAGAAGACAGATAAGAGGCTGAATAACTTTTCTTCTGAAGGTTGCTGGTTCCAATCCAGATGTTGGCATAGCTGAACTTCCCAAATGTAGACCAGCATGTATTCCTGATGACTTTTAATTTGCCTCTATTAAGTGATACGATGGTTTCACTCCAGTCGCTGGATGACCTCCCAGACATGGAATAGAGTCTTTTTCTGTGGCAGAGTCAGCACAGAAAATGGTAGCTGGGACAATCAGTGACTTTCAGCCATTGTACAGTCCCCACAAGTCAGAACAGCAGCTGAGACAGAAGTTGCCAGTACCATTTCCAAGTGCTTTGGAAAGGGATGCACTTATTTATTTGAAATGTGTCCTAAAGAAGAAAAAAGGGAGGAAGGCTAGAGAGGTAGCTGGTGCTTATAGCAAAGAGGTCATTCTGCTGTAACAAGGATTTGGGTAGAGTTGGTTCTTCAGACTGACAAGTGAAGGAAGGATGTGCTTGCAGCTGATGGACCTCTCTCCTGCTGAACTAGCTCCTTATGAGTTAATCCTGAGTGTTCTTGCCAACATCCTTATTTTTACTGTAACATTTGCTCAGGCAAGAAGGAAAAATATCATAAACAGCATAAAATCTGTTCAAAGTATACAAGAGCATTTCATGCTAGCAGATCAAGCTAACTTTTCCTTTCTCTAAAAGCTTTCTGGAAGACATCCAGCAGCCTTTTATCCCAGCAATTATATATTTGCACTTTTAGGCATTTGTATTCTAATGGTTCTTTAGATTTTGGGGTTATTTTTTGGTTGAACTAATGATATTGCTGGATATATATTTAATTGACCCTTCAGGGCATTAAACTGTCTGAACATTTAGGAAAAGCAGCCAAGTCTGACATGGTGTCATAAAATAAGGGAGCTTGCCAGAGCCTGGACACAGAAGCCTTGTGCATGAGAGCTTGACCAAAGCACAAGCAGAAATCTGATAGCTGGAGAAATACCCTGTAGTTAACCAGAGCATAAACCAAGGAATCACTGTGAGATTAAGTATCAGGTACTATTACACTCTGCCACACCAGGACATCTTTTTGCTTCAAAGACCTATTTATACCAGAGCCCTTTACCAGGCCTGAGCTGAGTGTATAAATGCAGACCCTCTCTACACATAAGAAGGCCTTTATTTTCTCATAGTGAAACAGAGGTTCAGCTGTGACCTTTGCTGGCCCCGGCTCCCACCTCTTCCCAGGGCTCTCCTCAAGCAACTAAGTGACTGTTTGAAGTTGGGGAGACCAGCAACAAGGGGAATTTGTATTTGGTTCCACTGAGGCTTAATGAGACCTTTATTATCGCTTGTCACTGCCTCTACTGATGCTGGAGCTCAGGGAGTTTTTTACACAGATCAAGGCATGGTTTAAACTCTTACCCGAAGGCAAATTGGCCACTTTGTCTGATCACAGCCTCTGTGGTGATATAAAGGTCCATCTGTGAGATAGCACAGACAGCTCTTGTAAAAGCCCCACTGACCTTGGTGCGTGTTTCAAATGCTATGTACTTAGTATTAGTCAATAGCTTCTCAGCTGCTTGAGTTTTCTTAGGGCTCTGTGTGTGTGTGCCTCTTTATCACCATAAGGGCAATATGTAATCTTTGAAACAGCTAAGTAGCTTTTAGCAAGATATTGGAAAGGTGATGTGGTAATAGTAGCTTCAGAGTGGCCTTCCTTGTTAGCCAAAGTGCTATTGAAAGGATCTTGGCATTTTACGCCATACAACTGCTGTGTTTGGAATAGGAGGGCTTAGAAACCTTGAGGTGCTAAGTCTGCAGTAAAACTGTACAAATAAGTGATTTGCAGTTTACTGACTGTGTTAAAAGAAAAAAAAAAAAAAAAAACCAACAAAAAACCAAAAAAAACCAGGAAAACAAACAACTTGTATTCATCCAACTTTAAAAAAATTTGAAAGCAAGCAAATGTTTTTGCATCATTTTCAAGATTGTTTTTATCTTTATCAGGTAAGAAAGCAATTTAGATACATTGTGTAACAAAGCTGGCTTGAAATAAGAAGCAAAATAATGGTTTTGAAAAGTCAGTTCACAATTACAGGAGCTAAGACTTTTGGGCATTTGTAATTGCATAATAATAAAAGCAATAACATGTGCCTGTATATCACTTCTCACCTGCCAGTAGGTGGATCAGTATTCGCTGGAATTTTGTTTAATAACACTATAAAATGTTCTGGTCATTGTACATTGTTTTGGGAGAAATGGTTTTGATTTTCAATTTTAAATTCTTTTTCCCTCAGATGTGTTTAAAACCGCATAGTACACAGAGGTTACAAGTTTCTGCAGAGCTGGGCACATCTCTTGCTTTTGTATATTCCACCAACTACCATAGTCTATAACTTGTGATGCTTAAGTAAGGTTTTAAACCACACATTCAAAACATAGCATGTAGGAACCTATATTTTGAACACAATTAAGTATCCAAGCCATTCATAAGCTTTGAATTTTTTTTCCAACACATCTATTTACAGAAGGAAAAATAAAATTGTAAAATAATATTCTCACATCAACAACTGAAATAAAAGAATAAACATGCAAATTGTTTGAAATACAAAAAACTATTCATGGAGGCACTCTGGATTAGCAAAATAGTAGGGAATAGTTCTGATACACATCTGCTGTGTATTTTGATTTCTTCTTTTGATGCTTCTATTCTCTTTTTGCCAATAATTTCCCACATTTGTAAAATGCTTTAAGCTTTAAGTAAAAGCATATGAAGTAGGGCAATAATATCTTGTTATCTTAACCAGCAGTGTTACAGCAAGTGACACTTACTTTTGCTGTTTCAGAACCTAAACACTCTGTTTTGTCTGCCTTCACTGAGTACGGAAAGTCACTTCTTCCTCATGGAAAGACTTTGCTGTGAGGACAGTTAAATACCAGCTGAAGCTTGCACATTGCAGGCGTATCACAAATTTAACTTCCTTTAGATGTTGGCATTGAGCTACCCTTTGGTGTAAAGTGCATTCACTAATGTGTATCAAAACTACATGGCAGCTGCTTTCTGTTCTTCGCCTGAGTTATTTTTAAAAACTGCTGTAACATTTTGAGTTTGTAAATGAAAACAAATCACAGTCCAAGCTGCTGCTGTTTGAAGATCAATCTCCAGCTTGCTGCTGTGGATTTTTTTCTCACGAGAGAGCTCCCATTACGGTAGGACATCTGTCCAGCTAGAGAGTCCTGGTGCCCTTAACAGCCTGAAACATTTTGGGGGTTTGGACCTTTACAAATGAGGTAAATTAAAACTGGTTTGTGGATTAAAAGTAGTTCCCATGTTGTCCTGTGATGTCAGTGACCCTTGACTGAGATCTTACATCCTCAGGAAGGGGGTACCACCATCGCTGTCATGTGGCGGAATCATCTGTTTGATTTGTACCAAGAAGCCTGATTTCAAAAGCAAAACAGCACATAAAGAAGTAAGTAAATTGATAAAAAATGTCAACACCTTATGTTTTATTTTTTTTTTTTTAAAAAACAAACTCTTTCTTCCATCTGTCTGTGGTCTAATCCGTGTTGTGTATCTGTACCACACGGTACAACAGCACAACAGCTGTTGTCATCAGGAAGCAATTTCCTCTCTAGCTATGAGGGCAAGGTCCCCCTCAGTCCTCCTGGGGTGATGAGCAGTGAAGAAGAGTGAATAGTCCCTTCTTGCCCAAACAGGCCTAATGAATGCTACATTATATAGAAAATCCATAAAAATAAAACATAAAAATATATTTAAAACATATAAAAATAATATATATATAAAATAGCCAAAATTTCAGCTGCTGTGCTTCATGGACATAGGGTTACTTATGTGAGGCTATAGTGGGATAGGTCTTCAAAAGTACACAAATGTCAGAAGGTGTGGGATTTATATGAGCTTGTAAGTAGATTTAGTTCCTAATTTACATTGCTTGCTTTAGGTGATTTTGAAAGTCTTGATGCAGCTTTCAGTCAGCTAAATAACTTTGAAAACCTTCTCCCTGATGTCTGGAGTAGTCTACATGGAGGACTAGCAGTGCACTGTATTCTCCACCTTTTTTCTTCAAGAGGGTGTCCAGGTCTATGGGGTGGGCAGGCTGCCATCAAGGATCAGCTTTTTGTGCACTCTCGCCACTGCTCAGGCTGAGCACTCCCTCTAACTTATTTTGTATCAGCCCCTTTGTGAGACAAATCTGGCATGAGAAATCAGAACTGTTGAGAATACCAGCTTATTAGTTTCATCCTGAAAAGCTCTAAGGGACTGATATGCTCGCCCTTCTCATGGGGTGTCACTCTCCCACTGGCAGGGTGTTTGCAGTTTTTGCTGTTTTTTCAGTGTGAATGAGAACAACAGAATTAGGCCTTACATTTTTCCTCAGTCCTATCTCAAGCTAAACTTCAGTGGTGTTAATAGCCCTCTGCCTAAGGAGGGTGGTAAGGACTTCAGAGCTCATCTATAATTAGGTCTGCTGTAGATCAGAAGCTGTCGGAGCAGAAAGTTTTGTTCTCCCACAGTGGCTGATAGAAGAAGATGGCCCAGGGTGTTGTAGTCTCTATAGTATGGGGGAAGTTACTTTGCCAGGGCAGGTGCTCTGCTGTCTCAAGGAGAGGTGGCAGGAACCCCCCTTATTTCCCTCCATATTTTGCATTATTTTCTTGTCAATGAAAAAGTATTGAGATCTCTGCAGCTTGGGAATGGTATTGGGATGCCTTTGGGTTTGCCAATCACAGCTGGTAACTGAGGATGATGACGTGAGAATGACAAGTCTGTTTCCCCTTTGCAGTGCATCTCCTGACAAGGGCAACTCTAAAGTCCCAGCTGAAACAGAATTTTGTTTAACAATCAAAAAGCCTCAACAGTAGGTTTATGGGTGTTTTCAACAGTAACTGATGAGCACATAGGTGGCTAAGATGAACTCTGAGATCTTAATGAGAGCTGAAATAGCCCTTAAGTTATTCTTTTATTTTTGTTCATGATGAGACAACAAATAGGAGTTCTTCCAGTGTATTTGTGATTCAGAATAATTCATTGGATTTCTTCAAGTAAGTCACTTTGTAAATCTTTGCATGTTCATAATAGCACAGTTGCACGTTGCAATTCATGCTGTGATAGTTAATAGATATAAGGCTATGATTCTATTAAGTATGAAATCCTGTGAAACCAAACAGGAGTTCTGACATTAATTTAATTGAGACTAGGATTGCATCCTGATGCAGTCCTACCAAAGCCTTCTTTGTACTCTCATACCTCTTGTATTTACAGTAAATATGAGGTTCAGATAAGTTTGTTGACTGAATGGTACATGCAGCCAGATCTGTTTGAAAGAGAAGTCAAACATCTTCAACACATTGGTTGATTAGTGAATTTTAAGAACTTGCACATAAATTAGTAATTTAGAAGATTAAGCCTCCTTCCCTGCTAACAGATCACTGCAGGCATTTTCACTAAGCTGCATGTTGCTGACAAGGTTTGGCAAATGGTGAATGATTTTGCTCTTCATGAATATTTTTCAGTGGCTGATTGACAGCTGACAGGCACTTTTTAATTAGAAAACAATAAATCAATTTTCCCCATCATTGTATTTATGGAGGCATAAATGTGACCTGGGTTTGTATGGTCTAGACCCTCCCCAGGAGGCTCACACTCACACAATTGATTGTGAGCCTTTGCAGGGCTGGGGCACTGTGCATGGCGTCCGGGAGTTACCGCAACATGAGTCGCCAGCAATGAAAATGCAGATAGCTGTTAGCGGTTTTCATATTTATTCAGATCAAGACCGGTACTATTGGGCTTTGCACCAGGAGATGGCAGGGTCGTGCTGTTCATGCAGCCTTTACGAGCACTAGTGCCTTTCTGGGACGGGATTTTAAAGCTCTCCCAGGAGCTACTGTATCTCGTTTAGAAGGTATCAAGCCTGTGACTGGCATTCATGGAAAATATACTGCTTGTGCTCAGCAGTTTATTTAAAGAATTATCACTCTTGACTTGAGGCTGACCTGAGTTAAATTCCCCAGATTTAAACAACCACAAGCTTTATGAAAGTGCAGATGAAGGACAGAAATTTCAATTTAGGCTGTCTTTTCTCTGGACACTTCTGTTCCACTCATTGTTCCTCAGACACCTAGAAAACTGTGCAACAGGTGATGCCAATCCAACTCTTATAGATGACCTTTTCTGCCCACTCCTCCCTCCCTTCAAGTTTTCTTTTATTAAGTATACTTTGAAAGTGTAATTTTTTTTTTTTTTTTTTTATGCTGTTATGCTTATCTTCAGCACAGTTCACTCTGTCTTTCAAGACCTGAAGGAAGAGGGGTGATCTTTTCATGCATGGCTCAGAGAAGGAACCCTTAACTTGTTCTATCTAACAAGCCCACCATCTCATTCAGCAGTTAGAAAAACATACAGATAAAGAAAATGTCACTGCCTGTTGCCATTAAAGGAAGAGCCTACTTTGTCTGGCTTGAGGAAATAAAACAAGGTAATTTGTGCTGACCTCCCAGTAAACATAATGGCTTTCCACTGCTAAATTTTTTAGCTCTACCCAAAAAATGAGTTACATACTGCAGTGACTTTCCAACCGTAGACTAAGTGTGAGGTTTGTGGTAGGGGATTTTTGGACTTGTTTTGGGTAGTGGCTGAGGCCATGCAAGCTACCTGGAAAGCTGTTTTTTTGCTATTCTGTTATGTATGCTTAAGGGGCATTGCCATAAAAATGAAATTGTACTCTTCAATAAAACATTAATCATAGTAATATCAGTGGCAGTGATTAGTTGATCAGACAGGAAGCATGTGCCTGATCCATGACAGCCACTGGAAACGGGTCACTTTTTAGTCAGTGGCAACTTGTTGCTTTAATTCTGGGAGACCACAGTCTCTGCCACCTCTGTGGACAGTGGCCAGGCCAGCACAAGTGCCTGCAGAGCCCATCCACTTTTCAGTGCTAACTCATTCCTGATTGCTCCCGGTTGTGCCCATGCCGTGTTTCAGCCAGAGAAAACTCGGGCCGACCAGCTGCCCCGTCCCGCTGCCAGCCCAGCTCCTGCTGCCCTACCTGCTCTCGTTGACTGCCCGCACTGTGTCAGACAGCCCGTGGGGAAAGATCAGTGGCAGCTATGCTGGCCCAAATTACACCTGGGCATTGCTTTGAGAGAGCCAAAACCACGCCAGAAACTAAGCTGACTCCTTCATGTTACAGAGGGCCAGCGTGCAGACCCATGCTTGGGGCGTGCTGTGCAGCGTGGGGTGGGGAGGTGATGTGTGCCTGGGGCTTATGGCCTGGAAGGACACTGCGAGTCTTCAGGATCTGCTGAGTGATGTGTTGAGGACTGAGGGAAATTTGGCTAGGGGTTGCTGTGTGCCCATCTTGCCTGTCCTTCTTGGAAGGGTGCAGTGTCAAACTGAGCCAGTCACTCCTGCGTGGGGGAGAGCCAGCCAGGCTTGTGCCAGTTGTGGCCCCTTGCCAAACCCACCCTGCAGGCAGGGCAGCTGGCCACAGGGCTCCGAGCAGATGATGAGCTCAGGCAGGTATAGTCTAAGGGACTTTGGTTTTTCTTGGATTCAGGTCCTCAACTAATAAATGTGCCTTTTGTGCAAGCAGAGGAATGGGGTGAATAGTAGAGCTGCATGGAGAGGGGAACATCCTCAAGTTTTTCTGCCATTCCCTCCCCTGCCCAAGCTCTGCAGCTGGGAGAGGCTTCCTCACCTCTTGCTCCTCCTTGGTGCTGGAAGACTTTAATGGTAATGGCTGTCTCCTAGTTTGGCTGTACAGCAGCTGAGTGGAGAACATAATGCTGTCAGGACAGGAACAACAAGTAGGCAGCATTAAATCTCTCTTTGTCAAGAGCCCTGTGTTGTTATTACTGTACGCGCTCTGACTCTGGCACGGTTCATCAGGCACAAGCAGGACTTTAGTGCTGAGCAGCATGCATGATTTACAGCTGTCACCTTTATATTATCCTCCTGCCAGAGCCTCAGTACCCAGAGCTGCTCCAGTCCACACTGTGTTACGGCAGCGGTGATTGTGTCAGATTAAACGGAGGGCATGGCTGAACTGCTCCAGCATGACAGTGACCAGGGAAAGACATCTGTGCCAATGTCAAAAGCAAGTGGGTTCCCTAGCCTGAAGACTGTTTTGAAACAACCTGCCCAGCCTGGTTTAGTCTTGTGCCACCAGAGGCATCGCCTCTCTGACGTCTTTGGCTCAAGGGAGCCAATTCGCAGCATGGGAAAAAAAATATTTTCAAGCAAATTTTCCCATCTCGAAGATCCTCTCCAAAAGCTCCCATGCAAAATAATGCTATGGTACCATGGGACTCAGACAAACTGGCAATAGTTGTCCAGTTGTTCCAATGACCATCTTGCTGTCTGAGTTACTGTCTGAGATGTTTTGAAAAACCCACAATTCACTGCCTTTTGTACCCAGACCACTTCAGGAAGGGGACAAGGTTGGTTTCCATTGCTTGAGCTATTTGTGCTGAAACACAAAGGGGACCATATTCCACAACAGGCCTGGAAATCAGTTCATTAATATTATCTCTGACTTTTTTTCTTAGCTGCCATTTCTTTTGTTCTGGTGTAGATTCCTTTTTGTCAGATTGCTCACATCTAATTCAGAGGACCAGCTGGTCTCTGTGCTTCTGAAAAGGGCCTTGCAGTGTTCTCCAGTAATTGCTCAGCACACCCTTGCACACAGCTGGGGGAAGGCATTGCTCTGGTCATTGGTAAGACACATTTGTGTTTTTTACAAACTGGGGGAAGTTTCAGAGGGTCTGCAGCATGCAGAGGCAGCCCGCTTTTATTTGGTTGCCCAATCATTTTATAAATGCTTTCAGTCAAATGAATAGGAGGAGGAAGTCTTTGCATGTGGAGATTTGAATGGGCAAAGGTAACTAAACAGGGAGCCACACTCTTCATCCACTGGGTGCCTTGAGCAGCTGCCGCTTCTGCAGCCCAGGGGAGTTCACAGCAGGTGATTTATGGGTGCAGGCTCACCTGGCAATTCACTGGGTCAGGCATGGCTCGTGGCAGTCTGTGGGTGAGGAGTTCTATTGAAGAAACCTGTAGACTTGCTTAAGCATCATAAAGTTATTTTTTTCAAGCAACTTCTCTTGAAAATGTTTTCAGTTTTTCCCCTGAGATTTTGAAGGCTAGGACTGCACTTTCTTATTTAACTATATGAAACCTGGAGTGACTGGTCTAGGCAAAATATCACATGAGCTGGCTACACTCTCTGTGTAGAATATAGGTATGGATCAAAAAGACCAGGTCAATTTGGGACTGGTGGTGTCAATCATCAGGGCACAGAGAAAAACTGAGTGTTGTGAGCACTACACAGAATCCCTTTGGTAAGGGACTAACAGTAGTGGGTCAGCTGGTGGCATCAAGATGAAAAGCACTCTGTCACAGGTTTATAAGCCCACATTCAAGTGTTTCATAAATCTGATGGGATTTAAAACAGCATTTTCTACCTCACAGGAGAAAATCTGGGCAGTTTTTGGAGGAATTTCAGGTAAGGACTATTCCATTGCCCCCATTGAAGCTCTTGGACACCAAAATACTTCAAAAGTCCATACCTAATTCCCTTCCAAAACACAAAGCTTATGCCAAGCCCTTTTCCTTTGATTTTCTTGTGGCTAACCTAAGCAGCTCCTTGGCATGCCAGCTGCTGTGAGTTGAATTAGGTGCCTGCACTGTCCATGAGCCTAAACTCAAAACTTGCCGCCCAGTTTCCTTTGTGCATCTCACCCTAAGTAGTACCCCACACATTGCCAGGTGATCTCCAGAGCTGCCACCAGCAGGACGTTTCTTCAGAGCCTGCTTCGTCGCTCCTCGAGCCTGGGGTTCAGGAGAGAGCTGTGGAGGAAAAAAGTGAGTCTGTCCAACAAGCGATTTCAGTGCTGTTGGGTTTTGCTTTCCTTTTGGAAGCTGTCCAGGACCTTTGAAGTCCCCTGCGGGTGGGGACGAAGCGTGGGGATGAAGCCCTGTCCTTGACCTGCTTTCTGGGTGATTGCACCGGACCTGCAGACCCCAGGGAGTTTGGGGAGAGGGAACACCACATGCCAATGGGGCATGTGGGGACCAGGGCTGTGAGCCCGATGTGGAGCATGTCTTCAGGGAGCTGACCCAGTGTCCCCCGGTGAGCCTGTGCCAACGTGGGACCATCTCCATGCAAATGCTCTGCTTCAGTGTTTTTTCTGGATTCATAGTAAAGCAAAAAGAGATAATTTTGGACTACAGCTGTAAGGCAGGTCTGGGAAGCTGCTAAAATCCTTCTGGCTGCACAAGGGAATTTTAATGCTAATTTGGCAATATTTAATTTCTAGAGGCTCCTCTCTCATAAACACCTGTCCTCCATGTCCTCCTTGGCTATTTTCCTCCATTTTCTGATGCAGCCAAAATGTCATTTACTTTTGAAGCATTAGGAGCTGTCACTTGCAAGTAATGTCTGGAAAAAATTACTGCAACAGTGGAAGATCCTCTAACAGACGTGCTGGAAACATTACCTCCCAGAAACCTTAGAAACAACTCAACATAGCAGAGGTGCCCATGGTGCAGCCTAAAGGCAGAATATTACCCGCAATGTCCTGGAGTATGGCCAAGGTCTGCCTTTATCCTGACTGGAGTCTGGGAACACAGGTCTGGTCGTGCTGCAGGGTTTCCATGGATGGTGGTGGTAGACGAGACTACCAGCTTTCTGGGAAGTCAGAAGATACTGTACCTGCCTCTATTTAAAGGTAATAACTTTTGAAGTTATTTAGAGAATAGTCGCTGCCTTTGAACACTCCCTGTATGTAGTAAAGAAGTGAGTAGGATCACAGACTGTACCAAATTTTCTAATTTTTTACTTAGAAATCCTCTTTTTTCACCAGATCACCATCCCTTCAAAAACAGATCTTTAAATTTCTTGAAATGGGCTTTCAGCTTGGCCCACTTGCTTGACATCTTAATTTAAGGGTGGTTGTTTCCCTATACTGCTATATGGATTTCAATTTTGGAAACTGTGCTGTTCATGAAAGAATTCAAACGTGTGGAGTGGGATTTATCAGACCACCTTCATGACACAGGAACACAGGGATCTGCCATCTTGCTTCAGTTAGCAGTTCTCTCCTGTGTTTCACATTAAACACATGCTGAAGTCTCTCCCCATCTGCATGACGACAGCAGGGAAACGAGCAGTATGCCTAACCTCTGCCAGATTCAAAAGGAGATACTGGGCTTACTTCTGCCCCAGATGCTAAGTCATGAATCATGAGATGAAACATCAAACACAAGTCAATAGGTGTGAAGGACCAAGGGTACTGAGGAGACTTTCTTGACATAGAGTTCAGGATAGTTACTCTTCCCAGAAGAGCAGATGGAGCCATCAGGAAATGACAGAGGAGTGGAAAGGAGAAAAAAACAAAGTTAGACTGGGAAAGGTGATGTGAAGTCCCACGCAAGTAAAAAAGAAAACACATGCTTTAGTGCTGTCTTGGATAAGGTCCAAAAAGTCTTACAAACATGCAGCCAACATTGAATAGTCAATATTTGTTCTGCTTTAATTTTGGTATATCATGTTTAAGTTAGTGTGCTAGCTTGCGTCAAGTACATGCTTTGTAATTAATTTTTGAAACGACATTTTTTTTTCTGAGAAAGATCTTTTAAAAATGAATTGATTTTACTTCAGAAATTCAACTTTGTTGACAAAGATGGTTTCTGTTAATGAAAGACTAAACTGGATGCATTAAGAATGAAAGGAATATAAACCATATGCTGTTATGTTTGATGCACTAAAAATGTTTCTTCTCCCTACTGGATTCCCTGGGGCTGTTTTCAGACTGGAGATAATATACGTATTTCATTTTGTGGTTTAGCACTAGATAACTCAATTACGTACAAGTTGGAAGAATTGAATGTTCTTGGTCCACTTGGAAGAGTCTTTCTGCTGAAAAACTGAGGGGACTAATGCTTAATGTCCCATACTTCACAAGTCAAACCTTAAAACTAGAATAGCTGCTTTTCAAGGTTGAAACTTACTTTGTCTTGCTGCTTTTCTGTATTTTCACCGAAATGTAAGGAATGTATCAAGCCTAGAGTGCATCCTTCCTGAAGAGAAAACATCTTGTATTTTACACTGGAGGCTTTGGTATTCTTGTCACAGAAGGCTGAAAACCTCTCTTTGGAAGGAGAGTTTATATCACTTTCAGCAGTTGCCTATTTACAAGAAAATGAAGACATTGAACAAACTGCATGAACATGCCTCATAAACAATTTTAATACTTTCATTTTAGGATCTTTGAATTTAACAACAAATGTTGGCCTTGGCTTCAAGAACCACTGTCCTTTGAAAGCTAAATATCAGATGCAGTGACTACATATGGTTACAATAAAAAGAAACATTCACAAAGCTTATTTTAAGTAAAAGCATACCATTCAGATTGATGTTATTCTTATTCTGGTTGTGTTGCTGATATTTATGAGAGTTTGGACATGTGATGGGTAGTTGTGAATACGTTTATGAATCCCAAACAGCTCTTGTAATTTGGTAGGAAAAAATATCTTTATATTGTTTGTGTTCCAAATGCAGTATATGTCTCCCAGCTCTAGAAAGGCTTTGAGCAATTGTTTTGGGAAGATTGCTGTCTTCAGTACAATATCTTATTGACTGACTCTGTAAAAATCAACATTGTTTTTCTTGTAAAGTTTATAATACGTGCAATTCCATTTCTGTTTGAGATAGTGGGAATATTTTCATCAACTTCAATGACAATTTTTATGTATATTAATGGAACAAATGAATTAACTTTGGCACAGATAACTGCCACATCCCCTTCCTCCCAATGAAGTACCTTATTTAGCTGCTTAGCGTACAAGCTGTGCTGGTGAGGTCTGCAGGCTCAGTCTTGCATGTCTCTAAAGAATGGTAGGACATTAAACAGGGAAATAAGTAAGCTCACCTGAATGAGAAAGCATAACTACATGAAAAGTTAATTATGTCTGTGGCCCAGGACTGGACTGAAGAAAGCTCTGTTTACCTGCATCTTACCACTGCCTTTGGATGAATCCCTTCTGCTTTGACAAACACTGCCTAGGAGACAAAAGTTTGCAGAGTTCCAGGCAGTCACAAAGACCCTTGTTTATCCAGACCTGTCCTGGTTTGGGCTGCAAGAGAGTTAATATTCCTTTTCGGGAACTAGAAGAGTGCTGTGTTTTGGATTTAGCTTTGGGTTTGGTATGAGAAGAATGCTGATAGCACACTGATGTTTTCAGCTGCTGCTGAGACTTCAAGGACTCTCCGACTCCTCATGTTCTGCCCGTGTGCGAGTGCACAGGGAGCAGGGAGGGAGCACGGCCAGAGCACCAGACCCAAATAGGCCAATGAAATATTCCATATCATGGAACGTCATGCTCACTGTATGGAGGAGGGGTGGTTGGGAAGGAGCTCTCTCGCTTCCGGGATTGCGATTGCGGGATTTTGGTATTTCGGGGTCTCTGGCCGGGAACGGGCTGGGTATTGGTCAGCGGGTTATGAGCAATTACCTTGTGCATTGCCTGTTTATATTTTTTTTCTATTACTGTCATTGTTCTTGTTTTATTACCATTATTAAACTGTACCTGTCTCAACCTGTGAGTCTCCTTTTACCCCTCCAATTCCCTCCCCCATTCCCAGGTGTGGGGGGGGAAGGGTGGGTGACTGGCTGCGGTGGTTGGCTGCTGATTAGGCTCAAACCATGACAAGACCTATCCTACCTTCATTTTCTAGAATATCTAATGCATCTGTAGAGAGAAGATTATAGTGTGTTGATAGGGACATCTTGAGTCTTGGATGCTCTGAAATTAACTTTGAAATCCTTGCTGTTGTGTTTTTCTGCTACCCTTTTGCTGCTGATGTGTTTGATGGTCTCTGGGATTTGTGTTATTGTGTGATATTTTTCACTCTTCTGAGTTGTAGATCACTGGTTGTATCTGCAGCAGGGACTTAGCAGGCCCATCACGTGCATGTGAGTACTGGTTTCCAATGACTCACCCAAGCAACTGCAAGTTTCTTTAGGGAGGTGTCTGTGCTGATTTCAGTGGGAAACTCCAGAACTTCTGGAGAAGACCTCCTGTAGATTAGTCTTTTGTGTGCACTTTGAAGTGAGCTGTATAATGATGACTTCTGTTCTCATTGCTCTTTGTTGATGATTTGATCTCCCTTTTCTGACTCAGTGAGAACTGCATCTTAGCTGGGTAGTTTTTGGCTTCTCTGCTAATCTTTCCAATATATTCCTTAGTGCTGCAGTTTAGTGTTCCCAGCTCAGGTTTCAAGCTCTTGCCTCTACCCAGGATTTCTTTGTTAATTGTAGTGTTATACCTGATTGTACCATCACCTCATCAATGTCTTTAATCTTCCGAAATTAATTTAATATGAAGGCACACTCTACAAGTGGAGCGTGCCTTTTGTATTCCTTAAGAAACAAAACAAAAGCCCAGTAACATCAAATAAGTAGAGCTTGTGCTGATCCTGCTGTGGTGTCCAAACATCTGCTTTCTAAGCGGATTTGGCCTATAGTAAGTAGAATTGTGTCCCTGCCAACTTCTGCACATATTATACTTATTACACTCACCAAGGCCTTTGTGAAATTTTGCAAAAAGGATTGAACACTTCCATTCTTCCCTGCTTTCTTGTTTTCTCTCTCTCTCTTGGCAATGACATGTATCTAAGGAATATTACCCCAGACCTTGTTGTGGGAGCACAGTACACTCTTCATAAAGTGAGCTGAGAAGGTCTGAGCTTAAGACTTAAATTCCAAATATAGAAGAGAAAACCTCTTTGTCAACTAGAAAAAGTGTTGCACTCTGTCACTGACATGATGCCAACAACTGAATGAGGTACTTACACCTGCCGCATCCATGTATGTGTGTGTGCACACCATACATGTTTACATCCACAAAACATTTCTCTTCTGGAGCCTGCAGTAAACCCAGCAGATGTTGCTTTTTAAAATAAATTGTCCTTTTCATTTTCTCCCACAACAACCTTCACAAAGGTGATTTCTTATAAGCCAAAGTCATGAAGACAGAGTTCTGCTTAACAGGTAAATAGATTAAACATTATCCACTGGTTTAAAGTACAGTATTTTTATTGAGATGATTGCCCTGTTACACTTATGAACCCAGCAGAAAGTATCTGTATCTGCAAAGACATTTTCAAAGCAGTTAACCTACCTAAATAAAATCAGAAGGAAACAAATTGTCCTAAGAAAGTGCCTTTGTTCATCTGAGTATTTGAGTCAGGTGGTATGTGCTTGGTGGTCATATCCCCAGCTAGCAAAATATGCAGTGCAACAGGCATCTGTCTAATGGGCAGCAATTTATAGATTGATTAGGTCTTGAGTTTTCACTCATTTTCTAATTGATTTGAATTCAGAACAGCAACCAGAAAGAAAAGGAGTATTTTGTCATTTGGCAGGCCTCCAAACAGCACTAACAAGTGATCATACCTTTTCAGGCTAACTAGTCTTCAGGTGCTATCAGTCAAGGTGGTGTTCATACATGATTTTCTGAATAATGAAGCTACTAATAGTGACAACTAGTATCACCCAGAGCCGCCATAAGATAATTGTATAATTGAGGAAAAGTATCAAGCAGCCTTACCCTTGAAATGATTTATTTCTATTTCAGAACAGCTGACCCTAATCTAATTAAATAATAAATGAGATGTCTCAATGGTAAATCTGATTAGATTTTTATTAAAGGGCATAACGTCTATTCCCCTTTGACAGCACCCCTTTTCCCTTTGGCAGCATCAGTCTCTGGGGTTAAATAAACTTCTGAATCGCATGATGGTGATTTAGCTTGGATGCATTGATGAATAGATAACAATATAGTTCCTTTTATATCATTAGCATCTTTTAGTGGAAGCTGCCAAATTATTTATGCTTTCCTGGCTGAATTTTTCTGCTCTAAAAGTTAACTGCTTTCCTTGCTTTAGTAATTGTGTTTATTTGTGTTTGGGTGTTTTTGACAAGGGTTGGTCTAAAAGTATATATAGGAAAATACTGCCATACAGAAATGACAAGGTGAAGAACACATTTTTTAAACAGAACTTGTGAGTCTTCTCAAGCTCAATGACTTTCCAGTCTCATGAGCTTTGAACAGAAAAAAACAACACTCTCCAAATCATTCCCTCAGCCATTCTCTTTCCCCCCCTTCCCCTAGCTAAAAACATAGCTCATTAACCATTTAACTATATCACATTTTCTTGAGGGTGTCCTTTGAGGTTGCTCTTTGAAATTCAAAGGATCTGACAAATGTGGGCATTGTGGGTCCATTTCAGGAAAAACTGTCTCTGACATATGTGCACTTGTACACTTTTTATTTTAACACGACGTAGGAAGATGAAAGCAAGGGTAGCAGTAGATAAAGCACCTTTTCTTCTTCAGCTGTAGCCTATACAGTTTCATAACAGTTGTTTCTAAATATTGCAGAAAGTCCATGCTGGCATGTTAAAAATCTCACAGGGAAGCAGACTCCTCACGTAACAAACAGAAAGCGCTGGGTGCTGAGGCAGGGGAGTTCGGCTCCCGTGCAGCATACCTGGTAATGCCCTTGCTCTCAAGTGGGGAGTCAGGGTCTTACAAAGTCAGCAGCTGTATCTCTAGGCAGCAGCATTTTTGCTTTTAACAAATCTCTTAATGGAGTAACAATTACCTAGCGGTTGCATGTTGTGCTGCTGTGAACCTTTTTAACGTTTCTTCCCAGAATCACTCATGAGCACAGCTGGAAGGGACAGGGGCCCTCGGGGGCAGAAGGCCTCCAAGCAGCGATCCTTACCTACCAAGAGATAAGGAAGGTAGCATCCTTCTCTGAGGTACCAGGGAGGAACAGCTGATGCATGAGTGAGGGAGAGTCCATGGATCTGGGATGCTGAGAAGTGAGAAAGCCACAGACTAGCCAGATCCTTCTTTGGGATGAGATGGAGGAGTAAGATAGATAGAATTACTGAAGGTGTTACTGGGTTACTATTTTTATGGTCACCAGTGGCAGATAATCAGGGTTAGAGGTGAAAAGCTCGGTGAGCGATTAGCTGTCTCCTGAGATACCCAGGCTCTGGTCCTCCTGACTTTTGTAGTTCTTAAGAATTATAACCTTTGGGCCCGATCAGAGGAAAATTCAGGTAATGAATGTCTGTTGAAAAGCATTAGGAGAGCAAAGTCATACTACAGATCTTAAATTTCAGGATCCAAAGCAACACATTCTCAATGTTCTTACTCAAGGGGCTACTTAAAAACTCTTAATATTTTAAGCAGGTAATGCTACTCAATGACAGTTTTAAGATGAAATGTATGTGTAAAAGGAAACAGAATAGGTCTTGGAGAGAGTGATCACTGAGGTTGATTAATGAGTACAACCACAAAGCAAATATCTTCCTCCTTTTCCAAGCCAACAATATTTTTAACATTTTATTTTTTACAGCAGAGACTTCTGCCTGCAAAGATTTTCTATAGGAAAATAATGATTTTTCTTTTCTTTGCGCTGAATTTATTTTATACCTAGACCTGCATCTGGCCTAACTTGTTCATGTACAGAAGCCCATATCTCTTCCCTCAGTGCTTCCTTCACAGACCTCTTTCTTGTTATGCTTCCCCATCTCATAAAAAATATAGGAGGTTTTGGGACTTCTTCTATTTGTTGTTTGAGATATGATAAGTAATAATTAAAAGATGCATTTACATGACTTGACAGTGTTAAAACCATTTCATAAGCATTAAAAATGAACTTTTGGGCAAACATCATAAGTCTCCTCAATATAGTCCATGAATTAGCTACAAAAACAGCTTCTTGCTCTTCACATTCACAAGAATACCTCTTAATTTTCCTGCAAAATTTTCACCAAATAAGCAGCATTTATGATGTGCTGGGGATGTCATGACTGCTAGGATATTCTAGAGAAACAGGGAGTGCATGTTTCCATGCTGGGACTCCCCTTTTCTCTCAGTGTAGAGAATATCTACCTGGAAGTTTCACTAGCCTGAGCTATGGCCATCTGTCTGAAAGGGTGCATGCCTTTCCTCTTGCTGCTGCTGTCCTCACTCTTCCCACTCTTCTTTCCATATTTACTTACAAACACTTCACTGACTTCTTTTTTTTTTTTTGCTCTTCATGTGGCTGGCATTTATAACCTGTCTCTATTACTGCTAAATATCTTTCTTTTTCAGCCTTGGATCCTGTCCCCCTCCACTTCATCTCTTTCCGGAACATTTTTCCCTACATCTCATGGCAATGACGTGTCTGATTCTGCCCTCCTCTGTGAACCTGTGCTACTGATGAGTCCATGAGAGTGCACTGAAATTTGTTGGGAGGTCAGAGTTTGCCAGTGCTGTTGCTCTTGGTAGGCTAGAAAGCCAAAGGAATTATGGTACACGATGCAAACCTTAGAATATGAGTCAAAAGAATAAGGCATATAATACAGATAAAGTTAGTGACTGAATGGATGATGGACACATCCCCTTGTATACAACAGCATCATGTTTATACAAATATCTTTCAGTGCATTACTGCACCTGGAGCACTAGTAGAAGGATTTCTTATTGGTATCTGTTTTAGAGTGTGTAGTAATTGACTTTTTTGTTTGTCTGACCAGACTGAAAAAAAAAAAAAAAAGAAAAAAAAGAAAACCAGTTTGTATTTACCTGAAACAAAATGTGGTCAGTGTTTTTGGGGAATTGAAATGGAAACAAAAAGAAATTATCCAGGTAGGACCAGCATATTTCTTTCATTCCTAAATAACACATTTTGTGTAGTATTTAGGCTTGGAGGCTAAAGGGTAAAAATGAAAATAATTTTCCTAATCTGCATAAAATTTTACATGTTTTTGCACTTTTGAAATAGATAGGTCAAGATAAATTATTCAGATTTTTTTTGTAGTTGTTCTGCTTATATTATGTATGGATATTGCTGAAACAATATTTTTCAGGAAACTATTCTCTGCAAAACTCCCCTCATTTAGCATTTTCAGTAGGACATAGCAGCGTCATATCCTCCCATCTTGCTCTCCTGTTAGAGTCTGGCTCATGAACAATGCCATATCCTTCAATGTGACTGTGTGCTTCAGAGGGGGCTGCAGATTTAAATCAGGCAACTTAATGTTTCCAATTATAGGAAATGTATTTGGGTGGATGCCAAAATGCTAAGTAGCTTGATAAAAAAGAAAGGTTCTTTGTTTCAGTTATTTCTTATTGCACTACATGCTTCCCCTGCCACCACTTAATTAGAGACAAGAACTCTACAGGAGATCCTGTTCTTTATTAATTTATTTTAAAGTTATTAACTGTACTTGCAACAGCAATACCAAAGCCTGAATTCAATGGCAAGCTCTGGGTAAGGAAAGACAGTCCAGTGGGTTATGTCATTAGCTTGGAACTGGAGAGGAGTGGCCGTAATTCCTGCTTCTGACAAAGCCTCCTCCTACGATCAAATCACTTGGACCCAGATGATTAGAGGTATTTCACTTTATTCCTGTGGAAAATCATGGAAGTCAGGAACCTCTAGTGATATGATGTTTCATCTCTCTCGGGTAATTTCTGTTTGTGAAGTTTGTGAGAATAGCTATGTGAAGAATTGCTTGGTGATTATTTAAGACGTCCTGAAAGAAATGTAACACACGCATTTTTGGGCTTTGTGATCACACTTTGTTTCACCTTGTAGTAGCTTGTGGGAATGGGATTAACTTTGCACCCTGTTGGATATCAAACCTTTGGACAGGTGTCAAGCAAACACTTTCCTCCTCCAGGCAGAGGAAGTGGGCCATATTCTTTTCTGTGTCTCCTATGTACTTCCTGATATAGGAATTGATGGGAATGGTAGCTGGAAGCTGAGATCAGGATTTTTAGTCCATTCAATACAATTTTAATATAAAAAGAGGCCTTATGAGCTAATGCAGCAGAGGAGTTTGCTACTCCTCTAAGGATTATGGAGTTTAAAGGGTCACATTTTCTTGTAGCAACTAGTTGATGACATTAGGAGTTTAGTGCTTGTTTGGATTTTGGCAGCAAAATGTGGGTGAGATAAGAAAAAGAACCCACAGCAAAATTTACAAACCAATTAGTCAGCATTATAACAAGTCACTTCACAAATGAAGACACCACTAGAAATGTTTATGTTGGGGATTTGTCCAGCCCTTGGAGCTATCTTGTTTCTGGTTTAAAATGCTTAGGTTTACTCACTGAAATATTCTGCTTGCAACATCATTGGTTAAATACAATAGGACAACATGTTAAATTGTTTGTTTATATAATGGCTTGTGGGACAGGACCTCACTCCTCACTTGATGCAATTTGACAGGGATTATATGAGCTCAAGAGCTGTTGCTACATAATTAGTTGTTAATGAATTTGTTCTAAGGCAGGATGACTTGAAGAAAATTTTCACTCGTGATAGTTACTGAAACGTGTATTTTACCACTTGTGTTATCCCTTTGCTGGAATTCACGTTTTCCCTTGGAGCACATGCTAGTGAACTTTATAAACCATAGCATTGTCACTACTCTGTGGCTCTGGATGTTTGTGTTGCTGCCTAGGATATCTGTGTCACAACTGTCTGTCTATCCTGCACTGCTTTGCTGAATAATGCACAGAATTCTTCTAGGAAAAAGCATAGCCTATGTTGGCCATGTAACAGCATTTCAAAGAAAGGTGAGATGAAAGTTGATGGTGCTGGGTTAAGCAAGCCTGGCCGTACCTGCACCATGCCAACCTGTTGGACTATCCCTGAGCTCACAGGTAATCCTGAACTAATGCATGCAATAATACTGTTTGGGCTCAGGATTTCTTCCTTGCTGTGCTCCAGAACTTACTCAAAAACTTCTCTGGAGTACTGTCTCTTAACGAAGTTTGGCCCTGGCAGAAGGCTAGGAACTATCTTTGCAGCTTCTGAGGGTGCTCGTTGCCTTTGGGGCCCAGGTCATGCAAGCAAGGTGCTTATGTTGAGGAACAAAGACTGAGCTTCTCAAGACAACTGGTGGTCTAGGTTCATCCAGTTTGTGTACCTGGGGTTGAATTTAACACAGAATTCCTTGGGGAGGAAGAAAAACTGAGAACTGGCTTTCAAAGGCCAGTTGCTACAAATATGGCAAAATTGTCAGAAATCCCAAACTAGTGGACCTAAATTTGAATTAAATAGTTATCATTATAAAATATTAACATGCAACAATTGAATTTCATTCTTTTTACTAACTATCCAGTAGTAACAAAGACTCATTTATGACCACTTAACGGCCAGACTCTTAATATTTGTAGTGCAATTAGCCTGAAACAGTCTTGAATAATGTCTTGTTTACAGCTGAAGTAATAAACCAAGAGCACCAGGGGACAGAAAGGCTAATTAAAGGGGACAACTGAAGAAACGATCCAGTGTTGGATGGCTGGAAACATGCTGTTATTGTTCCTGTATGGGGTAGATTTATGCTAAAGGTGATTAAACCTTAAAAGTATTTGGTTTCTTTTTGCATTTCTGTTTGGACTCACTGGACTTGATTCGCATTTACACCCAGACTTCTTTACACTTCCAGTGGCAGTATAAAAAGTCTTTAGGAGGATATTTACTGCCAAAATGGCCTAAAGAGGGCCTAGCATAAAAAGGCAATAAAAATCAGACTGGACAAAAAAGTTAATAGGAACTGTTGTCCTACCCCTAAGTGCTCGATATTTTATAAAGGCTGTGGGATCTCAGGGAATTAATATCATTGCTGTATAATGAACACAGACTGACTGTATCCACATATGTTGTGCAATTATTGCTAACATCCAAACACTCCTAAAGCCTGCTGGAGTGCTTGGCCACCACTCATAAACTGCATTGGTTAGCAGTGATTGGGGGACTCTTGTCATGTTTCCAAAATCTGCTTTTTGTTGGGAAAACTATTCACTGAGAGTCTGCCACACGCATATTCATTAGGAACATATTTTTGTAGTTCTACGTGTGGGCTTTTAATGAGACATAGCTAAGCAATAAAGACACCTGAAGCATAAGGCATTTTAAGACTTTTGTCAACAATTTTGGAGTCTCATATTTCTGAGCTTTCCTCTGCAATCTGGAAACCCAAGATTATTTTTCTCTTTAATTTTTTAAACAAAAGCTGATCTCCTCTTCTGATCATACAAGCCTAAGAGTTTTAGCTTTCTTTGCTAAATATATTGAGACTTGTAACAGAGATGCAAGACTTGATAATGCTGGAAGTTTGGGACTAGCAATGTAGCTTTACTCATGGGCCATGCGTGTACACTGGGCTTCCTGCTGAAATCAGTAGGAGTTTTGCTACTGTTGGCATCAGTGGGGAAAAAATCAAACACTATCACGTTCATTCTCGAAGAACTGTCAGATTAGAAAGTATAGTATGGATTGTAATAACTTGTTAATCAACATTATATTATTTGGTTGTCTTATACATGGTGTATTTGTCCTATATTTGACATATGTAAAGTTCCTTTAAAAGGTTTTAGGGGTAGTATAAGAGACTATATTTTTTACCCCAGATTAGTGGTTATGTGTATGAATAGGAGCTCAGGAGGACCCTGGAGATGTTTCTCTTCTATGAAACAAGACTCTGATCTCAGCTGCTTGAAAATAACTTGCTTCTGTGCAAGGCCTGAACTCCCATCTCCTGCTGAGTGTGAACTCATTCATGTCTATGCATGTTGCAGGTTGCTGTGGCCCCCGGCACCTAGCCCTGGGCTAGCAGCATTTTAAGCAGGCCTGTGTGCCACCTTTGCTGTGCATACTGTAGATAGCAGGCTTACCCACTGTGAAAAAGCTCCTACGGGATTAATTACAATCAATAAAGACACTACAGAGATTTTTTTAACATAACCTGCCTATGTGGAATGGTGGTTTCGGTCATGTCTAACACTTTCCTTGCAACATTGTCCTTAATGCATAATATGTCTTTTTGTTTTCTTCTCCTTTGTATCAGCCAAATGTGATGTAAAGGGTGGGCTGCACCAGCTCCACTCTTGTTCAGGTCAGCCTCACATCAGGTTGGTGTTACACACCAACCATATGGATACCTGCCAGTTCATTTCTGATGTAACTCCATTAAAGCTGGAACAGGTAACACCTGAAGAGAATCTAAGTGTACAGCTTTCCAAGATTTCTTTCTAACCCTTTCAACTGAATAACCAGCTGGGGGAATAATGTGACAAATGTTGTTTTGTCTGTGTTTCAGAGGGACATATCAGGCAACATCATTCAGGACATTTTGAGAGGATGAAGATACGCTATCTGAAGAAGAGGTCTTTGAAAGTTTGGAAGGTTCTAGTTACATAAAGACTGCAATTCAGGTGAGGTGGGAGGTCCGCAGGGGAACGGAGATGAGTCCACAGATGTGTAAAGGGACACTAGGCCTTCAGCGAACATTATTCAGCATACTGATTAGGGACAAGACATTGGTAGTATAAAGTTAAGATGTGTGAAAAAAAAAGAAGTAAAATTAAAAATCAGATGTGAAAACTGAAGTAGCCTGATCAGCCATGCTACTTGCAACCTTGGCTGAACTAATGGGAGAGTATTACATAGGAAACGGTCATGTCAAAAGAAATTTATAGGTAATGATCAGACTCAAATTGACTATAAATTTTCAGTTTATTTTTTTCCATAATAAGTCAATGATCTTTTAAGCAAGTTCTATACAGGGAAAAGATTTCTTAAAGGGCAGGAAAAGTCATATTATTTATTCATAATCCAACAGTAAGAGCTGTATAAATTTTAAAAGGATGTTTAAATGACAGAAAGTTGAAATGAGCAAGGGAAGCTAGGAAGTAGCCTGTCTTCTGAGGAAACTGGAGTGCAGAATTTATATATTGCTTGTGATGGATCTGATTCCCAAACTCTGTCCTGCCCTGGGTCTTTGGATCTGGGAATCATCTTACAATATTTATTAGTCTCATGGTTCAGATTCCAGGCTTGCCAGTAGTGCAAGTGCTGAGGAATTGTGGGTTTGAGTCAAACTCCCTTATTGGTAAGGGCGGCTTGTTAAGAATGATTCCCATCATACATTCCTCTGTTTGCTTTCAATATCAAGGTGATAAAGAGGCTTGTTAAATAGGGCAGGATGTTATGGGAAATGCCTGTCTTTAGAGGCTGGCAAATTGCCTCTATGTAAGCAGCACTAAACACTTGTTTTGCTTTGGTTTGGTTTGGTTTGTTTTTTTTTTTTTTTTAATGAAACCTTGTGGAAGCTGTGTCTGAGGAAGGCTCGTGAAAATCTACCAGAGGCACAACACTTTAAAACTCATTTAGGAATGGAGTAATTCACAAGAAGTGGTGTGAAATACTCACAGTACCAGACTTAGATGGATAGTTGACAAAACTTCACAGGCAACAGTGTCTTCCAGGACTCGATCCTATAAATTAGGAGAGGATTTTATCACAGACTAGATCTGTGAATGTAATTATGTCAGAGAAGGAAAGAAGAAAAGAAAAGTAGATTTTTAAAACTGTTTAAAATATTTCTTGTAAAAAAAAGCCTCATTAATTTTTATCTTTATAAGCCAACTGGATAAATCAATAGAGAGCAAGTTTAACTGTTCTAAGATATTGGGAAGGACACTTGCATCTTCTTTTCTTTTCTTTTAGTGGCTGCATTCATTTCCCTGTTCCTGGAAACCCTTGGGGTTGGGATTTTTACAAACTCTTCTCTACACACAAATGTTGGAGCTTATGAAGGTTGACATAGTTCTTTGCATCCCAGGCTTTGATGGGTATTCATGTGTGGGAATAGTATTGAATAACATTGTTTATAAAGAGATATTGGATGTTCAGGAAATAAGTAATAAGCCCCAGATATTTTCACCTTGAAATCACTGCAGAGAATCCCAATTTTGAGTGGCAGCGAAAAGTGTTGACATTTGTAACCCTCAATTTCCTGAAACACTACGGATTTCATGTAATGAGTCCCTTTCCCTCATGTCCTCCAAGGCTGGCCTTCAACCACAGTGTCTCTGGATCTTAAAACATAAGCCTTTGACAACTGCTATATGCTGTCTAGCTTCCCCCCACTGCCTTAAAGAAAATAAGAGATCCAGTTTCTAAACCATGTGGTTATATGGTCTAGCTGTTCAGGAAGGTTGAGGAGCAACACTATCTTCAGGCCTTTACCCACAGAAGAGCCACTGAGCTGTTCTGACCCTTTGAGGATGTTCACTGAGGGGCTTTGAGTCTCAGGAGACTGTTGTCCCAATCAGCATTTCTCTGCATGACAAGGACCCTGCTACAATGAGAGGAAAGGGGGGTGGTGGCCCTCACACCCCTCTTCGCATCCAGCAGGGTCAAGATCCTTCCCTTTGGAGGTCATTTTTCCCCCTGCCTTGATTCAGTGGAGACAGAGACAGGGACAAATATCACTTATGACTCAGAGCTGATGGTTACTGGTCCTGTGCACAGGAAACCTGGTCTGTGCTCTAGAGTGGTGATTACATTTTGATTCTATACCCATCATGAACAGTCAACTGGGACCAGCCTCAGCCCCACCATGGCTGTACACACCATTCCCTCTAGGCACCTAAGACCAGTGCTACTTTTTACATCCAGAAGAGATAGTCTTTGCTTTCTTCTTGAGGCCCCTAGGGAGACACAGAAGCCATATGCAGATGTGTGGGCTCTTCCTGGTCCCTGGAGTGTGAATGTTTACTGATCTCAGGTTAATCATGCTGACACTTGCCAACAAGCAGTAGTTGAAGTTTCTTTAGGTGCATTCTGTAAGTGTCTTAAAGGGTTGTCCATTAGCTCCCTCTCAGGACCAGATGATCCTTGAAGTCCCTTCCATCCTGGTATTCTATGGTTCTATGATTGCCACAGGGCTGAAATTAGGGCTCTAACAACTTCAAAGTCTATGGAATTTTCAGGATAAAATCCTTCCTGTAAAAAAGGGTGGGATATGGCCATCCAAATGGCCTCTCCTCATGCAGTGTGCAAGTGACAGCAGTGTGATTGCCTGCTCAACATCCCCAGCTGCAGCACAGCAGGACTGCCATGTTCGGCTTTCTCTGCTAGCAGCAGGAGCCATCAGCACTGTTCACCAGGGAAAATCTGGCCTGTGAGGAGCAGTGTCTATGCAATTATGCAGTACATCAGCATGTATGCCAGTAAAGAAGTTTATGATTCATGTCAGTGCAGTGGATAGCAAGGTAGGTATAATTAGGCCAATAAGAGAAGATGCACCTGGGGTGTGGATGATTGTCTAATGCTGCCAGTTCCAAGGGGTTGCAATGACGTACTAGTCCAGGTCCAGACATGCTTTAATCAGCTCCATCTTTGTTATATGGCAAACAAACTCTCATACTAAAATGGAGAAAAACCATGCAAATAGGTAAGCCCCATGGCCTGCAGGTCCTGAGGGGAGAGATCTCTCTGTCCCATCTGGAGAGTGAGTAGAAATACAGTTAAGGACTGGGAAATTCATTTACAGATGCTCTTCTGAGTTCCTGTCACAATGCACATGTAGCCAACAGGAACTGCTCCTCAGTGCCAAACCGACAGGCCAACAAAGCCCAGTGGTGGAAAAAAGGGTCTTGGGTAAGAGCAAGAAGGTGCCACTGCTGAGGTTGAGCACTTCCATGGAGGATTGCCGTATCCCTCCATTCAACCTTCCCTCCCTCCTCCAAGGCCCGTCTCTGTGGGAAAGGTATAACAGCTCTGCTGTCATGTCAGACTGTGGGTCATGACTGTAATCCCTTGTTACTCATTTCAGTTCTCACTCTGACCCTTTCCAGTGGTGGCTCACAAGGCCTGTGTGTTTGGCTATGAAAGGGGACAAAACCCAGAGATGAGCTTTGCCACCACAGTCAGGATGGTTGCATCCAGGGCAAGGCACTTGTCTGGGAAGATGTCACCTCAGCCACAGGTTTCAGTGCTGGCATAGACAAGATCTCTGGGGATGAGTGGAGCCTGCAGAATGGCAGAGATTAGCAGCAGTGGTGAATCAGCTTTTGCCAACTTCTTCGTATTAACGTCATTCATTAAGTTGAAGTATCCATAGCTGAATTAAGTGGTAGAGTTGAAGACTAGGACCAGGGACCATCTCCAGAGACTGATCACTGCCCTGCCAAAGTGACTCTCAGGATCTGGGAAAGTGCCACCCAATAATGACAACCTGTGAGAAGATTTAGTGAATAGGGAAGGTGATGTGATAGAGGCATATTTGTCTGTGAGGTTCTTGCACTGGTGAACAGGGAGCTGTTAGATATTTTGTTAGTTCTTGCTATGAATAGGTTGTTGCTGTGTTTCTTCCAAATAATCACGAACTTCTCGTGTTTCCTAATGATCTCTCTGTGCCGTTCCCTTTTGTTCAGGGGAGCATCACTGTTAGTGGTACCCGGCAGGGAAGTTCCTCATCAAGTATTTCAAATGGGGAAGCAAGATAGACAAGTTCAGTAATGTTGATTAGTTTTAGGAAGAATCTCTTATCACTTTACACCTATCCCTGGCAGTTGCTGACAACACTTGGAAAGCCATGATGCTCTTGTGGATAATGCCCATGGAAGTGAGAGTATGATACAGATCATTCATGAGACTTTCTCAGTCACTCTGCCTTCCTCTGTTGGAGGATATGGGGAGAACCTGCAGCCTTACTGAAGCGCTTTTGTGTTTTAAATTGCTTTCACACAGCCTGATGTGGCATAATGGTAGGGCTGTGATATAACCCATTGTAAATCTGTATGCTGAGCCATCTTCAGGTTAAAAAGCACAAAAATAACTGATCCCTTTTGGAAATTCTGGCTGCAATATTTAAGATCTTACAATCTGAACAAACAAACTGGTGATAAGGTGGGAGAACAGGGACATAACATTAAAGAAATGTCATTTATTATGATAAATGGCTTAGCAGTGATTTAAGGTATTGAAATATTATCATACAAATAAACACTTGATGAAAGCAGAAAGGGAAGTGCCTGAGGTAATAAAGATTTATGGATTCCTGGCTGAACCACAAGGATTTAGACCAGGACAGGAGTGAAAAAAAAAAAAAAAAAGAGCTTGTTGAAGTGAAGAGCACTTTTGAAAGAAACTAAAAAGGAGTTAATCCCTGCGTATGTGAAGGGAAGCAGCAGCTGCTGGGGGTGGGAAAGTTCATAGCTGTTATTTTTTATCAGAATAAATTACTCCTTGGAAAAAGCCAACTGTTGCCCTATTTGATCTCTTGATATCAGAATGGTGGTGGTGATGGTGGTGAGACTGGTCATGAAAGAAACACAAAACTGAGAAACAGAACTGTAGTGTCAAGACATCATTGGGAGTACCTGCACTTAGGTGTGAGGGATTCACTGTTCATGAAAGAAAACGGTAGCTCAGACTGATGTCATGCAAGTACTGTATATTTTTCACACTGATAGTGAGGCATGGATAAAGAAGAAAAAGAACAAGGAGGTAAAATAGTGAGCACACAGTGGAAAATAGACAATGAAGTGCCATCACACTAGTCAAAGTATATACTCTTATGGGGAAGAACAAGGTCACAAGGGACAAAATAAACTCCAGTAATGCAAAAAAATCAAGTACAAAAATGAGGACTTTTTGTCTCACTACCCAAGTGACATGGTGAATTGCAAATGTGTAAAACAAAACTGGTCTTCAAAATAACTGAAAACACATTTAAAGCTCCTACCTATCTGCAATAGATAAAGAATGCTTCATACATATTTAGGATAAACTGAATCACTGAATGAACTGCATAAATAATACTGGGTAATCCCTTTAGTGTGAAATTTTTCACTTTACTGTGTAACTACATAAATCCCAGGCACCATCCAAATTCTCCATCATGCACGAAATAAGATTAAAGAGGCTGTCAACCATTCACAGACATGACCCTCATCCTTGCAGGATTATCTGAATGAATACACATGGAGACTACTTAGTAAGAAACACAGCAACCATGTTAAACACATTTGCTTGAGAGGAAGGTAATAAAGTGCCATAGAAGTATTTCGTGGTAAGGAAGATCAGTGTGGAACAGGCTAATATGTAGTGTGCACCTGTACAGAGCTTAATAAAGGGAGCCAGTGATCATGACTGATGCCTCCAGGCATGACCTAAATGACTGCATTAGTGTTATGTATAGGCAGATAGGTAACACTTCATTGTCAGTACTAACTGCAAGGGTTGCACAAGCCTGGCTGCAGCTACAGGAGTGGCATGGAGAACCAGACTCTGTTGTGCCCTCTAGCTAAAATGATTCTTGACTTCATATTGGAAATTTGAGCGGCTTGTGGAACAGGAGTAAGATTGTGTGCGTATCTATTTTTCTCCTTACTTACCACTCTGGTGAATAGTGAGCTATTTCCTCTCAGCATCTAGAGTGTTCCTAAAATATTACCTATCATTTACCACAAAGGCTTTTCATCATTTATCATAGAGATATGGTTTCAGGGTCCTTCTCCCCAATTGCAAGCATACAGCATCTTTATGATAGTTACAGGAAGACCTTACCTGTTACCACTGATATTGGAATATCAGATTGACATACTGACACAATAAATATGCAGAACCAGGTCCCAGATGCAATCAAGGATATGGACTGGTGAATAGAAGTTATTAGTAACAGGAGAACCCACTGCATTGCTCTGGAGTCTGGGCATTTAACTCGGCCTATGGCTGACCCCAAACGGAGAAGCTGACACTAGTCTCCTGACTCACCAGATGCTATTCTCTTATGGGCAAGAGCCTAGAAGTCCAACAATCTCCCTCAAGCACTTTCAGTGGAAGGACTCATGCCTGTAGTCTTTCCTGTTGGACAGTGCAGCATTCAGCATGCTGAAGTCTCATGGCTATTGATTTGACCTGGTGCTGTGAACTTTGATTTCATAGCCCACTGAAAAAACTTATGATTTTGGCAGATGTCATATTGGTGTCAATATTAAACATTTCCACTATTATCCACCAACATTTTTAGTGGAGACTATTCTGACTGGGTCAAGTTTATTCCTTGCTTAATTCCACAGCCCCAAATTTCACGGGGGAGTAAATGCCTTGGTGATTTCACCTTCTTGACAGTCAGATCTAGGCATTGCTGAGCAGTAGAAATACAGTCTGATAGATGGGTCTAGGACCAGATATTTCAGCTCAGCTTCTTTCTTTCTCTTTCAGAGGCAACCTATAACAGATAACAACTCAAGGAGGACATGGCAGGACCAGTGGACTTGAGTCACTTTCCGGATCCATTAATTCTATGTCTCATCTTCCCATGTTGCTATAGCCACTACCCAGGCTTTTCACTGGGAGTTCAAATGATGCCAAGGCTATGGCAGGGAAGAGGGGAATGGGAGGTGAGGTGGCATATAAACCTCTCTCTGGATTTCCTCTATAAGCTCCAGTGACCATTGTGATGTCCCTGCCAGGTCCATGGGTCAAGCTGGGGACACTGCGACCCTGAGTGGTGTGAGCACTAGCCAGCCCCGGTGCACAGCCCATGTGCAAGTGAGGGTTCAATTCAATTACCTATTAGGGCAAATGAATTACCTAGATAATTCCTGACACAGAGTGTGAAGGGTCCAGGAATCTTTTTATTACCTTCTTTGTCCCAGTCTGGGAGAAACTCTGGTTCAGCACTCCTGAAGCGATCAGACATGGTTTGTGCAGCTGTTTCTCCACAGTGAGCACACTGATTTCCTTAAACAAATCCAGAAATGCTTCAGCCTTTAGGCCAATCTTTTTCAAACTCAGATGCCTACGGTTATGCTCCACAGTCTGAATCAAGATACTTAAAGAGAAGTCAGTTATTTCAGTCATATATGCACTAATCAGAAGTGGAGACAAGCCCAGAATTGGAAGAATCCTCCAAGGAAGTGCAGTGGAAACAAGTCTGGACAATTGATTAATGTGGAAAATCTGACATATAGAAATGAGAACCAGATTTTTGTAACACCCACTGCTTAAGTTTTTATTTTTCAAGCTTCGTAAACAGCAGAAGTATCATCTGAAGGGAAATTTGAGTTGAACTATGCACTAAATATCAGCTACATGTGTTTTCAACATGGTCATATATTCTATTCATAGTATACTCAGACATATGTGGATTTTTTTATTACGTATTAGTTTATGACAGGTACATATTTTGCACATTGTTCCAGGATGTAACTTCATCACTTATGAATTCTTTAGTTTTATTTTTAAAACATTAAAACCCAGATGAGATCCCAGCATAACGGAGAAGTATCAGCAAGAATTGTCTAGTGTATGAGGACAGAATGCAGCTCCCAAACCTTACACTTTATACTTTATATGATTCACAGTGTAGTCAAACATTGTGATTACATTCCCTTTTATAGGTGAAAAACCGAGGCTGCTTTATGAAAAGGTCCATACTACAAAAATGGGACAATATTTGGCTTCTTTACATATGTTCTTCCTGAGTTCTTACACTGTACCATGACCTTGATCTAGACAAGACCCATATGTGGTTAGCAAGGTGGGGTCTGGTTCACTGTCTGAATCCATATTGACTGCTGGGGTAAATGTGCTCAGTTTCTTCACCAGTAAAATGAGGATCACAACACCTACCAGACAAGGGATGCCATGAAGACCCTTTCATGTCTTCATCCCAGTTACAACACGCAAAATACTGTCATAAATACAGAGGGTTAATTATGATTCTTATGACTAAAACTGGTTTGCCAAGAGCAGTGAAATAGTATTGGAGCTGTTAGTAGTTATTCACCTTCACCTGTGCCTGTGAAAAATAGCTTGGAAAGAGCAGGAAAATGAACTGAGAGTTGGTCTATGTTTACCTTTTAATCTGCACATTCAAAAGGTCACCTAAAAAGGAAAACTTTCATGGATATGCAGAATTGACCTGTTTCATGGATATGCAGAATTGACCTGTTTCATGGATATGCAGAATTGACCTGTTAATGATAATCGAGTGAGGGATTTTTTGAATCTGAATCAAAATGTCACTATGAGCTGTGGATAGGCATCCTCTGGACTGCTTGACAGCAGTAAAAGAAAGGACCTACCTCTAGCCCCATCTCCTGCTGCTCCCAGCTGGGCTCCCTGGCTGGACCCTGGGCCTGGCCCATCCCCTCACTGTGCCTGGGACTGCCTATGGGCCCCATTACCAGCCCTGGCTCTGCCCCCGTGTTCAGTCCCTGGGGATCGATTCCCATGGGTGAGGTCATGGCCCATGCCAGGGCCACCTCTGGTCCCGGCTTGCTGCCCTGCAGGAGCAGCTGCTGCTGCCTGAGAGACTTGAGAAAGATGAGTAGCACCATGGCAGTTTATTGGATCCACCAGTAGGATAGGTATATGGTCTGCCTTGGTCTCCATCCCTGTCAGTGTAGATAATCCTTCAAGGAAAGTAATCTCCTCTCAAGTGCTTTGGGCTCCTCCCAAAGAGTGGAGTGGATTAGAAGGGTGGATACACAGAAACCCTAAAAATCAGGACTTGGTTTTGGTGGCTACATGTGGATGATGCACTAATAATAGAGCTTTTCTGGTCAGTTTGAAAAAGGGCTGATCTGCCTTATTCTGCACCCAGATGGATTATTAGTTTTGATGTAATGTAGAAACACCCTGCTGGGAAAGTCCAGCCAAAAATAAAGTCACGCGTCTGTGGCCTTCCTTTTAATTTCCAGACAGCCTTCATTGTTGGGCTGATCTAATCATGCTCACTGGCTTCTTAAATTAGCTTTGTGGATCTAAAAGACGCTGTACTTGTTTCAAGAGCATTTTTAATTGAGCTGAGTTGTAATTACCTGATGTAAAACTCTCTCAGGTAGAAAGAGTGTATATATTCGTTGGTGTGTATGTATCTGAAAGTATGAAAAATGAACCCATGAATTTGTCTGCTACAAGAAGAATCATGTTGCTTATACCCTTGATTACATATAATTAGGATTTAAAAGATATGCAGATGGAAAGGCAAATGAACTAGGAACTCAGCTTGGACTGAAATTACTCATTGCTCTCTGTCATTTTCACAGCAAGCATCAATTGTCAAGGGCTCCTTATTTTTTCATTTAAATGTTCACTCAGACCTGAGAATTATTTTAATTAGATTAGATTATGACAACACATCTCCCTCAATGTGGTTTTGTCCATGCAGAACCAATTAGTGCATCATTTCACCACAGCTAGTAAGACCAAGAGAAGGGTGTGGATGTGTGAAGAGAAGGGGAAAAGGGAAAGCAGATGTGGTTCAGAGATTTTTTCCATCTGATTTTTAAAATAATTTCCCACCACCCTAATTCTAATCCCGCTGGCGTCAATTGGAGCTCTGCCATAGATTGCAGTAGGAATAGGGCTAGGTCAGTGCATGACCCTTTTGGAACCACATCCTCATTTGTTACATAAATGAAAGCTCTGTGAATAACTTTTGCTCACTGTGATAGTTTTTGAAATTGAAAACTATCAGGGATGAGGGAACACCACATTTTGAAGTGGACAACACAAATCTCAGCATAGGTATCTTCTGGAATTGCTCCTGGGGCTTGTTTCTCCTTTCAAAGTGTTGTGGGGCTCATGTCACATCACCAGGGTCCTTCTCTCAGAGAGCTGAGAAACCACAAGTCCTCCATTCTGTGACATGGTGAGGTCAGAATACCTCAGAAGACATAAGAAAGTGGGAGTATGTGCTGGTGATTGGCTAGGTAGAGGCTGTAAGACATCCTTTGTGCCAGAACCCTCTACTGAGACATACCAGGCCATGCTTGGGAACGGGTGAGCTTTCTTTTCTCCCAGCCAGCATAGGATCCCTTGCTGGAAGTCAGGAAGATATGTTTTTAATTTCCTTTGCTTTAGTTTTGTTCTGTGTGAGGGGAATGTGGCACTGCAAGAAGATGAAGGCAGATGAGTCAAGTGAGTAAGAAAGCCAGGTAGCTGTCCTTGTTTTTTTTTGAGACAGAGGTATTTGGCCAGGGAGGATAGGGCTGTTCAGAACCCTCCTTAAAGAATTTTTGTACCCAATGGTTATATGACTTCTTTCCCAAGTCTACTGTGTTGAACAATAAGTGCCACTGTCAGTTTTGTGATAGTGCAACTTCCTAAGAACATACTCAGTGCAGACCTTGTATTAAGACTTGACTCAGAAATGCAGCCCTTGTATGTTCCTTTAGCTTGTTATATACAATGCAGGCATATATGAAGATCAAACTACTAACTTCCCTAACTGCTTCTTGATTAAAGAGGTGGTTATATGTGTGTGTGTGTATATATGTATATATAAATACATATATATATGTATGTGTGTATATATATGTATATACAAATAAATATATACATAATGTGAACATACATGTATATGTCCTGTGGTGACTGGTAAAACTTTCTGGATTGTTGTCCTGAATTTCTGCATTTTATGTAACACTTTTTCCACCTATAAAATTTCTGAACATTTTGGGGGTTTCATTGTACTATAATTTACTCAGTGAGACACAGCTTCTTACACTGATTAAGACTTTTATCTGTGAGTAATTCCTGAGGAGTATTTCTTTAAATAATGGACAGAAAAGAGTTACATTCACAGGAAAGAAAATTACTTATATCACAAATGTGATGGAGAAATCCCATTATTAAGGGGGAAAAAAAACCTCACATCATGTTGTCCATGAGAAAAATACCTAAACAGAAGGCTTACTAGTAGTACATGTTTTTGAAAACCTCAAACATAGATGGCAGGAATAATTCATGCTGGAAAAAACCCAACAACTTCAGAGTTTAACCCAAGACCTGTTGAAATCAGTGAAATTATTATCTTCGGCTTTAGCCCAGGCTCTCACTACAGCAGCAGACACTTTCAAACAAACGTAAAAGGTAGTTGCCTCCACAGTTGCCTCCGTGGAAATACGACTTCAGAATTACTAGAAGAAATATTAAACTCAGTTCTCCATGGCCATCTCACTGTGTGGGGTGCTGAAAAAAAGAGCTGGAGAAGCCAGAGTTTTGCCCAAAGAGAGATTGCTTATCCTCACAGAGACCTGAAAACTAATTGATTACAATTGTTTATCATCTTTATGAGTGTGCTCCTTATGACAAGAACATGTGTCAATTATAGGACACTGTACATAGTTTGAGTTAGGCAATGGTGTGTTTGCTCCTACAGCTCACTAGTCTGAATATCCAAGAATCCTGTTTTTGAAGAAGAAAACTCACTTTAAGTGATTGATTTAAGTGATTACTCTGTCCATTTTGAGGTACACAGGAACCTGACACAGAAAGACATTTCAGTGTGAAAATTTCCTCCAGTATGTCTAGGTGGTATATTGATTTACATGCCAAGTTAATACATGATGTCTCAATAATAAATGGCCGCAGGAGTTTGAAAGAGAGTGTGCAATTCTACTAGGTCCTAGCTTTGGAGACCATATGTTAATTGGTGGCTTCTTTTTCTCAGATTTGAAGGACATGAGTGAAGTTTCTGTGAAGCAGGATCAAGTCTGTAGAAGTTTCAAAACAATGTTCTTGAAATAACATTGCCATATGTTAAGAAACAGACAGTGTTTGCTGATACCTACCACTTTCTGTTGTGAATCACAGATACCAGGCAGAAATTACCTTGCATATTGTCAGGTCCTTTTCCATGCTGGCATGTCTCCTGCTGCCAGGTTTTAAGCATGTTTCTCTAGGCCTTTGTCCAGTCTAGTGCCTGGATGAAGACATTGGAGACCCTATTGCTGAGAGTTAGAATGCCACTGTGAATATATAGAACAATTAGATTTTCATGGTGTTACTTTCACCCCTTCATTCAATATAGATATCTTAATCTTCTCCACAGGTGCATATTCAACTGTTTAGATGGTTTGCTTCTGCCCTTCTGTAATTTCTACCTCAAATAACTGCGCTTGCTTTGTGGGTGTGCACACCCTGGAAATTACAATAGAAACTATAGGACTGACAAGTGTTTTTTTCTCTCCCATAGGGTTTTCTAACAGCCTACTGTCTGTTTAGGGGAGGTAAGTCCCTGGAGTTGGCCACGCGATGCTTCTGGAAGGCACCAGGCGGGCAGGCGAAGGAGCTCAGCTCTGGCAGAGAGAGGGCAGCCGCAGCTGCTTCACTGACAGTCATGGGCTGTCAAGAGCTTAATGGAGATGTGGCACAGAGACACATCAGGCCATCACAATCTGTTTTGTATTGATCCGTTTTCAAGCCCTGACAACAGGGGCATGCCAGAGATGGGCAGGGCTGTGTTCATGATGTTCTCAGCTTTGAGAGCTCTATGGTGCTGCTGTGTTTATAGATAATCTGCAAACAAGATCTGCAGTGTTTAGATGGGGTGGTTTATTCCCTGTTCATGTCATACTCTGGAGATGTCCCAAATCTATGAGACATGATGGTGGATGTTCCTCCCTTCTTTCTGGGTGTTACCTTTGTGTTTCTGGGAGTACAACAGAAAGCCTCACACAGATGCTCAGATACTTCTGTCATTAAAAAAATATTTTGAATACATCCTCAGCTTTTCCCCTTTTTTTTTCTAGTCAAGGAACAACAGCTTTAAGAGGAGCCGCAAAAAGATTTTTTTTTAAAAAACAGTACAAGTGGAAAGAAATGAAAGGCAAAAGCTATTGGAAGAAAGAAGCAACAGTGCATAATCCTCCTGCCTTCCCATGGGGCTGTTTAATTAATTATCGTTTACTCTTACCAGTTAATTTCTCCTCAAAGATTTTCTTTTGTTAGCTCTAGGCAGAATATGCACCCAAGCGGAAATTTGTGTGAAAGAGGGTAAACCTGTAAACATCACTTCCATCCTAACTGGGAGCACATGCATTATTATAAAACAACTTTAATTATAGGCAACTTAAAAAAGATACCATCACTCCAACACCAACTACTGTGTACTGCACAAGATGAAACTCAATCCCTTGCAACGAAAACAAACAGGCTATCACAAGACACTAAGGTTTTGAAACATGGTGCTTCTACTTAGGAAGGAACTGCCAGAAAATCTGATCCCAAAAAAGCATTTTCTGGGTCACTCACCAAACCCAAAGGTTTTTAAAGTGTCTGGGGACTAATAAATCCCTAGCTTATTATACGAATAATATGAATCTATTCAAAAGCTGCAGGTGTTTCATGATTTTTCCTCAGCTCACAAGCCAGAGAGTCTTATCTCAAAGCTTTAATAGCCAAAATCCCAGAACCACAAGGAAGTTTGGGTTCAGTTGCACTTTCTTTCTGTTATTTATTACCCCATGTTGTGAAAGCACTGATTTGCCTTAGCGACAGACCAGGTCCCACTCTGTGCCAAGTGCTGTGTGGGCAGCAGGAGAAGGCTGTCTCCACCCTGTGGGTTTACAATGTAATTTGGAACAGAAGGCAGTGGACAAGATCATCAAAACTGGGGGACAAAAGGAGAAATAAAACGAATGAGCCATTGTGTGATTGTGTGGGCAACTAATTCGGCAGGTGAGTGTACAGTAAATGCAAACATGCACTACAAATGTAATAAGCATGGACATCTCTGATCAAAATCAGGAGTCAGTAGCTGTACTTGGAAATTACTAGAAAGAAACACAGCACAGCTTCAGTTTGTCCCAGCTAACTTGTTTCAGCAAAGATGCCACCAGTGTGTACTTGCGCTTCTGAGCATGATGACTTCCACAAAGAGGTGAAGTGAGCCAGAAGCCAGCTGGACCCATACTCTGTTGTCTTTCTTACAGCCCTCACGCTGCTAATACTGTATGCCTGCAGGGACAGAGTCCCTGTGAGGTGTTTAGGGTTGCTGTTGATGTGAATGGGGGTGATTCCTGATTGTGCTCATTTACTGGAGGTCAAAATTTGCCCTTGAAGTTAAGACTAAACTTTAAGATAGGTGAATCCCAAGGCACAGTTTTAAGTGGCTTTGATAGTGTTACATCAAACTTACCTTTGGTCCTTAAAGCTTGCTAGTCTATTAAAAAAACTCCATTGACTGCATTGCAACACATTTTTGATTTAGGTAACTGAACATCAAGATCTCAAAAGCACCAGGGAAATATGTGATGCCTGCAAGACTTTGGAAGATCTTTCTGTTTTTTTTTGCATTTCCCCATTTGGTTGGCTGTGTGCCTGGCAGGGAACTGAAAGTTGAGAACTGGCATTGGGAATAGCTTGTGATAGCAGAGGATGATAACTACATGCTGAATAGAGGCAAGTAAGCCAGTTTCACTCCTAAACTGAAAGCCTTTGAGGGAGTTTGGAAGGGAACTTATCAATCCAGTGTATCACCTTGAATAATGGGTCCAAATCTAATATTTTTACTATGAAGAATTGAGTGTCCTGTGAGGACATGGACTAGAATATGATGATGCTGACATGTGGTTATTGTGTTAGTGCTCAAAGCAAGATGCACAGATTTTTTGCCTTGGAAATTACAAATCTGGATGGCAGGATTTGTCCAGCAGCAGCAAGGGCCTGTTCCTGGCAGGACAGGACCTGTCAGCCAAGGCTTGTCCCATTGTCCCACAGCCACAGGGCAGCCAGTGGTCCTGAACATCAGCATATTTGTGATGATGGTATTGGGGTAGGGCTAAGGTGCAGGTGGGGAGTCAGTCTGTTAGTCTGGGTGAGCGAGGTACATGGCCAGACGTAAGCATGAATAGGTAAAGCAAAAGCCGTGCATACAAGCAAAGCAAAACAAGGGATTCATTCAGCACTTCCCATTGGCAGGCAGGGGCTCAGCCATCTCCAGGACATCAGGGCTCCATCATGTGTAATGGTTACTTGGGAAGACAAATGCCATAACTCCCAATGTCCCCCACTTCCTTCTTCCTCCAGCTTTATATGCTGAGCATAACATCAAATGGTATGGAATATCCCTTGGGTCAGTTGGGGTCAGCTGTCTCAGCTCTGTCCCCTCCCAAATTCTTGTGCACCCCCAGCCTACTCAGTGGTGGGATGGGGTGAGAAGCAGAAAAGGCCTTGACTCTGTGTAAGCACTGCTCAGCAATAACAAAAACATCCCTGTATTATCAACATTGTTTTCAGTGCAAATCCAAAATGTAGCCTTATACTAGCTACTATGAAGAAAATGAACTCTATCCCTGCCAGAACCAGTACACTCAGGAAGCACCAAGTGTGCAGTAAGCTAAAATCAACTCCAAAGCAAGTGGGGAAAAACCCTGATAAGCCTCCCCATATCCCTCATGCAACTTTTTTCCAAGCAGGTTGATCAGAGGTCCCAGAGCTGCACTGTCCCAGGGCCAGGCAGGAGCACAGGAGGGCAGAAGAGTGTGCTCAAGGCTGTGATGGGATTTTTAGGAAGAGAATGAGCACACATTGGTTCTGCTGAACCAAAATATCAGTCTGAACAGCATGCCTCATTTTAAACCCTCATTTTAACCTCCAAACCCAATAATTTATGACTATGTTTATTTACTGTCACATTATGTTTTATAGGCCAGGTCTATTTTAAATGCAGCTCCTGCAAATCAATGTACCAGGAATTAATCTAACACTTTATGTCTAGCTCACTTAATTTCCTTCAGCTTTGCTTAAACAAATTGATAAATTTGCTGCAGTGAAATTGGCACCTCTCAGGGTGCTGCAACTATCATGAATTAGTGGGCATATAGGCCCTGCAGTGGTCAACACAGTTGATTTTGAATTCTTCCCTCTCAAGTGGGTTTGTAGCAAGGTCTTACGTGAGCTAAGCAGTATGGCTTTGATCTTTCTGGTGCCCAGGGATGGCAGGCTGCAGCACAAGACTGGCAGTTCTTGGAAGAAAGCAGGCTGCCGGGAAGTTTGACCTTGCTGAACCAGAATGAGGTCCTGCAGAGCAGTCGGATGAAGTGTGGAAATCCGATTTGGGGAGGCAGCCTCACCTGCAGGCTCCTTGGATCCGTCCTCTGCCTACTTATCCACTCTTTCCCTACCTCTTCTTTGTTTTTATTCTGGAAAGTAAACCACCTTGATTTCTGATTAGAGGAAGGTGGCAGTCATGCGCACTTTGTAATGGCTGTAGAGTTCAGGATAAGAGAAACAATCAGCCGAGGAAAGGGTGTGATGTTGTGAAACATGTTTTTTCTCTGAAGCAGTTCCACCACAGATTATTTTTCCTTTCATATTAAATAACTTGCATTTTGATTTGATGCCTTTGTGTGCAGATGCAAGTACGTGCATGATGAGGGACACACAGGGTCAAATTAATCACTGGCTCCAATCCATTTCTCAGTGGCATTATCCTGAGAATGAGCTTCCCTCACAGTATGTAGCAGAAACACCAGCTATATGTCTGCATTTCAGTAACAAATGGAACATGCAAGCCCACATATTGATCACCCTAGATCTCACTGACTTTAGTCTCCATGCTGTGTGACTGTGTGCTTAATTGTGGGTCTATTGATTTGGTGACAACCATTCAGATGACTTGTCTGAATATTGAAGATGAAACCAATCTAGGATACATTTGCTTTTTTTTTCCTTTTCCTGTTTGGATGCAATTTTAATCTTTGTAACAGTCACCTCTGCTGATCACACACCAGTTGCAGTTGCTTTAATGGGCCGAGAGGAAAGGAGCTCTAAATGTACTATTTGTCAAGTTGATATTTTCCCTTTAATAATTTTTTCCATTACACTGTAAATCTTATGCAGCTCACTGGATTTACCCTTCTTCAATTAGCAATCAGGCCTCTCCATATGCATGAGTGTTGCGAATCAATACCCACTGAGCCAACTGCTCTTTATAGAGATAAGAATAAAATAACTGATGGAGGAAGAAGTAGCTGTAGGATTCATTTTAAAAGATTCATATGCAAGTGGAAAAGGCACATGACTGAAGACTAGCTATCAGTCTGTGTGCTGATAAAACTTGGGTAAACCCACTCAGAAGCATTTTGGTGCTGGACCAGCCCACTACGCGTACCAGAAGAGCATATGGGAGCACTCAGAAGGGGGCTGGCACCATCTGCGCAAGCAAGATTTATTGCAGTCCTCAGTTCTTCCTGTGACCCTGCTGCAATTGTCGCTACACCTCTTCTATGGACAAAACTCAGCAAGGCCTTCCTTTCCAAAATGTGTCTCTCTTCAAGCTCATGTGTGCTGAACAAATACCAGATTCAAGATTTCATGAGAAAGATTCTTTCATTTTCAAACCCACATATTTATTTTGGTCTTGTTTTCCAGATTATAGATATAAAATTGCCAGCATTCCTGTCTCTGTGTTCTTTAGTCAAGATCTGTTTTCCTCAGTCCCATTTGTTTAACTAGGAAGTATCTTAACTCTTCCAGCCCACTCATTGGAGAGCTGCAATCCACTTCTCTGAAAGGTTTGAATCTTGTCCTGACTAGTGCCTTGGGCTTGCTTATAATAAATGTTGCAGTGTGTTTGATTAACCCTCTCTATTATGAATGATGGCAAAGCAGAGCAATAACCTACCTGCCTTTCAGAGTGGGGTTATAATGGATAACCCCTGGAATTAATGAAACTGCTATGCCTGATCACAGCTGGTCAAGCAGGATGGTATATTCAACTTTTCTTGTGCTTTTATCACAGAGAATAAGATAAATCATGTAAGCCTTGCAAATTTCTTGGTTGAGTCTGTTGAATATTTAACTCTTGCCAGCGAACTCCCTAACTTTCACTGGATTCAGAGCTATTAAAGAGAAGTAAACACATGGGTGTTCAAAGGCTTTCCCTTCCCTCTGCGGCTTTTCCCATGTTGTTCTTAAGTGGAGATGAAAAGGAGAGGGCAAAGATTGCTCTGTCCCAACATGCATTCCAGCTAATGAAATAATTATCTTACAATGTGGCTTAGTATGGAGTAATTGTAAAAGAAAGCTGCTTGGCAGCGTGTCTTGGGGCGAGCTGCTTCCGTGATGTCTCCACTCCTACCCCCAGGGAGAAGCTCGGCAGGAGGGATGGGATTATGAAACACTGCATGTTTTGGAAGTCCCGTCACTGGGCTTTGCACAGGGTGGTGGTAGTGTGAGCTTTTTAAGTCTGTAGTTTCTTTCCCAAATTTGCAAAGACTTGAGGGGTAGCCAGTGCTCCGTCTTCTTCAACAGGTAAAGATCCATTAAAATGCTTAGTCTGTCTCATATATAACATCTCCAGATCCAGTACCATTTTGCAGTCTCTGAATGGATGCCTAGGACAGAGATTGAGATATCCTCTTGTACATTTTAAAAATGAGTTGCTCCAGAGCAAGGCAGAGAATTGATGAAAATTCTGTCCAGGGAAGCTTATGCTAGTCCTGCCAGCACTTCTTATATATCCTCTTGGGACTGACAGTGTGAAAACTGACAGTCTCCAGGCACAACAGCATCAAATTGGAAAGAACAGACTAAGAGACAGCCCAAATGTCACCTCATCAAACCCATGTACTTGTCCCCTCTTTGATGTAATCAGTGGTCACCTCTGGGTCAGATTTCTGAGTTTTAGGTAACAGGAGAGATTTAGTGGAGGAGAGTGTCCTGATCTTACTGCAGGCTTTGTGAAGGCACATTTATAATGATGAAGAGTGAACTGAACAGGGATGAGCATGCTGTTAGTTTATGAATTCTGAGAGGCTTATAAATCACAGCACCACAAGCCAGGCAAACTGTTTATTAGACATACAAATCTCTTGGGCAGTGCTATAAAATCATAGCATACTTGGCAAATGCTGTATCTCTTGTCCTGAAGAAACTTGCAGCTTCAAGTTGCGAGAAAAATGTTTTGCAACTCCAGGGAAAGAATCGTCCCTTAGAAGTGGAAGACTATAATTGTAGATGGAGGAGATATCAATGTGGCCTAATCTACCAGGAGCTCAGGCTCCCAGATTTACTCATGTATATGAAAAATAGGAGTAGCAAATAGTTGAAGCAAAAATTGACAGGTCTGCAGAAAACTTGGTCCTGATTAGTCTGTCTGTTCAGCTCTGCCTCAATGCATGGCTTTGTAAGATGCAAACTAAAAATTAAAAATCAGTATGGTAAGATGCATGGTGGAGATACACGGTCCAGGGCTTGTCTATACAGAAACTATTTCAGTTTAATTGTCACGTTTTTCAGCAAAACTCCAAATACAATCAGTCTTAACCCACTGCTGTTAAGTAGCTTGAAAGCACCATAGTTATGAAATAGGTACTAAATTATTTTCATTGCTGGACTAGTTTGATTTTCATGAGGCTTGTGTGCTTGCCCACTTTGCCCATGTGTCCAAAGAGCTGTCAGACCTCAGTGCCATGACAACGTTTGAGTTTACTGTCTAGTTCTAAAGAAAGTCTCCAAGATGCCTCATTCCTACAGATATTATTAAAAATGGAGGCTTGGTGAGTGACCCAGCAAAGTTTCAGTTTGTCTGCACATTTTTCAGGGATTTGTCAGTGCTATTGGTCTCATGCTCCCCCACCACATGTTTGTGGAAGAGGCTTTCTCAGGAGACCCAGCTGGCCCTGCTCAGGTGCTTCCAGGTGGAGCTGAAGGCTGTGGGATGTGGGTCGCTGACGACCCAAGCGACAGATTATTTTCAGCACAAGCAGTTCTAGTAGATGTCACCATCATGAAGTATTGTCCACCCAAAGACCTCTGTTAAAAAAAAAAAATAATTTCCTATCTATAATAGCAAAAAGTCCAGCTTGGAAGATATAATTGACCTGTGTGGGCTGGAAGAAAAGGAACCAGATCTCTGACCTCCAGCCCCATGACATGAGCCAGTACCAGGCTGCTTTGTGCTGTGAAGAAATCACTCAGACTGGCAGGTGCAATTCCCTATTAGGAAAGTGCATCTCTGCAGCACCTGATATGGTTCACTCTGAAATCAAAATACAGTGTTAGATGGGTCATTAATCTTATTCAGTGTGACTGTTCCTGTCCCTCAGCTTCCTGTATATCTGCTCCATTAGTGGGTTTTAAATCTGGAGGTACCTGCAGGGAGAAATGGACTAGGTTTAGTGGAGCAATAATTTGATATATTATGAAAAATTCCACACTTTTGTGAGGCACACTGAATGTTAGAGGAGGCATCTGCTCTACCCCTTTTCCCAGCATGAAAATTTTAGAGGGCATGTATTGTGTATCAGAGCTTTAAAGTATATTTTTTAAAAGAATGAATCTATTCTTTTACCTCCTCGTCTCACTCTTTTTTTTTTTTTTAGTTGCAAAAGCTATTTTTTATAAAGGCCAGGAGCCATTCTGAGATAACAAAGTATTGGTTGGTACAAATAAAAAAAAAAACCCACAGATTCCCTCTGCATGTATGTTTTCCTAAAAAAAAAATCATCCATCACTAATGAGTAATGAAAGACGAACCTGAAATGAATCAGCACATTTCTACTGAAGATCCGGAGAGACTGGAAGATCTGTTTAATGTACCCAGTAATGAAAGTGCCCATTGTCTCTACACTCCAATATTGACATAATATCATTTTCTTTAGTCTTTCAGGTCTGGGAGATGCCGACATAGAAGTCAATATTTAACACTGAGGCTTCATAGGAGTTCCCCATCTTGACCGGGCTCCACTGCCTTCTCTTTCTCCAGACTTGATATGGGCTGCTGAGATGCCACTGACCTTATTGGAGAGCCCCCAAGGAAATGCTAGCCCCCATGCCAGTGCAACTGTTCCTGCAGTGTTCAGCACAGTGAAAGAGCGATACCATTTATTTAGACTTCTAAACATGAACTTAGTTTTAGACACTCATTTCACCTGTGCTGTCACCACATCCTTCCAGTCCCACCAGCACATCAACTGAGGGGCTGTACGTGGCGGCCCAGCTCATGAGTGACCCAGGAGATTGGAGCTGGCCGGTGGGATCAGAGCCGCAGGCAGAGCCTGGGGGCTGCATCTGCTGGCAGCAGCCAGGCTGCTCGCCAGGGCTGCTGCATTTTCATGACAGGAGCATGTAAAAGCCCTGGATTTTTGTTCGGCCAGGGAAGCTGGTCAATTTGTCAGGTGAGCGAGATGTTCAGGCACAGTGCTGCAGGAAAATAAATGAGGCAACTAAGCTAGACATTTTCCCTGTGCGGTTCATCTGGTAGTAAGGGATTGGAGCAAGGTGTCCTGTTGCAAAGGTTGTATCTCCTTCTCTTTCCCAAGGGATGCTGAAAAATTTATGCTGTTGTAAACCATAATCCCATACCCTGACCTCAGTCACTGCTAATGCCAAAGAGCTATACAAAATGATGAGTTGCAGCCTAGCAGGGATGTTGTGAATATACAGTTAAATGTTTACATGGATTTAGTATCAGTTAAAGTACTAAGATCTGATGGCAAACCCAGTCCTTTAAACAACAAAAGACACTTCAGACACAAACTGAACTGAGAATTTATACTTTGAATTTAACCAAAACACTAAATCAGAAAACCCATTTCCTACACATTATTGTATTCCAAGGAAGACCAGACTCAACAAACAAGCAAATGAGACCAGGGGCAGTTTTTTGACAGGTGACAGCTGAGGACTGCAGAGGTCTGATCCAGCACATTATGTTCAGAGAAACTTTCAAAATAAATAGGCTCAGCATTTCTTGCTTTAACAAAACTGTTGAAGTTTATTTGCTTTGTTGCAACCATGCTTCTGTTCACCTTTTTTCATTGACATACTAAAATATACACTAGATATGAGTATAGTGAATAAAAAATTCTCACTGGTGTTCAGAACAGAATTTTGCCTTAACTGTGTCTGAGCCTTATTTTGCTGTATTGTTCATTATAAATGTTTACTGAAAGTGCATTTTAGGATCTCATAACAGATTTGTTTAACTTCTACAAATCTTGTCTTTCAAAAAAATAATAAAAAAAAAAGAATGAAATTGAAATCAAGGCATTAGAATTGTGTTTGCAGATCAGAGCTTAAATTTTCTTCTCTATAAACTGAAAATTGGTAGAAAATATACATTAAATACATTTTTAACTTTGCAATTTCAAGCATATTAAATTTTGTATGTAGCATAAGTGAACCATTAGACACATAGGGGCGTGAATTGTGACTATCCAGTGGTGAAAGGAATATATACAGAAAATAATTTGTGAGCCAACGGACCACTGAAATCATTAGATGAATTTGTAAAATTGAATATTTCTCATTACAATTTGTTCCTAGTATTCACAACAAGGAGAAAACACTAAATAAATCATTTGTATTATTGTACTTTTGGCTAGTGTTCTATAGTTCCTGGTGTAGTAGGAATTTGAATCCCCAGCCATGAATCAGTATCCATTTTATGAGAGACTGTTTAAGTAAGGAAATCTAAGTTTCTGAGAGCTGATGTTACGCAGGGACTGGACAGAGTCTTACAGGACTGAAAATGGGGGTTGAGAAAATAAGGAAACAACAAAATAATTTCTATTAAAAAGATGGCTCTAGAAACAGGCATAACTGGAGGAGCCACAGTGAGTTACATGTTAACCATATTCATATATTAACCCAAGGACTGAGTGTCACAGGTCCTGGGGATGTTGAAAATGCAGGGAAACATCTGAGATTCAGCTCATGTGACCAACAGAACCAAAAGGTAATGCAAGAAGCTATTCCCTGAACAGGTTGACCCTGGGGGGAGGTGTGTGAGAGTATGAAGCAAATTTGTGTCTGGCTTATGCTTTCTGGACATATTTAATTTACTAATATAGACAATGCTTTTGATTCTTTCTGTGGGTGCCTGTCTGAACTGAGCTGAGTAGTGACTGATGCTTTCCTGTGCATGCTCGGTATTTGGCACACCTTCCACATCTGTCACTGCCTCTCCATAGACCTTGCACACCTCTTCCCCAGCCCCTCATTCCTCTTACTACACTGGGTAGCTGGTAGAATAATTTTTAGTCTCAGAAAAGATTCAGCCTATCCATACAATGGATGAATCTAGACTTATCATACTCAGAGGGTGTCAGTGACCTGTGTTTAAGACCCTGGGAAATCTCCGCCTACGACAGGCCATCGTAGTAGTACCTGCCATACCACTGCCCAAGGACCAATGGACTGTACCAGCATTACTACCTTTATGCTGGTTGAGGACAGTGGTCTTGGATCCACAGATGGTACCCACACCTCCTTCCTGTCAGAGACCCAACAGTCAACTTAGAGTCAGATAGCTGCTTCAGGCAATAAACATGAGGAATAAAAATACGTAGCCTACATTGGTGACCCATTAAGAAATACATTAGGCTGCATGTGGGTGTCAGTTTTTGGGTGTTGTGGGAACACGCACGGCACGTTTTGGACGTAATGGATCATTGTTGGAGAAAACATTATCAAACAAGTCTGCTTAATCAGGAAATAAAATGCATCTCTACATGTAAGTAGTGCATAGGCTGTGTGCCAACCAACCAGTTCTGTTGTTTCAAGGTGTTTAATATAGCAATGGAGACTGAAGCGGCATTCAGCTCTACCACAATTTCAGCACCCCCTACCACCCAGTCTTATTTGAAGTGGGCATGAGCACAACTGGGAAGGAAAAAGAGTAGAGAGGGTAGTAGGAAGGAGTGGGGACACCTCAAAGCAGGCCAAAGATTAGACAGCTGGGAGACCAAGGGATGACATGATAAAAAGACACAAGGGGAGCTCAGAGAAGAGGTTACAGAAGATAAAAGGTGTGGCTGGAAGAAGCATAAGGAAACACTGAGGGTACTCATTGGAGAGGTGACACAGAGACCCAGATGGGTGACAGTGGCAATCCAAGGGCAACTCACATGAGACCTGGATAGAGAGATTGAAGGACCCAGCCTTAGGAGGTGAGGGATGTGAGTGAAGTTCATACAGAAATCAAAGAAGATAAAAAGCATAGCTGGTAGGAGGAAGCTGGAGTGATTGGAAGAGCTTGCAAAATGGTGACCAGTCATCAGATATGAAAAACTAATAAATGACTGTGATTGGTATTTTTCTTTAATCCTTAGTGGAGGAAAATAACTGATAAATATTTTTCAATAGCTTTCTTTCATCTAATACACTCTATGTCTTTTACAAATTTTTAGTTGTAGTGGGACAACATTTGAGTTGGGCAAGCAATTTTTCATTGAAACTTCGGACAGTTTTGGCTATTATTTTAATGACATATATTGGAGTATATGTTGATGACTTCCTTAAGTATATTTGTTATTCACTCAATACATTTCCATGAATCCATTATTTGTAGTCAATATTCATATTCCAGTGCCACTGATGCCAATATGCTATTGTGAAACTTGTTATAAAGTGATTTACATAAATCTTCAATTGAAGAAATCAGATGATTGTAAGATCTTTACCTTTCAGTAAAACCCTGTATTTTTCCCAACTGTGGAGCAAACTTTTTAAAAAAAGACCTGTAAAGGGTTAGAAACAAAAAGAAACAAAAGCTCCAAATACATTGCTTAAAATACTTAGAGATTTGGAAGCCATTATTAAATATTTAAGCCAAAATTTAGTATTTAAAAGGATACAGTTTTTAAAAGCTGCTTTTGCACATATTTACATAGTGGATTTTGCACTTTGTAGTCAGAGAATATTAGTAGCCATAAAATTTAAGAGCATGAATTCTTATCTGAAAGGTAACCAAAGGTGGCAAAAATGATTTGAGCAAATGTCAGAATAATGTTCTTGTCTGTTTGATCAAAATTCTTTAAAATGCTTGTTTAAAAGATATTTGAACTAAAAATGTCATTCAGTTACAGCAAAGGGGACTGCAGCTGATTTAGCTCGGTCACTCAGAAGTGAACAACTCAGCTTGATATTAAAATATTCACAGTCAATTAGATAGGCAAACCGTGGGACAGGGTGGATGACGTACATGAGAGTAGGGGAAGTTCTGCAGAAATGATACATAAAAATAAAATGGAATTTGAACCCTGTGGTTCAGGCTCCACTGACATCTACAAATGCAGTCTCAACTGTCAATTTAAAAAACGAATGGGTGAGTAAAATAATACAGAGAAAAGGAGATCCACCAAGCACAGCCAACCCAGCCATGTGAATCTAGCTTTGCTGCTTTCCCAGTCCAGCTGGCTTGCTGTTTGCACTCACAGTCTGACTAATCTGCTGCCTGAGCAGTCTGCTGCTGCTCGTGAAACCATTTCTTAAAATAATGGTTGACCTAATTATGTATCATGGTTCTTTACCTTAAATGTATATGGTAACTCTGTACAAGAAATACATACTGGATATTTTGTAAGCCAGTACCTAAATCTGACATAATTTCATTTCACATCTCATCCCATCTTCCTTCACAGAGTACAACTGAAGTAGATGTGTATTTATGCAACAAACATTTAGAAATTTAGATTTAGAAAGCAGACAGTGTTAAACTGATTGCTTTTCACTAGTAGTCACTGAGGAGGTAGATAAAGGGGGTAGAATAATGGTAGTGTCATCTGGTTTTAATTACTTCTCTGACACAGGGTAGAAGGTTGCTAGATTGGTAAAACTGTGCAGTAATACTACCGAGCAGATACATGTTTTCACTACTGTGTTCATTATGTAGCCTGCTAGGTTTTAGATCAGAGTAATTAATTATTGTGAAGGTGTCAGACATTGCATGGGTTCTCTCGATCTGGAGTCCATTTACCATCTTCTCTATTACAATGAAAAAGTAACATATTTTACAGGTGAAATCACTGGAGACAAACTAATTACGCACCACCCATAGATTAATATGTTGCTGGGTGTCCTGATTTCAGCCTGGTCGGCAACCAACCAGTGCAGCCGGTCACCCTCCCTTCCCGCTCCCCGCCTGGGAATGGGGGAGGGGATTAGAGGGGTGAAGGGAGACTCGCAGGCTGAGATAAGAACAGTTTAATAATGGCAATAAAATGAGAACAATTATGATGATAGAAAAAAAAGAAATATATAAACAGGCAATGCACAGTGCAATTGTTCACCACCCGCTGACCAATACCCAGCCCGTTCCTGGCCAGCGACCCCGAAATACCAAGATCCCTCAATCGCAATCCCGAAATCGAGAGAGAGAGAGCTCCTTCCCAACCACCCCTCCTCTACACAGTGGGCACGACGTTCCATGATATGGAATATTTCATTGGCCAATTTGGGCCAGGTGCTGTGGCCGTGCTCCCTCCCTGCTCCCTGTGCCCTTGCACACGGGCAGGACATGGGGAGTCGGAGAGTCCTTGATGTCTCAGTAACAGCTGAAAACATCAGTGTGCTATCAGCATTCTTCTCATACCAAACCCAAAGCTAAATCCAAAACACAGCACTCTTCTAGTCCCTGAAAAGGAATATTAACTCTATTGCAGCCCAAACCAGCACACTGGGTGAAATTATGATCCGGACCAGAAAGAGATTTGCAAATGGGCCCTACCTGCTTTCTCTGTATGGAAAGTTGGTTCATAAGCTATAGACAGTAGCTGAATGCTATTCTTATAGACAGTTTCCACAGCTCTTGTTCTCCACTCTTTTTATTGCAGACACATTGGATTTTTCTACAAAAGCTGTAGTCACAGCTTCAAATGCATTGCAGACATGGTTAAATCAAGGCTTAGACTTTCCCCTATGTATCCCTTATCCTGGGGCTTGTGTTGGACCTGTTGTTGCAGCACTGGTTTTAAATACTGATGAAAAAATTATGAACTTTCTTTCAAATGTCAACATCTTTATTTAGGGTGTTTGAATTTAAAGATACTTAAACAAGTTGCATCATTATTTTAACAATTAAAGTTCAGATTTTAACTTTCAAATGGTATTTTTCAACTAAACTCAAGCAAGTATTATGAAGAGACAGAAGAAAATAAATTAAGTATTAAAATGTGGTTCAATAGTCTGAAAATTAAATAAGTGTAGTCAAACAGAATGTCTTGGATTGTCTCTGACCCAAACAACTTCTTGTACTTTTAAATATCCTCTCAAAGTTTTACATTGCATTACTCTAAGACATTCCCTCTACAGATTTTTTTTTTCTGTTCAGCTCTCAATTAAAAGACCAAAGACTTTATTTATCCAGGATAGTCTACCTCTGATGTTCCCTAGGCTTTCCAACCTCCCTGACCTTATGTACTTTCTTAAATCTGAAAAGATCACAAACTGACAATGGTAAAATGGTACAGCCAGAGGCTATATTTAGCTATTGGTATTACAGACATTGTGATGAGCAACCAATGTATGTGGGGATATTTATGAGCAGAAGGAACATAAGAAAAGTCTCTTGAGTATCATATGCTCCTGGGTTTTATCCTTCCTCTATATGACAGGTGACACCAGTGCAGAGCCAACTCACACCCCCAAAATGTGGATGAGAAAACAGTGAAATTAGGATATGGTGGAAAAGAATTTGAGGGTAAAGGCACTTCCATAAGTAAAGAAGCAAACAAAACACAGCAGTTCCACAGAAACTGTTTTTGGGGGGATTAGTTTGTCTCACAGGTCTACGTTAGCATGTGCACAGCTGATCCCACCCATCAGCCAAATCAACAGTGAGTCCCCCATGGGAGAGTCATCAGTACTGATTGTCTGCAGCTTCGGTGCCTGCTGTGCCTGCACACACAGTGGGATTAGATATTTCCTTCTGAGCTTCACATGTAATTAATTCTCTGCTGGCACCCTGAGAAGGAATAAATTTTGCCCTGTGGTTTGATTGCAGGGAACAGAAAAGGCCTAATTTGAGGCCACTCCCTGTGGAGGGAAACAGGGTCTCCTCTGTACAGTGAGGGTTGGCTCACGTCTGCGTTGCACCCGCAAGGTCGCCGAAGTGGGAGAGACTGTGGGCTAGGATGTAACCACTAAATGTTGCTGAAAACTTCTAAGCAAGTACAAAAACTACCAAATTGGAAGGGTTGTTTCTAGCTACTGATTTAGCCTGTTTTCCAGTCTTGTAAACTGGGCTGACTCCTCATGACCTTCTCACAGATTAAAGTGCTGGAAAGGGGTGGGGTGGCGAAGTTGGAAGGCTCAGATTGTATTTTTTGCACAATTACAATAGATTAGTCCACTCCAAGGAGATAGTTCCTAGATTTTCCATGGTGAATGTGCTTGATATGAAAGACAAGTTTTTATCCCATGATTATAACCTAAGACTTAAATGCATTATTCCAGTGCTTCCAAGTTTATATCGTTCATTACTGTGCCTAGCAACAACCTGGACATATGTGAACATATTCAAACACCTACCCACTCCCCCAGCATTATGCCAAAGAGGATTTAAATGTGATACTTAGTGGTGAAAAAGCATCAGAACTATCTGAACTGGTCTTCAAAGGCAGATATATACTCTTTAAAAAATAAAAAGAAATATTGCTGAGTCTGGATGATTGGCACTCTCAAATTTAAGGTTAAAAAACCCAAAAGTCTTACCTGCAGGTTTTTTGAAAGTTTTTTTTTTAATTATTGTTATAAGCGATTAACATGTTTCCTGGATGGTGGAGTAGTTCATACGTTTGTGAAGCTTATTTTCACTCATGTCAAAGGGTTTAGGTTTTGTCCATGTTTTTCTTGCTGTGTCTGAAGGAGCTTCCCAGCTTGGTGAAGCACTTAGGCATGTAACTTACATCCCTAAACTGAACTTGATTTCAATGGAGTTTGGAGATATGCTTAAGTTATCTGCTGAACAGGACACTCTGGAGAACTGAATTTGTAGAGGCCAGAAGAAATACCGAGGTGACGCAGCGGCAGGACACAATCACTGCCAATAGTCGTATAACACCAGGATGTGTGTAGCTGTATTCATATCAGGCAACATCATGAGAAGCTAAATGAGATGGCAAATGTGTATTAGCCCCTCCTGCATTTACATGCTGTAGAAGTGTGTTGATTAAGAGCAGTATATTTTGCCTTAACTTTAAAGACTGTTTTCTGTCGTGTACCCACTGCCTGCTCAGTGGCTGAGGAACTCCTGAACTCTTTACAGCTAACTTCCAGCCTTGCACCAAGCAATTAATCAAAAATAATTTGGGAAAGTTCAGCAAGCCACTCTGCACCACTTAGAAGTGAACTTGGTTGAAGAAAAACACTACAGATGAAGGCATATTTGTGAAGGGTTTGAGTTTGGGGGTTTTGGGGGTTTTTCTGTGTTTTCTGCTGAGGCAAGGTTTTTTTTCCCCAGTGTGCACTTTTCATCACATTGTCCAGACTATTTAAAATGAACAGGCAATAGACTTACCACATTTCCCTCAGGAGGCTATTCCATAGTATAATAGATCTGACCCTTCAATTTTTTTCCAGCTGACACTGAGCCAATGTTTTCTTTCCGCTCCTTCAACTCAGTGCTGCTAGCTATGCTCCACGCTGAATAGTATCTTGGGTATTTTATGTTCTGAAAAGAATTAGAGTTTTATTATCCTCTTTCTTTCTCATTTAGTCATGCTAACCATATTTAACTCTTACCATCATTTTTCATGAGTTGCCTTCAATACTTTCAGATGTTTTAATTTCACTTCTCTCCTGAACTATGTTCTTGAAGTCATTCCCTGTTTCTAAACTTCCTCTTACCATAAGTACTGCTAACATCCATAAGAGAGTAAATGAGCTGTGGCATAGCCTGTGATCACTACTTAAAGACAATAGGTGTCCTCACTCCGCTGCTTGTTCCTGTATCATTGGGTATCATGATAAAGAAGAAAGACACTCTGATATATGGAGCCTAATGTACAATTGCTTAGACAGGATTCTGAATGGCTACTCCTAACATAGACAGTTATTATTATCTCTCACATTACAAAGACATTTTTACTTATGTTCTCCTTTCCACACCATGCACTTGAGTCACAAAGAAGACCATTCTTTCTCTTTCTCTTGACACAAGCATTTAAGCGTCTTAGTTATCTGCCTTTCCTCCCATAAACTGGTGAGAAAATGATAGATGGCTTTTCTTTTGTGCAACTATAAGCAGTGCTGTATCTGAAAATGGTTGACACATTTCTAATAAGAAGAGTTGTGTTGCCCAAGCCTGAAGGTCCACCTCACCAAACAGCCAGTCTCTGAAGGTGGCCTAAACTGTTGTAATCTCCACTTTCCTGAAGTGTGTATGGCAGCCCAGCATGGACTCTGCATTGTTCTGGGTTTGGGAATAATCTCAAAGGTTAACAAACCATCCAGATTCATGTATGAAGAGAGCTGCCTTACTTTATGTTTTATAATTGCCTTCATCAGGCCTTAGGATGAAAATTGCCTGTTTGCATCTTCAGTGTGTGTATCGTCCACCAAAAAGGGCCATTACTGGAGACATGGAAGTGCTGGTTCCAAGCCAAAATATCTGTGCTTCCTAAAAACATCCAGGATAAGTCCACTGACAAATTATCATGGCACCAAGAAATCTGAGACTTTCAGATTTAGAGTGCAGTTGAGAAGAGATGTTGAAGGCCAACCCTTTGGTCAGAGACTGTCCCTGTTCCCTGCTCTATTTGGTGCAAAGCTGCACAAATACTCATGCTAGGATGGTGCAGGGAGTGGCGCAGAGGAAGAAATCCACATCTGGAGAAGACTTCTAGAGGGGTGGCAGGTACCATCTAAACAGCAATCTTTGATGAAGTGTAGATACTGAAAAGTGTCAGACTGTGACTGAAGCTTCATCGGTCTTCCAGTGCAGGTCTCTCACTCCTCTTCTTTACTTCTGTTATGGCAGTTCTTAGGAGATACTTGGCATTTTTCTGGAGCAGAAAGAGATAGTTTAGCCGGCGATCAAACCCCTGACTCTGAAGCCACCGCAGAGAACTTCAGCCTGGCTGCTACTCAGGCAGAGCTGGACCTGGCAGCGATGGGTGCAGTGGCATACCCTGCATCTCTATAAAGGAAGGGGAGAGGTGGAAGGCACCTGCCATTATTAATGAAGCTGATTTAAAGGCAACATAATAGTGGTGGTGTTTTGGTGCAACATGATAATGAATGCAAAGGAAAAAGGGAGGCAGCATTATTTAATGATAATAAATTTTTAATATAAGGGGCCAAAGTTTAAATGAGGCCAAAATCTAAGTCTTGAATGTGGTTGCTGGAGGTGCAGTGGAGAGACAGGAAGGGGGAAGCTTGAACTGCTGTTAACTGTACTTTGTCCAGGCAGGAGGTACTACCCCATTTCTAGAACTTCTAGAGACTCAGTGTGTTCAAGGCAGTACATTTCTGAATTTCGAACGTCTGGCGTGCAGAGAATTGAGTCCCATGTCCCCTCCTAGCCAAATAAAGTGATTTCTCCTTCCATCAGCAATACCTAGCTAGCTTCGTGGCTGCAGGTGCTCTTGTATCTGGGACCAGTCCGTTTCAGCACAGCTCCGCAGCAGGAATGACTGCACAGGCATAGTTCTGTTGCTGTTTGCCTCCAGGCTGCTGTATTAGCCACCCTCCCAAAGCCCTGATCCTGCTTTTTCTCAAACCTCCTGCAAACCAGCACCCTAAAGGGCTGAAACAGTTCAGCGGGTCAATACAATAACAGGAAAAATAAAGGACCTCGTGGGTGTCCGGATCCCCTGATGTGTAATAATACAAATTACCAGCTGATCAAACACCTGTATATGGCTGAGGGCAAAAAGCAGAGGAGGCAGCAGGCTCTTGTCAGCAGGCTCTTGTCACAGCTTCTGGATGACTTTCGCCACGAGAGAGCCAAAATTAGTGGGGCTGGGGATCAGGAAGGGTGTGAGGGTCCCTGCCTTTGAAAACACATGCAGCCTTGCCCTTCATAATTTGCACTGAAACTCTTTTTTGACTTTTCCCTTTGTGGAAGTGTCAAAGGGGCAGACTGAGCGGTAAGTGAAACGGGAGGCAGGAGGAGCAGCCTCCTGTGCCTTCTCCTGGAGAGGGTGTTGGAGGGCATCCATCAAAACAGGACAAGCTGCAGGGAGTCTCTGGGACAAAGGTGACAGCATCAGGGGTCACCATTCAGTGCTAGAAAATGTGACACATGGGGAGACATGTCATGAATTGTGTTTGTGTCCTTGCCAGCTGGTGTCCTCTGGAAGGAACAGTGTGTTTAAATTAGCAATAGTCTTCACTGACAGTGCTTGGAATGGCAGGGTACTGGAATGGACCCTCCAAACACTTGGCAGACAGAGTGCAGGGCTGTTTCGGCTGTGCAGGGAAACTCCTTCATGCTGGGTGGATGGGGAGGCAGGAGGAGGGACAGGGCAGCTGCCAGAGCCAGGGCTGGTGTTCCCAGTGCTGACGCCGAGGTTGACCCACCCCTCACGGCCCGGGCAAGGAGCAAGTTGCCCTCCAGGCTGCGGCCGATAAGGTAAAGGGGAAACGGATTTATGAGACACAGGGGACAAAACGCCCGTGAGAGCAGGAAAAACTGTTTGATTGTAAAAGTGATGTGAGGATAAAGCAATTCTGCTGGAGAAGCAATTGTGCCCTATCTTTAGAGGGAAGTGTTGAGAGGAAGTGGCCAAAGCAGAGTAGTGTCGTTCAAGCATTTGAACCTAAGATAAAAAGATAGGGTTTCCTCAGTACCTTCAGTATGCCCTTGTTCAGAACTTCCCTGTATTTACTGTAGGAAATACCTCCAGTATCTCAAATAGTGAGGTTATCTGACTGCAAACACTTCTTTAGTCATCTAAGTAACTTGCACCAGGGCAGAAAATAGGTAGTTTCAGTAATGTTGGTCCCTCAGTCTCCAAGGGGCTGGATTAGGTTTGCTGACAGATTCAGGCCTGTGTGCTTTTGCATCAATTACCCCTTTGCTTGTGATCCCAGGCACCACTGGGATTCACCAAAATCCCTGCTCTGCTCACTTCCTTTCCATGCTGTGTAGTTTTAATGAGTCAACTACTTTTAGGAGACCCATAACTAACATTGATTTTGAGTGGCTTTCACCTTCAGCCTTATCACACAACCTTCTTTTTTTTTTTTTTTTTTTTTTTTTTGAACGTAAAGAGGTTCCAAACATCTTTACTACCAGGGCAAAAAGGCCTCAGAAGTGCAGTAGCACCCAAGTGGCTCACAAAGACGCATCTTTAGTGAAGTGTTTTAGGAAACACATACGGCTTTAACCTGCAGCTGGCTGATGAACACACTGACTCGGAGAGTAGAAACCCTGCAAGCTGAGGAAATTAGTCAGAGGAGGGCATGCAAGTGGCAACTGTGCACAGTGCAGCTCTCCCAGGCAAGCAGCTCACTGCCGTGCCTGGGGTGACTGGTGCAGCGATGGCCCAAACACTTTGGTGTTGAGCCCTGATGAGAGATAAGTTCAACGTTGACAGACACCATTGTGTCAGGGATGTCTCCACTTGTCGTGGCTCAGACTTTGGTTGAAAATTTCTCTCTCTCAACCTCAAACATGGGTCTAAAACACCAACCAGGTTTGGGGAGATAGCTACTTTATTCTGAGAAATGTCACCCTAGCAGAGTGCTAATTGTGGCATTAGAAGTATCCTCATGACTCTAACAGCAGCACTGTTTGATCTGCACTTTTTAATAAGTAGGAAAGGATCCTGATCAGAGGTCTCTGCAGCAAGACAAGTAGTAATATCTATTTATTACAAATGTGTACAAAATGTCAATAACACACTGTATCCATTAGAAAGAGAAGAATCTCTCTGGTCTTACAGACAAATTGAGAACAAATTATTTATAAAAAAAATTAATGATTGAACAGTTCTGTTAAATTTCTGCCTTTCATTTCATAAACAAAATGCACAGAGAAGTAACAGTTTACAGCTCGGGAAAGAAACAGCCATCCCCTGTGCTGACAACCACTTATGCTCTATTTAACACGTGGAATTTAAGTGGTGCAGAAAGTACACTTGGCCAGGAATTGCTGTCTGAAAGCTCTTGCAAAGGAAAATGCATTTACTGCCAAAAATTAGTTTTCCGTAGGAAATTTCTTAGTATTCTGCAGTCATAGACTTTTCTCCTGTTCTGTAATTAGACATCAAAGGAAAGCTTGTCATTTAAATTAAAAGATACCGATTGAGATCCTTTGAAACAAACAGCACATGGTATATAAATAATTAGTCATATTTCTGTTTATTTTAATCTCATGAATCTACTGTTGAAAGTCATTGTTAAGCATGCAGTCTGACTCCTATTAACTTTCATAGGCTCCAGGATAGGCTCCAGCACTTAACAGGTTGTGTAGATGAAATAACACCCGTGATCTGCATTACTCACATTTGTCCACAGCTAGATCGAACAGGTTATGTTTATTTTGCTTTTTATGTGGTGACTGGGTAAAAATGAATGGCCTTTACTATGTGGGAGGTCAGATAGCTTAATTATGCCTTCCAGACTTGTTGTGTGTGCATTTAGAGTAGTGTAGGGTACGCACGTGGGCTGGGGGAGTCCGGGAGGGTCCTGTCAGGGAAGAGATGCTAGTTAGGGCTGGAGATACACGACACACAATCGGTTCTCTCCTCTTTCTTCCCTAGCTTTGCAATAGGAAATCCTGAATCAGGGGGGCATAATGACGGGCTGGGTAACATATCACCTGAGGCATACTTGCTTGTGTAAGAGACAGTGTGCACAAAGCAAATGTCACTTCAGATGGAGCAGCCACAGACTGTTTCAGAAAGGAAAGACACAGCTCTCAGAGTGATATGTTCGGGGATGAATCCCTGTGTATGCTGGCAAAGGACATCTCAGTGCGTACCTGCCCGCCTCTCCCGCTTCCTAGGAAGAAATAAGCTCAGGTCAGTGGTAAAGGCAGAGATGGTAATTCAGGACCTTTATAGCCTAATCATTGATACATCAGGGTTCATTTGCTTAACCTTTGTTTGTACAGGAAGGTCAACAGCAAAAATAGTTGAGAACAGAAAAAAAAAAAAATGGACAGTGCTTAACTAGTAATCAAGGGTGTGGCAACTGGATAAAGCAAAAAATTACAGGCAATGCATAAGTCCTAAGTATTGTTATCCAGACTATTTTTCCTTTTAAAAAGATTGCCTAACAAAGATACCGCTTAAAGTATAATAACCGACTTTTCTATGACTGAATACATCACTTAAAAGAATCCCAGCTGCATTACTGAAACCATTCAGACATTATTTTTTGCTGTTATTAGTATTTGACATTGAACTGAAGTCAATTGTTCACACAGTTCAGTGCTGGGTGTTTGATGTATGTGGTAAAAAAAAGAAAACTATAGAATAGTCTGTTCATTACTGATACTCCTACTCAGAAGATGATAACAGAGGGTTTTTTTCCTGATACTTTGCCTTTCTTTCACCTTGTCACCTCACCAAGATCAACAGAACAAGGTCAAAATTAAGGGTAGTAAAAGGAAAATTTCTGTTCTGATTTTTATCTAGTAAGGCAATCTTAAACGCTCATGAAAAAAGTAAAACAGTACAAATATCAATGTGTTTGCTCAGTCACTCACAATTACTGAAAGTGTCTCCTAAACACCCTTTGATATTTTTTGATGTTTCTTTGTATAACAGTAGCAGTGGGAGACCAGAGCCCTATTTTCATGTAACCCTGAAGAAAAAACAACAAAAAAACAGGACAAAGTCTGTTTCTACTAAAAATGCTTCTACTACAAACCTCATCCAGCACGCAACAGATGAATGCAAGAGCAAGCTGCAGGGAATTGAAACAGCTTATCTGCAGAAATCACATCCCCTTTTAGGTGACATCCATACAGTCATATTGACTGACCAGTTGTCAATAGTGAATTTACTCCAGAGTGTTTGCTCATTTAAGAATTTAAAAACAAAAGGATTTTAAAAACTTACTACTTGTCCTGTCTCTTTGACACATTATTCTACACCAGACGGGTTTGCAGAAAACCTAATACACTGGGTTCTCAGTTTCGGTGCACCCACAGAGAAATGCAAACTGGCTATATCAACACCAAAATCAGGTTGTCTTGAAGAGTTTTTGATTGTAAAAATAATTAGTTAATTCTGTGAATGTGTTTTTCAATTACATATTACTCTAGCCAGTTTCTTACCAATCTCACAGTAAAAATCTTTGAAAGAGGAATGCTGCATGTAATATGCTGTAACTGTCAATTATTTCAACATGCCTTGTTCTTCAAAGTCCTGAGAAGAAATCTGCCATGGCTGGAGTCTCTGTTTCTGAGGCTGTTAATAATGTTATTCCTGTGCTGAGGATGGGAACCAGGATTCTACCTGTCAGCACTCATTTGCTGTGATTTACCTGAGGCAGTGGACAGCCTCTTAGCACTGCCCTGCAAGGATATACATCAACAACAGTTACTGTGCATACGGGAAACCCTCTGTCTGGGAGCCACAGGTGAGCTCCCTTTTAGTTGATTCTGATGTTTACTTCCCTTCCCAAGTGAGCACCTTCCAAAACATAGGCTGGAGTACTCCAGGCAGCCTATGGGCTTTGTTCTGAGATGGTGATTCTCCTTTGAGCTACACTCAGCACACACTGAACTAACCCAGCTAACTCTGCAAACCAGGCCACTCTGTGATGCTGCCCTGCCCTTGGCTATATTTAACCAGAGTTTGCAGTCTCTGGGTGTTTTATCAGCTGGACTTTTGACACAGAGCCTGGATTTGAAGGTTGTGACTTTCCCAGGCATGAAATCTGGATGAAGTTGCTGCTTTTGAAAAGCCAAGAGCTTTCTTGTGTTTGATGGCTTGAGGCACTTGGGTAGGTGTAAAGGGAGATAGTTTTAAATAATGTCTTTGGCCTTGAGTTGTTGCATGAGAACTTCTTTTACCTCCCTGATGTCTCCCCATGCCACTGCAACAACATATTGGCATCTCAGGCACTTAATGCCAGTTTTTCCCATATAAGGCCCAGAAGAAGGCTGCCAAGAACAAGGGATATGCTGATTGCAACCTAGCTTCAATCAGTAATGAGAGTATAATGAATCCTTAACAGTAGGGCAAAACACTGATTGAAGGTGCTGCTGGACCACGGTCAGCTGCCCTGCATGTTGAGCTCAGAGGTGCCCAGAGGTGGGAGGTACTGCAGTTGTTCTTCCATCTCTTTGCCTCTTTTTTCATGTCAGGTGCTCAGATAGGCTGGTATTTATTCCCCTTTGGCGACTTCAGCCCTGCAGAGCAAGGCTATGTTCTCTTCTGTGATGGGATCCTTATCCTGAGTGGGCCTTTAGGCATTGTTATAGTAAAGGCAGTTTCACTCTTTCTTATGTAGCAATGAGAATAAGGTGAGGCAAATGCAGTGGCTCCTTACTGGAGGAGGCCATATGATGATTAACAGTGACTCTCACCCCATGAGCACATGTGAGAGACCAGGGGACTGATGCCTCTCTCCCATCTGGCTGAGCTTCTCTACACACATGCGTACATATATATCTCATGTTATTTTTAGTATGAGTTGAAAAAAGTAGGTCAAAATACATCGAAAATTATACAATTACACTTTGAGATCTAAACTGAGCTTATGCCTCCAAATGCCTATTCAACCCCAGGCTTAGTTTACCAGCTGCTTTCCAACCTGCAGTTCAGGTTCCCATTTGGTGCCAGGGTGGCTCTGCAAGAGCTGAGACTTATAAATGATGGTCTTTATATTTCATTCTGCATTTGCACAAAGAGAAGTCAAAAGGCACAGCACAGAAGCACAAAAAGTTGAGACGGTCTTTTGTACTTTCAGAGGGAGTGGAAGTTGAAACGATTTACAACAAAAGGTGACTCACTGGGATTTTCAGAACTCATCCGCATGGATGGGTGCAAACAGGTCCAAGTTCCTTTGCTCTGATTACGTTTGGTTCAGAAACCATGGAGCTGTGCTAATGCTGTGCTCGAGTTGACTTGCCTTGCTGAGAAGCTAATACAGTTGTGTGGCTTTCAAACCAAAGCTGGCTCATGGCCAACCAGCCTGGAGCACAGGCAGTGTGAGCTCATGTCTGCCCGCATCCACCCATGGAGACGGAGGTAAAGGCTGTGTTTAACATAACTGCAAGGATACTGTTTCTAAGTATGCCCGGCCTTAATGAGCATCACACTTATAAACCAGGGCTTTGCATTTGCCTTGACCAGAAAGAACAAATGATGTGTAGGATGTTCCAGGGAACATGAGCTGAAGGCAACGTAGGAAAAGAGAACACTCGAATTTCTGAAACACTTTGAAAATGTGGGGTAAACTCCTTTTTAAGTATGGTTTATTGGATGACAGTGCTACCTAGCAGGAGATACAATCTTGTTAAGTTTTAAATGCTCTGAATTTTTCCAAAATTAATGCTAAATGAGTTTCAGGATGGCTTTGTTTTCTTCCAGTATCTTCTGCTTTTGTTTCTCTATCTCATGCAAAAGCTGAGGGCTCTAACTGGAGTCTCAAACATTTCAAGATCTGTCACTTAAATCTTCGTAAAATCAATCTAGTTAGACAGAGCCTATTTATATACACCCAGACAGCAATTCCAGCTTCCTATAGTTCTAACATCACAAAAAAGAAATTCAAAGGAATAATTACTGTCCATATTATGTTAGCTTTAATAAAGCAGCCAAAGAACAAGTTGGCATCTGTTTCCTAGAATTTTTTCCATTATTTAGTCATAAGATCTTTGAAATAATGAAATTCCTCTCAAAATAATAAACTGTGATTAGGTTGTGAAATCTGAATCTAATAAAAAAAGATTCTGTGCTTGAAGCATGCATCACTGTCATGAGGCCACCAATAAGATTTAAAAAAAAAAAAAAAAGTTTTAAAAATGGTTTCAATTTACTGTATTTTTTTTCTAATTAGATTGAGTACTTGTAAATATACAGATACTTCTTAAAACCTCTCATAAGTAGGAAAAATAAGTTGATTAAAAAAAAAAAAAAACAATAAGGTTATAATTTCATAATGAATTCTCCTTTAAAAATCTCAAAGTATTAATAAAACAATACCATTACTTCAGTTTGGACACAGTTATCTAAAAAATCATCCTCTTACAGGGTAAGAAGTGTCACACTACTCCTGTGGAGAGTGACTCCAAGATGCAAAGATGGCTTAAGGAGTGTGATGCTGCTGCCTGCATGAGAGTTCTGAAATTCAGACCAAAATGAAAAGTGGGGAGTCCTGGTTTTGAAGGATCTCTGAGATATTTTGGCCCAGATGAGGAATCAATTAATTTTTATCACAAAGGCTTTCCCAGACCTCTGTTGTTTCAAAGTAGGTTTTCACTCTTGCTGTCAGACCATTTCATCCTAGATGTTCAAAATTTCTGGCTCTTCAATCTGGTTGAATCGTGGCTTCTAATGGTCACAAGGTAGAAGACATTAATGAGCGTACAGACAGTCCTAATGGACTTGTGGTCCATTATTCGTGTCTGGGATGCTGGCCAGTGTTTGAATCAACACGTAACAAATCTCTCTGAAATGCTACAGCATGGTCTTAGAAGACATCTCAGCAGTGGCAATTGTCCTGTGCTATGAAGAACATCCTTAATGCCATGATACATTCTATTCCATCTAATGCAGACAAACTTCATCCTTATCAATATTAATATTATTTTCTGAACTGTTTTAAGTTCTTTGTTTTGATTTACATATGAAGGAAAAGCACAAGTAGCAATGGTTCTTAACCATTTTGTTTTTTATTACCTCTGTCATGTCCACTATACATCTCTTAAAACTAAAGACTTTCACATTTCTCATACTCACATCTTGATCAGACTTTCTTAATTTTCTCCAGCCAAAAAGCTCTCAAAACTTTTTTGAGATGCTGAACAGAACAGGATGTTCACAGTGAGTGTTTATGTTCTCACAACAGTAGCAAGTTTTCAGCATTGTATTATAACAACACAGTATTTTATTTATTAACCAGACCGCAGTTGAGGACTGATCAGAGACACTGTTCCTATGAGTGCTAGAACAGGTTTCCAACCTCTCCATTCTCCCATGTTAATTAGATTTTAGCAGAGTTAGTTGTGATTCTACAATGGAGCTGTTATTAAAATGAATGCTTTATCCATCTATATGAAAAGAATGTAGCTCATTATCCACCCACACATTATCAAGAATATCCTTTACACCAAAAGATTCCAATGACTTTCTGAAATCAATGACATGTGTTTCGAAGGCTGGACTTGCTTGTGTTTCCGAGACTTGTCTGAAGAATGGTTAGCAAATTCAGGGTACTCCATTGTATATATACATATGTCAATATCTCCTTCAGGCACCTGTGATGAACATTATAGGTCATAACAAGCACCTTACATTTGAGAACAGGCATAAGGTTTCACAGTAATAATAGCAGGTCCCCATTATCTTTTTCTGGGTTAAGCCAGGATGTGGTCCTGAGTGTTGGAATAGGGCAAGAGGATGGCAGGTCAGCAACCTTCAGGAAAGTCTGTTGTTAACTACAGAGGGCAGCTGGAGCTGCCTAAAAAGGCATGGCTTGCTTGCAGAGCATTCCTGGGTATACACTGGAGAACTGAATTTACCCTATGTACATGGATAACTCCATTATCATGGAAGAAGACCAAACAGGCACTGATACAGAGCAAACATCTCCTAGACAGGGAGCTCCAGCATTTCCTAAAAGTTTTGTCAGTGAGAGGGAGGGCATCCATTTAATCTGAATAAAAAATCATGCTTTTGTGGGTTACTATAGTGGCTGAGCTCCCGACAGACACCATGAACGACTAAGAGCTAAGGGCTGATTTAAGGCCAGTCATTGAAGAGTAAGATTAGGCAGCGGCTGCCTTGAAGGGAAGACAAACAGTAGAGAGTGCCTCTGGAAGTGTGTCACTTCTGCTGGCACATCTTCTGCTCTGCGCCCAGACAGCTCCAGGGCCACTACCAAGGATCCACCTCAGAGGTTTGCTGCACCAGGAGCCAGCAGCAGCACAGCCCCAGCGCTTCGCCCAGCTCTGCTCCAGGGCACTGCTTGGGCATCGGGGGCTTGCTCCCTCATCACACTGGTGGACTCTGGTGGAAAGCATCCTGACAGAGGTATGGAGATCTCTCTCCCCTCCTGAGTTTTATTGCCCAGACATCACTCTGCTTGTTCCAACGTCCCTTGCATTTACCGAGCAGACCCCTGGCCAGCCTGCCCATGAGTTAAGCCTCTTCAGCCCTGAGTCACTCTGTTGCTGGCCTGAGTATCTTCTGGTCAATCTGGCAGAGACTTTATACTCTGCCATATTCTTCAGCTGCACTGAAAATATTTGAGAGGACCAAGAAAATATCAACAACAACCCTGTTTTACTCAATGAGATAAGTCAGTCTAATTAAAAATTTCTAGACTGCCTCTAGAAATTTTGCCTTTGTAATACCTGTCTTAACTGTAAAGGAGATGTGACTGTGCTGCCGTAGCAGTTAACACTGTAACTGGGAAACAGTGGAGTCTCATTTGGCCATGGGGTAGTGTCATACAGGACACTGAAAAAAGGGCATTTAAATGGTGAAAGTATCTGCATGTCAGGCCTTTTCTTCTTATCTCTAATCATAATTCACCCATTGGTTCAACAGGATGACTAAATTTAATGTATATTGATCTGGTGATTTTAAAATGAGTATAGTTATAGGGGACTCTACTGCTGAAGGAAATGTTGCAACTGCATTTTAGAGTAGTGAAGAGCTACGTGTCACTATTGGGGTTTTTTTGTGTGTGTTTTTTTTTCTTTTTTTTTTTTTTTTCCCCCCTAGATGGATAAATCAACTCTAATTTTATAACTGCCACCTGTCCAGCCAAATATCAATATGGCATGGTAACTCTTAGAGAAATAATGTTAGGATTGAAGTTTTGTCTGACATCATAAAAAGTGAATTTTATGCCTCATTTCTTGTTGAAAAAAAACATGTGACATGTCTGGTAACAAAGTGTGCTCTACCACATTACTACTCATGTGATTAAGTGCTTGAGCTTCTGAAGTTGTTTTCAGTAGAAAAGCTGGAGTCAAAAAAGCTGAAATGAAAGACATGCCACAGCAATCATTGGAAAGCTATAGCATACAAGAGCATCTCAGTCCCAAGCTCCCATGTGTGGGTTTATGACGCGAGGGACAAAAGTGACAGTGGATGAGGAGTGGGAAGGAGTGGGAAACAGTGAGAAGCAAGGGAAGAAGCGTGATCTTGAAAGGAACAGGCAGAGCCAAACTGTGGTTCAGCAGACACTCAAAGGGAATGAATAGTCTGAGGCATGTTATAGGGGTGGTACCATAAAATCATGTAAAAAGCAGCACTGCACCAGATCAGACGTCCATATGTCCTGTGTGGTCAGCAGGGACCACGAACACAGGTAAGAAGATAACAAGCTGTGGTCTGCCCACTCCTATCCCCCAGCCTCCAGCTATTCTCACCTGAGGGACTTCCAAGGTTTGATTCCAGGCCCCCTCCCAAGCTGTTCATCCCACAAACTCCCACGAACCAGGGAACCTGGTCCACTGTAGAGGCATATTGTCCTTTAGTTATTCCTAAATAGTTATTTGTCTGTCTTAAGTTATCATCACAGGTATTGTTTAGTTAGGTTTAATTGATAATGTCATATTGTGCTCTGGTTTTGTGTATGTTCCATAATGTCTACACCTACCATTAGTTAGATATAGATATGTATATATACTTATGGATATAAATGTGTTATGAAGTAACTAATTTTAAAATGCCATTAAATAAAGTTCCTTGAACAGCCTATTACTGAGTTAAAAAAAAAAAAAAATCAGAAGAACAAAACCAAATAATATTCAAGTCAAGACTCAAACTAAATAGAGCCAAAGATGTAAGAATTTGAAATCCTATCCTGAACATACGGTTCTCTGAGAGTATACAGCTGGGGAGACTCAGAGAATGCCAGCTAAAATTATTGCTATTTGTATAATGCAATATTGAATACATTTACATTACAGATGATTACTATTGTTACAGAAGGCAAGTAATCATATTAAGTTCAATAACATCCAGTAGCACAAGGGAGGGTTTTAATTTCCTTAGGAGGGTGAACCCATTGATTTTCCAGGTTTGCTTGCCACTATTAAGAAATCTGTTTGATAAGACTATCAGCATATCCTTTTTCTAACATTGATTTGCTCTTTTCTGTAAATCAGGAAGATGTGAAACATTTTTAAAACCCTTGTGTCTTTTTTTCTGTATTCCCATTAGTGAATAGAAAGTTAATTTTGTGGATTAAAATTACAGACATGAGGCAAAGATGCATAGCACATCTCATTTTAGAAGATAGATACTTCAGTTCAAAGTGTCTCCTTCCTGAGTGGATTCAACAAGTTTACAAAGTAACAAAGCATTTATGTTCAAAGTCCCTTCTCTTAGGAATACCATGTCCCTAAGAGTACTTGATGGCTTTTGGAAGAAATGTCATTTCAATGAGGAAAATTTCAGCAAAGTGGTCTGGCAGAAAGAGATCACAATGGGTTTGCACATGAAATGGCCAGGGAATGTCACTAAGAGACATAAGCAGAATATAAACCATAGGTTCATGTATACTGATGCATCAGAAGAATCTCCCTGTTATAGTATAAAATACCTATGAATTAAATACAGTGCCCCTATCCAGAAGCTGTGCTTAGGCAAATGAAAGCAATTAGAAAATATATTAAAAATATTATATTCTTTCTGGACAAGAAGATCCTATTTTTCTACACACAGAATGTAATAGGATACTGACATGAATGGCAGCAAGTTAAAATTTTGTGGCATCTCTGTTCACTGATTAAATTCTCATGTGAAAGGTGTTGGGTCAGCAGTAAATGGGGCCATTTTCAACCCTGGGAGAACCAATGTCAACCTTACATTAAAAAAGAAGAGCAGGCAAAGAAACAGTTGCAGAGATCAGCTGAGGAAAGCTTAGTAGAACTAAAGAAAGAATGGATCATTTATAATGCATGAAGCCCCTAGGCCTTCGTTAAAGGGTAAATGTGATGTCTTGGATGGTGTCTTACCTCACCCCAGCTTCTAAAGTCCTTGGTTTTGTAAAACGTCCACATGAAGGCCATAATGATATGTAGGAGTAAAAGGGAATGTGATAATGGCTTTGAGGTTGTAGCTTGCTCATCCTACAGGATGTGTAAAGGAAATCCAGTTGGCATATACAAGCATCCGTGAGAGAAGTGAGCACTAAAACGTCCTGAAAGTTACACCAGGTGCTGCCAGTGCAAAGCCCACGGTGCGTGCCCGTGTGCAGTCAGCAGTGAAGGTGGCCAAGGGCAGAGGAATCTGCTCGGACAGGAAAACAACACCAGGATAAGAGATGGTCCTCAGGAGGAGTCTCTGCTCAGGGGTGTGCAACAGGGAAGTGTGTTAAAAAGCTGTTGTTGGCTGTTATGCGAGTCCCTGCAGAAGTGTTTTGAGGTGAAAAACCCTGGGGAACATCTGGCTAGCTGGCTGGCTTTGCTGCCTGATGGGTCATTGCAAAGTAAAGGGTAGGGAAAAGACAAAAATAAAATGTGGAAGCTCACTGTTCTGAGAAAAATCTAGAAATCCTTATTCAGAAAAGGTCAAAGGGAGTAAAACTGAATCTGCCTAAGACCCAGGGAGGAATGTCACAATTCAGGGCCTAACCCAAAGCCAACTGAAGCCTGTGGGTTATGGACTGGATGTGTTGTTGTAAGCAACAAACAGGATGTTACCATGTCCATTAGGGTTGCAGAAATTTTGAATATCAGACTGGAAAAAATATCCTAGCTCATCAGTTCCCATCCTCTTTCTATCATAATCAACCATGAAATATAATCTAATTTGTAAGTGCATCAAAGGAGTTTTTATGTTGCTTTGGTAACTTCATTGCTATGTACAATACAAAATCAGATGATCTACTGAGAGGCGATGGAGGGGGAGTTAAGGTGAATGAGAGAAAAAGACACATAACTGTCAGACAGTTACAGACAAAGCCTGTAGTTAAGGTAGAAGGTGTTCACTTGGTCACTGAGAATAATTTTTCAGCTTCCAATTGACTGTGCATGGACATTGCATTGAATACATGAGATTTTCTGGGAATTTCCATATATCAGTGCACACATGACAAAAAGGCATCATGCAGAATAGTAGCTAAATTCTTATACTGACAAGCTGAAACTAATGTGACTAGAAATATAATCATCTACGAATACAGATTATGTTGTAAAAGAAGTTGTTAAGCTTCTAAAAAAATCAAACATTAAAATCAATTGCTAAACTGCAGGCCTGGAGAGTAGTGAATTTAAAATTGAAATTTGTGGGGTAGTTGGAGCAGTAATAGACTGATGAGCCTTCAGTGGGAGGTGTGTTATTTTAAGTAGCTGTTATAAAACCACCTAGATGAAAATTAGATGATTACAGAAACAGTGTTGATTTATGCCAAAGGAAAACCTTGCTTCCAACTATAAGGATTCATTAAAGTGCCAACAAATTAGTGGGTAAAGGAGCACTGGCAGATATAATTATTCAGATTTTCCTTGTAGTCCCTCAAAGAGATTATTAAAGAAAACAAGGCACCTAGAAGGTGAAAGGTAATGTTCTGCTGTACAGTGGAAATAGGCTGGGAGACAGCAAATACAAAGGATATAGAGCTAGCTTTCATCTAGAAATTAGGTTAATATGAAGTGTTTGTAATGTTTCTGTTAGGACTGAGACTGTTTATTAATAATCTGACAGCAGAGCAAAGTAACAAAATTTGCAGATGATGCAAATAGATTTAGATCAGTCAGGGATTAAGACATGCAGACATGACAAAACTAAGCCATCAGGCAACATATTAGGAGTTTGATTGTTGTTCTGGTTTACTTTTTGGTTGTTTTGGGCTTTTTTTATTTTGTTGTTGTTGTTGTTGTAGTTTGGTTGTTGCTTTGTTTTGTTTTGTTTTTTTTTCTGTAAGCAAAAGCAAAGTCATAAACATTAAAAAGAAATAATGAACTTCCTTGCAGCACTGAACTGAATTCTAAATGAAGTGATAACAGTTTCAGAGCAAGATTTGCAAATTATTACAAATGGTCCAGAAGAAATCTCTGCTTAATACCAATGAAAGCAAAAGGGTTTTGATGTTATTAAGGAAGGGGCAACAAAAACAGGGCAGAATGCTGTAATATTATGTATTATGCTATATTATTATGCTATAATATATAATAATATGCTGTCATACTTCAGTCTTCATCACCCCTCACTTTTAATAATGTTTACAGCTGTAATTGGCCATTCCTCATCAAAATGTAGCCAGGGAAGAAAATCGGTTCCTCCTAAAGAGCAACAGATATGATCTCCAACAAGGAAAACTTTCCACATACTAAGAAAGATTAATGAAGACATTAATAAGAGGGAACAGAATCTGAGAATCTCATGAGAAATAAAGGAACGCTCATCAGCTTTTAATACAGCTTTAATACAGGAAAGAAAAGAATCTAGTAAAGACTAAGAGTTCTGAAATAGAAAAATAGTTATTCATGCATAGCTGAAGTTGCAGAATGAAGTTGCAGAATTTGCTGCAGAAAATATTGTTAAAACAAATTGCTCAGGAAGAATGTCAAACTGAAAAATAAGTGTACTATCAATACTCAGAACAATTGGATGAAAATTTGGAAAGAACTGCATTTCTACAACAGTGCTGACTGAGTCATGAACTAACCAACATGCTAAACTCAGTATAGGGTTAGGAAAATTATTTCCACTGAAAAGCTTTTTCATATCCTTGTACAATACATACTTACAGCTGCAGTGGGGGACACATTTTGTCATAGACCTTTATTGCACTTTTTTTCTCTTCCATTAAAAGAATCAGAGGCCTGTGATACCCTCCAGCCTTGGAGATCTATATTTTTGTTTAGTTATTTCAGAAACAATATAAGGCAACAATTGACCCTAATCAATGTTCAGAAGCTCTGCATTAAATATGCTGACTGAATAGCAGTCAAACTGTCATCTGCTTCCTTGGCAGAGGTAATTTTGGAAAGACTGGATGGTGCTTAATATGGTAACATTATTTCTACTGTGTTATTAACATCAGTAACTTAGAATTAAATGAGAAGGAAAAGAAATATAGAGACGCTCCAAAGAGAAATAGAAAGGAATATGAAGGTCAGCAGGATGAAGATAAGACTGCTGAAAATTAACTAACACCTCATATTAACAGGTTATCACAAATTCCCATTGACAACCCAGTAAGCTATTCTTTCCACCTTCCTTCCCCTTCTTTATTATTCTTCCACCACTGCCTGGTGTTCTATGGGCACATTCAGATGCCAATCATATTTTTGTAGCTCTTGCATGCAAAATAAATACCATCACTGTCACCCTCAAATGTATTTTTCTGTCCATTGTTTCTGTTTGAACAGCACATCATTGACTTACAGAAACTGAATTGAAACTCCCATTTTCTTTATATATTAGACCTACCTTAAAGATACATCTTTATCAGCATGTATAGAGAAATTTAAAATTAAAATGCCACTCATTATTCTGTACAGAGGGTATTGCATTTTACAATCTAGACCAGGTGTCTTTGGAGAGATTGCAAGAGGAATGAGAACACATGCAGTACCGGCCTAAGTATTTCTTGTGGTGGCCTTCCTTTTGGAGACCCTTTCTCCACCCTTCTTGGTGGGGAGGCTGGTGCTTCCCAGAAGGAGGCTGCTCTGGATGGCACCAGTCCACTGGTCAGCCTCCATCCCAGCTCTGCAGCCAGGTGAGCCTCTTGGAAAAAACCTATGCCTGGCATGAGACAGGCACAGGCCCAGGACCACGCAGGACTTTGCCCCCTCTCCCTGCTCTCCCTGTCACATCAGAGCTGGAGTTCTGCTGAGCCGGGCCCCATTTCCTCTCCTCCCCCCTCCCCACTACCCCAATTTCACAGCCCCTGGGTTGAACAGTACTTGTTATCACATAAGGACTCACAGAACCTGCCAGGCAGTCCCAGAGTGCAAAAAAATCAATGCAGCCCTCCTTGCTAATTAAAGGCTGCCCCTGTGGGCACTGCCCCCGCCCCCTAACTCAGACTGATTATCACCCTGGCTTACCCCCACTGCCACTCGAGGCCGTGCCACCCTTGCAGAGACAGGCACCTGGGATGATCCTTTTGCAAGGCTAATCACAGCATGGGGTAGAAAATTATTAGTGGATTCAGCCCTGTTCAAAGTGGAAAGCACACTCATCAGTCTGCCACCACTTACCAGGATGACAAGCATCCTCTCCCTTGGCAGAAGGACTTTGTGCTTTTAGGGAAAATGACCTCAAATTATTTACAAACAGCCACCTATTTGTCTGTGATTTCTCTTCCTTGTTGTTCCAGGCAAGCCCATCATCCTCCACCAAATGTAGCAGGAGGCATCCTGCACTGCATCTGCTGCTTTTGAAGGTCACGTGATGCCTCTGCAGAAGAAGAACCAGACGTTCTTTGTTTCACCCTAATGTCATCCACCCTCATTTATGGAGTCAGAGGCTACATGTAGAGATGGGCACTGTAATTTCCATTTTGCAGGCAGAGAGCTGGTGGTGAGGTGACTTTCCCAAGGTGGCCCAGCCTGCAGGAGCCAAGGCTGCAAATCAGATGCCTGATGCCTCAGGTCAGGCTCAGCTGTTTCCTATCTGGAGAGTTAACTGGGTTTGCGATAGAGGAGTAAGCGATGGACCCTGGGCTCATGCTGCTGCGACAGAGCTGTTTTACCTTCCCCATCAATCAGCATTCAGAGCAGGGGAAGAAGAAACCCTTGTGTGCCAGTTATAGCATTGCTAGAACTTGCTTAGCTCACTGAAACTGAGGGATTTCTGGATGGGACTGTATGAACATCTATTGCTTTATGCTTTTTATCATGTTTTTTAATTAATACAATGCACTATCAGTACCATTTTAAGGTATATATAAACTGGGGTGCGCATTTATAAAGTGAACTGGAGGGGAGAGGATTTATAAACTGAGGTGCATACTACTCTGCTCTGAACATACAGTAATGAAGGCATGGGAGGAGAAGACATAGAGGTTTACACTGAGATAAACAGCTCTGACTAAACAACCTGGCAAATAAGAGAATGTTCCTAGTGCCTCGATTCAGGCGGTCACATATGGCCATGTTCCCCTCCTTTCCTAGGGCAGGTCAGGGCACATCCCACCTCTCCCTTTTCTTCCCCTTCTCCCCAGCATACCCATCCCATGCCGAGGACCCCACCTGTGCCTGGGTGCAAGCGGACAGCAGCAAGCTCTGATCTGTCCCCAGATCTGAATGGCCAGCAGCACAGAACCCCATGGCACACCCCAGCAAGCCCCTTGCCCTCGATCGAGTTAAAAGTGATTGCAATTCAAGAGAACCCTGGATAGGCACAGTGCCATCATTTCTCATTAATTAGGTCTGTTTCCCTGCTTTCTGAAACCTAAACGGGGGACTATGGGATTCCTAAGGGAAATGCGGTTTCAAGAGGTTGTGTCCCTTCTCTCTCTCTGAGTTTACCACTGGAGACCTCACCCAGTGCTTCATTGTGCACAAAGATTGCTCTGAAGAGGCTTAACTGGCAGAATCTGCCCAGAGGAGTACCAGGGCTTGGGGAGGCTGCATCAGAGGCCGTGTCCCCCGCAGCTGCACCGGGGGAAGGGGGAGCATGTTAGATGTTTCCCTTCACTAGCCCTTGCTCTCCCGGGCTCCCTCCCAGGCCCCACGCTCCAGGAAGAAGTGAGCTCTGCCCTTGGGGAGCAAGGCGAGAATACAGCTCTGAGCGACCTCCTAATGAGGTTTTGATTTGCCCTCTGAGGAACCATCAGACTCCGCTCAGCTGAAGCCAGCTTTATGGATATTTATAAGTAGGCTTTTAAAAATAACAGTTTTTTCTTTAAATGGCTATTACTGAAATTTTAAAAGTCTTCAAAAGTCTTTTGAAGCTATCAAACGGCACAGGATAATATCCTCATCCAGTAACAATTGCCTGCAGATTCATTGTGTTCTTCAAATCTGCTCATTCCTCATTACACCTAATTAGATGCAAGAGGTTCAGGTTCAGATGTCACTGGCAGAGCCATCACTAGGGAATCTGGGTGTGAGGAGGAGCAGGATCCATCTCCTAGACTTCAGCAGGATTTAAATGTTTTAATGACCATTAAAGGAGGCAGGGTCATATTCTGAACTGTGGTAAATTAGGACAGTTCTGCATATTTCTAAGCAGTTATGACAATTTATACCACCTACCTGGTTTTATACTAGCTGAAGATGTAAGGTGGGGCTGTAATTCAATAAAAACAACATGAATTTTGCTGTTGAGGTCAATGGGATCCCACTTTCAAGACTTTAAAACTGCACACAATTTATTTCAATGCACCACTTTCTTCTTCGTAAGGACATTTGTTTCTTTAATGTTATATTTGAAGCATTAGAAGAAACTTGCAAGGAACAAAAAAATTGAAGTTTGGAGTCCGGTGTATTTTGACCTTGTCATAATGACAGAAAAGTCACTGCGGGGAAAATCAGTAGAATTCTGCAACCCAAATGAAAACTAAATCCTTTTTGCTGTGTGAAAGGCACAAGGCACATGAGTCTGTTTTTTCTGGCAACACTTAGAGGGAAAAGACTCTTGACTGGACTACCACAGAGAATCACAGTTCTTTCCTAAAATACCAGAGATTACTATTTCCTTTTGTGTTAGAAACTGGCTAGCACTGAGGATCTGGAGAGAATTAAACTGAACCTAGCTGATCAATACACAAAGCTTATGCAACCATGTTTTCCTCTGGGTGGGTGTCACGATTTAACCCAGCAGGCAGCTAAACACCACACAGCCGATCAAAATTCTTCGATTCATCATTGTTCAGCTTCATTCTTCAGTGAATTAACATCTCAAATGACTATTCAGGTCACATAGGTTCAAGTTGCTAAGGCTGAAGTAGCTTTGCCTCTTGAGGACTATCAGGCAGCAGGGAAGATAAATAATGGGTTTTGTTTAATGTTTAAAAGAGCATACTAATGGACAATTAGCCAGGGGATTTGGGAGTAGTTTTTAAATCCACAAAAAAGCAAAGCTTCAAACACTTGGCAAACTCTGCCATCCAGGCACTGTGTTTTGGGTTAACACCACAGTACACATCTTTTAAAGGCAGGGTTGATGGTGATGGTAACCCATGATTGTAACAGCTTCTGAAGGGAAGTGGTGAAAAAGGTTGCAGGTGGCTTGAAGAGAGAAGATCATCTTAAGCAAAGTAAGTTTGCAGGGTGAGGAAGAATCTAAAGTATTTGATCCAAACTTCAGATTTTTACTGACTCACATCCTTAGACCGTGTTACTGCTAGTATTACAGATGAAGTGGGAAGAAACTCTAAGTCATCTGGTGCAATGAAATCAATACAATCATGCAATACTTTGAGTGCTGTTATGCTCTTCAGAGAGAGTAGATCATATTTTGAAGAACATAGCTTGTAGTTATTTCATTTCTTATTTACAGCGGGTTGAGAAACAATCCACACAGTTATGCCACATGTTGGTCACAGCATCCCTGCTGTGAATAAATCAATTGAAAAGAAAGAAATGTAATTTTAGAGAAACAGCTTATTTCTGAGGTTTTTCAGTGAAATTGTCCCTCTGGAAACAAGATTAGACAGTATAACAGGACTGTCTTTTCACTGTGTCCAAATTTAGACAGTACCCTCAGTACTGAAATGAAAAGCAGAAGGAAAAAAAAAAAGAAAAATACGGCACATGAGCTTGAAAAAAGCAGCTATATTATAAGTTATTCATTTTTAAAAGTTTCTTGTACAGGTCAGGCTGTTGGAGATTGTAGCTCTGTTTCAGAAACATATCCTGCTTCTGAAATGAACTTCTCCAGCTTTGTAGGAAGCTTCATTTAAAAGTAATCTTTCCACAGTGCCATTGCCTCCTGAGTCACCATCAGTGAGTGGAACAGTTGTTCCTTGACTTTGAGGAGTAATATTTTGTGTTGGTTTCCTAGGCAATTGATTGATGTTTCCTAAGTCTATGAGAAATGGCTAAAGTCCTCACACATGAGAGATTGCTGAAGAAACCCTGCACAAAGATAGCCAAGTTTGAACATATCAGGAATAATAATTGAAAAAAAAAAAAAAAAAAAGCCAGTAATTAACTAAACTATAGATTTAGTGTCATCAGTATCAGGTAATTTCTCAATTTTCTGATCTGCAAGTGGGTTACTGATTTCTCTGATGAAATTGGGTGACGAGAAAAAATAAAAGGATAAATATGTTTTTTCAGCTGGGAGACTGAAACAATCCAGTCAAGGTTACCATTGTGAACCTTCTAGTGAAACATTCAATAAAGGACTAAATTAGTCTTAAATCTGATTTGAGACAAAGCTCCTTCCAAATTCCTTTGTCAGTTATCTGAGAAATTCATTTGACATTCATCAGTCTGTTAAAATAAATCTGAAAGGAAGTCTTAAACATCTTCTGCTGATACTATCATGTCAATGAATTATTCGGCTGTGTTGGAAAGCAAGGCATCCAATGTTGCCTCTCAGTGATAGTAGCTGCTAATTAGCAATTTTACTTCCTCCCGAGTTGCCATTTCCTTAATGATACTCATCAACTTTTGAGACAGGACCCTGCTACAGTGTAGACTGCAGTAACAAGTTAACATTTCCCAGATATTGAGTCAATTCCTCCTTTCTGTACACAACCAGACACAGCTGAATTCCTAGCCTGAATCAGACTGGGACAAGGATGTTAGTAAAACAAAGTCTTCTCTGACAGAAATGCAGAAATGCAACTGACAGACTTTTCCTGAGAAGTTCAATTTTATCAAATTGAGTACATAAGCCAGTTTCCAGGAGAGGCTAGTTTACACTCTGCATTGTCAAGTCCTGGAGTTGTGTGTACATTGTATTTCTGTACATAAAATGGTCTGCAAATACGTTCCCATGATGTGCATGTCAAACCTGACCAAATGCCTAATTAAATCAAGATGAAGCCTTTACTAATGTTCATTAAAAATGTGTCGAACAGGAAAATTTATAGTACGTGTTAAGAACATTATTTGAGCACATCTTATTACGTTATTTTCTTCTAGATTTACAAATAAAAGATCATGATTTTTCCTGCACCTTCTGAAGTAGATACTACAGTAGAAACATGATGTGCTTAGTCCTCTCCAGACACAACACACATGATCTGTGAAGACTCAAATGTTTCCTATGAACATCTTTGAGATCTAAGGATAAAAAAGAGAAAATTGGAAACTAAATACTGTTATTGCTGAAAGGAATTACATTCTCAGTGGAAAAGATTATTCAACACTATAAAACACCTGAAATTGCTTCATCTAAACCCATCTGTAGATATCTGTACTTTTATCAGATCTGTATCTGATGTTGGAATTAATCTCTTGTTTGTCAAAATACCTGTGAATTCAGGTTATTTCTTGAATCTGTAGCCATGTTTTCAATGGAATAAAGCTTTTAATAATGTTTCTTCTGCAAGTATTTCAGCAGCGATACCAATTGTGAATTGTGCTGGGAGTTGTAACTGACCTTATAATGAGGTTATGGCTGTAATTGCATCTGTACTTAAAGGGCTGTATCACACATGACAGTAACATAACAGCCATGGTCAGTCGTGCAGCCATTCCTGGCAGCCTACAAATTGGGAAAAGGACAAAACACACCTCTGAAGTATTTATAGGTACGACAGATTGATGGACCTCTGACAGATACGTAGCTTGGGACAGTGGTAGCGATTACAGCCTCAGTGATCCCATCCCCCATCTCCCTTCCTCGCTCTCCTTCAGGGCTGTGTCCCTCCCGGTCAGGAGTGGTCTGGTCCCTGGAACTTGATCACTTTAGCCGATACATCCTTAAAAGTGTCCAGGGGTGGTTTTGGGCTGTGCCAACCAACACTTGTTCCCAGGCGCGGTCGAGGCACCAGCGTAGGGCTGGGGATGGTGCCAGCCGTGCAGCTTGGCTGCAGCCCCTGTGCTGAGAGGGTTCGGTGACACAGACCCAGGCGGCTCCGTGCCCGCCGGCGCCGGGCAGAGGACAGCAGTAGTTGTGTCCCGGGTGAAACCTTCAGTCCAGTTCAGATGAAAACCTGAGAGGAGTCTGTTGGCAGCAGGAAGGCAGCAGGAGGAGAACGCAGATATGGTAAAGCTGTGGCCCATGAGGGCACAGCAACTGCCAGGAATGTGTGCCACTGGTAACCTCCCATTTTCTCCACTTCATCTTCCTTTGGTGGGAAGAGTGATGGGCTCATGTTGCCACCATGAACTTCTCAGCTGCCACCACACTTACAGGATGCAGTTCATCCTCTCTTGTCTAACACTGAGTTTTTTATAATCCACTCCAACTGCCACTTAATCAAAACAAGAGTGTGAATTGTAACATAGGCAGGAACAGTTTGGAAACAGGTTTTTCTCCTAATGAGCTGTGGCCGTGCCTTAGACAGTCTCAACACACCATCTTTCATTCTCTCTGGTTTTTGGTTTGGCAGTAGCCAGGTGCAAATGGATGCCTTGCATCTGTAGAGCTTCTAACACTCTTTCATGGCTCATAAAAGCCTTTTCTGAAAACTAATTTTTATTCCAAGGGTGACTTGAAGCTCCTGAGGGAGAAACCAGAACAACTCTGTGCTCACTGCTGTGCTCTGGAGACAGAGGCAGCATCTTGTGAACAGAGTAGTCAGCCTAACTTAAAGCCACTAGGTGAATAACAACAGAGAAGCAAAACCAAGTAATTTCCGGTGAATTTAGTAAATAAGATCAGCAAGCCAGGTGCTATATTATTGTTAAGGTTTATGCAGACTTTTCAGCAAAGTTAATTCAGTGTCTAATGCTCACAGAACAGTAAAAGTTTAAAGTAAGGTCCTTTTCAAAGAACTAGTGTTTAAAGTATCACGAATAGTTAAAATTAAGTAGTAAGAAGGTTCAGTGTCTTTCTAGCCTTGGAAAACTTATATTTCTCAATTGGAATGTTATGGGAAATAAAAACTGTTTGGACTATAAGGAATGTTATGATTAAAAATGAGGTGACAAACTGGAGTTATAAACTGGAAGTGAAGGTTTCCAGCACACAACACCTTGGTCCAAGGGTTTAGCTGACCTACAGACACTGAACTCAGTTAACAGCTTTATCATTCTTTTACACCTGATAATTAGCTTTTTTATGTAGCTATGTACTTTACATATTAAAAGAATACTTGAGAATTAAAGAAGTTTGCCAGTTTGGAGAGTTTTCAATTCCACCATTATCCTGCTTCATTTACACTTCCTCCCTTTATTCTTGAGATGATCCAAGTGTCTATTTTCTATCTTGCAGGGGTACTTTCTGAAAACATGTCACTAACTTCAGTTATTTTTGACTCACAGTACAGTCTGTGAACCAGCATTATCCTTATTGCTTACACCCAGGATGAGGGACAAACATATCAAAATAATCTACCTGAAGTTATCTTGGGTACCTGCCTCAGACCCAGCAGCAAACCTCAGGAACAGGGGTGAGCCAGGGAGGGTTCGTATTTGTAAAGCATTTTAAGAGCCTCCAACAACAGGATCTGAGAAGGAGGAAGGATCCAGGCAAAAACATTTCATTGTGGAAACATCAGACCAGCTCTCTGTTCTACCTAATTTCTGAAGTGATGCCTGGGAGTCAGTTAGATCCTCTGCACCCACCTCTGTTGTTCGACGTGTAGGAGAAAGCTGTGCAGGTTTGCGGCTACTGCCCATCTGTTAACTGTTGCAATGTGAACTGGCATGAAATGGCCTGAGGATGACTGTAATCCTTGCAAGCTCCCCAGTTACTCAGCCACAGCTTACCCTCTGTCTCCAGGATTAGCCCTCCCTGACCAAGGCTGCATTATACCAGTAATAATCTTGCAAGTCCACAGTTCATCTGAGTTCTCACCCCTCCCACACTTAGAAGAGAGAAGAAAAATGTCTTTATGGCTGTCAGTCTAGAATCTCTCATAAGACAAACTCTCTATTCCCTCCCTGTCCCAAATCTTGAGACCAAGCCTTTTTTTACTAAATCATTTTAAAGTTAATCACAACTGAGAATACAACACAATTTAGAAACCCTCCATATCTGTAACTCACAGAGACAGGTTAATATTTCAGTACTCTGCATTAAGAACTGTGGAGTATTGTATAAAACAGGCAAAACTTCATTTTTTTCCAAGGATATAGCTGCTGACTAGCACGACAGAAGCAGACTCATCCTCTGATATTTGGATTTGTGTCAAAAAGAGGTGATGAGTAGAATCATAATTTCAGATTATAAAATGCCCTGAAACTGTTGGATTTTACAGAAGTTTTTGTTCTTCTTTTCACCTATTGAAGAAGCACATCTCCCTAGTGACAGCTAGGAGTGAAGCTGTGGCCTGAAGCAGTGGAGTCATGCCATATGGGTGCAGTGACTCAGGCAGTGACTAGTTATCTGCTTCCTGACTGCAAGCTTGTGTCTCTACTGGGTCAGGACTGGGTTGGGTAAACCTGTCCCATAGGCTGGGTTTTACTTACTGTCAGTAGTACTAGGCAGGACTTGTATAGTTAGTGAGGAGGCTTTGTAGGGAAGCATGTTACTCATTATGAGCCTTTGCCTTTGTTTAATATATCTGTTCAATCCTGAGGGATACAGCCTGTTGCTGAAAAATCTAATATATGAGATTTGACTTTAAAAATACAGCACTGTGTTCTGTAAATTCCAGCCAGGTGTATTTGGCTACATTTCATTCACTGTTCCCTGTGAGAATTCTCTTTCATATTTTCCACAAGCAAAAATGTGAGGGATAGTTTACTGTATTGCTCTAATGTAATATAATGTAACGTAATTGCTCTCTGGGAAAGCTTGAATTAATTTGATCATCAAAAAACAGGAAACATTTCTCAGAACTCAGGCTTCACTGCACAAAAAATGTTATGGAAAAAATTAAAAAAGCCCACAATGAAGACTTTAAACCTGCAGCTGGCCTGATGGGAGGACATTATTGAGACATGCCTTGAACAGTCTTTTCTGTGTGCACTGGGCAACAGTTGATGGTGATTAATTGTTCCTTCTGCCACAACAGTGTTTATTTTCTGGATGATTAGTACATATTTTTTGTGTTTTAGATCTATTTACCTTTACAGTCTGATGATGAGATGCTAGAAAATAGTATACCTGCTTCTTTTTGATCAAAGGTGTATTGATTTTTAAAATTCCTTGATAGTTGACAGTTTCTGCCCAGAGCCTGAGGTAGATGGTACGTGAAGAAGCAACTGCTGACTTCTGGACTCGTATTTATTTTTAGAGTCTGCCACATAAACATGTCCATGATTCACAGTTAGAGATTTTCAAAAAACAAGACTTTTCATTCTGAAAAACAAGGTGAGTTGGATGTTGATGTGAGAAAACTGATTAAAACATAGTCAGAATAAGAAAACAAAATGGAAACCCATGTCAGTTTGATACTTGGTTACTTGCAAGACTGAATGGCTATTAGTCAGTTATTAACTGTGCAAATAAATGGTTTTCTCCCTGTATTTAAATGCTAGATTTTATTCTTATATGAAGAAACACTTAAGATCCAAACAGAGACTCGGGATAAGTGGCTCTGAATATATATGGCAATAAGAATACGGTCTAGCTCTTGTAGTGGAGTAGGTCAATACCTGCACTCCCATTTTATGCTGTTAGCAAAGATATAGTTTACAATACAGACAGGAATCAAACCTGCACCTCTTGATCTTGGTCCACACTGACTGTCTAGCCAGAGTTTTCCATTTCCAGCTTCTTGTCATGCAGAAGCTGAAGCCAGGGATCTCCTCCATCCCAGGACAAGCACCTTCCTCAAGGAGATCCCTGGCTGAGTCTCAGATAAGCCAATCCTACCAGAGACTTGTGATGAAAAGGGGAGTTTTTATTTCTCTGTGCTCTTCTCCTTGTCTCTTCATATCAGTGTTGTAAATTCAGAGGTTGAGAGATGCTGTTGTAGATTTGCTTGTGCTACAGATATGCACCAAAACCACAGAAAGAACAACCAGGTGTGCGTGTGGAGGGACTCTGCTTCCTGAAAGCATTGACATGGTTCTTTTCTGCACTTGGGGTTAAAGAAGAAAGTAACTACTGTTGCCTTTTGTGACTGGGATTGAACAATTTAAATAGTAACACTTAGAGGAGAAAGAGGCAAACAACCCTTTGTCATTGGAGATTCATTTTCAGAAATAAAGATACTATGGTAAAGTGCTGGCATAAAACACTGCTTACCTCGTTCATTCCTAGAGTACCTTCTGGGGCAGTAACTGTAATCAGGGAGAATTAAGTCTACACGTTTCACAGGGACCCAATTTCATCTTACATCTCTAATGAAGATTCTTCACAAGATCATTTTTGAATGAAGTGCTAAAATCAGTACTTATATATTGTACTTTTTAATCCTGAGAGCTTCAATTTACTTGGAAGACAAGTAGGTCATTTATGTTTACACTACCTAAGTACCTGGCCTGTTGAGATCGCACATGAAGTGCATTAGTGTTCAGCACTAACCCTTTCAAACATCAGAATGATGCCAGTCTTGCACAGTGTCATTGCTGACAGAGAAAGGTGTTCTCTTCATGTGCATTAGCAGCCCTTGCCTGATGAAAACAAAACCCCTGTAGCACTGAATGAACAACCCCCATGGCCAGGTAGGTGATTTTGCTTAGGTGTTATGTGCATTCAATTTCCTTGGCACTCAGTAGTGTCCCTGTTTTGTTCTAAGAAACAGTGAAAAGAGAGTCCTGCTGTTCTTTTCAGTTTACAGGGAGCCCAGAGACTACTCTAGCAATTTAACACTATGAACAGTTGAATTACGTCACTCAGGAATGTCCCCTGGCACTGTTTAAATTACTAGTATAAGCATAGCCCAAGTCTCTCTTTGAGGACAGACCTTGAAAGACAGCATAGCTGTAAGTGGTGAGCTCTGAGCACGATGGAGTGCTGCAGTGCATGTAGGTGTGGAGGGGGTGCCCTCTGCCACTCCCTGGCTGACTTTCCAGGCATTGGAAATGTTCCCTGGTTGTTTCCACTGCAGAAAAAGGATGGCTAAAGCTTTTGGCACACACACAGGATGCCATGTTTTGTGGCATCTCTTCTTCATTTTCACCCTTTGTGAATGGAAGCCTTTCTTGAAGCTGATAGCTCTGTTCAGAAGACTTTCAGGGATGGATGAAAAGAAATGTGCCTGTGAATCCTTTTTTTCTGGTTCCTGGTAATGGCAAAATTCCCACTGATGTGAATGAACTTCTACCGTTGTAGATTTACTGCACATTCCTAATCCCATCTGCCCTGAGGCAAGAACATCCTCAAATATTTGCATGTTCTCCATTTCCTAACAAACAATCTTTTTTTTCTGATGTAAAAGCAAAAATCTGTAAGGAATGACTTTTTGAACCAACTCGGCTGAAGAGAATGTTTTTCTCAGCTTTCATGCAGATCCAAGTTCTGAAAGCACTATGCTAGCTTTTTATTAATATTCAGCTCTCACTTTTATCAATCTCCTCTCCAGCACAAAAGCTCATCTGCAAACTATTAGTGTCTCACCTTTGGAGCTCAGATCGGCACATCTGTTGCTTATAAGTGGGGTTTGATACCAGTGAGATGACTCCATCATCCACCAGATTTATCATTTTAAGGGGGAGAAAACCTGCACAGCTGAATATGCTGCTAGAAAGTGTGCATGTCCCTTAAGTAAATAGACCTCTGTTTGAATTTCCTATCGGCCTGGAGACAAATGAAATAAAAATCATGGGCTTTAATTGCTACCAATAAATCTCCATGCACTGCTGTTGTCAAGGTGGGCAGGTATTATAAATCCAGTGCTTCCAAAAGGAGTATACTGGAAACAAAATGTGATTTGTTTCATCTTTTCAGTCATTATTTGGCTCTCTCCTGCAGTTTGATTCAATATTAAAGTATATTACAGTTTGTTTTACATTACAGTTTGTTTTACAGTTCACTTCATACTTAAGAATATGGAGGCAATATTTCTGGGTAACGTATTTAGGCATGTTTTTCTGCCTTATGTTGTATTATACCAATTATTTGTTGTATTGGGTTTGGTGAGAATACTTGGTGTTCACAGGTTAGAATCTGCCTATCAGGGAATATTTTTTGGGTTGAATCTGCATTGATGGTACTTGCACAACTTTTGTTCCTTTTCCACTTACAGGAATAGGTTATGATGTTTGTTACAACAGCAGATGGTTACCAAAAAAATACAGTGCCAAGTACTTCTTCAGGTGACTAGTGCTAAGACTTTATTCAAGAAAACAAGTAGAAGCCCCAGTTTCACAGTCCTGGCAGACTTGAATAACAGACAAGGACATATCTGCTCATGAAAAATGTGACCACATCCTCCCAGTCCTTCCAAGACTTTTAAAAGTTTTGCAAACACTTGTGCAGACACACCCAACAGAAGTTGACTAGTTGAACCCTTTTGTTTATAAAAGTGCCTGGTATTTTGTGGCCAAATGTCAGCTTGCTCCACATAGGCTTTAACCTGGCATGTTATCTGAGGCTGGCTAGAGATGCCCAGTCTCACAGCAGGGCTTTCCAGTCCTGGCTTGCTGTGCTACCAGTGTTTCAAAGCTTCTGCTCAGCTGGGAGCACTGGCAGCCCTCACTCACTCCTGACTGCAGGACACACTGTAGATGATACCTTCAAAAAAATTTGGCAGCAAAATTTACTCAGCTTCAACAACCAGACAGCACTGGATGATGGACAACAGCAAAATCACTAAAGAGCTTACTTGCAAATTATTGACTGAACTTGTTCTTCATGAAAAGGTACTCAAGTAATGCTTTATAGATCTCCACACACAAGCAATAGAAGCTGTTTTCAGATAATTTATTAGAGGAAGAAGCTATAATTGTTAAAGCATTTATTGCAAATACAGCATTAACAGTACAATAATGTTTCCTTATTTCTTTCAGAACTGGTGAAGTCAAGAGAAATGGACACAAAAATAGGAAGAGCTAATTTGGGGGTATGATGAAGATGTATGGCTTTCTTATAGCCAAAATCTCCCTCCACTTTAGGGAAAGATTACTCTGAGGTACAGGAATATGCAGTATATTGCTTGTACATACACTCATGAACCCCAAATCCCTCCTCTGCTTCAGTGTTTAGAAGATAGATAAAATGGATACTCGCATTCAGACTTCAGTGGTGTCTATTCCAGGGAGTGACTGACTAGAGATTAAAGAAAGTCTGTGGCAACGTATTTCTCTTGTCTTCTTGCCCTGATGTGTATGAGTGTGCACTCAAGAGTCCTCTATTGTGTTTATTATGCTAATCAGCTTAAGAAAAATATAATTTGCCCTTGCAAACCTTGCCTTGTTTATAAACAAAGGTACAGAGGTAAAAATAAATTGTAAGAATTGTAAGTATAACTATTGAGGATGCCATACCATATGTACCCAACAGAGATCTGTCATGCCCTTGTGCAAACTGAGTTAGCACAATGTTTTCTTTCATTCATGAGAAGAAATAAACTTAGGTACCTCAGTTATTGCTGTTCAGTAACTGATTAGTTTGCAATATAAAATAAATGCAGCTCCTGGGATGCTTTGTTCTGACTACTCCCCTCATGCTTTCACTTCTATTTTCACTATAATATGTTCCTTTTTCTTGCCATTACAGATGAATGAAAGCTCAGTTATCAGCACAGGAGTTACCTCTGCTGAAGGAAACGTACCCAGAATAGAAGTATTGTGCCACCAGCTGTGTTAAATTGCTGCCTCTAAGCTATCGCGGGACAATTCAAGCCTGTTGTAAAATAGATAGCAGGAAGGCATGTGTGTTGCCAAGGAAACCCTTGGCTGCATAGTTTATTGTATAAATAACACCAGGGTGGGGGAGATGTGGCTAACAGAAGAGTGGGGGAAAATGAAGAAGTGCCTGGCATGTCTCTGTGCCTGAGGGAGGGTTGGAAGCTGAAGCAGTGAAACAGATTTACCACTTCAAGTAGTTGACCTTTCTTCAGCTGGGGAAAGCAAGGAAAGTAGGTCCATCATTCAGAAGTGATTGGGGAAGCAAATGGAGGCTGGAGGGTAGAAATATGACCATGACAAGCAAGTCTGTGCACGGTGGGGTTGGAGAAGCAAAAGTGACCCCTGCACCTTCTCATACTCACTAGAGGAAGAGAAGCTGGTGTAATCCACTGCTGGATTTGCCCCGAGCTGTGCAAGAGAAGCAGTGGATGAGGTCTGCAATAAGGGTTGTAGTGGCAAGTAGGGAAGTAAGGGAAATAAGGAAGGGGGGGAGCCTTCAAAATAGATAGAGTCAAAAGCAAGAGCAATATATGTTCTACAAAGATTATCTATGTATAACTTCTCTAAGGTTTGTGGACAAGATGTTACCAGCATACAAAGCAAAGCAGCAGGCAATGAATTCAACTCACTACAGCAAGTCACACATATGCCATGACAACGTGAGCATGTGACAAAAGCTTGTCTCTTCCTTTAGACCTTATGGATAGTGTCTACAATTCATCAGTAGTTTCAACAGCCATTAGTGAAGTGGTCACATTAGCTTTCATCCATTTTACTTGCTTTACTGCTTTGTAGCTAGAACCTGAGCACTGTGGTGCTTTGAGAAGTACAGCCGGGGCAGTGGGATCTAGCAGAGAAAGCAAAGGGCTTATAGCTCAAGAGAAGGGCTCACTTCCTCCCTGCCAGTCATGGGAATAGGTCATTTCACCTCCTCGTACCGTACATGCCTCGTTCAGTGAAAGAGGATAACATTGCTTTATCTGTAAAGCAGATTGAGCTATGGGCCAGAAGAATGATCTATAAGTGTTGACAGTATTATTAACTTCAGGCATCTATGTAAAGAGCAAATCAGTGCACATGCATGAGTACTCCAGAGCAGACGAGCAGCAAAACTACCCACTGGGCTATGAAACCTGGCATGCTCCGGCACATGTCTTCACAGTGACCAGAAGGATCTTGATGACCTGGACTCCTTCTTTCTGACTGTAGATGGTTAAAGCAAAGCCAGACTGGATGTGAGGCAGCAAGCACTTGACATTTGGGATCATTGCTGTTCACCTTAGGTAACTGGCTTTGGCGGCTGCAGGATCTTGGCATTGCTACTAACTGAACTATCTGCCCGGGTCTGCCAGCTACCACTTGCTCTTAGTGAAAACCCACTGCCCTTCTATTTTGATGATCTGCCAGATTCCCTGGACTAATTAACACAGCCTGCATGATGTGGTGTTGCTCTGTATGGATGGTTCCAGGCTGTGCCAGTTTGGGTAGGTACCGCTCAGCTGCCAGGGGATGCAGGTCCATCGCTCTTGGACTTGCTGATGCTCATGGGTACGAAAGGGAGAGAGAGGAGCTGCTGCAGGGATAAAAGCCTGCTTCACTGATCTCTTCTGGAATGTCCTCTCATCACTGAGCAGAAAGGCTCAGGAAAGGGAAGAAAAAATTCCAGTCTGCAACCTCAGTCCTTAACAGAAATGTAGCCATGAGCTGTGATCACAGTTCAAGCCCCAAGATATTTGTACTCATTGCAATTCATATTGTTTTATATTCATTTATATATATATATTTTAACTCAGCCAGTACTTCCCATTTTCTTTTTCTGCACTTTTTTATATCGTAAGTGTTCACGGTTGTAATTTCCCATTTATCATCCTTGTGTGAGGGTTGTTAGTGCCTTTGGAAGCATTACAGAGCTAGACCTTAACTTGGGAAAACCTTCTGGCTGTGGAAGGGCTACTGAGATCCAACCTGGACAACTTGCAGCATTGGACTCATGGTACCCACCTGCTTTGACAAACGTGAATATTGTGAAACTAAGGACAGACATTTGGAAACATCTGCCAAATGGTTCAAATCAAGATAGGAAACATCTGTGTTCTCAAAAGTGGTCCAAAATACAATCTCTGATTCAGGAACTTCATCAATTTTCCTCAGAGTCCATGGCAAATGGATGAGCCCTTAAGGTATTTTGCTTAGGGAAGCTGCCATGCACTGTTCAGTGCTGTCATGTTTAGTGCTTAGACAATAGCATTTCCTTGAATTAGAAGTCACAGTTGCAGGATTTATGACACAATTTCATGAACTGGGCAAGCTTTGGAACATATTTTGAGGTGACTGAGAAAATAATGTCTCATCCCTGATTTATAAGATGAGTGAATTACAAACTAATTTAGTATCTTTCTGCAATAAGTGGTTTTTATATTTCAATTAAGCTGCAAATAGTTCATGTAATTTTACCTTAATGAATGAACACCTCAAGTCATCATCTGTTTTAGAAGAAAGATTTCAGAGTGAGGTTTTTTTTTTCCAAAAGAGATGGTGGCTTTTTTCCACTTTCAGACATGTCATTGCTCTCAGAGGTATAAAATGGAGAATCTAGGATGAAATAGCTACTGTAATTAAAAGTTATCGCCAGAAGATCTTGGAGGATTCCTTCTCTTTCCAGACTATCTATCCCTATTTTCACAGAATACTTATGGCTAGTTGATACCATACTATTCCAACCACATCTCTAGTATTTTAATAAATACATACATTGTTCCATTTCATTTCGGTCCCTGATACTGTCAGACTCTGTAAAGCATTAAATTGAACTTCACTTAGAAAACCGATATTCTTTAATCTTAGACTGAGCTGTTCCTTTAATTCAGTTCCATTTTCATGTCTCTATACAGGTAATAAATACCAGTTTTACAGGAACATGCCTTTTATCTAGTAATTTATAGACATATGGGATTTTAAGCTTTGGTGAGTTTAGGATCCCTCAAATGAAAAAAAATAGTAGAGTAATTCTCAATGGAGAAGCTAGTAGGTCTGATATATTTTCTAGGCACTGAAAAATCAAGGATTTTTTTTTATTTTTAGTATGATGAAAAGAAACAGGATTTTCTTGTAGTTTATGTAGATTCGTGCTTCATGACAATTGTAATATTTCAGGCAAATCACCACCTTTTATTTCCCTATAAAACACATTACAATTTTTAGTATGAATTTTTGTAAGGTTTCAGATATTTAATTACAAACAATAGGAAATCTAGATATTTCACTTGTCTTCTCCCCTAAATGAGTGATTCATATTTACTTCCTCTAACATTAGCAAACCTGTTAAATGCCGAGCCTTCAGACTCTGCTATGAATTCTGTCCTGTCTCTGGTCATTGCTCTAAGTGGCAAAGTGCAACTGGATTTATGATACAGGATTGGCAGTCAGGAAAGTGGGTTACTGAATGAAACCCCATTCATACTCTCCCCCATTTTGTTGTTAATTTGAGAGGGACCAGGGCTGTACCTCTGTTCTCAACCCTGAATTTCATCCGAATTCATGGAAAGGGTTCTGATGAATTAACACGGCTGAGGTTGAACTCAGGCACCTGGACTCAAGAGGCTTGCAGCCAAAACTGCCACTCAATCCTAGAATACTTTGTCTGCAGAAATGGAGATGGTGCTGTGTGCTTAAGCTCCTGGTGCTGTGGACTTTTCACACTCTTGCTGTGCAAGTCATCTGAATTGTACGGCATATCTATATTGCTGGACTGGTGAAGAGCAATAGGAAGACTTTGGCCCTGGCCACTCCTCCTGGGGCATTTAGCACTGATTCTGATACACAAACAACCCAGGTGAAGAGTGCAATAGGAACACCTATACATCAAAAAGACAACTGTTTCATGTTGGCTTTAGTCTTGTGTTTAGTTGTTTTTAGAGGCTACGTGCTCTGACAGGGGCCACATATCAAATAAAATGGGCTTCATGGAGTGACATCACTTATTCATTACATGTTTTCATTTTCTCGTGATGTTCTGCATACTGAAAAACACCTTATTGAAGTTAAAAATATTCAAATAATACTTGTGGAAAGGTAAGAGGGAAAGCAGAATGATTAGATATGGAGACAAAGCTCTAATGAATTTTTAAGGACTCTCATTATCAAAGAGAATTGCAAAACACGAAGAGACCAGTGGTGTGGTGTACTGACTGCCGTAGCCCTCCACCAAAAAGTCATAGTCAAATTCCTATTTTCTTTGTGCAGTCAATCTTTGTGTCGTTTCTGAAAAGTGTTCTCAAGTGCATCTCTAAAAACCATTTCAGGCAGCTGCCCCAGCTTTCCTTTGCCTAGCAGGGACTGCGCTGCCACATTAGTTTCCTTGCCTTCAGAAGAAGTGAAAGGCCAAAAGTCCACAGAATAAACTGGAGATGAGGCAGACTAATTGGTCTCAAAATCAAAACATATGGCTTCTTTCAGGATCTTGACTTTTTAAATACTTGTTTAAAGTAAACATTTGCAATTCCTCATGAAAGGCACTTTCCTCCCTGAATCCTCTTGACCCTCAGTGACCTTTCTTACCAATTGCACATTGCTTTACCCTTGGGGATGATTAAATCTTGAGAGGTTTTTTTTCTTTTCTTCTTTTATTCCCCACATTTGTCTCCGAGGACTAACTTAAGGACTGGCTCAAAGAAAGCTAACCTGGGTCAGAAGGACAGAAACACGCCAGATGCCCACCTGAGCAACCCACATCAATGTCTGAGGCTGGGGCCGGAGGGGAAGGAAGCTGCTATTCACACATGTCGTCACAGCACTTTGTACTCATAAAACTGGACCACAAAAAATAATCGCCAAACACTGATTCACCAAAGCTAAGTTTTCAAGCTAATCTTTGAACTGAAAGGCAGCTGGGATGCCTTGTGTCCCACGGGCAGAGGGGGAGCACAGGGAGGGAAAAGTGGCCTGAGGCAAAGTCATCACTGAGACAAGACATTTTAAAACTATGACCTGTGGCTCTTGTCTCCTCTGACAGAAAAAGGCTGACAAAAGTGATTGACTCCAGGCTGTAATTGCTGGCGAAGGCAGGCAAACCCTCCCAGTTTGTCTCCAGGGTGTCAGTACATGAAAACTGATTGAAGTCTCTCTGAAGTCACTTTATTCATAACTTGTGTTCCCTGCTCAAACGCACTCCCAAGCCCATGTGTAATTTTTAGACAGTGTCAGAGCTTGTGCGAGGGTCGGGCATTGCACAGCCACTCACGCCCCGGCACAGAGGGCCGGACGCTCGCTAACAGGACCAGGAGGAGTTGTTGTCCGAGTCCAGGCAACAATTGTTCCAGCCTTTCTTTTCAGTCATGTTTGATGAGAAGCTATGAAGAAGATCAGCTGTTGTAAAGCACTTCATTTTCAAAAGCTCCGCTGCTTAATGCCTTTGTCTGTCGAGTTAGATGTCAGCTTGCTACTCCCGTCCTCAATGCACAACGTGTCTACAGGGCTTCAGCATGTGGCAGGCAGCACCCACTGCCCAGAGCAGTGCAGAGGCAGCAGGAGCATCCCACATCCCTGTATGCAGACGAGTGAGAGTTCTGGAGGCAATGAGACACAGCAGTGCCATGCACAAATAACCACATGGAAAAGCAGACTGGTAAATTGGCCAGACGCAGCACCACTGTCACTGGAGAGATCTGCATTTGCAGCCAGCTCACGCACCCCTGTGTAACACTGCAGTGCTTCATGCCTGACACCTCGGGAAATTCCTAGCCCTGTACCTCCCCATTAGCTGTACAGAGGGAGATGGGTTCTCTATAATGTATCTGCCATTGCAGCACACACAGTTACCTGCGCTGTCTTCAACCTGCCTACTGAGCAGCTTCATGCAGACTGAATAGGTATCTTGTCTAAATGAAGTGTATTTTGCTGGTTTTCATCCTTTGTTGAGAGCTGTATCTTGACTGCTATTGCCCTCCATGATCTTCCAGAGATTTCTGTACTGGAGCAGGAATTCTTTCCCTGAGACCCCAGAAAGATGTCAAGGACCTGCTAAACTAGGCAGGAAGATCTGTCAAGACTATATGAGGGAGGCACCTGCTTCCACCAGCAATTCCTGAACCCACAGCTCCAGTAAAGGATTCAAAGGGAAAAGACATAACCCTGTTATAGGGTGAGGGCTCTCCTTCACAAGGACCTGAGCTTTACAGGCATATCCCCATTCCACTCAGTTTGAATTAGGACCCTGAGTCCAGATTTTGCATGTTGACAGGAGTACCCTCGCTTCTGCATTGCTGGATACCCTGTCCTCCTGGCTGAACCTGTTTCCAGTTTGTGAAACTTAAGATTAAAGGAAGATATTTGGCTTGTCCTGTTGCATCTCTGCTAAGTGCTTTAACCACTGTGCTATGAAGTCACAGTTTTCTGATCTCATTAATGTTTATTTATTCTTGAAGAGTGGACTTACTTCAAAGGAAGAACTCATCTCTGATTCCCACAGCCTGAATGTTACATCTCCCACCAGATCTGGCTGCTGACCCCTTTCTGAGCAACAAAAAATAGGGCTTCAGTGTTGGGTCTCCTAGATTGAAGGAGAATGTCTTAAACTATGGCGAGAAAACAGTGAAAACAGCTGCTTTGTTAGTAGGAGCCTTCTGAGAAGATGAAGTAGAGTGCGTCCTTCAAGCAACAGAAAGGGGAAAGCAGAGTCTGAGCATCCTTCCAGGCCTTAGGCATTTGTCTGGTCTCTGCACAGCTTGGTGGTGTCAGAACATAATTTGTCCATGTCTGTGGACAAAGTCTTAAGTGTTTAGGGACATTCAGGTGTCAACTGGGGTCATACAGCCTCTGAGCAGAAGTCTAAAGTCAGATCTAACAAACATGTTGATTTAAGGCAGCAAAGTGACTTTTTTGTGAACCTACTCTTTTGTAATAGTGAGCAGGTGTGTTTTTCTGATAGCAACATATGCCCATTCCTGTTTTCCCTCATTTCGAAGTAATTTTGTTTGTCAGTCCTGGATTAGCAAGAGACTCTTGCATTAAAAATCACATTTGTAGACGAAGGGATAGTCTTAAACAACATTGTTGACACTGAGAGTTTAAACACATGTGTTACTTGAAATGGATTCAATCTTCAGAAAAAATATATATTAGATACTCATTTGTTTAATGAAGTAATAGTTCAGTAATGCCTTATTATAGGATTTAGAGATAGAGATTGAATCTATATTTATCAGATTCCTTCAGGATGTGCTCTGTTGCCTCATTTCTCTTCCATCTGTAAAATGAGGGATTCTTTCCCAGCTGTGCCCTAGGTATGATTGTATCAGAGGCTTAGATATGATATAACCAATCTGATACCAGACAGGATTTTAGCAGATCTTAAATGCAAAAATCAATGCCAGCTAGGCTAAACAAGACTCTTGACATACGAGCATGACCAAATGTGAGGGCTTGCTGTGGCTTAACTGAATATCTTCATGAGCTTATTTGTCAGTTTCTTTCATACACAAGGTCTCAAATCTGGTGTATATGGCCATACAAACCAGAAAATGTATGCCAAAAATGTTCAACTTCATGCGCCAGCAGGCTGTACAAGCATTTTATAGGAAACATTACTTCACAGAGCTGAATGTACACATACCTATGCTTATCAACTGTCTTTGTTGATGAAGTTATCCCTTCAATTATTTTTTTTTCCTTAAAGGATCCAGCATATTATCTCACATTAACATAGCTCCTGGAACCAGGTGGGGAAAATTCTCTCCTTCATGCTGATAATGAGGCCCCACAGTTCTCATTTTCAGTGCAGGTGAGATGGAGATATGCGTAAACTTGTCTCTGACTATATCTAGGCTGTGTGTCTTAGTTCTTTATCTATACATTGGTCTGGCTGGAGCGTGCTGTAATTCCTTGTGGCCTGCATGCCCGGGTTTCGTGCTCAGGCATTTAGGAAAATTGTGAATGCTCAAGCCCTTTTCAGCAGGGAGCCTAGGTGAGGCTGGGGCACCCTCTCATAGCCTTGCAGGGAGGAGTTCAGGGAGGAAGCTGTTGAAGAGCTATATAACAGGAGGAGCATCCTGAAACTCTACGGGGCAGTACAAGACAGAGTTATTATTCCGAAGGTTTTTACAGAAAAGATTACAGGTTCAGTGTGAATGGAGATTGCATTACTCATTCAAATATTGAGGCTGCCACTGTGTCTGTTGGATGAAAAAGATGTAAAATTAAATTATAAACTATGTTGAAGTAACACACTGAAGATGTGCAAAGAGGTTTCTTCATCTAAGTTATCTTTCTAAGTGCAGATAAGAAATTCCTTCTTTCCCACTCCCACCCCAAACCTCGTCATGAACCCTCAGCAAAAACAACTCTCCCAGTCTTCCAAGAGGTAAGGTAACTCCCTGCACTCCACTTGCTAGAAGTGACAGTAACATATTTATACATGTATTCTTAAATCAGTATGGTTCAGGTGATGTTAAATGAGGAGACCACCCATCTCTGGGGCTGTCCCTGCACCACCAGGCTGCCCTGTGGTTGTACCCCTGACCTTTAAGAGAATGCTTTTTAATCGCAGAGGACCACGTGGAGAGGGGGGCTGTCCCGATCAATGTCAGACACACAACTTCTCTGACATAATTTGGCAATACAATATAAACAAAAGACACACTTCATGGAAAAGGCATGAGGCACGCCCTGGCCCAGTTGCTCTGCACACTCACAGCCCAGCATACTAGACTATTTCCATTAGCTGAAGTAAACACCACTTGAGTGAAAGTAGGAGGGAGACATACCTCCTATTGAAATATCTGACTCTTTTCTGAAATGGAGATCTTTCAAATGTTTACTGTCTTTTTTCTAAGACCCTGTTTATAGTTAGTATTAGTACTGTGCAGTAGCAGTGCCACACAGCACCCCCCTGTTTTCCCATGAATGAGATGTTGAATGGATTGCTTCAGATTCTCTTGCTGGTGAAACGTACCTCATGGAGAAGACAAAAATCAAAGTTACGTTTATAACCTGAGTCTATTTTATTTTAGTGGCAAAAAGCCTTCTTGTTCAGTTTTAAAACTGATCCTGTTATAGTTTTCCCTTTGTCTCAGCTTTTTCATCTCTCTTAAAACAACTGTAAAGTGAAACATATTTTGGCTATTCTGATAATCAGGGAATCAACATTTGAAGAAGAGTTCTCCGAAGTGTGTATCACCCATAGCTCAAGGGCTCATTCCTGGGCTGAGGAAGAGTTGTTTAGGAGATCATCTCACCTTTCATTGTCCTTTGAAATTCCAGCCCCGACTGTTTATCTGCTCCACTGACTGCAGCCCATAAACCTCTGTGCAAAATGGGATTAGCAGAAATACTCACCACCTATTACGTTTTTTTGTTAAATTAAGGTGAGAAGAGCACACACGATCCCAAACCCATGCCATGGTAAGCCGATGCAGAGCCAATAATCTTGCTGCCTTCTCCAGCAGCAGCATTAACTAGGGCTCTTCTTGTAAGCTGCTGTAAACCACATTCTGCCTTATCAGAAATTACGAGATTTTACTCTGTTTTTCTCACTGGTAGTCTGTGAACAGAGAGCATCTGTAGCAGCCTTCTCAGCAGTCGGTAGTGGTCAGTCCTGTAGCTGAGCTGTTCGCTCTGAAGGGTGCGGTGTGGCTGAGCTGGTAGAAATTAAGTGAGCAGCGCTGCTGCTGCAGGCAATTCACAGTGATGATTTCTCCATATGGGAATTCAGCAATGAGTAGTTTTGGGTATAAAAATCTATATTAAAATATGTCTGTCTGAAAATTACAGCTAAATAAACAATATTCATTTTACAGACTGATTTTTTTAGATAGTCATTAGTGCTCAGGTTCCTTAGCATCTTACTGACAAAGAAAGCAGGGCAGAGAGCCTGGCTTTTCTGCACCAGCCCTATGTGGAAGTGTGCTAAGCTCTCTCCTGCAGGTCACGGGCTCAAGCCTTTGCCCAGGCCAGGGTAGGCTTGACGGCAGCAAGGACAGGGAGTTGAGGGGAAGGGAGAGTGAGGAACAGGACCTTCAGATGTTTCCCAGCCTCCGAGCTGTCCTCCACTCCCAGCAAGCAGAGAGGCAGCTGCGGGTTTCTGAGCTGAGCAATGGCACAACTTTGGTCCTGGATGCTTTTTCCAGCTGACAGGCTCTGTTGTCATTTTAACGCACGGGGCTGATCCTGAGATACTCAATGCTTTCCACTTTGTTGACATACAGGAAACATCCATTTCTGGATGACTGAATACACCAAGCTCTGCTTTGATAGTTTGGCCATCTGCAGTCAATGTTATCCCTAGTTATGCAGAAATGGAGTAGCTGCCTCCTGACATGGCCTGAGCTGACCCTGGCTTCCCTCTGCTTGTCTGTGCCATGCTCTCAGTCTGTAATAACAGCCCCAAGCTTAAAACAACACAAAAGGTATATTTACAAGGGGTCTTTTCTTGAAGGTGGAAGCCTCCCTAAACCTGAATCTGCAGAGATGCAGACAGGAAGCTGCTGAGGGCACCACAAATCATACACATCCTTATCGAATGACAGGTTATTAAACCTGGGCCTGAAGCTATATCAATGCAACTGTGCAGCATGGGTCTGGTTTGTAGTGTGGACACAACGAATCTTCTTCTCCCGGTCAAACACTGTGAACATGCCTCAGGGCATTTCCTTTCTAAAACAGGAAGTATAATACATCCCCCCAAAATTGGGATGTTGCACAGCAAAGTTTGCAAGGCTTTCAGATGCAGTTGTGTTTGGGGGCAACGTAGATATTAGCAATAATATTTCAGGTAGGTAGATTACAAGGTGATGATTGACTTTGTGAGCTTCTACCTTACTTTGTTCTCTAAATGAGAAGAATTAAAGAGCTTTGCTGCTGAAAGTTTGCAAAAACATTCATCTCTCAAATAAAGATCTATCTGTTTACAGCTAAGGGAAAGCAGTTGAAACTGTAGAATAACTGATTTCACTAGGACAAGCACAAGCTATTGCTGTGTGCAACTGGCAGTAAAATTCAACAGTGTGAAAGGATCAACGGGAGAAGATAGGAATATAAAGCAGATAAAATCTAGACCACTTAGGCTGTGTAATGCAAATTCATGCACATGAAGTATATGATGCAATGAACAGACAACTGAGAGTTTCATCCATAATTTGATTAGCCTTGAGTGGTTCTAAATAAAGTGGAATAGAAGAACAGGGCCATCAATTTGCAGTCATATTTCAGATGAGTTTCTCTTAATATATAGACACTTTAAAAGAGCATGAATGTTTATGTAGAAAGAGAAGAATGGGGAGTGATTTTATGCTGCCTGCAGTGATGTGAAGAATAATGTTGGGCAAGGATGTTAACCACTCACTGTTGTTTTAAATTTGCTTCTGACCTATCTGTTCATCGTTGCAACCTCAGCACTGTAATATGGCCTGCTTTGTTTTTTTGCAAGTTTACATAGTACAAGAAAGCAGCACACTGCAGAGTGACTTCTGCAAATAGCTTTGCAAATTCATGTTCCACATCTCTGCCTGCAGTTAGACACCCGTAGCCACAAATTAACGTTTCATGGCAGTTTCATACTTTGCAATAGTCAGATGGTTGCAAAAGTGATGTGTCCAAACAATGAACATGTTTCTGGCATTCATAGGCAGTTGCAGCTGTTGAGTCAGGCAGCCATTTTCAAAAATTTGGTCATAAATCAGAAAAGAATGGCTTTCTTAGCTGATGTAAAAAATGTTAACTTAGTTGAATGTGGTAGCCATAGTTCAAATGTGAATTAAACAGACCAGAAAAAGGACACATGGCTTGGGGCCATATGGCTAAATTTTCTGTCCTGAAACATGTTGTCTAGATCTAAATTACCTTTTTGGAACAGCCCCTGGCCCATGCTGTCTCCCCAAAATTTGTCCATCCTTTTTCTGGGGGAGGCTGCTCACCATGAGACCAACCTGACTGGTAAGCCTGGTATATACATGTACCACTGCCTGAGCCTGTGTCCTTGTCTTGTTGGGCTCACTGGTGTAAATTCAGACACTAGTGACATGGGATGAAACAACAGCAAATCGTGGCTGCATCACACATTTCCATCAACATCAGCATCAGTGTGGTGGTGTCAGAAAACTTGAGCCCGTCCTATAGAACTGTCTGTTATAGAGCAGCATGGAGTATACGAGGGAAGTATCTTAATGCCCTTGCTCCTTTCCTTGCCACTGATTTGCTCTGAAGGGAAGGAAGAGGAAGAAAAGTCACTGCATCACATAACAACTGAAATACTGTCCTTGGATAGGTTTACACACATCTTTAGCATGCTAGGGTGTAGTCCTGACTTGACCTCAAATGCGATCTTAGAAAAACTTCAGCAGCTATGTAAGAGTTTATCATCAGTGCAGGAAAATCTCCTTCCTTGTGTGCTTTAAAAGATAATCATGCTATTGATCCAAGCTGTTTTTTATAAGACTTTCACAGTCATTTTTTTTCAAAGGAAGCTGAGACTGGCCAAATCTTAGAAATAATCCCCTTAAGCTTTTAAACAAAAGGGCAATATTGACGCAAAGATATGTATGTACAAGCCAGGTAAGTAATGATAAGGGGGTACCCAGGGTGGAACAGCTTTCTGTGGCAGCAGCAGGGCAAAACACTGCACTGCACTAGGGGATGATATGATAGTGGTGGTTGCAATAGCCAGGGACATGACTTTGAATCCAGGGAAGACTACCCAGCTCCTTTGCTCCTGTGAAATTGCTCTGTAAGTAACTTCAAATTCCACACACAATTTTTTACTGGCATGAGGCCTTAGACTTCCCAGTCTTTGCTCCTCTGTGTCTTCTCTGTACAGAGGGGGAAATAAATAAGAAAGAACTCTCTTTCATTAAAAGCTGTAGTGTTATCATAGGAAAGACAAATTATCCAGTGTATATATTCAGTCTCACACTGGTCTGGTTGGTTGCATTGAGATATACAGATCTAATATCACAGTTGTTTAAATGAAGGGTAGAAGAAGTTAATTGCAATTTCTTCTCACTAAACATTTGTAGCAGAAGAAAATTAAAAAAAAAAAATAGGAACGAAAGTAAATATAAAACACATCAATTCCCAAGAAAGAGAATGAAAGAAGTGTCACCACAGGACACAGTTTCTGTCCTCCCTCCCAGCAAGCTCTCTGGGTGCAGATCATAGACTTTTCAAGGTCTGAGGCCATTACTGAAGGTAGCCTGAGTATATCAGGAATATTTCTCATTTTTATAATCTCTTAATAACAGACTACTCTCATAGGGTATGCCAGCGACATTAGCTTCTGCTATAAATTGCAGGAATTGCATGGTTGTTTCCTTGTGCCCTGAGCACATAAATATTCCCAAGGAGGAAGATGAGAGCCATCCATGGTCAGTGAGGGCAGAAGTAATAGCATTTATGTGGGTCAGCTTAGAAAGCATTATTAAAAACAAGCATAAAATCTGGCATTTTAATTGTAGGTGTTCCTGAGGGTAAGAGCCTTTCAAAACCCACAGACAACATCATTAATGAGAGAGGATACAAAGGAGGAACAGTACTGCTGTAAAATGCACTGCACGCTACCTCCGAGTGACCAACCTGCCTGAAAAGCAACTGAGTCTAGCCCCATTTTAGTGCAGTCAAAACAATAATCTGCCCAAAGACAATTACTGCCCTAGGCAAGAAAACTATGTTCAAGCCAGGGAAAAGAGTTTATATGGGTCCCAGCAGAGCTACAAGTCTGCAGTCAGGATCAAGGGGTGGTACAAATGCCAAGAAAGTTCAGAGAAGTGAGTTTACCTTGCACATTACAACAGTACTTTGTCTGGTCCATACTTACATTTAACAAGTTCCCTCCTCACCATAAATGATGGCACTTTTCTTTTTCACTGGAAAATAACAGATTATCAAAACAGCATTTCTATTGTAACATATTTTAGCTAAATTTTTCAGGACATCAGTTACAGAAACGCACTTCCAGCTCAAACAGGGAAGGAAGGAGAAACATTCCAGAGAAGCTGAGTGGCCAGGAGTGACAGTGCTCACCTTGGGCAAGAGCAGAGTGGTTCAGTGGATTAAATCAACTGAAATCAACATTTATTGGTCTTTGCTCTGGGCTTGAGTATCCTCTGGAGAGGGATGTGGCTGGACAGGAGGAGGCAGGAGGAGAGTCAACACACAAACACCAGAGTCCATGTTTGATCAAGCAAACCTCATCACTTAATTTATTTCAGGAAGGACAAAGACAAAATAAAGACAAAATAAATTGAAATAGGGACAGCCCATGCCACAAGTAGGTTCCAGGTTGCAGGGAAGGGCAGAGCCCCAACAGTAGCATGCCTGCTCTACATCTCTCTCAGATAAACACTTCTTCACAGTCAGTATTTCACTAGCAAATGACAGCAGCCTTGTGTAGCCTTTTCCAAAATATTTGGCTCCAGGGGTAACCTTAGACAATTGAGTTTCAGGAGGAGGACTGCAGCCACAGAATGGAAAGTAAATGAGGTTATTTGTTTACAGAAGAAAAGCATCTGATTGATTTGGGAGAGGAATTTCAGAAAGAGGAGACTTAGGCACAAGTCTCTTGTGACACTCAGGACAGCCTAGCACAGATGTCTTGCTATGCCAGATTAAGGAAAAAAAAAAAAAAAAAAAAGAAAAAGAGGAGTATGAAGTTAATATTATAATAATAAACTAAAATAGTTTCTTCAAAATTTGGGGGCTTTATCTAGCATAACAATCATAATGATCTCTTAAAAGGCTTGGTCAAAACCCATATTCTGCCTTTCTGGTCCTTACCTATTTCCTTTCAACTACCTAATGGCTTCCTCTCAAAAGGTGTGACAACATCTTCCCTTCCCACTTCAAAACCTGCTTTTTGTTTATTAGTTAATAATTTACTAGGAGCCTCAGGTAGTTCTCCTTTGTAAAAAATGCATGGGCAATCCCAGCTACAAAGTCAGCCCTGGCATTGTTACACCTCCACATCATCATTAAGTTACCTTATAGCTGTTCAACACAAGGCAAAGAGCCTCTCTGCTGCATCCCTGCTTCATCAGCACTTATTAAATTATCTGCCTCCATTTGGAGGAATCTTAAAGTGCCCGAAACACTCATGTTACTTTTGCACCAGGATATGGAGCCTGTCTGCTTTTGCAGCTTCTGCTCAGAGGATCCACACTGCTTGCAAGGAAAGTAGACTTTGGTGTACTTACTGTCAAAGTACATGGGAATACAAGAATACAAGTGGATGGGTCCTTGCCAGGCTGTGTGGATGAGAGGTGGGGCTGTACTGTTGTGTCGTATACCCTGGCTGAAGCCCAGGTGAGGCATCTTGGTGAGTGAGGTCTTGAGGGTCTTCAGTGTGGGGAGTAAAAGAGGCCAATTTCAGAGCAGGTTTCCAGCCACACTTACCTGTCAGTGCCAGTGTACCCCAAGGAGCTGAAATTCCACTGGGAACACTCAGAAATAGTCTCCTATATACAAAATACATGTCAGTGATGGGCCAAGGAGGGGGAATGTGGCTGTTGGACAGCTGAAAGGAAATAGGTAAGGATAACTAAGGACTGGCAAGGAAATGGGTGAAGATGGTCGTAGGTAAGGATTGGAGATATCAGGTCTATTTTCATGTGAGAGTTGAGGATTTGCGGCTGCCATTTAAGCACTAATTCTTTTGAAGACCAAGTCTTCCACTCCCCAAAACTGGCATACTGATACTGATTTAGTTGTTTATTTGCATGTCTTTTCCTGAGGCAGATAAAGTGTTTTCTTTTCAAGCTGAAATTTCATTTAATGATAGAATTATTGGCTTGTGTAAGTTTTACTGAAACATAATCATAAAGGATGTTCTTCATGGAGTACTTTTTGTAGGAAGCCTGACTATTAATATCACGTACTGTGCACCACTGAAAGATCAATTACTGGAGATTACGTAGGAAAAAATCTTATTGATTTACATACTCAAATAGTAGAGTCAAAACATAATAAATGAAACCAAATTCACATGCAACTTACTGAGACAAATATTTTGTTATGAAATATACAGTTTGAATGCTCTAAATATTCTTGTTTTCTTCATAATTACATCAAACACTTCCTCCCCTGTGTCCACTACAAGGGGAGAACGCACTTTATGTGTAAATAAACAAAATTTAGTTTGTGTCTATAAACTTGCCTTACACATATGAATACCCTGAAAACTATGAAAACTTTTATAGGAATTTTGCAAAGGTCATTGAATAGTAAGTATTAAAATGCAGAACTCATATCTATATATATACATATGTGCATATAAGTGTTCCAAACTAAAAAATGAGTGATGGCTCTGGCCCAGGATGGGCAGTATATCTAGCAGAGAGTTTCCGTGCTTAATAAAAGCTTTTCTCTGTCAAGTTGATTTAAAAACTGCAGCTGCTGTTTGAAGCTGCTGTATTTCTTGGAAACTCATTATAATCCAAAGAGGGTGTTTTATATTTGAGCAATAGCAGTGCATTCTAAAATTTTTTTGCTCACATGATTTTCTATGACTATTACACAGAATACAACAATTTTTTAATGGAATTTGGAACCCATAAAAAGGGGCAGATGTCTCAAAGAACTTTGCAGGCTGTACGATGAACATATTTTCATTTCCTTAATAAACTATATTTCTGTGCAATACTCCCATGAAAGCTGGAATTTTTAATGGTCTCAGTCGGTAGAGCTTTAGATGAGTTACACCAGTCTTCTAGATGTTATGTAAACCCTAAACCAGATTTGCAAAGGTTGTTTTATGTAAATTAAAATTTTGAGCTACTCCTTTTGAAAGATATTTGTATCTATTTTGTGGCTATTTCTTTATTCATCATGAAAGAAAAAAAAGGTGTAACCCCTTTTTGATTTTGACAAGTTTTATTATATAACATTTTCCAAATTAAAAGATGTCTTTCCTCTTCTATTTTTCTTTCCTACCTGCCCACCATATATTTTTTTTGCCCTATGTAATATACTAATTGATATCTTGATGAAGTTTTCCTGTTACTTCTCCACAGTATTTTTCTTTATGTTTTTTCCCTTTATTTATACGCCCCCACACACACTTTGCTCACACTCTTTTCAGAGCACAAGTGTAATGCAGTGAGAGGAAAAGAAAACAAATCTTACTGTCAAATCCCTCCCCAGCCCGACTCAGGCCTTTTGAGTCCTTTAGCCTCTTTAAAGATAGAATTACAATTTGTATAATCTATGCTTTGCCATACACAAGATCCAATAGATCCTGTCGCCACAGCTGATAGAAATGAGAAGCCATAAAGCTGCACATGAACTAGTAGCACACCTAGAACTGTTCTGACAGATGTAGCCTTAAATTGCATTTTTAATGTATTCAAATAAGCTGTACATAATTATGATTAACATTGCTATCCCCTGACTGATTCGTGATTAACATGTGTGAGCTTTAATATCATTTAGGAGAAGGATCAAGTGACCCTAATTGCATCCAACTTGTCCATTTAAGTGCTTGATTTTTTCTAGAAGAGTTGTTTGTATAAATGACACATCTCAATGAAGGGAAGCTGATGTTCTGGTTAAGTTTCTTTTAAACATGGTATAAATTACAATTTCAGTTATTAACGCCTTTTGTAGAACTGTACTTCAAAATGTTTCACATTAAAACTAATTGAGATGAGGAAGCAATGCACAAAAAAGTAGGAAATGAGGTCCTGGAACCTTATTTATATGCATCAGAATAATTACTCCAGCATGTAGAAGTGTTTCTTTTTCTTTGAGCTAAATATTTTCTTTCCCAATTCACTGTTAAAGCAAACATAATATGTGTGGTTTTGATCTTACTGTTGATTAAGAAAACCCTCCTAAAACCCTGAACCAGACCTCAGAAGCATCATTGTGCAGTGACAAAAGCTTTTTATTACTAATTGTAAAAGCAAGGCAGTCTCCAGCAGAGAGTCGCTGGGTTGCTGACTGATGCCTTGACAGATAACAGACAATCAGTTCCACAACACTCCAAGATTCCTGGTGGAAAAACAAAAGATGCTTAATTTACGAAAAACAACCAGGCATCCACTTAGTGATACCATTATGCACTGGAAAAGACTCCGTGACATGCAGACATACAATAAGCTTGCTAAAAAGTAGGGAAAGAGTGGGGTTTGTCCCTGAGTGGGTAAATAGTGAAGGAATGGCCATGACACTCATTAAAAGCCCTGAACCTTTCTTTCCCAGCTTGGGTGGGGCTGTCTAGTGTTTGCACAGCACGTCTAGGCGACAGCGTAGGGGTGAACTGTGTCCATTTGGAGATTCAGACCTATTCTAAGGGATTTTCTATCCCTCTGCTTGTCAAAATGGGACTGTCAGGCATTTCAGTCCTCTACCAAACTGGAATGGGAGGGTGGCAACAAGTAAAGCTACAAGAGGAATTCATAGGTCAGGAATGAGCCATTGGGATACTAGGGACACAGAACAGAGATCCAACAATTAATGGGGTTTCCAAAGCTTCCCAGAAGATTATTACAGACAGGCTGCAGCTGAGACTTTTTCGTTTGAATTTGAATCCCACAGCAAATGCACTGCAGGATTTTGAATATGAAATACAGAATTGTGTCACCAGCAAAGGGCAAATTTTCCTGAAGCAGTGAGGTGGATCTAAGTTTGCTATGTTTGCTTATCCTACTAAACAGCCCCTTTTCACCCTTCATCAAATCCCTGTTGTTGTTATTGTTATTACATGGATGCTCACTGGGATGGCATGAACATGCAAACCACAGGCAAGACCCTGCAGAGGCAGATGCAGGCAAAGAGGCAGAGGGAGTCTCTGCCCCACAGCACCTACCACATGTGACAGAAGGGCTTGGGAAGATGCCAGGGAAATGTATGGGGAAAGCTGAGAATGCCAAAAACGTAGCATACATCTGAGGGAGGCTGGGATCTACAGGTCTTTCAGAGCAGGAGCTGGGTCATTCATAGTGCATGAGAAACACTGGGTAGGGCAGAGCTATCAGAGCAGCCCTGAAAATGCAGGGTCTTTGTGCACAGCAGTTTAGCTGCTGTCATTAGTTTTATTAGGTCTTTCGCTTTTAATGTCACTCCAGCCACTCCAAACCCCGTGTCTCAGTGAGTGCTGAGGCTGGGTGTGGAGACTTTTGCCTTGTGGTTATTTGTAGCATGGGAAGAGGAAGAGATGGATAAAGCGCATATAAAACCTGGTTGTTACAGGAAAGACTTGCTCCCACACCTGCTGACTATGCAATTGAAGACACACATAGTCTGCCAGTGCTGCATGGAACACTATGGTGGAGGCTGGCATATCCAACAGCTTGTAATGAAACCAAACATAGGTTTGTCCAGACATGGGAAAGGGGATGCGTGAGGAAATAAACCAGGCAGACCCTCAGAATGAAATCACACCAGCTGAGAAATCTCTGGAGGAGAAGAACAGGGACTTGACCAACAGATAGCCAAAAAGCTGGATGAGGAATAATAATGTGATGATAAATTATTGACTGGGCTGAGATTTGGTTATCCCAGGCACTCTGCATCTGGTGTGATGGCAAAGCTGACTGACAAACTGTTCCACCCCAATAGTCCCACACAAGCACATGCATCTTTTTTTTTTTTTTTTTTTTGCTATGATTTAGATGCTCTGCAGCATACTTGAGAGAAATGGCAGATTTTGGACAGTCCTTAGAGCTGAGCTGAGATACAAGCAGTGATGACCTTTTGACCATGTTTGGTGGTTTTTAACACTGTGCTGGAATGTACACTGAACAAAGAGAGCAGTTTCTATGAAAACAGGTGCATTTGAACTGGTCAACCAAATACAGACTCCTGAACAAGATGGAGATGTTACTGAGATTCCTGGCAGACCCCCTGGGTGGGGAGCTTTCTGTTAAGACCAGAGGAAGCTATCTCTTGCATAAGATACATTTAAGTCCTGTGGCACCCTATAGCTGAATGACCTGCCATCAAAAGCTACCCTTCTCCTCTGGCATGCAGGAAAATTGTCCCTTCCCATTCATATGTACACTAAGCGCTCATGGAGCTTGCAGGAACTTGCTCTGAAGTTTGTTTTTATTTATTTTTTTTTTTTTACTTCTCAAACAATATCTGAATTACATTCCAGAGCTGAAACAAACACAGCAGTGCAACTGTCAAAACTATTCAGCAATTTCCCTTCCAAGTTACAAAAGTGCACCTTTTACTAAAGGAAAAAGAATGCATGTTACCTTTATTCAGCCCACCCAATGGAGTATCCTGCTGGGAAAATCCCTGTTTCTGGGGCCATAAGCTTTTCCCCTTTAAAGTTCTTGTCTTCAAAGTTTGCTTTTTGTTTTTACTGTAAATTACCTAGCAAAGTCACAGGGCTTCAAAAGTTGAGTATCTGTGCATGTCTGAGTCAATATAATTTATTTACTTACATATTTACTATCAGCAACTAAAATGAGATGCAGTACTTCATGTTTATAGTCCCCTTTTCACATGGATGTTTGTGATAGTTCTGGGTTCATTACATGAAATTGTGTGTTTAGGTAAATCTACAGAGGTTTGATGACTTGGTTCCTTCTTATCCTGCATCTGGTAATTTGGACTACTGCAACCAGTATGAAAGCAGGTCAGAAATATGAAGGAACTAGATTAGTTGTAGTTGTGGAGATGTCCCTGTGGAACATGCACTTTTTCTGTTGATAGAGTATATCTAGGACTAGCAGGCACTCGGGCTACCAAAAACATACTCTCTGTTTCCATTGAACAATTTTATACAACTGGAGAATGCAGTTTTGGTCATGTCTTGAATATGGCTTTGGACAACCTTAATAGAGCTGCAGAACTGATATATTGATATATTATTGTTTGGTTGATTTGGTTTGGTTTGGTTTTTTTTATACCCTGAATTAAAGACTGTTTGATTATTTAACTGTCAGTAAGAGAGGAAATATCTTTTACCTCTTTTTTTCCTATGGAAAGAATGGTAGTTTTCATTCCTTTGCTTTTGGAACGATGCAAAGTCATATGAAAAATAGCCATTTTAAAAATCAGCTGAGATTTTCAAAGCCTGCAAAAACCAATTATGTGCAAATTCCCTTTGACTTGATTTAAGTGACTGTGTAAGGTGCACAGGAATGGTAATCTGGCCTCTTTGATTCTTAAACAGAGCAATAAACCAATTCATAAACAGATTATTGAACAGAACAGTAACTAAAGCCTCAAAGAAAGAGAGACACAACATTACATGCTAATATCTAAAAAGGTAGGTGCTGCAACTTTCCAGAGGTTATTAGATGTTACAGAGTTTTTACAAGTCTATTCAAGGCTTGGTGTCCTCTAAAAATAATTCATCAGCTGTGCAGAAGAAGATATAAAAGCAGAGGTCTGAGGGATTTTTAATGCAATGATTTTTGATTCATAGATTCCTGTTTTATTTCTTTATTCTTAGATTAATCCAGGGTTTGGATATAATTTACAATGTCACAGCTCTGTGTTGTATATGTGTTATGGCTTGCCCTTACTCATATCATCCGTACACTTATGTGCTGGGCCTACCCTGAAACTCACTTCCACCATTGCCAGTACTGTCTAAAATAACTCCTTTATAAAAAAATAAAATGTATTAATCCCCTTCTATTTATTCTAACAGTTCCTTAGATATGTCAATGACAGCTGCATACAATCAAAAGCAGCTACCCACACCCTCAGAAATCAAATGTGTCTAATCTGATGTTACTTATTCAAAAGTCAGGTATCACTGAACTGAGTAATTTTGGCTCCTTGCAGCCAGTACTTCTGGAAAACAATTGAGTCCACCTATCTGGGAGACCTTGTTTGGAATGAGATAATTTCCCTGCTGACGGCAGTGCTACTCGCTCTCTACTGGAAATACGAAGTACTTAGGAGACTGGTTTAACTCAGATTCCTAAATTTTGGATGCCTGAAGACACACATCACAAATTCCATCCTAAACCCATTGGTACTTGCCTTTAAGGCATTGGAAGAGACTTTTTCCCCTAGCTTGCTGAGGAATTTTAAAATTGTTTTGTGATCTAAGGATCACTCTCCCCTTAAAACCAAAATACAGCATTGGAAACAACCAAAGTTAATAGACTCTAAAACTCAAAAGGATTACAGGAGGATTTAGTCTGACCTCCTGCACATTACAAGCCACAGCCTACAGATGAGATGACAGAGAAAGATATTTGGGGTTTTTTTGTTTGGTTGTTTTTTTTTGTTAGTTTTGTTTGCTTGTTTGTTTGATTTTTGTTTGGTTTTTTTTGTTTGTTTTTGTTGTTGTTTTGTTTTGTTTTGTTTTTTCAGAATGACAACATGGAAAGTTCTATTTTTATAGCAAAAAAGGGCTTTTATTGAAATAACAGAATAATTTCCATTGAAGAAAAATTCCTGGGAAGCTATAACTGCACTTGATAATTTTCTTCCTAATGTTTAAATAGAAGAAGCATTGTATTCATCTAGATATTTGGCTTTATCTGGCTTGAACTCACAAATATTTATTGAAATGCTAGAGGTGAGTTTAAAACGCAGAGATAGTTTTGTCTCTGAGTCCATTTAAAAATCAGGTTTGTTTCAGCGAAGATTTAATTATCTATTTGCTTCTTTAAACATAGTTTTATAACTTCTCAGACGAGCAGTCAAAGCAAATCACAATCATTATCCAGAGTTTCTTATTAAAGGAAGAACAGAATGTCTGCCAATACAGAAAGCCAAGTAAACCATAGAGAGTATGCTCCGTGTCTCAAAGGAAGACCTTTAGCTTTACAGGAACAAGATGTTTTTTCCTACGGGTGTTTGAGTAAATGAGAGCAATTAAAACTGATGTAGCATTGTGCAGCCATGCAGGCTCAACATACAATGACTGTATTATATATTACAAGAGGTACTTTATTGGTTGTATTTCTGCCGTGGATTTCTCTTAGCAATATGTGTCTAGTGAAGACAGTAATTATCCTAGCTGCCTTTCTTATAGTCTTGTATAAGTCTGCATACTTACAGAATAGACAATATATACTTATATATATAGTATAGTCTTTATAGTCTGGATACAGACTTGGCCTTCTTATACCTGGAAGGCTGATGTGAACTGAATCCATAGGGAAATACAAACAGTGGCCCTTTGTTGCAAACCACATTATCACATTGAGATTTGTTATAGAACACAATTTTATTAAGGGCAATTTGTGCTCAAATTGGTCTTGGAATATGCAAAAAATAGCGCTCTCCATCAGAGAATTGGGCAGTGTAACTTCAAATTTAGAGAGAGGCGGCTCAGGAAGCAAAGTCTGCTGCGATAAAGAAAACTGCAGACAGACACCAAAAGGCGTGGAGCCTAGCTTCCACAGGGCACGCTCTTACCTCAGCAGGCTGGGGTGGCCATCTCGGAAAAGTCAGGGAAACCGTTGTGTAAAGTGGAAAGTGGGATAAATTAATTCTGTCATTACAGTAGCTAATTATAGGTGATGGTGTAGAATGAAGTTTGTATGAAAATAGCTGTATTTTGTTTCTATTAATTCTCATGGCTGCCTGTGGATCTTTCAGCACATACCAACTGCACAGGGTTTTATCTTCCTCTAATTTGTAAAGGTGAAAATTGGGTATGCTTGTGCCAAGGAGCCAAGCTGATGTGGTGAGTAAGGACACTGAGGGTTGGTGTGTTGAGTGGGGTCATTCACCCCTGCATCATGTGGGCCCAACGGGAGACCCAACATGCATGATGTCTGCTTCGCATGAAATACCTGGGTGCACCTATAAAAAAAGACTGTGGAGGATCTGTTTGTTGCCGTTTGGGTTTTGATTTTTAGCCTAGGCTGCATCCTTCTCTGCAGTAGCTTCCTTGCTATCTAGGGCAGCTAACTCCCAGTGTCCCCAAATTACATGTCCAGAGACATACGAATGAACATGAGCCATGAGAGTATGTTTCTGCAGGCTGGGTGGGGAGACATGGCCAAACATTTTCTTGTTAAATGTCCTCTGCATGCACTGAGGTTGATCTTTATTGGCTTGACAAGTCTTCTGAGAAAAAGAGCAATTCCTCTGGAGGAAGGTTCCTGGCTGCAGACATGGGACACGGCAGCTGGGGAGGTGACGGGGGCTGGGTGGAGGGGACAGGGTGCAGGAGCAGCCCGGCAGGAAGGTGACCCCCAGGCAGCTGGCACCACAGGCTGGGTTTGGGAGGGCGCCTTCGGCTGTGGATGATGAAAACATATTCGGGATATTTGGCTTCTAAGCCTGCTGTGTTTCTGTGGCACACACGCCTCCCTGACAACCACACTGATGTTACTTAATGTGGGAGGCTGCTGTGATTATATACTAACCACAGTGCTAGAAAATTATTAACCCTCCTATAATAACAGAGCTTCAGAGTGTCCCTTTTTATCAGTCTCCCTGCCTATCTTGCAGACTGTTTCAGTCCTCTGTACTTATTTAACACCATCTGTGGAGAGCTTTTCCCCTTGATTTGCAGTAACTTATCATCAGACTGTGAAACTGTTTTTTTCTCATCTCAGCTCTCCTGGAATTCTTCCTGTATCTGGATGTATAGATTCCTTGTTCTGAAGTCCTCTTCATCTCAGACACCTAGGAGACAATATGTGGGTTTTCAGGCTTTTTTTGAGCTGTGAGCTAAAAATTTGAGATGAAAGTTCATACTGGGGTACAATGTAGTTAAGCCTGCTGGCATTAGGCTTATTATTCAGTTACCTTTCTCTGACCTCATAGAAGCAGCCTGCGCTCTATAAATACTGCTTATAAAGCTGTGGTTGTAGGCATACAAGTATTATATCAATTCCAGTGCCCCAGTGACAACAAAGGAGACCCAGGATGCAAACATAATTAAACCCACAGAATTTAAATGTAGCGTGAAGAGTTAGAAAAGCTATTCCACAATCATATTAACTTTATTAGATGTACTTTGTACATCTGCAACATATGCCTACTTTTTGGGGGAGAGGGAGGAAAAGATGCAGAATTTTACAAAAGATAGTTATGAGTACAATTCAGATGATTCAGAATTCAGGTGCAAATCAGGTAAGCACAGATGAAGCTTCCCTGAACATCTTGGTTTAACAAAATACATCATGGAATTATTTTCAATAAATTCAGCCCACTCCAAAGTCAAATTGAATATCCCCAACTTGTTAGCTTCAGTAGGTGTGATTAAAACAAAAAAGGGAAATGTTCACAGTACTAATTTTAATCGGCAGCATCTCGTTCTCAGTACCTCTCCCATATCAAGACCTATTTTCTTCGCAAAATATAGTCTAAGTCAGTGACAAGGTACAGTGTAGTCCAGACCCCCCTCTGCTTTTCTTCCAAAGCGATGTCTGTGGACATAATCACATCCACCCATCCACTGAGCTGCCTCTTCCCAGATATCTGTATATACATCTAATGCTATGAGGATGTACAGCAAATTTGCATTGCAATAAATAACTTCATAAACCTCAGTCCTTATGGAGTATAAAGAGTTCTATGCCAAGGTGAAATTCACAGCGACCAGAGGCCACAGTGTAGCTGATAAGCACCCTCTTCTTCCACTAATGCCACAGTGAAATAGCAATATTGGGGACAGAAGAGGTATTGATTTGGTTACGCACAGAAGCATGGTGAGCAACAAAGATAGTGAGCACACTTAGCGTATAATCAAAAAAATCTCTTTCCCTTTGAGAATAATTTCTGTTCATGTAGCCTTTTGCCATAAGTTGCTTCTGAGATAAAGAATCTGTTTAATTTCAACGATCGCAGCATAGAAGACTTTGGGTATGCCCTAGCCATTAACTTCTTCCATTTCCTTTCCATTGAATAAGTTAAAAAATGGTTTCTGCATTGCATGTTTAAGATATAACCAATTTTCTTCCTGATTGCAACTGTCTCTGCTCTTGCCCTTTTGCATGTCCAAGTGCATCAAGGGAGGGTCAAGTCAGATGACCCTCCTAATGAAGAGCATGATAATGAACTTCTGCTTCTCTTTTTTTGATTCTATTATTTAGAGAATGTTAAATAGAAAATGGGAAAAAAATGCATAAGAAGCCATACTACTGGCAATTTCTGCCAAATTCTGTATACCCGGACAGTGGTCAAAGACTTTTCATAATTGAACTTGCTGGCTTTCATTAGTGAATGAGCTAATAATCTTAGAAGATTTAAGAATTTATTTGTGTTTTAGCATTGCAGTGGTCCAGACAAAGTCTTGAACTTTTATATGTTAAATAGTTAAGCTCTTGTTGATGCTACAACTTCTCATATGGGTACAAGTTTCATTTCTGGATTCATGCTGAAGGGTACTTCCTGTTGTCTCAGGTCAATGTATCTATAACGTTCCACCTTGGAAATTGTAGAAGAGTTTGGTGGAATATTAAACATAATAACACACTGAGTGAATTAGAATCTTTAGCTTTTTAGACTCACTTTTTGGACATTAAGAATGTAGAAAAAGTATTGCATGTAAATGTAGGAGTGAAGGTTTGCAATAATGCATATTTCTCAGAGCAACTTGTTAGACTGATGTCTGTATCTTGGATGATGAAGACTGGGCACAGAAGGTGATTTGACAGAATTTTTGAAATGGAGATTCTTCATTTGGGCCTTGTAAGTCTGCAGTTTGGATTCAACATTGCCTGGTCAGCTCTGCCTGGTCAATTTGATCTGTGGGCTTTCTCCTCTCTTGGTTTGCAGCATTTACAGGATCACCAGACTGCTGATACTCTTTCAATTTGTGTTTTGAAAACCAGAATAAACCTGAAATACCATCATTGTGCACAGCCCTATCTCCCCTGCTCCGCCACTAACTCAGATGTGATATGGCAGTAGGATACTCCCCAGACAAATCAGCCATAAACACAGTTACTCCCACAGCCTGCAGCTCAATCAAGAATGAAAGTGAGGTCAGAAATCCTCCTTATTTTTCATTTGTCATGACAATCATCCTACTTGCTGACACCTTAGGAACAGCATGAGGGTATAAATGAATCCAGTGACTTCCCAGGAATTATGTCGTGGGTGAATTTGATGCACAGTATCCCCAGCTACAAATGCCAAGCCAGGAAAAGAATGGAAAAACACTGGAATGCTTGGGAAAAAAAAAAATCATTATTATCTAACAATAGTCTCCGGGCTTCATTACAATGATAACACATGGAATTAATAGATTTGATGGTGGCTGGACTTCTGCTCATTTCAGCTGTTGCTCCATTTATGTTCTGCATTGCAGTATAATTAGACATACTGTGATGGTTTTAAACCTGAGAAGTACAAGCATTAAAAAACAGCCCCTAGCTGAGCATTTCCCTATTGATTGCTCTTCACCCATATCTGAAGTATCACAGTAGCTGTCCGTACACAGTGGCAGCTAACTGTGGAGTCCTGGGTCTCCTTCACATCCATGTAAGATATGGGAGACTGCCTAAATGCTGTATTGGTGTCATTGTATGTTGATATTCCTCACAGGCAAGTTTCAGACATAGGACTTCTTGTCTTCCAGATTAACATATGTTCTTTCCTTTACATGGTTATTCAAGCTGCTCGTCTCAGGGCAGCTTCCGTAAGAGCATGTTCAGCAAGGAGGGTTGAGTTCATGGTTAGGGAGCAATAGGTACTATAGCTCTCTGCAGGAGCCAGAGGGTTTGCTGTGGTGTGGAGGGCAGAGGGGCTGCTGTAGTCAAAGGCTGAGCTACAGTCTTCCACTAAGCACAGCTGGGGTGAGCCCTTCAGCCTCAGGATGGTTGAGGAGGGCTCAAAAGGGGCTTGAAAATGAAAGCTGCTGCTATTGCTTCAGAGTAGCAACTGGGCAGTCCTTCCCTGGCATGCTGCTGTCTTGTTCCCTGTCAGACAGATGCCTTGCTTTGCTGCACGCTTCCTTTGAGCAGTCTTTCCCTAACCGGGGACTTTGCACTTAGTAGTCTGGAAGAACTCTGGGCTGGGGTGCTCCCTGACCTTGTAGCCTAGGAGTGATCAGCCTCTGTCCCACGGTTTGCATACTGGATGTGGACTTGAAAATCTAAGGTTAAGGCCAAGAAGGCTCATAATTATCCAGTTCCAAAATTATTAGAGTAATAAAAGGATAATGCTTTAAAATCATAATTCTGATCTATTCCACAAATTACTCTTAACACTTCCTTAATTCCCTTTCTATTCTCTTTTTCCTTTCTTTTCTTTGCTTTGTGGTTTAGGAGCAATTTGCTTCTACACCGAGGTGCAAATGCCTCCCTTTGTCAGAAGGAAACCACTGATCTGGTGCATAGATTTCAGCAGTGGATGATTTTGATTCACTGGAGCTTGAAGGGATGATGACAGATGTTAGCTCCTGCAACAGAGATGCTGCATAAAGCTGTTCTGAAACAGCCGTCAGATCTATATACTTGCTAATCAAGTCACAGTGAAAGTGCTAAACTTCTCACTCCTAAAAGTACCTGGTTTGGTGCTAGACTTCTAATTGAATCACCGACTGACATTTTTTCATTCTTTTAGGCTTTTATAGTACAAGATGCTGCAAGGTAAAACAATTTTGTGGATCCTCTGGAAGGGAAAACAGTGAATATTTCTATTTTGTTTTGCCATGACCACAATTAAAGCTGGGCATCTCTCATTCTCATTATGAGGCTCCATATGGACCTGAAAGCTGTTTTTATGATGTTTAGTATATACATATAAAAGAATAGTGCATCAGAGTACTTATTGATATTTGGTGACTTTAAGTATGTTTCATATGTTTGCTTTGGAGGCAGGCACTCCTGGGTGCTGTCAGAAGAGCTAGCCTGTAGTCTCTGGTGGACTGAGCAATGACCTGCATCACACTCGTACCCAGTTGTTATCAGAATTCTCAGTGTACGTGCCAACAAAACATACTAATTTTTATCACTGTTTACTGAACTACCATCACGTTCTTGGTGCCAGTATTGCTGGACTATCGGCCATCCAAATCTCCTGCCTTGCTTTGCACTGTCCCACTTCTTCCCTCCAGAGCTCTGGTCCCAGCGCAGTTTCTGCTCCAGCAGAGGAAAGCAGTGTTTCCGAAGGGCAGTGCTAGGGCCAAGGTCCAATGTCCTGGAACAAGGAGGGGTGGCACCACCCGCTCTGCCCTCCCAGAAAGTCACAGCTCAGTAGCATCACCGCACATGGTGACACAGCAACACTTAACAGCAGGTTCTCTGCATTTCTGGGGTTCTCCAGCACCACAGGTTTCCCCTGGATCAAGTGCAGGTACATAATCATATTTCTGTCAAATTAGCCAAGGCATAGGATGATGATGTTTGTGCCAGCTTATATGCATTAATGTTGGCTTTACGCTGGCTCTGAGATGAGAGATGTGATCTGACCTGGCAGAAGATGGGAGCTGTAGAGGCACTGATACCTCATCTAGCATAAAACCTGCCAGTACAAAATTAAGTCATCATTTTTCTTTATTTGAGTTGGCAGCGTGAGTTCATTCTGGATCAGCACTTTCATCATGTGTCTGGCAACATTTCTGACGGAGTATTAACAGCCCTAAAGCAGGATTTACTAAGTTGTGGGACCACAAAATTATTGTTTGAGCTTACTCTGATAAAAAGGCAGGGAGCTACTGGGTGGTGGTTTTACCAGGTTTCAGAATGCTCCTACCCAGAGCAGTATTCTAGTTAGGAACAATTTCCTTCCACATGAAAAAAAACAGTTTCAAAATTCCTATCTAACCAATAAACCCCACCCCAATACAGAAAATCCATGGATTAAAGGTTCATATGTAACTTTTTACACGCTCCCCCAAATGAAACCTTTTGTGTTTGGGAAAAAGAATCCTTTTGTGGTGTAGAAAGTCAACAAGGCATAAATCACTATTTTGTTTGTTCTGTTGCTAGACATGCTGAACAAGAAACCACCAGCAGACCTGTGAAATTCTCCCATTAAATCTACCACAGTGATTACACCCAATACACTTGGGATCATGAAAAAAATGTTTAAACATATTCCACTGGCTAAAATGTAGTATTTTTATAGTTGCAGCAAGGATGGTGCTATGCATTAGCTCGAATACTTGAATTAAATGACTTTACGTAACTTTTACTTTACCTCATTTTCTAAAAAGGATTTGAAAATAGAGTGGTTTACAAAACATAACATAGTTTCCAAAGAACAGAAGGCATTGGCTAAAAATTTAGTCTTTCAATACTCCTGTTTGATAATGAATGCTTGGAGTAAACAAGCACTCTTTTACCCAGTTTCTGCAAAGCACTTGCCTTTTGTTTCAAACCCAGTACACTGGGCTGAATGAGGTAATGCCTCTATCTCCCAGGCCAGGAATGTATTCAGATTGGGCACTGAAACAGGGTGGGAGGATAATACCTGCTCTTTGGTAAACACAGGGTGAACTTCAGCTCAGCTTCCAGATTGCTGTGCTCAGAGGAAAGAATTAGGACTGCTTGTCTGAAGACAAAAAAATCACTTCATCAGTTTAGCAACTGATTCAAAGCTTCACACAGGTGCCCTCAAGTGCATTCAAAACACATTAGGTATACATAAATACACATTTTAAATTAAAAGTGTCTTGTGAAAAAATTGCATCAATTTCAGTGAGTCAGTGAAACACTACCCTGTCCTCAATACAAATAGTGTTTTTAAATTCACTGATTTAGAAGCAGGTGCTGAAGCAGGTTTCCTGAGGTAGAGGCTGAAAGGACCCTGGTTCTGACTGAACTAAGGCAACCCTCTGAAAAATGAGAACCACCCCCCTGCACAGTGATCATGAAAAAACAAGTCTGCTTCACCAAAGAAAGCTCCTCTGCATTCCTGGCACGACGTTAGAATTCAGAGTAATTTTCTTTAGACATCAAAGTCAGACAAGCACAATTTTCAGAAGTACATTAAATAGTATTTATTGAGTTTGCAATTTCAGGGGCAAAGCTATAATCTCAGTCCCAGCTATTCACACACTGTAGCACTGAGCCCTCATGTTCTTTCAGCCATTCAACAAATGAACAATAACATGGAACATCATAAAAAGGGGGTTTGAAAAAAAAAAAACCCTATACTTTCAGGTTTGAAAACAGGAAACAAACTTAAGTATTGTTCTCATTCACAAATACATCTGCATTCTTGATTAACCATAGTATTGATTTTACAGAACAGATTCATCTTCCTGGTGTTTGGGAGGTGTGGTATGGTTGATCTGAAAGAAAGTAAAACTACAGAGAGCACTGAGAGCTTTTCCATACAAGCACAGTGACAGCTGGATGGTTAATGCAGACTTCAGACTGCAAAGAACTCCTCACAAGAGGGACGGATGCTACCAAATATCCAGTTGGGAAAAGCCCCTCTTCTTGGGAAGTCTTTGTGTCTGGGACCAATTCTGTAGGTACATAGGGTCAACAAACCATCAAGAGCCTGCCTGTAAAATCTTATGGCAGAGGCCGTTTTCATTTTCACCATGGTGACCCTTCTGTATAGTAAAAAAAGGCATCACACAATACACACGGATCCATATTTACAGAATAAATGGCAAAAGAGGAAATTAGATACAGTGACATTTATGTCCAGGCATTATCAAACAAGATCCCTTGTGTTGATTCAGGGGTTATTCACAGTTCTTTAAGCAAGTCCTTTTCTCTTCATATGGGTTCTCTTGTTTTGCAAATGAGAGCCACCAGGATCTCTCACTGTAAGAAACAGATGCTTGCTTTCCCTTAAACCATGGTCATGACCTTCAGAGAGGCAGGTTGGAATCTCCTAATCTTCTTCTTTAGCGCCTTTGAAGCTTTGATGCGACAGATTTTGGGCACTGGGGGAAGAGGCTTGGAAGAGGCCTCGACAGTTCCCAATTGTCTGACCGAACCTTCAGGCCAAATCAGCTCACTCTCATCCCCCTCATCATAGTCAAGGGCAAGGCTGCTACTGTTACTGCTGCCATCTGAATCGCTTTCACTGGATTCACTGTCCCCGAAACGGTTAGTCGTGAAATCGCTGACCTCCCCTTCACTAGTTTCTGCAATGGTGGAGTGGAAGAGAGAAGAGCACTCTGCAGAGTACTCAGAGTGGTCTGACTCGCTTTTGGCATAAGCTCCATGGCGCTGACTCTTGGAGCGAGCCCTTGTACTGACAGTGCGCAGGACACCAGCTCTCCTTGCTGGCTGCCTTGATGCTCCCAGGCCAAAGCTACTAGTGAGGCTGGCCAGGTGGGCCTTGGCAGAGATCTCCACTGTGGACTGCCACTTGCGCTGCTTCTTCTTGCTGGCTGCATCTACGCAAGCTCCTTCGAGTGAATACAGTGTGTTGGCAGAGGCTCCGTAGAGCTCTGGCCTGCATGGCACTGTGGGGAGCCTGACCTGCACAGGGAACAGGCTAGACTCTGAGCATGACCTGCCGGTCACGTCACCGGAATACGAAGGTCTCCGCACGAGGCTCTTTGCTCCGTGATGTCTTTGGGGCTGATTCCACTCACCAGGCAGCCTGGCAGCTCCATGGGACCCTCTTGATTTCTCCATGCAAAAGGCTTGCTTCCCAGGCCGTAGCACCCTTTCACTGTTCCTCCTCTTTATCTTCACTGCCTTTGTTTTGGAGCTGGCAAACTTGACTCGGACTTGGTGGGATTCTGCAGGGACAAACTGAGCGTGAACAAACTCACTCCATGCCACTCGCTCATGACCCCCTGTGTTAGTCAATTTGGCATTGCCACACCTTTTGAGGGGCAACTTTCTGGGTGGGATGGCTTTAGCGTTCCAGGTGCCTGGGCTAGAGTCCTCCTGGCACAGCTGTGAGCCGGATGAACTACATTCCACACTGCTCTCTGTTGCTTCTGCCAGAGGAGAGCCCCTTGCTGCTGACTTGGCAGGATAACAACTATTCACAGCTGAAGGCTCTGTGTCAGGCCGAGTGGATGGCTGTTCTTCATTCACACAGCACATGGTCTCCTGCTGCTTGGCACATTCCCCCTCCAGCACCTCTCTCTGCAGCTTCCCTTCAGCTTTGTTACTTTCCAGAGAACTTGCTTGTTTTTCCAGCTGGCTACTGCTGCTGTTAATTTTCACTCCACCGGTGCTGGGGGTTATAATGAGTCTCTGGTGCGTTGTGGCTGGCTGACTCTTTGTTGAAACCCACTCACTGGCATCAGCCCGGTTGTTCCCTTTGCATCTCGTCAGCTGCAGTAATTTATTGATGTAACCCCCTGGCTTGGCCTCAGCAGTTGGCCTAGTCCTAATCAAGCTGGGACCTGTGACACTAGGCATGGATTTGCTGGGAGGAGCCTGAATGTCTGCTTCTGGGGATGTCCCCACCAAAGAGAAAAGGGGACTTTGTAAAGCCACTGCATGAAGGGGGCTTGGGTAAGGATACACATCAATGCCATTCTTGGAGACCAAGTCGTTCTGGAATTTGGGGTCCATGCTGAGCAAGTGTGTGTCTCCAGCACGGCCCTGAGGCAATGTGGATTTGAGATCTGTCTCTTTCTGAAATCTAGCGTCTGCTGGAATGACTCTTTCCAAGTCACCTACACAGTGGATGAAAATAAATAACCTAATTAAATCACAGACAATTACATTCAAACTGGCTTACACTAAAGTGCTATTTCAGACCGATGTGCTAGCTTTTACTAAAATCAGTAGCATGAATGAAGAAAATAGTTTCAGTCCTCCAAGATCACTGAATTACTTCAAGGCTTTTATTCACCTGACCATAACAGGAGATGAGAATGCCTTTTAATGCCAGTAATAAATCTCTTGCCTTTGCAGGAAATTTAAACTGTGCTACTTAGATGAAAGTAAATCTCTGCATATATAAAGATGTTCTAGAATGTCACAATCTAACAGGAACCCAAACAACTAAACAAAACCAAGGGATTATTTTTATTTCTTAGCAGAGATAAAAAGTGAATCCAACAACCAGAAAGCCTGAAGCTGAATGCCATATAAAATTATCGAATATGACAGATACAGTTTTTGAACAGTCTGTCCCCCAGGATATAATAAAGACTTCCTCTGGATATATAACTATAACTCAAAAATTCCTGAAATTTCCAGCATGCAGAGTCAGTGGGATTTTTTTTTTTAAAGTGGTTAAATCTGAATTCCAGCTTTTCCTTAAACCCTTGTATATCACCTGTCTTGGAAGAATCTATAGTACTCAACCAGCTGCTATAAGAAGACTTAAACAGACACTAGGTTAGTGTTTCTTAACCTCTTAAATATTGGATGCTGTAGTTGTTTACTCTTTTGCATTTTGCTTTAGTAAGGTATTAGTAAACAGAAGCACTCCATGCACATGGGAGAGCCATTAAGTCTCGTGTCCCATGGGCCACAGAGGGACATGACTCTACTTTTCCTTAACCCCACATCCAGTGAAACCTCCTAACTGGATCGTTCATTTCATTTGATTACAACATTACCAGTGTCATGCCTTTCTCAAGTAACTTCTTAGAGATTCCAGAAAGAAATATTCAGAAGTTTTAATAAAAGGCAGAAAATAAGGAATGACATAATTCTATGTGTGTTTTTTAAAAAAAAGTCAACCTTAAGGACAAAGAATAATGAACTAAAGAATCTTTATTTTGACAGAGAAAAAAAGTCTAAGGAAAACTATTCAGGCAGATGGGAGGTTCAGTCCCTGAAGACGGCATTTTTATGGCCACCAATTGAGATCTCTTAAATTCTGGAGCACTGTCAAGGTTGCTGTCAGTTACACTTGACTGCTGCACCTTCCTCTTAGGAGCATCTCCTGTGTGCTGAGGGGACAGGTTGTGTTCTTGTGTGAAGCAAGACTGTTCCATCCAGACAAGTCACCCAATAGAGCACTATGGTGCTGTGTTACCTCTGGTACCAAGAGTACTGGAACCATCTGCAGTTAACTTGGATTTCTCTGCACAACAGTGCAGACTTCAGTGCCAACAAATCCTCAGCTAACTGGTTTCCTGGCTGCTTCATGCTACCAGAAAACCCAACCATCAAATCCAACCACATATTTCACTTACAGTGACTATTTCTGTCCTGTGACAGGAAGCTTTTGAAAGACTTCAGAATTTGGCATTGTCTGCAGTGTCCTACCTAAAGCACTTACAGATCTGCTACAGTGAAGGTTAGGATGATGATTTCTCAAACAATATATTTTCATAATAAAAATTAATTAGGAAATTGTTGGCAGTGGGTGGTGGTACTCTCTTGTGCAAAAAAAACCCCAGGAAGGTGATCAAAAGAATGCTGTTCTTGTGGTGTCTCAGCAAGCTCTCTGCTTGCCACTGAAAGAAAAGGCAATTGGTTTGTACCTGCAGTTATGTGTGGGGACAAGCTAAGGAGAGGAAAATAGAAATTTCTTCTCCTCTCCCAATGATGCTCTTATGAAGCAAGATTTTGCCTCGCTTCCTGCAATGTGGTCAACTTGGTGAGAATTGTTTCTTCAGGACTACACCCACTACTACCCCACTACGTATGTTTCTCACACTGAAGGAAGTAAGAGGTTGTACCCAGGGAACAGGGAGGTTGTGGTGGAAAAACAAAGGAGGGCTGAAGGAGGTCTGTCATCTTGCTCCCGCAACCTTACTTAACATCAGTTATCCCTTTTTCTGTCAGTGTTTCTCCATACTGAAAAAACCATAAAGCCGCCAGGGCCTTAGTAAACAGTTGCAAGGCAGGAAAGTTTCTAATAGAACAAAAAGTCTATGATCTGAACATAGAGGCTACGGAGCACTAAACTCAGCTCCATCCCCAGCCCCTGAGAAGCCTTTGCTTTTATCCTATAATTTACCACCATCGCTTCAGGTGTGTCTGCACAGATCGGTACAGAAGAGCTGGTCTTTCCTCCTGCTCCAAGCAAGCCAGAGGTGAGCTAGCTCAGGTCAAGAAGCTGTGGGAATGACTCCAGAATGACATGATACTTGACATGATGTTCCCAACAGCCTCTCTCTTTCCATAATGGAACTGTCACACATCTGGCTGGGTCCCCATATGAGCTACACTAACACAAGGTTGCTCTGAGGCCACAGAAGGACCCAAAATAAGAAATGATATGATGTCACTTCACAGATGGGTGAATGAGAGATTTGGAATATGAATGGACTTGTCCATTTTGTCTAAAGGTGTGATGTAAATTCATGGTTGATCCACTATTAGGCTCATGACTGGTTCCTAGATAGTCAATTAACCTTCAGTGTCTGTTATCCCTAACTAGATTAAGAAAAAGAATATCACTTAAGTCCACAGGAGTATGACTAAATAGGGCAAGGTATATACAAGTATTATCATACTAATTTTACAACAGATTGAGAAAACAGGCACTAACTCTGGAAGAGTCTCTTTCTCCTTAGGTATCTGTACAATCTTTCTCAGTAAAATGCATCATCTCTGACTTTGAATTCATGTTATATTTTTCTTATGTCCCTGCATCTTCGCACAAGGTATTTCAAATACTGCAATTTTCCTGATTTCACAAGCAGGTAAATTAAAAAAAGTACCTCAACATTCATTACAACTTTATCTCATGATCTTAAGTATTTTTCCATTTCTAAATGCATACTTTCTCATATTTGTTACTGTTTAAAAGTATCTGAGTGTGGAGACAAGTGAAAGTTAAACAGTAAACAGTTTGGCTCTGTGGTTTCGATTAATTCTCACTTTGTGTATTGAAAACTAACGTTATGTATTGATTACACATTGGTTAATTAGGTCCTAAAAGTAACAGACAGGATTCTGCCCTTCTCTTGAATGAGTATCCAGTTCTGCAGTCGATTACCTGTGGAAACTGGCCTTGGTCGGGACCTGGCAGGAGTCCCAGAAATGTCTGTGCTAGCTATAATCCGACATCCATCACTGACATAGGTTCCTGGCTGTTGGAAGCTGGTGGTGTGCACAGTAGTTTCATCTGCAGACTTGGGTCGGTAATCAAACACACTGAGCCTTGCTTTAGGGTGTTGAGAGCCGGGCAAGAGACTGGTGTGGGAGGAGGAGATGGACTCACTGTACACAGAGGTACAAGAATTGGAGAGTGAGCAAGAACCACCGTCACTCAGGTCATAGAAGCCTGCAGAATTAAAATAAAGAGGAAGATACTTCTTATTTACAGTAACTAGACAAGCTCTGTAAAAGAAAAATGCAGAGAATAAAATAAACCTTCATTTGCTATGTGCCACAGGCCTAAATTTACAATCATTTATTTGGGTAACTTTAGCAGAGGTACACTCCAATTCAACCATCTTTTATTGGGCTTCTGCATATTTGCTTAGGCCCTGGGCCAGCTTGGCACGCACATGCATGCTTAGTTCTGAGGGTGGGATGGGGTAAAGTGCAGCACCATCGCTCCCAGTTCTTCACTGGAGAACGTCTCTGGAGACTATTATGCAACTGGCATAAAATAGGGCCATCTTACCCTGTTGTAACTTGTGCTAGGTGCATACAAGCACAACTTGGATGGAAAAGTAGAGTAACACTAGCCTGTGATCAGAGCTGCCATCTATGATAGCTGAGATGTCTATGGGCAGAGAATGGAGGCTATCTTCCCTCTCTAGGTCTTGCGATCATTGACAATTAATTATGGAAGTATTAAAAAAGGCTCTGTATAAATTCAAGATAGGAATTATTGCTCTCCATATAATGCAAACAGAAAAGGAAGCAGTTTGCTTTTGAACTGTGTATGTGCCCAACTCCTCAACTTAAACACTCAACAGAAACTTGCATTTTTTATATCCACTTTAAGTAGCAGGCTGCAAATCTGTATGCTGTAAATAAAAAAATTCTTTCCTTGTCTCACTGAAGACTTAAGGCTTTTCAAAATTCAGTTTAAAAAGAAATATTTCCATTGCCCCAGACTAGATAACAGAAACTGGTTTTAACAGACATCCTAGCTATAAAAGTCTGCAGTACAGCACGCTCTGTGAATCAGACCAGAAACCTGAAACTCAGTCTCCTTCTGTCCATGAGAGCTTTGGGGTCTTTTTTCTCAGTATCTTTTAATACAAGCTGTTTCATTTTTATATAAATGACCAAACATAATTTGGCTGGAGCACTGCAATGCTAGTGATCTTCAAAGCCTTAGTGAACTTCAGGCCTCAGGACCCTTCTTGGATTCAAACAGAACACTGACATGGATGTCAGTCTCCTTCACTTCTAATAAGGACTCTAGCCACTTTGCCAGTGGTCATTCTGCACTGGACAAGTTAATTAATCAATAAACCTGCCTTCTTCCATTTGTGGCTAAAATCTCCATTTTAAAATTAAAAAACAAACAAACAAAAAAAAAAAAAACAACCCACAAACCAGAAAAAATACTGTTTGAATAAATAAGCATTTTCCAACTAAAACATCTTTGCGGGAAAATTCCCACCAGCTCTGTGAGTGTGCTCTGCGCCAGATGACTGCTCTCCACCTCAGCCATGGGGCACTGATTCTGCCCAAACAATACGGAGGGTTTTGCTTTGCAGCTGACACCCCTCAGTTCTCATAGCACCACGCCCCTGGGAATAAATGACCAAGTGCATGTTACCTGAGCTGGGCCGGCTGTCACTATCCAAGTATTCACTGGAGGTCTTACTGACGTCCAATTTCAGCTCACTTATTCGCTGGTCTAGCTGATCCAGGTGGCTTTTCAAGCCGACATCCTGTCTCCTCAAACGAGACTAATTCACAAGTCGAGGGAAGGAGGAGGAAATGAAGAATAATCACAGTTAGAATCTCAGCAGCAATGTATGAATTCAGGCCATCTGTGCTGGACAGATTCTGCTCTCATGAAGTGTTTTGCTTAGCTAGGGACTGTTGCAATTGGCTCTCTGTGATGAGACTGACATAATGGACAAGTACAAAACATTCTGTTTCTCAGTATATATTGTCTTCTGCCCAGCTGAACGTGTTCTCAAAACTTTTCATACTGAATATACTTATTTTAACCTTTAGGGTTTTTGCTACATCTATGGCAGGAACTGTATCTCTAAAGAGGATGACAATCTTTTAACTAATTAACATATTAATATATGCACTGTGTTTTGCCATACACTGCCTCTGAGCAGAGGATGAGATAAACATGGATTGTCTGCATGAACTCTAAGATGTTGCCTGATGAAAGGAAACTGCTGTATGGAAAGGTATCTTATTGCCACACAAAGTAAAGTCAGCATACTCCTTTCTGTAACACCCTTGGCTTTGATGACATGTCTTTATGGTTGAAAGGGTACACTGCATGAACTGTGACATCTATTTCACTGAAAGTTTTGCTTGCGTATCTCGTGGCTAACTATTTCCACACGTTTTATGCAAGAAGGCAGCATTTGAACGCTGCTGTGAAAATGACTGTATTTAAAATGGTGTCTCAAGCTTGTGAATAATAATCCTCCAGACGCCAGCAACAAGGTCCTTTGCCTACTTCAATCGCTGACCAGGCTGATCTGAGGTAGCAGTTCCCGCAGCTGCTCCCCCAGTATTTTTGCTGTCAGCACGGTGAGGCAGATGGCCAGGCATTAGGCACCAGCCAAAGAACCACAGTTTGTTTCTGCCACAAACTTCTCACATGGAACTTGGCAAATTATCTAGGCTCAGTCACTATTTAGGCCACTTCTAACTATATCACACCTCACCATCCATCCAACAGTACTTTACAGAAAGGTGGTCTCTTGAAGTTGGTTGTAAAGTTGAGTTCACAGACCTTGAGAGGCCAGGTTTCCACTCAGTAATGGCAAGAGAAAACATGTCTAAGATTCTTCTTTATGTGTATGTTTCAGATTTAAAAATACAGGTGGCAGTTCTAGCAATATTTCCAACCCCAAATATGAAAAAAATACAAACTAGGTCCCTTGAGCTAATTAAAATCTCTGCAAAATTAAATGACATGCAGAAAATCAAAATCAGTATGGTACACATTTTGGACTCCACTTTCCTTGTGTTCAGATTACTCAGCTTTTAGTATCTGCATTTTTAGGTTTCTCTATAGCTATAAATACTAAAAGCAAGGAAAGCGAAGATCCCAAGGTAAATGATTAAAAACTGGGATTCAAGGAAAAGAGAAAAAAGACAATGTCCCAAGTCTCACGAGACAACTGCTACAGTTGATGATGCTGATGAGAAGAATAAAAAGGTACTTCTAGCATGCTTTTATGGAGAACTGGAGGAACATGCAAGACACAAGAAATAAAGCCCTTTTTTGTTAGTGTCACACATCTAGAAAGGTTTTAAGGTCAAGATGCTCATTACTGCCTCCTAGGAAAACCCGTGGTGATCTTCTCTCTTCCTGTTTCATATAAACAAAAAGGAAGGGAAGAACCAAATAATAAAGGAGATTTTCTATCCCATCTGAATTATGAATGTGACACCTTCTCAGTACTACTTTATTTCCTTTATGGTGAAAAAGCAAAAAGCCTCCTTCAATCCTACCTACTCAGGAAATCACAAAGTTTTGTTTTCACGGCTGGAATTAATTGCTTAATGATTAATGTTTTGCCAGCCAATCCCTCAGTCTGTGGTTTCTGATTAATGACAGAGAGGCCACAAGGCTCTCAGGTATTCAAAGATTATTTATTATACCTCCAGGTTCTGTCTGCGCCTTCATAGCATTTTACCCAACATGCATGATTTACATCATCGTTTTTAACCCTTTTATGGTGTCTTACACCATCGGGTTTTCATGTTTCCAGCAGACTTCATAGCTTTGATCTTTCGGTTAACTCCTTCTGCACTCCAAGAGAAGAAGCATTCCTCAAACCACTTGGACAAGGATGACTTTTCCCGTGTGTTTGCTTGAGGTTGTTATTGCTCTGATAACCACACTGAGCAGCACCAAGAACAATAAACTCTCAACACACTCTTTCTCAATTCACAACATGAATTTTACATGAGACAAAACCTTGCAGGTGTAGCCATCTGTTTGCTTTGGGCAATGCAGCTGTGAAGACTTCTGTACACTGCACAATGCAGGACCTGACTTTCCAAATCAACTTGTATTATCGATGGCCTACAGATTTGGGGAGCCGAATCTGGGATAGTCATACTACTCATTTTTCAGAAGGAAGAACGCTCTCTGAAAAGCAGGTTCCTTTAAGTGAACACAAGTAGGCACCCCAAATGAAGGCACCAAAACCCATTGGTCACATTTGACTATTCTTCTCAACTATTACTCTCTTTGGTTAAACGGTGCGGGTGTGTGTGTTTGACACTTACTGGTTGTAGATTAGCACCTGATAATTTTATTAACCAGACTGTACTTTGAAATGGACAAAAGATAGCATTAATCTTACCTAGTTTTGCACACCTAAAATACACTCACCCTTGAGTCTTTTTTGTAACTGATGGTGCAAAGCATATGGTTTCAGAGGAAAAACAATTTAATCTATCCCAGACCCATATTATAGAGTGAGGTGAATTCCTTTTGGAAGCACCTCTTTCTTGCAGTTCACAAAAATTTTGTTAGTTTAATATTAAAATTTTTTTTAAAAATCCTGTTTTAAAGGATGTTTTCTATTTAAAACTATGTAAAGCAGAAAAAAAAAAATCTGTGCAAAATGCAGGGTACTAAGTGTTGTTTCTTTTTTTTTTCTTCAGTATAATGTGTCCCTTCTCACATTTTTATATCATCATAAGGCACCTGAAAGCTTGCAAAACAAAATAATCTGATTCAAATCAAATCAATTGTTTTTTATAAATACATTCTCTGAGGAAACAGCTAAGAAAATACGGGATGCTGCAGCCTTAGGTATCAATCTACTTTGACAGTGAAATTGTCAATTTCTTTCCTTGTGTTAGCCTTAATTTGCATCTCTTATTTTTCCTCTATGCGACCATGATGCAGTTTGGCTAAGAGACAAGTTTAGCACCTTTGGGATCACTGACAGTAGACAGCATCACTTAATTCTGCTTCTTCTCTGCTACAGAATTGATCCTCCCTGCACTGTAGTAACTTGCAGCTGCCAGAAAAGCCCCTGGTCACCCAAACGAGCCACTGGCTGGGGCAAAAAAGAACGTAACTGCTAGGGGCAACAGAAAGCCTGCAGCCTTGCTGCCTACAGCAGACTGCTGGAAAGGCCAGCTACGGGCTGTTGCTGGTACCTGTTGCTGGGGAAGAGATTGGGATGCTGGACTGGAATCCACACATGGTCCCTATGGCATCTGATGGCTCTGCTCCACCCATTCCCGCTAGTGGCACTCGACTCCTTTAAGATACAGCCTCTGCCCTTCTGTTTCTCACCTTACCATTATAGGATAAGCATGGCTTGACTTGTTACCTGCCTTGTTTTCATTGCCAAGATGCCCTGAGCCACGTCCAGCTGATACAGCTTCCACATTTTATGTTGCAAAGACCAAACTTTTTACAAATTAAACTGTGACCACGCTAAAGCCCAGGGCTACAGCCCTACTTGAAACTTGGATCAAGATACACTGCAAGGCAAATCTACATTTACATTGTTAATGAGTTTCTCAATCTGAAAGCTTATAGAGCAGCGATCACATACTCTATCCGTCCACGGGCCAAGAACAACAACAATGAAGACGTAACACTCCCTGAGCAATGCTGTGCTCTGCATTTTCTGTTGGTTTTAGTTTTAACTTAATTTCCTGTGATCATGAACAGAATTTTCAAGGGTTTTGAGTGCAATATGCTGTTCACGAGTCACCAAGAAACAATTTTCAGCCTGTGGTCACTGAGTTCCTAGGATCTGTGGGCTATTTCTAACAGGACTGTGAAAAGCCTGCTTTCAAGTGGATTTCCTTTGCTGTTAAGCAGCTTTTGAGGTATGCTCCTCTACTCAAATATATGTCCGCCATTTGCAGGGGAAAAAAACAATAAAGGTACTAGGTATGTCAATACGAAAAACTTCCAGCAACCATGGGTCAGTCGGAAGAGCTCTGTATCACTATTTCAATAATACAACCGCATTTTTGCTGAAGAACCTGCCCCTGGGTTTATGTAGTTCAGAGTCACCCCTCTCAAGCTTTATGAACACTTCCCTCCCAGGCAGCCCAGAAGACGTTTCCCATAATTGCACTGGCACCTACTGGTGAAATCTGTCCCTCTCTGGTGATGTGCTGAGCCACTCTCATCCTCCCAGCTCCTGCATGTCTAAGGGCAGAAATTAAAGGCCATTTTTTATTTCATTTTTAATGGGTAGTTTCTCCCATGTCCTTGTAACATGCCAATAAAGTCCTGACAAGCTGATCTTCTATTTTTGTATTTCATTTGAAACAATTCAGTAATTAAAGCACAACAGCTGACATGAAAAAAGAACAGTCACTATGGTCAGAGGTCATCGGGTGTTTCTGTTAACCCAGTGGCCCCAGACAGGCAATAAATGCCTTCAATTCTTTTGCTTAGTTAACAAAAAAAAAAAAAAAAAAAAAAAAAGTATAGCCATTAGTTACCATTATCAATTACAAGGAATCAAGATGTTGGCAGTCCACTTGTCCTGCATTTGTTACTTTAACCAAGATGTGCCCACTGCTGTGTTTTTATATGTGACAGCGAGGTTTCCCTGAAGGTTAAAGCCAATTTTACTCTGAGATGCTGCCTGCTAAAGCTGCCTATGGGGAGCGACTAACCGTGCTGTTTTCACACCCGACTGATAACTGATGGCCAAGTCTTGCACCAGTACAGGGAGGGAAAGGGCTCTGAATTGAGTCTGAGTTTACTGAGGTGTGTAATTGCCCATACTAGAGATTAAAGCCCTTTCCCCTTTGACTGTTGTCTCACCTACGACACTAGTTTCAGTCTCAATTCAGAATTTCTTTTTCTTCCACAACAAAAAAAACCCAAAAACATGCAAGCAGGCAGTGCAACACTTCAAATACAAGGCCTGGCGTTCGGTTATTCTCCTCTTTTGATCATGCAATCCGTGGCGAGAACAAAGTACTCCTGGCCCACGAACCCGCTCCTGTCAGGCACACAACTGCGCGGGCACACGGAGGTGTATGCACACACGCCTGTCCCAAACTCCTGAGCGATTACTCTATTTACGCGTAGCTCGCCCTGCGCGTCTTTTGACCTCCTGCTCAGGAGGCATTACTGCCATTACGAGCCGAGCGCTCACAAGCGGTACGTGCATCACGCAAGTTAATCATCTCCTACTCCTCGGCTCCGATGAATGAGCGACGCCGGGCCAGCAACTTCCCCTCGGCGCTCCTGCCGGCACGGAGCCCGCTACCACCGCGCCGCGTTTCGGGCCGGTGGATACGCGCCCAGGTGAGCCCCGCCTGAGGAAAGGCGGCGACCGGGGCGGGCGCGGCCGCCGCTCGCACCTGCCCGCGGCGGGAACCACCGCCGCCGGCCCCGCAGCGGCGGTTCCCGAGGCAGGGAACCGGGCGTCAGGCCCCGCAGCGGCGGTTCCCGAGGCAGGGAACCGGGCGTCAGGCCCCGCAGCGGCGGTTCCCGAGGCAGGGAACCGGGCGTCAGGCCCCGCAGCGGCGGTTCCCGAGGCAGGGAACCGGGCGTCAGGCAGCCCGGTGCCGGGCGGCCCTCCGCCCGCCCTCAGCGCCGTGGACCCCCGGAGGCGGGAAACGGGGTCCCAGAGGCAGCGGGGCGTGCCGTCCCTTACCAGCTGCTCCTTCAGGGCGGTGAGGGTGGCCTCCAGCCGGTGCTCCTTGCTGCCGGCGGACAGGGGCTGATCTCCTCCGCCCTCCACCGGCAGCTGCGGCATGGCCAGGGCGGCCCGCACCAGCTCCCGCTGCTTCTCCCGCAGCACCTGGAGCTCCTGGAGGCCGGCCAGGGCCGCCTGCAGCCTCTCGCCCACCCGGCCCCGGTCCCAGCCGCCCGCCCGCGGGGCGCCCAGCAGCATCGTCAACGCTGGGCCGCGGCACCGGCCATGGCAGCGGGGCGGCGGGGAAGCGGCGGGGCTGCTCCCGCCCCGGGCCGTGGCTGCGGCGAGGGCCGCACTCCCCGCTCCGCGGCTGGCACCGGAGCGAGTGAAGCGAGGCCGCGGCAGCTCCTGCGGTTTTGGAGGAGAGGTGGGGACAGGGGGAGGGAGAGAGGGCGGGCGGGCGGGCGGGAGGGAGGGAGGGAAGGAAGGGAAGAGGGCTGCGGCTCCGGGCAGCGCCGGGGCCACCTCTTCGGGGTGGATACGCGCGGAGAGGAGCCAGTGCCCTTGCGCTCCCCCCCGCCCCGCGCGGGGGCAGCCGCGGCCCCGGCCCCGGCAGCGAGGCCGGCCCTGGTGCCCGCCGGCCCCGGCACAGAGAGCGGCGGACGAGCCCCCGTGCAGCGCCGGGGCGGGCGCGCCCAGCTCCGGAGCGAGCGCTGGGGCGGCTGAGGGGATGGGCCCCGGGCCCGTCGCCGTGCTGCAGCCCCGCGCAGGTGGGAACGGTGCGACGGTTCGGTGCGGTAACGCTCCCCTCCCAAAAACGCGGCGCTTGTAGCTCTGTCCCTTCCCCTCTTTGCTGGTGTTGCCTGGCAGGCACAGCCACCCCACTGGCACTCCTCATCTCGGTCCCCAGAAACCAACCCTGCTGGCATCTAATCGCAGGAGTTTGCTTTCTTCTACTGAATTGTCACTTTGGAAGCAAGGCAGAGACCTGTTTTGTGAGGTCAAGGTGTGGCTCGGTCCCCCAAAAAGTCATTCAAAGGGCTCGGGATTTGCTTTAAATGGGACCTGAAAACACAGTTAGTTGTGGAAACTCAAGGCTATGGTGCTGTTGCTACCAAGAAATGCCTGTGTTTAAAGCTCCTAAGAAAAGGATCTGCAGCTTCTTGGGAGGTAGTTGGTTAGCAGACAGCAAAACCAGTATGTGTATTCTGTAGTGATGCTGAGGGGGAGAAGAAGCCCTGATACCAAGAGTGGTGAACACAGTGGGGACCATGCTAAGGGAGACTGATTTGCTGCTGCCTACACTGAAATGGGAAGCATTTGGATCCCACAGATCCTGAGATCACTGTGTACCACGCTCAAGAGATTGCAGTCACTTCAGGAAGGGTGTATCATTCCCCACAAAACAGTGAGTGCACACAAAACCCATCAGTCTGTGGTTATTTTCTGTTCACCCTGTGGTGTATCTTTAAAAGCTAGCGTACTTTAATTTGAATGCCACTTGACTTTGTACTGGGATACGTGAGTTGGGTGAGTGGGAACCAGTTGCTCTGTCATCTGTTCTTCAAGTAGCCTTCTTTCAACACCATGTGTGGGTGGCCGTTTCCACACTGAGATTGCAGCCAGCCTAGCTCTCCCTGTAGCAGCCCCTGGCTGTAGGAATGGCAGAAGCACTAGAGTAATGTCAAATCCAGCTACTCCTGGCAGGGGACAAATTATTTACGTGTTTGTTCACCAAGTCCCATGCAACACATTATTTGACAGTCCCAGTAGGACCAAGCCTTGCTTTCACCATGTCACTTTCAACAGTTTTCATGTAGCTTGATGATTTGAGAACAATATTTACCCTGCAAATTTGAACTCTGTCAGAAGGGATCCAGAGAGGTCCTATTCTGACAAGTCGTGCACAAATATTCATGAATGTCTTCAACTGCAGATGGAACTGCAGGAACAGGAAGGACTGATGGTCATAGCATTACAGTGCTTAGTTAACGTGTGTATGAGATATGACATGTATGATGTCATCTAAGGTGTGTTTTGTTTTATTTTGTCTTTTCCCTTTCTCTTTAATGGATATGACTCTGCTCTTCTTCCTTCCCCATTCATCTCGCTGAACTTCCCTTTACAGAGCAATGCCTCAGTGTCAGGATGACTGAACTCTTCATCTACAAGGTGGAAAGAAAAACTGAGTTCAAAACTGAGATAGTCTTGAAGGTGCTGACAAAAGACAGCATGAAATTCTGTCACCTTTTGGATGGAGGGTGGCAAACAACCATCAGTGTGTGCCATGTGGCAAGAATCTTGCAAAATGCCATTGCAGGTATGAGGAGCTGAAGCGTTTTTGTAAATCACTTGTCTTGGCCCTTGTTAAAACAGACATACAGCGCAGTTCCTTATTTTATTCAAACCATGTTCTAACATGACCAAATGAGTCACCAACACAAATACCAGTTAGTACATACTTGCTAGGAGAATTAGATAATATAAGGTCATATAACTTCCTTTCTTTTCCTCTTTCCAAGGAACTCTTATGCCTTGCTCTTTGTTCTTCCTCTTCTTTCATCTTTTTATCTTTTCATACATTAAATCCCAAATGGGCTATATCACATCAGTATCTTTATTCTAATCAGCTTCCTGATTATCCCCTCGGTTGTACTGATTACTTTCTTCCCCAGAACCCTTGTGATGTCACTTAATCTTTTCAGATAACTCAACAAATAGCTTGTGTTGTCCAGTTTCTGGAGGAGAGAGTAAAACATGTGAATTGTCCCCAGATTTAAAACTATGAGATTATGTGGGAACTGGTAGTGGTAAAGGTGAAAGCTTCAAAATAGGTACTTATAAAACTTCTCTTATTCTTAATGACTGGTAAAGAACAATGTTCGATATTGATGCTCTGTAAAGTTTTACTAGAAAATGACTTAAAAGAATGACTTAAGAAAGACTTAAAGGAATCAGTCTATAGGTTTTGCTGGCTATCTTTAGTACACTGAATCCAAATGCTGTAACGTAGCTTGCACTTTTCAGGAGCCAAACAGTGTGTCTTTTCACTTATGTTAACTTAATTCCATTATTTTCAAATACCTTATTCTTGATTTATGCAAGAGTTGGAATAAGATTTCTGTTTTCCACCTATGGATCCTGAGTTGTAGTAAAGGAGTTATATAGTTGAAAAATCAGACACCAAAACAGTAGGAAATAATTTGTCTGCATAACCTTATTTTAAGTCCTGATTTGTATGGTGTGGTCACACAGTGTTGTTCCTCAGTAAGTGTGTAGAATGAAAGATGGGTGATCAGTGGGAAACTACTCAATGTCCTCTGTCCTCATGCTCCAGCCCGCACCTTATTTACTGCAGATCATTTAAGCTGTGCACTGCCGGTAGAGTTTCCTTTTGCTTTTTAAAAATATACTTGGCATTCTAGCTGTTAAGTGCCTTATGGTATGAATGAATAATGTCTTAATAACATCCCAAAAGGTATAAAGCTGTTTTTGTCTTCTAGGAGGGGACCTGAGGCACTGAGTTTCGTTTCAGAGATGCTCACTCATTTTAGGTGCCCAGTGGAGATGCCTTTGGCCTGATTTTTCAGTGTACCTAGTATTATACAGTTAATATATATCTATTTTATTGTTCCAAGCAGGGTTCCCTTTGACTTCAGTTGCAGTTCTGAGCACTCATCGCTTTGGTAAATTGTATACTGGGCATTTTAATTTGAATCCCTAGAAAAATGAGGAACACAATTAGTGCTCCTCATATGGAGCCAGCTTGGGTGTGCCTGCACCTGTGGTAGAGACATGCCCTCAGAGCCTCATAAACTACCAGAAAGCAGGCAGGTGTTATTTACCCGGTTTGGCAGAGATGTACAAAGAGGTTAACCCTTTTACACAGGATTGAACAGGAAATCTGTGGTAGGACTTGAAAGTGAAGCAGAATCATTCATGTAACCACAGAAATTACTTTACTCCCAGTCCTGTGGATGTATACTAGCCGGTTAGTGTGAGACTAATATTAAGGGTAAGACAATTTGTATTGACCTCCAGATGTGTTTAAAAGAAAAGTAGTTGAGTGTTTGCTTTGGATGAAGTCCAGAGTACACAAAATGCTTTAGTATACCATAGAACTTCAAGAGGTAAATTGCGGTTTGCTTCCTGCTTTTGCTCATGTTGTGAAAAATAATTCAGAGGGGTTTTGGTAACATTACCTTGTGGAGAGATACAAGTCTCTCTGCATAGGCTTCAGCCTGTGCGTATTTAGTTGTGTCTTTAGCTTGTACTTCCATTGGCATGTGTAGCAATGGCTGAGGAAGAATCTGTTTGTTTAGGACTATCTCCTGACATGATAGAAACTCAGTGTGTGCACCAGCATCTTCACTTTGCCAGCCAGCCTCTCTGTCTCTGGGAATGTCATGTTCATGGGAGCTCCACAAGCCTCTTGCCATTGATCCTGCTGAGGGTCTCATGCAGATATGCTGCCTGAGGGAATTTTCTGAGCTGTTGACATCTGGCAGATGTTTAGAAGGTTAGTTGGAGGGTGCAGAGCAGTCACATGTGGTTTGAGCCAAGCCTAACACAAGCCATTATCCTACTTAAGATAAAGCAAAGTGCAGTTCTTGTACCTGTCACTCTTGTTCATCGTATGCCCAAGAAGATGTGGATGGAGCATATCCTTTCATGTAAAAGGACTGAGGCACTGCTTAGTGGCACAGGGTTCTGCTGTGGTGTGGGATGGAGACTTCTGACATTTTTGGGAAATACGAAGTTCTACCATTAAGAATATCCTGAAAGTGGACTAAACCCTTATGTTGCCCACACTGGATAGTGTTAATTCTGCACTAGCACTTTTTGCCAAAGAATGCATAGTATTATATGTCCCTCTGTGAGGTGACAGTAAGTAAATTGGCATTGTCCAAACATTTCATCTAATTAGCAGAGCAGCTGACTTTGAAAACACTCTTCTTAAAGGCTGATGTCTCGAAGATTACTTTATTTAATTAGAAAGAAACAAAACACTGGTAGGAAGATGTCTTTCTAGAGCTCAGAGAATTTTATTTGAATTAGAAAAAAAAGACTTTTTGAACTATATGTTACATGGTAATGGTTAGGGAAAATGAAGTGAGAGCACATCTGACAGATACATCTGCTGCTGCAAAACCAGATTTGAGTTGATGGAGGTCTTTAGAAAGAGGAATCTTCTAAAAACATGAGTAAAATCCTACCTTTGGCTACCAGGGATTAGGAGATGTCCACCTGTTTTTGTAATTATTTCTTTTTATTTTTCGCAGCATTGCAGATTGTTTCTCTTGTGTCACTCCCAGCACAATGGTGGGGGTTGCAAGGAAGGAAGGAGGCTTTTCTGAGGACTGTTACAAGCTTAGCATGAAAATGCTCATTCTTGTCTCTTTCCAGTTAATGCCCTCTAACTGTAATATTTGTAACTAAAAGCCCATATTTTGGAGTCCGTAAAAATGTGTTCATGTGAATAAATCTGTGGATAGATAGGCAAAAGGGGGAGGGGGCACAGGAGCAACTGTTGCACTGATAGGGACTCAGGAAGCACAGAATATGCAGGAGAATGGAAAAAGTGGTGGGGAACAGAAATCCAGGTAGTCAGAAGGAGTGGTACACAGTAGCCAGGATGAGGCTGGTGACAGAAGCATTAAGAGGGTTAAGCCAGAAAACAGGGTTAAGAGCATCAGTATTCAGAAAGAATGGGAGATGTGGGAATCTAATAGAAAATGGGAAAACAGTGATACAATTTGGTGAGGCTGTAATGGCTTCTTGCCAAGGATCTTGAAAGCATTGTCATCCTAAATTAACAGGGAAGAAGTCAAAACGCAAATAATTTGAACTGCAAGAGGTCTAAATTTACAACAGATCGTAACCAGAGGTATCTGGGGGGCACATGTGGTGAGTACGGTTGGCCTGGGCCAGTGCTCAGGGAGTTGCTGCACTTGCACGTGTTCACGGACACAAAGTTGTTGTAAGAGTCTTTGGAAAAAAAGGAAACTTTTAATTTGGCTTCTCTACAATGCCAAATACGGATACGGGGTGCTTCTGCCAGGGGATGGACAGGCCTAAAGAGAGGAGCTGGGTCAGAAGGCTGTCCCACAGAGATAGTAGGGCAGTTTTTGAAGAGGAGCTATCTAACTTGTTGCTGCGAGGGGCAGCAGTGTTTCCCCATCACTTCAAAACCGTATCTCTGTTCTGGTGGAAGGAGCCAGGCTGGCTGCTTGGGCTGGGGCACACACAAAGAGGAAATGGAAGCATGTTCATTCTGCTGCCCCTCTGGGCTAGGCGTGTTTTGTCCACACTGGCTCTAGCCCTGCTTTGATGTGGCTTGTAACCTTGCACTGGATTGTGCTCACTTGGTGCCAATTGTCCCTTTTCACTTTGGCTCCTGCGAAGAACAATTTGCAGGTCAATGCTTGCCTGAAATCAAACACACAAAGCCAGGACACAGTCTGCCTCATGATGTTACATCAGAAGCCAAGGAGAGCAACGATTATTTCTCTACATTGAGTGATACCTTCTTTTATGTCTATTGGTCTCTCTCATTAGCCTCTGGATGAAAATTCAGAACTGACTACTAGTTAATCCTGATATTAGTCTCTAATTCTCTCTTGCAGTCTCCCTCCTTTCCATATTTCCTCCCACCAATTACAGCCTGTACTTTTTTTCCCAGCAGAACCTCACTTTCTTCCTGTCCTCCTGATTTCTGTTGGCTCTGCAGCAATATTTTTCTGCCTTCATTATAATTCATAATGCTTAGCAAGTTCACATCACTTGGAGATTTAATTACAATATTGTTTAAAACCTTCTTCATGATCATGAATGTTAAATGTGAACTCCAGCAACATTGCAGTACAGTTTCAGATGCTCCTCCCAGTTTGGTCCTTGCTCTTTATTACTGCTTTTCTTCTACTTTATTACCCTTTAACAGCTTTACAATATAGGTCATCATGTTTGCATATCCAAACTGCCAGCTTTTCTGTTTGAATGCTAGATTACTCAAAGTGATTTGTAATCCCTTGTTTCAGGGTCTGCTGTCATTCTTACATGCACAGCTTATTTTTACTTATGGGCTTTTCTGCTAATATTGGAAATATTTTTGGATTGCACAGCTGTCTTCTAAATATATTTGGAATCACAGTCTCTGCTATTTTTTGATTTAATCATTTATCCTTCTTCATTTGCCTCTAGCTCAAGGGTTTCCAATTTTCTTCTTCCACTTGTCCAGCATTAATAAGACATTAATCCATCAAAGCCTTTAAAATTACATCAATCAGAGAATTCTTGTTCCATTGATTTATGTTTCACATCGTATGTTTCACATCATATTCTTAACTAGCATTTCCATGTGGATTTGTCTTTTCACCATTCCTTGTGTGTGTGTATGCAGGCATGTGTGTGTAACTCTATGATCTTTCTATTTTCAAAGTTCCGTACTTCTCTGCAAAACAAAGCAAAACCTGGTGTGTGTAAGGTTTGAAAAATGAATGTATTTCCAACAAGAAAAACTATACAGAATCATAGAATGTTTCGGGTTTGAAGGTATCTTAAGGATCACCTAGTTCCAACCCTGCTGCCACGGGCAGGGACACCTTCCCCCAGCCCAGGCTGCTCAAAGCCCCGTCCAGCCTGGCCTTGAACCCTTCCAGGGAGGGGGCAGCCACAGCTGCTCTGGGCAACCTGTGACTGCCTCACCACCCTCGCAGGGAAGAATTTCTTATAGCTAATCTAAATCAACCCTCTTTCAGTTTAAAGCCATTACCCCTCATCCCATCCCTAAAATCACTGACAAAGAGTCCCTCCCCATCTTTCCTGTAGCCCCCTTTAGGTACTCGGAGGCTGCTATAAGATCTCCCCAGACCTTTCTCTTCTCCAGGCTGAGCAACCCCAACTTTATCAGCCTGTCTTCACAGGGGAGGTGCTGAAGCCCTATGCGTGCCAGTGTGCAGTTCCAGAGTATAAAGTATTCCTCCTGCCTTACTTCAGAATTCCCCTCTGAGGTTTTAGAAAGGAAGGGAACTACCTTTTTTCTGGACAGATGTAGCTTAAAGTTTAGTTAGTGCAAAACAACCTCAAATAGTTTTTCCAGTGAGAATAAAACACAATGCCAGAAAAAAGAGGGAGAAAAAAGGGTCCTTTCATGGCAATGTATCAACAAGCTTAGTTAGGAATGGCAGAAGTTTTTAGGACATACGGTTAGAAAGCCTCAGGGCACCTATTCAGCAAGATATGTAAACACTCACCTAACTCTAAATAGACAAATGGTCGCACTGAAGTCAAAAGCACTACTTCTATGCTTTAATTTAGGCACATGCTTTAATAACTTGCTAAACTGAAGCCTAAATACCCACTAATTTTAATCTTGCCGAATACTTTTGGAAATTCTGGGTCAAGGCATTCAGAACAAAACATCTTTTGTTAAAAATTGTTAGCTTAATCCAGGAGGAACATGGAAAGAAAGAGGAATTCTTCTTACAGTTTCACAGCATGCTGATTCTCTGGTGTTGTATTTATTTGCATTGGAGATCTGTGCAGGTAGTGGGGGTTAGACTGCAATGCAGAGGATGGCATGGTAATGTGTTTTTATTGACTAACAGGCATTGAATGCATTCAGATAATGCACCCTTAGCTTGCTGGTTGCTCATAGGCTTGCTCCTTTTGGATTCTTTCACTAAAAAGCAGAAAAACCAAGCCAACAACCTGCTGACTTGTGAGGACTCTGATTTTATTGGGCAAGCTTTAAAATGCATTTCCTTTTCTAGGAAAGGTAAAATGGGGCAGATCCAGTTTGCTCCACTGAAATTAATGGTTAATGGGAATATTTTTGTGAGTTTTGTAAACTAGTAAGATTTATATGATGTTGTATGAGGATCACACTGAGCACTGTGGCAACTGGGAAATGTTTTCACATAAATGACGACTTTAGGAAGTGAAGGTGTGTGTATCCCCTCAGAAGCCCATCAGTGCAGCAACATCTGAGATGGGAGAAGAAGCCTTATCAAATTCCTTGTTTCATTCTGATAACATTAGATCCTTTCTTTTTGCTAAGACGGAAATGTATGAAAAGCCATATTCTGAATCTCATGTTTCCACCATTGTTTTGCCTCTTTATAAGAAGGAGCAGTTATATGCAAAACATGCCTTGGGGAGTATGCTTTCCTGCTGAGTCTACCCTGAAAGAATTAATCACAGAGCTTCAGTTGTGTCTCTATTTCCCAAAGCTGGGGCCTGTCTGGGCCCCATAGCTAGGTCAGTGATAAAACCATAGCAGAGATTGCTTCAGCATTATAAATTGGCAAAAATTTACTGGTATACATCACACCACTGTAGAATTGCTAAATTCATCAGTGGAGCAATATTATTGCAGACTTTTCTCATCAACAAAGACTTTGCTTCATTTTTTCATGTCTAAAAAGAGCAGTGGCAAACAAAAATAGTGATATTTATTTATTTTTCACTTATTTCTTTCCCATAAAGGTTAACTAAACTAGCTACTGAATAAAATTTAATTACTTTACAGACAATAGTTCTTTGCTCTTAGGCATATTGCAGGAGAGCTCTGCTGGCAGAGGGATGGTGCTTATTCTGTGAGACTATATTTTCAGCATGTTATGCAGCACCAGCAGGTTTGCAAAACTCCAGTTGTGTATCGGTACCAACAGTTAGTGTCTTGCATGCTTTGCTGTTTACATACAGGGTCTTCAGAATTCATCACCATCTTTGCAAAAGGGTGGTGATCAGGAGCAGTTATAAGTCATTAGTGAGCTGTGGAAAAACAAATGGAAAACTTAAGCATGTTGAGACACTAACAGTGTGCTCAGCAATGGGATGGGCTAAAGCACATATTGCACATTCCAGGATGGGGAAGATGAATGGGAGATGCATAGCTGATCTCTAATTCCTCTGCTACAGAGGCTGTGGAGTTTGTGCTTTGTTTAACATTTCTGTTCAAATTTTTTTGTGTGTGTGTGAATAGGCTGTGAACAAACACACACACATACACATTATCTATGCCGCGACTTTGCAATGTCACCCTCTCTATAACTTATTCCTCTTTAGCAAATTTGTGTTTATTTTCAGGTGCCTCTGAAGATTCCTTGGTTACATTCTTAATTGGATTTTTTACTAGACTAGTTCGATTGCAAAGTACGTTGCCATGTGAACACCTGGGAGAGACAGGAGACAGGAAATTGTAACTTGAGCTTTTAATAAAAAACTGGATTCTTAAAATCACTTAAAGTTTTATAAATTAATATCTGCAACCCATCCCCAAGTAATCCTTAATCATAATTCAATTGCAAAAAGTCATATAACACAATTAATTGGACACGAGATGATTTGGTATTGTGTGAAATATATACTACTATGTTCTGTACATACTACTGTTCGTAACATCTCATCCCTCACCATAGGAGATGCACATGGCCTCATTTGCTTTCCACATGTCTTTCTGATGCAAGAATGTGAGCATACAGGACATCTGTTACTTGTCTTGACGTCCTTTTGGCTGCAGTGATACCAAGTACTCTTCCCACCTGTGCCAGGCTATGAAATAAGCCTTTTGAGTCTCACCTTCTGCTGAATGTTCTTATACTCAGCTTCAGAGGTGTTGTGGAGAGCTTGCTTGAATGTACAGGAGTAGAGGAGCTGAGAGAATTAACAGAAGCCTATGTCAAGATGGTGCTGGGTTAAATCTGCATTAAGATTGAGACAGCAGAGAAATTATCCCAAAGGATACCACTCTCTAATTCTCAGAGAAACACAAGTAGCACTAGTATGTATTTCAGTAATGGCGCTGATAGAAAATTTTGCATGGTAATGACTCAGTGCTCCCTACATATAAATTATCTATTAAAGCTATTGAGCCAGATCCACTTTGAGCATACCTGAAAGCCAGCTTGAAAAATGTCCAGGGAATTAAGCTTGGTCTGAGTTTATGGGAGGGGCCAAGAGTGGTGTGGGAGGGGCCAAGAGCCGTTTGGGGGGCCAAGAATGGTGTGGGAGGGGCCAAGAGCAGTGTGGGAGGGGCCAAGAGTGGTATGGGCGGGGCCAAGAACAGTGAGGGAGGGGCCAGAGTGGTATGGGGGGGCCAAGAGGGGTGTGGGAGGGGTCAAGAGAGGTGTGGGAGGGGCCAAAAGGGGTGTGGGAGGGGCCAAGAGGGGTATGGGAGGGGCCAGTAGCAGTGTGGGAGGGGCCAAGAGCAGTGTGGGGGGGCCAAGAGCAGTGTGGGAGGGGTCAAGAGTGGTGTGGGAGGGGCCAAGAGCAGTGAGGGAGGGGCCAGAGTGGTATGGGGGGGCCAAGAGGGGTGTGGGAGGGGTCAAGAGAGGTGTGGGAGGGGCCAGAAGGGGTGTGGGAGGGGCCAAGAGGGGTATGGGAGGGGTCAATAGTGGTGTGGGAGGGGCCAAGAGCAGTGTGGGAGGGGTCAAGAGCAGTGAGGGAGGGGCCAAGAGCAGTGTGGGAGGGCTAAAGAGCGGTGTGGGAGGGGCCAAGAGCAGTGTGGGAGGGGCCAAGAGCCATTCAGAGGGGCCAAGAACGGTGTGGGAGGGGCCAAGAGCAGTGTGGGAGGGACCAAGAGGGATGTTGGCAGGGCCAAGGGGTATGTGGGCGGGGCCAGTGGCAATATGAGGGGCAAAAAGGGGTGTGGGAGGGGCACAGAGCGGTGTGGGAGGGGCCAAGAGTGTTGCGAGGGGGCCAAGAGCGATATGGGAGGGGTCAACAGCAGTGTGAGAGGGACCAAGAATGGTATGGAGGGGGCCAAGAGGGGTGTGGGAGGGGTCAAGAGAGGAGTGGGAGGGGCCAAGAGCGGTATGGGGGGGCCAAGAGGGGTGTGGGAGGGGCAAAGAGCAGTGTGGGAGTGGTCAAAGATGCTGTGGGTGGGGCCAAGGGCCTAGGGGCGGGGCCAAAAGCCAGGGGCATGACCAAAAGATGATGGGGCGTGGCCAAAAGATGAGGGGCAGAGTCAAAGGACAAGGGGGCGGGGCCAACGGCTGGGGGGGCAGGGCCAATGGACTAGGGGGTGGAGCCAAGGGCCGAGGGGGGCTGGGCTAACGGCTGAAGGGGGACGCAGCCAATGGCCGAGTGGGCGGGTCCAAGGGTGCTTTGAGCAGTGCCAAGGGGGCTGTGGGCGGAGCCAGTCGTCTTATGGGGGGGGCCAACAGGGGTGTGGGAGGCACCAAGAGGGGTGTGGGAGGGGCCAAGAGGGTTGTGGGAGGGGTCAAGAGACGTGTGGGAGGGGTCAACAGGGGTTTGAGAGGGGTCAAGAACGGTATGGGGGGGGTTAAGAGCAGTGTGGTAGAGGCCAAGGGCAGTATGGGGGGGCCAAGAGGGGTGTGGGAGGGGTCAAGAGCAGTGTTGGAGGAGCCAGGAGAGATATGGGAGGGGTCAAGAGCAGTGTGGGAGGGGCCAAGAGCGGTATGGGAGGGTCCAAGAGCCGTGTGGGACGGGCCAAGAGCGGTATGGGTGGGGTCAAGAGTAGTGTGGGAGGGGCCAAGAGCAGTGGTGCGGGGCAACAGTGGTGTGGGCGTGGTCAAAGGGGCTGTGGGCACCCCCTCTCACGCCCCTCTCACACCCCTCTTAACCACTCCCACACTGCTCTTGGCCCCCCCCATACACTCTTGGCAACTCCCTCACCCCCATTGGCCCCCCCCCATACTGCCACTGGCCAATCCCACAGCACCCTTGGCCCTGCCAGATCCCCTCTTGGCCCCTCTCACACTGCTCTTGACCCATCTCACAACTCTCTTGGCCCCCCCCACAACCCTCCTGGCCACCCCGTACTGTTCTTGACCCCTCCCACACTGCTATTGACCCCTCCCACACTGCCCTTGGCCCCTCCCATACCCCTCTTGGCCCCTCCCACACTTCTGGCCCCTCCCACAACACTCTTGGCCCCCCAAGCGAACAAAAGGAGCACCTGAGACTTGTAGACTTGAAACGGGAGGAAATACTCGAGATGAGCAAATACCTGTGATGCCTGTTCCTCCTAGGAGAGGTAGGAAGCCTAAACTGACTAATTCAGAAAAAGTAGAAAGCAGCCATTCTGATGGACAAGCGTTGTCCGTCAGCAGGCTGCCCATAGCTGTTACTCCAAGAGGAGGATTAAGGAGAGCAGAGGAAGCTGCTTCTGAAGTCTCGCAAGAGGCTAGCGAGGAAAGTTCTCCTGCTGAAGGTAGCGTTATTGCTTCTGCTCCTTCCAAAAGGACTAGAGGAAGAAAAAGTTGAGCAGGAGGTCAAGAAGCTGGCCAGAGTGCCACCGATCAGAAGATTAAACAGGCAGTCAGTCCCAGCAGAAGTGCAAGAAAACCGAAACTCATTGATTGACAATTTACTGGCAGTATTGTCAAGGATCAGGAGGGGCTGCCTAGTGACCAACTCCTCTTACCTGTGCCAACTAAAAGAGGCAGAAGGAGGAAGAGGAGTTCATCAGAAGTTTTGGAAAATTCTGCCCTTGATCTGTCTAAATCATCGCTTCCTCGGGCAGGATTTAAACTTCCTGTCACTCCTAGAAGACGCGCGAGGAAGGGGGCACAAATTTTCTTGGCAGGCAAAGAATCTGCCTGTACTCAGGAAGGCATACGTGCAGGTGGGAGAGTGGAAATCCTTGGTTCTCCTAGGGGCAGAAGAAGAGTTCCACATGCCAAGCCAGAAAAAACGGATACTCGTGAGCAAGAACTTCCACAGGCAAATGAGGAATCAGCCACACCCAGGAGTCTGGTTTGCCAATTGACGGGGTTAACACAAAGGACACAGACACCAAGCTAAAGAAATAGGCTTATTTTACCTTAAAGCAGCAGAAAGAATAAGCAAGGTAATGCACCTAGACATTACTGTTTAAAGCAGCAGAAAGAATAAGCAAGGTAATGCACCTAGTCGTTACTACATAAAGCTGGCTATAGTGATTAAGAAAGATCCATCACCAATTGCCCTCATACTTTACCATCACCCCGACCCGTGCATCAGCTGGGGAGCCCCGTCACAGCGAAGGATCAGAGAGCCTTTCCCAGAAATTGGGAAGTCCTACGCAGTGTGTCCACTCGTAGGTGAGGTCTCCGTCTGTGCTGTGAGAGGGTCTGGCTTTTATACAGTTTAACAAACAAGTCTAAACGAAATGCACAGGAGATACCTGGTAGATTGACATGCCTCACTCAGGCGTGTCCGGATCTGGCCAGGATCCGGGCACGTCTGAGGAGTTTCTGTTTTTCTTTACATTTGGGATTTATAGTTACTTCCTATTGTTTACTTACAGTTCCCAGGGATTGTTCCCAGGGTTGCATTTTCATGCTGATAAGGTGCTGGTTGCTTCATTCTGCTGCTAAGATGCTGATTGCTGGTGGGGGAATGCACTCAGAAGTCAACTTTGGTTTGAGGCCTATTGTTTGGGCCTTTTCTGTTTCAGAGTCCAGTAAGGAGAACCCGTCGGGGCAGAAAGAGACGATCGTTATTGAAGGAGAGCACAGGGGAGGAGGCCTTCTGCCGAGGACCTGATGGCAGTCCTTTGCTGCTTGAAGACATAAACCTGTCAGGACGTGATGAAGGATCAAGAACTTCAACAGATCCTGTTTCAAGAACCAGATCCTGCAGAACTGCCATGCATCAGAAACGGCCTGTTGAGGAAAAGGAGTCCTTCCTTTTCTCTCCTCCTCTCACAAAGCTGACAAAGAAATTTAAAGGTGGGTGCGCTACGATTATACCCAAAACAGGGCGTATTTATTGCTGTTTTGCAAACCAGAGAAGACAGACCGTGAGGACGGCTTTAGGTATTGTAAGGAATGTAACCGTGCAAAATCAAAAATCCTGCAAGAGGCCATTCATCTTTTTTCTGAACTCTGTATGAGTGGGTGGCTAGTTGAGATGGAAACAGATGAGGGGACTGCTCTGAGTAGAGTGAAATGAAATTTACGCTGAATTTTTGTTAGGAGCTCATTTTCTCTCAGTTTCAAAGCCCGAAGGGTATCTGTTATATGTATGTTTATGATATGTGCTTATATACGTTTTATAGATATGTATTTTATATATATATATATATGATAGCCATCCTTTCCCCCCAGTGGGGAAACAGAGGAGACACGCTTCCAAGTTCCGTTCAGTTTTTAACTTAAAATGAGCTGCATCTTGCCACAAACTACACAGCTGTTTAATTAATTAGGTGATAGTTTCTCATGGGCATATACTTTGCTAGGGAGGTTATTGTGCATAGGCTTCTTTTGATTAGAGTGCGTGGTAAAAAAAAGTTAGGCTTTGCTGGTGTGGCGTTGTTTCCCTCGCGTGGGGAGAACATACTTAAATCTGTAGGAGAGAGTCACCAAAAACCCAGGCCTGTTGCCCGTGTTGCAGATGTCCCCGCAGTTCAGCTTGTCAGGTTGCTGTTTGTAAAAGTATGTTTCAGCATTCGGGATTGAACAGCTGTCTGGCCAGGGTGCTGGGCAGCCTGCCCTGGGGGACCCTGCTTGAGCAGGGGGGCTGGGCCGGGTGACCTCCAGAGATTCTGGAAGGCCTTTGTCTTCATGGTGATGCTGTGATTCTGGAATCTGTGATGCGAGGGGCAAGCGGTGAGATGTCACTGGGGGGTGGCGCGCTGGAGGTGTCCTGCTGACTACGGTCTCCCTCTGCCAGGAAGGCTGCGTGTGTGTTCTGTGCTGAGGCACTCAGCACCTACGTCCGTCTGTCCAGGTACACCAAGCGGTGTGAAAAAGAGCATCATTTCAGAACTGACGTCGGGAGCTTTTGCAAACTCTGCCGCGTTAGGCAGGGACTGCACCCCTTGGATGACAGCGGAGTTTTGTCAGGGAATAGCCACAGGAGGTAGCTGGGTAAACTGGCTCTAGCGTCAAGTTCTGGGGTGGTTTGGCTTGTTTTTTCATTTAAAGGGAAGTCAAAGCTGTGGGCTGCATCAGCTCCGGGATCTTCTCTGCTGGGGGTTGTTGGGCTAGAGAGCTGAAACTCTTTCTTCTTCTCACCTGCTGCTGTAGATTCGTGCTTATGGAGCAGCCGCACAGACTCTGCAGGAGAATCTGTAGGCTGCGCTTGAGTGAGATAAGCCTGATTGTAGAATTCCGAGGCAGACGGTCTCCGATATGCTCGTGGCCTTTTAGAGTAAAACTCCTGTTTTGGTCTGAGTGGAGAGGTGATACCCCGGTGGGTCACGCTGCCACGCGGAGGGACTTTGACAGGCTGGAGAAATGGGCTGACGGGAACCTCAGGCAGTTCAACAAGGGGAAAGGCCAAGTCCTGCACCTGGGGAGGAACAACCCCATGCACCAGCATGTGTTGGGGGCTGCCCAGCTGGAAAGAGGCTTGGCAGAGAGACCCTGGGAGCCTGCTGGGCACCAAGCTGACCGTGAGGCAGAAGTGGCCCCCGTGCAGAGAAGGCTCTTGGTGTCCTGGGCTGCGTAAGGCGGAGCTTTGCCAGCGGGTGGAGGGAGGTGAGGGCTTTTGACTCTCTGGAGCCCCCGGATGCAGTGCAAAAGGCTGTCCCGCTGTTTACTTTGAAACGCTGACAAGCACCAAAAAGCAAATGCAGCAAAACTGCTGCAAAGAAGTTGTCCCAGTTGGAACTTGATCTGTGCTAGCTGTGAATGCTGGCAGAGTGGTCAGGCTGGCTGGCTGCAGCAGCGTCCTGCGATACTGGCTTTGCCATTGGCAACGCTTTTTTCAACGTGTTGACTTGTGCTTAGTGCAGGCCCCTGACTTACACTTCCTGCCTTTCCCACACTCCTTGGTTTTGCGCTGGCAGAAGATACTGGACATATTCTCAACCCGAGTGCTTGTGACTGGACATGTAGTGGATTCCAGTGCACAGGCTTCAGAGCATGAACTTTCTTACGGTGCCATTTTCAATAGCGCAGAGAACTTGCAGAACGTAGTAACTTGGAGTAGTTTGCATTCCCATGTGTATGGAATATCTCTTGTTTAGCCACCTATTTAACCCTGTAAATCAGTTCAGCTCTCAAGTTTTGCCACCAGCACCTCTGTTTTGACATAGTGAAATACGAACTCCTTGTGGAGCACCTGTAGAAGTGTGGACACCGTCTGAAGGGCCTAGAAATTTCTGTAGTAGACTGCAGGGATGTGATGAGGGCAGGCAGTAGGAAGGAAGGGACTGGAATAAGGAATACGAGGATCTCAGAACAGGAAAATATCAGTGTTTTAAAGTGCTGTGTTCTGTTTCCATCGTAAGTGTATGGGAAACTACTTTCTGAATGATGAACTGTGGAAGTCTGTATTGCTTGCAATGTGAAATACGATTTTTCTCAGCTCACATCTTATTAGCCTATGTGAGCAGACGTGAACTCAGGATATTGGGTTTTTTCCTGTTATTTATCTTGTCCATACATCTGTGTCACTTTTTGTTTGTGATCCCACAGGCATCAGAGAAGGGAAAGGATTCTCGCTTTGCTCTGCTGTGAGATTGAAAACTGTCCCGAGTGCCGCTTTTTTAAGGGAAAGAACTACAGGTGATGTACAGGAGATGATTCGCTGCATCCCGATGGAACTTGTGTCAATCTCAAAAATAGTTAGGGCTGACGTGGGTCATTTTTTTTTTTTTTTTCTTTACAGTGAAGAGTGCGAGACCTGATGGCTCGGGTAACGAGCAGTCTGCTGCAGTTTCCCGAGGTGACTGTTCAGGCACTTGGGGAAGATGAGACAACCCTAGATACTGTGCTGAGCGGGAAGTTTTCTGGAGGTGAGCATTTTCCTTTAAATTTGGTCTTGGTGCAAAGATGTTATTGCCTGGAGGTTACCTGAAGCACCGGGGCACCGTAGCAACTGTGTCAGGTTGGTGCTGTTAAGATGCGTCGGGTTTGCCGAGAACAGAAAGGATGTTTTAACTATTAAACGTGTTCATATTAAAACGTTAGTGTAGCTCAGCTTTGAAACTACAGCAGCCTGCACCCATCTTGTGCCATCAGAACAATTTCCGTAAGCGTTGCTGGGTCGGTGGCCCTCCTCAAATTCTAATTCAGTAAGAGGCAGTTTTCCAAAAAGTAATAGTGTTGTTTGGGGCCGTATTGATTTGTACCAGCTCAATCTCTGTGACCGTCACATGCCGAAATGTTACAGAGGCAAACCCCCCTGGTTTTACTTTTCTAGTGTGAATAAAAACAGAAGGAGGGGGAGAAGGCTGTTGAGCGCTGCATCCGTATTTCCCAAGAATCTGACAGGACGCAGATGAGTACCCAGTGAGAGTTGCTGAAAGTGGCTGAGCAGATTAGGTCATTGACTTTCTAGGTGATCTGAAAGTAGAGCTGGGTGCCTGCCCGGATGCCTGGGCTTCTGTTTAGACCAGCTAGAGTCCACCTGCCTGACTGGAAGTGCAGTGATTGAGTTGAGTTACTCCTTGCTTTGAGTTTGAGGAAGTTCAGTGAAACAGCACGTGTTAAATTCTTCCTGTGCTCAGCACGTGTAACAGTTTGAATTTACTCATGTGGTGCCCATTTTAAGATAAATTCTTGCGGAAGTCTAAATCCCTGCCCAAAGTAGGCATGTGGCAAGTAAAATGAATACACTAGAAACGAATTGGTTTAGATTTGCTCTACTCAAAGTAGGCTTTAGGACTTGTATTCCCCTATGTATTTAGAGGATTCTAGCAAAACCTAGCTGAATATGGTAAACAGACTAGAGATCAATATCTCGTAATCTTTATCCCAAACAATCAGAACTCTTCAGTGCGGGAGTGACAAGTACAAATGCAAAATACCAAAGGTGTTAATTTTCAAATACATTCCTTGAGGATTTCAACGGGTGGCTTTAACTACTTGACCGGAATCGGGCGGGTTGGTCTTCCTCTGCTCGGTACTTTTACTGAAGGAAAGGGCGGTGACTGTGACTTCTCGGCAGTTTTCAGTCTTCTGCTGGACCTTTGCTTAAGTCCTCTTGCGTTTCTCTTCCAGGGAGCCATGGCCTGGCGTGGCAGGCGTGTGGTCCTCAACTCGAGGCGGTGAGCTCTGTGACAGGAGCGCGGCTCTCTGCGTACCGTTTCCAGGGAGCAAATAAACAGCCTCCCACTGTGCGTGTGGTAAAGGAGTTTTCCTGGCAGAAGAGAACTGGGCTGCTGGTTGGCTTGGAAGAAGCAGAGGGAAGCGTTCTCTGTCTGTACGACCTTGGAATATCAAGAGTGGTTAAAGGCGTGGCTCTTCCAGGAAGGGTACGTGCTTTTTAATTGGAGAAACGAAGCTTTTATGTTGTTAGGTGCTGCACGATCCTGTTTCCGGAAAAGCTTTGGAGCGTCTCTTTGCAGGAGGTATTTTTTCTGTATTGCGTTAGCATTCTGTCGCTTCAGAGTATCCAGTCAAGGCAGCCTTGATCCTGGGCCTAACGGTACCATTATCTTTGGAGTTGACTGATCGTAAGGTAAGTTTTGTGGTTTTACTGCAGAGCACATAGTTACCTAACTCTCCGCTTCCACAAAAAAGGGCATTGAAAACTATGCTTTTTGGGGCAGAGTGAAAAGGGAAACCCCCCCAGTCTTTAAAGTCTCTGTAGCATACATTTCCTGAATGGTTTATTCTGTCAGAAATACTGTCTTTAACATATCTCAGAGGTCTGTAGTTGTGCTGTAAATGACTTAGACCCAGTCCCATGAGTCTCAGACAAGCAAGCCGGTGACTTCAGAGCAGAACAGATTCTTTCTGTTGCCTTAGGTTAGAAAAAAGAGCCTTTAGTAAGTTATCTGACAGACTGTTGAAAGATCAACTTTCCGTGTGTGGCCCTTGAACCTCTGATTATTGAAATTGTGTTTGTGTGGAGGGGATACAGTGTTGTGATGTTGCCAATTTTTTCTGTCTTGTATAAGCCCTGGGCTCAAATGATGTGATGACCCCTAGTCTCATTGTCTTAATGCAAACAAGAATCAGCGTAAGTTAATTGAACATCAAGGTGCATTCTGGTTTTATCCTCCCAGAATCTGCAACAAGTAAATACTTCTTTCTTACCCAGCTTTCCGTAAAGTGATTTGGCTTGACTTGCTAGAACACGGGTGGCATTTTGCTTGTTTGTTTGTAATGCTACAGTGTGATTACTAGTAGTAAGCATTTGTACTGTGGTAATTTCAGAAGATAGGAGTTGGGTTGCCGCTCCACTGTGTTAGTTTGCCTATCACCTTGAGAAATCCCGGAGTTTCAGACGGAAGGGCATGCTGTGTGCTGACATCAGCATATAATCAGTAAGCAAATGACATTTGTGGAAAATGACATTGCTTTTTATAGTTTTATTTGTTAAATCTAAGTGAACTGGGAATAGGAGAAGGAAAGGTTAAGAAGGACCATGTCACCTACCGCCTCTGTGTCTACAGAAGTGACTTGAGGTCGAATGTAGTTCTCGGTTGTATTAGGGAGTTTTTCTATAGCACGAAGAAATGCCTCAGGAGAAAATGTGAAGAAACGTTGTGGGGGAAAAGTTGGCTGTTGTGTGATGAAGGTTGTGGATTTCGGAATAAAGTCACAGCTTATTTGAGTGTTTGCTCTTACACCCTAGTGCTCTGGATTATAAGCATGTTTGGTCTGTTGCTTTCATTTTGCTTCCTATCTTTTTGCGACTAGATGAGGCAGACGGGCATAGACAGGGCAGAGGTATTGCCAGTTGGACTGTTAGCTTTGAAGTTGTGAGTGTGGGAGTAAGGGTAAGCAAAACCAAGTAGATAAAACTTGTACTTGGCCACGGTCCATAGGTTTTGAATTTCTTCGGTAACTCGTACTTCCAAATTATAAGTTACGTCATACGCGTTTTGAGTCTGCTGGAATGTTTCTCTGGTCTTCACGCTGATGATCTTTAAACGTAAAATGCAGATCTGTTCTTAACATCACTTTCCACAGTACTAACAGTCGTTACTGTTTTAAGGCTTTAATGAGCACCTTTGTTTCTGGACTCTTTTCCACGTGGGTATATCTTCTGTGGACAGCTAAGCTGTAGAGTTTAACACTAGCTTAGAGTAACTGTGGTCCAAGGTGTGAAGCCCTTAGTGTTTTAATACAGGGTATTTATAGTGACCGTATAACTGCCTTCTGGAGTAAGAGTAGGTGTGTAGTCACTCAGAGAATTAAAAAAAACAAACTCTCAAGCTTCGACAGAATATTGGTGTAATTCTGTGTGTGTGTGTGTGAGCATCTCTCACTGCCCTCTGGATATACACGTGAAGCACAGCAGAAAACTCAGAGTGTCAGTGGAGTATTATTTGAATGGGATTCTTGGAAAAGCGAATCTGAATGTAAGGCATTAATTATCTAAAACTGGTTTATAATGGTTGCATGTTTCAGAACTATTGAACGGTATTTTGACAAATGTTCCTGGTCTGTAGGCTTCTTCCGTAGTTGGAGTTAGCTTTTTATCCCACAAGCTGCTGTTCTTTTTGCTGCTGTTTTAGTCTGGCCTTTCAAATTTTTGTTCCCATTCACAAAAGTGCTGGTGTGCATGGAAAACTTTTTAGTTTATCTGGTTGTTACCTTTACCCTCCATGAGGACGAGCGTAAATTTTACTGAGCCAGTATCTCCCTTGAACACTGTGTAAAAATGTGTAATTCCCATGCAGATGGTGCGTCTACCATGCGACTTGACCGCTGCCTCGTGTGACTTACAGCCATGATTTATCGTAATACCTGTTTGGCAAAGGAGGCGTAGCCGGTGTCCCAGTGCCGATGGGCTGTGAGCAGTGGGAGAAGGCGATTTAGTTTTGTCTGTCTTCCTTCGGTCCCTTAATTACGGTCAAGTTTCTTGCATACGTCTGATTTTCTGTGTTTTCTTAGACTTAATTATTTCCAGGTAGCAAAGGGAGGTTGGTGAGCTGTAATAACAGAATGCGCCATGTGAGCGGAAGGTAATTCCGTTAAGTAACTGCGGGAGATCTAGTGAATGGGAAGAAGTACCAGGTGTTTGTAGAGGGCTTTATTTTATTATTATTATTTTTTCTTGATAAAATTGGATATTGTCTGTAAGCCTAATGATCCTGTATTTACCTTCTTGTTTCTGATGTGCTAATTCTGGTTTCACCTTCGAATGATTTCCGTTTAGCTTGTCAAGCAGCTTAAATACTGACTTGCACTCTCCCTGTAGGTAACTGCTGTAGAGCTCATAACTAATCACGGAGGCATCACCAGTGCGAGCGCTCGGCACCTACATCCGAGCCTGCAATGGCTCTTTGGCGTGGCAGCAGTGGCTACAGATGTTGGCCACCTACTTCTGGTTGACCTTTGCTTGGATAATTTATCTTGCAGTCAGAATGAAAGAGAAGCATCGGGTAAGCGTGCGCTTTTTAAACTTGAATTTAAAAGGAAGAAACCTGGTGTCTTTTTAACAAACAGTATGAGTGCCACTTTGCAGATACTCGTGTGCAGACATTGATGAGTGCTGATTACAGGTGGCAGTTTGACATCACCTAGTCCTGAACTGATGAAAAATGGGAGTGGCCCAGTGCTCCCGCTAATGCTGTAAACGCCCCCCTCCCACCACGATCCCCATGTCCCCGTGATTCTTGCCGGTGAGCTGTAGGGATTTCACCGTCTGAGTCGGTGCAGCTGCCTGGCAGGAAGTTGTGCCGGAGGTGCCCTATTTCTTGGGAACGTTGTTCTGCTTCTCTTAGCTGACTTGGGGCAGATCTTAAGCTTGCTTTTTGAAACAAATCCGACTTTCCAAAATTCATGCATGTGGGTGAATGAGATCTCCGGTTGGTGTATTCAGATGGCATACGCTGTTCCAGCTAATACAGCAGTGGCTTTGGGAGTTTATGGCACTTCAGATAGCTTCACCGTGAAGCCCCAACTCCTGATTTCCAAAGTCCAAGCAGAATTTGTCGCTGAAGGTTACGCTTTTACCTGGTTTTGCCATACGAGGGAAAATACCCGTCCGATCGGAGAGTTCTTATGTTCTCTGAATACACAGAAGACGGCAGTAGCAAAAGAAGCGTTGCATAAATGGGTATTTTGCCTGGGCTGGTAGAATCAGGTTACCCGTGTAGTCACGTCAGTGTTGAAAATGCAACGTGAATGGCATAACACATTAATTCCTTGTGTGGTTTTGTGTGTGTAGATCTGGAAGTTGCCAGTGGAATTCCTGTGGGAGTTCCAAAGAGAAGAAAAACTGTGGCCAGAGAAGGGAGACATCTCTGTTTTCAATTACAAAATCCTTCGGGAACAGCAGTATCAACCCTGAGCTACATAAGCAGAAGCAATCATCTCGTCGTGGGTTTTTCCGATGGCTACCTGTCACTGTGGAACATGAAAACGTTGAAGAGGGAGTAAGTAGGCCTTTACACTTGGCTGTGCCTGGCGGTGCACCGGTCTCCATGTTTTGCCTAAGGAAGGACGTTAATTACAAGAGAACTGTTTCCGGGACTGAAATTTTGCATGTAATCTTGGAAGAATGCTCAGAAATCCTCTTCTGACAGAGCTGTGAAGTCACACAAGGCCCGAGCGGACCGCCTTCTCCCCAGTGGACCGGGATTGTTTTCCTTACTGTGCCTGTGGATTGAGGCATTGTGGAAAGCGTGCTTCTTTGGGTTATGGCAAGCAGTTAGGACGTGATAGAGCTGATTTTTATCAGACAGTTTCTTCTTTCGGTGGCATTTGGTGAAACCAGGAAATGTGTGTATTTCGATGAAACAGATCTTAGAAATGCTTTTTCTGAAGAAGTTACTGCAATTAGGGCATGCATTGAAAGGCATAATTATGTTGCTAGTGTGATTTTGGTGGTGATATTCTTTAAAGTGTCCCGGATGATACTAGTGAGACATGAAGAATCAATAGCTGGTCTGTGCCTGAAAACATATTCTTTCTTACGTGTCAGCCTCGACCGAAACAGGGGAGTGAGCCATTCTGAGGCAGCAATGCACGTGAATGAGAGTTTGCGTGGAACACTTGGAGATGAGAATAAGGGACATGTGAACTCACGAGGAATAGAAAAATTAAGAGATGATTTTAAATCTGCCAGAGAGCAATCTCGCTCGAAATATTTGTCCAAATTCGGGTAGGGATTCACTTCAGCAAATCTGCAGTGCCTCTCCGGAAACTGTTGGATGCCTAAATAGACAGTGGAGGGATAATTAGACGGCAAGAAGCGACTGTGAAGGTACAGATAAGGTTCAGAAGTCTGGAAGAAAGGGGCTTTACGTAGTCCAAGTAAAGAAACGAGGAACTACTTCTGTTTGGCACTGGTTTACATTTGTTCAGAAGATACGCTGCGTTTTAAGTTCAATCTTGAAGTAGGCTACAGCAGCCAGAACAGTCATTTGCCTGGCAGCTGCAGTAATCGTCTGTGTTCCTCCCCCTCAGGCAGAGAAGGGCATAAACCCAGGCTGTTCCATTGGATGGACAGTAATTTCCTCACCCTTTGACAGTTGCATAAAAAGTAGTTGCTTCCTTGACTCACTTGTTTGAGAGGGAATTATGACCTCTGTACTTTGAGGATAAGCACAGAAGGTGCTCTTTTCTCAGGAGATGCTTCTAGCCCTCTACAAACTGTTAGGGCCAGTAGGATCACCTCTTAATTTCTTTTCTTTTCTTTTTCTTTTAAATTTCTTTAAACCTGTAGGGACCACTCTCAGCTTGCAGGAGGAAGGATTCCTGTCTATGCTGTCACTTTTCAAGAGCCTGAAAAGGATCCTCGCAACTGTTGCTACTTGTGGGCTGTTCAGTCTACCCAAGAAAAGTGAATAAACACTTACTATAAGCCACTGATTATTTTTTTTTTTTTCAATATTTGTCCGCATACAGTTGATATATACGTGCATATATGTTTCGTTTGTTCAGCTGTGCAGACGATTCTCTCAGGTACGGAAGCCGTTAAGCTTATAATGCAACCTTGTCAGGATTTAGCAGAAGTGAAGAGGGACCTACTGGTTCCTGCCTCCCGAAAGGAGGCAAAGCAACAGCGGCTGTATTGTTGTGCTCGCTTTCTTAAACGCTTGCTTTGTTTCTTGATGACTGCTTCATGATTTCTTTGATATTCGCACCGTGGTATGAAACTGCCGCTGAAAGGAGCCGAGGCTGCAGACCTGGAACACTAAACGTGCCGCTACCGCAGCCTGCTGCCCCGGAAGGAGGGAGGTGACAGTATTGCCTGTCACCTCGTGCCAGCTTCAGCAGCCTCTGGAGCCTTCACGAGCCGGTTCAGCTCACCTGGCACAAAACGCTCACTGTTGAGCAGAGAGGGCGATGGTTTCCTGCCGGGCTAATGAATCAGATCAGAAGGTGGAAGGGTGCAGCGTATGCAAGAGAGGGACGGGAAGTTTGGTGGGGAGGGGAGGGGAGGGGAGAAAGAAAGACCTCTCTCTTTCAGCATCAGCAAGCTACTTGATCAGCCCAGCTGTCCAGAGAGTGTCAATCTTTTTGGGTGTGACTGTAAAGCAGTTTTGCTGGAGAACGCTTCACGGTGAAGAACCGTTTCCAACAAACGTTAGTCCATACAGCATATTAAAGCTTTCAGACTGCATGGTTGGCATTTGTCCCCAAAGCTGTTAGTGCCAGCATTTCCTCCTTTGTGTTTTAGCTGCTAAATGTGACCGGTTGTCATGTTTTGGGCAGTGGGTTTTTCTTTTCAGCAAGAGCATGCTATTAAGAAGGCTTTGGTCTAGCTCTGATGAGGTGATGACAAGGACTATAAAGCAGCTTTGTAATCACATGTCATAATTTGTACCTTTTTCAGTGAAGGTGACGCTGTGAGTTTACATCTGTTGCAGTTACTATTTCATGAGAGAAAACGCCTGGCATCAGGACAGGTCATGTACGAGGTAAGACGTGCACGTATGTCAAAAGCTGAAAACAGTAATTTCCTCTTCGTGAGTAGCAGTTGAGTTGGCTGGGCTAATACTTGCCGTCAAAACTCAGAGCTGACTAAAAAAAAAATGTTTTGCCGAGTCTTCTTGGGCGTGGCCTTTGTCCGTACTTCTTGAGAACAAGTCATACAACTTCACACTGCAGTGTCGTGTGTTCCAACTAGATTCGTCTGCAAAGAGCCCATATACATGCAACTCCCGAAGAGGCAGCAGCTTTTCCAAATAAAATTCTTCTTAACTGAAGATGTGAGTAGCACCAGATTTCACCTCAGAGAGCTGAGGTCCTTCAGCAGCCTTTAAGAATGGGTCTACTAGAAATTCTGCTTGGCACCGTTTTTAAAAAAGCACACCAAAGGATTGAATAATGTTGTTGTGTTTGTGACCTGAGAAAGCTGTGGTGTAATTACTGTAAGACTTCCTGACCCTCTGCAGACTGTCCAATCAGTAGTACATTCACAGGCTTCCAGCAGGTGTCAGGCACCAGTCTCTGGGTTTGAGATATTTTACTCCCTCTGCTTCCCTGTGCTGAGTGCTGTGGAAGATTGAAACAGGAACCAATCTCGGGAGGGAGTTGAAGAAGGAACTAAACAGCTGGAGCCTCCGGGGAGAAAAGATGGGTTCTTCAGCTCGCTTCCAGATGAGCCGTGTAGCTTCGTACTGAGACCTGATGATACCTACTGCCCCCCAAAACAACTCCCAAGCCCCCCTCCCCAAACCCCAAAGATGCATTAAGCCAGGCCCTGTGCTCGACGGTGGACACTTTCAGTCTCAGAATACTTCCTTGTAGTCAGAGATTGGTCAGTACCACATGGCTCTCTGCCTATATGACTGGCTGAGTCAAGATCCTTGTCCATCTTCCATGGCAGAAAGTGTAAGAGTTGTTCCCGATTGCCAGGCCAAGTTTGAGTAAACAAAGAGGAAGCTAGCGTTGACCCTCGTTCATTGAATAGAATTCAGAGGAAGTTGAAAGACTTGTGTCTACTACAGCAGTGCTTTACTTTCCAGGAATCAGACTTGAGGCTATGAGACAGTGCAACTGACTTCTTACCATGGTAAAAAGTCACAAATAGGAGTTTTGGAACATGTGGCACTGTAGTTTTGTAAATAAGCATCAGAGTTGTGTCTCCACTGCCTTCAGGGCTGGTTTAAGCCTGTGCTCAAGCAATTAATGTAACGGAATGTTGAAGTTATGCTTACAAAGATCATTTTTATGCCATCTCGGGAGTTGGTAAATCTAGTGCCCCCAGGCGTGGCCATGCAGCACATCTTGGCCCTTGTCCTACACAGTGCCTGCGGCTGGACAGAGTATAGAGGCTCTGCTTTCATATCCGAGTCTGACCAGCGCATCTCGTTTGAAAACTGTCCTTGTAGTTTACTGGTCCACAAAGTAATTACTTAACACCTTCCATACAGCGGAGTTGCTCAGCTTAGATTTGCTTGCCCCAGTGGAAAATGTAAAATACAGTGGTTTGCTTCAGAAGGTGTCTCAGGCAGGAACTGGTATCTTCTTTCCCTTCCCCTCTGCCCCAACTCTGTGGCTGTTCATAGATGAATAAGAGAGGAAATTGATAGCCGTTCAAATTAATCTCCAAAAGGCTTATGGAGTTTGAGGACTTTATCTGATGCAACGGTCTTTTGGAATGATGGACTTCTCATTCTGGACAACATCATTTATTATAAACTGGTTTTAGTGATCGTTCCTTCTGTAATGAAAACGGGATCGGTTGCTTGGGCTTCATGCTAGTTTTTCAAAGAGGTGGTTTTGGCTTCTCTACTCTGCACGTGTCTGGTGGTGTCTGTTATTGCAGAAGTTACTTGATAAAATAGAATGAACTGTGCGTGCTTCAGAGCATAATTCAGCATTTTTCTTTTCAGTAATGAAAGACCCTTTTTTTTTTTTTTTTTTAAAGCCAGCCTTGATACTTATTAGTAGTATTTCCTAGAACGGTTAAGAGGAGGTTTGTCTCTTCTCAGATTAGGTGATTTAGATGTATCATATCAAATCCTATGGGAGTGTACTGTGTCGTACCAGTTCATTTTAGAGCTCTGAAAGTTTAGGAAACTTCGGTAGAGTGTGGTACAATTGATTGTTGTGTTGGTTTTTCCTTGGTGGTAGTATTTTGTGTGTTAGGTGGGAGGGGGTGTTGGTGAGTTGTTTTTTTGTTTTTGTTTTTGTTTTTGTTTTAAATTGTAGAGCTGCTATTTGTCAATACACACAATGATGTGTTGCATGGTAGACAGCCTGAACAAATTCTGTATTTGGAAAGACAGTATTTCAATTAATGCTTCCCTAGGAAAAGGTGGTATCAGAGGTTCAGCACAATCCTGCTGGGGTTTCGGTATATCTCAAAGTAGTTTGCTGGCTCTGTAGTAATTCATGATCCTAAACGCCTTGGCCGCGTGCCTCCCACATCCTCTCTGCTTCCCCTTTTGCTGGTGGCCGTGCTTGATGAAGGAACCGGGGGATATTTCACCCATTAGTGTGACAAGATTAGAGGAGGAGCTGGTAAAAGCTTATGTGGTTTGAAAGGAGACGGTTACTCGGTAAGAAGTCCTCACAGCTACTACAGAGGGATGCGTTTTCGCTCTGGTGGTGTGCCTGTAGATAACACCTCTTGACAGAGCTTCAGCTGCTGTAGTGCCAAGACTTCTCTAACATCCTCAGTCCTGTAATCAAGAGCAAAGAGCTTTGCATGCGTATGTATCGCCTGATTTCAGATACCTCTTTGTAGATCTGTCCTCCGGTTTGTAAAGAAACCCTGGTGTTGCAAGGATTTCTGCAAAACATGATTAGAACTGAATAATGATAGGGGAATGCTAAATTTTGAAAACGTGCAAAGCCTTTACAGCCAAAGATACCCCTTAGGATTTGACGCTTGATTCTCTTGCGTGCCAGACGTTGTTTCTGTTTGCCATCAGAAAGAAGCTCATGGGAAATACACAGTATAAGGTGCATATTATGTTACATTCTGGTACATAGATTCTTTCATATTTAGGAATAAGGCATGTTTTTACGCCAAAGTGACCTTTTGTCTCTCCTTTTTTCCCCAGGGTTTGGAATACTGTGACGAAAGGTTCAGTTTAGATCTCACGTGTGGAGTCTTTCCCTGGAGAGGGCCGACCGGCAATACCAAATTTCTGAGCTGCCAGACTGTAGAAAAATTTCCCAAGCCGGTTGACGGAGAGGATAGCGTTAATGAAGGTTTGTTCTGATGTCCGTGCTTGGTTATTCTAAAAAAGTAGTTTGGGAATCTAAGCAGTGAATGTTGTTCTGTACCCACAGAAAGTCAGAAAGTCTTGAGTATCTGTAGAGACGAGCTTGTTGGGCTTATTTAAATAGACAAAAGGGTTGCTTGAGTTTTGTGGGACTTCCTTAAGGGGGAAATTGGGGTTTATTTTGTGCTTGCTGACATGCTATAGCACTGTATAGTAGGGCCATCTCTGCAACGTTTGTCAGTCATTTTATTCCTCCAGCTGTCTTCTTGGAAAAAGAAGATCATTCTCTGCGTTGCTTAGGAATGTGATCTGAATATTTTTTTTTTCCCTGTTCACACCTATGTCTGTATCTGCACCCAGCTGGCGGCCACTCACAAGTGGTGTTCCCCAGGCCTCAGCATTGGGGCCAGTTCTGTTTAAGATCTGTATCAGCGATCTGGATGAGGGGATCGAGTGCACTTGGGTCACAACAACCCCACGCAACGCTACAGGCTTGGGGCAGAGTGGCTGGAGAGCTGCCCAGCGGGAAAGGACCTGGGGGTGTCGGTCGGCAGCCGGCTGAATGTGAGCCAGAGGTGTGCCCAGGTGGCCAAGGCGGCCAAGAGCATCCTGGCTTGTATCAGCAATAGTGTGGCCAGCAGGACTGGGGCAGTGACCGTCCCCCGGTACGCAGCCCCGGTGAGGCCGCACCTTGAAGTTGAAGGTTCTGGAGAACAAGTCTTAGGAGGAGCGACTGAGGGAGCAGGGGTTGTTTAGCCAGGAGAAAAGGAGGCTGAGGGGAGAGCTTGTCGCTCTCTACAGCTACTTGAAAGGAGGTGGGAGCAGGGTCGGGGTTGGTCTCTTCTCCCAGGTGTCATGGATGGGTATACTAACACGGTAACAGTTTGGCAGCAAATTGAGATTTATTAATGAGTAGCAGCACTTAATCATTAACCACCTTGAATGATTTACAAAATAATTCAGTAAAATACGTTATGATTAAAATAGTGACTTAACTGTACAGATTCAAAAATGACAAGAATCGCAATGACTTACTGTGTGGTATCCTAAATCTATCTCTCCATCTCTCTATCTCTCTATCTCTCTCTATCTCTCTCTCTCTATCTGTATACCTATCTGTCTGTCTATCTGTCTGTCTGTCTATCGATCTATCTACGTATCTATCTATCTATCTAAGTACATATGTTTATTCATAAACACAAGATGTACAAACACACAGACAGACAAAAATATTTGGATCCAGTGAAATATGTATGTACCCACACTCGTAAAAACAGCTGTGTATACCCAAACACATAGATAAGTAGAGAGGCGGGTGAAGAAAAGCTAGCCTACGGTTAAAATTTCCCTCTTCTCAAGCTTAGAGCAAATACTTGCAAAGCATCATCATTCCTCAACAGCCAATAACTGAGACCCGAGGGGGGCGACTTTGCCCAGCCCATCATTGGCTTCGACAGCAGACGGTGCCTCGAGGAGTTGATAGCTGAGAGGCGTCCCAACTCAGGGGAGATGCTGGTCACAGGCCCACTGCGATCCAGGAGAAGAGCTCAGAGGGTCTCACCTGGGGTCACTGTTTATGGGCTCCAGGATAACTGACTTTCGTTAGGGACTTTTCCACTCTGGCCCAGCTCCCATGATGAGCTATTTGGGTGTTTTCCACCAGTTGCGCAGGCCCAGAACTTGCTGGATGCGCAGTGCTGTTATTGCCCTCCCTCGGCCACTTGCCAGGTACAGAGGTACTAGTCTGTCAGGAGGTGATGGACTGTTACTCCTGCTCCCAGGTGATAGGGAGAGCAGGATCCAGGATGCAGCGGTAGCTTTCCTTGACCATGTACACAGTTAAAACTCTTATGGTGTCTTTCATTATCTTGCAGTAATTAAATATACCTCTCTGGGTTTACAAATCCAGTTACGCTCTGACCATATCTTCGAGCCTGCTGCAGTGATAACTTGCATAGCCGTTTGTTTTGACTGCGTTAGTCACCTTCCCCCGCTTCTTACGGGCCTTGACTTCTGTCTGGTGTCACAAAGACACTTGCATGACCTTTCTAGGCTATTTCTGCTGATTGTCTTTGACTTAGTCCTGAAGCGGCAACTTCCGTGTCTTTTGTGATGCCATCCTCGAGCAACGGTGTGTCAAAATCTAATCAAAGCACCTTTGGATTTTCTCCACTTGTGCCATGTTTCTGAGAGGAGTGCCTTCTAAAAACCTGTTGGAAACAAAAAAGAACACCACTCCCCCAACACCCCCAAGAAAACCAAAAAAAACCCAAACGGCAACAAAAAAACCCCTTTCTGCCTCCTTTTTCTGAAGTATGAGGCATGGAAAAAATACCTGTAACTTTTGTTTCTGTATTTGTTTTGTGTGATAATTGTGTTCTTTCGGTGCGGACATGCAGGAGAGGAGCTGTTCTGAAAATGTGTGGTTGAGACAAAGCTGGAAATTAGTAATGCTGGCTAAGTGATACAAGTGTATACGATGACTATTTGTGTGCTTTCTAAAAGAAGCAGTGTCTGTGTTCCTAGCATATTTTTTTTTTGCTCAGCTGTTCATCTAGCTAAATGTCTTGTTCAACTCTTAATGCGTGGCAAACTTAATAAGCTACTAATTATGTATCTGATTTGGCTTGGAACGGATACAATCCGAACAAGAAAAAGGGGCAGGATGCCTGGAACCTGTCACAGAGGTGTTTGCTACTCCGTGAATTGTTTTTCTTATTCTTAGTCAGTGTTGTTTTTGCATGAGTGGTAGAACAGAATTAAACCAAACTAGGAAGCGGTGCTTTAAAAATATCGGATACGGCATGTTTTCTACAAATAAGAAACAACGTCTTGTCTTTTACAGTAATATCTCCTGAGACCAGTGTATCAGTCTTCAGCTGGCAAGTGAATACGTATGGTGAGGGAAAGCCATCTACTTACTTGGGTGTATTTGACATTAACCGCTGGTATCACGCTCAAATGCCAGATTCACTGAGGTAGATTTTTCTTAGCTTCTTTTCAGTGTCCCCCCAGATAATTCATCTGAAAGTTGGCATTTAGCTTATGCACTTGTTTTCTTTAAGGCCGGAAGAACTCCTTCACGACTGCCCCTATTTTGCGCTGTGGTCACTGGATACTGGACTAAGTATGACTTCTCCAAGCCTCGTTTTGGATATTCGAGTACGTGAGCAGAGTCTCTGTCGCGGAGTGCCTCCTTCCTATCCACCACCTGATCAGTTTTTTAATCCAAGCTCCTATAATTTTGGTAGGTATTTCACTGCTTTTTATAGTGATAAGCTCAAACTGAGGTCAGATGACATGAAATAGTTCTCTTGTTCTCTGTCACTCGAAAACCAAACCCAAACCCCCAAACCCCCAGCTCCCACAAACCCAACTCAAATTACGTTGCACTAAGGTGGGATTTAAAATTGTGAAACACATCCGAGAGTGTGCTGAGTTTTGGGGTTTGGTGCTTTTATGATAGAGCCTGCGAAGAGGTGATGGTTATAAAATGAAATGACTTTGAACTGAAGCTCAAAGCACAGCACCTCGATTGCGCTAGAGATGAAAGTTCTAGACGCAGTAATTATTTTTTTAAAAAGTCTGTAAGTGATCTGGTGAGGAAGATGGGCACTGAGATCTGTCTTTCCAGATACTGCTGTTTAAAAACTGTAAACTGGTCATAACGTAACTGTGAGCGTATGGAAGCTTGTCAAATGTTGGTTGTTTCTGCAGATGGTACGTGCTTGCTGAACTCCGGAGTTGTCCATATGACTTGCACCAGCTTCCAGAAGGAGGTGATCATTTACCGAATCTTTATTGAGAATGTGAAGAGATGGACCTTTTCCAAGTTTTCTCCTGCACTGCTTTCACTGTCAGAGATGGGTTTATGCTCGTCCTGCCCATCCACACGCATAATTGCAGTTGTACCCTGCCAGTTTTATGCAAATGAGAATGTTTTCAGTCTGCTCTTGGAACTGTAAAGTGAGCACTGCCTCCTGATGAAGCGCGATCCGAGACTGAACGTCTAGAAGGGAATACAACGTTGCTCTAGGAGCAAGAACAAAAGCGTTCCTAAGAAGAAAGCTGTTTCTTCTCTATTACCCTTCAGTCGCACTGCCTGTGTAGTCTTGAGTTAGGGTTTTGATCCCTGGTCTGCTTGAAAAAGGAGGACAGAATGGAGAAAGTGAAAAACTGTGTTTGAGAAGTATTTGAGAAGAAATTTTTTTTTTTTTTTTCCCGACCCTGGCCAAATTCTAACTTCCAAGCCAGGGCACAGCTTGTGGCAAATAATTTTGAATTAAGTTTCAGCTCACTACGTATTGCCAACATAAATCAGCCTCTGCACAGAGAGGCTTATAAAGGCTCATGCAAAGCGTGATTTGAAGTTGTGTGTTAGTTTTAGCTTGTACAGAAAGTAATTTGTGTCAGTGTTCAGGGAAAAAGAAAGGCCCGTGTTTTGACAGAGAAGGGAGAAAATACTTAAGCATTGCAAGGGCCAATATTTTGTTTTACAGGATTTTTTTTTAGAAACTGTAACTGCTAGTTTGGCTGCCGTCCTTACGACTCTACGTAGTAATGCTTACTCGGATTGCTAACGCAAAGCATATTGCTGATGTGAGCTTCCCGAGAGTCTAAGTGAACAATTATCCTATTTCTCTTAGTGGTTAGCCAGACCCTTAGTGACTGAATAATACTGCTGTCTTAATCTGTAGTTTTTGATTGACGTTTCAGACCTTGAATTTTTTGAAGAAATCTGGTCCTTTAATACGTGAAGCCATTCATGATAGCTGCAAGAGGTGTCTTGCAGCTGGCTGTCTGTCTCCCAGGCCAGCTGATGTCCAGCCACCCAGTTTGGGTCAGGTGTCTGCCTATGAGGGAATCAAGGGGGAAATACATCCATCTTGCCTGACAGGGCTGTAGAGGCTACAAGACGTGGTAACCTGATGTTCCCATTATTTGCGAGTTGCACTGAGCTGCAGGTGTTGGCTTTAGTCAGCAGAAGTGATAGTACTCTTAGATCCAAACTAGGGAGTTTGACGGGGAACAGCCCTGATAGGCCTGTCTCTAGAGACCCGTCTATAAATTCTGTGCCACAGATACGCGCAAGGAAGCGTGCAGGCCGTGCTGGTCATGCGCAACACAAAGCATCTTTGCCTCAGACCCCCCGTGGCCCCCGTCGGTGTCTCCGAGCGTTGGGCTCAGTGCAGCAGCTGACGACGGGGGGGTCTCACTGGGATGCGAGCTGTTGCAAACATCAGCTGGCTGCACCAGACATGATCACCTGCTCCCAAGGAAGTGGGCTGTGGTAAACAATTACTGCTGCCAGCTCCAGTACAGCCGGCACGTCGTCCCGTAACTTCATGAATGACTTGCTGCTGTTCTGTGCAGTGCACTCGCTGTAATTAGTTAACTGCTTTACGCTTTTTATTCATCAGAATGATCGCCATCCTCGCTTCAGAGAGGGGGCATGTGCCAGAAAGTCTGAATTACGCCCATATCGGAAGATCCTTCCTAGAGTTCAAAGGCAGCTGGCTGCAGAGAGAGCCAGGCCTTACCATTTGCCTTCGTCGGCCTTAAGAGGAGGTAATTTTTAGCGCGGGGAATACAGCGGTCAAGAAACGCTCACTTTGATAACACAAGGCTGATAGGTTTTCCCTTGTGCTTTACAGTTGCGAGACCAAAGCCAGTATCAAGAGCAAGAAAACCAGCCAATTCAGGATATCTGGATATCATAGCAACTTTCATGAGTAATGTGTTATCCAGAATTGGAGCAGCATGGGCAGGAAATGAGCAGAAAACCTTTTCCTCACGATATGATAGGTAAGCAGCCTTTTCACAAAGTTCAGTTTTGAGCTACGTGTGTGGAGAGGAATAGCGAAAAATCCATTTGGATTATGTTAGTATTCTGGAAGGAAGGTGTACCTGAATAAACTTTGATTGGCTTTTTTGTAATCAGTTCATCCAAAGTAATATTTGGAGAGAGAGTTTTTCGGCTATGATAATCTTATTTAGGCCAAGACCTATACTGACACGATGGTAAATGTGTTTTCAAGAATTTAAGACAGCTGAAACTAGAACTGTGGTTGCCACCAAGCTCTCGGTGTACTGCTTTTGAGACACTTGGTTATGTGGCCAAACAGGGATCTTTGACCGCTTCCTGCCCAGTGTCTGCTTCGTTTCTGCCTTTCCTTCTTAACATCGGGCGGAATTGTAACGAGCGGAAAAGAGGCTGGTGGTTGTCAGATGATTTTCCTTCAGGGGCGATGGTCAAATAAACCTGAATTCCGGTATGTTTGGACTTCAGGGGAGTGAAAGTCAGTTACCTTTCCCTGTTTGTTCTAGTGCTAGAGTTGCAGAGCCACCAGCCGTACCTCGTCCTCTCCCTGAGGCAGAGTTGCGCAGTGCGGTTGTTGGGACACTGGTCACAAGATTTTCACAAAAATCTTCCAGGTATAGTAGATCTAGAGAGTGAATATTTCAAAATGGTGTTGCTTTTCTTATGTCTGTGTATATGTATGTGTGTGTGTGCGTGTGTGTATATACTTTCTGTGTTTGCAAAGTGCTCTGTTTGCATTTAGTTTTGTATCTGGTAAAGAAAAGGGCAATTTAAGGACACAACTCGGTGGAGAATTTGAAGTGGTCCCAGCATTGAAATGCAGGTGAATTTCTCTTTGACGTGAGAATTACATCCCTTGGTCAACTTAAAATGGGATTTCTCTTCCCTAAGAGGCAGTGATTTAGGAAATCAAGCTTGAAATGTACAGAAGTAACTAAGAAAAAAGGAAAAGGCGGTAACTTGTGCGTGGACCTGATACATCCCCCCAACAGTGAGGGCTCACCTCTATTTCTCGTTCCTTGAATGTCTTTCTTACATCTCATCTCAAGATTTCTTGAACGCCGCGTGATTTTCTTCCTTAGTTTATTTATGTTCATATTTTAAATTGGGTATCTTAACAGGTTGCTGGGTTTGGTGGATCGTCCTGTCCCTTCATGTTCTGCAGCACAGGGTGGTAGCTGGCAGTCACCATTGTTACAAAAGAATTCTTCAAGAGCACCAGAGTTCAATTTGCTACAGACTCCTCTTGTGGTTAAGGTTTGTATTTGGAAAAACAGTAAGAACCGACCAAACAAATGGCCTGTAAACTTTGTTTAAAATGAAACCACCAAAATGTTTGACACAAACACTGCTGGATTCAAACTGTGTCAAATTTTCAGAGCATGTGGGGTGGTTGTACATACAGTCCTTTTGGAAGCAGGAAGTTGGGAAAAGCCTTGAAGAGGGCAAGTTTAGTTCTAAGCTAATTGCAGTAGGCACGTTGTCCCATAACTTCATGAACTGTGCAGAACAAAGGAAGTTAAAATTGGGCTTTTCAATATGCTTAGACCCTTAAAGATGCAGTTTGTGGCTTAACCATCTCGTTATGCAAGCGCTCAGCAGCTCTGCACAGTTTGACTTGCATAGCCACCAGCAAGAACGTGCATGCTTCAGTTTCTTAATCCGGTGAAGTGAGTGACAGCTAAGTGATGTCCGTTAAGGGATGTCAGTCTCTGTCCAACTCAGTGATGGCTTTTGGCAGCAATTGTACTGGTTAATTGTTTGCGTTAAACTGTGTGTCCATTCAGTGCCTTCAAACTCTTCTCCTGTAAGGAAGTAACAACATTTGACCTGTCTTCTTGGTGCGGGTCTCTTTGCCTTTGCCTGCCTGAACAAAGTAGTTGTGATCTCTCTGAATGACAGCCTTTTTCTTCTCATTGAATATCGTCCCTCTCATTGAGCTAGTTTCCTTCTCCCCCTTTCAAACCCTTTCCATACTGTAAATTCTTCTTCCGAGCCGAGGTAAGAAGACCTGGATGCTTCTAGGTGAAGATGTGTAGGTATTTGTACAGCAGCCCCTTAATTTGGTGTAGCGCGCGGATGGATTCATCAGTGAAGCAATAAGCTCTCGCTGTTGCTTTGCTGATTGCCATTTTGCATGGCAGTGTGTTCAGTGGCAGTAGCTGGGGTAACATTTGAAGTGGTACGCCTTTTAGAGAGCAGAGTAGGAATTGCAAAAATTACTGGGAAGGGAGAGAACAATGCAGAAATCAAGACGCCATATCCTTGTTTCCTCAGGAAATTAATTTGAAAAATCACATTTTAGTTGGTGTTGGTGGGAAAAACCAACCAACCAACCAACCAACCAACATACCAAAAGAAAACCAAAAATCCACAAGATCCTGGGGGGTTTTATCGTTAAGATTTTCATACCTTTGGAGAAAGAGCAGTGCAGAGGTTAACTTTGTCCTCCCTGCCTCTGCAACCTCAGTCTGTAATTGAAACTAATGCTTTGGAGAAGTGGAGTCTTCCGTTTTGAAGGTACGAATTGGTTTTCAATTAAATATTTTTCTTTCTTTTCATAGAAAGCTGAAGTTTTGGCCACATCTGCTTCTGGTTTTCCCGGCTTTACTCCTCAGTCTATTCTCAGATCCAGCGTTCGCAGCACACCCCAGGCAACTCCCTCTGCGTTTCCAGGAGAATCAGTTACTCCTCCTCCCAGAGCAAACAAACACAGAGTGTCTTTCAAGGAAGGGAACTCAGATGAGAAATGGACTGTTGGGGTAAGCTGGGCTGTAGTTAGTGGATTTTACAGTCAAAGGCTTTCTAGTCTGTTATTTGGTTTAGAATTTTGGACAGTTTGCCAGAACTCCTTATATTGAGACCTGGACCTGCGATCAAGAATGGCAGGCTTGAATTTGGTCCAAAAAGGTTCCGCTAGACCTTCTGTAACATCACCCGTCGGCAGGCAGATATTCAAAATGCATGTCGGTGTCCTTGGCGGTTTCGCTCAAGCGTTGTTAGGAGCTGTGGTTGTTCCAAATTGCTAGCTCAGCTTCCCGCGATGCCTTTTCAAGCGGTGGTATGGCAGGAAGGTGAGGAATACAGCTCGAGCCATTGTTTGGGCTTGTTAAGGTTTGTGCATCTGAAAGCAGCAGAAGTCATGAGCTGCATTTACTTTTGATCTCTCTTTCTGCGAGGCTGAGTTTGCTTAACTTACGGTAAAAACAGACTCGGGATGAAGAGAGCTGGTCTGTCGCCTGTTCTCTAGCCCCAAAGTTCTGGGGTTTGCTTCTTGCCTCGCACCGGGCGTAGCATTCATACTGCTGTCAAACGAAGTTGGTCCACCTGCTAGTTGCCCCCTTCTACTCGGCCTTTGGTCCCGTCGGTTGGATTCCCTGACCCAGCTCGTTAGGCAGTTGCGGAAGGACCGTGCCAAGACCAGGGGCAGAACAGGGCCGTGTGCTCGTGTCTACATGTCGGAGCTGTCCGCAGGGTACAAACAAGTTGTCAGGATCTGGTTTTGTTACACCTCTTACTGCCTGTTGTAAGGGGTTCCTCAAAGGTAACAAGAGGCGTATCGGAATAAGGTTCTGCTGAGTGCCAGAACTGTTTTAACTGACAGTTGTCGGTTCTGTTACTGATCTAGTCTGCCTTCCACTTTGCTAAAATTACCGGGTGAAGTTGGCGTGTGCTGATGGGTAGAACTTGCTGCTGTTCTGTGCAGTGCACTCGCTGTAATTAGTTAACTGCTTTACGCTTTTTATTCATCAGAATGATCGCCATCCTCGCTTCAGAGAGGGGGCATGTGCCAGAAAGTCTGAATTACGCCCATATCGGAAGATCCTTCCTAGAGTTCAAAGGCAGCTGGCTGCAGAGAGAGCCAGGCCTTACCATTTGCCTTCGTCGGCCTTAAGAGGAGGTAATTTTTAGCGCGGGGAATACAGCGGTCAAGAAACGCTCACTTTGATAACACAAGGCTGATAGGTTTTCCCTTGTGCTTTACAGTTGCGAGACCAAAGCCAGTATCAAGAGCAAGAAAACCAGCCAATTCAGGATATCTGGATATCATAGCAACTTTCATGAGTAATGTGTTATCCAGAATTGGAGCAGCATGGGCAGGAAATGAGCAGAAAACCTTTTCCTCACGATATGATAGGTAAGCAGCCTTTTCACAAAGTTCAGTTTTGAGCTACGTGTGTGGAGAGGAATAGCGAAAAATCCATTTGGATTATGTTAGTATTCTGGAAGGAAGGTGTACCTGAATAAACTTTGATTGGCTTTTTTGTAATCAGTTCATCCAAAGTAATATTTGGAGAGAGACTTTTTCGGCTATGATAATCTTATTTAGGCCAAGACCTATACTGACACGATGGTAAATGTGTTTTCAAGAATTTAAGACAGCTGAAACTAGAACTGTGGTTGCCACCAAGCTCTCGGTGTACTGCTTTTGAGACACTTGGTTATGTGGCCAAACAGGGATCTTTGACCGCTTCCTGCCCAGTGTCTGCTTCGTTTCTGCCTTTCCTTCTTAACATCGGGCGGAATTGTAACGAGCGGAAAAGAGGCTGGTGGTTGTCAGATGATTTTCCTTCAGGGGCGATGGTCAAATAAACCTGAATTCCGGTATGTTTGGACTTCAGGGGAGTGAAAGTCAGTTACCTTTCCCTGTTTGTTCTAGTGCTAGAGTTGCAGAGCCACCAGCCGTACCTCGTCCTCTCCCTGAGGCAGAGTTGCAGTGTGGTTTTTGGGACACTAGGGACACAAATATCAGTATATGTTGGGGGGGTTTTTTGTCTTCCCTTTACAAAAACCACCTGCATGTTATTGACTGTGAGGTTTTGTTGGCTTTTTTTTTTGTATTTTAATAAAGGTAACCAACGATGATATAGCACTGCCTGGGGATTCATGGGAGCATCATCATGGAATGGCGGAGGATGCATCGTCTGAGACTAGAGATAAGGCAACTGTGCTTACTCTGAGCAATCCTGAGGAGGATCGTGCTGAAGTGGAAGCGTTTTCAAAAAGCATACCTGGAGATGGTTTGGAGAAAATGGATGTCAGCAAAGAAAACAGCAACTTCTCTGCCCGTTCAGACCAAACTACTTTGGAGTATCACGATGCAAAATCACCTGGCGGTTTTTCATCTGTTCCCATGTGCCGAATCGCAAATAGCTTAGCTGTTGATTTCTGGTGGCGAAAAAACAAGCTACAGGCAGCAGCCAGCCCGTGTTTTCTCATGAGTTGATAGGCAGTGCTTTTCACCTCTTAGTCTAGGCCAATCTGAAAATACTATGAAATTGTAGACTCTCAAGTAAGAAGGTAGCAGTTTTTTCTTATTTTGTTGGTACTTTTGTCTTCTGTGCAAAACTTGCAGGTTTCCAATCCAGGAATGCTTTTTTTTTTCTCGGCAAAGTAGTCCAGGTAACGAGTCTCTTGGATGTGCTTGGAGATAAATGTTCTGTGGTTCCTGTTGAATTCAAGCCGTTCCTAAAATAAAATGTGTTTTTCAAAGCCCTCTGCCGTGTGGATGACCAGTATGCGAGGGAGAGGGAAAAATGCAAGTTACAGTTACCGACGTGTCCGTTGGTTCAGGTCGCTTCCTCCTTGGCTGTGTATCCCCTGGCATAGTTTAAGAGCAGGCTTATCCCACAGCAGTCCTTGCTGTGGTGTGCCTTGCTGTTCAACTTGGCTTAAATGCAGACAAAAGCAGGAGCTATCGCTGGGTGACCGATCGCTTGCCTTTTGGTGCTACAACCGTATTTTCAGTACACAGAGAAGGGTGCAGGGAAGTAGTGTGTGATTTCTGTGAGCACCAACAGCACAAGCATATGTGGCCCTCAGAATCCAGGGCGCTGGAAGGCCTTTACGTTTCATCTAGCCTAGTGGTCTCGTAGTGGCTTCCGAAAGGGCGAGAACGGTATGCTCGTCTCAGCCGGATCCAACAGCTATGCAGGCCAGGTAAGATTTTACTCAAAGAACCAACTACAAGCAGTTGTAGCTAATACACGGTCGTAGACTGCTCATTTAGTTTATCTCCCATTATTAACGTTCATGTAAGCGTACTGCAGGTGACTGGCACGGGTCGGTTTACTGGTTGGAAGCCTTACCTAGCTTTTGCCTACGCTCCCGTCATCCCGGAACTCGGTATTACTTTCAAGCACGTTTGCAAATCTTGATTCAACCTGTTAGTGGGGGCACGCGTCCCGGGCAGCAGTGCTTGTGTATGCGTTTGCTTGCTCATCTGTGAAGAGGATGCACTCGATCGTTGTTTAGAGCGAGGTGTTGTGTGATCTGGCCCAAGGAGCACTGGAGAACGCCTGGCAAGGTTATAACGCTGCTCTGCTGGCGTACGGGCAGGCCGGCTCGGGAAGAGCTGTTGGACGATCGGCTGCGCTGCAAACAGAGGCCCGGTGCCCGTTGTGTGCAAAGAGCTCTTCAAAGCCACCCAGCATTGGGAAAAGTACAAGCAGTGCCAGGTGGGATTAGCGCAAAGTGTCACTTCTTTCCAAGACCTTTCCAGGCGGTACTTTAAAAGGCTGGGTTACTCTCAAATCGGAAAAATGGGAACCGTGACTCTGGAGCAGCTTCCGGTACAAGACAGAGTGGATCCTCTAAAATACTGTGGGAAACAAAGTTGAGGTAGTACAGCTGGATTTACAGATGGGTATGCATGAGAAAGTCTTTCCAGCACCTCGGTAAGGAAAATTAATGCCGCCTTCTATACAGCTTCATAGGGTACAGAAGCTTTACAGTGCCGCGCCTCTCCGCTACAGCAGAGGCCAAGTTTTCAGCCATGCAGTACAGCTTTTGTAGCTGCTGGATGCTCCCACTCCATCAGCATCCTGCGCTGGTTGTCCAGCGGATTCGAGCACTGCTGGAAGCAGAAAGCTTCACGCCCGTGCAGCAGGGCCGTCTGTCTGTGAGAGTACTGCCCTGGTTACTGAGGGCTGCTTGCGATTTACTCCTGTGTTCCTTCCCCTTCAGAAAGTGCTTTGTCCTCCCAAACCAGCCTCCCCCGCTGTGTGCCAGCAGGAACGACGCAGGGATGCCGTTTGTGAACGTGTTTCTGTGGAAACTCATTCCTTCCCATCTCGCTTGCCGTACCAATGTGGAAATGAAATCCCTATCTGTAGTCGAGTGTTGGAGAATGGCTCAGAGACAAGGGTCCTGAGCCCACCGAGCAATTGTACGATCAGAGCCTGCTCTAGCTGCTGATGCTGGGCCTCACTAGGGTTTGCTTGCAGCTGCTCGCAGCTGCTGATACCTGAGGAATGTCAAGGACACTTCAGCCTTGTGTACCGTGGTGTGTCGAAAACAGGTTGAGAGGAATTAGGAATAGTGGTCTAAGAAACCTAGTGTTATGATAACGGTGGTCTGAGAAACATTGTGTTACGGTACTGTTGTGTATCGAAAACAAGTAAACAGGAATCAGAAATAGTAGCGTGAGAAACTTAGTGTTATGAGAAACTTGTGCTGTAAGCTAACTGCAAGTAGGTGGACCGTGAGAATACGACCCTTAGAGCTTAAGCCAATCAGCTAGTGACTAGTAGGCATAATTAGTAGAAGGATTATAAAAGGCTGTAATGAAAATCAATAAACTGAAGCACACTTTATCACTCATACTGAGTCGGCTACGTTCTTCCTCCTTGGCCTGAGTCCTCGGCTCGCCCAGCCCGGCAGTCGAGTTACTCCTATTACGCACAGTTCTTGGACAGAGGAAAAAAAGCATGTCGTGGCTCTTTATTTTTACGTTTGATTTTGAACCATAGCCTTGCTGCTACTGACTGACCAGATTTTGTTTTGAAGTCAGCAGATTGAGGCCTCCTCTCCGGCTTGTTGCGATTCAAGCTCGCGAGTGACACCGCGGGCGTGCTGTCACTCCGGGGGTTCCCACGCACGCCCTTCGTTTACAGAGCCCCAGGAGGTCAGCATGGCCTCAAGCCCAGCTATCTTCTGTGCCCCCACCCTGGGCTCCCTCCCTCACCGCTGGCTGAGACACCCGGTCTTCCCAGAGACGGGTTTTCCTCCTGCTCACTGGCTAGCCCACCCTCGAGTCTGCCAGCAGTTTAGTCCCCGCTGTACTAAAAAGATGTGGGCAGGCTGGAGAGGGTCCAGAAAAGGGCCACAAAGATGATCAAAGGACTGGGAAGCCTGCCAAGTGAGGAAGGGCCGAGAGAAGGGACTGACAAGTACAAATGCAAAATACCAAAGGTGTTAATTTTCAGATACATTCCTTGAGGATTTCAACGGGTGGCTTTAACTACTTGACCGGAATCGGGCGGGTTGGTCTTCCTCTGCTCGGTACTTTTACTGAAGGAAAGGGCGGTGACTGTGACTTCTCGGCAGTTTTCAGTCTTCTGCTGGACCTTTGCTTAAGTCCTCTTGCGTTTCTCTTCCAGGGAGCCATGGCCTGGCGTGGCAGGCGTGTGGTCCTCAACTCCAGGCGGTGAGCTCTGTGACAGGAGCGCGGCTCTCTGCGTACCGTTTCCAGGGAGCAAATAAACAGCCTCCCACTGTGCGTGTGGTAAAGGAGTTTTCCTGGCAGAAGAGAACTGGGCTGCTGGTTGGCTTGGAAGAAGCAGAGGGAAGCGTTCTCTGTCTGTACGACCTGTGGATTTGTGGTCAGTCCAGAAAGTTCTGCAGCGTGACGATTGCTGCCGGTCGTGTGTGCAGCTTGTGTTGTGAAACTGCTCACGTTGTTCACGGGTGGTGGCAAATCGTTATCCAGGAACAGAAAGAGCAGAAATGGAGCGTGTCATTGCATAAATGGAATAGTCTGTTCTCTGTCCCTTAAACGCATGAACTGTTATCTGTGGCAGGGAGTAGATTGTATGTTTCCCACTTTACACGTGGTGGTGGTCTGAAAGGAAAAGCAGCATTTCACTGTCCTCAGTTTCACGAAGCTCAGCTTGAAGTTAGTCTGTCTGGTAATTAAGAATGCATTAACAGACATTTTTTACCTTCAGGTTATTGAAGATAGTGTGGGTACGGCAGAAACCTCAGAAGCAGCTCCTGAAACATCGCCGTGTAGTGAGCTCCATCCACCAGGCAATCTTCAACACAGCTGTGCTGCTTCAGAGCAACAGATTGAACGTGAATTGCCAGCTAGTGACGATGGTGAATGTGATGCAGCTGAGGGACACCGAGAGCTCTTTATATCTCAGAGTCATTTTCAGAGCTTCAAAAACCTGGGAAACTGTTTTGTGAAACTGCTTAACAGCCTTCTCCTCACGTATCTTTTTCTGTTTTACTGATCACTTCTGAAATCAAACCCGAAAGTTTGCCCTGTCACTTCAAGGCTCTTAGAACAAGTTAACCTTGAGACTCAGTGAGTGCTGGGACATGTTCTTTTTTCAGTAACATAGGAACGAATCGGTAAAGCTGAACTTGTCTTCCATTCCACTAGACGAGCAGCTATCTGTTCATATCATACTGACGTGCTAAATACATCTTTTCAGGGTTTAAGAAGCGGTTAACAACCACGCAGCCGCTCGGCCTCCCTCCCCCACCTGGGAATGGGGGAGGGAATTGGAGGGGCAAAGGGAGACTTGCAGGTTGAGATAGAAACAGTTTACTAATGGTAATAAAATAAAACGGTGACAGTAATAGAAATTAGAAACGGGCAATGCACTGTGCAGTTGCTCACCACCCGCTGACCGACACCCAGCCCGTTCCCGGCTAGCGATCCCGAAATACTAAGACCCCGCGATTGCAATCCCGGAAGCGAGAGAGAGCCCCTTCCCGCCCACCCCTCCTTTACATAGCGAGCGTGATGTTACATGACGTGGAATAGCCCGTTGGCCAGTCCGGGCCCGGTGCTTCAGCCGTGTCCCATCCCTGCTTCTTTTGTGCCTGCGCAAAGGCAGGACATAGGGATTTGGAGAGTCCTTGAAAGCTCAGTGTGCTGGCAGCATTCTTCTCGCTCCCGAAAAGGAACATGAACTCAATTCCAGCCCGAACCAGGACAAAGGTCACTAGATTCCAGAAGGCAAAGGCTCCCTTAATCACCTGTGACGGGAGTGGAAGATGAAACCAGGAGGCATCAAGTAGAGTATGGCATCACTGCTAGAACACACACAAGGGGACAACTGAGTGGAAGTCCAGGCATTCCCTCGGAAGGCACTCATCAACTGCTGCAGACAGACAGACCGGTTCTGTTTGAATGTCTCCTGGGAGAAGTACCAAGCGAACAAAAGGAGCACCTGAGACTTGTAGACTTGAAACGGGAGGAAATACTCGAGATGAGCAAATACCTGTGATGCCTGTTCCTCCTAGGAGAGGTAGGAAGCCTAAACTGACTAATTCAGAAAAAGTAGAAAGCAGCCATTCTGATGGACAAGCGTTGTCCGTCAGCAGGCTGCCCATAGCTGTTACTCCAAGAGGAGGATTAAGGAGAGCAGAGGAAGCTGCTTCTGAAGTCTCGCAAGAGGCTAGCGAGGAAAGTTCTCCTGCTGAAGGTAGCGTTATTGCTTCTGCTCCTTCCAAAAGGACTAGAGGAAGAAAAAGTTCAGCAGGAGGTCAAGAAGCTGGCCAGAGTGCCACCGATCAGAAGATTAAACAGGCAGTCAGTCCCAGCAGAAGTGCAAGAAAACCGAAACTCATTGATTGACAATTTACTGGCAGTATTGTCAAGGATCAGGAGGGGCTGCCTAGTGACCAACTCCTCTTACCTGTGCCAACTAAAAGAGGCAGAAGGAGGAAGAGGAGTTCATCAGAAGTTTTGGAAAATTCTGCCCTTGATCTGTCTAAATCATCGCTTCCTCGGGCAGGATTTAAACTTCCTGTCACTCCTAGAAGACGCGCGAGGAAGGGGGCACAAATTTTCTTGGCAGGCAAAGAATCTGCCTGTACTCAGGAAGGCACACGTGCAGGTGGGAGAGTGGAAATCCTTGGTTCTCCTAGGGGCAGAAGAAGAGTTCCACATGCCAAGCCAGAAAAAACGGATACTCGTGAGCAAGAACTTCCACAGGCAAATGAGGAATCAGCCACACCCGGGAGTCTGGTTTGCCAATTGACGGGGTTAACACAAAGGACACAGACACCAAGCTAAAGAAATAGGCTTATTTTACCTTAAAGCAGCAGAAAGAATAAGCAAGGTAATGCACCTAGACATTACTGTTTAAAGCAGCAGAAAGAATAAGCAAGGTAATGCACCTAGTCGTTACTACATAAAGCTGGCTATAGTGATTAAGAAAGATCCATCACCAATTGCCCTCATACTTTACCATCACCCCGACCCGTGCATCAGCTGGGGAGCCCCGTCACAGCGAAGGATCAGAGAGCCTTTCCCAGAAATTGGGAAGTCCTACGCAGTGTGTCCACTCGTAGGTGAGGTCTCCGTCTGTGCTGTGAGAGGGTCTGGCTTTTATACAGTTTAACAAACAAGTCTAAACGAAATGCACAGGAGATACCTGGTAGATTGACATGCCTCACTCAGGCGTGTCCGGATCTGGCCAGGATCCGGGCACGTCTGAGGAGTTTCTGTTTTTCTTTACATTTGGGATTTATAGTTACTTCCTATTGTTTACTTACAGTTCCCAGGGATTGTTCCCAGGGTTGCATTTTCATGCTGATAAGGTGCTGGTTGCTTCATTCTGCTGCTAAGATGCTGATTGCTGGTGGGGGAATGCACTCAGAAGTCAACTTTGGTTTGAGGCCTATTGTTTGGGCCTTTTCTGTTTCAGAGTCCAGTAAGGAGAACCCGTCGGGGCAGAAAGAGACGATCGTTATTGAAGGAGAGCACAGGGGAGGAGGCCTTCTGCCGAGGACCTGATGGCAGTCCTTTGCTGCTTGAAGACATAAACCTGTCAGGACGTGATGAAGGATCAAGAACTTCAACAGATCCTGTTTCAAGAACCAGATCCTGCAGAACTGCCATGCATCAGAAACGGCCTGTTGAGGAAAAGGAGTCCTTCCTTTTCTCACCTCCTCTCACAAAGCTGACAAAGAAATTTAAAGGTGGGTGCGCTACGATTATACCCAAAACAGGGCGTATTTATTGCTGTTTTGCAAACCAGAGAAGACAGACCGTGAGGACGGCTTTAGGTATTGTAAGGAATGTAACCGTGCAAAATCAAAAATCCTGCAAGAGGCCATTCATCTTTTTTCTGAACTCTGTATGAGTGGGTGGCTAGTTGAGGTGGAAACAGATGAGGGGACTGCTCTGAGTAGAGTGAAATGAAATTTACGCTGAATTTTTGTTAGGAGCTCATTTTCTCTCAGTTTCAAAGCCCGAAGGGTATCTGTTATATGTATGTTTATGATATGTGCTTATATATGTTTTATAGATATGTATTTTATATATATATATATATGATAGCCATCCTTTCCCCCAGTGGGGAAACAGAGGAGACACGCTTCCAAGTTCCGTTCAGTTTTTAACTTAAAATGAGCTGCATCTTGCCACAAACTACACAGCTGTTTAATTAATTAGGTGATAGTTTCTCATGGGCATATACTTTGCTAGGGAGGTTATTGTGCATAGGCTTCTTTTGATTAGAGTGCGTGGTAAAAAAAAGTTAGGCTTTGCTGGTGTGGCGTTGTTTCCCTCGCGTGGGGAGAACATACTTAAATCTGTAGGAGAGAGTCACCAAAAACCCAGGCCTGTTGCCTGTGTTGCAGATGTCCCCGCAGTTCAGCTTGTCAGGTTGCTGTTTGTAAAAGTATGTTTCAGCATTCGGGATTGAACAGCTGTCTGGCCAGGGTGCTGGGCAGCCTGCCCTGGGGGACCCTGCTTGAGCAGGGGGGCTGGGCCGGGTGACCTCCAGAGATTCTGGAAGGCCTTTGTCTTCATGGTGATGCTGTGATTCTGGAATCTGTGATGCGAGGGGCAAGCGGTGAGATGTCACTGGGGGGTGGCGCGCTGGAGGTGTCCTGCTGACTACGGTCTCCCTCTGCCAGGAAGGCTGCGTGTGTGTTCTGTGCTGAGGCACTCAGCACCTACGTCCGTCTGTCCAGGTACACCAAGCGGTGTGAAAAAGAGCATCATTTCAGAACTGACGTCGGGAGCTTTTGCAAACTCTGCCGTGTTAGGCAGGGACTGCACCCCTTGGATGACAGCGGAGTTTTGTCAGGGAATAGCCACAGGAGGTAGCTGGGTAAACTGGCTCTAGCGTCAAGTTCTGGGGTGGTTTGGCTTGTTTTTTCATTTAAAGGGAAGTCAAAGCTGTGGGCTGCATCAGCTCCGGGATCTTCTCTGCTGGGGGTTGTTGGGCTAGAGAGCTGAAACTCTTTCTTCTTCTCACCTGCTGCTGTAGATTCGTGCTTATGGAGCAGCCGCACAGACTCTGCAGGAGAATCTGTAGGCTGCGCTTGAGTGAGATAAGCCTGATTGTAGAATTCCGAGGCAGACGGTCTCCGATATGCTCGTGGCCTTTTAGAGTAAAACTCCTGTTTTGGTCTGAGTGGAGAGGTGATACCCCGGTGGGTCACGCTGCCACGCGGAGGGACTTTGACAGGCTGGAGAAATGGGCTGACGGGAACCTCAGGCAGTTCAACAAGGGGAAAGGCCAAGTCCTGCACCTGGGGAGGAACAACCCCATGCACCAGCATGTGTTGGGGGCTGCCCAGCTGGAAAGAGGCTTGGCAGAGAGACCCTGGGAGCCTGCTGGGCACCAAGCTGACCGTGAGGCAGAAGTGGCCCCCGTGCAGAGAAGGCTCTTGGTGTCCTGGGCTGCGTAAGGCGGAGCTTTGCCAGCGGGTGGAGGGAGGTGAGGGCTTTTGACTCTCTGGAGCCCCCGGATGCAGTGCAAAAGGCTGTCCCGCTGTTTACTTTGAAACGCTGACAAGCACCAAAAAGCAAATGCAGCAAAACTGCTGCAAAGAAGTTGTCCCAGTTGGAACTTGATCTGTGCTAGCTGTGAATGCTGGCAGAGTGGTCAGGCTGGCTGGCTGCAGCAGCGTCCTGCGATACTGGCTTTGCCATTGGCAACGCTTTTTTCAACGTGTTGACTTGTGCTTAGTGCAGGCCCCTGACTTACACTTCCTGCCTTTCCCACACTCCTTGGTTTTGCGCTGGCAGAAGATACTGGACATATTCTCAACCCGAGTGCTTGTGACTGGACATGTAGTGGATTCCAGTGCACAGGCTTCAGAGCATGAACTTTCTTACGGTGCCATTTTCAATAGCGCAGAGAACTTGCAGAACGTAGTAACTTGGAGTAGTTTGCATTCCCATGTGTATGGAATATCTCTTGTTTAGCCACCTATTTAACCCTGTAAATCAGTTCAGCTCTCAAGTTTTGCCACCAGCACCTCTGTTTTGACATAGTGAAATACGAACTCCTTGTGGAGCACCTGTAGAAGTGTGGACACCGTCTGAAGGGCCTAGAAATTTCTGTAGTAGACTGCAGGGATGTGATGAGGGCAGGCAGTAGGAAGGAAGGGACTGGAATAAGGAATACGAGGATCTCAGAACAGGAAAATATCAGTGTTTTAAAGTGCTGTGTTCTGTTTCCATCGTAAGTGTATGGGAAACTACTTTCTGAATGATGAACTGTGGAAGTCTGTATTGCTTGCAATGTGAAATACGATTTTTCTCAGCTCGCATCTTATTAGCCTATGTGAGCAGACGTGAACTCAGGGTATTGGGTTTTTTCCTGTTATTTATCTTGTCCATACGTCTGTGTCACTTTTTGTTTGTGATCCCACAGGCATCAGAGAAGGGAAAGGATTCTCGCTTTGCTCTGCTGTGAGATTGAAAACTGTCCCGAGTGCCGCTTTTTTAAGGGAAAGAACTACAGGTGATGTACAGGAGATGATTCGCTGCATCCCGATGGAACTTGTGTCAATCTCAAAAATAGTTAGGGCTGACGTGGGTCATTTTTTTTTTTTTTTTCTTTACAGTGAAGAGTGCGAGACCTGATGGCTCGGGTAACGAGCAGTCTGCTGCAGTTTCCCGAGGTGACTGTTCAGGCACTTGGGGAAGATGAGACAACCCTAGATTCTGTGCTGAGCGGGAAGTTTTCTGGAGGTGAGCATTTTCCTTTAAATTTGGTCTTGGTGCAAAGATGTTATTGCCTGGAGGTTACCTGAAGCACCGGGGCACCGTAGCAACTGTGTCAGGTTGGTGCTGTTAAGATGCGTCGGGTTTGCCGAGAACAGAAAGGATGTTTTAACTATTAAACGTGTTCATATTAAAACGTTAGTGTAGCTCAGCTTTGAAACTACAGCAGCCTGCACCCATCTTGTGCCATCAGAACAATTTCCGTAAGCGTTGCTGGGTCGGTGGCCCTCCTCAAATTCTAATTCAGTAAGAGGCAGTTTTCCAAAAAGTAATAGTGTTGTTTGGGGCCGTATTGATTTGTACCAGCTCAATCTCTGTGACCGTCACATGCCGAAATGTTACAGAGGCAAACCCCCCTGGTTTTACTTTTCTAGTGTGAATAAAAACAGAAGGAGGGGGAGAAGGCTGTTGAGCGCTGCATCCGTATTTCCCAAGAATCTGACAGGACGCAGATGAGTACCCAGTGAGAGTTGCTGAAAGTGGCTGAGCAGATTAGGTCATTGACTTTCTAGGTGATCTGAAAGTAGAGCTGGGTGCCTGCCCGGATGCCTGGGCTTCTGTTTAGACCAGCTAGAGTCCACCTGCCTGACTGGAAGTGCAGTGGTTGAGTTGAGTTACTCCTTGCTTTGAGTTTGAGGAAGTTCAGTGAAACAGCACGTGTTAAATTCTTCCTGTGCTCAGCACGTGTAACAGTTTGAGTTTACTCATGTGGTGCCCATTTTAAGATAAATTCTTGCTGAAGTCTAAATCCCTGCCCAAAGTAGGCATGTGGCAAGTAAAATGAATACACTAGAAACGAATTGGTTTAGATTTGCTCTACTCAAAGTAGGCTTTAGGACTTGTATTCCCCTATGTATTTAGAGGATTCTAGCAAAACCTAGCTGAATATGGTAAACAGACTAGAGATCAATATCTCGTAATCTTTATCCCAAACAATCAGAACTCTTCAGTGCGGGAGTGACAAGTACAAATGCAAAATACCAAAGGTGTTAATTTTCAGATACATTCCTTGAGGATTTCAACGGGTGGCTTTAACTACTTGACCGGAATCGGGCGGGTTGGTCTTCCTCTGCTCGGTACTTTTACTGAAGGAAAGGGCGGTGACTGTGACTTCTCGGCAGTTTTCAGTCTTCTGCTGGACCTTTGCTTAAGTCCTCTTGCGTTTCTCTTCCAGGGAGCCATGGCCTGGCGTGGCAGGCATGTGGTCCTCAACTCCAGGCGGTGAGCTCTGTGACAGGAGCGCGGCTCTCTGCGTACCGTTTCCAGGGAGCAAATAAACAGCCTCCCACTGTGCGTGTGGTAAAGGAGTTTTCCTGGCAGAAGAGAACTGGGCTGCTGGTTGGCTTGGAAGAAGCAGAGGGAAGCGTTCTCTGTCTGTACGACCTTGGAATATCAAGAGTGGTTAAAGGCGTGGCTCTTCCAGGAAGGGTACGTGCTTTTTAATTGGAGAAACGAAGCTTTTATGTTGTTAGGTGCTGCACGATCCTGTTTCCGGAAAAGCTTTGGAGCGTCTCTTTGCAGGAGGTATTTTTTCTGTATTGCGTTAGCATTCTGTCGCTTCAGAGTATCCAGTCAAGGCAGCCTTGATCCTGGGCCTAACGGTACCATTATCTTTGGAGTTGACTGATCGTAAGGTAAGTTTTGTGGTTTTACTGCAGAGCACATAGTTACCTAACTCTCCGCTTCCACAAAAAAGGGCATTGAAAACTATGCTTTTTGGGGCAGAGTGAAAAGGGAAACCCCCCCAGTCTTTAAAGTCTCTGTAGCATACATTTCCTGAATGGTTTATTCTGTCAGAAATACTGTCTTTAACATATCTCAGAGGTCTGTAGTTGTGCTGTAAATGACTTAGACCCAGTCCCATGAGTCTCAGACAAGCAAGCCGGTGACTTCAGAGCAGAACAGATTCTTTCTGTTGCCTTAGGTTAGAAAAAAGAGCCTTTAGTAAGTTATCTGACAGACTGTTGAAAGATCAACTTTCCGTGTGTGGCCCTTGAACCTCTGATTATTGAAATTGTGTTTGTGTGGAGGGGATACAGTGTTGTGATGTTGCCAATTTTTTCTGTCTTGTATAAGCCCTGGGCTCAAATGATGTGATGACCCCTAGTCTCATTGTCTTAATGCAAACAAGAATCAGCGTAAGTTAATTGAACATCAAGGTGCATTCTGGTTTTATCCTCCCAGAATCTGCAACAAGTAAATACTTCTTTCTTACCCAGCTTTCCGTAAAGTGATTTGGCTTGACTTGCTAGAACACGGGTGGCATTTTGCTTGTTTGTTTGTAATGCTACAGTGTGATTACTAGTAGTAAGCATTTGTACTGTGGTAATTTCAGAAGATAGGAGTTGGGTTGCCGCTCCACTGTGTTAGTTTGCCTATCACCTTGAGAAATCCCGGAGTTTCAGACGGAAGGGCATGCTGTGTGCTGACATCAGCATATAATCAGTAAGCAAATGACATTTGTGGAAAATGACATTGCTTTTTATAGTTTTATTTGTTAAATCTAAGTGAACTGGGAATAGGAGAAGGAAAGGTTAAGAAGGACCATGTCACCTACCGCCTCTGTGTCTACAGAAGTGACTTGAGGTCGAATGTAGTTCTCGGTTGTATTAGGGAGTTTTTCTATAGCACGAAGAAATGCCTCAGGAGAAAATGTGAAGAAACGTTGTGGGGGAAAAGTTGGCTGTTGTGTGATGAAGGTTGTGGATTTCGGAATAAAGTCACAGCTTATTTGAGTGTTTGCTCTTACACCCTAGTGCTCTGGATTATAAGCATGTTTGGTCTGTTGCTTTCATTTTGCTTCCTATCTTTTTGCGACTAGATGAGGCAGACGGGCATAGACAGGGCAGAGGTATTGCCAGTTGGACTGTTAGCTTTGAAGTTGTGAGTGTGGGAGTAAGGGTAAGCAAAACCAAGTAGATAAAACTTGTACTTGGCCACGGTCCATAGGTTTTGAATTTCTTCGGTAACTCGTACTTCCAAATTATAAGTTACGTCATACGCGTTTTGAGTCTGCTGGAATGTTTCTCTGGTCTTCACGCTGATGATCTTTAAACGTAAAATGCAGATCTGTTCTTAACATCACCTTCCACAGTACTAACAGTCGTTACTGTTTTAAGGCTTTAATGAGCACCTTTGTTTCTGGACTCTTTTCCACGTGGGTATATCTTCTGTGGACAGCTAAGCTGTAGAGTTTAACACTAGCTTAGAGTAACTGTGGTCCAAGGTGTGAAGCCCTTAGTGTTTTAATACAGGGTATTTATAGTGACCGTATAACTGCCTTCTGGAGTAAGAGTAGGTGTGTAGTCACTCAGAGAATTAAAAAAACAAACTCTCAAGCTTCGACAGAATATTGGTGTAATTCTGTGTGTGTGTGTGTGAGCATCTCTCACTGCCCTCTGGATATACACGTGAAGCACAGCAGAAAACTCAGAGTGTCAGTGGAGTATTATTTGAATGGGATTCTTGGAAAAGCGAATCTGAATGTAAGGCATTAATTATCTAAAATTGGTTTATAATGGTTGCATGTTTCAGAACTATTGAACGGTATTTTGACAAATGTTCCTGGTCTATAGGCTTCTTCCGTAGCTGGAGTTAGCTTTTTATCCCACAAGCTGCTGTTCTTTTTGCTGCTGTTTTAGTCTGGCCTTTCAAATTTTTGTTCCCATTCACAAAAGTGCTGGTGTGCATGGAAAACTTTTTAGTTTATCTGGTTGTTACCTTTACCCTCCATGAGGACGAGCGTAAATTTTACTGAGCCAGTATCTCCCTTGAACACTGTGTAAAAATGTGTAATTCCCATGCAGATGGTGCGTCTACCATGCGACTTGACCGCTGCCTCGTGTGACTTACAGCCATGATTTATCGTAATACCTGTTTGGCAAAGGAGGTGTAGCCGGTGTCCCAGTGCCGATGGGCTGTGAGCAGTGGGAGAAGGCGATTTAGTTTTGTCTGTCTTCCTTCGGTCCCTTAATTACGGTCAAGTTTCTTGCATACGTCTGATTTTCTGTGTTTTCTTAGACTTAATTATTTCCAGGTAGCAAAGGGAGGTTGGTGAGCTGTAATAACAGAATGCGCCATGTGAGCGGAAGGTAATTCCGTTAAGTAACTGCGGGAGATCTAGTGAATGGGAAGAAGTACCAGGTGTTTGTAGAGGGCTTTATTTTATTATTATTATTTTTTCTTGATAAAATTGGATATTGTCTGTAAGCCTAATGATCCTGTATTTACCTTCTTGTTTCTGATGTGCTAATTCTGGTTTCACCTTCGAATGATTTCCGTTTAGCTTGTCAAGCAGCTTAAATACTGACTTGCACTCTCCCTGTAGGTAACTGCTGTAGAGCTCATAACTAATCACGGAGGCATCACCAGTGCGAGCGCTCGGCACCTACATCCGAGCCTGCAATGGCTCTTTGGCGTGGCAGCAGTGGCTACAGATGTTGGCCACCTACTTCTGGTTGACCTTTGCTTGGATAATTTATCTTGCAGTCAGAATGAAAGAGAAGCATCGGGTAAGCGTGCGCTTTTTAAACTTGAATTTAAAAGGAAGAAACCTGGTGTCTTTTTAACAAACAGTATGCGTGCCACTTTGCAGATACTCGTGTGCAGACATTGATGAGTGCTGATTACAGGTGGCAGTTTGACATCACCTAGTCCTGAACTGATGAAAAATGGGAGTGGCCCAGTGCTCCCGCTAATGCTGTAAACGACCCCCTCCCACCACGATCCCCATGTCCCCGTGATTCTTGCCGGTGAGCTGTAGGGATTTCACCGTCTGAGTCGGTGCAGCTGCCTGGCAGGAAGTTGTGCCGGAGGTGCCCTATTTCTTGGGAACGTTGTTCTGCTTCTCTTAGCTGACTTGGGGCAGATCTTAAGCTTGCTTTTTGAAACAAATCCGACTTTCCAAAATTCATGCATGTGGGTGAATGAGATCTCCGGTTGGTGTATTCAGATGGCATACGCTGTTCCAGCTAATACAGCAGTGGCTTTGGGAGTTGATGGCACTTCAGATAGCTTCACCGTGAAGCCCCAACTCCTGATTTCCAAAGTCCAAGCCGAATTTGTCGCTGAAGGTTACGCTTTTACCTGGTTTTGCCATACGAGGGAGAATACCCGTCCGATCGGAGAGTTCTTATGTTCTCTGAATACACAGAAGACGGCAGTAGCAAAAGAAGCGTTGCATAAATGGGTATTTTGCCTGGGCTGGTAGAATCAGGTTACCCGTGTAGTCACGTCAGTGTTGAAAATGCAACGTGAATGGCATAACACATTCATTCCTTGTGTGGTTTTGTGTGTGTAGATCTGGAAGTTGCCAGTGGAATTCCTGTGGGAGTTCCAAAGAGAAGAAAAACTGTGGCCAGAGAAGGGAGACATCTCTGTTTTCAATTACAAAATCCTTCGGGAACAGCAGTATCAACCCTGAGCTACATAAGCAGAAGCAATCATCTCGTCGTGGGTTTTTCCGATGGCTACCTGTTGTCGGGGGCAGCCTGGTCTCTCCTTCTAGCAGCGAGACAGAGCTGATTAGGAAGGACGTGCTCAACTTGGCGTCTCGTAACTTGCACAATCTGTAAACAGACTGTCACAACCCTGAAGCCAAGGACGATTTATTCCTGGAGGGCTGGTTTCGTAACTAAAGATAAGCTTGTGCTATAGAAACAAGATGTAGGAGTAGAAGTTAAACAAGAGGAAGAATGCTGTGAGCTAGCAGAAAATTAACTGCAGAAAAAGTCAAGCTGACCTTAGACATTAGCCAATTATGAGCTCAATTTTTGCAATATGTATTAGGTGATTAACCATTGTGCCAATCAGCTTAAAACACACGTCTCTCTTTGTCTGTTTGGAATATAAAAGCGGTTGTTGTGTTCAATAAAGTGGATCCTGCCTTGCATCGAGCTGGGTCTCCGTCTCTCAATCGCGGCAAATTGGTGACCCCGACGTGATTCGGGATTAAGAACCACCTATCTGCGTGGCATGCTGCGAGTCCCACAGAACTTTGAATGAGCTGCTGAAAGGAAGCAGGAGCCGGCATTAAGAATCCCTCCGGAGTTGTGAGGTGAGCTGTGGGAAACATGGGAAGTCAAGTCTCTTCCCCAGAGAGGGACGTGTACGAACTTATGAAAGCCCTTCTTAAAGAGCATGAAAAGAATCTCTCTGGGCAAGATCTTAAGGCTATGCTCAAGTGGGTACAAGTGAAAATCCCCACTGTAACTGCTTGCAGTATATTTACGACTGAGCTTTGGGATGACGTGGGGGTTAAGCTGTGGGACGCGGCTACAACAGGGAATGCTGAAGCACAGCGCATGCTCCCGTGGTGGAGGACTATCTTTGAAACTCTGAAGGCTCAGAAGACTGTTAAGAATAAAGACACTAAAGACAGGAAAGGTCTCCCGGTCGATAAGAAGACCTCGGAGCCTCTTGAGGTGGGTGCCGCCGAGTACCCCCCAGAGGATTATCCTTTTGATCCAGGACCAGTGGACCCAGAGGAGGAGCCAGATCTCTACCCTCCCGATCCCCAGGACGTATGGGCAAATATTAAACGACAAGCCTTAGAGCGCCAGATAGATAATGTGGAAGCGCGGGGGTGGTGGCGGCAGCGAAATGGCGGCGGCGGCGGCGGCGGTCGGGCGCGCAGTGCCGGCGTGGCGGCGGCGGCTGCTGTGCCTCTGTGTGTGCGCCGCGCTGCTGCTGCCGGCGGCGCGGGGCCTCACCGAGGGGCTGTACTGCGGCCGCCGGGTGTGCTACGAGGTGCTGGGCGTCAGCCGGCAGGCCAGCAAGGCGGAGATCGCCCGCGCCTACCGGCAGCTGGCCCGCAAGTACCACCCCGACCGCTACCGCGGGGAGCCGGCCGCGCTGGGCGGCGGCCCGCAGGCGGCACACGAGAAGTTCCTCGTCATCGCCACCGCCTACGAGACGCTCAAGGTGAGAGAGCGGGGACCGCCGCCGCGGCCGGAGCCGCTCCGGATGAAGAAATGCGCAAAGATTATGACTACATGTTGGATCATCCTGAAGAGTATTACAGGCATTATTATCACTACTACAGCAGGAGATTGGCACCGAAAGTGGATGTCAGAATAGTGATTCTGGTTACGGTGATCTCCCAGGCTAAATGGCCCCCACAATGGCCTCTGGCTAATGTTTCTCAGACCTTAGCAGGGATTGGGGGTGCTGGAAATAGTCACCAGAGCCTAGAGCTCATTCAGATACTGGGCCCGGAGGGGCATGTAGCCTCTGTTAAGCCCTTTGTGCTACCTGTGCCTATGATCTTATGGGGACGTGATGTACTGTCACAATGGGGAATGGCTATTCAAACGCATTTTTAGGAGGGGCCATTGAGGTGCGCGACACCCTGAAATTAACCTGGAAAACTAATACCCCTGTCTGGGTGGATCAATGGCCCCTGCCGCTAGAAAAGCTTCGCGCCCTGAAAGAATTAGTTGATGAACAGTTATCCAAAAGACATGTTGTGCCCTCTGTAAGCCCCTGGAATTCACCTGTTTTTGTGATTAAAAAACAAACTGGCAAGTGGCGCTTGCTCCATGACCTCAGAAAAATTAATGACGCTATGGAAGACATGGGGGCCCTGCAACCAGGGCTCCCTTCTCCCACAATGATCCCCCGGGACTGGTCTCTGACAGTCATTGACCTCAAGGACTGCTTTTTTAATATCCCTTTGCATCCAGAAGATTCTCCTAAATTTGCTTTTTCAGTTCCAAGCGTCAACATGCAAGCTCCATTGCAGAGATATCAGTGGGTTGTGCTACCACAAGGAATGAAAAACAGTCCCACAATATGCCAATGGTATGTAGCCAAGGTCCTTAGCCCTGTTAGAACAAAGATGCCCTGCGTTTTATTGTACCATTATATGGATGATATTCTAGTGGCAGCACAACATCACGAAGTCATGGAGGAAGCTGTAGCCCTTGTCATAACTGCTGTTAATTCAGCAGGTCTTTGTGTTGCGCCGGAAAAGGTTCAGAAAATACCACCATGGAAATATCTAGGCTGGCGCATACGGGCTCAAACTATAGTCCCACAGCCTTTACTAATTCAAGCAGATGTGAGGACTTTGCATGATGTGCAGAAGTTGTTGGGAACAATTAATTGGGTCCGACCTTTGCTAGGAATTTCCAATGCAGATTTAAGTCCTTTATTCGACCTGCTTAAGGGGAGCACAGACTTATGTTCCCCTCGCGCTCTCAACCCTGCAGCTGTTGATTCCTTACAAAAAGTTGCTACAGCTATTACCTTAAGACAGGCACATCGATATGCCCCTGAGTTACCTTTCCTTTTAATCATTTTGAATCCTGCTCGACAGCCTCATGCCTTGATATTTCAATGGGACTTGCAGGAGTCTGACCCGTTGCTTATCATTGAATGGGTATTTTTACCGAATCAACCCACGAAAACCATCTCAACACAGCATGAAATGTTTGCATCCTTGATTGTCCGTGCCAGGCGGCGCTTGTTAATGTTGTCTGGAATGGACTTCACTTGTATTTATTTGCCTATGGTCAGTGATTATTTGCAGTGGCTTCACCAACAATCGGAAGCCTTCAGTATAGCGATAGCTGGTTATACAGGCCAACTCACTTCTCACCCACCTTCTCATAAATTGTTTAATGCTAATTTCCAGCTTGTACCTAGACCAAAGAGGAGTGACCAGCCTTTGCAAGCTCTTACTGTTTTTACAGATGGATCTGGGAAGTCCCACAAATCTGTTATCCTCTGGTGGGACGACCAGCGCAAACAATGGGAATCGGATATAAAGACAGTGCCGGGTTCCCCCCAAATCGTGGAACTGACTGCCGTCGTCCGAGCCTTTAGAAAATGGTCTACACCGCTTAATATCATCACTGATTCAGCTTATGTTGCAGGGATTGTTGAACGAGCTGAGGCGTCTGTGTTACGAAATGTCTCACATTTTGCATTATTTGCTTTGTTACAGGAGCTTATTTTTCTTTTAGATTCTCGCATTCATTCCTATTTCATTATGCATGTCAGATCTCACACTTCCTTGCCTGGCTTTATAGCGGAAGGGAACCGGCAAGCTGACCTGCTTACATTACCGGTACAGGTACTGCCAGACCGCATAGCACAAGCAAAACTTAGCCACGCTTTCTTTCACCAAAATGCTGGTGGGCTTAAGCGACAATTTGGCCTTACTACTCAGCAGGCAACCAGTATAGTTGCTGTGTGTCCCGATTGTCAAAGGCACTCATTTCCTACAATAGCAGGAGGAGTTAATCCTAGAGGATTGCAAAGTTTGCAACTTTGGCAAACCGACGTCACTCATTTTTCGGAGTTTGGTCACTTAAAATATATTCACTCCTCTATTGATACCTTTTCTGGGGCATTATTTGCCTCTTGTCATACTGGCGAAAAGGCGCGCGATGTTCAACGACATCTGCTGCGTGCTTTTGCCACTTTAGGCATACCTTCTCAAATTAAAACTGACAATGGCCCTGCATATATTTCAACTGCAATTAAAAAGTTTTTGAGTTCTTGGGGGATCAACCACATTACGGGTATCCCTCATTCCCCCACGGGCCAATCCTTAATTGAACGCTCTCATCAGTCTCTAAAACGCTTATTGCAACAACAAAAAGGGGGAGTAGGGACCGTTACCCCCGAGGAACGTCTTCAGAAAGCTTTATATGTTTTTAATTTTCTGAATTGTTCTTTGATAGACAGTAATCCTCCCATAGTCCGTCATTTTAATACGAATGCTTCGCTTGAACTGCAAATCAAGCCGCCCGTGCTGATCCGAGATCCAGAAACAGGTACAGTCATGGGACCTTATCCCCTTATTACATGGGGTAGAGGTTATGCTTGTGTTTCTACAGAGAAGGGGCCTAGATGGATTCCCGCGAAGAGCGTACGACCTTTTCGTGAACCCCTGCCACAACCAACTGGAGAGGGACCGGAGTGCTCCAATCAGAATTTTGGACAGCAGACAGAAGAACTGCCCGGAAACATCACAACTGAAGAAGGAATTACATGAATAAGTATTGAGAACTGTCCATTGCAGAAATTACCTGTGGTTCATGTGAAAACTGTGACCCTTGGATTTTGTGTGAATGTTATACTTGTGCGAAAAAGTGGATTTTTGGTCTTTCAGTCAACGTTTTGCAGCCTCATTGTTCCTGCCCGGAGCTGCTGCTGGCAGAGCTTTAGCAACTCTAGACAAACTAGGCTGCTGGCTTGCAAAACAAACTAACGCTACAAGTCAGGCACTGTCTGGTCTCTTATTAGATGTGGATAGCGTTCGCCATGCTACATTACAAAATAGGGCCGCTATAGATTTTTTGCTTTTAGCTCAAGGTCATGGTTGTGAGGATTTTGACGGTATGTGTTGTATGAATCTTTCAGATCATTCTGAGTCAATTCACGCTAGTATACAGCAACTCAAAGAGGGGGTTTCCAAACTTCACCAAGAAGATAGTTGGGATTGGCTGGATAAACTGTTTGGAGGCTGGGGCCTATCAGGATGGTTGAGAAGCCTTGTAAAAATGATTGTGTATGCTTTAGTCGTTTTCATTTTTTTGTTACTTTGTTTACCCTGTTTTTTGCAGTGTGTGCAGAACCTGATAGCCAGCTCAGTGAAAAGGATCCTTGTTGTGCAACAAGAAGGGGGAGATGTCGGGGGCAGCCTGGTCTCTCCTTCTAGCAGCGAGACAGAGCTGATTAGGAAGGACGTGCTCAACTTGGCGTCTCGTAACTTGCACAATCTGTAAACAGACTGTCACAACCCTGAAGCCAAGGACGATTTATTCCTGGAGGGCTGGTTTCGTAACTAAAGATAAGCTTGTGCTATAGAAACAAGATGTAGGAGTAGAAGTTAAACAAGAGGAAGAATGCTGTGAGCTAGCAGAAAATTAACTGCAGAAAAAGTCAAGCTGACCTTAGACATTAGCCAATTATGAGCTCAATTTTTGCAATATGTATTAGGTGATTAACCATTGTGCCAATCAGCTTAAAACACACGTCTCTCTTTGTCTGTTTGGAATATAAAAGCGGTTGTTGTGTTCAATAAAGTGGATCCTGCCTTGCATCGAGCTGGGTCTCCGTCTCTCAATCGCGGCAACCTGTCACTGTGGAACATGAAAACGTTGAAGAGGGAGTAAGTAGGCCTTTACACTTGGCTGTGCCTGGCGGTGCACCGGTCTCCATGTTTTGCCTAAGGAAGGACGTTAATTACAAGAGAACTGTTTCCGGGACTGAAATTTTGCATGTAATCTTGGAAGAATGCTCAGAAATCCTCTTCTGACAGAGCTGTGAAGTCACACAAGGCCCGAGCGGACCGCCTTCTCCCCAGTGGACCGGGATTGTTTTCCTTACTGTGCCTGTGGATTGAGGCATTGTGGAAAGCGTGCTTCTTTGGGTTATGGCAAGCAGTTAGGACGTGATAGAGCTGATTTTTATCAGACAGTTTCTTCTTTCGGTGGCATTTGGTGAAACCAGGAAATGTGTGTATTTCGATGAAACAGATCTTAGAAATGCTTTTTCTGAAGAAGTTACTGCAATTAGGGCATGCATTGAAAGGCATAATTATGTTGCTAGTGTGATTTTGGTGGTGATATTCTTTAAAGTGTCCCGGATGATACTAGTGAGACATGAAGAATCAATAGCTGGTCTGTGCCTGAAAACATATTCTTTCTTACGTGTCAGCCTCGACCGAAACAGGGGAGTGAGCCATTCTGAGGCAGCAATGCACGTGAATGAGAGTTTGCGTGGAACACTTGGAGATGAGAATAAGGGACATGTGAACTCACGAGGAATAGAAAAATTAAGAGATGATTTTAAATCTGCCAGAGAGCAATCTCGCTCGAAATATTTGTCCAAATTCGGGTAGGGATTCACTTCAGCAAATCTGCAGTGCCTCTCCGGAAACTGTTGGATGCCTAAATAGACAGTGGAGGGATAATTAGACGGCAAGAAGCGACTGTGAAGGTACAGATAAGGTTCAGAAGTCTGGAAGAAAGGGGCTTTACGTAGTCCAAGTAAAGAAACGAGGAACTACTTCTGTTTGGCACTGGTTTACATTTGTTCAGAAGATACGCTGCGTTTTAAGTTCAATCTTGAAGTAGGCTACAGCAGCCAGAACAGTCATTTGCCTGGCAGCTGCAGTAATCGTCTGTGTTCCTCCCCCTCAGGCAGAGAAGGGCATAAACCCAGGCTGTTCCATTGGATGGACAGTAATTTCCTCACCCTTTGACAGTTGCATAAAAAGTAGTTGCTTCCTTGACTCACTTGTTTGAGAGGGAATTATGACCTCTGTACTTTGAGGATAAGCACAGAAGGTGCTCTTTTCTCAGGAGATGCTTCTAGCCCTCTACAAACTGTTAGGGCCAGTAGGATCACCTCTTAATTTCTTTTCTTTTCTTTTTCTTTTAAATTTCTTTAAACCTGTAGGGACCACTCTCAGCTTGCAGGAGGAAGGATTCCTGTCTATGCTGTCACTTTTCAAGAGCCTGAAAAGGATCCTCGCAACTGTTGCTACTTGTGGGCTGTTCAGTCTACCCAAGAAAGGTGAATAAACACTTACTATAAGCCACTGATTATTTTTTTTTTTTCAATATTTGTCCGCATACAGTTGATATATACGTGCATATATGTTTCGTTTGTTCAGCTGTGCAGACGATTCTCTCAGGTACGGAAGCCGTTAAGCTTATAATGCAACCTTGTCAGGATTTAGCAGAAGTGAAGAGGGACCTACTGGTTCCTGCCTCCCGAAAGGAGGCAAAGCAACAGCGGCTGTATTGTTGTGCTCGCTTTCTTAAACGCTTACTTTGTTTCTTGATGACTGCTTCATGATTTCTTTGATATTCGCACCGTGGTATGAAACTGCCGCTGAAAGGAGCCGAGGCTGCAGACCTGGAACACTAAACGTGCCGCTACCGCAGCCTGCTGCCCCGGAAGGAGGGAGGTGACAGTATTGCCTGTCACCTCGTGCCAGCTTCAGCAGCCTCTGGAGCCTTCACGAGCCGGTTCAGCTCACCTGGCACAAAACGCTCACTGTTGAGCAGAGAGGGCGATGGTTTCCTGCCGGGCTAATGAATCAGATCAGAAGGTGGAAGGGTGCAGCGTATGCAAGAGAGGGACGGGAAGTTTGGTGGGGAGGGGAGGGGAGGGGAGAAAGAAAGACCTCTCTCTTTCAGCATCAGCAAGCTACTTGATCAGCCCAGCTGTCCAGAGAGTGTCTATCTTTTTGGGTGTGACTGTAAAGCAGTTTTGCTGGAGAACGCTTCACGGTGAAGAACCGTTTCCAAGAAACGTTAGTCCATACAGCATATTAAAGCTTTCAGACTGCATGGTTGGCATTTGTCCCCAAAGCTGTTAGTGCCAGCATTTCCTCCTTTGTGTTTTAGCCGCTAAATGTGACCGGTTGTCATGTTTTGGGCAGTGGGTTTTTCTTTTCAGCAAGAGCATGCTATTAAGAAGGCTTTGGTCTAGCTCTGATGAGGTGATGACAAGGACTATAAAGCAGCTTTGTAATCACATGTCATAATTTGTACCTTTTTCAGTGAAGGTGACGCTGTGAGTTTACATCTGTTGCAGTTACTATTTCATGAGAGAAAACGCCTGGCATCAGGACAGGTCATGTACGAGGTAAGACGTGCACGTATGTCAAAAGCTGAAAACAGTAATTTCCTCTTCGTGAGTAGCAGTTGAGTTGGCTGGGCTAATACTTGCCGTCAAAACTCAGAGCTGACTAAAAAAAAAATGTTTTGCCGAGTCTTCTTGGGCGTGGCCTTTGTCCGTACTTCTTGAGAACAAGTCATACAACTTCACACTGCAGTGTCGTGTGTTCCAACTAGATTCGTCTGCAAAGAGCCCATATACATGCAACTCCCGAAGAGGCAGCAGCTTTTCCAAATAAAATTCTTCTTAACTGAAGATGTGAGTAGCACCAGATTTCACCTCAGAGAGCTGAGGTCCTTCAGCAGCCTTTAAGAATGGGTCTACTAGAAATTCTGCTTGGCACCGTTTTTAAAAAAGCACACCAAAGGATTGAATAATGTTGTTGTGTTTGTGACCTGAGAAAGCTGTGGTGTAATTACTGTAAGACTTCCTGACCCTCTGCAGACTGTCCAATCAGTAGTACATTCACAGGCTTCCAGCAGGTGTCAGGCACCAGTCTCTGGGTTTGAGATATTTTACTCCCTCTGCTTCCCTGTGCTGAGTGCTGTGGAAGATTGAAACAGGAACCAATCTCGGGAGGGAGTTGAAGAAGGAACTAAACAGCTGGAGCCTCCGGGGAGAAAAGATGGGTTCTTCAGCTCGCTTCCAGATGAGCCGTGTAGCTTCGTACTGAGACCTGATGATACCTACTGCCCCCCAAAACAACTCCCAAGCCCCCCTCCCCAAACCCCAAAGATGCATTAAGCCAGGCCCTGTGCTCGACGGTGGACACTTTCAGTCTCAGAATACTTCCTTGTAGTCAGAGATTGGTCAGTACCACATGGCTCTCTGCCTATATGACTGGCTGAGTCAAGATCCTTGTCCATCTTCCATGGCAGAAAGTGTAAGAGTTGTTCCCGATTGCCAGGCCAAGTTTGAGTAAACAAAGAGGAAGCTAGCGTTGACCCTCGTTCATTGAATAGAATTCAGAGGAAGTTGAAAGACTTGTGTCTACTACAGCAGTGCTTTACTTTCCAGGAATCAGACTTGAGGCTATGAGACAGTGCAACTGACTTCTTACCATGGTAAAAAGTCACAAATAGGAGTTTTGGAACATGTGGCACTGTAGTTTTGTAAATAAGCATCAGAGTTGTGTCTCCACTGCCTTCAGGGCTGGTTTAAGCCTGTGCTCAAGCAATTAATGTAACGGAATGTTGAAGTTATGCTTACAAAGATCATTTTTATGCCATCTCGGGAGTTGGTAAATCTAGTGCCCCCAGGCGTGGCCATGCAGCACATCTTGGCCCTTGTCCTACACAGTGCCTGCGGCTGGACAGAGTATAGAGGCTCTGCTTTCATATCCGAGTCTGACCAGCGCATCTCGTTTGAAAACTGTCCTTGTAGTTTACTGGTCCACAAAGTAATTACTTAACACCTTCCATACAGCGGAGTTGCTCAGCTTAGATTTGCTTGCCCCAGTGGAAAATGTAAAATACAGTGGTTTGCTTCAGAAGGTGTCTCAGGCAGGAACTGGTATCTTCTTTCCCTTCCCCTCTGCCCCAACTCTGTGGCTGTTCATAGATGAATAAGAGAGGAAATTGATAGCCGTTCAAATTAATCTCCAAAAGGCTTATGGAGTTTGAGGACTTTATCTGATGCAACGGTCTTTTGGAATGATGGACTTCTCATTCTGGACAACATCATTTATTATAAACTGGTTTTAGTGATCGTTCCTTCTGTAATGAAAACGGGATCGGTTGCTTGGGCTTCATGCTAGTTTTTCAAAGAGGTGGTTTTGGCTTCTCTACTCTGCACGTGTCTGGTGGTGTCTGTTATTGCAGAAGTTACTTGATAAAATAGAATGAACTGTGCGTGCTTCAGAGCATAATTCAGCATTTTTCTTTTCAGTAATGAAAGACCCTTTTTTTTTTTTTTTTTTAAAGCCAGCCTTGATACTTATTAGTAGTATTTCCTAGAACGGTTAAGAGGAGGTTTGTCTCTTCTCAGATTAGGTGATTTAGGTGTATCATATCAAATCCTATGGGAGTGTACTGTGTCGTACCAGTTCATTTTAGAGCTCTGAAAGTTTAGGAAACTTCGGTAGAGTGTGGTACAATTGATTGTTGTGTTGGTTTTTCCTTGGTGGTAGTATTTTGTGTGTTAGGTGGGAGGGGGTGTTGGTGAGTTGTTTTTTTGTTTTTGTTTTTGTTTTTGTTTTAAATTGTAGAGCTGCTATTTGTCAATACACACAATGATGTGTTGCATGGTAGACAGCCTGAACAAATTCTGTATTTGGAAAGACAGTATTTCAATTAATGCTTCCCTAGGAAAAGGTGGTATCAGAGGTTCAGCACAATCCTGCTGGGGTTTCGGTATATCTCAAAGTAGTTTGCTGGCTCTGTAGTAATTCATGATCCTAAACGCCTTGGCCGCGTGCCTCCCACATCCTCTCTGCTTCCCCTTTTGCTGGTGGCCGTGCTTGATGAAGGAACCGGGGGATATTTCACCCATTAGTGTGACAAGATTAGAGGAGGAGCTGGTAAAAGCTTATGTGGTTTGAAAGGAGACGGTTACTCGGTAAGAAGTCCTCACAGCTACTACAGAGGGATGTGTTTTCGCTCTGGTGGTGTGCCAGTAGATAACACCTCTTGACAGAGCTTCAGCTGCTGTAGTGCCAAGACTTCTCTAACATCCTCAGTCCTGTAATCAAGAGCAAAGAGCTTTGCATGCGTATGTATCGCCTGATTTCAGATACCTCTTTGTAGATCTGTCCTCCGGTTTGTAAAGAAACCCTGGTGTTGCAAGGATTTCTGCAAAACATGATTAGAACCGAATAATGATAGGGGAATGCTAAATTTTGAAAATGTGCAAAGCCTTTACAGCCAAAGATACCCCTTAGGATTTGACGCTTGATTCTCTTGCGTGCCAGATGTTGTTTCTGTTTGCCATCAGAAAGAAGCTCATGGGAAATACACAGTATAAGGTGCATATTATGTTACATTCTGGTACATAGATTCTTTCATATCGCCAAAGTGACCTTTTGTCTCTCCTTTTTTCCCCAGGGTTTGGAATACTGTGACGAAAGGTTCAGTTTAGATCTCACGTGTGGAGTCTTTCCCTGGAGAGGGCCGACCGGCAATACCAAATTTCTGAGCTGCCAGACTGTAGAAAAATTTCCCAAGCCGGTTGACGGAGAGGATAGCGTTAATGAAGGTTTGTTCTGATGTCCGTGCTTGGTTATTCTAAAAAAGTAGTTTGGGAATCTAAGCAGTGAATGTTGTTCTGTACCCACAGAAAGTCAGAAAGTCTTGAGTATCTGTAGAGACGAGCTTGTTGGGCTTATTTAAATAGACAAAAGGGTTGCTTGAGTTTTGTGGGACTTCCTTAAGGGGGAAATTGGGGTTTATTTTGTGCTTGCTGACATGCTATAGCACTGTATAGTAGGGCCATCTCTGCAACGTTTGTCAGTCATTTTATTCCTCCAGCTGTCTTCTTGGAAAAAGAAGATCATTCTCTGCGTTGCTTAGGAATGTGATCTGAATATTTTTTTTTTCCCTGTTCACACCTATGTCTGTATCTGCACCCAGCTGGCGGCCACTCACAAGTGGTGTTCCCCAGGCCTCAGCATTGGGGCCAGTTCTGTTTAAGATCTGTATCAGCGATCTGGATGAGGGGATCGAGTGCACTTGGGTCACAACAACCCCACGCAACGCTACAGGCTTGGGGCAGAGTGGCTGGAGAGCTGCCCAGCGGGAAAGGACCTGGGGGTGTCGGTCGGCAGCCGGCTGAATGTGAGCCAGAGGTGTGCCCAGGTGGCCAAGGCGGCCAAGAGCATCCTGGCTTGTATCAGCAATAGTGTGGCCAGCAGGACTGGGGCAGTGACCGTCCCCCGGTACGCAGCCCCGGTGAGGCCGCACCTTGAAGTTGAAGGTTCTGGAGAACAAGTCTTAGGAGGAGCGACTGAGGGAGCAGGGGTTGTTTAGCCAGGAGAAAAGGAGGCTGAGGGGAGAGCTTGTCGCTCTCTACAGCTACTTGAAAGGAGGTGGGAGCAGGGTCGGGGTTGGTCTCTTCTCCCAGGTGTCATGGATGGGTATACTAACATGGTAATAGTTTGGCAGCAAATTGAGATTTATTAATGAGTAGCAGCACTTAATCATTAACCACCTGAATGATTTACAAAATAATTCAGTAAAATACGTTATGATTAAAATAGTGACTTAACTGTACAGATTCAAAAATGACAAGAATCGCAATGACTTACTGTGTGGTATCCTAAATCTATCTCTCCATCTCTCTATCTCTCTCTCTATCTCTCTCTCTCTATCCGTATACCTATCTGTCTGTCTATCTGTCTGTCTGTCTATCGATCTATCTACGTATCTATCTATCTATCTAAGTACATATGTTTATTCATAAACACAAGATGTACAAACACACAGACAGACAAAAATATTTGGATCCAGTGAAATATGTATGTACCCACACTCGTAAAAACAACTGTGTATACCCAAACACATAGATAAGTAGAGAGGCGGGTGAAGAAAAGCTAGCCTACGGTTAAAATTTCCCTCTTCTCAAGCTTAGAGCAAATACTTGCAAAGCATCATCATTCCTCAACAGCCAATAACTGAGACCCGAGGGGGGCGACTTTGCCCAGCCCATCATTGGCTTCGACAGCAGACGGTGCCTCGAGGAGTTGATAGCTGAGAGGCGTCCCAACTCAGGGGAGATGCTGGTCACAGGCCCACTGCGATCCAGGAGAAGAGCTCAGAGGGTCTCACCTGGGGTCACTGTTTATGGGCTCCAGGATAACTGACTTTCGTTAGGGACTTTTCCACTCCGGCCCAGCTCCCATGATGAGCTATTTGGGTGTTTTCCACCAGTTGCGCAGGCCCAGAACTTGCTGGATGCGCAGTGCTGTTATTGCCCTCCCTCGGCCACTTGCCAGGTACAGAGGTACTAGTCTGTCAGGAGGTGATGGACTGTTACTCCTGCTCCCAGGTGATAGGGAGAGCAGGATCCAGGATGCAGCGGTAGCTTTCCTTGACCATGTACACAGTTAAAACTCTTATGGTGTCTTTCATTATCTTGCAGTAATTAAATATACCTCTCTGGGTTTACAAATCCAGTTACGCTCTGACCATATCTTCGAGCCTGCTGCAGTGATAACTTGCATAGCCGTTTGTTTTGACTGCGTTAGTCACCTTCCCCCGCTTCTTACGGGCCTTGACTTCTGTCTGGTGTCACAAAGACACTTGCATGACCTTTCTAGGCTATTTCTGCTGATTGTCTTTGACTTAGTCCTGAAGCGGCAACTTCCGTGTCTTTTGTGATGCCATCCTCGAGCAACGGTGTGTCAAAATCTAATCAAAGCACCTTTGGATTTTCTCCACTTGTGCCATGTTTCTGAGAGGAGTGCCTTCTAAAAACCTGTTGGAAACAAAAAAGAACACCACTCCCCCAACACCCCCAAGAAAACCAAAAAAAACCCAAACGGCAACAAAAAAAACCCCTTTCTGCCTCCTTTTTCTGAAGTATGAGGCATGGAAAAAATACCTGTAACTTTTGTTTCTGTATTTGTTTTGTGTGATAATTGTGTTCTTTCGGTGCGGACATGCAGGAGAGGAGCTGTTCTGAAAATGTGTGGTTGAGACAAAGCTGGAAATTAGTAATGCTGGCTAAGTGATACAAGTGTATACGATGACTATTTGTGTGCTTTCTAAAAGAAGCAGTGTCTGTGTTCCTAGCATATTTTTTTTTTGCTCAGCTGTTCATCTAGCTAAATGTCTTGTTCAACTCTTAATGCGTGGCAAACTTAATAAGCTACTAATTATGTATCTGATTTGGCTTGGAACGGATACAATCCGAACAAGAAAAAGGGGCAGGATGCCTGGAACCTGTCACAGAGGTGTTTGCTACTCCGTGAATTGTTTTTCTTATTCTTAGTCAGTGTTGTTTTTGCATGAGTGGTAGAACAGAATTAAACCAAACTAGGAAGCGGTGCTTTAAAAATATCGGATACGGCATGTTTTCTACAAATAAGAAACAACGTCTTGTCTTTTACAGTAATATCTCCTGAGACCAGTGTATCAGTCTTCAGCTGGCAAGTGAATACGTATGGTGAGGGAAAGCCATCTACTTACTTGGGTGTATTTGACATTAACCGCTGGTATCACGCTCAAATGCCAGATTCACTGAGGTAGATTTTTCTTAGCTTCTTTTCAGTGTCCCCCCAGATAATTCATCTGAAAGTTGGCATTTAGCTTATGCACTTGTTTTCTTTAAGGCCGGAAGAACTCCTTCACGACTGCCCCTATTTTGCGCTGTGGTCACTGGATACTGGACTAAGTATGACTTCTCCAAGCCTCGTTTTGGATATTCGAGTACGTGAGCAGAGTCTCTGTCGCGGAGTGCCTCCTTCCTATCCACCACCTGATCAGTTTTTTAATCCAAGCTCCTATAATTTTGGTAGGTATTTCACTGCTTTTTATAGTGATAAGCTCAAACTGAGGTCAGATGACATGAAATAGTTCTCTTGTTCTCTGTCACTCGAAAACCAAACCCAAACCCCCAAACCCCCAGCTCCCACAAACCCAACTCAAATTACGTTGCACTAAGGTGGGATTTAAAATTGTGAAACACATCCGAGAGTGTGCTGAGTTTTGGGGTTTGGTGCTTTTATGATAGAGCCTGCGAAGAGGTGATGGTTATAAAATGAAATGACTTTGAACTGAAGCTCAAAGCACAGCACCTCGATTGCGCTAGAGATGAAAGTTCTAGACGCAGTAATTATTTTTTTAAAAAGTCTGTAAGTGATCTGGTGAGGAAGATGGGCACTGAGATCTGTCTTTCCAGATACTGCTGTTTAAAAACTGTAAACTGGTCATAACGTAACTGTGAGCGTATGGAAGCTTGTCAAATGTTGGTTGTTTCTGCAGATGGTACGTGCTTGCTGAACTCCGGAGTTGTCCATATGACTTGCACCAGCTTCCAGAAGGAGGTGATCATTTACCGAATCTTTATTGAGAATGTGAAGAGATGGACCTTTTCCAAGTTTTCTCCTGCACTGCTTTCACTGTCAGAGATGGGTTTATGCTCGTCCTGCCCATCCACACGCATAATTGCAGTTGTACCCTGCCAGTTTTATGCAAATGAGAATGTTTTCAGTCTGCTCTTGGAACTGTAAAGTGAGCACTGCCTCCTGATGAAGCGCGATCCGAGACTGAACGTCTAGAAGGGAATACAACGTTGCTCTAGGAGCAAGAACAAAAGCGTTCCTAAGAAGAAAGCTGTTTCTTCTCTATTACCCTTCAGTCGCACTGCCTGTGTAGTCTTGAGTTAGGGTTTTGATCCCTGGTCTGCTTGAAAAAGGAGGACAGAATGGAGAAAGTGAAAAACTGTGTTTGAGAAGTATTTGAGAAGAAATTTTTTTTTTTTTTTTCCCGACCCTGGCCAAATTCTAACTTCCAAGCCAGGGCACAGCTTGTGGCAAATAATTTTGAATTAAGTTTCAGCTCACTACGTATTGCCAACATAAATCAGCCTCTGCACAGAGAGGCTTATAAAGGCTCATGCAAAGCGTGATTTGAAGTTGTGTGTTAGTTTTAGCTTGTACAGAAAGTAATTTGTGTCAGTGTTCAGGGAAAAAGAAAGGCCCGTGTTTTGACAGAGAAGGGAGAAAATACTTAAGCATTGCAAGGGCCAATATTTTGTTTTACAGGATTTTTTTTAGAAACTGTAACTGCTAGTTTGGCTGCCGTCCTTACGACTCTACGTAGTAATGCTTACTCGGATTGCTAACGCAAAGCATATTGCTGATGTGAGCTTCCCGAGAGTCTAAGTGAACAATTATCCTATTTCTCTTAGTGGTTAGCCAGACCCTTAGTGACTGAATAATACTGCTGTCTTAATCTGTAGTTTTTGATTGACGTTTCAGACCTTGAATTTTTTGAAGAAATCTGGTCCTTTAATACGTGAAGCCATTCATGATAGCTGCAAGAGGTGTCTTGCAGCTGGCTGTCTGTCTCCCAGGCCAGCTGATGTCCAGCCACCCAGTTTGGGTCAGGTGTCTGCCTATGAGGGAATCAAGGGGGAAATACATCCATCTTGCCTGACAGGGCTGTAGAGGCTACAAGACGTGGTAACCTGATGTTCCCATTATTTGCGAGTTGCACTGAGCTGCAGGTGTTGGCTTTAGTCAGCAGAAGTGATAGTACTCTTAGATCCAAACTAGGGAGTTTGACGGGGAACAGCCCTGATAGGCCTGTCTCTAGAGACCCGTCTATAAATTCTGTGCCACAGATACGCGCAAGGAAGCGTGCAGGCCGTGCTGGTCATGCGCAACACAAAGCATCTTTGCCTCAGACCCCCCGTGGCCCCCGTCGGTGTCTCCGAGCGTTGGGCTCAGTGCAGCAGCTGACGACGGGGGGGTCTCACTGGGATGCGAGCTGTTGCAAACATCAGCTGGCTGCACCAGACATGATCACCTGCTCCCAAGGAAGTGGGCTGTGGTAAACAATTACTGCTGCCAGCTCCAGTACAGCCGGCACGTCGTCCCGTAACTTCATGAATGACTTGCTGCTGTTCTGTGCAGTGCACTCGCTGTAATTAGTTAACTGCTTTACGCTTTTTATTCATCAGAATGATCGCCATCCTCGCTTCAGAGAGGGGGCATGTGCCAGAAAGTCTGAATTACGCCCATATCGGAAGATCCTTCCTAGAGTTCAAAGGCAGCTGGCTGCAGAGAGAGCCAGGCCTTACCATTTGCCTTCGTCGGCCTTAAGAGGAGGTAATTTTTAGCACGGGGAATACAGCGGTCAAGAAACGCTCACTTTGATAACACAAGGCTGATAGGTTTTCCCTTGTGCTTTACAGTTGCGAGACCAAAGCCAGTATCAAGAGCAAGAAAACCAGCCAATTCAGGATATCTGGATATCATAGCAACTTTCATGAGTAATGTGTTATCCAGAATTGGAGCAGCATGGGCAGGAAATGAGCAGAAAACCTTTTCCTCACGATATGATAGGTAAGCAGCCTTTTCACAAAGTTCAGTTTTGAGCTACGTGTGTGGAGAGGAATAGCGAAAAATCCATTTGGATTATGTTAGTATTCTGGAAGGAAGGTGTACCTGAATAAACTTTGATTGGCTTTTTTGTAATCAGTTCATCCAAAGTAATATTTGGAGAGAGACTTTTTCGGCTATGATAATCTTATTTAGGCCAAGACCTATACTGACACGATGGTAAATGTGTTTTCAAGAATTTAAGACAGCTGAAACTAGAACTGTGGTTGCCACCAAGCTCTCGGTGTACTGCTTTTGAGACACTTGGTTATGTGGCCAAACAGGGATCTTTGACCGCTTCCTGCCCAGTGTCTGCTTCGTTTCTGCCTTTCCTTCTTAACATCGGGCGGAATTGTAACGAGCGGAAAAGAGGCTGGTGGTTGTCAGATGATTTTCCTTCAGGGGCGATGGTCAAATAAACCTGAATTCCGGTATGTTTGGACTTCAGGGGAGTGAAAGTCAGTTACCTTTCCCTGTTTGTTCTAGTGCTAGAGCTGCAGAGCCACCAGCCGTACCTCGTCCTCTCCCTGAGGCAGAGTTGCAGTGTGGTTTTTGGGACACTAGGGACACAAATATCAGTATATGTTGGGGGGGTTTTTTGTCTTCCCTTTACAAAAACCACCTGCATGTTATTGACTGTGAGGTTTTGTTGGCTTTTTTTTTTGTATTTTAATAAAGGTAACCAACGATGATATAGCACTGCCTGGGGATTCATGGGAGCATCATCATGGAATGGCGGAGGATGCATCGTCTGAGACTAGAGATAAGGCAACTGTGCTTACTCTGAGCAATCCTGAGGAGGATCGTGCTGAAGTGGAAGCGTTTTCAAAAAGCATACCTGGAGATGGTTTGGAGAAAATGGATGTCAGCAAAGAAAACAGCAACTTCTCTGCCCGTTCAGACCAAACTACTTTGGAGTATCACGATGCAAAATCACCTGGCGGTTTTTCATCTGTTCCCATGTGCCGAATCGCAAATAGCTTAGCTGTTGATTTCTGGTGGCGAAAAAACAAGCTACAGGCAGCAGCCAGCCCGTGTTTTCTCATGAGTTGATAGGCAGTGCTTTTCACCTCTTAGTCTAGGCCAATCTGAAAATACTATGAAATTGTAGACTCTCAAGTAAGAAGGTAGCAGTTTTTTCTTATTTTGTTGGTACTTTTGTCTTCTGTGCAAAACTTGCAGGTTTCCAATCCAGGAATGCTTTTTTTTTTCTCGGCAAAGTAGTCCAGGTAACGAGTCTCTTGGATGTGCTTGGAGATAAATGTTCTGTGGTTCCTGTTGAATTCAAGCCGTTCCTAAAATAAAATGTGTTTTTCAAAGCCCTCTGCCGTGTGGATGACCAGTATGCGAGGGAGAGGGAAAAATGCAAGTTACAGTTACCGACGTGTCCGTTGGTTCAGGTCGCTTCCTCCTTGGCTGTGTATCCCCTGGCATAGTTTAAGAGCAGGCTTATCCCACAGCAGTCCTTGCTGTGGTGTGCCTTGCTGTTCAACTTGGCTTAAATGCAGACAAAAGCAGGAGCTATCGCTGGGTGACCGATCGCTTGCCTTTTGGTGCTACAACCGTATTTTCAGTACACAGAGAAGGGTGCAGGGAAGTAGTGTGTGATTTCTGTGAGCACCAACAGCACAAGCATATGTGGCCCTCAGAATCCAGGGCGCTGGAAGGCCTTTACGTTTCATCTAGCCTAGTGGTCTCGTAGTGGCTTCCGAAAGGGCGAGAACGGTATGCTCGTCTCAGCCGGATCCAACAGCTATGCAGGCCAGGTAAGATTTTACTCAAAGAACCAACTACAAGCAGTTGTAGCTAATACACGGTCGTAGACTGCTCATTTAGTTTATCTCCCATTATTAACGTTCATGTAAGCGTACTGCAGGTGACTGGCACGGGTCGGTTTACTGGTTGGAAGCCTTACCTAGCTTTTGCCTACGCTCCCGTCATCCCGGAACTCGGTATTACTTTCAAGCACGTTTGCAAATCTTGATTCAACCTGTTAGTGGGGGCACGCGTCCCGGGCAGCAGTGCTTGTGTATGCGTTTGCTTGCTCATCTGTGAAGAGGATGCACTCGATCGTTGTTTAGAGCGAGGTGTTGTGTGATCTGGCCCAAGGAGCACTGGAGAACGCCTGGCAAGGTTATAACGCTGCTCTGCTGGCGTACGGGCAGGCCGGCTCGGGAAGAGCTGTTGGACGATCGGCTGCGCTGCAAACAGAGGCCCGGTGCCCGTTGTGTGCAAAGAGCTCTTCAAAGCCACCCAGCATTGGGAAAAGTACAAGCAGTGCCAGGTGGGATTAGCGCAAAGTGTCACTTCTTTCCAAGACCTTTCCAGGCGGTACTTTAAAAGGCTGGGTTACTCTCAAATCGGAAAAATGGGAACCGTGACTCTGGAGCAGCTTCCGGTACAAGACAGAGTGGATCCTCTAAAATACTGTGGGAAACAAAGTTGAGGTAGTACAGCTGGATTTACAGATGGGTATGCATGAGAAAGTCTTTCCAGCACCTCGGTAAGGAAAATTAATGCCGCCTTCTATACAGCTTCATAGGGTACAGAAGCTTTACAGTGCCGCGCCTCTCCGCTACAGCAGAGGCCAAGTTTTCAGCCATGCAGTACAGCTTTTGTAGCTGCTGGATGCTCCCACTCCATCAGCATCCTGCGCTGGTTGTCCAGCGGATTCGAGCACTGCTGGAAGCAGAAAGCTTCACGCCCGTGCAGCAGGGCCGTCTGTCTGTGAGAGTACTGCCCTGGTTACTGAGGGCTGCTTGCGATTTACTCCTGTGTTCCTTCCCCTTCAGAAAGTGCTTTGTCCTCCCAAACCAGCCTCCCCCGCTGTGTGCCAGCAGGAACGACGCAGGGATGCCGTTTGTGAACGTGTTTCTGTGGAAACTCATTCCTTCCCATCTCGCTTGCCGTACCAATGTGGAAATGAAATCCCTATCTGTAGTCGAGTGTTGGAGAATGGCTCAGAGACAAGGGTCCTGAGCCCACCGAGCAATTGTACGATCAGAGCCTGCTCTAGCTGCTGATGCTGGGCCTCACTAGGGTTTGCTTGCAGCTGCTCGCAGCTGCTGATACCTGAGGAATGTCAAGGACACTTCAGCCTTGTGTACCGTGGTGTGTCGAAAACAGGTTGAGAGGAATTAGGAATAGTGGTCTAAGAAACCTAGTGTTATGATAACGGTGGTCTGAGAAACATTGTGTTACGGTACTGTTGTGTATCGAAAACAAGTAAACAGGAATCAGAAATAGTAGCGTGAGAAACTTAGTGTTATGAGAAACTTGTGCTGTAAGCTAACTGCAAGTAGGTGGACCGTGAGAATACGACCCTTAGAGCTTAAGCCAATCAGCTAGTGACTAGTAGGCATAATTAGTAGAAGGATTATAAAAGGCTGTAATGAAAATCAATAAACTGAAGCACACTTTATCACTCATACTGAGTCGGCTACGTTCTTCCTCCTTGGCCTGAGTCCTCGGCTCGCCCAGCCCGGCAGTCGAGTTACTCCTATTACGCACAGTTCTTGGACAGAGGAAAAAAAGCATGTCGTGGCTCTTTATTTTTACGTTTGATTTTGAACCATAGCCTTGCTGCTACTGACTGACCAGATTTTGTTTTGAAGTCAGCAGATTGAGGCCTCCTCTCCGGCTTGTTGCGATTCAAGCTCGCGAGTGACACCGCGGGCGTGCTGTCACTCCGGGGGTTCCCACGCACGCCCTTCGTTTACAGAGCCCCAGGAGGTCAGCATGGCCTCAAGCCCAGCTATCTTCTGTGCCCCCACCCTGGGCTCCCTCCCTCACCGCTGGCTGAGACACCCGGTCTTCCCAGAGACGGGTTTTCCTCCTGCTCACTGGCTAGCCCACCCTCGAGTCTGCCAGCAGTTTAGTCCCCGCTGTACTAAAAAGATGTGGGCAGGCTGGAGAGGGTCCAGAAAAGGGCCACAAAGATGATCAAAGGACTGGGAAGCCTGCCAAGTGAGGAAGGGCCGAGAGAAGGGACTGACAAGTACAAATGCAAAATACCAAAGGTGTTAATTTTCAGATACATTCCTTGAGGATTTCAACGGGTGGCTTTAACTACTTGACCGGAATCGGGCGGGTTGGTCTTCCTCTGCTCGGTACTTTTACTGAAGGAAAGGGCGGTGACTGTGACTTCTCGGCAGTTTTCAGTCTTCTGCTGGACCTTTGCTTAAGTCCTCTTGCGTTTCTCTTCCAGGGAGCCATGGCCTGGCGTGGCAGGCGTGTGGTCCTCAACTCCAGGCGGTGAGCTCTGTGACAGGAGCGCGGCTCTCTGCGTACCGTTTCCAGGGAGCAAATAAACAGCCTCCCACTGTGCGTGTGGTAAAGGAGTTTTCCTGGCAGAAGAGAACTGGGCTGCTGGTTGGCTTGGAAGAAGCAGAGGGAAGCGTTCTCTGTCTGTACGACCTGTGGATTTGTGGTCAGTCCAGAAAGTTCTGCAGCGTGACGATTGCTGCCGGTCGTGTGTGCAGCTTGTGTTGTGAAACTGCTCACGTTGTTCACGGGTGGTGGCAAATCGTTATCCAGGAACAGAAAGAGCAGAAATGGAGCGTGTCATTGCATAAATGGAATAGTCTGTTCTCTGTCCCTTAAACGCATGAACTGTTATCTGTGGCAGGGAGTAGATTGTATGTTTCCCACTTTACACGTGGTGGTGGTCTGAAAGGAAAAGCAGCATTTCACTGTCCTCAGTTTCACGAAGCTCAGCTTGAAGTTAGTCTGTCTGGTAATTAAGAATGCATTAACAGACATTTTTTACCTTCAGGTTATTGAAGATAGTGTGGGTACGGCAGAAACCTCAGAAGCAGCTCCTGAAACATCGCCGTGTAGTGAGCTCCATCCACCAGGCAATCTTCAACACAGCTGTGCTGCTTCAGAGCAACAGATTGAACGTGAATTGCCAGCTAGTGACGATGGTGAATGTGATGCAGCTGAGGGACACCGAGAGCTCTTTATATCTCAGAGTCATTTTCAGAGCTTCAAAAACCTGGGAAACTGTTTTGTGAAACTGCTTAACAGCCTTCTCCTCACGTATCTTTTTCTGTTTTACTGATCACTTCTGAAATCAAACCCGAAAGTTTGCCCTGTCACTTCAAGGCTCTTAGAACAAGTTAACCTTGAGACTCAGTGAGTGCTGGGACATGTTCTTTTTTCAGTAACATAGGAACGAATCGGTAAAGCTGAACTTGTCTTCCATTCCACTAGACGAGCAGCTATCTGTTCATATCATACTGACGTGCTAAATACATCTTTTCAGGGTTTAAGAAGCGGTTAACAACCACGCAGCCGCTCGGCCTCCCTCCCCCACCTGGGAATGGGGGAGGGAATTGGAGGGGCAAAGGGAGACTTGCAGGTTGAGATAGAAACAGTTTACTAATGGTAATAAAATAAAACGGTGACAGTAATAGAAATTAGAAACGGGCAATGCACCGTGCAGTTGCTCACCACCCGCTGACCGACACCCAGCCCGTTCCCGGCTAGCGATCCCGAAATACTAAGACCCCGCGATTGCAATCCCGGAAGCGAGAGAGAGCCCCTTCCCGCCCACCCCTCCTTTACATAGCGAGCGTGATGTTACATGACGTGGAATAGCCCGTTGGCCAGTCCGGGCCCGGTGCTTCAGCCGTGTCCCATCCCTGCTTCTTTTGTGCCTGCGCAAAGGCAGGACATAGGGATTTGGAGAGTCCTTGAAAGCTCAGTGTGCTGGCAGCATTCTTCTCGCTCCCGAAAAGGAACATGAACTCAATTCCAGCCCGAACCAGGACAAAGGTCACTAGATTCCAGAAGGCAAAGGCTCCCTTAATCACCTGTGACGGGAGTGGAAGATGAAACCAGGAGGCATCAAGTAGAGTATGGCATCACTGCTAGAACACACACAAGGGGACAACTGAGTGGAAGTCCAGGCATTCCCTCGGAAGGCACTCATCAACTGCTGCAGACAGACAGACCGGTTCTGTTTGAATGTCTCCTGGGAGAAGTACCAAGCGAACAAAAGGAGCACCTGAGACTTGTAGACTTGAAACGGGAGGAAATACTCGAGATGAGCAAATACCTGTGATGCCTGTTCCTCCTAGGAGAGGTAGGAAGCCTAAACTGACTAATTCAGAAAAAGTAGAAAGCAGCCATTCTGATGGACAAGCGTTGTCCGTCAGCAGGCTGCCCATAGCTGTTACTCCAAGAGGAGGATTAAGGAGAGCAGAGGAAGCTGCTTCTGAAGTCTCGCAAGAGGCTAGCGAGGAAAGTTCTCCTGCTGAAGGTAGCATTATTGCTTCTGCTCCTTCCAAAAGGACTAGAGGAAGAAAAAGTTGAGCAGGAGGTCAAGAAGCTGGCCAGAGTGCCACCGATCAGAAGATTAAACAGGCAGTCAGTCCCAGCAGAAGTGCAAGAAAACCGAAACTCATTGATTGACAATTTACTGGCAGTATTGTCAAGGATCAGGAGGGGCTGCCTAGTGACCAACTCCTCTTACCTGTGCCAACTAAAAGAGGCAGAAGGAGGAAGAGGAGTTCATCAGAAGTTTTGGAAAATTCTGCCCTTGATCTGTCTAAATCATCGCTTCCTCGGGCAGGATTTAAACTTCCTGTCACTCCTAGAAGACGCGCGAGGAAGGGGGCACAAATTTTCTTGGCAGGCAAAGAATCTGCCTGTACTCAGGAAGGCATACGTGCAGGTGGGAGAGTGGAAATCCTTGGTTCTCCTAGGGGCAGAAGAAGAGTTCCACATGCCAAGCCAGAAAAAACGGATACTCGTGAGCAAGAACTTCCACAGGCAAATGAGGAATCAGCCACACCCGGGAGTCTGGTTTGCCAATTGACGGGGTTAACACAAAGGACACAGACACCAAGTTAAAGAAATAGGCTTATTTTACCTTAAAGCAGCAGAAAGAATAAGCAAGGTAATGCACCTAGACATTACTGTTTAAAGCAGCAGAAAGAATAAGCAAGGTAATGCACCTAGTCGTTACTACATAAAGCTGGCTATAGTGATTAAGAAAGATCCATCACCAATTGCCCTCATACTTTACCATCACCCCGACCCGTGCATCAGCTGGGAGCCCCGTCACAGCGAAGGATCAGAGAGCCTTTCCCAGAAATTGGGAAGTCCTACGCAGTGTGTCCACTCGTAGGTGAGGTCTCCGTCTGTGCTGTGAGAGGGTCTGGCTTTTATACAGTTTAACAAACAAGTCTAAACGAAATGCACAGGAGATACCTGGTAGATTGACATGCCTCACTCAGGCGTGTCCGGATCTGGCCAGGATCCGGGCACGTCTGAGGAGTTTCTGTTTTTCTTTACATTTGGGATTTATAGTTACTTCCTATTGTTTACTTACAGTTCCCAGGGATTGTTCCCAGGGTTGCATTTTCATGCTGATAAGGTGCTGGTTGCTTCATTCTGCTGCTAAGATGCTGATTGCTGGTGGGGGAATGCACTCAGAAGTCAACTTTGGTTTGAGGCCTATTGTTTGGGCCTTTTCTGTTTCAGAGTCCAGTAAGGAGAGCCCGTCGGGGCAGAAAGAGACGATCGTTATTGAAGGAGAGCACAGGGGAGGAGGCCTTCTGCCGAGGACCTGATGGCAGTCCTTTGCTGCTTGAAGACATAAACCTGTCAGGACGTGATGAAGGATCAAGAACTTCAACAGATCCTGTTTCAAGAACCAGATCCTGCAGAACTGCCATGCATCAGAAACGGCCTGTTGAGGAAAAGGAGTCCTTCCTTTTCTCTCCTCCTCTCACAAAGCTGACAAAGAAATTTAAAGGTGGGTGCGCTACGATTATACCCAAAACAGGGCGTATTTATTGCTGTTTTGCAAACCAGAGAAGACAGACCGTGAGGACGGCTTTAGGTATTGTAAGGAATGTAACCGTGCAAAATCAAAATCCTGCAAGAGGCCATTCATCTTTTTTCTGAACTCTGTATGAGTGGGTGGCTAGTTGAGGTGGAAACAGATGAGGGGACTGCTCTGAGTAGAGTGAAATGAAATTTACGCTGAATTTTTGTTAGGAGCTCATTTTCTCTCAGTTTCAAAGCCCGAAGGGTATCTGTTATATGTATGTTTATGATATGTGCTTATATACGTTTTATAGATATGTATTTTATATATATATATATATATGATAGCCATCCTTTCCCCCCAGTGGGGAAACAAAGGAGACACGCTTCCAAGTTCCGTTCAGTTTTTAACTTAAAATGAGCTGCATCTTGCCACAAACTACACAGCTGTTTAATTAATTAGGTGATAGTTTCTCATGGGCATATACTTTGCTAGGGAGGTTATTGTGCATAGGCTTCTTTTGATTAGAGTGCGTGGTAAAAAAAAAGTTAGGCTTTGCTGGTGTGGCGTTGTTTCCCTCGCGTGGGGAGAACATACTTAAATCTGTAGGAGAGAGTCACCAAAAACCAGGCCTGTTGCCTGTGTTGCAGATGTCCCGCAGTTCAGCTTGTCAGGTTGCTGTTTGTAAAAGTATGTTTCAGCATTCGGGATTGAACAGCTGTCTGGCCAGGGTGCTGGGCAGCCTGCCCTGGCGGACCCTGCTTGAGCAGGGGGGCTGGGCCGGGTGACCTCCAGAGATTCTGGAAGGCCTTTGTCTTCATGGTGATGCTGTGATTCTGGAATCTGTGATGCGAGGGGCAAGCGGTGAGATGTCACTGGGGGGTGGCGCGCTGGAGGTGTCCTGCTGACTACGGTCTCCCTCTGCCAGGAAGGCTGCGTGTGTGTTCTGTGCTGAGGCACTCAGCACCTACGTCCGTCTGTCCAGGTACACCAAGCGGTGTGAAAAAGAGCATCATTTCAGAACTGACGTCGGGAGCTTTTGCAAACTCTGCCGTGTTAGGCAGGGACTGCACCCCTTGGATGACAGCGGAGTTTTGTCAGGGAATAGCCACAGGAGGTAGCTGGGTAAACTGGCTCTAGCGTCAAGTTCTGGGGTGGTTTGGCTTGTTTTTTCATTTAAAGGGAAGTCAAAGCTGTGGGCTGCATCAGCTCCGGGATCTTCTCTGCTGGGGGTTGTTGGGCTAGAGAGCTGAAACTCTTTCTTCTTCTCACCTGCTGCTGTAGATTCGTGCTTATGGAGCAGCCGCACAGACTCTGCAGGAGAATCTGTAGGCTGCGCTTGAGTGAGATAAGCCTGATTGTAGAATTCCGAGGCAGACGGTCTCCGATATGCTCGTGGCCTTTTAGAGTAAAACTCCTGTTTTGGTCTGAGTGGAGAGGTGATACCCCGGTGGGTCACGCTGCCACGCGGAGGGACTTTGACAGGCTGGAGAAATGGGCTGACGGGAACCTCAGGCAGTTCAACAAGGGGAAAGGCCAAGTCCTGCACCTGGGGAGGAACAACCCCATGCACCAGCATGTGTTGGGGGCTGCCCAGCTGGAAAGAGGCTTGGCAGAGAGACCCTGGGAGCCTGCTGGGCACCAAGCTGACCGTGAGGCAGAAGTGGCCCCCGTGCAGAGAAGGCTCTTGGTGTCCTGGGCTGCGTAAGGCGGAGCTTTGCCAGCGGGTGGAGGGAGGTGAGGGCTTTTGACTCTCTGGAGCCCCCGGATGCAGTGCAAAAGGCTGTCCCGCTGTTTACTTTGAAACGCTGACAAGCACCAAAAAGCAAATGCAGCAAAACTGCTGCAAAGAAGTTGTCCCAGTTGGAACTTGATCTGTGCTAGCTGTGAATGCTGGCAGAGTGGTCAGGCTGGCTGGCTGCAGCAGCGTCCTGCGATACTGGCTTTGCCATTGGCAACGCTTTTTTCAACGTGTTGACTTGTGCTTAGTGCAGGCCCCTGACTTACACTTCCTGCCTTTCCCACACTCCTTGGTTTTGCGCTGGCAGAAGATACTGGACATATTCTCAACCCGAGTGCTTGTGACTGGACATGTAGTGGATTCCAGTGCACAGGCTTCAGAGCATGAACTTTCTTACGGTGCCATTTTCAATAGCGCAGAGAACTTGCAGAACGTAGTAACTTGGAGTAGTTTGCATTCCCATGTGTATGGAATATCTCTTGTTTAGCCACCTATTTAACCCTGTAAATCAGTTCAGCTCTCAAGTTTTGCCACCAGCACCTCTGTTTTGACATAGTGAAATACGAACTCCTTGTGGAGCACCTGTAGAAGTGTGGACACCGTCTGAAGGGCCTAGAAATTTCTGTAGTAGACTGCAGGGATGTGATGAGGGCAGGCAGTAGGAAGGAAGGGACTGGAATAAGGAATACGAGGATCTCAGAACAGGAAAATATCAGTGTTTTAAAGTGCTGTGTTCTGTTTCCATCGTAAGTGTATGGGAAACTACTTTCTGAATGATGAACTGTGGAAGTCTGTATTGCTTGCAATGTGAAATACGATTTTTCTCAGCTCGCATCTTATTAGCCTATGTGAGCAGACGTGAACTCAGGGTATTGGGTTTTTTCCTGTTATTTATCTTGTCCATACGTCTGTGTCACTTTTTGTTTGTGATCCCACAGGCATCAGAGAAGGGAAAGGATTCTCGCTTTGCTCTGCTGTGAGATTGAAAACTGTCCCGAGTGCCGCTTTTTTAAGGGAAAGAACTACAGGTGATGTACAGGAGATGATTCGCTGCATCCCGATGGAACTTGTGTCAATCTCAAAAATAGTTAGGGCTGACGTGGGTCATTTTTTTTTTTTTTTTCTTTACAGTGAAGAGTGCGAGACCTGATGGCTCGGGTAACGAGCAGTCTGCTGCAGTTTCCCGAGGTGACTGTTCAGGCACTTGGGGAAGATGAGACAACCCTAGATTCTGTGCTGAGCGGGAAGTTTTCTGGAGGTGAGCATTTTCCTTTAAATTTGGTCTTGGTGCAAAGATGTTATTGCCTGGAGGTTACCTGAAGCACCGGGGCACCGTAGCAACTGTGTCAGGTTGGTGCTGTTAAGATGCGTCGGGTTTGCCGAGAACAGAAAGGATGTTTTAAACTATTAAACGTGTTCATATTAAAACGTTAGTGTAGCTCAGCTTTGAAACTACAGCAGCCTGCACCCATCTTGTGCCATCAGAACAATTTCCGTAAGCGTTGCTGGGTCGGTGGCCCTCCTCAAATTCTAATTCAGTAAGAGGCAGTTTTCCAAAAAGTAATAGTGTTGTTTGGGGCCGTATTGATTTGTACCAGCTCAATCTCTGTGACCGTCACATGCCGAAATGTTACAGAGGCAAACCCCCTGGTTTTACTTTTCTAGTGTGAATAAAAACAGAAGGAGGGGGAGAAGGCTGTTGAGCGCTGCATCCGTATTTCCCAAGAATCTGACAGGACGCAGATGAGTACCCAGTGAGAGTTGCTGAAAGTGGCTGAGCAGATTAGGTCATTGACTTTCTAGGTGATCTGAAAGTAGAGCTGGGTGCCTGCCCGGATGCCTGGGCTTCTGTTTAGACCAGCTAGAGTCCACCTGCCTGACTGGAAGTGCAGTGGTTGAGTTGAGTTACTCCTTGCTTTGAGTTTGAGGAAGTTCAGTGAAACAGCACGTGTTAAATTCTTCCTGTGCTCAGCACGTGTAACAGTTTGAGTTTACTCATGTGGTGCCCATTTTAAGATAAATTCTTGCTGAAGTCTAAATCCCTGCCCAAAGTAGGCATGTGGCAAGTAAAATGAATACACTAGAAACGAATTGGTTTAGATTTGCTCTACTCAAAGTAGGCTTTAGGACTTGTATTCCCCTATGTATTTAGAGGATTCTAGCAAAACCTAGCTGAATATGGTAAACAGACTAGAGATCAATATCTCGTAATCTTTATCCCAAACAATCAGAACTCTTCAGTGCGGGAGTGACAAGTACAAATGCAAAATACCAAAGGTGTTAATTTTCAGATACATTCCTTGAGGATTTCAACGGGTGGCTTTAACTACTTGACCGGAATCGGGCGGGTTGGTCTTCCTCTGCTCGGTACTTTTACTGAAGGAAAGGGCGGTGACTGTGACTTCTCGGCAGTTTTCAGTCTTCTGCTGGACCTTTGCTTAAGTCCTCTTGCGTTTCTCTTCCAGGGAGCCATGGCCTGGCGTGGCAGGCGTGTGGTCCTCAACTCCAGGCGGTGAGCTCTGTGACAGGAGCGCGGCTCTCTGCGTACCGTTTCCAGGGAGCAAATAAACAGCCTCCCACTGTGCGTGTGGTAAAGGAGTTTTCCTGGCAGAAGAGAACTGGGCTGCTGGTTGGCTTGGAAGAAGCAGAGGGAAGCGTTCTCTGTCTGTACGACCTTGGAATATCAAGAGTGGTTAAAGGCGTGGCTCTTCCAGGAAGGGTACGTGCTTTTTAATTGGAGAAACGAAGCTTTTATGTTGTTAGGTGCTGCACGATCCTGTTTCCGGAAAAGCTTTGGAGCGTCTCTTTGCAGGAGGTATTTTTTCTGTATTGCGTTAGCATTCTGTCGCTTCAGAGTATCCAGTCAAGGCAGCCTTGATCCTGGGCCTAACGGTACCATTATCTTTGGAGTTGACTGATCGTAAGGTAAGTTTTGTGGTTTTACTGCAGAGCACATAGTTACCTAACTCTCCGCTTCCACAAAAAAGGGCATTGAAAACTATGCTTTTTGGGGCAGAGTGAAAAGGGAAACCCCCCAGTCTTTAAAGTCTCTGTAGCATACATTTCCTGAATGGTTTATTCTGTCAGAAATACTGTCTTTAACATATCTCAGAGGTCTGTAGTTGTGCTGTAAATGACTTAGACCCAGTCCCATGAGTCTCAGACAAGCAAGCCGGTGACTTCAGAGCAGAACAGATTCTTTCTGTTGCCTTAGGTTAGAAAAAAGAGCCTTTAGTAAGTTATCTGACAGACTGTTGAAAGATCAACTTTCCGTGTGTGGCCCTTGAACCTCTGATTATTGAAATTGTGTTTGTGTGGAGGGGATACAGTGTTGTGATGTTGCCAATTTTTTCTGTCTTGTATAAGCCCTGGGCTCAAATGATGTGATGACCCCTAGTCTCATTGTCTTAATGCAAACAAGAATCAGCGTAAGTTAATTGAACATCAAGGTGCATTCTGGTTTTATCCTCCCAGAATCTGCAACAAGTAAATACTTCTTTCTTACCCAGCTTTCCGTAAAGTGATTTGGCTTGACTTGCTAGAACACGGGTGGCATTTTGCTTGTTTGTTTGTAATGCTACAGTGTGATTACTAGTAGTAAGCATTTGTACTGTGGTAATTTCAGAAGATAGGAGTTGGGTTGCCGCTCCACTGTGTTAGTTTGCCTATCACCTTGAGAAATCCCGGAGTTTCAGACGGAAGGGCATGCTGTGTGCTGACATCAGCATATAATCAGTAAGCAAATGACATTTGTGGAAAATGACATTGCTTTTTATAGTTTTATTTGTTAAATCTAAGTGAACTGGGAATAGGAGAAGGAAAGGTTAAGAAGGACCATGTCACCTACCGCCTCTGTGTCTACAGAAGTGACTTGAGGTCGAATGTAGTTCTCGGTTGTATTAGGGAGTTTTTCTATAGCACGAAGAAATGCCTCAGGAGAAAATGTGAAGAAACGTTGTGGGGGAAAGTTGGCTGTTGTGTGATGAAGGTTGTGGATTTCGGAATAAAGTCACAGCTTATTTGAGTGTTTGCTCTTACACCCTAGTGCTCTGGATTATAAGCATGTTTGGTCTGTTGCTTTCATTTTGCTTCCTATCTTTTTGCGACTAGATGAGGCAGACGGGCATAGACAGGGCAGAGGTATTGCCAGTTGGACTGTTAGCTTTGAAGTTGTGAGTGTGGGAGTAAGGGTAAGCAAAACCAAGTAGATAAAACTTGTACTTGGCCACGGTCCATAGGTTTTGAATTTCTTCGGTAACTCGTACTTCCAAATTATAAGTTACGTCATACGCGTTTTGAGTCTGCTGGAATGTTTCTCTGGTCTTCACGCTGATGATCTTTAAACGTAAAATGCAGATCTGTTCTTAACATCACTTTCCACAGTACTAACAGTCGTTACTGTTTTAAGGCTTTAATGAGCACCTTTGTTTCTGGACTCTTTTCCACGTGGGTATATCTTCTGTGGACAGCTAAGCTGTAGAGTTTAACACTAGCTTAGAGTAACTGTGGTCCAAGGTGTGAAGCCCTTAGTGTTTTAATACAGGGTATTTATAGTGACCGTATAACTGCCTTCTGGAGTAAGAGTAGGTGTGTAGTCACTCAGAGAATTAAAAAAAAAACAAACTCTCAAGCTTCGACAGAATATTGGTGTAATTCTGTGTGTGTGTGTGTGAGCATCTCTCACTGCCCTCTGGATATACACGTGAAGCACAGCAGAAAACTCAGAGTGTCAGTGGAGTATTATTTGAATGGGATTCTTGGAAAAGCGAATCTGAATGTAAGGCATTAATTATCTAAAACTGGTTTATAATGGTTGCATGTTTCAGAACTATTGAACGGTATTTTGACAAATGTTCCTGGTCTGTAGGCTTCTTCCGTAGTTGGAGTTAGCTTTTTATCCCACAAGCTGCTGTTCTTTTTGCTGCTGTTTTAGTCTGGCCTTTCAAATTTTTGTTCCCATTCACAAAAGTGCTGGTGTGCATGGAAAACTTTTAGTTTATCTGGTTGTTACCTTACCCTCCATGAGGACGAGCGTAAATTTTACTGAGCCAGTATCTCCCTTGAACACTGTGTAAAAATGTGTAATTCCCATGCAGATGGTGCGTCTACCATGCGACTTGACCGCTGCCTCGTGTGACTTACAGCCATGATTTATCGTAATACCTGTTTGGCAAAGGAGGTGTAGCCGGTGTCCCAGTGCCGATGGGCTGTGAGCAGTGGGAGAAGGCGATTTAGTTTTGTCTGTCTTCCTTCGGTCCCTTAATTACGGTCAAGTTTCTTGCATACGTCTGATTTTCTGTGTTTTCTTAGACTTAATTATTTCCAGGTAGCAAAGGGAGGTTGGTGAGCTGTAATAACAGAATGCGCCATGTGAGCGGAAGGTAATTCCGTTAAGTAACTGCGGGAGATCTAGTGAATGGGAAGAAGTACCAGGTGTTTGTAGAGGGCTTTATTTTATTATTATTATTTTTTCTTGATAAAATTGGATATTGTCTGTAAGCCTAATGATCCTGTATTTACCTTCTTGTTTCTGATGTGCTAATTCTGGTTTCACCTTCGAATGATTTCCGTTTAGCTTGTCAAGCAGCTTAAATACTGACTTGCACTCTCCCTGTAGGTAACTGCTGTAGAGCTCATAACTAATCACGGAGGCATCACCAGTGCGAGCGCTCGGCACCTACATCCGAGCCTGCAATGGCTCTTTGGCGTGGCAGCAGTGGCTACAGATGTTGGCCACCTACTTCTGGTTGACCTTTGCTTGGATAATTTATCTTGCAGTCAGAATGAAAGAGAAGCATCGGGTAAGCGTGCGCTTTTTAAACTTGAATTTAAAAGGAAGAAACCTGGTGTCTTTTTAACAAACAGTATGCGTGCCACTTTGCAGATACTCGTGTGCAGACATTGATGAGTGCTGATTACAGGTGGCAGTTTGACATCACCTAGTCCTGAACTGATGAAAAATGGGAGTGGCCCAGTGCTCCCGCTAATGCTGTAAACGCCCCCCTCCCACCACGATCCCCATGTCCCCGTGATTCTTGCCGGTGAGCTGTAGGGATTTCACCGTCTGAGTCGGTGCAGCTGCCTGGCAGGAAGTTGTGCCGGAGGTGCCCTATTTCTTGGGAACGTTGTTCTGCTTCTCTTAGCTGACTTGGGGCAGATCTTAAGCTTGCTTTTTGAAACAAATCCGACTTTCCAAAATTCATGCATGTGGGTGAATGAGATCTCCGGTTGGTGTATTCAGATGGCATACGCTGTTCCAGCTAATACAGCAGTGGCTTTGGGAGTTGATGGCACTTCAGATAGCTTCACCGTGAAGCCCCAACTCCTGATTTCCAAAGTCCAAGCCGAATTTGTCGCTGAAGGTTACGCTTTTACCTGGTTTTGCCATACGAGGGAGAATACCCGTCCGATCGGAGAGTTCTTATGTTCTCTGAATACACAGAAGACGGCAGTAGCAAAAGAAGCGTTGCATAAATGGGTATTTTGCCTGGGCTGGTAGAATTAGGTTACCCGTGTAGTCACGTCAGTGTTGAAAATGCAACGTGAATGGCATAACACATTAATTCCTTGTGTGGTTTTGTGTGTGTAGATCTGGAAGTTGCCAGTGGAATTCCTGTGGGAGTTCCAAAGAGAAGAAAAACTGTGGCCAGAGAAGGGAGACATCTCTGTTTTCAATTACAAAAATCCTTCGGGAACAGCAGTATCAACCCTGAGCTACATAAGCAGAAGCAATCATCTCGTCGTGGGTTTTTCCGATGGCTACCTGTCACTGTGGAACATGAAAACGTTGAAGAGGGAGTAAGTAGGCCTTTACACTTGGCTGTGCCTGGCGGTGCACCGGTCTCCATGTTTTGCCTAAGGAAGGACGTTAATTACAAGAGAACTGTTTCCGGGACTGAAATTTTGCATGTAATCTTGGAAGAATGCTCAGAAATCCTCTTCTGACAGAGCTGTGAAGTCACACAAGGCCCGAGCGGACCGCCTTCTCCCCAGTGGACCGGGATTGTTTTCCTTACTGTGCCTGTGGATTGAGGCATTGTGGAAAGCGTGCTTCTTTGGGTTATGGCAAGCAGTTAGGACGTGATAGAGCTGATTTTTATCAGACAGTTTCTTCTTTCGGTGGCATTTGGTGAAACCAGGAAATGTGTGTATTTCGATGAAACAGATCTTAGAAATGCTTTTTCTGAAGAAGTTACTGCAATTAGGGCATGCATTGAAAGGCATAATTATGTTGCTAGTGTGATTTTGGTGGTGATATTCTTTAAAGTGTCCCGGATGATACTAGTGAGACATGAAGAATCAATAGCTGGTCTGTGCCTGAAAACATATTCTTTCTTACGTGTCAGCCTCGACCGAAACAGGGGAGTGAGCCATTCTGAGGCAGCAATGCACGTGAATGAGAGTTTGCGTGGAACACTTGGAGATGAGAATAAGGGACATGTGAACTCACGAGGAATAGAAAAATTAAGAGATGATTTTAAATCTGCCAGAGAGCAATCTCGCTCGAAATATTTGTCCAAATTCGGGTAGGGATTCACTTCAGCAAATCTGCAGTGCCTCTCCGGAAACTGTTGGATGCCTAAATAGACAGTGGAGGGATAATTAGACGGCAAGAAGCGACTGTGAAGGTACAGATAAGGTTCAGAAGTCTGGAAGAAAGGGGCTTTACGTAGTCCAAGTAAAGAAACGAGGAACTACTTCTGTTTGGCACTGGTTTACATTTGTTCAGAAGATACGCTGCGTTTTAAGTTCAATCTTGAAGTAGGCTACAGCAGCCAGAACAGTCATTTGCCTGGCAGCTGCAGTAATCGTCTGTGTTCCCCCCTCAGGCAGAGAAGGGCATAAACCCAGGCTGTTCCATTGGATGGACAGTAATTTCCTCACCCTTTGACAGTTGCATAAAAAGTAGTTGCTTCCTTGACTCACTTGTTTGAGAGGGAATTATGACCTCTGTACTTTGAGGATAAGCACAGAAGGTGCTCTTTTCTCAGGAGATGCTTCTAGCCCTCTACAAACTGTTAGGGCCAGTAGGATCACCTCTTAATTTCTTTTCTTTTCTTTTTCTTTTAAATTTCTTTAAACCTGTAGGGACCACTCTCAGCTTGCAGGAGGAAGGATTCCTGTCTATGCTGTCACTTTTCAAGAGCCTGAAAAGGATCCTCGCAACTGTTGCTACTTGTGGGCTGTTCAGTCTACCCAAGAAAGGTGAATAAACACTTACTATAAGCCACTGATTATTATTTTTTTCAATATTTGTCCGCATACAGTTGATATATACGTGCATATATGTTTCGTTTGTTCAGCTGTGCAGACGATTCTCTCAGGTACGGAAGCCGTTAAGCTTATAAGCAACCTTGTCAGGATTTAGCAGAAGTGAAGAGGGACCTACTGGTTCCTGCCTCCCGAAAGGAGGCAAAGCAACAGCGGCTGTATTGTTGTGCTCGCTTTCTTAAACGCTTGCTTTGTTTCTTGATGACTGCTTCATGATTTCTTTGATATTCGCACCGTGGTATGAAACTGCCGCTGAAAGGAGCCGAGGCTGCAGACCTGGAACACTAAACGTGCCGCTACCGCAGCCTGCTGCCCCGGAAGGAGGGAGTGACAGTATTGCCTGTCACCTCGTGCCAGCTTCAGCAGCCTCTGGAGCCTTCACGAGCCGGTTCAGCTCACCTGGCACAAACGCTCACTGTTGAGCAGAGAGGGCGATGGTTTCCTGCCGGGCTAATGAATCAGATCAGAAGGTGGAAGGGTGCAGCGTATGCAAGAGAGGGACGGGAAGTTTGGTGGGGAGGGGAGGGGAGGGGAGAAAGAAAGACCTCTCTCTTTCAGCATCAGCAAGCTACTTGATCAGCCCAGCTGTCCAGAGAGTGTCAATCTTTTTGGGTGTGACTGTAAAGCAGTTTTGCTGAGAACGCTTCACGGTGAAGAACCGTTTCCAAGAAACGTTAGTCCTACAGCATATTAAAGCTTTCAGACTGCATGGTTGGCATTTGTCCCCAAAGCTGTTAGTGCCAGCATTTCCTCCTTTGTGTTTTAGCCGCTAAATGTGACCGGTTGTCATGTTTTGGGCAGTGGGTTTTTCTTTTCAGCAAGAGCATGCTATTAAGAAGGCTTTGGTCTAGCTCTGATGAGGTGATGACAAGGACTATAAAGCAGCTTTGTAATCACATGTCATAATTTGTACCTTTTTCAGTGAAGGTGACGCTGTGAGTTTACATCTGTTGCAGTTACTATTTCATGAGAGAAAACGCCTGGCATCAGGACAGGTCATGTACGAGGTAAGACGTGCACGTATGTCAAAAGCTGAAAACAGTAATTTCCTCTTCGTGAGTAGCAGTTGAGTTGGCTGGGCTAATACTTGCCGTCAAAACTCAGAGCTGACTAAAAAAAAATGTTTTGCCGAGTCTTCTTGGGCGTGGCCTTTGTCCGTACTTCTTGAGAACAAGTCATACAACTTCACACTGCAGTGTCGTGTGTTCCAACTAGATTCGTCTGCAAAGAGCCCATATACATGCAACTCCCGAAGAGGCAGCAGCTTTTCCAAATAAAATTCTTCTTAACTGAAGATGTGAGTAGCACCAGATTTTCACCTCAGAGAGCTGAGGTCCTTCAGCAGCCTTTAAGAATGGGTCTACTAGAAATTCTGCTTGGCACCGTTTTTAAAAAAGCACACCAAAGGATTGAATAATGTTGTTGTGTTTGTGACCTGAGAAAGCTGTGGTGTAATTACTGTAAGACTTCCTGACCCTCTGCAGACTGTCCAATCAGTAGTACATTCACAGGCTTCCAGCAGGTGTCAGGCACCAGTCTCTGGGTTGAGATATTTTACTCCCTCTGCTTCCCTGTGCTGAGTGCTGTGGAAGATTGAAACAGGAACCAATCTCGGGAGGGAGTTGAAGAAGGAACTAAACAGCTGGAGCCTCCGGGGAGAAAAGATGGGTTCTTCAGCTCGCTTCCAGATGAGCCGTGTAGCTTCGTACTGAGACCTGATGATACCTACTGCCCCCCAAAACAACTCCCAAGCCCCCTCCCCAAACCCCAAAGATGCATTAAGCCAGGCCCTGTGCTCGACGGTGGACACTTTCAGTCTCAGAATACTTCCTTGTAGTCAGAGATTGGTCAGTACCACATGGCTCTCTGCCTATATGACTGGCTGAGTCAAGATCCTTGTCCATCTTCCATGGCAGAAAGTGTAAGAGTTGTTCCCGATTGCCAGGCCAAGTTTGAGTAAACAAAGAGGAAGCTAGCGTTGACCCTCGTTCATTGAATAGAATTCAGAGGAAGTTGAAAGACTTGTGTCTACTACAGCAGTGCTTTACTTTCCAGGAATCAGACTTGAGGCTATGAGACAGTGCAACTGACTTCTTACCATGGTAAAAAGTCACAAATAGGAGTTTTGGAACATGTGGCACTGTAGTTTTGTAAATAAGCATCAGAGTTGTGTCTCCACTGCCTTCAGGGCTGGTTTAAGCCTGTGCTCAAGCAATTAATGTAACGGAATGTTGAAGTTATGCTTACAAAGATCATTTTTATGCCATCTCGGGAGTTGGTAAATCTAGTGCCCCCAGGCGTGGCCATGCAGCACATCTTGGCCCTTGTCCTACACAGTGCCTGCGGCTGGACAGAGTATAGAGGCTCTGCTTTCATATCCGAGTCTGACCAGCGCATCTCGTTTGAAAACTGTCCTTGTAGTTTACTGGTCCACAAAGTAATTACTTAACACCTTCCATACAGCGGAGTTGCTCAGCTTAGATTTGCTTGCCCCAGTGGAAAATGTAAAATACAGTGGTTTGCTTCAGAAGGTGTCTCAGGCAGGAACTGGTATCTTCTTTCCCTTCCCCTCTGCCCCAACTCTGTGGCTGTTCATAGATGAATAAGAGAGGAAATTGATAGCCGTTCAAATTAATCTCCAAAAGGCTTATGGAGTTTGAGGACTTTATCTGATGCAACGGTCTTTTGGAATGATGGACTTCTCATTCTGGACAACATCATTTATTATAAACTGGTTTTAGTGATCGTTCCTTCTGTAATGAAAACGGGATCGGTTGCTTGGGCTTCATGCTAGTTTTTCAAAGAGGTGGTTTTGGCTTCTCTACTCTGCACGTGTCTGGTGGTGTCTGTTATTGCAGAAGTTACTTGATAAAATAGAATGAACTGTGCGTGCTTCAGAGCATAATTCAGCATTTTTCTTTTCAGTAATGAAAGACCCTTTTTTTTTTTTTTTTTTAAAGCCAGCCTTGATACTTATTAGTAGTATTTCCTAGAACGGTTAAGAGGAGGTTTGTCTCTTCTCAGATTAGGTGATTTAGGTGTATCATATCAAATCCTATGGGAGTGTACTGTGTCGTACCAGTTCATTTTAGAGCTCTGAAAGTTTAGGAAACTTCGGTAGAGTGTGGTACAATTGATTGTTGTGTTGGTTTTCCTTGGTGGTAGTATTTTGTGTGTTAGGTGGGAGGGGGTGTTGGTGAGTTGTTTTTTTGTTTTTGTTTTTGTTTTTGTTTTAAATTGTAGAGCTGCTATTTGTCAATACACACAATGATGTGTTGCATGGTAGACAGCCTGAACAAATTCTGTATTTGGAAAGACAGTATTTCAATTAATGCTTCCCTAGGAAAAGGTGGTATCAGAGGTTCAGCACAATCCTGCTGGGGTTTCGGTATATCTCAAAGTAGTTTGCTGGCTCTGTAGTAATTCATGATCCTAAACGCCTTGGCCGCGTGCCTCCCACATCCTCTCTGCTTCCCCTTTTGCTGGTGGCCGTGCTTGATGAAGGAACCGGGGGATATTTCACCCATTAGTGTGACAAGATTAGAGGAGGAGCTGGTAAAAGCTTATGTGGTTTGAAAGGAGACGGTTACTCGGTAAGAAGTCCTCACAGCTACTACAGAGGGATGTGTTTTCGCTCTGGTGGTGTGCCAGTAGATAACACCTCTTGACAGAGCTTCAGCTGCTGTAGTGCCAAGACTTCTCTAACATCCTCAGTCCTGTAATCAAGAGCAAAGAGCTTTGCATGCGTATGTATCGCCTGATTTCAGATACCTCTTTGTAGATCTGTCCTCCGGTTTGTAAAGAAACCCTGGTGTTGCAAGGATTTCTGCAAAACATGATTAGAACCGAATAATGATAGGGGAATGCTAAATTTTGAAAATGTGCAAAGCCTTTACAGCCAAAGATACCCCTTAGGATTTGACGCTTGATTCTCTTGCGTGCCAGATGTTGTTTCTGTTTGCCATCAGAAAGAAGCTCATGGGAAAACACAGTATAAGGTGCATATTATGTTACATTCTGGTACATAGATTCTTTCATATCGCCAAAGTGACCTTTTGTCTCTCCTTTTTTCCCCAGGGTTTGGAATACTGTGACGAAAGGTTCAGTTTAGATCTCACGTGTGGAGTCTTTCCCTGGAGAGGGCCGACCGGCAATACCAAATTTCTGAGCTGCCAGACTGTAGAAAAATTTCCCAAGCCGGTTGACGGAGAGGATAGCGTTAATGAAGGTTTGTTCTGATGTCCGTGCTTGGTTATTCTAAAAAAGTAGTTTGGGAATCTAAGCAGTGAATGTTGTTCTGTACCCACAGAAAGTCAGAAAGTCTTGAGTATCTGTAGAGACGAGCTTGTTGGGCTTATTTAAATAGACAAAAGGGTTGCTTGAGTTTTGTGGGACTTCCTTAAGGGGGAAATTGGGGTTTATTTTGTGCTTGCTGACATGCTATAGCACTGTATAGTAGGGCCATCTCTGCAACGTTTGTCAGTCATTTTATTCCTCCAGCTGTCTTCTTGGAAAAAGAAGATCATTCTCTGCGTTGCTTAGGAATGTGATCTGAATATTTTTTTTTTCCCTGTTCACACCTATGTCTGTATCTGCACCCAGCTGGCGGCCACTCACAAGTGGTGTTCCCCAGGCCTCAGCATTGGGGCCAGTTCTGTTTAAGATCTGTATCAGCGATCTGGATGAGGGGATCGAGTGCACTTGGGTCACAACAACCCCACGCAACGCTACAGGCTTGGGGCAGAGTGGCTGGAGAGCTGCCCAGCGGGAAAGGACCTGGGGGTGTCGGTCGGCAGCCGGCTGAATGTGAGCCAGAGGTGTGCCCAGGTGGCCAAGGCGGCCAAAGCATCCTGGCTTGTATCAGCAATAGTGTGGCCAGCAGGACTGGGGCAGTGACCGTCCCCCGGTACGCAGCCCCGGTGAGGCCGCACCTTGAAGTTGAAGGTTCTGGAGAACAAGTCTTAGGAGGAGCGACTGAGGGAGCAGGGGTTGTTTAGCCAGGAGAAAAGGAGGCTGAGGGAGAGCTTGTCGCTCTCTACAGCTACTTGAAAGGAGGTGGGAGCAGGGTCGGGGTTGGTCTCTTCTCCCAGGTGTCATGGATGGGTATACTAACATGGTAATAGTTTGGCAGCAAATTGAGATTTATTAATGAGTAGCAGCACTTAATCATTAACCACCTGAATGATTTACAAAATAATTCAGTAAAATACGTTATGATTAAAATAGTGACTTAACTGTACAGATTCAAAAATGACAAGAATCGCAATGACTTACTGTGTGGTATCCTAAATCTATCTCTCCATCTCTCTATCTCTCTCTCTATCTCTCTCTCTCTATCCGTATACCTATCTGTCTGTCTATCTGTCTGTCTGTCTATCGATCTATCTACGTATCTATCTATCTATCTAAGTACATATGTTTATTCATAAACACAAGATGTACAAACACACAGACAGACAAAAATATTTGGATCCAGTGAAATTGTATGTACCCACACTCGTAAAAACAACTGTGTATACCCAAACACATAGATAAGTAGAGAGGCGGGTGAAGAAAAGCTAGCCTACGGTTAAAATTTCCCTCTTCTCAAGCTTAGAGCAAATACTTGCAAAGCATCATCATTCCTCAACAGCCAATAACTGAGACCCGAGGGGGGCGACTTTGCCCAGCCCATCATTGGCTTCGACAGCAGACGGTGCCTCGAGGAGTTGATAGCTGAGAGGCGTCCCAACTCAGGGGAGATGCTGGTCACAGGCCCACTGCGATCCAGGAGAAGAGCTCAGAGGGTCTCACCTGGGGTCACTGTTTATGGGCTCCAGGATAACTGACTTTCGTTAGGGACTTTTCCACTCTGGCCCAGCTCCCATGATGAGCTATTTGGGTGTTTTCCACCAGTTGCGCAGGCCCAGAACTTGCTGGATGCGCAGTGCTGTTATTGCCCTCCCTCGGCCACTTGCCAGGTACAGAGGTACTAGTCTGTCAGGAGGTGATGGACTGTTACTCCTGCTCCCAGGTGATAGGGAGAGCAGGATCCAGGATGCAGCGGTAGCTTTCCTTGCCATGTACACAGTTAAAACTCTTATGGTGTCTTTCATTATCTTGCAGTAATTAAATATACCTCTCTGGGTTTACAAATCCAGTTACGCTCTGACCATATCTTCGAGCCTGCTGCAGTGATAACTTGCATAGCCGTTTGTTTTGACTGCGTTAGTCACCTTCCCCCGCTTCTTACGGGCCTTGACTTCTGTCTGGTGTCACAAAGACACTTGCATGACCTTTCTAGGCTATTTCTGCTGATTGTCTTTGACTTAGTCCTGAAGCGGCAACTTCCGTGTCTTTTGTGATGCCATCCTCGAGCAACGGTGTGTCAAAATCTAATCAAAGCACCTTTGGATTTTCTCCACTTGTGCCATGTTTCTGAGAGGAGTGCCTTCTAAAAACCTGTTGGAAACAAAAAAAACACCACCCCCAACACCCCCAAGAAAACCAAAAAAAAACCCAAACGGCAACAAAAAAACCCTTTCTGCCTCCTTTTTCTGAAGTATGAGGCATGGAAAAAATACCTGTAACTTTTGTTTCTGTATTTGTTTTGTGTGATAATTGTGTTCTTTCGGTGCGGACATGCAGGAGAGGAGCTGTTCTGAAAATGTGTGGTTGAGACAAAGCTGGAAATTAGTAATGCTGGCTAAGTGATACAAGTGTATACGATGACTATTTGTGTGCTTTCTAAAAGAAGCAGTGTCTGTGTTCCTAGCATATTTTTTTTTTGCTCAGCTGTTCATCTAGCTAAATGTCTTGTTCAACTCTTAATGCGTGGCAAACTTAATAAGCTACTAATTATGTATCTGATTTGGCTTGGAACGGATACAATCCGAACAAGAAAAAGGGGCAGGATGCCTGGAACCTGTCACAGAGGTGTTTGCTACTCCGTGAATTGTTTTTCTTATTCTTAGTCAGTGTTGTTTTTGCATGAGTGGTAGAACAGAATTAAACCAAACTAGGAAGCGGTGCTTTAAAAATATCGGATACGGCATGTTTTCTACAATAAGAAACAACGTCTTGTCTTTTACAGTAATATCTCCTGAGACCAGTGTATCAGTCTTCAGCTGGCAAGTGAATACGTATGGTGAGGGAAAGCCATCTACTTACTTGGGTGTATTTGACATTAACCGCTGGTATCACGCTCAAATGCCAGATTCACTGAGGTAGATTTTCTTAGCTTCTTTTCAGTGTCCCCCCAGATAATTCATCTGAAAGTTGGCATTTAGCTTATGCACTTGTTTTCTTTAAGGCCGGAAGAACTCCTTCACGACTGCCCCTATTTTGCGCTGTGGTCACTGGATACTGGACTAAGTATGACTTCTCCAAGCCTCGTTTTGGATATTCGAGTACGTGAGCAGAGTCTCTGTCGCGGAGTGCCTCCTTCCTATCCACCACCTGATCAGTTTTTTAATCCAAGCTCCTATAATTTTGGTAGGTATTTCACTGCTTTTTATAGTGATAAGCTCAAACTGAGGTCAGATGACATGAAATAGTTCTCTTGTTCTCTGTCACTCGAAAACCAAACCCAAACCCCCAAACCCCCAGCTCCCACAAACCCAACTCAAATTACGTTGCACTAAGGTGGGATTTAAAATTGTGAAACACATCCGAGAGTGTGCTGAGTTTTGGGGTTTGGTGCTTTTATGATAGAGCCTGCGAAGAGGTGATGGTTATAAAATGAAATGACTTTGAACTGAAGCTCAAAGCACAGCACCTCGATTGCGCTAGAGATGAAAGTTCTAGACGCAGTAATTATTTTTTTAAAAAGTCTGTAAGTGATCTGGTGAGGAAGATGGGCACTGAGATCTGTCTTTCCAGATACTGCTGTTTAAAAACTGTAAACTGGTCATAACGTAACTGTGAGCGTATGGAAGCTTGTCAAATGTTGGTTGTTTCTGCAGATGGTACGTGCTTGCTGAACTCCGGAGTTGTCCATATGACTTGCACCAGCTTCCAGAAGGAGGTGATCATTTACCGAATCTTTATTGAGAATGTGAAGAGATGGACCTTTTCCAAGTTTTCTCCTGCACTGCTTTCACTGTCAGAGATGGGTTTATGCTCGTCCTGCCCACCACACGCATAATTGCAGTTGTACCCTGCCAGTTTTATGCAAATGAGAATGTTTTCAGTCTGCTCTTGGAACTGTAAAGTGAGCACTGCCTCCTGATGAAGCGCGATCCGAGACTGAACGTCTAGAAGGGAATACAACGTTGCTCTAGGAGCAAGAACAAAAGCGTTCCTAAGAAGAAAGCTGTTTCTTCTCTATTACCCTTCAGTCGCACTGCCTGTGTAGTCTTGAGTTAGGGTTTTGATCCCTGGTCTGCTTGAAAAAGGAGGACAGAATGGAGAAAGTGAAAAACTGTGTTTGAGAAGTATTTGAGAAGAAATTTTTTTTTTTTTTTTTCCCGACCCTGGCCAAATTCTAACTTCCAAGCCAGGGCACAGCTTGTGGCAAATAATTTTGAATTAAGTTTCAGCTCACTACGTATTGCCAACATAAATCAGCCTCTGCACAGAGAGGCTTATAAAGGCTCATGCAAAGCGTGATTTGAAGTTGTGTGTTAGTTTTAGCTTGTACAGAAAGTAATTTGTGTCAGTGTTCAGGGAAAAAGAAAGGCCCGTGTTTTGACAGAGAAGGGAGAAAATACTTAAGCATTGCAAGGGCCAATATTTTGTTTTACAGGATTTTTTTTTAGAAACTGTAACTGCTAGTTTGGCTGCCGTCCTTACGACTCTACGTAGTAATGCTTACTCGGATTGCTAACGCAAAGCATATTGCTGATGTGAGCTTCCCGAGAGTCTAAGTGAACAATTATCCTATTTCTCTTAGTGGTTAGCCAGACCCTTAGTGACTGAATAATACTGCTGTCTTAATCTGTAGTTTTTGATTGACGTTTCAGACCTTGAATTTTTTGAAGAAATCTGGTCCTTTAATACGTGAAGCCATTCATGATAGCTGCAAGAGGTGTCTTGCAGCTGGCTGTCTGTCTCCCAGGCCAGCTGATGTCCAGCCACCCAGTTTGGGTCAGGTGTCTGCCTATGAGGGAATCAAGGGGGAAATACATCCATCTTGCCTGACAGGGCTGTAGAGGCTACAAGACGTGGTAACCTGATGTTCCCATTATTTGCGAGTTGCACTGAGCTGCAGGTGTTGGCTTTAGTCAGCAGAAGTGATAGTACTCTTAGATCCAAACTAGGGAGTTTGACGGGGAACAGCCCTGATAGGCCTGTCTCTAGAGACCCGTCTATAAATTCTGTGCCACAGATACGCGCAAGGAAGCGTGCAGGCCGTGCTGGTCATGCGCAACACAAAGCATCTTTGCCTCAGACCCCCCGTGGCCCCCGTCGGTGTCTCCGAGCGTTGGGCTCAGTGCAGCAGCTGACGACGGGGGGGTCTCACTGGGATGCGAGCTGTTGCAAACATCAGCTGGCTGCACCAGACATGATCACCTGCTCCCAAGGAAGTGGGCTGTGGTAAACAATTACTGCTGCCAGCTCCAGTACAGCCGGCACGTCGTCCCGTAACTTCATGAATGACTTGCTGCTGTTCTGTGCAGTGCACTCGCTGTAATTAGTTAACTGCTTTACGCTTTTTATTCATCAGAATGATCGCCATCCTCGCTTCAGAGAGGGGGCATGTGCCAGAAAGTCTGAATTACGCCCATATCGGAAGATCCTTCCTAGAGTTCAAAGGCAGCTGGCTGCAGAGAGAGCCAGGCCTTACCATTTGCCTTCGTCGGCCTTAAGAGGAGGTAATTTTTAGCGCGGGGAATACAGCGGTCAAGAAACGCTCACTTTGATAACACAAGGCTGATAGGTTTTCCCTTGTGCTTTACAGTTGCGAGACCAAAGCCAGTATCAAGAGCAAGAAAACCAGCCAATTCAGGATATCTGGATATCATAGCAACTTTCATGAGTAATGTGTTATCCAGAATTGGAGCAGCATGGGCAGGAAATGAGCAGAAAACCTTTCCTCACGATATGATAGGTAAGCAGCCTTTTCACAAAGTTCAGTTTTGAGCTACGTGTGTGGAGAGGAATAGCGAAAAATCCATTTGGATTATGTTAGTATTCTGGAAGGAAGGTGTACCTGAATAAACTTTGATTGGCTTTTTTGTAATCAGTTCATCCAAAGTAATATTTGGAGAGAGACTTTTTCGGCTATGATAATCTTATTTAGGCCAAGACCTATACTGACACGATGGTAAATGTGTTTTCAAGAATTTAAGACAGCTGAAACTAGAACTGTGGTTGCCACCAAGCTCTCGGTGTACTGCTTTTGAGACACTTGGTTATGTGGCCAAACAGGGATCTTTGACCGCTTCCTGCCCAGTGTCTGCTTCGTTTCTGCCTTCCTTCCTTCTTAACATCGGGCGGAATTGTAACGAGCGGAAAAGAGGCTGGTGGTTGTCAGATGATTTTCCTTCAGGGGCGATGGTCAAATAAACCTGAATTCCGGTATGTTTGGACTTCAGGGGAGTGAAAGTCAGTTACCTTTCCCTGTTTGTTCTAGTGCTAGAGCTGCAGAGCCACCAGCCGTACCTCGTCCTCTCCCTGAGGCAGAGTTGCAGTGTGGTTTTTGGGACACTAGGGACACAAATATCAGTATATGTTGGGGGGGTTTTTGTCTTCCCTTTACAAAAACCACCTGCATGTTATTGACTGTGAGGTTTTGTTGGCTTTTTTTTTTGTATTTTAATAAAGGTAACCAACGATGATATAGCACTGCCTGGGGATTCATGGGAGCATCATCATGGAATGGCGGAGGATGCATCGTCTGAGACTAGAGATAAGGCAACTGTGCTTACTCTGAGCAATCCTGAGGAGGATCGTGCTGAAGTGGAAGCGTTTTCAAAAAGCATACCTGGAGATGGTTTGGAGAAAATGGATGTCAGCAAAGAAAACAGCAACTTCTCTGCCCGTTCAGACCAAACTACTTTGGAGTATCACGATGCAAAATCACCTGGCGGTTTTTCATCTGTTCCCATGTGCCGAATCGCAAATAGCTTAGCTGTTGATTTCTGGTGGCGAAAAAACAAGCTACAGGCAGCAGCCAGCCCGTGTTTTCTCATGAGTTGATAGGCAGTGCTTTTCACCTCTTAGTCTAGGCCAATCTGAAAATACTATGAAATTGTAGACTCTCAAGTAAGAAGGTAGCAGTTTTTTCTTATTTTGTTGGTACTTTTGTCTTCTGTGCAAAACTTGCAGGTTTCCAATCCAGGAATGCTTTTTTTTTTCTCGGCAAAGTAGTCCAGGTAACGAGTCTCTTGGATGTGCTTGGAGATAAATGTTCTGTGGTTCCTGTTGAATTCAAGCCGTTCCTAAAATAAATGTGTTTTTCAAAGCCCTCTGCCGTGTGGATGACCAGTATGCGAGGGAGAGGGAAAAATGCAAGTTACAGTTACCGACGTGTCCGTTGGTTCAGGTCGCTTCCTCCTTGGCTGTGTATCCCCTGGCATAGTTTAAGAGCAGGCTTATCCCACAGCAGTCCTTGCTGTGGTGTGCCTTGCTGTTCAACTTGGCTTAAATGCAGACAAAAGCAGGAGCTATCGCTGGGTGACCGATCGCTTGCCTTTTGGTGCTACAACCGTATTTTCAGTACACAGAGAAGGGTGCAGGGAAGTAGTGTGTGATTTCTGTGAGCACCAACAGCACAAGCATATGTGGCCCTCAGAATCCAGGGCGCTGGAAGGCCTTTACGTTTCATCTAGCCTAGTGGTCTCGTAGTGGCTTCCGAAAGGGCGAGAACGGTATGCTCGTCTCAGCCGGATCCAACAGCTATGCAGGCCAGGTAAGATTTTACTCAAAGAACCAACTACAAGCAGTTGTAGCTAATACACGGTCGTAGACTGCTCATTTAGTTTATCTCCCATTATTAACGTTCATGTAAGCGTACTGCAGGTGACTGGCACGGGTCGGTTTACTGGTTGGAAGCCTTACCTAGCTTTTGCCTACGCTCCCGTCATCCCGGAACTCGGTATTACTTTCAAGCACGTTTGCAAATCTTGATTCAACCTGTTAGTGGGGGCACGCGTCCCGGGCAGCAGTGCTTGTGTATGCGTTTGCTTGCTCATCTGTGAAGAGGATGCACTCGATCGTTGTTTAGAGCGAGGTGTTGTGTGATCTGGCCCAAGGAGCGCTGGAGAACGCCTGGCAAGGTTATAACGCTGCTCTGCTGGCGTACGGGCAGGCCGGCTCGGGAAGAGCTGTTGGACGATCGGCTGCGCTGCAAACAGAGGCCCGGTGCCCGTTGTGTGCAAAGAGCTCTTCAAAGCCACCCAGCATTGGGAAAAGTACAAGCAGTGCCAGGTGGGATTAGCGCAAAGTGTCACTTCTTTCCAAGACCTTTCCAGGCGGTACTTTAAAAGGCTGGGTTACTCTCAAATCGGAAAAATGGGAACCGTGACTCTGGAGCAGCTTCCGGTACAAGACAGAGTGGATCCTCTAAAATACTGTGGGAAACAAAGTTGAGGTAGTACAGCTGGATTTACAGATGGGTATGCATGAGAAAGTCTTTCCAGCACCTCGGTAAGGAAAATTAATGCCGCCTTCTATACAGCTTCATAGGGTACAGAAGCTTTACAGTGCCGCGCCTCTCCGCTACAGCAGAGGCCAAGTTTTCAGCCATGCAGTACAGCTTTTGTAGCTGCTGGATGCTCCCACTCCATCAGCATCCTGCGCTGGTTGTCCAGCGGATTCGAGCACTGCTGGAAGCAGAAAGCTTCACGCCCGTGCAGCAGGGCCGTCTGTCTGTGAGAGTACTGCCCTGGTTACTGAGGGCTGCTTGCGATTTACTCCTGTGTTCCTTCCCCTTCAGAAAGTGCTTTGTCCTCCCAAACCAGCCTCCCCCGCTGTGTGCCAGCAGGAACGACGCAGGGATGCCGTTTGTGAACGTGTTTCTGTGGAAACTCATTCCTTCCCATCTCGCTTGCCGTACCAATGTGGAAATGAAATCCCTATCTGTAGTCGAGTGTTGGAGAATGGCTCAGAGACAAGGGTCCTGAGCCCACCGAGCAATTGTACGATCAGAGCCTGCTCTAGCTGCTGATGCTGGGCCTCACTAGGGTTTGCTTGCAGCTGCTCGCAGCTGCTGATACCTGAGGAATGTCAAGGACACTTCAGCCTTGTGTACCGTGGTGTGTCGAAAACAGGTTGAGAGGAATTAGGAATAGTGGTCTAAGAAACCTAGTGTTATGATAACGGTGGTCTGAGAAACATTGTGTTACGGTACTGTTGTGTATCGAAAACAAGTAAACAGGAATCAGAAATAGTAGCGTGAGAAACTTAGTGTTATGAGAAACTTGTGCTGTAAGCTAACTGCAAGTAGGTGGACCGTGAGAATACGACCCTTAGAGCTTAAGCCAATCAGCTAGTGACTAGTAGGCATAATTAGTAGAAGGATTATAAAAGGCTGTAATGAAAATCAATAAACTGAAGCACACTTTATCACTCATACTGAGTCGGCTACGTTCTTCCTCCTTGGCCTGAGTCCTCGGCTCGCCCAGCCCGGCAGTCGAGTTACTCCTATTACGCACAGTTCTTGGACAGAGGAAAAAAAGCATGTCGTGGCTCTTTATTTTTACGTTTGATTTTGAACCATAGCCTTGCTGCTACTGACTGACCAGATTTTGTTTTGAAGTCAGCAGATTGAGGCCTCCTCTCCGGCTTGTTGCGATTCAAGCTCGCGAGTGACACCGCGGGCGTGCTGTCACTCCGGGGGTTCCCACGCACGCCCTTCGTTTACAGAGCCCCAGGAGTCAGCATGGCCTCAAGCCCAGCTATCTTCTGTGCCCCCACCCTGGGCTCCCTCCCTCACCGCTGGCTGAGACACCCGGTCTTCCCAGAGACGGGTTTTCCTCCTGCTCACTGGCTAGCCCACCCTCGAGTCTGCCAGCAGTTTAGTCCCCGCTGTACTAAAAAGATGTGGGCAGGCTGGAGAGGGTCCAGAAAAGGGCCACAAAGATGATCAAAGGACTGGGAAGCCTGCCAAGTGAGGAAGGGCCGAGAGGGGACTGACAAGTACAAATGCAAAATACCAAAGGTGTTAATTTTCAGATACATTCCTTGAGGATTTCAACGGGTGGCTTTAACTACTTGACCGGAATCGGGCGGGTTGGTCTTCCTCTGCTCGGTACTTTTACTGAAGGAAAGGGCGGTGACTGTGACTTCTCGGCAGTTTTCAGTCTTCTGCTGGACCTTTGCTTAAGTCCTCTTGCGTTTCTCTTCCAGGGAGCC